>NC_042619.1:378213365-380897115 GCF_901001135.1 Rhinatrema bivittatum | reverse complement strand
TCACACACACATACTGAAGGCAGGTTCCCCTCTCTTTGTTTTGCCAGCAGCCTCAGAGCCTCTTTCATTCTTTTGCTGCTGCTGTCACCGCCGCCACGTGCTGTTGGGGAGGAGCTGATCGTTACTACAGAAGCCCGCTCTGCTGCTCCTATTCTCTGCAGTGCCTGTGGTATTACACATTCTCGGGGCTAGCACTTCTTCCATGCTAATCTCGTGCATCACGAGGTTAGCCTAGAGAAAGTGTTACCTTCATATGTTTTTAATGCTATGGGGCCAGCACAGAGAAAGAGACAGGCTCAGTTCTGGTGGCCCTGATGTGTGGCCTCCTATTTCTTCAGCCACCGGTGGGATGCGGTCCACCAGCAGCTGCATGGGCCTCCCTATGTCCATATGTAGGAACATTTGATTTCCATTCACCCTGAGATTGTTGTGGTTTAGCTGGGAGTGGTGGTGGTGGTTGTAGTGGTGAGGTAGCCTCAGCAGTATGTGCACAAACTTTCTCTCATATACACACACACTAACAAATTCACATGTTCACACTCACTCACACATACATGCCCCCCCCCCACACACATACTCATGCTCACTTATACTCTCATTATCTCCCCCTCTCCCTCTCCCACACACACACACACACACACTCATTCATACAAATGCTCACTCATTCTCTCTCTTCTCACCCTGTACCCACCAGCTTCTTAGAAAGGGCTAAGACAACCTCAGGACTCCACTCTTCCTTTCCAGCACAGTGCCCTCTTCCCCTTCCTGACTACTTCACCGAAATCTGAGACACCATCAGATCCAGACCCAGACCTACAGACATCTTCCCCCCCCCCCCCCCCCCCGCTAATACTGAGCAGGGCCAGGGTTGAGCAGGGATCTGGGAAATCCCAGAGGTAGTGGGCTAGAATAAAGCAACATTAATATTATCATAAAGAAAGTGCCGGGAGCTCCCGGCATTCTCTGCTAGCAATGGAGTAAGAAAGAGAACACAAGTCCCATCAGAGGATGTCCACTTTGTACCTGATAAGACAGTTTTCCAAGGAGTTTGGCTGCCTGATGGATTGCTTCTTTCCCTAGCATAGGCCAGAAGCTCCTCTTGTAAAGCTTACACTATGCTTATGGCCAGGGACACAAGAACACTTAGACTCAGTATTATTATTTATTATTTTTATATACCGACATTCGATCTCAATCGAGATATCACACCGGTTTACATTCAGGTACTGTAGGTATTTTTCTATCCCTAGAGGGCTTACAATCTAAGTTTGTACCTGAGGCAATGGAGGGTAAAGTGACTTGCCCAAGGTCACAAGGAGCGATAGCAGGACTTGAACGCTGGTCTCCTGGTTCATAGTCCATTGCTCTAACCATTAGGCTATTCCTCCTCCCTGTAAAAAGTAAAAAGTATAATGTATTTTTATTAGTCAATATAAGTGTTCTCGGGAGATGCTGGGTACAGGACGCTGTGTGAAGGACACTGAAGGATGAAGGTGGCGAGCTCTGGATTCAGGACAACTCGCCATGTAGGTAGAATGAAGGAACAACAAGATAACATCCTAGGAACTTGGAATGGGATTAGAGGCTGGAACTCCACTTGCACAGGGCAGAGATAGGATCGTCGCTGTAGATTCAAGACGACTCACCACGTTGGAATTAAGGAGAAGAGAAACAACAGAATGACTTCTCAGAAGAATTGGAGTGGAATCCAGGGCTGAAATCATCACTTGCGCAAGCAGAAACAGGGTCTTGACTGTAGAAGGTCCCATGGCAAATACCAGAGCAGAGTAAAGCAGGGACTGTTGGAACTGGCGAGACGGAGCCAGGCCTAGGATGCAGGTGCCTCCTGCAGGTTGTTCAAACCAAAGGACCTGGAGTTGCTGTGGAGTATAATTTAATTGGTTATATACTCCCTGAAGCTCGATGATACTTGGCAGAGAAGCAGAACTGGTAATGATGAGTGTGGAAACCTGGGCGCAGGCTCCTCCTGCAGGTCGTATAGAACCCAGGAAGAAGTGCAAGCATCTCTGTGGATTGAACAGAGATGGTCCCTGGAACAGTGGCAAGTGCCTCCTGCAGGTCGAGAAGGTTCTAGGAACGGACTGGACTTAGAGGGAATCTGGCACCTCCTGTGGGTTGTGAACAATCCAGGCATACTGAAAAAGGCGAAGACACACAAAAAAAATTCTTGACTAGGAGCAGGAATCAAAAGTCCAGGAAACTTGGAGCGAAAAATTCTGTGCAAAAACAAGATTATCAAAAAATGTCCAGGAACTTGAGCCTGTCGCAGGCACACGCTCACTGAGCTCATGGCCTTCGAATTCTAACAGAATTCGAAGGCCATCAAATCCTGTTGGGGACATGGAGGCGCGGTTGCCTGCTCCTGGGAGATTGTGAGCCCTTGGGCCATGGGGCGGCTCAGGGAGGAGCCCCAAGACACACTGTGAGAGGTGAGTGTGGAGCAGGAAGAAGGCTGGACTGGAAACAAGGCAAGGAACATCAGGAACTGGAACAAGGTAGGCTCAGCCCTCCACTGGACCTACACGCACCAGTGAGACCCAGCAACACAATGCTGGTCTCAGGAGTAGCCCTCAGGCCACTTGGTAGCCCTTCCAGACCCGCTGCTTGGGAATGACGAGTGCATGAGGCCAGTCGGAGGCTGAGGGCAGGAACAAGACAAACATGGAACTTGGAACTTAGAAGACTCAGGGTACTTGGAAGGCTCAGACGAGGTTATGTGGAACTTGGAAGACGAAGACTCAGGATACTTGAAGGACTCAGACGAGGTTACGTGGAACTTGGAAGACTCAGACAAAGACTCAGGATACTTTGAGGACTCAGATGAGTTACGAGGAATGTGCAAGACTTGGACAAAGACTCAGGATACTTTGAGGACTCAGACGAGGTTACGAGGAATTTGCAAGACTCAGATGAGGTTTCAGGAATTTGGAAGTCTCAGGCAAGGATTCAGGATTCAGGCATTAGTACTGGGTGAGTACTACACAGCCGCCCATGGCTGGTCGCGGACCATGCTGGAAGCAAAGCAGACTCCAGGCGAAGCAGTGGAACATGAGACTGGAAACATGTCGAAGATTCAGGAGAGGCCTGCACCAAGGAGCGCCCTACACAGCCACCTGTGGCTAGTCGTGGTCCATGCTGAAATGGAGCAGGTTCTGGCAGAGTCTTGGGCATGGACGGAAGCAGGCACAAGGTACTCTGAAGACTGGGATAGGATTAAAGACTCAGGATTCAAGACTCGGAACTCAGATTTCAGGAACAAGCCTCGGCATTAAAAACAAGGGCCTTCCGGAGTCTTGCACTGCAGACATGAAGATAGGCCTACACAGCCCCTGTGGGCTGGTTATGGACCATGACGGTGGCACGCCCAGAAAGGTGGACAAGCAAGGAACCTGGAAGCAGGACGAAGAGCTGGAGGCAGGGACATCAGGACTAGGACTGGAACACAGAACATAGGGATGTCTGAAACACGGAACCTGGAACATCAGGAACTTCAGGACGAGGAACATCAGGGACATCTGGAAGAGGAACATCAGGGACATCTGGACGAGGAAATTAGAGATGTCTGGACGAGGAGCATACGACGAAGGATCTCCAACGAGGAACAAGACCAGGAACATCAGACAAAGGAGACCAGGAACATCAAGATCATGGAACACGAAGCCATCTGGACAGGAGCAGACCTTGGAAGACCTTGACTGGAGAAGAGGAACATGGAATACAATGGAGTCCGATTTGAAGGCCCTGAGGAAATGAAGCTGAGCCCTTTTATAGGGCTGGACTACGGAAAAAGGTGATGACATCATCCGGTGGGGCCACGGGCTTTTCCCACCGCTGGCCCTTTAAATATGATGAAGAGACACGCGCCCGCGCCTAGAGGAGTCCGTGGAGGCAGAGGCCTACAGCGGCGTCCTGCCACATGGGAGAGCAAGGCTGGAGGTGGCTTCCTGCCACGAAGAGAGGATCCCAGCGGTGGCGCTCAGGCCACGTGAGTGGAGGCAGTGGCGGCTCAAAGAGGACATCTGCGGTGGCTTTAGGGTCGCAAAGGAGTGGAGTCCCAGCAGCGGCACTAGGCTGCATGAAGATGGGTGGCGGCAGCTTTCCAGCCGTGGAGAGAGGATCCCGGCAGGCGCTCGGTGTCGCAAAGATGAAGTCGCCGGCGGGTCTTACTGCAACGGTGAAGGATGGGGGCGGCAGTCACGGCCTGGGGCGGCCAAGGCCGCATAAAAGTCCTGCAGTGTCGGGCAGGCACAGCAGTAGGTGGAGGGCCTGCTTGCGGGATGGGCTCCACGAGCAGGATCGTAACAGCTCCCTTGGCCTTCTGTAGCTTCAAGTGATCGAGTATCCCTTCTAAGTTAGTCAGATATGTGTTCTGACTAACTTAGAAACCCGGATAATTTTTTAATATCTACTCCAATATATATATATATATATATACACACACATGTAATATTTGTATATGTTTTGACAGGATTATTCTGGAAGGGAGGGGAGTTCATGATTACTGAGTTTAGAAAAATAAAACATGAGGGCAGATAAAGACCACATGGCCCATCCAGCCTTCCCATCTACATCTCCGCTCAGCTTTATAGTCCCTTCCTCTCCCCCTCAGATATTCTCTGTGCTTGTCTCATGTTTTCTTCTTTAATTCTTATGCTGTCCTTGTTTCTACCACCTCCATAGGGAGGTTGTGCCATGCATCCACCATTCTTTCTGTAAAATAAATATGTCCTTAGATGTAAAGTAATATTTTCTTTAATTATCTCGGGGTAGGGCGCTAAAAGGCTTACCTAGGATATGGGCTTTGGTTGCAGGGTGGGAGAGGAGGAGAGGGCTAAGTTGGGGGAGGGTTGTTGCAGGGTTGTTGCAGAGGGCTATCAGGAGAAATGGGAGCATAGGGAATGGAGAAGGGATATATATTTGTGTGTGTGTTGGGTAGGGGAGAGGGGAGTAGGGAAGCATGAAATAGAGAAGAGTAAATGAACTGAATGAGGATTGGGGGTGGGGGAGACGGGAGACGGGAGACGGGACAGGAGAGAGGAGAATGAGAGGCCTAGAAGAGTAGGGCAGTATTTGGTGGGTGCATTTCTTCCCTGCTTGAGTAAGTCATGGGGGAATTTTCGAATCCCTGCACACAGGTCTGGTCTTCAGGTGTTGACCATGAAGGGACCTCTGTGGTCTCCGGAGATCATACACACCGTAATCCTTCTGTTGGTTCAAAGACCTAGGAAGTCCAGTTCTGAACAGGACCAATATACGAGAGGTAGATCTAAGCACTTTTAAGTCAGGGAAATGCTTCTTTTCCTTTGATCTTCTGAAAACAGGTTCTTAAAACAGCGCTGTCCCTAGATTTAACGTTTGCTGCTTGTGCTGTGATTGATATATTTATCTCTAGGCCTGGCTCTAAACCACAGATTTCCTGATAGAGCCCAGATGAACGTCTCCATGGTGTAGGTGAATTGATATGTGTGTAATTGACTCAACTGTTAGGGTAATGTGGTATCTAAAAGAAAAAGGAAACTGGTTTTCACTCGTTTCTTCCTTTTCCATGCTGGAGCCGAGTCTGCCAAAAGATAAGAGGGCTGTCTGGTTTGCTTCAAAAACCAGAAAGCTGTGTGGCGATCTCGGAAGAAATCTCCCCCGCCCCCTCAACCCTGCCCCATAAGATTATTTTGGTATCTTGCGTTGGACATAAAGGAAGACTATGAGGTTTCGAAAAGGTGCACCTGGCAGCAGTGAAACGAATGCATGGAGCAATGGCCTGCAATTCCCAGGCAAATGAACAGAAACCAAATCATTTTCTACTATTTTTTTGACTCCTTGCAGTGTAAAAGGGAAAGTGACTATAAATCGTGCTGACAATTACTTCCCTGTCTGTTGGCACCGAGCTGAGTTTTGAATAGCACTCTGAACACAGCATGTGCATCGTGCACGCTGCAGCTGTAAAGGACTTCTTTCATTACCGAGTTTGCCTTTTAATATGGGGTTTCTGTAGAATTCACTTTTCAAGATGTGCCGAGTGCCCAGAACTAGTAAGTTTGCTATCTAATGAAGCACGGGGAACTAAAGTAATTCATCATCACTGCTCCTTCAGAGGCCACATGAGTCAAAGGGGTAAAGTCACTTGAAACACTGCAGGGCCTGTTCAGACCAGAAAATTGCTATGTGCCAAAGAATAATATAGAGACACTTTCTTACCAACTGGTGCCGACCTGCCCAGAGCAGCCCTTAAACTTGTCGGTTTGCAGGGAACATTTTGTAAAGTGCAATATTAATGGTCAATTGAATTTATTCATTCAGCATTGGAAAATATTCTCATATCTCTTGAGTTCTCTTTCTCCATTTGGTAGTTGGGCCTTTTGCAGCTCACACTGACCTTTTGAACTGGACATCTCCTCCTTCTCCCACGTTGGGGTAAAGGTCAGTATTGCAGACATGCTAAGTTAAAAGATTAGCATCAGGTGTTTGGGGAGGCAGGTTTCATGCCCAGGGCTTCCGTTTTCTTTCTACCAATATTCTCTGCCTGGGCTCTTGTTCAGTCGGTGAACTGCCTGGGCTCTTGTTTTGTCGGTGACCAGAACACAAAATGCTTAATTGCTCCCAAAATGGCCGACTCTGACACAGAGGGCTAAGTCCTTGTCTTGCCTTTCTGCTTATTGATATTGTGGATGCAAAAAAAAAAAAAAAGAAGAAGAAGTACAGATTTTGGGGGTTGATTGTTGGAGCACATTCAGCCAGCAAGGGTTGCCCATCAGCTGAGGGAATATTCTTAATGTAAAGTAGGACAATAATAGGTTACATTTCCTGATTGATGACTTTTTTCTTCTATTCGACACAGAAGGCCAAGTTGAGGGAGAGTACAACTAGCTCTCCCTTGTAAGTGGAGAGTCTTCTGGTGGTGGAAGTGATCTGGCAAATACTTTTCCTATTAAATCTCCTCTCTTAAAATCACCCGAGATTACTTTGGAATCAGTTTGGGACGCTCTGGTTACTCTGGAGGTTTCTATTCTTCATTAACAAAAGTTATCTTGGACACAAATAATCAAATACGAATAAACACAGCTTCCATAACTAAAATTGCAACTAAGTTGGATACATTTGAATCTCGGATATCCATGGTTGAGAAAGTCCAAACTACTTTGGTTCAATCAGAGCAAGTACATGCAAAAAAGTTGGAGAATTTAGAAAACTCCCTCAGAAGTTTGAATTTAAGAGTGTTGAACTTTCCTATCATAAGGATGATTTCACCTGTTGAACTTTTTAAGAACTATATCTCTCAAGTCTTGAAGGTTCCTAAAGAGGCTATACCAATAATAATAACGAAGGCTTTTTACTTACCATCTCCTGTTGAAGATACAGAAGATGTTCAAGCTCAAGATCATATATTAGATATTACAACTATTTTGGAAACATCACAGTCTTTTGAAGTAAAGCAAAGAGGTTCTCTTCTGGTGAATTTTGCCTTTTACTCTTATAGAAATAATGTCTTAAAATGCTATTTCCTTAATCGCTTATCTTTGTTCTATGGTCAAAAGATATGGATCTATCCAGATCTTAACAGAAATACCCAACTACATCGTAAAAAGTTTCTTGCTATGCATATTGAGGTGGTTTCTAAGGGGGGGGGGGGCATTTTTTACTTCACTACCCATGTAAATGCTTTTTGAAATATCAAAATGTGAATTACATATTTTTCGAGCCATCTCAGCTCCGCACGTTTTTAGACTCGCACATTTAAGTGAATTCATGGTTGTCGGTGATAATTAATAACTGGCTATATCTCTCAGTTTTTTCTTCTTAAATTTTCCTTGTTATTTTCTCTTTATTTTCCCTTGTTCCCCCCTTATTTCTCTCTAAAAGTAAGGAGGTGTATATTTTGTTGTTAATGAAGGAAATAGATTCTTGGAATGTAATTGCTTTGTACTACCTCCTTTTTCTGTAAGAAGAATTCTTCTTGATGTTTGTAAATGTATGAAAAAATAAAATAAAATAAAAAAACCAATAATAGGTTACATTACTATCGTTAACAAAATCATTAATGAGATGGCTAAAGTTGAGAATGAATTGTTGAAGCTTGTTCCTGGAAATTTTGAGCTCCATATTCAGCCATTGTCCGGATAGCAAAGTTAGCTGGACAAACTTATCCGGCTAACTTTAGGACACCTCTTTGGTCCAACCAGACTTCAGGAAGACTGCTCACCCTGTAAAAATGTTGCTAGCAGTAATTTTGTTAGGGGTTTGACAGTTGCTTGGTTTTGATTGCTAATATTATTACTCTTAACATAAGGCTTGGGGGTAATGGGCACAGAGCAGCAGTTACTACCATAAGAAACTTGCTGGGCAGACTGGATGGATTATTTGGTCTATGTTACTATGTTACTTTGCCGACTTACTTTGAATATCGGAGTTACCTGGATAACTTAACCGGCTAACTCAACTCCTCTCAGTTATGCCCCTAGAATGCCCCTTACTTTTATAACCAGTTAAGTGCCCAAATATTAATTTAGCCAGATAAATTCTAAGTTATCCATTAAAATGCTTCTGAATATGGACTTCCTTGTCTTTTTTTGCGTGAAGGATAATCAGTCTTTGGAACATTCTATGAGAGTTAGTTGTTTTAGTTGCATATACTATATCAAAACTAAATTCGCTTAAGATAAAACTATATTGATGTTGATTCATAAACATTTCTAGTAGAAAAAATGTTCATCAGGTTTGCCGAATAAAAAACAATCACATCCCGTGTTATCAGAACATGGCTCAAAAGCCCTGTGTAGCTCAGAAAAGTTTCAAAAATACCCTTTAGGCATCTTTTTAGACTGGGGCCCGCTCAAAATTGAGAAATTACTACTTACTGATAATTTCCTTTTCCTTAAGGTAGATAGATGGATTCAGGACCGGTTATGCACCTCTACCAGCAGATGGTGATGGAGCAAACTTGACATCACAATATATATATACCCCTGCAGTGACATCAGCCAGTATTCTCTTCCAAAGCATCTGTGGTCAGACTGTCAAAAACTTGATTAAAAACAGATAACCATTTCAACACTCAGCCAACAAGAAACACTGAACTCGGGCAAGAATGTATAAATACTAATCTAAGGACTGGATAAACACTTACCAGTAATACCTGGTACATGTAGCCACACAGGAGGAGCATATCACAGCCACGAGCGGGAAGCTGAATCCATCTATCTACCTTAAGAAAAAGGAAATTATCAGGTAAGGAGTAATTTTTCATTTCCTAGCATGTAGATAGATGGATCCAGGACCAGTAAAATGTACTCAAGCTACCCCCGAATAGGGTGGGGGGCTGCCCGCGGTCCAGTCAAAGGCTGCGTCCTCTCGGGCTTGTGCATCCAGGCGATAATACCTGGAAAAGGTGTGTAAAGAGAACCATGTTGCAGCTTGGCAAATGTCGACGGGAGACAACAGTCTATAGAGATGTGATTTGGCCGAACCTTTTGGTTCGGCCTTCATTATCAGCCTGTTTTTTGGCTGTCCAGATCCGAACCCCCCCCACCCAACCCTTCAGATGTAATTAATTACAATCCCCCACCCTTCTGACCACCCCCAAAAGCTTGCCTAAAGTCCCTGGTGGTCTAATGGGGGTCCTCCCGCTCTTGGGCCATCAGCTGCCAGTAAACAAAATGTCGCCGGTGGCCCTTTGCCCTTACCATGTCTCTTGACATCCAAATGCCACAACAGGCGATATTTCTTTGCATCTCTTTCCTTATCTAAGGACGGCAAGGAAATGGACTGATTCAGGTAAAAATCTGAGACCACTTTAGGCAAGAAAGAAGGAACAGTATGCAGGTGTATCGCTGCTGGAGTCACCCTTGCTCGTGGTGGGCACACCTCTCTGGGAGATCATCTGAGGCTCAACTAAGTCCAGGCAGTCCGGGTACCCAAGGGCTCAACCTGTGGAAACCCCGGGTTGCTATTGGCGAGGCTCCAGCGAGCCTCTGTCTCCTTGTGTGCGCCGCCTCCTGGTGGCAGGCGCTCTCTGGGTCCGACCAGAGGGCCATACCAATCCTGCACCAGGCCAAGGGTCCACGTCCAGCGCAACAATTTTGAAGGTTTGGTTTCCAGAATTGTACACAGTATTCCAAATGAAGTCTCTCCAAGGGACTTATACAAGGCCTATATCACCCCCCTTTTACTGCTGATCATCTCTCTCCCTATGCGGCCAAACATCTTTCTGGCTTTTTCAGTCACTTTATCCACCTGTTTGGCCACCTTAAGCTCATCAGATACAATCACCCCCAAATCCCACCCTTCTTTCATACTTTATTTTCAGTACTGTATGTCTCCCTTGGAGTTTTGCAACATAAACGCATAACCCTGCATTTTGTAGCATTAGATCTTAGCCAGCAGATCCTAGACCATGCTTCAAATTTCACTAGATCCCTCCTCATATTTTCCAGACCTTCCTGGCAGTCTGCCCCTCTTGCAGATTTTGGTATCATCAGCAACAAGACAAACCGTTCCAGATAATCCTCTGGCAATGTGACTCACGAAAATGTGGAAAAGAACTGGTCCAGGAACTGATCCCTGAGGCGCCTGACTAGTAGTGTCCCCCCTCCGTGGCGTGAGTTCCCTTTACCGCTGCCCCTTGTCACCTTTCACTCAACCCGTTTCCAGCCCAGTCAGTCACTCTAGGGACCACACCAAGGGTGCTGAATTTATTTATAAGTCATCTGTGCGGAACCGTGTCCAAGGCCTTACTGAAATCCCAGTACACGCCATCTGTTGTGTTGGGTTTTCTCCTACCGTTTTCAATAGAAATTCTGTAACTTTTCGATTCAGAATAATCTCAGTGATCACGTAGAAAAATCAGATGTCCATTTCATGGAAGGGGGGTGGGGGGGTCCCCAGCTAAGGTTCCTGTACAACACCCGGGATTTAGCAGACGTTGTTATAATACAAAATAGTTGACTTCATTGTTCACGGAGTGACTTTTTTTTTTTTTTTTTTTTTTTTTTAACATATGTAATTAGAAATCCAGAGAGATCATGAGTGAATTGCCATTAGAGCTTCACTTTGGCTCCTGCTGTACAAAGTTTTTTGAGAGTGCTAATTACAGAAAAAAAAAAGAAGACATATTGCTGAAAGTAGCTACCGCCAGCATATATAATGGAGGATCATGCTTCAGCTCCTTCTTCACTCTGTCTCTTGCTGAGTCAATTTCTGGCTGCATTTCTTACCATTCTTGAACAGATTTTCATCTATAGTTACTTCTTCTTAAAGTTAATGAGCTTTAAATACAAATATGTGGTTTCATACAGACTCCACAACTGACAGTTGTAGTTGCATTTATTAACTGTGCTTGCACTACGCACTTTGGGCATAGAAAAAAAAATCACAGGTAATTTTGGTCTTCAGGTTTGCACTACCCAATAATCCATGTTTACCGCTGATAGAGGAACAATGTAATGTGATTGGCTGATGGTCTGCTTGTGATGTCCTGGTGGTGCTGAAATAGCTAGGTCAAAAACACTGATGGGATGTCAATTTGATTAAACGGACTACAACTAAGTAAATGAAAATAAATAGGATCCCTGTTACAAAAGCATAAAGTCATGTACAGTCATGCTTTGTCTGGACATTATTACGGTGCTTTGTTGTTCTGGCCTGGTTTCTCACAGCGCACACAAGACATACTTCAGTGTCTACTGTTCCCCGTCACATGTTGTGTCTCTACTAGCAAAGGTAAGAAAACATGAATTACACTTAGAAGCATATTTATAAAACCATGTTAGTACTGATGCAAGCAATAAGGAGCATTAAGCGTGCTCCGTGTTAGCTTTACAGGTTAAATAAATTCCTTAGTAATATATTTATTTTGATATTCTGTTTTTCTGGCACTTCAAAGTGGATTATATGCAGGTATATCCCCCACAGGGCTTATAATTTAATTTTGTATCTGAGGTAACAAGGAATAAAGTGACTTGCCTGTGGATACAAGGAGTGATAGGGGGAATTGAACCCTTGGCTTGCATGGGCTGTAATTTGTTGCTCTAACCTGTAGACTACTCCTCCACTCCAATATATGGCGGCAGACAAAGACCCATGTGCTCCATCCAGTCTGCCCAGCACGTTCCTTTGTTTAATTATTATATTCTTAGGGCAATTGTTCTTCTGTGCAGGTTATCCCAGCCATCACACAAGTTATCTTTTTCTTCAATCATCATCATTTAGCCACTATGAATCCTCTGTGTTTATCCCATTCCCTTTTGAATTTCCTCGCCTTCCTTGTCCTCACTACCTCCTCTGGGAGGGTGTTCCATGCATCTATCACCCTATACATGAAGAAATACTCCCTGACGTTGGTCCTCACTCACTCAGACCCCTTGGAGCTTCATATTATGACCCCTTGTTCTACAGTTTTCTTTCCATCAAAAAAGGGTTGATTCCTGTAGATTATTAATACCTTTCAGGTATTTGAAAGTCTGTATCATATCTCCCAGTTCCTCCTCTCCTCCAGTGTATACATATTTAGGTCCCTCAATCTCATCTCATAACCCTTTTGGTTCAGACTGAACACCATTTTGGTCGCCTTTTTCTGTATCACTTCCATCCTTATCTTTTTTTGAGATATGGCCTCCACAATTGAACACAGTACTCCAGGTGAGACCTCACCCACGACCTGTTCAAGGGTCATTATCTCCTCATTTTTTCCTGCTGGTTATGCAGCCCAGCTTCTCTCTGGCTTTAGCCACTGCCTTGAGACATTGATTTCCTATCCTCAGATGCCATCATTCCAAGGTCTCTGTCATGGGCTTGGGAAAAGTGGACCCTGGGAGCTGACGAACATGGCCAAGGAAGGGTACAGAATCATGAAGCAGAGGCACGGGCGGGCAGGCGGAGTCCATTCAGAGGCAGGGGGCAGGCAAGGATCAAGGCTGGCAGCAGACGGAAGTGAGGTCAGGAACCAGGCCAGGTCTCGATCGGAAGTCAGAATCAGTCCCAGAGGAACGAAGAATCAGGACCTGTTGCCCAGGGGCATGAGCTTCCTTTTACGTTAGAGCAATGCTGATGTCATCAGTCTGTGCCACAGGAACTCCTGGGCGCTGGCGAGTAGCTCTGAGGCCCTTACTCAGAGGAGCAAGACGCTGGGGAGCCGTGCGGGGAGACCCCCAGCAGATCGCAGGACACAGCGCTGGGACTGGGAACCATGAGGCACAGGACACTACCCCGTGGTTGGCAGCAAGTTACAGTTGCACTCTCCGTCTGGGCACATCAGTCTTTTGCCCCCCCCCCCCTCCCGTCATGCACAGCGCCTTTGGATTATGCTGCACCTCAGGTGCACGACTCTCCGCTTCTTCGCAATGAATCCCAGCTGCTAAACCTTCCACCACTCCTCGAGCTTCCTTAGGTTGGATTTCTATTTTTCTCTACTCCTTCAGATTGTGGTGCCTTCTGTAAAAAGACAAATTTTCCCCTCCGAGCCCTTTGCTGCATCCAGCATTCTGCGTGAAAAGGTTAACGGGGTAATTTAATAACACGATGGCTTAACTTGTGTGGCAGCTTTGCGCAAAGGGGCGAATGTTAAAAGAGTCGCTCGCATTAAAAGGCCCTCGTACCTGGGCCGGGCACGAGCAACTCGTATTTTTAAAAGCCGCAGGTTACGCACGTAGATGCGAGCTACCGAACGCTTGGGAGAAAGGGGTGGAGTCATGGCTTGTCAGGGGCGTTCCAGGGCGGGGCAACATCTCTGAGCATAAATCCGTATTTTGAATCCGGCGGCCACAGTGAGCAGCGGGGCTGTTAGCCGCGCATATTTACTTTTGCTCTTGATGAGGAGTAAGTCTGCAGAAATCTCTTTTTAGGCCTAAAATGGCAGGAGAGGGCTCTGAATAAACTGGGGGGGGGGGGGGGGGGTGGCGAAGGAACAGAGCAAGACAGACTGGGCAAACTGGTTGACTGATAAAACTGGGAATGTCCTTCACGCGAGCATGATTTAAAAATCCGATTACCTGTGTGTGTTAAAGCCGATGAAGTCCCAAGGAAGATACGCAAATTAGGTTTCTTCATGTAACCGCTTAAAATTAGGAGCACACATATGCGCGATGGGTGTATTTTAAATCCTGCGCGTGCGCGTGCACGTAGATGGGCGCCCATGTGCTCAAACGCGTTACGTTCCCTTTCAGCAGTGTCCCCGCCAAAAGTGCCTGCACAAGTTACACCCGCTGTTCGACGTGCACAAGCGTTTCCTGAAAACGGGCGGGCGTATTTTGCAACATCGAAGTGCGGAAATGCTGACCTCCCCCGCCCTTTCCCCCAGGAACGCCTCTGCTCACCGTGGGGATAAAAGTCTGTGCAAAAATAATAGTTTGCCCACGTTTATACCTGCACGGACCCGGAGCAGTTGCGTAATGAGCTCGCTATGTGGCCGGACTAGCGTTTTCTGCGCACAGATGCTCTTCGGATTGCCTCCCTTAATCTTGGCCCTTTGCGAGGGCCTCGGCGTCAGCCGTGGCTCCTTCTGCGTGCTGGCCGGCGAGCTTCTATATACGTCCTACGGTGAGGGAGCGCCTGCTGTGCTCGAACAGACTGGACGTGCAGCACTAGTGTAAGAGCGTAGCTTGCGTTCTGCCACTCTCCCGGCGCAATCCTGTCCTGAAGGCAGCCAGAAGCTAGACGAGCAGGACAGAAATGCACACTGCGTCTTCTTCCAGATATAAGCCCTCAACATTCATCAAGTGAATGGCGACGAATAAAGCCAGCAAACCCAGGGCTTAATTTTAAAAAGTGCCATTTAAGTGAAGTGCGCTCAGGCAAGCGGCACTATCAAACCGAAAGATAATTGTGTAAGATTCAGAACGATTTTCGAGTGCTTGACTTTTTTTTTTTTTTTCCCCCCAAGTTGATACTTGTTGGGAATTTGCCATTGATGAGGCCTGATGGGTGCATCGCATTTCACTTAAATTAAAGTAGCTTGGAGGAATCCAGCCATCGTTTGCATCTCTGTAGCCCCGGTACAGTAATGCCATTTATTCCTGGATAAAAAAGGTAGAAAGAACCCGATGGGAGATAGGAGAAGCGTTTGTCTCCTGCTTCTCATCTGCTGTAACATGATGAGTCCCGCGATCCTTAACAAATAGGAGTCTGACTTTTAAACACAAAAGGCGAAGGGGGAAAGAAAAAAAAAAAAAAGGAGGAATAGCAAACCCACAATTGACTTGGTTCATTTTACAGTCTGACATTATTATTTCTCAGCCCCTGACAAAATGGAAGTTTGCAACAGAGATGACAAATGCCCTAGATTTCGGAGGGAGATTTTAGGCCAGTCCTGCTTTTTTTTTTTTTTTTTTTGATACTCCCATTGCTTCTTCCATGTGAAATCAGCATTGATACCTGCAATGCTGATTTCACATGGAAGAAGCAGGGCTAGAAATACCACAGTTATACGGAGATGCGTATAACGCAAAAGCTAGGACTGGGCAAAGTTTTCCCTCCAGGCAGGCCGGCGGCTATCCTGGTGGGCCGATAAGGCCCGGTGGCCATAGCTGCCACTGCCAGGAGGGCACCCTGCTCCTGCACCCCCCAGAATGAGGAAAAGGAAGCGAGGGGGGTAGGATATGGGTCCCTAGGAGTTCTTGTTCGGTCTGTTCCGCATTGTCCCCACCACATTGCCCCCCTCCCCTTCTGTTCCCTACAAATTTAAAACAGAAGGGGGAGGGGGCTGGCTTAGGGAGCAAAGTGGCTCTTCTCTGCTCTGCTCTGCTCTGTTCTCCAGCCTCTATCTCGCCCAGGCCCCTCCCCTTACTCTGCAGGCTGCCTGGTGGAGGAGGCCCTGGAGCAGGAAGCAGAGGGATGAGCGCTGGGGCCGGTCCTGGGGCCAGTGGAGGGGGGTGGCAGGCGGGCGTTGCTGTTGTAGGGTTTCAGGGTAAATAGGAGAGTACGGGTTAATCCCTGGAGGGGAGGAAGATGGAGAATGTGTGTGGGTGATGGGGGGGGGGGGGAGGTAGTGGAGGAGAGAAAGCTGATGAGGGCACTCTCCCCCCGATCCACGTTGCATCTGAAAGTCACCCGAGCCCTGAAGTTCCCAGTTGTGGCATTTGCAGAGAGGTGGCTGGGGAAGGGAAGGAGTCGGAGGGAGTATTTGTTGTTTCAGGCTACGTACTGCCATCGTGCACGGGGGAAATGTAACTGGGCCTGGCGTTGTCTTTCAAAGAGGGCTGAATGCAGATCCTGTTCCTATAAAGAAAAAAAAAAGAGAGATTGCATTAGAAAACTAACCAGCTGTGAGAAAGAAACCCCCAGCTGACAAGACACATTGGACTCATGGCAGAGAACTTTAGTGAGAGACCGGGCAGTGAAAAAATAGTGAGAGACTGGGCAGTGAAAAAATATTCTACTGGATCAGCCCAATGTCAAACCAGTCAGCAGTGGTTTCGGATGGGCTTTCACCGTCTCAAACTCAAGCTCCTGGGTACATCCATGTATGAATGCACTGCATTTGAAAAAGTCCCAAAGAATGCCCTAACTCTCCTAAACATAGCTTCAATTTGGTGACAACCTATAAGTTAAACTCTGTAACAATCCTTTAATCAAGGTCTTTACATCTCGTTAGCACTAATCAGGAGGCAGAAGCATGGAGCCAAAAAGCAAAAAGTGAATGTCAGGGCACTGCACCCACCATAAAACAAATAAACTGTGCATTAAAAATATAAATACAAAGTACAATCATTTATAACTTTACAGTTATATAATCCCATTAATAACATTAATAAACTCTCTTTTGCCTTCCTTGTCCGTTACATTTTCTCCTTTCTGATCTTGTCTATGTTCCTTTTGAGGCAAGGCATCCAGAACCGGCCTCCAGATGAGTTTTCCCAAAATTACTTACAAAGAGGCATTATCACTTTCTTCACTTTCTTTATCGTACTGATACCTCTTTCTATACTCCCTAGCATCCCTCTCCCTAGCATCATACCTTGCAATCATCAGATACGATAACCCCATGACCCTTCTTTCGTTTGGCACACATCAGTACCTCATCTCCCCGTCATAGATTGCTTCCCTGGATTTTTGCACTCAAAATGCTTGATTCAACCCTTTGTATATTAAAGCTTAGCTGCCAAACTTCTAAATATTCCTCAGTTCTATTCAGATCACTCATCATGACCATATGGAGTATCCACCATGTTGCAGGTTGTAGTATCATCTAATGAAAGACAATTTTTAGCCCCTCTGCAATATCATTTCTGAAAATTTTGAATGGCATTGGATCCAGGATTGATCCCCAAGGCACACTGTTAGTAACATCCCTTCTCTTGGCGTAACCTCTGCCTATCACTCAGTGATTCCTAACCTTCTTTACCGCCTTAAGACTCATCCTTAGGTTGTGCATTGTATGTATCAGCCTCCTGTGTGGGACAGTATCTAAAGCGTGACTAAAATCCAAATATACCACTTCCAGCACCTGCCACTGATCGAATTCTTTGGTTATCCAATCAAAGAACTGATTAATCGTTTGGCATGATTTTCCTCCTGGATCCAGTAATCTGCAGGATTCAAGATATTCCACAGTCCTCCACGTTATTGTGATGGGTTCACAAGTTCTGCCCCTTACACACACACACACACACACACACACAAATGGCGGCAGTGGCTTCAGCTGCTCTGAGCGCCAGTGTGTTAGGGAGGAGTGACATTCCCCCTTGGGAGGGGGGTCAGCAAAGTTGTTAGAACCTCAGCGCCCGAGTGATGGAGGAGAATTTGGAGGATTGCAGACCTTGGAGTACAGTTGTCTGCCTTTTCACAAAGGGGAACCATTGGGCCTGCGGGGGAAAGAGAATTTCCTGGAGAAGTGTGACAGAGGAGGTCCTGAGGCCCAAAGTCAGAGGTCCCTTTAGTCTTTTTTTGGAGAGGAGAGGACAGGAGAAGTACCTCGTTCATCCCAGGAGATGTATCCTGAGAGGAAGGCCTGGAAGAGGAGGGAAACGAAGCTGTCCTGCTATTGAGAGAGGAAAGCCTGTGGAAGTGGCTGCAAGAGTAGATTTCTTCTAGAAGCTCACCTCAGAGGAGGGGGTTTCACTTGAAGAACGAGGTAGCCTCCATATCAGACATGTTCCCAGGGAAGTAAGGGTCCATTATACATGGCAGCTGACTGCCTGGAAGTTGACTGAACTTTTGTGAAGGGAGACTGAGTTTACTTTTATGTGCTGTTTTTGGACTTTTGTTACCTGCTCATTATTTTTGAACAATAAATCTGAGCTGTCTGCTTGTTGATTGTTGTCTTTTTTTTATAAGTGACCTGGTGGAGAGCAGAAGAGGTCCAGAGTGAGGAAAACCTTAAAGGGCCTTGAAAAGACGTTTCCTGCGCAGAAACGCCAGGAGGTCATGGGGCCTTGCATGGCCTCCGGCCCTCTCTCCGTGAGCCCTCGTGCCCAAGAGCTAACCGGGACAGGGGCTACAGTGTTTATTTAAATTTTGCTTATTATTATTTGAATTTATTTCCCGCCTTTTTGAATACAGAGTTTACTCAAAGGCGGGTCACAGCATATTAGAAAAAATTAGCTTCCACACAGGCCACTTGTAGCTTGACATCTGAAAGATGTAAACAGATTTGAATAGCAGCAAAATCACAGATCAACTCGATAAAATAAAGTGAGCCTCCAGGCCTAACTCAGAATAAATCTGCAATTGTGATTAAGTTCTAACGGCAACATTATACTGGTGACTACCTAAAATAATAAATAGTGCCTTAGCAAAGCTCTGGCATGTTTAAGGCAATGAAGATGAAATGCTAGGCAGTTTCCATAGTCAAATGTTTGAGTTTAAAGGCCTGACAGATTAGCCAAGCTTTCGTTTGCTTCCTGAAGTGGGAGTAGTCATGTATTTGTCGGATCTACCCTGGTAAGAAGTTCCATAGAGCAGTTGCTGCTCCCATGAAGGATTTATTGCAAATATCTGTTCTTTTGATTTCTTTTGTTGATGGTGTAGTTATGGAAGCTCCAAGAAAGGATCTTACTGATCTGAAAGGCATGTATGCAGATAGTCTTTCACTCACACAGGGCCGGATTTTGGGTAGGGTGATTGCCAAGGTGTCATGAGCTGGGGGCGGGGGTGGGGGGGGGGAGGGGTGGACCTTGAGCACTGCCAGAATTACTCAATCCCGTTGCAGCCAAAGAGAGTCCCAGCGTGGCCGCGGTAAGATAAGGGAGTCCTGGCATGGCGTGGCAGACCCCCCTCTCCCCTTACCTAAAAGAAGATTCCCTGGTAGACCAGCGGTGGCCCGGAGTGTCCCCCTAGCTCCAGGACAGTCGACACCATTTTCCAAAATGGTGTTGACCAGCCTTTACCCCCTAACTAGGGGCAGTTGTTGCCATTTTGGACAGTGTGGTTGAGTGGCTGGAAGCTAGGAGGAGCACCGGGCCACCACTGGCCTAACAGGGAATCTTCTTGTAGGTAATGGGGGGGCATACGGGGGAATGCATTGTGTGGGCATCGTGTGGGCGTGAGGAGGCGCCATCGGGTGGGGGGAGCACCATCGAGGAGTGGGAGAGCGCTTTTTACTCAGGGCACCATTTGACCTAGAGCCAGGGCACCATTTGACCTAGAGCCAGACCTGCACTCAAGTAGATTGGGCCATCTCCTATTAGATCCTTGAATAACAGCGTCAGAGTTTTGAATTTCATTCTGTATAGTACTGGCAGCCAGTGTAGCTTGCATAGGATGGGAATGATGGGGTCATGAGGTTTGCATCCTTCTTTAGTGATACAACAGAGTTCTCTGTTATCTGGAGTTTGTGTGGGACTTGTCTGCATCAATTTGCCCACTACTACTGTCAAACTGGCCTGTAGTAACCAGCTTCCTCCCTCCTCACACTTCTCTGCCCATCTCTAGTCCTCTAGAGCAGGAGTTCTCAACAGGTATGTCGGGACAGACTGATGTGTTGTGAGGTCCTGGGAGGTGATGGATACCTCCTTATCAGCCCAGGTGGGAGTTGGTTGACTTCTATTACATTGGGCCTGATGGGAGGCTACTCTCACTTTCTTCTCTTCTTTCTGGCCCAGTGAGAGGCTGTTTACTCCTTCATCCAGATCACAGAGAGAGACACTGCCAGCTCAGGCTGTTCTGGGCCTGATAAGACACAAACGTTATCTTCCCCTGCTGAGTCTGGGAGTGATGCTGCTAATGATCTCCTCACCCTGAGGAAGGTGGGGGAAAGGAGGTTGGGGATGCTGGGAAGATGAAAGTGGAATGGAGAGGGAGTGTGGGAGCTGCTGAGCAGGAAGGAGTGGGAAACATGGGGGACAGGGTGGCTGGGCAGGCAGGGGATGGGATGAAGGAGTAGGGAGAAACAAGCAGAGTAGAGAGGGAGCACAGGGAAGAGGATGTGGAGGGTTAGGAATGCTGGGCAGGGATGTGAGTGAGAGTGGATGATTGAAAGGGAGAAATTGGGAAAAGTGAAGGATGTTGGCATGGAAGGGGAGTGAAGGGGTGCCAGAGCCATAATATGTCAGTTTTGGGAATGTGCATTTCTTCTATCTTTGCTTGGTGTAGGAGGATTTGTATTTCTGTTTCTAGCTCTCCAGTTTTGCACTGCATGCAGAGGGGCTTTTTGAAGTTTTCATTCCAGTTACTTTTGTAATTTGTGGTCTTTTATTCTGTATTTGCTGAAGGTCGGATCTGTATGTGTGACTGAGGTGAGGTATTTTACTAGTAGGTAGGGATTTGTATCAATCTTCTTTGTTGCGTTTTCTCATTCTCAATAGGACACGCACTGGTGCTGCACTGCTGCCCTTTCATAGGAAGGGCTATTGCTGTTTGAGTTCTTGGAATTAGTGCTGCAATGGGATGGAAACTTTGCTACACAAGTGCTCAGTGGTTTTTTTTTTTTTTCCAGGTTTTGTATTTTACAATGCGCCTGGTAGTAAGGGAGTTTGTGTTTCTGTTACTGAGATAGCACCAGAATCAGAAAAGGAGTGGTAAGTAATAGGGGAGTAAGGGGAGGGAAAGTGGTGAGGATGGTGAGTGAGTGAGATGGAAGGGACATGAATGAGTGGGAAGGAGAGGTGAGTGACTGAGAGGGAGGTGGTGAGTGTCAGGGAAGGGAATGAGTGACTGGGTGGGTGGGAGAGAGGGGTGAGTGACTGAGTGGGAAGGGGATGTGAATGAGAGAAGAGAGTGAATGAGAGTGAGGGGGTGAGAGAGGGAAGGGGATTGAGTGGGAGGGGAGGGAAATGAAGGTAGTGAATGGGAGGGAGTGATTGAAGGGTGAGTGGGAATAGGGGTGAGTGACTGAGGGAAAGGGTAATAAAGCAAGGGAAAAGAGTGAGTGGGGGTGAGTGACAGAGGGAAGGGAAGGAGATTGAGTGGGAGGGTGAGGGGACTGAGTGACTGAGAGGGAAGGAGGGTGAATGACTGAAGGTGAATACGAGGGAAGGGAAAAGGAAGAAGAAGAGGGGAGTGAGAAGAAGAGAGGGTAGAAGGGTACATAAGTGTGTGTGTGTGTATATATGAGAGAGAAAGGGGACGTTTGTCTGTACCCTTCTCTCCTTCCCCCTACTAATTCATCTACAATCTCAGGGAGACTGAAATGAAGTTTCCAGGTATGGGGGGGGGGGGGATTTTTAAAATCCTGATTACTTTTAATTATTGGGTGTTTGATATGTCTGCTGTTTTGAAACATTTGATTGATTGTAGAGAAATGTTTAAAGTTTTTTTTTTATTCTTCTTGATTATTAGGTGGTGATCTATTTGTCATCTGTTTTGAAATATGCTTTTTATTAGTATGGTTTCCTCGGTGTTACTGATTTATAATATGTCTTGACTTTGTTTTATGAAGAATGGTGATTATTTCTCTTTTTTAGTGGTTTCAGTCCAGTATTTTGTCTGCACCTTACTGTTTATACTTTATGGCCTGAGGTGAGGGGTAGACTGCTAGCTGAGAAAATGCCTTGTACCTGTTGGGCTGAAGGTTCTTCTGATTTTGGTAGGGACGGGATCCATGATTGAAGGGGCTCCATGGTGCTAAAAATGATGGCGCTTAAGCCTGCTGGATAGCGAAACGCCTGCACCAAGTGGTGGAGATTTGATTGCTCTGTCGATAAGGGGGACTCACCCCACCCCGCCTCGCCCTCTGGCCCTCCTTGCGCTCGATAATTTGTAATGTGGCCCCCCCCGCAAAAAAAAAAACCAATGTGTCCACCCCTGCTCTAGAGCCGTGTTTCTCAAGCCCATCCTGGAGTACCACCTGGCCGGTTTAGTTTTCAAGATGTACACAATGAGTGCGCAGGAGATAGAGTTGGAAAGAATGCAAACAAATCTGGCTCATCCCCCCAGATCTCACTCCCACCCCCCTCTCTGGGAAATTTTAAGTGCTGCGTTTTCTCCATCTAACTCCAGATATTGGGTTGACAAATACTGTGTCTATGGGGGGGAGGGAAAAAAACCTTAGTGAATCAGACCCCGAGTTCTTAGCACCCGATTCACAGTTTTGTTCCTCCGTAGACACAGAATAGGAGAGAAACCTTTGTGAATCAGGCCCTGAGTCTTACAACCTCACCGTGGCCCATCCTGCTTTCATTAACATATCTAAAAAACACAGTTTTGCCACCCTGCTCTACTGCCTTTGCTATTTTTTCACTTTCTGCCTTTCCTATCCTGGCTGACCTCCCAGGTTTTCTCAGCCTTTCCAGATATCTTTCTCCTTCCTCCTCTTTCTCAGCTCCTATTTACCTTTTGAATGCTAATCTTTTTTTTTTTACCTTACCTTCTCAGCTAACTCTTTTGGAAATCCTCGTGGCCTTTTTGTCCTCTTTCTTTATCTCCCTAATACAATATAAAAACGTGTTACTCTTTTATAGGGCACTTTTCAAGAATACCCGCATAGATGCAAAGTCTATGGGCTCTGCTCCCCACGTACTTTACGTCATTCTCCAAGGGAAACTACAAGCGTACGTTCCCTTGGACAATTGCCTTGGGATAAAACAACTGCAGAGATTTTCATTCGCTTTTTTTTTTTTTTCCTGTGAAAATAATGGGCGTAGATTTGAAAAAATGCAATCTACGTGTGTTATTTTCTCCCCTCAACCTGAGCATGCCTCCAAAAATACCTGCTCCATGTGGTTAAAAGTACATTTCTTGTTGTTCCCCACTCCTCCCTGAGTACTTTTAGCCAGGTAATGGGTGGGCAATAGTCACACAACCAATGTGCCTGGGTTCTGAAAATCGGCATCCACAATGGCGCCTTTTAAATTAGTCGACTATTTTTTTTCTACTCCGTCTATGTCTTCGCACTTTGCCAGATCGTCCCACCCTAACAAAACCGGTATTCCTAATGTCTAGGACTGACATCTGTGTGACCTATTCCCCCCCCCCCCCATCCACCAACAACAGCGAGGAAAACAGATTAACTGACTGCCAGATTAAACTAAGAGTAGAAGAGTTTGTGTGTGAAAACAGCATTACTGCCTGCCCCTTCCACCCCCCTGAACTCCTTGGGTCGTTGGTCGGCTTCCAGCTAAGCAACGAGCACATTCGCGCAGCAGTCTCTCACGTCTGCTCTCCTGGTTTCAGTGTAAGGAGGGATAAGGGAGCTGCTAACATTTTTTGGCCAACGTGTTTTGAACCATGGCATTTGGGCAGCTGACAGGATACCCAGACAGTGTACATGCAAGCGTACGTTACGTGCCGTCGCTGGCATCCAACCCCGTTATTTTCATGCCATCGAGGGACGTTTATGTAAGCTGCCGCCCACGCAATGAGAAAGGTATGTGCGTTCGACCCAAACGTAAGTGAGCGGTGAAGTCAGGAGCTGACCAAGTCCATTAGCGTGTTCGAGAATAATTACTGTATGCTCCTTTTATTTATTTATTTATTTATTTGTTTGTTTGTTTGTTTATTTAAAAGCGTTTATTACCTGCCCCTCCAATGTTCGGGGCGGGATGCAGAAAGATATTCATAAAAGCAGACATAACAACGATGTAGTTATCTACGTCAAGACAGGATGAGACAAAACCAGAAACGCCAAGGGCCGAAAACGTACAAGCTGGAGAAAAGGCATGACATCATTCTTGAAAGGCGGGAGGGAAAATGGAGTCTTGAAACTGCAGGGGAGGAAGAGGACGTCCCTACTGGAAGGCTTCCAGGAAAAGATGTGTTTTTAGTCATTTTTTAAATAATATGGAATCCTGAGTGAGTGGCAATGAAATTGGGAGGGAGCACCGGTGGATGGGGCCATGAATAGCAAATGAACGTTTGCGAGTGGAGGGCATCAAGAAGAAACCGGCTTAAGGAATGCAAAATCTGTGCCGGAGTGTGAATATGTAGAATGCTGCTAATCCAGGGTGAGCAGAGATTGTAAAGTAGGTTGTGGATGGAAGTAGCAACTTTATATTTGATACGGGCGGGAACAGGTAACCAATGGAGCTGTTGTAAGGCGGGTGTAATATGGTTTTATAGAGACCTCAGACATATGTGCATTCACGAATAGTAGCATCCAGTGCATATTCACAGCTGCGTGCTCTTAACTTCCGTTGCCGTCTGCATCATTTTTCAAAGCAGGGCAATTCATTTAATATGATTTCCTTTTAAGTTTAGGGAATATATTTTGTTGTAGCTTTTAAAAAAAGCCTTCCACAGTTCCTGAAGATGTATCTTGCATTATGTCATGGCTCCAATTCAGTTGCTCAGCTTGCACCATAAGTAGTCTCCTTGGGCGCATGTGCAATAGAGATCACTTTTTCTGCTGTGCCTATCTGCATTCAGAATATTCACGAGGGGTACACTTTTAATACTGTTTGCACCCACACGGTCTTCTGCCCTTGTATTAGTAGTGTTCCCGTTCAGCTCTGGATCGGTCAATCTGGTTTCACTTCCCATTCTAGGAAAGCTTCTCTGGGATCGCATGTGGATTCGTTTCCTGTTTCCGTCACGCCTTGTGGTGGCATGTTCTCTAAAATGTTACTCACGTTACCTTTAATCCAGTGTGAATTACTTCCAAACGAACTAAGTCCGGCGGCGAAACTGCTTCCCAGACTGGGAATCCGTGTGGAACCTGACGTCCGGTCGCCTAGCGTGAGCAGAAGCCTCAGTGCATCGAGGCCCAAATGCACGTTTGCTATCATATCAGGCTCAGTCCTAGAGCTCTGCAATGGGGGATCGTCTGATACAGTTTACTTTCTCAGTCCTTTACTAATGTGAAGAGCCAAGCGCAAGGCACTGCGCCTGTCTCAGTGTGACATGAAATGCTCCTCTGGCACAGAGTGCATTTGATTTGCTCCGCCAGTGAATCTCCTCAGTTGTATCGTGTATTAACAGGCACAGGCAGGGGGTCGTAGTTTCAAATTATGCTGTCAGTGTGTGAACACTTGGGGGAAAAATCTTCAGTTCTATAATTCTCTCTCTCTCTCTCTCTCTCGCTCAACTGCAAAGCCTAAGACAGTACGAAAGAATACCCCCCACCTGACGACATTAATGTATTATGAAGGATGACATAGATATGTAATACCAAAAGCCTCTCGCTATCTCTGTAATCTCTGTATTTCTAGCATTTGTCTGACTCACAGAAACACCGTCTCCTGCCCTTAACACTTGCAGTACAGTCGTCCACTTCCATCCCACTGCAGAAGGTAAAAACTACCGAGGGCAGAGCAGAAATAAAGGTGTGGGGAGGGGGTGGTGTGGGGTATTAAACAGCTCTATTGTGCCCCATTGCCCGGATGCCCCACTGTGATAAAGAAAGCTTTCTTGGATGCGCTGTGTGCAGACACTCGTACATCCTCTCTGGGTGAAGCCTCGTGGAGTCCACAGCCGCTGGGAAAAAAGCCGCATTTAGAAGTTACGCCAATCCTACGCTAACATCAGAGGCGCGGCTGCCGTGATGGATGAGGCACAGTTTGACTTGCCAACGGGCCAAGATTTGCGAGTCAAAACTATGCTGCCCCGATGAAGCGGATTGAAAAGGATCGGGGTTTTCAGCAAATAACTTTTGCTTAAAAAAACCAAAAACAAACAAACAACAAAAAGCATAAAAAGGAAAAGCCATCATCTTACGGTCACTGGTGAACTCCCTCCAATTATTACTCTGGCTTTGAGTTTCATATTAGATTCCTCTATTCCTGGAGAATATATTACGTGCTCCACCCTTATGGGTAGAGGAACTGTTTGTTCATCAATTAAGGGAAAACTAAAATGCAGATCTGAAAGACAGACTTTTGGGAGGGAAGGGGTTCGATACATGCTCATCGTGCTTCGCACATTGCTAGGGTCATGGCTCTTATATTTTTTACTCTGATGTCTTGTTGTGGCTTCTCCCCCACTGGTTTCTATGGAACCAGGCCCCTTAAATATTTGAGAGTATATTTAAAGAAAGCAGAGAACCAGCTGAAGCCTTGGCAAGCTTTTTTGGCTTCCTGCCCATAGGTGGCAGTGATAGCATGCTGTGAGCGTGCCCTGGGTTCTTCTACCTAATTCCTAAAGATGCTGACATCAGCAGCGCTGTTTTGCATGACCGCTGCAAGCCTGCTTACCAGGAACTGAATGCAGGTTCTTCCACATGGCAGTGAGCTGCCAGGTCATCCCTTCTTAGTTATTTTGAAGTGTTACGTGCTCCTCCTCCAAAGGGGAGGAGCTAGCAATCTGTTACACTCACCTCCTCCAGAGGGGAGGAGTTAGCAATCTGCTGTTGCTCACTCTGCCAGGAGGGCGGAGTTGGCAAGCTGTTCTGCTGTGCTCCTGAAAGGGGAAGGAGTAGCGATATGACATGACCTGCTCCTCCAGAGGGGAGGAGTTAGCTATCTGTAATTCTGTTAGCGAACTGCTGTTAGATACTCCTGTAAGGAAAGGAAGTAGCAAACTGTATAATCTGCTAAGGAGTAGCAATCTGTTATGGATCAACTCTCCAAGAAAGAGGAGTTGGCAATAGGTATATAGTACTTTGCTATTGAGATAGCAGTCTATCATGCCCCCCCCCCCCCGCTATGGAGTAGCAATCTGTATATATGTATAAGCTGCTGGCAAGTTTCAGAGAAAGAGGAGTAGCTGTCTATATAATACTTCCGTTAGCGGAGTTAGTGGTCTGTAGTGGTTGGCTCCCACAAGGTGACAATGGTGAAAGGAATGACCACTTAGAGGAAATGGTGAATCCCTGGGCCGATGGCAGATGACAGCACTCCCAGGAGGAGATCCTGAGAGGAACCACCGGCTAGGCTAGAATATGAGATAAGCACAATAGTTCTTTATTAGACTGGAAGCTGGACCACCAGAGGTGGCAGTAGTGAGTCAATGTGTTCGACAGGGCTGAAGTCCTTCTGATACTGGAATATAATCTCTGGGTCGCTGAGCTGTAGAGAGAGACTAGAAGTAGTGAGTAGATAGGGTATACTGGATACAAGATGGTACACTCAAAACAGTAGATGTCTGCAATGGTCTATATGCCACAGAGAGTCTTCAATACATTCAGGAACAGGAGCCGTAGGCGAGCACTGGTTCCCACAAACAGTCTGTAATAAGAACTCACAATTGCTGTATATGAAATGGCTTCTAGAGTAGAAGAGAGTCTATATAAGATTCTAGGAATATGGGCTCTTGTGGAGCGAGTACCGGTTCCTATCTGCAATCTTGCCAAAGTAACTCTTCTCTGTACCTGCAATAATGTCTTGGACGGAAGGGAGTCTTCAGAGCTATAGGAATGTAGGCCCTCGTGGAGCGAGTACCAATTCCTATGTAACAGAACTCACTGTGTTCACGTCCGCGATCGCCTCCAGGCAATGAGGAGTCTTCCGAGTGTTCTGGCAATCTGAAATCAAGAAGAGAGAGCGGAGCCCCCGAGGAGCGGGTACTCCTGGTAAGTTTGAAAAGGCCGAGCAGTGGGGACGGGCTCCCCGGCTGACTCGGATCGTTGGTGCAAGTATCGTGGACTGCTGAAGCAAGTCCCGTTGGAGTTCCTTGCTAACTCATTAGAAGTTAGCAAACAAAGACCTTTTAAAGTAAAGATGGATGATGTCACTACGGGGGGACGCCCCCGAGGTTAGCGCCCTTGCTGGTACAAAGTCTGGAGTGCGCACGCCCTTACGTCATCGGGAACATGGTGGATCCGAAGCATCAGGCCAGCCCGGGGGAACCGGGACCAAGAGGCGGAGAGAAGCCGCGGCTGCACTGTCCGTCAGAGCTGAAGGGTGCTCTTGGTGGTCATAACCAGAGCTTCTGTGAAACGAGAAGATGCAAATTACTGGAAGATGAGTGCTTTGGATTGCTGCTTTCCTATGCCTATGAATGCGTGTGGCTTGAAGTGCTAGGACCCAGGAAGGGGAATCTTCTAATTGTGCGGTAAAGGTGGATGTCTGTGCAGAATTTAGCCCAGATTTTCAATAAAATGTGTGTGCGTTAAGTCCGTTTTGAAAACTTCTGTGTGTGTTGTGGGGGCGCGCGAAACCCGCCCTCACAGACTTACACCCGCGCTATCGAGGGCATAACTTGTGCAGGCAAACTACTTCCACCCCCGACTCTGCCCTCCTACCCCCCCCCCCCCCCCCGACTCTGCCCTCCCTGTCCAGGTTGCATAAAAGTGCATGCCACACTGAGCTATGCGCTTAATGGTACTTATGCTGAGCCTGAGTCAGATTTAGAACGGCCTTTTACGGCGTTTTATGCGCGGAAATGGCTTTGAAAATCAGGCCGTAAGAGTCCTATTTACATTGGAACAGGAGGCTCAGTTCATTAAGTTGCACACTCGAGGGCACCCGCACATGCACATCGCCACCTTTAAACAATTTGAACTGCGCTTTCCTTTCTCGTGCACCAAGGAAAGAGGCCCAAACTTTGATGCAACAACCTGTGCGTTAAAACCCCGCGCTGAAATCCAGCGCACAGTTTCTTAACACGCAGAGCCCAATTTTTTTTTTTTAAAGTCCTGATGCAGCAAGCTAATGCTGTGCTAATGCACTGGGTGGTAAAAACAAACAAACAAACAAACAAACAAACAAAAAAGGGCACAGGTCGGAAAATGATTCAACACACGCGGCGCTGTTCCTTTAAGAGCAGAGGGGGGGTTGGGAGAAGGCTCAGCCCTGAACTGTCAGATGTTTGGCCAGGAGGGGAGGAGGAGAGAAGTGCAGAGCTGACAAAAAAGGAGGCCGTGGTGGTGGCAGCAGCAGCAGGAGGGACGAGGCCCTGAGAGGAGTAGGGTGACCGGACGGCCCGGTTCTGCGGCCTGTTGGTACAGAGTCCGGTTACCGAGGGTCAAAGCCGGTCAGGCAAGGCCAGAGGCCAATCAGCGGCGGCAGCCTGGCAGCGCTCCAATCACCTGCCTGCTTTCGGGGCTTGGTTTGACTCTCCTCCTCCTCCTCCTCTGCCTCTCCCATGGCTTGTGCCGTTCTTGCTGCTGCTTCGCACTGTGCTCCTGGGAGTGGCAGAGGAAGAGCCCCAAAGACAGGCAGGCAGTATCTGCCTAGGAAAAAAATCTACACTCGATTTAAAAGGCAAAATGGTGGAGGGGGGGAGGGGGGGGTTCGCTGCGGCCTACCCCCCCCCCCCCCCAACTGTCTGGTCCTCCTCCATGGAAAAGTTGGCAACCCTAGAGAGGAGGAGAGTTAAAAAAATAAAACAAAACATAACAGTGCCAGGGACAAGAGGGAGGCCACTGCGGGGGTGGTGGTGCTGGGAAGGGCCTTGTGAGACTGAGATAGTTAGGAGGGAAAAAGAAACGAAATGAAAAAAAAAAAATCCTGAAACGCAGCAACGGGAAGTTGCCACCTGCTTAGGAGGCCTCTCCCGCTCCCTCTGACGCAAAGTGCCGGAGGTTTCGCTCTGCCTCTGACCCGGGAGCTGAGAAAATGCGAGTTAAAGCCGGCGCAGTTTCCTGCACTGGGGCGATAACTGCGCGCATGTTATAAAATCAGGTGTACATGTTATAAAATCAGGCGCGCATGTTATAAAATCAGGTGTACATTTGTGCGCGCCGGGTAGTGCGCACAAATGTACCCCGCGCGTGTAGGAATTAAAATCGGCCCCTTTGTGTTTTAATGGCACTGCTTTGCCTGAAGGCTACCCTGCCTAGGAATGGTCATTGCTGCCACGTCGGGGGGGGGGGGGGGGGGGAAGTCCCATCCTGTGTGCTCACTTTGGGTGACCTGCAGCGCAAAATTAGGGAACATATCCAGGCACACCAGCAATCTCCGAGTTGCAAGCCCCGCCGAAACTCCAGGCGCACATGGCTGACAGTCGCAACAGAGATTAATGAGCCATGGCCAGAAAGTTTGATTTTTCTGTCAAGTACTCCCATCCATTTTTAATAAACGGGAGAACAGCAGGAGCTCCGAAGGCCTGGAGTTCTGCATGGTTTAAACGTAAGAGGTTACTTCCCATCCCCGGTGTGTTTCAGCTGACTTGTTGCTATAAGCTCCAGCGCACTGTGTTTTCCTGGTCCTTCTGTGAGGATTGCTCTACAGTTCAGCCTTCCCCTCTGCTCTTCCTGACTGCCTTCTCTGTCAGGGATCTCCGTGGTCTTTTCTATAGCTGGCGAGTGTGATGCATTTACAAATAAATCATTTCGGTGTAGTGTCCCTAAAAATGCTGCTTTCCGACCTGTGTAAATGCCTGGAAAATAGTGCATCATTTTCGAGGGTGTTCATTCTTTTTACAGAGAAAAACCATGTTTCCCAAAGCTGAATTAATCTAGCAGGCTTCGACTGTAACTTGAAATATAAAAGCCTGTAGTTAGCGGTTGTACTCATCTGAAAGATCTTTTTGTTATGCAAAATAAGAAATGGTTCAGCTTACTAGGTCTAGAAATTTACTGTGAGATTATCCATTGGAAGAAGAAGAAGAAGAAAGAGAGAGAGAGCGAGCGAGAGAGAGAGAGACAGACAGACAGACAGTCAGAAAGCTCTGTGGGGCATGACTGGAGTAGGAGAAAGCTGCAACTTGTCATTCCGCAACTGGCCATTGGGTGTCACCGTAACACCACACACCTGCAGCTGAAAGACCATTTACCCGGCAGTATGAAACTTGCTCTTCTAATCAGCCTGGGATGGTAGACTTTTTGGTATTTGTATAGGTGCCTGGCATTAAACTGCATACATGTATGTACAATGAATTGCTGGTCTAATAGGTTTATAACTAGGGAGGGTAATTTTCAATAGCATGCATAAGGCTATATGTGCATTTTATAAACTGTGGGATGCCAGTCGCACAGTTTATAAAAAAAAACACAATATTTTCGCATGGAAAGTATGCATGTACTGTATGTGGATAACCCGGTCATCCTTCCAGTCCCCTCAGCCCGTAACCTAGGAGTCATCTTTGACTCCTCTCGCTCCTTCTCTACACGTATCCAAAACTCTGTTGAAACATGCTATTTCTTTCTCTAAAACATTGCCAAAATCCATCCATTTCTTTCTGAACACACACAGTACCAGAGCCCTTATCCACTCTCTCATCTTCTCCCGCTTAGACTATTGCAACTTGCTACTCACAGGTCTCCCAGCGAGCCAGCTCTCTCCCCTACAATCCATCCTAAATTCAGCTGCACGACTTAGCTTTTGACAAAATTGCAACAACCTATTTACTGTATACTCTCTTCTCAAGTTGCTGCATTGGGCCCTCTGTCCATTCCTGCATGCAATTCAAGCTCCTCTTATTCACCTACAAGTGCCTTCACTCTGCAGCTCCTCACCACCTCTTCTTAATCTGTACACCCCATCTCGTGCACTCCGCTCATCAGATAAGTCACTCTTATCTGTGCCCTTCTCCTCTACTGCCAATTCCTGACTCAAGTGCTTGGAACAGACTTGCTGAGCTGGTGCGTCAAGCTCCCTCTATCACCTTTTTCAAATCCCATCTCAAAAACTCACCTTTGTGAGGCTACTTTTAAATCTTAAGCCTGTTGGTTCGCCTTCAGCCTCCTTAACTAATTTTAACAATTGTCTGTTGACTTGTATGTTTGTCTTGATTAGATTGTAAGCTCTATGTCAAGGAGCATAGAAATGTTAAGTAGTAGTAGTAGGTACCATTTCCTTCTCTGGTAATGTGTGGGGAGGGTCACCGCAAAATAGTGCACAGAGCCCACCAGCGCTGCTTAACTCATTGTGAGAAATCAGGGGGGAGCTGTTCCCCCCGTCTCTGGGGTCAAGAGGAACTGCAAGAGGATGTCTCAGGCCCTGTCAGGGCCTCCGCCAGGAATATGATCACAGGGCCTCCTACTCCCAAGAGGTAAGAGCTTTAAGAGGGTCAACTAGGGAGCTGTTGTGTATAGACCTGGAAAAGGGTGGATGCTGCTAGTAACTAAGAGGTCAACCTGTCTGCTATTCTGTCTCAGATGCTGCATTACAAAAGTGCGAGGCAAAGGCTGTCCTGCGGAAGAATATATCTGCTGGGTGGGAACACTATGCTGGGAAATGGTAGATAGCTTTATCAATGGGCTGATGGAGGGCCAAGAAGGTTTTGCTCTGCCAGCACGTGCTCTGGAACTACAACGTTACAGTAATGGAAAGGATAGCGGACGCGTGGCATGCTCTCCCAAGGGGAGCGCTTCTGAGAGAAATGGGAACATAGTTTAGAAAACATGGTAGAAGCACACAGGGTAAATACATTGCCCAAAGGGTCAGGCAAGTTCCACACCAACTGGGGTCTATGCCAGTGCCCTAGGAATTCTCACAGTCCATTTCTTCTCTCATTTCATAGCAACATAGAAATGAAGGCAGAAGAAGACCAAAAGGCCCATCCAGTCTGCCCAGCAAACTTTCTCACTTTTTTATTTCTCTCACATACTTATCTGTTTCTCTTGGCTCTTAGTAACCTTTTTTATTCTATTTCCCTTCCACCCCTGCCATTAATGTAGAGAGCAGTGTTGGAACTGCATCTAAGTGAAATAGCTTAATTAGGGGTATTAACCACCGCAATAAGTAAGCATCACCCATGCTTATCTGTTTATACAGACTATGTAATTCAGTCCTTGTTGATTGTTGCCTGAATATAGATCCACCTTTCTTCATTCCCCCCTGCTGTTGAAGCAGAGCCATGCTGGCTATGCATTGAAAGTGAAGTATCAGTCTTGCTCCCCTGCCATTGAAGCAGAGAGCTATGCTGGCTTTGCATTGAAAGTGAAGTATCAGTCTTGCTCCCCTGCTGTTGAAGCAGAGGGCTATGCTGGATATGCGTGAAGTGTCAAACTTTCTCTCCTGCTGTTGAAGCAGAGGGCTATGCTGGATATGCATTGAAAGTGAAGTATCAGGCTTATTTGGTTTGGGGTAGTAACCACCGTAACAAGCCAGCTACTCCCCACTTTTTTGTGAATGCAAATCCTTTTTTCCACATTTCCTCATTGCCGCTGAGGCTTAGAGCAATGTTGGAGTCGCATTAACCGTGTGTATGTTTATTGAATAAGGGTATTATCACCAGGTAGTAGCCATCGTTCCCATGAGCCACCCACTCTTCATTCACATCCTCTAGACTTTATGGATCCACAGAGTTTATCCCACGCCCCTTTGATAATCACAAGAAAAAAGATTAATATTCCTGTATAGAACTTGGCCTGAACTAATAATGGTGAAGGCTTCAGGTAAATATAAAGAAAGGACATACTTGTAAAAAGGTGAAGCATATTCTGGTAAACCATCTCAATAAAACTCTATATCTATGGCACATTGTAGATGTGTAAGTGGATTCATTTAAAATGCATTCATTTAAAAAAAGTACACACATCAACATCTCGTGCACACATTTACCCTCCATTTTATCAAAGTATAAGCATAGAAAAATAGAAATATGCCCATCCACCCAACAAATTTAGCTTTACAATTCCCATCACTCCTTCAGAGAGTCCCTGTGTTTATCCCATGCTTTCTTGAATTCAGATAATGCTTTTCTCTCCACTGAAAGGTTGTTCCATACATCCACCACACTCTGTAAAGAAATATCACTCCTGAGTCTACTCCCTTTCATCCTCATCCCATGACCCCTTGTTCTAGAGCCTCCTGTGCATGGAAACCTTGGAGATGTTTAAATGTCCCGATCATATTTTCCGTATATTGCCTTTCCTCTAGGATATAAGTTTTTAGATCTTTAAGTTTGTTTCCATATGCTTTAGAAAAAAGACCACTGACCATTTTAGTAGCTGCCCTCTGGATTGACTCCAGCCGGTTTATATCCTTTTGATGAAGCGGTCTCCAGAATTGTACACAATATTCCAAATGAGTTCTCATTAGGGAGGGACCTCTACAGACAGGAGGGCAATATCACCACCCTTTTTCTGCTGATCATTCCTCTACCTGTGCAGTCAGGATTCCTTTAGGTTTTTGCCTTCACATAATTCACTTGCTTGGCCACCTTAAGATCATCAGATACAATCACCCCCAGATCCTGCTCTTTTGTCATGCTTAAAACAATTTCACCCCCTAATACTTCTCCCTTGGAGTTTTGCAATCTGATGGGTGAATTTTAAAAGCCCAATGCACACCAAAGCCGGGACATATGCGGAGAAGTTGGGTGGTGCGTGCCATGCGGATTTTTAAAAGCATGCACATATGCGCATCCCAGTACGCGCGCAGAGTTTATTTTCCAAAAACGGGGTGGAGCATGGTCACGGGCTGGGCGAGGCATGGCCATTCCAGGATTTCTCAATCCAGCGTGAACATACGCGCACAGGTGTGCGCAGGGTCCCCTAACACGTAACTTTACTTCTGCTATGGGTGGCGTGCAAGTCAGAAAACAAGAAAGACCAACGAGGTGAGCGGGGTTTTAAGAGTCAGGGCTAACAGAGTAAAAGGGAGGCTAATTACCAGAAGGGGTTAGGAAGTCTGATTCCTTAACTGGGTGAACTGGGAATGAACCGATTTAATTTGGTAACAGCGTTGGTGCACATCTACTGAAATTCCCCCACACGTGCGGTCGAGGCGGCATTTGTGCACACATATGAAAATGCGTGCATATGTACGCGCGTGCAGCCTATTTTATGCTGTGCAGGCATACATGCACATATGTTATAAAATGGCCGCGTCCTTTGGCGCGAGAGGGCATATGCGCATACGTACGTGCCTGAGCGCCGGTGTCAAAGTTACCGTCCCTGTACCTTGCACGACCGATTTCTGTAGAGAAGACCTAAGAAGAGGGAGAAAAAAAAAGAAGAGGTGCCACTTTAAGAAAGAAAGGGGAAGAGAACAAGAGGCAGCTGGGAACTGTAGTCCAAGGGAGACACAATCTAAATCCAGCTGTGAGAATGAAAATGAAGACAGTGGTAACATTTTAATTTACACTATTGAACTTGTGGCCCATTTTAACTTATAAAACAATATCCAGAGTAGATAACAGTCAGAATGCTACGTAGAGTTTATACCAGCTTGTATTTCCAATGCCTCCTGTGGCTGACCTGATAGCCCAGGTGGTAAGTGCTGTGCGCTACCATATAAAAAATCCCTGATTTGTTGGGTCTTCGGCTCCCTGGGTTGGCCTGGGCTGATGCTGTGGAGGCCATGTTCAAAAGCCCCCCTCCCCCCCCTCCTGAAGGGGTAGGTAGTCACGGTCACTGTTCTAGCAGTCAGATCAGGGCCCCATCATTGTTTTAGCTCTGGAAGGAGCCCTGTAAAGTGACCCTTGCCCCAGGCCTATCACGGTAATGACCGGACTGAAAACAAGTTGGGAGGGGATCTAAAACCGTGATGGGAGGGAGGAAAAATCCCCAGTCTGAATAGTACCAGGTAGTTGCAAAAGAAGGCCACAGTTTTGATTGGGCTCAAAGGAACAGGAGAAAACTACCGAGTCAAAAGAAATAAATGCCTTCCTATACCTGTGTGGAATACCCTGCCCAGGGAGTTGGAGGAGCGGCCTAATGATCAGAGCAGCAGCCTGAGACCCGGGGAAGACGGCGTTCATAAACCCACGGGTATCCCTCCTGACCTTGGGGAAGCCTTTCAGTTTAATTTTCTTCTTGAGATGCCGCAAATCCACAGACAGATCAATGGGCTTTACGAGTAAAACAAAAGAATTCCACATTACCTAACACGTAGCACAAAATGATCCACAAATATCAACCTTATGAAATCGTGTCACCCTCCGCAGCCTTAGGTACAACTTAGACTGGAAACTTTCTTGCAGAGTGAAATTATTAAGTGCGGGAATTGTTTCTAGCCCGCAGTTTGGACTTGGAAAGGTGAGTAAATAATTTAATTCTAAAGTACAAATACTACTGTGTTGTTATCTGTGAAGCAACGGACCTGGGTAGATAATAAAGATGCTATTTTTGAGAGCTGCTTGGTCATGCAGCTGTTTGCAGGTTGATCCAGCAGAATTTGAGCCTTCACACCCATCCTGATGCATTCAGTACCAACGGTGTTGATTTCAGATGGCAGATGAAGCAACTACAAATATTGCAATGCCTTGGGATTTAAGTTAAAAAAAAAAACCAACCCTCAGATCTTGCCAAAAGTGTTTCCTTCTTGAACTGGGGCACTTAGCAGCTCTGAACTAATTAGGATTTCTCTCAGAAAAAGCAGGACTGTACCTTCAAGCATGCAGTGCAGCAAAACTGGAGCAACTTTGTTTTTGGGTTGACCTGGGTGACTTGACAACCTTAGCTGGCGAGGGAATGACCTCAAGTGAAGACTCGTGGCACCATAAACTTACTTGGAGCAGGTTTTGATTGATCTAGAAGCCCAAAAGACTAGAAGAAAGCTTTTTATTTTTAGGGGTGGGGGGAAAGAAATAGATACAGGCCTGGTTCTACTGGGTGTGCAAATCGTGCAATTGCACAGGGTGGCTCACCTAGGAGGGCAGTGGTGGTGGTGCTGAAGGAAGGCAAAGCCTGGCACTGAGCCGCTGGTGGGCAACGATTGCTCGACGGGTGCACCAGCAGCCAAGGAATGGCTTTGCGCACAGCGCTCGTGGCCCAAGATTAAAGAGAAAGGCTTGGCGTGGGGTGCCTATGTCTGAACACTGTGGATTGGGACATTTCACTAGGGTTAGCCTTGTAGCAAATTGGGAAGAAATCTGAGGGTAAAGTAAGGACATTTACTGGGGTTTCTTCCCCGGTAGAGTTTACATTACCACTGCTGTTTGACTGCTGGGATTACTCTCTCAGCAAAGAGTTACTTTCTCGTGTTTCTTCTGGACCTTCCTCCCTGCAACTACAGATAAGAACATAAAAACATGAGATGTTGCCATGCTGGGTCAGACCGAGGGTCCATCAAGCCCAGCATCCTGTTTCCAACAGTGGCCAATCCAGGCCATAAGAACCTGGCAAGTACCCAAACACTAAGTAGATCCCAGGCTACTGAAGACTGTAAAAGCAGTGGCTATTCTCACAGGAGTCGTTTTCCAAAGATGCTTGCGGGCGTCCATGTGTGGGCAGTACCCAGCATGCGCACATGGATGCCCCGATTTTATAATATGCGTGCGCCGTGTTATAAAATACAATATCCGTGTTCACATGCGCCCGATTTTATAATCAGCATGCCCATGTGCAGGTGGGTTTCGTCTCCCACGCGCATGGGGGGGTATTTCACAAAAATACGTGCGGCGACACAGGTAGGCCTTTTCCAGTTCCCTCCCAGTCATGATATATATATACTCCTGCAGTGACATCAGCCTGCCAGTATTCTCCGTCTCCAGCAGATGCTGGTCACGCATCTCCCTACTGGGGATTGCTTGTTTAAAAAAAAAAAACCCCAAGAAAAAGAGACAGAAGGAGAAAAGAAGAAGGACATTAATCACGCACCACTTTTCTTGAAGTGATACCTTATGGTCCCTCCCTCAGTTGAGTTCTCCGGAGGTGACATCTCATGTTCCTTCCCTCGGTCGAGTGTGTCAGTCCAGTTGCTGATTTTCCGACATGGACTTAGTTGCCAGAAGCGAATCAGCTGAGAGGCTAGTGGGTGCAGGAAGCTGAGCATGGCAGTGAAGGCATCAAATCTCTCTCTCCCCCCGCAGCGGAAGACCAACTCTTCAGCCAGGATGGGCTGAGCTCAGGTAAGAGGATGTAAAAAAAAAAGGGAAAAAATAATAATACATACAAACCTAAGTGAAAGGGATTCCTCTCCCCCTCTTCTGGTCTGCCTATTCCTTCAGTTTTGCTCCGTCTTCATCAGCTGATAGTGGTGCATAACCCACTGGTTGTGGATTAACCTGTCTGAAAGCTGAGAAAACAGAATATGTTTTGAGTTGCTGAAGCTTCACTGTGTAGGCTTTGTGTTGCAGGAATAGGCAGTAGTGGTGGCGGGTAGAGCTCCTCTCCTGCCCTGGGAGAATCAGCTGACTCCTCCTTCTCCCGGGAGGCAGTCCCCACCAGTTCCTCAATCCAGTCCCCACCAGTTCCTCAAACCAGAACCCCTGCAGGAGTACACTACCCTGGTGATACTTCTTCCTGTGCCTCAATACATCTCCAACACAGGCTGACTGCCCTCATATGGAGTCCCTTCCCACATTGAACATCTGGTGCCTCGTATCTCGCCAAACAGTGTGCCTCGCTGCACAATGCCTGCCTATTGCCCTGCCACGGTGGTGTCTGCCTGGCGCACTGTTCTCTGGACCGACCCATCCTCAATTCAGGAGCTCCGTTCCTCCCCCTGCTCTATAACTGGCAGACTTACCTCCATAGGTAAGTCTGCATGTTCGCCATCTGCTGGAGGTGGAGAATACTAGCAGGTTAATGTCTGTGCAAGGCTATATGGGAGTGACATCAGCAAGTCAGTGAACTCTGTCTCCATCTGCTGGAGTGCATCTGGAGATTATAACCCATTTGTGTGGACTGGCCTCCCTGAATGAAGAGGGAGGTGTGGTCTCCAGAAATGAAACAGCACCTAAGATGGAGTCTTAACTAATGACCTTACAAAATCAATAATACCTTCTTTTCCATACTAGCTAGGGCTAGCTTCTTCTGAGGCTGCTAGTCTAAGGAGAAGCAAAATCTGCAACTCAGCAAAACCCCTTTTCAAAATCCTCCAGCTTACTAACCTGGAAACGGGTGACTTTTAAAGCCCTCCCGCAGATGAGTACGAACAAAAAAAAACGCAAAAAATCCCTGCATTCCATTAAGTAAATTCTTCCTGCCTCACTTATATGTGACCGCGTGGCATTTTCTTGCCGAGGGTAGCCTTGCGCAGTGTTTGCACGTGGCATGGGGATGAGCTTCACAAAATCTTAAATCGAACCCCCATCTTGAGCACGTAAGATAACTGACCATCTATAAAAACAAACAAATTAAAAAAAAAAAACCCCAACAAACCGCAATCAGAAGGGGTGAAAGCAATTTCAGTCCTGCTCTCTCCTAGCCTAAAGCTCAAACGTTACATTTGATTCCATGCACTTCATCTATTTTTTTTTTTTTTTTCGTGAGATCTGTTGAGGGTCTCAAGATTATCATTTTAGAAGCAGGACTTCTGGAATCTGCTCAGTTCATCAGCACCCCAGCACTGTAAAGGGAAGATGCTGAAAGTAATCGTAGGCCAGAATTTCCCCTGGTGTGGTGAACCCTCTGTAACTACTACTCATTTTTATAGCATTACTAGAAGTAAGCACTGAAGATTTCTACCTGTGTGGAACTGCTAAGCACTCTTTGCTATGGATTCTTGGACATGCTGGATTTGCTAGCAGTATTCCTCAGTTAAAACCATCAGGATTTGTCATGGAGTAAAATGCAGTGTCCTCACATGGCCTCCGGTTGATTTTGTGCAAATGTTCAGGCAGAGCAGTAATATTTATAAACGATGAAGCATCCAGTTCTATAATGTGATCTATCTTGCCTTTTTTTTTATATACTGGGAAATAACCGTGCCAGGTTTTCCTTTCTAGGCTATGTCTTCCCCCATCCTCTCTCTCTTCAGCCTCAGGGACGTTTTCCCTAGCAGGGAAGGAGCAGCTACCTTTGCTTCTATTGTCCGTGAAATTCTTTGGCTACTGAATAGGGGGATTCCAGTGAACAAAAGGGCTGGCCGCCTTTCTCATTTGGACACATTACCCCTTGCTGTTCACTTAGTCATCAGTAAGGTTGAGGGCAATATGCTTGTTCCCTGAGCTCATGCCTTTGGTTCCTGGCAGTCACAGCTCTCTGTGCCAATACCACTGATTAACTTGCTGGTTTTTTTTTTTACCCAATTATTATTTTGAAAACCTGCTCTGTCCCTGTTATGGTACGTGTTTTGTTATATCACTTAAAAGTGCTGTCGCTTTCAATACTGTGAGAGAATGTTCCCTCTAATTGTCAAGTCTAATTACTAAATGCAGAGGGATCTATATTTTAACGGCTTCAGTATAATGCAATACAATTGTGTAGCGCCTTTTGTACAGATTTATCCCAAAGTTCATTAGTCATGCTGAGAAGTGCAGTAAAAACATGACAGTCGCAGGGAGAGAGAGGAGAGAGTGGGAGAAGGTACAGAGGCATTAATGGAGATCTTAAATAGCAGGCTGTGAAAAACTATGAAGAATCAGGGAGTCCTGGAGAATTACAGGAAAGCTGAATCTTAAGTAAGAGAAAAGATGAGCGTTCAGCCAGGATCTGCGAATGGAAAACATTGTGAAGAAACAGCAGTGCAGAGAGGGGGAGGAGAGGGGGAAATCAGAGGGATAGCGTAATCCCATGAAGGCTAAACTAGCAAGACATAAGACCATAAGAACATGCCATACTGGGTCAGACCAAGGGTCCATCAAGCCCAGCATCCTGTTTCCAACAGTGGCCAATCCAGGCCATAAGAACCTGGCAAGTACCCAAAAACTAAGTCTATTCCATGTTACTGTTGCTAGTAATAGCAGTGGCTATTTTCTAAGTCAACTTAATTAATAGCAGGTAATGGACTTCTCCTCCAAGAACTTATCCAATCCTTTTTTAAACACAGCTCCACTAACTGCACTAACCACATCCTCTGGCAACAAATTCCAGAGTTTAATTGTACGTTGAGTGAAAAAGAACTTTCTCCGATTAATTTTAAATGTGCCACATGCTAACTTCAAGGAGTGCCCCCTAGTCTTTCTGTTATCTGAAAGAGTAAATAACTGATTCACATTAACCGTTCTAGACCTCTCATGATTTTAAACACCTCTATCATATCCCCCCTCAGCCGTCTCTTCTCCAAGCTGAAAAGTCCTAACCTCTTTAGTCTTTCCTCGTAGGGGAGCTGTTCCATTCCCTTTATCATTTTGGTCGCCCTTCTCTGTACCTTTTCCATTGCAACTATATCTTTTTTGAGATGCAGCGACCAGAATTGTACACAGTATTCAGGGTGCGGTCTCACCATGGAGTGATACAGAGGCATTATGACATTTTCCGTTTTATTCACCATTCCCTTTCTAATAATTCCTAACATTCTGTTTGCTTTTCTGACTGCCGCAGCACACTGAACCGATGATTTCAATGTGTTATCCACTATGACGCCTAGATCTCTTTCCTGGGTGGTAGCTCCTAATATGGAACCTAACATTGTATAACATTGGTTATTTTTCCCTATATGCATCACCTTGCACTTATCCACATTAAATTTCATCTGCCATTTGGATGCCAAATTTTCAGTCTCAGAAGGTCTTCCTGTAATTTATCACAATCTGCTTGTGATTTAACTACTCTGAACAATTTTGTATCATCTGCAAATTTGATTACCTCACTTGTCGTATTTCTTTCCAGATCATTTATAAATATATTGAAAAGTATGGGTCCCAATACAGATCCCTGAGGCACTCCACTGGCCACTCCCTTCCACTGAGAAAATTGTTCATTTAAGCCTACTCTTCCTGTCTTTTAGCCAGTTTGTGATCCACAAAAGGACATTGCCACCTATCCCATGACTTTTTACTTTTCCTAGAAACCTCTCATGAGGAACTTGTCAAACAACTTCTGAAAATCCAAATATACTACATCTACCGGTTCGCCTTTATCTACATGTTTATTAACTTCTTCAAAAAAGTGAAGCAGATATGTGAAGCAAGACTTGCCTTGGGTAAAGCCATGCTGACTTTGTTCCATTAAACCATGTCTTTCTATATGTTCTGTGATTTTGATATTTAGAACACTTTCCACTATTTTTCCTGGCACTGAAGTCAGGCTAACTGGTCTGTAGTTTCCCAGATCACCCCTGGAGCCCTTTTTAAATATTGGGGTTACATTAGCCACCTTCCAGTCCAGGTTCAATGGATGATTTTAATGATAGGTTACAAATTTTTACTAATAGGTCTGGAATTTCATTTTTAGTTCCTTCAGAACCCTGGGGTGTATACCATCCGGTCCAGGTGATTTACTACTCTTCAGTTTGTCAATCAGGCCTACCACATCTTCTAGGTTCACCGTGATTTGATTCAGTCCATCTGAATCATCACCTATGAAAAAATATATATATAATATATAATTTCCATTTCTTATTTTCCCTGTCTTTAAAATCTTCCTCCCAAGTTACTGACCCAGGCGACACTGGGCGTTCTTCCTGCTTGAGGGCTGGAGGGAAGGTTCTGTGAAGACTAAAATCAGTGTTGTCCTTGTTCTAGATGGGGCCAGTCTTCTCACGGCAGGCCTCTTCCATTTCCGTTGGATCTTGAACATGCTTCCTCTGTGATGCACCTCAAACCTACTGAACAGGAGATTGAACCCCAAATTTCAATGGCATGTAGCATGACCTTGCTATGGGTGAGCCAACCCTACTAGGGAATTTAATGCTGAGTAGTCATGGGTATTATATAAATACATTTTCAAAGAGGCTTCACGCAGAAAAATAGAATATATGTGTGTAAGTAGCATGCTTTTGTGTATATGCTATTTGATAAGCATCGAAAGTACATGCATATTTTCAGTTTTGCATATACATTTTACCGCCAGAAAAAAATGCAGTCTAAATACATTCTTAGTCAAGACATACATGCGGTAGTTGCTATTTTATAAGAGATATATGCGTATAAATGATCAAACTTATTTGGACAATTTTACACCTGCTAATTTACTAGCCCAAGAGAAATCCTAACTTGTCTGGTCTGCAGTTTTTGGGTGGGAGGCCTGGGCAAACGGGGGGGGGGGGGGGGGGGTTCAGGGAGAAGTGCTAGAGGGTCTATGTGAACTGGAGACAGACTGGGTGAACTGGCAAAGGTATTGTGAACTGGTGATTTGAAGTATGGGTGCAAGTTGGTATTTTCAAAATGGTATGCGTGCATACTTTATAAAATCCCTGCCTCTGGGTTATTACTCTTACATGTTCTAATTTTCTTGCATCTAAAAAATGCACCTGCACTGTAGTTTATAAAGTAGTAGGGGAGGTAAGCATTTTATTGCATTGGAAATATTTGCGCAGACTGAAACACATGTGCATACTTTCAGAGCAGAACTGTGTGGCATTTTTATAAACTGTGCTGCTCCTGCTGCACAGTTTATAAAAGACTAGGATGAATCTCTGTGCTTCCACTTACGTGCACAAATGCAGTGCCGCAAATAGGTTTGAAAGTTAAGCTCATAGATTTAAAAGAGAGAACCTGTTTCATCTGTCTCGTACACCTCTGCCTATCCTGTCCCAAACATATCTGCTGTACTTCTAGCCTATGTCACTGACAGGTAAATCGAAATTCACTATCAGTGTCATTTGGGAGCTCTGAAATATTTCCTGGGAGTTGGTTTGCTTGGAAGCCTGGTTTCTGTAACACTGAATTTCCTGATATCATCAAAAACCATGGGAAGTGTTCATGCCCGATTAGGAATAATGACAGGTCTGCTATTCAGCCTATCCATAGTGAATGCTCAGAAGATTTCCAAGGTCTTTTTTTTTTTTTTTTTAACTCATTGTTTCGTCCTGCTCCTTTGTACTCCCAGCTCATTTGGATCCAGGGCTGGGATCCCAGGGCCATGAGCCTTCATTCGCAACCATCTGGGGATTCTTTTTCCCCCCTGTATTTTATATCTCCCATCTAGTCCGGTCATTGCAGTAATGCTCCTGGATCAGGGGCCATGCCCCAGGGCTCCTTCTGAGTCAGTGCAGTCAGGGCCATGAATCCAGCCACTAGATGTCACCCTTGTGCAAGTGCCATGGCTTCTCCATCCTTCCGCCATCCTTCCGTAGCATCTCCGACCTTAACTAACCCCGGGAGTGGAAGACCCAACTCAGGGATCAAACTGATATAAATATCTAGGGGGGTCCATATTTAGGAGGCCGGTTAGTGGACAAGTTATCCGGCTAAAGTTACCAGGATAACCTGCCCTTTATATTCAGCAGGAGAAACATCCCTCTGAATATAGCAGCCTAACGTTATCTGGCTACATAGAACCAAAAACCTTACTGGCTATGTTTTAGTACAGCCGGCTAGGTTTTCAAGCTATGTGGCCTCTTGAGGTGGGATAATGCGCTACTTAACCGGATATCTCGAAAAGATATCCGGCTAAGTAGCACTGTCATCTACAAAAGTAAATAAATAAGCAGGGCCATCCCCTCCCTTCCTCCCTCCCCACCCCCCAAAAAAGCATAATAACAGTTCTACATCATATTCTAAAACCCTCCCCTCGCACCCTAAACCTTTTTAAAAAAAAGTCACGATTTGACTGGTATTGGAAGCCGGGTCCCGACCTGATTAAATTTTTAACAGGAGCTCAGCCTCCCCCCCCCCCCCCCCCCCCTGCCGACACCTTTGTCTTCACCGCCGGGTGCCAGGGACCCTCTGCCCCTCTCCCAGTGCTAGATATCTCCGGCCCCTCCCCGCTACACCCTCAAAATGCCCCCTTTTTCTTTTAACTGGCTATGTTCTAGCCGGGTGGCTGGTTAACTGGCTAGAATTTAGCTGGATAAGGGCTGAATATAACTGGGTGAGCCATTTAATGGGGTAGCTATTAGGTTATCCGTCTAAATGGCTTTTGAACATCCTGAAAACAAGACCTGGAATTCGAATTCCCTGAGGTGAATTATCTAGAGGGCAAAGAAGCTTGCTTACAATATTTAGATTAAGAAGGAGCTTTTTCTGGGATAGAGAGGGACTTTGGCAGGGCCATAGGACCAGAAGGTCAGCTTGGTCTTTAAGCTATTTTATAGCGCTAAATCTGACTCTCTTGCAATTTTAAGGAATTACATTTAGCTGCTCAGGGAAGATCTTTTAACTGGTTGGGTTTAATCAACTCATCTCTGACATTAGCAGGATAAACCTTTGGAAAATCAACTAGAGAGCGAACAGTGGTCACCAAGGATGCGAGAGGGAGGGCCATAGAGGGAAACAGAATCAATCTAGGAATCTGTTCCAAGCTGCAATATGCAGGGGCGAGAGAGCAGCGCTGTCTTGTCATTTGTTGCAACAAAGAGATTGCAAAGGTAGCAGAGAGTCTAGCAGGGAACAGCTGCCAAGTACGCCACTGTGCCCACGGGACAGCAGAAAAGCTATGAGTGGAGTGGTAAGTGACAGCAACTGCTCTTTGCCAAGCAGGGTGACTGGGCAAGAGGCTAGGGTAGGGGTTGCCAACTGGCTCCAGATTTTCAGGGCAGGTTGATCCAGTCCTGGTTTCACTCCCCTGCATGCAGGTACTTACAGTCTTGCTTTTCTTAGGGAATGCAATAGGGAAGTCAGAATACGTCCCCGCATGCAATGGGGGTTAAAACCAGGACGAAATCAATCTGTCCTGAAAATCTGGAGCCAGTTGGCAACCCTAGGCTAGAGTAAGTCCTTGACGGGTCCCCAAGTGAAGAGCACATTTGAGAAGGAATGTGCTGCATTTGCAGTAGAACGAGATGTGAAAACTAGGGTTGTGTGAAATAAACTCAATGCTGCGGCATAGCTGAGGAAGAAAATCCAGGGGGATTTTAACCTCCTATGTATAAATATTTACATGCTGTCTTAGGTGTCACCAGTTAATTCTGCTGTTATATTCTGCATATACAAAGGGAGTATAAAAAGATCCCGTGTGGACTGTAGTTATGCTTTTGATAATCTTCCCTGTGGTGCATCAGATTAATATTGGTGCAGCAGTTCAGAGTGAACATCTGGTAAAATGCTTCAATTAAAAAAGGTGACTACCTGTACTTTATTTTTTTGCAATATTCACATATAGTTGTGTGGTTGCTGCTGTATTTATGAAATATGCATGACCTCTCTCATCTCCAGCAATCACATAGGTTGTGTGAGCAGGCTTACATTTCTGCATTAAATCCAGCTTTACTGCCAACGTGTCTGTCCCTTCTGCAGGTGTACGAGTTGTAGCCTCAGGCTGGAATACCATGCTTTCCCCCCAAAGATCCCAGGGAAGCTCTGAGGCCCAGCTGGCTCCAATTTGAGGCCTACACTGTGTGCCGTAGCTGTATTGAGTTTCTACCCTGAAACCAACAAAATCTTTAGCATTTTGCTTTGGATTAAAATATTTGCTCCTTTTTTTTTTTTTCACAGGGCAGAAGAAGGAACTCCTGAAGCCATGGAAGGAAGGAAATGATTACAGGGCTCTACAGAAGTAGGTCATGTGCTACAGCTGCTCATAGTTTAAGAGGAAGAAACATGGGACCTCAAACATGGAACATGACTCCTACAAAATGCTTGAGAGCAGCCCAAGAAAAACATCCTCAGAGGCTTGTTTTATAAACATTATCTATAATAGTCTCAGTGTGTGCTCAGGTTTCCTTAGGAGTTTGCACCTACTTCCCAGAGCTAACAAGATTCCAAAATAGAACACAGAGTAATTTAATGAAGGAGATTTAATAGTTTGTGTTAAAGCTAATATGCTCCATTAGGAACTGTCATTTCTATAAACAATGAAGATATATTGCCTGCTCCCTTGATGTAAATCATCCCATGAAGGACTTACATTCCAGTACGATGTTCTCAGGAATATGCATGAAAAACAATTATATTGCCTTTAAAAAAAAATTTTTGCCTTTCATATTTCATTTCTTGTTATGTAAATCTTTGGCATAATGTACCTCGTGCATGCACATATCAGTATTATATACATAACCAAGTTTCACAGGAACTGAGAGATTTACATCTTTTCTACCTTATATTTCTTCTGACACTATTGACCATATATTTCACTAAATCATTCATTAAGCCTCTTCTCTCTAGCCTGTTCTGGTTAGCCTTGAGGCTTTTTTATTGGGCTGAAAAAAAATGTTGTGGTAACAAAGCTTAAAGAATGTGTATTTTGAGAGTAGACACAACAAACCTCCATGGGGTCAGTCCACCAGACTTCTCTCACTACTAGCACTGTAGGGAACTAATACCCCAGATTCACTCACCAGAAGTCTGGTACTGTTATCCTTCTGTCCTCCTTCCCGCTGGCAGGAGGAGAGCAGCCGTCTTACCTGTGTGTGCCTCCTCTACCGGCTTCAGACTTACATCTGAATGTGTGTGTGTGTGTGTGTGTGTGTGTGTGGGGTCCCCTGAAATCTCACAGGACCCACTGGCCCCACAGGCCGGTTGGCGTAACCTCTGGGGTGAACAAATTCATGGACGTGCTGCCAAAACAGAGGATAGTGCAGTTTCTGAAATCCAATGGATTTCATGATCTGACGCAGCATGGTTTTACTAGAGGTAAATTTTGTCAGACAAATCTTTTCAATTTCATTGACCGCATGAGAAGAGAGTTGGATTAAGGGAGAGCGCTAGATGTAGTGTGCGTGGATTTCAGAAAGGCCTTTGACATTGTTCTGATAGGGAGATTTATAAATGAATTGAATGCTCTTGACATGGAACCTGGGAGAAGGGATAAAAGGTAGTGGTAAGTGGAGTTTACTCTGAGGAGGGGGACATTACTAGTGGTGTGCCTAAGGGATCAGTCCTGAGACATGTTCTTTTCAACACTTTCTTGAGTGGTATAGCCGAAGGATTGTCAGGAAAGCTATGTCATTTTGACGATGGTAATGAAAACCTTCAACAGGGTAGACAGCTAAAAAGGTGTGGAAAACATGAGGAGGGATCTAGTGAAGCTAAGATTTAATGCTAAAAGAAATGCAGAGTAATGCAATTAGGCTGCAAAAACCCCAAGGGAGATGAATTTCTTCTAAGCAGCAAAGAAGAGCGGGATCTGGGCGTGATTGAATCTGATGACCTTAAGGTGGTTAAAAAGGTGGATAAAGCAACAACGGCAAAAGCCAGAAAGCTGCTTGGCTGCATAGAGAGAGGCATGGTCAGCAGAAAAAGAGAAGTGATATTGCCTCTGTACAGGTCCCTGGTGAGAATATTGTGTACAGTTCTGGAGACCGCACCTTCATAAGGATATAAACAGGATAGAGTTGGTCCAGAGGGTGGCTACTAAAATGATCAGTGGTCTTTGTTCTAAAGCATATGGGATAGGGATCTATGCATATATATACCCTAGAGGAAAAGTGGGATAGGGAGATATGATAGAGACATTTAAATATTTCAAAGGTTTCAAATCCAGGAGATGAGCCTCTTTCAATGGAAAGGAGGCACTAGAATAAGGGGTCATTGGATGAGGGTGAACGGGGGTAGACTCAGGAGCAATCTTCGGAAATATTTCTTTACAGAGAGAGTAGTGCATTCCTGGAATGCCCTCCCACTGGAAGTGGTGGAGGGGGGAAATGATATCTGAATTTAAGAAAGCATTGTATAAACACAGGGGGATCTCTGAGGTTGTGGTGGGAAACCTAAGGGCTACATAAATTGGACGGATGGGTAGACTAGATGGGCCACATGGTCTTTTTCTGCCATCATGTTTCTGTGTTCAGATTGAAGAAAAATGGAATGAGGCACATGCAGATAACATATGCTTCTGTCTTCCTTGCTGGTGGAGGTGGGGAAAGCAGGGGCGAGAATCATAGAAACATGGTTTAGTGAGCCTCACGGACTGAGCAAACTTGAAAGTGCGCCTAGGAATAAATAAGGCTGAGAAGCACTGCTGTTCACAATAGCATTCCCAAGTGTGGCTTATGGCACGTGCCTACTGGGCTCCTCCCATTTCCTTATGGCCTGCTTTGTTATTCGCCTCCCTTACATTGATTATTTCAGTCTGGCAACCAACAGGATCAGAGGATTTAGCGTTTTGAGAATGCAAATACTGCTGTAAAGCATGAACGATTAGTAATATAGCCAATAATAACCACAGCTTATTGTTTTTTCCTGGTCTCCACTAGATGTTTTCCGATATTGTGAATCTTGTTGCCATTGCGTTGCATTAAAGGGGTGATCACCAGTTTATAATGAGCAAGGTGTTAATTGCAAGGTGTTAATTCCTTTATTTTGCTGGGTAAAAGATGCCAATAAATAAGACAGTCGGTTTCTATTTTAGTGCAGCTGTATGGACAAGTTCAGTGGCATCTTATAAGGATCAGAAGTTGCTGCAAGTCCATCTGGGTCTCCATGAAAACATAACAGTCGTTTCTCATTTCTGCTGTGTATCAGTACTCGTTTCCCTTTGTAACACATTTCTAAATGTAAGTAAACAGTTTTCCAGTCCATACTGATTATGATGAAAGGAGACGGTCAGCCCTCCTCCGGACTATTTTGATCCTTTTTCCAAAAATCCACAGAATAATAATCGTGCCTCCCATACTGTGGTCGCCTACCTCTGAGCTATCTCCTTTTTTTGATCCCATAGGGAGGATCATTCATACAGCCCACCCTCCACTGATAAGTGTGCAGTCCAGTGGATTAATATATATACACAGCAAGCTAGAGGGTAACAGAGGATGGAATGCCCCCAATTCTACCCCATCTCAGGGCCATTGCTTAATGAAGGGAAATGAACAACAATCTAATAAAACATTTATTTATTTATGTGTTTGTTTGTTTAAAAAGTACTTCTAGCCCGCACCCTCCAAAGTTGAGGGCGGTAACAATAATATGTACATAAAAAGTAAAAAAAAGCAAGCATACTAGATGAACACTAATAATAAGTCAGCAAACATTTCTGCAAAGATTTACATAATGCATTACTTTAGAATATAAATGAAATATCCCTCCCAGAAATATCCTGTTCTCAATTGACGCTGACTACCCGTTTTAGGACAGATAACTCTCTCTCTCTCTCTCTCTCATTTGTTCAAAAATTCGGTCATTTGCCGCCTTCCTTTTGAATTGTCCCAGACTCCAATGCACGCCAATAGGGGGATTAAGAAATTTTTTTTTTAATCTCTCACCAGAGATTTTTTAACCTCTCACCACTACTGAGCTTTTACCACAGATGCCGAATGGGAAAAGGCCTTAGTAAACCAGGCTCCAGATCAGTAAATCCATAGGCCACCTGAGAGCTAGGAAGTATCACCTCATATAATAGTACATGGTCCCGGATGTCAGAACCTATAACCCTTCTTAGAGGTGACCCTGATTGAGGCAGTACGAATTAGTATAACATCAAACCCATATCAAGTAAAAAAAATATTCAGTTTCCAAAAAGCCAGTAAAAAAAAAAAAAAGGGGGGGGGGGGGGGAGGGCAGTTCATTTCCTTGAGTGACACAAGCAAAAGCCAGGGCTAGGTTTTCTGTAAAAATATTTACCTTAGAATTTTTTTCTATGAATTTGCTACTGCAGTGTTTTTTTTTCCATGAGGACATCATTAGAAGTCATGTTTATTGCTATTGTGTCTGTGTGAGTCAGGCCTAGTAGATAAATTGGCCTGCTTTTTCACTGCATTTTGTGAATGCTAATTTGCTACTGGCTTGATTTTGTATTAATTCATGTTTTTCCAGGTGCCCATTCCTGGGTGAGCTTCCTATAACTTTGCAATTAGGCAATAGGCATACATGGGAGGGAATTATGTTCCCCTGCTAGCTGTAACTTTTAGTCACTATCAAATAAAAAAATGTCCCAGCCAGAGCTGTCTTATGTGGCCAGAACTGCCCTTTTATTTCTTTAACAATAAATCCATTTTCTTCAAACTCGTTTGAGTGAAATATCTTTCATACTTAATAGTCCATAAAGGTGCAGTTGTACAGTAGCCCTGGGTTAGGGTGACATTTAATAGCACCAACCGTTGCCTTGTTTTCAGAAATGGTTTAGCTTAGCATTATTATATACAGTGTGCAGAAAAAAGTTTATGAATCCCAAGTATAATAATGAGAATTACAAGTTCTGACCATGATAGTCTCCACAGCTAGAGACCTAGGCTTCATCCTCGATGACGATCTAAACTACAAAAAGCACATTAACCCAATACTACGAGATGGATTCTACAAACTACAAATCCTAAAGAGAATCAAACCACTACTATACGCCCATGACTTCTGAATGGTCCTTCAAGTGCTTTTATTCTCCAAACTGGACTACTGTAACGCCCTCCTGCTTGGCCTCCCAATATCCACTCTCAGACTGCTGCAGACTACTCACAAGTAGTAAAAGATCAGACCACATCTCACCTATCCTTAAAAACCTACACCAGCTGCCTATTCAATCCAGAATCCAATACAAAGTCCTCACCCTCATCCACAAAGCTCTCTACACTGACAACTTCAACTGGATGAACACATCCCTCTACTTCCGCGACCCACAAAGGAGCCTCCGCTCCAACAACACCGGACTCATCTCAATCCCCTCTCCAAAAGCAATTCATCTGACCACAATAAGAGAACGCACTCTATCCATAGCTGGACCTACCCTCTGGAGTAACTTACCAACACAGCTAAGACTGGAGACAACAACGCTAACCTTCAAAACAAAACTAAAAACATGGCTTTTCCAAAAAGCCTTCACAACAACCGTTTAATACTCATTTCCGAGGACATCACACGATAGGATAACCCTTCAGACATACAGTTACAACTCAACATTCATGTTAACTTACAACAAGACACCCCCACAAGATGTAATATCATGACTGTATTTCATTTAATCTCCTTTGTAAGAATTTAATTTCAGAGCCATAATACCAAAGCTCTATGTAGGACATGCTCTCGTTACTGTTACAGTCTAATCCCCTTTGTAAGAAATAAGTAAGTTTAAAGTTACAATACTAAATAAGAATTGATAACAATGCTAAATATGAACTAAATACGATATGATATAAGAGTTAATTACAATGCTCAATACATTTTTACTGAAGTTATAATGCAGTCATTAACACAATGTTAAATAAGAACTTGATGATGTTATAATGTACAACAAGAAGACCTCAACTTCTTGAACACAGCTACAATGTAAACCGATGTGATATTTTATATTGAACACCGGTATACAAAAAAACAAACTAATAAATAAAAATAAAATAAATTATACCCTTGTTTAAATGAAGCCTGTTTTATCTTATGTAATAAAATTACATATTTCATGAGACACAATAATGTGCAAAGTAAGAAGAATAAGATTCAGAATCTGTGTGTGAAATAATAAGTGAACCCCTGGTTTTCTTAGCACCGTTAATTGGCTTCTTAGAATCGGGTGATTAAATAATTGTATAACACGTAAACCACCTTCTAGAGTAGGGATACCTGAAGGTAGGCATACCATCCTATATAATGGTTAAAAAGGTTTTAAGACTGGTTTTCACCATAAAAATTAATGGGAACTCATCATGCCATGATGAAAAGTAGGGATGTGCATTTGTCCAGGATGAATTAGGCAATGTCAACAAAACTTCCTAATTCAATGTCAACAAAACTTCCTAATTCATCCTGAAGCGGATTTTCATGAAATTTCGGGAAATTCTTTTTGGGGTTAGTGCGCACTAACCCCGAAAATCGGGGCGGCCGAAAAAAATGAACCCGAACCGCAGGAAAACGAAATTTCCCGCGGCGGGCCGATAACGAAGGCCGAACCAAAGGTTCTGCCGAATCACATCCCTTATGAAAAGAAGTTTTAGAGGATCTATGAAAAAGAGTAGTTGATGCTCATTTGTCAGGACAGGGTTACAAGATCATTTCTAAACATTTGGGGCTCCAACCATCCACTGTTAGACAGTCTACAAATGGAAAAGCTAAAGTCTACAGTGACTCTACCCAGGAGCAGTCCTGCCAAAGTCAGCCCAAGAGCAAACTGGAAAATCATCCACAAAGTCGCAAAGAACTACAGACTAACATCTAAAGATCTGCAGTCCTCTCTCACTCTGGCCATGTATGTGAGAGTTCATACATCAATCATCAGTAAAATACTGAATAGGAATGGTGTTCATGGGAGGATAGCTAGGAAGAAACTACTGGTCTCTAAAAGAACGTTGCTGCCTACCTCAGGTTCACCAAACAGTATCTAGATGTTCCACAAGACTTCTGGAATAATGTTCTCTAGACAGATAAGTTAAAAATTCAACTTTATGATACCAACAAATGTTATGTTTGGCGAAATCCAAAATAAGAGCTTCATCCTGCCTGTCAAGCATGGTAGTAGAGGTGTCACAGTGTGGGTTTGCTTTGTTACATCAAGACCTGGATGGCTTGCATCATTGATGGAACCACAAATTCTATGTTATATCAGAAAATTCAAAATTCTATGTTATATCAAAAAATTCTAGATGAAAATGTCAGGCCATCCATCTGTTAGCTGAAGATGAGCTGAAAGTAAGTCATGCAGTAAGACAACAATCTTAAACATTCAAGCAAATCTATAACAGAATGGTTGAAGAAGAGATTTTGTGGTTAGGATTGGCCAAGTCAAAGTCTCAATCTAAACTCTATTGAAATATTGTGGCAAGACCTGAAGTGAGTTGTTTATGCTAGGAAGCCCTCATGGTCAGAGCTGAAATAGTTCTGTATGGAAGAATGGGCCAAAATTCCTCAAGAGAAAATGAAATACTACTCAACAGTTATGGGAAATATTTAGTTGATATTGCTGTTCAAAGAACATAAGAACAAAAGACTTGCCTTATTGGATCAGCCAAAGGTCCATCAAGCCCAGATTCCTGTTTCCAATAGTGGCCAAGTCAGGTAACAAGTACCTAGCAGGATCCCAAGGAGTAGATAGATTCCATGATGTTTATCCCAGGGATAAGATTTGGATTTCTGTAACTCTACCTTAATGGACTTTTCCTCCAGAACTTGTCCAAACCGTTTTTTAAATACAACTACACTAAAAGCTTTCACCACATCCTCTGGCAATGGATTCCAGAGCTTAATTATATGTTGAATAAAAACAAATTTCTCTTATTAGTTTTAAATGTATTAACTAGTAACTTCATTGTGTGTCTCCTGGTTTTTGTACTTTTCGAAAAAGTAAACAACTGATTAAAGTTTACTCGTTCCATTCATAAGAACATAAGATATGCCATACTGGTCAGATCAAGGGTCCATCAAGCCCAGTGTCCTGTTTCCAACAGTAGCCAATCCAAGCCACAAGTATCTGGAAAGTACCATTACATTAAATAGATTCCATGCTACTAATGCCGACAGCAAGCAGTGGCTATTCCCTATTGATTAACAACAGTTTATGGGCTTCTCCAGGAATTTATCAAATCTTTTTTAAGCCCAGCTTAAATAACTGCCTTAACCATATCCTCTGGCAATGAATTCCAGGGCTTAATTGTATGCTGAGTGAGAAATAAGTTTCTCTGATTTGTTTTAAATGTGCTATTTGCAATCTTCATGGAATGAACCCTAGATCTTGTATTATCCGAAAGAGTAAATAACTGATTCATATTTACCTGTTCAAGTTCTTTCATTATTTTATAGACCTCTATCATATCCCCTTCAACTGTCTCTTCTTCAAGCTGAACAGCCCTAACCACTTTAGCCTTTCCTCATAGGGAAGCCATTCTGTTGCGCTGCATTGGGAGGGAGCACTAGGGGGCGCTCCCCAGTGCTGGACAAGTGGTGTGTGCCCCTTCAGTGAGACAAGTCCAAGTTTGGGAAGGACATAGGAGACAAGATGAGGACTTGAATTGAAGATCAGACGAGATGAGATCCGATGAGACGAGGGACGTGATGTGTGCCCCTGCGGTGAGACAAGTCCAAGTCTGGGAAGGACACAGGAGATGAGATGAAGACTTGAATTGAAGTTCAGACGAGACGAGGACTGTAACTGAAGATCTGATGAGACGAGGGCTTAGACGCGGACTTAGAAGGACTCTGAGCGCTAGGAAGACTCAGACGATAAGGATGAGCAAGTGCAAGGAGCTCCGAACCAGGAGAGGGCAGAGATCTGATTCAGATTCAGGTTCAGGTTAAAACAAGATCTTGGAGGCTTGCACTGCTGAGGAGATCAGAGACATGGAGGTTCCTCGGCGACTACCACAGTAATCCCACCGAGCGCCCTACACATCCCAGCAGGGGTGGTTGTGGACCACTCGGCCACGGCGTGCCCTACACAACACCACGTGACCACCCTTGCTGGGGTGTGTAGGGCGCTCGGTGTGGTTCCTGTGGTAATCGCCGAGGAACCTCCATGTCTCTGATCTCCTCAGCAGTGCAAGCCTCCAAGACCTTGTTTTAACCTGAACCTGAATCTGAATCAGATCTCTGCCCTCTCCTGGTTCGGAGCTCCTTGCACTTGCTCATCCTTATCGTCTGAGTCTTCCTAGCGCTCAGAGTCCTTCTAAGTCCGCGTCTAAGCCCTCGTCTCATCAGATCTTCAGTTACAGTCCTCATCTCGTCTGAACTTCAAGTCTTCATCTCATCTCCTGTGTCCTTCCCAGACTTGGACTTGTCTCACCGCAGGGGCACACATCACTTGTCCCGTGCTGGGGAGCGCACCCTAGCACTCCCTTTCAACGCAGCTCAACACATTCCATGCCCTTTATTATTTTGGTTGCCCTTCTCTGTACTTTCTCCAGTGCAACTATATCTTTTTTGAAATGCAGCGACAAGAATTGCACACAGTATTCAATATAAGCATGATTTAGTTATGATTCTATTTGTTTTTATGTTTTTATGTTTTTATTATGATTGTTTTAATTGTAACCCACCCCAAACATTGGAGGGCACAGGCTATAAGTCTTTTTAAAGAAAATAAAAAAATAAAGGTGCAGTCTCATCATGGAGCGATACAGAAGCATTATGATATCCTCTGTTTTATTCACCATTCCCTTTCTAATAATTCCTAACATTCTGTTTGCTTTTTTGACCACCACAGCACACTGAGCTGACGATTTCAGTATAATATCAACTATGATGCACCCTATCATATCTCCCCTTCACCCATCTCTTCTCCAAGCTGTAGAGTCCTAATCTTTTTCTTTAGCCTTTGTTCATAGGGAAATTGTTCCATCCCATTTATCATTTTGGTTGCCCTTCTCTGTACGTTTTCTAACTCAAGCTGAGGTCACACCATGGAGCGATACAAAGGCATTATTATATTCTCTGTTTTATTCTCCGTTCCTTACCCTAGCATTCTATTTGCTTTCTTGGCGACTGCATCAAGAAAGCAGAGGAGCCACCAAGATGAGCCACCAATGGAAGCCAGCAATTACTGAATGTAGAGTTCAAATACTTTTTCACACAAGGATGTTTATTGCTGAATTTTTGTTGAATACATAATCAAAATATATCTTTTTTAACTTTCTATGTATGAATTGCAAAATATTCCACAAAGCCAAACTTGTTACAAGAAATAATTCCACAAAATAAATATACCAAGAAGAAAAAGAATTTAGTAATCTCAATAACAGGGCCCACAATAATTAAGGAGGAAGAGAAGAAGGAAAAGAAATATCAAATATGGAGAACTATTATAGAAAGAAAAGAAAGAGGAAAAGGCATTAACGGAAGCTAGGGCAACATAATGAGCTCATTCAGTCATTATCATCCCTACCCGCAACTGATTTTATTTAACATCCAAAATAGATCGCAATTGTGCAGGATCATAAAAGATATAGTTAGCTTCGGTATAAGAAACTAAACTTTACAAGGATAACAAAGCAAGGAAGAAGTCCCAAGAGACCTAGTCTCCAGTCTCTTAGATAATTTTTGCACCTTTCCCCGGCAGCTTTAGTCACATCTGGATAGATCCAAATATCCAAACATAGAAATATGTTTCTATATCCAAACATATCCAAATATCCAAACATAGAAACATAGAAATGACGGCAGAAGAAGACCAATGGCCCATCCAGTCTGCCCAGCAAGCTTTCGCACTTTTTTTTTTCTCATACTTATCTGTTTCTCTTGGCCCTTAGTAACCTTTTGGTTCTGTTTCCCTTCTCCCCTCCATTAATGTAAGAGAGCAGTGTTGGAACTGCATCTAAGTAAAATATCTAGCTTAATTAGTTAGGGATAGTAACCGCCGCATAAGCAAGCTACACCCTTGCTTGTTTACCCCGACTATGTAATTCAGTCCTTGTTGGTTGTTGTCTGTATATAGATCCACTTTTCTTCATTCCCGCTGCCATTGAAGCAGACAGCCATGCTGGATATGCATTGAAAGTGAAGAATCAGACTTTCTCCCTTGCCGTTGAAGCAGAGAATAATATGCATTGAAAGTGAAGTATCAGACTTTCTCCCTTGCCGTTGAAGCAGAGAGCTATGCTGGATATGCATTGAAAGTGAATTATCAGGCTTATTTGGTTTAGAGTAGTATCCGCTGTAACAAGCAAACTACTCCCTGCTTTTTTGTGAATGGAAATCCTTTTTTTTTCCCCCACATTACCTCTTGCTGTTGAAGCTTAGAGCAATGTTGGAGTTGCATAATTGTGTATGTTTATTGAATAAGGGTATTATCTCCGGTAGTAGCCGTCATTCCTGCGAGCCACCCACTCTTCATACACATCCTCTAGACTTTATGGATCCACAGTGTTTATCCCACGCCCCTTTGAAGTCCTTCACAGTTCTGGTCTTCACCACTTCCTCCAGAAGGGCATTCCAGGCATCCACCACCCTCTCCGTGAAGAAATACTTCCTGATATTGGTTCTGAATCTTCCTCCCTGGAGTTTTAAATCGTGACCCCTGGTTCTGCTGATATTTTTCCGACGGAAAAAGTTTGTCATTATCTTTCGATCATTAAAACCTTTCAAGTATCTGAAAGTCTGTATCATATCACCTCTGCTCCTTCTTTCCTCCAGGGTGTACATATTTAGATACTTCAATCTCTCCTCATAAGACACATGGTAGGAGCACTGGATGGCCAGCGCCATTTTTAAAGATGGACAGCCGGCGCCATTTTTAGAGATGGCGCCGGCTGTCCATTGTTCCTACCATGTGATAGGGGCCGGCCAATGACACGGATATCCTGTCACATGCTAAGGGCAAAGGGCCATTGGCGCCATTTTGTTTACTGGCAGCCGACGGCCCGATCACGGGAGAATGCTCCCGGTACCCCCACTGGACTACCAGGTACTTAAACATTTTTGGGGGGATTGGGGGTTCGGAGGGTGGGGGGATACTAGCGAACTAATGTTAAAGGGTCGGCTGTATTTTTGGGTTATCGGCTCAGCGCAGCCGATAAAAAAAACCCAACGATTGGACCGCGGGAAAAATAATTTCCCGATGGTCCACGAATCCGATACCGGAACCTATTCTGGTTCCGATTCAAATCTCTAATAGATATTGAACAGGACCGGTCCCAACACCGATCCTTGTGGCACTCCGCTTAACACCGCTCTCTCTCTCTCTTCAGAGTAAGTTCCATTTATCATCACAAATTGTCTTCTGTCTGTCAACCAGTTTGCAATCCAGGCCACCACCTCGGCACTCACTCCTAAGCTTTTCATTTTATTCACCAGCCTCCTGTGCAGGACCGTATCAAAAGCTTTGCTGAAATCCAAGTAGATTACATCGAGCACTCTTCCTTGATCCAATTCCCCAGTCACCCAGTCAAAAAAGTCAATCAGATTTGTCTGACAGGATCTTCCCCTGGTGAATCCATGCTGCCTCTGGTCCAGCAATTCTTCAGACTGTAGATAGTTCACTATTCTCTCTTTCAGCATCGACTCCATCACTTTACCCACCACTGAGGTGAGGCTAAGCGGCATTTAGTTTCCAGCCTCCTCTCTGCTCCCACTCTTCTCTTCTCCAATCACTCGGCACCACTCCTGTTTCTAGGGATCTATTGAACAGGTCGCGCAGCAGACCTACCAGCACATATCTGAGCTCCTTCAGTATCCTGGGATGAACCTCATCAGGCCCCCATGGCTTTGTACACTTTCAGTTTTCCCAGCTCTTCCCACACATTCTCCACTGTAAACGGAATAAGATCTACTCCACTCCCCTCCAGTTTCTTGTTAACTAGCGACGGTCCTTCTCCTGGGTCCTCTTTAGTGAACACTGAACTGAAGTATTCGTTTAGTATTTCTGCCATTTCTTCGTCTCTCTCCACACATTGATCCTTTTCACCTTTCAATTTCACTATACCACTTTGAACTTTTCTCCTTTCTCTGATGTATCTGAAAAATGTTTTGTCACCTCTCCTTACCTCTTTGGCAATCCTTTCTTCTTGACTTTTTGCCATCTTGATTACTTTCTTAGTCTCCCTCAGTTCTACTAGATATTCTTCTTTGTGCTCCTCCCTTTGGGATCCTTTATATTCCTTGAATGCTGTTCTTTTAGCTTTTATTTTGTCAGCCACTTCCTTTGAGAACCATATAGGTTTCATTTTTCTTTTGCTTTTCTTTATTTTCTAACATATAGATTAGTTGCCTTGATAACATCATTAAAGACTTGAACTGGATCCTGTATTTAATCGGAAGCCAGTGGAGATGGTGGAGAATTGGGAACTATACCCCTTCCTCACATTCTAACACTAATCAACATCCGGTCACCGCAGGGCTCTCCACCACGCAACAAGTTAGAGACCTGGGAGTCATCATAGACAACAGACTCAGTCTCAACAAATTCGTCAACAACACAACAAAAGAATGTTTCTTTAAACTTCAAACATTAAAGAAACTCAAACCTCTCCTCCTATACAGAGACTTCCGCATGGTTTTACAAGCCATCATACTCCCAAAGCTGGATTACTGTAACTCTCTCCTCCTAGGCCTTCCAGCATGCACCATCAAACCACTTCAGATGGTCCTGAACGCCTCTGCAAGAATTCTATCAAATGCCAAAAAGAGAGATCATATCACCCCAATTCTCCACCATCTCCACTGGCTTCCGATTAAATACAGGATCCAGTTCAAGTCTTTAATGATGATTCATAAGGCCTTACACAACATCGCACCTCTCAACCTAACATTCCAAATTCAATTACACACATCTGTGAAACCAACCAGAAGCGCCTATCAGAACAGACTAATCACACAACCTGCGAAATCCGTTCTGAGGAAACGTGCATTATCCACAGCGGGCCCTTCACTTTGGAACTCGCTCCCTCCAGACCTTCGTTTGGAACCATGCCACCCTACATTTAAAGGGAAACTTAAGACTTGGCTTTTCAAACAAGCTTTCCCCTAGAGCCAAGAACACGAAGAAAAGTCTTTTCAAGCCCACAACGAGTTATTCAGATCTATTTTTTTCTTCCTTTGTTAATCAGAAATTTACATGCTGACTTCAATGTAAAAACTTGTTTACTTAGTTTTTGTTCAATGTAAAACTTCTTTTATTCTGTTCTATGTAAACCGCTATTTGTAGCGATAGTTACTGTTCTTTGTGAACCGGGGTGATATGTATATTATACAGGAACCTCCGGTATATAAATTATTTTAAATAAATAAATAAATAAATAAATAATTGCTCCTTTTAGTTTGGTCCATTGTTGATCCACATCTCTTATTCTCCCAGCCTTTTAGTTCTTCCTCCAGGTACTTCCGCATTTCCTCAAAGTCCATATTTTTGAACTGCAAAACTCGGGTCTTCGTGCTACTTCTCCGTATCCTGTTTGTGATATGAAACCATACCATTTGATGATCACTTGTGCTGAGGTGGGCGCCCACTTGGACATCAGAGACATTATCTCCATTAGTGAGCACTAAATCGAGTATAGCTCCCTCCCTCATGGGTTCCATTACCATTTGTTTGAACAAAGCCCCTTGCAGGGCATCCACTATTTCTCTACTTTTGTTAGATTCAGCAGAAGGAATTCTCCAATCTACATCAGGCAGATTAAAGTCTCCAACGATCACCATTTCTCCCTTCTTTCCCATTTTTTGGATGTCTTCAATCAGATCTCTGTCATGCTCTTCCTTTTGATTTGGAAGCCTGTAAACCACTCCAATAAAAATGGATGCCCCATCATCTTTTTTTAGGTCGGCCCATAGTGCTTCTTCATTGCCCCATCTTCCTTGCAGCTCAGATGCTTGGATATTGTTTCTGACACAAAGAGCCACTCCTCCCCCTTTCCTATTCTCTCTGTCCTTCCTTAACAAGTTATAGCCCGGTATGGCCGTATCCCAATCATGAGATTCCGTGAACCACGTCTCCGTGACAGCAACAATGTCCAAGTCGCCTCTTGCTGATTCAAATTAAAAAAACAAAACTCAGTATGCCCTGTGACATCTTTGTCACATGAGCGTCTATGTACTAAGCAGTTGTCCAACTGATACAAAATGAAAACAACCCTTTAGTACATGAGGCCCATGTACGGTTCTTGAGTTCCTATACCAGGAAACAGAATTTACTGGTGAAAAAGACTACTCCAGGTCAGCTGTAGCACTTTGTCAGATCGAATATCTGAATGCACATCATGCTGATATTTAAAAATAAAGGCTAGGGAACAGTATTAGATTCAGACACTGGGGTGTAGTTAATAAATACCAGTCTCTGTTCCCCTGTTCATCTCAGCTCTGAGGGGAAAGATGTCTTTCATATGGTAACGTGAGCCAGAACACCAATGTTACCTAACTCTTATCACTGAAATCTTACGTTATATCCTGCAGATGATTGGGAACCAATGCAGAGAAAGCCTGGTGAAGAAAATATGCTCTGTTCACTCCTCTGTGTGCCAATCAAGAGCCCAGCTTCAGCATGCTGAAGTAGCTGCCAGCTCTGGATTCTGTTTAAGGTTATTATGGATTTTTTATGTGACTTGGTGGTGCATAACATGCACGAGCTGATATAGCAGGTGATAATAAAACAAGGAAAAACAGACTTCAGGCACATAAGTTTGAGCTAATGAAAGGCCTCATGATTTGCCTTTTATCATGGACTTAAAATAAGTACCTGAGCGAGTGCAAAGTGACACAAGGACTGAACCTCTTAACAAAGGAGCTGCAACTAGCCCAATGGAATATATCGCAGGGAATAGTTTTACTCAGATCAATCTTGTTTCTACTGTGCGTGCGAAAGCAGGTGTGTTCATAGAGCTATATAAATAATAAAGCCTTGACCACGTTGTGTAATTATTCTCATGACTAGTGTGATTACATTTTTCAGTGTTTGCTCATTAAAACCATGTTCTGAACACATTCCATACTAAGGTGGCCATGCTAGAGAGGCTAATCTGATTTAGTCAGTGTCCGTGTCTTGAATCTAATTACCTTTAAACCAGCTTAGTTGAAAGGGTTCTTTGCAGAATCAATCTTGAGACTACTTTTTAGGGAAGGTGCTAAGAGTGCTTCTTGAGAATTAATGTCATAGGCCTGTAGTGTGGGTGCAAACTAACAGGGTCATTTATCATTTCACATTAGGATCTTAACAAGCTAGGTAGAGAGTGCATCAAGTTAGGCAGAGAGTACAATGAACAAATCAACTCCCCTTATACGTTTCATCGATTCAAACAGCAGAATATCTTCAGTGATGCCAACTTTGTTGTTCCTACCTCCGACTGTGCATTTAAAACTGTGCCCCCCAAATCTATCCCACTCCGCAAACTCCACTCTGAGTTAAAAGTGCCCTCTCTTACAGTGGTATAAATAGTAGAGTGACATATTGTCCTCTCTCTCTCTCCCCCTCCCTCCCTCCCCATGCGTGATAAAAACCTTTTCCCAGTAATGCACCCCATGATGCATTAATTAGCACATGAAGTGAAAAATGCCTTGCAGAAATTACCTATGCGATGCGGGAGGAGGATAATTAGCCTAACCACGCCCCCCTTTTCTATCACGGTCACTATTTCCGCTATATAGCATTTTCATAAATCTAGAACTAAGTCAGCTAGTCCTAAACTGGCATTCTAGAATGAACAGGGCCCAATTCATGCATTCTATAAATTCCTGGGACGCTCCAATATGGTAAGTGTTCTTAAGAGCTAAACAAGTGAGAGCAGTGGCTGAATGACACCTGAAAATCATAAGAAAATCTTCCACAGAAGCTTTTTCTGTGATTGATATGGTAGAATGTCATTTTTCTGATGCAAGGGAGTCAAGAAAGTGTCCCTTTACTAATTGCTTTACTAGCTTTCCTGTGTGATGTAGTGGAAAGGGTGTATTTCATGCTACTACGACTCATCACTTCTATAGTGCTACTTGACGTATGCAGCATTGTACAGAAGCTCATAAGAGGCAGTCACTGCTCGGCAGAGCTTACAATCTGTTTCTGCATCAGATGCTCCCCAATGGGAAGTGTCTTGCAAGGAGAGCTGTTTCTACAAAGCTGAGGAATCATTTTAGCTTTTTGCTCTCTCTGTTCTTCCTTCTCTTCTATCTCCTATCCTAGGAAGGTGGCTGAGATTTGAGGGTGTAGTTCCTGGGCCTTCAGGATTTGGAAGTAGTCTTGGGGTCCAAGAGGATCCTGAGAGTGAGAGGACCAGAGGTGATTAGTGGTGGGAGTTAAGTCCCAAACTCCTTTGTCTACACTGAAGGTCGCCTTCTCTCTGTTAAGAAATGGAGTTTCCAGCTGGCGTCGGAGGAGGATTGCCAGGCTTGTGATCCTGCTGCAGAGTTGGGGCTTAGGGAAGAGTCATCAGGAAAACTTCATTTTGTTTTTTCATTTTTTATATTTATAAATTGTCCTGGGATAAAATTGCCCAAAGTGATGTAGAAACCTTGACATATATATAATACCGTCAATAAAACTTAAAACAGATATGATAGGGGTGTTTAAAATCATGAGAGGTCTAGAACGGGTAGATGTGAATCGGTTTTTTACTCTTTCGGATAATAGAAAGACTAGGGGGCACTCCATGAAGTTAGCATGGGGCACATTTAAAACTAATCGGAGAAAGTTCTTTTTCACTCAACCCACAATTAAACTCTGGAATTTGTTGCCAGAGGATATGGTTGGTGCAGTTAGTATAGCTGTGTTTAAAAAAGGATTGGATAAGTTCTTGGAGGAGAAGTCCATTACCTGCTATTAATTAAGTTGACTTAGATAATAACCACCGCTATTACTAGCAACGGTAAAATGGAATAGACTTAGTTTTTGGGTACTTGCCAGGTTCTTATGGCCTGGATTGGCCACTGTTGGAAACAGGATGCTGGGCTTGATGGACCCTTGGTCTGACCCAGTATGGCATGTTCTTATATTCTTAATTTAAAAGCTAAAATCAGACAAAGACATATTACACACAGTAAACGCCATGTCGCCATCGATCTGAGCAGATTATTATCTCTTTCTGTCCCCCTTCTATCTCTCTTATTTAGTTTCTATGGGACATTAACTAGGTCTTTAAACTTATGAAACCACAAACGATCACTTTCTTCCTATAGGCAGGAGGGAGTGTTTCCCCACAATTGCGGGAGGGCTGCTGAGAACAAACATGCGGAACGCCTTCGCCCAAGGAAGTTGTAGCTGAAATTTCAGATTAGATTTCACCGCATGCCCACTGGCTGAGGTGGGGCAATGACCTCGCAACATTTTGAAGGCCAATACCAGACATCTATAGGGATGGAAAGCCATTCAGGAGAATTTTCCAGCTCCATCTGCCGGAAAACGGAGGTCTGCACACATGGGGCGGGGGCCAACACAGGGGAAAGTCCCAGGGTTGGGGAAAATCTGAAAAACAAATACCGTGAGGGAGTGTGGAGGAAAGGATTCCCTGGTGCAACAGACGTTTGTGGCTATTGACTGTGCCCGGCTTATGATTTCTGTACGGATTGCGCTTAGATAAATGTGTGCTGTCTCTCAACTTGTTCATTCACATCAAATACCCCAGGAAACTGGTTTAATCTGTAACAACCCAAGCCTCGGGTGGTCACGGGTTCTTTTTTTTTTTTTTTTAATTGAACTGGGAGGTAGCACAAATCATCCCACAAGCATAAGGTCCTTGAAAGATTTTTCTGTGCACCTCACCAGGAAAGGATCCAAGGATCATAGGGCGTAGTTGCTTCGCCAATCCCCTATTTTCTGTTGGCTGTCATTTCTCTCACCTTTCAGTTACTGGCGTGATCAGGTAATAATAGCACATTGTCTTCCGCACTACATGGAACTTTTAAAGCAACGCGATTTTATGATCCCGGAGTAAATAATTAATGCTGTGCTAGTTAGCTGCAAAAAATGTGTCCTCTGCGTATAACATCATTTAATTACTTTTATCCCTGCTATGTCTGGGCCATGCTTCTATTTATATCTGACCACATTAAGAACTGATTGGAGACCTCGACGTATCTTGTTCATCAGTCCTGGTTTTTTTGTTTCGAAGCCAGTGCCGCATACTGCTCTTGGGATACACACAGGGTTGACACCTCCAGGCACAACCAAGACGGCCTGAATTTCCCTGTGCATCAGGGCTCCGTGTAGACGCTCAATAGCCAGGGGTGGGGATCCCGAAAAAAGTAAACTGTCTTTCGGTGAGAAACTAATGTTTTCATGGTTGCTGTTCACCGTGTGCTCCACTCTCCCTCGCTTATGTCTGCTCACAGGTTTTCATTTCCTTGGGCATTTTGTGACATCATTTACCTCTGACCTCTGCTGTTAGTAATCTACAGCACAACTGCAGTCCAGACATCAAAGTTCTCCTTTAATAGGAGCAGTAAGTGGAAAAAAAACACAAAAGAGCTCTGCCTCAGGTTTATGGGGATGTGGTTAAGCATTCTGTGACTGGTGCAGCCTTTTTTTTTTTTATTTTTTTCCATTTCCTTTGTCCATTATTTAATGTAATGTACCACCTGGTACGCCTTTTTGCCTGTCTCACAGTGCGCTTGTGGCATCTCCTGTGGATGAGACTGTTAATATTTTGCAGCAAAAAAAAAAAAAAAATAATAATAATAATAATTTGGAACGGCATTCTTTACCGGCACTGAAGTACCAAGGGGGCAGCATATACAGCCGCCCAGCCTAAATTCAGATGTGTCTTTAATTTGTGACTGTGCTTGTGATGCAGTTAATCCAAACCTTTCTCATAGTTTTGGCAGTCTAGGCACCCAAATTCTGCACAAACCAAAACAGCGATGTTGTGTCTGGGCTCCAAAATCTGTGCACGCGATGCTGTCTTGCAGGGCTTAACAGTTACACCTGAGCTCGCTGCCACGTTTAAGAGAGGACATGCAATGAAATCTAATTGATAAGAAAACAAAAAAATCAAAGCTATTACTAACATTTTATGTCCGATTACAAACGAGATGCATTAGCTGTATTTATCCTACTCAGAAGCCTGGCTTCTTTTTTGTATTCAGATTCTAAATGTTCCACGCCTAACTGTATTTTCAAACAGATTTGAGAGATGTGCCAGCCAGGTCCCATCCAGGGCAAACCATCAATCATGCATTTTGATACCTGTTCAGATTATCAGAGTCAGTGCTTTATTCTTCTTAAGCTGCTGAATGCATTTTAACCCGCATGTCCTAAGAAGTAGTAAAGTATCAAGCATTTTGATATATAAAAACCATTTAAATAGTATATTTATTTATTTATTTTTATTTTTTTTCTATACCGACATTCCTGTAAAAGTACAAATCATATCGGTTTACAATGAAACTTCAAATTCTGATTTTCTGTTGTATTTATCTCTAGGACTGCAATTACGTTTGGCTAAACAAAATGTGATGTACTTGATTAAGCACATTTGCTTTGATATCTTAAGTAGACATAAGCCCAATTATTAATGGTTCGTATAATATAATTTAGTACATGAAAAAGAAATACAATTAATAGCATTTATTTATTTATGGACTTTTATATACCGGCATTCAAATGAATATCACATCGGTTTACAAATAATTGGGGGTGTATAACCTTAAAAAAAGAGAGAGGAAGAATAAAGTTACATATAACAGGGATATCAGAGGAACTTGGGTAGAGAGAGAAAATAAAAGAAAGGTCAGGATGACCTAGGAAGAGAATAATACGAAAAGAGAAGATGAACAACAAAAAAACTGTTTTACAGATGCAATGAGGTCCAGGTGAGGTGCGGATTAAGTAAAGGCTTGTTTGAAAAGCCATGTTTTTAACCTTTTTTTTGAAAGTCATTGTGCAATGTTCTTGGCGTAGGTCTGCTGGCATCCAGTTCCATATTGTAGGTCCAGCTATGAATAGCGCATGTTCTCTTGTTGAAGTGTTGGGTAAGCTTATGCGAGGGTGCAAACAAGGTACCTTTGTAAGCAGATCTGGTTGGTCTGCTGGAGGAATGATACTGGAGGGTGTCATTAAGCCAATGTATATTCTTGTTTTGCAGGGTTTTGTGAATTATTGTAGAGGATTCTAGCTGGGATTGGTAGCCAATGGAGTTCTCTAAGGATTGGTGTGATATGGTCCAATCTGTGTGAATTGGTGAGGATCCTAGCTGCAGCATTCTGCAGCATTTGAAGCATAGGTAGATCAGCTTAAATTACCATGTACACCTTATCATTGATCTTTTATATGGGACTGATGAATGGAGACGCACATACGTTTGCATGGCAGGTTTGTACTGATGCTATTCATATAACTGCATGCCTTGATATTTTCCAGTGAGATACATTGAAGTTCATTCCATGAGACAACTGCTATAGTACATCACAGCCTCAAGTAGCAATAGGTTCGTGGAAGCCTCTGAATCGAAGCCTCTGCTGCTGCAACTGCTCAAGAACTCAAAGCCCAACTGGTGGGCAAAGACTTGAATCTCCCATCCCATCCCTTCATTCCCACCCCCACCCCTGATGGGCATCCCACCACTGGGCTTTGTATCGCCCACCCCACTGCCCCCCCCCCCCCCAACCACCCGGAGCCTCTATGCTAGGTCACGATCCTTTCCAAGCTTCTCTGTTGGGCCAAATCTGTGGCAAGGCAGCAGAATGCGAGGATGCTAGTGGAAAAAAAGGAGGTGATATGACTCGATACCCGTCATAAGTAATACCTCATCCGTGCTCGGTTTTGGAGGGCATATCTCCAAAAGGATATAGACAGAGATAATGGCAATGCAGTGGAAGGGGACTAAAATGGGGCAGAGCATGCACCAACGGTTTGTGAGGTGAGGTTTAAGGACCTAAATATTTATAACCTAGAGGAGAGGAGAGAATGAGAGAGCATGATACGGACATTTAAATACTTCACATGTACAAATGCAGAAGAAACCAACTTTTCTCAATGGGAAGGAAATTCCAGAATAAGAGGTCATGATACGCGTTTCAAAGAGGGTGGAGTCAAGAGTAATATTAGAAATCATTTCTCTTAAGGAACCAAAATGGTGGTGCTTTGCCGAGGCTGCTCAGAGAACCCCACCAAGTGGTTCTTTAGGATCTTGATTTTGTGCTTAAAATGGGGGAAAAAGAAGTGTGAATTGCATGCTTACCCTTCTGAATCGACTTTGGCCATTTCTGTAGTGTCTGGGCTTTGTCTCAGGAGTGGGAGGGCTGGGCTGCCTTCACCAGGTGGGGTGCTGCTGCAGTGCTTTCTCTACCGACAGGCGAGGTTTCACGTGCACTCCTCATTCAACATCACATTCTCCGTTTCCAATTCAATCTCCTGCCCCATCCCCCCCCCCCCCCCCATCTTCCTGTCTGGGTCTCCCCCTCCACTTACATTGTATCATCTCTCAGTTCTTGCACTACCCTTTCATTCCCTCACTCCCTTCTTCCGAGTTCCTTTCACTCCATAACCATCAGCCCCCAAAAGTCCAACTACTGGCTCTGTAATCACAAAACATACCACAATCGCAAGTAGCGTACAAACAATACATCATTTAGGGGTCATTTTCAAAACTGTGTGGACAATTGCAAAATCTGTGGGTAGTTTTCCCATGCACTTTGCACCCGGTTCCCAAAGAAAAAGTATGTGTATACTTTCCCATTGAAAATCGCCTAGGGACACACAGATATGCATCAGCCTTGTCTGTGGATACTTTTTCCCTGAAAAAAAAAAAACAACAACACATGCATAGTTTTGAAAATGCCTCTCCTGACTTAACCCCATCACCGATCCCACTTTTACCCTGGAAAAAGTAGATGCATTTTTGACCTCCGTACACACGTCTATTCACATGCCAGGCAGGCATGGCCACACGGCTTTGGAAATTGCCCTCAGTACTTTAAAAAGTCTCATAGTCCATCCAAAGACTAAATTGAAAAGAAAATTGTTTTTACTACATTTGCTGTCCAATTTTTTTTCCCCTCGCTGAGATGCTTTGTTTCTCCTTGGCTTTCCTCTTGTGTTCGTTTCTGTTCATTTGACTCCTAGGTTCTCCTTTCCATTTCACCTCTATTTTCCATCTCTCCCAATCTTAATATAATTCTTTTATCTCATTTATCTTCATCTCTCTCTTTCCTTCAACTCCTTGTCTCCCCACTATCCTAGCCTATTTCTCTCTTTTCCCTAGTTCTCCCTACAGTTAATCTCTACCAGCACCTCTCTACTTACATAAGAACATAAGATATGCCAATATTGGGTCAGACCAAGGGTCCATCAAGCCCAGCATCCTGTTTCCAACAGTGGCCAATCCAAGTCACAAGTACCTGGCAAGTACCCACACATTAGATGGATCACAAGCTACTATTGCTTATTAATTACCATCATAGCAGTTTATGGATTTATCCTCTAGGAACTTATCCAAACCTTTTTTAAACCCAGTTACACTAACTGCTGTAACCACACCCTCTGGCAATGAATTCCAAAGCTTAACTATGGGCCGAGTGAAATAGAATTTTCTTTGATTGGTTTTAAATGAGCTACTTGCTAACTTCATGGCGTGCCCCCTGGTCCTTCTATTATCTGAGAGAGTAAATAACCGATTTACATTAACTTGTTCAAGTCCTTTCATGATTTTGTAGACTTTATCATATCCCCCCCTCAGTTGTCTCTTCTTCATATACCCCAACTACCCTATTCCCAACCATCTCTCGCTAATAGTTTTCTCAACCCTCCATTTGCTCTTCTCCCTTCCTATTTTTGCTTTTCACCTCTTCCCCATCCTCACTTCCTTTGTCTTTCCTCTTCTCTTTCCTCCATATTGTCTTCGTCTTTGTCCCTCGATTACCATTATAGGTGAACTAAGGAGGGGAGAAGTAGAGAGGAGGAGCAGGATAAGGAAAGAGAGACAGGAAAAAAAAGGAAGTGGCTCAGCAGCTGCTGTTAGTGCTGTCCATCTCTTGCTGTTTTCTCTCTTTTATCACCTCTTCAACTCCTTCCTTTTTAGGATAGGACACAAGAATTGCCTCATCAGGTCAGGACAACCGAATAGCAAAAGCTGAAAACATTTTGTTAAATCTGTACTCCTTTTAACCCTTCTGAGATGTTTTGCTGCCGTAAGCCCTTCTCAGATGACTCTTGCTTGGACAGTGCAGATGAAGGGGGCACCTTCAGTACCGCTGGTTGACCAGCAGGGGACTGCCACTTACCTGCCCACCCTCCTGGACCTCTGCATGCTGCCTCCGCTGCCTACCCAAATCTGACTTGCCTATGCCGAACTGAACTCCCACCTCACACACTGTGAGGTAGATTTTTAAAAACTGCGCGATCGCGTACTTTTGTTTGCGCAGCAGGTGCAAACAAAAGTACGCTGGATTTTATAAGATACGTGCATAGCCGCGCGTATCCTCTAAAATCCTGGATCAGCGCGCGCAAGGCTGCCGATTTTGGGCAGCCGGCGCGCGCCACGCCGCGCAGCCTGCCTCCATTCCCTCCCCTCCCCTTCCCCTCCCTTCCTCTACCTAACCCACCCCCCCGGCCCTATCTAAACCCCCCCCTTACCTTTGTCCGTAGATTTACGCCTGCGAGAAGCAGACATAAATCTACGCGCGCCAGCGGACTGCTGGTGCGCCGTCCTCCGACCCGGGAGCTGGTCCGGAGGCCTGGACCACGCCCCTGGGCCGGTGCCACGCCCCTGGTCTCGCCCCCAAAACGCCCCACCCCGCCCCCGAAACGCAGCATCATCGGGTCCCGCCCCCGACATGCCCCCTTCCAAAAACCCTGGGACCTATGCGCGTCCCGGGGCTCTGCGTGCGCCGGCGCGCAAGGCCCTGCTCGCGTAAATCCGGGCGGATTTACGCGAGCAAGGCTTTTAAAATCCGCCCGTCTAAGTATGGTCTGAAAAATTAAAATCTAAACTAGCTGAATAATATTTCTCTTATTTTAAATGGAGCTTTGCATAGTTATAGAGTTGGTTTAGGTTGAAGGATAAACAGCGGTCCAACAAGTCCAACCTTCTTCTGATTACCTACCAGCTCTCTCTCTGCATGGTAATTCAAGGGAAGGCAAAAAGAAAAAAATGGTTCAACATTCACCAAATGTGCAGCATACTTTTATGTGACCTGGAGCTATTTTAAGAAGTATGCATGGAAGTTAAACTTGCAGAGGTTCATACATATAATTTCGCTTTGAAAATCTGGAGTAGAGTAAAAGATACACACAGACTTTACAGCAACCTGCACAATTATAAAATTATCCACTAAGGGGGTTATTTTCCAACTCGTGTTATGGCCTTTTTGCAACCTAGCTGGAAGGTTGAGAGGACATTGTACAAATCTCATCGTTGTGTGAGTTTCCTCACTCTGAAGGACATCAAATCTTCACAAGAGTGTACTGTCCTATTCCTGCGTCTCACTCTGCAAGTCAAAGTGGCTCCTAACCCATACCCTAATACCTAAACCTCACCTCGAGTTACTAGGTGGGCCTCCTAGAGAGGTATAAATACTTAACTACTAGAAGGGCCTTATAACTAGGTTCTCTCTCTCCCTCTCTCTCTCCCTCTCTCTCTCTCATTGCAACAATTATGGTATTACTGCAAAGTGTAAAAAAGTTATTGCACTCTGCAGTAATACCTATGCAAAGCACTAAGATAAGACACATTGCAATAAAAGGCTATTACCATAAAACACACCCCTCTTCCTAGCATATGTGATAGTTTGATGAATCTACCCTTAAGGGAGCAATTTTCAGACTCCATGTGGAGGTTGCATGCTTTGAGTATTTTGTACTTTTGGATCTGCAGGCTTAGTTTTCAAAAGGAAACTCACCGTGGGGTTTTTCTTTCAAAACCCGCCCAGTGTGCACATTGCAAAGTAGCTGCAACCTTTGAGTCCTTATGTTCTTATGTTCTCACTACAACTGCCACAAAAATGGGACAAAAGTACACTAGGGGGATGTCAAAATGAATTGACTGGACATACCATTTCTCTCATGACCAAACCATGTCCCTTTTCCCCGCGTATAAAAGTATGCGTGTATTTTTATCCACACGGAGGGGGGAAATTTAAAAAAATGTTTGTTTTTTTTATATGGGTTTAGTGGCATAAAAGAACTTTGAAAATTTCCCTGTAGAGGTTGTCTGAAAAATGCTTTATATAAAGGAAGGATGAAGTCTTCATTCTTTCCTACCACCTCCTGCTTAATGCACGCCAACCTGCTCCCGGTTCTGTTTCCTGCTCTCTAGCTTCACGCACTCCTTCCCAGCTTGTTCTCAACGGATATATCCAGATCTTTTTCATGGTCGGTGTTCAGCAATTATTGCCTTCTTCAAATTATATTGCACCTGCTTGTTTTTTTCCCCCAAATGTATTGCCCTTGATTTGTCTGTATTGAATCTCATTTGCCCATTTGCCTGATGTATCTGTGCAATTCTGTAAGATTTTGCTGTGTATTTGCAGTGTAAACATGATCCTAAGGATATTGTTTGCCAGTGTCTGACTCACCTCACACCAGCTTTCAGAGAAGAATCCTGGGGGTTTCATGTATCCCTAGAATTGATGATAGAGCAGTATACAAGTATTTTAAATACAATAAATACCCCTGTATTCTGATTTTCTTTTTGTTGCAGACAGAGGCCTTGCTATCTGTTTAGATTCATGAGGCCTGACCAACAGGTGAGTGTGAGCCCTTGGGCCATGGCACATCCCTAGGGCAAGGCTCCAAGGTTCGCACCGTAGGTAGGCAAGCACATCCAGCATGGGCACGGGCTAGACTGAAGCTTGGAAGCACTTGGAGACTTGGAAATGTTGGAACTGTTGGAAACTTGGAACACTTGGAGACCTGGAATACTCAAGCTTCTGCTGAACCTGTACGCATAGGAATGAGACACAGCAACACAATGCTGGTCTCTGGGGTAGCCCTCCGGCCACTCTGAAAGCCCTTTTGGACTTGCCACTTAGGAACGGTTTGAGCGTCAGAATGGATGGAGGAAAGGACATGAAGATGACTCTGGAGACTTGGAACTTAGACAAAGGCACTAAAGACTTGGACATGACTTGGAACGAGGAGCAACACTAGGAATGAGGAACATCACTTTTAACGAGGAACATCACTTGGAATGAGAAACAACACTTGGAATGAGGAACATTGAGAGCCACTGGGTGGACAAGCCCCATAAGACCAGAAACGAGAAACAAGACTAGGTACTTGGAACTTTAAAAACAACGATGGACTCCGAGAATTTGAACCAGCGAAGATGGACTTGGAAGCTTGGAAGCATGCCAAGTGCTATGAGGCTCTCTATACAACTCGCCATGGGCTGGACACAGACCATGACTCAGGCATACCTGCAGGACTTGGAACTCGGACTTGGACTGAAACCAAAGATGAAGACTAAGACTCTGGAGATGAGGAACAGAATTCCAAAGACTTGGAAGACTTGGCCCCTGGACTTGGACAGCGATCTGACCTATACAGCCTGCTGTGGGCTGTCACGGTCCATGAGCTCGCATTATTTGCATGCATGGCTCCGAAGACTTGGAAGACTTAGGACTCAGGAATAAGATGAAAATTCAGGTATCAGGAACAAGATGTAGACTCAGGAACAAGACGTAGACTCAGGTACCAGGAACAATACGTTGAACTTAGGAACAAAGGCAAAGACTTGGACTCAGGACTGAAGACGCTGAAGACAGGAACCAGGAACCGAAGAGAGACCAGGAACATGGAATGAAGAACAAGACAACCTTGATGGTGTTAGCGATCCATTGTGAAGACCCAGAGTGAAGACTAAAGAGCCCTTTTATAGGGCTGCAGACATGACATCATCAGAAAGGGTCACTGAACGTTTCCCATTGAATGCAGAGGTGCATATGTGTACCTAGAAGATGCTGGCAGCAGAAAGGAAGTAGATGGCAATATTGGTGGCATTCCAGAGCCGTGAAGATGGAAGACAGCAAAAAAAGGAGTGTGGAGAATTCTGGTAATTAGAAATATCTGAAGAATTCAAATATTGTCCAGGATGTATTTGGGCAGAATTCCTTATAGTCTTGGACCTATTAACCTCAGAACCTGTCAAGTCAGATATGATATACCTGAGCAATGATCATTCATGTTTGGGAACGTAGTGCTGATCAATGAGTCTTCCATTGGTGGGCAGAGGATTGTAACCTCTTAATTTGACAGGTTGGGTTGGAAGACTTGGAAATATAGTTGAAGAAGAGAACATAAGAACATGCCATACTGGTTCAGACCAAGGGTCCATCAAGCCCAGCATCCTGTCTCCAAGAGTGGCCAATCCAGATCATAAGAACTTGGCAAGTACCCAAAAACACTCTATCCCATGTTACTGTTGCTAGTAATAGCAGTGGCTATTTGCTAAGTCAACTTAATTAATAGCAGGTAATAGACTTCTCCAAGATCTTATCCAATCCTTTTTGAACGCCATCTACACTAACTGCACTAACCACAACCCCTGACAACAAATTCCAGAGTTTAATTGTGCTTTGAGTGAAAAAGAACTTTCTCAGATTAGTTGTAAATGTGCCAAGTGTTAACTTCATGGAGTGCCCCCTAGTCCTTCTATTATCTGAAAGAGTAAATAACTGATTCACATCTACCTGTTCTAGACCTCTCATGATCTTAAAGACCTCTATCATATCCCCCCTCAGCTGTCTCTTCTTCAAGCTGAACAGTCCTAACCTCTTTAGTCTTTCCTCATAGGGGAGCTGTTCCATCCCCTTTATCATTTTGGTCACCCTTCTCTATACCTTCTCCATCGCAACTATATCTTTTTTTAGATGCGGCAACCAGAACTGTACACAGTATTCAAGGTGCGGTCTCACCATGGAGAGATACAGAGGCATTATGACATTTTCCATTTTATTCACCATTCCTTTTCTAATAATTCCCAACATTCTATTTGCTTTTTAGACTGCCATAGCACACTGAACCAATGATTTCAATGTGTTATCCACTATGACGCCTAGATCTCTTTCTTGGGTGGTAGCTCCTAATATGGAACTTAACTTTGTGTAACTATAATATGGGTTATTTTTCCCTATATGCATTACCTTGCACTTATCCACATTAAATTTCATCTGCCATTTGGATGCCCAATTTTCCAGTCTCACAAGGTTTTCCTGCAATTTATTACAATCTGCTTGTGATTTAATTACTCTGAATAATTTTGTATCATCTGCAAATTTGATAACCTCACTCATCTTATTCCTTTCCAGATCATTTATAAATATATTGAAAAGCACATGTCTCAATACAGATCCCTGATGCACTCCATTGCCCACTCCCCTCCACTGAGAAAATTGTCCACTTAATCCTACACTCTTCCTGTCTTTTAGCCAGTTTGTAATCCATGAAAGGACATGACCTCCTATCCCATGACTTTTTACTTTTCCTAGAAGCTTTTCATGAAGAACTTTGTCAAACACCTTCTGAAAATCCAAATACACTATATCTACTGATTCGCCTTTATCTATATGTTTATTAACTCCTTCAAAAATTGAGCAGATTTGTGAGGCAAGACTTGCCTTGGGTAAAGCCATGCTGACTATGTTCCATTACATAGTAACATAGTAATGACGACAGAAATCCATGTCTTTCTAAATGTTCTGTGATTTTGATATTTAGAACATTTTCCACTATTTTTCCTGGCACTGAAGACAGGCTAACTGGTCTGTAGTTTCCAAGATAGCCCCTGGAGCCCTTTTTAAATATTGGGGTTACATTTGCCACCCTCCAGTCTTCAGGTATAATGGATGATTTTAATGATGTTACAAGTTTGTACTAATAGATCTGAAATTTCATTTTTGAGTTCCTTCAGAACCTTGGGGTGTATACCATCTGGTCCAGGTGATTTACTACTCTTCAGTTTGTCAATCAGGCCTACCACATCTTCTAGGTTCACCATGATTTGGTTCAATCCATTTGAATCATTACCCATGAAAACCTTCTCCAGAACAGGTATCTCCCCAACATCCTCTTCAGTAAACACCGAAGCAAAGAAATCGTTTAATCTTTCCGTGATGGCCTTATCTTTTCTAAATGCCCCTTTAACCCCTTGATCCTCGTGTAGTATCTGCTTTTGAAATACTTGGTCTACTAATGCTGAAAAGCCATACAGACCATAAATAGACTGTTTTTCTTCTGACTTTAAATATTTATCTATCAGTTGTTTCAAATAAATGAGCATTCTTTGAGGACTACAAATCAGAATGTAGTGTCTCATTTGTGCAAGCTTCTAGAGTTAACCTGTACAAGTGTTCTGGAGATCATTCCACTTCTCTCTACAGACATGAACCCCTTGCCCATTTTATATAACAAATGGAGCTTAGGGTTACACTGGTATATCATTATTTCTTAAGTTTTATAAGCAGTTTTCTTCAATTCTCTTGACCCTCTGGGAAAAGCCATGTTTGGAGAAGTGAGTCATATTATCTCATATAGAATAGTACTGCACCTGGTTTGTACAGTGTGCATGTAACATCATGATCAATGTAGACCATGCAATGTATAGTAATATTTGGCTTTATTTATTTAGAACATCACCAGTTCTGGGCAGCTAACAAAACATACACAGTGAAAGCATATAAAAGAAAACAATAATAATAATTACTCATAAATCATTCATAATTATATTGTAATAAGCACTTAATCAAACTACTTGGGTCTAAAATAAATTAGGTATCACTATACATTCATTTCCTAAATAATACACACTCCCACTGTTTACGCATGTCTAAAGCTTATCATCAACATTTGTATCTCTCTCTCTCTCTCTTTTTTTAATCAGGGATATAGTAATAGTTTGACAGTAAAAAAGATTTTTAAGCAGTAAACTGCAGTCAATAACCCTCTCCTAAATTCGCAATGAGCTGCACAAAGGAAAAATGTAAATATTATATTATTTATATGGCTCCTCAGAGAGTTACAAATGAATTGAGAGAACTCTTTAAACAATGTAAAACATAATGACTCAATATCATAAGTATTGTGTGGTTCTTGTCTCCTCATCTAAAAAAAACAAACCAAACAGTGGAACTAGAAAAGGTGCAGAGGAGGGCAATGAACATAAGAACATAAGAAATTGCCAGGCTGGGTCAGACCAAGGGTCCATCAAGCTCAGCATCCTGTTTCCAACAGAGGCCAAACCAGGCCACAAGAACCTGGTAATTACCCAAACACTAAGAAGATCCCATGCTACTGATGCAATTAATAGCAGTGGCTATTCCCTAAGTAAACTTGAAAATGATAAAGGGGATGGAATGGCTCCATTATGACGAGACTACTACACAGATTAGGGCTCTTCAGCTCGGAAAAGAGATGGCTAAGAGAGGACATGATAGACGTTCATAAAATAACGAGTGGGGTGGAACAGGTAAATAAAGGATGGATATTTATGCTTTCAAATAATACTAAGAAAAGAGGCCACTCCATGAAACCGATAGCCGGCAGATTTAAAACAAATTGTAGAAAAGCACTTTTTCACTCAGCGCACCATCAAGCCCTAAAAGTCCATAAAACATTATCAGCCAAGTACTAAAGAAAGCCATTGCTATCCCTGAGAGTAACAGGCATTAGCTCTACTATACAGGATCTGCTGGGTACTTGTGACCCAGATCGGCTACCATCAGACATAGGATGCTGAGCTCGATGGTCTGACCCAGCATGGCATGTTCTTAGGTTCTTATATATTCTAATATTTATCTGAAACAGGGCTACATATTTCTGCTTCTTCATGAGCACATCACAGAATGTCAGCTCTGTTAACAGGAACTTTCAGAGTGACCTACTAACTATTCTGGCCCTTTGTTTCTCACTTTGTGATCCTCCATCTTGCCCTTGATATAGGATCCAGGCACCGTGCCTTTTGATATGCTCCTTCTGAATTGATAGAGAATACCATACCAGTGATAGCAAGAAAAGTGTCAGCAACAGAGATGGAGATGGACTGCCTAATTCCTGAGTACTGTTTTCCATCCAATTTCAGGGTAACATATATATATATAGAGAGAGAAAAGATGGCTCCCAGAATAAGGGAATTGGCAATAGTTTTTCGGCTCATCAATTTCCTCCTGCTCCTTTTGATTTCCAGTTCAATCCCCTTTGGATTCTGGCACCACAAACCTTAATTTAGAAAATACCTGGGCTTAGTACCTCCTCGTCCTATTTTATATCTCCCTTTGAACTCACTTAGCCCAATCACCGTAGTGACAATATTGGCTAGGAATTATGCACCAGAGCTCCCATTGAAACCCTACAATTGTGGGTCCTAAGTCTAACCACTAGGAGTCGCTGGTGCACCATGACAAGGAGTTCCTTGCCACAGGCACTGTGAATACCAACCAACCTGGAGAACAGAAGACCTAACACAGGAACTGAACCCAAGTCTTCCATAGGGCAGTGCGTAACATTGTTACTGAGCCACCGACAAACCCCATCAGCCAATATTAACATGATAAAAACATTGGCAAATATTTGCATTTATTTATTTGATTCCATTATTTTAGTAATTTTTTTAAACTGAGGCATTGTAGGCAATTATTATAAAGGTGGTTGCCTTTATTGTCTAAATAACAAGTTCTTTCTTTAAAAAAACTCGGGGTCCGATCTAGTGGCTCATGACAAGCTCTACACATTGTGGTATGGGGGATTCAGGCTCAATTCTCTGTTCCTAGGAGTTGGTCCAACCGGGGTGCACACCAAAAGTGGTACAGTCAGGCTTAGGGAGGGAGGGAAGATGGCTATCATTTTCATGGTAGCACTTGTTGGCCAACAATTCATGGTGCATCATGAAGGAGGGACCCTGTAACCCTTGGGCTGGTGAGGTTTCCCGGAGCTGCCCAGGCATGCCATCTGAAGAGTGGGAGATACAGACTACTAAGGGAGAAAATATAGATAAAAACGAAACATCCCTGAAATCGCTTGTTCGTCAGAATCCTTAAAGAGATGTGTTCACCAAATGTGAAATTTGAGGGGCAAATCGTTCCGGGGAGCAGGTATTTAAATGTGCAATTACCCTCTCCTTTCTTCCATATATATATATATATATATATATATATATATATATATAGGAAGGAAGGGGCATCGGCAAACTTCATTTTTATGTTCAAGTCTATCACAAATCAAAGCTAACCTTATCTTTTACTCTTTGTATCACATGCTAATGGGCCATTTATTTTCCCTTTACAAGTCTGGATGTAAAGGGGCTGGGGGATAGAACGTGTATCTACCATGAAACGTTTTTCCCCTTATAGCACCCTGCTGCTTAAAAAGGACTGAAAGAACCAGATCTGAAGGGACGGCAGTTCCTTCAGTTGTGTTTACATGCATTGAGGTGCTCCACAAAATGGAGAGAGAGAGAGAGTGTGAGGTCAAGTGAGGTAGGGTAGGAGAAAGGGAGCTAAATAATTCAGCTTTCCATTATACTCGGGTACACCCAGCTTTGGCATAGAGAGGAAAGGCTCCTTTTTTTCTCTCTCTCATGGAGCTGGAGACCCGTGGCCATTTGATCGCCATACCATGAAATCTAGGGTTTAATATTAACGTTAAGTTGGTGACAGGAATCACCATTCTTCTCCTGAGGTTTGCTGTTCATGGAACAGAAAAGCTGACGAGGCTGATGCCTTTCTTTGAGCTGGGGCAGGAAAGGGCCTTCAGCGCACAATGTTGTCTGCCGACAGCTCTGATAGAAAGCAGTTGAGCAAAAAAAGAATTCTGCTCCCGCGTTAAACACGAAGGATGTTTCATTAGCTGAGCCTGCAGCAGTATGACATTATATTTTAAAGGGAATACAATTAATAACAATGAGAGGTTTTCATTGCTCAGGCTATAGCTGCAGGAGCTCAGCAAGGTGTCAGAACAATTAAGAGTAGGTACTGCGTTACCTTTGTCTGAGCATTCATAATATCATTCTCTCTCTGGGTGCTGAATGCCGGATTTCTCCGCAGTTGTACTCTTAATTGATTTTGATGTTCTCTTTTTACTCCTACTATAATAAACTGATTTTTTTTTTAAATATCTTTGAAAGGGCACATTTCTGGAGAAATTAACATGTCTTTGCATTTGGTGTATTTTTTTTTTTTTTTTTTTGTCCCTTGATGAGTAAGAAGGAATTTCGATGGAGGTATTGTACCAACAGAGCCATTCCAGTGCTCAACTTAATGGAGCCGTGCTGTGCAGGATGCAGAGCAGAACCAAAGTGCAAGGAAAGAGTGCATATGTCTGTGTGTGTGTGTGTGTGTGTGTGTGTGTTGGAGAGGCGGGCGGCAGAGTTACCCTGCTACTGGTCCTCATAGAAGAAGCCATGTCGCCTAGAAGCGTTGATAGTGCGGTTCAGAAGTTGTAGAAATAAATACAAGCTAAAGTATTATTCCATTTCAGAAATGAAGGCATGAGAAGAGGACATTTTAATAAACCCAGGGCAGGTTTAGCAAATTTTGCTCCAGCGAGAACACTGGCCCAGGTGTAACCGAGAAAAATAGCCCAGTAATGCCAGTGGGAAAGCACCAGGGGAAAGGCAGAGCAAGATTTGCACCCGGGCAAACTTTGATTAATTGCCAGTCCCTCTGTAGGGGAGTAGATGGCTGTTCGCCTGTTTATGGGTGAAATATTGTACAGTCCATGCTGCTGACCTTTTCTGTGCCGAAACTCAGCAATTGAACTTTAACTGCTGGCCGTAAACAAATTATGTTTGAACCACAACCCAAACAATGTCATTAGCTTTAACTTGTAGAGGTTCTGCGGTGACCAGCAGAGCAGCCTTACAGATTCAAATCCTGTAGTGGTACCTCTTTATAAACAAATCATCTTGCCACGGAAGTTAGCAAACAAAGCACTAGGTTTGTGCCCTTAAAATAAATCTTCCACGTCATTTATTTTTGCGATCAGACAATGCCGTAACCTCTCCACTGTGTCATTTGTCTAACCCAGGGCTTCCCAGACCTGTCCTGGGGGGGGGGGGGCTCCACAGCCCGTCGGGTTTTCGGGATGTCCACAATGAAGATGCATGAGATACATTTGCATATCCTGAGTCTCCAGGGTATGCAAATTTATCTCCTGCATCTTCATTGTGGATATCCCGAAAACCCGACTGACTGCAGGACAGGTCTGGGAAGCCCTGGTCTAAACCCTCTGATTTTGTCATGAACTCTTAGCAAGTCCATCCTGATCACAACTGACAGAACATCTACTGTAGATGAAATCTTTGGGGCCATTTTCACCTGTGTACCTTCAGCGATTTCTCTAGATCTGTGGCTACAAAAGCACCTCTGCACTTTCCCACTGCTATGTCTGTGGAATGGGCTAGGTGACAAAAATGCTGTTAAGTACATTTGAAATATTCAATAAATGCACATAGTTTTCTCCACTGACTAGTTACATCTCACTCCACCTACTTTTCCAGACTTATGCTCTAAAACTCAAGCCAACACAATTTTAGTGTGAACATTCTTAAAAATGGCACACTTAGGTGATGCATTGGCATGCACATGTGTATGAACACTATTAGTGTACGTGTTAACTCAGAAAACTGTAACTGCCTTGTACAGCTACCCCTAGGGGAGTGCAGTGCCCAGGGAAAATTATCCAGAGCAGGGTCACACTGAGATATTGAAGTGTGGAGGTGGGAGTAGGGTCCCCATGAGACGGTGTGGGAGGGGGCCCTGTCCAGACCACCTGACGCTGGCCCGTTGGTGCTCTCTCTCTGTTGCACGCACATGACATGGCGGCCTTGAATGCATGACGCCCCCCCCAACCCCCCCACCGAGATCCCTGCCAGCCCTCCCCCTCATCCCATGACCCCTGCCAGCATGTTCCCTCTCCCAGGCAACGGTTGAGCTGCAATCGAATATTTCTGAATCCTGCGCCTTCTCACCCGGACGGATCATAACGCCATTCTCTTCTTGACATACTAGTGTGGGCCACTTTCCACCAACTGAGAAGGCCTTCCAGCGGCTCAGCTGCGCATCAACCCGCACATAGGAAGACGATGCTGCCCTTTCCTCTGCACATGGCCGATGACACCCACTGGCCTGACTCTTCATGCCATTTCAGCTCCCTGTCCCCCACAAAGCACGGGTCCAAGTCAATCATCCCAATTAAAGCCTCCCCCCCCCCCAAAGGGTGGACCTACTGCTCTGCACTGCTAGTGCCTGCGTGCGAATCTCGGCGTGCGCCGTCCTTGTCCCCTCGTGGCTCAGTCCCCTCGCTGCAAACCCGTATGAACGTAAGCCTGCTGCATGGAGCTGGTGGCCATGAGCGTCCCTCCGCGTTCCCACTCAAGGCCTTCTGTGAGGAGATTCGTGGTTCAGCCACCACAGCCTGGCGTGGCGTCTGTTGCAATGCCTGACTTTCAAAGCCATTCTGGGGCCATGCGGGACTTGGAGCGCCTGCGGCGCAACTTTCACAGCACAGTCAATAGCACTTGCCCGGAACGTGTGGGACGGCGCTTTATTTGCAGTGGTCGCAACATTGCGCCTTCTGCGCCGTGCAGCGTGCATTTTAAAAAAAACCAATTGTGTTTCCTTTGAAAAGGCATTTTCTTGTCTAAATAAAAGTGGATCTTATTGGAAGTGCTCAGAGCGTGTGCTGGTGCTTCTTGCCTCTGGCCTCCTCCTCAGTTTCCCTTTCTCTCCCTCTTTCCGTGTTTCCCCCCTGAAGCACCTCCGGCACCATGCTACATCCAAAGAACATAGCTGAGCTTCCTGAAGCTCTGGATTCCTTTTACAGGCCCTCCAGCCGGGACTTTCTGGGGCGCTGGCTGATAACGTCACATCCTACATGAGTATATAGGGAAGTTCCTTGCAACCAGCCAGCACCTCGGCAACAGGATCTCCTGCTCTGCAGTGCACATTGCAACTTCGTCGTTCCTGATCCTGCCCGTGCCTCCTGTGGTCCTACTTCCGTCTGTGTCCCCCCCCCCCCCCTGCTCCTGCCCTTGCCCTGCCCTCACCTGCCTCGTCTCCTTACCTTGACTCTTGCTTCCTCTCCAGCTGATCTCTCGGACCTGACCTGGGCCTGTTATCTGATTCTGCCTGCTCGCCGCCTGTCCCCACTCCTGCCTGGATCACGATTTTTTTTGCCTGTACGCTGCCTGCCCTGACATAAGAACATAAGAAAATGCCATACTGGGTCAGACCAAGGGTCCATCAAGCCCAGCATCCTGTTTCCAACAGTGGCCAATCCAGGCCATAAGAACCTGGCAAGTACCCAAAAACTAAGTCTATTCCATGTAACCATTGCTAATGGCAGTGGCTATTCGCTAAGTGAACTTAATAGCAGGTAATGGACTTCTCCTCCAAGAACTTATCCAATCATTTTTTAAACACAGCTATACTAACTGCACGAACCACATTCTCTGGCAACAAATTCCAGAGTTTAATTGTGCGTTGAGTAAAAAAGAACTTTCTCCGATTAGTTTTAAATGTGCCCCATGCTAACTTCATGGAGTGTCCTCTAGTCCTTCTACTATCCGAAAGAGTAAATAACCGATTCACATCTACCCGTTCTGGACCTCTCATGATTTTAAACACCTCTATCATATCCCACCTCAGTCGTCTCTTCTCCAAGCTGAAAAGTCCTAACCTCTTTAGTCTTTCCTCATAGGGGAGTTGTTCCATTCCCCTTATCATTTTGGTAGCCCTTCTCTGTACCTTCTCCATCGCAATTATATCTTTTTTGAGATGCGGCAACCAGAATTGTACACAGTATTCAAGGTGCGGTCTCACCATGGAGCGATACAGAGGCATTATGACATTTTCCGTTTTATTCATCATTCCTTTTCTAATAATTCCCAACATTCTGTTTGCTTTTTTGACTGCCGCAGCACACTGAACCGACGATTTCAATGTGTTATCCACTATGACACCTAGATCTCTTTCTTGGGTTGTAGCACCTAATATGGAACCCAACATCGTGTAATTATAGCATGGGTTATTTTTCCCTATATGCATCACCTTGCACTTATCCACATTAAATTTCATCTGCCATTTGGATGCCCAATTTTCCAGTCTCACAAGGTCTTCCTGCAATTTATCACAATCTGCTTGTGATTTAACTACTCTGCACAATTTTGTGTCATCTGCAAATTTGATTATCTCACTCGTCGTATTTCTTTCCAGATCATTTATAAATATATTGAACAGTAAGGGTCCCAATACAGATCCCTGAGGCACTCCACTGTCCACTCCCTTCCACTGAGAAAATTGCCCATTTAATCCTACTCTCTGTTTCCTGTCTTTTAGCCAGTTTGCAATCCATGAAAGGACATCGCCACCTATCCCATGACTTTTTACTTTTCCTAGAAGCCTCTCATGAGGAACTTTGTCAAACGCCTTCTGAAAATCCAAGTATACTATATCTACCGGTTCACCTTTATCCACATGTTTATTAACTCCTTCAAAAAAGTGAAGCAGATTTGTGAGGCAAGACTTGCCCTGGGTAAAGCCATGCTGACTTTGTTCCATTAAACCATGTCTTTCTATATGTTCTGTGATTTTGATGATTAGAACACTTTCCACTATTTTTCCTGGCACTGAAGTCAGGTTAACCGGTCTGTAGTTTCCCGGATCGCCCCTGGAGCCCTTTTTAAATATTGGGGTTACATTTGCTATCCTCCAGTCTTCAGGTACAATGGATGATTTTAATGATAAGTTACAAATTTTTACTAATAGGTCTGAAATTTCATTTTTAGTTCCTTCAGAACTCTGGGGTGTATACCATCCGGTCCAGGTGATTTACTACTCTTCAGTTTGTCAATCAGGCCTACCACATCTTCTAGGTTCACCGTGATTTGATTCAGTCCATCTGAATCATTACCCATGAAAACCTTCTCCATTACGGGTACCTCCCCAACATCCTCTTCAGTAAACACCGAAGCAAAGAAATCATTTAATCTTTCCGCGATGGCCTTATCTTCTCTAAGTGCCCCTTTAACCCCTCGATCATCTAACGGTCCAACTGACTCCCTCACAGGCTTTCTGCTTCGGATATATTTAAAAAAGTTTTTACTGTGAGTTTTTGCCTCTACAGCCAACTTCTTTTCAAATTCTCTCTTAGCCTGTCTTATCAATGTCTTACATTAACTTGCCAATGTTTATGCTTTATCCTATTTTCTTCTGTTGGATCCTTCTCCTGTTCCCGGATCCTTCTCCTGTTCCCGGACTTCCTTCGCTCATTGGGGCCTCGCCAAGTCCTGCCGGCCCCTGAATCCCCAGGGCCCAACTTTCAGGGAAAGGGATTGGTAAAGGTGAAGCCCAGACGCAGTCCCCGAGCGCGTCCGCCTGCTAGGCTTGCGTCAATCAAGCCCCAGTCCCGAGGCCTCTCCAAGATTGGTGCTCTCTCCTCGAATTCTCCCTTTCAGTCACTGCACGTCTCCCACAATATCTCCTGCTCCAACAGCTTCTGCAGCCCCTTAGCTGAGCCTATTAAGTAGCTTGCACCTTGTCCGAGGCAGGTGTTACGTTGTAGGCCTCAGAAAGTGCATGCTCAATACTACATGGAAGAGAGCATGATTCTTTATTTAGCCTTCCCCACTAAAAGCCTTGTTTACCTCTGATGTTCCTTTATTTACATGCACATGCCTGTTAATTTAGAGCATGCTTGCTAACACCTGTCTAGACTAGATTAGCACACGCTAGGGCCTTTGTGTAGAGCACTATTTATTAGGCTCGCTAAACGTTAGCTCATAAGCCTCTTCAGCTCATAGGCTCCTAGTGAAGTTAGATGGCTCACTATATATCTATAGCTGCTCTGCATGGAGCAATTTTCTATCAAGTGATCGGTCCTTGGGGGGAGCAATAAAGGCGACTGCCCAGAGCCTCGCACTTCGGGAGGGGGAGAAGATCCGCCGCACCAAGGTAGCCTCCAGCGCCATAATTTCCTGCCAGCTTGGGGGGGGGGGGGGGGGGCGGAGCTCTGCACGCCAACATTCCAGGGCTCTGTGGTGGCTGATTTGTCACGGGGGGGGGGGGGGGGGCCCACCGCCCCCTTCTGGTCAGCCTTGCTAACCACTTAACTCCATGATGAACCGCTTAGATCCTTTTCTTAAAATGCCCCTTTTCATGCTTTATGGTAAAGGAGCTGTTTTGCCTGACTCCTTGATTCCCGTACTGATGCGTTCCTCCATTTCCTGTCCCAGCAGAGTCACGCCTGTGGAATTTTCATCCGATGAACCGGAGAATGAATCAGACGGCAGAGCAAAGCTGATGAGACAGGATCATTTTTCCTCTGGCCGTTTTTTCAGCAACCGCCGGTGATGGGACTGGGTGCCAGAAAGGTGCAGGTTTTTATTTTCCAAAGCTTTCTGGCTAGGGTTGCCAACTGGCTCCAGATTTTCAGGGCAGGCTGATTCAGTATTAGCCCATGCCCTGCCTGGACTAGAGGTCGATAAGGATACCAGAACTATGTCCAGGTAGGCAATGGGGTAAAACCAGGCATGCATCAACTTTCTCTGAAAATCTGGAGCTAGTTGGCACCCCTGTTTATGACACAGGCATAGAACAGGAGGAATCCTTCTGAAAACTGAACCCACATTAAGGAAAGGCTAGGGATAGGCTTAATAGCAGGGATAAGGATAGTGTTCAGGTGAAATTTATAGCATGATTTGTGCTGTTCAGACAGTGAAGGAGGGTCCAGGCACTTCCTTGTTAATATAAAATTGCATTCAGCAGGGAAGTCTGGGACTTGAAGTTCAAGATCTAACTGCTGTGGTAGTCCAAAAAGCAAACAGAATGTTAGGAATTATTAGGAAGGTAATGGCGAATAAACTGGAGGATGTCATAATGCCTCTGTATCACTCCATGGTGAGACCGCACCTTGAATATTGTGTGCAATTCTGGTCGCCGCATCTCAAAAAAGATATAATTGTGATGGAGAAGGTACAGAGAAGGGTGACCAGAATGATAAAGGGGATGGAACAGCTTCCCCTCTGAGGAAAGGCTGAAGAAGTTGGGGCTGTTCAGCTTGGAGAAGAGATGGCTGAAGGGGGATATGATAGAGGTCTTTAAGATCATGAGAGGACTTGAACGGGTAAATGATTTTTTAGATAATATAAGAAACTAGGGGGCACTCCATGGTTAGCAAGTAGCACTTTTAAAACAAATCGGAGAAAATTCTTTTTCACTCAACGCACAATTAATCTCTGGAATTCATTGGCAGAGGGTGTGGTTACAGCAGTTAGTGTAGCTGGGTTTAAAAAAGGTTTCGATAAGTTCCTAAAGGAAAAAAAATCCATAAACTATTATTAATGAATAAGCAATAGTAGCTTGTGATTTATCTAATGTTTGGGTACCTGCCAGGTACTTGTGACTTGGATTGGCCACTGTTGGAAACAGGATGCTGGGCTTGATGGACCCTTGGTCTGACCCAGCATGGCAACTTCTTATGTTCTTAAGCATGGGAATGGTTGCTTGCAAAGTAAGAAAGATACTGCATGAGCAAACCTTAGTGCTACAGAATTTCAGCAACAAACCTGGATACATCTCTGCTGTGATGCAAATAAGGAAGATAAGGCAGAAAAATGTCTTCAGCATTTTGTATTCCAGAGCGAATAAACCATGGGAGGATTTCTTATTCCTAAGATGCTGCCAGGACAAAAAAAAAAAACCCAGCTGCCTGCCTGCAGCGTGGCAAATGGCACCCCCCGGAGGAACATTTGAAATGTCGGGAGCAGGTTGATGTCTTGCAGCCAGTGCTTCAACATTGGAAAGGTGACTTGTGGCGTTTTCAAGCTGAAATGCAATTAATAGTGTGATTGGTCATAAGTTGTGCCACCTTTTGGGCATTGCTGGGGGTGGGGGCAGCACCATGCATGCATACTTTTGTGCCCACGTACCCTTGGTGAATTTCCAAAGAGCAACCCACCCGGATAGTTGTCTATGCAAAAATTTGCTAACAATTGCAACGGATACAAAATCCCTGGCATAATTTACCTGGGCTCTATCTGAGGATGGGGTTAAATGGGGGAAACTTTGCTTGTCTGTTTGAATAGCCATTATCTGTGTGTCATTGATCTCCCCCATTCAAGTTACGCCTACTCTAGTTAGCCAGCTAGATGACCTCCACAAGTTTACCTTCAGTACCTGGATGCAATGAATTTTGACGTGCCTGAAAAGTGGAATATTAATCAAATCAATAAATAATAAAGGCTTGAGACTTAAGAGCACGCGGGGATATAAAATGTGCCGTTATTAGAGAAAGAAAGGATAAAGCCACTTTTAGAAACTGCTCGCGAAACACGTCAGCCCGGCCGTGGCTGCTGTGTAGATTCGAACGCCATGTTTCCCACTGTCTTCATCAGATCATTTTCCAGGAGGAGCCTCCACCTCCGAAAACAGTTTTCGTGCCGATTATGACTTCGTGGCCTGTAACTCAAAGTAGCCAAAGACGGGTCAGGTTCCTGGTGCGGCATGCCAGTGACGGTTTTCTCATGCAGGAAGGCCCTGGTTCTTTAAATACTGTCCCAGGAAGTTATTTAAAACCCAGCGCCTCTCCGGGAGAGGGGCACTTTACGGGAGAAAGCAAAAGGCTACGGCTCTGAGACAAACTCAGGGCTCCCCCCGAAGACACTCAGGCGAGCCCTGAGATGACATCCCAGCAGGGATGCTGAACCAAGAAATCTCAATAAAAGTTTGGCAAACGTCAAGATGAATGAGACAATAAAAGCTGTTAGCAAATATTGGTATGAGTGAAATGGTTCCTACGCTCCTTGAAAAAAGCAAAGCAAAGATGATTCAAGCTGCATATGCTAGCGCTCCTTTTACCGAATTCACTGCATAAATACTGGGGCAAACCAAACCAGTATTAACTGAGAACATTGCATGCCTGACGGTCTGCAGTACGAGTAGCCATAGCTAGAGCAGGTGAATAAAAATGCTGCTCCCTGAGCCAAGGGGAATTAATAAGCAACTTCGCATCCGTTCATGAATAATGGATTACGTTTCGTGGATAATATATGGTTGGTGGGAGTCGCTCGTGGTCCGGGTTGTTTCTTACTGGCGCTGCTTCTCGGTTAATGCAAGACTAAACTCCACCACCCTGGATCGCTGATGTTTGCACTTGTGTTTTCCTAAGGCTTCAGTCATTCTGGCTGCTGACTCCTTGCTTCCGCTGGCCGCCACTGTTTAGGCCTTGCACGTATGCAGAAGCACACACACACCTCCTCAAACAATTAAATCACCCCCAGACTGCTTGGGGACTGCAGCCTGGTGAGTGTTATGTGAGCAGTTCCCCCTCCCCTTGCTAAGTATTATTGACAAATCCATCAAAGGCAGTGATGCATTGGTTTCCACTTTACCTGGAAGGACACTAGGGCAACTGTGACATGCTGTCACCCTGGTAACTGCAGCCGAGGTGAACAGCCTGCTGGGATAGGTGACCTCTGCTGGCAGCGTGCCTAGAGATGCAGCAGTCGCGTGGCAGCCATGTCATCAGCACCCCCAAGGAGAGGCCTAGTGCCCTCCAATTGATTCATTAGGCCTTAACGGTATTGATTGGTCCAATTTGCAGGAATTTATTATATTGATATCGGACTGATTAACATTTTGCACCAGAATGGTTCAATATGTGCTTGTAGCAGCTTTTAATGATTAATTGACTTTTAGGATTCCATCTCTGTTTGTCAGTGAGCTGTGAACTGTGGGCAGGCCCGTTCCCAAGCTGCCTCTGAAGTGGCATGGGGCAGTGATTGAATACCTCGGAAATTAGTGTCCTGGCTGTCTCATTTCACCAGAGATAAATGCTATGACATTTAAGGCAGAGCTCAGTTTGGAACAGCACTGAGCAAATCATTTTGCGATTTTAATCACAAACAGGTAAATATCAAACTTGCTTTGTCTTTTACAGTATACTAAAAGGATGGAGAAAGCATGAATGCTGGTGCGTTTTGTGCCCCCGCAAAAGGAGAGTTAATACTGACATCAAGGCTTAAAGCACGGTCCTATAGAGCCAACATCATTCTATAGTCTTTGCATATGTACAGTGAAAGGTAGAACTACCTGCAATTGCCTCAGGATCAATGTAGCTCCTAGAATTTTGCAGCTCTGAAGTAAAGGACATTATTTTCCTAGCAAAATGTCTCCTTTTTCTCTCTGCCAAATGATATACTTGGCTGAACATCTCTGCCTACTTTCACAGGTGTCCCTTGTTATTCAAAAAAAAAAAGCACGTTAGTAATGTTATACCGCTGGCAGTGCACCACTCAGCAGATGTGTTTCTTGTCGTATGTCTACGGGGAAACTGGACCTGGCAAATGATTCCTCTCGGGCACCTCTTTACCAGATTCAAAGTAGCATTTTTCACCTCCTGTTGTTGTGAAATTATCATACAACACATCCATTTCAGCTGTAGCCTCCTTGAATCATGGCCGTGGACAGACAGACAGAAGATGATGATTTGGAAAAATGCTTTCACTTTGGTGCAAAATGTGCCTAAAAACCTGCTTGACCGTAACCCTTGATTAAAGCAAAACTGAAATCTTATCCTCCCCAAAAGTAACTCTTGCCGATCATTACCATACAAATTCTCTTTGTAGCACTTGCTTCTTGGATCTAAGCCTGTTTAGGACAGAGGGATTGTTCTCGCCGCTTTTCTGATCATCTGTTTTTATAATGCTGAGACCAGTAAAAAAGAGAAAATAAATGCAAAATAGCATGTAGCCCTTTCGTTCCCTCTGCTAATGGTGTACCCAGAAGCATCCCTGACGTGAAACCCAATGTGATTTGGTAGCGGCTGTCGCTGAGCATTCTGGAGAAAATTCAAGCCTGCGTTTTTTGAGAGAGGCCAAGGAGAACAGGTATGAGGGCAGGTAGCAAGGAAAGAGAGAGACTACTATTGGACTCCCTGACAGGCACACTACATACCCTTAAGAGAGGAGCATAGCAGCAGGGTAAAAGTAAATCAGTGCCATTCAAGGAGTGGCTCCTATTGGTGAACCAGAGATGAAGTATCTACAGCAGCCTCTCTCAACATTTTTACCATGGAGCAGACCTTGAAATAATTTCCAGGCCTCAAGGATAAAAATCATTGGGCCCAATATTCAAAGCGCATTCAGCACTATTTAGCCAGATACATGGGACTTATGTGGCAAAGTAGCAGCCACGGAATATGCGCCTGCATTCAGCGGCCGCCGCCTCTTAGCCATATAAGTTCCTTAAACGGCTAAAAGTTACAGCACAAAAAGTAGGCGTGTACTGGGCGGATTGGAGCGGAGTGAGTTAGCCGTATAACTTATATGGCTAATTACGGATATTCAGAGTTAGCCACGTAAGTATACGTGTAAGTTTAGATGCCCCATAGAACAGGTCTAAACTTAGCTGAGTAGACTTACCAGCCAAGTGTGTATACATATGCATATATTCAGCGGCTTCGCCGTGCCACTGAATATACATTGCAACTTAGCCAGATAAGTTCTAACCGGCTAATAGGGTCATTTATCAAAATGCTATAAGACGTTTTTGCATGCAATAAACCCTTAACGCATGCGAAAACACCTTTAATGCATGCGATAGCACCATAATGTATGGTGTGATGCAAATCTGAAAAAGAGGAGGGGTGGGCTTACTGTTTTGCAAAGCCCTATTGCATGGCTTTAACTACACCTTTTTCAGTAGTGTAAAGCCTTGTGATAGCTTTATTACATTTTGTGATGTGTTCTCAAAAGCCTGTTGTAGTTTTGAGGCGCAGAGAGAGAGAGAGAGAGAGAGAGAGAGAGAGAGAGAGAGAGAGAGAGAGAGAGAGAGAGAGAGAGAGAGAGAGAGAGAGAGAGAGAGAGAGAGAGAGAGAGAGAGAGAGAGAGAGAGAGAGAGAGAGAGAGAGACACACTAGCCATAATGCCCCAACACTAAACAGGTTTATATCTCTATGGGAGGCCCACCTAGTAACTCGAGGTGAGGTTTAGGTATTAGTGTAGGGGTTAGAGGCCACTTTGACATTCAAAGTGAGATGTACGAACAGAACAGTGCTCTCTTGTGAAGATTTGATGACCCTCAGAGTGAGGAAACTCAGTCAAAGATGAGATTTGTGCAATGTTCTCTCAACCTAGCTTGATGGACTCTACCTGGGTAACAAGAGAGCACTGTTCTGTTCGTACGTCTCACTTTGAATGTCAAAGTGGCCCATAACCCCTACACTAATACCTAAACCTCACCTCGAGTTACTAGGTGGGCCTCCCATACGGGCCATCGGAGTGCACTGTTAGCCGGCATTTGGACGCGCATTTTCGACACGCTAGCTTTACCCCTTATTCAGTAAGGGGTAATAGTGCGTCCAAAACGCGTGTCCAACCCCCCCCCCCCCCGAACCTAATAGCACCCGCAACATATAAATGCATGCTGATGGCCCTATTAGATATTCCCACGCGATTCAGTAAGTAAAATGTGCAGCCAAGCTGCACATTTTACTTTCAGAAATTAGCGCCTACCCAAAGGTAGGCGCTAATTTCTCCGGGCACCGGGAAAGTGCACAGAAAAGCAGTAAAAACTGCTTTTCTGTGCAACCTCCGACTTAATATCATGGCGATATTAAGTCGGAGATCCCGAAAGTTTAAAAAAGTAAAAAAAAAAAAATTTGAAATAGGCCCGCGACTCGCGGGTTGAAAACCGGACGCTCAATTTTGCCGGTTTCCGAACCCGTGGCTGTCAGCGGGCTCGAGAACCGACGCCGTCAAAATTGAGCGTCGGCTGTCAAACCCGCTGACAGCCGCTGCTCCTGTCCGAAAAGAGGCGCTAGGGACGCGCTAGTGTCCCTAGCGCCTCTTTTTACCGCTGGGCCTAAATTAAATACATTTTTTTACTGTATCGGCCAGATAGAAATATAAATACCTATCTAGTGTTGGGGGGGGGGGGGGGGCGGGCGGGGAATTATGGCTAGGTGCTCTCTCTCTCTCTCTCAGTGGTTGTATGTAGGGCTGGCACTTATCTCAAAGTGTGATAAATCTAGGCCTAAGTTACTTACATGGCCAGCTTTGAATATCTACCCCAGGATATCTGCAGCACTCACAAAGCGGGGAGTAGCTGGCTTGTTACGGCGGTTACTACCCCAAACCAAATGTACCTGATACTTCACTCTCGACGCATATTCAGCATGGCTCTCTGCTTCAACGGCAGGGGAGAAAGACTGATACATCACGAATTTCCAGCATAGCTCTCTGCTTCAACGGCAGGGGAAAAGAAAAACTGATACTTCATGCATATCCAGCATAACTTCAACGGCAGGGGAGAAGAAAAAAGGATTCACACTCACAAAGCGGGGAGTAGCTGGCTTGTTACTGCGGTTACTACCCCAAACCAAATGTGCCTGATACTTCACTTTCGATGCATATCCAGCATAGCTCTCTGCTTCAACGGCAGGGGAGAAGAAAATAACTGATACCTCACGCATATCCAGCATAGCTCCCTGCTTCAACGGCAGGGGAGAAGATAAACAACCAATAAGGGCTGTATAACATAATCTGGGTAAAAACAAATAAGCATGGGTGTAGCTTGCTTATTGCGGCGGTTACTACCCCTACTACCTCTAACTAATCAAGCTAGATATTTCACTTGGATGCAGCTCCATCACCGCTCTCTACATTAATGGCGGGGGTGGAAGGGAATTAGAACCAAGAGCTAAGAGAAACAGATAAGTATGAGAGAAGAAATGAGGGAAGCTTGCTGGGCAGACTGGATGGGCCATTTGGTCTTCTTCTGCCGTCATTTCTATGTTTCTATGTAATGTGTGGATCTATTTATTTTGGCCAACTTATTAACCTACTATTTTTTTGTTTGGTTCCCCTCCCCCCCAAAGGATATTAACTCTAATGCAAGTCAGTAGTGGAGATAGAGGAAACTTCAGTTTTTCCTTTTTTTTTTTGTTTTTGTTTTTTACATTTCCTACTTGATTTGTTTTTTACTTTATTCAAGTAGGCCTGAAACTTATCACAAATTTCTACTCTACAAGACGCTAATGTGGAATGGTATGTGCAAGAGTAGTTTTTTCCCTATATAAATGAAAAAAGACTTTTTTTGACTCTCTTGAAAAAAAACAAAACAGGTAGTTATTTTTAGCTCACGTTCCTTGAAATCAGTCTCTTTCTTTCCCTTTCATAAATTATTAAAAAAATCAGAAGGCAGACAACATTGAATAGTAAAGTCACTAAAAACCATAACCCAAAGCAATGTGAATAAAAATATAGCCGAAAACACAAGACTGAAAAAAACCTAGCAGTTACAAAATGATTATACGCACGCGCTGGTTTCTTGATCTCTTTTACAGGCCTTATATATGCATGAAAAGTGTTATATTTGAAACTAAAAAAGAATTAAATTAACTTCTTTAATGTGAAATCTTTTTTTTTGTTTTTGTTGCACAAGTAATTAATTCTGTGTCCAACCTAAGCACACATGGATTTCATCTGAAGTCATGAGACAATTTCTGTCCATACTCCTGATGCTTGTTAAGCAAGAAGGAGCTTGCTCACACATGTAAGAAGCTGTCCATTGCTTTCCTGTGCATGGCAGGATCCCTCTCCTTCTACAGAAATCCAGAACTTGTCCAGGGGCAGAGCAACAAATCTCAGCTTGAGGGTGCGATCAGGGCTGCAGCTCACACACAGTTCTTGCTTTTTCTCTCAACGTCAAGGTCTCAGGCTGAGCAGAAGGTGCAGAGAAAGGGGAAAATCCTGGTCTTCCAGGGGGGGGGTTTCAATGAGGCCTTGCTGATGCCCTTCCTCACTCTCAAGCCCAAGAAAAAAAAAACATAATACGAAAACTTCACGATACAATTCACGTGCAATCCACACAATCCCCGTTTCACAACGTTTACCGCAGCAGCAGGCCGACGGCCGAGACGCAGCACATAAAAATTCCCCGCCCCCCTGCCAGCACTGGCGTCGCGAGGCGTGCGACGTTCAAAAAAAACAAAACGATGTTTAACTTTTTTTTTCAATCACGATCTCTTGCGGGACCCCTGGCTTCAGCTGATCTGCAGCGATGTGGGTAAGGTTGTCTGAACAGCCCTGCTTATTCTGCTGATGAGAATCTCCGGCACATATCAGGGTATCAGTGAACAACCCTTAATGCTGGAGAGGATTATTGTGTGAAGAAGCTTAAGGTCTGGACAAAAAAAAAAAAAAATCTGAAGAGAACCTGGAGAGCTTCAGTAGTACTGCTATTGTTGGGGGGGAAAGAAGACAAGAAAAAGTACCACTTAAGTTGTCTCAGATGCTGGAAAGGCGATACTGGCCCGCCAGCAAGGAAGGACGGCCTATTGTGAACATTGTACAGTGCTGAATGGAATTCCAGGGTGAAGAGCGATGGAAGGGCTGAATCTGCTTGGATTCTCTTTAATAGATTTTGTTCATAAGGGCAGCCAAGTTGGGATCCACAACAATGGCTTTGGTCTGCATTTTTTTTTTAAGAAGAAAATGACATCATAGGACACAGTATTGCCTCGAAGATTTGTGCAATTTATTCTTCTTTGCCACCCCGTGGTCAGCCCAGATGCACTGTGAAAGCCACCCAGCCATTTCAAGAAGCCTGGAGCACAAGGGTGCCCCACCACAATAGCAACGTCCTTTCCGATAGTTTATTTATTTATTAAAAAGCACTCATGTTTTGCTCGTATCGAAATAACGTGCTAAGCGGATTACAGTGATTAAAAAGGAAAAAAAAAAATTACACATACAGATCATATTCAAAATAAAACAAAGCAATACGTACAGGACAATTGAAAGCAGTTGAAATAATAAAATTAAACAAAATTGAAAAAAAAGTGTAAACGGCCGCCCCTGTGGGATGGGATCGCTGTCGTGACCAGGATTGGTGTTGAAAGTTTAGTCTTCTGAACGGGCAGCAAGCTCTCAGATGTTGCCCTCAGGAGAGTGCGGTTCAATGCTTTCCTCTCTTCTGGGTCTCCCTTAGGATTGGGGTGCGTAGGGATCCGGGATACCACCACCCACCCAGTGAAGTCTCTTGGCGGTGAAGAGGGGAGGCAAGAATAAATAGAACGATACTGTACTATTTGATATGTTATTTAAAACACTTTTTTGAGGAAAATATACTGTTTCTTAATAGAGATGTGCATTCGTTTTTTTTCCTGAATTAGACAATTTCAACGAAATTGTCTAATTCGGCATGGTTCTGAGTCCACTGCCTGCACCGCTGTTGTCGTGGTCCGCGACCAGCCTTCAGGTTGCGTAGGGTGCCCAGAGGTGCCAGACCTCCTCAGTACCTGCACCACTGTTGTCGTGGTCCGCGACCAGCCTTCGGGTTGTGTAGGGCACGCAGCAGTGCAGGGCTCTCTCCCAGAGCTTCTTCCTGTTTCCAGGTCTTCAGTGCCTTCGTCATGTCCTCGTCCCCAGAGTCATCTTCGGTCCTTGCCTCTGTCTGTCCTGATGCTCAAGCTGTTCCCAAGCTTTCAGAGTGGAAGAAATTCTTAATAACAATGTGCACATTTAAACAACAATTTTCCCATTAAACTTTAACATACATTTCTCTTCTTTCTTCTAAAGAAATTACAACCTACAACTAAGCAAGGAATTACAAAAATACTCTTGTGTTGCTTCTACGTCAGCTGCTTATCAGATGAGTGTTACTCTTTAATTTCCCCTTTTATCTCTGTATTAGAGTTAATGTTCCATATATTGTTTCTTTAAGTAAAAAAAAAGAATTGATTCTTTGTGTTTCCTCTTCTCTCTTTTGTTTTAGGTCCAGTATTTTCACTTCTTTCCTTGTCGCTTGAATATCTAGCTACTATAAATCAAAAGATAATTACAACGTCCCTATTTTTCTTTTTATATGAAAGAACAATTTCACCAAATAATAAAATCACTTTGGTCACTCAAACATTCATTCTTCGGTTCCTGCCACACTAAACTAAGATATTCCTTGTATCAGATATGGATTTTGGCTTTTCTCTCTATATATATATCAGCATATCCAATACTTGGCTTTGTCAAGTATTGCTATTACTGTTGCTGTTAACAGTTTCTCTATCATCCGACAGTCTCTCTAACAACTTTTCAGATTGGAGTGTCTTTCACGTGATCTTCACTTCATTTGATGAACCACTCTGAATTTTTAATTTTCCAGTGTTCAAGACTAGGGATCACAACCACTCACACTCTAGCATTTAATCTTACTAATTGCTGTACTAATTCGCAGAACAGCATTAACTTTATATTTAAACTTCCCTCACTATTACCTTACCTTTAGCAGGAACCTACCCTCATACATTCACTCGTTCACTCATCCTTCCCTGTTAGTGTGAATGCTCTTTCATTACTTATTTGGGGTTTATTCTACTTTTTATAGGCCTAGAAGTCAGAGGACCTTGACAGCACCTCTGCTTACTTAGACATCTGGCTCATAACTGTTGGATTCTATAACTGCTTTTTCTTTTTCTGAGCTCAGCAGATCCATACTTTTGTCGATGTCACCCTATTAAATAGTACTATATGTTATCTACTAGAGATGTGTATCGTGTGATCGATCGTCTTCACGATCGATTTCGGCTGGGGGGGGAGGGAATCGGATTGTCGCGGTTTTGTTTTCTTAAATATCGTGTAAATCGTAAATCGGGGGAGGGCGGGAAAACCAGCACACTAAAACATCCCTAAAACCCACCCCGACCCTTTAAAATAAATCCCCCACCCTCCCGAAACCCCCAAAATGTCTTAAATTACCTGGGGTCCAGTGGGGGGGTCCCGTTGTGATCTTCCACTCTCGGGCGTCGGGTCACAGGTGCGTTGATAGAAAATGGCGCCGGCGCTACCTTTGCCCTGTCATATATGACAGGGCAAAGGTAGTGCCAGCGCCATTTTGGTTCCTGTTGCTGTACGGCAAAAGCAAAATGGCGCCGGCCATATGGCCATATTGCCGTACAGCAAAATGGCGCCGGCCGTACGGCAACACGATTCGAGTGCAGGAGGTCGTTCCCGGACCCCCGCTGGACTTTTGGCAAGTCTTATAGGGGTCAGGAGGCCCCCCCAAGCTGGCCAAAAGTCCCTGGGGGTCCAGCGGGGGTCCGGGAGCGATCTCCTATGCTCGTGACATCGGGGAACAGGAACCAAAATGGCGCCGGCGCTACCTTTTGCCCTGTCATATATGACAGGGCAAAGGTAGCGCCGGCGCCATTTTCTATCAACGCACCCGTGGCCCGACGCCCGAGAGTGGAAGATCACAACGGGACCCCCCCACTGGACCCCAGGTAATTTAAGACATTTTGGGGGGGTTCGGGAGGGTGGGGGATTTATTTTAAAGGGTCGGGGTGGGTTTTAGGGATGTTTTAGTGTGCCGGTTTTCCCGCCCTCCCCCTTCCCCTCCCCCTTCCCCCGATTTACGATTTTTGACGATAAATCGGGGAATTCCTATTAAATATCACCTGTAACGATTTTTGACGATTTAAAATATATCGGACGATATTTTAAATCGTCAAAAAACGATTCACATCCCTATTATCTACTAGCTATTTTTATTTTGTATTATCAAGAAATTTTCTATCTGGGTTTATTATTTTCATCCTTAGAACATTTTTGGTACATCTTTTATTAATCAAATTGTCTTTTATTTCTCCTTTTAATCCTGTGCTGCGGCTTAACCATGTATACCTGCGCTCACCTCTTCACTGGTTCCTAGGGAAACCGTCATCAAGGCTCCATGGTTACCTCCTTATTTTTTTTAGATGTTGTGGAATGTACCATCCCAATTAGGGATGTATGGACCATACCAATAGCCTTTTTAATTAATTTCTTTACCATTTACAAGCTTTTAAATTTCCTCTAAACCCACTAAAAATATTTCTTATATTTATTTTTAACTTTTCCTGCCTTTCTTTCCCTCTAAACACCTATACAGTCTGCGCAGTCACCACGAACATATGTCCCAGTTAAACTACAAATACAAAAATTATTCCTAATAAGTAAACTTAAGCCCTAAAGTTTCAATAACCTTTTCCTATATTTAAAAAAATGTTTCCCCGAGTTTCGCATGTTATTTTATTCCCGAATGCTCAGAGCTCCCAACGGGGCAATTTACATATTTAAAACAGTTCCTGGGACCGTGGAGCTGGTCTCAGTCAGGTGGTCAGGTCACTGTCATTTCATTTTAAAATTACTTGTTTTATTTTATTAAAAATTGGTAGGCCCCCCCCCCCTCACTTGACTTCGGGAGCTTGCTGACGTCACTGATGACATCAGTCCAACTGCCAGAACTGCGAGCCCCAGCCCTCCGATGCCAATCACATTTTTCTTAGTTTTTTTAAATTTCCTTTCCCCCCTCTCTCTCTCTAACTGTTCTCGCCTCCTCTCTCCCTGTTCACTCACCACAGCTCCAGTTCCTGTCGCTAGCTGCTCCGAGGCTCTTTGCGTGAAAGGGGAAGGCCGCCGGCAGCGATCGCGATTCAGTTCAGCTGACCGCTGATATCTTTGAGAAAACAACAAAAAAATAGATGCCCAAGGGTGTGGTGTAATTCTGGCATTGAAAATAAAGGTTAGAGGCGGATGATGTCAAACAAAAAACAAAAACGGGGGGGGGGGAGGGCTGGTTGGTGTTAAGGGGGGAAGGGGGGAGGGGGGAGAAAGGGAGCTATTTTAACGAATAACGTATGTCTCCACTAATTAAAGATTTGGAAAAGACTCTTGGGCATCTATTCTTTGTTGTTTCCTCATGGCGTTGTTTGATTGCCCACCTTGCTGTTTTCTGGGCCCGCTGATATCTTTGGTAAGACGTCGTGCCAAAGAAAATGCGTTCCAAAGGCCAGGCCCCGCTCCAGAGAAGGACCTTTGACGGTCTTAATGGCCAGAACTAACTATAAGTTCTGATAGAAGTCTTTAGGGCATTTTGTCAACTCGGCCATGCGACAGGACAAACATCACTGAATGGTGTGGAGGTTTATTATGAAATGTTTGTAAAAAAGAAGCAAAATAAAACAGAAGTGATTTGCTTTTCTGCATGTGTATTCCGTTCTTTCCCACAACAACAGCAATGGATTCGTATATGGATGGCAGCTTGTCGTCAAGCAAGCTTTCCAAACACTTTACACACAGATTAGGGGGCAATTTTCAGAAAACTGCTCTTGGCAAAGATGGTCAGCTAAGTTTAGGCCCAGTTAAGCTGTGTCTGAAAATTCACCTTACTTTAACCGGCTATATTGTAATAAATCTGCTTAACAATAAACTTCAAGGAGCTTGAAGAGGATTTATCCGTCTAACTCCTTAAGTTAGGATGGTAGATCTACTGAAAAAGGGACCCTGATCCCTTCAAATCTCAGTTAGGGATGTACAATAGTAAATGGCTAATGGTTAAGCAGAAAGTAAAACTTTACTATTTGGTACCCTTGGGCCATGACGCGCCCGCGGAGGAGTTCCGGGAAGCGCCGAGGCAGGAGAGAAGTGCCCAAGCACAGGTGAACAGGCTGAAGATACGGGACCCTGGCCTCTGCTGCACCTGAACACATCAGAGAGACCCAGCAACGCAATATTGGTCTCTGGAGTAGCCCTCTGGCCACTCGATAGCCCTTTCGGACCTGTCGTACGGGAATGGCAGATGCGCCAGGACGGACAGAAGTTGAGGGCTGGAACAGACAGGTTCAGACAAAGACTCAGGATACTTGAAGAGGTGAGACGAGACTCAGGCTGCTTGAAGAATGAGACAAGACTCAGGACACTTGAAGGACTCTGATAGAGTCACAAGATCAAGAATTCTGAATAGGTACTGACACACCACGTGCCCTACACAGCCAGTCAAGGCAGGTCACGGACCAAGCTGGTGGTGCCCGACTCAGGTTACTTGGAGGTTTCAAGACGAAGACTCTGGCGAGCCTGCACCGAGGCGCATCCTCCACAGCCAGTCAAAGCAAGGCACGGACCACACTGAAACGGAACAGGTTTTAAGCAGAGTTCTTAGACACAGACGGAGACAGACGCATGGGAATCCGAAGACCCAGACAGGATTCAGGATTCGGAGTAGGAGCTTGGAGACAGGACTCGGAGCAAGGAACACTGAGGACGGGACGGTGTAAGGAACATTAAAAGCCGGGATCTTCTGTAGGCTGGCTCTGCCGAGGAGAAGGACATCTGGAATAAAAAGAAGTCATCTAGGACATTGGAAGGTTACGAAAATTTGAAGAGAAGAACAGGAACATCAGGATGTCTGGGACCGACGAATCAGAGACTCAGGGTCAGACGAGAGATTATGGACAAAGAAGAAGATGTAGACATGGAATTCCAACAAAGAACATGGTGCCTAGGAGAAGCTGGATTGAAGAGAAGTCCTAAGGAGGACTGGCTCCTTGCAAAGGCAACGAAGCAATGAAGGCAGGCCCTAATTATAGGGCTGAAGATAACCACCCATGATGATGTCATCAGGAGGGGGCCAGAGGACCTGGCCCTTTAAATCTCCAGGAGAGGCACAGCCCTGCACCTAGGGAGGAAGGGGCAGGACCTTGGAGAGCGGCGTCCCTGCCACTGAGTGAAGCAGGAGCAGTGCTAAGCTGCGAATCCAGGCTCAGCGGCGGCGGCAGCTCCCAGGCCTCGGAGAGGAAGCTGCAGGTGGCTCCATGCCATGAAGACAGGGCTGAGGATGGAGGCCCCTCCCCACGGAAGGGAGAAGATGACGTCGGTGGCCTCCGCGCCGCAAAGGACAAACAGCAGCTCCAGCTGCACGGAGGGGATGTCAGCGGCCTCTGGGACACAGAGGAAGCTGCAAAAGGACGACAAGAGAGGTAAGTGGCTGCCCGCGGCTCTGGCCATGGGTAGAACCATAACAAGCAGGTAATGGACTTCTCCTCCAAGAACTTATCCAAACCTTTTTTAAACCCAGCTACACTAAGTGCATTAACCACAAAAGAATTTTCTCCAATTAGACTTAAATGTGCTACTTGCTAACTTCATGGAGTGCCCCCTAGTCCTTTTATTATTCGAAAGTCTAAATAACCAATTCACATCTACTCGTTCAAGACCTCTCATGATCTTAAAGACCTCTATCATATCCCCCTCAGCCGTCTCTTCTCCAAGCTGAACAGCCCTAACCTCTTCAGCCTTTCCTCGTAGGGGAGCTGTTCCATGCCTTTTATCATTTTGTTCGCCCTTCTCTGTACCTTCTCCATCACAACTATATCTTTCTTGTGATGCGGCGAGTATCGAGTATCTACACCACAGGATGGGAAAAAAATGTCAGTATAAAACTCTGCACTACAATTTCTGTCAATGTACCCTGCATTCACAAAACTCCCCCAACAGTGGAGAAGTAGAACTTGTCCCCACACAAATTACCATATAAAAAAAAAGTTACTCAAAATCTGCTGTCATCTCATTAAAAACAACACAAACTCCCTACACTACCAGCAACATTGTAAGGTAATGCAAAACCTTGCTGAAAAGACATTCAGAACCTATGGGCTGAATATATTCAAAAAGATTTATGAGCGTAAAATTGGGTTTTATTGTGCGCAAATGAGCTTTCGATACTTGCCCGGGGTGGAAGGGGTGTTGCATGTATTAAAAAGTACGTACGTAACTTGCTTGATATTTTATGCACTCAAAAAGAGGCATTCCAGGGGGCGGAGAAAACCATTTCTGTGCGTGTTTCTAAAAGTTAGCATTATGCGCATTAAGTGGGCTTGAAAATATGAGTTCAAGTAAGTGAGTATTTCTTACTCACTTTACTCCTAAGCGTCTTTGTAGAAAACTTTCCAATGACATACATAAAAGCACTAACTGTCTGCACTCAAATGGCAACAGTCTGCTCATGGAAAGGCAATACTGCAAATACAGCAAGGAACCCTAGGAAACTGAGTACAGCTCCTTCTGGAAAAATGCAACAAGCCAGACTGCTGTAGATCTCCATAGAAATTAAACAATAGTACAATACCTCATTCTCTATCATACATACACAACAAGGACCGACTATCATCTAATACAGAAAAATGGATCGCTAATTAGAAATAGAAATGTGCAGATAAAAACTGAAATGGAATCCATGAGAAGCCAAACTCTGCATGCAAAGCAGCAGTAGAGAAAGTGTTATATATTTTCCTCCTGTGTGAAATACAGTAAGGCAGGGGTGGTCAACTCCGATCCTTGAGAACCACAAGCAGGCCAAGATTTTCAAGATATTCACATGAAATAGATTTGCATACAATGGAGGCAGTATATGCAGATTATCTCATGCATATTCATTGTGGATATCCTGAAAACATGGCCCATTTGTGGATCTCAAAGACTGGAGTTTGCCACCCCTGCAATAAGCGATAAACATTCCCAATATCCCCCCATTCCCTGCAGTCTCACTCGTCCCATTTCTCCAAGACCCAGGCACTTCACCAACAGATAGCAGCTTTCCTCCTCCGGGGCCGGGGCTGGTAACTGACACACGCTCCCTTCAGCCCACTGACATGTCACTCTGAACTTCTCTTTGGCCACGCACCCTCAGGTTGCCTCGTCTTTCTTATCAGATGACGTTGAGGCCCCCACCTCCTCCTTAGACCTTGCGCATTTTACTCCCAGGCAGGCATTTCTTGTTTCCTGATCTTGCAATGCGTGCGATCAGTATCCGAGAAGTGCTGCTACGAGTTATGAACGGACCTCTCCCTACTGGCCCCCAAGAGGAGTCCATGGAGCAGGATGGTTGGCAGCTGGGAGAGGTGGTGATGCATTCCTCCTGAAAGGCTGCCCCAGAGGAGGAGGGGATGTGGGGAAAGCTGACGTTTTTTGGGGGGGGAAGAGATTGCTAGGGGCAGGAGTCCAGGCATAGCCATTTACGTTAAGCCTGCTATCTCTGTGTACAAGGAGAGTTGGTTTATCTTAGTCAACTAGCATGGAAAATTAGTGCACCCAGACGGTTACTTCCCTACTACCTCCCTTTAATTGCCTCAATTAGAATGATTATATTCAGTGGTGGTAAATTTTAGAAACCTCTGGTCTAAGCAGTAGCTTTCTTATTCTCTAGTGAGATGAATAGATCATTTAAAAAATCGACCCTTACTGACAACCTGCAGCAGGATGATTGCTTTCAATTGGCAGCTGAACCATAGGAACATATGAGGGACACATGATTTTGTTAATAACAACATCGGGGTGCCAGATGTAATGCCAGTTCCTTCTTTGGAGCAAGAATATTGTGTGACACCATAGAAGAAAGTTTTAACAGGGTTGACTGTGTGGCATCAAGGAAGACAGATTTTCACTGAAAAGACCACCTTGGCAAGCTGTAGTCTGTGAAGTATTGGAAGAACTTTATGAAGAAATATTATTGAGAAGTTTTCATGTAATATCTAGTTTCTGGGCTCTGTAGAGCATTGCTGATGATCTCTGTGATGGTGGGGACTACTCAAATGGAAGTTAGTAGGTTATAATGTTTTAGTATTTTGTGTGCTTTATCTGTATATGTTTTGATTTATTTGTCTTTATACGTGGGTTTTTTGGATGATTTTCTTTATTTTTATTTCTTTTTTTCTTTCTGTTTTTTAACTTTTTAATTTAATTCTTAGAAAATGACTTTACATGTAAACCGTTTTGATTAAACATAGTTTGTAAAAGCGGTATACAACATTTTTTAAATAAATAAATAAATAAATAAATAAATAGGAAGGAAAAATGACCTCCTCTAGGTCAGCCAAGGAGTGAGTGCGAGCAGGGCAGTAGCCAAGCAATTGAGCACCTATGGTCAAGTGAAAAAGTCCAGCCTCAACCTATAGACAAGACATAGCTCAGTTAACTGTTTTTCTCACCATTATTATTTATAAATTATAAGTAGACACAAGTGTAATCCTGATCCTAAAGTGTCTGCATGGATGGGATCCTCAACCACCATCAGAACTGACGCTTAACCTCTACCCAACCAATTAGTCATCTATATCTTGTTAACCAGCAGAGATTTAAAAAGGAGTGTGTGTGGCTTTAAGCCATGATAATGTCGTCCTCAGATGGACCCCTCAATACAGAAAAAAGGGACCAGAAAATAGAAATAGAAACGTAAACAAAGACTGACATGAAAACCTCAATATGCCAGACTGCATGCAGTATAACACCAGAGGAATAGAAAAGGAAATGCATTTCCTCCTGTACTGTCAGAAATAAAAAAGATATCATGAGCTTGTACATTCTCAAAGTTGACATGATACATTCACTAAACAAATTAAAATGCTTTTTGCTACCTTTGTCTGGACATTTTCTAATTGCTTTTGTCCCTCATCTTTTCCAGATCTCCTGTCCATGTTCCATTTGTTCTTCCTCCTCCTCTGCTCTTCAGTTCCTCCCCTACATCTCTGATATTGCTCTTTTCCTGTCATCTCATTATAAACCTCACTATATCTTACAGTTCTCCTTATTCCAACCTTAACACACTCCCAAACTCTCCCCCTCTATTGCGTATTCTCAGCTGCCTATACCCCCTTCGTTGGTTTGCTCCCTTTACCATCTCCAGCTGTCTAGGCCTCTTGTCCTTTCCCTCAGCAGCTGCATCCATTTTTGCTCTCTGAAGGCCCTCTCTTCTCCAAAAAGTTGAAGGGCGTTTTTTTTCAACAAGCTTGCAGAGATTAATATCTGGTCAAATCAAATATAGTAATTTGTAAGATGTGAACCTGCAGTATTATTTTATTTTGATGTTGTTGTTTATATGATGTATCTGTTTTATGTATAAACTATGTATTATTGTATTGTGACCCACCTAGAATTTCAGATCGGCTGGAAAGAAATCTTTTTAAATATATGGAAAAAAAATCATTCTCCACCTCCCATCCTTCACGTGCTCTCCTCCTCCTCCTTTCCTTCCTTGTTCACCTTCCATCTTCTCTCCCTCAACTTACAACTCCCCTCAACTTCCTTCCTTCCCTCTGCTTTCTGACCTCCTCTTCTCTCTTACCTTCCATCTTTTCCCTCTTTTCTCCTCACCTTCCATCCCTCCTTCTCCTCTCTATCATCTTCAACCTTCCCTCACTTCCATCCTTCTGCCTCTCACTCTCCTCACATCCACTTACTTTCCATCCTTCTCTCTTCACCTTCAACTTCCAAACCCCCACCTCACTTTCTATCTTTCCCCCATGCTCCCTCATCTTCCAGCCTTCCTCTCCATCACCTTCCTGTCCTTATTCCTCCTCCCCCCTGCCCTTTCGCCCTTCCTCCTCCTCTCTTCACACTCCAAAGCCCATCACTTTCTGTCCTTCCTCACCTCACCTCTCAAAATGCCCTATTATCCTTCCTTCCTACCTATCACCTTCCAACCCCACCCTCACCTTCCATTCTTCCCTCTCCTGTCTCTCATCTTTCATATTCTCTCTCCCACTTTCCAAAAGTTCCCTTCCTTGCCCTCCTTCACTTTTCCATTCCTTTCCCTCACTTTCCAACAACCACCTCACCTTTCATTCTCCCCCTCCTCTCCCTTTCCTTCCAAACCTATCCTTTCTTTCACTTCCTCTCATACCTTCACCTTCCAGCCTTCCCTTCCTCTCCCTCTCCCTTCTCTTTCAACCCCTCCCCCCCCACACACACACTTGACAGGACATGGAGACGAGCTAGTGGCCAGCACTTCTAAGCCTTCTCCTGCTGTGGGTTCCTCTCTCCCCTGCACCAAGCAGCTTTTGAAACACAACAGGAGGGAGTGGAGCTGGCGGCAGGAGGAGGAAGTTAAAAGTGAGGGCTGCCAATTCTGCTCTCCTGCTGCTGGGGCTGCTGAGGTGGGGGGAGCAGAGGAATGCAACCTCTAATCTTTGACCCTGCACAGGCCGTCACACACAAAAGCAGGTACAAGCAAAAGGGTTCTTCTCGGCTCTGCGAGGCAATGAGGAAACCAAGAGAAGCAGCGGTTATTACAGGGCTATCTTCAGAGCAGGGGCAATGGTAGGGAGCACCCAGTCATCTTTGGCTTTGGGGCAGCTGCAGCTCCTCAGGCCCGAAACCAGAATGAAGAGGCAGCCATTTTGTAGCAACAAACTAATGGGCCATGTCAAGCCTTTTCTGAGGACTAAATAGAGGGTGTAATGCCATACATTGCCCATATGAAAGGACTCGTGTATACACACCCTTATGACTGCCACTTTTACTGCATACTTTAAGACTGATTGAAACTTAATTTGCCCAAAGGGAGGGCAATTTCCAAAAGCCATTTGCCCATATAAATGGCTGCTTAATCAGATTAAAGGGCTGTTTGAAAATTTGTCCACCCTACAAATGGGTAAAAGTACACATTGGGAACAACACTTGTACTTTCACTTGTGGGAAAAGTAGGCGGCATCAGAGCAGGGTTATATCAGTGGATTGTGTGTGTGGTGTGTGGGGGGGGGGGGGGAATGGAGGTAACACGCCAGTTTTGCATTTTCAATCTATGCATGTTGGTTTTCAGGAAAGTATATCAGCGGATACTGGGAGGTGCAAATCTCTGGGCATACTTTTTTCTTGGGGCAACTTTCAGAATGAAGAACGCATGTACTTTCCGTTTCAGAGCTGATGCAAATCCATCAGGGGGGAAAATTACCCTTATAAAACCAGCAAAACTGCCCCTAAAACAATCAAATGCTCTGTATGAAGACTCCTGAGTGGCTACTTTTGATTTTTTGGGATATTAAAGAATAAAAAAATAGAGCCATGCTACCTACAAAGCAAGTATAATTCCTAGTGGGAATAACCCTGTTTTCCTGCTTGCTAGTACTATGTTGTTCTGTTGCCTCAATCAGAGAAAAGTAAGGCTTACATTGAAGCTCCCCTGTTTTTTGTTTACATGTCAACCTGCCTAGTTATGATCCCTTTCACTTGTCTGGTTAAACCCCCCCCCCCCCCCCCCCCCCCCCCCCCCCCCCCCACACACACATACTGAGCCTTGCCTGAGATCAGCAGCCTTCGCTACGAGCATGCTATCTGTTTAGTTAGCTTGAGTACAGACGGGACACAAACGCTGCAAACCCCCAAGATCTTTTGGATTGGTTTGAAATTAAGAGAGCAGAAACATAATAGTTGCGGTTCGATCAAATGACATTTTATGAAAACTCTTATTTGTTGTCATCATACCATAGAAATGTCATCATTATCACATACAATAACAGTAACATAAATTATCTAATAATGATATTCAACAATAAGGCAACAATCTTTGTACTCTCATCCCACCCCTTAGCCCTTATCATTCTGATGGAACTAAAAGTCTACCCTAAATCCACCTTGGCAAAGTTTTTCTTCCGTTTACTCTCATCAACTGTTTTATGGACATTATAGAAGGTGAAATGCACATTAAGAGCTTTATTGATTATGACTTTGTGGTCACCATGATGCATACATCTCCATCAAGTTTCTCCACTGAAACAATGGACTCTGTCCACTTAGAAAATCTGATAAGTGCTAAAAACACCTTGTGAAAAGTTGTATTCAATCTATGCATGAAGTTTCAACCTCAGGATAAATAGAAAGCTGCATACTTCCATTCTGGTTGGTGTCACTGATGGGTTCAACTCCAGTCCAGTGAAACTCTTTGGTCTTGATGTCCCCAAATCTTCTGTGAAAACTGTGGCAAATTCACCGAGTACAATCTTGATTAGATGTTCATGAAGATGATAACAACCGAACAAGAGAAATTCAGTGGTACTGATTTTTTTTCCAGGAGCCTTGTACAGTTTCTACATGTGAGCAATAGTAGCAGGCAACCTTGTTATGTACCATATCGAACATATACTGCAATGCTTATCCTATCCACATTGCAAGATGGTTGATGGTTAAAAAGGAGGAAGATGTTGAGACTAAGGTTTTCAGTACATATCTTGTGAGATAACAGTTAACATCATGCCTGTTGCCTGAGTCTACTTCCATCTCACATGGAAGTAGACTCAGGGAATCACGGTGGTTTTGTGGATGGTTTAAGCCTTCAAAAACATATATGGGAGAGGCCTGTTACCCATCCTACAACTCTTGTTTCTTCCTTAGTGTTAAAGACTTTCTGTGATAGGCATGTTAGATTTCATTTTTCTTCTTAAAAATGAGGCACTCAGTGACTCAACATCTTTGAATCAGCATGAATCCAGTGTATGATTGTTATCACAGTTGTAAACACAACATAGTTTATCTTCTCTCACACTTTCAAAATTAATAGGTAATTTAGGCCTGGATTCAACATTCTTCCAGAATGATGAATCCTGCAAAAATGGGGGGCGGGCCTGTGACAGCCTGCAGCCTTTGCACCATGGCGGTGTGCTGGCTTTCACACCAAATAGCGCCACCGTGAAAGGTGGTGCTACTCGGTACGCTACTTCCGACAATAACGTTACTAACATTATCGCCGACAGTGAAGACACTGCCAACTCCCCGCCCTGACTCCTCCCCTCCCCCTAATTTGCATTATATTGCATGCAATAAAGCTTTAGAAAATAACCCCCTTAATTGGCAGTGGTTGCAGTTTTGAGGATGATATTCAGCAACATTTGTCCAAGTAAGGCCTAGATTTATCAAAAAGCAGTATATATTGCATGTGATATAAAAGGGGGTATGTTTTATGGTAATAACTTATTATCACAATGTATGTTATCTTAGCATGGGTATTACTGCAAAGTGTTTTGTACTAATACCACAATATGTTCATTTTGAGAGAGAAAGACCGACTGACTGACTATCTGTCTACAAGGCCCTTGTAGTAGTTAGCTATTTATGTGCTACTATAGGTGGCCCACCTAGTAACTCAAGGTGAGGTTTAAGTAGTAGTGTAGGATTTAGGGGCCACTTTTACATGCAGAGTACGACATACGAACAAAACAGTGCACTCTTGTGAAGATTTGATGCCCTTCGGAGTGATGAGATTTGTACAATGTTCTCTCAACCTAGTTTGATATTGCCCAGGTAGAGCATCCATCAAGCTAGGTTGAGAGAACATTGTACAAATCTCATTTTTGTGTGAGTTTCCTCACTCCGAAGGGCATCAAATCTTCACAAGAGAGCACTGTTCTGTTCATACGTCTCACTCTGCATGTAAAAGTGGCCCCTAACCCCTACATTACTACCTAAACCTTACCTCGAGTTACTAGGTGGGCCTCCTAATAGTAGCATAAATAGCTGCTTGCTATGATACCACCCCCAGCGTCTCAGTCTCTCTCTCTCTCTCTCTCTCTCTCTCTCTCTCTCTCTCTCACTCTCACTCACTCACTCACTCACTCACTCACTCACTCACTCACTCACATACATTCTCATCCATATATCTCTGGCCCTTCCCCAACCTAAAAATGCCCAAAACAGAATTTGCAAAAAAATTGCAATTTGTGTTATGGGCATATCACATAGCATTATTGCTAATGTAAAAGGTGTAGTTATAGCTTTGCAGTTTTACAAAATTTCTGCCCCTGACTCCAATCTTTCACCTTATAAAAATTATCATTGCACCATGCGTTATGGTGCTTTTTGCATGCTAAAACTCCATAATGCGAGTTGATAAATGACCCTGTAAGTTTGGACAGCCAGACTGATGGTGGGTTTTGAAAATCCCATGTTGCAGCCGCTTCCAAGTTATCTGACTAAGTAGTTAGCTGAATAAAAGTTAGTCAAATAATTTGAATGGGCGTTTTGGGGCAGTGTTAAGTTAGCTGGATAAATTATCTTTAGGATAGCTGGATATATTCAGTGACACTGCCGCACAAATGAATATCCCACAAAGTTAGCCAGATAAGTGATTGAAAATGATACCCTTGGTGTATATTAATTGGAGCAGTCAGATTTCCTTTGTTGGTTATGTACTTTACTCAGGTAACTGCAAAGAAGAGAGGAGGCAATGTTGTAGGAATGAAGTTCACTGAAGAAAGCTGTGACACTCTTGTTAGGGCATTGCTTCTTCTGTGTAATTGAACTCTCTGAATAATTTCAGATGACTTGGGTGAGAGATGCAATTTCATCACTACCAGTACTTCATCATAAGCTTTCATTGTTGATATTGCTGGAGATACTAGTGGGAGCATGATCACATGTGTGGCATTTCATCTGTGATGTTATTTGGATATCGAAAGAAAGACTCTCTGGCCCATGATGTGCTGCCATCTCGGGAAATCCAAAATTTTCAATTCATTTAAGAAAAAGCAGATTCCCTACTATATCATTAGTTATCGTGTTCTAATATGTGCCTTCCTGAGGTTAATTGTCTGGTTGATTTTGTTTGCGGTTTTCAGTTCTTCTTCCTGCTGCTTACACACTGGCTGAAGGATGAGTTTCCATCCCCATGAGGCTGCAAATACATGACCTACTGTGTATACTCAAATACAACATATTCCACTACCACTCAACAGCTGGAGTCAATGTCACGTGCCAAGCTGAATACTCAACAAGTTCATCAGTTACTGTATATACTCATCTAGAACATACTCTAATGCCACTCAACAGCTGGAGTGTGTCTCCTGACAAGCTGAATACTTAACAAGTTCATCAGTTACAGTATATACTCAGCTAAAACATACTCTAATGCCACTCAACAGCTGGAGTCAGTGACTCATGCCAAGCTGAATACTTAACAAGTTCATCAGTTACTGTATATATTCATCTAGAACATACTCTAATGCCACTCAACAGCTGGAGTCAGTGTCTCCTGCCAAGCTGAATACTCAACAAGTTCATCAGTTACTGTAAATACTCAGCTAGAACATACTCTAATGCCACTCAACAGCTGGAGTCAGTGTCTCATGCCAAGCTGATGCTGAGAGGGCCTCGAAAGGCCTTGCATTCTGTTACACTCTGGTGTTTTCGTGTGCCCTTGGGCCTCGGACTGAGCCCAGACCTTCAGGGCCGAGCCGAGGGTTGACGGCGTGTCTCAGCGAGGCTGACTGTCTGACCCTCTGCCAGGCCTGCAAGCTCCCAAGGCCAACACAGGATGATGTTGGAAGTTGAATTGTCCTCTGACCATTCCGAGCCCTGCCGCTAGGAACAGCATGGAGCAGCAGGCCTGGATTGAGGTTGAGGGTAGACGGGCCTTGACACGTAGACAGGACTATGGTCGATGCGACGGCATCGCAGATGAAGACACTTGGGTTGATGCGACGGCATCACAGACGAAGACACTTGGTTGATGTGACAGCATTGCAGACGAAGACACTTGGTTGATGTGACGGCATCACTGATGAAGACACTTGGGTTGATGCAACGGCATCACAGACGAAGACACTTGGTTGATGCGACGGCATCACAGATGAAGACACTTGGGTTGATGCGACGGCATCACGGACGAAAACACTTGGAACTTGACCACAGCTGGAAGGAAGGACATTTGCACTGTCTCTCAGGGTGCCCTACTCAGGCCACCCGCGGGACTGAGTCGCGGACCACCCTGTCCCACTACGCGCCCTACACAGCCCTTGGAGGCTGGTCATGGACCACGAGGGGAGCGGGACAAGCGCAGGGAAGACCCAGGCAAGGAGGAACTCCAATGACGGAATCGATGTCACCTGAAGCTCCTTCTATGGCTGGCGGGAACAGAGGCTCTGGAGCACAGGGACCAATACCACCTGCAGACCGCTCCATTCTCGGGCACACACCATCCGAGAACCACAGCTCTACAGGAACAGAAGGCTCAGGAGCACCAGACAAAGACACATCCTGGAAGGCAGGCACATCAGGAGGTGGAAGATCATGACTAGACATCAAGACATGGACCAGGACCTCAGGCAAGACATCAAGACACGAAGACGTGGTAGAAGGCAGACGAGACGACCCCCACGAAGAATAGAAGACCTTACAAGGCTCTGGCAGGCAGGAGCCTCCAGAGGGGATGACACTCCGATGCAAGGCAACGACAGACTGAGAAGACAGCCCTTTTATAGGGCTCAAGCAGGAAGTCTACTCCCTAGGTAGGGCCAGCACACTTCCTATGCCTGGCCCTTTAAATCATGAAGAGAGGCGTGTGCTGGCGCCTAAGAAGCAGGAAGCAGGGCTGTGCAGGACCGTGGACAGCGGCCTGCACAGCGTCTGTGCGTACAGACGCAGGCTGGGCCCGAGGAGCAGGCCCTGACGTCGGCAGCGGCTCCAACCGCTGTGGGGAGCCCCGGGGGAGGCTCCAGCCGCCAGATGGGACCGGGGCTTGCGGCCTAGCACCGCAAAGATGCCGGTGATGTCGATGGAGGTCCTGGGCCGCGAGGAGGACAGCAGGAAAGGCCACGGCTCCGGCTGCAGTGAAGACTGCTGCCAGGGACTGCCTCCGGGCTGCGGGAGAGTGTTCAGTCCGCGGCTCCAGCCACGTGGGAAGGCCCGACGGCGGCGTCCGGCCATGTCGGGTGAAGCAAGGCGGCATGGTGAGTGAGTCTGCTTGTGGGGGGACCCGCGGGCAGCAGTTCATAACAGCTAAATACTCAACAAGTTCGTTACTGTATATACTCAGCTAGAAAATACTCTAATGCCACTCAACAGCTGGAGTCATTGTCTCTTGCCAAGCTGAATACTCAACAAGTTCATCAATTACTGTAAATACTCAGCTAGAACATACTCTAATGCCACTCAGCAGCTGAAGTCAATGTCACATGCCAGGCTGATTACTCAACAAGTTCATCAGTTACCAGATATACTCAGCTAGAAAACACTCTAATGCCACTCAACAGCTGGAGTCAGTGTCTCCTGCCAAGCTGAATACTCAACAAGTTCATCAGTTACTGTATATACTCAGCTAGAAAACACTCTAATGCCACTCAACAGCTGGAGTCAGTGTCTCCTGCCAATTGAATACTCAACATGTTCATCAGTTACCAGATATACTCAGCTAGAACATACTCTAATGCCACTCAACAGCTGGAATCAATGCCAAGCTGAATTCTCAGCATTTATTTTTGTGTGTCAACTGAATGTTTCCTTTTACAATAGTTGTTATTGAGCATAACTCAAATATCTCCCACCATTTTGGCCTTCAGCCATAAAGAAGGATTAGGGAAAGGGAGGGAAGTGAATCAAACCTGAAAATTGATGCTACCTATAATTTTTAAAATCCATTTTTTTTTTAGGTTAATGAAATGAAACATTGTATCTTTTTGTATTTACACGTTCTGTATGTCATGTCATTTTCTTATCTTGGTTTTTATGTGTTGTATAACTGGCATCACTGATAGGGAACATCTCCAAAAGTCCCATGTCTTTCCAGTAAATTGCAGCGGAGCAATAACCCTGAAACAGTAAAGAAACCTCCCATTACAACGAGCAATCACTTAAGGCGTAGGTTATTACAATAGACATATCACTTTCCACTAAGCTTTCCCATCTGTTCCGGTGTCTAATTACAAATACAAGAACAAACATAATTCACAACTGTATCATAACAAAGCAGGACAGAAGTGATTTGAATGTACGTGTCATGTGTCTCCCTCATCGCAGCATGCATCTGTTATATTACGCCCGTATCCGATACACAAATCGGGGAGAAAGCGTCTGCCTTCTGATGGGGGACTACAGTGCATTTGCTTGATGAACTGCACAGGGAACATTACAGCCAGCAGATTCTTTTGTTGTGTATTGGCAATAATAAGGGGTGTTTGAAGCGGTCTGACTTTCAGCTGAGTTTCGCTTATCATGGCTCAAATATATTTCTGAGTCATCTTTCATTTTTTTCTATTTCTGCTTACGCTTACGTGCCACCCTTTTCCCCCAAATGGAAACCCAAAGTGGTTTACATCCAAATAGTACAATATGTCAATGCAACATATAATAAATACCATAATAAAGATTAATGCAAATCTACCATGTCTCATCTCTCATTGGGGAAATGACAGGCTGCATCCCACAGCTACAGTAACACCCTCCCCTCCACTAATACAATAAAATCCCCATAAAAAAAAAAAGTATAACATATTCAAACACATCATAACACAATACAATATAAAAATCAACAAAATTAAACTTTCCCCCAAACATCCCAATGCAAAACCTCATCTACAATGCCTGCTGCTTTATAAGAATCCAATTCTGAATTTTAAGATTTCAGTACTAGCAAAAGAATTTGGTAATTTAGTTGTCATTCATTTTTTAAAGAAATCATTAAAATCAATCTTCCTGATTTATATGTTATATTATCTATATCAGAGTCACCTTTATGCTAGTTCAACAATCTAGGAAAAACAACTACAACTAGAGTTATTTTAGTCAAATGTTCTTTTAGTTTTGCAGCAGAGCTTCAATATATTTCTTCCTGCCTCCATGTCTTACCACCAGCACAGCTCTGGAGGCTATTGGAGGGTTTGTTAACCAAGGAGCGAATGCCATTGCACACACTGCTGCAGACACAAATGGATGCATCCTAAATCCAAATCTGATTTTTTTTTTCTTTTTATAATCCACTGAAGGTTATTGTGGAAGCTGGTCCAGATTATTCCAGATCTGTGATTCCTGAGGCCGGGTATGAAGATTTTCCATCACCCTCAGCAACTCTCCCAGTCAACCTCTGCCATGATGTGAACATCTGGACCAGTCACCCACATTCTGGCTAAGTCATGAGTGGCTCAAAATTTGGTGAGTTAGGTTCTCCAACTTTGGATGCAGTGAGGTTAGAGATCTAGCCCTGGTTTGCAATGGAATTGACTCTAATCTATCACGTTTACTTCCCCCTTACTAGTAGTACAGTCAAATATTAGTAATATCTATAAAATATTCTTATTAGCTCCCAGTAGAAATATGAAAGTGAAACAGATTTTGAGTTAACTATTTTAAGCAATTTTGGCTCTGGCCAAAATAAACATGCTGTCTAGTTGTAGTGCCTCTAATTTTAAGGCTGGATTAAAAAAAACAAACCAAAAAACAGAACAGAACAACCTTGTCAGTGCCTCACATAGCCCAGCAGTATTCCTGGTACATCTCCAAGGTGTTTGCTATAAAGTAAAAGTCAGTTGGTTTAGTGCTTTCTTTTTGACAGAAAGTATTAAAATATTGGTAGGATTTGCATTTCCTCGGCACCTTTGGTGGTGTTCAGCAGGATGTTGGCTCTCAGAACACATGCGTCTCTATCCTCTAATATGAGAAATACAGCATGGAGTTTTCAGTTCCTGTGGATTTATAGACACTGCCCTGAGTCTACAATAGCCACAGGCACTTGAATTCCAGTGCTAATGCAACATGGATGTTGCATTGAAAATATTAGTCATGAAATGAGAAATGCTTTTTTTATTAAAAAATAAAAAATAAAAAATGATGTTACAGAAAGGCATAGGGAGAAGGCTTCCTATGTGACCAAATATTTAGAATATATGTATATATAGATTTGTTAACTGAGGTCTGATATCACAAGCAGTAGAAATTACTGGATGATAGTATGGTTTGTTTGCCTTTTATTTATAACCCAATGCCTGGTATATTCTACTTGTCATTCAAAGTCCACAAAGTTAACTGCATCCAATGTCTTTTTGTTTCAGAAGGTGATAACATTTCAACTGAAATGATTTCCTTTTATAACTTTCCATTTGAGATCCTCTCTCCTAGATAAAGACACAAATGATTTTCCCCCAGAAACTGGTGTATTTTAATACGCAAACCAAGATTTTCTGAATTTCTCATAAAGGTCACTATCACCTTCGACAGTGTCATTAAAGTCTAAATGCCTCAAAGGATCTTGGAGTCATTGTGGACAATATGTTGAAATCCTCAATTTAGTTTGCAATGGTGTGTCAAAAAAGTAGAAAAAATGTTAGGAATTATTTGGAAAGGAGTGGAGGATAAAACAGACAATTATAATGTCTCTATATAGATGTATGCTGCACTATAAGTATTGTGTGCCGGTCTGGTAGCCTCCTCTCAAAAAACATATTGCAGAACTAGAAAAAGTACATGTGTAAGGGTGGTTCAAGGGGTTTTCTATAGAGACAAACCGGTTGGTGGTAGTGAAGAAGCAGAAAGATAATAGTAGTATAATAATATTGAACTGATCAGACTTGTAGAAGTAGCCAAGGCATTGAAATGCTAAAAATATGCTAAACGTTAACCAGAATGTAAAAGTATTTCAAAAGTCTGCACTAAGTTTTGCTTCTGCCTTCTGGGCTCAATTTACAAGAAATTATATGACTTACAAGAATGCAGTCTTTTTAGCATATGTGAGATAAAATAATAATATCAACCAGTTATAAAATGTTATGCAAACAAACAAACTAACCTAATGGTGTGTAGGTTTCAGGGAGGTGACTTATTTAACTTACTGTAAAGGCTCAGAAACTCTGAGCTGAGTGTTTACCCTACATTTCTGTTGCGCTAGAGGTGGACCCTTGGCCTGGTGCTGGATTGGTACAGCCCTCTGGTCAGACCCAGAGAGCATCTGCCACCAGGAGGTGGAGCACATGAGGAGACAGAGGCTAACTGGAGCTTCACCAATTACAGTCCGGGGTTTCCGCAGGTTGAGCCCTTGGGTACCCGGACCGCCTGGACCTAGGTGGGCCTCAGATGGTCTCCTGGAGAGGTAGCAGAGAGGTGTGCCAACCTCAAGCAAGGGTGCGCAGCTAACACAGATAGGATGGACTAGACCTGAACTGGAAGCTCCGGAGACATTAGGGAGGTCACAGTTCAGGAAGGTTCTCCGGGCGAGACAGGCAGCGCCTGCAGGTCTAGTTGGGTGGAAGCCGTGAGTGGATTCCCAGCAGACTGATCTGGTAGTCACAGTAGGCCAGAAGAGAGTGTCTGAGTGACACAAGGATCAGTGACACAAGGATCAGAGCCAGAATATCAGTCCAGAAGTAGTCAGGCAAAGCAGATGTCAATACCAAGGTCAGTCAGAGCGTAGTCAAGGCAAGCGAGGGTCAGTTCCAGGCAGCAGGCAAGAGAATGGTCAGGCAGGCACAGGCCAGTACCAGAGGTCAGTCTGAAGGGGTACTACCTGGGAAGGATGCAGGAACACACGGAGACTCAGGAACAGGGAGACGCTGGAATGAGGAGACACTGGAACAAGGAACGCTGGAACAAGGAACACTGGAACACGGAGTAGGCAAACTAATAACACCACGTGTCGGCCTGATTGCCGGGGTCCTGGGGGACAGGGCCTCGCTTTTATATGAGGTTTACGTGACATCATCGGGCTGCGCCGCAGAGCTGGTTCCCGCCCTTGGCCCTTTAAAGGGCTGGACGGTCCGCCCTTGTGCGTCTAGGGGGCGGGGCTGACGCTGGAGAGGACGCCGCGCCCCTGCGTGGAGCTAGGCCCGACGTGGAGTGCCTGGGAGGCGCCGCTGCAGAGCGCCGTGGACGGGAGGCACTTGCAGCAGCAGCGGGAGAGGACGGCCTGGGGCCCGACAGCGCAGGAGCAAGGTGAGCAGGCCCGGGCGCGGGCCTAGCACAGACGGGACGTGCAACAATTTCCAAAGAAAATTTAAACAGGTTAGGGCTTTTCACCTTGGAGAAGAGATGACTGAGAGGGGATATGATAGAGATTTATAAAATCATGTTCGTGGTGGAGTAGGTAAATAGGGAAAAGATATTTATCCTTTCAAATAATACCAGGACTAAGGGACACTCCATGAAACTAACAGATAGCAGATTAAAAAAAAAAATTGGAGAAAGTGTTTTTCCGCCCAAGTTGTAGAATTTGTTGCTGGACAAGGTGGTCAAGGTGTTTAGCACAGCTGGGTTTAAAAGGAGTTTGGACAAGGTTCCTGGAAGAAAAATGCATAGATAACTAATTATTAGTCAGGTAGACTTGGGAAGGCCACCGCTTACCTCTGGGAGTGAGCGGCAAGGAACGAATCTACCTTTGGGATCTGCCAGGTACTCCCTAGCGATCTGGATTGTCCGCTGTCTCAGAGAGATGATACTGGACTCAGTGGAGCTTTGATCTGACCCAGCAGAGCATTTCTTCATGTTCTTATGGCCTGGCGGGGGGCACTTAGAAAAGAGCCAGCATGCTGAGAGGACTCTGGATACTGAACAGTGTTTTGTATTTCTCTTCCTAGCCAGAGAATTCCAAACATACGAGCCCCACGTTTTCATGCTAACGTTGGATTATATGTGCTTTGTGACACTATAAGCATTGTCGCATTACGAAATGCAATCTGCTGTTTGACACATTCTGTCATGTGTTTTAACGGGGAAAGAAAAGTAACACAACTGAGTGAATTAATATGACTGCCCTGAGACCTCGTTTTGATTAATTTCTTCAGTAATAAAATAAGTGCCCAATTAGTCAAATAGGCTTGACAAGGAATGCAGCCTTTTCTGGCATATAAAACCCCCCTCTATGGGACAGAAAGTGTACGTGCCAACTTTGAATGGTACAATCTTCAAAAGCCTGTGTTATGTACAAGGCTAAAGGCTCCTCAGGTTCACTGCTATCGTAACTACCTTTTTATTTATCAGACCTGTGGGGCAAGTTCTCATATGAAAACAAGAATCAGTGGCAAGAAAGGTGTGCAGTCATAGCTTGTTTGTTATTAAGAGACAAGGATACACATCTAACGGCCTGGTTTGTTGAGGCTTTATTTCCCGTTCTGTGTCTATGGGAAAAAGCTTGGTAAACCAGGCCATGAACCTTGTATTCTTTTCTTGTGTCCCGAGAAGACGAGAGACTGCGTTGTGGGCTCAGCATACCCAAACGCTCTTGGTCCTCTGGAGTGCGAAGAGCGAGCAATAATTGGCTTTTGACTGAATAGCAAAGTTCACAGAGAAGAAACCATTTGCGATAACTTGATGGAGAGAAATTTGGAGCACACTGAAGGAGTCCCCCATCAGTCCTCCATTAACACCCACAGTCATGCTTTACCAACACACATTCACGCAAATCCATGTGTGACTTTTATTCGCCTCTGGCAGCCATCAGTCTCAAATATATTTACCCCTGCACCAGACTGGTGTCAGTCGTAGATGAAACACAGCCATAGCTATGTAGCTCCCAGTATGTCTTCTGGGAGTAATTTTGACACGTTTAAGGCATTGTTGCATTCAGCCTAACTTGAATAAACTCTTCTTTTACTCTACCACATAACAACATTCAAACATTTTTAACAATGTTCCCTCATTGTAAAGACTGTAGGGTTTGTTTTTTTAACAAAAGGTTCTTTAAAGGGCCACTGTTGCTTATCTCATCAAGGATCACAGTGCTCACTTTAAAAAAAACAAAAAAAACACTCTCTTTCTAATCCTAACACCTACATTAACCTAGGAAACATTCAGACCATGTTTCTTATTCTAATCTAAGCATCTGTAGGAGGGTGTACAGGCAACACAAAGATGAAGGCAACACATGGCCTGGGACAAGTACAGATCAGTATGAATAGAGATGGGAAGAGGGGGAAAAAAAAGAACACAAAAGGGTAACCCTGAGCAGAGTTAGGAGTGAGAAGGACCAAGTTCCACACTCCCCGGACACACGTGAAAAGAACAGGGAAGAGAGGATGTGGAGTGAAGGAAGGTTGGAGATGAACTATCACCTTACCCTAGAAAAGAAGAGAAAGACTGTAAGTACCAAGGAGAGAGTAAGAGAGAGAGAGAGAGAGAGGACAAGAGTCCTGGGGAAGAGCAGTCAGGGCCTGGCCTAGCTGGTCGTGGATAGCCAGTGACATGCAGCAGCTGAAACCCTGAGCAGTGCACCTGGCAGATTCCCATAGAATGGGAGTAGTAGATACTGATAAGCAGGCCAAGACCACCGGGGTGAAAGTAGGTGACTGGAGGACTATACTTCACAGCATCTGTTCCCCTTTCCTTTACATTCTCTTTCTCACACTTATTTCATCACACTTTACGCATGCACACACTCACACTTGCATTCTTCACACATGCATGCAAACACGTTTTCCTCATATGCATGTGTAGAGGGGCTTAGGTTTCCCCAGAGGAGTTAAAGAAGAACACTGCAGTAATGGCAGGTTCCTGGGGAATCCTAGGAGTGACAAGGCGGTGTGTGTTCCCCCAAAGGGTAGGTCAGCGAGGAAGAGTATGAATGGGTGCTCCATGAGTCACTGGGAGAAGTCTGAGGAGTTCTGGAGTTGAGTTATGAGGTGTTGACGAGGCCAGGGAGAGTGGTCAAAGGCCTGGGCCCTTCTCTAAGGGCTCTTGGATCCACAGGCGCAGATGCTCTCCTATAAGGCTGATGAAAGGCGGAGAACATGAGGACTCCCAGAAATCAAAGGGAGAACTGCCTTTTACAAGACTGCCACTAGTGACGGAGTAATCAAGATCAAGATAAGAAGGAGATGCTGGTACGCTTATTGCTAGAAAGTGTATTCTGACTAAATGGATATTGGCGAACAAACCTCTTACTCAAAGTTGGAAAATGGCATTGACGGACTTGCTGTGTCTGGATTACAGAACCTGGAGGATGAACTCCTGAATGCCTTCTATGTCATTTGGGAAAATTTGGGAGACCTTAATGACTTGCAATCAAAATTTGTGTTTTGACTGAACTGCTTACTTAGGCGGTTTCCTTTGGTGACGAACTTGAAAATGGTGGAGTGGAAGGGAGGGCGGTTGAGTTTGTTGTTTGCTTTGACTGTCATGTTGGTATTGAATTATATGATGCTAAAATGAATAAAGTCATTATTAGAAAGAAAAATAAAAGAAGGAGATTCTGCCCTCTGTCTGTTTGGGCTGAAGAGATAAAGGCTTTTTTTGGGAAGATACCGGGAGCCAGCGGTGTACTTAAGAAGCACAAGGAATGAAGACTGTATTTTGGTTGCTTGTGGAAACTGAATAACTGTATCCTGTTTAGAGCTTCTTACACTTTGAACTGACTCCAGTTTTGTAAGTTGTTATTTTTGTTTATAAATTTTTCTCAGTAAAATCTATTTTTGTTTCAAGCACAACACCTCGAGTGTGGACTAGTGATTTGTTGAATGTGATTCCCTTTAGGGTCCTACAGGTTGTCCGTCACAGAATCTGCATTATCCAGCCCTGAAACGAATGGATCAGTGCTCAGCAGGGACTGGAAGTGTGATCCCCCGGGGGGGGGGGGGGGTTTCATTTTATTTTTATTGACTTTTAGTAGTTACAAAGCATTATTGTCTTTGCACAGAAACAATGAAAAATAAAATATAAAGTAATATTTAAAGGAAACAAAATGTTTACAATTTGACCACAAATCCTTGAAAAAGGGGGCGGGTCCACAAAAGGAGTGCAAAACAGGAAATAATATAAGGAATAGCTTTAACATGCTTATACTACCCTATGCATTCTTAAGTTATGGGACTTTCATTAGGGGATGAGGATGGGAGCAACCTTTTACGAGAATCAAGAAACACTTGAGTTGTTCAGGAAGAAAAAATATATAGCAATCATTATTGCATTTCACTATACATTTACATTTATACCTTAACTGAAAGGTTGCTCCAAGAGATTGTGTCTCCTGGCGTAAAGACAGGATACCTTTTCTCCTCTCTTGTGTGGCTTTAGCCAGGTCAAGAAAAATTTGGACAGCGTGACCCATGAAGTTTACCCCCATATACTGGAAATAAATAAGCATGACCAATCCAAGATCTTGTTCTTTAAAAAAAGATACTAATAGTGTTGCTCTTTCAATAATCTCTGTAGTGGAAGATTCCAGGAACTCAGTCAGATTTTCCAAATCAAAAGGGTGAGTGCCTCATTCTCTCTTATGTGTGAAAAAGGAAGAAAATATACTTTATTGAGTAGCGGTATGTTTTCTGAAGGAATACGCAAAATCTCAGTCAAGAATTTCCTAAGAGTGTTGCATGGCTGCTCACCAACTAATCTTGGAAAATTCAAGAACCTTAAATTCAAATGTCTCAGAAGGTTTTCTATGAATTCAACTTTCCTATTCAAAGTCATTCGATCCTGGATTAATGTTGCGTGTAGATTTTGAGCTAATTTCACTTGGTCCTCCAATTTTTGAATTCTGTTGGTATGATCAGTCAGTTGGGAGTTATATTCCATGGATAGAGTGTTCATTTTAGAAGAAAGCTGCTTTATCTGAAGAGAGCATTCTTGAAATGCTGGGCCTAGCTTAGTCACCAATTCCCATAGGGTTACCACAGCCAACCCCACTCAGGAAACACCACCGAAACGGTTAATGTTTGTTCATTAGTAGTAGAAATCCAGGTGGACTCACCTCCACAAAGAAGATACTTGAGCGGTGGCAATATTGTCAAGACAACTCACTTTTCCTGCCGTCAATGTCGTCGCTCCAGCCTCCCCCTCCGTGACTCCTCCCTCTGCTGCAGCCATCGGGCGATTCGTTCCCATGGCTGTGAGTGCCGAACTTGGAGGAAAAAGGGTGGAATGTGCCAGATGATTTGGAGACTCCTCTCCCAATACCGACAGTGGGGACCGCATTTCCCAAGGAGTAGTTAACAGTGAGCTGCTTGATGGTACACTGACCTGGGGGGAGAGAGGGTGCCCAGGGTAACACTCGTAGCCTGCCCTTCCTTTTCAGAGGCATATCAATTTATTTATTTATTTATTTAACATTTTTATATACCGGGCTTCATGCAGGATTGCATATCAGCTCGGTTTACATTATAACTGAACAAGACATGCATGTAGAATGCAAGTTACATAGAACAGGGACTTAAAAACTTGGAACAGAATACATGGGTAAAATAACTTAAAACATAAAGGAAGAATGGGAAACTTAAAATTATCTTTGAATGTGAAGTGTTATGTTTCGGGCTTGATTGAGAGTCTTTGGATGGATTATTTGCCGGTGTGTGGAAGTTGATGTGATTTATTATCATGATTTGAACGCTTGCTCGAAAAGCCAGGTTTTAAGTCTTTTTTTGAAATTGATTGGGCAATGTTCTGTCCGGAGAGAAGAAGGTAGCGAGTTCCAGAAGGATGGACCTGCTGAGGACAAGGCTCGTTTGCTAAGCGAAGTTTTTACGTGTGTTGTTTGGAGAGTGTTTTTATAAGCTGATCTCGTTGGTCTGGATGGTAGATGAAGTAGAAGAGGAAAGTTGAGTTCAAGCGGACTGCCCTTGTATATGGTTTTTTGAATGATAGTTAATGTCTTGTAAAGTATTCTGTACTTAATTGGGAGCCAATGTAGGTCCCTCAAAATAGGGGTGATATGATCTCTCCTGTTGGTCTTGGTTAGTATCCTGGCTGCGGCGTTCTGCAGCATTTGAAGGGGTTTAAGGGTGTTAGCTGGAATGCCGATTAGCAAGGAATTGCAATAATCGATTTTCGAGAAAATGATTGCTTGGAGTACTGATCTGTAGTCTTGGAAGTGCAGTAGTGGTCTGAGGCGTTTAAGGACTTGTAATTTATAAAAGCCCTCCTTGGCAGTGTTGTTTACGAATCTCTTTAGGTTTAGTTGGTCGTCCATAATGACTCCTAGGTTTCTCACTTGTGCAGTGAAGGAAGGTTGATTTGTTTGGTTTAAATTTGGCCTTGAATGGTTATTGTCTTGAGAGACAAGGAGAATTTCCGTTTTGTTGGAATTGAGAATTAGATTAAGACTTGAGAGTAAATTGTTAATGGACAACAGGCAGGAGTTCCAGAATTCAAGTGTTTTTTGGAGGGATTCTTTAATTGGTATAAGAATTTGTACGTCGTCTGCGTATATGTAATGTTTAAGATTGAGGTTGGATAAAAGCTGGCATAACGGTAACATGTATATGTTAAAAAGAGTCGGCGATAGAGAAGAGCCTTGAGGGACTCCCATAGAAGAATCGACGGGGTGTGATTCATTGTTGTTGATTCTAACTTTGTAAAATCTGTTTTGTAGAAAAGACTTAAACCAGTTTAGTGCAGTGTCTTTGATTCCAATGTCTGTCAGACGTTCCAAGAGTAGGGAGTGATTCACCGTGTCAAATGCGGCTGATAGATCGAGGAGTATGAGTAAGCAGGATTGTTTTTTTTCAAGATTCAGGAGTATTGTGTCAGATAAAGAGATTAAGAGAGTTTCGGTGCTCCGTTCTTTTCGAAAACCATATCAAGAAGAAACGCTGCCAAAAAAATCAAGTGCGGTAAGCAGGCAGCTCAGGAGACACTAGTTGCATGCCGCCATCTTGACTCCTCCTCCGGTCTACCCTTCGATTGCTAAAATAAACTTACCTGGAACCATGACTTACTGAATCCAAGTTTGTGTATGGCTCTTTGTGTAGGGGATAAGCCCCTGGATTCAAGCCCCCAGGTATAATCCCAGTAATTGCGAGTGGCCATTTGTGTAGAGGATAAGCCCCTGGGTTCAAGCCCCCAGGTAAAATCCCAGTAATTGTGAGTCTTTATATGAGATTAGCCCGCCAGGTCAGAGCCCCTGGGCAGGATACCAGTGTGCACGGTCTGAATCCGTAACAGGGTGTTACACACTTCTGTCTTCTTCTCTAACACACAACAGACATCCACAGCACTGTGGATCCAAGAACAGGAGGGAGATCAGAATTCACTGACAGTTTTGTCACATGGCAATGTTACACTAGCGAGCATGAATAATTCATATTATTTAAAGTACTACAATGAAATCTCTTTCACACGTTAATATACATGTATATTATTCACACCCCTCTGTCACTTTACATAGGCTATACATGAATCTATGGTTAACAACAGGCGTAGGGAGGGTCTCCGGTGCCCAGGGGCCAGTGTATTTCTGCACCTTCACAGCAATTCCCACCTCACTTATTTATTTGTATTTATAGGCCGCTAATACCAAAGCCCACAGCGGCTTACAATTCAAACGTACGCAATAAAATACACAAAAACAGTTCGCATATGCACAATAAAAATATCCGAGACATATCGTTCTTGTGGTAAAGCTTAATATTATAGAAAGTCACACTGATACAAACACCACCCCCCCCCCCCCCAAAAAAAAAACAAAACCCTCTGGCTGTTGTGAACAGTCTATGGTGCAATAGCTTCTCTGTGCTCACAGTGATGAAAAAAGGTGATCTCTTTCACTATTAGGACGAACCCAGACTTCACCCTAGAATTCATTCTCCTGGAGCCCCAGGGCTTGGGAGGGAAGACAAATCTGAAAACAAAAAAACGGAGAAAAGGTATGGGGAGGGATCCCCTTGAAATAAATGAGAAAAAGGAGCCCCACTAAGTCCAGCCTCTCTGAGGGAGCATACAGGGACCACTGGCTGTTCAGTGCTAGGCAGAACTACATACTTCACGATAACAATGTACCAAGAATAATTATAATAGAATTCAGAAAGATTTCATTATTATAATATAATAATATAATATAATATAATAATATAATAATTATAATAGAATTCAGAAAGATTTCATTTTTTTCCAGAACATGCAACTGAAAACAGCAGTAGTGTGTGCTTTCCCCACCCCAAAACAAGGAAAACTCAGTTTTAAGCTGTCTCTTAATCTAATAAGGATTATACCATGGCCCGCACAAGCCAGAACCTCCAAATCATTTTTTAGGTTCCTCTTAGTATAATACAGATGACATCCACAAAGTAACTTCAGCGGAACCCTCAATGTGTCACACAGTCATCACGCCCATGGGAAAAGCAATGATCAGAACAGATAGCCAGTTATATAAAATTATAACCCTAGGTTACACTGCATTGCTCATATTTAAAATGCAAATTTTCGAGCTTCAATTTCAGCAAATTTATCTAACACACTATCAGTACTTTCAAAAACATCTCTATCAATAGAAACTAAAGCAAGGTTTGAAAGGTGCTCTTGCTTCATTGTTGACCTTAAATGACTTTTCATGATCTTCAATTTGCTGTTACGATCCTGCTCGTGGAGCCCATCCCGCGAGCAGGCCCTTTACTCACTGCCATTGGCCCGATGCCGCAGGACTCCGTTGATGCAGCCTATGTTGCCCTGGACCACCACTGCTTCACAGCCGACACCACTCTCGCGGCAGGAGGGGCCTCCTCCGTCCCTCTGTGTGGCTGGGAAGCCACAGCCGCTGACTTGCTTCCACGGCGGGGAAGCCACCATCGGTATCTCTTTTTTGCGACTGGGCTAATGCCACCACTGCCGTTGTTTCCACTCTAGCAGCCTGTGAGCCACCGCTGGCACACGTCTTTACGACCTAGTGCCACCCCCGGGATGCCGTCCACCTTCAGGCAGCAGGAAGCCGCCGCTGGTTTCACCTATGCAGCCTGTGCGCCACCGCCAGGTCCTCTCATCGCCACGAGGCAGGGACACCACTGTCCTCAGTCCTGCTTCCACTCCTGGGCCCTTCCTAGGTGCCAGCACGCACCTCTTCAGTTTATTTAAAGGGCCAGCAGCGGGAAATGCCCACGGCCCCACTGGAAGCCAGCCTCAGTCAACTTCCTGCTTCAGCCCTATAAAAGGGCTCAGTTCCTGTTCCTCAAAGCCTTTATATCTGGAATCCACAGTTGTCTGTGCTCCTCTTCGGATAAAGGACCTCCGTGGTCTTCACTTGTCTAGATGGCATTTCGTTCCATGTCTTTGATGTTCCTGGTCTTGTTCCTCGTCGGAGCTCCTTCGTTGCCTTGTCCTAGTTTCAGATGTCTTGATGTTCCTGAAGTCCTAATGTTCTGAGTCTTCCAAGTTCCGAGTCTTCCAGCTCATTGAGTCCTCCAGATAACCACCCCGAGGGTAAATCCGTATTGATCTGGTTCCTGTCTCCAGTCATTGGAGTCTCATTTGGTTGGATTCCCTTTCTGATGTCCTGATTTTCCTGAAGTCTTCCAAGTTCTGAGTCTTCCAAGTTCTGAGTCTTCCAGCTCTTTGAGTCCTCCAGATAACCACCCCGAGGGTAAATCCATATGGATCCAGTTCCTGTCTCCAGTCATTGGAGTCTCGTTTGGTTGCATTCCCTTTCTGATGTCCTGATTTTCCTGAAGTCTTCCAAGTTCTGAGTCTTCCGAGTCTTCCAGCTTTTTGAGTCCTCCAGATAACCACCCTGGGTTATTGATCTGGTTCCTGTCTCCAGTCATTGGAGTCTTGTTTGGTTGGATTCCCTTTACGGCACTTGTCTCGCTCCCACGTGGTCCGCGACCAGCCTTCCAAGGTTGTGTAGGGTGAGCAGTAGGACAGGGTGGTCCATGACCAGTCCATGGGGGGCTGTGTAGGGTGCCCTGAAGGACAGTGCCCACCAGTACCTTCCAAGTTCCAAGTCCTCGTCTGAGTTTTTCCAAGTTCCAAGTCCTCGTCTGAGTCTTCCAAGTTCAAAGTATCTTCGTCTGACTCTTCCAAGTTCCATGAGTCTTCGGCCGAGTCTTCCAAGTTGCTGGGTCTCATTGGTGCGTGTAGGTCCAGCAGAGGGCTGATCCTGCCTTGTTCCTCTTCCGAAGTTCCTTGCTTTAGTTCTAGTCCTGCCTTGTTCCTGTTCCGCCCATGCTTGCATGCTCTCACCTCCCACAGTGTGCCTTGGGGCTCCTCCCTGAGTCGTGCCGTGGTTCAGGGGCTCATGCTCTCCCATGAGCTAGCGACCGTGCCTCCGTGCTCTCAACACCAGCCGCAGGCCACGCTCGCAACAGGATATGAAGGCCATGAGCTCGGTGAGCATGTGCCTGCGATGGGGTCAAGTTCCTGGATACTTTTTGAATCTTGTTCCTTGCCCAGAATTTTTGCTCCTAGGTTTTTTTTTGCTGTTTGCTTTTTTTTTTTTTGGTATGTCTTGATTTTCACGACCTGCAGGAGGCATCTGCATCCAGATTTTCCTCAAGCCAGTCCAGTCCTGGAACTTCTTTCGACCAGCAGGAGGCCCCTGCATTTGTTCCAGAGACTATCTCCGTTCATCCCACAGAGATGTGGTGTTCCATCCTGGGTTCCATATGACCTGCAGGAGGCGCCTGCGCCTCTGGTTAAATGGTTGATTAAGTTATACCCCTTGTTACATGTAAACTGATCTGATATGAATTTTATTCATGAAGGTCGGTATATAAAAGTGTTAAATAAATAAATAAATAAATAGGTTTCCACGTCATCATTCCTGAGTTTGGCTTCTTCACCAAGCATCATTATGCTTCTGGATGTGTATGCTTACTTGAAGTAAATTACAGCAACTCCAGGTCCTTGGGTTTGAATGACCTGCAGAAGGCGCCTGTACCCTAGGCCTGGCTCTGTCCCGCCAGTTTCAATTCAGTCCATGCCTTCTTCTGCTCTGCACAAGGGGGAATTCCAGCTTCTAATTCCATCCCAGAGTTACTGAGATATTACCTTGTTAGGTCTCTGTCTTAATTTCAACACGGCAAGCTGTTTTTAAACCAGAGCTCGTAACCATATTCTGGTGTTCTTCGCACCGCTTCTGAGCTGCTAGAATCTGGATTGGGAAATCCTGGTGTTACCATCTGCTCTCACTATCTGCCTATGATGGGAATGAGTGTTCAATAGACTGCTGGAATCCTTCACTATCTCCAAGCCTTGTCTTCTGGAGCCTTATCCTTCGTCGTAAAGTAGCTCATCTGATCCGAGTCCAAGGGATTGCTTCTTTTACTATTCTGGAGATCCTCTTCTGTAAAGTTGGGCACTTAATTCTGTTGACCATCTAACGCCTTATGGAGCAACTTCTTGCAGTATGGGAGCCCACGTTAACATGTGGATTATTCCTGAGATGCAACTTCCTTCTCGACCTTGTGACTTCTCTCGTCCATCTGGATTTTCTAGAGTTTGGGTTCAGTAACCCTGTGCATTTCTCCATTTCATCTGTCAACCACCACTCCATGTACCATCTATCATCAAAGGTACAGAATATGCCCCAAGGCCAGTTTTCCATCTTTTAAGTAATGTTTGGGCTGTCTTGCTCCTCCTGGTGTTCCTCGTACCAATGTTTTTTAAACAAGTGGTATCTGCAAGTTTGTACTCTCCTGGTATACCATCTTGCATCCAACAGTGATGCCTTAAACCCACTATCTGGCTATGGCTCTCAAGAAGATGCTGTGGAGGTGTTCGTCACTCACGTCTTGATTTAAACTGGACCATCCCTTAAGATGCTATTACTACCTCTGTGCCTCCAATTCAACTTGGGTCATGTCTTTTCCAGAGTTCATTCTGTCTACGTTGTCTTCAGTATGTTGCTTCGCCTCTTCGCTTCAGCTCCTTCCAAGCTTTGAAAATCTTGTGTTGGACCCCCAAGTTCCCCAGCTGGTTTACATGATATGCCTTCTCATCTTCAGCCATAGAGAAGAGGCTGAAGAGGGGGCTTTGAGGAGGGGGTGCTGTTATGATCCTGCTCACGGAGCCTATCCCACGAGCAGGTCCTTTACTCACCGCCACCGGCCCAATGCTGCAGGACTCCATTGATGCAGCCTATGCCACCCTGGACCGCCGCAGCTTCACAGCCGATGCCACTCTCATAGCAAGAGGGACCTCCACCGTCCCTCTGTGTGGCTGGGAAGCCCGCTAACCTTGCTTCCGCGGCAGGGAAGCCACTGCAGGGATCTCCTTTTCACGACTGGGCTGTTGCCACCGCTGCCGTTGTCTTCACTCTAGTGGCCTGTGAGTGCTGCCGGCATGCATCTCCACGGCCTAGTACTGCTCCTGGGAAGCCTCCAACTTCAGGCAGCAACAAACTTTGAAATGTTTGTATGCTAATGCCAGAAGTCTAAGAAGTAAGATGGGAGAACTAGAATGTACAGCAGTGAATGATGACATAGACTTAATTGGCATCTCAGAGACATGGTGGAAGGGACAGTGCTATACCGGGGTACAAATTATATCACAATGACAGAGAGGAGCACCCGGGAGGCGGTGTGGCGCTTTATGTCCGGGATGGCATAGAGTCCAACAGGATAAACATCCTGCATGAGACTAAATGCAAAATTGAATCTTTATGGGTAGAAATCCCTTGTGTGTCGGGGAAGACTATAGTGATAGTATTCTACCGTCCACCTGGTCAAGATGGTGAGATGGACAGTGAAATGCTAAGAGAAATTAGGGAAGCTAACCAAATTGGTAGTTCGGTAATAATGGGAGACTTCAATTACCCGAATATTGACTGGGTAAATGTATCATCGGGACACGCTAGAGAGTTAACGTTCTTGGATGGAATAAATGATAGCTTTATGGAGCAATTGATTCAGGAACTGACGAGAGAGGGAGCAATTTTAGATCTAATTCTCAGTGGAGCACAGGACTTGGTGAGAGAGGTAACAGTGGTGGGGCCGCTTGGCAATAGTGATCATAATATGATCAAATTTGAATTAATGACTGAAAGAGGAACAGTATGCAAATCTACGGCTTTCGTGCTAAACTTTCAAAAGGGAAATTTTGATAAAATGAGAAAAATTGTTAGAAAAAAATTGAAAGAAGCAGCTACAAAAGTAAAAAATGTGCAAGAGGCATGGTCATTGTTAAAAAATACCATTCTAGAAGCACAGTCCAGATGTATTCCACACATTAAGAAAGGTGGAAAGAAGGCAAAATGATTACCGGCATGGTTAAATGGGGAGGTGAAAGAAGCTATTTTAGCCAAAAGATCTTCATTCAAAAATTGGAAGAAGGATCCAACAGAAGAAAATAGGATAATGCATAAACGTTGGCAAGTTAAATGTAAGACATTGATAAGACAGGCTAAGACAGAATTTGTATTCCAAGAACCTGGTCATCTTGAGACCTTTTTGATGGATAAAGAGCTAGGACGAGCATGAGAACTGCATAGTAAAAAGTGAGTACTCACAATCATTTGTTAATTACAAATAATGCCTTATTGTTTTCATTTAGTAATCCCTCCCATGATGGGGACTAGATTCTGGTATACATAATTCTGTGAGTTCTTATGTATTATTGTTTTGTAAATCATCAGTACTTGGTATGTATACAGATTATTTCTTTATTTTTTTGCAAATGTAAAAATGTGTTTAAAAATGATTAAAATATAAATAAAAAAAAAGAGAGAATTTGAAAAGAAGTTGGCCGTAGAGGCAAAAACTTTTTAAAATATATCTGAAGCAGAAAGCCTGTGAGGGAGTCAGTTGGACCGTTAGATGATTGAGGGGTTAAAGGGGCACTTAGAGAAGGTAAGGTCATCGCGGAAAGATTAAATGATTTCTTTGCTTCAGTGTTTTCTGAAGAGGATGTTGGGGAGGTACCCGTACTGGAGAAGGTTTTCATGGGCAATGATTCAGATGGACTGAATCAAATCACGGTGAACCTAGAAGATGTGGTAGACCTGATTGACAAACTGAAGAGTAGTAAATCACCTGGACCAGATGGTATACACCCCAGAGTTCTGAAGGAACTAAAAAATTAAATTTCAGACCTATTAGTAAAAATTTGTAACCTGTCATTAAAATCATCCATTGTACCTGAAGACTGGAGGATAGCAAATGTAACCCCAATATTTAAAAAGGGCTCCAGGGGTGATCCGGGAAACTACAGACTGGTTAGCCTAACTTCAGTGCCAGGAAAAATAGTGGAAAGTGTTCTAAACATCAAAATCACAGAACATATAGAAAGGTTTAAGGGAACAAAGCCAGCATTGCTTTACCCAAGGCAAGTCTTGTCTCACCAATCTGCTTCACTTTTTTGAAGGAGTTAATAAACATGTGGATAAAGGTGAACCAATAGATGTAGTATACTTGGATTTTCAGAAGGTGTTTGACAAAGTTCCTCATGAGAGGCTTCTAGGAAAAGTAAAAAGTCATGGGATAGGAGGCGATGTCCTTTCGTGGATTGCAAACTTGCTAAAAGTCAGGAAACAGAGAGTAGGATTAAATGGACAATTTTCTCAGTAGAAGGGAGTGGGCAGTGGAGTGCCTCAGGGATCTGTATTGGGACCCTTACTTTTCAATATATTTATAAATGATCTGGAAAAAAATATGACGAGTGAGATAATCAAATTTGCAGATGACACAAAACTGTTCAGAGTAGTTAAATCACAAGCAGGCCCCAGCAGCTACGCTGCAGACACTGGATACCCGACACTTTTTATTTTACTCATGCAGAAAGGCTTGGGGATGGTTGCGCAATCTTTACCAATTGCGGAAACCTTTTTTGTTGTTGACTCCGTTAGTGGGCAATTGTGACTTTCAGCCTGGGGTGAGTGCCAGTGCGGTTTTCAAGACGTGGGCCCGACGGGGTTTAATGTATGCCTTATCTTTATTTTGAAGACGGTGTACCTCAAGGGTTGGGATATGAGACTATGGTTAAAAATTATCAGCTACCACATAAGTTTTTCTTTGCCCGTCTTCAAATGAGACATTACCTGCAGGCCTTTCAGTGGCAACGGGAGGAATTTTCTCGTGAAGTCGCTTTTGACAACTGTTTGACACTGCGTATTTGCACAATTCCGTCAAAGGCTGGAGAGGACTCCTTAAAAGCAAGTGGTTGGCAGCCCACCTTGACCGTCTGGCCACATACTGGTCGAAGTTCTGCGATACGGATATATCTACAAAGTTCCTTACTTCCTGCTTTACATCGTTACATAAACGATTGAATGACAGTAGACTCCGGGATCTTCATTTCAGAATTTTGCATCATACAATATGTGATGATGTGCGGCGCTTTCATATGGGTCGCCTTCCTTCCCCAGCATGCATTAAATGTCCCCAAGCAGAGGGCAACATGACTCATCGGTAAATTTTTTGCCCGATCTTGGATTTATTCTGGACTCAGATATTGGATTTGTATTGCTAAATGTATCCAGGTACCTCTTCAATTGTCAGCAGCTCTTCTCCTGGCCGGACCACACGCGCTCGCTGACACGTGTATAGGAGGTCCAGATCGCTTTGGCAGGATTGCCGTTTTGTTAGCGTGCCATACTATCCTTACTGCTTGGTCTGATCCTTTACAAGTGCCACCTGTTGTGGCCTGGCATTGTCGTATGATGGACAGGGTGCAACTGGGATATCCAACTGGGATATCCATGCACACCCAAGATAATGGACAAGAAATATGATTGTTGGGTTATATATTACTCTCTGCTTTCCTCAGATTTTCAAGGTCACTTGATAGCAGCAGGTTACCGAGTTCAGTGGTATTCCATTGCTTTAGACAAACCTAAGCCATGAGCCGGCATATGCTGATTGCTCCTCCCTGCTTTTTCTCGATAGATACCATATCTGTAGGTGGGTACTGGGGCTCCTGGGTCAGTCGGGGAGGGTGGGGGTGGGGGGTGAGGATGCGTCTGTTGGTGGGTGAGGGTGCGTGGTTGGGGGGAATGTGTGGGGTGTATCTGGTATGATTGCAGCGATTATGTGTACTGAAGTTTGGGATGTTTCGTTTGCTTACAAGGGGGGAACTTACTGTTTAAATGAGGATTTGCATGACCACTATCTGGAATGTTTAATTGTTGGTCACATCTCTGTACCTTTTATGTGCTTGTGGAATTGCAAGTCTTCACAATAAAAATGATTTTGCAAAAATAAAAAAAGAAATAGAGAAATGTAACACAAGATGATCTAACCTGAGTAATCTAAACCTTGACTATGAGAACTTATTTATTTTTATTTATTTATTTATTTCCCAGGATTTCTATACCGGTATTTGGGACAAGCCATCATATCGGTTTACAATAAATACAGTTAACTAAAATTCAAACACATTCAAATAAATGACACAAGATCTTTAGAAGATTCAGTACAGAAACTGAATACTGTTTTGGAGATCATATTCAATCTAGTTTGTCCTTCTCAAGCCTTATCAGATAAATCCTAAAAAAATATACCCCTATCCCTGATTCCATACTGATCTTTACATGAAAAATCAATTACAATAGCTGGAAAGGAAATACCATAAAAATAAAACAGCTATTAATAAGGAGCAATGTGAAAGGAAGGTTACACCAAACTGATGGTCCTCAGGAGGCTAAAACTCGAACAGTACTTCAAGCACTAATTTTTGCTAGCACGGACTACTGCAACACACTGTTCTTGGGATTGCCATACACAACAATAAGACCACTCCAAAACCTTACAAAACTCGGCAGCAAGAATACTTACTGGCGAAAGGAAAAGCGACCACATCACTGAAACTCTAGTAGCTGAATTACACTGGCTACACATAGAACAAAGAGTACATTACGAAACACTATGCACAATTCACAAATTAATTAATGAAGAAAAAGCAGAGTGGCTGAACACAGCACTGCGCGTGCACGTCCCACAGAGAGATCGGCCAACAAAGCCCTCCTAACCATCCCTTCAGTTAGTACAGCAAGACTGACTCAAGTTAGAGAGCGGGCTCTATCATTAGCAGGACCGACACTATGGAACACCATGCCCCTCGAGATTAGACTGCAGAAAAATTTCAAACTTTTAAAAAAAATGTTTAAAAACCTGGCTTTTCAAACAAGCATTTCACAAAGAGAAGGGAGATTAGAATAAAGATCAATTAAGCCGGCATAAAAAACAAAACAAAATTCAGCTCTCAGAAAGTAATTAAAATAGTTGCACATACTGTTAGTGTTGTTATGTCACTGGTAATTTAATGAAATATACAGTACAAAAGTATTATACATGTAAGGTAAACCTTCACGTATAAATGGACAAGTCTCATGACACTCATCAAATATTATTTATTATGTAACTATGTAACCAAATTTTACTGGCACTATGTTATGTTAATTGATATTACCCAATTTAACTCTTAAATTTACTTTACGTGCCTATCTGTAAACCGTTGTGATGGTATATACTGAACGACGGTATAGAAAAGATTTTAAATAAATAAATATAAAAGCACAAACTGATGATAAGGGAGGCAGTGGAAGATTATTTTGCTGAAAAGCTAAATTTAGTGGAGAACAGGCCAGGCAAACTGTTTTGAATACTGATGCAGTTAACTAAAGTGACTGGTAGGGATATAAGTGATTTACAGCTGGAATTCAAGTGTAAAGATTTTGTAGACCATTTCAACAACAAAATAGAGAACGTGCAGGCAAGTTTTGATTTTCCGATATTGCAGGCTGATGTAACTGTTACATCAAAAGATGGTAACTTGGGTACTGACAGGAAATATCCTTAGGGATGCCATTACAAATAATACCCGGGCTAAGTTCCAACCAGGTAGTTAACACAGGCACTCTAATGCAGACAAGGAGTGTTGCTAACAATTAGGGTGACCGATATTTAACCATTGCCTAACTATGTAGAAAATGGTTTATGTAGATCTGAGACCATGTGTTCCTTTTTGATTTGCAGGCGGGAAACATTCTGAAGACTATTGAACCAACTTTTTGCTAGTTGGATCCTCGTCCCTCAGAGTTTATAAATCTCTGGATCAAGAACTGGTGCCTTTGTGGTCTCAAAATATCAGTATATCATTAAAACAGGGTGATTTTCCAGCTAAGCAGCAGTAAAATCAATACTGAAGAAGGAAGGATTAAGCTACTACCCAGTTTCCAATCTTCCCCTTCTAGGTAAGGTGTAGTCTATCATGAGCTATTAGAGGAAATTTCTTCACTTGTACCAGTGTGTGAGAGACATTTTTGCACACGCCATGAGAATTACTGGGTGCCAGAGGTGTGCTAAGGGGGGGGGGGGCAAGGGGGCGGTCCGCCACAGGTGGCAACAGGAGGAGGGGTGCCATGCTGCCAGCAGGAAGGTGCTGCGGTGACATGGAACAGTGACGTGGTGGAGGGATCCCTGCCAGCAAACGCAAGGAGCTGCGGAGGATAGCGGTGCCGCAGGCATTTCCTGGAACCAGCACAGCGGCAAAGAACAGGCCCAACGTTGCTGCCATGCTCCCGGGGGTGTGTATGGGTGTGTGAGTGTGTGTGTGTGTACATGAGAGTGTATGGGTGTGTATATGAGAGTGGCTGTGTGTATGTGAGGGTGTGTGTTTGTGTGTGTATGTGTGTATATGAGGGTGTTTGGGTGGGTGTTTGTATGAGGGTGTATGTGTGTGTATATGTGTGTATGAGAGGGTGTTTGTGTGTGTATGAAAGGATGCCTGTATGTGTATGAGATGGTGAGTGTATAGAGTGTATAGAAGAGTGAGTGTGTGTGTGCCTGTGGGTGCATATGTGTGAGAGGGTGCCTGTGGTCGATGGTGGGGGTGAAAGAGAGAGGAAGCATGTATGTGTGTGTGTGTGTATATGTGTGTGTGTGTGTGGGTGATACAGGAATCCTGTGTGAGAGATAAAGAGGAAGTGTGTATGTGTGAGAGAGAGATGGAGGAAAGGTGAGTGTCTCTTTCTCCCACATCCACACACACACTCAAGCTCCCTCTGTCTCTCACCAAGCATGTATGTGTGTGAGAGACAGAGGGAACATATTTTGTTTTTGTCTCTGTGTGTGTGTGTGTGTGTGTACCTCCAGTTCATGACAATCTCAGGATGACAGGTATGGAGAGAGGGGGATTTTTAAAATCCTTATTAGTTTTAATTACTGGGTGTTTATTTGATGTCTGCTGTTTTGAAATATGTTATTGATGTTTAGGGAATTTTTAAAAATGTGTATAAGAGCTTCTAATTATTGAATATTATTATATTCATCAGCTGTTTTGAAATATATATTTTTAGTATGATTTTACTATTCTGATTGATTAATATTTCTTGATTATATTGTTTTGAGGAATAGTGATTTTCTGCTTTTCCATTGTTGCACTGCACACTGAATCTGGCTTGTAGTTTCCAGTTCAGTTTTTGTCTGCATGTGCGCATGTGAGGGAGAAGGCATTTGACAAAGTCCCTCATGAGAGGCTTCTACGAAAACTAAAGTCATGGCATAGGAGGCGATGTCCTTTCGTGGATTACAAACTGGTTAAAAGTCAGGAAACAGAGAGTAGGATTAAATGGTCAGTTTTCTCAGTGGAAAAGGGTAAACAGTGGAGTGCCTCAGGGATCTGTACTTGGACCGGTGCTTTTCAATATATATATAAATGATCTGGAAAGGAATACAATGAGTGAGGTTATCAAATTTGTGGATGATACAAAATTATTCAGAGTAGTTAAATCACAAGCAGACTGTGGTACATTACAGGAGGACCTTGCAAGACTGGAAGATTGGGCATCCAAATGGCAGATGAAATTTAATGTGGACAAGTGCAAGGTGATGCATATAGGGAAAAATAACCCTTGCTATGTTAGGTTCCATATTAGGAAAAAGATCTAGGCATCATAGTGGATAACACTTTAAAATTGTTGGCTCAGTGTGCTGCAGCAGTCAAAAAAGCAAACAGAATGTTAGGAATTATTAGGAAGGGAATGGTTAATAAAACGGAAAATATCATAATGCCTCTATATCACTCCATGATGAGACCCTACCTTGAATACTGGGTACAATTCTGGTCGCCGCATCTCAAAAAAGATATAGTTGCGATGGAGAAGGTTCAGAGAAGGGCAATCAAAATGATAAAGGGGAATGGAACAGCTCCCCTATGAGAAAAGGCTAAAGAGGTTAGGGCTGTTCAGCTTGGAGAAGAGACGGCTGATGGGGGATATGAGAGGTCTTTAAGATCATGAGAGGTCTTGATCGAGTACATGTGAATCGGTTATTTACACTTTTGAATAATAGAAGGTCTAGGGGGCATTCCATGAAGTTAGCAAGTAACACATTTAAGACTAATCGGAGAAAATGCTTTTTCACTCAACGCACAATTAAGCTCTGGAATTTGTTGCCAGAGGATGTGGTTAGTGCAGTTAGTGTAGCTGGGTTCAAAAAAGGTTTGGATAAGTTCTTGGAGGAGAAGTCCATTAACGGCTATTAATCAAGTTTACTTAGGGAATAGCCACTGCTATTAATTGCATCAGTAGCAAGGGATCTTCTTAGTGTTTGGGTAATTGCCAGGTTCTTGTGGCCTGGTTTGGCCTCTGTTGGAAACAGGATGCTGGGCTTGATGGACCCTTGGTCTGACCCAGCATGGCAAGTTCTTATGTTCTTAGAGAGAGAGAGAGAGAGGAAGTGTGTGTGTGTGTGTGTTAGCATGTGAGAGAGACAAGAAGTGCGTGTGTGTGAGAGAGAGATGAAGGAAGCATGTCTGTGTTTGAGAGAGGTACAGAGAAAGTATGTGTGTGTGTGTGTGTGTGTGTGTGTCTCACACACAGACATGCTTCCTCTGTCTCTCACCAAGCATGAATGTGGGTGTAAGAGAGAGAGGGAGCATATAGTGTGTGTGTGTGTGTGTGTGTGTGTGTGTGTGTGCGTGCATACCCCCAGTCTACCTCAATCTTAGGATGATAGATATGGAGAGCGGGAGATTTTTAAAATCCTTACTAGTTTTAATTATTGGGTGTTATTTGATGTGTCTGCTGTTTTGAAATATTTTATCAATGTTTAGGAAATTTTAAAATTATATATTCTGTGTGTGTGTGTGTGTGTGTGTGTGTGCGTGCGCGCCAAAGAAGTATCCACTCCAGGTGCCAAATCCTCTAGGTACACCTCTGCTGGGTACAGTATTGTACTGTACAACTGTAATAAACTACATAGGCATAGCTAGCCAATAGGCAGTGTGTGACACTGCCAAGCATTCTAACTCTGCTCCCTAAACAGTGCTACTCTTATTGCTGCATTGCTTCGAACCTACCATTTGTGATTTTAATTACCAGCCCACTACTGCTGCTGCTGCTTCTAGACACTCTTGATACCTTTGGGTAGTTTCTCCTCTGCTCTGGCTATCCCTGAGCTTCTTTCCAAATTCCCTTACCTTACAGTACATGCTAACTCTTGGTCTTTCCCTGGCAATCCAATGCTATTCACGCTTGCTGCTGCACCACACGTGGAGTCGGGATCTTCATGCCAATCCTGCTACTGCTTTGCACCTGTTGTTCCAAGCCACTCTTACTAACTTTGGGTGATTTCTCTTCTCTTCTGGCTGTATGAATTTTTTTCCAAATTCCCTTCCCTGACGGTATTTGCCAACTCTTAGACGCCTGAAAATCTAATTCTTATTAATGATTTCATGCCCTCTTGCACTTTTTCTTCAAACTCCCTTCCCTCACGGTTCTTACTGACTATTGGTCTCTTCCAGTATTTAGCTCTCAATGGTTTATAACACAGCAAAAGGCAGGGGCAGCAGAAATGCAACACCTAAAATCAGAACACGCTCTTCCATTGTTATTGCTTCTCAGGTAATGGAGGCAGTATTTGTACAAGCTGATTCAGAAAAGGAATCATGTTCTAGATTCCTTGAATCACAGTATATATTGAACAGCTTGAGGCTGAAGAGAATTTGAGGCCTGTAGTCAGCAGCATCTTAGCATCCAGTGATGAGGTGGAGGAGGCAGCTGATACTGACAGAGTGGAGATTAGACAGAGCAAAAGGGAAGACCAATTCCAAGCCTGTGCAACCAGCCCCTTCCCCTACTGTTGGCACACAGAAATGTCATGAGGCCTTCTTTCAGGGATTTCCTCTGGCTTCTCCCTGCCTAGTGCTTTTTTTTTTTTTTTTACCAATTTGGTTGGTGCCCATTGCCCTCATTTGGAGTATTCACTCATGTGGGTGGCTTTTTTTTTTACCCTCTGTCATTGCCTTGGAGTTTTTCCTGACACTATTGGTGCTTTCTTGCAGCATCATGATGCCTTGAGCTATTCATGCCACACTTGATGCTGTTTTACTCTCTCTTCTTCTTGGGGGGGGGAGGGGGTTTCATGTTACTGGTGCCCTTTGCCCCTCTTTTGGAGCCTTGAGGTGTTCTGGCCACTCTTGCTGCTGCTTTGCCCCTCTCACGATGCTTTGGAGAACTCCTGATGATAGCGTTTTGCCCCCTTTATGCCAGTTTTGGTGCCACGTTGGCATAGTCTTGATGTATTGCAGAGCCTTTCATTCTTCTGGTGATGTCTTCCCACAAGTTTCATTAGAAATTATTAGAAAACCCCCCCCAATTTGGGAATCCAAAACAGGCTGCATTGCTTTCCCCATTGACTTTAATGGGGAAACAAATGAATAAATAAAATAATTAATAAAAAAAAAAAAAAAGTTTCCGTTTGAAATGAATGATTGTGGCCTATGAAACAAATAAACAAATCAAAACAAAATTTTTGCCCCTGCTCATCCCTACCATTTTCGTCTTTTTCTGCCATCATTTACTATGTCACTTTACCAACTGCGTCTCCTGGAACACCTATTTTTTATGCACTAAATTGTGTTATGTGAATACCTTTAGGGACACAAAGCCCAGTTTTATAAGGAACAATTTACAAATAGAAACCTATGTTTGATGCATAGAAATAGCTTTGAAAAATACCTCCTAAAGGATCTTGGATTTTAAGTGTCAGTAATAGGGCTTTCTTTGCTTTTAAAGCAAGGTTCACTTGTGTGTTGCTATATGGCCAGTCCTACTTAACATCTATTTAGTTCTGTTGGTAAAATTGATAGAAGGGCATGGAATTCAATGTCATGTTTTCTGATATTCAGCTCATCGCATATGTTAAGAGCAATCCATCTGATGAAATCTCAAACCTAAATTTGTGTTTAGAAGCCATATCTAGCTGATTATTCCAGTACTGGTTAATTAAACCCCTTAATAGATGGAAGTATTATGAATCTCAAGACATAAAAAGCATATCACTACATTGCCATGTATTTTGGGAGTGGTCCTTGAAACTAAAGATTTAGTGCAGGTGTAGGCAACTCTGGCCAGTGAGTGTGTGTGAGAGCTTGTAAGCATGTTGAGAGTGTCTGAGAGCCTGTATGCATGAGTGAATGGGTGTGTGTGAGAGCGTGCATGAGAGCCTGTGTGCACATGTGTGTGAGGAGTAGAGAGCATTGGTGTGTGTGTGTGTGTATGAAAGAGGGACTGTATAAGTGTGTGTGTGAGTGAAAGTGTTGAGCTTGTGGACCCTTGAGCCACGACGAGGGTGGAGTCACCACCGAGGGAAAAGCCCCTAGTGATCCTCGTCATCGGGAGGCAGTTCAGATGGGGAGGACACAACAGGAGCTTCACCTATACCAGCCCACATTCCCCTCAGGTTGAACCCTTGGGTGCCGGGGCTGGCAGGACTTAGGCACAGGTCACTCCTGAAGAGGTGTCCCGAAGTAGGCAAGGCGGCGTCAGGCAGACCGGGTTGAGGCTGGCAGCAGGCAGGCATGACCAGGAACAGACCGGAGGTCGGGGCAGGCATCGAAGTGGCAGAACGGTGAGGCAGGCCAGAGGTCAGGGCAGGCAGTGAAGAAGCGGAGTCAGAAACCAAGCAGAAGTCAAAACCAGGAAGTCAGTCCAAGGACAGGTGCAGGAGTGGAAACGGGTTGAGAACACAGGAACAGGAAGACACGCTGGAACACAGGATCAGGAACACGAACTGGAACGCAAGATCAGGAGCATGAACTGGAACGCAGGATCAGGAACACGAACTGGAACGCAAGATCAGGAGCACGAACTGGAACGCAGGATCAGGAACACAGACTGGAGCACAGGATCAGCAACAACGCACTCACCACGGAGCAGGACCTGTTGCCAAGACAAGGTGCTGAGGTCTGAGCTGGGTTTAAATACCCAGGATCAGTGACGTCATCTCCCGGGGCCGCGGAGAAGTTTCCCACTGCGGCCCCTTTAAGAAGGGGAGAGACGAGCACGTGCGCACCTAGGGAGACGCATGCGGAGGCTGAGTCGGCAGCGTCCAGGGCCGCGTGGGCAGGCCACCGCCGTGGGACTCAGGGCTGGGTCACCTTGGCCCGCTGAGAAGAGGGGTCATCATGAGCATCCTCCGAGAGAGGTAAGGGGGCCCGGCTGCGGTGACCCGCAGCCGGGAGTCCTAACAGAAAGAGAGAGGTTTGATAAAGTTTATGTAGCCCCCTTCTACATGACAATCTCAGGGTGTCTGGAAATCAAAAGATTGTAGGTAGAGAGAGCAGGGAATTCTTTTATTCCTGTTAGTTTTAATTTTGGGTGTTATTTGTTATCAGTTGTTTTGAAATATTTTATTGGTTTTTAAGACCTTTTTGAAAATATTTGGATTTAATTATTGAATGATGTTCTGTTTGTCACATGTTTTGAAATATTTATTCATTCTATTAGTATAGTTTTACTATTATGATAGATGTGTTATATTTCTTAATTTTATTATTGTTTTATGAGCAGTGATGGTATTTTGTTGTACTGCATACAGAGTCTGGCTTCTTTTGGTTTCCAGTTCAGTTTGTGTCTGCACAATTCTATTTATAGGGGCGTGGGTTAAACACTGTGGATCCATAAAGTCTAGAGGACGTGAATGACGAGCGGGTGGCTCGCGGGAATGACGGCTACTACAATAAACATACACACGATTAATGCAACTCCAACATTGCTCCAAGCTTCAACGGCAAGAGGAAATGTGGAAAAAGATTTGAATTCACAAAAAGCGGGGAGTAGCTTGCTTGTTACGGCGGTTACTACCCCAAACCAAATAAGCCTGATACTTCACTTTCAATGCATAACCAGCATAGCTCTCTGCTTCAACGGCAGGGGAGAAAGTTTGATTCTTCGTGCATATCCAGCATAGCTCTCTGCTTCAACGGCAGGGGGAATGAAGAAAGGTGGATCTATATACAGACAACAACCAACAGGGACTGAGTCGCATAGTCTTGGTAGACAAATGGGCAAGGGTGTAGCTTGCTTATTGCGGCGGTTACTACCACTAACTAATTAAGCTAGATGCAGCTCCAACACTGCTCTTTGCATTAATGGTGGGGGTGGAAGGGAAATAGAACCAAAGGGTTACTAAGAGCCAAGAGTAACAGATAAGTATGAGAAAAAAAAAAAAGAGTGCGAAGCTTGCTGGGCAGACTGGATGGGCCGTTTGGTCTTCTTCTGTCGTCATTTCTATGTTTCTATATATTTTGTGAGGGTCCATCTGTGTTCCTCATGTGTGACTGAGGTGAGGTATTCTGCTGGCATGTAATTTCTGTTTTTTTTATCTACAGTAGCCTGGCTTGTTCTGTTTCCTTAATAGAAGGCATATTGGTGTTTTAGTGCCTGATTTAATATTTGCAGTGTTGCCTTTCCATAGGTAGGATTGTTACTGTTTGAGTGCTGGCAGTTATTGCTCTTCTGGTATGGGAGATTTACTTAATTGTAACTGTAATTCAGTTTATTCATGGCTTTCTGAGGGCCAAACCCACATCAAATGCACTTTACAACAGGCCTAGTACCATATAGGTTCTAAGGGGCGGATTTTCAGAGCCCTGCTCGCATAAATCTGCCCGGATTTACGCGAGCAGGGCCCTGCGCGCCGGTGCGCCTATTTTACATAGGCCCACCGGCGCGCGCAGAGCCCCGGGACTTGCGTAAGTCCCGGGGTTCTCCGAGGGGGGCGTGTCGGGGGCGGTCCCTGTCGGCACGCCGTTTTGGGGGCGTGTCGGCAGCGTTTTGGGGGCGGGTACGGGGGGCGTGGCTACGGCCCTCAGCGGTCCGGGGGCGTGGCCGCGCCCTCCGTACCCGCCCCCAGGTCGCGGCCCAGCGCGGAGGAGGCCCGCTGGCGCGCGGGGATTTACGCCTCCCAGAGGGAGGCGTAAATCCCCCAACAAAGGTAAGGGGGGGGGGGTTAGACAGGGCCGGGCGGGGGGGTTAGGTAGAGGAAGGGAGGGGAAGGTGAGGGGAGGGCGTTAGAGGATTCCCTCCGAGGCCGCTCCGATTTCGGAGTGGCCTCGGAGGGAACGGGGGTAGGCTGCGTGGCTCGGCGCGCGCCAGCTATACAAAATTGATAGCCTTGCGCGCACCGACCCAGGTTTTTTAGTAGATACGCGCGGTTCCGCGCGTATCTACTAAAATCCAGCTTACTTTTGTTTGCGCCTGGAGCGCAAACAAAAGTAAGCTATTCGCGGAGTTTTGGATCCGCCCCTAAGTGTCTTTAGGTGAGGTTTTCTAGTTTGCACTGCAGTAGTGCATATAAAATTAATATACATTGATAGATATCAATGCCTGACTGTAAATACCTCCTCAGGAACCAATCATTGTTTGTTTATTGGTTGAGTTATAATTATGAATATCACTTTGTAAACCGTTGTGATCTACACATGGAACAACAGTATATAAAATGTCTAAATAAATAAATAAATAAATACATGTTGTTGTGATTATTTTTATCTCAGAAGGCTATAAATGTCCATTTTTAATGCATAATTTTTAATTGTGTGTGGTGAAGATTGAGAGGGAGGGGTGCATGGCTCTAATAGCCTTGCACCAACCTGGAGAGAGTGTGCCACACACACACACACAAACCCCCACCATTCACCTATTTCCCATTTCTCCAGGGGGGGCAAAGGCTGGGGAAGGGTAGGAGGCAGGTGGTAGGGTTCCTGGCAGTGTGGCAGGGTTGCCAGCTTCCTAGAAATATTAGCACTGACACTCTTCTAGGAACTCTGATCCCTGCTTTCCCCCTTCTGCAGGATTTTTAAAATCACTGAAAGGGCCACAGTACAAGGGGACCCCCCTCTCGATGATTTGACCTGTGCCATTCTTGGGGGGGAAGGCCTTCTTACCCCTCACCTCCGGCAGCAGACTCCCTTGAACCGTCCCTGCTAGCCACAAGCCAGTCAGGTTTTCTGAATATCTACAATGAATATGCATGAGACGTATTTGCCTCGAATAGCAGCAGTGCATATTAATACATCTCCTGAATATTCAGCGTGGATATCTTTAAAAACCCAAATGGTTTGTGGCATTCAAGAACCAGAGTTGCTTACCTATAATTTAGTGAATAGTCTGGGTTCCAAATTGCATTATCAATTATCTATGAATGCCTAGATCTCTGCAGTAGTTTGGTCCATTTTCTATCATTTACATCTGATTTGTCATTTTTTTTTTTTTTTTTTACTATATTTGGGCCAAAAAATGTTGCCTCTATTGTTCATTCTTTGATTAAAAAAAAAAAAATAGATTAGACTATTTTAACTCCCAATATCAGGGACTACCTAAGAGCATCCTCAAGAAATGGCAATTATTGCAAAACCCAGCTACTTATTGGGAAAAAAAAAGAAATGGTAATATCCCTCCTATTCCAAGCAACCTTCACTGGCCGCCAATGGAAGGAAGGTTAAGATGCAAAGTTATTTCTATGGGTCCTTAAATGTTTGCATCAAGGTATGCCAAAGTATCTGGCTGACCGCCTGTACTGCGTTCTTTCTAATATGTTTTTTTTAGCCATGCCGTCTTCGGTGACTGCCCACCTTTCTTCCAGCAGCTGATTAGTATTTCATTATTTTTGGCCTGGCACTGGGGAAACGTGGTTCCTGTAGATCATTGGAAAGAATCACGTTACGTACATTTCTGAAAGAAGCTTAGGTCTTGGTTGCATGAGCGCATTCTCATAGAAATTAACTGAGACAGTTGTGATCTGTCTAGGGCTGGGGACAAGCATTACCACCTGGCACCCTAGGTGAACCTTCGGTCATTCACCGCCGCTCCCTCCTATCGGCGGCAGGGGATCTAGCACCGTGCTCCCTTTCTTTGGGACAGCACCCCCTATGGGTCTCACGCTGGCAGGATTTTGCCGCCCTCGAGGTCTTGGTGGATCACTCAGTTTACCCGTTAGAAGCTCCAGCCCTGGATCTGACTGGGATATGAGGGCTAGAAGGAGGTTTTGTCCCCTGTTATCAAGAAGGGAAGGGTCTAGAACCAAAAGGGATTATTAGAGCGAGTCGGGTTTTTAAACTGTAGTTTCTAGTAAAAAAAAAAAAAAAAAGAATTACATGTATGTATGTATTATTGATGTATGTTGCCTGTTTATGTGGTTAGAAGGTCATGGAAAGGTTTATAGAAATGTTTTATCTGTATTCCACCGTGATACTCCAAAATAATTGGTGGAAAATCAAATCATGAATGAATGAATAAATAATTATGCATTCTTGAGGAGGGGGACATTGATAACTGTATGAATACGAACAGAAATGGATTTTTAAATTGAAGAGTTTACACCCTCTGGGGGTTCAATATGGAAATAGAATGATATTCCTATTTTGTAGGCTATAGGACGATATCCTGTTAGTTGAATAAACCATTTGTATATTACGTGCAGCATGCTGAATGTAGGGCGAGGTGTATGACTGGTGATTTTGTCTTGTGAAGGGATCAAAGAGGAAGATATATATAGCATGGGATACAAATATTTTAAATAAAATAAATAACCAAATAAAAGCTAAGCTTTGTGATTGGTTAAGGCAGGTCATCTGATCTGTAGTGGGGATTTTTTTTTAAATTGAGAGCTTCCCAATGCTCTCTTCATCTTCTGAAGAAAGAGTAGTAGTTTCCAGGGTTCAGTGACTTTTTCAGACTGTTTTGGGACTATTATGGGACTGAGTTTGTTGGAGATTGATTACCCATGCTCTACAAATCAGATAAGTATTCTCCAGAAGAATCTGTGCCTGAAATTTTTAATTTCATGACTGGAATTTTTCACAGCATTTTTCTTGTGGATTTGAAATTATGAACATATTTCTTTAAAAATAGGCTGTGCGTATAAAATAATTTTTGTGAGTTTTGAGAAATGGTGACCAACTGAATGATCAAACCTGCTAGGTGATTCTAGGAAAATCTGATCTTATCTCACTTTTATTATTTATTTATCTATCTATCTATCTATCTATCTATTTATTTATTTATTTATAGAATGTATATTTCACCTATCAAGACTTCCTAGGCAACATACAAAATGCATTCATATCTACATAAAACCATAACACACAATATAAAATTAAATACAAAATAAAAGTCAAATCGTAAAACAGAGGTAATTAGACATACTTAGACAAAAACAATAAATAGAGGTAAAACAACATTAAAACATAAGCACAGCAATCAAATAAAATAAAGGGAAGGTTTTGTAAGGTGCTCACGTGCGTCCATGTGCGCGCGCTTCCCAGCTCAGTGGGTTTCAGTGTGGTCAGTTTTCAAGGCTACCTGTGGAAAAGTAGAGGTGGTCAGTATTTCATTCTGAAACATAGAACAACTAAAAAAAAAAAACATATGCTGATTTTTGATTTGTATGTCTTCTGGGAGTTTTTTCCCCCTTCAAATTTGTGACTAAATCATGGTAAAGCAAAATCTTCCTGTGTGTAACTGATTACTGTAACAAGGTACTTATAATAAATTTAAGACTATTGAAAATCTGAAAGGTCAGTGTTTTCAAGCTAAATAACCTATTAAGAGACTGATTCAATTAGGCTTTTCTCCCATTCTGTTTCTATGGGAAAAGACCTTGATGAATCAGGCCCTAAGTATTAACATGGGCGTCTTGAGCTAATATGTAAATTGCTTGGCTGATTTTTAGAAATATAGCACATTTATCACTAATGGTAGAGCCTCTCACAGTTTTATTGCTCTTTTGAATTAAAATAACAATGGTATTACTCAATATAAAATAATAGTGAGCAGCATGGTAAAAAAAAAAAAATAGAATTCTTCAGAAGGTGTTATCATTCTAGAAACAAGAAATTGTGCTATGTCAAAATATAATTTGGTAATCTACTTTTAAGTCAAACCATTTCCAAAAAAGGCAGAGACTGAAAAACTAGACCAGTCAAACCCAAAGCCATCGTCACTAATGCAAGAACAGCAATTTCAGTCTAGCAGCAAATGTGGTTCATCTGTCAAGAAAATCTCCCTCCAGCCCACAGCAGCAGCAGCAGGAAGCATAGTTACACAGATAAAAACAGCACTATCAAATGAGCTTTGCCCTGCGTGCTGACATGTGGTTGATCTGGGGTTTGGTTCCCAAGACTGACTTCTACTCTGGGTTTCGAGCCGGTAGAAGCAGCATTCATAACCCCTGGTGGTGTGGGGAGGATGCCCCCAACTATTGCATCTTAGTGACACCTACTGGCCAGGCTTAGGGTATACACGCTTACCAGTTCTTGGAAGGAGCTGAAGTCTGTGGTCTCTAGTCAAGGGCCCGCGCTGTGACGGCTGGACAAGATGGGAGGTCAAAGAGGGTTAAAAATGTAGTAGTGAATGAAGGTTCTTGGCTCGGTATAGGCTGTTTCTGATCAAATTGGTTGCCCAAAACAGCAGGAGGAAACTTGGATGCCCCCCCACCCTAAAAAAAAACCAATAAAAGTAAATGGTGAAAGAATCCAAGGCAGTCTTCTTTACATTAACTGTAGCAGGGAATTTCTTCTTGCTGCAGGAAAGAGATTTTCCTTTCACTCGTCTACTATGTGGAGAAAAGTTTGGATCCATTTTGAGAGTATAATGAAAATGTCAGAGGTGGAGATGAGAGAACCCGAGAGTGAGGGGGGAGCAAAATCCTATCATAATATTAGGCACACCTGGGGAAAGGCCATCAGAGGAAAAGACATGAGAAAGTGAAAGTAGCACATTATTAATGATGATGGTGCTGGTCATGGTAGCTGGTGGTGACATAGCTGATCCAGCTGCTAGTGCTAACAGTCTCCCATAGTGATACAGAAAAAAAAAAAAAAAAGTAATTCCAGTTACTACAGTAGTGGCCACCCAACTAAAAAAAATATATTACTCTCCAGTGGTCATTTGAAATGGGCACTGCCTGTCACCAGTGTTGCTAAATCATGCAATGGCTGCCATGGTAGCCTCTCACCTGTGTATCCTTTCTCTGTAGCTGAAGCAACTTGCAATGGGGGGCCCTGTAAGTGGTAGTCAGCAACTACGAGATAGCAAACCAAAAGTATGTTATCACCGAAGAAGTTTTTTTGAGCTTTAATCCGAGTTCTATCAGACATGTGTCGAGGCTTTTAGGTAGTGTGCTATGATCGCCGTACGGCTGGAGAAGCAAGGAGCAGTGGCTAACACCCCACAAGATAACGCGGCAGTGCGATGCCCCTACCCCAGAGAACCTGCAGCCTTGGTTTGAACATACAGGTGTTAGGCAATTTATTCAAGGTCGCACGGTGAGCGATAGAAAGGGGAATCAAATCAGGGCCACCAGACTTATAGCTTTGTTCCCTATTCCCTATGGTCCCCAAACTTCTTCTATTGGCCTCCACAATCAGTCGGGTTTTCAGAATATCCACATATGTCTATGTACCTTGGAAACCCAGGTTATGCAGATTTATCTCATACAGATTCATTGCAGATATTCTGAGATCCAACTGTCTGCAGGATTAACCAATATACCCAACTTCCAGCCCTCTTATAGCCATTGTGTGTGATGGGAAAGCTTGAATTTTAGAAATAATGAAAATTCCGTGTATTATATTTTATAGGGCACTTCTAGCAAACCTAAAAGTGGAAGGGCTATTCATTCTTGCCTTAACACATTTCTGACACTGTAGAGCAAGGTATCATAAGAACAAAGGAACATGACATACTGGGTCAGACCAAGGGTCCATCAAGCCCAGCATCCTGTTTCCAACAATGGCCAATCCAGGGCATAAGAACCTGGCAAGTACCCAAAAACTAAGTCTATTCCATGTTACCATTGCTAGTAATAGTAGTGGCTATTTTCTAAGCCAACTTAATTAATAGCAGGTAATGACTTCTCCTCCAAGAACTTATGCAATCCTTTTTTAAACCCAGCTATGCTAACTGCACTAACCACATCCTCTGGCAACAAATTCCAGAGTTTAATTGTGCGTTGAGTAAAAAAGAACTTTTTCTGATTAGTTTTAAATGTGCCACATGCTAACTTCATGGAGTGCCCCCTAGTCTTTCTATTATCCGAAAGAGTAAATAAACGATTCACATCTACCCGTTCTAGACCTCTCATGATTTTAAACACCCCTATCATATCCCCCCTCAGTCGTCTCTTCTCCAAGCTGAAAAGTCCTAACCTCTTTAGTCTTTCCTCATAGGGGAGCTGTTCCATTCCCCTTATCATTTTGGTAGCCCTTCTCATGACTGGAGGGCATTAACCGGGTGCAGCAAGAATGGTAGGAAACACATGACTAAGATTTCCCTATACACATGACTTTTTACATTTCTAAAAGGTCATATTGAATTGACAGGATCGTGGGCTGGTTAGTTACCCTCTTTCTATGAAGGGAACTTAGGCAGGAGCAAGCTGAGCCCTCCTGACTTCCTCACCATACTCACTGTTCTAGCAGAACGCTATGCAAGAGTTGGATATTTTCACATAATATTTAGCACCCTTGTTATATGATTAATCCTCACACTATTATACAATAATACAAGAATTTATCTACCCAGTAATATACCGCATGCAAGAGTCTAGTCCTACCTCTTAATAATAAGCATGGAAAACTAAAGCTAGCATCAAAGGACTCTCTTTAGTTAAGCAGTCGCACTAGCCAGATTCTTTCGGTTCTCTTGCCTCCTTGTGCTTTATTGATAGCTCTCTTTGCTGTTTTTGTTCAAACAATATTTTGTTTCTTGCCCCCACTCCACCCCACCCCACCCTTGGGGTGGGGTGGGGTGGAGTGGGGGCAATAAATGGCTTCATTATGGTAATAAATGATTTTGTGATAGTCACAGCTTCCAGTCCACTAATTCATACCATATTTGTTCTTGTTGTTCTTTTGCAACCTGGTGGTTTCCTTCTGTGTTGTGCCTACCAACGGTTGATGTTAATGACATGCAAATGAGGTAGATGGTAAAATGCGCATGTACTTTATCAATGGACAGTTTTGCAGAAACTTACTTACACTTCCTTGAAATATAGTTAGGTTGTTTTGCATTAATGCATCTGAGAAGCAGTTTGTGTGTGTACTTTTTTGCTGTGCTGATGGGTTGGGATTTTTTTTTGCATAGTTTTGCATCTCATTAGGTCAGCATAGTTTTTGTGTTAAAACTCTTGCAAGTTAGTTTATGTGCATTCAGAATGCGGTCATCATGCATAAGCTAGCCTTTAACGCTGGTTAACGCATTAACACACTTTAGTACATTGGCCTTACAATGGGTTTGAGTTTGAGATCCACTCCTCGCAGTCATGGTATCCTGTTCCCGGAAAAGCTTGAAGACTGGGTCAGATTCCTTTCTTAGAATGAGAGATAATTAAACTTAAGGTTAGAGAAGATGTTTATTTAATTTTCAGAGATTCTTTTGGTTTGCTATAGGCTCATAGGGTGTATTAAGCTATTCTTTATTTTATGACATGGAAATGTATTTTTAAAAAAAAAGAAAAAGGGAAGGGCAGAAAGAGCTCAAATTTGGTGAAACGGAAAGGCTTGTTGCTACCGTTAGATGGCAGTGCAGACTTTGCCACAACTTCGAAATTGTGCTGCGGTCGCCAGAAAAGTGTGATCTAAAAAGTGGTGGGAGAGATGGAGAGAGAGAGAGGGGAGACAGGGAGTCTCAGCCAGGGCCCTTCTCCTCTGAAAGTACAGCGTGCCTTGTCCCTCCTGCCTAAGCCTAATGAGGATTTGCAATCAGATCTATTTAACATTAAGAAAAAAATAGCAAAGGTTGAAAAAGAGGGCCGCGTTCTTGGACCCACGCATACACGCGCACTTCGTACACAAATGCGCACCTGCTATACTAAATTCTTATGAGTCTGTAATAGCCACACACACACTCACATGCGTACACACACACACACACACACACACACACACCACGTGCGCTCTTCAAGTTTTGTGTGCGCTTTTTGTTAGACTAAATATTAACTTCAACATCGCGCTGAGGCACCGTGATGGGAAAGGAGCGAAAGCTGAGGGGAGAAACGGAACTACAGTTAATGATTAAACACTGAATTAAAAACAGACACGGTACTCATTTTCTGCTTATGTTTAAGGAATTCAAAATATTTAGTATGTATGAAACCTTAAGGGCCTTACTTTTCAAGGAGTTTGTCCTATCCATTGGGAATATATATATATATATTTATTTTTTTTTTTTTTTTTGCAAAGAGGAATTCCTCATCTTTTTTTTAGATGAGTAGTTGAGGGTGGGAGGGGGAGGCAGATTTAGATCTGGGGGGGGGGGGGGGGGGGGAAAGAAAGAAGTCAGTTTTTTTTCCTACTCTCTTAGCAGTTCTTGATTTCTGCAGTACCATAATTGTAGTTAGAGTGCATGGGGATCAAATAAAACGGTGAAAGAAGTCCAGAAAAAAAAAAAAATCGCAATCTTATTTAAACAGGAGTTAAAAAAAAAAAAGCGCATTTGGTTTCAACGTTAGATGTTTTATAATTAACTAAGCCGGTCTTCTGGAAAAGAGCAGATCAAATGCAAATCTTGTCCCTCCCCGCCCGCTCCTCCTGCAGCAGACATCGAAACGCACTCCTTGCAGTGCAAGAGCCCAGCGGCGGCATCAGCAGCCAGGTAATCTCGGGCTCCGGAGCCGGGAAGGGCGCCTTTAAGAGATGAACGCTCCCCTCAACCCCCCCTCCCTCTCTGAATATCTTGTCCTGCAGGGCGCAGAACGCTCGGGCTGCGCGCCAGCCGCGGAGGAGCCGAGCAGCAGCAGCGCAGGAGAAATAGAACGCGGAGGGGAGCCAGGGGCCGGGGAGGAGAGGGAGGCCATGCTGAAAGCACCGTCGGGAGTACTTGCCCCTTTATTTCTTTTTTTTTTTTTATTAGACCTGGAAGCCCCCCCCCTCCCGTTAATGATTCAGGCTTCGGATCTCGGAGACGTAAGGGTGCGCGTTTGTCCTTGGTCGCCGAGAGAAAATAGCGGTTGCGCTCTCTTGCTTAAAAAAAACAAACAAACCCGAGATCAGGGTTGCCTTCTGCTGCGTGCATCGAGTGGAAGAACTCCGCAGGGGTAAGTCCGGAGTGGCTGTAGTTGGGCTGAAGGGGGGGGGGGGGGGAGGTCAGGCCGGGTGACGGTATCGGTAGGGTCGAGGAGTCCGAGCCCTGGACGTGCACGCTCCCCTCGCGAGTTTCTTTACCGGTCCGGAGCCGACCGAGTCCAGGCGCCGCTTTATTTGATGATGCCTGTGGTGCTATTGCTTGACCGCTGTCCTTAAAGGGACTGTTTGAAAGCAGACGCGGCCAAACTGGGATGATCTATACCCAGAAAACGTGATTTAAAAAAAAAAAAAGTGCACAGAAATCTAAATAAATAAATAAATAAATAAAAATCAGATATGGGTGACAAAAAGTCAAAACGGTGTGCAAAGAGACTGTGTGTGTGTGTGTGTGTGTGCAAGTGTGCATCTGGACATGTAATAGTTCCCCAAAAATGACATCCCCTCCTAAACCTTATGATGAAATGACTCCGAATCGGCACCGTTACCCTCATGGGCGAGCAGAATTCCCGACCCTGGACGTTGCTGTCTCTCTGCTCAGTCCGCCCTTTTTCCCCCCGACTTGTGCTGCTGGCCCATGAAGTCCCTCACTCGATCTGTGAAGCACCCGTGAGGAAGAGAGGGCTGGAGAGTTGTGTCACTTGCTGGATCCGAGCAGCATAAGCCACGTCTGCTTCACACAGCGCTGCCAAACTATCAGACCCAGTCAGTAGGGCTGGGCGCTTGACTGATGGGTTTAACGCAGTTATTTGAAAAGCAATAATTAATTTGGCAAACTACCTTTTTACATATTTTGCCGTCTTTTTAAAATAGTAATTGTGCGTGGAGGCAGCATAACTAGCCCATTAGGTACAAATACAAAAACTTCGCTTATAGAGGCTTGGGATTTTGCGCCAGCAAAACCAGTAAGACCAGTTTTAAATCAGAGAAATCATGGACACCAATGTGTGTGTGAGTGTGTGTATACGTGTGTGTATGTGTACCTATGTGTGTGATGTGTGATGTGTACCTATGTGTGTGAGTGTGTGTATACGTGTGTGTATGTGTACCAATGTATGTGTGGTGTGTGTATGTGTAGGTATGTGTGTGTGAGTATGTGTGTATATGTGTGTGTATGTGTACCTATGTGTGTGTTTGTGTGAGTGTGTGTATATGTGTGTATATGTGTAGCTATGTGTGTGTGTGTGTGTGATGTGTGTATGTGTAGGTATGTGTGCGCGCACATGTGCATGTGAGTGTGTGTATGTGTACATATGTGTGTATGTATGTGGGAGTGTGTGTATATGTGTACCTGTGAGTGTGTGTGTGTGTGTGTGCGGTGTGTGTGTGTATGTGTATGTATGTTGGAGTGTGTGTGTATGTGTACATTGTGTGTGTGTGTGGTGTGTGTGTATGTGTATGTTTGTGGGAGTGTGTGTGTATGTATGTGTGAGTGTGTGTGTGAGTGTGTGTATGTGTACATATGTGTATGTGTGGGAGTGTGTGTATATGTGTACGTATGTGTGTGTGTGTGAGTGTGTATATGTACGTATGTGTATGTGAGTGTGTGTGTATGTGTGTGTATGTGTACGTATGTGTGTGTGTGTGTGAGTGTGTATATGTACATATGTGTGTGTGAGTGTGTGTGTATGTGTGTGTATGTGTACGTATGTGTGTGTGTGTGTGTGTGTGTGAGTGTGTATATGTACATATGTGTGTGTGAGTGTGTGTGTATGTGTACGTATGTGTATGTGTGTGTGTGAGTGTGTATATGTACGTATGTGTACGTATGTGTGTGTGAGTGTGTGTGTATGTGTACGTATGTGTACGTATGTGTGTGTGTGTGTATGTGTAAAGGGGAGGAGAGGGAACCTCATTTAAAAGTGCTGAACGCTGCGTTCCCCTCAGGGTGGATTTAGTTCATCCCCGGACAGGAAAGGTTAGGGTCCTGTGTGGACTTTCTTGGCCTCAGAAAGACCTGGGTCCGCTGGAAGCAGCTGCCAGCCCTGCCCTGTCCTTGGAGGGGGACCCAGGAAGGATGGACCAGGAGCCGGGTTTAGCCACTCGAGGGAACCCCTGCAGATGCAGCACATCTCTCTACCTATGGAAGGCCCCAGATTGTATGTCGGGACCGAAGGTAAATATAGCAATAAAGCTTCATCACTTAAACAGAGGGACGGCATTGGGATGTGTTTGTGAAGCTCCCCTCACAGGCATTCAGACGAGATCACCTCCACGTGCAGATTATTTCCACAGACGAGGCCATGCAGCCAGCGTCACTTCGATCTGCTTCTGTTGTGTAGCCTGAGAACTTGGGAAGTTAATTGAATGGCATTTTTGAGGTTCTCAGTAGGTGCGCGTCTTCTTGTTGGCGTTTAGATTCCTGTTTGAAGTACAATATATGAAGCAGTGTGCAAGCATTCTCGGGGGGAAAAAAAAAAGCTCCTATTTTTGACAGTCCGGTTCTCAATCGAGGAAGTACAATACCCAACTTCTCAAATAAGCCTTTCCCTGTAAAAAGAAAAGTGTACATACCTTCATCTGATCTTGCACTGTGTCAATAAAAGAATTAATTGTGTGCGTGTCCTGCAACAGCGGAAGGACTGCTTAATGTAACAAAGCAAATAAAAACAGAGAATTTAGCAAAATAGAATACCTATGTGCATTTCTGCAGAATTGTGCCTGTAAATACAAACAAACCGTTGGTGTTTGCGAATTTATTTATAGTTACTTTAAAAAAAAAAAAGTTGATTTCCTGAGCACATCGTGTAATAGGATCATCAATTAGCAACAAGAAATGGAGAGGGTAATTGAAAAAAAAAAAAAAGGCTGGTCCTCTAGCAAAATTGAAAGTCTGTAAATGATAAAATTCGTATGAATTTCAGTGCCACACTTGCATAAATGCTATATGCAGCAGTTGCTAAATAAAATACTAAATCACATAAAACCTATTTCTAGTAAACGTCTAAATTCCTTTTTACACACACACGCATACATTTAGTGTTGCATAAATTCAGACATGGTGGTAGGATCTGTCTATCAGATACACCGCGGAGAAGTTGTACCCTGCATTTTCACAGGATGTGCAAGTTGCCAGTGACTGGAAACAATGGGCTCCTTTAATAAATGCTTTCCTCGTTTTTTACGCCTATGGGAAGCCACGTTCAGAAGTGAAGCTGGAGAGTTTTCACAGATAGAAGTGACTTGGCTACTCTTTTTAGTGGCGATCAGATGAAGCAATTTTTCGAGGGACCTTAGACGTTTTAAGTATTTTAAATGTATCGAGCTTCCCCACACCTAATCTGAAGGAGGGGAATTTGTAAGCAATAGACAAGCAGGACTGCATTCAGTAGCCTGCCCTAAAACAAGACAACTTATTTTGGATTCAGTTGGTGAGATGATGAGGGAAAAAATCTCCTACATTTGGTCCATAAAGGTGTGTAGTTTTTCTATTATCGGCCCTACCCACCAACCATCTGCTCTGCAAATATAAAAGAAGAAGAAGAAGAAAAAAAAGAATTGCATGCATCATTTTAGCCTTGTGTGTGTGTCTGTCTGTCTATCCAAATGCTTTTTCACCAGCTGAACACTTTGTCCTGTCCATGGTCATGCGATGTTTGTCACAGGTATATTCCTTTTATCAGAACGCTATAGAAAATAGCGTGGGCTTAGGACATTTACTGATTCTATCTACACACACACACACACACACACACACAAAACGATAAAGTTTCTGAATAAACGAGGGGGAGATTGCACAGACCCTATCGCTTTTAACGCATTTTGGGCTGCTTTGCATCTCTCTCTTGCACCTCCACGTGCAGATTGTTTTGAAACGTGGAAAGATATATTATAGTATAGCGTGAGCAAAATGAAGCAATATGAAGTGACTGAAGATACATTATGTATTCCTTCGTGCTTTCCTAATTCCTTCTACCTTTTTTTTACCCCTTAATCTGGTAATCAGTGATCGGTGAAGGTATCAAAGCATCTTCTGACACTTACTCTCTCTAGTGCCGTGGACAGATAGGTGGACAGGCAAAAAAGATGGCTAGATAGAGAAATAAATAGACTACTTGCAAGAAGAAATACTGTACTCCAAAGGGTACAAATTAGTCACAGGCACACAAAATGCAGAGTCAAATAGAACCTACTCGTGACTGGAGAGCGATATAAACCCAGTGAGTGACTTTCACTTTTTTTTCAAACGTTTGGGATTTTCTCTTTCTATGGCTGCCAGAATATGTGTGTGTGTGTGTGTGTGTGTACATTATTTATATTGATTTACCAGTCTCTCTATTTTTCATCAATGCTTGCAGGAATGCCATCCTGTTTGCACTAGAAGGGCTGTGACACCGCACCGTGCAGCAGCAGTTCTGGTCAGGAAAACAAAACGCACGCTGTTCCTGAGACTTTCACTGCAAGCCCTAATTTACACCTCGGGAAAGGAAGACCGGTAAATTTCAGGGACACTTCAGTCTTTTTTCTTTCTTTCTTTTTTTTTTTTTTTATAACATTTTAAAGGCACATTCGATGCTTATCAGATTTGTAGAGTCTAAGGAAGGTAATAGCTTGTTAGAAACTGAAGAGGATGAGAAACTGTACCTTTAAGACAAAAAAATATATAGATTTTTTTTAAATCAGATAATTGCTTTGTATGTGATGTCACCAGGACTCTGCATGCGCGCGTGCAGCTTGATTTGCCTAACAAGCGCGTCTATATGGACCAAGGTCATTCATGCACTGTGCTGGAATGATGAATACGAAATGAAAACCATATGTCACACCTTTCCTGTCTTGCATATTCTGTTTCTGCTGCAGTTGTGTTTTATTAAGTGAAGATCCAGCAGTTCTGCACCAAGACTTGCAAACTCTCTAAAGCAACACTGCTCTAATTAGTTACCGCCCGGCTCCTTGTCTTAAGAGAGGGCTAATTCAAGCCCAGGGTTGGATCAGCCTCCTCCTTGGGACACGAGCAGATGACAATCCGAGTTCCAATATATTGACTGACGTCAATCAATACATTAGAAGGCATTTTGACCTTTATTAATATTGTTTGCTTTTTAGAATGTTTCTTAGGTGATTATTGAAAAGAAAAATTATATATGTAAACATATACCTTACTCATGGAAATGATCAATTCTTGTTTCCAATTATATATATATCTCTGTTTATATGTTTTACATGATCGCTTACAAGATCGTGAATCACTACTTCAGCATTTTAGTCAATCGGAACTCCTGAAATAATATTTGTACCAATAGTTCCCAAATCTGTCGGGGGGAGGGAGGGGCAAGCTAGTCATGTTTTCAGGATATCCTCAATGAATATGCATGAGATATATTTGCATGCACTGGAGGCAGTGCATGCACATTTTTAATTCATGCATATTCACTGCGGATATCCTAAAACCTGACTGGCTGGGGGTCCTCCAGGACAGGTTCGGGAACCACTGGGCTATGGAGTAACCCCCTTTTTTTTGTTAGTCTGTTTGGGGTTGAGGTCTCATCTAAGGAAGGGGGACTGAGGTCCTGAATGTCTGTGTAATGAGACTGTGGGTGAGTTATGGGGACTGTTGGAGTGATGTGGGGAGGGAAGTACTCAATGGGATGGGATGGGATGGCATTTTTATTTATTTATTTATTTATTTATTTTTTGTTTTTTTATACCGATCTTCCTACATTAGATGCAAATCAAACCGGTTTACAAATAACAAAAACTTGCCAGACGGCCTTACATGGAACAATGAACATTTAAGCAACTTTAAGTAATAGTCAATGAGAAGAAAAACTAAATATACAATTTAAATTTAAATTTAAATTTTAGGGGTATTGTATGGATTAAATATGGGTGGGTGGGAGGGATGAGATATATGATGCCTGATGTTTTATCTATGTGTTTTTTTGTGATCCAGTCTGGAGTCCGTGTAATAAATAAATGCATAAATAAAGTCTTGAAGTGATTTTTCTGCCTTTAATTTTGCATGCATAAAATATATTAGAGTGCCATATTCATTTTGTATCAAACTTTTAAGCCACCGAAAGTGTTTTGGAGTATTCAGTTCACAATGTGGAAAGACAGGCAGGCAGGCAGCATCTTGACCCTTGCGAGGTCCTGCGACTGAGCTGATTGCTGGAAATGCTACGTGCGTCCTTTAGGGAGTGAAATGCATGGCTCCAGAGAAGGGGGGGGGGGGGGGGGGATTGGAAATAAGCAGATTTCCAGGTACGGCAGCACCACAGCAACCAGACCGTAAAATCGGCCATGGCAATCTCAAGCCAAATGCTTCTTCTGGTACAGTTACAGAGCTGATAAGGTCAAAAGAAGATCCAAAGCACCTCAAACCAGGCCAGCCTTCTAATTTTCTAAAAGTAGCTTTAGGTGCCACTCCAGAAGAAGAAGAAGATGGGAAAAAAAAGTTGCTGTGCCCCTATAGTCGAATATGAAGCACAGTAGAAAAAACTAATTTTAGGACCCAAAATGTGCTGATCTGCTGAAGGCCCCGGATCAGCACTTTCCCCTAATTATATCGTCACACCTAGAATCTTTTTTTCTCTCCAAGAATATGTCCAATTTTCCTTTGATGCTATTTAGTCATATCTATGACAGTTTCCGCTTGCAAAATGCTCCATAATCCCACCATTGTTTGAGTAAAGTAGGCTGTCTGACATAAGGGTAGGCAGCGCCAGTTCTCGAGTGCCACAAGTTGATCAGGTTTTCAAGTTATCCATACTGAATAATTCCAAGCTTCATTTGCATGCCTTATGCATATTCACTCGAGTTGCCTACTGGTCTAGTGAAAATCAGTTTTCTCCAGTTTTGTTACTATTTCGGTTAAAAAGATCATGGGGCCCATTTCCCAAGTCAGTTGCAAAAGCAGCTGAGCGCAGCACTACACTGTCCTGTTGTCTGGGTTAGCGGGTGAGGAAACTCCCATCCGTGAGGCCTTCAGACGAGTTGGGTTCTCAAGATATTCCTAATGGGACATGATTGCGCTAGGTTTGCATGCACTGTCTGCAATACATTAAAATATTGCTCATGCAGCAATATCCTGAAAGCCCCACTGGTTTGCAGCCCCTTGAGTACAGGAGGCTCCCCGCCCCTGGTCTAGACACGAAACAAATGCAACCTCAGTTCAATTTACTGCAGAGGCAATGATTAATAATATGCAGGGCTATTGTGACACTACTTACAAGGGACTGGGTCTGATGCTGGTGCTTTGTACAGTGCTAGCATCAGCCTCTGCCCTGCAGATTAGAGACTGGTGAGAAAATAGGGTTTCCCCCACTGATTTCTAAAAAAAAAGATTAACCTAAATGGACAGTTTTGTAGGGAAAACCTCGAACTCTGAAAAGCAAAATATCAGGGTGAAGGACATTTTTTTTAAAAACTATGCAACCAAATGTGCCCCTAATTTTCAATATTCGTAAGCCTGGGAATGCAAAGGAGAGGCAAGCACAATTTATACTTGTAAATGTGATCATGCAACCTCTCTGCTTGGTCCACCTTGATTTTAACATTAAAGTCATGGTGCACCAGTAAGACGCCCTATTAGGTTGCCAATTGACTTTATTCCCTTTGGTCGTGTAGTGTTGGCGCTGGGTTGAAAATGAAGAGCTTTATTTAGCGCTGGCACTACACAGCCCTTGTAAATAAGCCTCCACTTGTCTTGCAAGTTCTCCGAAGATCCATTAACATTTATTCCTTCAGGATTCACTTCTGGATCAATTAATCTGACCTTGGGGTTAACCTTATGGCTCGAGTAGTTAGCGCTGTTATGCAGGAGGATACCCGAGGTGGAGTCTTTTCAGGCTGGCCAGAGCTGGGGGTTACTCTGGAGGCGGCATTCGCGGGTCTCTGTGAAGGAAGGAGTTCCAGCCATTGCCCGGCAGCCAGACTCAGCTCCAGAGGTGGCGACAGTCCGCGGCCCCCAGCTGAAGACTCGCAGGGTTTAAAAAGGGGAGAAAAGCTCCCCCACCTGTCGATGAAACCTTATGGTGTCACAGAGCCAGTAGGAGGCCAACTGAGCTGGAAGCCCAATAGGGCAGGAGGAACCTGTCAAGCCAAAACAGAAATACATCCATACATATCTACATTCTCTATTTCCCATTTCCATTCGTAATGGCAAACTGTTTCAAGTTGAAATGTGGATGACTTTCCTTGTTGCCACACTTGACAGCGGAGGTGGTGTTAAAATTCCATTCATACTCATTTAATCCAGCAGGAGTTACTCCTGAATTAATTAATCCAGAATAATGTTTTCACGTGCAAACCCTTCACTGCCTGAGACTGCTTAAGTCCACTGCTTCCCAAACCTGTTCTGGGGACTCCCAGAGCCAGTTGAGTTTTCAAGATATCCGCAACGAATATGGCATGAGATAAATCTGCATATGTGGAGTCTCCATGAGATGCAAATGTATCTCATGCATATTCATTGTGGACATCCTGAAAACCCGACGGGCTGTGGGGTCCCCAGGACAGGTTTGGGAAGCCCTGGTTTAATTCTGGATTAGTTAAAATGGTTTTCTTCCCTGCTGTATTTACATTAGGAAACTATTGCAGGGAGAAATGTTGATTTTTTTTTTTCCTCTGGGAGGGTTCAAATGTAACATTAGAATTAGCTTTGAAACCCCATTCACATTCATAGTTACCCGACATGACCGATCTAGAAATAAAAGCATGGAGTTTGTTTATTATCCCAGTGCATCATCCCTGCACATCACATCAATGGGCTGAATATTTCAATGCCAGATGAACCGAACACTTGACGATAAGACAATGAGGCCACGCGCATTCAAGCAAAATTTCTAAAATGGGGCCACTTGCGTGCCAAAAAACAGGTGGGAAGAGAGAGCTTTTGCCCCACGGAGGACAGCCAATTGGAAAGTGTGCAAAACTGTGGACATGTGAGCCTCAAACTTTGGAAAAAAAAATGAATTTTTCAAAGTTGAGGAAGCCTTTAATCGCAGTGCATTCCAGCTTGCCCAAGCAGTAGAGATTTGAAATGCTCAAGAGATCCCCTATAGTACAATTAATTGTACAAATTCCACCGTGCTGCAATGTGCTCCTCTGCTATCCATTTCAGCTCTTTTTGTGGGAGCTTGGCAGTGTCCTCCTACTCCTATTTGACTTTCAGCTCGATTGGCAGCAAGGCTGGGGGGTCTGGTGCCTTGAGCATTCATGATTACCTGGGGATTTCCCCCACCTCACATTTCATATATCCCCTTCCGACTCAGCCAGCCCACGCATCATGGCTGCTGTCCTCAGCTGGGGGGTGGGAGGGCTGTTCAGCAGGGCTTCTTCTGAACCCTACAAGCATGGGCAGTAAGTCCAGCTACTGGGTGTTGCCATTGCACACAATGACTGGGATGCCCTCCAGTCACCCGGTGGCTCTGCCTGCTGGCCTCTGCAGCATCCCCAGTCCTGGCTGGCCGGGGGAGCGGGGAACTGAACCCAGTCACTCTGCATGGCAGTGTGCAGCGCGGCCTCAGAGCCGCTGAAGTGAACCCACTGTGGATCATGGGTGTTAATATTTGCATGGCTTTTCTCAGCTTATTTTTCATAACTTAAGATGCTGTCCCCTAGAATAAGTGTCATTTTGCTATTTACTATTGTTACTATTACTACTCGTCCTTTCTATAGTGCTACTAGAGCTATTCCTAGTGCCAATTCAATTAGATCTGTTTTGTTTTTTTTTTAATTGAACATCTGCACTAAGTTTTTAGGCACCAGCACTAATCTTTGACGAATGAGTTTCTTTCTAGCTCTTGGGTGGGATTCCGTTCCTTCAAAATGTAATAAAAGTTTGCTCTCCAATCTATTTGAAGTTTGAATATGGTGGGAAGCCCAAAGCAAATGCACAGTCACTACTGACCCCTCTTAAAACCCTTGGTGAAAATGCCACGAAAAAAGATAACATTGCACAGGCTTCATATAACAGGATGGGTAGACTGAAAAAACACCTTAGGATGAAGGCAGTGGCTGCATGGATCTGAAAGGACACTGTAAAAAGCAGACAGACTGACAGACGTGCCTCCATATTCTGTAGTTCATACAGCGGCTACATTGGGATCGAATTGGATCTAAGAGATATTTGCTGCCAGAGCAAAAGTTTGGACCTTCCCAAGGGTCAAGTTGAGTTTTCTAAAGATGTATCACTCTACATTATGTAACAGAAATTGTGATTTTTTTTTTTGGGGGGGGGAGGGGGGCAAGAAAGGGACACATATTTTGCATTGCATCAATGATCAGTTATTGTGGAAAAATACTGACTTCCCGAGGGAGGGCTTAGTGACTGACAGAGTATTATATTTTCTAAAATTGAATACTGAAAAGATAATTTGCCTCTGAATGTCATTATGCCCTTTTCCGTGAGTCTTTGTATTTCTTTTTTTTTTCATTATAAAATGGAATTGTCTGTCTATATTTGCTTTATGAGGCCTCTGTGAAAATGGTAAGGAAAAAAAAAATGTGACGGTGTTATCATATCAATTGTTGTCTAAAACATTCACTGTCGCTTGCTTAGGGGACCGTTTACAAAGCCTGGCACTCACCGTGCAGGATGCAGCACGCAATAGCGCCGTCATGCCCCACGACCCTAAATTTGGGACTTGACTTGTTCTCGTAGACACAGAATGGGAGAAAAGCCCTAGTAAATCAGGCCCTTAAATTTACTGCTCGGGATATTTAGAAAGCAAGTGCAAAATGAATTAGACGCAGAGCAATTCAGGTACTGTTTAAAAAGTTCTGGGTCTGATGTCCACACCGTAAAATGGGAAAAGTGCTTTCCCCACCACGTGATCCCTTACCAGATAGGAGGCCCGCAAAATGGTCTCAGTGTGGATGGTTTTGCATAGTAACCCCCTCCCCCCCGACCTTCGAAAGAAAATGTTTTTCAAAACCGATGGGATATTTTCAAAAGCCCGGTGACTGCTTTGCCCCTGTTTTCAGCAATGGTCAGGGCTTAATTTGTAGACCAAAAGGAAATGAAAGTATGGAGTGGGTGGCCAGGTGTGACCTGGGTAAGAGGAAAGGGCCAGGTGCAAACTCTTTCCTACACACACACACACACACACACACACACACACAGTCACACACATATACAGTCACACACACACACACACACATAGTCACACACACATATACAGTCTCACACACACACACATATATAGTCACACACATATATAGTCACACACTCACACACAGTCACACACACACACACATACACACACACACATAGTCACACACACACACACACACACATACACACACATAGTCACACACACACATATACAGTCACACACACACACATACAGTCACACACACACACACATATATACACACACATATAGTCTCACACACACACACACACATACACACACACACACACACATAGTCACACACAGACACACACATACATATACACACACATATAGTCACACACACACATACAGTCACACACACACACACATATATAGTCACACACACACACATATATACACACACATATAGTCACACACACACACATATATATATAAAATATACATATGTTTGAAGACACCCAGCCGCAGCAGAAGCAGTGGGGGTTGACAGGCATTCACCTCCTCTCCCTTCAGCCTTTCACATCCTCTTTCATGGCCTGCAGTTGTGCCAGGAAACAGCACAAAAGCCAAGGCCATGTGGCTACTCTCGTGTCAGGGTAGGCAGCTCCGGCGCTCTCTGATCTGCTCTCTTGGGGGGGCCTGGGGGACCAGAAATGATCCCCGCCACCACCAGCTCTGCTCCATTGCCGTAGGAGAGCCAAAACCGATTAGCACCGCTGGCTCTGTTCTGTCTCCTTGTGTCCTGGAAAAAAGGTGGCAGACCATCCATGCTGGGTTGGGGTTTTTTTTTTGTTTTGCAAGAATTAAGCCCTGGCTTAATAGACACAAAAAAGGGGTTGATGTAGCACAAGTTTGACATTTGTGAGCTGTAGAGCTTAACAAGGCCAGGGTGGACTGACACTAGTGCAAAATAAGTGCTAATTCAACCCCACCTTTTTTGTGTGTCTGATATTGCTCTGCAGCACCTGCCTCGGTATTAGGCTTTCTCCTCCTGTTCCCTATAGAAGGGGAGGGGGGGGGGGGGAAACAAGAGGGAAGGGACTGGGTTAGGGACCAGAGTGGCTGCTCTGTCTGCTCCAGGCTCCTCCTACCTTCTCCTCTTCCCTGCAGGCCACCTGAAGAGGAGGGACTAGAGCAGGGCACCCCTGCTGCTCTACCTCTGAAGTCTGAAAAAAAAAAAAGTGGAAAAGTCTGAAATTAAGCCCTGGCAGTGGTTCATTTGAAACTGAAAAGGGCCTGAAAGATAGGTGCTTTTTTTTTTTTTAATTTGCTCTTTGAAATATTACTGATCTGGATGGTCAGATTTCCCTTCCCCCTTGAACACAGTGTCTCTTCACGGCCATACCGTAAATGAAGGCGCACGGTATATCGGGGCACGTTGCCACTTTCAGCGCTGAACACAACAGCGCGCTTTTGTAAATGTGAGGAACCGGTGAAGGCTGCCACTAGCTCCAGCACTAACGCTATAAATGGCCCCCACAAGAGGAGGAGGAGGGCTTCTCCAGTTTGCACAGACCCTTCTCTTTCGGCCGAAGAGGGTCATTAACATGGGACAGCGCTTCCCCAAACCTGTCCTGGGGACCCCCGAGTCCGTCGGGTTTTTCGGGAAGTCCACAATGAATTCGCAGGAGACACTTTTGCATATACCGAGCCTCCATGTTATGCACATTTCTCTCCTGCATCTTCATTGTGGATTTCCCCCTTAAACCCGACGGGTTCCCAGCGACAGGTTTGGGAAGCGCTGAACTAGAATGCAAGGGGCTTTCTTGCGCAGCCGAGCACAGCAGGGTCGGGCACTGCTGTGCACCTGGGCGCTAAATTTAACGCGGAGGTGGGAATGAATAATCTGCATGCAATGGGGCGATGGGTCCCTTGAAGTTTTTGGCCTCAGTGCTGCTAATGAGAGAAATCCTTGGGGGGGAGAAACCCACAAAAAAACTGTCCCAAATGGACACTTTTGCAGGGTGTTCTTGAAAGTATGAAAAAAAATGTCAAGGTAGAGAAAATTCTGTAAACTTTGTGAGATGTTCCTCTGTCTCTCCACTGTGGAGAGCTAGGCAGGCGCAGCGCCTTGTTGTAGGCGCTTATTGAGCCTGACTGTTTGGCACGTCTTGAATTGAACGTCGAAATCCAGGGTCCCCGGAAGATAAACTGAAAAGATGATGTGGGTTCACTTCTCGGAAACGCGCTGCTATTTTCCAGCGCTATTTGCTCGGATGCGTTAGGGCCCTTCCTAACCTTTCCTAAAACAGCCTGATTTTCCCTGGAGCAGTGAGTCTAGTATGTGGTTGAATGTACACATATATGTTGGGTGACCATTTAAGTGCCATATGAAAGGGGGCACAAGCTGAGCCGATGCTGATTTTTACCCCATATGGTCAATCTGCGCATATGTGTTTTTACATAGATATCCTAGATGTATGTATATCCTCTATATCTGTGTGTGTGTGTGTGTGTGTGTGTTTTTCTGATGACTGTATTTATATGTTGTAATCTGTGGTGAGTTTTCGACTGAATGAGGTAATATCTATATCTATCTATCCATGTATCTATATATATACGTCTATATTTAATATTATATTTGAATGATCAATGGCTGTTAATGCTAAATGTATAAACAAATGTGAGTGACTCTACTTACAAACATGCATTCTGACAAATCGAGCTGGAAATAGTTCATTTCTAACGATGTATTATTTATATTCTCCCATTATGCCATAAAATACAAATTATGCACAAAGCAGCAGTAAATAAAAGCCTAAACCTGTGCTATCACTCCCTTCCTCTTTCAGATTCTTAGACTTTTCTCAGCTAGCAAAAAACAAAAACAAACCGTTTTCCACTAGTTGCAAATACGTGTGCATGTGCGCGCACGAAGATAAGAGACGCTTTCTCAACATAAGAGCGCCTTTCTGGCGCTGTAGGTGCGCTAACGCATGCGGTGTAGGAGGGAAGCTTTCAGAGACACATGTATGACAGATTACACATTTTCTGGTGGAACATACTGTACGAGCATTGCTAGATCCACAACACAGGCGATGGGATCGCTCTACCACCCCGAAAGCTCTAAACACTTGTAAAAACCAGAACTCCTTTTTGACAGATTGCACATTCTGTAAAAATTTTTTTTTTTCCCAGGCAGCAAGGTGGATAACTCCAAAGTTTTCGCGCATGCTGTAAACTCCAACTGGCTTCACGGTTTAAGCAGGCGTTTCTGTAAAACTTTGTATGTACAGCGTCAAGAAATTGCACTTTTAATACTTTGCCAGCAGAAGAGAAATCAGTTGCAACAGGATAGGCAAAGAACTGTGAAATCAGACAAACAGCTGCTCTTTACAAATTCCTCTTTTTTTTTTTTTTCCCTCCCCCCTCTACTTCTTCTTCCCAACCCCCAAGCTCAACGTTGACAACTTTGACGAGAAAGCCTCTAGCCTAAAGCCCCCTATTATCCCCGGGCTCTGGACTCTGGTACAGGCCCCATTGTTGGGCGACTACAGGACCTGTCATCTTAAGACCTTTCTGAATCGGGAGCCGCGATATGCCATCAATGCTCTTTTTTTCCCCCCTTTTACATCATTCAGAATAGGATGTCAGCAGCAAGGTTTAAGATGGGGGTAAATCCCCCTCCCCCACCACCCCCCCAAAAAAATCCTTAAAACGTAAACAAAAGATTTACAGTATTAAACCCTGTGTAAGAATTAACCTCTGTGCTTTATTGAACTAAAGTATATATATATTTTTTTTCAAACTTCAGATGGAAAACGCAAGCCCTCGCGCGGCAAGGGAGCACCTGCACATGCGCCGGAGGAAATTCTACTTCAGGCCGGCGACAAAGAACGAAAATAACCTCAAAACGCGCTGAACTTTTACAAAACAAAAACAGAGCAACGTTACGTCCTCTAAAAAAAATATATATATATATATATCCATCAAAGTTTGCGGGAATAAAGATGTTGTTATTTTATATCATTTAATCACAGTGTTTAATCAATCTAACCTCTCTACCCTGTCCGGCTTTCCCGAACTGCCCTTCTTAACGCGCCTACTGTCGCGACTGAATTCGTCATTTGGTGGACATCCTCGGTGTTGGCCTTATAACTTTCTCTTTTTTTTTTTTCCCTAGCTCTGTTTCGGAAACATTAGGGAAAAAAGAAGAAGCAGCAGCTACCGGGACCTGGCTAGACTGCCTGAGTGCTTGGGAGAGAGCCCTGGGTTTTCCTTCTGCCTCGCGAAGTAGAGGGCGAAGAAAAGACGCGACCACTAGCGCGCATGAAGAGGCTTACAGGTCTACAGCGAGCCAAATGGAGGCGAGAAACCTCTGTCCTGCCCCAGGATCTAATCTCTCCCCGGGAATCAGGCAAACCTTGCTGCAAAGATTACGGCAGCTCAGTTATAACTCTCGAAAAGGAATAGGAAAACTCAAAAGGTACACGACTGAATGGCTAAGATGTGGAACAGAATTTGTAAAGTAACATTTCGCATACCTGTACGCTTGCCCCATAAACAGTTTATCGAGCGCATAATATTGCAAACTGTGGCGTTTGCTGATGCTGATTTCTCCACCACCACACTTTTCCTCTTAGAATAGAAATGGGAGAAAATGTAGCAGAGTCCTATAAGCCGCTGGTTTGTCCATTAATCGGACCTCCCTGGCGCAACTTCTGTGAAGCCTGAGCAAAAATGATCTAAAGTTTAAAACCCTTCTGCGGCAAACATGGGCAGTGATTGCACCGAGCGATTTAAACGTTGACGGGTTGTGAGCGAGCCAGTCGTATATTTTCCGAGGGCTCAGGCTGGGTCCTATTTTGCCGCGGATGCACGACTTGAATGGTTGCGGTCGCTAAATCAGTTGTTGCTGCTGCCGCCTCCATGTCGCCGCATCCAGGGATTTACGGGGCACCCGCGCTAGGGCTCATTCGTGGATTATTGGGCGCGCTAAATCCTAGGTTACAGACTCCTGCGCGGGTTAGGCGCTCGATCGCCAATGACAGAAGAGTAGGAAATGGTAAACGTCGATTTTTAAATACAAGTAAACCTTTTTATTGTGTGTGTGTGTGTGGGGGGGGGGGGGGGGGGTTCATTCACATTTTGTGGTGGCCTTCAAAGGGGTTACATTCCCTAGAAATGGCCTACAGTAATTGGTTATTTATTTATTTATTTATTTACTTAAATGCTTTTTTTTTTATATCGAACTTTAGCTAGCTGCCTTCACTCCGGTTTACAGATACAACAACTTAATACATTTTGGAAACAACTGTGATATTTAGGGCATTGCTGAGATCAGCTTCCCATTGTAGGATACAACTTTGAGCAACCTTTCCTTCCAGGGGAGGCTACAGCTCCTGCCAATGAGCCCAGGAGCCCAGACAATTCCCCAGAGCTCATAGAATCATTATATTTAGCAAGGCATTCATTTTTCTTCCCCCCCCCCCCAAAAAAAAAAAAAAAAAAAAAGCTCATAACACGTAGAGAGGTCCAATGTTCAGTGATGGTCTCCAAACTAAGGAGCTATGTGGGACATGAAAGAGAAACATTGAGGCCTCTCTTCCTGGCTTACAGTATTTGCATAAAAATAGTAATACTAATATTAATATTACTTCAAAGAAAATCACCTCATAATCCTTCCTGCCTGGCAGCAAACACGTATAGCAACAGCTATAAAGGGAGGCATTTACTCAGAATAACTGCACCATCACCTCCAGCAATATCAACAACACAATCATCCTTAGTTGTTTTTGTTTTTTTTAACAAATGTCCCCCTGCCAGCTCTTTAACATTTCGATTCAATTTCAGATCCAATTGCTCTATCTATCTATCTATCAATCAAGAGAGAGCCAACTAGTTGGTCCGGAGTAAGGGTCTCCTTACTCAAAAGATTTTGTCCATAGACAGATCAGGAGAGAGTCTTCGTAACACAGGGTCTAAAGAGTCGGATCATTATTGGAACAGAGCAACATATTAATACAAAAACAATACAATTAATAAATAAACCGCAAAAAAAAAAAAAAGTAAATTCTGACTATATCAGGAGCGAAATTGGTGCCTTTGCTTTGATCAATGGCACAGTTAACTTGGGTCGCACCCAATTCACTCAAAATATGACCCGGCCATGCTTGTATCCAACGGTGTACGCCTAACTTCCTGAGAGAATAGTTGGCACTTAAGAATTCATCATTTCTTTTTTTTTATGGAATTTTTTTTTTTTTTAAGATGGCGCCTCCCGGGGATGTAATCCCGCAGGATGAGGTAGAGGTGGAACAATCTTCGATGAGAGAGGGCAGAAGGTGATGTAAGTAAGCTCGGCGTCTTTTCATGGTGGAACATGCAAGTAAAAGCCTCTGCCATAACGCTGTGCGACGTCATGCCAATGCTGCACTAACTTGGGGGGCTTACAAAACATGCTGTGCTAGGTTGCAAATTGTATTCCTGTTTGAATAACATATAAATGATTTTCAAGTCTTCATCATGGTGATATTATGAAATATTTAAACAATGTATGGATGCTTTATTACTGCACTTTGACTCCGGAAATTGAACATAACAAATCTTCCTTTAAAAAAAATCATTCTTTTCTAGGATATGCACTTAAACAACACCTCAAAACAACTCTGCCCCCTCACCTTCCAACACAAATGTCCTTATCCTCAGCTCTTTCCACTACACACTTCTTTTCTGATTGTTATGTTATGCTGTTTTAGAATATAATAATGATATCATCTCTCAGACCCTTCTTTTCTTTTTGATTTCCTTGGTAGCGGCCACAAGCTGGCACTCACTTTTACGGCATTAAGTCGTATTAGAAAATGATTTTCTCCCTATGAACCAAACCCCTGTGGGACCACAGAAAAAAGGTGGACTGATGCAAAGAAAGTGCGCAGACTGGGAAGCTTTAAGCTCAGCTATTGAACGAGCAGGTTCCCCTCTCCCTGCTGTGCTGTGCTGCCCTGAATGCAGTCCTGAGCTGCAAGATGCGCTGCCATCCATCACTGGGCAGTCCCAAAAACCAAGCAGACTACTGATCCAAGGCAAAGGATGATCCATCCATCTATCTATCTATCTATCTATCTATCTATCTATCTATCTATCTATCTACTTCCCAAATGCCCCAACTTGCAGAGCAGAAAAAGCTACAGTGGGTTTCCCACAAGATGTATTTTCCCTATTTCATTTGGATTAGTTCATTTTGGACGACATTATTTTAGACACAAAGCACAAATAAAAAAACAAAAAACATTGCTGCCAGGTAACAGGAAAGAAATGTAGCCTATGGAGAGAGTTTTCTTATTGTATTTGGGGGTGCAGGGTCTACACTTTTAACTGACTTTGAAGGACAGATTTTCCTTGAGCAGTTCTACAAGTTGTAGCCCAGCAAATACAGCTCAGTTATATTTGTACAATTTCACCATCCCTGTCTGCTTGCTCCCACCTAAAGTGGGTGAAATGCATGAAACCTAGCATAAAGTCATATATCGTCGCAGGCCCATGCAAACATTGTAATATATTTAAATGCATCGCTGGCTCACCCTTCCGTTTAATATTTTAAACATGCATATGCATTAGAAATAGATGCAGGAGTATATTCATGTATTTAAATCATTACTGATGAACGTTCATTTAGTGCTAATGATGGCATTCTTATTTTAAATTAAACTTTTTTTCCCCCCTCCTCCTGTAAATGAACCTAAGCTAAAACAAACACATTTCTAAGCTTTCTCCGGTTAGTGCTTCTCTGTATTGATCCCCTTTCCACGGGTGGCGGGAATATTTTTGCTTCCCTGGAGACAGAGAACCATTACTTTTCACAAAGCTACCAAAACTCTGAACTTTTCCCTTTAAGAAAAAAAAAAAAAGGTTGTGCGTCTACTACGTTATGCGGATATATCTATCTATCTATCTATCTATCTATCTATCTATATATATATATACGCCTTTCCACCCGGAGTAAAGCACCAAACATCTTGTCGATGGACGAATTGTAATATTATTATGAACCAGGATTCCTTGAACTCTTACCGTCAGCTATACAAAAAGCGCAATTTATATTAAAAAAAAATGATTGTTGCCCTAGCATGTATTCTGGTATTACTGAGCAAAGAACATGTGAGGGGGAGGGCAGGTCTACTACAGCCGTCTGCAAATCTACGCGCAGCCTCTCTCCGAGAGAGAGAGAAAGAGCTGTGTCCCCCGGCCCGCGCTGGACTGGAGCAGATCGGCAGAGGTAAAACAGTTACCAAGCCTCCCATTCCCCACCCAAGTACTCCAGCCTCAGACACCTTCCGCCAACAGAGCAACTTTGGGGTTTTGCTGCTGCTGCTGCTGGTGCTGTTTGTAGTTTAAGCGTAGTAGGTGCCGGAAAGAATAATTTAATCTATCCCATAGCAGGCAAAACATGCAAAGGTGAAGAAACAACAAACGCAAAAATAATGCTCCTGTAGCCCGAAAGCTTTGCTTTCGCTTTCTATTTAATGCACAAGCTCGTCTGGTGCCCTGTTTAATTCCTGCTACAGGGAAGAAATCTTGATGAAAATTGGATCTTTTAGACGGCAGGACGCTAAGGGATCCATCCTGACTGCAGGTACAGGACAGACCTCTCATGACATTTACAGGTAACGGGTTGATGGAAGATAAACAGCGGAAAATACAGAAGAGACGGGCTCGTGCATGCTGTGAAGTGGGTGCGCACACACACGGACACACACAGACACACTCGCACACACATGTACACACTCACACACAGACACACATGCTCACGTACACACATGTACACACTCACTCACACTCACACCCACACACAGACACACTCACTCACACACATGTACACACTCACACACACACACACACACACACTCACACACAGACAAACATGGTCACGTACACACACACACATATGCTCACGTACACACACACACACACTCACAGACACACACACACGCGTACACACACATGTACACACACTCATGTACACATGTGTACACGTGCACACACACAAACACACGTACACACACTCGTACACACACACACACGTACACATACACACACATGCACACACTCACTCACACACACACACACTTTACAAGAATGAATATGCAGCTGTTAAAGCTAGCGTTATTAAAACTGTACAAATCAAGAAGGCGTTTTACCCTTCAGAGGTAAGTTACTATTGTTAATGCTGCTTTCCCTACGACTGAGAACTTTTTTCTTTGTTGTAATCGGTACTAAAGTATGATTTTTAGGGTTTGCCTTCCCTTTTTAAATTCCCCTTCGAGCCTCGGTATTTTACAATCGTCTGCCTTTTGTCAACGTTTGGTTGAAGTAAAAAGATTTGGCACTGCAACAATTTTTAACGTGTTCTTCAAGGAGTTTCAGTTTACAGACAGCTAACAGAAGTCTCCCTTAAAATAAAGAAAAAAAAATGTTCAAGGTTCTTGAAAAGCTGTTATATATATTTTTTTTTCCTTGGCCTCGCTCTTAGGAAGATAGATTAACAAAATATCACATCTGAAACCATTCCGGTCTGTAATTAAATGGAGGAGCCGGCTTGCCTTCTCGTACGGCTTTCAAAGGAGTTGCAGTGATCCACAGTCAGGTTGTTGTGCGAGAGTGGCATTTTTATTAATGAGAATACAAAAAAAGCTCGCATATACTTAGCCCCGCTTGAATGTAGTTGCTTGGCAACCGGTGTATGGTAATTCATCCGCGAAATTTAAATCTTTGGGAAGGATACTGCGTTTTACTGAATGGTACTAGCCACGAGGAAGGAGGACTTGGTGGGATGTTGCGGCACCTGCCACTGCTGAGAGAGCAGGCGGGCAGAGATGTGAGCAGAGAGAGGGTCACGCACTACGCCCAGCACGCACAGCAGTCTCTCCACATCACACACACACACAGAGAGTGAGCATCGGAGCTTCACACACACACACACACACACACACACACACACACACACACATAGAGAGTGAGCATCGGAGCTTCACATAGGCAAACACACACACACAGACACACACATATAGTGAGCATTGGAGCTTCACACACACAAACACACACCCACACACACTCACACATAGAGAGTGAGCATCGGAGCTTCACACACACACACACACACACACACATAGAGAGTGAGCATCGGAGCTTCACATAGGCAAACACACACACACAGACACACAGACACACACATATAGTGAGCATTGGAGCTTCACACACACAAACACACACCCACACACACCCACACAGAGAGTGAGCATCGGAGCTTCACACACACACACACACACACACACACACACATATAGAGAGTGAGCATCGGAGTTTCACATACACACACACACACACACACACATAGTGAGCATCGGAGCTTCACACACACACACACACACATATAGAGAGTGAGCATCGGAGTTTCATATACACACACACACACACACACATATAGAGAGTGAGCATCGGAGCTTCACACACACAAACACACACACACACACACACACATATATAGAGAATGAGCATCGGAGCTTCACACACACAAACACACACACACACACACACACACAAACACACATATATAGAGAATGAGCATCGGAGCTTCACACACACACACACACACACACACACAGACACACACACACACACACACACATAGAGAGAGTGAGCATCGGAGCTTCAGACACACACACACAATTTTCTCTGTCCCTCTCCTTTCTCGACATTCATGGGGGGGGGGGAGGGGGGAGAAGATGAGTAGTTTCTCTCTCATTAACTCTCTCTCTCCCTCACACACGCGCACACAAACACACACACAGACACACACACACAATACATGCTCACAATTGATACTGCACAGATGACTTTCTTGCAAAGTACAGTAAATTGATCTGCTTCATGAATATAGTTCTGTGTGGTTATTCCTACCCTACGTGAAACTTCACTACATAAAGAATCCAAACATGCTCCCCTAGGTATAACTTGCATTTCCCTTCCAGATCTACTGCTGAAACATATTCTGCTGTAGATTAAACTGCACCCCCCTGCTTTTATTTTATTTTTTTTTTCAAGGATAATGTAGGTTGGGCTTAAAGATTACGAAATGCAGCACCCTAATTTCCTTTTTTTGTTAAGGTCAAGGTCAGGACTTGCTCCAGACTTTGTAGCCATGATTTCACTGGAGTGACCTTCCACCGCAGGTTAATAGCGGAGTCGAAGTGTTCCAACAAGACCAAGCTCCCCTGTTATCCTTTCTCACCAACTCTTACAAGTCAAGGCTCTTCTGCACTAAGCCGGGCTACTTGACCAGGAAGTAACCGAAAGAACACCTCAACTGCTATAAATACAGAGCAGGACTGACTGTGAACTGCAGCATTCAAGGCGCCCGATTAACGAAGTGCACAGCACGTCGAAGAGCAGTTTCTCCAGAATTTCCATAAAAATCGGTCCATCCTCATAATTAATTTCAAGGCTATATCCACTGACAATACTTGTTGCGTTAATTTTAGAGGATGATTAATTACTTTTAACTTAGGTAAATTAGCTACCTGTAGAAAGGTTGTAAACCTTATAGAATGTGAAACCTGTAAGCTATACCTGAGGTACTTTCCCAGATCATCCGGTCCAAATAGACCCCCCCCTTATTCAGATATATATGGTTTCAATACAACAATTTTAGAAATGTATACAAAAAGTGGCATTTTACTTTAACTTGAAGAGGTTGATATTTTATTACGAAAATAAATGGATAAATACAACAATAAATTGTTGCTTTCAACAGGATAAATATCTTACAAATATATAATTTAAAAAATTAAAAAGAAATATAGCTATTTTTTTTTAAATATTACACTGATTGATTAAAAGCTATCCACAGTTAACTACATTTCATAAAAGAATCCTCTGCCCCTCAATATAAAATAATTATTTCCTAGATTAAACAAATTAACATTTAGAAATATGTAAACACCATTCACTACAGTGAGGCAGAAGGAAGATTCAAGATCATTTTAAACAGGGTTTCTTGTATTTTAACCAAGAAAATATCACCTTGCCTCTCATTATTTAGCCCAGCTACAAAAGTGACTATTTTAGATCTTCAAGTGATATACTGTACTGACTCTTCAGAGAGAAAGGGACAAATAAACGGCAGGAACTGGTTATAACACAAGAATATGTAAACTGTAAGCGACCACATTTCAAGATAGCCCAAGCTCATCCACTACAATACTACCAATATCGACTTTCCTTGAAAAAAAAAGGGGGGTGGGGGAGGACTGGTATCAAAGGCCTAGGCTAGGAACAGAATGACATTACTATAACATCACTGCTGTTAGAAAAATCTGCCAACATCCAACATTTTTTCATTGTTTAGGAACGAAACCACAGACCCTTTAAAATAAAGCCAGCCACTTATTTATGACTACAAGCAAGTCTAGAAATGCCTAACTGCATGCAAAGGTTTGATTTCTTACTGGAAAATTGCCTCACTTTCAACTGCACACAGTTGATTATGCAGAAGGAGCGGCAATTGGCGAATACTCTTATGCCAATGGCTGCTCTAAGCCATATCAACTCTCCCTGGCCAGAACCCACACTGGCTGCCCCCTTTATTGGAAAGCAGTGTGAAGCTTAATGTCAGCCCTTGCTGTCATCCAGCGACAGTAACCAAATACCTCTCGGATAGCCAAACAGACCGGCTCAGCTTTTTAATAATCCACCACCCTTCATGTGTGGAAAACAGGATTTCATCACACATGCTAATAAGAAGTACCCCATGCTAACAAACCCCACTGCTTCCAAATTGGAAGACCATCCTGTGATTCGCCTCCTCCCCCTCTCCCCTCCCCTCCTATTCCCACATACCATATAGAATGATCCCTGTATTATTCTTACTAAAAGAAAAAAATGTATATGAAAATTTGACACATGTTTGTCTTTTTTTTTTTTTAATTTCACAAATCAAAACGGGCCAGCGTGGAAACTACAGACTCTTAAAAGCCAGCTCTGTCTGCTTGCCTTTGATTTATAAAACTGACATGAGGCCTAAATGAAAGGTGAAACTACTTTCTTTTGTCTCCTGCAGTTTCCTCTTCCTTCTTGTTTTCTAATTAAATCACAGGGTTAAAAGAAACAAACAACAAAAAAAAAAGACAATATAAATTTACCTCCCCGATTAAAAAAACCAAACCAAAACAAACAAACAAACAAACAAACGTGTAATCCGTACACTGGGAATTGAAACAAACCTTTAGTAACAGGGGCCTTAGTTTAGTCCTGGTAGAAATGATTTCCGTACAGTACAGAATGTGATCACGGAATTCAAATATTGAAAGGGACATTTGGCATATGCTTTTTTTTTTTTTTCAAATTTGAAATTGTATAATGATCGAAAGAAATTGTTAACAGTAGTCCCTAAGTTCTCATCAATTCAATAGATAAATATGATAGTGTATCCGGTCTATTGCCATTCAAAAAAAACAAAAAACCATAATTGTTTTCAAGCGTATGCACTAATGTAAAGTGAAGGACTTACTAAAATACTATCCCAACAGAAAACGACCTAGTACTTTAAGACGTGCAAACCGGTTAGCTCGTAAAACCATTCTTAAATTGTATGTAAGAATCTAATCCTTTAACAAGCTACTTTGGCTTCAATGCTAAAGGAGCGCTTGAAATATACCTGTTTAACAAGGCATTAAAATATTTCCACATAATTCCTAGTTTTTAATAAAGTCACGTTTTATTATTTAGTTTGAAAAACAAAACAAGAGGGCCTGGTCAAACTTTTCAAATTAGAACTGCTTTCAGCGTTGGTCTATATTTAGACAGGTATTACACCTCCATTTATTCACTAGTTAAAATCCTAACCTTATTTTCCCAAGTTTGATCATTGGCTCCTTCTCATTACCTTTACTGTTCTATTAAGTCAATTTCACTGTATTTAAAAAAAAAAACCAAAAAACAGAACTTCTTGTACTGAAACCATTCACACCGGAACTACTAAAGGTAATGAACTAAAATACTACTAATTAGAATACTGGGGACATTCACCCTGCTTTTGAAAATATCTCTGGTGTAAATAAAGCCAGCTGCACTTCATAAATTCTATTCCCCAAGTTGCATTACTTTCAAATGTTTTCTTATCTTCTGAGTTTTTCAACGCAGTTTTTATGCATCAGACACACAATATTTCATTCTAACAAATTTATTTTCTCAATCGGCTCTTACGAATCACTATTTCAAATTAAATTACAATCAAATTATCACATCAAAAGTTACCCTTATTACCTAACAACTGTCCGTATTTTCATTTCATTTTGATTTTTGTGCTCGTCTGAAAAAAACACGTAATACAAGATCTGGGGGAAAAAATAAATTACCGTTTTGCAGCAGTTCATAGGTATTCTGAATAAAATATTAAAAGTCATTTGATGAAAATATAAAGCAAATTTTTTTTTTTAGATCAACAATGGATCTAACAATTCTATATTGCCGTCTTTTGAAAAGTCTGTTTATTAAAACCTACCAAAAAAACACTGCTTGGAAATGGCAGCATTATATAATCTCATCCACAGCACCCATTCAATCAAAGTTGGCAACGGAATTAGGAGAGAAGTTCAGATAAGTGCAGGCTGCAGATGTTCACAGTCTTTCTAAATCCTTTTATCTGTGTCAATAAAAAAAAAAATAAACAAAGAGGAAAAAAAAAAATAACGGGGGTGGACCCTTAAGATCTTCCATGATGATGGGCAGTCGTCAAGACCAAGACCTTGACAGATTTAATTTATTTCCTTTTATTTTTTTTTTCTGGTTTAATTCATGCAAAGTCCTCCTATCGATCTCAAACTTTCGGGACCAACAGTCTCTCCCGCCCCCCCCCCCCTCTCCTACTGTCCCTTTTATTTTATTTTATTTTTTTCAGGATGAACTTTCCTTGGTTTGAAACGTATTTCCATATTTATTTATTTTTTGTTATACCCCCTCCCAGACTTTATTTTCAAATTTGCTCGTGTTAGTGCTAAGTGGATATTTCCATTCATTTTTTTTTTCCTTGGGAACAAAGTGGAACCATCTCGTTTACGGATGTTTGCGTGCACCAAACCGCTGGCAATTATACTGCCAAGGTAAAACAAAAAAAAAAAAAAACAAAAACACAGGAATGCAGCAGGCTCCAGACACCCCATCGGACCCACCAGACCACTTGATGTGATGATTCTCTTTTGAATTCCTCCCATGGACAATAATAATAATAATAATAATAATATTAATAAAGTTCCCGCAGATCTGACAAGCCAGTCCGATTTTGTGCGTGGGTGGGGATGGAGGAGGGTGGGGGGGGGGGGGGGTGCTGTTGGTGGGACGGGGCCTTTTTTTTGAGCTGAACTGAAAAAAAAAAAAAGAAGGCTGTTCCTCGCTGCCACAGAGTAAATAATTTAGGAAGTGGAAAAAAAAAAAAAAGTACCCCTGGAGAATAAAAGAAGCAAAGCAAAAAAAATAAAAATAAAAAAAATACCAAAACAAAAAAAAACCCAATAGACATCTGCAGTTCTGGTGCATTAGGAATCTCCAGCACAGTACAAAAAGCAATCGCTCCGATCAGCCCGTTTCCAGTCTTTTCCGAGTTGAAATATATATATATATATATATATATATGTATATTTATATAGAAAGCAGTCTGGGGGGGGGGGGGGGGGGCGAGCTAGCTGACCGGGCGGCGGCTTCCCCTCCCCCCCCCCCTCCCCCCCCCCCCCCTCTCACTGCACGCTGGTCTGCAGCCCGTGGTGCGGGGGCGGCGTGTCGGCGCCCACGCTGCCCACCGGGGCGTAGACGACGTCGTCGGCGGCCTGCGGCGGCGGCGGCGGCAGCAGGCCCGGCGGGGTCATGCGCTTCTCCTTCTGCCGCCGGTTGCAGAACCAGACGCGCACCACCTCCTTCTCCAGCTGCAGGCCGTCGGCCAGGCCCGTGATCTCCTGCGCCGAGGGCTTGGGGCACTTCAGGAAGTGGCTCTCCAGCGCGCCCTTCACGCCCACCTCGATGGAGGTGCGCTTCTTGCGCTTGCGGCCCTGCGCGGCGATCTTGTCGATGCTGGTGGGGCTGCCCGTGCTGGAGTCGGCCTCCTCCAGCCACTTGTTCAGCAGCGGCTTCAGCTTGCACATGTTCTTGAAGCTGAGCTGCAGGGCCTCGAAGCGGCAGATGGTGGTCTGCGAGAAGACGTTGCCGTACAGGGTGCCCAGCGCCAGCCCCACGTCGGCCTGCGTGAAGCCCAGCTTGATGCGCCGCTGCTTGAACTGCTTGGCGAACTGCTCCAGGTCGTCCGAGGTCGGCGTGTCCTCGTCCGAGTGCGGGTCGTGGCCGCCGCCGCCGCCGTGGTGGGGGGGCGGCGCGTGCTCTAGCGGGTGCTGCGGCGCGTGGTGCTGCGGCGCGTGCTGGTGCTGGTGGTGGTGGTGCGGGTGGTGGTGGTGGCCCGGGTGCTCGCCCAGCTCCGGCGTCTCGCCCCGCACCAGGGCCGGGTGCACCAGCCCCCCCCTGGCCCCCGCCGCCGCCGCCGCCCGGGCTCAGCATGCCGTTCACCGTGAAGCCGCCCGCCTGCGAGTAGATCTGCTGCGGCGGCGGCGGCGGCGGCTGCTGCTGCTGCTGGGCCCCGGCCAGCGAGGTGAGGTGGGCGGCCGAGCCGGCTCCCCAGGCGCCCGGGTGGCCCAGGTGGGGCGGGCGGTGGTGCAGCGCGGCGCCCGGGTGCAGCTCCTCGCGCACGGCGCTGCCCTTCACGTCCGCCTGCTGCTGCTGCTGCTGGGGGCTGCCGCTCATGCCCACCGGGCTGCTGGACCAGGGCGAGCCCGCCTCGGCGGCGGCGGCGGCCGCGGCGGCCGCGGCGGCGGCGTGGGGCAGGGCTGTCACCCACTGGTGGGCATGGCTCAGCATGTGGCCGCCGTTGCTAGCCGCCATGGCGCCCTGCATGAAGTCGCTCTGCACCATCTTCACCGTGGGGTCGCCCCGGTAGCCGCCCGAGACGGAGGTGACGGCGGCGCTGCCCGGCTGCATGGCCCCCGCGTCCGCGTGCACCAGGGCGCCGGCCGACAGCAGGCTGTTGCTGCCCAGGTAGGGGTTGGAGGCCGCCGTGGCCATGGCCGGCCCCCGTCCCGCCGCTCTCCACGGATCGGTGGCGGGGTCCTTCCCCCAGCACTCGGGGAGGATTCGTCCTTCAATGGCTCGGCAGGCGACCAGCAGTTTCCTGTCCGTGGTTCAGGCGTGGGGGCCTCCCCCCGCCCACCCCAGCCCCCTTCTCCGGAATTGACTCGCGCTCCCCCCTCCCCCGGTTGCAGTCCGGTTCACCTGTTACCGGTGACACTGTGCGCAGGCAGAAAGTAAAAGCCCGTCCTCCTCGCCTTCCCTCTCAGCAGCACATTGCTCTCCTCAGTCTCTCTCTCTCTCCGGTGCGTCCCCCCCCCCCTCCCTCCCTCCCACCCACCCCCCCAAAGTCCCCCGCTTTTTCGGGCTTCCTCGACTTCTGATCGCTCTAGTCACAAGTTTCCATGGGGTCCTCCGGAAAACTTCCTGCGGTGAGGATGCATTGCTCAGAGTTGTCAACGGAGCGTCACAGTTTCCCACTGAAAGAAGAGTTCCCTCGCATTCTTGTCTCAGCGCTCCCAGCCCGGAGCATCTTTTTTATTTCCTTCTTCTTGTTGCTGTTGTTATTCCGAAGCAAATCAACATAAAAACCTTTGCCATGCGGGTTATCTCTTTTTTCTTTCTTGCAGCAGTTGCAGGGGGAAAGTGCGATGGTAATGAATGATCTAACTATTGCGCTTTTTTTTTTTTTTTTAATTTCTTTCTTTCTTTCTTTTGAATTGCTGGTTGCTTGCAAATGGTATCCTTTGTTTTGGGTTTTTCTTTGGGGGGGAGACACTAACTCCAGGAGAAGTTGCCCGGGTTTGGCGTGCACTGCTGGTGCTGGGATCTCTCGCTCTCTCTCTCACTCTCTCTCTCTCTGACAGTTCTCTCTGTCCCTCCCTCCCAGAGTAGGGACGGTCGAATGTTTACCCTCGCCGAGCGCGCGCACCACCACCACACTTACCCCGATACGAGGAAGCCAGGCGCGAGGCCCCAGCCGATTGGCTACCCGCTGCGTGATTGACACCTCCGCCGAGCCGGCGGCCTCGCTCCTCGCGGCCCCCCCCCCTCCTTCCGGCCGTTCCGATTGGTTGCTTTTTAATTTAGGCAGAGTGGCGTAGGAGCTGGAAATCTGTTCCCTTCCCGCAGCAGCCACCCCGCCGCTCGAGGACTTTTAACTCCTAAAGCCCGGCAAAGAAATCGGAACCTTCCCGGTAGCCCTAGCAGGTACTGGGGGGGAAAAAAAAAACCAAACAAACCACTCTTTTATTGGAGGAGATTGTTGTTATTATTATTTTAACTTTTCAGTTCTTTCTCAATTCGTTTGTGCGAGCTACAGCACGCGAACGATTCAGAGCCAAAGAAAGTCTTCTATTATTTTGCAGAGTTGGGTTAGTTTTCCCTTTTTTTTTTTTTTTTTAAGATCTGTAAAAACACCGGATAACGGCAGAACACTAAGGATATTACTGTGAGGAAGCAAATAATCTTCATTAACAAGATGAAGTCGTCCATTTAATACTATGAATATTTGGAAACTGAATCCCGGTTCATAAGCTTTAGTTTGCATAGGTAAGGGCATTACATATGTGAATCCCATACACACATCACATGCATGCAAATGTGAATTAATAACGCAACTGGAAATGGTGAAAATCAACGGGAAGGCATCACATTCTGTAGGGATTGTGCGCGTAATTAACCACCATTGTGCCCCGGACCGCAGTAATATAAAGTATTTGTCCTCATATTTAGCATTTTACAAATGCCCCATATAACAAACAGCAGAAATAGAGCTGAGCTGAGCCAACGGTTTATTCTGCGTCCACCTGAAAGAGTTAAAGGGGTTGAGGAAGTGAGAGGGGGGGAAGGAGAGGAGGGGGGTGCGACCAAGCGGAAACGCTGCACACAGGCAACCTCAGTGAACCAAGAAAAAAAAAAAAAAAAAGAGAAAGTGGCAAGCAAAACAAGGGCAAATTGAACACTCCTCGGGGATTTCCAATGAAATACACAGTGGACATTCAAAACACACTCTTGCTAACTTTACAGTGAATGCTATGTACGTGTGTCTATTATATATAATATGTCGATTATGCGTGTGCATGTACTTACTTTATATAGTATCTATATATATGTACACACACATATACACGCACACACTTCATGAAAATATAACAATACAATGTGGAAGTTTCCACATTCGTGAAAATATTTATCTATCTACCTGTCTATCTATCTGTCTGTCTGTCTATCCGGCATGCCAATACATTGAAAGGTGTGTGCACTTTAAAGTATGGAAGCCTTAACACCCTACTTTCACAGTAGTCTCCCTGCAGAATCCGTCTGAGTGAATTCAGTTCGCATCCCAAACTCCATCCCACTGGCCCATTCTTCAGTATATTTTGCCTGATCCGAAGATGAACCATGTCGACGGGGTAGCATTTGCTCCGGACCCAGGTCCGTCTCCCTGCAGCTCTACCCATCCTCCTAGAAAAAAAATCATTAATACGAAGCCCACCGATCAGGAACGCTATCGACTAAACCATAAACATAACGATTTTTGTTTTCTCTCGTTAGTTTTTCCAAATGTTTATATATATATATATATATATATATATATATATATATATATGTTGCACCTATACATATATATATATATATATATATATATATATGTTGCACCTATACATACATATATATATATATATATATATGTTGCACCTATATATATATATATATATATATATATATGTGTGTGTGTGTGTGTGTATGTATAGGTGCAACACACGCACGCACACACACATTTCATTGACTAAATCTGAAATCTCCAGGTGCAGGCGTTTGAATAGTCCGTGCCAGAGCCCCATGTTTTCCTTTCCCAGTCGATTTTGCTTGGATCAGGCTCAAAAAAAAAAAACAAACCCCGAGCGAGTCTCGTGGTTTTGTTTACACTGAATGGGGAGGATAGGAACGGTGCCATGGGGGCCGTCTTTTCATTAATATACAGTGAGGATTTTTGTCTAAATTACTGCTATGAATTTCACAGTACGCGAAAAGCCGTCTCGGGTGGCCCGATGAGACGCGATAGCGCCTCCGCAAAACAGATCGAATACTTTCTACCACCAAATAATAATAATAATAATAATAATAAAATAGTAAAATAATAAAAAAAAATAAACAACAACAACAACACGATTACGATGCACACCGCAGGCACCACAAAATATATACTTGTTTTGAAGTTTGTTTTTTTGGGGGGGGGTGGGGGGGGGGGGGTGTATAGATCCCTCCCTCCCCCTCCCCCCCTGCGTTGCAGAGTGTGATTGTTTTGTCTGGGAAAAGAAAAAAAAATCCAAAGTATAACAAGGGGAGAACAGTTAGTGCTGATTCCCATTTGCATAAATTTTCATATATTTTGGTGAAAATAATAGACTAGTGGAGAGCTGGGCTTAGTGGAGTCAGTGTAAAGGGAAATCTTAGGATGCTCGTTTCGTTGGAGCTGCGAAAATGATTCGTCCCTGTCAGCTTTTTTTTAAAACCCAAACCAAAACCCAAACTTTTTTATTTATTTTTTTTTTGCCTGATCCTGGGAGTCGGTAAGTTATATTTCATGCTTTTTCTCCCCTCCTCCTCCTGTGTACCTTAATCTGCTTTTCTTTGAAGGCTGCCGAAATTAGCAGTGGAGTTAAAGGCGAGGGGTGGTGCTGGGGGTCGATTTGACAGCAAGAAGCAAGTTGGCTATGGATAAGAATAGGAACGGTAGAAGCCTGAGCGACTGAAATATTTCATTAAAAAAAAAAAAAATAGCAGAAGGAGCCCCCCCCTCCCCCACGGCTCGAGGCCGAAAGCTGCCCCCGACTTTAGGAAGGAGGAAGCGAAACGCCGGGGTCCTGGGCGGAATTTCAGGTTTTGCAGACGCAGCGGTACGAGGACAGACCCCAACCGTACAGATATAGATATATATTAAAAAAAAAAAAAAAGAACTGTAAGGTTCATACATATTTATGGTTTTCCAGCGCTGCGTGGAGGAGACCTGATTCGGTGACTAAGGTGGAGGGAGAAACTCAGGGCTGCAATTTAAAAAAAAAAAAAAAAAAAGCGGTGGAAGGGCTGGGGAAGGAAAAGACGTAGGCAATAGCGATCTGGGAGCCTGAGGTGAAATGAACCTGAATAACACGCGGGGAGGAAGAGGGAGCAGCCAGCGTGCGGAGGGGGGGGGGGGTGTGCGTGTGTGAGTGTGAGTGTGTGTGTGAGTGTGTGTGTGTGAGTGTGCGTGTGTGTGAGTGTATGTGTGTGCGAGTGTGTGAGTGTGTGCATGCATGTGTGTGAGTGTGAGTGAGTGTGTGAGTGAGTGTGTAACCTGGGACTGCGGAGTAAGCGCGCGAGCCCCACATCCCCACTTCTACAGCGAAAGTCCCTCCATGAACTTTTTCCTCTCGGCCTCACAGGAGATTGGATGGGGGGGGGGTGGTTGTTTCCAGAATTAACGAACCCGATTTCACTTTTTGGCCCCCTCCCTCCCCACTTTCCTTTCTGCTTTCTTAAAAACCTCTTTCCCTGAATTTGACCTGATTGCAGGGGGGGGGGGGGGGCGTGGGGGGTTCAGTTTGCTGGCCGAAGCTTTCGCGCAATGTCAGGCTCTAAGCATTTATCCGCTGTAGATGGGGCGAAGTCGGTTAGGCCGGAGGACCCTCCTGCAAACTTCAGGCCTCCTTTTAACAATCACCCCACATTCTCCCTCGGATTTACGCGTCATTTCCTCAAAAAAAACAACACTATCCGTGTGTCAAAAAACACAAAACAACACTATCCGTGTGTCTAAAAAAAAAAAATAATTCGTTCCTTCTTTTCCAACGATGGCATCTGCAAATCAGTAACCCACCTTTGTAAAAACAACAACAACAACAAAAAAAAAACAACACCGTAGGAGAAGTTACAATTTTGGTGGGAGGGGGGATAATCTCTCCTTTTCCGCGTTTTGTGGCTCTGCCCGGCCTCTCCCCTCCCCCCCCCCCCCCCCCCGAGGTTAACGCTGCGCGCTCCATCAGAGCAGATGCCATGTAGAGCTGCTCCCCGAAGATCATTTGTTTCCTTGATGGGGGGAACATTTCTGAGCAGAACATATTGGTTGCCATAGAGAAAGAAATAAAAGGAAGAACACTAGTCACATTAAGCTATATATTTGTGCACTGGGCTTTAGATAAAAGGCCTCCAGTTCCAGCCCAAAAGAGGAGGAAGCCAAAAAAAAAAAAAAAAAAAAAAACCAAAACAACAAAATCGGAGCTTTCCCGCTTCCCTAAAACGAGCTCTATTTTGTTTCAGACTTTTTCCAGTTGAAACATCTCAGCTAATTTTTTATTGGTCGTCGTTAATTTTATACGATGCGGTTTAGCGAACAAAATAAACTTTCCAAAGGGGCTCGAGTTAGGAGCCTGGCGCTGGGCAGCAGGGGGCGCCCTGGCGAAGCTCACGGTCCGCTTTTTTTTTTTTTTTTGGTGAGTGGAAATGTTAAAGCGATCCTGCCACTTTTTCAGGTGTCAGAGGAAAAATGTCCGCCCCCCCCCCCAAAAAAAAAAAAAATTGCATAAGCGCACACTTACACTTTCCTGTCAGGTAGGCGGGGAACACGCGTGGGGGGGGGGGGGGGGGGAAATGTATGCTGAATGTACCCCCATGCCCTGCCTATAGTACTAGAGACACCTTGTTCAGGCACCGATTGACCAGCAAGAGTCTCCGATTTGTTCGCTCCTGCTATGTTCGGCACCCGGCGGTCATTCTGGAAGCAAAGGAAGTTTCTGTAAGATGCCAAAAATGCTCTGAAACGGTCAGAAAGACGTGAGAGGGGAATTTAAAAGCAAGGATTGATTAACCACATTCTTTAAAAAGCAGACTTTTTTTTTTTTTTTTTAATGCGTGCAGCAATGCTACAATTCTGTTTCTAATAATATTTAATTTTCTTTGCACATGGTCGTGAACGCTGGCAATTTTAGAGAGGTTAAAGCGTTCTCGTAAAACAAAAAGATGGAATATTTCTGTAAAAAAAAAGATAAAAAGATAAAATAACTTACTTTAGTCAAGAAACACAATGGAATATAGTCTGAGCAGTGCTTCATAAACTATAAATATATCCTTATTTTACTTCTCTTTAATAAACCTTGGCATGCTGCCCCAGATAACTGCTTAAGACCTAAAAACTGAAAAAAGTAAGTTATGCTTCACTTATGTAACGCGCGTGGTGCGCGTTACATAAGTGAAGCCTACGCGAAGGATCAGCAAAGTGGCTTTGCCCCTCACCCCACGGTTCGATAAATGATATAAAGCAAAATCTAGTTTTATTAATCAAATAATAACATTTGGAAGTGCCGGCTTTCAGCATGTGCCAAACAGGGCGCCTCGCAGGGCTACCCCACCGCCGAGTTCAGAGGGAAATATTCAGCACGAGAGCCAGAACGCTTCCCTCCCCTGCTTGCTGGTTCGACATACCGCGGTATATGGCAACCAACGCGGTAAACAAGAACGTTCCGTGTGCCAATGGCCACAGCTTTTTTTTTTTTTTTTTTGTGAAACATGCCCATTTTCTTCCTATGGCCCCCACCAAAGCTTCTAAAATCTTTGATTCAGATCCTTTGCTCGTAGCAGAGATGAAGTGGACCGTCTTCGGTTTGTCCTGTAACAACTCTCGCCCTGTATCCGAAAAGTTGTACTTCGTGCTGCTCCTGGACCGGGCTATCCTGTGCATGTATTACATTTGTTTTGATTCCCCCCTCCAAGGCAAAAAACAAACAAACAAACAAACAAAAAAAAAAACACACACAACAAAACCCCCAAATCGAAGTTCTCTGAGATCAGCATCCAGCTCGCTGGGCAATGGCCGACTGTTGCATCAGAAGTTGCGATAGCGCAGGAAAAACAAAACACAACCAACCCGAGCAACAAGTTTATTGGAAAGGAAGATTGTTTTTTTTTTTTTTAATGCGAATTAAAAACTGCGGTTTCAATTAGAGCGAGTCACGATTTTCATTTATCACAATCATTCAAACCTAAGAGATTGAAGGGCCTTGTGGCGCGTATAGTATTTGTTATGTACTATTCATTGATTTCTCGCTTATGGATTTTAATCGTGGGAAGATCAGTTTTACCTCGCAAATTCGAACCACAAACGTGTGTGTGTGTGTGTGTGTGTGTTCACGATCTGTGTCTCTCAAAGCTAAAGTCTCTCTCTCTCTCTCTTTCTTTTTTTTTTTTTTCCTGCTCTCATTGGTTCACGTTAGTTGTAAAAATCTTTTTTTTTTTTCAAGTTCGTGGATTTAGTTCACCAGGGCTTCGGGATCATTGTGTTAAGAGCGGGACTATGAGCCTGCCCTATCCATTTTAACAAAACAAAAAAAAAATCGAGACTGCTGGCAGCTTATTTTTAATCATTTGTAATCGCGTTGATCAATAAGACAAAACCCAATACAAGGGATTAAATCAGCGTCTTTCATCTGAGCCGCATTAGGGTGGGTTTTTTTTTGTTGTTGTTGTTGTTTCCGATTTTTCTTATAAAAATAAAATAGTCCAGAGTCTTAACAGGGTTCATAACAGCACCTCTCCTAAGCTCTGTAGCGCCTGGTGCGCACCTAACATGTAAATTAATGAAAAGCACCAATTATGGAGTAATCTGCCTGTTACTTGAGTGGAAGGCAGAGACGTCGCACGTATTACAAAAGCTAATTTCAGCCACCAACTAAACTCCCAGGAATAAATATCCCTACCTTGAATAACAGAGATCCTTATTTAGCCTCATTATTTATGTGTAATAGCCTGGACTCTAGGAATTAGGATGCAGTCTGTTGTTTTAGCACAGTGCTTAATGCTGTTAGATCGAATACATATTTGCAATTTTATATATTCATCTGCACAGCAGAAGCCTGCTTTTTTTTTTTTTTTTCTTTTTTACTGGTTGGAGATTGCCGGGCTGCTTGGAAGCTGGGATAACTGTGGTACACCCCCCAAAAAACACCCAGTTTCCTGCTATTTGGCAGCTCCGGTCGTTATTATTAGATTTTATTTGACATCTGAACCTGTCTGTTGTCTGAGAGCTGGATGCAAATTGCAATAGGTCAAGCTTTGGGTTGCTCCTTTTTTTTTTTTTTTTTTGGTCATTTCACACAGACGCGCACTTGCTTGTTGAATGATTGCCCCCTTCCTGGATGCGCGTCGTAGTGTGCCGCGGCGGCCCGGGGAATAGGACAACCTAAGGATGTTTGCAAGACGAGAGTCATTAAAAAAAAACAAACCCGCGTTGGCCCTTCCATGCCAATTTTGATGCCTCCGCGCGGCGGAAGGACTCCCAATGCTCGGACTGTGGAGGCCCCCAAAAACCCACTCTGGCTCCGGAGGCCTTGCAGCAAAATGTCCCCGCCGCAGCCCTCCCCGGACCCCTGGCTCCTGCTGTGCAAAAAGTTAAGGGTGCATGAATGCATTTGTAGTACTTTTCTCCCCCATCTCTGTCCAACTGCATCTGCCAGGAAAGTTTGATTCTGGTGCTTAAAAAAAAACCAACCAATGGATCTCCCAAAGGTCTGCAGATCAGGGGGGGTGAGCCTCCTCCCATGGTAGCCGGCAGATCAGGGGGTTAGGACATGGGCTGAAAGGGCAATAGACCCAAGCCCTTTACTGTGTATTTATTTGATTTTTTTTTTGGCAAAAGCATCTGAAAGCGGGGACGGTTCTCCCTTGCTTTTTTTTTTTTTTTATATAGCTCAAGTGCACAGGGAGACTCTGGTACAAGGGCGGCTGATCCCCCACTGGTACGGGGAGCTCTGGCTTTTTAACTCCGAAGAGATGATGGATTAAGCGCCATTTCAGGGCTGGAAGTAGTCCCGTTTTGGAACGGGTTTGGAGCCAGGGTTTGCACACAGTGGGCTCTGACTAGGTTTAAAGGACTCTCTGCCTCTCTCTCTCCTCTGCTAGATTTCACTTGCTCTGGACCTTGCTTTAATTTTTTTTCTTTTCCCCCTTTCCGCACCGCAGTTTGCACTAAAACGATCCTCTCTGAAACTTCTCTCAGCCCCCTTTCTATCCCCCCGCTGCACTTTTTGTTAAAAATGCTACCTTATCCCTGCTACCCCCCCCCCCCCGTCCCTGTGTATCTCCTCTCCCCCTCCCCCCCATCGCCTTAGCTAACGCAGGCGCCTTTCCCTAAAATGTAGGACATAGGAACACATCAAGTGAATGTCGTTCTCTACCTGCGATATTTATGTCGTGATGTATAAACCCCGGTGGTATCTTCACTTGGAATGACGCTATATATATATATATTTATATATATAAAATGGCTAAATAAATACAATTATTAGAGGGAGGGAAACCCCCACAGCTGAGAACTGAAATGGCCCAAGGTCGGAACCGGAAATCAGAAGGGGGGCAGAGACAGCAGCTCTCCCTATCCAAGCCCGGATTGGGGGCAGAGGGGGGTGGGGGAGGGGATGCAGCCGAAACGTCTGCTCCAGGGAGCCGCTCGGGATGGGGGGGGGGGGGGTCGCCGGGTGAGGACCTGCCCCGGCCCAAGGAAAGAAGATCGCAGGCTTCCTAGATCCACGATAAACAGAAAGAAAAAAAAAAATATCCAGGGGAGACCGATGGTCGATTTCTTAGTCCTAGGAGTCCTAGCTCTCTGAGCCTAGGCCTATTCCTCTCCCCCTGTTTACATTGTTGACCTTTCTTTAAAAAAACAAACAACAAAACCAAAAACAACAAAAAAAACCAACCCCAAACCCTGGCCCTTGCCCAAGGTAACCTTATTTTAAAGGACTATCGATTTTTCTTTTTGAATTTTCAGCCAAACCCTCACCAGTTTTTTGGTGCATCCCCTCCAAAAAAAAAAAAACCAAACGCCTTTCTCGGTCCCCCCTGACCCCCTCCCCCCCCCCCCCCCGATCCCTGGTGCAGCTCTGCCTCGGTTGCAGGAGCTGCAGACGCCGGGTGAATCGGCCGAGCTTGGTCGGCGGTGACAGGGCCCTGTAATCCTCCTGGCGCTGGAGGATTGAAGGAGAGAGGAAGGGGGGGGGGGGGGGGGGAGAGCAGCCAAGAGCCTGCGGGGAGAAGAAACAAAAGGGCAAGCAAAACGCCGCGCGCGCCGAGAGACCTCGGGGAGGGGACCCACAGACAGGAAAGGAGGGCAGCTTCCCCCCTGTGGTGTAAGTGCAGGGGGGGGGGGGGGGGGGGGGGGGGATGGGCTACCCCAGCCCACGCGGCATTCAGGGAGGGGGGGGGTGGGCATTGTGTGCAGGCTCTCTGGAAATGATCTTCCCCCCATTGTGTGGCAGAGCGGGTGCCTGGGTGCTGTCTCTCCCCCCTCCCCACCTTCCTGCTCCTGAAGGTGGGTGCAGGTTGTAATAGTTGCCGCTCTGTTTTTTTTTTTTTTTTTTTCTTTTTTTGTTTGCCAAACAGGGCTCTTCTCTTGGGAGAAGGGGGCATGTGGCGGATCCCGGCCCAGGATTACATTAATCAAGGCATTATTTCCCCAGAGAGACGCCGCACAAATGATCGTAAATCCTAATAAAATTGGATCGCCCGAGAAATTGAACGCTTATAGTAATTTTCTCTGTCTGATAACAAAAAAAAAAAACAAAAAAAAACCAACCCCAAATAAAAACAAAAAAACAACTAACCTTTTGCAACTGTATCATTCGTAAAATTGTTTAATTCACGACTCGGAATATAAACCGAAGAAAACCAGGGCCCAGCAGTACACGGTCTGGCCGATACCCTCCTGAATAATAATAGTATAATGGCAATTAAGGAACATCATTGACAAGCACAAAAATAACAGAATTATTAAGATGCAAAAACAAACCAAAAAAAAATCATACTGAAATAACGAGTTAAAGTGAGATATACATTTTATGGAATTTATGTGGAGTAGCAAAAAAATAAAATAAAATCGTCCGACTGGTCATAGACGACTCCTTAAGAGCAGGATTGCCTCCCTCCTCCTACCGTCCTGCCTAGGGGCGCTCACTGCGAAGCGCTTTGCGCATAGCTCCGTGGAAATAATAAATAATAAAAAAAAAAAAGGAACTTCTCTTGCAGCAACTCACGCCCATGAAGAAAAAAAAAAAAAAAAGAGTACGCGCAAACAACAATGAAATAGGTCAGCTGGCACCAAAACCAGGCTTCGGGGTGGTTCTGGTTCGGTGGTGAGCGCGCGCCCCCTACCGCCCGGGCGAGGCGGCGGTGCGGGACTGCGTCCGCGGCCCCAGACCCACCGACCCGTGCCACCAAGCCCAGATGTATTAGTTAGGCCTTTTACCTCGTGAGAGCCTAAGGCCTGACCGGTTATGCCAGCGACAAAGAAAGGAGACTGGGAATAAGACCAAGGGAGGAAGAAGCAGCAGAGTCCGGAGCAGGGAGAATTGATATTTCGCGCAATCTAATTAAGACTGCACCGTGTTTTTCCATTTTAGCGGCAACTGTCCTTTCCCCCGAGTGGAGGGTAGCAGGAAATTAATGCTCAATCTGTTACTTTTCATATCACTTTGCGAACACTAAACAAAGGCTTCGGAATACGTAATTGGAAACCCGGGATGTGGTTTAGCGTCTGCTTTGGGGAAAGAGCTGCGGTCCAACGCAACCTTTGCGCCGTGTTTCCAGTTCAGACGCTGCCGTGGCCACGGGGGTTGCTAAAGAAAAACGAAATAATGTTTCTAGTACCTGGATCCTGCCTTCTTCAGTACAAATCTAAGGGGCACAGACAGATGTTAGCTCCTGGGAATTTTTTTTTTTCTTGGACAGCGCTTAATTTGCAAGGGAAGCCCGGAGACTTGAACGTTACAGCAGAAAATGGCAAAACTCACCCAAAAGTACTTAAAATAAATTCTCATGGCTGGGCGCATTTTTTTCCCCCCCTGCACCCTTTATCCAACCTGGGTAAATTGCCTCTAGTCACATTTTTCTACCTTCTATAATCCCTGCCGATGGCTCACACCCTTTCAGAAAGTTCAAAGATTTAAAAAAAAAAAAAAAAAAAAAAAGAAACAGCAATCCAAAGTTGAGAATGTTTGCCCAGGCTCTTTCTGTCTCTTACCCGAATTATTTGAAGGACGGAGAAGGAGAACTTCTTAAGGCAACTTGCACATCACATCAAAACATACCGATACCTACCTATAGACAATGTTCCCACTGTCTAAATGCACAAAAACACAGCGAGAAAGACACAGGCACAGGCACTTGTGCATCCTGTGCCTGCCTCTGCATAGAGCCACAGCTACACAGACAGAATATAAATACTCAGACAAACCACAATGGCAAGTGTCTTGATAATAAAGCGCTCAAGTGATGCAATCGATTCTATCCACTCATCTCCAATTCTCGATTCATCTCTATCCTGCTTAATGAAGAAACTCTCTCTCTTGCCCTCCCCCCCCAGTCCTTCCAGTTTACGGAACACAAACACAACCAGAGGTGTGTGTGTGTGTGTGTCTGTGTGTGTCTGTGTGTGTAAAACGGGCAGCTCCAGGCCTCCCCTAATCCCTTCTCCTCCCCCTTCATCTTCCTCCCTTCCCCTTTACTAGCAGCAGGAGGGGGGGGGGGGGTCCTGATCAGCAGGATTCAAGTGACTCTAGGTCTGGTGGTTGCCTCTCTGTTCCCTTCATCTCTAAAGCAAGGAGACTCCCAGCAAGTCTGCTTTCAAGTATCGGAGACAGCTGCACACTGAGAGACAGACAAATTGTCAGACAGTCAGACACAGATACACATTCACTGATTTAACCTCCCCCCAAAAAAAAACCCCAAACAAAAACAACAACAACAACAACAACACACACACACACACACACACACACACACACATATACACACACATACCACACACACACACATATACACACACATATGCACCCACCTACACACACAGTCTCAGCCTCAAAAACAAGAGAGGAGAGGCAGGGTGGGTGGGTGGTAGACAAGTGGATAAACACAGAGGATCCTTAGCAGCGAGAAGGATCGGACTGGGTCTGCAGCGCCCCCATGAGCAGGGCAACGGGAAGACTGGATGGGCGCCTTGATCTACCCTCATTTACCATGTTCCGGTCTTCCCATGCAACACAACAGCGACAGAAAAATGGAGTAAGTGTGAGCGCGTTGTGTGACTTATGCAGTACACGTGAGTGTGGATGTGTGCGGCCGTGCTGGCATGCGGATTTGTAGCGGTGAGGGTCTTTGCACGTGGGAGTCGGCGTGTTGCTGTCCGAGGATGCAGTGAGTTTAAGTGTGCTGGCGTAAGTGTGTGGTCGCGTGGGATGGCCTCGCTGGCATGCTCAGGTGTTAGCGTAAAACGAGGCGGCTCTGGTTTCTGAACTGGGGGGGGGGGCCTGTCCATTTAAAGTTCCTCGCTGTGGGGATCCCGGACGCAGGGTCTCCTGGGTCCAGGGTGGGGTGAACACACCTGGAAGCGCCAGGTCCTCAGCCATGTTGGCACAGCACCGTAGCCTTAACACTTAACCTCAGAAATAAAAATTAAGATCAGGGTCAGAGATAAATAAAAGTTAAGTTTCTAAAAAAAAATAAAAACAAGCCATAGACTTTCTGCCTCCACTCCTCCCCCCGCCCCCCCCCCCCCCCCAAGCCAGAAAGACTCTTCCCTAAGTCTCCCAAATTAGAGATGCAGAATTGTTATATTTGCAGCAGTCTATCGTTACCCAAGGTCTCTGGGAAAGGCACTTTTTGCAGCAGAATTATTGAAAGTGCAATCGTCTATTGTTATGTAAGCTCTTCTGGGAAGGCACTTTTTTTTTTTTTGCAGCAGAAGTGTCACCATTGAGCTTTTTTAAGCACAAAATCAAAGCATGGAACAATGCAGATCACAAAAATACAAAAACCACAATCATTAAAATCACAAGTACATAAAACAAAATAACAATAACAATATCAACACACACAAAACCATAGGTAGCACATAGCGGCTAATAAATACATTGATAATGATATAAAAAATGAAACCCCCCCCCCCAAAAAAACTAAATCATCCAATCCGAAAACTATTGAAATAAATGCTTGCTGTATCTACCACTGTCTATCGTTGTCACCTCCTGCTTCTCTGGATTTGACTCATTTCTCTTGTGTGTAAGACATGGGAGAACAGCTGGCTGCAGAACTGTCGGCCGGGCAGAAGCTGCATGGCCGTAGCTTGATAAAGGGGTGGCGGGGCCTTCCCCACTGACATGCTACACATCTGGAGTTGCTAGTCAGTGCTAGGCAGTCTTACACACAGGGAATGCTGCACAATGGTGACAACTGCGCTGTAAGACCTGCCTGTCCCGCAAAGCTTCCGTAACAATAGGGAGTTGCACAGCAGCGAGCACTGCACAAAATGGGGACTATTCTGCTACTGAGAGACACAGATCCCAATAGGCCCTGTATGCAAAAATATCCAAACCCACCAAAAGAACAGGAGCCACCACACTATGTCAAAAAAAAAAGCACCTACGCATCGTGTGCTAGTAACCAAAATCATTGCAATATGATTAAGGGTGTCGGCAAGCCGGGGAAACGAGAGCGAGACCACCTCAAAGGTGGCAGCCTGGCCCTCTCAATCATCCACCCGAAGACATTTAAGGATAGTCAGAGTAATGTTCAGGAAACACGATTTTGGTTTTTAGTATGCCTACGAGTCCCTCCTGAGGCAGGGAAACCGAAACGCCAGCTGAGGTCGGAAGTTTTGTTTCGTCTGCTTTCCCCGCTGAGTTTTGTCTGAGGGTTGTGTTGCTTTTTATATGTATTTGTTTCCCCGGCTTGCTGACACCCTTAATCATAGTGCAATGATGTTGGTTACTACACAATTGCGTAGGTGCTCCTTTCTTGACATAGTGTTGTGGCTCCTGTTCTTTTGGTGGGTTTGGATATTCTGCTCCTACAAGTACCTGCCCCAGAGAGAAGCACATTTTTTTCACTTTCTGCCCTTCTAGCGTTCCTTTTCAGTTCTGTGCACACAACTGGTGGTTCCTGCACACAGTTTTGTGTTAGCGTGCTTTTTTAACACTTAGTAGTTTGCGTGCCATTAGCTTACTTCATCGAGAGTTAGCTCACTTTTTTGCTTGAAAAAGATGTAGCAGAACTAGAAAAGATACAGAGATGGGTGACTAAAATGATAAAGGGGATGGAAAGACAAAAAGAGGTTAGGACTTTTCAAGTTGGATAAGGGGAGATAGGAGAGAGGTCTATAAAATCACAAATGGAGTGGAACAGGTAAATGTGAATTGGCTGTTTCCTCTGTTGTATATCATACCTTATTATTTTCATGGTTGTATTATCTTTTCCCTATGTGTGATGTACTGTTCCTTCCTAAATAAAAAGTAAAAAAAAAAAAAAATACAAAGAGTAGGGAACACTCCATGAGGTCACTTAAGTAGCACATTTAAAACAACTCGGAGAAAATATTTTTCACTCAATGCACAATTAAGCTCTGGAATTCATTGCCCGAGGATGTGGTAAAGGCAATCAGCATAACTGGATTTAAAAAAAAGGTTGGGCAAGACCCTGGAGGAAAAGTCCATAAATTGTTATTAACAGGCAGACTTGGGAAAAGCCATTACTCATCCCTGGGTGTTAGCAGCACGGGATCGATCTACTGTTTGGGATCCTGCCAGGCACTTGTGACCTGGATTGGCCACTGTGTTGGAAACAGGATACTGGGATTGATGGACCCTCGGTCTGATCCAGTATGGCACTTCTTATGTTTAAGTTATGCTCTTAACATGTGATTTAAAGAAAATGTGGTACTAAAATTAATGCACATCTTTTACCCAAATTTTATTACATTGGACTCTCAGAGTGTAGGGAGGTTCATCTTTACTGTGGTTCTCCTGAGTCTTGCAGGAAGCTTTTCATTTGGGCAGAGAAGGGTGGAGGTGAGCAGGAACCTCCAGTCACGGGGATAGTTTGCCTCTCCCTCTTTTCTTGACTATAGCAGTGTGGTTCCAATGTGAGGCCACTTTGATATGCAGAAAAAGCGTCTATAAAATACAAATCGTAGGTGATACCTTTTTTTATGGGACTGACTTAGCTTTCGGGAGCTGTGCTTCCTACATCACGTTTTTCTGACTAATTTTGTTTGCTTTCCTACTGAGTGTTCCTGGCAGGCACCTATTTCATATATTCCAGGCTCTTCTGGAGATGGGTACAGGAAGTTTACTTCTTGCAGTGCCCTGATAATTTCAGCCATTTAAACTCACATTATTTTTCCCTGAACAGAGGTCATGTTTCCTACTTTACAGCATAATAGAACTGAAAAGCATCCTGATCATTCTTACAATAAAAATAGGAGAAAACCAAGAAAGAAATAGCCTTTGTTCGGCTAACAAATACTTAAAGAGGGTAATTTTCTATAGTCTGCTTAACTCAGCATGCATCCATATAAGCAGCAGGGTCAATGCTTCCATGAGCTGAACTAGGAGGTCACCTACAGCTCCAAAAGTTTGGGGGAGGCAAAATCCTGCCAGGGCAAAGCCCAGAGCTACTAGTGGAGTCCATCTTTGTCAGTGGCTGAAGAACAGAAGGAGGGTAAGGGCTCCACTGGAGACCATCCCACCCTCAGCTGAAGAATGCAGGAGGAGGCCTGGAGCTTCCACATTAGGAGTGGAGAGTGGAGAGAGGGACGGAGAGAGAGAGAGAGAGAGAGAGGGAAATGTGGAAGTGGAGGGATGAAGAGAGAGAGAGAGAGAGAGAAAGGGGGATTACTGGGCAGGTGGAGTAGGAAAAAAGAGAGAGTGTGCTGGCGTGGTGGGGGTGGTGAAGATGTATTGGGTAGTTGGAAGGGTGGAGACGGGTGAGTTGAGATGGTAGGGGTAGAAAGAGAGAGAGAGAGAGAGAGAGAGAGAGAATGTGTGTGCTGATTGAGTGGCAGGGTATAGAGAGCCAGAAGTGCTGAGTGGGTGGGGTGGAGAGAGAATGAGAAGACCCTTTGCAGTTGGCAGGGATAAGGGACAGAGAGGGTGCTGGGTGGATTAGGATGGGACTGGGAGAGAGATGATGCTGGTAGTAGTTTATTTAATTTTTATGTATTTAGGTTCAGCTCACACTTTTTCATTGGTAGATCAAGTTGATTTACCTTCAGGTATAGTAGGTGTTTCCCCGAGTGCAGCAGGCTTACAGTCTAAGACTGTGCACACTCAGGGTCATTTTTGAAATGATTTGCATGCATAAAACGGGGTTCTGCACATGTAAATGCATTTTACCCATGTAAGTGGACTTTTGAAAATTGCTATGATAGTTTGTTACATTTGTATGCATAACTCCTTTGAAAATTACCTCCTATGGAAAGAGGGAAATAAATTAGGGAGATGCTGATATGCTAGGCATGGAGTGGAGTAGAGAGAGAGATGAGAATGCTCTGTGTGTGAGTGTGTGTGTGTGTGGGGGAAGATGAAGACATTCTGGGTAGGGAGAGAGAGAGAGAAAGAGAGGGGAGAATGCTCTGTATGTGTGTGTGTGTGTGTGTGGGGAAGATGAAGACATTCTGGGTAGGGAGAGAGAGAGAGAAAGAGAGGGGAGAATGCTCTGTATGTGTGTGTGTGTGTGTGTGGGGAAGATGAAGACATTCTGGGTAGGGAGAGAGAGAGAGAAAGAGAGGGGAGAATGCTCTGTATGTGTGTGTGTGTGTGTGTGGGGGGAAGATGAAGACATTCTGGTAGGGGGAGAGAGAGAGAGAGAGGAGAATGATCTGTATGTGTGGTGTGTGTGTGTGTGGGGAAGATGAAGACATTCTGGGTAGGGAGAGAGAGAGAGAGAGGAGAATGCTCTGTGTGTGAGTGTGTGTGTGTGTGGGGGGGGGAAGATGAAGACATTCTGGGTAGGGGGAGAGAGAGAGAGAGAGAGAGAGGAGAATGCTCTGTATGTGTGTGTGTGTGTGTGGGGGGGAGATGAAGACATTCTGGGTAGGGAGAGAGAGAGAGAGAGGAGAATGCTCTGTGTGTGAGTGTGTGTGTGTGTGTGGGGGAAGATGAAGACATTCTGGGTAGGGAGAGAGAGAGAGAGAGGAGAATGCTCTGTATGTGTGTGTGTGTGTGTGGGGGGAGATGAAGACATTCTGGGTAGGGAGAGAGAGAGAGAGAGAGAGAGAGGAGAATGCTCTGTATGTGTGTGTGTGTGTGTGTGTGTGGGGGGGGGGAGATGAAGACATTCTGGGTAGGGAGAGGGAGAGAGAGAGAGAGAGAGAGATGAGAATGCTCTGTGTGTGTGTGTGTGTGGGGGGGGGGGGGGGAGATGAAGACATTCTGGGTAGGGAGAGGGAGAGAGAGAGAGAGAGAGAGAGAGAGAGATGAGAATGCTCTGGTGTGTGTGTGTGTGTGTTGTGTTGTTTTGTAAGATGAAGACATGCTGGGTAGGGAGAGGAGAGAGAGAGAGGTGGGGGGGGGAAGATGAAGACATTCTGGTAGGGAGAGAGAGAGAGAGATGAGAATGCTCTGTGTGTGTGTGTGTGTGTGTGTGGGGGGGGGAGATGAAGACATTCTGGGTAGGGGGAGAGAGAGAGAGGTGGTGGGGGGGAAGATGAAGACATTCTGGGTAGGGAGAGAGATAGAGGGAGAGAGATAGAGGTTGTAATGATGGGCACTATGGGAAGGGGGGGTAAAGAGAGGGAGATGCTGGGTTGAAGGTGAGGGAAGTGATTTAGGGGTGCAGTGCTGCCAGTAGGGAGGGAGCATTGTGCTGGAGCTGTCACCAGTACAGGGTGGGGGAAAGAGGGTGGCAAGTCCAAAGGTCCACCCAGGATGCTTAATATCCTTGCCCTGGCCTTGATAAACAGGAATGTCTAAAGTTAAACCTCTGATCGGGGCCTGATTTAGGAACAGGGTTCCCATAGGTAGAACTGGAGAGTGAGGGGAGTGTGTGTGTGTGTGTGTGTGGGTGGAGGTGGGAGGGCTAAGAAGACCCTGGAAATCAGAGAGTGGCTGAAGTCTCTCTACCACTATCCTTCCAGAGTTACAGAGTGCCCCTTTGAAGTGAATGACTGGAACAGGCTCCTTATTGGCAGAGTTGAACTCTTTTTGTCGGCCTGGGTTATTGGCACCTTAGGTACTGCCTAAGCTGCAGAGTTTATACAATATTGCGTATCGCCATCCCCAAAGTACGTGCGTATGTTACAGTAGACACACATTTTTTTGAATGCAAAGATCCATATAATTTATAGAACAATTTTGTAAAAGAATGTGCATATATAGTTTGTGCATTAAATAATTATAACATATGCATGTAATAACATGCAATATGCATGTAATAACCCTCATTTTATGCCCGGAGGCAGGAATCTTATGAAATGGACTGATATATACCGCATATTTCACTTACAAAAAAAAAATCTTGTGAGTGTTCATTCAGGCACCAGTTTGCCGAGACCTACACCAGTTGACCCAGAGCTTCACCAGTTCACCCACAAGTTCCACCAGTTCACCCACACCTTCCGCAGTTTGCTCCAGCCCCTCCACCCAAAAGCTGCAGACACAAGAGAAGTCAGATTGCATTTCTTTGTCTTGATTAGCAGGTGTAAAACTATTTGTGCACACGTTTGATGAGATATGCATGTACTCCACTTATAAAATATGTAAAGGTTCAGTACGTGCAAATCCCCCTCCAGAACGTACCCTCCAAATGCCTGTGCACGTGCATACTTTTCTGCATGGCGGTGCTATGCACAGAGACTGCTTAATCGCATATAGGATGACTTTATATTACAACTCCCTGCATAAGTGTTTGAAAATTCCCCTACAAAGAGATAACATTTCCGGGACTACCAGGGCTACTAAGATGAACATTGCTTGATGAAGAGATGTTAGTATTGTTGAAAACGTACCTTTAAGCATTTTCCAATTCAGTGATGAGGTGATCTCCACCTAACTTACGTTTGCTGGATCTCTATTAACCGGTGTGTATATGTCTATGCGTGTGTGCACGTGTGTCTGTGTGTGCGTGTGTGTGTGTTGTCCTGAGTTGTCTATAAGGTAGCGTTTCCTTGATTTGCAGGTCTTGAATGTGGACGTAAATAAATGGACCCTCTAGATCTCAAGTCAGTGGCAACATCCCAGTAAGAAATCATCTGAGCCATCTGTAAAAACTAGATTAAACTGGAAAAGAAAAAAATCTAAACATTTTCATTTCAACTTCCGTAGAAACCATTATATTACGTTATTGAGGGCAAGCAATGTTGACAGCAGATCATCGGTATATTTACAGCACCTTGCAAATAAACTTCCAAATCAGCTGCGCCTAAGACGCTTATTAAAAGAAAGTCCTAAAATTTGAACTCTGTCACGTTTTACATATTCATAAACAGATGATTACACTTTATTCCCGTTAAATCTATTGCATTTATTCCACCTTTGTCACACATTTCATAAAACTCCTTGCTTGATCAACTAATTAGGGGCTATTCCACTTTAACAAATATTATGTGCACTGAATCAAAAGTAATTATATAGCCATCTGATTTTTGAAAAGAAATAGGAATAATGGACAAAAATAATTTTCTATTTCAATCCTGCACCTTTTCCCTCTTGCATGAGACAGTAAAGATCTTGACCATGCATGAGTTTAAAATCACAGCGAAAGATAACTAGAAAGAGAAAAAACAGCAAATTACTTCTTGTTGATATGATCTTCATAGTTAAATATCATTTATTCATAAATATTCCTCAAAATATTAATGGGTCTCTTTCATGGGTTTCTTACGGTCATCTTGGGTTTATATTCCTAGATATCTTTTTTTGTTTTATTGCTTTTTTATACTTTTTGCACACTTTTTATTATGGGCACATCCCTTGTTTTTAAATTCCACGCCCCCTACAGCTGTTTATGCTTCACATCTGTCAGGGTGATGCCATGGTGTGTGATGAGGACCAGCAGAGCATTACTTAATTTACTAAGCAATGGTGGGCGGGATTAAGTAGGTGAAACTTTCTAAAGCCAGGAGACACTCACTTACAGAGTCGGGCATACAGCATTCAAGTGCACTTCTAAATTTAGCATCACAGCAATTTACAAGAAGGGGAAAATTAATTATAATGTGAAACAATTACAGTGCAAAATGCAAGGCTCTGGGTCTGACGTTGGCACTATAAATAGTGCCGGGTATTGGTCTCTTCTGCCTGCCGGCAGACTGGACTGGTTGGAAATTAAGAATTTGTTTTTTTTTTTTCCCACAGATGTAAAAATGATAGGAATCCTGCAAAACCGCTCCATGTATAGGCCTAGATCTGCAAAAAAAAAAAAATCAAAAAAAAAATCTGGAGATGTTAAAGGTTTTGCCTGCCCTGCAGGCTTTCAGTCTCACCTGGACCTTTGATTCCATTTCTTCCCCCTTCTCCCTTCACCTCCCTCCTTCCCCAGGACCTCAGATTTAATTTGCCCCAACCTCTATTCTAGTGGACCTCTTGGCTCTGATTCCCTGCCCGTCGATCTCTCGGGCATCAGGACTCTGGCAACTGCAAGGATGGAGTCAGTGATCACGAGGACTGGTCAGCCCACACTCACAGGCCCAAACCTTCTCCTAGACGTCTGTGGTGCCTGTGAGCCTGGGCTGAAGCAGTCTTCATGCTTCACCGCCATCTGTTCAGTTGGATTCCTGATGTATGAGGGATTGGCAGGGTGGAGAGCCACAGGAGGCGGAGAGGTGAATGGATTCAGAGGTCCACCCGAGGTGAGTGGGGGGGGGGTTAAGAGATTGGATCTGAGGACCGGAGCGGCTGGGTGGGTGGAGGAGCGTGGCAGAAGCTGAAATTGGTCCCAAGTAGGCGACTTTCCTACCTCAAACATTGCAAACGAACCTTTTTTTTCCCCCATGTTTTGAAGATCTTTATAAAACCTTGACTTGACAGGTTTGCCTCTGCATTACCGCTGGGTTTGTAAACTGTATTTCTTCATTAGCTCCGATGCTATGACTGTAGTTCCGGCGCTAAGGAGTTTTTACATGAGCTCCTTATAGCACCTTCAGAATGAAATCCAAACCAGAATGAAAAAAAAAAAAAAACGGAGCATGTTATAATGAGTCTGGTTTTAGCCGCCACCTGAATTATACAATACAGTTTGACTTATCGACTGCGTTAGTTACAGAATGATTAGTCAGTGCTTTCGCTATGGGGATGGAGTAAAAGAAAAAAAAAAAAAGGGATTTTTTCTCCCCCCCTGCTTTTAGAACTGCTGTGGCAAGATTTTCCATGAAAATCCCATTTTCCTTGGATCAGAAAGGGTCTGGAAAAAAAAAAAAAGGCTAAGCTCTTATGCTTTTGAGGTAGAAAAGAGAACATGTACGGCTCGATGAAAATTAAAACACATCCTTGGCGCAACTAAAGGGAGCACAAACGACCCGATCTCTGTCACCTGGAGAAAACAACAAAGGTATACCAGGGTCGTGGAGTTACCACAATCGCCTACGAGGTGTACATTTCACCGTTAGTGACAGAAAGTCCATTTTATCTCGTGATCAAATGACCGACCCAAAGGTGGTAGATCCAGAAGACTGTGGTGAAGCGATCCCACAGGGTGTAAGAACAACACACCTATATACCGTTGGAATCTATTCATTTCCGGTCATCTCTTACGTGATATATTCATGGTGGATAGGTAAGAACTTTTCTAACGGGACAGACTCTGTTTTCCAAAGCTTTCCTTCCACTCTTATGCCCATGAATTCTTTTTTTTTTAGAAAATATAGCTCAAAGGAATTATGAAACTACTTGCCCCCTACAAAAGAGAAAATATGCAATAAATATAACTTTTAAATATTTTAAATTATTCCTGCATTTATACAGAATGACATATTTTACGCATTTATGCGTTAACTGTACATGCATTGTTTCAGGAAGCTACATACGTTCTCTCATGAGTTATGAATGCCTTTCACTTTTGAGTATATGCCACTCATTCATAACGAGTAAAAGAAAAACATGTATTTACCTTCTTGAAGTGATGGATTCCTTTATTTTGCAATTATTTTGAGAGTGTGGAGGAGGTTTGTCAGTGGACGGCATGTAAAGACATTGGTCTTAAAGTGTATTTTCTCTGATGAAATGAAAGGTATAGGCATTACAAATATCTGCGAGTTCTTCCTGTGCCACTAGGGAAAACACGGACATCCATACAAAAACATCTACGTATAAAGAAGCCACACTCTACACATATGAAACATGAACATGTTGAGGAGGAAACCGTAAAATTGCAGCTTTTACTGATCTATCTTGGGGAACAGTGCACACAAGCTCAATAGCTTCACAATGAAAATAATTTTCAGACAATTTGCTAGAATTATCTCACATTTTGCTTTGCCTGTAAATTCACTCAAGTTACAGATAAATAAATGCATAACTATAGATGCGTATCTAAAATGTTCGAGTCACTCTTGTGCTACAATTGAGAATGATATTACAGTACCAAATTGGGAATAAACAATAATAGAGATATGAAATCAACAACTTCACCGTTATTTCATGTATAAACAACTTTAAGCTATTCATTTTAGCTTGCGTTATAGGAAAAAATTATATTATGAAACCAATTCAAATAAAGTTTTAACAAAAGTAGTACATTTCTGTAATTAGGGAAGGTGCAGTAACTTTAGAAAAGTATCAGAAACATATGCATGCATATTGCATGCATATTGCATGCATATTGCATGCAATATATTGATATTTAAAACAAATTCTTGAGGTATCAGGGAGGTTGCAACTCATCTGCATGCTTCTGCCAGCTGCCTGGGTTGTAGGCTCCAGAAGATACCGTGACCCCACCAGATCTTGGACTACATGCCACTGAATCGCCTCAGCTTGGTAATGTTTTAAGATAGTCTTCTCCACATGTGTGAGCGCCCTCTCCCTGCCTGCCTAAATCTCCGGTGACATAAAACTTTTGAGACAGGGTGAAACAAGAAAACATCTGAAATAAAGATAAATCTTGAGAAAGAACAGCAACAGCGGCTACAACGCTAATATGCCGAAGATGCTAAAAAAATAAAAAAAATCAATGGCCCATGCTTGACATTGTGGAGGGAATATAATACCTCCATAATGGGCCTGGTAGAATAGTAACCTCTGATCAGCGCACTCCCTGGTGCCAGTGGGACTGGGTGCTGACTGGGGCACTGAAAAAAATAAACCAGATTATCCTGAAAGAAACTGAGGCATCAAAACAAAACAAAACTGGGCAACAAAATAAAGAGAATAATACTGCCAATCTCTGAGGGAGTCTCAGAAGGAGAGAAGCACATCGGTGAACTGGAATATGGTTGGGTTGCAGAAACCCAAGCTCTTATGACACATAGATGGGAAGTAAGCCTATTGGTAGAGAAAAATGGAGGATTGTGAAAACAAGGATTGGAGCATTAACCATTAGAAGGCCCATTTTCAGCCACTGGGCAGCTGGCAAAGTTAGCCAGATAAGCTTATCTACTGAAGAGCAGTCCTGAAGTTACCCAGATAAACTTATCTGAATAGTCTGCGCTGTCTGGTAATTTAGGCAGATAATGGTGCTCTGCCTCCAAAATGCCCCCCCCCCCCCACCCCCGACATTGCCAGATTAAGTTATTAGCTGGATAACATTTTATCTGGCTATGTCAACAGTAGTCAGACCAGCAGCCCCATTTTGCACTGTCCCGGGGAAGCTTGCGCCGGCAGCTGGCCGGCGTGCACAACTTACTTCTGCTCCTTAGAGCAGGTGAGTTGTTAAAGAAAAAAAAAAAAGGGTTGAATTTAGCTCCTTAATTGGAGCGGACTGGGATGGAACTGGGCAAAGGCCCGACTGCGTCGCCGCAGACACTTTATGTTTGAATATGTCTATTAAATTCAAAAGCCAGGTACAAAAAAACACATGTCAATGTTCCACAAAATTAATAAAGCATTCATGGAGATGCACTGGTTGATCCTTCCCATGGTGTTGTGTGCATGTACCATGATATTCCATCCCCTGTAAACTGCTCCCTTATCCCTCCTCCCACCCATCTTGTTATAAAATCTGTTTATCCAAAAAAACCAACATTACCAACAAACCAACATTACCAACAAACCATAAGATGGTAAATACAAAGTATGCATGAAATATTGCTAAATTCAAAGAGAAGTAGCACCTTTGAACTAAGATACATCAAAGTTCTATGTCAGAAAAAATCTGCATATTTTATGCATAATAAAATCCTAAAGACCCCACAATCAAACCTGATTTGACAAATGATCTTGAGTGCCTGACTCTTGTGCACCCAAGCCTGGACATTTTCCCCATCACAGCCAAAGAATAGAACAAAGGGTCAGGAAACGTGAATATCCCACCCTATTCCTCTCCCTCCCACAAAATGAAAGTAAAGAAGTGCTCGTCATCTTGGATGAATCCTGGCCAAATACAACAGAGTTACAGTATCAGACTGTGGTCTCTAGGTGACAGACTTTGGATATAGAGTTCCCAGATTTCCAAAAAACATTTCCTTTGATCCAGATTATCACAATTACACAATGATAAAGATCCCATGGTCATCAGATCATGCAGAGAGTTCCTCCATTGCCAATAAGAAGGCGAGGAGTCACTCCGCCACGGTAACAAAATCGAGGTGGCAGTAGTGAGCTGATGTGCCCGGCAGGGCTGAAGTCCCTCAGATACTGGAATTGTGATCTCTGGGTTGCTGAGCTGTAGAGAGAGGCTATAGGTAGTGAGTAGACAGGGTATGCTGGATACATAACCAGTAGTAGATGATACACTCACAATTGTAGATATCTGTAATGGCCTCTTATGCAACAGAGAGTCTTCAGTATATTCAGGAACAGGAGCCGTAGGTGAGTATTGGTTCCTATATGCAGTCTGAAATAAGAACTCACAATAGCTGTGTATGAGATGGCCTCTGGAATAGAAGAGAGTCTTGGAGGGATTTAGGAACATAGGCCCTCGTGGAGCGAGTATTGGTTCCTATCTGTAATCTATAATAGTAATGTACCAGATATAGGTATGTGATAGCTTCTGAGATAGAAGAGAGTCTGTGAAGGGTTTTAGGAACATTTATTATTTATTTATTTAGCATTTTTATATACCGACGTTCTCGATACAAATATCAAATCAGGTCGGTTTACATAAAACAAAACAATCGCGGTGAGGCGTTACAATAAATGGAGTTTCAGAACATGAGAATAAATATTAAATAAACAACAGTGACTCATCAAATGACGAGAATCTATATAGTAAAAACATGTAATAAAATAGATAATGTGTAAATAACTAACTTGAAATAAAATAAAAATAAATAGAATAGTATAAAATTATATGTAAAGACAACAGTAACTCGTTATGATACGTGAAACATGTAGAGAATAACTAAGAATAAATGATGTGTTAATTTGGGATATACAGGTATCAGGGACCAATGTTTATGTGCCTGGTTATGAGTAATGCATGGGCTAAAGAATTAATGCATCCACAAGTGGAACAATCAAACAGGTGGGCTGTCAAATAATGTGGATTCATGTGGAGATAACTAAAAATAAATGATGAGCTGAACAGTGACCAATGTTTATGTGTTTAGATATCAGTAATGCATGAACTAAAGAATTAGTGCATCCACGCGGGAGGCTTTCCCTACAGGTGTGTTGTAAGTGGGTTGTCCAGATGAGGTGGCTTTCACTACAAGTGGGTTGTAAGTGGGTTGTCCAGATGAGGTGTAATCGGGCCTTGAAGAGGTGTGGGCGGTCGTGGAACTTGAGGTGTGATCATGGAACTTGTAGTGAACTAATTTTACTCTTTTGCTCTTTGGCCCGTGTCAGAGTGTTCCTGCGATTCTGGAAATGCTTGCCGGAAGAGCCACGTTTTTAAATTTTTCTTAAAAGTTATATGACAGGTTTCTTGGCGTAGATCCGGTAGTACCGGTTCCTATCTGCAATCTGTAATAGCAATCCATAAGATATAGGTATGCGATAGCTTCTGAGATAGAAGAGAGTCTGTGAAGGGTTTTAGGAACATGGGCCCTCATGGAGCGAGTACTGGTTCCTATCTGTAATCCATAATAATGACTCATGATCTCCGTACCTGCGATAACGTCTTAGACAGGAGTCTTCAGAGATTAGGAACATGGACCCTCGTGGAGCAAGTACCGGTTCCTATCTGTAATAGAACTCATAGTGTTCACGTCTGCGATCGCTTCTAGGCAGTAAGGAGTCTTTTGAGCATTCAGGGACGTAGGCCTTCGAGGAACGAGTACCAGATCCCGTCTTGGCAATCTGAAATCAAGAAGAGAGAGAGAGCGGGGCCCCCGAGGAGCGGGTACCCCTAGGTAAGTTTGTAGAGGCAGAGTAGTGAAGAAAGAATTCCCCTTGCTAGCTTGATTCGTAGTTGCGAGCAAATACCTTTTAAGTTGGAAGCGGATGACGTCACTATGGGGGGACGCCCCCGAGGTTCACGTCCTTGCTGGTACAAAGTCTGGAGTGCATGCGCCCTTACGTCATCAGGAACATGGCGGATCGTAGCGTTAAGCCAGCCCGGGATTCCGGGGCGAAGAGTTGAGGAGAAGCCGCGGCAGTATCAGTCCATCAGACCCGAAGGGAGTCGCCACAAAAGTAGAGAGGGTGGAGCGAGGGTGAGAACAGGCACGAACGCAACACTATTCTTGGCTTCCTGCCTTTCCAATTAAAGTAACAGAAAATACATTCCAGTTTCATGATATCCCCTTGTTTCAATTAATAGATATAGTTTGAAGTACATGCGATCATTTGAGAAGATTAATATGTCCCAGCAATGACAATGTAATTGGTGCCATAGTTGACATTTCTCCTTGGTAAGCACCAAAAGGGGCAATATTGAAATTATATAGTTTCCCCCAAATCATGTGATATAAATAAGCCCAAGTATTTAAAGGATCCTGGAGCCCAATGAAGCGGGAAGCTCACACCCAATGGAGTCTAACTGAGTCTGGATATGCTATGGCCTCTGATTTACCCATGTTAAGCTGAAACCAGAAAATTCCCCAAACTGACCAATAACACTCAAAGAGCCTCCAGTGAAGTAACTGGAGAAATAAGGAACATAAGCAGTCATCCGCAAAGGTTGCATAAAGTGGTGGCCACCTAGAAATATATCCTGCACACCATCATGCAACTGAATGGCTTGCAGAAGAGGTTCTAAAGTAAGAAGAATATCAATGGAGACAATGGACAGCTCTATCTGGTGCCCCTATTAATAGGGAAAACATCAGAATATTCCCCATTGGCCACGAGTCTTGCTTGAGGGGCAGGTATACAATAAATACTAATAAATAAATAAATAAATACTAATAAATACTATAAATAATATAAATACAATAAATAAATACTATAAATACAATAAAATACAATAAATAAAACAATAAATAAATACTATAATAAATACAATAATACTAATAAATAAAATAATAAAAACCGGCACATTAAAACCCCTAAAACCCACCCCCGACCTTTAAATTAAATCCCCCACCCTCCCGAACCCCCCCAAATGACTTAAATAACCTGCGGGTCCAGCGGCGGTCCGGAACGGCAGCGGTCCGGACGGGCTCCTGCTCCTCAATCTTGTTGTCTTCAGCCGGCGCCATTTTCCAAAATGGCGGCGAAAAATGGCGGCGGCCATAGACGAACACGATTGGACGGCAGGATGGTCCTTCCGGACCCCCGTGGACTTTTGGCAAGTCTCGTGGGGGTCAGGAGGCCCCCCATAAGCTGGCCAAAAGTTCCTGGAGGTCCAGCGGGGTCAGGGAGCGATTTCCCGCCGCGAATCGTTTTCGTACGGAAAATGGCGCCGGCAGGAGATCGACTGCAGGAGTTGTTCAGCGAGGCGCCGGAACCCTCGCTGAACGACCTCCTGCAGTCGATCTCCTGCCGGCGCCATTTTCCGTACGAAAACGATTCGCGGCGGGAAATCGCTCCCTGACCCCCGCTGGACCTCCAGGAACTTTTGGCCAGCTTGTGGGGGGCCTCCTGACCCCCACGAGACTTGCCAAAAGTCAGCGGGGGTCCGGAAGGACCTCCTGCCGTCCAATCGTGTTCGTCTATGGCCGCCGCCATTTTCGCCGCCATTTTGGAAAATGGCGCCGGCTGAAGACAACAAGATTGAGGAGCAGGAGCCCGTTCCGGACCGCTGCCGTTCCGGACCGCCGCTGGACCCGCAGGTTATTTAAGTCATTTGGGGGGGGTTCGGGAGGGTGGGGGATTTATTTTAAAGGGTCGGGGTGGGTTTTAGGGGGTTTTAATGTGCCGGTTTTGCGATTTTTCGATTTTTCACGATTTTTCACGATATTTTACCCCCCCAAACGGCAACAATACGATTCCCTCCCCCTCCCAGCCGAAATCGATCGTTAAGACGATCGAGGACACGATTCACATCCCTACTAACAAACACTTTTTCAGTGTCAAAGCTCACTACCAGAAAAGGAGTGGCAGATTTCTTTCATAAGAAAATAGCAGTAAGAGGGAATGGACATTGGCTATCGCATAGCGGTCCCTGACAAATCTCACTTGGCTTAGTATAATTAGACAGATACAAGGTCAACTATCCATCATGATCTTGGCCAGAAGTTTCTTGTCAAAATTAATAAGGGAAATAGGCCTATAAGAGGTAGCTTAGGGAGGATCCTTCCCTGGTTTGGGTAGGACTGTGATAACCAACCCTCATTTCTCTTTCAGGGAATCTCCCTTTCTTCACAAGTGCTGTAAAAGTATTAGAAAGTAAAGGCGGAACATCGTCCACCAAGATCTTATAAAATTCATCATTGTAGCCATCTAGGCCCAGGGCTTTCAACCATGCTGCCTGTTGGATACCCACCCGTACCTCTTCAGGAGTAATAGGCCAATTTAAAAAGTCCAGGTGTGAGGCCTGGAATGGCTGCAAATTAAGGGAGATCAAAAAATGATCACATTTAAGTCTATATCAAAGTTCACTGTAGAATATAGAGAACTATAAAAAAATCCTAGAAAACCTTCAAAATTCCTGCAGTATAATTAACCACGCCTCCCTGTTTGGTTTTCAAAGAAGGGATATAAAGTGATCGTGAAGATGATTTGATCAACTTCACAAGAAGTTTACTTGATTTGTTGCTGTACTGGTATAATACTTATGGTACAAGGTACTTTTCTGAGCTTGTTGATGTAATACTGTATTAAGTGCTGTTTGAATGGACAAGTAGACCTTATTGTGGGAAGAGTTTGCAGAGGCTAGCAACACCTTTTGTTTCCTCAATCTGCCCTCCAGCGCCCTTATCCAAATCCCTTTTATGCATGCTCAAATAAGCAATGATCTCCCCCCTTAAGATCGTCTTAGCGGCGTATCAGAAAAGAATAGGATCTCCCAAATGTTCCGCATCATTAGCAGCAAAGTCCACCCATTTAGCCCTTAAAAAATCATGGAAATGAGGATCCCTAGGTAAAAAGTATGGAAAACACCAAAGCTTACGAGAAATCCGGATCCTGTGGACATGAAAAACAGTCCAAATTGGTGCATGATCATACATTTTATCACATCTATGCCTGCTTCTGAAATATTAGAGAAACAAGCTACAGATGTCAGAATATAATCAATGTATGAAAATGTGGAATGGGCCCTGGATAAATGGGTATAGTCTTTTCTAGAGGATGTAAAACCCTCCAGGTGTCTAATAAATGCAGCACATCAGTTATGAGGGGGTATTCCTTTATGGACCCACGAGAGATCTGCTGTGGAAGGGTGGGATCTGTCCAAGTCAGGATCGTGGACCAAATTAAAATCCCCCCTTTCATAAAAAATACAGTTCCCTATATGCGTTAATAAAAAATGAATGATTTTCAACAAAAGGGGATAGTCATAAGAGTTTGGAGCATAGAGATTACAAATCACCACTGGTGTCCTGTGCAGCTATTAATATAATATACCGGCCTTCTGGATCTTTATTTTCTTACTTGATAATGAAAGGCAAATTTTTACGGATTAATATCGCAACTCCAGACTTCCTCGTGGAGGCAGAAGCAAACTTAACATCCCCCCATCCACCATTTCTGTAATTTGGCATGTTCCACATCATTCAAATGGATTTCCTGTAAAACTACTATGTCCATAGACATTTTATTCAATACGGAAAGAATCTTTGTTATATATTTTTATTTATTAATTTTATATACCGATGTTTCATGAGGACATATCACATCAGTTTACATTAGTTAACAAATATTCATTTAAAAATATTTGTGTTTCCAAAATTAAATGAAAGGAAATAAATACAGAGTTTCATAGTAAACTAATAAAAACAATTAAAATAGTAAAATAATTAATAAAATTACACAGTTAAAGATACAGAACAGTAAAAGCATAAATAAGATAAAGGGGTATAAAAGGGGTATAAAAGGGGTATAAAATCAAATTAGTTAACATTCTTGGAAGGCTTGTTCGAATAGCCATGTTTTAATACCCTTTTTAAATATTTTAATGTCTGATTCCATCCTTAATTCCTGTGGTAGAGAGTTCCAAAATTGGGGTCCGGCAATGGAAATAGCCCTTTCTCTCACATTGTTTAAATGAGCAATTTTAGGAGATGGTATGGGTAACATCTCTGTACCTGCTGATCTTTTATTTCTAGATGGGATATGAAAATGTAATGCTGAAGTTAACCATTCAATCTTTTCATTGTAAAGAGTTTTATGGATTAGGGATAGAACTTTATGTTGAGCCCTGTATTTAACAGGCAACCAATGAAGGTCCTTTAATATTGGCGTGATACAATCTGATATTTTAGTTCTCTTAATGGATGATGTAATCCAACAGATATTCCAAGAAACAATCTTAATCCCACATTTAACCATAACCTCATTTAGGAAGAACAAATACCCAGAGAAACAAAGACAACCACAGATACCCTCACAGCCACGGCCCCTATGGAGAATGTGGATATCTGGCTAGAGATCCAACAATCACATATACACTGCAAGAAACTCCTGCAGAGATGAGATCACCTAACCTACTCAGAACTTCTCACCCCCAAACCAGCCTGCGTGTGCAGCTACTGTATCATATGGAAGAGAGAGAAATAGTAAAAGACAAAAAAAAAAAGAACTATACATGTAATAATAATAATAAAGCATAGCAATTGGCTGAAGACCCTTATCAACTTGAGCAGGAAGTGGCACTCCACACTATCAAGGGAGCACCTTTGGTAAAGGAACGTACAATGCACCCAGTATTAAAATCAAGGTGCAGTATTCATGGAAGCCATATGAATGGATGCTTTTTCCAGCCTCTCGACAAGCTTTTTGGCTTCACCAGGCAAAATGATCCATTTCACACCTTCTGGAAGATCTATTTTCAGCCTGGCTGGGTACAACAATGCAAATTTCACCCCCATCACGTGTAATTTGCAGCATGAGACACTGATTTCTCAGCGCTGAGCTGCCAGACATGTAGAAATGTCTTGAAAAGCAAGAACCTCGGTGTTGTCATGTCTCAGTGTTTTACCAGACCTCAATAGCCGTAGGATTTCTGCTTTGTAGATGAAATCAAGGATTTCCACAATCACCACTTGTGGCCGATCCCCGGACTCCCTCTGCACACCCAGACAATGGGCCAGCTCAATGCGTAGTGGGCCACGTGAACCCAACAAGCCCAACTCCCTAAACAACCATGACTCCAGAAAAGCTGGTAGGTCTGCATCACTGACAGACTCAGAAATGGCAACAAAATAGAAATTTTTGCAGTGAGATCTGTTTTCAAGATCTTTGAGCAGCTCCTCATGCTTGTGTAATTATGACTTGAGATCCACTGTTTCCGCTGACACCGACCGAATAGCATCCTGGTTGTCTGAGCCCTGTGGGTCCACTTCTGTGAATCAGATGTCATAAGCTTGCATATTTTTTGCAATCTCGTCCAGCCAATTTTCTTAAACTCGGGTTTGAGTGCCTCAACCATAGCCATCTTAAGCTCATCCATCACGGCCAGAGAGGTAGAAGCTCATTCCAGGGTCCGCCAGCACTATGCCATCTTGGCCTCACTAGGCCTGCTTTTCTTTCTTTCCTTTTCTCTCTCCTTCCTGCCCACTTTTGTGCTCATCACCAAAAAGCCGCACAGATCAGCAAAATTGTGGAAATCTTAGCACCTTGCTTTTGATAATTGTGAGTGATAATAGCCACCAATGGAGGCTGATTCGGAGGGTCAGAGACCGGAGCAAAGCAGATTACATACTGCTCCACTCACTGTTCCATGTGATCCTGCCACGTATACTTTAAAAATTCTCCTCCCGCGCACGTGAGTCTCGACTCTCGAGATAAGTGTGTGCTGGTACAAAATCGGGCACGCATGTGCGCATGTTATAAAATTGGCGCGTCCATGTGCACGCGCCAGGAACCATGTACGCATGGATGCCCACGCATTTCTTTTAAAATCTACCTCAAAGCAAATAAAACCGAGAAATCTAAATTTCTCAGAGGAGAACTAGAAAGTCCTCGAGGAGAGAGCAAGGAGGAAGCCACACGGAAACTGGTAGAACACACAAATGAAAAGAAACGGGATAGTACAAAATGATGTGGGCAGAAGAGGAGAGCCCTGTGGCCAGGCAGAAAACCAATGCAAGTGAAAAAGTACCACCTAGATTTAAGAACACATAACAGGAGAAGGACTGTATGATAGACGCAGTGAAAAACCAAGGAAGAGACAGGAGTAATGTAAGCTCTGAAGCGAATGACAGTAAAATTGACTTGGAGATGAAGAGACAAGTAACCCCGATGGAGACAACAGAAGTAACTGATTGTTGAAGAGAGATCTAAAGTCAAAGAACCATCCGTCCAGATCCCTCTCATATTAGTCAGTATGTACTACGCTCTAAAACACACTGAAATAACTGAACAATATTGGCATGAGAATCTGTTTTGCAATGCTTAATATGTGTGGGGGAATCAATGGGCCTGTAAAATGTAAGAGAATCTTGACCTATCTGGAAGGTAGGCAAAGTACTGCTTTAGAAATCTCAATTAACAAATCTTGAACATGAAAAATTAAAAAGGGGGAAGGTGTGGCTAAGCATTTTACTTATCTTAGAACTTCAAGCAAAGATTGGCCATTCTTTTTAAGAAATGTCTACTCTTTGCGTTACACAAAAAAACCAAGGGATGAGTATGGTAGGATGATCAACATTATAGGAGGAATCATTGAAGAGGTATATGTTTGGATAGGAAAGAGTCTGGGTTTAGGAGAAACAATATTGAAGACCAAACCCTAAGACCATACTTGGGTCAATTTGATCTGAAGGATATATGGAGGGGATATAATTTTGCTCAATAAATCTCAGATAATGTTGCCAAGAGATATTAAGGTCCATTCCATTGGAATTCAGAGCATGCACTCATAATAATAATAATTGGTTCTCTGGAGCTGTCCAGGGAAACTGGACCTAAAACCTGGAAAATGAAATACCACATTGCTTAAGTATCCCACAATATGTAAAGAAGTGATGGATCAGTTTATTTGCACTAACAATAATAAAACAGGGAAAGCAATGATGAGAAGGAAGATCACTGATTAGGAATCCAGACAGAAAAACAAGAGAAATAAGGACATTTTAGACTTATGTAAAGACCTTGAGAATTACAAGATGAAGACAAGTGGCTGGGTAGAAAAAAAAGTTCATAAAAAGCTGCTTGCTGTCTGGGGCATAATTAAAGAGAGATAAGACAGAATACACGTTGAAGCTAAAAGAAAATTTATGGAATTTGGCTGTAGAGCAAGCAAGCAAGCCTGGCAACTAAAAAAAAAAAAATGGCTTGCCAATTTATATCAGGCATTCAAGATCTGCAAGGCCAGGCTAGAAGTAGAACCAATGATTTATTAGACGTCTTTGGGAACTATTATGAAAATGTATGCCAATGCTGACTTGAGGGGTGGAACATGCAACAAAGTGGAGTATATTAGGAAGGACGGATTGCTGAGTCTCTCCATGGTGCATAGCGAACAAATAAATACCCCTATAACTAAATTTCAAACATCTGTTAAAAACCTGGGGGTTTAAGAGATCTTTTGGCTAATAGTATGTTTTTCATCTTGAAGCACTGGGACAATAACTTTTAAACAGGCATGCAGGTGCACACGTGCATGCGCCCAGGGACGCAGATATTTTATAATATAAGCACTTATATGTTATAAAATAGGCTGAATGTGCACACTTGTGTACACATTTTTAAGTGGGCACGTGCCTATGTGTGCAAATGCTGTTTCTACCGCGAAAATGGGGGGGGGGGGGGGGGGATTTTAATAGACACACACCCACTGATGCAATTGATCATAAGAACATGCCATGCTGGGTCAGACCAAGGGTCCATGAAGCCCAGCATCCTGTTTCCAACAGTGGCCAATCCAGGCCATAAGAACCTGGCAATTACCCAAACACTAAGAAGAACCCATGCTACTGATGCAATTAATAGCAGTGGCTATTCCCTAAGTATAATTGATTAATAGCCATTAATGGACTTCTCCTCCAAGAACTTATCCAAACCTTTTTTGAACCCAGCTACACTAACTGCACTAACCACATCCTCTGGCAACAAATTCCAGAGCTTAATTGTGCGTTGAGTGAAAAAGAATTTTCTCCGATTAGTCTTAAATGTGCTACTTGCTAACTTCATGGAATGCCCCCTAGTCCTTCTATTATTCGAAAGTGTAAATAACCGAGTCACATCTACTCGTTCAAGACCTCTCATGATCTTAAAGACCTCTATCATATCCCCCCTCAGCCGTCTCTTCTCCAAGCTGAACAGCCCTAACCTCTTCAGCCTTTCCTCATAGGGGAGCTGTTCCATCCCCTTTATCATTTTGGTTGCCCTTCTCTGTACCTTCTCCATCGCAACTATATCTTTTTTGAGATGCGGCGACCAGAATTGTACACAGTATTCAAGGTGCGGTCTCACCATGGAGCGATACAGAGGCATTATGACATTTTCCGTTCTATTAACCATTCCCTTCCTAATAATTCCTAACATTCTATTTGCTTTTTTGACTGCTGCAGCACACTGAGCCGACGATTTTAAAGTATTATCCACTATGATGCCTAGATCTTTTTCCTGGGTGGTAGCTCCTAACATGGAACCTAACATCGTGTAACTACAACAAGGGTTATTTTTCCCTATGTGCATCACCTTGCACTTGTCCACATTAAATTTCATCTGCCATTTGGATGCCCAATCTTCCAGTCTTGCAAGGTCCTCCTGTAATGTATTACAGTCTGCCTGTGATTTAACTACTCTGAATAATTTTGTATCATCCGCAAATTTGATAACCTCACTCGTCGTATTCCTTTCCAGATCATTTATATATATATTGAAAAGCACCGGTCCCAATACAGATCCCTGAGGTACTCCACTGTTTACCCTTTTCCACTGAGAATATTGACCATTTAATCCTACTCTCTGTTTCCTGTCTTTTAACCAGTTTGTAATCCACGAAAGGACATCGCCTCCTATCCCATGACTTTTTCACTCAACGCACAATGAAGCTCTGGAATTTGTTGCCAGAGGATGTGGTTAGTGCAGTTAGTGTAGCTGGGTTCAAAAAAGGTTTGGATAAGTTCTTGGAGGAGAAGTCCATTAATGGCTATTAATCAATTATACTTAGGGAATAGCCACTGCTATTAATTGCATCAGTAGCATGGGTTCTTCTTAGTGTTTGGGTAATTGCCAGGTTCTTGTGGCCTGGTTTTTGGCCTCTGTTGGAAACAGGATGCTGGGCTTGATGGACCCTTGGTCTGTCCCAGCATGGCAATTTCTTATGTTCTTATGTTCTTATCTTGCATATGCAGACGCAGAACCAAAAAACTGCTAATGATGTATTTTCTGTGATGACCTTTGCTCTCCCTCTATGACTGATCTTAACCTTGTATTATTTTGTTCTTGAGGAGTCTGGGCCCTTACTTTCAAAGTAATCACTTGTGCTAATCTAGGTCCTGTGTGACAAAATCTAGGCAAATGTGGCCAAGCGTATTACATTGAGCTTCAGCACCGGGAAATAAATTATCCTTCTCAGTTGTATAGTTCTTCTCTAGCAGGGTTGCCAACTCTTTCCATGTTACCCCTTATAGGTTGAACTAGATCTGCTTTTTTTTTTTTTTTTTTTTAACCACATTTCATCTATGGATCTTTACTTCTGATTTCTTAGAAGCATTGGCATATACACCAGATCCATAGGTATAATGGGGTAATATTCTGAACTGTTTAATCTAGTCCAGATGACATGGAGTTGAGTTTGTAAATCTAGGCCCTACTGTTATATGTTCATTGTTGGAGATTTTTTGCCCACTGCCTGCCAGTAAAATATTAATAGAGAAAGAAAGAAGTCATATTGTGAAGAAATATAAAGAAATACATATGCAAAAAACAGCCTTATTTGGGCTCTGTGTTTTCTTTTTAACACTTTTCAACATGTCTGAAGAGTGCTTATGTGGTGTTTTAAGCCATCCATCTGTTCGTTCTGTCCAGAGACAAGAAAATGTTCATTGAAATGGACTGATTAGATTGAAACTTTGAATGAAGTCCTGCCACGGTTTCGATAGTTTCCTTAATGAAATTCACCAGAATCTGATCAGAGACCCTCCCAAAATGTGGACACTTTCACCAAAAGCAGGTTACCGACGCCTTTCCTTTCCTGTGTTATATTAGAAACAATAGTGAGAAGGTAAAATATGCTACAAAAATCTATGCGTACGCATGCTTCTGACTAAATTGTTTATAATAACAAAGACAGATCCTTTCTTGAAAGAGAGACGTTTTTTTTTTCAAAGAGATTAAAACATTTGTTTAGAAAAATAAAGTTATGGACTAATTCTAAAATTAATAATTTGGAAGTTTAATTAGTGTATATACCTCTATGTCTATCTATCTATCTATCTATCTATCTATCTATCTATCTATCTATCATAGAGAGAGGTAGATATTTGTACATATCCATCTATGTAAGTTATCCGGTTAAGACCTATCCAGCCAACTTACACAGGATATTTAGCAGAATGGCTATGCTGCTGAATATCCCCGTAAAAACTGACGCTTAGCCAGATAACTCTTATCTGGCTACCTTATTTATACCTGCTCTATGGCAGGTATAAAACTTATGGCAGGTCTAACTTATCTGGTTAACCTGATAAGTCTGAATATCGGCACTTATCCACCTAAGTTAACAAGATAAGCAGTGCTGCATTGATATGCTTATTGCCCACCCTTAAGATATCTGGCTATCTACTTAGCCGGATAAGTACTTACCCAGCTAAGTGGCAACTGCCAAAAGTAGATGGATATTCAATGGCCACCACTTGGCTGGATAAATCACTATTTATTCGGCTAAGTAACTTTGAATATCAGCCTCATAATGTGTAAAATATTGGTGGAAAATTGGGTCTTAGAATTTAGGTTAACACATATCACCAATTATGCCAAACTCTATGATGTTCTGTTGTATGTCAATTTCTTGTAGCTCTTACTTCCTACAGAATATAGCCTGAATAGTATGTGGGTGGTTACTTCCTACAGCGCGTAGTCTGAATAGTATAAGTGGGTGGTTACTTCCTACAGCGCATAGTCTGAATAGTATAAGTGGGTGGTTACTTCCTACAGCGCGTAGCCTGAATAGTATAAGTGGGTGGTTACTTCCTACAGCGCGTAGCCTGAATAGTATAAGTGGGTGGTTACTTCCTACAGCGCGTAGCCTGAATAGTATAAGTGGGTGGTTACTTCCTACAGCGCGTAGCCTGAATAGTATAAGTGGGTGGTTACTTCCTACAGCGCGTAGCCTGAATAGTATAAGTGGGTGGTTACTTCCTACAGCGCGTAGCCTGAATAGTATGTGGGTGGTTACTTCCTACAGCGCGTAGCCTGAATAGTATAAGTGGGTGGTTACTTCCTACAGCGCACAGCCTGAATAGTATAAGTGGGTGGTTATTTCCTACAGCATGTAGTCTGAATAGTATAAGTGGGTGGTTACTTCCTATAGCACGTAGCCTGAATAATATAAGTGGGTGGTTACTTTCTACAGCGTGTAGCCTGAATAGTATAAGTGGGTGGTTACTTCCTACAGCGCGTAGCCTGAATAATATAAGTGGGTGATTAATTCCTACAGCGCGTAGCCTGAATAGTATAAGTGGGTGGTTACTTCCTACAACGCGTAGCCTGAATACTATGTGAGTGGTTACTTCCTACAGCGCCTAGTCTGAATAGTATAAATGGGTGGTATGTGTCATTCATTATGCAGAAAGAAGCTGGCATAGCCATCAGATGAGAGCCCTATTGAGCTCATGACCTTGCAAAATAAAAATCCCCGAAAACCAGAAAGCTTAATTCAACCCAAAACGCATGGCAGAAACACATTTTATCTTACCTTAATGCCTATTGAATGGAAAGCCAATTGATGAGGAAGACAGGAAAGCATAGTGGAGGGTGGCTGAGATCAGGCAAAGGGTACAATGAGGACTAACCTTGCTGCATACCCATGTAAAGAAAACCATAATTTGGTCACCCAACGCACCATGTGATTGATCTCTATACTAAGAGCTCAGGGCATGGTGTTGGGTGCTTTTGCTTTTCTCCGGGGAGGGAATGTGCATACGGTTGCGAGCTGACTCCAGATTGTCAGGACAGGCTGATTTCGTTCTGGTTTTACCCCACTGCCTGCCTGGACTTGTTTTCTTGCTTTTCAATAGGGGACACAGGAACTACAAATCCCCTGTATGCAGTAGGCTAAAACCACGATTGGATCAACCAATCCTGAAAAAATGGAACAGTTGGCAGCCTGGGATGTGTAGACAGTAGGGCCCCAGGAAGGAATTTTCTATCTTTTAGGTGTTGTAGGTTTTTTTTCTGCACTGCAGCATCTTAGTATTATTTCATAATAAATATGAGGCACTATATGTACCCCCGCATACCATAGTATATTACTAACTGAGAATTATGTGAGTTATTTGCACAAACAAGCCAGCAACATTGCAACATCGCATTTTTGCCACTTGTGATGTAGTAGAACCCATCTGACGTTGGCACATAAATCTCCCATTTCCAAACTGTATGGTGTTTGATTTATGTAGCATTTTCTTTTGAAACTGTTTCTTGCTGTATATATAACTTTACCTATATATATATATATATAAAAATAATATCAAGGCTAAATCCAACAGTTCTTATTGTTTCAGTTTAGCCATAAGCCTGAGGTGATAGGTGAGGCACGGCGCGCACAAAGCAGAGACACAAATGAGTCCTGGAGCCCATCCCGGGCCTCATGAGGGTGCAAAGAGAACATGATTGGTATAGCCTTAGGCAAATTGCATACTCTTGTTTCCTACGAGAGCCTGCAAATTACATTTGTAGTTCAGAAATGCTGAGAAAGAAAGGTAGAAAACGGAATTAAGCTATTTCTGCCTTATCCTGCCTCTAAGCTTTGTAAGATGGCAGAAAGCAGTTTCTTAGACGTCATGGGGGCCACCAACAGTTGGTCTGTGGTGACCCTCGGGGGACACACATGACCTTATCAGGACAAAATGCTCTGGCAGAGGAACTTCTGACAGTCAACCTCTTAGCTCAGTCACAAGCTCTTAGAATAAACCTTGTGTTTAGCGGGCAGCGTTTTGCATTGTTTTTTTATGCCTAAGATGAATAATATCTTTAAAAATAGGTGAATGAGTCCAAAGGCTTCTGTTTCCAGCTCTTTTTATTTGACTACAGCTGTCAGGGTGCCTTAGAGGTGCTACTGATGCCTAGAAAGTTGTTCTCTTTTCTGATATCCATCAGAACCAATTGGTCTGCTGGGCTGACACATTTCTTTGTTCTAAACTCAGAGCAATTTCCAGAATTCAGAAAACAGCAAAAACATCAATTACTACCACTGTTATTAATCATTTCTAAAGTACCACTAAATGTACACAGCACTGTACACATAAGAGACGATCTCTGCTGCACGGAACTTACAATCTACTCAAGACAAACTTATTTGACAAACAAGAGTCCTTGGAAAGTATATTTGTTGTAGACAAGTGGTTAGGATTTAAAAGCCGCTTAAAAAAAAGTGAGGATTTTAAACTGGATTGAATATGGCCTGGGAGGGAGCATGTTGCACTGATGTAGGAAATCTATTCCAGGCATACAGTGTAGCAAGGTGGAAAGGGCATGTGTCAGGAGCTGGCGGCAGAGGAGAAGAGCACAGATAAGAGCGACTTCCCTCGATGAATGGAGATCATGAGGAAGGATGTAGGGAGAGAGACGAGAAAATAGGAGCTGCAGAGTGAGTGCCTTTATAGGCGAGCAAGAGAAGCTTGAACTGTGTGCAGAAGCAGACAAACAGCCAACATAGTGACTTGAGGAGTGGAGTTACATGGTCATAGCAATGCTAAAGAAATATAAGTCATGCAGCCAAATTTTGAGTAGATGCAGTGGAGAAAGATGGTTCAGTGGGAGGCTTACGAAGAGCAAATTTTATAGTCTAAACGGGAAGTGATATTAGAGTGGATGAGCATTTTGGTAGCATGCTCAGATAGGAAGGGACAGATTTTAGTACTGTTATAAAGGAAGAAATGGCATGCTTTAGCAATGTTGTGGATATGCATAGAGAAAGAGAAAGAGAGGCTCACAGATAACCCCAAAGTTACAGGGTAAGGAAACTGGGAAGATGTGAGTGCCATATACAGACAGAAAAAGAAGGAAGAGGCGAAGCAGGTTTGGGGAGAACATGTCTTGGCCATACTAAGTATAAGGTGGTGGTGGCATATACAGGTGGCAACGTCAGAGAAGTAGGCTGAAATTTGGGATTGGATTCATGGTAAAATGCATGGTGCAGAGAGGTGCTTCTGGCAGGCATCAGCATGAAAGTAGTCCTGAAAGCTGTGGGAGAAGATCAGAGGGAAAAAAAGTGTAGTGGGAAAAGAGATGAGGGTCTAGGACAGAATCATGAGGCACCCTGACTGATAGTGGAATAGTGGTGGAGGCAGAACCACCAGAGAATCTGGTACAAGTATGATGGGAGAAGTAATTACAAAACCAAGCTAGAGCAGAGTCCTGAAATCCAATCAAGGTGTCAAGGAGTAGATGAAGACAGCAATGATAAAAGCAGCGGATAAGTCAAGGAGGACCAGGATCAAGTAGAGACCCTTGGCTTTGGCCATGAAGAGGTTACTGGAGACTTTGGTGAGAGCAGTTTCTCTCTGGAATATAGCTATCAAAAGCCAGACCGAAGCAGACTCAGAATGGCTTGAGATGAAAGCAAGTCAAGACAGCCAAGGTGAATGGCATATCCAAGCAGCTTGGATTCAAAAGGGAGGAGAGAGATGCAATAAAAGTTAGCCAAACAAGGGTTCAGTGAAGATTTTTTGAGGAGTGGTGTGACCACAGCATGCCTGAAGGAACAGTTGCAGTGGTAAGTGAGCAGCTGAGGATGTAACAGAAGCAATGACTGCAGGGGAGATAGATGTGAGGAGCTGTGTGGGAAAGGAGTCAGAGAAACAAGAAGGGAGATGGGAGGAGTAGAGAAGATGTGCAGCTTTCCTCTTCTGTGATTTCAGAAAAGGAATGAAGTGTGGCAGAGCCAAAGGAAGGTAAGGTGAATAAAGCAGGGGTGGAGAGGGTGGCCTGCTGGAGAATTCACGATAAATCTTGTGAATCTTCCTCATGGAAAAAGTCAGCCATAGTAGTCAGGGCAGAGAGAAAGGGAGGATGGGAGGGGGGAGGCAGTTTGAGGAAGGAAGTGAATCTGGCAAAGAGATGGCAGGGATTGGAGGGAAGGATGTTCATCAGCTAGATATAATAATCTTGCTTGGCAAGCGCACTTATATCCTTGTAATGAGGTGGGCATGAATCTGGAGTAAATGAAGTCAGCATGGCAAGGGAATTCCAGCGAAAGACGCTCTGCAGAGGAGACACAGAAAAGGTAGGGAGCAAACTCTGGAGGCGAGCCAAGGCTGGAGTTTGGCACACCTTACGGGAAGCAGGATGAGTAGAAAAAAATGTCCAAAGCAGAGGATAATATAGAGTTATTAGAAGAAACTGCCTCATCAACAGCTTCTCTCAAAGCTGTAGAGGAGAGGAGTGGATGAAGGGGGGTCAATAACTTGGATATTCCTAAAGGCATTGATGGTGATTGGACAAGACCACATGGGTGGGTGGGGAAGAGGATATTAAATGTGAAAGTTATCGGATCATTGTCAGTGAAAGGAAGAACTGAGGTGGAGAAGCCTTGGCGAGTGCAGTTGGAAGAAAGCATTGGCCAAGCCGGTGTGCGGAAGCAGCCTGAGATCAAATGAAAAAGTGAAGGCAAAGAAATCCAAGGTAAAAGAATCAGAGGGGCCATGACCATGGGGCTTGAAGTCCCCAAGAATAAGGGAAGGGGAACAGAGACGAACAAGGAAAGCAAGGAATCCAAGTCGGCAAGAAAGGGGGAAATGGGGAAATCTATCGGGGGGGTGGGGGGGGGGATGACAGCTTATCCGGAGTAAAATTGGGGTGAAAAGACAGACAGAGCGGGCATCAATTGAAGATATGGTTATGAGGTGGAAAAAGGGGCTGAAACCTGCAGGAGGAGGAGGAGTGCAGCATCCTGACACTGCCACCCCAGCCTACTGAGCATGATGTATAGAAATAATAATCTCCATGACAGAGAGGTGCAGAAATGCAAAATAAAAAAACAAATACTATATCTGCTGTTTTCTGGAAACTACAGAAGACCATAAAAACTGCCAAATTGGGTCAGGCCCAGTATCCCGCTGCCAACAGTGGCCAATCCAGGTCACAAGTACTTGGCAGGATCCCAATGGCTGAAATAAAAGTTTCGGCATGACTGATGTGCAGGGTGGATGAAATCTTCTGCATTCATTTATGGTGTTACAGAGCTCACATTTAACTTTCTGAGATGGATTCAATGTGACTTCCCAGCATTTAGTCAGATGTAATTGTAACTCAAATGCAATGCATTCTGAACATTTCTGAAGGAAAGTTGTTACACGAGGACTACTGTATATATGTGGGAATGGGAGGTTTATTTTGTCAGCTTTCAAATGAATTACACAAAGAGAACATTATTGAGGGGTCCATTTACCAAACTACTTTACAGCTAATGTGCAATTTAATGTGCTTTAAAATGCATTTAACACACATATTCTATACCAGGGGCAACCAATGCCGGTCCTGGAGAGCCACAAACGGTCCAGGTTTTCAGGATATTAACAATGAAAATGCATGAGATAGATTTGCCTACAATGAAGACTGTGCATGCAGATTTACCTCATGTATATTCATCAAAGGTATTCTGAAAAGTTGGCTGTCGAGGACCGGAGTGGGCCACCTTTCTAAAACATGGACCCATCAATGCCACTCTCAGAGGAGCTAGGGAGGGGGCGTTGTGTGATGCTGGGGGGTGGGTATAGATGTTGGGGCAGGTATTGCATAATTCTGGGAGAGACATGGTTGTCAGAGGAGGGTGATATGTGTATGATGTGGGGAGAGAATGGCCTGGTCAGCGGGTAGGAGTGCTGTGCAGTGAGAGGGGAAGCTTGAAGGTGGATGAGAGCCCCCACGGGTGGAAACCCCTTTGCCCCTGCACGAGGTCCTGCAGCCCATGCCAACCAAACCCACATTTCCATATTACTGTATCTGGTCTAGTTAATGATGGCTGCAGGGGAAGACTCATCTCAGCTCCATGAAAGTGGCTGCGTTTCAGTTTAACCTGGTCATTTTAACATGGTCGTGATCTGCATCTCATTAGCTTTGTAAATTCTGTTAAAATCTGAGGTTTAATGTGCCAGCTATAATCGGCAGGTATATAGACCCCTGAATTTGAATGCCAGCAATGGCATTAGTAAATCAGGTTGTTGATAGGGATTTGTTAGGTCTCAGATGTGTATTTATATTTTTCTAGAAAAAAAGAAATTGTTTAGAATGAACTTGATAGATTAAGCTGAGATGGGGTTCATGGGGAGTTAGGGGTGGTATATACGGTCTAAATGGCATAACAAAGTAAAACAGAGATTTCCAAAATCTGAAAGGACGGAACATCACATTTTAAGGTTACCAGCATTATGATACCCATGTCTTAGGTTTTATTGTATGTGTCCATTGTTTTATTATTTTTATGTTATTGCTAAGTGAATGTAATAATAGCAGTTTGTTATGAGCAATTTTCTGTTGTTTTGATGGTTTTATTTTGCTTTTGATTACATTGCAAACTGCTTTATTGTAGAACGTGGTTTAGCAACTTTAAAAATAAACTAAACTAACATTATTAACATTTGACCTATTTGGCTGTTTTATTTATTGCTTATTTATTAAATTGTTAGCAGGATCTTTATACTGGACAGGTGATTGCTGACAATCTGACTGACTGCCCTCGTCTACAGCAAAAGGCAGTGGCCCCTTCTCCTCCATGTAGCAAGATTCTTTGTTGAACAGGTGCACCAGGGAATTAACCCCATATTAACCATGCTGGTTCTAGCCTTTCGATTTGATAAGGATTTTCATTCATTTGCTGCAGCTAAAAACACAGGTTTCATTCTTATGCACAAACTGCCCGAATTTCACAGCTGTTATAACAGTGATTAAACTCTGCTTAGCTTTAAGTGAACTTGGGGATAAATCATCTCATACTCTGCAATCACCTTTGCTATGCTTTGGTGTTTAGGAGACACCAGGAAAGAGTAGAGGTTTATTGTCTTTTGGCAGGGGTCTGCTATAAATAGAGATATTTGCATTTTGCAGTTTAATGGAAAATTGTTGCCCAAAGAGTGAAATATGATCAGCAAAGGATTTTGCTTATATGAATATTCTGCCCTGGAGATTCAAAGAATGTGGTCAATATCTGTGCGCACTAGACACGATTCAAGATTCCAGGAGGTGCAGAATTTTCTGCACCTCCTGGGGAGGGAGAATTAGATTTATAATAAAATCAGGAGGGGGAAGAGTTTCCTAGCAACCACTGTCAGCAGATGATCCAATCAGGAAGCTGAGGCAGTATATCTGTCTTTTGCCTTGATAGAAAAGGGAGAAAAGGGCCTGAGGATTGCACCCAGAAAAAAAATGGCATATTTCTTAAATGTGTTGAACCTTCTTTTGGTTCTTTTGCAGTATATTTTTAAACCACCGGAACAGGTGTGATCTCCTGAACAGTTGCCCCCCTCACATCATTATGGGAGCTGCCTTCCTTAAGGAAGCACATGAATAAAATTGCCTCGAAATGCCTTTGGGCCAGTTGTTCTGCATATCCTAGTGCACAGTGGCCATGTACAAAATTGACCAATAGCTATGCAGGTAAACGTATGTATCTATGCCCTGTAGGCACGGAGTTTTAATGGAGTGAGCAGAGGTGGTTCCAGGGGTGGGGCCGGGGAAAGGGGTTTGCACTTATTTGCATATTTTTGCATTTTCAAAATTATTGTGCATAAATCACCCTCCCCTCCCCCAAAAAAACAAAAAAACCCAAAAAACTTGGTGCACCAATTAACAGAGGCAATTGTGTGTGGGTAGTTTTGGCTTGCTCATTCTCAAAGAAAACTTACGCACGTAAGTTAATTTTGAAAAGTGGGTAAAAGAATGTGGGTGACCGACTTCAAACTTATGCAGGCTGTTAAGAGAAATACCCCCTTTGTGTTCTGTAAACAAAACTCATGGAGCAAAGCTTAGAAAAACAAGAATGAAAAATAACTGGTTTATTAAAGCAGGGTTCACTGCTGTTCAGCACCATGGCCTGGACAGCTCCTACGACAAACAAAAGGGCCAATATACTAATGTGCTTTAAGGCTAATGACGTGTAACACATGTAAAACGTATTAAAGGTCAATTTTAATGCAGCTTAGTACATAACCACTTTCCCCAGTACTGTTTATACAGCATCAGACTGGATATTTCCTTTTCTCCTGCACTTCTTCAACATGTGGTCTTCTTTCCCTTCTCTTAAATTCCCAAATTAAAACCATTCATATTTGCAGAAACACTGTTAATATTTCTGTTTGGCTGTGTAAGAAAAAAAGATGAAACATGTGGATAATTATTTAGAGCAGAAGGCGTAGCTTAAAGAGCGGACAGCAGGAAATAGACTCAAGTCGACTGACAACTGAACTGCTGCTGAGGGAACAGCGGAAATATTTATTTGGATGTTGTGGTTGGTTTTGGTCTAATCCCAGTCAAATACAGTTTTATTCTCTAAGAGCACAGCTTTCCCAAATATGGGTCATTTTCAAAGAGTGCAAAGTCCGTGCCAGTTTTATCCACAGATTTTACATTAATTTTCAAAGCAAAAGTACCCAGGTATTTAAAGATTTGCAACTGTTTGCAAAACATTTACACCTGGTAAAACGTGTGAGTAGTTTTCTCAGGGAAATTTGCACACATCCTGTTTAAAATGAAAAAGTATGTGCTTAAGTCGGAAGCACCTTCCCAACTCATCAACCCTGGGGGATACCTCTCCAGTATGCAGGTAAACATTTGCACACACGGACGGTAACTTTCAAACCGGTGTGTGTGTGTGTGTGTGTGAGCTCATTTGCATGCATCTATTAGCCCACACCCAGGTGCAGGGGTCATTTTATAACATACGCGTGCATATGTGTGCACAAAATAGCCTGGTTTATGTACATGTGTGCACAAAATTTTAAGTGGGCTCTTGCATGCACCTGCAAATGCTGCTTCTACTGCCTAAATTGAGGGATTTTAAAAGGGGTGCGCACCGACAGCATTCCCAGTTTTACCGCTTTCCTCATTTCACCTACTTTAAGAGATAGGCCCTCCAAACCCCCTAGTTTAATAGTTAGCCCCAACCCTTAAAACCCAGAAGATCTGCCTAGTTTTCTTTTTTTTTTTTTAATATTACACGTCATCCATAGCAGAAGTAAAGTTACGTGGCATGCTAAGTTGCAACAGCATTTGCACGCACATCTTAGGTTCGTGCCCCCAAAAAATGCCCATGCCCCACCCAGTCCATGCCCATGCCCCACCCCTTTTTGAAAACGTTCACCACGTGCGAGGTTGCAGGAGATGCACGTGTATCTCAGTGGCTTTCTAAAATCCGCTCGGTGCGTGCGAGCCTAACGACATCTTTGCTCAACCTCTGATCGATGTGCTTGTCGGGCTTTTAAAAATTCACCTCGTAGGTTGTTTGCTTAGATTTTAAAAAGCCTTATGGGTGCATGTTACATAGTTCCTGGTTGGGTGCAGGGGGAGGTGGATGGGGGGAGAGGAAGGGAGGGAGGGGACACTTTGTAGGGTTCAGTTTGATACTCTATGTGGACCATTGTAAGGGGCACTTCGATTCGGGGTGTGTTTTCATGAGGTGGGTTGGAGTTAGGGGGAGGGGTGGTGTTACAGACACATTCAGAGGTATTCATTATAAAATTGTCATCGTTAAATAATTGTTAGCCTTGTAAGTGATGAAAAGGAGTTGATTTGTACAATGCAGGTAACAGACACTGCAGTGTACAAATCAACTCCACATGTTAGAATTTTCATCACTTATAAGGTCAAAAATTCTTTAATGATGCCCATTTTACAATGGATAACTCTGAATGTGTCTGTAACAACACCCCCCCTAACCCTAACCCACCTCCCGAAAACTCACTCTGAATGAAAGTGCCTCCTTATAATGGTCGCTATACAGAGTGACAGACTGAGCCCTATAGTCTCACTCTCACTCACTCACTCACTCTTGCACCTAACTGACACATGTAAGATATGTGCAGACATGCATGAAGAGTTTTTTATTACTTACATGCATGGGTTATAAAATACTGTGTATTTTTTTGTGTGGCGATATGCGTGATTATGGGCGCACATGTGGCCCTTTTAAAATCTACCCTATATTGGGCAGATAATTTTATAAACCCCATTTCCACAGATACATCATTGCTTTAGCAACAGAAACAATTTGTAAAATTGCCCTCACAATGCACAGCTCATGTGTGCCAGTAAGCGCTTTGTCACATTCAGGGTGTGGTCTTACTAATCACCTATGTTTTCTGAGAGGTGGATTTAAGGAAGTGCATACAGAATTCACGGCAATGGGAAGAAAGCAGGGTGGTTACCACGGTGGTCCACGTGGATAGACAGAAAAAGAGGTCGACAAACAAGTTGTAGGTGATGAAAGGCATCCCTTACAATGTATTTGTTGACTTTTAATTCTGTGTTCTCAATACAGTTTGTAAGGTGGTGTTGAATTAAAGACGCGAGTATTTTTCAGCAGAAAGGTAGTACTAGAACAAAGGGGGGGTCAAAACAGGCTTCACGCAGTAAAAGTACATTAAGGTTAATGAGCAGACTAACCAGTGTGCTATGTATGAAGCCTGAATAAGGAGAAAAACGCACACCGTTGAATACATATGTGGGCACTTTCAATTTTTCACGTGCTTGCATATGACAAATGGGTATATAGCATGCTAATGCCATTATTAGTCACTAGCACAAATTATGTACTAGAGCCCCCTGAGCAACAGCTAAATTTAGCGGGCACTTTCAGGGGTTCATTTGGTAACATCCTGCATAAATTCGCTGCAAATATTTCCACGCAAGTGCCATCAATTTTCACAGAGAACTGACGCGCATGAGATTGCTTCGAAAATTATCCGACCAAAACCACTTGAATGCATTTACACCCTACTAATTTGCAGGTGGTAAATTTTTAGGGAAATTTAATGCTCATACTATTCAAAATCCCAAACCCTTCCCCAGCCCCACCCCTGGAATGCCTCTGGTCAGTCCATGTAAATTTATGCACATTCAGGGCTTATGAACGCAAATGTTCCCACACTTTACAATAGGCCACTTCCATAGGTAAAGAAACACGTTTGAAAATTTACCCTCCCTGTGCACTAAATTTAGTTTCTTCCAGGGCCTGTATTAACCTGTCAGCTCACTGCTTCCACACACTAACAAGGTATTAATGGGGGAAGGCTGTGTCTCTGGCCTTCCCTCCAACAACGTTTCAAGTCTTTCAAAACACCCTCAAAAGTCTTCCCTCTCCAAATTCAAAGTCATCCATTCCCCTAAGCCTCTAAATTCAGTCTCCCAACCTCCCCCCCTGGTCTTTCCCTGGACTGCCTGATCTACCAATGGGCCTCCCGCCCCAAGATATCCAGATCCCAGGACCCTTTCAAATTATCCCTATGCTAAGCTGGCAGGAGTAGAGTCCTTTTTTTAGAAGTTGGTGGCAGCAGGTCAGGAGGGAGTTGTGCTCTCTCCTTTCCCCATCATCTGAATGGAAATGTGTGTGGGGGGGCACCTGTCGAGGAGAAGGAAGGTCTGGGAGGGTTGAGAAAATGAACCTTTGATCTTGGGAGATTGGGAGACAGAGGGGCACAGCAGCCACTTCAGGATTGTATTCAGGTAGTTGTTGGTATGGAGGGGTATTGGGGACATGGAGGTCCCTTCAGCATTGTGTCAAGAGGTTTTGTGTGGGGGTGATTGAAATTTGGCAGCATCTTCAGCTTTGCGTTGGGTGGTGGTGGGGAGAGCACAGCAGCCCCTTAAGCATTGTGTCGGGGTGGGAGTTTCATTTCATCTCTTACTTATATATCACAATCCCAGGTACAAGATTTGCCCATAGCGATGTACGACAATATAATCAAACATGCCTTCAAATAATAAATAAAATCAGAAACTTATGTAACCCCACCCCGGTGTGCGTGTCCTGCACGGGTGGGGCCATACACTTATTTATAGTTTCTTTGGGGCAGGGACCCTGGCTAGCTCTTCTGCTTCCCTTTACTCCCAAGGTGTGGATCCTTTCAACTGGGGGAAGAAAGGGGTCCTTTTGGGGCCCAGTGTGGGGTGACTGACGTCCTACCTTTAATTCCCTGGGCAAGGTGAATTTCTATGCAGTGTGTGCTGTGTGCCTAAATAGCATGCAGGAGCCACTGGGTTAGTGTCCAAAACAATATCTTTACTGCAAACACTGACGGATTGATGGCGCAATATATATATGACTTCCAGCACCACAGTCTTTTTCTCGTTTAGTTACAACCTTTATCCATTATCGGTGCAAGGGTCTTCTACTTGGACAAGGGGCTTTCCATCCTCCTCGATTAGGTGAGATGTCGATCTCAGTGGGCAGGGTAACCTTTCAGTGAACAGGAAACCCCATCCAAGATGGCCAAAATCTGTTTCTGCACAGGGAGAAAATTCTCTCTCTCTCTCCCCAGGGGCTTTGAAGACTCTGGATGGGTGTCCTCCTTATTGTAGATGATTTCTCACTCACGGTTAGTAGTTCTTTTCTCTTTCTTTTGATGGGGATCTCTGTTGGGGAGGGACCCTGGGTGGAACTGCGGCTGACAGGTCCACGGAGGAGTAGGAAGAGGAGCAGAAACCCCTTCCTCCCAGATTTTCAAAATGAACTTCTTCTGGTTCCCAAAAGCAGCTGCCTCTTGCAAGGGAGTCACCACTACTTCTGGGGCAGGTCTTCCCTAACCCTGGGGGGGTTCCTGAACATAGGGTTCCCTATTCCCTGAGTTCCAGAAAGGCCCAGGCATCCAGCCCAGGCTCCTACCAATTAAAGCCCAAAATAGTCCCCCAGACAACCACGCTGCACCTTGGGAGAAGAGTACAGCAGTGGAGCCCTCGACCTGCCCTGAAGGATCCCAGGCAGGATGGAGCCCAGGACCGCAGGTAGATAAAAAATGCAGACAAAAACCTCCAACCTTCCTTTTAGACTGCCAACTTGGATTGCCCCCTCCGAACTCTTAGTGGAGCTCTGCTATAAAACCTCTATTGTGGGACATCCATTACTGCACCCTCAATGGGAGTGGCTGCCAACAAATGGATCCCCCCTAATTTCTCTCCCTCTAATTGCACTACCATGACGTCCAAGGAATTGCTGGTGATCAAAAAAGATGCCCTGGTTATTATTAAATAAACTAAAAAAAAGAACTATCTAACCTGATCTTCTCAAATCAAATCAAGCTGATGCTATTCAAGATTTTTTATGAAATAACCTTCATATATGGCATCATCGTAAATGTGCTACATATAAAACACTATTTTGTTTAACTCTGCCATTGTTTATAATCATGGGTCATTATAATTTTCATGTGATTGCAAAAATAATTATTGAAACGTGATGCTGAAAAAAACATGTGAAATTACACCACTAATACATTTTACTTTCAAAAATGTCTTTTCTTTAGTTAGCGTGTGTACTATCACCTGGACATTTAAAAAAACCAACCCCACATCGACACACGAGTTGTGAGTAGTTACAATTAAATAAAAACATTTCCGAAAAATTCTAACCTACTCACCATCTATTTACTAGCACAACATGGAAACACGGTGCCACCAGATTTATTTCCTCTGGCCCTATTCTTCGCCCAACCACTATCAACCCAAGAATAACCATGTTTTTACTCTTTTTTCCCCCCCTAAAAGCCCAAATAGTTTGATTCCAACTTGATCTCTAAAGGAGTCGAATTCCACAGTTTAGGAGCTGCCACTAAGAAACGTCTTCATGACTAGATTGGAGTGAAGCTGCTTGAGAAAACCATAAAGCACATACAGGCACATAACCCTTCTGCATTGGGTTTCTAATCTGCCTTTGAGGTTTGAGGGGAACAAAATCCTACTTTACTTTATCTGTCTCTTTCTCTTAGGGCTGGTTGTCAGGGGCGATTTCAAGGTGCAGTTATCATGGGATAGCATGCATGTTGTAGCAGAAACATTTTAGCAGGCACGTAAAAGTATTTAGTGTATCACCCATTAAGAGCTGGTTTAACATGCACGCAAAAATGTTTTGGTTTTTTTTTTAGCACGAGTTTCATTGCATAGATGCTCCTTTTGAGCTTTGAGGTTTTATTTCAGGACTTTGTGGATACGCATAGGAGAGGTGGGTGATGGGGTGAACTAAACGGAGATCTTGCATGCTCTTCTCTCCAAGACAGTGGAGTGCATGGAATGCAGACAAAAAGACTGTCCTGGTTAAGGAGAAGGTTTGCAGGTGGTCACGCTTTGTGGCGGGCAGCTGGGGTGTATCCTTGGCAGTGGGGACAGAGTAATAGGGCAGACCAGATGGGCTAAACGGGCCTTTGTCTGCTATCATTTTCTTAGCAACATGCATAGTAGATGCACTTCTTGTAGACTCTTGTTTGTCAGTTTCGACAAAATTGCTGGGCACCAGACAAAAAAGGGTCCAGATCGATGTGGGCCTTGTTTAAGGTTTCGAAATGTTATCTGATTAGCAAGTTATTAAGCACTAACTGGCTATTTATTTATTTATTTATTTATTTAATAATATCGGGGTCTGGAAATTGACCTGAAGTGGGATTAAATGGATGCTCCTTACGAGTGCTCATTGCAATTGAGGGCGCGCAGCTACATCTCCTAGGCGCCCGATGGATAATTCTTCCCTAGTGCATCCCTTTTAACTCAGCAGCTCATTTAAACATAGTATCAGGAACCCAGGAGACGTGACTGTGCGTGTGTTAGGGAAATGGGCCCTCAGTACGAGCGCCCGTTTTAACATGCGTCTTCTTGCATCGGCCGCTCTGTTCCTTAAACTAGCCCCTTCCTCTCTTCCTGTTTTCCCATCCGCTGCGGGTAAAAGGAAGGGAGGGGGTGAAACTGGGGTGGATAGCTGCATCTGTTTCTAATCTGTGATCCCTTTTTCTGTTCTTGATGAAGTCTGTGTTCTGCATGTGTGTGTGTGTGAACGAGGTGAGATGTTCTACTAGTTTGTAGGGATCGATAGCAGCTTGGCTTGTTCTGTTTTCCCAATACGAAAGTGTGTGGGCGGTTTAGGGCCTGGTGTAATATTTGCAGGGTTGTCTTTTCATACAGGGTTGTTGCTGTTTGAGTTCTTGGAGTTAGTGGTGTTTTGGTATGGCAGGTTTGCTGTATGGGTTCTAAGAGACTTTTGTGTAGGGTTTTGTGTTACTTCACAAAGTTCCCGGAAGGATTTTGAGTTAACTGTCAGCAGAATCTGAATTTAATTTCTATGCCGATTAGTAAGGGCAAACACCTCATTTCAGGCCAGGTAGCCATTCCAATGATTCTTTCAAACAATGAAGTATGAATTTCTTTTACTTGATAAATTTAAGGTATTTCTCGGGGGAGAGGGTGAGGGCGAGCTCATCGTCTGTGTACAAAAATTCACAATGACACAGTCATCAGACACCATGACATTATCTCTAAACCATATTCATAGTGGGGTAGATTTTAAAAGAAGCGCGCGCACGTCCACGCACACCATGGGCGCGCCGATTTTATAACATGCCGCCGGATTTTATAATACGCTCACGCATGTGGGGGCGGCGCGGGCGGGGGGGACCTAATATTACAAACATACGCGTAGCGATGCGATCAGGCCTTCTCCAGTTCCCTCCTAGTCCGCGCCAATTAAGGAGCGGACTGGGAGGGAACTTCCCTACCCCCTACCCTGATCTCTCTTCCCCTTCCCCTTCCCCTCTCCTCTCCTCTCCTCCCCAACCCCTAAACCCTTTCTCCTACCTTTATTTTGTTTTTTATTTTGTTGCTTACTGCTCCGTTGGAGCAGTAAGCAACTCTTGCGCGCCGGCAGTCACTTCCCCCGCTACGGCGGCAAATGGCCGCCGTAGCGGCCGCCACCAGCCCCGCTCTTCCCCCACCCCCGGAGTGCCCCTCTCCTTCGGCCCGGCACTTCTGTGCTTGACGACAGTTACGCGCATGGCCGAGCCCCTCTGAAAATGCGCCACGCACATAACTCCCGGATTTCTCGCTCACAGCTTTTTGAAAATCTACCCGATTGTGTATATACATTCAAAACAATGCTTAATATTTCGAAGTATGATGTCCAGTTATGTGCTGTTACAGGATTGTTTTAGGGAAGGGTGCCGGGGACGTAGTGATCGTTAAATATCAAACTCTCGGGGGGAGGTGGGGGGGGTGGAGGGACATGTATGGGCCACAAAGTTAATTGCACGGGAGGAGGAAGAGGTGCACGAATGACATTTCACCTAGGGCAGTGGTTCCTGAACCTGTCCCGAAGCCTTGCATCCAGGCAGTGCTTCGGGATGTCTTCACTGAATAAAACTTGTGGGAGAAGGGTTGCAGCTGCCTCGGGGCTTTTCAGTGCATGCCAGCTCACAGAGCCCGTGCTGATTTTATGTCAGGTTTCTGCAGCTATTACTGGGGGTCCAAAGATCTATAGCATTTTGGCCTGAGGAGACCAGCAGGAAGGAGAGAGAGGGTAGGGGATAAAGTCGAAGGAGGGATTGCTGCTAGGCAAGCAGTGGTGGACAGTCAGAGGGGGCTGCTGTTCTTGCTGCTGGGCAGAGGTGGGGATGGGGGGGGGGGGGGAGAGAGGGGGCTGCTGATGGGTGAGAAGTTGGAGAGGAGGCTTCCGTTGCCGAGCACGTGGTTAGGAGAGAGGGGCTGCTGAGCAGGAGGTGGGGGGGAGACGTGACTGCTGCTGGGCAGAGGGTAGGGCCCGCTTCTGGGGAGCTACAAGGCAAGGGACGGGTGGTAGAGGGGGGGGGGGGGGGGGAGCTACAGAGCAAGGAATGAGTGATGGAGAAAGAAAGGGATCCAGGGCAAGCAATGGGGGCAGGAGGGAGAGAAAGTGGGAGATGCAAGACAAGGCATGGGCGGGGGGGGGGCAAAGGAAAGAGCATTGTGCCGGAGCAGCCACTTGTAAGTCAGGATATGGGGAGGGGGTTTGAGGAGGAGGAGGAGGGAGAGAAGCGTAATTCTGAATATCTGCCCCTGCTCCCAGTTCTGCTCTGTGTTCTGCCATTATGTTACTCTGTGAGCCTTATTTACCTTGTTTTTATAATATTGCACGCTGTTTTTGTAGGTGAACGAGCATAAGACAAGAGTAGTAGCTACAGCCCACCGTCTCGACAACTGACTGCTGTATATTTTTGTTGCGTAGATAAGTGGCATGATCGTACGGAGAAATAATATTTCCCAGAGTTTTCAACCATGTTTACCATAATCAGGATCAAAATGCACTTCAAAATGATAGAAGGCGAAGCAGAAAATAGTGGTTGAAAGGCTCATTTCACCATTATGAGAAGGTTCAGCAGTTTGCCTTTCCTTTGTCTTAAAAGCTTTTTGCATTAAAATCATTAGAGGGGGTGCTCTGCCGTTGATGGATATAGTTGGGACAATCAGCGGCAAAGGACAAAAAAATAGATTCCTTGAATTAAAAAAAAAACACAGATTAATCTACTACATCTTCCTCTAGGTATAACTGACCCAAACTTCAATCACGATGAGATATTTCTGATCATTTCTAGTGTTTTGAAGTGTGCGGGCCTCTGCAATTTAAGATGGGAAGTGTAGCGCTGGTGGTATGAAATTTTAAGCAGCGATACCAGCTGGATTTTTTTTTCCAAATTCTTTCTTGGTTCCATTGCTTCCTCTTTGGACCTTATTCCTGGGTCATTTTTGTCTTGACCTATCTCATTGAAAAAAAAAAAAAAGAGTTTTGAATTTAAAGAGAATAAAATACGGTTCCTCGTGTTCACCTTGCACTGATGCCATCCACCTACTTTAAAACCTGTGATTCAGATTAGCGGGGCAGACTAAACAGAGGCAGCTTTGAAAAGCTTTCAACAGTAAAATCTCATCAAGGTAAATAAAGAGAAATCAGAATAAAAAGAATTATAATAATTTTAGGGGACAACTGAATTATCTTTTCTTTTTTTCTTTTTTTTATCCTGGACCTCTACTTTAATTTCCCTGAATATAATTCTCCAGGGGTTTCTATAAATCAGTCAAGAAAACTAGCAAATATTTTTCTTTTTTGTCCTGTTGAAAATGGAAAATGGACACAAGATCAGCTAGAAAACTAGTAGTAAACTGGGCAGCTTTCCAGAAGGTTCTTGTGAAGGGAAAAATAATAACGAACAAGTAACTTTTATTCACCATGGTCAACACCTTCCACTGGAAAAATATTTAATATTTTCAGCAAACCGGGCATTCTAGCAGTCATGTGTGCTGTCTGAAAATGTAATGAGGAACCATTAACATCATGTTAATTATTGGCATTAGTAAGCAGCTATAAAGCTTGTTGTTTGTTTTAGGTGATTATATATGTTTTCATGTAACTGCCTAGAATTATAGATATCTAGAAATATAAAAATAAATAAATAATTCTGGACATATGCCATATTCCTTCATATATTCAAAACAGCATGATGATTATTGGGACATACCTGAAACGGTAATTAATTTGAGCTGCTCAGTTTATGTATATATTTGTTTTTATTGACACATTTGGAAACTCATATGTTTTTACATATCAAAGGTATAAACATGGGTATCAAGATAGCTAATACAAAAAAACAAAATACCGGAACTGTAAATCAAAATATTAAATACATAAAATTAAAAAAATAAACACATTTACAATATAAAATAGTCTATTCTCTTAAAAGACAATCCTATAATCTTATTGTACAAATATTTAATATGCAATTATACAATTTTTCAAAAGAAACTTCTCAAAACATTCATACCTACCCATTCCTACATAACCAACAAAGAGTCATTGTTTCGCCAATACCTAAAGTTTCATCATTGGATATTGACATATATGCTTCCTTACATTAAAAGCAAGCTTCTCATATATTTACAATATCATTATAGAATACACAATCGGTAAATTATATTAATATACCTAAAAATACAAAGGCAAATATTTCACACATTGAACTGCTTTCAGTTAGCTGGAGTTGATGGTCGGCTGATAATATCAGTTATTTGATATTTTAAGGTCTTAACCATGAAATCTTCATTAGTATATGTAAGACATGTGAGGACCCTTGCATTAGTATGTTCCTTTCATCATATTCAAGGTAAGCAGAATTTCTCCTGAAGTATTAAATCAGCTTCTAATGATGCATAACAGTAGGGGCAAAAGTTAAACCTCTATTCAAAGCATTCAGCTCTTTAACAGATAGCAATCGTTTAGACAGATTAAGTACGTTACACAGTTGTTAAATTCTGTTGTCGATTGCTGCGATAACCCCTTGGCGTGTATTGGTTTGAAACAGTCATTGCCAATTTTTCTTGCTTCCCTGATTTTGCGGCCTTATAAAATGTGAGGCCTCATCATTAACAGTTTTCAGAAGGGTGCACCAAAGGTCGTGTGAATGACACTGTTTTCTTCTTTCAAATTTTTGTATTAACTCTTATGTTTTTGCCACCACAAACTTCCTGACCACCAGGATTAATGTTCCCGTTGAAGGACTTTGTTAAAATTTAAAATGCTGGATTTATTTCACATTGTCCTAAGTGAAAAAAAATAAACCTGTTCAGGCGAAACATGTTACTTGTCAACTTTTCTGAACCAAAATTGCAATTATTTTATGTTTCACCAAAAAATCCTTTTGCGGGTATATTTGTCTGGCATTAGTAGCAAACTTTCAACTCTCTGCCTTCTGCAGCAGGTCACAGTAGTGAGAATGAATATTCCATTACTTGTAAATTAAATTCCAAAACAGTCTACTCTTTCCTTCTACAGACTTGTCTGTTGTTGTAATTAATTATTATTGATGATTTTATTATATTATTATTTAAATGGTGCTATGAAAGACGTTATTACAGCCAAAAAGGCATCTTTCAAACTATGGAAAGCAGGTCATACTGAGGAAAATAGTAGTGAGATATGCACTGGCAAATTAGATGAAAAAACATTAAGGGGTAGATTTTTAAACATACATGTGCACGTCCATGTGCACACGCTACCCGGCATGCGTGCACATGGATGCACAATTTTATAAGATGTGCACGCCGGAGCACGCATGTTATAAAATCCAGGGCGGCAATTTTCGTGCGGCGATGCTTCGCAGCATTCCCCAGTTCCCTACCCCCTACCCTAACCTCCCTTCCCCTCTCCACCCCAACCCCTAATTCCTACCTTTCGCCTTCTTTTTCTTTGATTTCACAACATATTTCAGGTCCCGACCTGAAGTAAGTTGCCTGTGCTGGCAGGCTGCTGGTGCGTGATCCCCCCTGCACAGCGGCAAATGGCTGCTGCACCGGCGCCTCAAGCCCCATCCTTACCTGCCCCCCCCCCCCCCCCCCCCCCCCGGACTGCCCCTCCCTGCCTTCCTCCCCGTCCCTTTTCTTTGGCCCAGCTCTTGTGCACATAACGAGGGTTACGTGCAAGGCCGGGCCCCATCTAATATGTGCACAGCGTGTGCAAGGCCAAGCCGCGTGCGTAACCCCCCATATTTTATGTGCGTAGGCGATTTAAAATTCACCCGTAATTTATTTCATCATTTATATCACAATATGCAATAAAATTGTTCAATGTGGTTTACAGATAAAAACATCAAACAATAAGTACATAAATTAATAAAACAATAATACATTAAAAATTTACAGCATGACAAACTAAGGCCTGGATTCACCATTCTACCGCAGAATGGTGAATCCAGCAAAAACGGGGGGGCGAAGGGGGCGGGCCTGTGAAATCCCCCAGCCTTCGCACCACTGCGGTGCACTGGCTGCCGGCTTTAACACCGAATAGCAACACCATAAAAGGTGTAGTTATTCGGTGCGCTACTGGCGACGGTAATGTGTCTTACCTTATCGCCACCAGCGAAGACATCGTGGAGTCCGCCTCCTCGCCGCCTCGACTCCTCCCCTCGCCACCCCGACTCTGCCCTGACTCCGCACCTAGCAAGCTATCGCACGCGAAAAGGGACCTGTCGCGTGCGATAAGCATTTGAAAATGACCCCCCTAAATCAAGCAGAAGCATCTTGACCGAGAGCAGCACCAGATAGGCATAAAATCCTTATTTAAACATTCTCATCATACATAGCAGAGAGAAGTTCCTGGAATAATAGGGCTTCCAAAATCTTTTTAAACCTCAGTTCAGTCTCTTGTCTCAGGGCCAGTGGCAACAAGCTCCGTATTTATGAGCCAGCTAAAGGAAAGACATGATTTTGAGAGTTCTAGGAAGCTAAATTTTTTAAATAACAGAAACAAGAATAATCAGGTATCCGCAGATCACAGTGCATGATATGGTGTTTAATAAGCAAGCTTTCTTTTTAAGTAATTATCATCATCATTATCACTACTGTTATTGTTATTATGACAGAGTTCACTCTTCTGTCCACTCACCTTCGGCATTCGATACATATTTTACTACTCTTGCTCTCTTCTCTCCTCACTTCCATCCTCCAAGTTTCAGCAACCCTTCTTCATTGTAACTCTTCTCTTAACCCAATCAGAAGCTTCCTAGCTACGATCAAGTTGTTAAATTTACCCCGGTTCAATGTAAACCAATGTGATCTAACTTGCGTTATGAATGTCGATATAGAAAAGAACTGAATAAATAATAAATAAAAGTGAACCTGCTTATTTTCTTATAGCATATTAAAAATTAAATTTGGCATGTAAAGTCCCAGGAAGCCAATGTAAATCAGTTTTGGTGCATTATGTTCAAATTTGCTAAAAACTGTAATTAAACAAGCAGATGAGTTTTGAATGACTTGAAGAAACCTCCGTTGCTTTTTGGGCAACCGAATATTACAATAATCAAGTGAAGGCAATATTAGGGCCTGAACTAAAATCCTCTCTGCTGACGTAAGCCTTAACTGTCCCACCACTCAGCTTTCAAACTGCTCCAATCTGACCATTAAAAGTCAAATGAGAATCTAGCATCACCCTTAAATCATTAAATCACCGTTATCTGTAAACACTGCTGCGATTACCTATATTGCATAGCGCTGTTGTGAGTTTTTGTTGAATGTAAACCGATGTGATGTTACTAAACGATTATCGGTATATAAAAGCCTCAAATAAATAAAATAAATAAATAAATTAGTCTGTGTCAAAAACGGTAAAGATGTTAAAGCTTCAGGGAGGAGAAGATGTCAAACCAATACATTTTCAGTTTTGGAAATATTTAAAACTAAATAATTAGTACGCATCCAAGACAAGTGCGTATAGACATTAAGAATATTTAAAGTATCTTGAACAGAGAGGTCAAGAGGTAAATATAAACTGTATATTATTGGCATAGAACTTGTATTTCATAACATGGGAGGCAAGTAGCTTCTTAAGATACAGGTTAAAGAGCATTGCTGAGAATTCAGACTTCTCAGATACAATAGGTAAGACTGACCTGTAGGGAATGTTAAAATGGAATTAAGCTACTTTAATAAGGTAGGCTAAAAAAAAATTTGAGGATAAACTTGACGAAAAGACAAAAAACTAATAAAACATTTTTCAAGTATATTACAAGCAAGAAACCCATGAGGGAGTCATTTGGAGGAGGATAGGAGGGGGACTCACAGCGAAAAAGGCCATTACAGAAAAGCTAAATAAATAGTTTGCTTTGTTTTTCCCTGCAGAGAATGTTGGGTGGATATTTACATTGGGACCATTCTTTGCAGGTCCACAGATTCAAGCAAATCACTGTGAATCTGGAAAAGGTAATAGAACAAAAACTAAATAGTAGCATATCACTAGGACCAGATAGTATTTACCCTAGAATTCTAAAGAAACTCAAATATGAAATTGCAGACCTGCTACTGTCAGTCTGTAACATATCGCTAAAATATGCCATTCTATTTGAAGACTGAAGGGTATCCACTGAAAGGTCAGTTTTTAAAAAGGCTCTAGGAAACAACTGACCAATGAACCAGATGTTGATGCCAGTCAAAATGGTGGAAATTGCTGTTAGGAACAACATTTACTGACATATGGATAGACATACAGTAGCTTAATGGAGAAGATCCACATGGAAAAGCAAAAGAAAAATTCAGGCTTTTCTAATGTATTTGAATTTTCTAAAGTTTTAAATAAGCATGTAGATAAAGGTGAGTTTGTTATTGTAGTGTATCTGAATTTTCGTTAAGTCCCCGATAAGAGACTAGGAAATAAAAAAGTTATGGAATAGGAAGCAATGTCCTATTGTGGATTGGTAACTGCTTTAAGCATATGAAACCAAGGGGTGGATTTTAAAAGGGTTACGCGCGTAAATCCTGAGGATTTATGCATGTAACCACTCCTGCGCGCGCCGAACCGCTCCGGCGCACGCATGTTATAAAGTCAGGCATACATTTGTGCGCGCTGGATAGATTTCTGAGCGGCCTCGGAGGGAACAGGGAAAGCCATCGGGGCTCCCCTAGGGCTCGGTGCGCGCAAGGTGTACTAGTGTGCACCCCCTTGCGCGCGCCGTCCCTGGATTTTATAACATGTGCGCGGCAGCGCTCGCATGTTATAAAATCGGGTGCACATTTGTGCGCACCGGGTAGTGCGCACAAATGTACCCCGCGTGCGCCGATTTGAAAATCTGCCCCTTTGTGTATGGATTGCATTTTCAAATCTACATGTATTATTTTCCATAGAAACCCTACAGCTCAAAAAAGCAGATTCAGATGTCTTTGGGTATAGTCTACCCATGGAATAAGAACATAAGATGTGTCATGCCTCATTGGACCAGAGGATCTTTGAGCCTAGAATAATGGCTCCAACAGTGGCCAATCTGAGTCACAAGTATCCATCAGGATTCCAAAGAGTAGATCCATTTCTTGATTCTCATTCCCAAGAACAAATAGAGGCTTTCCCATGGCTGTATGGCCAATAATGGTTTATGGACTTTTTCTAATACAAAAAACAAACAGTGTAAAAAATAAAAATACTGTGTGCAAACATTTTACCTGAAACAAAAATCAGAACAAAAAGCAGCTCAATTTTTATAACAAAATGACTATCATAAACAACCCGCCAAACCACCATATTTTACGGTGAGATATGCTTACAGCATCTTAGGATATAATCATTAGTCAAAAAGATCTTTAAAGTTCTTTTTATATTGCAAACAAAATATACTTATCTTATTGTAAAGTCCACTTGAGCACCAAAATGACAAAATATAATCCAAAGATTAAAAATCAAAACATTTCTTAATCCATATAGCCACAAACTTGACACTGCTCCAGCATTTCGAGAAAAAAGCCTCTGCATCAGGGGTGCAATAAAGGTGTTGTTCAAATGGCATATCTGCACAAAAATAAAACAGGAAGTAAAACTTAAAGAAAAAAAGGTGCAAAAGAAAAAAGCAATAAGAAATTACTATAATTAAATTCAAAAATAAAAATCAATCCAAAACAATCAATATAGAGATCCATATTCATAACATAATAGTTATCCATCTAAATGGATTTACTGGTTATATTCAGTCCTTATCCAGCTAAATTATAGCCAGATAAGATGGGGGTTTTCTGGGGCAGGAAGTGTTCAAGGGAGGAACGGAGTTAGATGCATAAGTTAACCGGCTAACTCCGATATTTGGAGTTAGCCGGTTACCTTCTGTGGCTAATTCTGGTTGGGCCATAGAGCTGTCCTAATAACTGGTTATACAAAACTGGCTACATTTAAGATAGCCAGGTTGCACTGCTGACCATACCCTACTAGTTATCATAGCCACAGCAGCTGAGTATGGACCTCATCATGTCCTATCATCCGTATCACTAATGAAAAATGTCACAATGTATGCCAATCAATGCCTTAAGTCTTAAAGTATCATGCTATTAAGCATGCAAATCCCATATTGTTCATGTTTATTTAAAACTCCTTTGTGGTCTCCTCCCCTATTGGAAGGTCTCCATACCATCTGATTTCTGAAAAATCATGATGTAAAGCAATACAATGTTGAAATAGTAAGGCTTGAAATTTCTCCATCGTGACACAACTGCAGTCTTCAATCCAACATGCCCAAACAGAGCACTTTGCTCGCCTTATATAAATTAAAGGACAAGTACATTGTAATACGTGTATCACATTGCGGGATGCACAATCAGTATAAAATCGCTTGGTGATCTTATATCCAGTATTAGGCTGGATCCATTCTTTACCAGTCACAGTTTGACTACGCATTTCACATTACAAACAAGAGGAATGTCCACCCTCAATTGATGAATTAGTGTTGACAGAGGGTACCAGTGCTGGAACAACCCATTTCTTGATGTTACTTCCCTTCATAAAAAGAGAACCGGGGGAGAGATTGCAAGCATAATTCACCGTAAAAAGTGGTGGCTTGACGTGTGGTTTATGATGGACATTTTGTCAGAAGTGAGCTCATTACATTTTCATTTTCGTTTCAGATGGAATGTTTGTACATAGTTTATGGACTTCTCCTCCAGGAATATGTCCAAACCTCTTTGAATTCAGCTATGCTAGAGGCCTTGTCCTCATCCTCTGGAAACAAATTCCAGCTTAATTGTGTTTTGTGTGAAAAAAATACTGTCTCCAATTTGTTTTAAATCTGCTATTTGTTACTTTCATGGAGCATCCTCTAGTTCAGGGGTGGGCACTTTCGGTCCTCGAGGGTCACAAACCAGTCTGGTTTTCAGGATATCCCTAATGAATATGCATGAGAGAGATTTGCATGCACTCTGCCTCAGTTGTATGCAAATCTATGTCATGCATATTCATTAGGATATCCTAAAACCTCGACAGGTTTGTGGCCCTCGAGGACTGGAATTGCCCACCCCTGCTCTAGTTTTAGTGCTACTTGTAGGGGTAAATAACTGTTCCTTCTTTACTTTTCCCACCTCACTCATGATTTTATCATTTCTCTCATATCTCCTCTCAGTCATCTCTTTTTCAATCTGAAGAGTCCTAACCTGTTTAGCCTTTCTTCGTAGGAGAGTTATTCCATCCCCTTTAGCATTTTGGTTGCCTTTCTCTGTCCCTTTTCTAGTTCTGCTATATCTTTTTTGAGATGGGGGTATAACGAGAACTGCACACAATACTCAAGGTGTGGTCGCACCACGGATCGATGGAGAGGCATTTGATTACCTCACGCGTTGCTCTCCTTTTCAGACCATTTATTAATATGTTAAACACTGGTCCCAATACAGATCTCTGCAGCACTTCATTATTTACTTTTCTTAGGCCTGGATTTTCTAACATCACAGGCCTTTCTGAATTGCGCGGTACCGGGGGGGGGGGCGAAGCGAGGTGCGAAAGCCGGCAGCGATCGCACCACCGTGGTGTTATCGCTGCCGGCTTTCGCACCCAATAGCGCCACCGTAAAAGGTGGCGCTGTTGGGCACGTTACTGCCGGCGATAAGGGTCCTTACCTTTTCGCTGCCAGCAATGTCTCCGCCGCGTCCGCCCTGACTCCTCCCCTTCCGGTTCTGACGCCGCCCCGACTCCGCCCCAATTTAGCTATCGCACGCAAAAAGTCCCTTTTCGCGTGCAATCCGCATAGAAAATGACCCCCTTAACTGGGAAAAACTGATCATTTGGTCATACCCTCTATCAATTGGTAAGCCTTCCCTTTGCTAAATCCATGTCGACTCTTCTCCATTAAACTAGGTCTAGTCATATGGCCAGTAATTTTGATTTTAAGAATAGCCTCTACCATTTTGTCTGCTACCGATGTCAGGCTCACCTGTCTATAGTTTCCTGGATCACCCTTGGAGCCTTTTTTAAGAACGGGCATTACACTGGTCAACCTCAGATACTTGTGGCAGATTTTGATGATAGGTTACAGATAACAAGTAACAGACCTACAATTTCATTTTTCAGTTCTTTCAGTATACATGCACTCTCTCTTTAAAAATTAGTAAAGAGTCCATGTGTATAAAGTTCCCACAGGCTTTGTCCCAGTGAAATTTGAAATTTGGACTGTCTAGGCCTCTGCTGTACTTTTTTGGGGTCTGAGATATCTATAGCAGACATGAGGATGCTTCAAACTTGTTTATTCACTGGGATTATTTAAGGAAAGAGGGGAAACAACGTGTACAGCAAACAAACAAACCACAATCAGAAAACCCCGGGCTCTGCCTAAGCACTGTTTATACATTGGCAGGTCCCACTCTGCAGAGGGCCAAGCTAAGCTTGTTAGGTCCAAAAATAATCTGCACAGTTTAAATCCCTTCTCCCTGCTGTGCTTTGCCTTCCAGATTCTCTGTGTGTCTCTTCCTCCTCCTATTCTCCTTCTTCCACTTCCCTTCCTGGCTTGCTCACCCCTGGCCACCCTTGGTACGAAGAGTGACCCGGCAAGCCCTGCGAGTCACAGGCCGGGCTTCTGACGGCCAGCTACCATAGTCCCCCCAAAAACCGTACCCTCCGATTGGTCAGGACCGTTCTATAAACCACTGAAACAATCCGCCGTGTTCCAGATGCTAAGCACTTATGCAGGAGTTTGGCTAGCTTTGTTAAGCGTCAGCTCAGAAAAGCTTTTAAAACTATTCAAAACAGTAGCCACCTCTGAATCAGATGAATTCCTCATCCATAAACGGATGGGGGAAGTGCTTACTATAGCTGTAGCTATCCTAGCACCCGCCTCAAACCCCATCAATCTATCCTCAACAGAGCTCTCCCTGGTACCACGAGGGTCTGCAACTCCTTAAACAACAATCCTGTCAACGCGAGTGGAGCTGGCATAAACAGAATACCAACTTATGTATCCGCAAGGAGCATTCCAAGACATACAAGACAGCAATCTGGCAGGCAAAAAAATGAATATGTCTCCAAACAACGTGAACTGGCAAAAAAAAGAACAAAAAAAAAAAAAACAAACCCCACACAGAGAAAATTATTACAGTTAGCGAAACAATTCTGTAGACCCAAATCCCTAGCCTCCTTTACTCCCACAGAGGGTTTGTCGGCGGAGGGTTTTGCCAAAAGATAATTTTGACTCAAATGATTAAACAGTCGTCGCATCCTTTGACACTGCTCCCTTTCCTCGTCTCCTACAGACCCATTTGATAAACACACATTGGGGTAGATTTTATAAAAGTACGCCTGCGCGTCCTTTTGCTCGCGCACCAGGCGCAAGCAAAAGTACGCCGGATTTACTAGCCACGCGCGTAGCCGCGCGTATCCTTTAAAATCCGGGGTCGGCGCGCACAAGGCTGCCCAAAATCGGCAGCCTGCGCACACCGAGCTGCGCAGGCTGCCTCCGTTCCCTCCGTGGCTGCTCCAAAATTGGAGCGCCCCTGAACCAGAACCACGCCCGTGGCCCCTGCCCCCGAATGACGTGCTGCCGCGACACGCCCCCAACATGCCCCCCTAGCAAAGCCCCGGGGCTTGCGCGTGCCATCGAGCCTATTCAACATAGTCTCGGCGTGCGCAGGGGGAGGTTGGGGCAGGTTTTAGGGGGGTACGCGCGTATCTTACGCGCGTACCCCTTTGAAAATCTGCCCCAAAGTAATATTACCTCGACTATATATATATATATATATATATATATATATATACACACACACACCACACATTGCATATAATGGAATAATTTTAGGAGAGTATATTTAGCGGGATAAACATCCCATTGAACATCCCTGAAAACTTATCTAGCAAACTTTGACTAGATGAGTTGTCTGGTTGGCAATTTTCTGAATAATGCCCTCTTAGGGGTTGATTTTCAAAGAAGCAGGTTCCCGTTCATGTGTGCACAGTTCCCAGCGCGTGCACATGGACGCGGCTATTTTATAACACGCGTGTGTCGGCGCCCACACGCGTGGGATGACCTCCTCCATGCACGCGGGGGGGGGGGGGGGATGACAAATTTTAAAAGCCCATGCACGGCGACGCAATCAGGCCTCCCCCAGTTCCCTCCCAGTCAAAGAGTGGACAGGGAGGAAACTTTCTTTTGCCTAACCCTCTCTTCCTACCTCTTCCCCTCTCCTCCCTGACCCCTACCCAACTCTTACAATTTATTTTTTTATTTTTTTACCTTGCCTCTCCCCTGGAGCAGCAGTAGATTCTGCGCGCCAACCGGCTGCTGGCGCCTGCTTCCCCGGGACGGCATCGAAATGGCACCGTCCTGGCCCACCCCTGCTCTCCCTGCCCAGACCCCACCTCTGGCCCGCCCCTTCTGAGAGGCCCGGCACCTGTGCGCGAATCGGCGGTTACGCACGCGGCCTTTAGAAAATGTGCGCAGCGTCCAGCCACGCGAGAAACCGCTGGTGTTTGTGCATGCGGGGTCTGTGAAAATTTACTCTTGTTAGTGAACTGAGTGTTGAAAGCTCTGCTGCTGGCCCGGTGACTCGGGAAGCAAGTGCTATGCATTACCATACAGAAGGTCTCGGGGATGATCCCCCCGAAACAGGTCTCCTGCTCCCTGGATTTGCTGGTGCTGCAAGCTGCGGACGCTGCCTATTCACAGCCCCCTGGGAAAGAAGTGATCAGTCTTTGCTTAAGGGTGACCGCAGGCGGCTATAACCATGGCCCGAGATTGCAAGGAGCCTTAGTGCATGGCCACCGATTCAGGGCTCACACAGCAACGGCCAGGCTAGGTATGTTGGGGGAGTGGGTGCAAAGGTCAGAAGCAAAGCTGGCATCAGATCCCACCTCTGTTTCCCGACTGAGCTGGAAGTACAAAGGAGCAGGAGAATAGTGCAGGGGGGGAAAAAAGTGCTGCTTACTTGTGCATTCAATTAGCACCTTAATGTGTATATTTAACTTCTGTAAACCGCCTAGGGAGGGGCAGGCACTTACGCAAGACGCCCGGGTCCCTCCTGCTATTGTGGTGGCACAGGGGAGCTTCACTGGGGTGACACTTGATGAAAAACTAATGACCCTGTGTCCTACTCCTGGAGGGAGGTGAACCCCCCACCATAGCCCCCATATCCTATCGGTCTAGAAGGATAATGGTAAGTTTTGGGAAATGGCACTCTGAAACTGTTTCTCCCAGAGCTTGGGAGGAGAGGCTAGGACAGAACAAAAAAAAAAAGAGAGACCAGAAAATTGATCAAACTTTCTCTCTTTATGATTCAAAAGTTTATTGCCATCATAACAGATCAGATAATGACATTTTCAGCTTATCAGGTATTCCAGATAAAGTTCAAGGATTCCATACACTTGTTTTCCTATAGCTCTAACTTTTCATTTTTATAGGTAACTGCTCAGAAACCTTGTGGCACGCAGGTAAGCATGTATTCGACTAGCACAAATAAGTTTTCCCTCCAGCAAAAAAAACCCCCCCCAAAAAACAATTGCTAACAACATTTTATCTTTCTTACAAGTTATCATTGCTCAGGTAAGCTCATAATTTGCAGATGTGGCTCACCTGGAGCATGTTTCTCCCCCTCTCTTTCTTATACTTCTACAATTACCACAGTATCAGTTATGTGTACCAGTTTGCTCTATAGGTCCCTTCAAAACAACGAGGCTATTCCAAAAATGTTCACGATTCTTTTCTGAATTTTCTCTATTGCATTTTTTTTTACAGGCTCTCCCTGCACTTGTACCAGGACAGGTAAGTATGTTGGTTTAATATATATATTTTTTTTATTGCAGCAAAGCTATTTTAACTCTAAATTATTTCTGGTCAGAAATACATATATATTTCTGAGTGGTGACTTGTGTATAAAGAAGTGTGCTCTTGACAGTCCATAGTGGGGTCCTTTGGATGTAGACTCCAGATCCACTTACAGGCTGTATAGTGGATATGGTGTTTCCGCATGATAGATGTTCTTGACCTAGCAGATCTGTCCCTGTTATTGGAACTTGCTCTCTCTGGGCTTAAACTACTCAGTAAAAAAAAACAAAACAAAAAAACAACCTAGCTATTCTGGCGCCGAGAAATCTTCTGCAATCTAAGGTGTGCAAGTGTTCCCTCATAGCACAGGATACCTTATCGGAAGGAATTGTAATTATTTTACAAAACTCATGCCCCTAACTAACATCTTGAGCAGAGAAACAGAGGAATACAACACCCAATCACTGCCACACTGGAAACAGAGATGACCTCTCATCCTTTCACGTAAAACAGATATAGTTCATTCACACACACACACACACACACACACACACTCACACACTCACACACTCACACACTCACTCTCAAATCTCTTAATCCCAGCATACAAAACAGTCCAGTAATCAATGTGTTTATTTCCCATGTATTTTTGTCTATTTGCACCCAGTTTTTCTAACCAAATTCACACTCACTCACTGGATCTTGGCAATGGTTCCCAGCAGTCTCTCTGCTACTTTTTCTCTCAGCACCCTCTCTTTCAGAACAATCAGTCTCGGGCAGCTCAGACTTCAAACAGCCATCCTGCTGCCTATCCAAGCTCCGCCTTTGAGATATTCTCCTCTTTTTATTAAATTGTTGCTCCCTGCAAGAGTATCCTTTCTGCAGGCTTTTCCCCTTATCCATATGGACCTCCCCTCTATAAGAGAAGCATCATGGCTAACATTGCCTCTCTGGAATATCCAGAAGGGAACCAACTGGGCCTGCGGTCATATCCTGCCAGTCTCCGTTAGTAAGAGCATCACTCTCTGTGTACAATAGTCCCTTTCACTGCTGCAGGCTCTGAACTGCAACAGGAGAGATGCCAAGGAATACGGACAGTCCCTTTACAGGGGATGTTACAGGCTACCAAATGCAAGGGCAGGAATATTTTCTATTTCCTTATTTACAGTGGGAGCACTGAGAGGAGAGGATCGCATTGCTGGTGGCTGAAAAGAATAGGTAACTACTGCTTGGGGAAATTTCTAGAGCTTAAAAGCTTTGGGGAGAAGTAAACTATTGGGGTGCATTATTTAGTGTGCTCGTATGTCTGTATTAAATAGCTAGTCAGAGGGCAGGCAAGAACCAGGAGTTTGTGTGCTTGCATTTCCTTCCCTACCACCCCTCTCTCACCTAGCTCAGTGGCGTAGTCACAGGTGGGCCTGGGTGGGCAATGGCCCGCCCACTTTGGGCTCAGAGCCACCCAAACAGAGATGCCCAACACCGCACCGAAGAGGATGGTGGGGAAATATCCATTCCGGAGACTGTTTTCAAGGGTGATGATTCAGATGCACTGAACCAAATTATAGTGAACCTGGAAGATGTGGTAGGCCAGATTGACAAACTGAAGAGTAGTAAAACCTGGATGAGATGGTATACACCCCAGGGTTTTGAAAGAACTAAAAAATGAAATTTCAGACCTATTTCAATTAATTTGTAACCTATCATTAAAATTATCCATTGTACCTGAAGATTGGAAGATGGCCAATGTAACCCTGATATTTAAAAAGAGCTCCTGGGGTGAACCAGGAAACTATATACCTGACTTCAGTGCCTGGAAAAATTGTGGAAATTGTTATAATGAATAAAATCACAAAACATTTAAATAGACATGGTTTAATGGAACACAGCCAGCAAGGATTTAACCAAGGGAAAATCTTGCTTCACAAATCTACATTTTTTTGAAGGGGTGAATAAACATGTGGACAAAGGTGAACCAGTAGATGTGGTGCATTTGGATTTTCAGAAGGCATTCGACAAAGTCCCACATGAGTGGCTTCTAAGAAAACTAAAAAGTCATGGGACAGGAGGCGATGTCCTTTTGTGGATTGCAAGCTGGTTAAGAGACAGGAAACAGAGAATAGGATTAAATAGTTTGTTTTCACAGTGGAGTGCCTCAGGGATCTGTACTTGGACCGGTGCTTTTTAATATATTTATAAATGATCTGGAAAGTGGAACGATGAGTGAAGTGATCAAATTGGCGCATGACACAAAATACAGAATAGTTAAATCTCAAGAGGATTGTGATAAATTGCAGAAGGACCTTGTGAAACTGGAAGATTGGGCTTCTAAATGGCAGATGAAATTTAACATGAACAAAGGCAAAGTGATGCATATAGGGAAAAATAACGCATGCCTTAGTTACACAATGTTAGGTTGTATCTTAGGAGCTACCACCCAGGAAAGAGATCTAGGCATCATAGTGGATAACACATTGAACTTCTCGGATCAGTGTGCTGTGGTGATCAAAAAAGCAAACAGAATGTTAGGAATTATTAGCAAGGGAATGGTTAATAAAACGGAAAATGTCATAATGCCTCTGTATCGCTCCATGGTGAGACTGCATCTTGAATACTGTGTACAATTCTGGTCTCCGCATCTCAAAAAAGATATAGTTGCACTAGAGAAAGTGCAGAGAAGGGCAACCAAAATGATAAGGGGCATGAAATGGCTGCTCTATGACGAAAGGCTAAGGAAGGTAGGGCTGTTCATTTTGGTGAAGAGACAACTGAGGGGGGGATACGATAGAGGTCTACAAAATCATGAAATGACTTGAACAGGTTAATGTAAATTGGTTATTTACTGTCTCAGATAATAGAAGGACTAGGGGGGCACTCCATGAAGTTAGCAAGTAGCTCATTAAAAAAAAAAAATGAAGAAAATTCTTTTCCATTCAGAGCATAGTTAAGCTCTGGAATTCATTACTAGAGCATGTGGTTATGGAAGTTAGTGTAACTGGTTTTAAAAAAGGTTTAGATAAGTTCCTAGAGAAAAAATCCATAAATTCAATTGCTATTAATTAATAAGCAAGAGTAGCTTGAGATTTATTTAATGTTTGGATACTTGCCAGGTACTTGTGACTTGGATTGGCCACTGTTGGAGACAGGATGCTGGGCTTGATGCACCCTTGGTCTGACCCAGTATGGCCTATCTTATGTTCTTTTGTACACTTACCTATATCTCAAGGGGTGCAGTTAAATTTTTGTATTAATGGCCACATTGACGCTCACAAACACATTAAAAACAAAAGTTTATATTTAAATGAGCTGGTTAACATAATTTTGAATAGCTATCAGCTGATTTAAATTTTAACAATCTGCATTAATTGAAAATGGTCTGCATTACTGTTAACATGAACAGGCTAACTTGCATTAATGCAGGTTAATCATGCTAACACATATATAATGCACATTGAAATGTTCACACTGTTTAGTAAATAGGCCCCAAAGGCAGCCGAATGTAGTGGGGCTTGAATAAAGTGTAGAGATGTGAATCGGAACCGGAATCGGTTCGGTTCCAGGTCCAATTCAAATCTTATCATTTTTATCGTCCGGCCCGACTGGTTTTTTGTTTATCGGCTGCGCCCGATCCGATAAACAAAAAACCCACCCTGACCCTTTAAAACTGACCCCTTAGCCTCCCCCACCCTCCCCATCTTTAAAGATGGCGCCGGCCATCCAGTGCTCCTACCATGTGACAGGGGCCGGCCAATGGCACGGATACCCTGTCACATGGTAAGGGCAAAGGGCTATCGGCGCCATTTTGATTAGTGGCAGCCGACGGCCCGAGAGCGGGAGATCGCTCCCGGCGCCCCCACTGGACCACCAGGTAATTTTAAAACGTTTGGGGGGGGGGGGGGGGGCGGGAAGGTGGGGGAGGCTAAGGGGTCAGTTTTAAAGGGTCGGGGTGGGTTTTTTTTTTTATCGGGCCATCGGTCCCGGGGCTTCCACTGGACCACCAGGTGATTTTAAAACGTTTTGGGGGGGGTGGGGGTGGGGGAAGGTAAGGGATTAGTTTTAAAGGGTCAGGGTGGGTTTAGGGGTTGTTTTGGTGTGCCAGTTTTCCCTCCCCCTCCCCCAAATAACTCCCGTTAGTGAACCCAAAACCGATTAACGATTTTTCACGATAAATCGGGGGAATTTCTATTGTATCGCACTCTTTAACGATTTTTGACGATTTAAAAAATATCGGACGATATTTTAAATTGTCAAAAAATGATTCACATCCCTAATAAAGTGCAGGGCCAGGATGGAATATAAAGAGAGACTGAGAGCAGCAGTAGAGGGTGGCGTTATGAGAAGTTTAAAGCAAACTGTGTAAGAGTTAAGGAGATGAGAAAGACACTCGTGATTTGGAGAATCGGGCTCAAAGTTGGAGGGATTGGATAGTGATTCTGGCAGTAGCACTCTGAACCGACTGCACAAGAGATCCGAGCAAGGAATGACGAAGAGGTGGTCGCCATAGTCTAGTTGGAAAATGAAGCTAAGCCTGGAATGCAAAGGAAAGGGGAACAGAGTAGTTGAGAGTGACCAAAAGGGCGGAAAGCTGGGAGCAAGGCCCTGAAAACTGGCACTTGAGGGAATGGACTGGGACTGGGACTGGGAGAAGGCTAATGAGCTCTGTGGCAAGGAAGCCTAGTTTGTCCTGCTTTGTCGGGATTCCTTCTCCCTTAACACACCGACTCCTTTTCAAGTGCATACTTTTTATTTTACCTGCCTCTCGAAGGGCATTTTCAAGCTTTTTTATTTTTTATTTTTTAATTATATACACTGCTCCTTTCTTACAGGCAACTGAACTTTAAATATATTTATGTGAAAGAATCTATCTACCTTCAGCACATCTGCCCTCTGCAGCCTGTAAACAAGCCTTCTACATTTTAAAATATTTTTACCTTGGGAGCACGGCTCTGCCTCTTGCAGCCTTTTGAGATCCAACCTGGTCTGATGCCAGTCTTTGACAGGCTGCTTAAATAGGACCTTAATTGGCCTCACCTGGGCCCCAAAACCCGGGCTCCCTTTCTCTGTAGCCAGCCAGAAATGGCAGGGTTTTAACCCTTTTGCTACTGCTCTAGTGTGTGGGAGATCTGGCTTTTAACTTTTTTGGAGTCAATTCTATCCACAATTTGAAACCTGGAACATTTCCAAAGAAAGATATTCATAGAGCTTGGTGATGAAGAGGATCACATTGTATGTTGGAGAAAAAAAACACAGTTTTCAGGCTTTGTGCATCTTGGAGAAGCTGAAGAAACTCCATGTATGCAGGTTTCTAGGCTTGCTCTCGCTCAGATTTGTGCGGTATGTTATCAGCTTTACTATTGCATGCACAAAGCTCATGATCTATTTCCTGACACGTAGAGTTTTGTTTACTTAATTTATTTTTTCTCAAAACCCATAAGCCCCTTTCTACTAAAAAGTACCCAAGATGGGTCACAACAATCAAAACATTCAATTTAAATGAGAATAAAATAATTTAATGAAAACAGCTTTTACAAACACATTCCATCAAAATCACAGCCAATAGCAGAGCAAGTAAGAAACACACATGTTCATTCACACATATACTCTTTCACACATATGCCCACATATACTCTTTCACACATATGCCCACATATGCTCCTTTACAAACATACACACATGTTCATTTACACACAAGTCTGCACTTGCTCATTCACACACATGCCCACATATGCTCCTTCACAAACGTACACACATGTTCATTTACATGCGTCTGCACTTGCTCATTCACACACATGCTCACACACACATGCCCACATATGCTCATTCAAACACATACCCATAGAAGCTCACTCTTCTGCCTCCTCCTTGTGTATCCTCCACCATTAGGACATGTCTCTTTCTCTTGCAGGGATGACCACAGCCACTGCAGTGCCTTCAGCCACATGCCTGGCCAACGCCGTTGTTACTTTTGCTTTTTTCAGCCGCATGTCCCAGTTGATATTGCTCTGCCTCCTATATTCTTCAGGACCTGCAGATGCTGCCCTGCTTCACTGCCTTCTTACAGACGTGCAAAAAACAGCTGCTTCTTTGGGCAGTGTGGCTGTCCTGCTGCTCTGCCTCCTTTCTTCCGGCCATGCGTATTCAACTATTGCTGCTTCTCTGGGGGCATGGGCCAGCCCCTGACGCTGCTGCTTCTGCTCTTATGGACCGCGCCAGCAGGGCCTTCTTATTTGGAGACAGAGCAGCGGAGGTCCAGCCCGCACAGGCTGAAGGAGCAGAAGCAGTAAGATCCGATTGAGATTAAGGTTGGTGGAAGTGCTAGGAGGCTGCCCCTAAATGTGTAGTGCTCTAGGCAGCCATCTAGTCTGCCTAGTGCTTTGACTGCCCCTGCTAATATGAACCTTGTAGAATTGATGATGTGTCAAGGCGGTTGTCAAATCCTCAGTTTAAAAGGACCACAAAAGGGCATAAGTCAGCGGGTTCTTCTCCATTGGTTGGTACCAGAGCTCATAGTTGAAGCAGTTAAATAATAGACACCATCGGACCTGGTATGAGTTTAACCACTTGGCTTGCTGGAGATACTGCAAGTTTTTATGATCTGTAAAGATCGTGACTGGGTGTCTAGCCCCCTCAAATAGATGATGCAGCTCCTCCAGAGCCAGTTTCACCATTAGGAATTCTCTGTTTCCGATGGTATAATTCCTTTCTGTGGGCATGAATGTTTTAGAAAAGAAGAAGCAAGGCATGAGTCTCTTTATCATTGTGCTGTGCGAGGACAGCCCCCACCCCAGTGGCAGAGGCATCTACCTCCACGATAAATGGCCTTAGCGGGTCCAGGTGTTGGAGGCAGGAGTTTTTGAAGAATGCCTGCTTGAGGCAATGGAAGGCAATGGAAGGCTTGATCTTCAGATCAATTTCTGGTATCAGTGCCCTTTTTTGTAAGAGCAGTGAGAGGAGCGACCAGTGAGGAATATCCATTCCTGAATTGCTATTCTAATGTATCAATAGGCTGAAATGTAAATATTGTGCTGTTCAATTTCTCCCCTTCCATCCCAAGTTTATTTTCCTTGTTTTTTGTAACTTTCCCTCTCCCTTTTTCTGATTCACTGTATTTAAAGTTCAAGGTTCTTATTGAAAATATTGTTTTTTACGTTACGTTATGCTTTACACTCCTTGTTATTTGTAAACCGGGTTGATGTGATGCCTATCATGAAACTCGGTATAACAAAAACAATAAATAAATAAATAAATAAATAATTGGCGAAGCCAAGAAATCTTTGCAAGGCCTTGATCCTTTACTTTCTCTGGATCCATGTGTAGACTATGATGGGAGATAATATAGCTCAGGATCCTTCTCGAAAGTACACTTTTCAAGTTTGGCATCTAAGTGATTCACTTAGAGCCTCTGCAGCACTTGTTTCACATGCTTTCAATGCTGTGACAGAAAGCATGAAAACATGAGAATATCATCCAGATACTAAGACACGAGAATAGAAGAGGTCTCTGAAGATCTCATTGACCATGTGTTGGAAGATGGTAGGCCAATGGCATTAATATATATTTATAATTCCTATCACTGATGTTGAAGGCCATCTTTCACTCATCTCCTTCCTGAATCTGGTTGAGGTTGCAGGCTCCTCTGAGATCTGCAGTCAGACGTAGTCGAGTCTCAGACAGCAGTCAGGGCAGGCAGTATGCAAATGGTATTCGGGTCCAGGCCAAGGTCAGGGCAGGTAGCAGGTAGGTAGGTCAAAGTCCATGCTGAGATCAGGGCAGACAGCAGTCCAGAAGGGAAGTCAGAGTTTGGAGAAAGGGTCAGAACCAGAAGTCAGGCAGAGATGGACAGATAAGACAAGACAAGGCACAGGAAACCAAGACACAAACAGGGCAAACAGGGCAAAGTGACAAGGCACGGCAAGGTAATGGCAAGGCAGGCAAGGAAACAATGAAGCAAGGAAGATAAGGAAATGAGGCACACAGGAAGCAACTCGCACTGCAAGGTTGCAGGAGGACATTGCTTAGGCAACGATCCAGTGGGTTTAAATGGCCCAAAGGGCCTGATGTCATCAGGAGGCACTGAGTCATGTTTCCCATTGTGCAAGGCAAGCCGAGGTGCACACATGTTCCAAAGGAGAGCAAAGGCAAGGGAGCCACAAAGCAGCGCGTCAGCATCTTGGGTGAGTGCTGCCAGTAAGGGGGCCAGCATGTGACTGGCCAAACATTACACTCTGTGTAACTCAAGAAGGAATGAATAAATAAAGTTGGTAGTGGTGGAGTCGGGCCATCTCCTGCTTTTACGGCTTGTATGGAGCTTCCTTACCCATAGGGTAATGTGCATGGAGTGGCAGTTACAAACATTGCTGAGCAGACCGGATAGAGAGTTACCAATGAGAAAATTTGGAGACTGCATTGGCTCTGTCCAATAAGGGTTATACTGCCAAGATCACTTTGAGCAAACTGGAAAATCATTCACTAAGAACTCCAGATTAACATCTAAAGGTCTGCAGGCATCTCTCGCTGCAGCTGATAAGAGTTCATGCCTTAACCATCAGGAAAAATCTGAATGGGAAAAGTATTCATGGAAGGATAGCTAGCAAGAAAACATTGCTCTCTTAAAATTGCTTTCACTTCAGGTTCACCAAAGGGCATTTGGATGACCCACAGAATAAAGTTTTCTGGACAGATGGGACAAAATTTGAAATTTTTTGTCACAATAACCGATGTTTTGTTTGGAGAAACCCAAAAAAGAACTCACTCTGACTTCTGTCATGCTGATGGTGATATCATGGTGTGGGGCTGCTTTGCTGCTTCAAGACCTAGATGGCTTGACATCATTAATGGAACCAGGAATTCTGCTTTATATGAGAAAATTCTAGGGGAGAGTATCAGGCCATCCATCCATGAACTGAACCTGAGTTGAAAGTGAGTCATGTAACAAGACAATGACCCTAGACATTCAAGAAAACCTACTACAGAATGGCTGATGAAGAAGAGATTCCATGTTTTGGATTGGCCAAGTCAAAGTCCAGACTTATACTCTACTGAAATTTTGTAGCAAGATCTGGTGAGCTATTCATATAAGGAAGCCTTCAAATGTCACTTAGTTGTATCAGTTCTGTATAGAAAATTGGGCCAAAATTCCTCAAAGGTGATGTGAGAGACTGATCAACAATTACAGGAAACATTTAGTTGAAATAATTGCTGCTCAAGAAGATACCACCAGTTACTGAATGAAGAGTTCACATACTTTTTCACACAAGGATGCTTACTATTTAATTTTTTGGTTGAATAGATAAGCAAAATATATCCTTTGTGTCTGAGTTATTGGTGGGGGGTTATCTTTTATCAGGTTTAGAATAGGATTTAATTATATTTTCAATATAGACTGTGCTAAAATACAAACCATCCTAAGTGTGTCACAAACCTTTTCCAGCACTGTAAATATTTTATGCTTGGTCTATATCGCGTGTGCTCATGACTCTTGTATTACCGGTTTTGTATAGTGCTTTTGTATAGCAGAAACAATATAAATTCTTTATGCATGTAGGGTTGTGTGTCTGTGGTGTGAATGAGAAGTGTGATTTATTTATGCATGCACTAACTTGTGATTGATAATTGTGTATGATAGTGTTTGTACTATGTAGTGCTATGTAGCAAAATCAGTAGTGCAGATGATTCATACTTGCTAAAGTAGTATTGCTGCATGGCGCTGGTAAAGGGGTAGGCAATTCTGGTCCTGAAAGGCCATCAAATGGTTGGGTTTTTAGATTATACCTAATGAATATGCATGTAAGATATTTGCATGCATGCAAATCTCTGTTCATTGAGGATAACCAGCTTGTGGCCCTTGAGGGCCGGATTGCCCACCCTTGCACTGGGAATCCACAGTACAATAGATGTGTGCTATGTATTAGAGAATGTACAAGTTAAATATATGAAAAAGGGCTTGTATGCATGACGAAAGTGCATAAAGTGTACTTGTGAGGTAAGAGAGGATGAGTATGAAAGTGAAGGTATACAGTGGTACTTGAAAGAAAATATAGGCTTTGATTACAATAAGAAAGATGGTATTACTGTTATCTAGTCTGATATAGTAGATATTAGGATACATAAAAGTAATTTATAGCATGTGGGCACTATGGTCCTTTGTGGGAAAAGTAGCACTGAACCTTTAAAAACAGCTTTTGCATGGTAAAACAGCATTTGAAAATAGGGGAAGACTGTTAGATTTTTTTTTAAAGGCTATTATTTAATAGTCTGAAAGAAGAGTGTTACTATTTTTTATATTTCATACAGCATGAAAGAGTTTAAAGAGTTGGAACATTTCTCCTATTGATATAATAGGAGTTGCATAATTGCAGTAGTACCTAGGCCTGATATTATAGCAATCTGGACCAGGTGTAGATATAATTGGGTCTGCGAGTTTTCAGAGGTGAATAAAAGGTATGCATGCATTGGTGAATGGGCATGTCAGCTGGAATAACTGAGGGTGTTAATGTATCTCCTGTGAGTTTTAAAGATCACGTTTTAGGCTAGATTTCTCCAAATATCTCCTGAGCATCACTTATAACAATCTTTGGGGCCTATTTTCTAAGGGCTAGATTTTAAAAGCCCTGCGCGTGTAAATCCTCCTGGATTTACACGCGCAGGGCACTTGCGTGCCGGCGCGCACAAAGCCCCGGGACGCACGTAAGTCCCGGGGCTTTGTAAAAGGGGTGGGAGGGGGCGTGTCTGGGGGCATGTCTGGGGTCAGGGGCGGTCTGGGGCGGGTCCGGGGGCATGGTGACGGTTCGGGGGTGGGCCGGGAGGGCAGTCCCGAGTCCCCTGGCACTGCGGCCTGTGCCGGGAGATGCGAGGCGGCGCGCGCAAGTTACGCCTGCTTCAAGCAGGCGTAACTTGCCCAACAAAGGTAGGGGGGTGGGTTAGGTAGGTAGGGCCGGGGGGTGGGTTAGATAGGAGAAGGGAGGGGAAGGTGGGGGGACGCAGAAGGAAAGTTCCCTCCGAGGCCACTCCGATTTTGGAGCGGCCTCGGAGGGAACGGAGGCAGGCTGCGCGGCTCGGTGCGCGCAGGCTGCCGATTTTTGCGCAGCCTTGCGGGCGCCGACCCCGGATTTTATAAGATACGCGCGGCTACGCGCGCATCTTATAAAATCCAGCGTACTTTTGATCGCGCCGGTTGCGCGAACAAAAGTACGCGCGAGGCGTACTGTTTAAAGATCTACCTCTAAAGCTTTTCTCCCATTCTGCATCTATGGGAAAATGCTTGGTAAATGAACCCCTTTATTTGAAAAATAAATTTATCTCAGCAAATTTCCATTTAGAGGGGAAAAGTAATTTGAGTTGAATCGAGCCCTTTGTGCAATGCTGCAAGGATGTTATTTACATGATGTCATACTTTGTGACCTGGATGCTATTATTTTTGTTTTGAAGGGATTTTAGCTGATGTAGACTGAGCTGCTTTGGTAGAGCTTGGCATCCCTTCGCTTCTCTTTGACTGCATTTGAATTCCTCTCTCTCTCTCTATGCATATGCTGTATGTCTATGAATACACCTGACATTCGATTGTTTAGCAGTGTGCCACTTTTTGAGATATTACTGTTTTTTTGTGACTTGATCTTTAGAGATCACATACTTATCTGAGTCATTCTCTTTTGTTTCTCTTCACAACAATGGGATCCATCCTTTTTTTTTTTTTTGAGCCCTTGAAGCTGATTTCAATGTCCCTTTGTGCCTACAGAGATGGCAGAAGAATCCCTTAAATGACATCATTTCAGAGGCACAAATACTTTTTTTTTTTCAACTGAAATAATCACTAAGAAGCTGTAAATTCTTGGCACACGGGCAAAGAATGAATATTTAGAGAACAAAGATGAGCTAAAAGAGACAGAGGAGATTAAATTCCAAACTAACACTTCATATGATCTTCAAGGGTTAAACAGAGGTTTTAGGGTTCAATTCTCTAAAAAAAAAAAAAAAAAAAAAAAATGCTCAGTACCACATTAGGATGCTTGAGTTTTAGGGACCTAAACTTAGGGAATATTCAGCTGAATTTAGGCATCAATGATTTCAGCTGAAAAATCCTTAAATGTAGGCTTGCAATTTATTTGCCTAGATTTAGAAACGTAACGGGCCTATTTACTAAGGTATGCTAATACTTTAATGCATTGGAGCACCACATTTAAAGCTCAGTGAATATATGTTAACATGCAGTATTGGTCATGTGCAATTCTGTGTTACTGAGAATGCAGAGAAATACATAGCAGTGCTGGGAAAATACCACTGAGCTTTGATGCATTAAATAGCTTAATGCGGACTGCAATAAACCTCGGGATCTGCAAAAGTACACATCAAGCAGTGTAGTTAGCATCACCCCAAAAGCTAAGGAAGGCTAATGTGCCTGTCGATGCTCTTGGTGTGGCAAGAAACCTCCCATTTGGGAAGTAAACTCCCACATCTTCCAAGGCATTTTTCTATCTCTATCTCATCCCTCTCCCTCCCCCCCCGAAAAGATCGCCCTCCCACACCCATAAAGATGCTACTACCTTAGTTCATCCCCACCCTCATCCATAAACTTTGCACCCACCTGACTTAAAAAAAGACATCCCCTAGGCCCCTTGAAGATCCCCCTACCTGATGACAGCACTTAGATGCTCAGTCACTCCAGCCCTGCTGGTGCCGAAATCCAAAATGGCGTCAGTTGACATGAGGCTCCCATTTGTACTGCAGCTGAAGGACTTATTTTTGGGTTGGTGAGGGGGATCTCCTGTGGGGGGGGGGGGGGGGGGGGGGGGAGGGGGGATGGCCCATGGTAAATACTTGGGGGTTAGTTTCCCCTTTCTTCATCATGGACCGGGTGCCTGTTGATGTGCATTACTGCAGCTAACACACATATATCCCCAGTGCTGGGGAAGGTATCCATGTTTCTGCCACTGGGGGAGTGTGTATTATTGCAAAAGCAGGATTCAAAAAGGGCTTAACACCTTTTAGTAAATCCCAAATTCATGGGTAAGGAAGGATTAAAGCATGTTTAAAAAAGCTTGCTAAATCACGTTTTTAACGTACTTAGTAAATACCTTGTGTTGCAAATCAGCTCTAGACACCTAACATTTTGCCTGTCCCAACTCTGCTTCTATAGCAGCTCATTTTTTAAGCACCAACATTTGGGTGCTCACTGCTAGATCTAATCACTTTTCAAAAGGGCTGATTTTGGCACCTAACTCCCAAAGTTAGGAGCCTAAACCCTAGGCAAAATCGACACCTTAGTGTTTTGCCATGTAAAGTACACTGTATAACAAAGAAACATAAAACCAATGACAGATAAAGGCCATCTAGTGAGCATTTTCCCTGCCTATTTCTATGCTGTAATTGATCTCCAGCTTTACCTCACAAACTAACCCCTAGATTTATCAAAATGCTATATTTATAGCAGAAATAGTGCCCGTGATAAAAAAAAAGGGGAGTGGTTAGGCTAAGTGTCCTGCTCCCGCATCATGTAGATCATTTTCGCAAGGTGCAATAAATGTTTCACACCTATTTTTTGCTTCATATGCTGATTAATACACCACAGGGTGCAGTACCGGGAAAAGTTTTTTAATCGCACATGCCATTTGGGGGAGAGAGAGATAGAGAGAAAGGGAGACCAATATGTCACTCTACTATTTATACCTCAGTAAGAGGGAATACTTTTAACTGGACTGGGGTTTAGAGGGGGAGGGCTGGGGTATGTTCAGGGGGTGGTTTTACATACACAGTAGGATGTACGAATAGCACAGTATACATCACTGAAGATTTTCTGTCATTTCAATTGATGAAAGGTACAAGAGGAGTTGATTTGTACAATTCACTCCCTACCTAGCTTCAAACATGCTAGAGAGTGTAACAAGCTAAGTAGAGATTACATTGTACAAATCAACTCCTCTTGTACCTTTCATCATTTGAAATGACACAAAATCTACAGTGATGTTTACTGTGATGTTTGTACCGCCGTGTGTATGTAAAACCACCCCGCAAACCTATCCCAACCCCCTAAACCCCACTCGAGTTAAAATTGCCCATTCTTATAGTGGTATAAATAGTAGTGACATATTGTTCTCGCTCTCTCTCTCTCAACGGCATGTGTGATAAACCTTTTTGCCCGGGAACACACACCTAATGCAGGCACAACGCACGGAAAAAAGGTGTAGTTATTTCCCGCATTAAAACCCATATTGCTGTGTGTTACTCTATCGCATTTGACATTAGGAGCTGCTCATTACCATTAACTCCACCCAAACTCCTCCCACTTGCATAGCAAATGTCTCATTTGCATACTAGCATGCGTTGCACTATTTAACACACGCAATATGGTGTTATTGTACGCGTTAAGGTCTTAACGCTAGTATTAAGGCCCTAACGTGAAATGATAAATGACCCTGTAAGGATCCTCTGTTGCTTCCCCAACACGTTTTGAATGCTTAACATTAATTTTGCTCCTTCCACCATCTCTGGGAAGGATTTTCTTTATATTATTCTGGAGTCTACTCTTATCCAGTCTTATATTCTCTTCCTTTGTTCTTTTTCCACTAAGAAAGGTTTTCCCTTAGTTCATTAATCAAACTGTATTTGAATGTCTACATCCTTTCCTCCAGGCTACACATATTTGGACTCTTCCGTCTCACTTCCTAGAGCTTATTTATTTGTTTAGTTTTCTGTCTGATTCACCAAAAATGTGCTCAGAACAGATCATAAAAACATTTTACATTTCACATTAAATTACAATATCGAAAAGCTATTTTAAAAGAAAAGAATAAGAAACACATACATAATAAAAGTAGATAGACACCGCAAGCATAATACTATTAAAAACCACTTGAAAAACAAGAGCAAATAATTATTGATGTCCCTAATACATTAATAATAATCAATAAAGACTGGCCACAACGTATATGCAGATGCTAGACTACGTATAGTACTGACTTTGCTATTTAGACACTACCCTGAGTAAATTAATGATGAAAGCATTTACAGTCATTAGACCTTTTTCCGTTCCGGGATCTTTCTGTGGGGGTAAAATGGTTTAACGAAATCAATTTTTAGGATTGCTTTGACATGATATTTGAACAATAGCAGAAATGATTACCCTTTAAATTCCTGATTATTCTCCCAGACATTCCATCAATTATTTGTCTATTTTCTTTTAGGTCATGACCTGAGTCGTCATGTACTGGGTGTGAAAGGATCTCCGTTAGAAGCTGAGGACGAGTGCTGTGCATGGGTACCTTCATCTTACTTGTCCTTAACTAGAGTTAAGAGTCTTTGATTTTGATCACATTATCCTGAGAACTTGCAGACTCAATTATTTGTATAGTGCTACCAGGTGTATGCATCACTTTACAGACACAGAATAAATAGTCTCTGCTTCGTGAAAATTGCAATCTATTAAAGACAGACAGATATGAAACACAGACAAACATTTGTTTATTTATTTGATTTATATTCTGCTTTCCAGGCAGTTCAAAGCAGATTACATTCAGGTACTGTTGATATTTCCTTATCCCCAGAGGGCTCACAATCTAAGGGAGGGGGAGGGGGAAGGGTGTCATTTACCAAGCCGTATTATTTTATCATGGGAGGGGTGAAATATTGCGAGGGAGGGGACATTCCCACAATATTTTGCCCTCTCCCGAGAAAATATTGTGACCGTATTGAGATATTATTTTTTATTGCAGAAAAATTCAGCAATAGAAAAACGAATGTGGCAAGGGTTCAAAAAATGCGTGACAGTGGCCCACTTCACACGGTGATGCTATCGGTTTAAAAAGCCCCGAATCCAAAAATATCTCCCTGAAATTGTCAAAATTTCCTCATGGGGGTCTACTGAGACCCACACCCCTCACCCCCACAGCCTATTGAGGTGGCATGAGCCCCAAAAAGTTGAAATAAAAATAAATCAGTGGCACCTGGTGAACCAACACCCCCTTCCTAAGCCCTCTCCCTTTTGCAAAAAATATCCTAACCCAAATAGCCCCCTATCAACCCCCGCCAAGCATCAGACACTCCTCTCCAAAAGACAACATCAACCCTGGGGTCTAGTGGGTCCCATCACCCCTCTTACATCTAAAATAAATCCTAGTGGCCTAGGCAGGCTCCCAAACTCCCCAGACACCCCCCCCCCCCCCACCCCATATTTTTTCAAGATTTGGCTGTGCAGTGGCGACTCAAGGCACCCTCAGCTCCAGGCTGGTCGATGCCATTTTCCAAAATGACACCAACTGGCCATTGCCCCAGATTGCAGGATAGGAGCAACGGCTGCTTGGCACCATTTTGGAAAATGATGTTGACCAGCCTGGAGCTAGGGAATGTTCCATGCCTCCAATGCACCAACCACTTTAAAAGTTGTGGAGGTCTGAAGGGTATCTAGGGGCCTCCCTAGACCTCCAGGGTTTATTTTGGAGGTAAATGGGCATGGTGGTTCCCCCTAGACCCCAGGGATAATGTCTTTTGGAGTTGGGGTCCAGGGGTTGTCTTGGGCTGGGGGGGGGGGGGGGGGGGAAGATTTGATTGATTCAGGGGTATTTTTTTTTTTAAAAAGAAGGGATTTGGGAAGGGGGCGGGATATTTCCCCAGGCCATTGATTTAATTTTTTAAACTTTTTGTGCTGTGGCAGCTTGATAAGCTGTGGGAGTATGGGAGGATTGGGTTTCAAGAAAAAGTAAAAAAGATCAGGGTGGCAATGATTGGCCATACCTTATTAAAACACAGTTTACAATTATCTTTTATAAGCTAATACATATACGGGCGGATTTTAAAAGCCTTGCGCGCCTATTTTCCATAGGCCGCCGGCGCGCGCAGAGCCCCGGGACGCGCCTAGGTCCCGGGGTTTTTCGAAAGGGGTGTGTCGGGGGCGGGACCCGATGACGCGGCATTTCGGGGGCGGGGTGCGGCGTTTCGGGGGCAGGACCGGGAGTGTGGCTTTGGCCCAGGGTGTTTCGGGGGCGTGGCCGCGCCCTCCGGAACCGCCCCCAGGTCGAGTCTCGGCGCGTCAGCAGCCCGCTGGCGCGCATGGATTTACATCTCCCTCCGGGAGGTGTAAATCCGTGGATAAAGGTGGGGGGGGGGTTTTAGATAGGGCCGGGGGGGTGGGTTAGGTAGGGGAAGGGAGGGGAAGGTGAGGGGAGGGCGAAAGAAAGTTCCCTCCGAGGCCGCTCCGATTTCGGAGCGGCCTCGGAGGGAACGGAGACAGGCTGCGTGGCTCGGCGTGCGCTGGCTGCCCAAAATCGGCAGCCTTGCGCGCGCCGATCCAGGATTTTAGAAGATACGCGCGGCTACGCGCGTATCTTCTAAAATCCAGCGTACTTTTGTTTGCGCCTGGTGCGCAAACAAAAGTACGCGAACGCGCTTTTTTTAAAAATCGACCCCATATTATATAGTAAAAATGATAGTTAATGTTTGTAGAAGCATTTGTGTTATTATAGGTGCTTCTTTTGAAATTAAAGAATAACAACAAATACAGGTAACAAAATAATAGGTAGTAAAGTTCAGGATGATTATGAATATGAAATAAAATACTGGAATATAAAATTAAATAAAAGATTTCCAGCCAATAAATGATAAAGAGAAACATTGCATCATAATTATACAAAATTCAATACATTTTTTCACTTTCCAAGATTTTACACTATGTAAAATTAAATTTAAGCCAACTGGAATATTATATATACCACTTCTAAAAGAAACGAGTGTGAATGTCATAAACAATTGAATGCCTTCTTATATATTACTAGAACTTTGAAATTAGTTGCATACTCAGTAGTGGTGCTGAATTTTATCCAACCTTGGCAATGAACAATACATTTATTTATTTATTTATGAGGTTTTATATACCGATGCTCATGAAAAATCATATTGTGTCGGTTTACATATAACTTTAGTTGGAATTACAATAAACAGGGGAGTTTAACCTGGAGAAACAACTCTGGGGAGAGTCACAAACAAGAATATAGGTGGAGGATAAGTAATAGCGTTATTTAAAATTTAGGCTCAATATTAAGAAGAAAACAGCTAGGTAAGTTAGCTGGATACAATTTATCCAGCTAACTTATATGGGATATTCAGCAGCTATGTCAGATCTAACTTATCTATTTAACTTAACTGGATAACTATGAATATTGCTATTTATCTGGCTAACCCCTGGATTCATCATTCTGCTATAAATATAGTGGAATGAAGAGTTGGAAAGAAAAAAGGGGCGGGGTGATAGTGAGCAGGGGGGGGGGGGGCGCATTGTGGCTGTGTGTTTTCTCCCATCACAGTTGTGGCCGTGCTGCACACTATTGCCCCAATAGTGCCAATGAAATAGCTGTAGCTATTTCCAGCGCTACTGCAGGTGATAATGTGCAATACATTATTGTGTGCAGCACTACTTGCCCCTAATTTTCCTAAACCCCACCCAAACTCCTCTCCTTTCCCTAATTTACATTTTTGAATCACAATACAGTAGTTATTGCATACGTTAGGGCATTATCGTACACAATAATGGCCCATCATGATTTGAAGAATGACACTCTATTAGCTGGATAAGTAGTGCCATCCCAATCTGCCCACTGATTGCCCACTGGATATACAGCTAACTACTTAGCCAGAAAAGTGATTTATCCCGCTAAGTGGTGACTGCAGAATGTATCCAGATATTTAATGGCCACCACTTATCTGGATAAGTCGCTACTAATCCAGATAAGTAGTAATGAATATTGGCCACTTATGTCCCAGATGATCCAAAGTGGGTTATCAGAATCCTTTATATGGTATCCTGAAAAGATCTCTCCAAAGTTGCACAGTCTATACAATGAAGATAGCCAGAAAAACATCAATGGAAAGAACTCATTCATTGGCAGAACAATTCTGAGATACACACCTACACACATACATTAGCAGTATAATAGAAACCATTTGGAAAAAGTTAGACGCCAAAATTAACTTTGTACCAAAATGTGAAAGTCCCCCGGTGGTGGCAGCACATTTCAAAATGTTTAAAATATTTAAAAATCGTCAAAACAATACTTGCATTTCATATAAATACAGAAACTTTAACAATGCATAACAGTGATAACAAACCTAGAGTCTATTTTCACTGTTTTTTTGTTTTTTTTTTATAATAGTAAAGACATCTTCAATAGGAATCATTCTACACATATGGTTTCATTCTTACCAGATCTTTAGTTATCTGATCTGTTTTAAAAGCTGTTTCAAATTAAATCTGATATTTGTTTCTATGACCAGGTAAAATATATATAATTTCTCAGACTTTATTTTCTATACTATTTTCTTATGGTAAAGACTATTTTCTTATGGTAAATTCCTTTAAGGAATATAATGATTGATTAACTGCATCTAGACACAAGCAGAACTAGTTAACTGGTTTCAAAGATAAGGAAAAAATAACACAGGGACAGAGAAAAAAAATGTTGAAAGTCAAAGACCAGCTGGAGAAGGAACTACTAGGAAACCCTGAAATGGAATATTTTTTCAGCTTGCTAATCACAGAAAATTGAGAAATGATAAAGGATATTTTTAAATAATATCAACCAAAGAATAACACAGGCACATAAAACATATTATTAATTTGCAATAATATATTATTTGTAAATATACACACACAGAATTTCTCTGTTGATGAAATAAAAAAATCTGCTATCATGGTAACACTTATAGACACTCCTTTCCTATTAGACATTGCAAGTGCTGCATGTATGGGGGAAGGAGTAGGTAGGGCCTCTTTGCTAGCATTGGCACTCACAGTACACATGAAGCAGAAAGGTGGGAGGAAGACAACAAGAAAATAATAGTTTCTTATTACCATGGGCTTACGAGAAGTAAAAACAAGACTTCAGAAAGCAATTAGATACAAAATGGGCCCACTCATGCATTAACAAGACTGAAAGTTATTATAAACTCTGACAAAAACAGACAAAACAAATGAAACAAACATGCAAACAGTCTCAAACATACCATTCACCCTGGATGTTCCAAAGTACTGATTTGAGAAACTTTATATTCTGCCTGTCTCAAAGAGGAGAATCTTCCCAGGGAATTTAACTGAGTTTCACATCACTATTACTAAGATGAGATCTTATTCCCAGCATCATGGAGGTAAACTGTTTGCTAGGCTGAGCACAACTCAGTGAATCAACTGTTCTGTGTGCTTGGGGTATGCCTCACCCAATCAAATCTGCAATATTTCAAAAGTAAGCTGTAACCAACTGATTCTACAATAGAACTCCAATACCCTGGATACTGACCATAAATGTTCCCTCAATCTACTAGGGGAATCTGTCCAGTACCCAGGGAGTCTGCCCTATGTATCTTGAGTAAACCTAAAATTCCTAAAATCTAAAAGCCAAAATATGTCTCTCTTCTGTTGGCATATTGCAAAATATCCAAATCCTTATTTGGGGAAAGAGGGAAACAGGATGCCTCTGGGAAAAGGGAAAAATTATGTGGAATAGAGGGGAAACAGGAGACCTCGGGGAAAAGGGAAAGAAAAAGATCCCTTTGTATATCAATTGGGGGCTCCACACTGCCCCTCCCCCCACTCCATGTCCCATTTAGATCACCAAAAATGTTTGAGAGGCCAGTAACACTGAATACCAACAGCCAATCAAGAGAAAAATCTTTAATTATAAGATATCTTATAATAGAAGCAGCTCTTACTGAACAATGTGGAGTAAATCTTCAGCTCAACTCTTCTGAGCTGTTACACACATTTAAATATGCCACTGCCTCTCACTTACACATCAATGTTCATTTGCATAACATTTTCCTAATTGGTTGGCATTGTAATTTTATCTCAGATATGCTAATAAGACTGGATTCTTGTAGGTCATTCGATTTCTTGTAAACTGAACCCAGAAAGCAGAAATGAAACTCAATGTTGATCTTTTAACATAGTTTTTGATATTTAACATACCTTTTAGCATTTCAGCAGCCTTTGCTATTCCTACAAGTCTGATCAGTGCAATCTCTATTCCATCAAGCCTGATCGGTACAATCTCATTGTGCTGTATTTATCTTTATTTTTTTCGTCATCACCAAACTAGTCTGGCTTCATAGAGATCCTTCTCAAAGCACACGTACATTCAGCATAGATTATAATAATTGAGAACCCCTGAAAGTGTAGGATGTATAGGCGTATCAAAGAATATAGATCAAGTGCAGATGAGTTTCAGAGGGCGGGGACTGATCCTGTAAAAGTTCTTTTCCTAATATTTGAGAGTCGGATTTCTTTGAGGCTGGAACCACTAGGTGTGCCTGAAGTAGTGAAGGGTAAGAGGCTTTTATTTTTTTTAACAGTTCCATATTATATGGATTTCTAGGAAAAAAAACAGACATTACTCAGCACTGCATGACCACACACTAGTTCAGGATCCCCCTACAATGGCGGAGGGATCATCAAGTTAAAAACAACAGGGCCATCTGGAAGGAGCAGATTCTATAGGAGGAAGCAGCTTGTGGGTGAGTTAAGAAGGCCATGTATAGGAATAAGTAGGTTCATATTTTAAAAGTGAACTCAAAAGGTGTTTTTTAATGTGGCAAGAGAGTTAGCATGGTACATGTGTTCAGGAAAGCACTTGGCGCAGCAAGCTGAAGGCGTGGAGTCAAAACAATGGAATAGAAAAGCATAGATAAGAGCAGCTTATCTACTGAACAAAATTTGGGAAGAGGGGGTGTCTGGGAAAACGATAAGAGGAGAGATAGCAAAGGGCTGTAGAGTGTATTCTTTTGTAGGAGAATGCAAGCAGTCTGAATTTTACGAGGAAGCAAATAGGGAGCCAACATAGTGATTCACGAAGAGGGGTAACATGATCATAATGGCGTTAGTCCTAAATATAAACATGTTCTGTGAATTCTTAATCATTAGTGTTTTAAGTATCTTAATTAATTCATAATGTATGCTATTACAACTGCCAGATACTTTAACTGAACTATAGTAATGATAGTTAACCAGAACCAAGAGTGAACTAGCTCTCACCAATTACTTGAACCCTTGAACAGCTATTGATATCATAATTTGTTTTATGCTATTGATTTTCCAACAATAAAAGAAATAATGATTATATATCACTATGCCAGAGTTTGCTCTGTTTGGGAATCTAGCATTTGGTGGTGCGCTTCTCTGCAAGTAGAATGTGATTTTGCAACCATATGCTGCACAAGTAAACACAGATATATTTAGAGAGAAAAAAAAAGCATGACAGTTCTCCCATCATGAATTTAAAGTGCCCCTTCACAGCCCACCTACTTTGCATATGTTTGTTCTCTAATCTTGGGCCATGCTTGCTCAGTGTAGGAAAAAAAAAAAAAAAAGAACATTTTTCAATATTTGTAGTAATGGCACAGAGACAATGGCACATGGAACATCAAGCTGTATTGTTTTTGTTATTGAAAGTACTGGTCTTATCTTCCTACTCGTGGTATTGCTATTATTAGTCAATCTATGGGCAATTGCCTAATGATTTCATGAGTAAGATGATGAGAAACTGAGAAGACATTTTCACTGCACAGTAGCCAAGGATGTGAAAAATGATTAGATCTGGTAAGCTAGGTAAATATGACATAAAAGTCACAGAGCACGTGCACATGCACACGCATGCATGCATATGCACGCACACACAAAGACGTACGTGTGTAGTAGGCAACCTGGAGGACTCAGTGTTACAAAGTGACTTTTATCAGTTGAGAGACCTTTTAACGTTTTATGATTTAAAGGGGATTCAAATGACTGTCATTTTTATATGCTAGAAATGGAAAAGTCCTACAAACCAGAAGCACACTTTAAAATATACGGCTCAGGCAGTTCATTTCTGGAATTTATCATCTCTTTCTGAGTCATCTCATCTGCTCTCAAGAGAGCGCTAACATTTCCCCCCCCCCAACTACAATGGCCAAGAGCTCCATAAACCTATATCAGTTCCATCTGACTTTCTCTAGGCCTTCCTTCTGCACAGTGCAGCAGTACTTCCAGACAGATACTTTTGACTGCAACAGAAGAAATAGGATTAAATATCCAGGCAGCAGATAGACCAAGAATTTTCCAGGTATCTTCAAGGGCTTTTGCTCCAGTTTTTGCTCTTCTCATTGTTCTTTTCCCAGGAATCCAGTTTCACTAATGATTACAGTATATATATATATATATATATATACTATATATACTATAGTATATACTGTATTTATACTATACAGTATTGAAAATATTGGCTTTAATTAATTAACATATGGGTACTCAATAAATTGTTATACAAATATATAAGGGAGTAACACCATTAATATTTCAACCAATTTTGTTTCAATTTGCAGGCACTTTTTATTATACAATATCAAAGAAGCTGTTACATCTCAATCTTTGCATAAAAAACTTTCATTACAATGATTATTAACAGTAAACCAACACTGTTGGTTTACCCATTAACATTTATTCCATCCACACCAGAAACTCCATTCACTACCCACTCATACATACAATAAAAAAACTCCCTAAAAAAACACATGTATTGCACTTATTTACCTCTATAAATATCCCATGTTACAGAATGAGAATGCTCCCACACATTTACTTAATTAATTTCAATACATTTCAACAATTTCTACAACAATTTAAATGCATTCCTTAATTTATAATATGCTGGTCAAAACCTATATAGAATTTATTTAGTCATACATTTTAGCTTTTTCCACAATGATTTCAATGCATTCCTTTTATTTAATGTGCTGGTCAACTCCTATATTGTATTGGCTTAGTGCCTAGAAAGGCCTTTGTTACACCATCAGGGGAATATGATCTGCCTTTTGTTGAACACATTTTTCTTACATCATAATACCTTGTATATATTAGTAGAGTACAGATAATTTCACATCACAGAAAGTGCTCAAACTGATTACTCGAAAACCAAGTAACTCATAAGAACATAAGAAATTGCCATACTGGGTCAGACCAAGGGTCTATCAAGCCCAACATCCTGTTTCCAACAGTGGCCAATCCTGGCTAAAAGTACCTGGCAAGTACCCAAACACTAAGAAGATCCCATGATACTGATGCAATTAATAGCAGTGGCTACTTTCTAAGTCAACTTGATTAATAACAGTTAATGGACTTCTCCTCCAAGAACTTATCCAAACCTTTTTTAAACCCAGCTACTCTAACTGCACTAACCACGTCCTCTGGCAACAAATTCCAGACCTTAATTGTGCGTTGAGTGAAAAAGAATTTTCTCCAATTGGTTTTAAAATTGCTACTTGCTAACTTCATGGAGTGACCCCTAGTCCTTCTATTATCCAAAAGAGTAAATAACTGATTCACATCTACTCATTCTAGACCTCTCATGATTTTAAAGACCTCTATCATATCCCCCCTCAGCTGTCTCTTCTCCAAGCTGAACAGCCCTAATCTCTTTAGTCTTTCCTCAATTCTTAAGCCATTCACCAGAAAGAATGCTGTAAAAAAGAAACATGATATGTTACTGTTATGTATATGGACATATTATCAATGAAAGAGGAGAAAAAAATACCAAAATTTTTCAAACCCCAAAATGATAATTCGCCAATCCAGTAGTTCACTTTGAATTATTCACTAAGGAGTAGATTTTAAAAGAAGCGTGCGCGGCCTATATGTGCGTGCGCATGTTATAAAATCCGAGGTCGGCACGCACAAGGGGGTACACAATTGTGCACCTTGTATGTGCCGAGCCGCGCTAGCTTCCTCGGTTCCCTCCCAAATCAGGGAGGCCTGAGAGGGAACTTCCCTTCCCCCTAGCCTGACCTTCCCACCCCTTCCTCTAACTTCCCCCCCCCCTGATCTTTATTTTACCCCCCCCCCCGATCTTTATTTTACCTTTTGCGCCTGCCTCCAGGCAGGCACAAGTTGAGCACGCCAGCCGATTGCTGGCACACGATCTCTGACACAGCGGCAAATGGCTGCTGTGCCAGGAGCCGCTGGCTCCGCCCCACCTCAGACCACCTCCGCCCCGCCCCTTTTTTCAAGCCCCGGGACTTACATGCGTCCCGGGGCTTTACGCGCACCGCTGGGCCTTTTTAAAATAGGCCCAGCGTGCGTAACCCCCCTACGTGCGTAAATCCTCCTGGATTTACGTGCGTAGGTATTTGAAAATCTGCCCCGAAATTCTTAAGAATGCTACCTCTTAGAGATTTGCCGTGTTTATTAACTCACTCATTTCCACTAAAAAACAAAAAAGATACATCACATTCTTAATATATTTTTCTTATTATAGCCCATGACTATAAAGTCTAATGCAACATATTTGAACACTATCTTAACACATCTTAACACTATCCCACTATCGGATGTTACATTTTTATTACCTTATCATTCCGTTATTATAATTCCAAATTTGTTCATTCAGAGGAAATGCCCATTATTGCCAGCTTTATTCATTCAAAAGGACCACTTACAAGCACTAACATACCCCCATCTTGACTTGTAGCAAATTTATGTGTGTCTTCTCATGCACAAATGAGCACCCATTTTGATTCTAAATGGAGTGTTCCAAAAACACTTTCCATTCAATAGCTTTTTTGAAACCCCTTGGGTGAACTGTAACCCATTGATGTACATATCATTGGTCACGTCTTTGTAATTGAAGGGAGATGTCCCCTCTCCCTCACCTCCAGTGAGGATTATTTGCTGTATCACAAAGAATTTAAGTTCTTGGATGGTACGATTCCATTGATTCCAATGTTCCACTATTGGTGCTTCTACTTTCTTTGTCTGGACATAGCTTGCATTTTCGGATCATCCTTGTTGTAATTGATCTTTTAGTGTGACCAATATAGATTTTATCACAAGGACACACTATGGCATACATAACCTGTTCAGTATTGCCTGTAAAATGTCCGCAAAGATGGTGCATAATAGATTTATTAGGGAGAGCAAATTGATGAATTTGCGTGACGTGAGTACACACATTGCACACTTGCCACATGGAACTTGTCCATCAGGCAGCGATCTATGCAGTTGTACGTCACTTGATGCTTTGACTAGCATATCATGCAAATTATGTCCCTGCAAGTTTGCAAAGATAGGTGCCTCTTGAAAAGGTGCTTGATTAGACAATATATTTCAATGTCTTCTAATAATTTTCTGAATTGAAGTTCAAGTGGAATAGAGCAGCACACATACTAACAGCTGAATCTTTCTTCATGGGTTGTAACAGTGGTTTTTTGTTGACACTTACTAGGGGGGTTTGTAGGACCTATTTCTTAACTGGGTGCCCCTTTTAAAATCCCCTGATTTAGGTGGTAGAAGTGGGATTTGCACACACTTGCGCGAGCCCACTTAAAATTTGGTACACATGTATGTGCGGCCAGACTATTTTATAACATGCATGCATATGTGCGCGTATGTTATAAAATGGCTGCATTCCTGCACACAGGCTGATGTATGCATGCAAATGTGTGCCTGAACTCCAGTTTGAAAGTTACCGTCCCTGTCCAGTTAGTGCACAGTAGCACAATCTCAAAAAATAATGAAAATTTGGCATTTTTTCTTTTGTTTCGTGGTTCCAACAAAATTAAATGAAATAGATAATTTCATTGACATTGTCTATTTTTTTTTTAATGAATGCACATCCCTATTACCTAGCGTACTTTTTTTTAATGTTGTTGTGCATTAACATTTAGGAACATTATTTACATTATTTGCACTGCCTGTTATTTTATATATATATATATATATATATATATATATATATAGATAGATAGATAGATAGATAGATAGATAGAAATAGATAGATAGAAATAGTATACTAAAGAAAGCAGCTCCCAATGAACTGGTTTCCTCTAATCTTATATAAAATTCTGAAAAAGAAAAAAACAGGGAACTCTCTAAGAACTGTGGAGAAATTATTTAAATTGGTATTAAAAATGTTAAAAGGGATGAAAATGCCAGTTCATAAATTTTTTTTCTTTTTTTGTTTTTCTATCTATCTATCTATCTATCTATCTATCTATCTATAATCCCTTTCCGACCTTCAAACCCTGGAGGCCTGGTGTGGATTCTCTTGGGGGCTGTGTCTCTAACTGGGTTTGTTTGAGCATACCTTGACAGGAATGAATCTCATTCATAAACCAGGGTATGTTGGAAATGACCTCAATCTCTCAACTTTACTGCTAATGCCCTTCATAGTACTTGCATTCATAGTTTCCTCTAAGCTGAGCACGTCAGCAATCGCTCATTCATTTTGGAGCGTTTATCACATGGTTGCTCACATACATTTTTCTTTTTGCTATATACAGAAATGCAATGCTAATACTGGCACTCAAAAATTATTGATTTAAAAAATTGTTGCTCAAACAAAAAAAAATAAATTTGCATTCACCTAGTCATTCCTTGGAGGAAACATTGCTTGCATTGGGCCAAAGAGAGCATCCATCTGGAGTTTTTAGGGTGTAATTTTTTTTTTGGCAACATATCAAGGTGCATTTGGAAATTCTTCTTAATCAGGCCAGTGGCACACGATATAATTGGGACTATTTCTGTATCTTTCTGCCATCTTTTCTTGCTTTCTGATTGCATCCCTTGGTGCTTAGGGATCTTCACTTTCTCTAGATGATCCACAGAATAGTCATTAGGTACTGACACCTCTATCGACAATGCTGCTCTTATGTTTTTCTCCTTCACCACAATATAGGGGTTTTCTGGCATCGAACTTCCTGTGATTTGGAATTGGAATATCCCAGGGGATCACAACTTCTTTGTTCTATTCTGTTAGGGTTGTGCTCCCAGTGGTTTTTTTTTTTTTGGTACATCGATGTTATAATGTTTACAAAGTTTCCAATGAATAAGCCGTGCCACCTTGTTGTGCGTTTCTGCATAAAAGTCTTCTGATATCAGCATGTCACAACCAGCAATGAGATGTCTATCCGTTTCCAGATCTGTTCCACAGAATCTGCATTTGTCGATTTTACTATTCTTTTCTATGCTGGATGTGAACCATCTTGTCTGTAGTCCTCTGTCCTATGCTGCAATTACCAATTTCTCATCTATAGGTCTGAATTCACCTCTCTTTAACCCCTGCTGTGTCAAATCTTGATCCACATGCAGTTTCTGAAGTGGCTCTCTGTACTTCCTATTTTATTTGTGCTTCTGCCAGTTGTCATTCCTTGTTTGCTGGTCTAATTCTTTGAAGAGTATTTTTTCCATGATTTGCTAATTCTGTAGCGTCTTTCCCTTCATCTGCTGGTGGATTTTCAGTCATTCCCTCTATTTGTGAGAATGATTGTCCATGCTTAAGGACTGAGACTGACGATGCTTGTGTGCTTTTATACGTCAGCACTATTTGAGCATTTGGGGCCACTGATGCCATGAAGTATGCCTGAAGGCCGATTATGGTAGCTCTATATGTATAATCAATTTCAGTAAGATACATACCAATTCAGCTCTAGGGATGCACAATTTCGAAATACACTGGTTCTTATAGATTACCTGATGGGTGTAGAGAGCTTTCTTGTTTTTTACATCCAATTCTTCAATATATTTATGAGGCCAGTCTACTATTACACAGCTGTATGATAGTGCAGGAATTGCTACTGACTAATAGCATTTATCTTATTCTGTGCTATTAAGGCACTTTTCTGTATCATCTTCAGTCTCCTATAGTACTCTTTGCTGATCTTTTCTCTCAGTTTATGCTGAAGTTTTCCATCTTCCTCTATGCCTAGACATTTATATACACCTTTATATTGTAATCTTCAGTTTGGGGAGATAGGGAGGACAGACCTTTCAAGGTTAAGGCACCTACTGTGTCGTGCCAATAACTACCCCAGACTCCTTGCTGGGGTACCCGTCATTTGGTATTGAAGAGCCAAAGAAGGAAGACAAAGGACTGCGGAACTCCTAGGCCTAGGCCTGGACCTGACCCTGGGCAGAAGCCCAGGCATCGGGACCCGGCCTCCTGGTTGAGGCTTCGGTGTCAGGCCCGGGTCTGGGCCTGGGCCCTGGCGTTGGGACCTGGCCTCCAAGTTGGGTCTCAGTGTCGGGCCAGGGTCCAAGCCGAGGCCCCAGCATCAGCACCTGGTCTCTGGGTTGCATTGTGGCATCGGGGTCCAGCCTCCAAGTCAGATCATGGTATTGGGCCTGGGCTCAGGGTCCTGCATTGAGACCCAGCCTTTGAAAGATACCCGATGGATCAGGTAAGTTTTGTTTTTTTGTTTTTCGGGGGCCTTGGCTGAAGCACTAGTGTTGGCTTGGCCTTTGATGAGACCCTGCTATATTAATTAAATAACTACTATAGAAAAAATTGTATATGTATGGGGTGGTAGGTTTCATACAATTTCAGTATTACTACCCAGTAATGATCACATTTTAATCATCAACCATCTAACCTCCATCCAGTTTTTTATGTTTCAGAGGTAGAAATGGCTAATCATAAAAAAATGGATGGAGGTTAGATGGTTGATGATTAAAAAGTGATCAAGTCATTACTGGGTAGTAATGCTGAAATTGTATGAAACCTACCACCCCATCTATATAACAATTTTTCTGTAGTCATTATTTAATACAGCATAGCCTGTGTTTTAAACAATTTTTGAACTTGTTAATAGAGAATAGCTCTTAGAGGTCATATAGATTGTGTTGTTCATAGTAGTTTACACCTCACACAGTGAAAATTTTGATGTGTTCTGATGAGACCCTGGCATTGTGCTTGAGCCTAGTCCATGGTTCCTGCTTTGGGCCTTGGCAAATGCCAGAGCGCAACACTAGCAGCTCGGCCTAGGCCCAAAGCCAGGGCCTCACCTAAGGCATAGGCCATAGCCCCTGCTTTGGGCCTTAGCCTATGCCCTAGGCATGGCCCCAGCTTTGGGACTAGACCTAGGCCAAATGCATTTGTTTAAAATGAAACAAACGAATAAGGGTCATTTCATTCAGGGGGCCCCCAATTCGGTTTGGAGCCCCCCGAATGAAATGAATTAGCCTTATTTGTCGCGCTTTGCATTTTCATTTTTAATGAATGCTCATCCCTACTGAGTATCACAGACGTGAACTGAAAGGTTTCCCAATAACACAAGGCAACTTCCAACCACTGACAAAAAAAAAAAAAAAAAATCTTGTTACTTATAAAAAAAAAATACTCCTAGCCCTGTCCCACATTTTACCAGATCCTTAAATAATCAGAGACTTTCATCCAGGACTTGGGTAACCTCTCTCCTTTCTCTTGCAAAGGAAGGATGGAGAAAAACTTCCTTCCAAACCAAAAATTGCCAAAAAGAGAAAAACAGTTCACGCTTCACTGGGTGTGAGCTAGCAACAAATCTCTTACCCCAGGTTGATTTGCAGGTTTTTATCCTGCAAATCAAAAGCAGAGGAGCAAAAGGGGAAAAGTTCCTACTCTTTCAAAATCCAACTAAAATATCTACAAAACCACTAGGGGCTATTCTCTGATACGGAAGCATGAAAGGGTGTTTACAGCAACGTCTTGCGGGGTGCTGTGTACAGCTGGTACATTCCTTTGATCTACTCTGCACAGCACGATCCTCGTCATAAAGGTTCAGTCTAGATTTTCAATTAATACTTGTACAGTTTGACCATACAGAGCTAATAGTAAGATTGTCAATTGGTTCCACTTTTTTCAGAATGGTAGATATAGTCCTGGTTTTACTCCACTGCAAATCAGCAAAAAGAGCACTGGATAGGTCCTGTGTATCAAAATTAATGAACAAAAGGCACCACCTATAAATAATTTAACATGGCTCTATCAATACCAAACGGATCCAAAGGATCTGAACAATGTGTATAAGTAAATAAATATACTGTTTTATAAGATGCCGCATCAGCAAGCCTGGCGACGTGTTCAACCATCCAAAGTTGAACCGTCCGGTCTGATAATCATCTGCGGCTCTTAACGGCGATGTAGCCTGAAGAGGATATTGAAAAATACTAGTGAGGAATACTAGTGAGGAATACTAGTGAGGTGGTCAGATTTGTAAAGGATAGAAAATTATTCAAAGTTGTAAAAATCTAAGTGAACTGGGAAGACTGGCAAGACTGGGGAAATGGGCATCAAAATGGAAGATGATATTTAATGAGAAGAAGTACAAATTGATGCACATAGAGAAACATAATCTTAACTATAGGTTCACAATGTTGGGTTGGCCATTAGGAGTCGCCACCCAAGAAAAAGATTTTGGAGTCATTGTGGACAATACATTGAACTCTTCAGCTCAGTGTGCAGCAGGGGTCAAAAAAGGAAACAGAACAAATTATCTGTATGTGATGGTGGGCAAGAGTCTGATGTGCTAGGGTGAGAGATCTTGGGGTGATGTCTGATGATCTGAAGGTAGCGAAGCAATGTGACAAGACAGCAGCAAAGACCAGAAGGATGCTGAGGGGCAGAGAGAGAGGCATAACCAGCAGGAAAAAAAGAGGTGATAATGCCTTTGTCTAGGTCTTTGGTGAGGCCTCACCTGAAATACTGCGTTCAGTTCTGGAGACCATATCTCAAAAAGGATAGAGACAGGATGGAAGTGGGCCAGAGAAAGGCGACCACAATGGTGTGGGGTCTGCACAGAAAGCCTTATGAGAAGAGACTGAGGACCTAAATTTGTATACAGTGAAGGAATGGAGAGACAGGAGAGATATGATACAGATATTAAAATACCTTAAAGGTAAAAATGATGCTCAAGAATCACATTTTTTCTGATGAATAGGAAGCTGTAGAACTAGGGGGTCATGAGTTGAAACTCCAACAGGGGTAGACTCAGGCGCAATGTCAGGAAATATTTATTCATTCATTCATGGAAAGAGTGATGCATGCATGGAGTGCCCTCGTGGAAGAGGTGGTGAAGCCAGGAATGGTAAGGGAATTAGGGCTTGGGATAAACACAGTGGATGCCTAATGGCTAGAGGATAGAAAAGAAGAAAAGGGGTGACCTGTTGCTAAGTTTTAGATATAACATTTCTGAATGGGGCTAACCTGCAAGGAGTGGCAGTTACTACACTTAACAGACGGCATGGGGGAATGGAGGGAGTTGCTGGGCTGAGTGGATGGACCATTTGAGTCTTTTATCATTTACTATGTCACTATTCAGAAATGAATGGCCATGGCGGTGAATATGTTTGGCTAACTTTATCCTGGTAAGTTTATCAGGCTAACTTTAAACTTATCCAACTAACTTTATGACTACTCTCCAGCATGACCAGACATAACTGGATAAATTGTCCAGTTTAACTCTGAATATTGTGGGTATTCAGATAAGTTTTCAAGCTAACTTAATTTCACTTTGAAGCACCTCTTTTATCTGGCTGAACAGTTAGCCAGAAAAGTCAGAGGCTTTCAGAGCATTTAGCCAAACAAATCGTCTAAATATTGACCCCCATTGTTTCAGGATTCTTAAACAATAGAACTAGCCAGAAAAGTAAGACCTTTGCCATTACACTGATGAAACATTTTTAAGGGACTTAATAGAGAAATTATTTCCTCATTCGTTGTCAGATATCAAAGAACTGCAAAGTGCTGTTTTGGGCTTTCTCTCGCCTTTCATTTCTCTCTAATTTCCTTTAAGTACACAAGCAACACCAAGCAGATTTGAAGAAATGCACTGAACGGAAGGACACCGGCCATAAGCCATTCCAGGTGCTTCATCTTTCTCAGCCATATTCTTATTTACAACTCTTTGCCGCTTTGGAAAGAGGTGTAATCCACACTACAGTTTATTTGTGGGTTCAGACATCCTCTCAGGGAACTCCTTTTGCCCTGATAAAAGGAGTGTAAACTCATGAAAGCTAATCCCCAAACGTATTAAGTTAGCCCAACATGAAGTTGTCATTTACAGTTTACTTGTTAGGAGAAGTGTGCTGTCATTTGAAATGAATGTGCTGTCATTTAATATCGTTTACAAAACAAGCAAAAGAAAAATAAATAAAATGTCATTTTAGTTTGTTCCTGCCATTTTTAAAAAGCCTATCTACCAGATCTAAAAAAACCAGCTCCCCCACCCCCTACCCCCCACGAAAGCTTTCTTCCACCACTCCCTTGCCAGCATTTGTGGGCCCTCCCAGTCTCTTTCTTCCCTTACCTGAGATGCTGAGGTCTCTCTGGGTGCAGGAACCATCCCATTTCTCCCGCCCGGGGCATCAGCTGACCCGAGACCAGCACCATTTTTAAAAGGCAGTAATGGTGGGGCAGGAATGTCTGGGGATCACTCCTGCCCCACTTAAACCCACAGATGGGGTAAGAAGGGTCCAGGGGACACAAGTGGAGGACTACAAGGAGAGGGTAATTCATTTTTGCAGGTTGGGTGGGCAATGCTCTGGAGGGATACTTGTGCTGGCTCAATAGAAACTTCCCTTGTTTCCTCATCCAGACAGCTAACTTTCCTTCCCAATCAGTCCTCAGACAAAGATCCTTTAAGTTTGAAATTATTTATTGTACAAGTAGTTTTTCATTACTTACAATTGTTGCATTCCAAACATGTAGCCCCAGGCAAAGAGCTTTGTAGCTGGAGATAGATAGGAGAGGAAAGAACGGGGTTTCTTGGGTTGCAGAGTGAGAAGGCAAGAGGGCTCACAAGCTGATTTAATCTTTAGAAATAAAGCAATAAGGAGGAATGTAAATGAGCCAATCATTTCACAGAGCTTGCAAGTGCTCCTGGCTTTGAAGCAGCATGGGCTAGACTGACATAGTCTTGGAGAGTTATTACAGAAAATGTCTCCACAAGCTGGGGACAGGGGGCAGGGTCCAATGGCAGTGAGCCTAATGTGACACAGGAGGAGCATGAAAGGCAGTCCCTTGAGCCAATAAGGCACTTAAGAAGACTCAAGTTAGATTGAGAGGGCATTCAAGCTCTTCCCAAGTGAGAGAAAGCAAGGGGGGGGGGGGAACTTCTCTTAAGGGCAAGTTCCCTTAAAGGCAAGGCTCACAGGTTATTATTGTGGGTTACTAAAAGTAAGAACTGCACTAAGCGCAGTTAAGCTACAGTATATACAGACACAAACATGTACCCACTGCTGGAGACATCTGGTATCACAAGATACCACTATATCAGTTCTTATATCATTATGCAACAGTGCAAAGACTGGATCTTTCGATGTTCAGGGAAGTTCACGATCATCTCATTCATCCAATCATCCAGGCGATAGGCAATGTCTACTTCAAAGGGTTTCACCAAGCTGAAACGAAAGACAGACAAAACAAAGAGAGAGAGTCTCTGCAGTGGACAACGGTCCATGAGGTTCAAGTCTCTTCATGCAGAATGAGGAGTACCACCTCATTGATGGCCATGTAGAAGATCTTGGCTTGTCACTTGCTTCGATACTGGAGAGTCGGCAAGTACTCTTTCTTCCGACGGATCCAGAGGGAGTTGGCAAGCTGTTGGACTTGTTTCCGTTGATGCTTGTAGAGCTCCCCGCCATCAAGTTTCCATGTGACACAGGAATGTTAATAGTCTTTTGCATTAAAGGCATGACAGGTTCCTACGAAGTCGGTTCCACAGTCGGAGCGGGTCTGGGTGGCTGAACCCCAGAGTTGAGCGTATACATGGAACCTTCTTGTTTGGTTATAGATGTAGCTCAATACTACTTCTCTGGTCCAGAGAAAGGTAACCAAACTGGTGTGGGGCCTGCATCAGAAGTTTTATGAGACGAGACCTGAGGACTGAAATAATGCAGACCTAGGGAAGAAGAAGAGAGAAGAGGACATGCTAGAGACATTTAAATATCTAAAATAATGTACAGGAAGAAAATCTTTTTCAGTGAAAAGCAAATTTTAGAACTGGGCGGGAGGGGGGGGGGGGGGGGGTGGGTGTCACAATATGAAGCTCCAGGAGGGTAGACTCAAGAACAAGATGAGAAAATATTTTTTCACAGAAAGGGTGGGGGCTATCTGGAATGCCCCAATAGACAATGTGGTGAAGACAAAAATGGTAATAGAATTTTAAAAAAAAGAAGGGAATAAACACAGACAGACAATCCCAGGGGATGAGAGGATGGAAATAAAGTGCTGGGGTAACCTGCACCCAGAGGCAGTTACAGCCCCAAACAGCAGTGATAGGACTGCATTATAGGGATGTGCAGAAGGAAACATTTTGTTTCGTTTCGTTTATCATTTCGCCGGGACCAAAATTTGTTTCATTAGTTTCAAGGGGGGGAAAACCAATTCGTTTATTAGTTTCATTCGTTTTTCATTTTGTCAATGGGGGAAGTATTTGCAGTCTATTTTTGGCTGCAGAATTGGGGTTTTCTTATCAATTCTGATGAAACTTCTGGGGAGCAATCATCAGAATGAGAAAAGAGCTCCAAGGTACTTAGACTGGCAAAGTGGCACCAAAGTGGCATGAATAGCCTAAGGCACTGTAAAGGGGCAAAGGGTTACCAGGAGTGGCAAGAGTGCTTTAACACAGGTGCAAAGCAGCAGCGAGAGTGTCAAAAACACACCACAGCTTCAAAAGAGAGCACCGATAACAGTTGCATGAACCCTCGAAGGTAGCACGACAGGCAAAGTGGCAAGCAAGTGGCATCAACATCCTACAGCACAATGAAGGGGGAACATAGCAAGCAGAATAGGTGTAAGAAAAAACCACAAGGTGCCAATAAAGGGACAAAGCAGCAGAAAGACTAGCACCAACACACTGAGGAACCATGATAGTGGCAAGAACACCACAAGGAGTAGAATCATCTGGTGTAAGGCAGCAAGGCAGAGTGGCAGAAAGTTGATAGGTGCAAGACAGGATGGCAGAGCGGAAGTAGTCTGGTCCCTGTGGTTTTGATAGGGGCAAGACAGGCTGGCAGAGCTGAGGTAGTCTAGCAAACAACCTTCTCAGATAGAACTCAAGAAGAAAGTGCACTGTGTGCTATGCTTGCTTAAGGTAGAAATAGAATGGACCCTTGACTTACAAACTCAATTGATTCCAGATGGCTGGTTGTAACTCAAGTTGGTTGTAAGTCAAGACTATTTTTTCCATAGGAAATAATGGAAATACCCATAACGCGTTCCAAACCTCCCAAAAGCGCCCCTTACCTAACCATCAGCTATATAACTGAGTGGTAGCCGATGTGCCACGATTGCACAGTAGAGAGCAGCTCTCACCGACGTGCCGTGCTTGCACGAATGAGACAGCTCTCACCGACGTGCTGCGCCTGTGCTGCGAATGCGCAGAAGGGAGCAGCTCTGACTGAGCGAAAGAGAGCTCTGATCAACGTGCTGTGAATATCCAGAGCTCTGACCGACGTGCTGCAAACATCTCGCCCGTTTTAACGGGCCCCTGAGCATCTGTGACTGTGTGGAATAGACAGCTCTGGCTGGCATACTTCGCCCATTTTAACAGGCTTAACGGCTTGTTTCTATAATAAAAAATGGTTGTATAATGTCTGTAATTAACAGAAACACCAGTAATTTCCTAGTTTACTCACCAAAAAGTTATAAAATGTGCCTAGCCTACCAGAAACAACGAGTTCACCTCCTCTACCAGTTCCTTTATGATATCTGCATATGGACTCTCTACCTGGGTAACATCAAGCTAGGTTGAGAGAACATTGCACAAATCTCATCATTGTGTCAGTTTCCTCACTCCGAAGGTCATCAAATCTTCACAAGAGTGCACAGTTCTGTTCGTATGTCACACTCTGCATGTCAAAGTGGCCCCTAACCCCTACACTAATACCTACACCTTTTCTCCAGTTACTAGGTAGGCCTCATATAGAGGTATAAATACCTACCCAGTATGAGGGCATTATGCCTAGGTGCTCTCTCTCTCTCAAAACTAATATGATATGTTTGATTTGTGGGTATTGCTATTTTTTTCGTGGGGCAACGAATAGGGAGTTGTGGATGACACATTTGTGGAAAATGAATGTGCATCTCTACTGCATTGTGCTTCCTAGAAGAATTCCTCATCTATCCAAAGTAGACACATTGTGTGCTTTCCAGATTGGAGAGGCCATATTGGTCTTTATCTGCCATCATGATCAGGCCAATATTCAGTAAGCCATTGAATGGACAAGTTAGCTGGATAACTTGTCCCACTGAATATACTTATTTATTATTTTTATATCTCAATTGAGATATCACACCGGTTTACATTCAGGTACTGTAGGTATTTCTCTATCCCCAGAGGGCTTACAATCTAAGTTTTTGTATCTGAGGCAATGGAGGGTAAAGTGACTTGCCCAAGGTCACAAGGAGTAACAGCGGGACTTGAACCCTGGTCTTCTGGTTCATAGTCCACTGCTCTAACCACTAGGCTATTCGTCCTCCCCCTCATGGGCTAAAGTTATTCAGCTAATGTAGCCTGATAACTTAAAAATTTAACTGGCTATGTCTGAACATAGCTGATTAGATATTTTAGTTATCTGGCCTTATATGGCCAGATAACTTGCTATTTGGCCTGATATCTTCAAAAGATATCTGGGTAAGTAGAGGTCTTATTTAAGAAAAAAGGAAGTAAAGGGGTCTGTGGCCTGATTTCCTGGTTCTTGCCTCCCAAATTTAATAGATACCCTATCGGCCTGTGCATTCGCCACCCACATCCCCTCCTAATTATTAAAAGTGTCCTGGGGTCCATTGCTGGCCCTCCCCCCACCCAGCTCCTTCCCCGTTTCTCTATATATTAAAAGTTTGTGCTGCTGCTGCCGCTGGAAACCTCCCACCTTCCCAGTCCAAAGATGCGGTGCGACACCCTCCCACCACCGGACCCTCTCCTCACCCCCTCCAAAACCATTAAAATCACTGCCGGGAGTGGGGTATGAGCTTTCCTGCTCCCGGCTCCAGCCCAGCTTCTGACACAGTTTACATTTCCAGCACAGCTTGTGTCAGAAGCTGGGCTGAAACCAGGAGCAGGTAAGCTTGTACCCCCATTTCTGGCAGGAAATAGTTTTGGAGAGGTAGAGGTGTGCTGCGCCCTATTTTTGGATTGGAGGGGGTTGGGAGATGGTCCAGTGGCAGCACAAATTTTAATATATTTAGAAACGAGGAAGGGTAGGGGGAGGACCAGCAGCAGACCCCGGGACATTTGTAATAATTAGGAGTGAATGTGGGGTGGAAGGAGCACAGCCCAACAGATTATCTATTACATTTGTGGGATGAGAAGCAGGAAATAGGCCGCAGGCCCCTTTACTTTTTTGTTTTAAGAAGATATCACTTCTTAACTGGATACAGGCCTGGCACCACCGAGTGTGCAAACCATGCAATTGCACAGGGCGGCACACCCGGGGGGGGGGGGGGGGGGTCATCATCAGGAACAGGTAGAGGCCCGTGCTACCACCGGTGGAAGAAGCAGGAGGCCTATACAGCCGCCGGTGGACCCCATCCCACCGGCAGTGGAAGAAACAGAAGGCCCATGCAGCTGCCGGCAGGCTCCATCCTGCTGGCTGCAGAAGAAGCCTGTCCTGCATCTTCTCCTTCGGTGCTGGCCCTGCGGTAATTCATGGTGCTAGCACTTCTAGTATTCTCACCTCGCAATGAAAATACCATGGGGCCAGCGTGCAGGAAGAGCTGCAGAATGGCTGCTCTCCTCAATGAAAATTGTACAGGATGGTGGCAACAGTAGCAGAGGAGGAATGACCCATGGACCTTGACTGCCTGGTTTGCATGTGTGTGTGTGTGAATGGGAGGCTGCCTGTGGTATGTGTGTGTGTGTGTGTGTGTGTGTGTGTGTGTGTGTGAAGGGGAGGCTGCCTGGGATGGGTGTGTGTGTGTGAATGTGAGGCTGCCTGGGATGGGTGTGTGTGTGAATGGGAGCCTGCCTAGGATGGGTATATGTGTGTGCGTGTGAAAAGGAGCCTGCCTGGGATGGGTGTGATGTGTGTGCACTTGCATGCATGGCAGCCTTCCTGGGATGGGCAGTGAGTGTGTCTGAGAATGGAAGCCTGCCTGACATTTGGGTGGATATGAATGGGATCCTGCCTGGGGTGTGTGAGTGTGGATGGGAGCGTGCCTGTGCTATGTGGGTGTGAATGGAAACTTGTCTTGTTTGTGTGTGTGAGACAGAGATTGAATGGGCTGCAGGTGGATCCCACTCTGCCAGCAGCTGAAATGAAGAGGGTCTGGGGCTGCTGGCAGATCCCAACCAAAGAAGATCAGGAGATGCTTGGCTTTTTTCTGTGTGTATGAGCTTACGTGTGTGTGCATATATATATAAGAGAGGAGAAAGTCTGTGCATCCTACTCCCACTAATCCATGACAGTTTCAGGGTGCCTGGAAATGAAAAGTTCCCAGATATGGAGAGCGTGAATTTTTACAATCTTTTTAGTTTTATTTTTCAGATGTTATTTAATATGTCTGCTATTTTGAAATATTTTATTGATGTTTGGGACATTTAAAAAAATTGTATGTGTTTTTAATTATTCGATCTTTTATTTGTCATCTGTTTTTAAAATGTTATTATTAGTATGTTTTTACTATAATGATTATGTATTTATTTTATTTGTTGATTTTATTGCTATTTGTTGATTTTATTGCTTGATGTTTGAAAAATGGTGATGTTCTGTTTTTTATTAATGCACTGCATAGAGAGTGTGGCTTCTTGTGGTTTTCAGTTTAGGTTTTGTCACTTTTATATTTCTGCTTTATGGTTGCTCTATTCTATATTTGGTGAGGGTCTGTTTATGTTCTGCATGTGTGACTGAGGTGAGGTATTCTCCTATTACGAAGTGTTTAATGTGTTAGGGCTTTCGGAGGGTCAAGCCCACACACGTTATAATAGTCCTAATACCATATGGGTTCCAAGTGTCTTTTTTTGCAGGGATTTCTGGTTGGCATTACAGCAGCGCAAGTAAATATAATTTAAGTGATATTTTTACCTCAGAATATGGTACTTTTATATTTTTCAGGTAAAATGTTATTATAAATGTATAACTCTTAACTGTGTTTGTGGAACGGGCCGAGGTTGGGAGCTGGGGCATTGTGCAAGCCTATAGGGTTCGCAGGGGGACAGGTGTTGTGGTGGTGGTGGTAGTGTCCATTTTTAAAGTTTTTATTGCTGGAGGGAGCTGGGATATTTTTTTTTTGGTGCGCCCGGCACAGACAATGAATGAACAAAGGGATGGGGGTGGGCAGCACAATCATTGTTTACACAGGGCAGCAAAAAAAGCTAGTCCCAGCCCTGACTGGATATTTTTTTGTAGATATTTGGGATAAGTAGCAAGTTATCTGGTCATACAAGGCTGGATAACTGAAGCTGGATAGTAGTGAAATTCGGCTAAGTTAGCCGATAACTGAATCCCTCCCAGAAAAGGCCGCAGAACTCTTTATTTATTTATTTATTTTTTAAATCTAGTTAGATTTAAGCCAGATACGTTTCTCAGTATTTAGAAACTTGGCATGTAAATGGAGAACTTGTGAGGTGGACCTTTCTCCACCTGTAAGAGATCATACGATCCATCATGGAGCGAGCTCCGTATAAGCCATGTTCCCCCTGATGCAGATTTCTAAAACGTCAGGGTTTTGTTTCCAGTATACTATGCGTAAAGATTACTCAGGGGATATTATTATTGTTGTATGCTAATTTTGAACAGCTTATAATTCCCTTATCCTGGTTTTAAGTGCAACTAAAAACTTTTTCGAAGAAATATCTGCCAGCACTTTTTACGGGCCAAATGGGTGAGTGACTGAGTGGTTGCCTTTCAGAAGGGGTCTAGCACGCACTGCAGGCTTGCTGACACCCAAAAAAAAATCCAATATAGATTTTTCTGGATAGAACATTTCGCCTATGTTATGCCTGTTTTTCACTGTTCCTTATGTTTGTGGGTAACCCGCGAGTTAGCCATCTAAGTGGCTTTGTATCCTGACCTCTGTGCACACTCCAGCTAAGGGAACTGATACGGCAAGTGCACGACGTTAGTCAAAATGCATGGAATAAAAAGCAAGTTAAATTCAGGCTGCACTGTTCTATTTTGGTGCCATTTACAATAGTTAAAACTTGATATAGATATAAAGATTCAGCTCACTGCTACAAAACACCATTTCTGAAATGTTAAACTGTAATTACAGAACAATTATATCAGAGTTAGCTCAGAACACCATATACTATTAGTGCCAGGTATCTTTAGCTTTCATTATACAAAAGTTAGCTTTGTATCAAATTGTAAGCTATATAGCATTTTAATTATAAGATAGATAACACAGTTAACCATGACAAATTATACTATACATACAATTATTTAGTAGAATTAATGAATGAGAACTGCACATACAATTTATGTTTACAAAATACAGAGTTAAAAATGAATTGCAAAATTTAAGGCTGAAAGATTTTTACATTTGTGAATATGATAATTTCCCTCTCTGTCGTTTTCGGCTGTTTCACTACCGACTGGGTACACGAGCCCATTCTCTCTCTCTCTCTCTCTCTCTCTCTCTCTCTCTCGTATCCCCTAATTCCTAATCCCGAAGCTAAACAGGATTCCTTATCCTCCCCCACTCCTGATGGATATGCTCTTATGGGGATTACAAAAAGGATGTTGAAATTAATGGACCTCTGGTCTTCTTTCAACCTAAAACAGCTATGAAAATATAGAGAGGTTCGTTTGATGGCGCTTGTGAATGGGAGCTACAATTCTGCCCGTGAGAGCGCCATTCTCATTTCTGTCTTGTCCTTAATCCTCCAGTTTGGGTCTACGGCTAGGCCTGTCATCACCCAAAGCGGTCGGGGGGCTGGGGTCAGTGGCATCATCCAAGGGGGGCCCCCACTCCCACCCGCTGCTGCTGCTGGCCCAAATTCTGAGCTGTCAAATGAGTCCCACTCCGATGGCGCGACCATTGACGCTAGAGGTTGGTGGAGCTTCTGCCCCACTCTAACAGCTGCTGTGGTGGAAGCAACAGGTTGGAGAAGCCATGCCTCAGCCCCTGAAGAGGCACATTGGTACCCCCTCAGGCCTAGGCACCTTGGGCAGTCACATGCCTTGCAATTTTCTTCTGATAGCCCTGTTCCAGCTTCCTCCAACATGCATAGCAGTGGTACATGGCATGCTTTGGAAGGTGCGCTTAATGTTAAGCTGAAAGCATCATGTCATGAGTGGTGCCGACCCCCACCCAGATGCCAGTGCTGCGGTCGCAAGACACCTCCTTCCCCTTTCCTTGCTCTTACCTTTCCAATAGGGAGGAGCCTGCCTGCCCCCGTGTGGCGCTTGCTTCCCCGACGCTGCATGTGATGTCATCATTCCACCACCACAACTGGTATAATAGAAGGGGATGAGCACAGCATGCTGCCAGTACCGGCAGCCAATGCCCACCAGGTGCCTTCGGGGCCCCCCCCCCTCCCCTTCCGACCCACTCGGGAGAAGTGAAGAGGGAGGGGCGGATACAGTTCCCTATTGGTGGGAACCTGCTTACGGGGATGTCTGAGGGAGGGAGGATAAGAGGCATAGGCAATGACCAGCCCAGCCCTTTTCTCCTTCCTCCCAACGGTCAGGCTGGTCTGCTTCCGTTGGTCCATTGCAGAAGTCTGCCACGTGTAAAATAACAAACAAACAAACAAACAAAAAGCATCAGGCAGGGAATTTGTTTTATTTATTCTGCTTGCTAAACTTTGCAATTTTCCTTGCAGCAGCTTCCAGTTGCCCAGCAATCTTTCTCCCTTGCTTTCTGCAGCCCCCGGCCTTCGCCTGAGCAGGTAAGTCCCACCATCTGTTGGGTGCCCTGCTTCCTCCAAGGCTCAGTAGAACGCCCCGTCGGCCCACGACAGCAGCCCCAGGCCACCGTCTTATTGGGCAGAGCAAATCCTGTGGTCCAGTGGGCTGCAAACCAGGCAGAAGAGGCAGCAGTGGAGTGGGAGCTCTCCGTGGGCACTGGGGGTCTCCAAGGAGGAGGTAGGGCAAGGCAATCGGGTTCCAGGGCTGGCCGGGGCAGGGCGGGTTCTAGGAGGCAGGGCCATCTGGATGCTGCAGCTGTCCCAGGTGAGGATAGACAGGAGCACCACGGGCTCATCTGTTGTACCTGAAGACTGGAAGGTGGCCAATGTAACCCCAATATTTAAAATGGGATCCAGGAGCAGACATCCCACCCACCCATCCCAAGGAACAGATAAAAGTACTGAGGATCAGTATCGGTACAGAGCGTATAATTGCTCGTAGGTATGTCGCAGCTTGAAGGGCGGGTACCCGGGCGAATAGAGAATTCCTAGACAGAGGTCAGCCGTGGGGCTTGCAAAAGGCTGCTTGTCAAAGGGGGGGGGACCATGCCCGGATGCAGGGCCCCCTTGCTTGTAAACGCGGCGGGGGGGGGGGGGGGGGGTCGGAGTGATGTCGCCTTGCTAGAAATAGTGGCGGGCGACAAAAGGGGGGCGTGGTCCCTTAGTGGTGAGACCGAAGGATTGGCCCGGGTGGGGTTGAACTGTTATGAGGTTGAATTCATATTAACTGTATGTTAATAAAAGCTGCGGCCGATTTACACCAAAAAAATTTGTAGTGTGCTATAATTTGGGGGGTTTGAAAGAGGACAGGATGCCAAGAGAGCCAGAGAGGTGTCATGGCTCCCAGAGTCGATATATAAAAAACCACTTTTACATATCTCCCCACCCCCCCACACACACTTTTCTTGTAAATATACTCTCTAATTTTAATATAAATCTCCATTAAACATTCTTCATAGATTTTGTTCACTAAGGTCCTCTAACCTTTCTCCCGATTTCTTCTTTTAAATTTTCAAGATGAATCCACTACTCTCTTCACTTGTTCTTTTTTTATTTCGACCTCTGTAAATACCATACAAAAAATATACCATCAACACATTTATACTTTATATCCCCCAAAAGACTTTCAATAAATTTTGTAAAATAAATTTCAAAAGTGCCATACTGCCTTCTTACCTCAATGTTTTACCGCATCACCCAATCCCATTTCACCAACCGGATACTTCACCACCATTACTACAACTTCTACCGTTACCCTGGATGTTATTCACAACACGGTTTTAGTCTATAAATCAAAAAACATTTTTCCACTCCTTTTAAACTCGAACACGTTATCTTCACCACTCTAAAAGATCTCCTACACTTTCAATTACATCTAATAAACAACTCTTATAAGAACAAATCGAAAAATAATCACCTACTCGAGTCCTCTCTCTTACCCACGTTTCCTTCCTCAAACACAATCACCCCCAAATCTCTTCTCGAGTCAAATCTCCACTGTCTGAAAGATAAAGACATGCTATTTCCACAAAAGTAGTACTTTTCCTATATACAAGATACCAACCTTCCTACTCAGCCAGGGACCGGTCAGCTGCGAAAATGTATTCCACGACCCTTACGCTGCCATATTAGGCAGGGGTGGGGTGGGGCGGTCCGGGGGCGGGGCAGGGTGGGACAGGGTGGGGCCAGAGGCCTCCGGCACAGTGGCCATTTGCCACTGTGGCAGAGGATCGCGTGCCGGCAGGCTGCCGGCGCACGCAACCTGTTCCTGCCCGGAGGCAGGCGCAACAGGTAAAATAAAGGTCGGGGGGGGGGGGGTTTAGGATAGGGCTAGGGGGCAGGAGGGTTAGGGGAAGGGAAGGGACGTTTGGTTTGGGAGGTTGGGAATGGGGAAGGCCACGGCGTCAGCGTGTTCACCTCCTTGCGCGCGCCGACCCCCGTTTTTATAGCACGCGTGCACCTGCGCGTGCTATAAAAACGGGGGTCCATAGAAGTTTATAAAATCTACCCCAAAGTATGCAAAGTGATTTGAGATATATGTTTAAAGAGGAAAAAAAAAACCAACTGTGAGCCTTCCTTGATTCCCGTATAGCATATATTTTGACCTCCTTCTACCAATGATACTGATATTTTAAAGAAAGAATAAAGTATTACTGTGTTTCCTTCATTTTTTCTTTTTTTCCTTTTGATTTCCATGAAGCTGGGCCCACTTAAAAGGGTTAAAACATATATTTATTTATTTATTTGTTGATTTTATATACCGACATTCGTTGGAACATCATCTGGTGACTGCAGTGTGGGTAAGTGTACTTGTCCTCTTACTCTTAGTTCAGCTGATGTCTAATTCCAGATGTTGGTGTTATCAGGACAGTCACTATGTGCATTACAGAATATCGATAATGAAGGTCATACGTACTATAAATGAAGCTGATAATGTTTTACCCTATTTTGTGCTAATGACACATTAAAGGGTTTATAAGACTTTTCCCAAAATATCAAGGCCTTTAAGCTGTGTGCTTTTTAAATTTTGCAAAATGTCCATAAGCTCTTTCCTGCTGCAAAGTTTTCTAATTATTTTGGGGGAATCAAATTCTTATTGCTTTGATATCCATGCACAATAGCTGTACAAAAGTTTCCATAATCCAAAATAGGAGTACCACTTTCGCCCACATGATATAATATTTTTACTGAAAGCATGGAAAAATGCAGATTTTCAGAACATATATAATTCTTGTTTAACACATTAAACACAATATCGTGGGGTTTTTTTTCCACTTAAAGATTGAAATTATAAGCATCTTTCATTTCTAAAGCAATTTACAAAAGTAAAATAAGCATTAAAATCTTTAGAGATTTTCCTCATCTTGCGTAATCATTTGTAAAACTAGCATTATTAGAGATCGTTATAGGTACCTTTGCTTAGAATTGAAATCAGAGGCGGTGTACATGACTGCATAACTACATTCTGTAGACAGGTTAAGTAAATTTAGACACTCAACATCTGCTTTTTTTTTTCAATTGTTCCAAAGATAAAAGTAATTTGTGGAGTTCAATTGGTTTGTAATATCTGTTAATGATCTTAAAAACAAATTTCTGTTCTTCAAAATCCTGTCCCTGAGGGAATTCCACCAAGTTATCAGAATTTTTTTTTCCCCAAAGTTTGAGATGTCATTAGCTACTTGCGTTCTCTTTGAAGTCAAAAGCTGTTAAGGAATAATTGCTTAAGGGTTTATAAATTTAATGGACAATCATACTTATGAATAATATGTACTTTTTTTTTTTTTTTTTATCATTATGCTTTTTACCAAATATGAAAAATAATTCACAACCAAAAGGTTTTAGCTATAGTGAAATACATGAGCCATGTCAGTATATTTTTTGTGAAGTTCTCATAGATATTGTACATTCGCTGAATACAGCCTCCCACTTGTGGACTATTTAAATAAATGACTACGAAGGGATACACATGATAGAAATCAAATTAATATGTCTAATCTAGTCAATACACTCAGGATTATGTTTCTATATCTATTGAAACACTACATTATTTTGGTCAAATGCTTGCAGATGACAACGGGATCAACTCACTCAAAATCTTTCTGACATCCAAAGTGGGGGAAACCTGTCTCTCCTTTACCCCAGCTGTCCCATGCAACAATGGTCATAAAAGCAGATTTTCAGGAGATTTACTTCAGAAAAACAGACCCTAAATAAAAACTATTTGGAATTTCTCAATTAAACGCAGGTGTAAAAATCTTTGCCAAAATACTAAATACTGGATTTATCCTCATCTGAAATAAGGAAATCAGAAATAATAACTGTTTTTACAGTTATGAAGTGGTTTCTTATCCCATAAAACGACAGTGCTGATATTAAGGGGTAGCTTTGTATCCCACCTGCATGCGCAATTTGAAAACAGTGTCAAAATGATTGTTGCTGTATCTCTCATACCTATGATATTGATACCAAAGTGCCTTTAACTTCTCAGTCTCCCAGCTAGTTGCAGGAGGTTGATGGACAAAAAGGAGGAAACGTTAAGGAAGTTTTCATGATGGAATGTTTAGGTAGTTAATGCATAGATCATATACCCATGTGACTTAAGCCCACTTGGAGAATGGAATGATGGGTAATATCACGCAGTACACATTCACTCTGGAACCTTTCACACTCTCTGGCACAGATTCTGAGACTGAGATAACGCATATAATGTAATTTATTGATGGTAAATATGTACAAGTCATTTTATATTTTTCAAAGCTCGATTGTTCAATTTTTAATTCCCCATACTAATGTGATATGCAAATAGTGCTTCTAGCTACCCAGTTGTCCTCCCTTTCTAACTGCTTCCTGAAATGAAGTGACTTGTAATCTAGCCAGTTCATTTTACCTCTGCATGTCTTCTTTCTGGTCTTAAGCTCACCTCAGCATGGTTTGGTCTGGTCACATCTGCGGCAGGGCTGGATCTGGTTGTCTGGTTATACCCAAGGCCTGGTCATTCTGTTCAAGTTTGTCCTGCTTTAGGGCAGATGCTTTGGTGTTGCCTGGATACATTGTCCTTAGCGTCTGCCTGATATGTTGGGGCTGAGTGTTACCAATTTTAGGCTCTGGCCTCACTCTTTTAAGGTGCTGCCTTATGCATTCAAGGAGCAAGTTTGCATGTCTTTCTTCTCATTGGTTGGATGGAATTGCATGCTTTCATCTCATTGATTGGATCTGAGGCATAAATCCACACGCCTAAATAGGTCAGGGCATCTGTGGTTATTTGGGTCAAAAGAGACCAAAATGGTTCATTCAACAACATCACATGCTGTTTACCTACCGCTTCTCTCATGTGATCGTGGGGTAGAAGAAGCTTCTGAATATGAGGCCTTCCCTCACTGGTTATTTCTTCTGCTTAAAATACATATGATACTTATTAGGGGATGTGCATTCATCCTGGATCGTGGGAGGACAAAACCCAAAGGAATTTTTCTTCCCGAAATTTCGGGAAAAATGTTTATATTAGCAGCTTTTTTATACGACATTAAAGTACACATCATATCGTTTACATAATAACAAAAGGTAGAAAATACAAATAACAGGGGGAGGGGAGAACTAAGAACCGAGGGTCAGAGGGGGTTGACCCCAAAAATTAGAGAGAAAGGAGAGAGGCGAGAGGAATGGTAACAAAGGGTTAAATAAGGTGCAAGAGTACAAAAGATACAAATGAAACTGGGATCCGGTGGGTCGTGAAAGCAATTATACAAAATATACAAGGATTATGGAAGTTACCGGTGGGGTCATGAGAATTGCCGAGCTGTCAAGAATGTTAATCCGGGAAGGCTTGATCAAAGAGCCACGTTTTTAGCTGTTTTCTAAATTTGAAAGGGCAGGGTTCCAGACAAAGATTGGGCGGTAGATCATTCCAGAGCGTAGGGCCGGCAATTGAAAAGGCGCGATTCCTTGTGGCTGAGAGGCGGGCTTTCTTAAGAGTAGGAACTAGCAGGGTACATTTATGAATTGTTCTGGTAGGGCGGGAGGATTGTGTAGGTTGGAGGGGTTCATTAAGCCAAGAGGAGTTGTGGTTGTAGATAGCTTTGTGTATAATGGTGAAGGTTTTGAATAAGATGTGGGAGGAGATAGGGAGCCAGTGTAGGTTTTTAAGGATGGAGGTAATATGATCTGATTGCGTGTATTACTAATGATCCTTGTTATGGCATTTTGCAGTAACTGGAGGGGTCTGATAGAGGAGGAAGGAAGGCCAAGATACAGGGAGTTGCAGTAATCTAGTTAATGTGGCATGGATAACAGTTTTGAGGTTGTGGGTGTGGACAATTGTTTCAATCATGTGAAAGAAACAAATCAAGCAATAACCCCCCCCCCAAAAAAAAACCTGCCAAGATATAAAAGCAAAATCTCCCTCCCACCCTCCCAGAAAAATGCTGGGGCCAGGATCCCCCTGGCCCCAACTACTGGGTCCAGTGGGGACCACTGGCAAAGACTAGGCCGAAGCCTTAGACTTGCATAGGCCAAGGCAGTGGTAGGTTGCCGTGACTTCAGTCCCTACCTACCAACACCTCTAACTTCCCTGCAGAGATCCCCCGGCGTCTCGATCGGGGCTCCACCTCTGCTCAGGGCTCCAGCGAGGTCAGATGCAGGCGCGGACGAATCCTCAGACGCTCGCCCCGCTTCTTAAAGGAACCTGGGACTAGGAAGTGCCCCAGTCCCAGGAAATGGCATCAGGCCCAGGCCCTTTTTAACTCTGGGTCCGGGCAGTGTGCCTTGCCTTGCAACAGGTCTCCTCTGCAAGCAGCTGTCACTGTGTTGTCTTCTGCTTCCTGTCTGTGCCCTGATCTAGGATTGCCCTTGGACTCTGTCTGCCTGCTGCCTGTCTCTGACCTGGATTCCCTGGACTTTGCCTGCCTGCTGCCTGTCTCCAACCTTGGATTGCTCCTGGACCTTGCCTGCCTGCTGCCTGTCTCCAACCTTGGATTGCTCCTGGACCTTGCCTGCCTGCTGCCTGTCTCCAACCCTGGATTGCCCCTGGACTCTGCCTGCCTGCTGTTCATCTCCAACCTTGGATTGTTCCTGGATTCTGCCTGCCTGCTGCCTGGCTCCGACCTTGGATTGCATCCGGACTTTGCCTAACAGCTGCTCGCTCCTGACCTCGGATGCATTTTGACACCATTAATTCAGGTGAAGGCTTTTCCGGTTCCTGTATACCCAGTTCCGCCTACCATCGGTGAAGACCGGCGAATCATTCTCGCAGGTAGTGCAAACCTCGCCCCAGCCTAGGGTCCACTCCCCGCCTGGCAACAGCCAACACTGGGCCTCACTAGTTATTTCCTCTCTCCAGGGAACGGCTCTGGACCAGGATTCCCTGCTGCTATAGAGCTTAAGGTAGACTGGAACCAGTCCTTTAAGATATTCCTGTTGCGTATCCCGGCTTTGGCAGGCCTGCGACTGTCCCTACTCACCCCAAACGCCTGGTCCTGGGACCTGGCCCTTCCTCTTTGGAGCAGTGGGCCTACATGCTTGTGCTTCTCCCATGTTTCTCGGGTTCCTCTGGCAGCTCCGTGGCTTCCGGTCCCAGTCGGGGCTCCCCACGTGTGCCAAGGAGAGACGTCGCCACCACGTTCCAGTCAGTCTGCCTTAAGCGTGCACATGCGCGCCTTCCATGACTTTAAAGGGACCGTGGCGGGAAACCTTCCTGCGGCCCCGGATGATGATATCTCTGGGTCTGCTACTTAAGGCAGGCTCCGCCATCCTGTCTTTGCTTGGCAATAGGTCTCCACATTTCTTGTCGTTGCTTAGTTGTTACTCCTTTGTGTTCCTGTTCCTGCTCCTGTACTTGTTCTGTTCCAGTCCTGCGTTCCCTGTTCCAGATCCCGAGTTTCAGTTCCAGCTTCCTGTTCCTGACTTTCGTTTGTTCCTGTTTATGCTTTGGATGGATTCTCTGGCTCTGACCCTTGCTTGCATCTGACCTTGTCATCAGCTGCCTGTCCTGACTTCAGCTTGAGCCTGACTTTGCCTCCAGTTGACTACTTGGACTTGGCCTTTCTTAGGCTCTTGCCTATTTACAAGCCCGGACTTAACCTGTTCCTGATTCTAGCCTGCTTCAGCCTGTTCTGGACTTCTGTTTCCGGGTCTTGTCTTGAACTCAGCTCATTCAGACCCTGTGTTTCCAATGCTTCCTGGCTCCCTACCTTTCACGGGATCAAACATGCGGAGGCCCGCCTAAGACCATCTGGCCTCGGTACCCAAGGGCTCAATCTGCGGGGAACGAGGGCTGGTATTGGTGAAGCTCCAGTCAGCCTCTGCCTCCCATTCTGCTCCTCCTCCTCCTGATGGTGGGGACCCTTGGGGGCTTCCCATGGGTGGCGTCAACTCCACCTCAGGACAAGGGTCCACCTCCTGAACAATTCCAGGGTTTTCTCATGTATACTTATTCGCAATGGGACTCAGCTGAGTTTTTCACGATATTTCAAGTTGTTTGCCCAGCTAAATATCTCTATTCAGAGATATAATAGTTCTGCTTCACAGCATCACCAAATCCTTGTTATATTTTGCAAGCTTGCTAGGCTTATGCTGTTTCAAATGACAGTGATCCCTAAATATAACAAGCTGCCACACCTACAGTTAGGTATATCCCAGTAACATACCATTTCCACAGCTGCTCCAAAACTTATTCTCAAACATCACAAAGGCTGCGAGCTTGTCCGCAGCTCTCCATTCTGCACCTGTGACTTTGCGGTCAAATCTCATAGGTGTGGTGATTTGGAAGAAACCCTCCACACTCACAGAAGCAAGGATCCTCTGTGGGTGTGTTGATCCCACAACTTCTCCAGCACCGCCTGGTTTCCAGTAGTACAAGCCACTTAAAAGTAGGAGGCCAATATATGCTCTCAACTTTGCTTCACGAAGTCTGCTTTTGTTTCCCAGTGTTGTCAGTTGGTTATCGTTTCAATGGCAGTAGTTGCATTCTGCGACTTCATTCGTTTCTCATATGATGGTAGACAAAATGTTGTTTGAAGAAAGCTGGGTGAAAGTTTGCACTACTGTGTCATTTTTTGCCATCGCACATTGGCCTAGAATGTTCAAGGGCAGTGTTTTTTAGGCTGTTTCGCGGCGATGGATTGGCTGTGGATATCTTTGCCATTTTTTTTGCCTTTCATTGGTGTCAGCGTCTGGGGGCTGGTGGCTGTGATTATGTTGGGCTGTGCAGCCGTAGGTCCCCGGCTTCTTCTACGATGGCCACAGGATGCTCTTCCGCCCCCCCCCCCCTCACATCATCTTTTCTGCTGTTGGCTCTAAAGCATCTGAGTTGGATGAACTTTCCTGAGAAAGCCGATCTTTAATTTCGGAAAGATGTTCCTGGTTTTGAAGGAAAATCATCGTCTTCTCTGCCTTTGGACGAGTCGTCCTTACTAGCTCTATCGCTCTCATCTTGGATTAGCAGTGAGTGTTGTTTCAGCAGTAAATAAATGGTGCCCTGCCCCCCCCCCCCCCCCCCCCCCCCCCCCCGGACTTCAGAATAAGAAATACAGCCTTTATTACTGCTGAATCGATAGAAATGAAAGACAAACCTGTCCACCGGTGCTATTACTGAAACCAGCCAACAGCAGCTATGCACTGCAGCAGAGAAGCCATCAAGCATCCCTTCACCAGTGACAGCCATGCTAGAAAAAATATCTCCTCTCCTTGACAGAGAAGCCATCAAACAGCCTACCCAACTTGAAACTCGCACATATAGGGGGCTTACTGAGAGCTGGTGACGGGTGTAGGATCAAATGCTTACCACCGAAGCAGACTTCGTGTACAGTTTTCTGTGCTGCTTTTCCTTCTCTGTTGAAGTGGCTTTCAAAAAGGGACAAACAAGTTTGTATTTTATGAAAAGGACAGAGATAAGTCAGAGGTGATGAGAGAGGGTTTTTTTTTGCAAAGACAAGGCAGCATAAAAACAGAACACAGTGCTTATTTTGTAGAAACCTTGATAAAGCAGGATTTGTAGATGACTATTAGTTTTAATTTTTTATTTTTTTACAATGCATTCTTAAATAACTGTGAATGAACTTCGAATGAACTCTGATCCTTCTGCTGCATCAGCCTAAACAAGCCAGACATGTCCAAGCAAGTGCCATAAACAGAAATTGCATTCGGATGATCCGAATGTGAAAGACTACACAGGTTGCAAAAAAAAAAAAAAAGACAATCTCTGATTTTATTTTTCCTGCAGTGGTAGCCCTGCTTTGATGATACAGACTGAAAACCTCAAACAGAGATGATAGAATTTCACCTGCTATTAGGTAGCAGCCACTCCAAACCACAGCTAAGCACAGTGCACAAAGCACAGCATGCTAAGACTACACAGGCGATTCAAATGAGGTGATTTTTTATTTGGTTTGGGTTATCCAAACCGAATGAGTGCAGTCCTTCAAGGAATCTGAATTCTTTTTAGCTCATTTAGGTCTATGAGAGAAGCAAGCATTTTTTTTTTTTAAATTTCAATCCAGAAAAAGCATAGCTGGTTGGGAATGAGACAAGGAAGAAGTAGGACCAATCATGTTTCAGCACTTTTTCAACTAGCCTATCCCAGCTGGCAGGTACATAGATTGACTTCATTTTCTTTAGGTGAAAATGAATCTACGAGCACTTTGAGCAGTGGGTGACCAACCGTTCCTCTCTTAGATCTCAGACGGGGGGGGGGGGGGAAGGCAGAGATGCTCAAGCGTCTTGCTTGAAAAGAGAATGAAGGAAAAGATTAGGAAAAAAATATTTATTTTACAGAAGTAAGCAAAGCATGCTTTTATAGTCACTGTGCTTAGCTGTGGTTTGGAGTGGCTGCTATCTAGTAGCAGGAGAAAGTCTGTAATCTCTGTGTGAGGTTTTCAGCGTGTATCATCAAAGTAAGGCTACCACTGCAGGCAAAATAAAATCAGAGATTGTCATATGTTTTTGCAGCCTGTGTAGTCTTTGCATATCACATTAACGTAGAGGCAGCTTCCTGCTTTCTTCTTCTGAGAGTCATTTTGAGAGTGTGGTGGAGTAATTCTTGTGCTAGGTTTGACTAAGCGTACACAGTCACTCAGTAGGCGTAATGATTTCACTGTGCTTGAGCTGTGCTCCGTTCTGTTTTTGACAAAAGTGACCGACTGGTCTGTTATCAGTGTTGTCAACAATAGGGAGTACAAGCATTGATATACAAAATCCCTCATCCACTAATACAGGGCTGAGCAAACATTTTTGTTAACCAGGGCCACATTACTGGTGCTTATCGGGACCGATGACTGAGGCCTCCTTGGAAGAGTGGGGATTGGGGTGGGGGCCTGCTGGCAGTGACGGGCAAGCACAGTGGCAAATGCACCCCCCACAGTGAGGAGCAAAGCAGCAACCATACCAATAAGGAGATTCATTCAAACTATTTAAACAGAACAACATCTAGATAGTTCAAAACTCATATAAAATGTTCCAAACACACATAAAATATTTCAACACAGACACATTCAACGATACCCAATCATTGAAACTAATAAGGATTTAAAAAAATTCCCCACTCTCCATACCTGGGAACTTTTGATTTCCAGATGCCCTGAGATTATCGTGGATTAGCTGCACAGACAGAGAGGAAGGAGGAGTTGTGGCAAACACACGTGTTCTCTGTCTCTCAACCTCACACATATACACATGCTTTCACCTAAACACACACACACACACACACACACACACACACAGCTCTCTCTCACTCATACACACAATGCTCTCCTTACACACACACACACACACACACACACACACACACTGCTATCTCTCACTCATACACAGGAGCTTCACCAATACTGGCCCTCACTCCCGAGACCAGTTGGACATGCACTGATCTCTGTGAAGATGCAGATCCATTGCATAGAAGATGATGTGGGTCAGCACAGAAAGAGAAAGCGGAGTCGGGTCAGGCAGGGGTCTGGGCAGGCGGCAGGCAATCAGAATCAGGTTCAGGCTAGGGTCAGAGGCAGGCAGAGTACACTCAAGGATGAGGTCTAGACAGAGGGTTAGGCAGAGGTCAGTCAACAACGATAAGCAGGTGGAGGTCGGAAGCAGGTGGAGGTCAAGCAATGTCAAGTCTAACTGGAATCAAAAGACAAAAGTCCAAACTGAGGAGACAAGGAACAACGGAGGTCGAAAAACCACTGGAACAAGGAGGAATAGTGGGAGGCGGATGAGGAGGACTGACCAGGATGAAGAGAATTCGGAATGAAGACACAGAAGAACAGGAACACAGCAGGAACTAGGAAGAGATGTTGGGTGAAGAACACTGAGGCAAAGCACTACCCCGAAGAGGCGACCTATTGCTGAGGCAAGGAGAGGCAGAAGAGGTGGCCTTAAATAGTCCCAGCTCGTGATGTCATCAAGGAGAGCCATGAGAGAGTTCCCGCCGTGGGCCCTTTAAATGCTGGCGAGTTGGGCGCATGCACACCTAGGAGAGTTCCTGCAGCGCTGCTGGCGTCGGCGGGATGGGCATAATCACTCTGCACCAGGAGGCTGCGTCCTTGCCAGGGAGGTCGGCCTCGGAGATCAGCAAGCTGAGGTGCAGGCTGGAGGTAAGAGCGGTGGGCTAGGGGACGGACCAGTGACCCATCAAAAGCAACAGCAGTGCCCACTGCCAGGCAAACAGTGTCACATTGCGCTATTCCTGTGACACAGAAAGGCTTCACATTATAACCTGTTATTCTTCACTCTCTGCCCTGCCCTCACTGTTCACTTACGCTCAGTACTGCCTAGTGCCCACTGCCCACGCTGCCAGGCAAACAGAGAATAAATGACTAATCTCAAGTGTACCCAAAGCTTCAATCACCTGAAAGGAAAAACAGAGCAGCAACTGCAAGTGAAGCAACATAGTTCTGCAATGAGGCACAGATATTGTGATGCAGCTCTGCCTCACTGCTTTTCATTTCTCTCTGGTGTCATGAACTGTTGATGGGCTGGCACAGTGAGGCTATGTAATACGGCACAGCAAAAAAGCTTTACCAAGTACTCAGAGAGAGCTCAGAGTTGTGCTTTCACATAGACAATGTCTTGAGAAGCACTGCAGAGCAATTCTCTGACATCCTCAGTCTTCAAGATCAGCGTCACTATTTCTGGTCCACAGCTTTGCTGTGATTCATCATTCCTCTCATCTCCTTGACACCATGCCCATCCTCCCCTTCTCTGCCAGCTGCCTGCTTACACTATACCAATTTCTAACTGTACACATGCACCTGCTGCTCTCCCTATGATTTCTGACTCCATTCACTATAATGGCCTATAGAAATTATTCTGTTTCAAACTAATGAAACGAATAGGATTTGTGTAAATTCATAGAGGTGTGCATAGTTTTGGGTTTTTTTTCGTGCCCATTTCGTTTTCAGATTGGGGGGGGTGGCCATTTTGGTCCATCTCCGGATCGGAATTTCTTTTTCAGCAAAATTTTGTTTTTAAAAAACAAACAAACAAATAAACAAACCCCAAACCCATCCCAATCCTGCCAATTTCATTAAACATAAAGCCCCCCCCATCCTCCCGAGCCCCCAAGACTCATCCTGGTGGTCCAGTGGGGGTGGGGGGGGGGGAGGGGAGCCAAGAGTGATCTCCTGCTCCTGGGCCGTGGTGCCAGTCATCCATTGCCCCTACCATGGGACAGGGGCTGCCCATTGGCATTGTAGCCCCTGTCACATGGTAAGGCCAAAGGGCCACTGGTGCCATTTTGACTACTGAGTGGAGAGTTGAGCTGCTGGCGAAGGGACTGTTGAAGGAAGAGGTAGAGGAGGCAGCGGCTTGTCTTCAATAAACAACTTGGAAGGGCGAGGAGCCCATGCAGATGTGCGAGTTGTGGGAAAATTCTGCCCAGGGCAGGAGAGAAGCCCAGTTATCCTGTTTATCATTGGGGTATGCTCTGAGGGTATGGTTGGTCTGCTCAGATTGGCTATACCCCTGGGGGTGGTATTGCCATCGTGAAGCCCAGGGGAATGCCAGATTTCTTGCACAAACAGCAGCAGTCCCCGGCGATGAATTTGGGTTCCTCGGCCTGAGACTATATGTCTGGGCAGACCGACGGAAAACGTGGTGTGTGTGAGCTCGGGTGCTGAGGGGAGCCCGGGCAGGGGAACAAAATGAGCCACACTAGAAAAATGGTCAGTTGACTGCCTTGTCCTGTTCTTGTTTTGAAAAGGGGCTAAGGCCAAGCTGTGCACATACAACCATAGTCCCACCCTCCTGCAGAAGTAACTCTACAAGAAATATCACACACAATATTTATGCAAAGAATACACATTTTACTGACTATAATTTGAAAAAAAACAAACCCTTTCTCTTTTTTTTTTTTTTGGTTGGCTGCTTGGGGTTGATATCAAACACCTTTATTGAGCCTTGATTTTGGGAGAGGTAGTAGGGTCTCCTTCTAGGTAAATCACCTGCATCTCCTCAGCCGGGTCCTGATGCCATTGGAAGAGTGCGTTATTGTGGGGCTGACAAAGAAAAAAAAGGAAAGTCAGACAGGACGCAGACCAAACAGCTCAGAATTCATGGAGTGGAAGACACGGCTCCATAAGGGGTTCTGTCTGTCACTGCAGGGCAGGAATGCATGCATCCCCTGATGAACTACCTGCATTGGAGCACTCCTACTCTTTGAGAGGCTGCTGTAATGTCTTTGTGCTTAGGAAAGAAAAAGAAGAAAGGCCCATATATGAATATATAAACGATGTAAAGAATTATACATATAAACAGATACAGGGAATGTAATGCTACAATATGCAGAAAAGATACACAATGCACCAATGGACAGGGTGCGATGGCATGCAATATCACTGGCTCAAAATATCTCTCTTAAAAGTTGGCAGGTCCAGTATTAAGACGGGCAGCCGTCAGAGCTTACATTGAGGGGGAATCGAGGTGAACATGGTTCCCCCTTGTGCACAAAAATAAATGAAACGTCCCCTTGTTATAGCCCCGCAGGCAGCAGTTATTGCTGGAGTTTCCGAGTCGAGCGCAGGAAGCACCACCTGCAGCTGCGGCCCCCGGAGCCGAGGGGATTCCGAGGGCTGATCTGCTAAGGACATGCAGGTGGTAGAATGACTCACATGGACTCTTGCAGGCAACGGGACTGGCTCTGGCCTGGAATCTGTGAGTGCCGGGAGGGGAAAAAAAAGTGCTGCGGGGGGGAGTGGAGGCAGGAGCAGATCCAGGAAAAAAAAAAAAGTGCCTGGCCTCAGGGAGTGCAGACTTGGGAAAGGATCCCCCGGCTGTGGAGGAAGGGGAATCACAAACCTAAAGACGAATGAGCCTGCCAATGAAGGGAAGCCTAATATGCCGGCGAGGGTTGGAAATCAGTGAAGGAATGGGTCAACCAAGCCTGCAGAGGAGGGCAGCTGGCTGAGGAGGAGTGAGGAGGAACCTGCTGGGAGGTGGAGGGCTGGGAAGAGGAACTAGGGAGGGGGAACAGGGAAGGACAGATGACTGGAAAATGGGAAGCAGACCAGGATGTAGAAAGTTGCGTTGGAAGAGGGGTGTTAAACCCTCTCCCAACAAATATAAAACTCAAAGTGTGTCCATGCAAGACGGGGAGAATTAAGAGTACAAAGGAAATAAGGAGGGAAGGGAGAAAAGAGGAAAAGATAGGGACTGAAGGAGGAGATTGACAGAAGTGGGGGAAGAGAGGTTTGAAAGAGAAGGGTGGTGACAGGTGATGGCGGGGGGGAGGGAGGCATGGAGGAGACTGGTGGGCAGGAGCTGGGGTTGGGGAGAAGAATGAATGGTGGGGCTTTGAGCCTTCCCTAGCTTTTGTTTTGGGTACCTGAGCCTTCCCTATGTCCACCTTAACCGCTCCTCTCATGACATTTAAATACAGGCTGGTCAGGCACACCCACAATCTTCTGTGTTCTGGTTTTTTTTTCTTTGTTCTTGCTAGGGGCACTATAATTTGTGTTAAATTCAGCTCCCCCCACCCCCCAATCATTTTCAAAAGATGGCTCCTATGGCCTTGGTCCTCTCACCTTGTGAAGGAAAGCGCCTACTAAGCCCTCTCCTTGAGAAGAGACACTCCAGGCCCACCAGCCTTCTTTATTTATTTATTTCATTTTATATTCCACTTTTTCAGGCACATCGTACTGTAGGTATTTCTCTATCCCCAGAGGGCTCACAATCTTAAGTTTGTACCTGAGGTTTTCTTCCTCCAAACTTTGAACACAGCATTATATACTCTGAAGAATACTTGTTCTGAAGGATCCTCTTTCCCCAACTCTCTTAAAGGAGTCACACAGTAGAAATCCAACAGTAACTCTATCCAGAGCTTCCTATTAGTTAACATGCACAGCGTTCTTTCACCTTTCACTATGCCATCTAGTGGTAGCTCAATGTAACTGTAGGTCTCAGTAATCTCCCAATCAAAACATTCAAAAACTTTATCAACTACTTACAAAACCCCAGAAAAATGTCAAGGGCCTCTCCCATTAAGGGGCCGATGCAATAAAGTGCACCTAGCCTAATGCACAGGTTAAAAATCATTGTGCGCCCAACACATACTTTTTTTAAGCCATCATATTTAACGCCTGCCCTGGAGCTGGCGTAAACTATTGCTGCGCGACAAGGGCTCAATAAAAAAACACAAAGACACTAAGTAGGAGGAACCACAGAAAGCAGCATCATGAAAAAATAAAAAGGCCTGATGGAAAAATAAAAATTGTCTGGGCGTACAATATGCACCCACAACATACATGCTCCAGGCCGAGCATATTGTGCGTGTATATTGTGCCGGTAAATTAACTGCCATGGGTAAATGGATGCTCATATTGAGCGTCCTTTTTCATAACCCACGCACGGCACGTGTCTCCTGGGCGCCAGATGCCAAGGACATGCTGGGGACGCACAGTTTATCCCTAGCGCATCCTTTTTAGTGCGGTGGCTCATTTGATTATTGCATCAAGCGCTGCATTGAAAAAAAAAAACGGAGAGGAGGAGTAGCCTAGTGGTTAGAGCAGTGGGCTATAAGCCAGGCAACCAGGATTCAAGTCCTGCTGTCACTCCTTGTGACCTTGGGCACAAGGAGTGACAGGTATAAACTTAGCTTGTCTCAGGTATAAACTTAGCTTGTAAGCCCTCTGGGGATAGGGAAATACCTACAGTACCTAAATGTAATCCACTTTGAAGCACTGAAAAAAAAAGTGTGAAAAGCAAAATCTAAATAAGTTGAAAAAACCGGCACCCAGTTTGGACACATGGTTTTTTTTTTTTTGCATGATATTGCATCGGCCCCTAAGACTTTCTCCAAGACCACACCAGTGATGCAGGACTCCATTCTAGAACTCCATCGCATCCTGTATCTCTTGATTGTATTATTCGTAGCATGTTATGCAATTTTTGCTTAGATACTTTACTGGATAGGTGGTATAAATGCAAGCTATAAATAAATTGTTGGCTTCAATCAGGCAGTGAGCATTACATATGTGATACCTGCACTTTAATAGTGTCCAGTCCCACTGCTAGGCTGGCACATCAGAGACATTTGGCAATTTTCAAACTGCCCACCTTACTGCAAAGCCCATAATCACTTTCTACCTATAGCCTTTGCACTAATTTTCAAAGAAAAGTTACAGTATAATTTTCCCAAGAAAATATGAAAATAAGATTTTCTATACTGGATCAGACAAAAGGTCCATCAAGCCCAGTATCCTGGTTCCAACAGTGGCCAAGCCAGGTCACAAGTACTTGGCTGGATTTCAAAAGGTCAATAGATTCCACACTGCTTATCCTAGGGATAAGCAGAGGATTTCCTGAAGTCCACCTTAATAATGGTTTATGGACTTTTCTTCTAGGAACTTGTCCATACCTTTTTTGAACTCAGTTATACTAACAGCTTTTACCACATCCTCCGGCAACAAATGCAAGGGTTTAATTATATATTGAGTAAAAAAAAATATTTTCTTCTATTTGTCTTGAATGTATCACCTTATCATTTCATTGCATGTACCCTAGTCTTTCTACTTTTTGAAACAGTAAACAACTGATTTGTGCTTACCCATTGCATCCCATTTATTATTTTATAGATCTGTATCATATCTCATCTCAGCTGTCTCTTCTCCAAGCTGAAGAGCCCTAACCTATTTAGCCTTTCCTCATAGTGGAATTGTTCCATCCCCTTTTTCATTTTGGTCACCTTTCTCTGTACTTTTTCTAATTGTGCTATAACTTTTTTGAGATGCTCTGACCAGAATTGCACACAATACTCAAGCTGCAATCATACCATGGAGCAATACAGAGGATTTATGACATTCTCTATTTCATTCTCCATTCCTTTCCTAATAATTCCTGGTATTCTATTTGCTTTCTTGGCCGCTACTGCACTCTGAGCAGAGGTATTTAATATATTATCCATCATGACGCTTAGATCCTTTTCCTGGGTGGTGACTCCAAATGTGGAACTTTGCATTGTGTAGCTATAATTTGGGTTGCTCTTCCCTATGTGCATCACTTTGCACTTCTCTACATTAAAAGTCATCTGCCATCTGGATGCACAGTCTCCCAGTGTCACAAGGTCCTCTTACAATTTCTCACAATCCTCTTGTGATTTAACAACTTTGAATCATTTTTTATTATTAGCAGATTTGATAATCTCACTCATTGCTCCCATCTCTAGATCACTTATATATATGTTAAAAGCAGTGATCCCAATACATCCCTAAATTAACTTTCTCCATTGAGAAAATTGACCTTTTAGCCCTACTCTCTGTTTTTATCTGTCAACCAGATCTCAGTCCACAATAGAACATCACCTCCTATCCAATGACTTTTCACTTTCCTTAAGAGTCTCTCATGAGGGCGTTTGTCAAACGCTTTCTGAAAATCCATATACGCTATATCTATTGGCTCACCTTTATCCACATGTTTATTCATAAATTCAAAAAAAATGTAGGAGATCGGTGAAGCAAGACTTCCCTTGGCTAAATCTATGTTGGCTTTGTCCCATTAAACTATGACTATCTATGTTCAGTAATTCTTTATGATAGTTTCATTCTTTCTGACACTGACGTCAGGCTCATCAGCCTGTAGTTTCCTGGATCATCCCTGGAATCCGTTTTAAAAACTGGCTGTTAGGATTTTGTCTGCTATGCAGCCTTATCCTGCCTTCATGACACCTCCCCACTAGCACAGGCCCTCAGTGTGCCTCATTACTAGTCTTGCCAAGCTCCTCCTCCCTGCCCTTGCCTTGCCTAAGCTCCAGCCCTATATAAACCTGCCTTGCCATTCTAACCTTGTCTTCTCATGCTGTCACTTCTGGCTCCGTGACCTGACCCTCGTTCTTGTCTTGCCCTATGGCTTTTGGGCCTTCTGCTTTGTTTTCCTGTGTGGCTTATGGGCCTTCTGCCTTGTTTTGAGGCCCTCAGACCTATCTTGCCTTGTTCCCTGTTTTGAGGTCTCTGGATTATTCTCTCTTGTATCCTGCCTTGAGGCCTTTGGACCTATTCTGTCTGTTCCATGCCTTTCTGGCTTCAGGCTTCTGTGTTCTTTGTTCGGTGTTTCCCTTGTCTGCTTTGTCTAAGTCCTGCCCCAGTCTGCCTTGTTGGTCTTGTCCTGTCTGCTCCTGTATCCTGTTCAGTCCTACCTGTACCAGAATCTAGTCCTTGCCTTGTCTAGTTTCAAGTCCTGCTTAGTATCCAGCCTTGCCTTGTTCTGCCTGCCTAGACTGCCTGTCATGTCCAAGCCTTATCTCCAGCCTGTCTTGTCCAAGCCTTGCCTGTGTGGCCTCACCACTATGATGTACTGACGCCTCAGAGACCTGCTGGACCTCAGAACCCAAGGGCTCAACCTGTGGGGGGAGGGATCTGGCTAGATGTAAGACTGGCCCTTGTCTTGACTCGAGTCCTGCCTTGCAGTCCTGTGCCGCTCCTCAGGTGGGTTTCCCGGACTCCGGAGCCTGTAACACTGGCATTATATGTATTTATTTAAAATTATTTTTATCCTGTGCCTTCCAATATTTGGGACGGGTTACAAGCTCACTAGCATAAAAGCAAGTTATCACGTACATAAGCAACATGGAAGACAAACACCAACATTAAAACTTGATAAGTCAATGATCTTTTCAATACTACAATTGGATTCTTAAATGAAAACTCTGGCTGCATTTGACTGCTTAAGTTCTGGCCTTATCCACGGTGCATTGGCTACCTTCCAATCTTCACACACTGTATCTGATTGTAATGATAGTTTGCAGATTACTAATAGTACATCTGAAATTTCATTTTTCACTTTTTTCAACTCTTTGGGATGTATACCATCTGGTCCAAGTAATTTGCTATTCTTTATTTTATTAATTTGCCCTACGACATCTTCCAGGTTCACTGAGATTTGTGTCAGTTCCTCTGAAACATTACCTTTTAATATCACTTTTGCATGGGTACCTGCTTTACAGCAAAGAATTAATTTAATCTCTCTGCTATGACCTTGTCCTCCCTTAGTGCCCCCCTTTTATCCTTAGTTCATCTAATGGTCCAAATGAATCTCTTGCAGGCATTTTGCTTTGAATTTACCTGAAAAAGTTTTTATTATGAGTGTTTGCTTCCACAACAAGCTTCTTTTCAAATTACTTTGCTTTTATTATCAATGCTTTGCATCTGACTTGCCAGTGCTTATGCTCTTTCCTGTTTTCTTCATTCAGATCCCTTTTCCAGTTTTGGAAAGATGTTCCTTTGGTTAGAACAGGCTTTCTCACCTCACCTTTTCTTGGATTCATGGACCCTTGAGCCGGCTGCGACGGATGATGCTGCACCGTGGGAAGGCCCACAGTGGACGTCGAAGCCGGGAGGTGGCACAGGAGAGAGGACTCGAAGAATCTTCACCACTGGAAGCCCGAGGTACCCCCAGGAAGGGCCCATGAGGACCCGGGCCTCTTGGACTTAGGTGCGGTCCTCTGCGACCGAGGATCCGAAGAGGAATCCCGGAGAGAGACGAGTGAAGAAGCCGGGGCCAGGAGGTCAACAGGAACCACTCCTGGATGCCCGCGGTCCCCCCAGGAGGAGCCCGTGAGGACCCGAGCCACTGGGGCTTAGGCGAGACCTCCTGGAAGGTGCAGAACGGAGTACCTGTGGACGATGAGAAGTCAGAAGCCGGTGGACGAGCCGAAGTCAGAAGCCAGAAGTCAGAAGCCGAAGTCAAAGCCAAGGGACGGAAGCTGAAGTCAGAAGTCAGTGGACGAAGCTGAAGTCAAAGCCAAAACCAGAAGTCAGGAAGTAGGAACAGCAACTAGTAACTCAGCAGAGCGAACCTCGTTGCAAGGCCCGGAGAAGCTCTAGTTGCAGGGTTACATACCTTGATAGTGTCTGATGTCATCCCGGGGTAGGGCTGTGTTTCCCACGCTGGCCCCTTTAAGAGAAAGCCCCTGCACACGTGCCCGCACCTAGGGGGCGGGGCCAGCCGCGGAGCATTGACGGTGTCTCCCTCGAGGAGGGAGTGCCATGGCAGGAGCCAGGCAGGCCCGAGGAAGCGTCGCAGCGGCCCGGACCGTCCCCGAGGTAGGTGGAGGGACCGGGGAACAGCCCGGGACTGTAACACCTTTTAACCATGCTGGCAGTTGTTTGACCTTCCTTCCACTCTTTTTAATGCATGGGAGACATCTGGTCTGGGTTTCCAAGATGGTATTTTTAAATAAAGTCCATGGCTGATGTAAACTCTTAACCTTTGCAGTTGCTCCTTTCAGTTTTTTTTCCTAACAGTTTTTTTCATTTTATCATAGTCACCCCTTTGAAAGTTAAATGCTATCACAGTAGATCATTTCAGTATAATTTGTACCCTGGCAGCACAGTGTCCCATTGGTTATCCTCCTTTCTCCAGATCTCTGAGATGCCAATTATATCTACCTCTTCATTCAGGGCTATAAATTCTATCTCTTAATTTGCAGACTTCTAGCATTTGTATGTACACAGTTTTTGTTTGTATTAACAACCTGCTTATCAGTTCACGGGGTGATTTGTAATCTTTCTACTCTTTACTTAAAGGCATCTGGGCTAGTTTACATTTATTGTAACCTCTCTATTAGGATGTTTCAACTTCCCTTTTTGTTAGTATCTGTCAAAGATACATCTTTTGGAACCACGTGCTTCTGAGTGACTGTCAGTTTTCCTCTACCGTCTAGATTTAAAACTGCTATATTATTATCTCCTTTTTAGATGTTAGTGCCAGAAGCCTGGTTCCATATTCTGGTGAAGGTGAAGTCCATCCTATTGGAATAGGCTCCCCAGTTCCTGCCAAATTTAAAACTCTCTTCCCTGCACCTTCGTCTCATCCATGCATTGAGATTCTGGAGTCCTGCCTACCTTTGGGGTCCTGTACATAGCACGGAAGATGTTCTGATAATGCAACTATAGAGGTTCCAGATTTCAATTTCCTGTCTAAATTTAGCCCCCAGAACCTCTTTCCTGAACGTTCCTATGTCATTGGTACCTACAGGTACCGTGATTTTTGGCTCCTCCCCAGAAGTCTCTAAAATCTTATTTAGCTGGTATGTGAGGTCTGCTACCTTTGCAGCAGGCAGGCGAGTTACCAAGCAATCCTCATGCCTACCAGCCTTCCACCTACCTACATTCCTAATGATTGAATTATATGCTCAAGAGGGATGTGCATTTGTTTCAAATCCATTTCAAAAAAACATGACAAATAAGGGCAATTCATTAATTTTGGAGACCCTCCAAATGAACAAACCGTAATCATTGCATTCGTTTGAAAGGAATGAATCGGGCCGAAACTTAGGCCCGAGGTCAGGGCCTTGAATAGGGCCCAGGCTGAAGCCCAAAGCAGGGGCTGTGGCCTAAATCTGAGCATGACACTGGGATTTTGGCCTAGGCCCAGGCTGAAGCCGGGGCCTCAGTTGAGACCCGAACACATGAATACTTTTTTACCTGATCCATCGGGTATCCAATGGCAAGGCCATGCCTTGACCCAGACCCGACATAAGGGCTCAGCCCAGAGGCCCAGGTTCCAATACCTGGGCCTCAGCCTAGGCTTGAGCCCAGACCTAGCCTGGATGCCACGACCTGGCAATGCCATATATCAAAATGGCGCTATCCATTGGGGTGCATACACCGGAGTTAATTAACTTCATCACAAGCCCAGCGGACGGCATCAGAAAAAAGAAGAAAGAAGAGGAACTCAACCAAGGAGCTGTGAGGACTGGGCCTGATGTCAGGCCTGGGTCTGGGTGAGACCCTGGTATTGGGCCTGGATCCTTGAAAAGGTTGAGGCTGAGGACGTGGCAACCTATTGCAGCCTCCGCCTACACAAGGCTGAGGTTCCGGCCTGAGCTTAGGCTTCACCAGTGGATCCCCACCAAACTGGGTAAGAAGGGGCCGGGAGAATCCTGGCTCCGGCATTTTTCCGGGTGGGTGGGAGGCCCCGTTTTTCTTTTTAAATGATTCATTTTTTTCACACGAATGAAGAAAATCAAATATTCTAAGCAGACTGACTTTAAATTGCTCTGTGGTTGTCTAAGTAAAACAAAAACCAAAAATATACAAAAAAAAAAAAAAAAAAGGTTGGGCTAAACAGCTATTGGCAAGTGAGTCAGAGCATTCCAGGGGGTAATCAAGTTCAGTCTGCTTTGAACTTGAAGGAGACAGCCAGAAAGTCAACTTCTTGGGGAGAGCCAAGGAAAAAGCTTAAATTAGCTGGCCAAATCTGGGGGAGGGCCTGTTTAAAATCAATAGCAGATACAGTGTCCAGGGAACAGCTCTGGCCAAGTGTTTACTGTTTAACTCCCTTCCACCCTGCCCCACCCCTAGGTTTGTTTTTCTGATATAGTCTTCCTAAATACGTGATTGGCAATAAGATAAATTAGTACATTGGTATTTCCTTAGGTGTTAACCATCAAATAAATTACAAAAATGAGAACTATCCAATGTAACTATTGTGGAGCCTTTATGCTGAGGGAAATAATCTGGAAACTTAGGGCTTGCCCCATTTGTTCAGAACTCTCTTCCTTAAAAAAGGAGCTGGCGGAAGTTAAAGCAGAATTAGCTGCAATAAAGAAAGTTTCACCCACTTTACATTATTCAGGAATTAATTCCCCATTACCACAGAAAAACCATAAGTCAAAGAAAAAGGGGTTTACAGTGGGCTCAGGTAGGATAAAACCTGTGACCCACAGACACCCGTTCTTCACAGCTGTGCAGCCCACACGTCTACCCCCCCCCCCCCCCCCCCAGACACACACACACACACACACAGGGCATTAAGGAACTCAAAAAACAACAGGATTACAGTGGGCTTCGGTACAATTAGACCTGTGATGCAGAGACACATGCTATATCAAGTGACACAAGTACAAAACACCGTATCTGTATTAGATATTGAAGAAGCTCTTGCCAAAGAGTTTGAAGTGTTATCTGAAAAGAAAGAAGAAACCCAATGCATACAGAAATTCCATAATAGAATCAGTAACCAAAGGAAAAAAGCTCATTGTGCTGGGTGACTCTGTCATCAGAGGCACTAATCTGGGAACTCTTAGCAAGGGAAACACTACAGTTAAATGCCTCCCAGGATCATCGGCCAGCAGAAATGCTATTCAAATAGTCGAAGTGATCAAAGAAGAAAGCAAAGATTCTAAAGTTGATATTATCATCCATCTGGGAACCAGCGACCTTGCTAGAAACAGCATAAAAGTGGTACAGAGAGATTTCCAGTCTCTAGCGAAGCAGCTTAGTCACATGGCCACAACCATCGCCTTTTCAGAAGTGTTACCTGTTCAGGGAAAGGGGAAGGAGAGGCTAAGCCATATTAATAACTTCAATGTATGCTCAAATCCTGGTGTAAGGAACAAAGTTTTGGATTTATTGGAGGCTGGAGCTGTGTATGGAACAATAAAAAGCTATATGTCAAAGATGGCTTACATCTGTCTGTGGCAGGTAAAAGGATCCTGAGATAAATTCAAATCGTATGTTATAAGGCATTTAAACTAGAAGCTGGGGATGGCAGAAAGAAATTAGAATGTCATCCCCCAAATACAAATGCAATGGAAAAGGGTGAGGTGGATAACAAAACTCAACTAAATAAGGCACAAAAGGAGTCCAAGAAAAGCAGTAACCTGAACGAGTAAAACTGGAAAGCTATGAGCACAAATGCTTGTAGTTTGGGCAATAAAATCCCAGATCTACAAGTCCTAATGGTAGAGACGGACTTGGATGTTGTTGCTGTCACGGAGACATGGTTCACGGAATCTCACGATTGGGATACGGCATACCGGGCTATAACTTATTAAGGAAGGACAGAGAGGACAGGAAAGGGAGAGGAGTGGCTCTTTATGTCAGAAACAATATCCAAGCATCTAAGCTGCAAGGAAGATGGGGCAAAGAAGAAGCACTATGGGCCGACCTAAAAAAAGATGATGGGGCATCCATTTTTACTGGAGTGGTTTACAGGCCTCCAAATCAAATGGAAGAGCTTGACGGAGATCTGGTTGAAGACATCCAAAAGATGGGAAAGAAAGAAGTGGTGATTGTTGGAGATTTTAATATGCCGGATGTAGACTGGAGAATCCCTTCTGCAGAATCTAACAAAAGTAGAGAGATAGTGGATGTCCTGCAAGGGGCTCTGTTCAAATGGTAATGGAACCCATGAAGGAAGAAGCTACACTTGATTTAGTGCTCACTAATGGGGATAATGTCTTAACGTCCGGGTGAGTGCCCACCTCAGCACCAATGATCATCAAACGGTATGGTTTCATATTACAAATAGGATATGGAGAAGAAGCACGAAGACCCAAGTTTTGCTGTTCAAAAACACGGACTTTGATGAAATGGGAAAGTACCTGGAGGAAGAACTAGAAGGCTGGGAGAACAAGAGAGATGTGGAACAACAAGGACCAAACTAAAAGGAGCAATTACTAAGGCAACTAATCTATATGTTAGAAAAGTAAAGAAAAGCAAAAGAAAAATGAAACCTATCTGGTTCTTGAAGGAGGTGGCTGACAAAATAAAAGCTAAAAGAACAGCGTTCAAGAAATATAAAGGATCCCAAAGGGAGGAGCACAAGGAAGAATATCTGATGGAAGTGAGGGAAACAAAGAAAGTAATCAAGATGGCAAAAAGTCAAGCGGAAGAAAGGATTGCCAAAGAGGTAAAGCGAGGTGACAAAACATTTTTCAGATACATCAGAGAAAGAAGAAAATTCCAAAGTGGTATAGTGAAATTGAAAGGTGAAAAGGATCAATGTGTGGAGAGAGATGAAGAAATGGCAGAAATATTAAATAAATACTTCAGTTTGGAGTTCACTAAAGAGGACCCTGGAGAAGGACCGTCGCTAGTTAACAAGGAACTGGAGGGGAGTGGAGTAGATGTAACTCCGTTTACAGAAGAGAAGGTATGGGAAGAGCTTGGAAAATTAAAAGTTGACAAAGCCATGGGAGCCTGATGAGGTTCATCCCAGGATACTGAGGGAGCACAGAGATGTGCTGGTGGGTCCGCTGCGTGACCTGTTTAGTAGATCCCTAGAAACGGGAATGGTGCTGAGTGATTGGAGAAGAGCGGTGGTGGTCCCGCTTCACAAGAGTGGGAGCAGAGAGGAGGCTGGAAACTACAGGCCGGTTAGCCTCACCTCGGTGGTAGGAAAAGTAATGGAGTCGCTGCTGAAAGAAAGAATAATGAACCATCTACAGTCGGAAGAATTGCTGGACCAGAGGCAGCATGGATTCACCAAGGGAAGGTCCTGTCAGACAAATCTGATTGACCTTTTTGATTGGGTGACTAGGGAATTAGATCAAGGAAGAGCACTCAATGTCATCTACTTGGATTTCAGCAAAGCTTTTGATACAGTCCCGCACAGGAGGCTTGTGAATAAAATGAGAAGCTTAGGAGTGAGTGTGAAGGTGGTGGCCTGGATTACAAACTGGTTGATGGACAGAAGACAATGTGTGATGGTAAATGGAACTTACTCTGAAGAGAGAGCGGTGTTAAGCAGAGTGCCACAAGGATCAGTGTTGGGACCGGTCCTGTTCAATATCTTTGTGAGCAACATTGCGGATGGGATAGAAGGTAAGGTCTGTCTTTTTGTGGATGATACTAAGATTTGCAACAGAGTGGACAAGTCGGAAGGAGTGGAGAGAATGAGATGGGATTTAAGGAAGCTGGAAGAGTGGTCGAAGATATGGCAGCTGAGATTCAATGCCAAGAAGTGCAGAGTCATGCATATGGGGAGTGGAAATCCGAATGAACTGTATTCGATGGGGGGAGAAAGGCTGATGTGCACGGAGCAGGAGAGAGACCTTGGGTGATAGTGTCTAATGATCTGAAGTCAGCAAAACAATGTGACAAGGCGATAGCTAAAGCCAGAAGAATGCTGGGCTGCATAGAGAGAGGAATATCTAGTAAGAGAAAGGAAGTGAGGATCCCCTTGTACAGGGCCTTGGTGAGGCCTCACCTGGAGTACTGTGTTCAGTTCTGTAGACCGTATCTCCAAAGGGACAGAGACAGGATGGAGGCGATCCAGAGAAGGGCGACCAAAAAGATGGATGGTCTTCATAAAATGACTTATTTTATTATTTATTTATTTATTTATTTATTTAACACTTTTCTATACCGACCTTCATGGGCAAGCCATATCAGATCGGTTTACATCGAACCAGGGGTAAACAACTGTAATGACAACTTATGAGGAGAGATTGAAGAACCTAAATATGTACACCCTGGAGGAGAGAAGGAACAGGGGTGATATGATACAGACTTTCAGATAGTTAAAAGGTTTTAATGATCCATGGTCAACAACAAACTTTTTCCGTTGGAAAAAAATCAGTAGAACAAGGGGACACGATTTGAAGCTCCAGGGAGGAAGACTTAGAACCAATGTCAGGAAGTATTTCTTCATGGAGAGGGTTGTGGATGCCTGGAATGCCCTTCTGGAGGAAGTGGTAAAGACTAAAACGGTGAAGGATTTCAAAGGGGCATGGGATAAACACTGTGGATCCATAAAGGCTAGAGGATGGGAATGAAGAGAAGAGCCATGCTGGTGGAGTACTGGAATGGAGGCTACTATCTGATGATTACTACCCTTACTCAATAAGCCTTCGCAACTCCAACATTGCTCTCTGCTTCTACGGCAGGGGGAAATGGGGAAAACGGGACTTGCATTCAGACAACCACCAACAAGGACTGAACTTCACAATCTGGGTAAACAAGTAGAGTGGGGTAGCTTGCTTATTACAGTGGTTACTACCCTAAACCAATTAAACCTGATACATCACTTTGAATACATATAGGGGCAGATTTTCAAAGGGGTACGCGCAAGGCAGAAGGGCACCTAATACCCTTGTACCGGCCCTGCTGCTATGAATGGTGTGTAAGTCCTAAAACAAAAAAAAAAATAGGCTAGTTAGTGGGATTTTAAGGGTTGGGGTTAAAAGGGTAAAAGGAAAGCAAAATAAAAGGAGGGGGGGGGCGTTTAGGAAATCGAATCTGTTAACTGAGCAAACTGGGAGCAAAGGGGAAAAAGGCTTATTACACCGGCGCACGTTTCTATGAAAATCCTCCCCCCACTTGTGCGGTAGAGCTGGCATTTGTGCGCACGTGCTCGCATCCATATAAAACTGTGCATACATACGCGCATACAGCCGATTTTGTATCATACGCGCATACACTCGCGTATGTTATAAAATGGCCACGAGCCGCCATTCGCTCGTACATGTACGCTCGCACGCTGTTTGAAAGTTACCGTCATGGGGTGAACTTTAAAAGCCCAGCGTCTGCCACAGCTGGGAGATACATGCAGAGGATGGGCCGGCATGCGCCGCACGGATTTTAAAAGGCGCCAGCGTATGCATGCACGTGTTTCCCCGGTGCAAACATTTTTTCTTCTACAAAAGGGGCGGGTGTGGGCGTGGTCTGGGTGGGGCATGGGTGTCCCGGGATTCATGAACGAAACCAGCAAGTAAAGGATAGGACTTCCTAATCCCCTCTGGTTAATTAGTCTAACAGGGCAAATGGAGGGCTAAGAGGCAAAAGGGAGGCTAGCTAAGGTATTAGGGAGGCTACAGGGTCAAAACAAAGGCTAGCAGATTAATAGGGTGGCTAATTAACTAGGAAGGTTAGGAAGTCCTAACCTTTACTTGGGTGAACTGGGAGTGAACTGGGGAAACTTGTAATTGCGTTGGCGTGGGTGTCTACTAAAATACCCTCACTTACGCGGTAGAGGCGGCATTTGCATGCCCATGCGTGCATCCATATAAAATTGTATGTGCATATACACGCATATAGCCTATTTTTTTACCATGCACGCATATATGCAGGTATGTTATTAATTGGCTGCATCCTTTGGTGTGAGCCGGCACACACGTGTACATGGCTTTTAAAAGTTACTGTCCCACTTTTTAAAATAAAAAGACAAATTAGAACTCTGCGAACAGTCTGCCCCTTCCGGAATGCCTCTCTGCAGTTCGCATTAAAGTATGCAAGTAACCCTGTTTTATGCGCATGGAGCTCTGGGATATTTTAGTACAGTCATTTATGTGCATAAAACTGGGTTTTATGGAGGCAAAAATAGCATATAAGAGCAAAAGTAGCATGCATGTGCCTATACGTTATTTATAAATCTCTCGAGTATGCACATACTTTCAGAATCATGCATAAATCTTAATACGGGGGAAAAAAGAAGTAGATTTAGCTGAAGGGTATGGGTTATGCTTACAAAGCAACTAGCCCATTGATGAGGAGGTTTGGGGAAAGGTGATGTATATAATCTAATGGACAACCAAAATAGTCTCTAGCTCTGCATTTATTTCACACTGCATTTGCTCCTAAGATATCTTACGCATAATAATTTTTTTTTTCTCTTTGCTAGCTGTTGGTATTCAGTATTTATGTTTGCAGTGGGAAATGCCATAACATAGCAGTGTTCCAGGGAAGGATTCAAAAGTACATGCATAAATAAATATTTTGCAAAGCAATGCATGCGCATACATTACCAAACTTGTCCAAATACTCTTATGCTTGCTCATTGACTCGCATAGTTGAACCTGGACTTGTCTTTTGTATGCATTTTTTGGGTAGGAGGTCTGGCTCAGCTGATGGTGGTTCAGGATGAAGAACTAGAGTGTTTGTGAACTGGTGATGGCATCCGTGAACTGCTAATTCCAACTGCACATGCATGTAAGTATTTTAAGAATCAGAGTATGCGCATGCTTTATCAAAGCCCTGCCTCCAAGTTCAGCTCTGGGTTATTACTTGCAAACTGTTACAACTATTGCACATGTAAAATATATGTGCACATTTTTTAAAAAATGGTTAGAGAAAGTATGCATGCTTCTGCATTATAAATATATATGTGCATACTGAAGTATAAACACCCCTGGGCACAAAACGACTTCAAGCACTGTCACGTTGGTAGCCAGAAGGTCAGGCTATAGGGGTTTCCACTTTTAAAAGATTTTATGGAAATAGTTTGAACACCCAGAGTATTTTCACCATCAAAAAGTTAAAATAGAAAATGAACCCAAAGGCACTTCTAAAATCAAATAAATAATTTTATTTTGCTGGCAAATGCATATTTTTTTTTCAGATTCTTTACTTTTGGAAACAAGTTGAATTATTGAACAGAATAACATTTCAATTGTCTCAATATTTCCAATGAGAAATATTTGACTTCTTATATACAAAACAATTTTTATATTTTATTCTCACTTTCATATTTTTTTAACACAGCATTTTGAATAGAAACTGGTTCCTTTACAAGGATTACTTCTCACCAAGATACTATCAGATGAGTATTTTCCTTATATAGTTTTTCTTAATGAGGACAAGTGTTGTAATTTCAACTTTAATCCAAAAAAATGTGATTCTTTGTGTTAACTTTTTATCATTACAGGCTTTTCTGGATATTCTAGAATTCTCCAGAAGTCCCCTTTAGGTAAGTATGAACAGGCTTTTTTTGTTTAACTCCTCAGTGACTAAAGTTCCTGTCTGTATATATGTTTCACTAGTTTACTAATGCAATTAACCAAATTTTGTCACATTGTAATTTTACTTCTGAGTAATAAATTTTGAGAGCACAGCTTGTGAACGCTGGATAGAGAGAACTGACCCAGGAATGAAGTAAAGCTTTGGTGGCTTGTATCAGGGAATAGAGTGCACTGCTTGATAGTGCCGACTGGACCCAAACTGTCACTCTGGATTGCAAAGTCTCAGGATACAATGTTTTACCTACTACGCTAACTCAAATCAAAAGAATAACAAATACGGACTTCCTCATCCTGCCAATTTTCTGCTGCCTACAATGTTGCTAGTGAGGGTCTCGATGTCTAATTGGGACTGGAGTTCTTACTAACACAAATAAAAAAATAATTGTATTAGCCCTGTCTAATTATACTTAGAGGCTCAACTTAGAAGTTATGTTACAGGCAATTCCTTTGTGAGAACATACAGGCCGATCAGAAGGGTGTGCTTGGCTGAGCGCAGCGTTTAGCACCTGATTGGCTGCGCGTTTCCACGCGAGCCTATTATCCCTTATACTATAAGGAGTTTAGCACGTCGAAAACGTGCGGCCAACCCTCCAGAAAACTAATAGCGCTCATCACATGCAAATGCATGTTGATGAGGCTATTAGTTAGTCACCCAAGATGCTGAAAGTAAAATGTGTAGCCAAGCTGCACATTTTATTCTCAGAAATTAACGCCTGCCCAAGGGCAGGCATTAAATTCTGAGCTACCTGGAAAAGTGTACAGAAAAACAGAAAAAACTGCTTTTCAGTATAGCCTCCAACTTAATATCCTAGCGATATTAAGTCGGAGGAACAAAAAATTAAAAAAAAGAAAATAAAAAAAAATCTGCCCACTGGTCAGTGGGTTAGAAAAAAGGATGCTCAAATTTACCTGCGTCCGTTTTCCTAACCCGTGGCTGCAGCGGGTTTGGAAACTGACGCCAGTAAAATAAAGTGTCGAATGTTGGGACCCGCTGGCAGCCACCTCTTCACTAATGAGGTGCTAGGGAGGCGCTATTGTCCCTAGTGCCTCATTAGCGCAACCCCTCATTTAAATAAAGAATTGCGTGCCCAGGAGATTTGGCTTGGCGCCTATCAGGAGAGTGGGCGCTCAACACGGAGTGCTCGCTCTCCCGTGATTCTTATTGTATTGGCTTGTTATAGAGTAAGATAATAATAAATGATCATTCTCTCTCGTGCTCTCTCTCACCCATTCCACACTTATAAATTTGCCAGTAAAGACAGGAACCTGCCCTGAACATTGGAGGGTGTGGGCAATCCATTCTTTTTTTTTTTTTAATTTTATTTTTATAATTTCAAATGAATATAACATAATAAACATGTTGCAGAAAAGGGGAAAGATTACTTCCAATTGTAAATAGGCAATAATACAAATTAGGAAATACTACTCCTCTTGATCTCCCCTACATATATAAGAAAAATAGGAAGAGAAATCCAGACAAATTTGAGCGACAATCATCTAGCAAGCTATAAGAAATAAAGAGCTTTCCATTACCTATTTCTAAGCCAGAAAATGAATATACTTAGGAGTGTGCATCTAAGTGTTATGAATCTGGATGCTGGATACCTCCGTTGAAGGATGCTGGATACCTCCGTTGAAGGAGGATCACCCCGCCAGGGAACGAAGTAGCACTCTGTATGGATCTTACTAAGGAGTAACAATCTGTTAGTGCTCTGCTCTTCCAGAGGGAAGGAGTAGCAACTGTTATGCTTTATTCCTGTAGAAGATGAACCAGCAACCTGTATGATTCCCATGGGGAGAGAGCTAGCTGATATGGATCAACGTCCGCAGAGAGAGGAGTGATGGTCTGATGTGGGTTGGCTCCCATAGAGTGGTAGATGATGATATCACTCTTATTAGTATAGGAATAACACTTAGTAGAAATAGTGAATCCCTGGGCCGATGGCAGTCGACAGCACCCTCAAGTGGAGATCCTGAGAGGGACCACTGGCTAGGCTGGAGTATTGAGACAAACACAGATAGTTCTTTATTAGACTGGAAGTAGAACCACCAGAAGTGGCAGTAGTGAGTTGATATGCCCGGCAGGGCTGAAGTCCCTCTGGTACTGGAACCAAGATCTCTGAGTTGATCAGCTGAAAGGAGAGACTATAGGTAGTGAGTAGACAGGGTATGCAGGGCATAACCAATGATAGATGATACACTCACAAATGTAGATCTCTGTAGTGTCTTCTATATGCAACAGAGAGTCTTCAGTATTCAGGAACAGGAGCCGCAGGCAAGTACTGGTTCTTGTAAGCAGTCTGAAATAGAACTCACAATAACTGTGTATGGGATGGCTTCTGGAATAGAAGAGAGGCTAGGAGAGATTTAGGAATGTAGGCCCTCGTGGAGCGATTACCGGTTCCTATCTGTTAATCTATAATAATAATCCATAAGATATAGGTATGCGATATCTTCTGAGGAAGAAGAGAGTATGAGAAAGGAATTAGGAAAATAGGCCCTTGTGGAGCGAGTACCGATTCCTATCTGCAATCTGTAATGGTAACTCACGATCTCCGTACCTGCGATAATGTCTTAGACTGAAGGGTGCCTTAGCTCCCAGTGGTTTTGGCATGGATGAGAGGAATCCATCAATTCTTTTCTGAAGGGGATCTGCTGTTCCTAAAGAAGGTAAATTTTCACAGAGTTTAGCCTTCCACTTGGTATGTGGCATAATTTCGGGTTGAAGAGGTACAATAGAGGTAAAACAAACAATGGAGCTTCACTTTCTTGCTCCTTAACAGTCTTCCATCTTGGATCTCTCTTCAGTAAAACATTCTTTCAAATAAATAAATAAATAAATAAATAAATAAATGAGTAATGGGATTTCTACATTTCAAATTCTAATTATCTTTCCTCTAAGGAAACACAGAAGTACCTTTATCTACAGGTATTGTATATTCAGCACTGTAGTACCTTTATGTAAAAGTAAAGTGTCTACATTTTGAATTCTATTTGACTTTATGAAATAGTTTTTCTGAGGTACAATGTACTTCAGTCAAATAAATTCAGAATCAGATCACCAGTCATCCACTCTTCCTCACATTCACTTAGCTATCAAAGCTGATAAAAACCATAAATCAACTATGAAATTAAATTTACTTTTATATTCTTACTCTGTCAGCATTTAGATTTACAAACACCACTTACACATACTTTCATACATTAACCCAGTCTTTCTAAGTGTTTTGGATGTTCTTCCACATAAACTAGGCCTCTGTGACAGGAATCTGTGAACTGGTCTTACTCCATCTGTCTCTAGCTCAGCTCTGCCTGCAGTTTCAGAACATTCTCAATGAAAATCCTCAGCAGACATCCCTACTTCTCTGATGTCATTTTAGGAAATAATACTTATCTACTTCAAGAAACCTACTTATTCTGTAAGGAGCAGCTTAAAAACCCCCTGGCTAAGGAAAACACCCTCAAAAATAATTTTTAATAAACTCAAAACATTCTCTTTAGGTAATGTATTTCTTAAATCTTCCTGTGTCTTGGCTGAATATAGTATTATTATGCAGATCTGATCACTTAACAACTTTGTATAAACACTGAGGTGGTCTAGTTTTACTATGGTGTTCCCTGGAGGTTTTTTTTTTCCTTCTTCTTAACTACCCTTAAGTTTGCTCATTAAAATGAATAGGGAAAAATAGTTAAAATCAATAAAAACTCTACTCTCACAGTTTCAAACCATATCAAATTCTCAGTTTAGCTTCGAAATACATTCTACATGTCCTGTGTCTTTTCATGACCATATTAGTTATTTTAAGCAGCCTTAATTATATTTATATTCTGCAAATCAGTTTTTTTTACCCCAAACCAAACATCAAAACAGTGTTTCTATAATCCCAACTGGTAACCCCCCCCCCCCCCCCCCACCACCACCACCACCAAACCCCACTTTCGGAAGTGTTTTATCACTTTTAATCTCAGGGATCCCCTGGGAAAAATGGGGGGAATAACTATCTTATTCTCATTGTCTCACAGACTAACCTGGTAAATAACAAGACTAACCTGGTAAATAAATGAACTTTATTAAATTTAAGAAGTTTATTAAACTTATTGGTGCCGAGTTTGCCAAGCTGTGTCCTGGATGCTGAAATTAAGGGAGCCGCTTTCCATGCTCCCTAACAAAAACGCTGTCCTTTTGAACCTTTAAAATTGTTAGTTTTATTTTTTAATTTCCTTTTTAAAATGTCAAAATTGACTTTGAGAACTTCTTGGGGGCAGCCTCTCGCTGACATCAACGCTGACGCTAGCAAAGGGTCACTGGGCCTGTACTCGCAATGTGCCAGGGATTTGCTTACAGCCCTGACATTGGCTGACTCCCTCAGTATTGCAGCGGTAGCATTCTGACGGCTGCCACTGCCTCTGGGTTCCAACCGCAATCAGCAGCACTGATTTAAATTTAAAAAATAAATGATGCCGTAGCCAATTCCCAGCTGAGCAGGATAGAGTAGGAACTACAATGAACAGCTGTTTGCTCCTTTCCCACTCAGCTCCTGCCTCTCCTTCGTGTTGCTGGGATTTCCTCCTGCCACTGATCACTGCCAACTGCTGCATCGGGGGAATCCCTGGGGCGATGCTGACAGCCGCTCACTCCGGGATTCCCCATGCATGGCCGATCCCTCCTTGATCATGACACCATGCTGTTTTCATTTTCAATTCCTACTCCCAACCGCTTGCAGCAGGAGGCTGCCTTTCCTCCCAACATAATAAAAAACATCAGGGCACTATTTCATGGGCTCTTAAGCCCTAGTCAGCCATCGGGGACCTCTTAATTTTTTAAAAAAAACTTTTGGGCTACAACTCCTCATGCTAGGAGCCCAAGTTACCCCAACCAGTCGACATGAGAACGGAACTCCAGTCAAACTAGGACAGGTCATTATATTTTTAGCCTTATTTACAGAAACATATACACAAACTTTTTTGTCAGAAATATGCAGTATTTTATAAACTGTGTATCTCCTGCCATAGTTTATAAATTACTAGCATAAATCTCCATGTGCCTACTTACACATTTTTTTTTTATTTATATTCTGCTTTTCACACTTTTTTTTCAGCACTTCAAAGTGGATTACATTCAGGTACTGTAGGTATTTCCCTATCCCCAGAGGGCTTACAATCTAAGTTTTGTACCTGAGACAATGGAGGGTAAAGTGACTTGCTCAAGGTCACAAGGAGCGACAGCAGGACTTGAACCTTGGTCTCCTGGGTCATAGCCCACTGCTCTAACCACTAGGCTACTCCTCTATTTTTTAAGATGGTGCCGGCCATCCATTGCTCCTACCATGTGACAGGGGCCGGCCAATGGCACTGATAGCCCCTGTCACATGGTAAGGGCAAAGGGCCATCGGTGCCATTTTGATTAGTGGTAGCCGACGGTCCAAGAGCATGAGATCGCTCCCGGGACCCCTGCTGGTCCACCAGGTACTTTAGAAATGTTTTTTTTTTTGGGGGGGGGGGGGGTCGGGAGGGTGGGGGATTCTAAATAATTCGATTTACAGGGTCGGGGTGGGTTTTTTTTTCCGGCTCGGGACAGCCAAAAAAAAAAAAGTGTTCAGAACCTCGGGAAACGAAGATTTCCCGCAGTTCTACGAACCCAATACCAGAAACGAGTCCAGTATCGATTAACTTCTCTAGTCCTCAGTAGAGATGGTAATGGTCTGTGGAGTGGGATGCACCGAAGAGGGTCCTCAGTAAAGACAGTAATGGTCTGCAGAATGGGGTACACCGATGAGGTCCTCAGTAGACATGGTAATGGTCCACAGAGCGGGGTACACCGAAGATGGTCCTCAGTAGAGACAGTAATGATCTGCAGAGCAGGGTACACCGATGAGATCCTTAGTAGAAATGGTAATGGTCCTCAGAGCGGGGTACTCATGGCAGGAGTAGCGATGGTTCCAGGGAAGCCCTGGAGAATGGGCAGGCAGTAGTCCTGGGCATCAGGCCCTCCGATGAGCGGATAGCCAGCGATGAAGAGACGGCCCCCGAGGAGTGGGTACCTGGGATGTCACACCAAGGAAGCAGGAGCTGGAACGAAGGGTCCTCTGAGAGCGAGGTGGATTCAGCAATGAGGCAACTCATTGCCAAGTCATAGGTAGGCAGGACCAGCTGGCTTGTGTCCTGGAAGAATGACATCATCTGGAGGGGACGCCCCCGAGGTTCCCACCAAGACGTGCTTAAGACTGGCCCGTGCACGCGCGCCTAAGGGATTCCGAGGGCAAGATGGTGGTCGGCAGCGTCCCTGCCATCCAGGGAGGCCTGGGAGCGGTAGGCAGGCCGGCGATAGCTGGCGGAGGCCGCAAGTCTTCCAAATGGAGTCAATGCTGTGCAGAAAGAGATGAGCTGTCTACGACTGACGGGCATAACAATGACTACTAAGGAAGTACTGTGTGGCGTCATACAGAGGTGATACTGTGGAGATTTTAAGATTTTCTAATTTGCTAAAGGCCCTGGTGATTCCACAATTTTAAAATAGACATAACTGAATCTGTTGCAGTACAAACCTATCAAATTTAATTGACATGTAAATTTACATAGGAAAAATATCACAAGGGAGAAAACCACACTTTGCATAGGCTCAGGGGCAATCTCAAAATCCAGTAATTACAATCAATAATATACAGTAATGCTTCTAAATACAAGGTCATCATGATAAAGCGAAACATTAAAAGAATTGTACTTAACTTGACCAATTACAGTTATATTTCTGCATTTTATTCAAATATAATAGGTTTTAGGTCCTGACTAATCAACATGGTGAGCCTGATCTAGGTTCTGTTTGCAGTGACCTACAAGCAAGACACATTGAATTACTGATAGGAAATGGTCTCAAATAATTATATCTGTTTTCTACCAATTATGATTATCTTTTAATTGATAATAGAGCCAAAAAGTCTACTGATGTACAGCCTTGTTCAAATATGTTTACCTATCTTTCATTCTTGTTATACACTAAATAGTAGCATCTATCTTTCATCATAGCAATCATAGGAGAAATCAGGAAAGAATATTATTAGCTAAATTGAACTAGATTGCACTACATTTCACTACACTGAAAGCTTTTTGACTTCTTCAGTGCCCCCTCTGTACTCTCTGTGCAATTCAGATCAAAATCTAGATAAATCATCACAAATGTATTAACTACTTCTATAAATCTCTTTTTCACTCTTTTCTTTGGGAAATAAATTTTAAACATATTTTACTTAGCAGTAATTCTTGTTTTAAAAGTTAATTATATTGAATCTGGAGTAGTAATTACAATTAATACAGTGATTTTAGTTGTTCGCACAATCTAATCTTGTTACGATGATTTCTTTAGTCTGTTTTCTCAGAAAAAAAAACCCTTCTCAAACCAGTCTCATTTTGTTTCAAAAACATTTTCAAGTCTAAAGAAAAATGAGGTACAATAACAAATGATTTTTCAAATTCATAGCTTAAACCCATCTTTCTGGCACATGAGGCTCCAATTCTCCCAACCTTTACCCTTGCTGTCCCAGATTGATGCATCCAGTGCCTAAGGGAGCTGTTAGGCCACAAATGCTGTGCAGGGGTTGATTACTGAATTGAAAGCTCTGCTTTGATAGTTTAGGTATAAACGCTGTATCCTAATGGGTAGAACAGCTGTCAGTCACTGATGTAGAAAATAGACTGCAGAGATAGGGAAAGGTGCTTCCTAATGCTGTTTCCACACATTGCTCCTTCATGCCAGCAGTTCATCCTGCTTTCTACCATGCTAGGTTATTGCAAGCATTTTTTTTTTTGGATAAGAAGGCATTTTCTGTGGGCCTCTCTGCTGACCTCCACCCTCTACCCCCTACCTTAAAAACCTTTGAAGCTAGGCTGCAGAAATCGGGCAGAGGGTATTTTAATGAAGTGGCGTGGTAACTGAAGTCTGTACAAGTGTCTTTGGTTTCACTCTTTGAGCATACTCTGTGCACTTCCTCTGCCCATTTGCCCAGCTGTTGCTGATGTCTGAGGAGTGGCACTGCATGGCTGAAAAGTCTCATACATATTGTAATGAGGCAGATAATGCAATCCCTGGCTCAGGGAGGGGCCTGCATAAAATTCCTTATTATATGCTCATTTTTGGCCTATTCACTGGTATTCAAGCTCAGGAGGGAGCTGCTTTTCAAACTCAAGGCAGTGTGCAAGATATTCAACCAGCCGTCCCAAACAGCTATTCATCTCAGTTTCCTTTCCAGCCTCTAAATGGGTGAATTGTTCCCATTGTGCCATAAATCTAAGAAGCATGCGTATAGTATGCTGCAGAAAACAATTATATCACAAGTCACAAACCTAATAGTTTACCTCATGTAATAAATCCCGATCCACAAACACCACCTCTTTAATGCTAAATTGGATCTTGGTTATAATTGAATGTCTTTACCTTAGGCTTCTGCTGGGCTGGATGAATATCATTTTCATCTACTCTTTACATTTTCATTAAGGAAGGCTTCAGCTACCTGCAGCCTCATCTGCTCATGTTTAATGACATCTGCTCACTCCTTCTCTCGCCACACCAGCAGGGGCTTCTATAAATTGGTCAACTGCACGGAACATTGAGCCCATATCAGCTTTATTTTCCCGAGTTTAATGTACTTGGGGGCAACCTTTCGAGACAAATGTCTAGCAAGACCATTTACATTTGCAGTTTATGTGTCTTTTGCCCAGTGATATCAGCATTAAAGACACTCAGGAAAAGGGTCTCTGGAAAGTGCTGATCCAGAGTCCTGGACAGTATATTATTTGAGGGCATTCAGTTGGATTGGATGCTTTTAATAAGCAGCCTAAAATGCACAACAGAATCAAGAAAACATTGATGGACATTTCTGGTGAAATGTATTGAGCTCATGTCGTGTTTCCAAGCAGACAGTATGCACTGCCATTGCCCAGCTTAATTTTGCTTAGATTTCTTGTTGTTTCTGATTCACTAATATCACTTTTTCATTAACCATATTTTCTATGACTAAATAACAGTATCAGTGCGATATGTAGGAAATGAGTGGAATTCTGTTCTCCAGTTCATGTTGCCCATGCAGAGCCTGCCTATGCTGTATTATGTGTACGGTGTATGGAAAAATCTATGATATGTAAGGATATAAGACCTCATAACTTTTACCACAGCAGATACAAGGCTATTAGGAGTCTTCCTTCTGAGCTCTATTACAAGTGACATGCAAGCATTCGCCCAGTCATGACGTAGGAAGCGGAAACCCTCCGCTACCCCATCTCTGTTGCTTGACGAAATGCAGCCTCACTCTCTAAACAGCTGAGCATCTGAACTGTTCCACTCTTTAATTAGTAATTGGGGGAAGGAGAGCAAAACGTTAAACATTCAATTAAATCAACTGTTTAATTTCAACTGTCTCCAACGCTTATTGTGTTTCTTATTGTTCAGAATAAGTTAATAGGTGCCGTGAGAGATTGTTGAACTGTAGAAGATTGTAATTCCCTTGCAGCCTGGGCAGATACTACCACTCAGCTACACTTTGCAGTCCTCTCACCCAGGCAGTGCAGATGGAATGAGACAGCGCTCAGAGCACCTACTGAAACTGCATCCACTAGTTTGCATTCTTCAGTGCAAGGGAAGGAGGCCAAAGACCAAACAAATGAATGATGTTATCTGGATATTTTTGCATGCAGAATGCAAGACTTACTAAGCATGGTAGCTGCCATGTACCTTCCACCTACTCACTTTTGTTTCCGTACATTTCAAGGACTGTCAGCATATTAAAATAATCTGTGCGTACCGTAACATGAAATTATGACCCGTGGAGCCCCCATAAAGCGTCTTTGATTCTCACCCATGGATACGGGGCAGTTTTGAAACTGTCCGCACCAGTGCAAAGACTGTGGGTATGTTCTAACTTCGGACTCTGCACCAGTTTTCTAAGCAAAAGGTCACGTGCACTTTCACTTTGAAACTTGCAGTAGGTACAAAGCATGAATGGTCGCTTGCACCTGCTTTTTTTTTTCCGTGAGTAGATTTTTTGATGGGAAAGGATGCATGGACATTTCCAAATGCCGTCTGCTCACATGCTTTTCCTCCCCCCACCCCTGGCCTAAACCCTCCCCTAGGATTGCCTTGCTCAATGTGACTAGAAAGCAGGCGTGTTGTGGAACAGGATGCAAAGGTTAAGACACCTCGGGGGAGGGGACATTTTCACACAGTTGAGTAATGTGGGTAAAACATTTCTTTACCCAAGTAACATGCTACAAAACAGTCTTATCCCGAGCACCAGTGGGTGGTACAACCCAAGCAAAATATGTTTAACTTCCTGTTCATTAGGGGGTAGATTTTTTAAAAAAGCGCGTTCGCGTACTTTTGTTGGCGCACCAGGCGCAAACAAAAGTACGCTGGATTTTATAAAATATGCGCGTAGCCGCGCATATCTTATAAAATCCTGGATCGGCGCGCGCAAGGCTGCCGATTTTGGGCAGCCGGCGCGCGCCGAGCCGCGCAGCCTGCCTCCGTTCCCTCTGAGGCCGCTCCGAAATCGGAGCGGCTTCGAAGGGAACTTTCTTTCACCCTCCCCTCACCTTCCCCTCCCTTCCCCTACCTAACCCACCCCCCCGGCCCTATCTAAACCCCCCCCTACCTTTATCCATGGATTTACGCCGGAGGGAGATGTAAATCCACGTGCGCCAGCGGGCTGCTGGCGCGCTGAGATCCAACCTGGAGGCAGTTCCGGAGGGCGCGGCCACGCCCCTGGAATGCCCCGGGCCGAAACCATGCCCCCGGGCCCGCCCCCGAAACGCTGCGTTGTTCGGCCCCGCCCCCGACACACCCCCTTCAGAAAACCCCGGGACCTATGCGTTTAGTTATGCTCGCGTAAATCCGCCCGGATTTACGCGAGCAGGGCTTTTAAAATCCGCCCGTAGATGTTTTTCCTCATGCTTGATGACCTAGCTGAGAACGAAGAGAATCACTAAAATGCCTTTTTATTTTGTTCCGGATTCTATTAAATTCCTTATGAGTAAGGACCTTCATTTTCATTTTTTTTTTTTTTTTTATAAATGTTTCTGGGGAATTTATCAGGATTTATTATGATAAGAACAAAAACAAGAGAAAATCAGTGGGGGAAAAATGTGACTCGTCATTCTTCTGGGCAAATATCCCGGTTTTATTTTGGCGGACCGAAGCCAGGACAATAAAATGATTTTAAGCAGATTTTCCCCACATATCCACTCATCAGTATCCCCGTCTCCTGCCTAGCATGTCCCTTTCTCTCCTCACACTCCCAATGAGAATCTCCTTTCTCACCCATTGCAATAGCATTTCTCCTTACTAGTGATGGTGCTAGATATCTCCTTCGGCAGCACTTCTTTTTTGCGGGGCCAGTCAGCCTGCCGGGAGGTGCTTCTGATAGGTCTGGCCCGCTTCAAATGCTGCATTGCTGGCACCAAGCTTCAGGCCCTTTGGCTGCTTGGGTGGGGGAAGGCGGGACTTGAAATGCCACATTAGTGGCACTGGAGAGTGAGCGCTTTCGCTGGTGGGGTGTGGGACTTCAGCCACTGCAGGTGCAGTGGCCCGCAGTGGCGGGAAGCCTTGAGATGCTTCATCTTCAGTTCTGGAGCTGCTCTTTATGGTGAAAATCGGTTGAAACCAATTGTTACTTTTGGAAAAACCAGGGAATTTATGGGCAAGAATCAGTTTAGACTGAAAACGAAGGACCCTGCTTATGGGATATTACTGCTTATCCTCATCTTTAGCAATCTAACAAAAATCAGAGTAGGGAATAGAGTCAGAGCCTTATGGAATGGGAAAGGAGGTGGTGCTGTGTTCAGCTTTACCAGAACTGCGTTCAAGCATTACATGGATGGATACACATGGAGAGTAATTTTCAAATCCTGATGTTGAAATCTCTTTTTTTACTTTAAGAAAATCTATATGTATATTAGAGATGTGATTCAGCCAAACCTTTTGGTTCAGCCTTCATTATCGACCTGCCACGGGAAATTTCGTTTATTTTGGCTGCCCCCTAAAACAATATCCGAAACCCGCCCTAACCCTTCCAATTTAAATTAATTGCAACCCTCCACACCCTCCTGACCCCCCAAAAACTTGCCGAAATTCCCTGGTGGTCCAGCAGGGGTCTCGGGAGCGATCTCCCGCTCTCGGGCCATCGGCTGCCAGTAATCAAAATGGCGCCGATGGCCCTTTGCCCTTACTGTGTGACAGGGGCTGTTGGTGCCACTGGCCGGCCTCTGTCACATGGTAGGAGCAATGGATGGCCGGCGCCATCTTAAAAAATTTCCTCCATCTCCAGTTCCTAGTCTACAGAGTCTCCATCTCTAGTTCCAAGTCGCCAGAGTCTCTGTGTCAAGTTCCATGTCTTCTGAGTCTTCTGAGTCTTCCTCCGAGTTCCATGTCATGCCATGTCCTGTCGTCAGCCTTCTGTCCTGACACACAAGCCATTCCCAAGCAGCAAGTCCAAAAGAGCTATCGAGTGGCTGGAGGACTACCCCTGAGACCAGCATTGTGTTGTTGGCTCTCACTCTGTGTGTTCAAGTTCAACGGAGGTTCGAGTTAGACTTGTTCCAGGCTTCCAACTGTGTTCCAAGATTCAAGCTATGTTCCAAGATCCTAGCTTTGTTCCAAGAACTAAATTACTTTCCAAGACCCAAGCTACGTTCCAAGTTCCAAGTCCTGCCCGTGCCCAAACCGCTTGCCTCCCACGGGGCCTTCCTTGGAGTCTCCCTCTAGTGTAATGCCATGGTTCAAGGGCTCATTCTCCTCAAGCAAGCGACCACATCCCCCGTGTTTGCAACACACAGAATTAACAGAAATCAATGTAATAGAAAAATAACTTTTATATATATTTTTGCTCTAATCACAAAACAATATATTTTTGATTATGCCTATCAACAATCATCCTCTTAAAATTTAGTAGTTTTTTACATTAATGTCCCAATTTTTTTTAAACTGCACTTAGAATCACCATGAACCTAGTGCCTTCATGGAAGTGAGCAAAGGTGATGAATTTCCTTCATAGCTTTATTAAATCATGTCATACATTTAAAGTCAATAAACTTTATTGTTCAACAAAATTAAAAAGCATACACATGGTAACATATCAACTGTGGTTAATGCAGTAATCTTTCCTATGAATGACATAAATTAATATTCAAATAACAGGATGCCATTCAATCTTTATATTTAAGCCCTGAGGCTGCAAAGCTTGTAGGGTGAATATCCAGTACTGTTCTCTCAAGTTTTCAAAGACATTTCCAAGAGTAAAATAGTGCTTTCCCCATGGAAATTGATTTTTAAAATATTGCCCGTCCTATATGCAGGTAAAAATGCACACGTAGGGCCTCTAGCTGGAGTGAATAGAAGTGTTCCCAGGGGGTTTTCACTTTAGTTATGCATTTGAATTTTCTAAAGTATGCGCATAATTTTTCCCAACACAAATTGGTACAGTTTCCAAAGAGTAAGTACACAGGTATTTTCACTTTGAAACGTAACGTAAAGTTTGCTGGTGAAAAGCACCCACAGACTTTGCACCTAAGTGGACAGTTTTAATATTATCCTGGGGGAGGGGGGATTTACATTAATTTGCCAAGTGGAAAAATACACAAGTACTTTTAACCAAGTTTTTCATAGACACCAACAGAAAGGTAGAAATCTTACTGTAAAGTATCGTGTAATTGATCAATGCTTTAAAAACATTTTTTTTCAGATGTTTACAAGTATTTTTTAAAGAATATTTCACATTTGAAACCAATAAAATATATGGTGTGTTCCCATTGCATTGTTGTTTCATAAAACAGCAGTAGCTGCCCCAGTACATAATAACGCAGGTTCTCAGTGGATGTAATGCTCTTACATTGGGAATCAGACTAAATGCATTCCAGTATTGTTCCAATCACTTTCAAAGACAATTGTATCCTCTGTGAACTGCGTAATATTTCAAAAGTGCAGATGGAAAATAGTAATATCCTGAGCCAATTAAAACTGTGCAGTTAAAGTCATTAGTTTAGAAATTCTTTAAACAGCTCCATCACAGTTCTCCTGAACTTCCAGATGCAGCCGTACTTGATCATGGGATATTATTGACAATGATGTACTATCTATCGTTTCTATGGTGCTACTAGACGAAGGGTGTCACAAACAGCAACTTAAGTTATCCTGAGGTTAGGGTATTCTAGCAATATTTAGCACATTGCAAGCTTTCTGCGTGACTCTAGCAGGGAGATCATGTGCTGTGAGTAGTAAGACAGGGTAGGATTGCCCCATTGCATGTGTGAAGATGTAGTCTTGCTTTTCTTAGTGAAATCGTAATTACGTTTCTATTCATGAAATGGAGTAAAACCAAGATAGGCTCAAACATCGAGCTATAAGGTCACAATTCTGTAGGACTTATAGTGGCGCAGATCACAGCACTTACAGCCTGCTCTCAAAATACATTTGTCCTCATTTTCTTGTCTAGTTTCCTACAGGGAAACAGATGGTATAAAATCATCATATCTGTGAGTCTTTACTCACCATTGTTTGTTCCTCTCCTAATAACTTTTGAACCAGTAATTCAATTTCATTTATCTGCCACTTGATAGTAGAGCACCCTGTGACCCCGGACTCACACTTTTCATGTGCCCTCAATGCCAATAATACTTAAAATCCATTTTTACTTTTTCTTTCTGACAAGAAATAAAGGTTAACAAATATACAATATAAGGTGACACTTTTTTATTGGACTACCTTATTACATTTCTTGAATAGCTTTCAGGATGTGGTAACTTGGGCAATAGCAGTTTGGAAGCAGCCAGAGAAATAAGAAGGACGATTCTGACTGTTCCTTAGGTACAGTTTATTTACAGTGGAAAAACCAAAATCAAAACAATCAATTCAGCTCACTTTAACTTCAGGTAACACACAGTCCTTAAATGTAACAGGTCTTGGCATACAGTAGGTCTCTGCTTGCTAGGGAAGTGCAGCAGGGATGGATTCATCTCATTCGGTATTCATCTTCGTTGAGACCCAGGGCAAAGGCTATTGGTGCCATTTTGAATACCGGCAGCCGACAGCCCGAGTGCAGGAGATCGCTCCAGGATCCCCGCTGGATCACCAGGGACTTTTGGCAAGTCTTGGGGGGTCAGGAGGGTGGGGGTTTATTCGTTAATGATACGTTGTATTCGTGGGGGTTCGCCATATGTTTCGTGATCCCTACGAATACAACGAATATGGCATATACGTTGTGGATTGCCAATACGTTGCAAACGAATGCACACCCCTACTGCTTGCTCCCTGGGGTCTTCTTAAATCTTCTAGGCCCTGAGTTCTTATACTCTGGTGAAGGGCTCCTCCCTTCACCCAGGATTCCCTATGGGTCTGGATCTTAAGCAGGACCAAGTGAGACAGCTGTGCCTGGTCCCTTAAGGTAGTCTGAGGGAGTTTCCTATAGAATCCCTCATGTACCCTCCTCCTCAGGTCAGCCTTGTCAGGATGAGCATCTGCCAGTAGTAGGGACACTTCTCTAGACAGGAAATCTGAATTGTGTTTTCCCTGCCTGATCTATGACATATTTTATAGTTGAAGGGCTGCAGGGTCAGGAACTATCTCATTACCCTCACATTGAACTCCTTGTTTCTATTCATCTATAGGAATGTTTGGTGGTCCATTATGAGTGTGAACTGCCATTTTAGCAGGTAACAGTGCAAGGCCTCTAAGGCCCACTTGACAACCAAGGCCTCCTTCTCAACTGTTGAGTAGTACCTCTCCTGTGGCATCAGCTTCTGGCTAATGTAAGCCAGAAGCTGATGCTCTTGGCCATTCTTCTCCTGGAGTAAGATAGCTCCCAAGCCTACTTCTGAGGCATCGGTCTGCACCATGAAGGGTTCGGTGAAGTCTGGATTTATCAGGACTGTTTTCGAGTATATCACTTCTTTCAGAGCCTGGAAGGACTTCTCTGCTTCAGCTGACCACTGGACTTTCTCTGGTTCTTTTTTCAACAACAGCCTTGTGAGAGGCTTTGCCTTCTCCGGGTAATTGGGGATAAATCTTCTGTAGTACCCCATACGACCTAGGAATGCTTGCACTTTCTCTTGGGACTGGTACCAGGGTGATCACCTCAATCTTCTGGGTCTGCAGATGGATTTTGCCCTTTCCTAGGGTGTAGCCAAGATATTGGACTTCTTACCCTGTTTTAGGATTAGCTATTAGTTCTGCTTTCCTCAGATTGGTTAACATGGCCTAGATTTGACTTAGATGTATCTTCCAAACTGAGCTATACACCATGATGCCATCCAAGTAGGTGACTTCATAGCTTTGATGTGGGCGGAGCAGGTATCAACAAAGTGTTGAAATGTTACGGGAGTGCCTTGAAGTCCAAACAAGAGGATGGTAAACTGAAAAAGTCCCCCTGGCATTGAGAACCCAGTCTTTTCCTTTGACACTGGCATGAGAGGAATCTTGCCAATAGCCTTTTGTAAGGTCCAGGGTAGAGATGAACTGGGCTGATCCCAGATGCTCACTCAATTTATCCACTCATTGCATTGGCTACGCATCATATTTTGAGACATTGATCTTTTTAAAGTCAATGCAGAACTTTATGCTCCCATCTGGCTTTGGCATCAACACTATAGGTGAGGACCAATCACTGTTGGACTTCTCTATAACCCTGAGCTGGAGTATCTTCTTCACTTCAGTCTCAATGATATGGCAACTGTCCTTGGGAATCCAATAGGGTTGTTGATGCATACCTCCAGGAGGCATAATGATGTCATACTGCACCAGGTGGGTATGACCTGGCATGTGTGAGAAGATTTCCTTATTTTGTTCTACCAGTTGCTTTAAGTCAGCTGTCTGTTGAGTGGACAGCTGCTCTCTAAAAGGAACTTGGGCTTGGTCCACTTCAGGTACAACCTCTGGATCAAACTCTCCTTCTTGCACCACTCCGCACTCCTGTGCAACCCATTTCAGAAGCTTTATTTGGTAGATTTGAGTTTTCTTTTGTTTATATGGCTGGGTTATGTGTAATCCACAGGCCCTGCTTTCTATAAAATTTCATAGGGTCCTTGACAATGGACTGCTTTGTGAAGATGGTAGGAGGACAAGGATGCAGTACCTTGGCTGGAATACTCTTTGGACCGAGGGGCTACTGTAAATTTTGCCTTGGGTAGTTTAAGCCTTTTCTAGGCATAGGTAGACAGCCTCCTCAGCCTTTTTTAGGTGATTATGCACTTGGAAAATGTAGTCAATGAGGTTCTGCCCAGGGGTTCCCTTTGGCTTCGCAAGTTTCACGAGCTCTGTCAAAGATTCCTCTCAGGATCCTCCCATACAGTGACTCAAAATGGGAAAACTCTGTGGCAATTCACAGATTGCAAACAACATGTAGGGTAGCAATGCACGCCAGTTCTTGTTGTCTTCATCTACAAATTTTCTCATCATTTGTAACAGCATCTGATTGAAGCACTCAATGAGGCCATCAGTCTGTGGGTGATACAATGAGGAATGCAGAGTTTTTACCTTGAGCAAGGCGCAGAGTTGTTTCATTATCTTGGACACAAATGGGGGTTCCCTGATCCATTGGGATCTCCTTGGGTAGCCCAAGTCTTGAAAAAACTTTCATTAGGGCGGTCGCCACCATCAGGGTCTTCATATTCTGTAGTGGCAATGCCTCCTGACATCTTATGACATAGTCCAGAATGATGAGGATGCACTTATTTTCTCAAATAGATCTATCTAGTGGCCCCACAAGGTCTATGCCCACCCTTTCAAAAGGTGCTTTGATTATGGGCATGGGGATAAGAGGTGCCACCTGTACACCGGCAGGCTTTGTGAGTTGGCAGATAGGGCAGGATTGGCAATACAACTGGACCTGCTTATGTAGTCCTGGCCAATAGATCTGTGCTAATATTTTCTCCTGGGTCTTTTCCTTCCCTAGGTGAACCCCTAGAAAGTGGCTATGGGCTACTTACATGACCTTCTGGTGGTAAGGTTTGAGAGCTAGAAGTTATTCTATCAATTCTCCTCCACAGTTCCCTTTGTGACTCAGTAAAGTAGATCCCCCCTTTCATCACAAAATAGGGAAGAATAAAGTCTGTAATCTGCACCCCATGGACTAGCTTTCCATCCACCATCCATGCTCTTGGACCCACTTAAAGGGCTCATCCTCCCTCTGTGCTCACCTGATGTGCCCCAGGTCACCTCCCTTTTCCCATTCAAAGAGGCCAGATAAGACATTCTGGGTGGGTTGTTGTTTTTCCCTGACTCTGACCTTGTCTTCTTGGTTGCTTCTAAATTAACAGCATAACTGTATTTTTCCCATCAACATTGCCTCTAGGACTTTATAATACAGATATGGATCCTTCAAAGGAAAGAGTTCTAGAAACTCAAATTCTTTATTGTTGTGGTTGGACAAGCCCATTGTGAACTGGTTCCAGAGGCTCTTGGACAGTCCTGTCCTATAACGATAGGTTTGGATAGCCAAGGAAGAACTTCCACTTCAATTTGGTCTTTGTTGACTGTGGTCTTTACTTGTACCCTACTTGCTGGATACTGTCATTGTTCCCCATGGATGCATACCAGGGTCACTAATCTGTCATAGTCAATCTGGATTTACTTCACTAACTCTGTTCATATGAGTGTTTTCACACTCCCAGAGTCCACTAATGCCTGGGTTGGAATGCCATCCAGCTCAACCAGAATCACAAAAGTAGAGACTCCCTGGCTGGGGACATCCACAAAATTACAAAAGTGTGGGGTCACAGCATGAATGTCCATTGGTTTATTTTCTTTGTGGAGACAGTCTCTGGAAAAATGACCCCTTTTCTCTACAGCTGAAACAAGGCAGTCTGGCTAAGGTTTGCAGGTGAGGTGAAAAGTCCTCCCAAATCTGCATTACTGGTTGTTGAGACCTCTGACTTTTAGGACTCTGCTGTCCTCTACCCGAGTCAAGTGGCTTTTCTGGGAACTGTGGTGACTAGGCATAGTCTGGGCCTGATAATAGGCCTCCACTACTTCCAATGCCTTTTCAATTGTAAGGTTTGGGTGTCAGCAGACCGACTGCTGCATAGGCCATTCAAGGCTTTCTAGGAACTGTTCCAGGATAACCATGTTGGCTACCTCTACCACGGTTTTCCCTTCCAGGTGCAGCCATTTCCAGTGATATCTTTATGTCTGTGGAATAGGTTCCTTGGGTTTTCTCTAGCCTGCAGAATTCCCCGCCGAAATTGCTGTAAGTAAGCTTCTGAGGTGAGTCCCGTTCTCTCTAGAATGGTGTCCTTGACTTCCTGGTATGTGGCCTTCCCTTCAGGGTTGGTGGTTTGGAAGGCGTCTTGGCTACTCCCGGTGAGTAGATTCCCAAGATAGGTAGCCCACCTGTCCTCTGGCCAGCCTGCCAGTCGTGCTGTGTTTAAGGTTTTTCAGGAAACTATCGAGGTCTTCTCCTGGGACCATCGTAAGTAGTGCCGGTGACATGGGAGGTGGATTGGTTATGGCAGTTTGGACAGCTTGTGCTATCTAGGTTAGAACCTTATGCTGCTTCACCACCTGCTCTCGCAATGCCTATTGCTGTTTCATTTGCATTTGCAGGGCGCTCTGTAGTTGTTGCTGCCCTGTAGCAAGGATCTGGATCACTTTTGCCATCTTCCCTGCTTCTGAGCTTCCTCCAAACTACATACCATTCCGCGGAAAGGAGAGGGAACCCCCCCCCCCCCCAAAAAAAAAATCCTGCTGGTCTGCCTGGCCCTTACTCACTACTTGACCCCTGACTGTACAGGCAGGGCTCATCCCCTTGACCTGTTGTGTGAAGACTGGCTAAGTATAACTGGGAGGCCCCAGGAAAAAGAGAAAAAAAAAATCTCTGCAGGGTTTTTTATTCTCTACTACTGCAGCTGTGGGCTTTTGCCTGTGCCTTCTACTTAGGCAAGGGATCCCATTGCTGCCACCATATATGGTAACTTGTGCAATAGTGACTTGGAAACAGGCAGGGAAATAAGGAGGCAGATTCTGGCTGATCTTTAGGTGCAATTTATTTACAGTGGAAAAACCAAAATCATAACAATCAGTGCAGCTCCCCTTAACTTCAGGTAAGACACAGTCCTTAAATGTAACAGGTCTTGGCATACGGTGGGTCTCTGCCTGCTCCCCAGAGCATCCTTATCCTTTCTAGGCCCTGAGTTCTTATGCTCTGGTGAAGGGCTCCTCCCTTCACCCAGGATTCCCTGTGGGTCTGGATCTTAAGGAGGACCAGGCCAGACAGCTGTGCCTGATCCCTTTAGATAGTCTGAGGGAGATTCCCATAGACCCTCTCACAAGGACTTAGCATCCCTTTACTCAGGGCTTATAGGGAAACAGACTAATTGAGTTGAGTTAACTTAAACTTTTCAGGAAAGTCAGAGCACTTTGAAAGAAGAAGAGAGACAGCAATATCTGGGAAGGGAAGCTCGGAAAGTATCAGGAAAGGAAAGAAACAAATGGAAGAAAATATCATTAATACAGTAAAAGAGGGCAACAAGACTCATTTTTTAAATATATTAGTGAGAGGAGAAAGTACAAAATTGGGATTGCAAGGCTCAGAATTGAAAGGTGGAACAATATGTAAACGCTGATGAGGAGAAAGCAGAATTGCTTAACTAATATTTCTGTTTAATTATTTATGAACATTTGATATTCTGCCTTTGCCAAAGTTGGTCTCCAGGCGGATTACATTAAATTGAAGTGAACAGAGGCATTTTAGGACAGCTTACATTCAAATCAGAATTTGCAATTAACACAGCACAAGGATCCAGCAGAGAAAACTCATTTGTGAATAGTTCAAGACTCAGTTGTGTCCCTGTTGTGTATAACACAACCCCTCATAGGGGAGTTGAAGGCCAGCGATTTGGATGTTAGGGGAAAGCCTGGCTAAAAAGCCAGGCCTTAGCTTTTTTCTGGAACTTAAGGGAGCATGGCTACAGGCACAGAGTTAGTGGAGGAGTACGACCACAGAAAATTGTCACAAATAGGAATGGGTAGACCTCAACCGATTGTGGTTGCGAGGAGCCAGCGAAACTAAAATATAAAGCAATGAGGCCAGACTGGATAGATCTGAGCATATTAAGGGAACTTAGGAAAGTTCTGGCAGCTCCACCGTCTGACATTTTTAACATTTCTTTGAAGACAGGAGTGAGTCCAAGGGACTGTAGAAAGGAAGATGTGGTTCCTTTTTACAAAAGTGGAAGTAAGGTTGGTTAGTCTGACCTTGGTGATGAGTGAATGAATGGCATTCATTGCTGAAACAGAGGATAGTTCCGTTTCTGGATCTGAGGCAGCATAGTTTTACCAGAAGGAGATCTTATCAGTAGGGATGTGCAATCGTTTTCCCCGAATTAAGCAATTTCAATGAAATTGCCTAATTTGGAATGGTTCGGGAGAACTGAAAAACGATAGAATGTTTTCTGAGCAAGGGGACCCCCAGTGGCAGATCGAGTGGTCCCCCAGGAGGGCTGGACCCCAGTGGCAGATTGAGCAGTTCCCTGAGAGGGCATGGACAGCATTCCAGGAGGCAGAGTCAGGTCCCCAGGAGGGCGTGAACCCCAGCATTGGCATGGACTTTGTAGTGGATTGGAAGCAGCACTGAGGAGATGGCAGTGGTTTAAATACAATGGACCCCCCAGGCCAACACTGCCCACCAGCCCAGTTGCATCTTTTCACATGGGTGAGACTTGGGAAAAAAAGGGGGGAGGTTATTAATAACAACTGATTAAGCGGGAACTCAAGAGGTCCCTTCCATTCTATATAGTGGTGTGCTATAGAGGCCTCTCATGATTTTAAACACCTCTATCATATCCCCCCTCAGCTATCTCCTCTCCAAGCTGAAAAGTCCTAACCTCTTTAGTCTTTCCTCATAGGGGAGCTGTTCCATTCCCCTTATCATTTTGGTCGCCCTACTCTGTACCTTCTCCATCGCAACTATATCTTTTTTGAGATGCGGTGACCAGAATTGTACACAGTATTCAAGGTGCAGACTCACCATGGAGCGCTACAGAGGCATTATGACATTTTCCGTTTTATTCACCATTCCCTTTCTAATAATTCCCAACATTCTGTTTGCTTTTTTGACTGCCGCAGCACACTGAACCGATGATTTAATGTGTTATCCAGTATCCACTATGACGCCTAGATCTCTTTCTTGGGTGGTAGCTCCTAATATGGAACCTAAAATTGTGTAACTATAACATGGGTTATTTTTCCTTCTATGCATCACCTTGCACTTTTCCACATTAAATTTCATAAGCCATTTCGATGCCCAATTATCCAGTCTCAGAAGGTCTTCCTGCAATTTATCCCAATCTGCTTGTGATTTAACTACTCTGAACAATTTTGATTCATCTGCAAATATGATTACCTCACTTGTCGTATTTCTTTCCAGATCATTTATAAATATAGTGAAAAGTTCAGGTCCCAATACAGATCCCTGAGGCACTCCACTGCCCACTCCCTTCCACTGAGAAAATTGTCCATTTATCTTACTCTTTGTTTCCTGTCTTTTAGCCAGTTTGCAATCCACGAAAGGACATCGCCACCTATCCCTTTTTACTTTTCCTAGAAGCCTCTCATGAGGAGCTTTGTCAAACGCCTTCTGAAAATCCAAATATACTACATCTACCGGTTCGCCTTTATCTACATGTTTATTAACTCCTTCAAAAAAGTGAAGCAGATTTGTGAGGCAAGACTTGCTTTTATTTATTTATTTTATTTTATTTATTTGACGAGTTTTATATACTGTCATTCCGTATCACCATCATAACGGTTTACAAGATTCGATCGGTATAGGACGAATTACTTACGAGAAACATGGATATAATGGTTTACATGATTCGTTCGGTATAGGATGGGTTACATACGAACGGTATAGGGCAAAAATACATACAAGAGACATGGATCATAAAGGTTTACAGGATTTGAACGGTATAGGATGGGTTACATGAGCGGAGTTAGTATTGCAACAGTCAATCGTATGTATGGTTAGGGAGTGGGGTATGTACATTTGGAGGAGGCTGCATTCAGGAGTGCAGACATAGTTGGGTAACAGAATGATATCTTGTTTATGTTGCAGTTTGTTCTTGTTAAGCGGTTTTGTTGTTGGTTGATTGAGAGTTGTTGGTTTGCTTGGGTTCAGTTATGAGGTCTGTTGTGATTTGGTTGTTATGTTTCTTGCGTGTCATTGTAGTCTTTGTAGAACAGCCATGTTTTTAGATCTTTTTGAATGTTTTTAGGTTGGGCTGCATTCTCAATTCTGTCGGGTGTTCCAGATTTTGGGGCTGGCAATGGAGAATGCCCTTTCTCTGATTGTGCTTAGTTGAGCAGTTAGGATAGGGGGTACTGTCATAAAGCCTTTGTTGTTTGATCGTAGGTTTCATTGTGTATTATGGGGGGTGAGGTTTAAACCTGCCTTGGGTTTAAACCTGCCTTGGGTAAAGCCATGCTGACTTTATTCCATTAAACCATGTCTTTCTATATGTTCTGTGATTTTGATATTTAGAACACTTTCCACTATTTTTCCTGGCACAAGTCAGTTAACTGGTCTGTAATTTCCCAGATCACCCCTGGAGCCCTTTTTAAATATTGGGGTTACATTAGCTATCCTCCAGTCTTCAGGTACAATGGATGATTTTAATGATAGGTTACACATTTTTACTAATAGGTCTGAAATTTCATTTCTGAGTTCCTTCAGAACCCTGGGGTGTATACCATCCAGTCCAGATGATTTACTACTCTTTATCAATTAGGCCTACCACATCTTCTAGGTTTACCATGATTTGGTTCAGTCCATATGAATCATTATCCATGAAAACCTTCTCCGGAACAGGTATCTCCCCAACATCCTCTTCAGTAAACACTGAAGCAAAAAAATCATTTAATCTTTCCACAATGGCCTTATCTTCTCTAATTGTCCCTTTAACCCCTCAATCATCTAACGGTCCAACTGACTCCCTCTCAGGCTTTCTGCTTTGAATATATTTTTAAAAGTTTTTACTGTGAGTTTTTACCTCTATGGCCAACTTCTTTTCAAATTCTCCCTTAGCCTGTCTTATCAATGTCTTACATTTAACTTGCCAACGTTTATGCATTATCCTATTTTCTTCTGTTGGATCCTTCTTCCAATTTTTGAATGAAGATCTTTTGACTAAAATAGCTTCTTTCACCTCCCCTTATAACCATGCCGGTGATCATTTTGCCTTCTTTCTACCTTTCTTAATGTGTGGAATACAACTGGACTGTGCTTCTAGGATGGTATTTTTTTAACAATGACCATGCCTCTTGCACACATTTTACTTTTGTAGCTGCTCCTTTTAGTTTTTTCTATTTTTCTCATTTTATCAAAGTTTCCCTTTTGAAAGTTTAGCACGAGAGCCGTGAATTTGCTTACTGTCCCCTTCCAGTCATTAATTCAAATTTGATCATATTATGATCACTATTGCCAAGCAGCCCTACCACCATTACCTCTCTCACCAAATCCTGTGCTCCACTCAGAATTAGATCTAAAATTGCTCCCTCTCTTGTCAGATCCTGAACCAGTTGCTCCATAAAGCTATCATTTATTCCATCCAGGAACTTTATCTCTCTAGCATGTCCCAATGTATTGCCAAATTTTATTTTATTTATTTATTTAAAACGTTTTTATATACCGCAAATTGGTCAGGGTCTGGCTGTCTAGGCGGTTTACAGCAAACACACACAATTTAAAATTTCAAACAAACAGTATACATTTAAACTAAATTGTCAATTAAATAAGTGCTCATGATAAATAAGTAATACAATCCAAATAAAATAAAATACAAATGAGAATAAAAATTCTACCTACTATTAGAAATTAGACCAAGAACATAATATAAAATAAACGCGACATCAGTATTGCAGTAAATTATTATGGTCAGAAACTTGACATATAGTTGTGATAAAATGAAGTCTGTGTTGACTCTTATTATAATTATTCTTTGGGTAATGTTTGTTTGCTTTACCTTAAATTATTTTTCTGATGGTACACTGAAGGCTTCATTTGTCAATTATCCATAAGCGTTTATATAACTTGCTTAAGAAATATGAAAATGTCAGATCATTTCTATCCATTTTACTTTCTCGATAAATATGAGTTGGTTTATGATTCATCTAATGCAAGATTGTTCTTCTGTGACCATTTTACTTTTTCTCTCTCTTCTCACTGCTTTGTAAGGCTGGTTTCTCATAAGATGCCATTTTCAGCAACAGGTTAACAAACTGTAAAAAGAACCTTTGTCACATTTGCCTGAAGTGGCCAAGGAAACAAACAAACAAAAAAGAACCCAGCTTTGAAGTCGGATTAGCTTGTGCTTTTTTTTCTTGGTTAGCTGCTGTAATGATTTCATGTAATAGTTAAACCGCTTCAGTAGTAATACTGACTTCATACCGAAATCCCCATTCTGGTCAGATGCCATTTTGAGGAGCCTATAGGGAGTTCCATTCCTTAATTATTCTCCAATACACAATCCAAGCATTCTTTAATTGGTGTAAATTGAACAATGTTCCAATGCAAACAAGGGGAAGACAAACTAATCAATGATTCTGTGCATGTCTATTGGAAAGCCATTGCCATTAGGATCAAGTAACAAATGCTCAACTCCATTAGCCTTTAGTAGAATGAAGGGGAAATCTGCTAAATACTTCTCCTTGCTATCCATCAGCTCGGGCAAGCAGCTGACAAGTCATGATTCAAAAGTTCCAGCTTTTCTGAAGATGTTCCTGGCTGTTGTGAAAACATAACTGCTCAAACACTGGAAGTGGCTTTCGTAAATATTTCATGATGGCTCACCTGAGAAACGTTGAGAAGATTTCACCTTAGGATAAAACCATAAAATAAAACCTAATAAAAAGTTACATTATATTCAACATCTAAAATTACTTTTCACTAATTTATTTACACAATTTCTTTTACATGCTTTCATATTCTTTCTTCAAGGCACAGAGGTTGGATGTCTTAATGAAAATGTGAAAATCACCATTTTACAAACATTACTGTAGATACTAAGAATTTATATCTTCGGAAAAGTTACAGAAGAAAATCATTTTCCACTAATGATTTTTGCCATATGCATGACATGGGTGTCTACTTGAAAATTTCACTGATTTAATAAAAAACTAGTAAAGAATTACTTTTTTCTGCATTTGTATTCAGTTTTCTTCTCATTCTATCTCTTAGGGATAGTAAATCAATCTTTCATAGGATGAAAATATGAACAGAAAAGACTGGTGAAGCTCATTGCATAGGATGGCTTTTTTAAAGTACACGTCTTCTCTATAGAGGGGATACGCACCAGCTTTGGTGTTGGAATCCAGTCCTTTATGTGTGCTCCAGTCAATCAATGCACATTAATTAGTTACATTAACTTCCATCTGACTTCCTGAGGTTCCTGAAATACATTATATTGCAGAGATCTCCCCATTGGATTAAAGGCTTGCCTAACAATTCCCCGTTTTGTTAATATTTATTATTAATAAAAAAAAATGTCTCTTTAAGAACTGACTGACCTAGCCAATCTGACCTACTTCACATTTCTTTATTATTCTTCTCTTCCTAAACCCATTGGTATGGGGAATCCCTGAGCATGCTAAGGAAGAAACAGTATTGTGCAATCGCACTTATATCTGCAACTGGTATTTCAAATTTCCTTATTGAAAAACAGAAACAGAAACCCGTTGACAGAAACAGTTAATATGGCCAATCTTTGTCTGCACATCCACACCAACTACAATCCCTGCTGCTTCTTCAGAGATCACTTGTGCTTGTCCCATGCTAACTTGAAATCAGATACTGCTCTTGTCTTCACACCTGCACTGGGAGGCTGTTCCATGCATCCACCATCTTTTCTGTAAAGAAGTATTTCCTTAGATTACACCTGTGGCTACCTCCTTTCACCCTCATCTCATGACCCCTCATTCCAGAGCACCCTTTCTGTTGAAAGACACCCAACTCCTGTGCATTGCTACCTTGGAAATATTTAAATGTCTCTATCATATCTTCCCTATCCCACCTTTCCTCTACGGTGTTACATGTTTAGATCTTTGTCTGTCCTCATAGGCTTTACAACAAAGACCCCTGACTATTTTAGTAGCCACTCTCTGGACTGATTCCAGCCTGTTTATCTCCTATTAAATTTTCGGTTTCCAGAATTGCACACAGCATTCCAAATATTATCTCACAGGGGACATACTGGAGCCAATATCACCTCCTTTCTTCTGCCCACCATTCCTCACTCTATGCACCCAAGCATCGTTAGAACTCCTTATGATCATTCTTCTGAATATTAGTGTTTTGCATTTTTGATATTTATATGTGATAACCCTTCGGGATCCTAACTATAAGATCCTAGTTCTTAAACCCTTTTTGAACTAAGAATTAGAGCGACGTAGTGGAGGGAGGGGAGCAACATTTCAGAATGGCCAGTCCCTTGCTAGTATAAAGCCGGTCATATCATTTATTTATTTTTTTATTTTATTTATTTTTATATACCGACGTTTGATCGAAATATCACATCGGTTTATAGAGATAGGGCGGGGCCGCCCTATTTTACATTATAACATGGTAGATTAAAACTGAAACTAAATTACATTATAACATGGTAACAGTAACTGTTTTAACTATATTACAGTATATACTTTAACTATATTACAGTATAAGTTTTATGTTACATGGTAAGTTTTATATTACATGGTAACAGTAACTGTTTTAACTATGTTACAGTAAAGTCATTCAGACATCATGGCTAGAACATAAGAAGATAAGAAGTTGCCATATTGGGTCAGACCAAGGCATCCTGTCTCCAACAGTGGCCAAACCAGGCTACAAGTACCTGGCAAATAACCAAACATTAAATACATCTCAAACTACTATTACTGCAGTAGGTATGACATTTTAAGTTAGCAGTCAGAGGTGAAGGTGTGTTTTCCAAGCTGGTTTGTTACCCTCTTCCGCTATAAGCATGAGAGCCAGCACTGAGTAGGAAGGAGGCAGTGCTCTAATGGTTCTAGCCTCAGGGGTTATTTCAGGGATTTTTCTGTAAGAACTGCAGTAGCCCTGGCTCAGAGGCGTTTCGGAGAATCCCTGGCTAGGTTAGATCAGGAGGAGGGAAGATTCTGCTGTTCTCCATCTGACACAGTGTGGATGGGTCAGGGGTGACTCAGGGCAGAAGAGGTCCAGCGTTTTGCCATTGTTGTGAAGATCTTTGCCTTGTGTTTTGGGGGGGGGGGGGGGGGGGGGAAAGTTTGCTATCACCCTTCCTGTCCTGAAGTGTGGAACATCAGAGGAGCTGTTTATTCTTAGCTGCTTAACCTTTTCCATCTAGAAGATCCTGTGAATCATCTGGAGAAGGAAACTGTAAGAACGTTTGTTACACTTGGAGGACCCCATCCAGAGTCATTGCCCTGTTCCCCAGCCACGTTTGTATTCTCGTAGGCTGTGCTTCTGCCTCTGGTGCCGGTAGCTGGAAACGATGCCACTGGAAGCGAGAAAGAGTATCAGGAGTGCCGTTCCACTTTCCAGGCACATGCTTTGCCTTGAGCTCTGTGTTTGGCTCCAGGCACTTCAAAACTAGTTGCCTGAGTAGATTCATCACTGAATCCTAGTGCGCTGCTTGCCTATTTATTGCCTGTACCACTGCCATGTTATCAGCCCAGAACACCACTCACCTATTTTTGAAATCTGCCTCCCAAACATGTAAAGCTACTACCTTAGGAAACAATTCTAGGAATGTAACAACCCTGGTTCTGCCTTCATTGGCATTTTTCTGACCACTTTTCGTCACACCATTTTCCCTTAAGGTAAGTCCCCAAACCCTTTCCCCCAGTGCATCTATGAACAACAGCATGCCTTTGCTGCTAATTGCTAGGTGCCCTATTAATGTTCTCATATTTTAACCCTCCAGGAATTGGCCCCAAACTATTAGGTCTCTTCTCATCCCCTGTGTGACTCTAATAAAGTAGTGTGCTTTCTTGACTCCAGCTGTAGCCCTCGCTAGCCTCCTTATGAATGCTCTAGCCATGGCCATTAGTCGACAAGCAAAATTAAGATGACCTATTAAGGCTTGCATGCGTTTCAATGTTACTTTCTTGTTTTGTGTTCTAACCCCAATTAATCTCCTCACAGTTTCAATTTTGTCCATTGATAGACTTGTCTCCATGCTAACCGAATCGATCTCGATCCCCAAGAAAGTAATTGCTTGCACTGGCCTTTCTGTTTTGTTCTGTAACCGGGGGACCCCCTAGTTCCCTTGCCTTATCCTGAAAAGCTTGCAGCACCTTCAGGCACGCATCAGTGTTTTCGGTAACAGCAATTAGAAAATCATCCAAATAATGGGCAATCCTATTTTGGCCCCAACACTCTCTCTACTGCCCAATACAAGAATGTGCCGAACCTTTCAAAGTATCCACAAGAGATGGAGCATCACATGGGTAGGCATTTATCGAAGTAAAATTTTTCTTCAAACTGGAAACCTAGCAAATTGAAGCTTTCCGGGCTAACTAGCAACAATCTAACAGCTGACTCTTATGTCTGCCTTCGCTAGCTACGCCCCTTGCCCCAAGTGCCTGACGAGCTGAGTTGCTTGCTTCACTGAAGTGTATTGCACTGAGCATAATAGTGGATCTAAAAAAGTCATTCTCAGAGTCTCCGCGGGGGTAAGGCAGATGATGTATTAATTGGAATTGACCTGGTTCTTTTTTAGGTACCACCCCCAATTGTGAAATGCGAAGAGTTTTAAGAGGACGCTCTGCCATTCTATCTAATTCCAATTCCTTTTGCAGTTTTGTCTTTACCACCTCTGGATGTTCCCAGGCTGATTTGAGGTTGATAGCGGAGTATTCTGCTTGTGGGCCCAAGTATGGTATAGTAAAGCCAAATGTTAAGCCATTCAGAATGAATTGTGCATCTGAAACATTATAATCCTCTAAATCCTTCCGGAGTCTATCTCTCCTTAATTGGTGTAGGGGGTCTCTCATAGCTGACATTTTTGTCCTCCAACTCTTGCATAGAACGTCCCTGTTCCCCCACTCGCTCTTCTAAAGCATTTTGCATGTGGATGATTCCCATTACACACCGCAGATATGCTTGAATCTGCAGCTATCCTGGTACCTGCAGAAACCCGTGTTAGATGACCTGCATATCACAGACCCTTGTGGCACCTGCCCCTTTTGCCCGTTGGGGTGTCTGCTCCTATCCAGTCCTGGGCATCTAAACAACTGATAACCTCCACCCCTGTTGCCACGCTGTGGGGCGCCACCCACCTGACCCCAGTCATGGCCCTGTTGCTTCTGGGCTGGCCTTGTCATTGTTGCTAGCTACAAATCTATGCCTTTTTTTGCCCCAATTTAGGTTACCCTTCTCCACCATATTGTGTCTAAAACACTCGTCAAAATCTAGCCATGCATTTCCTTCATAAATCTTGTAAGCCTCACTAATAACATCCATGTATTTAAATAAAGCACTGCACTTTTCTGGATGGCGCTCTCCAATGATACTGGCCATTCTCCTGAATGCTGTGGACCAATTCGCTATGCTTTCTATCACCAGGCTTTTGTGCCTTATCGGATTATGACATTTTTCTTTACAATCCATACCACACATTTCATTTTCTTTTTTCAATAGCTCAGATATATATGAGCATATTCATTGTTCAGGTTTTTTTCTTTGATTGATACCTGCACAAGACAGCTTATCGTGCCAGTCATACATAACAGTTCTGCTGCCTCCGTTGACCTTTGTTCAACTACTTCTTGGGAAACAGTTTCTTTACTTTCATTTTGTCCCATGGTCCCCCGCCTGTTTCTGCTCTTTTTTTTTTTTTACCTGTGCCTCTTTACTGCCTCCCTCAGCAGCTGTTGCCACTGTCTCTGCATTACTAGCCACCCTTTTGCTCTGCTCACAATCAGTGCCCGTCTCCATCCTTCCCCACCCCTCCTGTGCCATCCGGGCTCTTCCTGAATTCTCAAAGGTGTCATTTTGTTTCTATGAGTTTATTCAATACTGCCAACAATATCGAGTCACCCCCAGCTTGCCCTCTGTTACCCTGCCACACCTCCATCCCCACCTGCTCCAATGACACCTCATTTTCCGCTCCCCTTAACCTATCCCCTTCCCCTTGGGTGCTCTTTCCCCCATGTGTCTTTGCGCCTCTTGAATGCTCACTCTCACCCTGCTGTTGGGCACTTCCTTACACGTTCTCTTCTAAACCATCGGACTTTGACTGCCGTCCTCTGGCCTGGGCACTCTGTGGTTGCTCAACCTCACTGGTTGTGGATGGCTGGGTTGAGTCTCACTCTGTGCAGCAGCAATGAGGCTTTGCAGTTCTTCCATCCCGTGAATGGCTGCTGTGGCTCTCCGCAGTTTTATAAGGGCCTCACCGGATACCAGTCTTTGCTGTTGATTGCCGTCCATGTTGTCTGCATCAGCCTGTGTTTCTATGTCTCTGATGTTGCTGTTCTCTGTGTTCTTCCCCTTTCTGCTCCTGACCTTCTTGCTTCCGCTTTTTCTTTTCTTTCCCTCACCATCCTTCTTAGCGTTTTCTTTTTTCCAGTAAATGCTTACCACTGTCCTCCTTGTCTGCACAATGCCACTGCCTTTTTTGATGTCAGGGATGTAGCATCCTTTTCTTCTATCTCCACCCAGTAGATGCTACTGCCCCATCCTTCTCAATGCATCTTGACCCATGGGGTTCAGCGCTGTAGCCAACATCGCTGCTTCTATGACTATTAAGTCCAGTGGGGACCTGCTGGATTCTATGGTTGTGGCGAAGCTGTCCGGCTATGCTTTCATGCCTGTGTTGGTAGCTGCTATGGTGATGTCTGCGCCTGTTCGATTGTTGCTCCTCACTGTTCCTGAAGCTGCAATGGGCTGGTTGGGAGCCATGGGAGTTGGAGTGACTACAAAGGCTCCCCCTGCAAAGTAGGGTACTGCTCCTAGAGTGGCACCTCCAGGCCTGGGAAGGCTGCTTGAACTAAGCCCCAGAGGGCCATGGATCCCATGGAGACAGGGGGGGGGGGAGGGGGAGAGTCAAGCCGAGGAGGTGAATCCTGCTTCCCATATCTCTTTCTTTGTATTCAGCATTAGCAACACTGCAGCTCCTCTTCTTCCATTTCTTGCTGATACTCATTTTTGTTCCTCCCCCTAAAGCTGTGATGGGGAACCATGATACTTGGTTGGGGGAGGAGGGTTGTGATTGGGAACCATAGAAACAGAAATGATGGCAGAAAAAGACCAAAGGCCCATCCAGTCTGCCCAGCAAGCTCCCACGCTTATTTTCCCACACTTATCTGTTTCACCGACCACCAAGTTCAGGGCCCTTGTTGGTAACTGTTTGATTCAAATTTCCTGCCACCCCCTGCCGTTGATACAGAGAGTAATGTTGGAGTTGCATCAAAGGTGAGAATAAGGCTTAATGGTTAAGGGTAGTAACCGCCACATCAAGCAAGTTACCCCGATGCTTATTTACCCTGACTGCACAGATCAATGCCTTGTTGGATGTAGTCTGAATGTAAATCCTGTTTTCCACATTTCTCCCTGCCGTTGATGCAGAGAGTAATGTTGGAGTTGCATCAAAAGTGAAGCATAAGGCTTAATGGTTAAGGGTAGTAACCGCTGCATCAAACAAGTTAACCCAGCCTGCACAGATCAGTGCTTTGTTGGATGTTGTCTGAATGTAAATCATCTTTTCCACATTTCCCCCTGCCGTTGAAGCAGAAAGCAACACTGGATATGCATTCAATGTGAAGTATCAGCTTTAATTCGTTTAGGGTAATAACCGCCTCAACAAGCAAGTTACCCCTACGCTTATTTGTTTACTCAGACTGTGCAGTTCAGTCCTTGTTGGATGTTGTCTGAATGTAAATCCTCTTTTCCACATTTCCCCCTGCCATTGAAGCAGAGAGCATTGATGGAGTTGCATTAACTATGTGAAGACACTTGGAGGGATGTTGCTTCCATTATAATTCTCTCTCCCATTCTCATTTGTGGAGGGGGCCAGGGGGCCCGTGTACAGTGGGATCCTTCCTTCTGTGACCCTTGGGGAAGAGACAACTATGTGCCGAGGTTATTGCCGTTACAATGAAGCCCGCTTGCTGACTTGAGCACTCTGGCTCGCTAAAAGCCAGCCCCACAATGGCAGCAGAATTAAATGTGCTGGGAATACACAATATGTCTGCCTTGACAAGCCACGGGTAGACCTTTCAAGATGGCTTCAGGAAGTGGCCTCACTGAAATGCAAACTGATTCTGGACCACAGGGTTCTTGTGCAAGATGGCCACTAGAAATGAAGCCGGAGAGGGGTCCTGGACCTGCTGCAACTCGAGGTGGGTGCGGTCGGAAAGGGGGTAGGTGGCTTCCACTGCGGGGAATTACCTGAAGAGCTTCAATCAGGAGAGGTTCTTGCGCACCAGGTGGCTCGCTGGGGTTCTTGAGGGAGGAGGGGGTGGGGTGGGGGAGAAGAAGTAAATCAATAACTTTTTTGCAGAAGTGCCATCTAATTCCCCTCCCCCACACAACTGGGAAATGTCCACTACATAGGGATCCTAAAAATCGGGAGCCCCAATCAATTAAAGAGCATCCAGACTATGGGTCGGGTGCTCAGCCGCCAGTACCTGCTGCTGTTTAAAAACCATTTTTTAAAATCTATTTTTGGCCCCTTGCTCACTACCGACCTGATTTAAATTGCTTGCCCAGGATCCAAATGCTGCTTTCTGTGTACCGATCTCCCCTGTTGCAGCTCTGCAACCTGATTTCTGGGGACTTCGGGCTTCTGTAGCTCCTAACCCTTCCTACCTCCTTTGCTCATATTTCTGCACCCTCCCCGCTTCTCTGCATCTTTATAGATTTTCAGACTCACCCACCCCCACCTTTGTCTATCCAATCAGACCTGGGCTACTGGGTGGCCAGTTTGTGGCCACCTACCATTGTTCCCCCCCATAATGTCCCAACAGCTAGGTGTCCCTTATGACTAATACCCACTAGGGCATGGGCAGTGGTTGCGTTATGCACCCCTGACCACCAAGGGACATGGGTGAGAACTTAAGTGACAGTGGAACGATCAGGCTGTGGGAGTTGGGGATGCGCCACTGAGCGCATGGATGATTGAGAGGAGGAGAAGAAGGAAGTGCATCAGCAGTCTATGCAGCAGAAAGGAAACATTAGCACTGCATGGGCTCTGTCTTACAAACAGTGTGATGTTAATACATCCGGGATCATGGTGTCAAGGGACTCCCCTTGCTGCTACTGACTTCCTGCCCCTCTTCTCAAAAATAACAACAGAGGGGCTGCCGGATTTGTAGCCATGAAAATTGCTGCTGACGCCAAGCCCCTTAAAGGGGTAGCGTCCCAGCTCTGGCCAACCAACGTGAGTATTTAAAAAGTGCTTTTTAATCACTGGTTACACAGACTGAACTGGAAGCCAGCAAGTAGAGGAGGAGGTGTGGCAGATTCATGCCAGCTGGAGGAGGGTGGTTCCTTCTGGAGGTAATTTCCCTTGCTTGCTGGAACTGGGGCTGGCTTGATGACTGGGGGCATAGATTGGACAGTGCAGTGTGGTTGATTATTGGGAAGGGGAACTGCCTGGTCAGGTGATGGAATGAGGGAGGACATAGAAAGAGGAGGGTTGAGTGGAGGTTGAGATAAAGAAAAACTGCTGGGGCTAGGGCAGGGGAAAAGAGACTGGTGGATGCTCGGATGGAAGAATTGAGAAAGAATGAAGGAGACTAGAATGGGAGATAGAGAGAGAGAAACTGGTGGGCATTAGGGTGGGTGTTCAGTAGACTGACGAGAATGTGGACCCCTTGCCCGAGGTGGAGTTTGCACAACCTGAAAGGGGAAACCCCCGCAGGTTCCCACCGTCGGGAGGCAAGGCCAGGTTGTTGAAGGGGCCGGCTGGAGCTTCGCCAATACCAATCCCATTCCCCACAGATTGAGCCCTTGGGTGCGGGGACTGGCTGGTCTTAGGTGGGCCCCTGTGAAGACGATAGGGTAGCAACCAGAAGAATCATCCGAAGTGAGTCCAAGATCAGAAGCCAGAGAGTCGCCGATAGCCAGTCCGAGGTCGAAGCCAGAGGAATCACCGTAAGCCAGTCCAAGGTCAGGAACCAGAAGAGTCACCATAAGCCAATCCGAAGTCAAAAACCAGAAAATCCATCTGCAGGAACCAAGGATGGGAGCAGGAGCAGGAACAGAACTCGGAAGGCAGGAACCAGGAATCAAGCACCAACGAAGCACAAAAGACTCACCGAAGTGAAGCAGACTCATTGCCAAGTTGTTGGAGGGATGTCTGCTAAGGGTTTAAGTAGTGGAGAGCCTCTGACGTCACCGGGGATGGCCAGCGGTGATTTCCTGCCGTGGGCCCTTTAAATTTTAGCAGAAGGCGAGCGTGCACACCTAGAGCAGGAAGCAGCTGGGGGTGGAGCCGGCAGCGTCCTGCACGCCAGAGGCCCTGCGCTGGCGTTAGAAGCAACGGGGGCACTCCGGCCTCGGAACCCCGCACAGGAGGCGGGCCTGGCCCGGAGCCGGAGCATGAGTACAACAGTGGGGGATTAAGAGATACCAGTGGGAGGACTGAGAGAAAGTGAGTGAGACTGGTAGGGGAAAGATAGCGAAAGAGTATGAGAAAGATTGGGGGGAAGAGAAAATAGGAGAGAGAGAATGGTAAAAGAAGAGAGAGAGGGGGAGAGGGGGAGAGGGAGAGAGTAGAAGAGAGACTGCTAGGGGAGAGGAAGAAATAGTGGAGAGAAAGGAGGAAGAGAGATTTGTGGGGGAGAAAGAGAGAGAATTACTCATCAGCCCCTGGCCATTGGCCGGGGCTGATGAGTAAAGATGGCGCCGGCCATCTTTACTCATCAGCCCCTATTATAATATCTGACGATAATTTTAATCGTCAGCCCCTATTATAATAGGGGCTGATGAGTAAAGATGGCCATCCAGTGCTCCTACCATGTGACAGGGGCCGTCCAATGGCACGGATACCCTGTCACATGGTAAGGGCAAAGGGGCATCGGCACCATTTTTTTTTTTAGAACAGCTGATGCCTGGGAACGGGAAATCTCTCCCCGAGGCCCCCCTGGATCTCTCCTCTCCCCGAGGCCCCCCTGGATCTCTCCCCGAGGCCCCCCGAGGCCCCCCTGGACCACCAGGTAATTTTAAAAGGTTTGGGGGGGTCGATTTAAAGGGTCGGGTGTTTTGTTTTTTTTTAGCGGCGCGGGCCTCCCTAAAAAAAAAATTAGCGATGTGAATTGGAATCGGAAACGATTCCAATTCACATATCTTAACGATCAGATTTCCCCCCCCCCCCCCCCACCCAGCCGAATCTGATCGTTAAGACGATCTGGCACACGATTCACATCTCTACTGCACACACAACACATTTCAATCCATGTTCAATTCATATTCTCTAAGCCTTCTGCTAATGGCAGTGGCTATTCTCTAAGCCTTCTGCTTAGAGAATAGCCACTGCCATTAGCAATGGTTACATGGAATAGACTTAGTTTTTGGGTACTTGCCAGGTTCTTATGGCCTGGATTGGCCTCTGTTGGAAACAGGATGCTGGGCTTGATGGGACCCTTGGTCTGACCCAGTATGGCATTTTCTTATGTTCTTATGTTCAAAATGAATTCCGCTTCTAAAACATTAACAGTTTTGCATTGAAAAGGTCTTTTGCCCCCAAACCCTCATCATGAGCGGACTCTTCAATACCCCAGCATATTGCACTATTTTTCCTTAAAGTAAATTTAGATAAAATCTTATGTATGTTGCTTGCTGGCTACAGTTGCTTGTACTGCCTATTTCATATATCTTATTTAGTTAGGCATACCATTATTGCCCACATTCAAAATGATTATGCCTCCCCTTTGTGATGCATGATTTGATTCATCACAGGATTTTCTCTAATCCCAAAAATATGAGAAAACACTTGCTAAATCAGGTCCATAATCTCATTATTTCAACAGTAACACAATCAAGTGCTACTGGTCCTATTTTTCACACCTGGCCAGGCTACAAAAAGCATGAAAGTGTTTCTTAAACTGGCTAAAAGTTTTGCATCAGTTCAACCTTCTTTTTTTTATGAGGGTGGCTGTGTTGGTCTTAACCTTTGATACATTTATCCAACATTATCTTATAATTGACATTCTATTATCATTAAAATAGCATTTGAAATAATTTTAGAATATATGGCAATTAGGTTATTACCTCATTCGAGCATGAAAGGATCTAATTTTACACACATTAAAACTGAGCTATGTATGAAGCTGAATGTGTTTGGTTAAAACACAACTATATCAGTTAAAACAACAACTATACCAAACACAACAACTATATCAGTTGTTGTGTTTGGTTAAAACACAACAACTATATCAGGGGATTGCTGTGCCAGGGGGAAAGGCATGGGGGTTGATTCAAATTCATAAAGGATGGAGAGAGCGATGTTATCAAAGAAGAGGAAATGAACTGGGAGGTTGATGCTATGTCTAAGGACCCTTTGCCTTACTAAAAACCAGTCATTCCCTAATTCCGGGATGGTCCTAGTCAGCCCCCGAAGCAGGGATGATAGCTGCACAGTCCTATGTACTCTTTTGGTTCCTGCCAGTATGGGGGTATACAAACTTCCGAGATAGCAGTTTAACAGAGCAGAAGAGATTTCTTTTTACATGGATGAGAGCTAGGAGTTTTCCTTGGGTGGTAGAGAAAGAGGAGCACAAGAAAATCTCCCTGAAAAACAAAAAAAAGAAAAGCGTCTAGCTAAACCAGAGTTGCTCATACTTGCTTGTGTTTGGAGCGCAATACAATTTTTTTTTCACGTTCCAGTACATGAACTATAGAGCAGCTTGGTATGGGAAAGTATGTTTCAGGAGACTCTGTCGTATATTTTTATAGTATGGATGAAACAACCCTTAGATTTTTAATTGATGTTAAGAGGATGTCATATTGCTATCTCCATTGTTGGCACTGATGTTCAAGAGTGGGAACCAGTTTTCTAGTCAATTAGCAACAGTTCCATATCAAAATATAAAGGATAGTGCCCTCTACAGTAGAAGAGCAGGGGCATAGGAATAAAAGATTTGTTTGAAACATCTGATTGTGAATGGATGTTAATGTGACTCCAACATCACTCTAAGCTTCAACAGCAAGAGGAAATGTGGAAAAAAGGATTTGCACTCACAAAGATAGGAGTAGCTGGCTTGTTACGGCGGTTACTACCCCAAACCAAATACGCCTGATACTTCACTTTCAATGCATATCCAGCATAGCTCTCTGCTTCAACAGCAGGGGAGAAGAATAACTGATACTTCACACATCCAGCAGAGCTCTCTGCTTCAACGGCAGGGGAGAAGAAAAAAGGGTTCGCACTCACAAAGCGGGGAGTAGCTGGCTTGTTACGGCGGTTACTACCCCAAACCAAATAACCAAATTACCACCTCCACCTTCCTCTATTCCTGATGCCTATCAACTAGCTTGATCACTCCATTCTTATACTTCACTTTCAATGCATATCCAGCATAGTTCTCTGCTTCAACAGCAGGGGAGAAGAAAAACTGTTACTTCACACATCCAGCAGAGCTCTCTGCTTCAACGGTAGGGGAGAAGAAAAAATGGTTCGCACTCTCAAAGCGGGGAGTAGCTGGCTTGTTACGGCGGTTACTACCCCAAACCAAATGTACCTGATACTTCACTCTCGACGCATATCCAGCATGGCTCTCTGCTTCAACGGCATGGGAGAAAGACTGATACATCACGAATTTCCAGCATAGCTCTCTGCTTCAACGGCAGGGGAAAAGAAAAACTGATACTTCACGCATATCCAGCATAACTTCAATGGCAGGGGAGAAGAAAAAAGGATTCACACTCACAAAGCGGGGAGTAGCTGGCTTGTTACGGCGGTTACTACCCCAAACCAAATGTGCCTGATACTTCACTTTCGATGCATATCCAGCATAGCTCTCTGCTTCAACGGCAGGGGAGAAGAAAAAAACTGATACCTCACGCATATCCAGCATAGCTCCCTGCTTCAACGGCAGGGGAGAAGATAAACAACCAATAAGGGCTGTATAACATAATCTGGGTAAAAACAAATAAGCATGGGTGTAGCTTGCTTATTGCGGCGGTTACTACCCCTACTACCTCTAACTAATCAAGCTAGATATTTCACTTGGATGCAGCTCCATCACCGCTCTCTACATTAATGGTGGGGGTGGAAAGGAAATAGAACCAAGAGCTAAGAGAAACAGATAAGTATGAGAGAAAAAATGAGGGAAGCTTGCTGGGCAGACTGGATGGGCCATTTGGTCTGCTTCTGCCGTCATTTCTATGTTTCTATGACGTTTTTAATTACTATTTGCTACATCATCTACCTGAAAATAAAATACAATCCATGGACGTGCCCATTTTATAACATGCGCATCCCAGCGCACGCATGTTATAAAATCCGATGGCCATGCACACATTTTCAGCTGTAATGAAAGGATCAGAGAGTCCCCTGCCCTAATATCATACAACTTTGTTTTCCCAGGTGTTAGAATCAACAGTCCTTCTAAACCACTAGAAAATTAAGGACAAACCCCTGTTAATCCTTTCCAATGTAACTTGTGTATCCTTTCCTGCAGGAACAATCAATTGAATGTCATCTGCTCACATAAACCCATTAAAACCCAATGATTTAATGAAAGCTCCAAAAAGTTGAAGAAATAAATTAAGCAAGAATGGTGTGTAAGTAAGTTTTAATGCTCTGTCCCCAGCAGTGGGTACATGTTTGTATCTGTATATACTGTAGCTTATCTGTGTTTATTGCAGCCCCTCCCTTCTGGGAACACTGAAACACCTTTTGTAACCCACAATAAAAACCTGTGAGCCTTGCCTTTAAGGGAGCTTTGCCCTTAAGAAAAGTTCCCTTCTCCCTTTGCCTTCTCTCACCTGGGAAGAGCTTGAATGACCTCTCAATCTAACTTGAGTCTTCCTAAGTGCCTTATTGGCTCAAGGGACTGCCTTTCATGCTCTTCCTGTGTCACATGGGTCTTAGTTTCGCTACCATTGGACCTTGCCCCCCCCCCCCCCCCCTGTCTCCAGCTTGTGGAGGCATTTCTGTAACAGCTCTCTAGGATTCAATCTTGCCCATGTGGCTTCAAAGCCAGCAGCACTTTGTAAAGCTCTGTGAAATGATTAGCTTTTTTATATTTCTTCTTATTGCTTTGTTCTAAAAAGATTAAATCAGCCTCAGAACCCTCTTGCCTTCTCACCCTGCAACCCAAGAAACTCCGTTCTCCCCTCTCCTACCTATCTCCAGCTACAGCTCTGCCTGGGGCTACACGTTTGGAATGCAACAATTGAAAGTAATGAAAAACTGCTTGTACAAAATAATTTCAAACTTAAAGGATCTTTGTCTCAAGGACTGATTGGGAAGAAAAGTTAGCTGTCTGGATAAGAAATATTGAGCCAGCACATTTAGGATTGAATACGGAAGTGGATCTTAGTGTTTTTATAGTTGATATTAGATGACATCATGACACCATTAACACATTGTTCTGATTTCGGCAGGTGAAGTGGCTATGATGTTTTTTTCTAGCACCCAGAAAAATGATGAATTCAAGGCTCCAGTGTCTCCTTATGAATTCCTGGTGAGATGTGTCCTACCACAAAATGGTATTTCTGGTTATAAGGTAAGAATCTTGGTTTTTATGACTCGATGTTATATATTATTCTTTAGCTAACAGTCTAAGTGGATTTTCAAGTTTAATTGACTAAAAAAATTCCTTCACATATCTGACAAGGTGGATGATTGATATGACTAGGCAATCCTAGCATTGTGGTGTATGACACACTGTCAGGCTTGCTGACAGCTTTTCCCAATTCTACAATTTGCAATTGTAGTTTAAAATAACTTTGGTTTGATCCCATATTTTGTTTATGATGGTTTAAAACATGCCATAAACCTTAGCCTGACTAATATATTAATACTTATGGGTAATTTACTTACCCCTGGTCACAACTTCAGCCAATATCCTTCTGTCTACCTCTGAAGAAGGCTCCAGCTGGAGGTCTAGAGAATCGTCTGGGAAGGAGACTCGCTTCTGAGTCAGGTATTAGCAGTCTGGGGGGCATGCTTTCAGGTCTGGTATTGGCAGAGATGCTGGGCTGCTCTTGGCTCCTCACTGCCTCCATGCCACCGTCTGACCTCAGGCAGGGTATCTCTTCTCTCCAGTATCCTAGGCACACCTAGTCTTCTCACTCCTTGATAGCAGAGGTTGTTGAGGCTGCTTCAGGTCCACCCCCTTTCTCCGTATTTGGCCCCATCTTATACTTTACAACTGATGAATATGCATAAGTTTGTGCATAATCATGTAGTGGGTAGAGGGTCTTTACCTCATTACAGGTCTTTACCCCTCGCCTTTTCTTCAGGGGGGAGGAGGAATCCTTCCATGTCTGGACCAAGGCTGTATGCCATCATCAGCATTTTCTCCATTTCAGAGTGGTCCCCCTTCATCCAAGAGTGGGGCCCCCTCTAACCTCTGGACTTCCTTTAGCCAGTCCGTGACATCTGCTTATGAGCCAAAGTTGCTGCATCGTCCCTCTGCCTTGTTTTTATTTACACAGGAGCTTCTAAACAAGCAGGTCTTGATAAGCATCCTTCAGTTCTGGTTTAAAGTTCTCATCTGGGCAAAGTTTCTTTTATTTAGCATACTTGTCTTGGCTATTATGATCCATATTGGGTGCTTTCAGTGGATAAACATGGGATATCTCCCTACAGATGACAGTGGGAAACCCCACACTAAATCCTCCAAGAATTCTCCTTTCACCAGTACTCTTGTTATTACCAGAGTCAAGCTGAAAGTAATCTTCCCCCTACCAAAAAGAACCCTTAAGCCTGTGTATAGATTGACATGGGATACCATGGCTACATAGATATTCCTCATACTTTACTATCTACATTTTATTTATTTTCTATTTGATGGAAATGCACTATGAAAAATGATTTTTTTAAATTTTCTTTCTTCCTTTCCCTTTCCTTTGCTCTGATTTTCTCAGCATCCATCAGAAATCGGGGCTTGGAAGCTTTCCAGAAATGACCTATTCTTTCAAAGTGCTTCTGTCTCTATATATTGCAAATATCATTATTTATATCTATGCAGAGGGGCATGAGAAGAGGAATTGTACACCTGGGCACAAACTCCTTAAAATTGAAAGAAAGCCCTATATAGCTCTCAAATAAGGAGATTTCTCTAGCTTCTGTTCCACCTCATATTTTGTACTACAGTTAAACCCATTCATCTACATATAATTGACAGAAAAAATTGATATTAAATTGTAATTATAATTTCAGATTGTAATAATATCACAATTTTAAGTCCAATGGGCCGTTTGGTCTTCTTCTGCCATCATTTCTATGTTTCTATATGTTTCTATTATAAGATTACATGCTTAAAACCTGCAATATAGTTAGATCCTTACATCTTCTTTATTCTTAAATTTCTCTTAGTCACCAAAGTGTTAATACTTATTACAAATAGGCTCATCATACTAGGCTTAGCAGGCTAATGTTTGTTTAAGCCTCTTTTGCAGCCAATCTTATAATCATAGGTCCTAATGTTCATAGTATTATCCTATTTTTTAATATATATTTTAATATTTTTCCATTCATATGCATTTAAAAATTATGCTTATCTTGCATTACATCACTTTCTCATCCTTTTCCCAATACGGGACCATGTTTCAAATATTTAGTCGAGAGAATCTTCATATATTTTATATACATACTGTATTCTGAATCACATTCAGTAATCTAAAATTGGTGTCAGTTATAAAATGTATGGGTTTTTTTTTTTTTTTTAAATACTCTTTGCCTATTTCAAGTAATTTTCAAACATTCAGCATTTTTTAACCCACAATAATGAATGCTTAGATCTGCCTCTTCACGGAAGTGAGCTTCAACCCTACTTCCTTTACTGCTCTATATTCTCATGTTACAATGGTCATGTTATTGAAAAATATCTACCAACTTTATTGCTTATAAGTTCAGAAACACATGAAATGACAGTATTCCAGTCTATTTTTGCATATGGTTGTCAGGCTTGAAAAGTGAAAATCTAAAACTGCTTTCTCAAATTTAATTGTGCTTGCTGATCTCCTCCTGTTGATTGTGGCTGCACTTGTTTCAAAATACACCATTTTGAATGCTAGAAGGAATGCCCATGTTCTAAGCAATGTTGTACCTCTGGTACTTGTACCTTGCCTGTAGAAATGCAGCTCTTATGCTCTATTAAATGAGTTTTTTTGGCCCTTTTAGTTCTACCCACATAGATGTTAGGGCAGGGACACTCAATTACATATACCACAAAAGCAGAGCAACAATCCATGTTGTCACACAATCTAAATGCCTGATTGGTAATTAAATGGTACCAATATTGTTCAGTTAAGTCTGATGACACTTTGAACACACCCCTCATGATGGATGACCCACAATTTCAATATTGTCTTGCTTAATCATTGGTGGAAATGCTGACTTAACAACCCAATCCTTAATAGTTCTTCTCTGAGGTTGTTTCATAAACATTTGATGTAATGTCAGAGATGCATAATAAAATCTTTGCTGTAGTAGGTCCAACTCTATAGAACCAGATCCCTTTGACTTTAAGGAAACAAACATGTGGCTCATACTTTAGGGAAAAAATGACAAGTTGATTTGTTTAGACAAGCCTTTTTTTAAAGGTAAGGTCCTTACATAATAGTATAGTGGAAATGATATCAGGTCACTGAATTGTCTTCTGTTCTTAACTTCTTATATACTTGGTAGTTCATTTTCTGATCCTGTGAATTAATTTTGTGATTTTATTTATCTTTGTTTTAATTCTTTCTTGTTTTATGATTTTATGATTGTTTTTACGTAACCGGCCTAGAACATAGGATTGTGCGACATATCCATCTTTTAAAATAAAGAAATACATAATTAAAATATTCCACTGTTTTCATATACAGGTCACTGTATCACTTGCTTTATTAGAGTAGTGCAATACACAAATTTGACATTGCCTTTCTAGAGTACTATCACAACTTAATAAAGGTTCTCTTTTGGTATAGAAAGCTCTTCTATATGCACTCTTAAGAGCCACATCCAAAGATTGGCTCTTAAATTCTTTCACCCTTGTACGTAAATGGCGAACATGTAAAATCTGCCTTACAGGTAAATTAATTCTTGATGTATAAGGATGAAATCTTTCAAGTAGAAGAAAATGCTTTCTTTCAATGGAATTATGATACACTTTGACCATGTATCATAATATCCAAAAAAGGAAGTTCATCATAACTACATTGCATCACGAATCTGATTATTATATAAAGAATTCAACCATTAAAAAAATTAATGTAATTGTTGTATTAAAGATATCCATGTACAAAAGATATCATCTACAGTTTATACCTTACTCATATCCTTATTTATTGAAATCAATTCAATCCATATAAAAATGTTTCTTCAAACTGAGCCATGTTTATAGATTTGCCAAATCCATGGTGAGATATTTGGACCTATGATTATAAAATTGGCTGTAAAAGAACAGTAGCCCTATTTATATTAACATGTTGGTGTCTAAGAGAAATTTAGGAAGAAAGAAGATATGAGGATCTACATAATAATATCATACATCTCCATTAATTAAAGTGCCTCATGTTTGAAGGTTTTGATATGTTGTAAAACTAAAATGCTTGTGTTGTCTCTTTGTAAAAAGCTAGAAGTGCAACTCTGTCAGTAACACATAAGCAGAAACAATGTGAATGCATGTAAAATGCAGGAAAAATTAGTTTAGTTTGCACATTTGTGCCTCAGGTAGTAGCAACTCAGATTTTTCCTCATGTTTATCTGTGAAATAATTTTGTACACTTTGTAAACCTCTGTTACACAACCTGAACTATATTGGAGCCTTTGTAATAAGAACTGTGGTGAAATTGGTGCTACTTTTCAGCGCATATTATTTTTTTTTTAGTGCGTGTGGCAAAAGCAGGGGCCTTCGCGGGATGTAATAAGGGGACAGCATGCAAATGAGGTATGAGCAGAAAAATCTGTGAATACAAATATCCACGCAGATATGTGCGCTGAAGATTCTATAAAAGAAACTGTGTGCATTAACCCGCATTAACGTGGTGACCCATGATTGATTCTCGGTTGAAAGCCTTCCTCTTTCATAAGACAGTGAAGAAGATAGTGGTCCAAGAGTGGGACTGAAGGTGGTTAGAGCAACGTCGAACCTCTTTGTGATCTATCACTGACCATGTGTCAGGAGTTATCTGTTCATGCGCGCGTGTTATAAAATCTGGGGTCGGCGCACGCGAGGGGGCGCACACTTGTGCACCTTGCGCGCGCCGAGCCCTAGGGGAGCCCCGATGGCTTTCCCTGTTCCCTCCGAGGCCGCTCTGAAATCAGAGCGACCTCGAAGGGAGCTTTGCTTTTGCCCCCCGCACCTTCCCCTCCCTTCCCCTATCTAACCCGCCCCCCCCCAGCCCTATCTAAATCCCCCCCTACCTTTGTTTTATTATTTAGCAGGTGTAGGTTGGCCGGCACGTGACCCCCCTGGCCCAGCGGCAGCGGTGAGGCCTCTGGCCACGCCTCACCCATTTTTTCGAGCCCCCGGGACATATGCGCGTCCCGGGGCTTGTGCACATCGCCAAGCTGATAGGCTCGGCGCGCGCAGGAGGGGTTTTAAAGGGTTACGCGCGTATATTACGTGCGTAACCCTTTTAAAATCCGCCCCATGCTGACTAGTTTAATAAAACATTTTCACTCTTTTTTTTTTACATATGAAAATTTAAGTTAATTAGACAAAGTTAAAATCAATATGTTATATATTTCTTCCTGAACTGGACTTTTAAATTCCCATGGTCAAGAAGAGAACAGTGCATGTTACTGCTCATATATCTGCATGTCAGCTCCTTCTTTCTTTATATTTCTTTATATTTCTCTTTTATCTATTCATTGTGCAGTTATATAGATTTTTATTTATTTAGGATTTCTTTACAATGTCTTCCACACATAGGTCCCTGATTTGCTAAGCTTTTTTCCCCCATAGACAAAAAGAGCCTACCTTTCAAATCTCTCCGCAGTATTGCATTTTCTCACCTAATTGGATGCATGGAGATTTATCCTAGTATTCTATAATCTGTGCAGTGGGGACTCCAAAAGTACACGTGTATGTTTCAATACGCACAAATATTCCAATGCAAGAAGATGCACACTTTCCAACCCTATTTTATAAACTTATGCGTATATATATTAGGTACATAAAAAAAAATAACATGTATGCATAATAACCCTGACTTATATGTGGAAACAGATATTTTATAAAGCAGGTGCATACACGGTTTCGAAAATACTCGGGCACGTACTTGAAATCACCAGTTCAACGATATCTCCACCAGTTCACCCAGTCCGTTTTTAGTTCTTCTAGATCCTCTGGTATGTCACCCTGAGCTCCTACCAGTTCACCCAGACTCCTACCCAAAAACTGCAGACAACACAATTTTGTGTACTTTTACACAAGAGTACAGGTCTAGAAGTATACAAATAAGTTTGGTAATACATAAGCGTATATCTCTTGAAAAAATAGCAACTACTGTGCTTACGTCTGAGCCCTGCTCTGGAACAGCCTTAGGCTCCCTCCCTTTAATCCACCAGTAAAATGTACATGCAACATCAAAAATACACCCACGCTCTTGATGTTTATAAAATAGCATGCACACAAGGGCAGTGCTACTTATGTGCCAATATGCTAATTTTATGCAGAATCCCTTTGAAAGTGCACGCCTGTGGACGTAATTTTAAAAGTGCCCACCATGGTGCAGAGTCTGTGAGTACATTTTATCTACGGACTTTTACACTAATCTTCCAAGGGAAAGCGCCACTGTTCTTTCCCCCCTGAAAATTATCCCAGAAAGGCTGGTGGTTGGTGCAGGCTGAGAAAACATACAAGCCTACGTTTGAAAACCGAAAGGTATATGCACCATGTGCAAGCCTCTCCCCAATGCCAACCCTGGGAATGCCTTCCACCGCGGCAGGTAAAGCTGCGGGCACGAAGGCCCTGTGAGGGGTACTTTTAAGCACACATTGGGCAGGCAAATTCCTAAAAGCCCCATTTCTGTGGGCAAAGCACAGTTTTGAAAATTACCCTCAAAAAATGGGGGAAAAAAATAGTCTTTAGTAAATCAGGCTTACGGTCCTGAATGAAGCAGTAGTGATAAATAGTTGGCAAAATGTTCATTAAAATCAAGCAGTGATTCACTAGAAAATAGAATTTCATCAAAATTAAATCCATTAACACAGGTAAAAACTGAAGACAAAAGGATACATATTTTGTAAAACATAAAGGCCTATTGTTCATTTGCATATTAAAATTAATTGCTGACCTAATTACTTGTCAGAAGAAGCATAAATTAAGCAAATATAACTTGCAATTGACTCCTAGACACCCAAAGGAGTTTCTCCCCAGGACGGGATTGCCATAAAAGCCCAGTTTAACAATCTATTCTCGCTGTCATCTTGGGGCTGAGGAAAGAGTAACTGGGAAATAGTGCCACATGGATCTAGAAAGCCACTTATTCCTTTGAAAACAGATTGATAGGCTGATAGTCAGCTAAGGTTATACTAAGATACAGCTCTGAAGGAATGATAGATAGATGTACTTCCTGGGCGCTTTGCAAAGCCTGCTTAGTGTCTATACAGAATTGTGTGCAAAGCATACATGCCATACCCAGCCGCAACCCATTAACATGTACACGCTAAAAATAGCACTGATACACATGCAAATGGCCAAAATCAGATGCGGATGAGGATGATAAGCATGTGTGATAGAAGGCATGGTGCCAGAAGGTGATGTCATTCAGCAGGACATTGTGGTGCCAGCTGGAAATCATTCTTGACCTTGTGAAGATGGGGACCTTCTGATATGGTAAGAAAGCACTCCAGAAGGGATCAGGGGGGATTGGAAGGTATGGGCTACCTTGGGTGTTTTCAAGGGACCCTAGAATTCATTGGGGTTGGAGGGGTGGTTCTGTTCAATATCAGCAAATCAGGGAATGAGGATGAAATCCCCTGACCTAACCTGCTCTTTACCTTCGGGCTGGTTAGCACGGAAGATTTTGAGATGCAGTTTATGTATACGCTAAAAGATCCAGGATCCATTTAGCATGTGCAGATACTGAATCTCATTAACTTAGCGCACTGTAGGCAATGACAATTTTAGTTTGCGCATTCAATTTCTGTCTGCATTTCTCTCAGGAAGCGTAACAGCTCTGCCCTTTTCTCTTCCTCTGTTTCTAGGCGGTCTTACTGTTATGCCCCAGGCCTGCACCAGCCTCTACCGTAGTCAAGCCTCACAGCAAACCTGGCTTGGAATATCTCACTCTACTCTTTTCTGCCTTCTCCCCAACAGGTAATAAAGGACATCCACTGAAAAACCTGGCTCACGATCCCCTTGGCACACCCAGATGGCAGCAGTCGAATGCTACCACAGGGCCCATAGGTAGACCAGGGCTAGGATTGATAGACCTTTTGGCCTACTTAAAATACATTTCTGCTGTCTAGACAGATCAGGGGGGTGTCTTCTTTGCAACCAAGGAAGGTCTGGGACATCTTTTTAACCTGCTGCATGCTCCATAACCTGGCCAAAATCCAAGGCCTGCCTCATGCAGAGGGCCACAGTTTCATCTTTACAGTAACCAATAATGAAGTGGAGGAAGCAAGCAACATGGGAGAGGAGGAATTGCAGGGGATCAGTGCCAGGCTTACCAGCAGGCCGTAGATGAAAGGAACAACTCTGATACAAAGAAATTTGAAAGGTGAAGGTGCGTTTATTAACAGGTGAAAGGTGATTCTATATGCATAGGTCATACATTATTATTCCTGTGATGTTCTGCCTTTCTGGAAAGGGGAAAGGCCTCAGATAGCTTGGATTGCCCTAGTCTGGTGCTTCTTCACAGGGGCATTCGGACTATACTGAATACGCCATTGGAGGCCACGGGCACAGAAGGCAGTGACAAAATGTGAGAATTGGTCTGGTGTGTTGCATCTCATCAAAAAGCATGGAAGATGAGGGCAACAGAGACAGGTAGAGACACCTGTGAGTCCACAGGGGGGATAAGGCTTCTTCTGAGGCAGTGGAGCTGTAGGAAGAGGAGTCATCTGCAGAGGAAATGGAGCTGTTGGTGATGTTCGACATGCAGGGGTAGCTTCCAACCATATTGATGGAACAACAGCTGGTGGAGTCTGAAACCATGGTGGTGATGAAAATGCATGGGAAGGCAGCATCCTAGGGCCCTGTGGCTGCCAGAAAGTGGTCCATACAGCCAGTATGGACCACTCTCACATCTTGAACTAATGGAATTCATTTCCTCTTGCAGCACCTGTTTAAAATCCTGCAGCAACCTTTGCAGCAATTCCTTTATGCACTGCATGTCCTGACATAGGCCAACAAGGAGGTCTGCCAGTTTATCATTTTGACCAAATTTGCAGCTCTCAGTTGATTTGATTTTAGCAAATATCTTGCAGCAACTGCTCATCTGATTTTGGAGAATAGCTTGGCCCTTCCCCTTCAGTGCATGCATACGCCCTCTTCACACTCATATCGAGAGAGATCAGGAGAATATGTTTCACTATAGGTGGGGACGGGCTAATTCTCCAACAATGCCTTGTTCTACTCCTCATTCCATATTCATGTCCTGCTCATCTCTGGCATCTACAGGCTCTAGGGACCTCTCCTCTTTGGACTCACTTTGTGCCTCCAGACTTTCATCAGCACTCTAGGATGAGGGCTTGGCCTTCCCAGACCAGTGGAACCAGGCCCATCTGAGTCATGGTGTGCCTCATCACAATCTGTACGCAACCTGTCACAATTTACTCTTTCTATCAGCTATTCTCCTCACAATGAATCTCCCTTACAGATATGGAAACTAACCAAGGGGGCCCAACTCAATGCCCTCCTCCTGAACAGCCTTCTAATATAATACACCTGAGGGTCTGAGTTGAACCATAATGATGTTTTTTGCACAGACAAACAAGCATGAATAGAAATAGAGCTTGCTGCAAGGTGCTGGCCATGAGTGCACGCCTTATCGGCCTTTTGGACGATAGATTATCTGTAAATATGTAAATATGTATTTATATGTATATTAGATAATTAATAATAGGTCCTATATGCAAGTACCTTATGCCGTTCTTACTAAGGAGGTAATTTACTAATTCAAGGTATTTTTGCCCTACCATGAAAAAGTATTGTGGTGGTTTCCTTGCTATTTTTTTTCTCGTGGAAAAAATCCAGGAAAAAAATATTGTGGGGAAATGTGAAAAATGCATAATGGCAACCTTCTTCGCTGCAGGGCTGCCATTGTCTTTAAGGGCCGGCAATTACCTAAACCCTCCCCCAACTATGTAAAGTTCTCCCCCAGGGATCTGGGTAGACCTCCTGCTCATCCCCCCATCACCTGTTGAGGCGGCTCAAAGGTGACATAACTAAAAAATAATAAAGCAGTACAATCGTGTGATGAAATCCTGCCCCACCCAAAGCTCTCCCCTGACCACAAACATTAACTCCCCCTTTTCAAACCCCTCCCCTCTTTCAAATCTCTTTCTCTTTGAAGAATGCCAACCACCCTCAAACCCCCTTCCCCAACCTATCCCACACTCCACACCCCTCCCATACCATTAAATATATCCCTGGAAGTCTAGTGGGACCTGGAGCACCCTCTAGCCTCTGGGTTGGTCACTGCCATTTTCCAAAATGGCACCAACCAGCTGTTGCCTTTATCATATTATGGGGCAAAAGCCGGCTGGTGCCATTTTGAAGGACCCATATAAAACAAACTTTAAGATCTTTGTGAAATAACCAGAAGCATAATCAGAAGAGGTTATATACACAGCTGATTCCCATCCAAACAGGACCATTAACAAAAATGGAGTATATTGATAACAAAATGCAAAGGTAACCCTCTGGTGGAAACTCTTCTAAATGACAAAATCACAGAACATTCAGATAGACATAGTTTAATGGGACTCAGCCAGCATGGATTTACCCAAAGGAAGCTTTGCCTCACAAATCTGCTACATTTTTTGATGGGGTCAATAAACATGTGGAAAAAGATTATATTTATTTATTTATTTTATATACCATCGATCTGTAGACAATCTAGATGTTGTGCAATTAAGACAAAAAGACAATAAAGGAAAAACAATAAAACATTAAAATAAGCAATACAAATTAAAATAAAATTAATTTAAAAATAGTAAATATAGGAGATGAAAATAAAAATTATCTAAAATAAAAATATCTAAAAATAAAATATAAAAAAAATATTTATCGTAAAAGACACTTCTGACCACTATTTACTGCTAAACCATTGGATTAAAGTATCACAGGCATATCTGACTGCTAATTACTGCTTAACCATTACTTTAGATGTATCACAGGCATATCTGACTGCTAAACATTGTTCAAATTAAGTTTCATAAGCTTTTTTTAATTAACCATGTTTTAAGGTTTTAAAAAAACATTTTAATGTCTTTTTGGAGTCTAAGCTAATCTATGAGTTCCATAATTTGGGGACCGCAACTGAAATTGCTCTGTCTCTGACTTTGGACAAATGAGCAGTTCTTATTGACGGCACTGTAAGAACTCGTTTATTGGCTGACCTTAAATTCCTTTTGGGTGTGTGTAGGTGTAGAGAAGCGTTTAACCATTCAGTTTGTTCACAATTTAATGATTTTTGTATAATACAGAATTTTGTACTCGATTCTCTGTTTTATTGGGAGCCAATGAAGATCGATCAAGGTTGGGGGTAATATGATCAAATCTTTTTCCTCCACACAATACTCTGGTAGTCACATTTTGGAGTAGTTGTAATGGTCTTAAACAATTTCCAGGTAAGCCAAATAAAAGCGCTACATTAGTCAATAGTTAAAAAAAGGAGAGTTTGTAAAATGGTTTTAAAATCATTTAATTCCATTAATGGCTTAAGACGTTTTAAAATGTGCAATTTAAAATAGCCATCCCTTATTTTTTGCTTAATGTTAGTTTTCATTTTAAATTCTTGATTGATTAAAATTCCAAGATCGTGAACTTGATCGGTTGAGTCGATCTGCATGAAATTGGTTTTAAAATGGAAAGTTCTATTAAGGTGTGGTTTTCTACTTAGTAAAATCATTTCCATTTTTTGGTTATTTAAAATCAATTTCACATGGATTAAAAGCTGCCTAATGGGAGTTAAATAGATTTCAATAGTTCTCAAAGTGTCTTCCAGAGAATTCTTTATGGGGATTAAAAGCTGAACACCATCGGCGTTTATATAATGAATAATACCTAGTCCTGACAAAAACTTACATAAAGGCAAAAGTTAAATATTAAAAAGCGTCGTCAAGAAAGATGATCCTCATGGGACTTCGGAATCAATGTTAATTTTTTCAGAGAAACATTCATTTAATTTTACTTGGTTAGATCGTTCTGAGAGAACAGACTTAAACTAGGTCAGAACTTCTCCATTTAGACCGATTTCAGTCAGTCTTTGAATTAAGATTTGAAAGTCAACAGTATCAAAAGCCACGGTGAAATCTAAAAGAATAAGTATAAAAGATTCACCATGGTCAAAACCTCTTAGAACAATATCAGATAATGCTAAAAGCAGAGATTCAGTACTATAAAATTTTCTACACCCAAACTGTGATGGGTATAAAATATTAAGTGATTCGAGATAATCAGAAAATTGTTTCTGGATGGATTTTTCCAGCACTTTAGCAAGGAATGGGAGATTAGAAATAGGTCTCTACTTCAGCCATCAGTTTTATTCCAGGTTAACCATATCCACTTTGGGGAAAGATTGAATTTGGGATCTATTAATTTCATTGACATTGCCAGCTTTTGGGAGATAGGTTAGAACGTGATACCAACAGCTTCTGTTGAAAAGAGCTTCTATCTGCACATCTATAAGAAACTTCTTCTCAGTTGGAAGGTTTCCTGTTGGTGACAGGACAACTAATGGTCAGCATCTTATCTCCCCATTGTGCAATGGTAGTTGTGGTGATGCAAACAAGAAGTATCCCTCTAAAGGCTATGCCAGTGTTTGTGGTTTTGCTGCACATAACTCTCTGGCACTTAGAAAAGGTAAGGTCTAAATGGTGACTTTTAGCTCTGCAGTGATATGGCCATTACAGCAAGGACATTAGAGATATGCATTCGTTTTTTCCGAATTGGAAAATTTCAACGAAATTGTCCAATTCGGCATGTTTCAGGGAGCCTGAAAAAGGTCGGGATTTTCCCATTTTTTTGCAAAAATTTGTTTTTCCGATTAGTGCGCTAACTCCCCATTAGTGACGCTAACTCCCGTTAGTGCGCACTAACAAAAAGTAACAAAAAGTAACAAAATCTGTTTTTGTTAGTGCGCACTAACAGGGGGTTAGCATGCACTAACTAAAAATCAATTTTTCGCGAAAAAAAAGACCCCGAACCGAAAAAAAACTACATTTTCCAAGGCGGCTGAAAAACGAAGAATGACATGAACACAAAAAATGATGCACATCTCTAAAGGACATTCAGGGGAGCCTGATCTAGAAATGTGACCCTAATAAACTGCAGCTGAACTTAGGCTGCTGTAAGGGTAGGTTAATGGAGGATAGATAGGGTTGCCAACTGGCTCCAGATTTTCAGGACAGGGTGATCCAGTGCTGGATTTACTCCTCTGCAAACAAGTACTTATAGTCTTCAGGTTTTTTTTTTTAGGGAATGCAATAGGGAAAGCAGAATAAGTCCCAGCATGCAATGGGGTAAAACCAGGACTGGATCAACCTGCCCTGAAAATCTGGAGACAGTTGGAAACCCTAAGGATAGAGGCTTTTGGAATGAACTGAACGCATAGCTACATGTAGGCCAATATGTGAGCATGCGATTGCAGTAAGCTGGTCCTCTGGGCATGAAGCAGGTGCTTCAGCTGCAGAGACAGAATCTGCAGCCACAGGGCGCTGCCATGATTCAAGGGGAAGCTGTTCAGTGACAATACACACCCCTGCCTCCCCCTGGTAATGGCAGGGCAACCTGAAGGCCTGAATCCTGAGCTTCCAGGGGACAGGAAAGGAAAGGCTGATCCAGGGGGAGTAGGCAGGGGAGGATGATTCCCCAGAGGCCTGGGCCTGCCATGTGGAGGGAGGGGTCTGGCATTGCAGCTGCATTGGCAGGAGGGGCCCGCTCCATTGCCTGTTCCTTCCTTTTTTCTTCCGCGTCCTTCTCTGAGGAGGAGCTGGTGTTGTCTAAAAAAAAAAAAGAAAATAGTGTCTGGCAAACTGTCAGCTGCTGTGCATGGGGGGGGGGGGGGCGATGTGGATCATCATGAAAACTATGAGTGCATTCTATTTATGGGAAAGGTGGAGGCAATGGGATGAGGTCCTAGCTGTGGGACACCTGCAATAAGGAGTTGCAAGGCCAAATAAGGTTCTTACAGAAATGGAAGCATCTGTACAGCTGTCCTTTACAGCAGTGGTTCCCAACCCTGTCCTGGGGGCCCAACAGCCAGTCGGGTTTTCAAGATATCCACCATGAATATGCATGAGAGAAAATTTGCATGCACTGCTCTACTGCTTCCATAACATGCAAATTTTCTCTCATGCAATATTCATGGTGGATATCCTGAAAACCCGACTGGCTGGTGGGCCCCCAGGACAGGGTAGGGGACCACTGCTTTACAGCATGGTGCCCACTTACAGGTCAATTTTAAAAGCCTAGCTCACGCAAAAACGGGCCAAGCGGGGTGAATGCGTACTTTAAAAGCCGCAATATACGCGCGAAGATATGCGTGCTCACAACATAGTATGCACATACAAAAGGAATGTATTAGGGCAGGTGGAATTGCCCACCCCTGTATTAGGGACATGGAAGGGGCGTGGTCTGGGTGTGACTATACGAATGTGTGTAATCACATTTTAAATCCGACCTATGTGCTGACATGCGCGCACTTATGCACGCAAATTTGCTACTGATGGTTTACTCACACGGCGCCAGAGACTTTTGATTTGCCTCTTGAGGTTTGCTAGGCCACATTATCTTGATAAATGAAAGCAGGAACTGCCAGTGACGGGGGGGGAGGGTGAGATAGGATCTCCAGGGCATATTGGAGTCCATTGGAGGTGGGTTAGAGGGTGAGGAGCAGTCCTATATTGAGGAGTTTGAGACACTGGGACACATTTTCATAGCAAAATGGCTATAATCACTGTATGGGTACTCATGGCTTTAAGGCACAGGTGAAAGATAAGAGGAGAGGAGGAGGAGAAAGAGGAGGAGGTATCCCGCGCACAGAGTTTACAGGACACGGACTTAGTTTTTAGATCTGGCAGAGGAGAAAGTTATGCGTAGGTTCAGTATCTATGCCAGCAGTTACGGGTGGACCTACAACCCACTAGCCAGAGGGTCCATGCCTTGCTCGCATATCTCAAAATCACCACTGCCCTAGTGTTTTTTGCTACTGGCACCTTCCAGACTCCTCTGGGGGTCACGGCTGGCATAAGCCAGTCCTCCACCTCCATGTGCATTGATCAGGTGCTTGCTGCCTTGCTAAGGAGAACACACCAGATTATATCCTTTCCTCAGAGCAGACAGCACCAAGAACAAATCATGCAGGATTTCTATCAGGTGGCACAATTTCCCTCCATCCTGGGAGCTATTGATTGCACACGCATTCCTATAAGGGCAGCAGGGGGAGGTGCGCGACATATGTTGCTCGTGTGACTGTATGTGCAGGATACTCACATAGAAATGTGCACGCTTCTGCACGCATTTTGCAAAGTGTGCGTGCGTACTTTCGCATGCCAATAAAAAGTAATTCCCTCACCTGCGTGTGCTTACATAAGCGCGCTTGTGAGCGCACTTGCGCTTGTTTTAAAATTGACCTTTTAGTGATTATGGATCAGAAGGTGGCCCAGTGGCAGGATGGGATATTTTTGGAGTGTGCCTTGGATTCCAATGCCTCACTCTTCATAATGCAGCCACATTATTATATTATATTATATTTTATATTATATTATATTATTATTATATTATATTATATTATTTATTTATTTTTTTTTTCATTTATCCATTTGTTAAATAATAAATGAAGAATTTGTTAATTAATTTACCATTAATTTACCATACATACAAGCCTTCCCAGACGTCAATTGATCTAATACTTCCAAGCCACCCCTAATCTCCATCTACACTATGGTCGACCTTATCTCCTATCGTTTACTTGTGTAAATTAATAACCTGTCCTTTCTCTTCCTCTAAGCCAAGTTCTTATCACCCTGTTATATGTAACTGCCTTTTCAGCACCATTGTTATTGTTATGTTTACTTTGCACCCCTGTTTTATGTGAACCAGCATGATGTGACTGCTGTCTCGAATGCCGGTATATAAAAAAATCTAAATAAATAAATAAATAAAGGCAAAGGGACCTTGTTAATGGGGAGGCATAGACATTCCCTGATTATGGTATTTAGAGTTGGAATTAACACCCTATTTCTATAGTTGGCCTGGAGTGCTGTAAAAAAAAAGTGCTTCATAGCATGGTAGGCTATGATCCAGGGAATGTGTTTTGGCCACCATGATGGACATCTATGGGCTCTGAAAGGATGGCACCGTATGTGCAGTAGGGATACTTCAAATTGTTGGCTGTGATAGGGTTCTGTTGGCTGGCGGGGCAATTGGGTGTGTGATGGAAGCAGGAAATAGGAAAAACTATGTTGACATCTTCCAGATGGATGTTATGTGAACTTACTTCTGGGCCCCTGCTGCCTGGCATGCAGCTGCTCCCAGTCTTTCACCCTCCAGGGAGCACAGCTTTCAGGCCTTCTTCTTGAGGATTACTATCCGTACAGAGGAGAAGTTAGAATAATCTGCTCTTAGTTGCACGATGCAGGTTTCATGACATCCTCTGTGGCAGGGTTTCCGTTCACGCCAGCTAATGCTTGACCCACTCTGACAGTGGATCGTCACTGTCCCTTCAGACATCAATATGTGCTGTTAGGTTTCTGCGCTCCCCCAAGAGCTTGTCACGGGAAACGATGCTTCAATGCTAAGAGCTGTAGCCTTGGCTGCTCTTTACCCAGTGCCAGCACCCCTGCAGTTTTTCTAGTGTCACGAAGGCACCGTTGCTATCCTCTGAAGTTCCTTGAAAGGCTGTGCTGCTTCCGCAGCTGTCGGCTATGAGGCTGCAGTGCACCAGTGCGCGCTGCCCCAGTGCATTCATGTGTGAGGCAGCTCCTTGACACGTGAAACCTCTTCCCTGGCTTCTGTACAATATTGCCTGCGGAGTGCAAGAGCCAGCACCTAGTTCATATTGTTTTGCACATGCACCCTGATTGCCCTCTATTTGCTTTTTGGCCCTCCCTGATTCCCTCTAGGCCCTTTCCTCCCTAGGATAGGAGGCTCTATGATTAAATCCTCTCCGCAGGCCCTGCCAGGCCTGCCTCATCTACTTGGCATTGTGCTGCTGGCCCTGATTAGGAAGAGCGAATCTTTATGTTCAACCCCTCATGTGGCTAACCTGGCCACATCTCTTGCTGAGAAGTCTGGCTTGCGAGCTTGGTGGTGGTGGTGGTGAGTAATGGGGGAGCATTGCTGAATAAGCCTGCCTCAGCGTAACCAGAAGGGTGCGCGCGTACAGGAGAAAGAGTACGCATGTATTAAAGATCCTGAGTACACGTGAAGTAGTGCGCGTGGAAAATGTAGTCTGGGGGAGGGGAGAAAGGAAAGCATATTTTAAAATCTGCACGCACGGCTCCGTGCAGGTTGTAGAATACCTAATCCAATCTCCACGGATCCCTCTACATGCTGTGTTTTGTCGTGTGTGAAAGTTAGGCTCTCTCTGTCTTTTTTGTTCATAATTTTGGGGGAGCCCAACCTTTTCATTTTCTTGGCCCTCTCTGGTAAGCGTTTCATTCTCCTCGTGGCAGCCTATATAAAAAAAAATCTTAGTACAACACTTGTATATCCTGTTTCTTCACATGTTTCAACATCCATTGAGAAAACCTAGGGGTGATGCTTTTATATTCCTCGTCAGTGGCTGTGCTCTGATTACACTTGACAATGTTCTGGAGTTTAAAGACCAGCTTGAGTTCAACATCTGGAATAAGGCAGATTCTTCTGCTGCTCAGACAGTTGTTCTGCATTAGCGGTTTTCTCAGTGTACAGAAACATCTCCGCATTTTTTATCCGTTTGAAATGAATTCTGCTGATCGAATCTCGTCCATCTTTTTTTTTTTTTTTTTCATTTTTATTCTCCTAGGCAAGGCCAAGAATGAGGCAGAATGTGCCAGCAGGTTTAAAACTCAGGAAGGACTTTTGCAAGAGGTCTGAAGATGTAATGCCAAAAGCCATCTTTACGGACCTGAAGAAACTGATTTACACCCCCCAAGGCTGGGACTACCCTTAGTCAAAGCATCAGTAACGGGCAACAGCAACTCTGTCATGGAATCTGCCGTGACATAAACTTTGCAATTGAAGCTATTGGATGTAACCACCATTGTTCTGTAAATCAGTGTTTCCCCATTCTCACCTGCAAGCACACCTAACTGGTCTGGTTTTCGGGATAGCCATAATGAGCGTGCATGAGATAGGTTTGCACGCATGGTGGTTAAACCTGAAAATTCAACTGGCTAGGTGTGCTTCCAGGAGAGGGCTGGGAAACATTGCTGTAAATTATAATGCTTTTGTGACACTGCAGGAAAAAAATGCCACTTTTGGGTTTTCAACATGCACTAAGTTTTTCCTGTGTTACATCATCTGCAGAAGAAGTAGGAGCAAAGTGCACAGGTTCCTCCTGGGGGGAATTCTGAGCTACCGCCGAGCACAGAATTTGAGCAGAATTCCCCTCCTGGACAGAATTTGTATGCGTTGCACAGGTTTTGGAGAAAGGCCTATGGGCTGTTAGCCGAGCCCATCTCGTTCACGGCAGAAGAAAAGGGAGGCCGGCGGGCCATGAGCAGAGCCCATCCCACTCACAGCAGAAGAAGAAAGGAGAAACAAGAAAACCCAAGAAAGACAAGAGAGCCTGTGAGAAAGAGAAGTGTTGCACTGTGTGTGTGTGTGTGTGAGGGTGAGTGTGTATCTGCCACAGAGCAAAAGGGAGCCTGTGTGATGAAGTGTGTATGTGAGTGAGAGATAAGGAGCTTATATGTATGAGACAGGGATTGGGTGTGTCTGACTGTATGCATGTGTGAGGGAATGTGCCTGTTTGTGTGTAAGAGGGGGAATCCTATGTGCAGGAGTATGTGTGTGTGTGTGTGTGTGAGAGAGAGGTAGCCTGTGTGAGAGTGTGTTAATGTGTGTGTACGTGGAAAAAGAGAGCGAGAGTCTGTGTGAGTGTGTGTATGTGCAAGAGAGTGTGAGGGAGTCTATGTGAGTGAGTGTATGAGAGAGGGGTCAAACTCTGGGAGTAGAGGGCTGGGGGGTGGAGATAGAGTAGAAGGGAAGGATATAGTGGAGAGCGGAGGAGTTGGGAACTGTGAGGGCAGAGTGAAAGGGGTCTGGTCAGGGGAGTAAGGAGAGAGGTGGAAGGGACACTCTTACCGTGTACTTTTAGGGGAATTCTGCTCAAAATATTTAAAACTCTTGCATCTTTCTCTTCATGGGCCTCCCACTGTACCATCTTTCTCCACTGTAATCTATTCAAAAATTCAGCTGCATGACTTGTTTTCTTTCAACATTGCTTTCACCAGGTAACCTCTCAGGTCATTACAGTGGCTCCCCATCTACTTCCGAATTTGGTTCCAATTTCTCTTATTCACGCACAAATGCATTCACTCTGCAGCTCCTGATTACCTTTCTCTCTCCCTACAACCCTTCCTTTTAAGTCCATTCAATGGACTTCTTCTTCACTGCCAAATCCCAGCTCCATGCTTTCCACTCTGCAGCACCACATGCCTGATCATATTCAAATAATCACAATTACATATGCCCCTTTTTGAGACTGCATTTACAGTTTAACCACTTCTCTTGTCTGCCATTTATGTTTGTCTTGACTAGGGCTCCATGGAGCAGGAATTGCCTCTTATGCATATCAGTGCAGCGCTGCATAGCTCTAGTAATGCTTTAGAAATGATAAGCAGTAGTAGTTGGAAGATTGGGATTTGATATGAAGAAAAAGCTAAATCCAGTCCTCTACCATTTCTACAGTTATATCGGAAAATGTATAAAAAAAATTTAATGAGATAGTATTTCACACCTAGAAGACTGCATGATATGAAAGTTTGCCCACAGATTGGTCTTCCAATTGAAGGCATGTATATATATAAGCAGTTTCTACTTGTAGTATTAATCGATTTTGTATTATTTCTCTCTCCTGCATGTTTATTTAATCTGCTGTTCTGAGAGAGAGAGAGAAGCACCTCTAGGGGGCACACATATTAGTCAACTATTTATATCACTGTAGGAGACTCAACTAGTAACTAGTAACTAGTTTTGGTGCTGATCTAGGGTTTGGGAGCCAGTTTTACTTGCACAGTCAGAGGTGTGAACAGCACAATACATATCAGTGAACATATGATGTGATTTGGAATGAGGAAAGGTACACAAAAGATGCCCTGTTGCATGAACCTTTACAATTCTGAGTCAACAAAGAGTAAAGGAATCTCCTCTCAACCAAGGATATGGTGAGATTTCAAATTCTGTTTGATGTTGTATTCCTCCTTTTCAAATATTTTCAACTAATGCATGTGTTATAGTGCTATCAGGTATTAGGGCCATTTTGTTAAATGACCCGGTTATATTATTGGAAAGCATCAATAAAAATTAAAGATACAAAATACCCTAAATCCGACATTGACCCAATTGAGAGCATTTTCAGGTTAGAATGATCCCATATATTCATGTTTCTTTTCAGAGACAATTCAGTGCTAGTCTTCAGTGCATCCCCAGTAGCAGTCAACTTGCATTTGTCTACACTGAATAATTCTAATAATATAAAACATCGTCTTTTGTGGTTACTTTTTTTGCAGAATGCAACTTGCTCCCATCAGTCTGGGTCTTCCTTCCAGATGTTTCTCTGGCTTGATTGTTCAGAGTTCTCTAAGTATTTCCAGAGTTTGTAAAAATTGAATATATCAAAATTGGTTGGTTTCGTATGTTTGGAATTGATCTGCTGCCCAGTAGTGGCCTCTCATATTATCCTGAAACAGGAAAAGAAGAAAAGACAAATCTGAGTGCAGGCTGTCATGGAATCAAAGGAAACTGTCTCCCAGCGCTACCATTCTAAGGGCCATACTATAGTCCATAAAATAAAATTATTCATGTGGTCCACTGGCTGAGTGTTAGTGCAATCACCACCACCAGCAGCAGCAGCAGCAGCGAGGCAATCTCAGCCATGGCACAAAAGCAGTATCTACTGGTTAGGTCAGGGTGCACACATACTGGGTACCAAAGGGATCCACAGTCTGTCACCTCTGGCAAAAGCACTGTCACTGCAGCCCCTGATCGATAACAGGTGAAGGTCTGTAAAAATGAAAAAAACAAAAAAACAAAACTGCAGGAGAATGAAACAGACTCAAAATTATTCACTCTAAGACATACAAGTTGCTCTGTCAATCCAAGGCACCCTTATTGGTAGTAATGAGAAAATAGGTGCTTTAATTTCCCCAAGGGTCCTCTCAAATTGCTTGCTAACGTGAGCTGCTCGCCCCTCTATTAGGGACCCAGTGTATTCCCTTCTGAAGCCACTTGTGATACGGTACTACCTGAGCTCATCAGTATCAATAGACCACGGTTGGAAGTGGCATACAGTGACCAAGGACCAGTCAACAGGCAAGATTTCCGAGCAGAAATATGTTAATTCTGGTTTGTTTACAATTTTTACAGTACTGAAAGAGGAAATGTCTAGACCACAATTAGTCTTCCATCCGTGTAAACTAACCAGGAGTGCGCAACTCTGATTCTCAGGGGCCTCCAACCAGCCGGGTTTCCAGGATATCCCTAATAAATATGCTTGAGGTAGATTTGCATGCACACTGCCTTAATTGTATGCAAATTGATTTCTTAAACATTTATTAGGGTGGTCCTGAAAACACGATAGTTTAGGGGTCCTTGAGAACCAGAGTTGCCCACCTCTGGTATAAACAAGAAGAAAAATGTTTGATGCCACGCGCTCCAGAGTCTAACTGTACAGTGGTTGGCTTAGAACTTGTCAGGCCTTCTCTAATTCAGTACAGGAATCATTGTAACTGATCTCCTAAAAAAAACACTCAATAAGTAGGTAACTAAATAAATAAGTGAAGCAATAAATCAATACCTCTTTAACTGCAATTATAACAGGAACTACAGCAACACTGATGTCAGTAGCAGTGACAGCAGCGAAAATAGCAGCGACTTCACCAGTTCCCAGCAGCCTTCTCGGATTCAAACTCTCCAATGTTCTGCATTTGGAGCAAGCTTTAGAGCTGCCAGCAGCACCCAGCGGCTAAGAAATTATTTAATAAAAAAAAACAAAAAAAAACCAAAAACTTGCAGTTGCTTTCAGAACAGGTAAGCTAGAATACTCTCAATATTAGATATAACTGATATTTTGCTTAGCACTCTTATCTGAAAATCGTGCGGACATAAACTATGCCTGTGCCCTGTTGCATAAACCTTTATGATTCTGACTCAACAAAGGGTAAAGGAATCTAGTCTCAACCAAGGATACGGTGAGATTTCTGTTTCTGTTTTGATGTTGTATTCCTCCTTTTCAATTCCAAAGGATTGTCCAAAGCAGCTTACAACAAAGTTATTATAAATACAACACATAAAATACACATCCTAAAAGAAAACAGTAGTAAAAAATATAATTCATAAAACAATACGGTAAGCAAATAATAAAAATGCAGCTGATAACAAAAACAATAGTAAAGCCTTACCACCCAGCTAAGTCTCGCTCCCTACTATTCAGGCCGATGCAATAAAATGTGCAGGAGAGCCGGCGCTCTGAGTTGAGCGACCGTTCTCCTGATGCGTGCCCAGGCACTTCTCCTGGGCACTTGATTTTGCATTCAAATTAGGCCGCGCACTAATAAGGAGGCGCTAGGGACACTAGCGCATCCCTAGCACCTTTTTATTAGCGGAAGCGGCAGCCGTCAGTGGGTCCGACAACCAACGCTTAATTTTACTGGCGTCGGTTTTCGAACCCGCTGACAGCCACAGGTTCGGAAAACGGACGTTGGCAAAATTGAGCATCCGTTTTCGAACCCGCTGACTAGTGGGCAGATTTTTTTTTTTTTTTTTGTATTTTTGGTGCCTCTGACTTAATATCGCTATGATATTAAGTCGGAGGGTGTACAGAAAAGCAGTTTTTTTCTGCTTTTCTGTACACTTTTCCTGGTGCTTTTCTGTTGCTTTGAAGTTAACGCCTGCCTTTGGCCAGGCGTTAATTTCTGAGAGTAAAATGTGCTGCTTGGCCACACATTTTACTTTCAGTATTCTGGGGGAATAACTAATAGGCTCATCAACATGTATTGGCATGTGATGAGCGCTATTAGTTTGGGGGAGGGGGTGGGTGGGTTGGCTGCGCGTTTTCCAAATGCTATTACCCCTTACAGTGTATATAAGGGGTAATAATAGCACATCTAAAACTCACAGCCAAATGTGGCTAAACGGTGCGCTCGCCGCTCGGCTTGCACAATCAAAATTATACTAAAGGTCTGAATTTCAAAAGGATATATGGCTGTAAAATGTGGTTCTTTGTGCATAGTTGGCTTCTGAATATTGCCCAGCGTGGGAGTGAGTGTATGGTGTGAGTATAAAAGGATTCACAGAAGGGATGCTGCGTGTACTTTCACATGCACTAGATGGAAACATTCACCGGGGGTGGGGAGGGCAAATTTGGGTCAGGAAAACCACTTACATTACATGCATTAGATTTTTGAAAACACGCACATAAATCTAGATGCGCACATTTACACCTGCTAACGAAAAGGTGTAAAATGTTTGAGGGTTTGCAGTGCTAGGATTTCGCTAGTGCCGGCACATTTTTCAAAATAGGACACATGCATATGAGGATTCTTTGAAAATGTGGGCCAAAGTCTGTGTGGAACTTTTGTCCATGCAAATTTTAACCCTATGTCAGGGGTTGCCAGCTTCAGTCCTCAAGAGCCACAAATAGGTCTAGTTTTCTTGACATCCATAATAAATATGCATGAGATAGATTTGCATGCACTGCCTCTATTGCATGCAAATCTATCACATGCATATTCATCACGGATATCCTGAAAACCTGGCCTGTTTATGATTCTTGAGGACTGGAGTTGGCCATCCCTGCCCTACTTGGATTACCCTCCCTATTAGCAAACTAATATGAGCCTTAAGTAAATCTATCCATACCGTCCCAAAAACCTAATCCAACAGTCAGAGAACAGTTTTACTCTTGAGATGAAACCAGCTGGAAGGTACTGATACAGGGCTTCCCAAACCTGGCCCAGGGACCCCAGAGTCAATTGGGTTTTCAGGCTATCCACAATGAATATGCATGAAATAAATTTGCATACATAACATAAGAATTGCCATACTGGGTCAGACCATCAAGCCCAGCATCCTGTTTCCAACAGTGCCCAACCCAAGTCACAAGTACCTGGCAGGTACCCAAACACTAAATCGATCCCAAGCTACTAATGCTGGTAACAAACAGTGGCTATTCCTTATTAATTAATAGCAGTTTATGGACTTCTCCTCCAGGAAGTTGTCAAAACCTTTTTTAAATCCAGCTACACTAACTGCCTTAACCACATCCTCTGGAAATGAATTCCAGAGCTTAACTGTGCATTGAGTGAGAAAGAATTTTCTATGAATTGTTCTAAATGTGCTACTTGCTAACTTCATAGAGTGTCCCCTAGCCCTTTTATTATCTGAAATAATAAATAACCGATTCACATCTACCCATTCAAGTCCTTTCATGATTCTGTAGACCTCTATCATATTCCCCCTCAGAACATGGTTGGGAAGCCCTGTACTAATATGAGAGTTCTCCAGCTACAATGGGAAAGCAATTACTCAGTTTGTTTGCATTGTAAAGTGGTACTTAGATTTAATATAAATATAGCCTTAGAGAGACTTTATATAGTGGCAGCTTTGAACATTTAGTAGCAAGCTACCCTTGTAAAGTATGATAGCATATTTATAGACATAAGAACATAAGAAATTGCCATGCTGGGTCAGACCAAGGGTCCATCAAGCCCAGCATCCTGTTTCCAACAGAGGCCAAAACCAGGCCACAAGAACCTGGCAATTACCCAAACACTAAGAAGATCCCATGCTACTGATGCAATTAATAGCAGTGGCTATTCCCTAAGTAAACTTGATTAATAGCAGGTAATGGACTTCTCCCTCAAGAACTTATCCAATCCTTTTTTGGACCCAGCTACACTAACTGCACTAACCACATCCTCTGGCAACAAATTCCAGAGCTTGCAATGATTTCTTAGAACTTTATGTAAATAGCATAATGAAGAAATTTTATATTATGCTTGATTTCTTGTCACTTTTTTTTATGTTATATAAAACTAGCAACTGTACCCGTTCTACGCCCGGGCGGCGAGCCTTTTTATTGGCACATATGCTCTTGCATGGAAGCGTTAGCTGAAAAGGAAAATCTAAATTGTTTTCATCCAGGGCAAGGGACGTGGAGGCACATTTGCTAAAGCCAGGGCTGGCAAAGTTCATTTACCAAGCTGTCTCTCGCACTCCCCCACACCCCCTCTCCTGTCCCACACACACATTCTCTCTCACCGGTACTATCCCCCTCCCCTCATATAGGCTCCCTCTCTCTGAAACTCACACTCAAACATCCCCCCACCTACCCTCTTACCTCCCATGCTCTCTGTCACACCCTCCCCAACCCCTCTTACCAACCATGCTCTGTGTCACCCCCCCTCTCACACACACATTCTCTCTCACCAGCAAACCCCCCCATGCTCTCTCTCACACCCTCCTGCTCTCTCTCACCCTCCCCTCCCCGACACACATTCTCTCTCACCGGCATGCAATGGGACCCGCGCCGTTTACGGTGAAGATGAAGATGAAGGCCTTCCATTTTTGCGTTGAGCAGAAAATAGCAGTGGAGACCCTGGCATGCTGCGAACAGAGCGCGTCCCGCGGCACACGCTCCGTTCGCAGCGAAGATGAAGGCCTGGGCGCGCCGATCGTGGCACACGGAGGCCTTCCCTTTTCACCGCGAATGGCGTGCCGGGCCTTCATCTTCGCCGCGGAGCGTGTGCCGCGGGACGCGCTCCATTCGCGGCATGCCAGGGTCTCCTCTGCTATTTTCTGCCTGTCCCGCGATGGCCACTGTCCTTCCGGTTTTGAATAGTCTTCCGGCGAGGGAGGAAATCGGTGAGGTGAGGGAGGAAATCTGCGCAAAATATGCATTCCGTAGTAGTGCTGAATTCCCCCAGGAGTACCTCTTGTAGCTGGTGTTGTGACATGGCCGCTGTACGGCGTGTTTGAGCCTGTAAGGTGGCCAGGGAGCCCCCTGCGTCATCTATCGGCGAGCTGGAGAACACGTGCGAGCACTGACGGACACACTACCAAGCCCGATATATTATGGATTGTTTAGAGACAGATCCCTGGGACCCAATATTCAAAGCACGTTCAGTGCTATTTAGCTGGACAAGCAGGACTTATGCGGCTTAAGTAGCGGACGGACACTGAAATTGTGCCTACATTCAGTGGCCACCGCTTAGCTGTATAAGTCCCTTATGTGGATAAAAGGTATATGCACTAAAAGCAGGCGTGTACTGGGCAGATCGGGACTGGAGCAAGATAGCCATATAACATACGACTAACTACCGATATTTATGAATTAGCCTCATAAGTTTACGACATCCCATAAAGCAGGTCGAAACGTAGCCGGGTAGACTTATCCAGCAAAGTACACACACATATACGTGTATATTCAGCGGCTTTGTCATGCCGCTTTGAATATCTACCCCCCCTGGTGTTCTGCGAAAGCAATTCCACCATGACCCACCAAAAAGGGGAATAAACTGAGCGACTGCATTGGAAAGTGCAATCATTTCAGTCGAGTTTCTTTTCAAATGGAAATTCTTAACAATCACAGCCAAACCAAGAATCTCACCAATTCTGTTAGTTAGAGGTCTTATCGGCTAGTCATACATATTCATCTACTTGTAGGCCCAGAAGCTAAGAACACAGCAAAACATCAAACACTGAGAGACGCTATGCAGATAAGCTCTGCGCTTTTTTCCCTCCCCCCCCTCATTCACATCATAACTGAGGTGAAAGACTGCTTAGACTATTGGGACAAAACTACATGAACAGCTAATGTGCTAACAAATTCATTCCTTCTTTTTTTCCAGATATCTATATCACTTGCAAGCTGTCGCTATTGGTAATGTACTGTAAAATAAATTAAGGTTTTCTGATCATTTTATGCTCATTAAGTATAGCTCTAAGAAAATCTGAAGGGAGAATGCAAAAAAAAAAACAAACAAACCCTTTTGCTTGCAATGAAAGACAAAAATGCAGTTTTTCAGCCAGAGTAATTGCTTGTCTGCTTCTGAGGGCTTCAAGTTCCAGTTCATTGCCCTATTTTGAGGGCTGGACATTGAATTTCAGGACTCGGGCGCGCTGACATTTACTCCCAGAATCCTGCTCTGTAGAAACTCCCATTGGAGCCGAACGCCCCCCTTCCCCCTGCTAAATTCACAACTGAAGTTGCTCGATGGCTGAGCCCAGCGGCAATGAAGCTTGAGGTCCTTCAGCTCTCCCACTACTGGCTACTTAAAAGGAACGACTCTGAGATACCTGGGAGCACAGTCTCTCCCCTTGGTTCGTGTGCAGAGTCTGCCTGTGTCCTCTGCCCGGCTCACGTTTTCTGGGCCAGGTAAGCTTTTGCAACCAGCCATGAAGGCTGTGAGAATTCATGAACTGTGCATTTAGAAAGAAGGAAGCCAAGGTGACAGCAGAAAACACGTGAAGGAGGGTTGTATTTAAAAGCTGGACAAAAAAGGAGGTGTTGAGTGAAAGGCGAGGTTTATTATTTAAAGAGATCCACTATCTTCAACTGCCCTTTGAGGAGCTCCACCTTCATGTTGCCCTCTTTAAAACTGCAAGCCTTTGGTATCACTTTCAGATACACTTAGGGGCTGATGCAATATCTGGCGCTGAGCTCAGTGCACCGGTAAACGCGCGGTTGGGCTGTGCGTTTTTGGATGTTATAGACATAGGCCCAATGCAATATCAGGAATAGCGATTCCCAAATGTGCATCCATACCGGCGCGTAGCTAATAGCAACTCATCACGTGCAAATGCCATGTTGATCAGGCTATTAGCTAGTACCCCCAATGTAAAAAGAAAAATGTGAACCCGACGCGCACATTTTAATGCTCAAAAATGAACGCCAGCCCAGAGCTGGTGTTTAGTTTTCAGGCACCCCGAGCCATCCTCAGAAAAGCAAAAAATACAGCTTTTCTGTGGTTCCTTTTACTTAATATCATTGCAATACGAAGCAGGAGGAACCACAGAAAGCTACAACATGAAAAAAAAAAAATCTTGACAGTGGTCAGGTTAGGAAAAGGGAAGCTGAATTTACGAGTGTCCGTTTTCCTAACCCATGGCTATACGCAGGTTAGGAAAACGGACACTCAGAAAAATGAGTGTCCATTTTCCTTTACTTGCGCACTGCCATTTCTCCAGCTGTAGAAGACTTAGCTAGCTGACTAGCAATTTAACCGGGGATATTCAGCAGCATGGCTGTGCTGCTGTATATCCCTTAATAAGTTAGATAAGTCTTATCCAGTTAATTCACTGAGTCATTCATTAAATGAACGCACACGCGTTAAATGGATCTAAAGCACGCAATAAATATCGAAATGTAAGTTAGCATGCCAGGTTTACATTTGTTATGTAAGTGGGAGGAGTTAATGCAAATTAGGGCCTCCTACCATGGAATGCGGTAGTTTAACGCACAGTAATGTGGGATTTAATGTCAGAAATAATAACACTATTTTTGTGGTACGGGGAACAAAACATTTTATCGTGTGTGACCGCGGCCATTATCACAGATCGCGACTATTATCGCGGCAATTATTGCATGCGATAAAAAGAGGTATTCTATCAGACACACCTACCAGGCCCTCCTGGTCCAATAAAAATACCAATTTTTACCTGTCCTGTCTTCCTAAACCCATAGGGGTAGATTTTCAAAGGGTTAGTGCGTATATTTTGCATAGGCTTGGCGTTGCGTGCAAGCCCCGGCACGCGCGTATGTCCTGGGGCTTTGAAAAAGGGGTGGGAAGGGGGCAGGGTCATGGGCATAGCGCAGGTCCGGGGGAGGGACCGAGGCCTCTAGCACAGCGGCTGTGCTGGGGGCTGGAGTTCCGGCAGCTGTCCGGCGCACGCACGATACGCCTGCCAGAGGCAGGTGCAACTCCTTGAAATAAGGTGAGGGGGGGGGGGTTTAGGTAGGGCTGGGGGCTGGGGGGTGGGTTGGATAGGGGAAGGTGGGGGGTAGTGGAAGAAAAGTACCCTCCAAGGCCGCTCCGATTCGGAGCGGTCTTGGAGGGAATGGGAAAGCCATCGGGGCTCCCCTAGGGCTTGCCGTGCACAAGTGTGCACCCCCTTGCGCGCGCCGACCCTGGATTTTATAACATGTGCGCAGCAGCGCACGCATGTTATAAAATCAGGTGTACATTTGTGTGCGCCAGGTAACCCGCGCGCGCTCGTTTAAAAATCTGCCCCAAAATGTTTGTGGCAAGTTCACTGGGGGATACTGGATGATTCAGGAGGCTTGCCACAGACAACAACAAGACGAACAAGCACAAGAACAGCCAAAGGCAGTTCCAACCCCTCCTAGGGGAAAACCCTGCACCAGAGGCCAAGCCACCTGTCAGCTGCTCACCCTTGACCTCGGTCGCGTTTGGACACTATCCATTCAGGTGAGGGTTTTCCGATTCCTGCAAACCCAGTTCCACCCACCGATGGCGAAGACCTGCGGATCATTCTCGCAGGTAGGGCTAACCTTGCCTCAGCCTAGGGTCTATTCCCCGGCTGGCAACAGCCAACTTTGACTTGATTTAAGTCTATTGACATTTGTTGTATAATAAAGTGGCCACAGGTTTGAACAAACACTTCCTGCTTGCCTGTTTTTATTGTGTGCTTTTTCTCTTAAGGGTCAACTAGGTGAAAGGTTGGGGATCCACATGACCTTGCATGCTTACCAATGGTCATTCCAAGTAGGTACTTTTTTGGCAGGATAGACATATGGCCTATGGTATACAACCTAAAGCTGATTGTATGTTCCCAAGGAAGACAGCAAGAGCTAAACAGGAAACTCCTTACCGTGGAGCTTCAATACTAGCTCCAGTTGCCATCTCTAGAGAGCATACTCTTACCATGTATGTAAGATGGCCACTAGCATACATAGTCTGGTGGAATAGATGTAGAAATGTTTGGCTAGAGATTCAGTAGCTTTGTCTTCATTCTGTTGGTTAAGTAACTATGCGAAGGTAATAGTAGACTTATTACAAACCATTAGCATGTAACATTGTGAAGATAGATCACTTCTGACCAAACAATGGCTCTGGCACCAAATGCTATCATGACCTAAATCTTCAGTCAGAGGGCTACTAGGAAATGACATAAAGCCTTAGGTGGATTTTATCTCTCTTGAGCCTAAATCTGTAGCTGCAGGTGTCCAGGACAGAGAGTTCATAGTGCACATGTAAAGCCTGTGTGCTGTTAGGCAAGTTATACTAATCACCCCCACAAGACTTTAAATTTGGACTCTTACTTGGGTCCTCACTCCACTTAAAAGGCAATCTGGACAAAACCCTTTTTATGTTAAGAACATAAGAAATTGCCATACTGGGTCAGACCGAGGGTTCATCAAGCCCAGGATCCTGTTTCCAACAGTGGCCAATCCAGGCCATAAGAACCTGGCAAGTCCCCAAACACTAAGAGGATCCCATGCTACTGATGCAATTAATAGCAGTGGCCATTCCCCAAGTCAACTTGATTAATAGCAGTTAATGGACTTCTCCAATAACTTCTCCAAATCTTTTTTGAACCCAGCTGCACTAATTGCACTAACCACATCTTCTGGCAATAAGTTCCAGAGCTTAATTGTGTGTGGAGTGAAAAATAATTTTCTCTGATTAGTTTTAAATGTGCTACTTGCTAACTTCATGGAGTGCCCCCAATCCTTCTGTTATCTGAAAGAGTAAATATTTGATTCACATTTACCCATTCTAGACCACTCATGATTTTAAGACCTTTAATATATCTCCCCTCCAAGCTGAACAGCCCTAACCTGTTTAGCCTTTCCTCATGAGGGACCTGTTCCATCCCCTTTATCATTTTGGTCACCCTTCTCTGTACCTTCTCCTGTGTAACTATATCTTTTTTGAGATGCAGTGACCAGAATTGTACACATTACTCAAGGTATGGTCTCAGCATGGAGTAATACAGAGACATTATAATATTTTCCACTTTATTCACCATTCCCTTCCTAATAATTCCTAAAATTCTGTTTGTTTTTTTGACTGCCGCAACACACTGAGCCGACACTTTCAATGTATTATCCACTATGATGCCTAGATCTTTTTCCTGACTGGTAACTTCTAATATGGAACTTAACGTCATGTAACTACAGCAAGGGTTATTTTTCCTTATATGCAACACCTTGAACTTGTCCACTTTCAATTTCATCTGCCTTTTGGATGCCCAATCTTCCAGTGTCGCAAAATCCTCCTGCAATTTATCACAATCTGCTTGTGATTTAACTACTATGAATAATTTTGTATCATCTGCAAATTTGATTACCTCACTCAATGAATTCCTTTCCAGATCATTTCAAAATATATTGAAAAGCATCGTCCAAGTACAGATCCCTGAGGCACTCCACTGTTTACCCTTTTCCACTGAGAAAATTGACCTACTCTCTGTTTTCTGTCTTTTAACCATTTTGTAATCCATGAAAGGACATCACCTCCTATCCCTTGACTTTTTAGTTTTCTTAGAAGCCATTCATGAGGGACTTTGTCAAATGCTTTCTAAAAATCCAAAAACACTACATAAACTGGTTCACATTTATCGACATGTTTATTAACCCCTTCAAAAAATGAATCAGATTCCTGTTCCTCACTAAACAAAATTTCTTCTACTTGTTGGCTGCTCTAACAGCATGTTAGCAGCTCTTTGACACTGAGGAGGAGTGATGGAGTTGTGTAGGTTAGACAAACCTCTACAGCTCAAGAACAGACATTGCTTGGGAGCAGGCAGACCTCTGCAGACTGGCTGCCTCCCTTGTACTGGCCTGGCATGTGGATCTGTATAATATCTGTTAGCTAAGGCTGATAGTGAACTGGTATTATACCTGCTAACCACATAATCCTCTGGCATACCCAGCAATGAGGCTTGGAGAGGAGAAATGTGCTCCCTGCATCTCCTCCACCGTGGCCGCCTGCATGCCAGGTGCTGCCATGGGCTCCGACACTCTCCCTACAGGATTGCACATAGGACTTAACGTTGTGTGTCATGGATAGGGATGTGAATCGTTTTTTGATGATTTAAAATATCGTCCGATATTTTTTAAATCGTCAAAAATCATTAAAGAGTACGATACAATAGAAATTCTCCCAATTTATCATGAAAAATCGGGTTTGTGTCCACTAACGGGAGTTATTTGGGGGGAGGGTGGGAAAACCGGCACACCAAAACAACCCCTAAACCCACCCCGACCCTTTAAAATGAATCCCTTACCTTCCCCCACCCTCCCAAACCCCCCCCCCCCAAAATGTTTTAAAATCACCTGGTGGTCCAGTGGGGGTGCCGGGAGCGATCTCCCACTCTCGGGCCATTGGCTGCCACTAATAAAAATGGCGCGGATGGCCCTTTGCCCTTACCATGTGACAGGGTATCCGTGCCATTGGCCGGCCCCTGTCACATGGTAGGAGCACTGGACGGCTGGCGCCATTTTTAAAGATGGCGCTGGCCGTCCACTGGATAATGGGACATAGTAGCCAAGACCCAACTTCAGACTGGCAACCCTGGTGCTGCTTTGGAGGAATAAGGTGTTAAGAATTGTGGACACTTGTCCTGAGGTGGTGTTGGCTCTACCTGTGGGGGTTGAGCCCCATAGGTCCCCACCGTCGGGAGGCGAGGCCAGCTGGGAAGCAGAGGCCAACAGGAACTTTGCCAGTACCAGCCTACACTCCCCGCAGGTTAAGCCCTTTGGTGCCAGGGCCGGCTGGTCTTAGGTGGGCCTCTGCATGGCTGGTCCCAGAGAAGCAGCCAGATGAGACAGAGAAAACCAGGGAGGTCAGGTCTGGTAAGGCGGCAAGTAGTGAGGGTCAAGTCCAGTACAAGGTTGTGGTGACTTCAAGAAAAGAGTGAAGCAGGCACTGTGGAGCAGGAGCGCTGAAGCAGGCTCTATGGAGCTGGAGGTCTGAAGCAGGATCCCATGGAGTAGGAGCACTGAGGTAGGCTCCGCGGAACAGGAGCACTGAAGTAGGATCCCGTAGAGTAGGAGCGCTGAGGTAGGCTCTGCAAAGCAGGAGGGCTGAAGCAGGCTCCGTGGAGCAGGAGTGCAGTAGCAGGATCCCATGGAGTAGGAGCATTGAGGCAGGCTCCGAGGAGCAGGCACGCTGAAGCAGGATGGATCCCATGGAGTAGGAGCGCTGAGGCAGGCTCCATGGATCAGGAGCGCTATAGCAGGATCTCGTGGAGTAGAAGTGCTGAAGCAGGCTCTGTGGAGCAGGAGCGCTGAAGCAAGATCCTGCAGACTAAGAGCATTGAAGCAGGATTCTGTGGAGCAGGATGCTGAAGCAGGAACCCGTAGAGTAGGAACAGCAGGTCAGGAAAGCTAAGGCAGAACCACCGAAGCAGGAACCAGGGAACTCATTGCCAAGTCAGTTAGTGGGGGAAAGAGGCCATCCTTAATCAGCCGAGAGGTCTGATGTCATCACCTGGTGATGGCTCTGAGGTTCCTGCCATTGGCCCTTTAAAACTTGGGATAGACTTAGTTTTTGGGTACTTGCCAGGTTCTTGTGGCCTGGATTGGCCAATGTTGGAGACAGGATGCTGGGCTTGATGGACCCTTGAACAGGACAGTGATAAGGCCTGATCTGAGTACTGTGTTCAGTTCTGGAGACTGTATCTCAAAAAAAAGGAGACAGGATGGAAGCAATCTAGAGAAAGATGACCAAAATGGTGTGGGGTCTGCACCAAAAGCGTTATGAGATGTGACTGAAGGACCCAAATATGTATATACTGAAGGATAGGAGAGGTTGGGGGTGATATGATCTAGACTTTTAAGTACTTGAACAATATTAATAATATACAGGAATTAAACCATTTTCGATGGAAAAAATACTGTAGAACAAGGGGGTCATAATATAAAGCTCCAAGGGAGTCCAGTGAGGACCAATGTCAGGAAGTATTTCTTCATGGGTAGGATGGTGGATTCATGGAATGCCCTCTTGCAGGAGGTGGTGAGGAAAGAGAAGGTAATGAAATTCCCAAATGAATGAGATAAATGGAAACGACACCTAATGGAGATGAAGAAAAGCAAAACCCGTGTTGATTACGGCAACTGTACAAAGCAATAATAAAATAATAATAATAATAATAATAATAGAAATTGCTGGGCAAGCTGGAAGGACCGCTTGGGTCTTTTTCTGCCAACGTTCACTACGTTCTATGTTACTGTTTTGCTATGATTGGCAATTTGGATTTAAGTTGTAAATCCAGGGTTTTGGTATCACAGCTTGCGGACCAACCAAGGGTGCAATATTTAAGAGCAGAATATGATCCTCTCAAAAAAAATAAAATAACCTTTTGAATACACCTGGAGATCTTCACAATAAAGCATATACATTTATTATAATACAAAATTGGGCATGTGATTCTATAATATACTGATTATGTGCATAGCACTGAAATACTTTAACATTTTTTTGAAAGACGTACGTATGACCTCCTCCATTTCTAGTATAAGTTGCAGCCTACTAATATTGCATTAATTCAAAGGAAAGAAAAAAGGAGACTGCAATTTGGATGGTGTTCCCATTCATCAGCAAATAGAGTTTTGACTCATTGACCAGGTAGGTCACCTTTTAATTGGTCAGTAAGAAAAAACACAAGTACAGAAGAAGTGCGATGCTGAGTCAGGCCCATGGTTCATTAAGCCTAGACCTCTATGTCCGACAGTGGCCAGTCTAGATCACGGAGAAGTAGCCAGTGGATTCTACTGGGGAGATAACATTCCCCCTTGCTCACTCTCAAAAGGAAAAAAAAAATCCCATAGCCTCCAGAAACTTGTACAAACTATATATCCTCTGACAACAAATGCCACAGTTAATTGTGCATTGAGTTAAAAACAAAACAAAAAAAAACCTTCTTAAATATATTTTAAATCTCAACCGGTTGGCTTCATGGAGTGTCCCCTAGCTCTCGTACTGTGTGAAAGAAAGAAACATCCTTAAAACCGTGGTTTGATAAGTTAAAGGCGCTGCTCTCATCTGCACATGCTCCACAGCACCGGTCCTGGCCTCTGTTTGCATGCAGCTGTTCTCAGGTAGAGAGAGTCACAAAACCCACTTTTTTTTGGATCGACTCTAAAGAACTTAGACGAGGAAGAAAAGAAAGGAAGAAAAGAGCAGCGACGTTTTTTGGTTTTTTTTTTTACCAGTATGGAAGAACAGAAAGATAAGAGAGAGGCTCGTTCTGCAATAAGTAGCCTGCAGCTCTGTCAGGTAACGTTTCCTTAGATGGCATCCCCCCGCCATCTCCCCTCCCTCCAGCTTCCAGATCTCTCTTTACCTGTTCCCCCCCCCCACACACACACATTTCTTATTGGGCAGGGACATGAAAGTGAATTACTGGTCAAAGTCAATAATTAGGGGCTTCTCGGGTGGCTGGGCGATCTGATGATGCTTTTGCCAGTCAGTGGATACAGCAGGCTTCTCCATTCCAGGCACATCATTTTTCTGCTGATGACAGCCTCATGCCTTCATCCATCACATTTACATTTCAAACTGCCATGCTGCTGCTATTGATTCATTATTGATCAACCCTTGGCCACTTGCAAGCTTCTCTGATCTCGCAGCTCAGGTATCCGGCCAAGTCCTTTATTCAGAAAGGAAATATGTAAGCGTGAGTGTATCTCTATATCTGTCTATCTATCGATCTCTCTCTCTCTATATGTATATGCATGTATAGAGTGGTCCATCGTTATTATAAATGGATCAAAACATATTTTTCATTTAAACAAGATTAGTTACAGCAGATTTAGGCTGCTCTAGGAAATCCTATACAAATTTTACTTTCAGGATGACTGTGTTTTTTTTTTTTATTACCAAGGTTTGTTTGCTAAAATGAAGTTTGTACTTTGTTTATAAAATGTAATCATTATTACAACCTTCTAATTAACTAATCTGAAAGGAATATAACATATGTAACCTCACCCCAGTGTGCATGCTTGGCATGGGTGGGGCCATAAAGCTATTTATAATCTCTTTGGGGCAGGGACCCTGGCTAGCTCTTCTACTTCCCTTAACTCCCAAGGGATGGATCCTTTCGACTGGGGGAGGAAAGGGTCCTTTCAGGTCCCGGTGCTGGGTGATTGACTTCCTCCCTGGAATTCCCTGGGTGAGGTGAATTTTTACACTCTTTGTGCTGTGTGCCCAAAGAAGACACAGCGACCACTGGATTAGTGTCCAAAATAATGACTTCACTGTAGAAAGTGACAGATTATAGGAACAATATATATAAAACTGACAACACCACATTCTGGCTCTTTAGTACATTTCTTGTTCCTCTATCCTTGCAAGAGGCTTTTGAACAGGCCTGGGATCCAACCACCCTCCTGGGTTAGGTTAAGTGGTGATCCCCCTTGGTCAGGGCCCCTTTAATGGATGGGAATACCCTTCCCAGATGACAAAACTGTCTCTGCACAGAGACTGATTTATTTCTCTCTCTCCCCAGGGTTTTGAAGACTGTGGATGGGTGTTCTCTCTGGTAGATGGATTCTTATTCACAGTTACATGTCCTTTGTCTTGAAGGAGATCCCTGATGGAAGGGATCTTGGATGGAACTGCAGGTCTCACAGGTCCACAGGTGAGTAGGAAGAGGGGCAGAAAAGATGCTTCCTCCCAGGTCTTCAAACATAACTTCTTCAGTTCTCCAAAAATAAATAACACTGGAAATCCCTTGCAACAGGTTACTACCACTTCAGGGGCAGGTCTCCCATATCCCTAGGCATCTGCCGCATAGGGCTCCCCAGCCCCTGTGTCCTGGAAAGACCCAGGTGTTCAACAAAGCTCTTACCAAGCCAAAGTCCAAAAATGCAAGTTAGTCCCTGAATAACCACTCTGTACCTTGGGTGGAGAGCTCAGCAGCGGAGTCTTGGACCATGCTGAAGTATCGCGGATGGATTCCAAGGCCCAGGTAGGTCAAAAATGCAACTCAGAAAAATCTCCATCTTCAACTAAGATTGCCCCAAGAGCCCTTTGTGGAGTTCTGCTATAAAACCTTCTGCAGGGGATATCCATTACAGCATCCTCAATCAGAGGGGCCGCCAGTGAATGGATGCTCCCCCTAATTATCTCTCTAACTGCACTAACATGTATTGTCCCAGGGTTTACTGATAACCTGGAAAGGTGCCCGGGTTACACATATATAAATATAGAAAGCCTCTCTCTCTTCTTCTCCACTTCAGTAGCAATGGGAAAGTTGGCTTCCCTCTTTTCTGATTCTTTTCTTCATCAGAAGCAGTGGCTTCTTTCCAGTGATGCTCTGATTCAGTGGCAGTGGGGTATGTGTCTTCTTTCTTCTCTGGCTCCTTTTGCCTTTAATGTCGGGTGGCTTCTATCCTTCAGTAGGAGTTTGAACAGAAAAAATGTTTAATTTCTACAAGGCCTTCTGCATGTTACTAGCCCCCTTTCTTGTACAGCTCTTCAATTACTTGGGGATCTCTGGGGCTTCCAGTGGCTTATCTAATAGACGCGGTAATCACAGTTCTTGACAAGAAAGGTAGTGGGTCATACCTACCCATATCTCTTAACTTAGATGTTACAATTCTGGTGAAAACTTTTCAACTCCACCAGCTAACTCCACCAGCTAACACCAGCTGCCCCTACTCACCTGAAGCTATCACCGCACCATCGACCGCGAAGGGAGGCCTGCGCGATCAGCGCCCAGACCCGTCGGCGTAAGGCCTTTTAATTTCCCTTCCCCCCGGCGAGCCCGACCGTCGATCTCGCGGCTGAGCGGCAGCCCCACGACTCCAAGGCACGCCCACCAACGCGAACAGCCAATCAATCTGGAGAGAGACTTTTAAAATTCTTCACCCTCTGGCGTCGCGCGCCAGCGTCGCGCGACAAAGGGGCTGGCCCCTTTGTGCACCCCTTCGTGAAGCCACTGAGACCTAGAAGAAGCTACGTCGCAGAGGTAACTCACATAATCAAATTGCACTCTGAGATCTCCGTTTCAGATAAGCTTAAAAACAAAACGAAACCTTCAACCTAATTTTCCACATTTAATCGTCCTTAAGCCTTACTCATTATCTAACACTCACATTTCTGACATAACCGATAAAGACTCTCAAATACCTTCACTCATTACCCAATCTTCAAACATCATCATTCACTCATCCGACAGCACTCAATCACTCAGAACTCATTCAATATCACTAAACTTCCAGCTTTTTTTACCTGGACTTCATTTAACCGACTTTCAACTTACAACCTTCAATAATACATCTTCACTCAGACTTATTCAACCCCAACTTACATCAACTGATCATCATTCTTCATAAATCAACCTAATTTCAACCCAACTCAACCTCTCTCTACTACTCGCAATCTTCACTCGATTCGCTTTCAACCTCCAGCAACTCCCAGATATCATCAATAAGTCATCATTCAGACTTCAGCTCATATCTGCTTCAAGCTGACTCTATCACCACTACTGCTATTACTGCTGCACGTAAGAAGAAGACCTACGCGTTCAGCTATTTAATCTCAAACCTTATCCAACATGGATCACCCCAATTACTACAAAAAAAATCAAAAAAAAAATCACCTAATAAATATCCCACTTCTCAAACAAGCAAAAAACTTTCTCTACCTCACTTTCCTCCTGATAAATGCTCAATCGCTAACAAAGAAACTAATGCTAATATCAGACTTGATAAACACAAAGAACCCTGATTTCTTTGCAATAACTGAAACGTGGCTTAAAGAAACTGATACGTTTCTCACAAATCAACTAACTAACAATGATTATGACTTATTCTCCATCCCACGAAAATCACGCAGAGGGGAAGGACTTCTATTCCTTATAAAAAAAACATTATAACATGAAACTGATACATCAAACCCTCCCTTCAAAATTTGAAATTGCGCTACTGGAATCTAATTCTCTTCAAATCTGCTTGATATATTGCCCCCCAAAACTCCTTGACACTGAGATCACCCTGATTGAATTTCTCATAACCAATATCAATGTTAAAAAACCTTCCATTATACTTGGAGACTTTAACCTCCACACCAATAACTCTCCCAGATCCCAAAATTATCAAACACTTTTCGACATGCTCTCCAGCCTCAACATGACTCAAATCATAAACAACCCCACTCACAAAGCTGGTAACACCCTAGATCTAATTTTCACCAACCATTACTTTTATAATCATACTACATCTATCAAACCCGTTCCTTGGTCTGATCACTATCTCATTAAATGTAATGCTCAAATTATCTCAAACAACTTATCTGAATACAATACACCACTATCTTTCAAATACAGACCCCCTTCCAACTCAACTCCCTCAAACAAGAACTGGGAAAACAACTCACAAATTTAGACTTATCCAGTATCCATAATGCTACCCAGTCCTGGTTTCATCTAACAAAACAAACTGCAAATAACATAAATCCAGTGAAAACAAAAATTATAAAACACAACAGAGCAAAAAACAATCCCTGGTTCAACTCTGAACTCTCAAATTTAAAATCTAACCTCAGAAAGTTGGAAAAAGAATGGCGCAAATCCAAATGCCAAATAACCACTCAAAGATATCGCTCAAAACTCGCTGAATACAAAAAAGCAATCCTAAATGCCAAACGTGACTATTATAGCATAAAGATCAAAAACGCCACAAATAAATCAAATTCCCTCTTCAACATAGTAAAGAACCTTATAGAAAACAACAACACTAGCAAACCAACCTCCAATACTAACAACTTGAGCCAAGACCTAGCAAAGTTCTTTAAAAACAAAATTGACAAAATCTCAGACTCTTTTAACAAAACTCCTTCTTTTAAGATCCCTTATAATACTTCTCCATCAACTTCCTGGTCGAAATTTGAGCCAATTTCCAGCATTAAATTAGAAAAGCTGCTTCTAAAAATAAACCCAGCCCGACACGAACTAGATTCTATACCTACCAGAATTCTAAAGGAAATTTCACATATTATTTCTCCCTTACTAGCCTCAATTATAAACAAATCACTTGAAGAGGGTCTTCTCCCATCTAATCTGAAAACTGCAACTATTACTCCTATCCCAAAGAAAAAGAACATAGATCCCAATGATCTAAATAACTATCGTCCTATCTCAAACCTTCCATTACTTGCTAAATTAATTGAGAAAACTGCTTTGCTTCAACTAAATGAACATCTTGAAAACAACAACATACTTCACCCCGCTCAACATGGCTTCAGAAAGAACCGCAGCACTGAAACCCTTCTGTTAAACCTAACAAACAAATTAATAAGAGGCTTTGATAACAATCTGAACCACTTACTAATTATGCTCGATCTATCTGCTGCCTTCGATACAGTAGATCACAATCTACTAATATCAAGCCTTGCCAACATAGGTCTTACTGGAAATACCCTTGATTGGTTTACTTCATTTCTAAAAGATAGGTTTTTCAAAGTCACCTTTAATGTCTCATCTGATCCCTACCCTCTAGATACAGGAGTACCACAAGGATCCACCTTATCTGCCATCCTCTTTAATATTTATCTTCTACCACTCTGTCACTTCATCTCCAATCTTGGCATCACCTTCTTTCTTTATGCTGACGATATTCAACTACTCATCCCCATAACATCTACCATTGAAGAAGCTATATATCTCACAGTAAAATACCTCAATGCAATCAAAACTTTCCTCAACCATCTAAAACTATGTTTAAATATGAACAAAACCGAATGGATCTTAATAAAAAGAAACTTCTCAACTCATTCCTCTCAAATTCCTTACATTAAAATCGACAACTCCAACATTCAAATGAAAAATCCAATAAAGGATCTTGGTATCTGGATTGATTATGACCTGAGCTTTAAGAATTGCATAGCTATAAAAACGAGAGAAGGCTTTCATAAACTCCAGATCCTCAAACATCTCAAATCATTACTGTACCTGAATGACTTCAGAACAGTTCTTCAGACCCTCATTTTCTCAAGCCTAGATTATTGCAACGCAATTTTCTTAGGACTACCTAAATCCTCCCTAAAATCTCTACAATTACTTCAAAATGCTGCTGCATGAGTGCTCACCGGAAAAAGGAAGTTTGATCACATCTCCCCAACCCTAAAAAACCTTCACTGGTTACCAATTTCACAAAGAATCAAATACAAATCCTTAACCATTCTACATAACGAAATTTACAAAGACAACAATTCATCCCTGGACAACATGATTGCAATTCACAAGTCACCCCGCTCTTCAAGATCTTCTGACAAATTACAGCTATTCATTCCTCCTCTCTCATCTGCAAAACTATCCTCTACTAGACATAGAGCCTTCTCTATAGCTGGACCAATAGAATGGAACTCTATTCCAGGATACCTAAGTTCCATCAAAGACTCCAAAACATTCAAAAAAGAACTAAAAACATGGTTGTTTAGACAATCATACACAGACTGATATGACCTATATATACCAATATCAATATCAACCTTCATCTTGAACCCAAATACTTCTTTAACAAGTTTATTCTAAATTAAGCCTTACATTGTCTCATTCTAACATGTTATACTCTGCCTTTGCCGAGATGTTACATATTTCTTTGTATTGTGTTATAATTTATAACCTGTTCATTGTATGAATTTGTTACACTGTAAACCGGAGTGAAGGCATTCAGCTATACTTCGGTATAAAAAAAAAAAAAGAATATAAATAAAACTCTAGCTCAAGAGAATGATGACTTTTCTTATTCACTCAGACCAGATGAGCTTCATTAATGGTAGGGTGTCAACTTCAAATTCCAGATGCTTGTTCACTAGTATTCACCTGGTGTGAGCAAGCCGATTCTCAGGCCTAGCGACATCACTGGACACAGACGAGGGTTTTGACCAGCTATTCTGACCTTTCCTTTTTTGCCATTTTGTGCAAGTACGGTTACATTGCTTGAATGGAAGCGATGAAAAGGAATCCCAGGGCACAAATAATAATTAATGGACAAATCTCTTATTTCTAGATCTGACGGGGCACTCGCCAGGGTTTCCCATTATCTATGATATGGCTATAAAGCCTTTTTCACAGATAGGCAGGGATTGGGATTCCACAGTAATATCTGACTTTTCTAGACAGTTCCTATAGGATTTCCCTGTATTTTTTTCTTCATCTACATTTCCATGTCAGTTCCTGCACTTCAGTCCATTATTAATCAGTAAAGCTCTGTCTTCGGCTATACAACTAACTTGTCAAAATCAGAGAACTTACCAGTGCATCCATACTTGTGCATTCCTCGATGTCTAAGAATTTAAGCCAGCCAGGAAGATTCACATACCAGGGCCTTCCTAAAAGACATTTTTTCAGGCAAACTTATTCTTGGTGATTTCATAGATTAAAAAAGATACAGGAAATTGGGTGCATCTTCTATTGTCATGAGCAGATCATATAGATCTTTTAAAGATAGCTGTACACCTCTGCTTGTTATACTTGTCCTAGCTCAGCCTGTAGAATATCCAAGAGGTAGTTTTTACAGAGAAAGTCCACGGCCCCCTGAGTTGACGTCCTAGCTTGCCTGTCCTATAAAGGGCTCTTCAGCTCTGCATTGGGCCTTTCACAAGGTCTCTTGTTCTGGTCTCTTGTTCTGGCTGCTCTTTTGTTCCAGGTCTTCGTTCAGCATTGAGTGTCCTTGGTCCTGGTTCCAATGTTTGATATCTTCAGTCTTCAGTCTGTTCAAGTCTTTGGAATTCCTTCCTTGGTTTCAGAGACCTGTTCTGAGTTCCAGAGTCCCTGTTCCAGAGTCCTGTCCCTGGTCTTTGGGGAGCTTGTTCGAACCTACAGTCCGTCCTGGTTTTCAGTGTCTGCTTGGACTTTTGTCTTCAGTCTTTGTCTGGACCCTTGTCGTCAGTCTTCTGATCTATGTCTTCAACACCCATCTGGCTCCTTGTCATCATCTGTCCCATGCCTGGATACGTCCATCCGCCAGTGGTGCAGGCCTTACGGTCTCTGCTCTCCAAGGTTGCACTGTGGCACAGGGTGTCACACATAAGCTGTTCCCAGATGGTTTTGGTCCAAAAGGATCTTCGGAGTGGCTGGAGGGCTACCCCCAGAGACAAGCCCTGGCTGCTGGTTCTCTGACAAAGAGCTCAATAACAATATTATTAACATACACTTGCAGCACTGCTGCCAGAGTAATGCTGGAAACGGCTGAGAGTAGGTGAGGTACTACTGCATTCCTGGCTGTGGTTTCATGGGGGGAGATTTTTTTTTATTTTTGTAGTCACTTAACTGGATATATTTTGAATATAGCTAGTTAAGTATTAATTTATCCTACTAAATGCAGCCGGATAACATTAAAAATGCGCTGAGGCAGTCCTAGAGTTATCCGGCCAAAATAGATGGATACCACTGAATACCGGTTAAGTTTGTCAGATCATTTTTCTCCACCCAGGATTGCCTTCAGCTCACCTTTTTGTTATATCCAGCCAAGTTTTAACCGGATAATAACTTATTCAGCTAAAACTTGGCCAGTCAGTTGGGGGATGTATTTAAATCTCAGGTTTATCAGGATAAGGAGTATATTTACTGAGCTGTGATAAGCATATACAGGTGAATTTTAAAAGCCCAACGCATGCCAATACTGGGAGATATGCACACAAGTCGGGCTGGCATATGCTGAGCGGATTTTAAAATCTGCCCAGATATGCGTGTAATTGCCACAGCACACTAATGAAAAGTGAAAAAAAAGGAGCAGGACATGTTCTGGGTGGGGCATTCCTGGATTTTAACTTGAAATTAACAGGTAACATGTAACATTCCTGTAACATGTTACGTTACATGTACATGTTACATGTAACATTCATGTAACATTCATGTATTCCTGGATTTTAACTTGAAATTAACATGTAACATGTAACATTCCTGTAACATTCCTGTAACATTCCTGGATTTTAACTTGAAATTAACATGTAACGTAACATTCCTGTAACATGTTACGTTACATGTACATGTTACATGTAACATCCATGTAACATTCATGTAACATTCCTGGATTTTAACTTGAAATTAACATGTAACATGTAAATTAACATGCTCATTTCCCCGAGGCTTAGGCCTCTTTTCCCATTCTTATTATTATTAAACTTACTCTTTTTAATATTATGTTATATCTACCACATTATATGGTAGTGTTTTCTCTTATATTGCTAAAGTTTTCACATATCTGTCTTATTTCCCCGCACGTTCCTTGTTCCAATGTTACATTTCCCCACACTGTTTTATTTTCCCCGAAGGTTCTTTGTTCCTATGTTTCATTGTATATGCCTCCCGGCGACTGTTTTCAGTTCCATGTAAACCGGTGCGATATGTATCCTGTACAGGAGCATCGGTATAGAAAAGTTAAAAATAAAATAAATAAATAAATGTAAATACTTATGCACACAGGCACACGCCAGGATCCCCTGCCACATAACTATACTTCTGCCATGGATGTTGTGTAAGTTATAAAATAAAGGTAAGCAGACAAATCGGTGGGGGTTTTAAGGGTCGAGGCTAACAGGGGAGAAGGGAGGCTATTAAACTAGAGGGAAGTCCTATCCCTTACCTGGGCAAACTGGAAATGAACTGGGAAAACTGGTTATGGCATTGGTGCACGTCTTTTAAAATTCACCTACTTACGTGGCAGAAGTGGCATTTGTGCGCATAGGTGCGCATCCACATAAAATTGCGCACACGTGTGTGAAGTCAGGCTATTTTATAACATGCGCACATATACGCCCGGATGTTATAAAATGGCTGCATCCCTTGGTGCGAGCCAATGATCGTGCGCACATGTGTGCCTGCGCGCCAGTTTGAAAGTTAGCACCCCAATGAGTGAAAAACAGTGTATATCATGCGAAAAATTCTGTTTATCGTGTGACATACATCTATCGTGTCAATATCGCATGATATTTCTCCCCCCAAAAGTGCATATTTAAATGAGCTGCTTTGCATGCATAAGCTTTGCAAATGCACTCAAAGCAGCTATAAATACCTAAATTTATGTAAATATAATAACATGGCCTGCTTCTAATAATGCAAGCTACATTATTTACTGAAAAGTAAGCTTCAACTCAGGAGTTGTAGCTAATGTTTTCCAGAGGCACTGGGATGCTAATGCTCATGCCAATGTCTTTGGGATACTTCTTAAAGGGCCAGCAGCAGCCCAAAAACACTCCCATCCCACCATGTAAAAGACCTCTGCCCATCTCCCGCCATCTCCACTGGTGGCCCAGAAGTAAAAAAGTGTCAAAAAACAGATTTTACAGTCGCGTGAGGACACCTTGTCCTTACCTAAACCCCCTTCTCTTTCACAATACATAATCCCCCCATTGTCTCCTGATCCAACCCCCCCACATCTCCAGTAGAAGGCAGGCCCCCTCCCAATCCCTCCTACCCACCCAAGCACCCCTTAGACTCCTGTCTCGCTGCTGCTATTTTTAAATAGGCAAACCAACCATACAAAAAAAAGCCCATTCCAAAAAGTGCACCCGATAAATTATTTCACAAAAAATATACTTTTCAAAGCACAAGGTGTTTCTTGCAGAACATTAGAAATATTCAAAATTTGATAAAAGGGTCTTCAAAACACTGAGTGGTTATTTTGTCATTGCATTGTTTTCTTCCGCTTTATCAGTCATGCAAAATCATTGGTCCCAATATAAATAATTTCTATCTTTTTAAAATTTTCATTTGCTGATAAATATTAATAATAGTACTTTCCATGTATGTGCTTATGAATCTATACAATACTTACATTTCTATATTAGCCTGACATAGCACCCAAGTTCATCAGGGGCTGAATCTCAGTTCACCTCACCAACCTGTGCTCTCTGAAACATACAAAGCAGGATTCAAAATGCATCATGGAAGCTTTTCTCCAAGGTAAGCATTACGGGTTCAGCATAAACCATCACTCTCTCATTAGGAAAATTACTGTTAGTTGGCTAAAGTCTCAACGTTTACGAACTGAAGCAGAGCGCAGGCACTTCATGCTTTGCTCATTCAGCAGCCATTTTAGATGGTTGGCACTATCCTCGTCAACTCAAGTATGAGCTCACTTGATAATGTTATCGTTGTTGTGGTGACATCATCATGATGCTGACCAGAAATGTAAATCCATGAATATTGCCCACTCTATCTCTTTATTCAAATCAAAATGGGGCAATATATCCAGACCTGTTCTGTTCTTGCCAAGTTAAAACACCCTATCTCCCCCTCTTCAATGTGCCAGCACATCTTCCAAAATTGCCCATTGCATGTCTGTAACAGTATGTCCGTGTTCCACAAAATGGGACACAATCAGTGCCTCCATTTTGCCATATTCAAACAACTCTTATGCTCTATGAGTCGTGTTCTGATCATACGTTTAGTCGTACCAATATAATAAAGACCACATGTCTTTCCATTATCAGCTGTCCATGTGTCCAGGCCTCGCTAGGCAGCCAGGAACCCACTATATTGCCAAGGATACCCTAAATTCCCGGGTTTAGATTGGGAGGGGGGTATTTGGATGGGGAGTGACAGGTAGGGGTCGAGGTGTCACTGTGCGACTGGAACATTTCTTTTTTTTTTTTTTGCTTTTGGGTTGCCCTTAGAGGGAGTGAGGGGTTGGCTGGGGTCCTGCCAGATTCCGGGGAGGGGGATTTAACACATCATAGGGTGATGGTGGTGGGGTGCTTAGGGCTACTGCTGGCGACCTTGGGCGGCCATCATCACGTGATTTTTTTTTTTCCCCCCATGTCTCTGTGATAATTTTTTCTGTGGTATTTTACTGTGGAGGCTGAAAAATATCACAGGCCATGGTAAAACTCTGCAGCGAAGTCCCTGTAGTTATTTTCCCTTCTCAAAAAAAAAAAAAAATACCACAGCATAGCAAATGACCCCCTAAGTTTGGGACTTAGATGAACAAATCCTCTTGAATATTGACCTCATAGATATCCCATCTGGTATTCCATTCTCAGCAGTTCTAGCCCAAATTGGAGTGTGTTTGGGTCTTTGGACTTTTCATATATATGTAGTGGCACTGTAGATACAATCAAGATTTCTGGTGTCTTATGGAGCACGAAGTTACAGCTATTATTAGCACTGCACTCATGCTGTCTCCTTTTTTATGGCTATTGGGGTTTTCTGATGTGCTGAAATAACTCCTCCCAACCAGAAGAAGTTGTTTTCGCATCTTTCATCATGTGGCCAGGCTCACAGTTATTTACTTCTGGAAATCAAAGCCCCAGACGTAGTGAAAATTGCTTCATTGGAGAGACAAACTTCATCACTTAAAGGAATAGACTTAGTTTTTGGGTACTTGCCAGGTTCTTATGGCCTGGATTGGCCTCTGTTGGAAACAGGATGCTGGGCTTGATGGACCCTTGGTCTGACCCAGTATGGCATTTTCTTATGTTCTTATAAGAGCTGGACAAATATGATACAATATGGGGCTGTTACTGGTAATGGAGAACCTGATGGGTGTAGTGTTATGTTTTTCTTATGTTTTTCTTGTAAAATTGTTTGCAAAATGTGCTTTTTTTTTTCTTTCCTCTATGCAAGTGGATTGGAAAGCTGTTACAAAGAGTTTTAAAATAGCTCATTTTCCCTATCAAAGGGGGAAATGGACCAGGGAATTGAGAAAGATGGCCTTAGCTTCTCCGTCCTTCAGTACATGGGCAGAGGAAGGCGGCCCTGCTCCTCTTTGTGGCAGGCAGGTGGCTCTGTCTTCTCTCCTTCAGTGGGAAGGAGTCCTCACTTTCTTTGTTCCTCTCTTTGGGTTATTGATGGTTGAAGGAAGATGGCTCTGATTTCTCTTGGCTTTGATCATCAGGTTACGTGAAAAGGCCCCCTTTTGCCCTGGCTCATCTGCCCCACCAGCTCTCCCTTTTGAGGAAGGGGAGGTAGGTGGTACCAGGTGGTCTCTCCAGGAAGTCAGCTGCACTCAGTGCTGGCTCCTCTCTTAAACAGGTGAGCAGATGGAAGCCTGTGACCCGTATTCTCTCAGGAGGGAAAGAGGTAGAGATAGGCAGTCATAGCTTCTTTCTCCCTCAAGTGGACAAAGGTGAAGGAAAATGTTTAGGCTCCTGTCCTAGTCCTCTCTTCTCAGTGTGTGGGTGTGTGTGGGGAGGGAGAGGACGGGGAGGGAGGAGAGAGGGGGAGGTAAGAACAGTATTGCTCCAATTTCTTTCTCCTTCTCCGAGTGAATGGGCTGAGAGAGCTTGGTCCTGGTCAATGATCAGATGACTTTTGCAGCTTCCTTCTTAAGTGAGGACCAAAGGACAAAGGAAGATAGCTGTGTTCAGCCCTCCCTCTTTGGTGAGTGAGCAGGTACGTGGCATGATGGAAGTTCTTCCCTCCGAAGTGACAGCAAGGAGGTGCTGGTGTTCTCTTATGACTATCCTGTAAGAGCTCTGCATAGGCCCCCAGGTTGACAATAGCTTATATAGATGTAACTGTATTTCTGCATTTGCTCCCCAGGTAATTATTTAGCTTATCTATCTATCTATCTATCTATCTATCTATCTATCTATCTATCTATCTACCTCCAAATAACCATCATACTTTTATTTAAACCTCGATTTAGAAGCATGTCATGTTGCATTTTGCATTTTTTGAAACCTGTGCAAATTCACATGAAAAAGAGCCAGCCAATGACAGAAGGAGTCACCTCAGGGGAGGGGGGGGGAGGGGGGGGGAATGCAAATATCTGCACCTGCACCCATGTGAACCGGTACGAGCATTTACAGCAAACTCTTTCCCTTTCCTAGTTTCAGAAAAGAAAGGACAATCATCCTGCCGTATGAAATCACCACCCACTCAAGCATGGACAGCTCTGGAATGATAAAACAGAACAGATTTTTCTCCAAGCTGACATACCTTATTGTGTTTCTCTGCTAGCAGTGGCACATCGTACTGCCTTCACCATGACATCGCAGGCGCTTTACAGCAACATATTGTGCCTAATAGATTTGGTATCTCTGTATGTTTCTGTGCATAAACAGTGGGCACAGAGCTCCTGTTTATTAGTTTCATTAAGCGTCAATGTTGTGTAATAACCACTTAACTAATACTCAACGAAGTACTGAAAATGTAACTTGGTTTTTTTTTTAATGAATACTACTTTACCGTTTATTGTATATTTCTTTATTTGAAATGTAATATCAAGAACATGATTAAAGAGCAGAATTCCACTTAAAACAATATTAAGATCTTTCTTGATGAACCAGGCTTTCATATAAAAACCGTGCCCTAATTTTAAGATCTTAGTTTCCAAGTTGGATCCTGGGCAATAGTTGCGCTTATATTTTGTCTATTAAGTTATATTGTGTTCTATTTAATGATGCTTCATAATGTTATGTTTTTTACTGTAAATTGCTCAGGGCTTGTACATGAGCAATTAAGACATTTTAATAAATACAAATACCATGAAGGAAATACAATAAAGAAAAAAATAAATTACAAATAGTAAATCATAGATATAGTCATCCCATATTAGAGCAAAGAAAGTGGGCTAAACAACGAAGAACACAAACAAGAAAAGAGTTCAGACAGGCGAAACAATGAAACAGTACTGGAAAAAACTCGTTAGTTAACTCGTTAGAAATTACAGATGCTCCAGCCACAGCTCTGTTCTGTAAAAAGCCTTCTAGCTGGTCTGGATATGAATACTATTTTAATGAGATTCTACTGATTTTAATATAGATCACAAAGGAAAGGCTCCACATTTTGCTTGTTAAGAGAAGTTCGGATGGGACCATTGCAATCTACTGGGTTGCTTCTTTCTTCTTCTCTGTTGCGTCTCTACATTCTAAGAAAATTGCTGCCTGCCCAGTATGTTCCTTGGTGATCTTTCTTACAATGCATTTGAATCTGATTATAGACCACTTTTCACAGATGAAGACCATTCATTTTACAGTTTAAAGTTTCCAAACTTGAGCACGAGGACTGTCACAAAGAAAATGATTCAGTACTCCATCCCTCAATTTGCCTCCAGCTCAGCTCTCCCACCTATCAGCGGCAGTGGCTCTAGAACAACGCTCCCGCCGGGTGGTATGGGCTCTGCCACAGCATCTGTCTGGACCTTGTGCCTGTGGGATTTTGCTGCCCCCTCAAATTTTGCCTCACTATGTGACTGCATAATTTCCTAAAGGAAGCACTGGCCCTGATTCTGACTGTGATAAGCAATCAGAAGTTACAACCCTGAAATGAAGGCGAGGGGATAACTTGTATGGACGGGCAGTTATAAATCTAAAGCACCTTGCTGAGCAGATTGGATGGACCATTTTGGTCTTTATCTGCCATTAATTACTATGTTGCCGTGTTAGCAGGCGGATGATGAGGAGAAATATCGTTCATTTATTTCCATTTGATGTCCTGCCTTTTGCCAAAAGCCTTAAAGTGGTGAATAATAAAATCATCACAACAGAGAAACAAAATACAGAACTGAATATCTAAAACTGCAGACTACAAAATGGCTGCCATAATCCCCATAGAACAATAACCCTAAATGCAGCTTCTCTGACACAGCTAAACTGTGACTGTTGAGATACTCTGATTACATGGATAAACAGCAATTTGCATGCATAGATCGGCTGTCTGAAAACTGATCTCCCGCAATAGGCCAAAAAATGTATATGGTCTTGTAAAACATACATACTTTGTCATTAGGGGAAACATTCCTGGGGGGCGGGGGGTTTGGCTAGAATCAGAAAATAACCAAGGTAGATTGCATTTTCAAGTCCGCATGCGTAATTTTCCATAGAAAATTTACCTACACAAAAAACAGATGCAGAAGTCCACAGGCAATTTGTATCAACAGCAATTTGAAAAGAGATGTTTGTGCGTGCTCTCCCTTGATATTCGGTGTAAAGTCTGCATGTAAAAAATACCAATGGATTTTGTTCCAAAGGGGACATTTTGAAAAATGCAACCATTAAGACGTAAGAGTATGTAAGCAGTGGGAAAATGTGCCTGGTAAGATGGCAGAATCTTCTGGATTCTCTATCATTTGAGGTTTTTAGGGGCTCATTAAAACCACATGGTTTTAATGGGCTCCTAAATAAGGTATGGAATGGCCTAGGTCTGAGCGTCCCAAATGTATCCTGGAAACCCAAACAACTAACTGGATATTCAGGATATCCATAATGAATATGCATGAGATGAATTTGCATATAATGTCACCGATGTGGACAGATTTATTTTATGCATATTCATTATGGATATCCTGAATATTACGCATGCGGACTTGAAAATGCAATCTACCTTGGTTATTTTCTGATTCTAGCCAACACCCCCCCCCCCCCTCAGGAATGTTTCCCCTAATGACAAAGTATGTATGTTGCACAAGACCATATAAAGTTTTTGGTTTATTGCGGGAGATCAGTTTTCAGACAGCCAATCTATGCCTGCAAATTGCTGTTTATCCAGGTAATCAGAGTATCTCAACAGTCACAGTTTAGCTGTGTCAGAGAAGCTGTATTTAAGGTTATTGTTCTATGGGGATTATGGCTGCCATTTTGTAGTCTGCAATTTTAGATATTTAGATTTTGTTTCTCTGTTGTGATGATTTTATTATTCACCACTTTAAGGCTTTTGGCAAAAGGCAGGACATCAAATGGAAATAAATGAATGATATTTCTCCTCCTCATCCGCCTGCTAACATGGCAACATAGTAAATAATGGCAGATAAAGACCAAAATGGTCCATCCAATCTGCTCCTAAATAAGGTCTGGAATGGTCTAGGTCTGAGCTTCCCAAATTTATCCTGGAAACCCAACAACTAACTGGATATTCAGGATATCCATAATGAATATGCATGAGATGAATTTGCATATAATAAGTCACCGATGTGGACAGATTTATTTCATGCATATTCATTATGGATATCCTGAAAATCCAACTGAGCAGAAGAGACCAGGATAAGTTTGGGAAGTCCTGGTTTAGGTACAGTAGGAATGGATCCTGTAAGGAAGCAGGGCGATAGATTAGATAAAGTCTGGAGGTTCTTTCTAGCCCTATATGATTCTATGTTTCTACGTTTTCATCAATGATGCCAGATGTTTATTTATTTAATCATAATTGCTTTGAGAACTAGTACAATAACTCCTTACCTCACAAGCTTTTGATTTAATATATTTGAAAGTGAGCATTTCCAGGCCTCTATTTCCAAATATATTGAGGTCAATATTAAAAACCCCTAAAAAGGATAAGTTATCCAGGATATTTAATGGGATAAGCAGTCCACTAAATATCGACAATTAAAGTTGTCTGGCTAACTATAGCAGGATAACTAAGATTATGCAGCTAAATTCAAAGAATATAGCCAGATAAATGCCAAGTGATAAAAAAAAACAAAAAAAAAAAAACCCTTCAGGGCGGGAGCTAGGGCTGTCTTCTCCTCCCCTGAGTGGTGTAGACAGTGGGGTTAGCAGGTCCATGACCCCCATGGCCACAGAACAGACATAGTCCTCATCACCCTGCTGTATGATCCTCAGATATTGTCATAGGAAGCACACCATGGTGCTAGTGCTGCTGGATTTCCCAGTAGATGTTGACACCATGGATCACACTATCATGCTATTACGGTAAGCAGAAGCTGGCCTAAGGGACAAGGTTCTTTCCTCTTTTTTCTCTGACAGGCAACAATCTGTACATTTCACTGATAACTCATCAACCCTCTGGGTCTTAACATGTGGGGATCCACACGAATATGTACTATGGCCTGTAGTTTTCAACATCTTCCTCAGGTCTCTGGCACAGCTGATCTAAACATTTGGCATAAAATCCACCTAGACTTGGTGAAAATGCAGACCTATACATTTTTTAAATAAAGAAACCAATGGATCTGGACCAATTAACAGCTATAAAAAACATTACCTGCATCTCACAGCCATCCAAGAATGGACAAAAATCAAAACCTTAATACAAAAATGTATTAAGGTTTTGGATACAAAATGTAAGCAGGCTGGTCTTTGACTTGAAAAATCCCTTTCAGAAAATATGAGATCCTTGCTGACAACTCAGTTCAAAAGCCTCAGAATCCTGCCGGACGTAGAACTAACCATGTTCCCGAAAATCCAGACAACGATAAAGAGCTGCCTCTTCCAAATCACATAAATTGTGAAGACTCTGCCCTTTCACTGAGAAGGTAGAACTAATCACTGGGGGAACCTCACATTTATACTATTGTAATGTACTTTATAAAAGGAGTACCAGAAAAGGCCCTTCACAAACTTCATCATGACCTTCATTGTGTATTAATGACACGCCTTTCCAGTCAGGGACTAGTTAAATAGCCTTTGCTGAGGTAAGATGTGCCATACAAAACTAACTACCCAGCATGAATGATAGAGATGCAAACCACATGACCATATTTTATTTTATTTATATTCTTCTTTTTGCGCGGATTACATTCAGGCACTATAGGTATTTCCCTATCCCATGAGGGTTTACTATCTAACAGGCTGGTTAACTAAAGTGATCTACCACATGTCCATGCATTAATAGTAAATATGCCCCATTAGAAACAATGGGAGTGACAGTACCACATTTTAGTGTCTCAGCCTGTAAGTTTATACCTGAGGCAACAGAGGATTAACAGGGTCATTCGTCAAAATGTGTTATGGCCTGTGATAATGCCATAACGCATGTGATATTTATTGCAATGCAATCGAGGGTACTATCAAGCTAGGGCGAGAGAACATTGTAGAAATCTCATCTTTGTGCGACTTTCCTCACTCCAAATGACGTGATCTGTACTGTGCTGTTCGTACGTCTCACTGTGCATGTAAAACTGGCCCCCAAACCCTAGACCACCACCAAAACCTCACCTTGAGTTACTAGCTGGCCCTTCTATAGCAGTATAAATAGTTGACTACTATGAGCACCTTATAAAGAGTTTCTCTCTCAAGTGAGAAACGCCTGTCTGGGCACTTTGCAGGGTGTGATGGTGCTAATATGGTACAGTAACTCTTAAATTATCATAGCCATGCCCCTTTTCCTTATCATAGTTGTTATTCATTTGAAAATTATGACATTTTGGTGAATCTAGGCCAAAGTTACTTACCCAAGGTTTCTCTGGTTTGTAGCCCACTGTTCTAACCACTAGGCTACTACTCCTCCGCAGAAACACAGACTACCACTCTCTGTATTCAAAGCCCTCATGCTGCTCTTCAAAGCTCTAAGAAGAAACAGATTTAATTACCTGAGAAAGAGGTTGGCTTTCTACACACCTTCCAGACCTCTACGATTCTCATTCAGAACCTCCTTAATCACTCGGTGAACAAAAGAAATCAAAAGAAAGCATACCCGTCAACAAACCTTCTTGGGAGCAGCACCTGCCCTCTGGAACTCTCTTCCAGAAGAATTCCATTAAATGCAGGACTGCTCCAACTTCATGAAACGAGGAAAACTCATGTGAAATGCACCAAAGAAGAAATACATTTAATACCAGGCCTTTAATACCAAACCCATAACAACCTCCACCCTCAGAAGCAGATAAAATCTGGCCTTCCGCCATGCTCTCAAATGACTAATAAACTGTGAAACACCATTGCTGAGCACCTTAAAATGACTACTGTGAACTACCAGTCACCATTTGTGAGTATTTATTATTTTTTATTCATCACCTCTCCAGTACAGACTGGACGTGAAGCTGTAACACCTGCCGCTCTAGTGACTGATATGTTGCTTTCTAACATGTTGTGCCCTGCCTTGGCTGAAATCCTTATTTAAAAAGGTGGATAATAAATCCAAATAAATAAGTTAACATGCCTGTAAGGGAGACATTTGAAAATAGTTAAAAATAATGATTTAACAGTACAATTTTTAAACAAGGAGGTTGTTAGTATTTGCTATTTGAACTTGTAATATATATTTTACAGTACGTGGAAGGAACACCTCCGTTCAAAGTTATTCCCCTGGTACTCGGGTTTCTCATTGTTTAAGGATGTGGTTAGTCTGCAATATTATCTCCATTCTTTTTGAGGTACATCATGGAATCACAATATTACAGAGAAGCGTTCAGGCTTTCGAGCCTTATTGGTTTGTCCAAGGATAGGATGCCACAGTTTGCAGGCATTTAAACAAGAAGATAATTCACTAAAAAGACAGGGGAGTAATCGAATGCCTTTCAACCATTTCCAGTGAAATAGATTCTGCAACAAAGGATCTTGTAGAGAAAACTCTTGTCTCCATTACTTTTTGATCCTACACTCTCTTTGCTAGCACAGTCCCTATTTGTAAAGGACCAAAACATTCTGGTTTATTTAGTTGCATTTCTACAACGCTACTGCAAGCTGCTCAGAATGATTTACAGGCATCACACATTGCAAATTACAGTTTACAGATATCACATCATTCTCCACATATATAATTAAAATCCAACAGAGTATACACATTTATGAAAAACCTCACCCACCTAAAAAAACATCCACAACATAATCGCCCCTTAAATTTTTACAACAGATTCAAGCTTTTTTGGGGAGCACTATATTTCATGCCTCATCCCACAAACAATAATGTAGACACCAAACACAGGGCATCCTCAGCTGCAATGCACCAGGAAGAATCGCACAGAAAAACACAGCAGACCAAAACATCCTAAGTCGAAGTTCTTAACTAAACATTTCCTCTGGGGAGCATTATATTTGTACCTCATCCAATAAGCATTTTTTTTTTTTGTTAGCACAGTCTCTGTCCTTAAAATAGTAAAGCATTTTCTCCTCTCCTCCATGTATCAGACACAGAGAGTTCAGAAAATGGATAAGGTGGAGATGACATGATTCTGGAAGGTGCCTCTTGGATAGATCCAAGTCCGTCCATGCCTCCCGTTATTGGTACCAGTCATCTTATTCCCAGATTCTCTGCCCTCCCTTCTACTTCTTGGCTAGCCTGTAGGGGTGTGCACGGAGAAATGTTTTTCTTTTTTGGTGCATTTCGCAGGCAGAAATGCATTTTGCATGTGTAAATTCACACTTATGCACATAAAATCAATGTTATGTACATCAAATTTTTATCTGGAGATTATTTTCCAAGAGTTACACAATAGTTGTATGCATAAAATCAGCATATATGCATGTAAGTAGCATCTACGCACATATATCCTATTTTATAAACCTCGAGAGTGCACGGGTACTTGCAGTATCGCTCGTAAATGTTACCAGGGAAAAAAGGAGGTGGCTAGGGGCATTCCAGGACAGTACATACACAAGGTGCTGTTTTGTACCTGGTATATGCTCATCCATTTCCATCCTTGTTCATACAATTTTCCACCTGCTAATTGAGTCATGTAATTGAAATTGCACGTGCGTTTTGTCTGTAGTTTTTAGGTTAGAGATCTGGTGGGGGATTCAGAATAAAGTGCTGGAGGCCGGGTCTAGTTGACCTGGTGAAGATCTGGGTGAACTGGGGGATGTATCATCAAGATGCTGAATCCAAGTACGTATGCAAGTTAAGTATGTCCAGAAGCAGAGTATGCACATGCTTTATAAAATTCCTGCCTCTCCATTTAATTCTGGGTTCGCACGCATGAATTGTTACAATTGTTATGCAGGTAAAACATGCACTCATATTTTTATAAAATGGGTAGAGAAAGTAGGCTTGTTTTTTTTCATTACAAATATATTCCTGTGTACACACACAGTTTCAGGGCAGAAATATGCAGTGTTTTATAAACGGTGTGGCTCCCGCTGCACAGTTTATAAAATGCAAGCATAAATCTCTGCGGGGCCCACTTACGCGTCCAAACGGTGCACTGCGACCAGTTTTGAAAGTTAGGCTCTTTGCACACAAAAGAAAAAAAAATGAAATAAAACCAAAATATGGGTTTCTCTGCCACAGAGCAGTAGGTAAACTAAGGCAGAGGCAATACGGAGGAATAAGAGCCGTAGTTCACAGCTAAGCTGAGAAGAGTAAAAGCACTGCAGTCACAATCCCAGTGGCTAAACCTGCCCTCTCCGCAGTGCCTGCTTCTTGTTCACAAAGGCCCTGCTTGCCACAAAAAACAGGAGAAGGAGAACTCACAGGGCAGGTGTCCTATTCTGATATGCTGAGAGGAAAGATCAAAGAAAGGGAGGTGAAAAGCTGGGATTTTCGGAACAGTCAAGGAGGGGGGAGTTGGAGGGTTGATAGGGTTTTGGAAAGAGTCATAGGAAAGGAGATGGAAACCAAAGTATAAATCTATGAAGGAGAAGACAGAGAGTAAACATAGAATACTGCAAGCTCTAGTCCTTACAGGAACAGGTTATTTTATTTCAATTTTTACTGGTTTACTAGCAAGCACTATGAGATATCAGGTCGCTCAGAACTCAGCTGCACAAGTTCTGATTGGTGTCGGCATTCATGAGCACATCACACCTACACGCCCGTACCCTTCGCTGGCTCCCAGTCATATGGAGGGTCAAATGCGAACTTGTCAAGTCAATCTACAAGCCTTTGAACAACTTCATATTGCGCATCTCTCTCTCCCACCTTGAGCATCACGATGGACACGGGGATCGTCTCAGCTGGCCCATCTAACTGAGCCCCTGCAAGACTGCTTTCTTGGTGTTGGGGCCACTTATTTGGAATTCCCTTCTGGAGGTACCTCGCACACAAACATTTAGAAAGTCTTTAAAAACCTTCAGTATCAAACAAATATTTTAAATAAGGGGTTGATTTGCTATTATATAGCTAAGCCAGCAAAATTGTTCTATTTTCATTTTATATTCATTTTTTAAGTGCTTTTTTTTCTTTTTTTAACATAACTTTATAATCCTATATTTTATATTTTACAGCAACATATTTACTCTTGTTGAAGGCAGGTGGTGGCTGTAGTGTTTAAGAACTGTTTAATCATCTGATTAGAAGGAAATGATGTTACCATGTTGCCCTATCTTTTTTTTAACTTTTTTTTTTTATTAATATAATCATATAACAAAGTTCAAAGAAATAAGCAAGGAAACAATTAACAATTAATAATAATGAGAATACACAAAAAATAATTGCTTATCCATTCTCATAAAGTCAGAAGGAAAGGGGGCAGTAGAAAGTATAAGAAGAAATTAATTATCCAAGAAAGGCCATATGCCCAGTACAATAAGGCACCACATTTTAATTAACCTAAGGACAGTTGATTCAATTGGGAACAAGCGAAGACCCACCTAGCTACACCTACAAGGCGGGGTTGATCCGGAGAGAAGAACATGTATAAATTGTTGGGATATTTGATGCAACATTTACAGGGATATCTCAATAAAAACGAGGCTCCCAAAGCTATAGTATCCTGCCACAAGGCAAGAAAAGACCTTCTCCTCTCTCGTGTTATCTTGCATAAATCTGGGTAAGCTCTTACCATCTGACCATCAAAAGGAACACCACTGGCCCTATTTTAACATATTTCTTCTCCTGCTTTTAGTCTTGGAAGCAGTCTTATTACTGGGTTGTAAAGAACAAGTAATCGTGAAGACTGTCTTTGTCTTTTTCATTGTCTGTTTTATGTAATATGCTTGTATGGGGAGACCCCCAAATTTGTGACCTTTTCCATTCTGGTAATGCAAGTTTCTATTGGGTGGAGTTTCTATTGCCTGAAGTGTTGAAAATTTGTTTTAATATTTGCAACTGCAATACTGTGGAGTGGCCACTGTTTGGTACTTGGTGTGATACAGGATTACTGGGTTATGGTTAGTGGTATGTGTTGTGTAAAGGCATCTGAATGTTAGTGTTTTAGGTAATGTAGTGTCCCCTTGAGTTTTTGAGAGGTTTTGATTGGGTGGGACGTGTCCTGGAAAGGTATAAATCCTGAGGCAAATTGGTGGGAGCTGCTCTTTCTAGGATGGAGATTGGGGCAAGAGGGACCTCTAGGATGTAGGGTTTTGGAATAGCCAACCCATGGGCTTGTGAGGCCTGGAGACCCCTCCAAGATGGAGTGGGCTGGTTATCGTGTGACAAGTTGGAGATACCTTCCCCTGAGGAAATGGAAGGGAAGAGGAGTGGAAGGAAAGGTGATTCCTCTCTGAGGAAAAAGAGTGCTTTTAGAAGGAGATAAAGAGGGACCCCCAATGAAAAATGGAGTGGTGAAGAATGTGGGGAGTTCTGTACATTGCCTGATTGAGAGGCCCATGATTGAAGGAAGAGAGGATCCTGTGGTCATGAAGTTGTTAGTAGCCTCTGTGGTTGGATGTGAGAGAACCGAAGGGAATTTGTGGATTTACGCTCTATATCCCAGCAATTGTAGATAGGAACAAGAGGAATAATGGAGGACTGAAAGGATCTAATTTCTGTTCAAGGGTAGATTGGCAGGATGGTATTACAACTTTGGTGGTGCTATGTGTGCTACTCTGACTGTGTATCCCATGAAGGCTGAGTATTCATTAGCTAATGCAGTGGTTCTCAACAGATATGTCGGGACAGATTGGTGTGTCGCGAGGTCCTGGGAGGCGTGTCACAAGTCCTGCAGATGGCTGCCTCCTTATCAGCCCAGGTGGGAGATGGTTGACTTCTCTTACATTGGGCCTTCTCTTCTTTCTGGCCCAGTGAGAGGCTCTTTCCTCCTTCACTCAGATCAGAGCGAGACATTGCCAGCTCCTGCTGTTCTGGGCCTGATGGGATGCAAACTTTATCTTTCCCTTGCTGAGTCTGGGAGTGATGCTGCTGATGATCTCCTCACCCTGTGGAGGGTGGGGGAAAGGAGGTTGGGGATGCTGGGAAGATGAAACTGGAATGGGGAGGGAGTGTGGGGGCTGCTAAGCAGGAAGGAGTGGGAAACATGGGGGACGGGGTGGCTGGGCAGGCAGGGGATGGGATGAAGGAGTAGGGAGAGACAAGCAGGGTAGAGAGGGAGCACAGGGAAGAGGATGTGGAGGGTTAGGAATGCTGGGCAGGGATGTGAGTGAGAGTGGATGATTGAAAGGGAGAAATTGGGAAAAGTGAAGGATGTTGGCATGGAAGGGGAGTGAAGGGGTGCCAGAGCCATAATATGTCAGTTTGGGGAATGAGCATTTCTTCTATCTTTGCTTGGTGTAGGAGGATCTGTATTTCTGTTTCTAGCTCTCCAGTTTTGCACTGCATGCAGAGGGGCTTTTTGAGGTTTCCATTCCAGTTTTTGTCTCCACATTTGTAATTTGTGGTCTTTTATTCTGTATTTGCTGAAGGTCGGATCTGTATGTGTGACTGAGGTGAGGTATTTTACTAGTAGGTAGGGATTTGTATCAATCTTCTTTGTTGCGTTTTCTCATTCTCAATAGGACATGCACTGGTGCTGCACTGCTGCCCTTTCATAGGAAGGGCTATTGCTGTTTGAGTTCTTGGAATTAGTGTTGCAATGGGATGGAAAGTTTGCTACACAAGTGCTCAGTGGGGGTTTTTTTTTTCAGGTTTTGTATTTTACAATGCGCCTGGTAGTAAGGGAGTTTGTGTTTCTGTTACTGAGATAGCACCAGAATCAGAATATCTTTTTTATACAGCGAGTTGTATTTGAAATATCCTAGTTCTGCTCTGCATCCATTGTTTGGGGACGGGGGAGGGGTGCGTGGGTTCCTGTGGGTGCAGTGTGTCTTAGTCTGTCATGCCTGTAAACATTACCTGCCAGGTGCGTCCCAATAGAAAAAAAGGTTGTGAACCACTGAGCTAATGTTTACCCTATTCCAGGATGGTATAGGGTAAACATTAGCTAAATGTAAAATACAGAAATAAAGTTGAGTGCTGTGACTCTGTTTGGTGAGATTTTACTGATGCCAGCGCTGGAATAGAAGTATAAGGACCAGATTCATAGAGGGGAGAATGACTGAGGCACTCCCTGACCAATCAGATAAAGTATTCTGCCACACACTTTTTCCCAAAAGGGGTCCACGTCACCAGCTACATGACCCAAAGAGCTAGAAGCCATAGAAATAAATTAAGGGAGCCTGACCCTTACCAACATGGGCAGATCCTCTCATCACTTTATGTGGCCCCGTGGCAGTGGGGTCACACTTGGTTCCACGATCATTACTGCAACCTTGGCCTATATAATACGTCAGCTGCAGTTTCACATCGAAAGACCTGTTGAAGCATTGAATGCTGTGCTATTTACGTCTGATTCAATGCTAGCTTCTATTTTGTGATTTATGTTCATTTACATATTGTTATCCATGTCGAGCAGTGGAAGAAGCAGGATATAAATGTTTTTAAATGAATGAATGAATGAATGAATAAATAAATAAAATAATATATGCATACTTTGGCTCTGAGAATTGGTGTGGTCTCTGGGTAAAATGTGCACGCACTGACTTTGTCCCAGTGCAGAAAGCTTGAACGTTAGTATTACCCCCAGAGCATCTTCACACGTACGTCTGACTCATTCAGTGAAACAATATTCAGAAAAAAGAAGGCAGGATGAGCCAGAACACAGGTCTCAGCTGAGAATAAAAGGATCTCTGATGTTGAATCAAAGTCTGAAGCTGAGGACAATGAGCTTGCTTCAGAAAACGTGTCTGAGTTTGACTCTAAAGCAGTGCGCATAGTGGAGATTGACAGGTCAATATTCAGCAGTGCAGTGAGCAGAGAATCCATCCAGCTAAAGTTAGCCAGATAAATTATCACAGATAGTCAGCAGAGCGCTGCCAATTGGGCACTCGGCTAAATATAGCCCTCTGGCATGACCAGAGCTACAGAGATAAGCTATCTTGCAAACTTGAATATTGATGTTATCTGGGTAAGTTATCTGGCTAACTTAAGTGCACTGCAAAACACTTCAGGAATGCCTACCGGTTTATCTGTTAACTTTTATCCAGCTGAACAGTTCGTATAAGATTTTGGAAACTACAGACAAGTGAGTCTGACGTCTATGCCAGGCAAAACGGTAGAAACTATCATGAAGAACAAAATTGCTGAACATATAAACAGGGACAAAGGCAACATGGATTTAGCCAAGGGAAGTCTTGCCTCACTAATTTGCTACATTATTTTGAGAATGTAAATAAGAATGTGTGTAAATGTGAGCCAGTTGATACAGCCTTGGGAAGCTTGCTGGGAAGACTAGAAGGACCATTTTAGTCTATTTCTGCTGTCATTACTATGTTACTATTACATCTAGATTTCCAGAAAGCATTTGACAAAGTCCCTCATTTCTTAGGAAATGAAAATATCATGGGATAGAGAGTAGTGTCCTGTTATGGATTGACAACTGGTTGAAAGACAGAAAACAGAGAGCAGGGGTAAATGGTAAATGTTCCCAGTGGAGAAGAGTGAATAGTGGAGTGCCACAGGGATATTCTACTTGTTTATGTATTTATACAGTAAACAATCTGGAAATGGGAACAAGAAGTGAGGTGATCAAATTTGCAGATGACACAAAATTATTCAAAATTGTTAAATCACAAGAGGATTGTGAGAAATTGCAAGAGGACCTTGCAAACTTGGGAGACTGGGCATGCAAATTCCAAATGAAATTTAATGTGGACAAGTGCAAATTGATGCACTTAGGGGTACATTTAAAAAAAAAGTGCGAGCGCGTACTTTTGTTCGCACACCAGGCGCAAACAAAAGTACACCGCATTTCAATAGATATGCACGTAGCCGCACGTATATTTTAAAATCCGGGGTCGACGCGCGCAAGGGGGTGCACATTTGTGCACCTTGCGTGTGCCGAGCCCTGTGCGTGCTGCCCCCATTCCCTCCGAGGCCGCTCCAAAATCAGAGCAGCCTCAGAGGGAACTTTCCTTCCTCCTCCTCCCACCTTCCCCTCCCTTCCCCTACCTAACCCACCCCCCAGTCCTATCTAAACCCCCCTACCTTTATCGCAAAAGTTATGCCTGCTCGAGGCAGGCGTAACTCACGCGCGCCGGTGGCCCGCTGGTGCGCCATCACCCGACCTGGGGGCTGGTCTGGAGGCCTCAGCCACGCCCCCCAGAACACCCCTGGGCCGGCACCTCGCCCCCCCGGAACAGCCCCCGGAATGCCCCGAACGTTGCGCCGCCCCCAACATGCCCCCCAACTCGCTCCCCCCGACATGTCCCCCTAGCAAAGCCCCGGGACTTACGCACATCCTGGGGCTTGCGCGCGCCGCCGAGCCTATGCAAAATAGGCTCGGCGCACGCAGGAGGTTTTTTAAGGGTTATGTGCATAACTTATGTGCGTAACCCTTTTAAAATCCGCCCCGCAGGGAAGAGTAACCCAAATTATAGCTATACAAGGTTCCACATTAGGAGTCACCATTTAGGAAAAGAATCTAGGTGTCATTGTTGAAAATACGTTGAAATCTTTTTACTCAGTGTGCAGCAGCAGCCAAGAAAGCAAATAGAATGCTAGGGATTATTAGGAAAAGAATGGAGAATAAAACAGAGAATATTATAATGCCTCTGTATCGCTCCATGGTGCAACGTCAACTTTTTTATTTATTTATTTATTTATTTATTGCTTTTTATACAATTTACAAAGAGAACTTTGCTCAGAAATTCTGAAACATATTTTCTTTCAACATTTATACATGCAAGAAATCATCATCTATTATTTAGACCACAATCTTATTTTAGAAAAAGGGGGGAGGAAAAACAGAAAATATTGGGAGTCAATTAAGAAAACATTTCAGTTGAAATAAACTTAACATGCTAGTACATATTTATCATTTTAAACATAGGCCTGATTCTTAACCCGGTTTCTCATTTGGAGAGGAGGTTACAAAAGCCCTCTTTCTAGAGTTTATAAATACCCTAAGCTGTTCCGGGGCATAAAATATATAGATATCTTGATTTAAGGGTAACAACCCCTTTACAGGGGTATCTTAGAAGAAACTTAGCCCCAATCGTATTTAACTCCTGCCTCATAGAAAGAAAGGCCTTCCTCCTCTCCTGTGTTATCTTCATTAGGTCTGGGAATATTTGGATCCCTTGTCACATGAAACTCTCACTCATATGTTGAAAATAGAATTTCATTAACAAACTAACATCATTTTCAGTAATTAAGGAAACCATTCTTCCGTGCAGCGGGAAAGTGCACAGAAAAGCTGTAAAAACGGGTTTTCTGTGCACCCTCTGACTTAATATCATAGCGATATTGTCGGAGGTCCCGAAAGTTTAAAAAAGGCCCGTGGCTCGCGGGTTGAAAACCGGATGCTCAATTTTGCCGGCGTCCGGTTTCCGAACCCGTGGCTGTCAGCGGGCTCGAGAACTGACGACGGCAAAATTGAGTGTCGGCTGTCAAACACATGACAGCCATCGCTCCTGTCCAAAAAGAGGCGCTAGGGACGCACTTTTTACTGTATCGGCCCGTTAGTCAGTAAGAACTTTAAAGTCAGAAGTATCAGAAGCTATTAAGGTAGCTGTTAGCAGAGCGAATCGAATGCATGATAAGGAAAGCACAATTCCCACCCTCCTCCTACAGTAACAAAAGAGAAAACTCTTAAGCAATTTGAAAAACCTGAAAAATCTCTGCAGGAAGCAAAACTCTCAGATCTGACTATATGTTTTTAAAACATCTGAGCTGCTGCCTTATCAGACCCAGCAAACTAGCTCTCCAGGTCTTTTCGCAGCTCCGTCTTTCCGTTCAGTCACAGAGCGACAGATTTCAAAGAACTTTGAAGTCCCAAGCATTATAAAACCCAGATCAACATTTTCCTGATTAAAAAACTACAAGCAGATCCCACAGGACAGCAACCAAGCAGTAAGAGAGATTTAAATGAAATGTTCCAGAGAGCAACAGGGGAACTTGCTAACCACTTAAGTCAGGAATAAGAAGCCCAACGAAATAAAACACATAAAATAGCTCGGTTTGATAGGGAATGTGAAAGCTGAAGACAAAAGGCGAAAAAAAACTCTCTAGCGTGATGTGCAGAGAGCCTCTCAGGAAAGATTTACACAGCACCTGCAGGCACACATTCTGGGATTAGGAAGACAGAAAAAGGCAACATATATGAAAGCTGTCCAAAACGGAAGAGGACATAAATAACGGTACCTACTAGGAGTTGTGGAATGGATTTAAATCAAAACCAGACCTGATTTCATAATCCAGAATGGTAAAATCTAGAGTGAGTACTTACAAGGCTTCTATAAAGAGATGAAACCTGAAGATCAAAAACCCAGGATCAAAAACAAATGATATTAATCCTGCTGAAAAGCATAATGACAGATTACTAAACAACATTTTATATATATACTCTTATTACAGGAAATGAAGGAATGTCTCCTGATTCTTAAGCCCAGAAAAGCATGTGACCCCATAAAGTACTAAGTGGTAGATTTTGAAAAGATCTAGAAGGTCAATTTTAAGAGTGGGGTAGGGTAAACTTAGGGATACTTTTCAACTGCAGATTTTACAGCAATTTTCAAGGGCAAATAGTTCCTTTCCTACCATTGAATTGCTTCATGAAATACCCCCCATGGCTTTTTTTTTTAAATCAATTTTACAATTACAAAATCAAGAACATCTTGATATTATCATACATTATATGGCCTTCACACAAAAAAAAAATCCTTGCAAAACATAGTTATAATTTAAAAATAAAATTTTCCTAAGCCATGTTCTATTTTTCAAAGTCCAATAATGGGGGATTATGTTTAAACATTGAAGGCTATAATTTAACTTATTTTTATAAATACAAGAAATACACACAATCCTACCTGATGAGTTATATATTACAACTTAGACAACATTGTAACATTTCTAGGGAGTCGTTTCTCCTAAATTTTCCTGCCTGCTTCTATCAATGATGAATTTAGTGAGATGTGACGGCTGAAAAAAACAATATTTAACATTCTGATATGTTATGCAACGTTTACAAGGGAACCTTAATTTAAACAAGGCTCCCATTTGTAAAACTTTAGGCTTTAAATTCAAAAATTGTTTCCTTCTCTTTTGTATATCCTTAGTAACATCTGGAAATATTCTGACACTTAATTGACAAATTTTTTCTTTAATGTTCCGAAAAAATAACTTTAGAACCCACTCTTTATCAGTATTTAACAAAACAGAAATAATCAAGATGGCTGGTTGGGCCACTTCCGAATTAGTAGACGCCAGTATGTCTGAGACATCTAAAGGAGATGTTACTTGAAAATCCTGATCCTTCCCAAGACTAGTCTTCCAGGAAGGAAGGCAATAAATTTGAGTAAGTGGGAGAAGAGCTTGCTGAGGAATTTTTAAATATTCCAATGCAAATTTATTCCACATTTCTTTTGCTGATATTGCTGGTATCTTAGGAAAATTTACCAGTCTCAGATTTTTACTGCGGATCTGATTTTCAAGATTTTCCATTTTCCTTGTCAAACGCTGATTTTCTTTTAACATCATCTCATTTTGCTCACTTAACTTTTTTAATTCACTACTAGTAGACTCCAATACCCGATCTCTTCTAATATCTTCATCAATTATCTTATTGACTTGGATTCCAGATTTACCATTTTTATAGCCAAAGGCTTTCTATAAAGTAAAATTCTTATTTAAGACTACCAAGATCTCCCAAATTACTTCCAAAGAAAATACAGGCGGTCTTACAATTGGTAATGTACCCAATTCATCTCCCATTAAATCATCAGAAATATTAACAGATTCCTGGAGTAACAACTGTCCCTCTGCTACAATTCCTTCTGAGGTGCCAAGCGAATTGGCCCACTCTGCGGTTGGTATCATTGTTGTTCCTGGATCTCCTCCTCCTTCGCTGTTCTTATCGAAGAGCGACGGGGAGTCCGAGATTGATACAGATCTTACTATCGCGGGGTTCTCAGGAGGAGTTCTCTGGTCCGGGGACAATGAGATCACAGAGTCATGAAAGGATAACATGCCTTCCTGAACCCTTTCAAGCTACATCTCACCCGGATTTATAACTCCTCTCCTGATGTGGGCACCCATTGGGCCCAACACTGGGCTTGCCATAGTGCCTTCCATCATAGGCCTCTCTCTAGCCCTACGTTTCTGGGCTGAGTGAGGCATTTAAATTTTGCAAGAAACAACAAATCAATAATATATTTCAAAGAAAGAACACTTAGCTGAGTAGGTCGTGTAGCTTCTGGATTTCCCCCGGAGAATAGGAAGACTCGAGAGAGTGACTAAAAGTACCCAATTGAAGAAAACAAAGCCGCATGCCCCTTTGGCGCACGCGGCTTCGGCAACGCGACAGCTTTGGCAACGCGCTGGTGGCGACTACGCACAGCAAGGGGGCGATTTTTAAGCCCCCTCTGGCGTCACCTGCAGCTGATGTCACTCTGGGGGAGTGTCCTCAGTCTGCTTCATTGGAGCTCCTGCAGGTAATGGCCCCAATAGGCCTCTGGTCTCTTCCTTAGGATGCTCTCTCCTCCCTTTCCAGTTTCCTGGGGAAGGCTATCAGGGGCGATTTTAAGCCCCCTCCGGCATCGCCTGCAGCTGACGTCACTCTGGGGGAGTGTTCTCGGCCCGCCTCATCAGAGCTCCTGCAGGTAATGGCCCCGTTAAACCTCCAGTCTCCTCCTTAGGACGCTCTCTCCTCACTTCCTGGTCTCCTCACCCCCATGCCTCTTGTCATTTATGTTTGTCTTATGAGACTGTAAGCTGTATAGCGCAGGGACTGTCTTTCTGTATGTTTGTACAGCCCTGCGTATGTCATGTAGCTCTATAGAAATATTAAGTAGTAGTCATAATAGCAGCTGAGTCCTAAATATAGGGTCCTAGTTTCATTAGGTGCTTAAATTTAGGATCCTAAATTAGGGGGAATAGGAAAAAGCAAAATTGCCTAACAAATATTCTGTTCAGTGTTCAAAAACACAGAAGGGCGTGGAGCAGGGCCACATAAAACAATCACAAAGAAGATTGGAAGTGAAGTAAACCTCAATCGATTTTCAGAACAGTGTGTTCACGAGGAGCCAACTAAATTTAAAATAGATAAGATGATGGGGCCAGATGCAATACATCGGAAGGCATTAAGGGAACTTGGAGAAGTCCACTGGCTGAGCCTTTCAATGCTACTTTAGATTCGGGAGTAGTTCCAGAAGACTGGAGACAGGTGGATGTGGCTCCTATTCATAAAAGTGGAGGTAAGGAGGAGGAGGTTGGGAACTACAGCCCGAGTAGTCTGATCTCTGTGGTGAGCAAACTAATGGAATCCCTGCTAAAACAGAGGAGAGCGCAATTTCTGGAATCTAATGGATTGCAAGGTCTGAGGCAGCAGGGTTTCTACCAGAGGTAAATCTTGGCAGATAAATCTGATTAACTTCCTTGATTGGGTGACCAGAAAGTTGGATCAAAGGAAAGTCCTAGATGTAGTGTGCTTGAATTTCAGCAAGGCCTTTGACACGGTTCCACATAAAAGACTTATAAATAAATTGAATGCCCTTGGTGTGGGACCTAGAGTGACTGACTGGGTTAGAAACTGATTTGAGTGGGAGGTGACAAAGGGTAGTGGGAAATGGAGGTTTCTCTAAGGAGAGAAGGTGTTATTATGCGGCAGGGCCTCCTGGTCTGGCCACCCGATGTCACTGTCCCTGTAATTTAACACACTAATGAGAAGCCACCCATACCCCTCAGTCCCTCCCACCTGACGGCTCTGGATTGGATGCTTCAGTGCTATTTTAGCCCAGCCATGTTAGTACAGTGTGGGGTTCAGTTTGAGGAAGCAGTCAGAGAGTAAAGATGCATTTTTTTTTTCCAAACTCTGGTGGGGCCTCCAGCTTCACGCAAAGGAGTTTATTTTAGAACTGACCCCTCCCAGTGCACTCCCTGCCTGAGGGTCCTTCTTATAATTTACAGAGAGATAGATTTTTACGCCTGATACCCTTTAGGGGTAAAGGGGCTCTCACCAGGGGACCAAAACCTGTGAGCCTACTCTGAGTTTTTGCATCCTAAAGGCATTATTCTGCATTTTTTAGCATTAAATGTTAGCTGCTAGACCCTAGACCATTCCTCGAGCTTTGCTAGATCCCTCCAGAAATTGCGCTCTCCTCTGTTTTAGCAGGGATTCCATTAGTTTGCTCACCACAGAGATCAGACTACTCAGTCTGTAGTTCCCAACCGCCTGTTTCGGGGAGCATTTTTCCATGGTAAGTTTACCCTGGAACTTCACAGGGTTTTGTGCATATAACGATGCACAGTAAAACAGGAATAAAAACGAGCACTAGAATGAATACTGATGCATGCAAATCCCATGTTGAAGATATAAACTATTTTCCAGCAATGTACGAAAATGCACTAAAGGGCAATAGCTTTAGGGACATTTTCTTAATGCTGGAAATTTAACTCTCTTTCTGGTGGCCATGTTATACTATTGCTGTGTACCCATGGGGAAGTGTCTAGCTTTTTCTAGCACACTTGGAACAGCAATATAACAAGACTGGCAATCCGAAATGTGAGTTTGCACCACCTCAGATGCAGGAGTTCAATTTCCAGTGTAAACTCTCTGGGTTAGACCTTACAAGCTGAACAGTATGGTGGTGCAATGCATCACAACGTTGACATTCTTTTCAGCTATAGGGACCTGCCCCAGAGAGCTTATGCTCTGATTTTATTTGCCATGCCTTGCCACCATGGCATTGTATGTAAGATTGGCACGACACATCCCAAACTGGGCACAATCTTGCATGCAAGGCCATTCCGTCACCCTTCCAACGTCCTGCACCCAGGGCCGGTACTAGCTTTTTTTTGCTGCCCCGTGCAAACAATTACTGTGCTGACCCCCTCCCTCTGCCCCCTGCCCCTGATTCATTCAGTCTCTGTCCCAGGCCCATCAAAAAGAAAAAAAGCCCAGCTCCCTCCAGCAATCTATATTTTATAAAACCTGACCCCCCTCCCCTCCCATCATGGTCAAGGGAAGGATATTATGTAACGTAAAGAAACCTTACAGCCTTGCACAAACCAACACACACTCTACAGACACACACACACACAATTCCATTTACACATTTATAACAGATTTTATATGAAAAAAGAACATTCAAACGTTGTCTTCAGAAGCCTAACTCTCTCTCACAACATGCATATTATATTTACATGCACTGCTGTGGTGACAACCAGAAACTACTGCAAAGAAGACACTGGAACTCCTATGGAATTAGACTTTTTGTAATGCGTGCTGGGTGTGGGCTTGGCCCTCAGAAAGCCATGAATAAACGGAATTACCATTACAAGATAGTAAGCCCTCCATACCAAAACAACGCTAACTGCCAGCACTAAAACAGTAACATCTGTGAAAAGGTAACACTGGACATATTACACCAGGACCTAGAACACCAATACACCTATTAGGAAAACAGTACGGCATACATCCACAGGATGGGCCCATGGACTGCCACTCTTACCTGCAGCCCTGCAGCCTCACCAAACGCCTCTGACGCCGGAGCAGGCGCCCAAATGACCTCACGGCCGACCGCTGCATCTGAGAGGACGATGCAGTGGAAGGGAGAGAGACGCCAACCCCGACTTTGGGCTGCCCTGGACACGTTCGTGCCTAACTTCCTATAATTTAAAGGGCCCTCGGCGAGAACTTCCCGCAGTGCCCGCTGATGACATCGGCAATAGATCATCTCTTCAGAGAAATACATTGCCTCAGCGTTCTTGATTCCCGACTTCTGTTCCTGGTTCCTGATTCCTGCAGTGTTCTTGTGTCTTGATCCCATTGGGCTGTCTGGTTCGTCTTAAGTTCTTGTCTTCCTGGTCAGTTTTCCTCGTCTGTCTTCAGTGTCCCTCCTTGTTCCAGCAGTCCCTCGTTCTTCTCTTCATTCTTCTCGGATTGGACTTCTATCGACCTCAGATTGGATTTTGACATTGCTTGATCTCTACCTGCCACTCAACACTTTCTGTTTACCATTACTAATTGAACTCCACCTGGCCTGACCTCTGCCTGAACCTTTACCCTAAGAAAACTCTGCCCGCCTTGACCATAGCCTGAACCTACCCTTATTGCCTGCTGCTTGCTCGGACCACTGCTTGACCTGACTGCTTTCCTCTGTGTTAGCCTGCAACACCTTCCACAAGATGGATCTTCACCCCCATGGAGGCCCGCACATAAGTCCAGCTAGCGCCAGCACCTGAGGGCTCAACCTAAGGGGAATGAGGACTGGTATTGGTGAAGTTCCAGTTGGGCCTCTGCTTGAGCCAGCTCTATCTGCCAACACTGGGGACCTGCAGGACTCCCCACATGCACACAAGATCTGACACAGACACACACAGAAGCTCTCACGTAGACACATGCACTCGGGTTCTCATACATGTATATGGCCTCCTTTCTTCAGGCCATGGTGGGATGGTCTCCACCAAGATCCTGCAGTCTAGTCCTTCCTTCAGCCCCACTGGCCTTTCTGAGATGGGGGAAGGGCCAGAAAGCTGTGAGCACACGTGCGCAGCTAAAAGGGAAATTCGCCTCAGACTTTCTTCATTTTTGGCTGCCGGTGGGTTGAGCTCTGCTGGCAGCCCAGCATCCTCTCCTGCTTCTGTCGCTCCCCCAGGTGTGTCGCCCCTTTCAAATGCACGGTGTGCAAACCCTGTCATGCTGGGCCTGCCAGCACCTACCTTCTAGGGATGTGAATCGTTTTTTGACGATTTAAAATATCGTCCGATATATTTTAAATCGTCAAAAATCGTTAGGGCCACGATACAATACCAATTCCCCCGATTTATCGTCAAAAAATCGTAAATCGGGGGAAGGGGGAGAGCAGGAAAACCGGCACACTAAAACACCCGAAAACCCACCCCCGACCCTTTAAATTAAATTAAATCCCCCACCCTCCCGAACCCCCCCTGAACGACCTCCTGCAGTCGATCTCCTGCCGGCGCCATTTTCCGTACGGAAAACGATTCGCGGCAGGAAATCGCTCCCGGACCCCCACTGGACCCCCAGGGACTTTTGGCCAGCTTGGGGGGGCCCCCTGACCCCCACAAGACTTGCCAAAAGTCTAGTGGGGGTCCGGAACGACCTCCTGCAGTCGAATCGTGTTGGTCTATGGCCGCCGCCATTTTGCGCCGCCATTTTGCAAAATGGCGGCGCAGAATGGCGCCGGCTGAAGACAACACGATTCAATTGCAGGAGGCCGTTCCAGACCGCCGCTGGACCCCCAGGTCCAGCGGCGGTCCGGAACCCCCGCTGAACGACCTCCTGCAGTCGATCTCCTGTCGGCGCCATTTTCCGTACGGAAAACGATTCGCGGCAGGAAATCGCTCCCGGACCCTCGCTGGACCCCCAGGGACTTTTGGCCAGCTTGGGGGGGCCTCCTGACCCCCACAAGACTTGCCAAAAGTCCAGCGGGGGTCCGGAACGACCTCCTGCAGTCGAATCGTGTTGGTCTATGGCCGCCGCCATTTTGCGCCGCCATTTTGCAAAATGGCGGCGCAGAATGGCGGCGGCTGAAGACAACACGATTCAATTGCAGGAGGCTGTTCCGGACCGCCGCTGGACCCCCAGGTAATTTAAGGCATTTGGGGGGGGGGGTTCGGGAGGGTGGGGGATTTAATTTAAAGGGTCGGGGGTGGGTTTTAGGGTGTTTTAGTGTGCCGGTTTTTCTGCCCTCCCCCTTCCCCCGATTTAGCTACGGACCGCCGCTGGACCCCCAGGTAATTTAAGGCATTTGGGGGGGGGGGTTTGGGAGGGTGGGGGATTTAATTTAAAGGGTTGGGGGTGGGTTTTAGGGGGTTTTAGTGTGCCGGTTCACGATTTTAACGATTTTCACGATACTCTAAACACCCAAACGGCGACGATACGATTCCCTCCCCCTCCCAGCCGAAATCGATCGTTAAGACGATCGAGGACACGATTCACATCTCTACTACCTTCTTAATTCTGTTTCTAAAGCACTTTTTCACAATCTTGGTGCTAGTTTCTGGCACACCTGAAAGAGTTTTCACAGTAGGAACAATTCTCCAAATCACTTTCGTGTGAAAGGTCAGCATTTATCTTCTGAAGCACCTGAACATTTCTGCAATTGCATCATTTTATCTGCTTGGTTTTCTGACTTCTGTCCCTCATCATTCACTCTTTTACCTGTGATATCACCCTTCTGTTCTACAGTTTCTAGGATATCAGACTTCATATCCTGGAAGTGTGCCAAAAAATCATCTCTTGATGCTCGCTGATCTCTCGGGAAGTTACTCTACCTCAGAATCGTCCACCATCTCAGGCAACCTGGCAGTTCCACCTGCTGCCAATTTTTTGCACTCATACAGCCCAGGACCTTGTTTACAGTAAGAAAAATCCTTTAAATCTATTGTTTTGATCCCCCATAGCCATAATGGGGGTGTTAAAACGTTTTGCTTAACAGCTTGAAGATTGACAAGTCTGCCAAAGTTAACTGTTTGCTAGTTCTTTATGCAAATCCGATGGGTAGCTCATCCCTCGGGCTGCCATCTTTTTTGGTGATGTCACTTCCCAGTCCTAAAGACTGTCTTAAAGCACTTTTTTGCATTAGTACAGATTTTCTGGGTAACTCACATTTTTAGCTTGATTTGCATCCATTAACTACTGCATACTGCAGTACCATGACGGGTTTCCATTGAGTGAGTAAAGTAAAATCTGTGTTAAACTTTAGTGCCGATGTTAAACTGGGTTTAATTACATCAGCCACTTACCATTGATTGGATCACAGGCTCAAATTTTACGGCGCACATTTGATGTGCAAGAACATGTGAAAAATGAATCTCTCACTGCATAAATATTGCTCAAACTTTGTTACTTGTCGCCTTTACATGAAAAACCTTGTATTAGGATTGAATGCAAACTTTTTTTCATGCAGAGAAAAATCTAGCTAATGGGATTAGTGATTTATTTGTCTTAACCAGGTGACTGAAGATGGTATAATTTTTAAGCTATGCATCGGAAACCTTGTGTTTCTTAATGACTGATTTTAACAAACAATTTCCATGAGTAAAATACTGCTTTATCTGCAGAAATCCCTTTTACGTATAACTAAAAGATGAAACAGATGAGGGGGAAGGGAGGAGAGAGTGGTAAATGAAGATGACGGCTACAAGGCCAGGGTATAAGGGAAAGAAGGGGCTGATAGGCTGGAGTCACCACCGCTGCAAGAGAACGCTGTGCCGCCATCACTGCGGTGAATGTGTAATTCTGAATATATGCCCCAGGTGTACATAAAGCTGGTTCTGAGATTGGGTAGGACATGATCCTACCATAATTTTGCCATCCAGTGTGCAACTGTGCATCCTAATCTAATTACTACCGGGTTTATGTTGGTTCCATGTGACTTTTTATATGCTTTGTGCTTTATCACAATTGTTTCTTATGCTAGTGTGTTAGAATGCCACTGCCCAAGAAGAAACTTTGCGGTTGGGACAGCTTGAGAAACAAAGTTGCTTGTCAAATTTCATTAAGAAAACGGGAAGGCTCTTTGGATAAATATTTTCATAAGCCAGCCATCATCTTCAATTTTAACATTTACAGAAGAAGAGGTATCCTTGGATGACATATCATATGAGTCCAATGAAAAACTGCAACAAGGACAAATGTGATGAGCCACATGAACTCGAAATGCAAACCAAAGAAAATCAAGATAAATCACTGACACAAGTTGCAGTTACTTCCGGTCCTGTATGCTGGGAAATAAATGATGTTACAGAGACTTCATTGCAAAAAATGGTGCTGAACAAAATTTAGATGCTGATTTCAGTAAGTCAAAAAGACAATACTCAAATTGTGTTAGGTTTTAAACAAAAAGTCTTTTTGAAAGAGAATTACTAAATAAAGAAAAACGGCCATGTAATTGGCTGATGTATTATATTATCCAAGATGCCGTATTTTGAGCACCATGTAGATTGTTTGGAGGTGAATCACTTTTTGCAAAAAGAAGGTTCTCGTGATTGGAAGAACAGAACAAGAAGAGTTCTGGAGCATGAAAATTCACAAGGTCACAGGATATGTGGAATGAATTTGAAGGACAGAGATAATTATTTAAGTTGGGTGGACAATTAAATTGAAGAAGAAACCAATTACTGGCAAAAAGTATTGCACAAATTTGTTGCAGCAATTCATTTATTGGCTTCCTTTTAGAGGCTACATTGAAATGTTTGGTTCTTCAAATAATGATAATTACATAATAGCAGAGGCGGCAGTGGGTCTGCAAGAAGGCTTGTCAAAGATATGTCGAAAGGCCGAGACAAACTGTTCCAGATTCCCTAGAAGGTTATCTTTACGCTCCCATAGCGGAGAGGCCCAGGCCAGGGTCTTCCCGTCCAACAAAGAAATAATATAACTGGTCTTAATCTGATCCGTAGAAAATTGGGAAGGCAGCAGATTGATTCGGATGACCCACTGATTGAGGAATCCGCGGCAGTAATTCGCTTCCCTCGAGTACTGTGAGGGTGCCGGCAACTGTGGGGGCGTTGCTGGTCCAGGATCAGTCGCGGCAACTGGCGCAGGAGGTACGAGTGCAGGTGTTCCATCAATATGATTGGCCAGTCTGTCTAAATTCACCATTAGAGCATCAAGGCAGACTTGCTGTTGCTGCAAATGTTGGGCAATTCCGGGGATGAACTTTAAGTCTGCCATGGCCTTGCAAACTGTTGGATTCGTGGACCCTTGAGCCAGCTGGGACAGATGATGACACACCGTGGAAAGACCCACAGTGGAAGTCGAAGCCGGGAGGCAGCACAGGGCAAGAGACCGGAGGGATCTTCACCACTGGAAGCCTGAGGTCCCCCCAGGAGTTGCCCGTGAGGACCCGAGCCGCTTAGACTTATGTGCAGTCTCCTGTGGGTTGGTGTCTGAAGAGGAGTTCCAGAGGATAGAGAAGAGTAGAGCTGAAGCCAGGAGGCCAACTGGAATTTCACCACTGGAAGCCCACGGCTGCCCCCAAGAGGAGTTTGTGAGGACCCGAGCCGCTTGGACTTAGGGGAGGCCTCCTGGATGAAATCTGGAGTCAGGAACCAGTGGACGAAATCCGGAATCAGAAGCCAGTGGACGGGCCGAAGTCAGAAGCCAGTAGTCAGAATCCGGTCAGAAGCCAGTGGACGGACCAAAGTCAGAAGCCAGTAGTTGGAAGCCGAAGTCAGAAGCCAGTGGATGGAAGCCGAGGTCAGAAGCCGAGGTCAGAAGCCAGTAGTCAGAAGCCGAGGTCAGAAGCCAGTGGATGGAAGCCGAGGTCAGAAGCCAGTGGTCGGAAGCCGAGGTCAGAAGCCAGTAGTCGGAAGCCGAAGTCAGAAGCCAGTGGATGGAAGCCGAAGTCAGAAGCCAGTAGTCAGAAGCCGAGGTCAGAAGCCAGTAGTCGGAAGCAGCAACTAGTAACTCTCAACAGTGACCCTCTTTGCAAGGCCAGGAGTGGAGTTGGTGCAGGGTTTAAATACCCTGGGAGCATCTGACATCACTCTTGGGAGGTGCAGTGCATTTCCCGCTCTGGCCCCTTTAAGAGTTGGGTCCCCGTGCGCGCATGCGCCTAGGGGTGGGGCCAGCCCAGATATCGGCGGCATCTCCCTCGCAGAAGGAACGCCGCAAAGAAACTTTACCGCCCTGACTAGGCCGCAGGAACGCCGCGGCAGCCACCAGACATCCCGGGGTAGGTGAAGGGCTGGTCCGCGGACCTCCGCTGGTCGGGCCCATAACACTTCACCGACATCTTCCCACCCTGCAAGTGCCTCCTGCTGACTCTCTTCCATTTTATCAAAACTTTGACTTTTGTGACTCATCTCCACCTTCATTGTTATATCAGCTCATAACATCCAATGATCACTGGTGCTCCAGTGGCCACCTACCTGGACATTAGAGCTGCTTTCTCCATTAACAGATACTAAGTCCGGTATCATCTTTTGCTTTGTGGCTTCCACTACCATTTATCTGAGGAATGCATACATCAGCGAGTTGTCTCTGCGACAAAAGCCTTTGTCAACAGATCTCCCACCCCTGAGCCACTCCAACCTCAGGCAAGCAATCTGATCCATCTAGTGGCTATTCCTGCTGCTAGCACCAACCTTTCCTGCTTCCTTTCTCCTCTGACTGGTACAGTTGGACACTTGCAGTTTGGATCACAATACACTCAGTATGTAAGGAATATATGGCAGAAACAGTATGTTCCTGACATACAGCACTCTGATGTACATTTTTATCATCATTCCTCAAAATGTTCTTATATCCATTGATTGGAATACCATCACATATGGTAGTAACCTATTTCTAAGCTCCGTGGATGTTGCAAACTAGGACACTGGTATTCTCATATGTTAATTGCGGTGAATGCAACTGACCAAGAGAGACATCCATGGTAGACATCTACCTACTTGCTTGACTATCACCACTGAATGATGCCACTGTTCCTACCCTTAATATATGCCACAAATTTTAATTTCCACTCAGTGAAGACCTCCATCGTAACATCTTCTCTTGGTTTCATTGATATTTCATGTCCTAATCAATAGTTTATACTTATAGATTCTTAAGTATGTCTAACCTAATTGATCACAAAAACAGAGCATACTGAGCTGAGCTCAGATTAACACCTGGTAACATCAAGTACTACTGTTAAGTGATTTTGAAACTTTTGGGGCAACAACAGGACTATATTTCTGCTGTGCATCTAGTGGACCCTGATTACCTCTTCACCTAGTGCAGACTATTGATGCATGTATTTGTTCAAAAACAGTATTCATGATTTCTTTCGCATAAGGTTTCACTGAAATAATGTTGATCAGGTTTTGTTTTCCATTTAAAAAGTTAAGGTAATTTAGCAAACACATTTTCAAACCCAATTAATGTCTGTTTACTGGCTTAAAACATCTCAGGAGTATTATCAAATTTGACAAATCTCTTCCCCAACTCCTTTAGCTACTAGCTATTAAAATTGTAGCGTTATATTCTACACTGTCAAGCTTGGTACTTTTACAGTATTTTACATATGTCAAGGGGATACTAGATGTTATAACACCTTACATCATCTGTTGACTGGTTTATGAAAATCTTTTCCCAGAAGTCAGAAATATGTGGACAATGTCAAATATATATTTCTTTCCAGAAGGAGCATTGCTACTGGGCGGCAAAAGTCCCCCCCAAGAACACTTCCCCCCCCCCGAGCCACTCCAACCTCAAGCAAGCACTCTGATCCATCTAGTGGCTATTTCTGATGCTAGCACCAACTTTTCCTGCCTCCTTTCTCCTCTGACCGGTACGGTTGGACACTTGCAGTTTGGATCACAGTATGCTCTGTATGTAAGGAGCCCTGCACAGTTCAAACTTCAGGTGCTTAAATGGCATGCCCCATATGGTTCAAACAGCTGATGCTTGAATTGCATGGGGCTCAGTACAGACACAAGAGAACTTTCAAAGATTTAGAAGGGAATTGCATGTATAAAAACAGCATATATTGCACGTAAGTATAGATACAGCCCATGAGTTTGCGCTTACCTGCAGTATCATGCATATATTTTAATGGGAAGAAAAAGGGTTGGTATAGGAGTGTTCTTGAACAGGGTTGATAGGTACGTGCACAAGTTGCATACATTATTGAAATAGTCCGAACACTTTTATATTAGCTAATTGACTTGTGCAATTTAAAACAGATGCGTTTTGTCAGTAATTTTTGGGTGGGAGGTCTGCGTGAACTGCTGGGGGTTCAGGGTGAAATGCTAGAAGGTGTGGGTAAACTGGTGAAAGTCTAGGTGAACTTGTAGGGGTATCGGCAAACTGATGATTCCAGGTTTGCATGCAGCTAAGTATTTTCAGAATGATGCACACGCATACTTTAAAATATACCTGCCTCCACATTTAATTGTGCTACTGTGCACAAATTATTAAAATGATTTTATGCATAAAACATACATATTTTTAAAAAATGGGTAGAGAAAGTAGACATTCTAGAGATGTGCATCGGGTGCCCGATCGTTTCCGCTTTCGGGTTTGTGTGGCCACGGGAAAATCTCTTATTTCCCGCAGATCGGCATTTTTCTTTTCGTGAAAAATCGTTTTTCAGCTCAGTGCGCGCTAACTAACAAAAATAACAAACGGTAAAAAAAGTAACAAAATCAAAGTTTTTTGTTAGCGCGCACTGAGCCGAAAAATGATTTTTTAATGAAAATTTGGGGAAAATGCAATCGTTTTATGTTTCCCGATCCATGATGATTTAGGAAATATCATATGAATTTCCTAATCATCAAAAAACGATTGCACATCCCTAATACATTCCTATATTACAAATATATGTTTGCACTATAACATGTGCCCATATTTTTGAGGCAGAAATACATGGTATTTTATTAATCTGTATGGCTCCTGCTTCCCCAGATTTTTCCTGTATCTCCTTCCATAACTCCCTTGCTCTAATACAATAGAATTGGTCAGTTGTATATAATTTTAAATTCATGTAATTTTATTTTTTTATTTTTTATTAATTTTACATTATATTTTGTTTTACTATTGTTTAATTGTATACTGTATGTACTAAAGTTGTACCTTATTTTATTGTAAATTGCTTTGATCTTTAAGAAAGAAATGTCCTCAATCAAGCAGAATAAACTAAACTAGCTAATTAATCCAACCAGACATGTAGATATGATCCCACTTCCTCTCCAGCAGAGCCTAGATGAGGAGAGAGAAAATTTAGTAAAAATAAAGGGAATTTCTATGTCCTATGTAATAATTTATATATGAGCTTTATTCTCCTATCACATATGGAGATTTTGTGAACCACTCTCCAGATATCTCTTCAATCCTCCTTAACCAGATCTAGGCTGGGATCTGTGTTTCAGTGTGAGATCAATGAGTTCCTTTTTCTCATATAGTCTTATGAAGAATTTACGTAGAGGATATTACTTTCCTTGTATCCGTCCTCATCTTGCATGAGTACTTGCTGCAAACCTTACCAGATTTGATTTATCAAACCAGCTCTATCACCTCTTTCATCCTTTCATATATTTTATGATGGTTCTTTCAGCCCAAACCCCCCTTTTCAGTCTCCATATGGGATCCACCCTTCTTCATTCCAAAGTTGCCCTAGAAATGTCAAGCCTAATCCCTATCGATCCACCATCTCTGCATTGAATGGATGCATTGGAATAGTTGGGTTATTCCTCAGCACTGAGAAAGGGGGAAGGACTCTCACACTGTATGGCCAGCTCTTTACACATAATCCTCCATACTTTAACAATATGGCCATCACCAGCCTGGTCTGAGCACCCTTCTAACCTGTGACATCGAGTGATGTCAATTCTATCCCCCTTGCCTCCCCCGTCTTTGAGGGATAACCAAGATAATGCAGAGTCTCTGTTTAACTACATCTTAATGCATGCTAGCCTCAAGATCAGTAGATTCCCATTATGTTTGAGAGCGCCATGCCCCCCTCTCTCCCAGTCCTCCACAGGGTTCTCTTTTTGATCCATGGCATTCTACCCTTTCATTTATACGTTGGTAATTTCCCCATTAAGATTCCTCCACACCATGGCTTTGTGTTGCTTCTCTAAGATCTCATTTTCTCTCTTGAAAACCCTTTCTCTTTGTTCCTTTTTCCTCATTACAACTTATGAAGCTAAGTATCTCGCCTCACAGTATCATTTTAAGTGTCTCCCACAACAGAAATGGATCATAATCCTCACTCGCATGGATTTCTTGAAATTCCTAAATTGCTTCTTGGATCATGTCCAGGAAAGCTGAGTCACCCAACATAGATACATTTAATCTGTAAGTCCTCACAGAGGACAGTGTTTAAGAAATGTTGAGAAATATTGGGGTTGATTTTTAAAACCGCGGGGCGCGCATCCTTGTGAGCATGGTTCCTTGCACACACACATGGACGCGCCAATTTTATAACACCTACCCCCTGCCTAACCTTCCTCCCCTTTCCCCTTTCCACCCCGATCCCGACCCCTAACCACTACCTAGTACCTAGCTACCCAAAATTTTTTTATTTCACTACTTACTGCTCCTCCGGCCTCCGACCCTCCCCGCTCTGCATCTCCCCACCCAATACATGCCCCCTGGCCGCCCTTTTTTCAGGTATCGGGGGGGGGGGGTCCCTGAAAGCGATAGGAAATCCCACTGGATTTCCCTCCCTCACACATACTTACATACATACAGCTCTCTCACAATCAATGGCTCACTTTCTCCCTCACAAACAAGGCTCTCTCACACTCACTAATTCTCTTGCCCTCTCTCTCTCATACACACACACTACCTCTCTTGCCTTCACAGGCTCTCTTATCCTCCCTCACACAGGCTCTTTCACGCTCACTGGCTCTCTCCCCACCCACACACATGCACAATCTCTCTCACATTCAATGGCTCTCTTCCTCACACACAGGCTCTCTCACACTCATTGGCTCTCTCTCTCTCATATTCTCTCTCTCTCTCTCTCTCTCTCTCTCTCTCTCTCACACACACACACACAGGCTCTCTCAAACATTGTATCTCACACATATACAGATTCCAGGCCTCTGTTTCAGCAGCCAAAGATGTTGAAGGACTGGTTAGGCCTCATACTGTTGCACTGCAGTTGGGTGGGGAGATGCCGATGCTCCTCAGGCCTCTTTATATTGTGCTGCAAGCAGGAGGGAAGAGAACCTGATGGCCTTGTCTAGCTTTTTTATATTGCACCATTGGCGGGAGGAAGTAGATATCAATGGCTCCCATGGGCTTCTTTCTACTGCACCATGGGTGGGAAGGAGAAAATGCCGACAGCCCCTCCTGGCCTCTTTCTGTTGCTCAGCCTCATTGGTGGCAGTGGGATGGCACATGATTTCCTTAACGCAGCTCACACCGGCGTTGCTGCTGCGATCCCCTCGCTCACCCTCCCTGCTCCTGAAGAATGAAAGGATCACGGGCGCAAGCTGCTTCCTCCCTCCTAGCTGCCGGTGTCTGAACGACTTCATCAGGTGCCAACTGCTGAAGAGGAGGAAGCATCCCGGACAATTGCAGGATGTTTCAGCCCTCCATCTAGTTTCTGTACACTGCCTTTGAATTCTGAACTGTCCAGAGAAAATCTGGACAGTTGGCAACCCTAGGCGGGAGAACTACAATGGCTTAGTTAATAGGCCCCCATGGGTTACAGAGTGAGACAGGAAGCACAGGGGCCCAGTTTCCATGTAACGCTTCCTGCAGTGCAAGCAGTAGCACCTTAGCAGAAGGAGGAGCACGGCTGAGCTGATCAGCATTGTGTGCGCTGAACTACTGGCTACCAGCACGTTTCTCGAGCCTTTGTGTAAACCTTTAACAGGACTCTGAACACTGACGCTAAGAGCTTCACAACCCATGTCTCCAATTCTAACACGGGGGACTGAGAGAAAATGCTGTGCGTGCATGTTAAGCTTAAGTTCTCGTTTGCTTTCAACAACAACAACAAAAAAAAATTAGAAAGAGGAGTGAGGAAGTCACCCGGTACAGGTGGGGTTGAAAAACTGCTTCAAGGTGATTGATTTTAGTCCTTCCTTCTCTCATCCCCAACTGGCTCCACTCTGTCTGACTTGAGGAACAGAAAATGCATTTGCTTTCCTTCCTCCATAGACTTTAAAGGAACCGAACCAAATGAACTGAAAAGGATTCCGGTATTTCTGGGTGCTTTGTTACTTCTGTTTGATTGCAACAAACTAAACCCCAAACCAACTAATTTGTCACATTTTTCCATTCAGATACAAATGCACAGCACTACTCTTCAGCACTGTGTAGCGCGTTGTGTTGTATTTAATTACTTGAAATACATGATTTTATGTGTCAAAATATTTGTCTTCCTGCTCAAAGGTGCTACTCAGGGAAGTGATAAATGAATACTACAGGAATCAACATGACCGGTGGGAAAAAGAACCCAATGGCCAATGTAGTTTGTGTACTTGGCACAAGAGTGACTAACAAGCAGTTTCTTGTAGGGATGTGAATCGTTTTTATAACGAATTGAAATATTGTACGATATTTCTTAATTCGTTATATATCGGCTAAAACGTGAAACGAACACTTTTCCCCCTGAATTTTCGTGAAAATCGTTTTTTGGGGTTAGTGCGCGCTAGCAGGAGTTAGCGCGCACTAACAAATAACCGTTTATTTTTGTTATTTTTTGTTACATTTTGTTATTTTTTGTTAGCGCGCACTAAGCTGAAAAACGATTTTTTACTAAATAAAAAATGCCGATCCACGGGAAAACGAGATTTTCCTGTGGCCACACGAACCCGAAAGCGCAAACGATCGGGCACCCGATCCACATCCCTAATTTCTTGTGCCATAAACCAATTTTATCCTTACTGGGAGGGCTTTTCAATTTATTATTGGTTCCACCAGTAAAAGTAAAAGTAGTATTGTTATTTCCTACTGATATATGGGTGAAATGTAAGCGATCCTGCTGTTCATAGGTAAATCCTAAGATAAAAAATCTATTATTTTAATTAGTAATGCTTCAAAATTACTGTATGATATCACTTCACTTTGTCTTTAGCCTAGCTGTATACCTTTACCGTCTCATCCTGTTGCAGCAAAAATAGTTTTTTTTTCAAGGGTGTGCTTAGAGTTCAAATTCCACACAGTAAAAGAAATCCAGCTATTTTCATGTTTTGTTTGTTTGGTTTTTTTTTGTCTGGGCTGAATAAGATCCCAAAAATATTTTACATAATTCAGGAGATCTTTAATAGTTACTTGACTGATATAACATTGCAAACTGTAAAAGAAGTAGGTGAATGCACTAGTAAAAAAAATGAGCAGGTTTTTCCACTATGCCTTCAAATTGTATTAAAATCAAATTTGGCTCAACACATTCAGATCAGGCTTGTTATCAACAGCACATGGGTCTCTGGGGACCAACATTTGTCCAGTTAAGGGCTTCCTTCATTAATCGTCCAGCATCAAGCAAGCCAAATCCAAATCTGCAGAGAAAAAGCAATTAGATATTTTAAGCAGTGATAAGAACACCACAAATAATCAATTTCTGTGGCATTAGGCAGCTACCTGGTCAAGGAAAAGTCTATAAAAGCTGGAATTTATTGCAGAACCCCAGACAGCTTACTGAGCATTGATTCTTAGTAGTATACATAGATTACTGGGTTTTAAAGAGAAATCCCCCATGATTCTCACACTTAATTTTCATTCTGCTTAAGGCAGGAAAGAGCCAGGAGATCATAACAACCAAAGGAAAAAAAATACATAATCAGCATTTGCAACTCTGGATAGCATTTATTTTTATACTTTGTATATCTCCAGTTATCCAGTAAATTGTCTATTAGTTAGTAGGTATGATATATTACAAGGGAAGCCTTCCCACACTGTGAGGAACAGTTACATATGGGGACAATATTTCATGTTCTCAGAATCACATACGGATGAGCAGGACAATATTCAATGGTTTTTACATGGGTAAAAGTATGTACAAGTTTCACAGCCGGCCTTCTTTTATCCATGGGTGAAAAGAGGGCGGGGTTAAGACAGGGGAGGGGAAAGTCCACCTGGTGATTTCAGTTTAAAATCACCAGGTGTGGTTTCTGGAGGACTTTCAAAGCGAAACCTCCATGGGAGAATGCTGATACCACACTTTTAATATGTTGTCACTAGTACATTGTTCACTATTAGTGAGCCTGCTCCTTGCGGGCAGGCTCTTACCTCACGCAGCCCCGGGCCACTGATGCTCTTCTCTTCCCCCAAATCAGCTAGGGCTGTCCCCGCAGCTGTTTCCATGCGGCCAGGTCCTCCGTTGCTGCTCCTAGCTCTCCCCGACATCCTGCTTCGCTCCCGGGGTCTTCAGCTGGCAGGGAGGCCGTCCCTGCCGGTGCCTGCTTCAGCCCGGGTCCTCGCCCGGCAGAGAAACCGTCCCTGCCGGTTCCTGCAGCCTGCTACAGCTCCCTGCTTGTCCTACAGCCAGCCCTTCTACAGCTTCCTGCTTCTGTCTTCGCGGCTGGGAGCCGCTCCAGCAGCCCTGCCCTTTGTCCAGCTTCAGGGCAGGGCTGCTCCGCTGCCTGCCTGCTTCTTCTTGGGCCTTCCACATGGCTGAGGACGTCACCAGCTTCCAGCTCTCTCTTCTCCAGCTTCCTGAGGTGCGGGTGTGTGCCCCTCACCTGTTCTTCAAGAGCCAGCTAGGTGTGGCCCTCTGCTGACCCCTCCCTGGGCGTTGTCCTCTTCAGCCCTACAAAAGGGCTCAGCGTCCATTCCAGCTTTGCCTTCGCAGGGAGTTGGTCACTCCAGGGATTCTGCTGTCCTTCGCTCCAGGAGTCGTCCTTGTTCCAGCACTTCTTCAAGGTCCTGTGTTTCCTGTTCTTTGTTGGAGCTCCTCGTCTTGTCTTCTTGTCTACGTTCCAGATGTCCGTGTGCCAGCCCTAAGGTCTGTCTCCTGATCCAGTATCTGTGTTCCAGTCCAGATGTTTGTTCCTGATATCCGCGATCCAGCCTGATGTTGCTTCTCCTGATCCTGAAGTCTGTGAGTCTCTTGCTGTCCTGAAGCCCTGGTTCCTCATACCACGCTTCCTGGTGTGCCATGTTCCTGGTGTGCCATATTCCTGGTGTGCCATGTTCCTGGTGTGCCATATTCCTAACGCCAATATGATTTAACTACTAACAATCAAATCCCATCATCTTCAATATCACTGTTATCTACCTCTAACAAAGTTATTTAGCCATATGTAATTTATCTGGTTTGTTCTTTTCTTTTCTTTCCTACGCCAAGTTCTATTATCCCTGTTACATGTAACTGCTTTTTCCGCACTATTGTTTTAAGTTTAAGTTTAATTTGCACTCCTGTTCTATGTGAACCAGCATGATGGGACTACCAGTCTTGAATGCCGGTATATAAAAAACGTAAATAAATAAATAAATAAATAAATAAAATGTTGTGGTCCGCGACCAGCTCCACGGGCGGGCTGTGTAGGGCGCCTCATGGTACGATGTCTGCCTCTCTTCTGCAGCACTAGCCTCCGGGAGACTTCCACTTCAGTACTTGTCCCTGGTCTACGGAGTCCCTAGTGCTTGCTCCGTCCGTGGCAAAGACTCTGCCAGAACCTGTACTTGCAGCGTGGTCCGCGACCAGCCACTGGTGGCTGAGTAGGGTGTGCCTCGGTGCACATCTACAGTTTCTGAGGCAAGTCCAGCGAGGCCCGTGACCAGTCCCGTTGCAGTCTCACCCCAGTGCTTTACCTGAATCTTTTGATTACCTTGAGCCTTGCCTGAATCTTCTGATTACCTTGTACCTTGTTCCTGAGTCTTCTGTACACTTGGTACCTTGTGGCAAGTCATGTCATGGTCCAAGACCAGCCCCACGGGCGGGCTGAGTAGGGCGCTTCATGATGCAAGCCTTGTACCTTGTTCCTGAGTCTTCTGAAAGCCAAGTACCTTGTTCCTGAGTCTTTGTCTGTACCTGAGTCTACGTCTGTGCATCCAAGAACCTCGTCCCTGAGTCTCGTCTGAATCTCCGCTGCCCTGACCTCCATCCGGCCTGCCGCTTCTTGCCATACCCTGCGGCAGGTCCAAAAGGGCATGGACTGGTCGGAGGACTGTTCATAAGATCATTATTGCGTTGTTGGTCTTCCGAAGCTTGCAGGTCCAGAGGAGGGTCAGTATCTTCAGTCTTCAGTCCAGCCTCGCTCCTGTCCAGCCCATGCTCGGGCATGCCTCACCTACCGCGGCACCTCTCCGGAGTTCCTCTGTGGTCGAGCTATAGCCCAAGAACACACATCTCTTGATAAGTGGGACTGCTCTCCTAGCACTCCTCAACAATTAGTTTAAATTGGGGCCAAAAGAAACATTTTGAGGCCTATAAGAACATAAGAAATTTCCATGCTGGGTCAGACCAAGGGTCCATCAAGCTCAGCATCCTGTTTCCAACAGAGGCCAAACCAGGCCACAAGAACCTGGCAATTATCCAAACACTAAGAAGATCCCATGCTACTGATGCAATTAATAGCAGTGGCTATTCCCTAAATAAACTTGATTAATAGCCGTTAATGGACTTCTCCTCCAATCCAAACCTTTTTTGAACCCAGCTACACTAACTGCACTAACCACATCCTCTGGCAACAAATTCCAGAGCTTTATTATGCGTTGAGTGAAAAATAATTTTCTCCAATTAGTCTTAAATGTGCTACTTGCTAACTTCATGGAATGCCCCCTAGTCCTTCTATTATTCGAAAGTGTAAATAGCTGAGTCACATCTACTCATTCAAGACCTGTCATGATCTTAAAGTCCTCTATCATATCCCCCCTCAGCCGTCTCTTCTCCAAGCTGAACAGCTCTAACCTCTTCAGATTTTCCTCATAAGAGAGCTGTTCCATCCTCTTTATCATTTTGGTTGCCCTTCTCTGTACCTTCTCCATCGCAACTATATCTTTTTTGAGATGTGGCGACCAGAATTGTATACAGTATTCAAGGTGTGGTCTCACCATGGAGCGATATAGAGGCATTATGACATTTTCCGTTTTATTAACCATTCCCTTCCTAATAATTCCTAACATTCTGTTTGCTTTTTTGACTGCTGCAGCACACTGAGCCGACAATTTTAAAGTATTATCCACTATGATGCCTAGATCTTTTTCCTGGGTGGTAGCTCCTAATATAGAACCTAACATCATGTAACTACAGCAAGGATTATTTTCCCTATATGTAACACCTTGCACTTGTCCACATTCAATTTCATCTGCCATTTGAATGCCCAATCTTCCAGTCTTGCATGGTCTTCCTGTAATGTATCACAGTCTGCTTGTGATTTAACTACTCTGAATAATTTTGTATCATCCGCAAATTTGATAACCTCACTCGTCTTATTTCTTTCCAGATCAGCACCGGTCCAAGTACAGATCCCTGAGGCACTCCACCGTACCCTTTTCCACTGAGAAAATTGACCATTTAATCCTACTCTCTGTTTCCTGTCTTTTAACCAGTTTGTAATCCACGAAAGGACATCGCCTCCTATCCCATGACTTTTTAGTTTTCGTAGAAGCCTCTCATGAGGGACTTTCTGAAATGCCTTCTGAAAATCCAAATACACTATATCTACTGGTTCACCTTTATCCACATGTTTATTAACCCCTTCAAAAAAATGAAGCAGATTTGTTATGCAAGACTTCCCTTGGGTAAATCCGTGTTGACTGTGTTCCATTAAATCATGTCTTTCTATATGCTCTACGATTTTGATCTTGAGAATAGTTTCCACTATTTTTCCCTGCATTGAAGTTAGGCTCACTGGTCTATAGTTACCTGGATCGCCCCTGGAGCCTTTTTTAAATATTGGGGTTACATTGGCCACCCTCCAGTCTTCAGGTACAATGGATAATTTTAATGATAGGTTACACATTTTAACTAATAGATCAGAAATTTCAATTTTTAGTTCCTTCAGTACCCTAGGATGCATACCATCCAGTCCAGGTGATTTGCTACTCTTTAGTTTGTCAATCTGGCCTACTACATCTTCCAGGTTCACAGTGATTTCGTTCAGTTCATCTGACTCATCACCCCTGAAAATCATCTCCAGAAATGGTATCTCCCCAACATCCTCATTAGTAAACACGGAAGGAATTCATTTAGTTTTTCTGCAATGGCCTTATCTTCCCTAAGAGCCCCTTTAAACCCCTTGGTCATCTAATGGTCTAACTGATTCCCTCACAGGTTTCTTGCTTTGGATATATTTAAAAATGTTTTTATTATTTTGCCTCTATGGCCAGCTTCATTTCAAATTCTCTCTTCACATGTCTTATCAATGTTTTACACTTAACTTGACAATGCTTATGTTTTATCCTATTTTCTTCAGATGGATCCTTCTTTCAATTTTTTAAGGATTTTTTTTTGGCTAAAATAGCCTCTTTCACCTCACTTTTTAACCATGATGGTAATCGTTTTGTCTTCCTTCCACCTTTCTTAATGTGTGGAATACATATGGACTGCACCTCTAGGATTGTATTTTTAAACAATGTCCAAGCCTGTTGAACACTTTTAACCTTTGCAGCTGCACCTTTCAGTTTTTTTCTATTTTCCTCATTTTATCAAAGTTAAAAGCTTAACGTGCGTCGTAAATGTCTTTTGTTACATGCTAAAAATAATGTGCTATACAATAAGGCAAAACATTTGATATTTAGTGAAGCACTGCTAGATGGCATTAGTCAAAGTTTGGCAACCATGCCAGCAGGTGACTTTTCAATCACTCCTGCTGGTCAAAAAAGGACACTTCCAGAATGATAACTGCCCATTATGGAGGGAGCTGCATCATTGCTTGAGGGAGAGAGAGAGATGCTGAGTAGCTAGAGATGGAAATGTGATGAATGGGGGGGGGGGGGGGGGGGGAGGGGAGCAGAAGAAGGTAGTTCCCCAGTGAGGGCAGGTTGGGAATCAATATCATTTGCCAAAGACAGGATAGGCCACGCATGTAGCATACAACCATAAGATAAAGGACAGTAATTATCAGGAACTCCTAACATTTAAAATGTGCATGAGCACATCTCATATCACGTGCATACGAAGGGAATGAGGTGCTTACAATTGTGATATGTTACTTCCCTTTCATGTGGTGGTGTTATTTATTTGGCTTATATTCTGCTTTTTGGCACTTCTGAGCAGATTACATTCAGGTACTGTATTTTTCTGTCCCCAAAGAAATACTTTCAGCACTCAAAATCTAAGTCCTAGATTTATCAAATTGCTATAAATATTGCAGATATAGCACCCATGATAAAAAAAGGGGTGTGGTTAGGAAATCTGCAGCTTGCCATATCGCATATTTAAATACCGCATGTGGCGTTGCGTCAGCGTATCGCACATTGCATCGCCGTGCTGCACGTTCCTTCATCATGTACCTCATAATTTTACACGCATAGCGTAAAATAGTGCGTAATGCGTTATTTTTTCCAGTTTAAATATACAGGCTTCCTGCAGCTGCCTCTTTGAGGGTGTGTCAGGAGTTTGGAGAGAGGAGGTAGGTAGGTAGGTGTTAGTGGCTAATTGGAGGTTCTTAAGAGTGATTACTGAGTGAGTTGTCTTGTTTTCTGTTGCCATCTGTTTCCCTTTGCCTTGGTCTTTTGTCTTTGTTGGAGTGAAAGTTTTTGTTTGTCTGTCTGTCTTTTGGTGTGGAGGAGTAGTAGTGGAGAAGTGGAGATGTGAGGAGGAGTGAAGGAGTAGTGGTGCAAGAGTGTGGAGGTGTGAGGAAGAGTGGTGGTGCAGGAGTGTGGAGGTGAGGGGGAATGCTGTGAGTGGAGGAGTGGTGTTGATGGAGGAGTGTGGAAGAGTGTTGTCTGTGGTGAGGAGGGGTGAGGAGAATGGAGCGTGGGGAGAGAGGAAAGTAGAAGCGTGGGGAGGAGGGAGCAGAGGACTTGAGAGGATGGGCACAGGAGTGCTAGGGGAAGGAGAAGTAATAGTAGGGATAGGAGATGAGAGAGGCAGGAGGGAAGGGATAAGAGGAGGTGGGAGGGGGAAGGGTATAGGCAGGTGAGGACAGAGGGAGGAGGATGGCAAGCTAGGGATAGAGAGAGAGAGGTGTACACATAATGTGATATTAATGAAATTTACAATGGTTTCTACTATTTGCTATCTTGTCCTTGAAGATTGTAATAACCTAAGACAGTGGACTACATGTCTTCGCTAATAAAGTGGTCACTGGTTTGATAAGTACACTTCCTGGCTGGCTCATTTCATTGTGTGCTTTTTAATGGTTGACTAGGTACAAGATTTGGCCTCCATATGAGCTTTCATGCTAGAATGTCATTGCACATTCCAACTTGCCAATTCTCTAGCAGGTAAGACCATATGGCCTAGGCCATACAATAGAATGCTCGGTATATACTAAGGAAGACAGCCAGAGCTAAAGAAGAAACTCATAACTGGGGACTTCACTATTGCCTCTTGTTGCCTTCTTCACACTACATACTCTTACCTAACTCCTGCTTACATGGATCTGTACGTGAGATGGCCAGTAGGTAACTGCTACACACAGTATATTCTGTACATGTAGAGCTTGTGTGGTCTTAAGGGGAAGTTTGAGTAATCATCACACAAGACTAGATCTTCGGACCCCTTACTTGTATAATGACTGAAAGGTTATCTGTAACCAACCCTTTCACACTTTCATTGCAAACCTAATATGACATGTACTTGCTGACTGTTGGAACTGAGTGTGAGCAGCTGGTGGTAACTAGTAGGGATGTGAATCGTTTTTTGACGATTTAAAATATCGTCTGATATATTTTAAATCGTCAAAAATCATTAGGGCCACGATACAATACCAATTCGCCCGATTTATCGTCAAAAAAATCGTAAATCGGGGGGAAGGGGGAGGGCAGGAAAACCGGCACACTAAAACCCCCTAAAACCCACCCCCCGACCCTTTAAATTAAATCCCCCACCCTCCCGAAACCCCCCCCAAATGCCTTAAATTACCTGGGGGTCCAGCGGCGGTCCGGAATGGCAGCGGTCCAGAACGGCCTCCTGCAATTGAATCGTGTTGTCTTCAGCCGGCGCCATTTTTCAAAATGGCGGCGCAAAATGGCAGCGGCCATAGACCAACACGATTCGACTGCAGGTCCCCCGCTGAACGACCTCCTGCAGTCGATCTCCTGCCGGCACCATTTTCCGTACGGAAAACGATTCGCGGCAAGAGATCGTTTTCCGGACCCCCGCTGGACCCCCAGGGACTTTTGGCCAGCTTGGGGGGCCTCCTGACCCCCACAAGACTTGCCAAAAGTCCAGCGGGGGTCCGGAACGACCTCCTGCAGTCGAATCGTGTTGGTCTATGGCCGCCGCCATTTTGCACCGCCATTTTGAAAAATGGCGCCGGCTGAAGACAACACGATTCAATTGCAGGAGGCCGTTCCGGACCGCTGCCGTTCCGGACCGCCGCTGGACCCCCAGGTAATTTAAGGCATTGGGGGGGGGGGGTCGGGAGGGTGGGGGATTTAATTTAAAGGGTCGGGGGTGGGTTTTAGGGGGTTTTAGTGTGCCGGCTCACGATTTTCATGATACTTTAAACACCCAAACGGCAACAATACGATTCCCTCCCCCTCCCAGCCGAAATCGATCGTTAAGACGATCGAGGACACGATTCACATCTCTAGTAACTAGGCAGGAGGAGTGAGGAAATAGTGTCTCATCTTTGCTCTTTGCTCTGTGCACAGGCAAAGAGCACAGGACCTACTATGGCAACTCTGTCAACATACATTAGGGTAATACAACAAAAACTCTCCCAACTGAAACTAACTCTAAACAAATAAAACATAAATTATTTGGCTAAGGAGAGACAACTTGACGTTCAACCCTCCATCCCTAAACCTAGGAATTACCAATATTACACCATCAGAATAGGTACAAGACCTAGGAATAACAGATCGATGAGAACTTCACTATGAAAAAACATATAAGCAAATTAATCAAATCAGGATAAGCCAAGTTGAGAATTCTACATCAACTAAAGCCCCTGTTAACAATACAAGATTTTTGAACTGTCTTGCAAACACTTACATTTTCAGACTATTGAAACTCCCTTTTAATAGGCCTCCCCGCAAGCCTACTAAAACCACTATAGCTACTTCAAAATGCATCAACAAGACTCCTAGGTACAGGGAAATTCGACACATCACCCCCTCGCTGATAGCCCTGCACTGGCAACCTGTACAATCCAGAATTCATTATAAAGTGTTATCCCTAATTTTTAACATCATCAATATCGATCCATGCCTATTAGGAGTGACACTACAATACTTTACAATTCAAAGAGACCTAAGACACAAAAGGAAGGTCTCCTAATGGTACCCTCCACTTGGGACACTCACCTAATGCAAATAAGAGACCAAATGTTCACAACAGCAGGCCCCAAGCTGTAGAACTCTCTTCCAGAGAGTTATTTTACACAGTTATAAAAATACAAAAAAAGAGATTGATTGTGCCAAAAATTCTTATTATGCTGACAAAATCAAAAAGGCCAGTGGTAAGCCAAAAATATTATTTAGTATCGTGAAATTGCTAACTTCGCAAAGAATTTCCTCCCACTCCATTACTTCGAATGCCTTATGCACTAAAATGGCACATCATTTTTAAGAAAAAGTACTCAAAATTTCCTCAGAATTCCTACACCTGCCAGTCCCCAAAATAAACCTTCCCATGCTTTTATGTTCTTGGATTACTTTCTCCGAAACTGATGCCCCTCATGGTATCTCGTTTTCTCCTTATACCCCCTCATGGTATCTCTAATTCTCCTTATAACCCTTGCCCAGGTCAACTACTAAAAGACTGCCAACATTTTATTGCACCATCTATAGCACAACTAATCAATATATCACTTAATACAAAAATTTTCCAGACAAATAAACATCTGTCAGACCCATATCCAAGAAAAAGACAACAAACCTATTTGAGCTTACTAACCTTCATTCAATCGCCTCCCTGCCAACCCTTGCTAAAGTCATTGAATCTACCATTTTCCCTCAACTAACTGAATATATCACAGACTACATCTTACATCCAAATTAGCACAGCTTCCACAAAGGACATAGCACCAAAACTTTACTACTGTTTTTGACACTATTATTCGTGGCTTTAATGCCAGCACTGACTTCATAATAATTCTTCTTGATCTCACCACAGCAATTGACACCTTAAACCACGACTTACTTCTCGCTAGCCTAGAATATATAGAACTATGAGATATTCTTCGATGGTTTGCATCTTTCATAACTGAACGCCCCCAACAAATCAATCTACACTTTCATCACTCTGACTGGTAAACCACTACAACCGGGGTCGCCCAAGAATCCTGTTTATCTGCTAGGCTATTTAATATCCATCTTCTCCAACTATGCCACATAATGTCTGGTTTAGACATAGATTTTAAGATCTATGCAGATGATATTCAACTAATCATCCCTTACACCTCTTCCGGGAACCACATCTTTTCATTAATCACTTTTTACTTAGAAACTATAAAATCTTGGCTTTCTCATAATTAATTAACATTAAATGCTGGAAAAACTAAACTGATACATCTATCAACCACCCCCAACACCTCCTGTGGCTCCCTCTCACATCTTTCCTTTGATAATCACCAAATTCCTATTGTCACTCATGCATGAAACCTAGGCGTCATTGTTGACTCTAAGCTATATAATGACAAATAACATATCCAATTTAGTAAAAACCTCATTTTACAAACTGAATCTTTTAAAAGATTTAAAACCTCTTCTATTTCCAATGGATTTCAGAATTGTACTCCAAGCCATTATTCTCTCAAGATTAGATTATTGCAACTCCTTATATGTTGACTTCCAATCCAACTCATACAAAATTCCACAGCTCATCTCTTAACAAACGCCAAGAAAAATAAACACATCTCTACTGTTCTTCTTATTCTGAATTGGTTACCTATCAAACCACACATTCAATATAAAATTCTAACCCTAATTTTCAACTTAATTCATAACCCTTTGTCCATCTGGTTGGGCACATCATTACACATTTACCAGCCCCGGCGTTATTTAAGATCTACCGATAAATTCCTTCATGAAGTCCTGACAGTCACAATCACAAGACTAGACATCATTATAAAACATGTCTTCTCCATGGCAGGTTCCCTGCTCTGGAATTCCTTACCAATGTCACTAAGGGGGTCATTTTCAAAAGCTTTCACACGCGAAAAGGGACTTTTCGCATGTGGAAAGTCCCTTTTCGCGTGCGATAGCTAAATCGGGCCGGTGTCGGGGCGGAGTCTGCACTGGAACGGGAAGAGTCGGGGTGGCCTCGGGCGTACGGCAAAACGATTCGAGTTTAGGAGGTCGTTCCCGGACCCCCGCTGGACTTTTGGCAAGTCTTGTGGGGGTCAGGAGGCCCCCCCAAGCTGGCCAAAAGTCCCTGGGGGTCCAGCGGGGGTCCGGGAGCGATCTCCTACGCTCCTGACGTCGGGGGACAAAAAAAACCAAAATGGCGCCGGCGCTACCTTTGCCCTGCTGTCATATGACAGGGCAAAGGTAGCACCGGCGCCATTTCTACAACGCACCGGAGGCCCGAGAGTAAAAGATCACACTGGGACCCTCCCTCTGGACCCCAGGTAATTTAAGGCATTTTGGGGGGGTTCGGGAGGGTGGGGGATTTATTTTAAAGGGTCGGGGTGGGTTTTAGGGATGTTTTAGTGTGCCAGTTTTCCCGCCCTCCCCCGATTTATGATTTACACAATATTTTAAAAAACAAAACCGCGACGATAAGATTCCCTCCCCCCCCAGCCGAAATCGATTGTTAAGACGATCGATCACACGATTCACATCTCTACTATTTGGCATCAGTAACAGAATGCATTAACTGGAAGTTGAAAGTCCCAAATTTATTGGAAGATCTGAAGCCATAAAATGGATTGCAAATACCGAGACCACATTTCCATCATCAATTCAGTAAAGGTTTAGTTAGAAACCAATAACTGCTTGCAGAGTGATGATTATTAGTGCTGTATACAAGAGACATTAAAGAGGAATTTGTTGGGATGCTCTATTAAAGCAACGCTCAGGCCCTGGAAGATAATCTTCCCCCGGACAGAGTATCTTGGATTTTCAAAATGTATTAACATCAGGAGAGGACTTAACCAATTTAAGCCCTATTTGAGGTGTGGTCTTTGGGGTCCCGAGAAGGGACAGTAACCTAGAGGTTACATGTCTATGGGGGGGGGAAAAAAAGTTTCAAATTTTAAATTTGTTAACAAATTTTATGAAAATATTTGCTACAAACATATATTAATAATACCTTTTGGATTTCAAACTTGTGCTGGAGATATTCGTAAATGCTAACTTTTAAACAAAGAGCAATAAGGGAGCACAATAAACAATGCATGGTTCATTTTCAGAATCAGAAACATAATTATTTTGAAATACGGAAAATAAGAGACTGCTAGGAGCATAAAGCCCTGCCCAGGCTCCTATTTAAAAATGTATATTATGCAGATGCATACATTTAAAAAGCAACACTGAATCTATTTTTTGCCAACATGATGCTTACCTATTTGTCTGTGAGAAAGCAACCTTTCCATCAAAAATAACAGATATTGCCGCACATCCCTACAAGCTAAAATTTGAGTTATCGCTGTCGGGGGAAAAAAAAGGAATGAATAATAAAAGAAAGTTATCGAGATAATTAAAACTTTGCAGCATTTCATCAGCGGTGCTGATAAAATTCACCGCTGGCTGGATGCAAAACAGTTAGTGTGCAGGACCTGTTTGGATAATGGTAATCACGCAGTCTGAAAGTTAAGCTCCAGCCACACGCACATACACACACATAGCAGTGGAGTGGAACCTGACAACTGCACTTGGCAAGCGATCATAAAATTCCCTGGCACACCATCCACATGCCATGTGGAGCGATTTGTTCAGTTAGGTATGGAGCTCTGCTGCACAGGAAATACCACTGGAAGTGCTGCTGACCCCCTCTAAGGACCTTCCGTGTGAGGCTGGCTCTTGTGCTTAAAAGTCTCCCGCTTCAATAGGATCTCTGGGGTAAGGGCGGGGGATAGGGGAGGGCAAGGGGAAATCAATCAAACATATTCAGTCAAAAAAAAACCCAAAAAAAAAACAAAACACTGTTTCGAAGTATTGCTAAATAAAACCACTTGAACACAGTTTCTGTGCCTTGCAGATTTGTCAGATGAGAGGGAATGCGTGTGCAATGCTTAGAAACACATTGCTGTAAAAGCATGCACACATTTTAACTTTTCCTCATATATTCAGATAAAATACAGACAGACTGTGTTTAGATGTGATACCCCATGAAAGTCCCCTCCATATTGATATTCGGCACTTCTTTTGCAAATTTGTTTGACGGGAGCTTTAAATCTGGGATCAATCCAAAAGAACAGATTTTTATGTAAAGACAGAGGAAGACAGTCTCTATTTCTGCCTTCTTGTTGGCTGTGGTGAGAATGAAGAGAAATTATGCCACATAAAAATAATTCTGAAATATATTGGGTTTGTTTTTTTTTTTAATAGCTTTAATTCCTTGATAATGAAGCCATATTATATCATGTTACATATCTTCCTGTGTGCATTGCTTTATTTTTTATGTCAGTACTGTTAGACAGAAAACTGGGGATTTTCCCAGGTGAGATGTAATTTGTAGTTTGAACATTGCACCACAAGTCTGGAGAAAGCATGCAATGTCAGGCCATAGCTACTCTCTGCTTTTCCCTGTGACCTTGGGCAAGTCCCCTATTTTTCTCTCTGCCTCAGTTTACTGCTTAAAAGAAACCTGTATATCAAGGCACAGCTAGCAAGCGGAATCTCAGTGGAAGACACTGACCCTAAAAGTCAGGGACCAATGGCCAATATCATGAACATTTGCTTTTAATTAAGAATTATTATTATTATTAGCCTCTAGCTGCAAAATTCCAAGATATACAAAAAAATTATTTACAGAACAAAAACCGCCATGCGGCAAAATCAAATATTCTCCCAGCAGGCCCGAGCACCTTCTTTCCAACCTTAGACAAAAACTTGGCAATTTAGAGAGCCTAGGAATTTTAAGAACTGCAACCAAGGGGCCTATCCTATCCACTGTGCAGCATTTGCGTGTGGAAATGGATGTGTGGATATTAAAACTGGTTTTTTACAAACTGTGAAGCATGAGCTGCACAGTTTTTAAAATAGCTCGTATTTCTGCTGCAAAAGCATGCGCATATCTTTCAATACTTCCAATGCAAGAAACGACAAACTTCACCCATTTTATAAATCTATACGCATATATTTTACATGCAAAATTATTGTGGCATTGTAAGCGAATAAACACCCAGAATTAAACACAGAGGCAGGTACTGAATAAACTATATGCGTATACCATTTTGAAAATACTTGCACGCAAACTTGGCATCATCAGTTCGCTGATACCACTAGTTCATCCCGTCCTTCTCCAGTTAACCTATATCCTCCAGCACTTCACCCCCATTAATTTACCCAGACTTCCCACCTATAAATTGTAGACAACATACGATTTCACTTGCACAAGTCAGTTATCAGGTGTAAAAGTGTACAAAGGAGTTTGGTAATGTAAACGTGTAGGTCTATTACAAAATAGCAACTACTGTGTGTACTTCTGAACTCCACCCTGAACTTCTCTTAGACCACTCATTTTCCCTGGTACAATGTTTGAATGAAACTTAAAATGCACATGTACTCTTGAAGTTTATAAAATCATATATACATATGTACATGCTACTATGTGCATATATGCTATTTTTACGCAGAACCCCTTTAAAAATTAACTCCACAGTTATTCTGTATTGAAGTTATTTGTATATGGGCAATGTCCTCAATTACTTTTACCCATGACCTTTGCAAAGGGAAAATACAAGTATACTTTCCCTTTGAAAATTACCTAGGGAAAAGGTTTCCACAGAAATGTGTCTCTGCATTTCCTATGGATACTTTTTCAGTGAAAAACAACATAGACCTGGATTTTCTAAGGTCGGGGGCGGGGTAGCGAAGCGGGGGGGGGGGGGAGGCGGGCCTGTGAAAGCGGCAGTGATCGTACCTCCGCGGTGCGATCGCTGCCGGCTTTCGTACCCAATAGCGCCATCGTAAAAGGTGGTGCTCTTGGGCACGAAACTGGTGGCGAAAAGGGCCCTTACCTTTTCTCCATCAGCAATGTCTTCGCGGAGTTGTCCCTGGTGCTGCCCCGACTCCTCCTCTTCCGGGGACGACTCCGCCCCCATTTAGTGATCGCACACGAAAAGTCCTTTTTCACGTGAAATTGCTTTGGAAAATGACCCCCATAGTTTTAGAAATGTACATATATGCCTTGTTGGCTCCTTCCACCTACCGCCAGTTCTGAATCTCTCTACTTTTTCTGTGGATAAAAATATGTGTTGTTGCTCACCGCATGTACTTTTACCTGCAGTATGGGTGGGTAATTTTCAGGTAGCCAATTTATCCAGGTAACTGGCTTTTGAAAATTGCCCTGAGAATTATTTATTATGGGGATGAGAATATTATGCTCTTCCGTCCAGAATTGGAGATAATTTAAAATACTGGATGGGAATTAGAAAACTGTAGGTTCAGAATTGGTCAAGATGGTGGGGACTTGGTATAATTCCTAGGTTGACATTGGATGTACAGACAGATATAGGCAGCATGTAACATCCAGAAATAATAATAGCTCAATGACATCTGCATGTAATAATGGAAGTTATGCAATGTGAGGCTGAAGTGATGGTGAGTCATTTTGCAAAGGAAGAAACAGATAGGAAACGAGAGAGTATGGTAAAAAAAAAAAAAATTAAAATAAAACCTTGAAGAGTCATGTGTCCAAATGCTTGTATTCTATTAAAATATTTGACTTAGAAGCTACCATGGTGGAAGAAGAACTTGTGCTTGCAATTACAGAATCATGATCCACTGATAATCAGGAGTATGAGATGACTTAGGATATATTCTTTTCAGAAAGGACGTGATAGCTATAAAAGATGGAAGAGTAACTCTATGTAAGGGACAAAATAAAAGTGATTGAAGTATAAAGTGAGAAAGGAGCAATAGAGATGCTGTGGGTTGTCTTGATGAAACCTAAATAGTCCAATATGTAGATCACCCTCCCAAGAGGAAGAAATAGACGTGGCTATGACTGAGGCTATCCAAAGGATAGCATACAAAGGAAAGCTATGGTTAAGTGTGGGAGGGGAGATTAATGGATTAAATTTACTAGATGTAGATTGAAGAGTGTGGCTGCAGGATGTTCAAGGTTTAGGTAGCAAGGATTAGATCCAGCACAAATATTTTCCCATTGATGATCTTGGGATTTTTGCTGAAGGCTTTTTGCTTATCCTGAACCTCCAGGATAAGCAAAAAAGGGACATCCTAATTTTGGGGATGGGTCTCAGGAATATAAATTTCCACTGAGCGTGTGCAGTAGTCAGAGGGTTGGTGGCACATAGAAGAAGGAAGGCGAGGTTGCAGAAGAGAGAGTTAGGAGTTCATCCCAGGATATCACAATTCAGAGGAGTTTAATGAAAAGGAGAGTTTTTGATAGTCCTCGAGGTTTAATCAAGTGAAGAAGTTTTTGGAGATTAATAATTTTGGAGAAGATAGATAAGATTTTTGGATATTTTGGACCCCCTGGAAGGAAGGACTGGATCTCTGTTTCAACCTAGCTTGATGGACTCCCCCTGGAAGGAAGGACTGGATCTCTGTTTCAACCTAGCTTGATGGACTCTCTACCTGGGAAACATCAAGCTAGGTTGAGAGATCATTGCACAAATCTCATCTTTGTGTGAGTTTCCTCACTCTGAAGGTCATCAAATCTTCACAAGAGAGCACTGTTCAGTTCATATGTCTCACTTTGAATGTCAAAGTGGCCCCTAAACCCCTACACTAATACCTAAACCTCACCTCAAATGACTAGGTAGGCCTCATATAGGGGTATAATACCTACCTGGTGGGAGGGCATTATGGCAAGGCTTGCTCTCTTTCTCTCTCTCTCTTCCCTCCCCCCCAACCCAGTGGTTGTAGAAGGGCCTTGATAGCTAGGCTGGCTCTCAAGGAGCTATCACACAGTTTTATGCAAATGAAAAAGGTTTAGTTAAAGCCATGCAATAAGGCTTCACATATCATGAAGCCTGGCCACCCCAAACTCCTCCCCTTTTTCTAATTTGCAATCACACTATGCATTAAGGCATTTTTGCATGCGATAAAGGCATTTTTTGCATGTGAAAACTTCATATAGCAGTTTGATAAATGACCCCCTTTATTTGTGATTTTTGAATTATTGCCTGGATATTATTTTTCAAGCTTAAGTAAACCTTTTTCAGGATTTGAACACCAACTTTGGACTCTGAAGCCTTTTATTCGTGTTCCCTTTTGTACTGACTGACCCCCCTCACAGTGGATATTGAGCAAAGTATGAGAGTGACTGTGCAGCTTGGCCTCTTTCCTGCTGAGAACCCTAGTCCTTAAGGCTGAAGTTTGGTGATCTTTGAGAGTAAAGACAGCCCTGGGACTTTGCTGTAGCCCCTCCACCAGAGAGAGGGTTATATTTATATTCAGTAAGTTAGCAAATGGCAAAGTTATCCAAGTAACAAATAACTTTAGCAGAACATTCAGTGGGAAATGTCTCTCAATGAATATACGCAGCTAAAATTACCTAGATATAGTTATGCGGATAACTTTAGATGATCACTGGCCTACTGAAAATGGACTTTCCCAAAACTAAGTTTAAATCCTACAACATGAAGCCTGGTGCCTTCCCCTCTCTCTCCCTGCATTGCAAAATAAAATAAAATAAATCAAAATAAGGTTGGCTGCTTCCCTTTCCCTGATCACCATGCCCATCAAAACAAGTTGTCTGCTGTCCCAGCAAGAATCTCTCCCTTGCTTTCTGATCTCCATGCCAAAAAACCCCAGCTGTCCACTGTCCACCAAGTCTGCCTCCATCCCCTTCAATTGTTTGAAATAAAAAAAAAATCTACATTTGCCACAGTATGAACCCTCTTCCTCTTCCTTGCTTAACCTTAACCCTCCAAAATAGAGAGACACAGGATGCAGAGAAGGAAGAGCTCAACCTTCTTCTTTCCCCATTTCCTTCAGAATCAGTTTCTTATTTATTTATTTGGGATATTTCTTCCCTGTGCTCTCTTTAATCCTAGATGAGATACTTAGTAATGTACTGGACAGGTTTAGAGGGTGGGGATTTAGGTTCAGGAGGGACATGGGGCATGTGGAGGGTTTGGTTAAGCAGAGCGGGGGATAGGGATGGGTAGTTCAAGCTGCAGCAAATATGGATTCTTTCTTTTAAGCAATTGAAGTGGATGGAGGTGGACTTCAGGGGTACTGCAGACAGCTTTTTTTGTGTAAGGGGATCGGGCAGTGAGGGAGGAGGCTTTGGGTGAGAGGAGCAGTCAACTTCTTTCTTTGGACAAGAGGACTGGAGGTGAAGGGTTCCCTTGTCTGCAGAAATGCCTTTTTAGTTAATAAGTCATTTCTGCAGTGCCGGGAGCCAATAATTACCCAACTAAGTTTAGGCCAGCATCTTTTTCAACCAGACTTATCTAGATAAGCTTAACTGGTGCCACCTGGCTAAACCTAAGTCCTGCCTCCTGAATATCTCTTGCCCTCCCCCTTTTTGCCCAGCTAAATTTTACCCGGGTAATGAGTTACCCAGGTAATATTTAGCTATTTTCAAGGTTTTCAAGGTTTTTTTTGTCCTGGGAACTTGAAAGCTACCATAACAAAACCCTTTGGGCACAATATTGAAAGCGCGTTGAATGCTTGATAGCTGGAAAATTAAGTTATCCAGGTATCTCATAACCGGCTTGTAAGTGGGCGAGCAGGGGCGGATGTGAGCGGCACTACTTAGCTGGGTAATGTATCTGGCTAAGTAGCGATATTTAGCCTTAGCCAGATAAGTTATGCGGTTAAGTTATACCTGCCAACGAGCAAGTTTAACTTAGCTGGATATAACTTATCTGGCTAAGTAGAGGCTAGTACAGAGATATTGAGCAGCATAGCCAGATAATGGAAACAATGTCACTAAGGTTATGGCAGTTGATAGTTTGGGATATTGAAATTACTGTACCCTGTGGTTCCAAGGCCAGGTACCAGGGCCAAACAATACTAGAACAAATATCCTAGACTTCAGAAGGCCTCACTTCAAGAAAATTAATGATTATGTTAAGAAAGCCTTGTCATGAGTAGAAGATTTAGGAGGCGCAGAGGAACTATGGACAGCTGGAAAGAAGAGTACTGCAAAGGCAATAAATCTTAGTGTCAGGCATGCTCACAAGGGGAAGAGAATAAAGGGACCATTATAGTTTATCAAAGAAGTAGAAGAAAAAAAATAAGAATCAAAAAGGTAGCATCTGGAGATTCCAGAGAGACACAGTACTCGGTACTCACTCCTTGACTCAATGTACATTTTCTCATCACAGACTCCAGGATTCTCCATTAGGTGAGGGATTTTCTCTGTTGTCCCTAGCTTAACCGGTAACTGCTGTGAACCTCCTTGCCTCCCAGGTCTTCTATGGATTGGGAGACCTCAGATACTCCTCCCTTCAGGTCTTGCACTGACTGTGAGAGCTCCAATCTCTTCTCTGCCTTCAAGACTCTTGAGAAACACCATTCAAACCTCAGGCCTTCTCCCTTGATGGCGAAAGTTCCTGCTGGGTCCTTTCCTTGAGGAAAGGTACGTCATGCACTCAGCCTTCTGATGGGTCCCTCCAATCTCCACTCGCCAAACTCTGAACACAGCATCACATTCCCTACCACTCTTAAAGGAGTCCTACAGTAAAAACCCAATATAGGTTCCATCCAGAATCTTATCGTGCACTAACATGGATAGGATTCTCTTGCCATTTACCGGTAACTGCTGCCCTAAATATTTTTCACATTCAGAACATTAAAAAACATTAACAACCATTTACATTACCCCAGTAAAAGTCATGGGCCTCCCTCACCCAGACCCTTTCCAAGACCATGCTCTAGTAATGCAGGGCACACTTATTTATTTATTTATTTATTTATTTAGAGTTTTTCTATACCGGCATTCGTGATTAGAAACCACATCATGCCGGTTTACATATAACAAGGGAGTGTGAACGAAAGAACGGAACATAAACAAGTGCAGAGAGATCTTAAAGTTACAATACAACAGGATCATATAACTGGGGAGAGAATTAGAGTAAGATAACCAAAGCTCTGTCACATCAATGAAATTTTGTGAAAGCTGGAAGGAAAATAATTTGTAGATTATATGAAAATCTGCAAAACAGTAGTCATGACAGTGCTACAGATAAGATGAAAAACGACAGTAAAAAAATTAGAAGAATGATCAAAAGTTTGTCAACGGTGTTGTAATTTTAAAAAAGTGAAATCATATATTTGGGATACAGAAATGCAAACAGCGTTTTGAAGTATAAGGCATCCCAAATTTGCCCCTTATCAGTTGCCTCTTGCTAGTGCAGAGTCAGTAGGCTCAACAGACCCTGCCCCTAGTGAGGGATATCAGTGAAGCGTAGGAGTCGTCAAAGAAGTTTGACGCTCCCCACTCCCGTACCCACATAAGTGCAGGTTCAGTCCTGAAGGTCAGCCTGCTGTCCACAATCAGAAGGTACCACCTCTTCACAAAGTGGTGCGGTTTGTGAATTTTTCCCCTCTTCAGATCCACAGAGAAAGAATCAAGGGAGTGTCTTTCTCAACAGAGAGGTGCTGTTGAAGAAGACACATTCCTGATGTAGAGGGGTGGCTGGAGGCCAAGGTGGGGGTTACCCATATCTACAGGAACAATCATAAAATATCGAGCAAAAGAGGGAAGAAGCTTAATATAATAAACAGTATTACAGAACATCCCAAACTGACTTGTCAGTAAGAAGAAAACACATCTACATAACAGGATATGTTCGAGTGATCCACTGGTCCCCCCATTTCCATCCATTTAGCTGTTGTATTTAGTATCTGCCAACTTTCCATATTTATAAACTAAACAAACTGAATTCCACCGAAAGTGTACATTTAACCTGGAATTATTTTTCTAGTTGATGAGAACATTTTGAACAGCAATAATTAGTAAAAATAAAATCTAATGGTTTACACTTGAGAAGTGGTTAAATTTAATTGTAGTCCTAAAGTAATTTTCAGTGGATCTCAAATCTCGCTCCATACACCCTACCAGTAAGATAGAGTTAAAGGACAATAAAAGAAGACATGAGAAAGTGACACAATGATCGTATCACAGGACCAACATTTATGCAAGGTTATCAGCTTTAAATTACTTTTAGGGCGCCCATAAAGAAAATGTGCAACAAAAATCATAGATTGAGTAATAATGGATGAAAGAGATAATCTGCTTTGAAAATTTCCAGAAATGATCCAAAGAGATATTGTTCTCTGTACACAAGTCAGTTTAGCATAATTTTTCAAGGAGGGGCATTTATTATCCTTCAGGTATTTATACAAACCAGAAGTCAGATGGCTTTGTTGTTTAGTTGAAGAAATAACTGGACAATTTGAGGAAGGCTCAACAACAAGCTTAGATCTGGAAAGATAGCTCAAATACAATGGTATAATCATAGCCAATGAAAGAATTGAGATGTCTGTAATTTGCATATAAGGTCTGAAAAGAATAAAAGCTTCCCATCTGCAATGGGACCAAATACAATTTTGTCAGGATAACCAAGTAAAGCATTTCTTACCCACATGAAAAGAGGATTAACCCACAAAGAAGAGAACATTGAAAGTTTTCATGGAAATTTCATGGTTTTGGTAACCAATTCAAATTCACAATAGACCTGTGAATAGCAAGATGTGTAAAATGAGAAGATATTTGCATTCCTGGTACCACCCAGAGAAAGAGGGAAGATGTTTGAGCCTGTTCAGTCTACCAATACCAAATAGAAAACAATCAGCATCTATCACTGCAGAAATCTATGTTAGCGTTGTTGGCCAACAGCCCAACGATTTCTGCAGTGATAGATGCTATTTTGAAATGCTAGACCCAGCAGCAGAGTGGAGAAATAGATTTCTAAAGATCAATCCTTTACAGTGGCTCCAGAGGAATACATACCCCTGAGGAAGAAAGACACTCGAAACATGGCCAGTATTGGGTTTTCATTCTTTATTTTTGTGATTGATTGCCATATCGCCAAGTAAACAGATTTCTACATCATGTATGAGATATCACTAAAGAACACAAGCCAAACATTTAATTTTTTTTTATAAGTTGATAATAGACAGTGTATAGTCAATTTTGAACTTAATTGCAATTTACTTAAATTCAATATAAAAAAAGAATTTAGGCAGAGGGAAGGGAATACGATGATGATACTCAGTGCTGTCTAGTGGATAGATGTTTATTGTTTATGAGTAACTACCTTTCGACTCATAATATTTTTTACAGATATTTTGGGATATTGTTGGTTCATCATGTGTTCCAGTATTTACTAAGTAATCATTTTTGGCTAAGCCTGTTCAGTCACCAAATAGGTCTATATTCCATCTGCATTTGGTCATTCAACCAACAAAGCTTTGTTGTAAAATAAAAGCTTAGTGATAGCAGTAAAACTAAGGAAAATTAACTCCACCTTTTTCTTTAGGAAGTTTCAATTATTTAAGAGCTATTCTAGAAGTAACATTATTCAATAATAATCTGGATAGTATTTTGTCAACATTACAGTAAATTCTGTAAGAAAAAATATTGGAATCATAAACATAAAATTAAGTTGAAAGGTAAGACTATCTTGATGGAATCTAAACATAAAAGTAACCATTGTGTGTGTGTTGTGCAATAAAAGATAACTATGATTCTTATACTTAAATATAGTTAAATCAATGCTATTATAGAAGTTGATTCCCAAATACTTCAGACCAACAGAGAACCACTGGAAGTGATAATTGGTCAACAAAATGCACTTACCCAAGGAATTCGGAGTCATAATTTCAGATTTATGCCAATTAACTTTATAACCTGGAATATTTGAGAAACAGGTATGTATCCCTATAATAGTATAGAGAGATGTTTGAAAATTATGCACACATAATAAAATATCATCTACATAAGAAGAAAATTTACATTCCGTGTCATGAAAAGGAATACTTATAACTTTAGGCTCTTGTAGTAAAGACAATAATAACCCTTTCCTTCAACCCCATACAAAAGAAATTGTTCAGATAGCAAGCCATTAATCATAATACATGAACAGGGGTAAGAATGCAAAAGGTTATACTATTTACAAATGAGTCCACGGAACCAAACCAGTGTTGCACATAGACTAAACAGTCCCATTTGACCCAATCAAATGCCTCTTCAGCATTGATAGAGTTTGCTACAAGAGGTTTAGATAAGTTATGTGCAACAGAAATCATGTAATGAAAAAGGCGAGCATTATCTGTAATCAGCCTTCCCTTAATAAAGCCAGACTGATCAAGATGAATTAAATTCCCAATAACTCATTCTAACCTGAATACCAGGAGTTTAGCAAAAATGTTGTAGTCAACACTGAGCAAATAAATAAGCATATAATTAGAGACAAGCATATGAACTTTGTTAGGTTTGGAGAAAACAACAATATAAGCTTCATTGAAATGTGGTGAAAGGAGCCTAGACTGTTGCATTGATTGAAAGAATAATAATAATCCATTCAAGCCCAGTGACTTACTTAGACATAAAGAGAAAATAGCTTTTTTAATTTCAATAGGTGTTATAGGAAAGTCCAACAAGGCTCTGCCATCCTCAGATATCAGAGGATGATGGAGATTAGACAGAAAATCTGAAAACAACTGTCCATTATTAAGGCATTTGATGATTGTAAAGATGTACAATGTTGCTTAAAGTGATCAATAATATCAATATCATTAACCAACAATTTTGAAGAATCAGATTTAATGGCATGAATTCTCCTTTTCTCTTTCTTACATTTAAAAGATTGTGCTAACATTTTCCCACTTTTATTGCTTTCTGAATTGTAGCAAGACTGCTGAAGAAAAATGGCTTTCCCAGCACACTTGCTCAGTAGATTATTGAATTATTTCAATTTGTATAGTTAGGGAAGCAATCTATTAGTTTGTATTGTAATATGTGCTTGCTCTAAGCTTGAGATCTCTTGTTCTAATTGGTGGCTTTCTTCCTTCCATACCCTCTGCTCCATGGCTATTAAACTTATAATGTTTATCAAACAATATCAAAATACCTCTGGGTTTGTTTTTTTTTGTTTGTTCGTTTAATGCCAGAGCAAATACTAAGTTAACATTCCAATCTTCATTTAATTTGGTCGATTCTACAGAAGATAAATGAGAATGCAGAGATTTAAGGTAGCATAAAACTTTCTTCCTTTTGATATAATGGCTGAGAGCATTCATGTTCAGCGATAAGATCTTTAAATCAGACCTTGCAGCCATTTAAAACTGAAATATATACTGTAAATCCCATCACCAGACCTGGACAACTGCATTACATAATAATAAAATATGTTGCTAAGGAAAAAGCATAGCAATGCAAAACAGATTGATAAAGAACTCCTCCCGTAAAGAACTAAAAATAGATAATATTTCCCTAACAGATAATATAGGTGCTGTGGCCAAAACCTACAGTACAGCCTCATGATCCAAGAGAACACTGCTGCCTCATTAACCCAACGTAACATAATTTGAAATGTATTCAAAACAAATATGGCAAATGCCTATATAAAAGAAAAGAAACAAGGGATTCTTTCATAAGACGAATGTGCAGATCCTTCAGAAGAATCAGCAGCACCAGAAATGGTACAGGAGATGAAATATTAATGATGTCAGAGCAACCGGAACAATATTGTTGATGATGATATCAAATTATGATAAACTGAAACAGAGCAACTATAATATCACATATCTGTTAATAACAATGGAGAAAAGATACTACTAAGTACAGTTCCGTCTAATTCAGTCTTGATTATCTGGTTCAGGTAATCATCCGAGGAGACAGCAAAATGTCATTAAGGTATTTTTTGAGATCATATGAACATTTTAGTGGTATTATAATGAGTGACGTGCATCTGAATGGAATAATTAATTCCAGATTTGTCTTCAATATCTTTAAGTTGCAGATGCATACTCATAAAGATTTTCCAATGCTGAGCAGTGGGTTTCACAAGATCAGGAACAAATAATGGCTTCATACTATCAGAATTAAGTGTATTTTGTCCTCTTGTGGTAGTAAGAATAAATAAAGCCTGTGGGGATCTAAGTAGTTTGGTCACAATAGGCCTGAGAAACCTAGCATTTTTCAGCAGATGTGAAGCAACCCTGTGCACCTGATCGATTTCCAATGGAGGTTCAAAAGCGATTCCCAAAAAGGCAGGAATCAAACTCACCAGGGAAGCCATAACATTGGAGCCCTCCCTGCCTTCCAGAATGGCCAAAATACAGGTATTATTTATTACATCTATTTCTAGTACATAAGAACATAAGATATGCCATAATGGGTCAGACCAAGGGTGCATCAAGCCCAGTATCCTGTTTCCAACAGTAGCCAATCCAAACATTAGATAAATCTCAAGCTACTATTGTTTATTGATTACCATAATAGCAGTTTATGGATTTATCCTCTAGGAACATATCCAAACCTTTTTAAAACTCAGTTACACTAAATGCTGTAACCATATTTTCTGGCAATGAATTCCAGAGCTTAACTATGTGCTGAGTGAAAAAGAATTTTCTTCAACTTGTTTTAAATGAGCTACTTGCTAACTTCATGGAGTGGCCTCTGGTCTTTTTATTATCTGAGAGAGTAAATAACCTATTTATATTAACTTGTTCCTTTCATGAATTTGTAGACTTCTATCATATCCCCCCTCAGTCGACTCTTTGCCAAACTAAACAGCCCTAACTTCTTTAACCTTTCCTCACAGGGCAGCCGTTCCATGCCCCTTTCCTGGGTGGTAACTCCTAACATTGTATAACTACAGCAAGGGTTATTTTTCCCTATATGCATCACTTTGCACTTGTCCACGTTAAATTTCGTCTGCCAAACAGAAGAACTAGACAGAGTTCTGATCAAAAACATTATAAAGATGGGAAACAAGGGGGAAGTGTTGATTGTTGGTGACTTTAATCTGCCGGATGTGGACTGGAGAATCCCTTCTGCAGAATCTAACAGTAGAGAGATAGTGGATGCCCTGCAAGGTGCTCTGTTCAAACAAATGGTAATGGAGCCCATGAGGGAGGGAGTTATACTTGATCTAGTGCTCACTAATGGGGCTAATGTCTCTAATGTCCAGGTAGTTACCCATCTCAGAACCAGTGATCATCAAACAGTATGGTTTGATATTGCAAATAGGATATGGAGAAATCACCCAAAGACCCGAGTTTTGAACTTCAAAAAAACAGACTTTGTAGAAATGGGGAAATATCTGGAGGCAGTACTTGAAGACTGGGAGAAAATGGGAGAGGTCGAACAACAGTGGCCCAAACTAAAAAGAGCAATTACTAAGGCAACTAATCTATATGAGAAAAGTAAACAAAAGTAAGAGAAATAAGAATCCAATCAGGTTCACAAAGGAGGTGGCTGATGTAATAAAAGCAAAGAAAATAGCTTTTAAGAAATATAAAGGATCCCAAAAAGTAGAACACAGGGAGGATTATCTGGTGAAACTGAGGGAGATGAAAAAGTGATCAAGAAAGCAAAAAGTCAGGCAGAGGAAAAGATTGCCAAGGAGATAAAGCGAGGTGACAAAACATTTTTCAGATATATCAGAGAAAGGAGAAAAGTCCATAGTGGTATAGTGAAATTGAAAGGGGATAAGAATCAATGGGTGGAAGAGATGATGAATTAGCAAAAATATTAAATACTTCAGTTCAGTGTTCACTAAGGAAGACCCTGGAGAAGGACCGTCACTTGTTTTCAAGAATGTAGAAGGGGGTGGAGTAGATGAAACTCCATTTATGGAAGATAATGTATGGGAAGCGCTAAGAAAATTTAAAGTGGACAAAGCCATGGGGCCTGATGAGGATCACCCCAGAATACTGAGGGAACTCCGAGATTGGCTGGTGGGTCCACTATGTGACCTGTTCAGTAGATCTCTGGAAAAGGGTGTAGTGCCTAGAGATTGGAGAAGGGCGGTGGTGGTCCCGCTTCACAAGAGTGGGAGCAGAGAAGAGGCTGGAAACTACAGGCCGATAGCATCAGGTGGTGGAAGAATTAATGGAGACTCTGCTGAAAAAAAGGATAGTGAACTATCTACAATCCGGTGGGTTGCTCGATCAGAAGCAGCATGGATTCACTAGGGGAAGGTCCTGTCAGATGAATCTAATTGATTTCTTTGATTGGGTGACTAGAGAACTGGATCAGGGAAGAGTGCTCAGTGTAATTTACTTGGATTTTAGTAAAGCTTTTGATACAGTCCCACATAGAAGATTCATCAACAAAATGAGAAGCTTGGTAGTCAGCTCCAAGGTGTTGGCAAGGATTACAAACTGGTTGGCAGATAGAAGACAATGGGTGATAGTAAATGGAACCTACTCTGAAGAGAGAATGGTGTTAAGTGGAGTGCCACAGGATTGGTGTTAGGACCGGTTCTGTTCAATATCTTTGTGAGTGACATTGTGGAAGGGTTAGAAGGTAAAGTTTGTCTATTGGCAGATGATACTATCATCTACAACAGAGTGGACATGCCAGAAGGAATACAGAGAATGAGACAGGATTTAAGGAAGCTGGAAGAGTGGTCGAAGATATGGCAGCTGGGATTCAATGCCAAGAAATGCAGAGTCATGCATCTAGGGTGTGGCAATCTGAGCGAGCTGTATACATTGGGGTGGAAGGGCTGATGTGCACAGAGCAGGAGAGAGACCTTGGGGTTATAGTGATTAATGACCTGAAGTCGACGAAGCAGTGTAACATGGCACTAGCCAAAGCCAGAAGAATGCTAGGCTGCATAGAGAGTGGAATATCTAGTAAGAAAAGGGAAGTGATAATTCCCTTGTACAGGTCCTTTGTGAGGCCTCACCTGGAGTATTGTATTCAATTCTGGAAACTGTATCTCTATCATATCCTCCCCTCCAACCCTTCTCTCACATTCCTCCAGCTGATCCCCTCTCCTCCTGCATCCCCCAGTTGATTTTCTGTCATTCCCCCTTTTCATCCTCCACAGCTAGTCTCTTTCCACCTTATCTAACCCTCAAACCCCTCTTGTATCTATACGTTCCTTCAAATAGCCCTTCTCCAAATATCCCCCTGGCCTGGATCAGTATTAATATTTTCCTTTGGGCCCTGGATTAAAGGTGGATGATACTTGGTAGGAAGAGAGGGCAGGCTGAGGACAAGGACAACGTTTTTCTCATGGGTAGCTTCAGTCATTAGTGTGGAGAGAGGCGCACTGGCAATATTCATTGACCCATGTACCCTCAACCCTCTTTTCTCCTCATGGCTGGCTCAAGCTTGACTGTGATCTGAAAGTGGCAGAAGCATTATTAATTAAAGTCAGTACAGAGTCTGTGGAGTAGTGGAAGCTCATGGGCCCTACAGTGGCCCTGGTCCTTCCTTGTTCAGGGCTTCTTGTTACCACAGACATGCAAGACTAGTGCCACTGCAGGACTTGTCAAAGTGTGCTGGCTCACAGGCCTCATGCTGACTTCCGCTACTAATGCTGTTGGCACCTGAAGACTACTAAACCACACAAAAAAGTCCAAAATTGGGAAAGAAAATAGTGAACGCAACAATAAAGAATCTTACCTCATCCAAAAATATACAAATTTTTTTTTTTCAAAAACACTAGCCCACTTGATGGATGTAGACAATCGTATATGGAAACAAAGACATGTAAGCAAGTAACTCACAACCCAAGTCCACAAAAAATATAATCATTGGTCCTATTAGCTCAGCGATTCAAAAAAAAAAAAAAAAACTTTATAAAAATTTTTATCCTAGTGCTTTTCAATATATTTCTATTTATTTATTTATTTATATTTCGCTTTTATATACTGACATTCGTTTTCACATCACATCGGTTTACAGTATAACAAGTGGAAACTGAAAGGAAATAACATCTGAACATTATTTTAAAAGATTAAACAAGATACAGAGAAGGAGAGGAAACGAGGTGATAGATGGGAAGAGGAAAAACAAAGGTAGTTCGAGAACAAGAGCAACTTAAATGCAATTTTAACATGTATAGTTTAACTTGATAGGAACAAGTAACAGTAGCTCAGGATGGTTATATATGCGAGATCATGGTAGGGGAAAAAGGCACGTCCTTTATGTAGTGGCTTTTGCATATATGCGGAGGAATGTGGGTGTGGCTGATGGGGTGAAGGGGGGAGGGGGTCATGGGAAAGCTTGTTTGAATAGCTAGGTTTTCAGTTTCTTTTTGAAGTTCTGAGTGTTTGATTCAAGCCTTAGATCTTGTGGCATGATGTTCCATAGGGCGGGGCCGGCAAGGGATAGTGCTCGTTCTCTAGTTGAGGTGAGGTGTGTAAGTTTGGGTGAGGATACTGGTTGGGTGGATATTGGCGGATTGGGTGTTTCTACATGGGCTTTGGAAATGGAAGGCGGAGTTGAACCAGTGCATGTCTGTGTTATACAGTGTCTTGTGTATGAGTGTAAGACTCTTGTAGCGTATTCTGAACTGGATTGGTAGCCAGTGGATGTCTTTTAGAATAGGGGTAGTGCTCGTTCTCTAGTTGAGGTGAGGTGTGTAAGTTTGGGTGAGGATATTGGTTGGGTCGATATTGGCGGATCGGGTGTTTCTACATGGGCTTTGGAAATGGAAGGCGGAGTTGAACCAGTGCATGTCTGTGTTATACAGTGTCTTGTGTATGAGTGTAAGACTCTTGTAGCGTATTCTGAACTAGATTGGTAGCCAGTGGATGTCTTTTAGAATAGGGGTAGTGCTCGTTCTCTAGTTGAGGTGAGGTGTGTAAGTTTGGGTGAGGATATTGGTTGGGTGGATATTGGCGGATCGGGTGTTTCTTTCTACATGGGCTTTGGAAATGGAAGGCGGAGTTGAACCAGTGCACGTCTGTGTTATGCAGTGTCTTGTGTATGAGTGTAAGACTCTTGTAGCGTATTCTGAACGGGATTGGTAGCCAGTGGAGGTCTTTTAGAATAGGGGTGATGTGTTCGTTTCTACGGGTATTTGTAAGGATTCTGGCTGTGGCATTTTTGAAGTATTTGAAGGGGTTTGAGAGTTGCTGCAGGGAGTCCTAGTAGAATGGAATTGCAGTAGTCTAAAATAGTTGTGACAGTCTTATAAGAACATCAAACAAATATCCCAGAAAATGGTGCAGATACCATTGATAATCAAAATTCTGCACTTAGCTGAAACAAGAAAACTTTAAACATTGGATCTGACATGGAGCCGTGTTTTGATTAAAGCTGCGTCAAGGAATCCTTCACCCAAGTGGCTAGCAGGGCATATCAATAGCCTTTTCTTACATGGCATTTCTAAAAAAGCAAACATATTGTACTTTGAAATGCACCAGGCAGCCAATCCTTAAAAAGATCACATTCAAAAAACTTAAATGTAATGATGCATGTCAATGAAAATAAACATGCAACAGCAGGCTATATCTTTCCACTCTATCACACAAACTTGCAGGTTGTACTGTTTGATGCTGAAAAATCCAAAATTACTCATGGAAATTTAAATAAGCCAAAAGGTCCCCAACTATAGATTTTGGATATACTTGTCTTGTTCTAATATTGTCCATTTCAACTTTTTTTTAAATTCTGCCATTCAGCACTTCAAAATGAATTACATTCATGTACTGTAAATATTTCCCTATCTCAAGAGTGCTTACAATCTTAACATCTAAGGCCACTAAGCTGCAATGTTTTTTTTTTTCGTGGAAGGGGCCCACTATCGCGGAGGAGGGGAAGTTACTGCCATAGTGGCACACCCACCCCCAAAAAATACATCATGGCTCCATGTAAGTCGTTTGAGCTTGTCTCGCAGCCAAATACTGTGGGGGAAAAAACAACGCAGCTAGCAGCACTTTAGGTGCGAAGGCAGCCCCAACTTCAAGTGACTTCCATTGCCTTAAAGGGCCAGTGAATGGAAAATGGCCCAGCAAAAAATAAGGGCTGAGCTGAGGGTCAGGGCTGAACCCCAGCTGAACCCAGGGCTGCCTTGAGTGGCGACCCCCAACACCCCAAAGTTAAAAAAAATGTACACTTCACGTGTGGTGATGGATCCCCCCAACCCTGTCCTCATAGAATAAATGGTGCCCCCCCTTCTTTCCACATACAAAGATCATGACACTGGACCCTCCCTCCTCTAATCCCCCCCCCCCCCTCAAAATTAATCCACAGTCATTAAGGCCATCCCACTTCCTCTCTTCTTCTCAGTACTCATTTCTCTCTGGTTCATCATCCTACAGTGACATCCAATAATTGTCGCTCACAGCACCTGCAAAATGTTACTAGGACAAGTGATTCCATGGTGACCGGAAGAAATGGGAACTCACCAGGAGCAGAAGTTTTAAGAGAGGCAGTGGAGCACCTTTTTGATTGGGATGGTGGGCCAAGCCAACCAAGCTCCACTCCCTTCCTATTCTCTCCATCTGCCCCTCTGATTCTCCACCCCCCCCAATGGTCTCGCTCTCTCTCTCTTTCTCCCTCTATCCCACACTCCCTCCTCCTCTGTCTCTTCCCCTCCCCTCCCCCACCCCATCCTAGCACTCCCTACCTTTCTCTTCCCCCCTGCCATCTCTTTCCCTGTCCCATGCTGATCAGTGCCAGGAGGAGAGCAGTGGTGCCTCAGGTCCTTCCTCCTCCTCTACCTCCTGGCCCGACTGCTGCTTTAAACTGAGCAGCTGCACAGTCTGGTTCAAAGCAGCAGTCGGACCCAGAGCTGTCGCGGTGGAGAAAGTGGCTGAGGTACTGCTGCTCTCTTCCTGCCGCCAAACACTTGGTGCTACCTGCCAGACCCAGCCCTGGATCTCCCGCAGAGATTCTGTGGGTGGGACAGATTTTGGGCAGGCCATGGTCCCTGTGACCCACCCCATTCCGATGCCCATAGATTCTACATCAGGAAATCTGGATCAAATCAGGAGACTTTCCAGGTTTGCCCCTCGTTTCTTCTCCACCTTCTGCCTCTATGTTATTCCTCCCTTCCCTTTGCCTGCCACTCCCTCCCTCTCTGTTCATCACTCTTTCCAAATTGCACCCCCTTACTCCATTCCTTCCCTGAAGCCCCTCACCCTGAGTAAATCACTCATCTCCTCTTCCTCGTGCCTCTAACTTGCTCTCCTCACTTTGTTCCCTTCACTCCACCCCACTCTGTGCCATTCATTCACTCCCCTTCCATGAAATGCGATTAATCTAGAAAAAAGCTAACTCGTCACTCCCACCCCATGTTCCCTTATTTCCCTCTTTCAGTTTTCTTCTGTCCCTTTCCCCTCTTTTCTTCACTCTGCAATTTCCCTCCCATTTTGGGGACTTACCTTAACCAGGACCTCTCCTTTTTATGTCAATTTCCCCTCTGTAAAAAAAAAAAAATATGATGTAGAACTGAGATCATCCTTGAGCCTATGTGCCTGCAATAAAACACCGTAGAACTGAGATCATCCTTGAGCCCTATGTGCCTGCAATAAAACACCGTAGAACTGAGATCATCCTTGAGCCCTATGTGCCTACAATAAAACACCGTAGAACTGAGATCATGCTTGAGCCCTATGTGCCTGCAATAAAACACCGTAGAACTGAGATCATCCTTGAGCCCTATGTGCCTACAATAAAACACCGTAGAACTGAGATCATGCTTGAGCCCTATGTGCCTGCAATAAAACACCGTAGAACTGAGATCATCCTTGAGCCCTATGTGCCTGCAATAAAACACCGTAGAACTGAGATCATCCTTGAGCCCTATGTGCCTACAATAAAACACCGTAGAACTGAGATCATGCTTGAGCCCTATGTGCCTGCAATAAAACACCGTAGAACTGAGATCATCCTTGAGCCCTATGTGCCTGCAATAAAACACCGTAGAACTGAGATCATGCTTGAGCCCTATGTGCCTGCAATAAAACACCGTAGAACTGAGATCATCCTTGAGCCCTATGTGCCTGCAATAAAACACCGTAGAACTGAGATCATCCTTGAGCCCTATGTGCCTACAATAAAACACCGTAGAACTGAGATCATGCTTGAGCCCTATGTGCCTGCAATAAAACACCGTAGAACTGAGATCATGCTTGAGCCCTATGTGCCTGCAATAAAACACCGTAGAACTGAGATCATGCTTGAGCCCTATGTGCCTGCAATAAAACACCGTAGAACTGAGATCATGCTTGAGCCCTATGTACCTGCAATAAAACAGCGTAGAACTGAGATCATGCTTGAGCCCTATGTGCCTGCAATAACACCGTAGAACTGAGATCATGCTTGAGCCCTATGTGCCTGCAATAAAACACCGTAGAACTGAGATCATGCTTGAGCCCTATGTACCTGCAATAAAACAGCGTAGAACTGAGATCATCCTTGAGCCCTATGTGCCTGCAATAAAACACCGTAGAACTGAGATCATCCTTGAGCCCTATGTGCCTACAATAAAACAGCGTAGAACTGAGATCATCCTTGAGCCCTATGTGCCTGCAATAAAACAGCGTAGAACTGAGATCATCCTTGAGCCCTATGTGCCTGCAATAAAACACCGTAGAACAGAGATCATGCTTGAGCCCTATGTGCCTGCAATAAAACACCGTAGAACAGAGATCATCCTTGAGCCCTATGTGCCTACAATAAAACACCGTAGAACTGAGATCATCCTTGAGCCCTATGTGCCTGCAATAAAACACCGTAGAACTGAGATCATCCTTGAGCCCTATGTGCCTACAATAAAACACCGTAGAACTGAGATCATCCTTGAGCCCTATGTGCCTGCAATAAAACACCGTAGAACTGAGATCATCCTTGAGCCCTATGTGCCTGCAATAAAACACCGTAGAACTGAGATCATCCTTGAGCCCTATGTGCCTGCAATAAAACACCGTAGAACTGAGATCATCCTTGAGCCCTATGTGCCTGCAATAAAACACTGTAGAACTGAGATCATCCTTGAGCCCTATGTGCCTGCAATAAAACACTATAGAACTGAGATCATCCTTGAGCCCTATGTGCCTGCAATAAAACACTATAGAACTGAGATCATCCTTGAGCCCTATGTGCCTGCAATAAAACACTATAGAACTGAGATCATCCTTGAGCCCTATGTGCCTACAATAAAATACCGTAGAACTGAGATCATCCTTGAGCCCTATGTGCCTGCAATAAATCATTCAGGTTGCATTGCTGCACAGGAAGCGTTTTCTCTCTGCCGTCACCGATTTCAGGCATGCCACGTCCTGAAGATGATCTAGGATTTTTTTCTTTTCAGGTCAGTCCCTTCAGATTCATGAGGGTACCGAGATACTTTGCTTTCATGCCTTTGGGCTGCATGTCCCGCCCTGGTAGCTTCTAACCACCCTGTTTGCCAGGCTGCACTCCTGTTTCGACATCTCTGGATCCCGCTCCTCACCAGGCCATTCCCCTGCTTTGCCGTCCCTGGGCTGCACTCTTTGCCAGGCTACAGTGCTAGGCTGGCATCTCTGAGCTGCACTTCCAGACTTCTGAGCCCATGATGCTTATCAGAATACATACGATATAGAGGAACATAAAATCTTTATCTTTTTATTCATAAATATTATAGTTAATAAGATGTTTGGAAGAAGATATCAATAAAATACCATTAATGTCAAATCCTTTAAAGATATATCCTTTTCATTGATCAAGCACCCTTATTTCTAATTCTAATCCATGGTTCAAGAGAGGAGAAAAAAAAAAATATATATATATATATAAAACAAGCCAAACCAAAAATACATATGCATCAAAATGAATGGCAACAGCATATTCAATTTTACAATAAATTAATTAATCCATTCTGCCACATAAGAAATTCTAGATTTTTAATATATTCCAAAATATGACAGCCAACTCTAATTTTGAAGACAATTGAAAAAAAAAAACCAAAAAAAAAAAAAACAGAAGCAAAAGACATAACACACCATTGCATCCAAAAATTCATTACCAAAAATACAAATTCATCGTGTCCCTCTGTCAATCAGCAAATCATCCAAGGTTCCAGCGCTATTGTCAGCAGGAAACCTGCTCTGCTGTGCCAGTTTTGCATGGAGGAAAAATTTGGCCGGATCACAACTGAAAAAAAAAAAAAAAAGATGAAAGTCTCTGCTTCCAATTTCACCCTAAATTTAGCAGGTTATAAAACTGATGTCTGAGCCTTAAGTTTATTAAAATCTTATTTAAGCAGAACAAATTTCTTTCTCTGCCTTGGCGATTCGTGGGATAAATCATGGGATAAAGGCACCCAGTGATCTTTCTCAGATCCCAGAATTTCTTGTTCCCTGCAAGTTGCATCGCCCTACACTTGCCTGATTCAGATAGAAATATAACTGAAGATTAGATCCAACCTTTTCCCCAGAGCTTACTGCAGAAGGCGATTGGCTTGGAGCTGTATCAGCTGAAGATTAATTTACAGTTTGATCAGGTTGCTGAGCTTTCCTAATTATTCCTAATCCTGTAAGCTTAATCTATTGGTACCATTTGAACAAAATCATAATCCAAAAGCCTTCCTCAAAAGTGCAGTTGTCTTTCCTTCTTGAGAACCAGAACATTCATTTTCAGTGCCCTCGGGCAATCCAATATTTTTGTCTTTGCATCTATTAGAAAGCATTTTATTTTGACATTACAACAAATGGTTTTCCTTAAGCAGAGCTGAAACTACTGCTTTATTACTTAGTAACATAGCAAATGATGGCAGATACAGACCAAATGGTCCATCATGTCTGCCCAGCAAGTGGCTTATGGTAGTAACTGCTGCTCAAGTTATCCCCATGTGTTCTGTTAAGGGTAGTAACTGCCACTTCATGCACGTTACCCCCATGTCTTCTGTTAAGGGTAGTAACTGCCACTCCATGCACGTTACCCCCATGTCTTCTGTTAAGGGTAGTAACTGCCACTCCATGCACGTTACCCCTGTGCCATCTGTTAAAAGTAGTAACTGCCGCACAAGTTATCCCCATGTGTTCTGTTAAGGATATTAACTTCTGTTCCATGCACATTACCCCCGTGCCTTCTGTTAAGGGTATTAACTGCCACTCCGTGCATATTTTGCCCATGCCTTCTGTTAAGGATAGTAACTGCCACTCCATGCACATTACCCCCATGCTTTCTGTTAAGGATAGTAACTGCCACCCCATGCATGTTACCCCCATGCCTTCTGTTAAGGGTAGTAACTGCCACCCCATGCATGTTACCCCCATGCCTTCTGTTAAGGATAGTAACTGCCACCCCATGCATGTTACCCCCATGCTTTCTGTTAAGGATAGTAACTGCCACCCCATGCACATTACCCTCATGCCTTCTGTTAAGGGTAGTAACTGCCACTCCATGCACATTACCCCCATGCTTTCTGTTAAGGATAGTAACTGCCACCCCATGCATGTTACCCCCATGCCTTCTGTTAAGGGTAGTAACTGCCACTCCATGCATGTTACCCACCCCCATGCTTTCTGTTAAAGATAGTAACTGCCAATCCATGCATATTACCCCCATGCCTTCTGTTAAGGGTAGTAACTGCCGCTCTGTGTATGTTATCCCCATGCCTTCTGTTAAGGGTATTAACCACTGCTCCGTGCATGTTATCCCCGTACCTTCTGTGTAGCAACTGCCAAACCATGCATACTATTCCCATGCCTTTTGTTAGGGGTAGTAACTTGTGCTCCGTGCATGTTATCCCCGTGCCTTTTGTTAAGGGTAGTAATTGCTGCTCCATGCACCTACCTGCCATGCAGAAGTGCTACCCCTAAATTAAATATTATTTACCTTAGTTCCTCACTCCTAAGAATCCAGTGTTTATCCCATGCCCCTTTAAATTCCAGTACTATTCTCCTCTTCACCACCTCTTTGGGGAGGTCATTCTAGGCATCTGTCATCTTCTATGTGATGAAATATTTTCTGAAGTTGGTTCTCAGCCTACCCCTCTGGAAAGGTCTGAAGTTTGTGCATCATTAACAGGTCTTTCCAGGTAACCACCAGCACATCTCTAAGCTCCCTCATAAGAACATAAGAAAATGCCATACTGGGTCAGACCAAGGGTCCATCAAGCCCAGCATCCTGTTTCCAACAGTGGCCAATCCAGGCCATAAGAACCTGGCAAGTACCCAAAAACTAAGTCTATTCCATGTAACCATTGCTAATGGCAGTGGCTATTCTCTAAGTGAACTTAATAGCAGGTAATGGACTTCTCCTCCAAGAACTTATCCAATCCTTTTTTAAACACAGCTATATTAACTGCACTAACCACATCCTCCGGCAACAAATTCCAGAGTCTAATTGTGCGTTGAGTAAAAAAGAACTTTCTCCGATTAGTTTTAAATGTGCCCCATGCTAACTTCATGGAGTGCCTCCTAGTCTTTCTACTATCCGAAAGAGTAAATAACCAATTCACATCTACCCGTTCTAGACCTCTCATGATTTTAAACACCTCTATCATATCCCCCCTCAGTCGTCTCTTCTCCAAGCTGAAAAGTCCTAACCTCTTTAGTCTTTCCTCATAGGAGAGTTGTTCCATTCCCCTTATCATTTTGGTAGCCCTTCTCTGTACCTTCTCCATCGCAATTATATCTTTTTTGAGATGCGGCGACCAGAATTGTACACAGTATTCAAGGTGCGGTCTCACCATAGAGCGATACAGAGGCATTATGACATTTTCCGTTTTATTCACCATTCCCTTTCTAATAATTCCCAACATTCTGTTTGCTTTTTTGACTGCCGCAGCACACTGTACCGACGATTTCAATGTGTTATCCACTATGACACCTAGATCTCTTTCTTGGGTTGTAGCACCTAATATGGAACCCAACATTTTATTTATTTATTTATTTAAAATTTTTATATACCGGCATTCATGATACAATCACATCATGCCGGTTTACATAGAACAGGGGAGTACAAAGAACCTATTAGTGAGTAACCTATTAGTGAGTAACCTATTAGTGAGGAGGAAGCAGTTACAATTGTGTAATTACACAATTACATTGTGTAATTACACAATGTAATATAATTACATTGTGTAATTATAGCATGGGTTATTTTTCCCTATATGCATCACCTTGCACTTATCCACATTAAATTTCATCTGCCATTTGGATGCCCAATTTTCCAGTCTCACAAGGTCTTCCTGCAATTTATCACAATCTGCTTGTGATTTAACTACTCTGAACAATTTTGTGTCATCTGCAAATTTGATTATCTCACTCATCGTATTTCTTTCCAGATCATTTATAAATATATTGAAAAGTAAGGGTCCCAATACAGATCCCTGAGGCACTCCACTGTCCACTCCCTTCCACTGAGAAAATTGCCCATTTAATCCTACTCTCTGTTTCCTGTCTTTTAGCCAGTTTGCAATCCACGAAAGGACATCGCCACCTATCCCATGACTTTTTACTTTTCCTAGAAGCCTCTCATGAGGAACTTTGTCAAACGCCTTCTGAAAATCCAAGTATACTATATCTACTGGTTCACCTTTATCCACATGTTTATTAACTCCTTCAAAAAAGTGAAGCAGATTTGTGAGGCAAGACTTGCCCTGGGTAAAGCCATGCTAACTTTGTTCCATTAAACCATGTCTTTCTATATGTTCTGTGATTTTGATGTTTAGAACACTTTCCACTATTTTTCCTGGCACTGAAGTCAGGCTAACCGGTCTGTAGTTTCCCGGATCGCCCCTGGAGCCCTTTTTAAATATTGGGGTTACATTTGCTATCCTCCAGTCTTCAGGTACAATGGATGATTTTAATGATAAGTTACAAATTTTTACTAATAGGTCTGAAATTTCATTTTTAGTTCCTTCAGAACTCTGGGGTGTATACCATCTGGTCCAGGTGATTTACTACTCTTCAGTTTGTCAATCAGGCCTACCACATCTTCTAGGTTCACCGTGATTTGATTCAGTCCATCTGAATCATTACCCATGAAAACCTTCTCCATTACGGGTACCTCCCCAACATCCTCTTCAGTAAACACCGAAGCAAAGAAATCATTTAATCTTTCCGCGATGGCCTTATCTTCTCTAAGTGCCCCTTTAACCCCTCGATCATCTAACGGTCCAACTGACTCCCTCACAGGCTTTCTGCTTCGGATATATTTTAAAAAGTTTTAACTGTGAGTTTTTGCCTCTACAGCCAACTTCTTTTCAAATTCTCTCTTAGCCTGTCTTATCAATGTCTTACATTTAACTTGCCAATGTTTATGCTTTACCCTATTTTCTTCTGTTGGATGCTTCTTCCAATTTTTGAATGAAGATCTTTTGGCTAAAATAGCTTCTTTCACCTCCCCTTTTAACCATGCTCAGTATCCTGGAATGTACCACATCCAGCATCATGGCTGTCTCCACTTTCAATTTTCCTAGTTCTCCCCATACATTGTTTTCCCATCCTTGCCAATCTGCAATGGTCCTTCTCCGTGATCTTCTTTAGCAAACACCGACCTAAAGTATTTGCTTAATATTTCTGCTATTTTTCATCTTTATATATTGTTCCTTGTCTCCTTTCAATCTTTTAGTGCCATCTCTTATTTACCTCCTTTCTCTTGATATATCTGAAAAATGTTTTCTCACTTTGCTTTATCTCTTTGGCAATCCTTTCTTCTATTTGACTTTTTGCTTTTCTCATTACTTTCCTTGTCTCCTTCAGCTTCGTCAGATATTCTTTCTTGTGATCCATTTTTGGGATTCGTTCTATATTTTGAATACTCATCTTTTTGCCTTTATTTTTTCAGCCATCTCCTTTGAAAATCAGATTGGTTTATTTTTCCTCTTACTTTTGTTTACTTTTCTTACATAAATATTTGTTGCCTTTGTAATAACTCCTTTTAATTTGATCCATTGTTGTTCTACTTCACCCATCTTTTCCCAATCTTCTAGCTCAGGGGTGGCCAACTTGTAGCTTGGGAGCCACATGTGGCTCTTTTATATGCAAAATGTTGCTCTTGCCTTTGTGGCCACATGGCAACTGAGTATTATTGCAGAGGACCAAGGGGAGGAACAGAGCAGGAGCAGAGCAGAGAAGAGCCATTCTGCTTCAGTCTCTCTTCCCTCCCCTTCCAAACTTGGCAGTGCTGCTGGTTGCTGCAGAGACAGAGAAGATAAGCTAGAGCGGGGATCAGAGGGTTTTTCTCTTGTACTAACCCTGCTCTGCTACTTCTCCCTCTATGCACATTTGCAATCAGCAGAAGTGGAGGACATAAAAAGAAGAGCCAGTGAGCTCCCTGCTCCAGCTCTCCCCATCCTGTCCAACCTTTTCACCCTATCTGGAGTAGAGGGTTCTTCTCTGGTCCGCTGTCTGGAGGGAAAAGGCAGGAATGTACACAGCCCCAATTCCAGCATCTCACTGTGCTCCCAAGACTTGGGATTCAGCTGACAGCAGAGGGGGAGGAGGGAGTCACCCAGAGCTTCAGCCAGACCAGAATAATTTGCAGCAAGGGAAAGGGGTGAATGCTGAAAGGGGGTGAGGGGAGAAGGGGGTGAATATAGTTTGATGAATATTAGGTGGATCAGTGTATGAAGTCAATAGTTTGGGGAGGTGAGGGATCTAAATGCTGGAAGGAGAAGTGGTGCAAGATGGGCATGAATGCTTCTGAGAACATTGACATAAAAAGGAGGTGAATGTTGCATGAGTGAGGGAGGGGGTGGAAAAGCACAAGAAGGAGCTTATGCTATGGGGAAGACAGGGGATGAAGATTGTTTCCTTCCCCATCTCCCTGAAGTCAGCAATACAGAAAGGGTGTGTGCATGGAATGTCCTTCCAGAATAGCAAAAACAGTAATGATATTCAAAAGGGCAAAGGTGATCGGCGCCATTTTGAAACCAGTCCAGCACCGGCACCGAGGGTATGATTGAAGGGATGGCTCCCGGACCCCCCGCTAGACCACCAGGTACATGTAAAAGGTTTTTTTTGGGGGGGGGGGGGCCGGGAGGGTGGGTGGGAGAAGCAAAGGGGTAATTTGTAAAGGGTCGGGTGGGGTTTTTTTTTATCGGGCCATCGGAGCCATTTTTATCAGTGGTAGCCAAAATGGTGCAGATGGCCCGAGAGCAGGAGATCGTGCCGGGATTCCCCCCCCCACTGGACCACCAGGTAATTTAACATTTTGGGGAGGTTCGGGAGGGTGGGGGAGGGTAAAGGATTGGTTTTAAAGGGTTGGGGTGGGTTTAGGGGTTGTTTTGGTGTGCCGGTTTTCCCGGCCTCCCCCCAAATAATTCCCGTACTAGATTTAACTATTTTTCACGATAAATCGAGGGAATTCCTATTGTATTGAGTCCCTTACCGATTAATGACGATTTTAAAATTATCGGACGATAATTTAAATCGTTAAAAAATGATTCACATCCCTACTAGTCACCATAGGAAACATATTCGGATGATGTTGTTACTTCAGGAACAGTGACACAAAGTCCCTCCATTTGTGAAGTATCACAAAACCCTGCAAAATGTCACTCAGAACCTACACAGCAAGCCTGTCAAAGCAAACCAGCGCAATCTCCCAGACCTCAAGCGGTAATAGCCCCGTATGAAAAGGCAACATTGCAAATATTCCTCTTGGCACGAAAATACCAGTGCACCTTCCGGCGGGAAAACAGGCCAAGCTGGACCGCTACACAGAGCCTACAAGCTAGCATGCACACCTCCATCACACATACAGAACGCAGAACCTCACTAAATAGAAATAAGCAGGCAAAATTTGAATTCTTCTTTGATCTGCCATTCACTCCAGCTTAATCCCTTCCCCTACCCCCCCCCCCCTCAGTTCCCGTTCCATGCAGATAGGAGGGGAGGGGGGGGGGAGGGAACAAGAGAAGAGGAGGTGCTGGATCAGGGAGCAGAGGGCTCGTCTGTGCTTTCTGCTCCAGGCTCATCCTGTTCCTTGCATGATACCTGGGAGGGGAGGGGCTGGAGCAGGAAGCCCTTCTCTGCTGCCTGAGATTTGGGGGCCTGGCCAGCAGAGTCATCGGGGCAGAGCCTTGGGGGTGCTTCTTCCCCTAGGTCAAAGCAGCCATGCTGATGACCCCTCCCCCCCCTCCTCTCAGGCCTAACACTGGAGGCAGCTGCCGCCCTCACCCCACCCCTAGTCCCGGCCCTGCTGAAGATGACTGTGGTTTCCTTACCAGGTGACTATCTTTGGCCCCTATTCCTCCTAGGAAGGTTTATCTTGCAGTGTTCAGTATAGAGATGTCAAGGGCATATTATTAATACAGGAGAGGTGGCATGGAGAATGCAATTTATGAGTTACACTACAAAGGTGTGTGATGGTAAAGGTCATATTAGATATGCTTTCATTAAAAAAAAAAAAAAAGTGAATGCAAGCAATATACAATGTCAATGGCGATTATATAGCAGGAATCAGTGTTTTTAATTTCATTCCAAAAGCGATGTTAAGATATCACCATGAACCTAATACATCCTCGTTGATGTTCTGAATGAATGATTTGTGGTATGCGCGCAATAAGGGTTATGTATAAACGTGTAAATGCCTCTATTTTTTTTAAGAGCTTGTGTGTAAAATCGCATTTGGCCTTTTCCTAGTCAGAGGGTGGGCAGGGTTGCCACCAGACCCTGTTTGCAACTCTGCGTGTTAGGAGGAGGTTTGCCGTTCCAGTTCCTTTGGGAAAGGAGAGGACGTCGCGAAGGCAGACTCGGAGCGCCTTCCAGGATTGACCCGGGGTCGGGTGGCAGCCCCTACACGTCAGCCGCCGTGCCTCGCTTTCTGCCCTTCCTCCACGCTGCGGTCAAAGCAGGAATATCGCTTGGTGTGCAGCCTCTGCCCCCGTTTCAAAACTGTGCACAGTCACTTGGGGTGGGGTCCGTGCGTAGCAGAAAAGGGATAATGAAGTGGGAATATTTTGAAACAGGGCTGATGATATATTGCATATTCCAATATAACTCCCTCAGTGCAAGTTTTTTTTTTCTTATCCAAAGGATGCAAACAATTTCATACAGCTTTTTAGACAAATCTTGTTCAGCCATAACTGTACTATTTCTAGTTCTAAATTAGGATGAGTCAATCCCTAAGGGCTTGATGTAAGTTTAAATATTACAGAATGCGAGGTTAAGGATGCATAACTCCTTATTTATCTGGTCCAATACAGAACTTTATAATTCGTGTCTGGAGCATCCTGCACAGTCTGATTTTTCTGTCTTTTTAAGGCCTTAAGAGCTTCGCCATAGACACAAAATGCATCAAATGTGCACAGTACAGAGAGAAGGTTACAAGAGAGAGAAAGAGAGAGAGAGAGAGAGACTGAAAGAAGTCAGCAATATGCCTCTAAATAGGATAGAAACCTTGAAAATAAATTTCCATTATAAATTCAGCAACTACACTGCAGTGTATAATGATTTTTAAGAGGTTTTTAAGATGTACTGATATAGCAAAACAGAGTCACCATTCCAAAGTAATAACAAAGCAGAGAATCAAGAAAAAACACTGCTGGCAAAAATGAAATATGAAATTCAACGGTTAATTTCTTTAAAAAAAATAAAATTGTGTCGCAGATGATTTTTTTTTTTATTAGGATGGACAAGTAAATTCTATTTGATAGTTTGTTGTATCTAAAGACAGTAAAACTCTCATTGCAACCAGTTGTTTACAGTACGGTTTTTAGCACAAAGCTGTTTTAAAGCTCAATTGTGCATTTTGCAGATAAAGTGGGGAAACTAACGGAAGGCTGTATTGTAAGCAGGAGTTGCCGTGGCAACCCCAGTTTCAAGAGCTGGTTCTCCATTACCACTTAATTTAGGCTTCCTAATTGCATTCCACTAAATCGGTAGCGACAATATCTGCAGAGCAAAACTGCATGCCCAGTCTAGCGCAAACCTCTTTGAAACAGGCTTTTTCGAAAGCCAGGAGCCATAAAAACTCAGCATGACGCAGAGCATATGAGAAACCTGTAGTTCAAAAATGTACTGCTGCCTGCTTTCTCATCCTTAAGGAACTTCACTGTGCTCCCATACCAATCCATCAGCTCAGTCTACCTTAAAGATCATAAAGCGCTATCAGGTGGAAACTCATCTGTCCACCAACACATTTTTGGTGCAAAATAGATTTAATTGTCCCTCCCGCCCCCGGTATCATGTCCATCTCATTTTACTGCACACCAGCAGGTAAGCCAGTGCACACCCTTGGCGTTCCTTGAACTGCCCATGCTCCGCAGTATGAGGGGGAAACAATGCTCTCTCTCTCTCTCGGCTTAAATTATTTGCCACTGTGCAGCACGCTAGGCCGCCCGCCCATATATGACCTGAGGAGAGCCTTGTCAGAACCACTACACATAAAAGCATTGCAATTATCGACCACACTGCTTTAATAGAGGAGGCAACTAATATGATAGTGTAAGTGATTCTGCCAGTGAGAAGCTCTTCGTCACTGTCAGATTAGCACTTGAGTTAAACTCTTGTAAATCAGTCACATTATGCTGCGGGTTGAGAAATAAACAGGCCCATTATGCTTAGAATTCCAGAGAGCAGAACTTGCACTGGATGTTCTATCAATCTGAATTTTTGTCATGTTTATTATTTTGTAATTACTAATGCAGGTAAGGCTTGGAAAGATTGAAGCCATCCATGATTAGATTCTGAAATGGATGTGCCTGGCCAGTGCCACCTCCTCCAAGAAAAAAAAAATGCTTCACCTCTGAGAAAGGACTGAAGCCATGCAATATAACTTCAGGACTCTTGAAGGCCCAACTGATCAATGCCGTACAAAATGAGATATAAATGTTTTTTTTTCTTTTTCCAGAGGAAAAATATAAATTGCTACGTTTGTCGTGGGTGTCGTGCTTCAAAAAAAAAAATCATATTCCTCTGCGTTTTCAGGAGGCTTGACGATTGAGTGTTTCTTTAGGGCGTCTTCTCCGTATCCCACCTAAAACTGTGTCCACAATACCTTTACTTGAATAAGAAATAGAACATAAAATGCTTTCTCATGGGACATCAAGATGGCAAGTTTCCTAGAAGTGTTCATGTGTGTATATGTGTGTAAAATGTGCTTTGGAATTATCCAGGGTCTGTGCTGGTGACAGTACGCGTTGCAGTGTAATAGCGCAAGTAACTTTACCCACTGCAGAAAACTTGTGTGCAGTCACTCTGCAGCTGAGATAGTGTGTGTTTTCCAGTGGCAGGGGGGAGGTCGGGGGAGTGGCTACACGCAGCTTATACCTCACTTTACCCCATCATTTTTGTTAGAACATAAGAACATAAGAAATTGCCATGCTGGGTCAGACCAAGGGTCCATCAAGCTCAGCATCCTGTTTCCAACAGAGGCCAAACCAGGCCATAAGAACCTGGCAATTACCCAAACACTAAGAAGAACCCATGCTACTGATGCAATTAATAGCAGTGGCTATTCCCTAAGTAAAATTGATTAATAGCCTTTAATGGACTTCTCCTCCAAGAACTTATCCAAACCTTTTTTGAACCCAGCTACACTAACTGCACTAACCACATCCTCCGGCAACAAATTCCAGAGCTTTATTGTGCGTTGAGTGAAAAAGAATTTTCTCCGATTAGTCTTAAATGTGCTACTTGCTAACTTCATGGAATGCCCCCTAGTCCTTCTATTATTCGAAAGTGAAAATAACCGAGTCACATCTACTCGTTCAAGACCTCTCATGATCTTAAAGACCTCTATCATATCCCCTCTCAGCCATCTCTTCTCCAAGCTGAACAGCCCTAATCTCTTCAGCCTTTCCTCATAGGGAAGCTCTTCCATCCCCTTTATCATTTTGGTTGCCCTTCTCTGTACTTTTACTAGTTGAAAAATAGGTTTGTAGAATATCTTCCAGCACTCACCCTTCAAAATATGATGTTGAAGAGCCCTGCCTGGCCAATACATTGGCAAAACTGAAGATCTACTTTACTTTTATGATTAAAGTGGAAAAAAAAATCAGTTCCACATTTATTCATAGCTAAGTTGGCTCACTATAAGATTCAATTTGCAGAAGGTATCTTGGGTCCACATTTTATTTGAAGAGAGATTCAGAGATCCAGCAAATAACAGGGATGTGCAGTTGTTTGAAACAACATAAGAAATATTATTTCTCAATGATGTTTGTTCTGTTGTTTTATCTCTGCAATGAAATGAAAACCTCCCAAGATTTTATTTTGTTTATTAAAGTAGCATGACGTGCATACTATTTCAAAAAACAAAATAAAAAATATGCTAAAAATAGATAAAAACCCCAACAAATATTTTGGGGTTACACATCCCTAGCAAATAAAGATATTCACATTTCTTTTTTAAAATAAGGAGTGCATGGGTGCTACATAACTGAACAATTTTGTGTCACTGGGGTTTATCGGCTTGCTCTCATCTGCAGAATACATTCTCTCATTCAGTATAGCACATCCTCACTTTACTACCTATTGAGTTGTGCTTCCTTTTACCCTGATGAAATGATGTAGATCTGGAACAGGGGCAGAGAGAGGCAACTATACATCAGCATGGAGGGTAACCATGCAGTCAAATGAGCTGTACATGTCTGGAAGCACAGAGTCTGCTTTTAGACACATTTTAAGATTTCTGGATCTAGACTATGGTCTCAGCTAGCCACAAAGAACAGAATGGAGACGTTCAAGCAAAATGCTTCCAAGTACTTTCAGTCTTCCAACTCTTCCAGATCAAGTCTGTATCTGTATACGCTTTACTGTACTGTTTGATATGGCTGACCAGAGTTAGCCAGATAAATTAGTCAGCTCGTATGCCTATCCTAAAGATAGCCAGATAAACCTATCCGGCTAACTTTAAGATAGCCAGACATATTCAGCGGCACAGCTGTATCACTGAACATAGAGTATATGCTATAGAGTTGCCAGATAAGTTTATCCAGCTAATTAGCCAACCTGCACAACAGTTGAAAATGGACTTCTAAGTGGAAGCAGTATACGTGGTCCCATCTGAACATGTAGATTCTCCAGTGAGGACTCTGTGATCAGTGTAATCAGTTGCTTCAGCTCTTGTCATCTCTGGTAAGGGTCACAGCAGTAGTGGACAGACTCAGATATCCTGGAGGTGGGAGCTCCCTTTCATCTTGTAGCTCATCAGGTGATGCTAGCAATGGATGCTTCTATGAAGAGATAGGTTGCGCACATTGATCCTTTATGAACTCAAGGATCCTGACGTCAACAGAACATCTATTTCAAATCAAATTTCTGGAGCTACGAGCAATCAGAAATGCTTTGAGAACTTTTTTCACAATTCCTTCAGGGAAAGAGAATTCTAATCCAAACCAAAAATCAAGTAGGAATATTCCATATCATTAAGCAAGGGTCATTGACCCCTGCTAGTAATCCCCGAGAATTCGGGAAAGGGCTTACAGACATTAAAGCCTTCCTACAAGTAACCTACCTTCCCAGTGACATATCTCATGGGGTGTTCCTGGGCCCAGGACCGACCTGGCGGGAGACCCCCCCCTTAGAGCAGACTCCGTTGGTCCTCATGTTCTTGACATCTGGTGCTTCCATCTGGGGAAGAAGGTGTTAGTGGGCGGATTTCCCTTCATTCACCCCAGGAAAAAAATGGGACTGTGAACAAGGCTGGCAATATGTACAAATATATACAGGTTTAGTAGGCTATATAAGTATATACATTTCTACATGTCTATGTACATCGCTAATAGGATGTAAAACAGGACACTTACCTACTCGTGATTAATAGTCTCAGGCCACACAACTATATACATTTCTTCAAGGTTACAAGAAGATTTAATATTTGGCAATTTGGGGCTGCTGACCCCCACAGTATACCACCATATAGAAGGGACCTCTTGCATTCCTGGTTAAGCAAATATTATTATTATTCTCCCCCCTTATCCCAAGTCTCACCCATGTGAAAAGATGCAACTAGGCTGGTGGGCAGTTTTGGCCTGGGGAGGGGGCTCTGTTGTATCTAAACAACTGCCGTCTCCTCAGTGCCGCTTCCACTCTGCTGAAAGGTCCGTGCCAACACTGGGGTCCATGCCCTCCTGGGGACCTGGCCACCTCCCAGTCTATTGCCGAGCTCCACACCCTCCTGGGGGATCTTCCTGGAATGCTGCTGGGATCCATGCCCTCCTGGGCAACTGCTCAGTCTGCTGCTGGGGTCCACACCGTCCTGGGGGACCACTCGTTCTGTTGCTGGGGTCCCCTTCCTTCAGGAGGACCGCCCCCCCTCTGGATCAGTCGCTGTCCTTCGGTTCTTCTCCCTTGGTAGGAGGGTTTTTCCTGGCTTGGGTTTACAGTTCCACTAGGCCCATGGCTTGTTTAGCTTTCAGTGATTCAGGCCCTCTGCAGACTCAGCTTTCAGTGATTTTAACTCTGCTAAGCTCATGGCCAGTCATTTGCCGTTACCCAGCCTGGGTGGGTCACCTTCTCTCAGCCAAAAGGCCAAGACCCAGGCAGGACCATGGAAAGAGGATATGTGCACACCCTTCCATTCTGCCTGGTATTTTTTTCTGCTGTCTGAGAACTGGGTACCCAAGGGTCTGAATCCCCTTGTTAGTCAGCGTGAGAATCTGTTTGCTTCCTAGGACTGTTTTTCAGTGCATTTTTCTCACAAATCCCTCTCTCATTCAGAATTCTCCAATGTAAGACTTTTCCAGTCACCTGTTTGTGTGCTAATGTCAGAGGGACATTCGCTGGGTTTTCAGGGCTACCATAAATGAACCTTATTGTAGGTTTCACAATCCTACCTGTCCTTCTGGGCTCTTGGGGTGGCAGTGGAACCAATTCCTTAGCCTCTGCAGTTTCTGATTCTCTCTGGGGGTGAATCTCATCTGTGGCACCTCTTTCCCTTTCTTGTTTCAGGCTATCCATCCCTCTCGCCATCTGTAACACCCTCAGTCCTATCCTTACTCTGGAAGGCTTCTTGGATTTCCCTCTCCTGGTTTTCCATCCCCGGGAACTATCTTACTAAGTCCCCATCATGTGCCTGTTGGTTAGGGATACGTCTCTTCAATGTGGCTTCCAGGTGAACCTCATATGTCTCCCACCTAACTCTCCTTCTGAATCCTTCCTATCATGTACACTATGTCTGTCTTCCAGTGGATACTCAGGGGTCCCTACCAGTTCCCGATGGGGATTCCTGTAAAACTCCCAATGAAGTTTGGTCTCAGGTCTTACTGTTCCCCTTCTTCTTGGTCGGGGTGGAAGGGGGTTCTGCTATAGCTTGGTGTTTCTCTAGAGGAAATACCAACTGTTAAATGAGCAGGAGATGGTTTCTGTTTATCGTTTTTACTGGTCCTTCAACCCATTCTGGCCTTACCCAGTAAAAAGGCAGGTTTTCCTCACCAACATAGGGGGTAGATCTCCACCTATTAACAATTTTGTTTCTCCCAATCATCCCCAAGATCTCTAACTCTGTCCTCTTCCATCAAGTTATTCTGCCTCACCTTCTCATCATATCGGTGTTTGTTTCTCTGGCTCAGTTTGTAGGCAGTCTCTGCAGCCAACCTATAGGCTGCCCCCAACTATTCTTTTAGCCTCTTCAGATAGCTTTGAAAAGTCTGAGGCAATGACCCATCTACTGAAATCCCAAAACACAGATCAATTGGCAACCAGTCTTCTTGCCCAAACATAAGAAAATAGGGTAAAAATCTATATGTGCAGTTGTAAGCATGCACCAAATAGCTCACATACTGGATCCAGTTCCTCTTTTGAGCTGGCTTCAATGTCTCCAACATGTTTAGAAGTGTCCTGTTAAACCTCTCATGCTGAGGGTCTTCCTGGGGATGATAGGGAGAGGTGTGTGACTTCCTAACCCCAGCCACCTGCATCATCTCTTTAATGAGTCTGCTTTCAAAATCCCTCTCCTGGTCAGAGTGTATCCAGGCTGGGAGTCCATAGTTCACAGATAACTTCTCCCATAATACTAAGGCACCAGTCTCTGCACTCTGGCCCTTGGTGGGGTGTGCCTGTGCATACTTGGTGAAATGGTCTGTCACAACCAGAATGTTCTCTTTCTGCTGGGAGTCCATTTCTAAGTCAAGAAGTCTATACACACCAAGTCCATAGGGTCTTGACATGTAATGTTTACCATCTCTGCTGCTCTGTGTGATAGGGTCTTTCTTTTTATACAACTAGTACATTGTTTACAATGTTTTGTAATGTCTTGTGCTTGTTTAGACCAATAGAAACTGTCCCTCACCAGTTGTAGGACCCTTTCTGCCCCCAAATGCCCCATGTCATCATTGGTATCTTTCATTTCTCTGTACAGTACCTGATTCCACACAAATAGACGATCCCAGTCTCTGATTAGCAACTGTATCTGGGTGACTCTGATGGACTGCTTGTGCCCCCAAATTTCTCTTCTTGACCTGAGCACATCACCAATTAAGGGATCAGTCTGTTGTGCTTGTTGAATGTCCTGCAAAGTCAATCTTGGCATGCTAATGGGACCAGAGACACAACATCACAGTAGGCAGTGGGAATGCTGTTGGGGGGAGGGGGGATCCCCAAGCTGTCTGCAGCATGATACAAGTTCTCAGTATCATCTTCACTCCCATTCCCCACCTGGTTACACACTGCTGCCACTCCAGTCTCTGATAAACTCTATCAATCCCCTTGGGTAGTGTCACTCCTGTGGGACCGCCAGGACAGTGCATCCACATCCCTGTTTGCACTTCCAGGTTCATACTGCAAACTGAATTTGTAAAGAGATAATGTTGCCAACAACCGGTGCCCAGTTGCATCCAATTTTGCAGTTGTTAAAACCATAAGTCAATGGATTATTATCTGTTTTCACCTTAAACTCAACCCCATATAGGTAATCCTTGAAGAATCCTTGAATTTGTCCACAACCACCCACTTAAGGGCTGAGAACAGTTTATGAGCAGGGTAGTTTCTCTCAGTTCGTTCTATCTATCTATCTATCTGTCTATTTATTTATTTATTTATTTATTCATTCGTTTTATATACCATCATTCCATGTAAAAATCACTAGTTCATAACGGTGTATAGGTTTGACATTCTTAAATAAATAATGATAACGGAGATAGACGTATGTATATGTAGTAAACTAGGGGAACATTTAGAGACAATTGGTGCATTTCAAAAGCAGAAATGATTAGGAAAACATAATTGGGTTATAGAGAGGTTAGGAGTTGGGGTTAATGATAAGTACATATTTGGCTGTCTGGCTCATGGTCAACTGGAGGCTTCTGTCAGACAGTAGGTGTTTTTGAATAGCCAAGTCTTCAACTTGTTCTTAAATTTTTTATTGTCTGTTATTTAGACTGTGGCTTGCATAGGCCACAGGTCTTAGTACTTTTGGATGTGGCTGATATAAAACTGCCCCTAAGCCCTCCAGGCAAGCATCTATATGCAGTTCATAGGGTTTGCCTGGGTCAGCAAAAGCAAGTACTGGTGCATCGCCACCATGTTGGAAGATTGCCTCAGCAGACTGTTTCATACCCATGAGTGCTGTCTAACTCAAACAGTGGCAGACAGGTTGTTCATTTTCTGGGGTCAGCTGTAATTTGATTTGTTCACATCAGAGGACAACAGGAAAGTAGAACATTCTCCTCCATTCTTCAAAGCAAGTTCAGATCCACTCCAGATGCTTTTCTGCTCATATGGGATGCAGATCTACTATATGCTTTTCCACCATTTCTGTTTGTGGCCAGAACAGTGCAGCAAGTGCTCAATGATTGGATGTTCTTGACCTTCATTGCTCCAGCATGGCCCATACAAGTGTGGTTCTTGAACCTTATGGAGTTGTCAGTCACCCACTGATCCTTCTGAGATCTCATCCAACATTGTGTTGTCCATGTCATCCGAACCTTTCCTCTCTCAACCTGATGGCAAGAATGTTGAGCACGCACTAATCTCATCACTGTCATTATCCAAGGAAGTTGATGGTATTGTAATCTCCACCAGGAAGTCTTCAACAAGATGATCGTACAGTTTCAAATGGAAAAGATTTTCATCTTGGTGTAAAGCAAGATTCTTGGACCTGTTTGCTTGCAAGAAAAAGGAGTTGCTTCAGTATTTATTCTACCTCTCCTTCTCCAGTGTCAGTACGTCATTGTTCAAAGTGCATCTTAGTGCCATTGTGGCTTACCATGTTCATATCGTTGACAAACCAAACTCCATACATTTTTTAGTATCAAAGTTTACAAAAGTCTTATGGCATATGAGACCTTTGGTTGCCAAGCCTACAATGCCATTGTAGGCTTGGCACAACTAATGAAACTGACCTTCAAATGGTTTGAGTCAGTTTCTTTAAAGATCCTCACCTGGAATGTGATGTTCCTAGTCACTATCACATTGCCTAGAAGAGTCAGTGAGCTTCAGGCATTGGTTCATTAACTATTATATATCAGTTTTTCTACAACTGAATGGTGCTTTGCACTCACTACGTTTCTGCCAAAGGTGGTTTCAGGTCTTCATCTGAATCAAGTCGTTGTGTTGCCATCGTTCTTCTCCAGACCTCATAAGCATAAAGAGGAGAAGGTTCTCCATTCACTGGACTTCAAAAGGTCCTTAGCTTATTATCTAAAGAGAACTAAACCTCATTATCAAGCTTTTCACATCTTCATCTCTAGAGGCCATTGTTATATACTAACTGGCCTCTAGATCACAGACTTTGTCAAGGCTCATCAACTATGAGCTTTGGTTACCTAGGTGACTCATCTGCAAGATGTGCCGATTGAAGACATTTGTAAAACTGGAACTTGGTCATCAGTTCATACCTTCGTGTTTCACTACTGTCTGGACAATCTTTGAAGAAGTGACAGTAACTTTGGACAAGCAGTTTTATGCAGTCGGTTCACCCAGTAGTTCACTCTTCATGGGAGGGTGGGGACAGGGGTGTTGCTTTTTAGTAAGTGCTCATCTGAAACCTTCAGCTTGGGACATCCCACATGTTATGGCTAATTCAGCCCTGCTTGTCGAAGGATAAAGCAAGTTTGCTTACTGAATACAGGGTTCTCTGTAGGCAGCAGGATGAATTAGCCTTTCTTAATGCCCACCCGTGTCCCTGAAGAGTTGGCTGCCAAGCTAAAGGTAAGCTCTACAATGAACTGAAGGGCTCATGAGGCAGCTCCCACATAGGAACTCCTGTACATGCTCAGTACAGTAAAAGCTCTATGAGTTAAGATAAAATAATTTTTTCGGTGCCATTGGATGATATTACCTATGTGTCATGGTTAATTCATTGTGCTGTCTATGAAGAACCCTATTCACAATAAGCAAATTTGCTTTACCTGTCTCTTGATCGGTTATTTTAAAGTTTTCATCTTGACATTTAAAATCCAAAAAGAGATGGGTGTGGTTTATTTGGGTAGAAAGTTATAGAAAGTTACCTATAAGTCATCTGGGTTGTTCTTTATCTTCCCAGCGGAGGGGGGGGGGGGGGCATTGTTTGGTAGCTCCATCTATGCTCCAGATTACCTATGCTATGGCCTGTGTGAATTTGTTTTCTTGCAAGGTTCCACAGATGTGGAACAACATGCCAGCTAGATTACATCAAGTCACTGAATACCACAAATTTAAAAAGGCTTTAAAGACATTTCTTTTCACAAAATCCAACCCAGTCTATTAATCTCCTAAATCAGGAAAACTGAGCAAGCCAACCTTACACTGGCAGCTATATTTTGTGCTTAGAATCTTTGCAGGCAATCTTTTCTTTTACTTTTTCTCTTACTATGATTATGATGATCTTTAATTTATATTTCATTGCGTCTATGATTGCGCCTTGTAACACTCTCTTAGTATTATTGATTTATAATGTTCACATGACACTGTTTTATGTTAGGCTGGTTTATTTTAGGTTTACTTTTTATTGTGTTTATGATTACTCCTTGTTACTATGCTTTATATTATTGATTTCATAATGTTTTATATTAGGCCCCAACAAGAATGACATTGTATTAGCTTTTCATTTTATGTGAACTGTACCTTGCATTGAGTTACAATTGTAGGATACTGTAATTAATCAGGAAAATAAATAACAATAACAATAACTAACTTACAACAATTTTGAAGTTGAAGACGTATCTGTTTCCTACAGCAGAAGGTTAGAAGAGTATAAGAGGAGTCAGGCAGAGAGGCTGTTGATATTGCTGGACGGGCAATGTTTTTATTATCTGTTTTTAACTTTTTATTAGGAATGTTATGTTGAAACGTACTCTGGGCATTTCTTGGAACACTGGATAAAATAATGAAACAAATATAATAAATCAACCTGACAACATTTATTTAAGTTTAAAGTTCAAGCTCTTTAGATTTGATTTTTATCATCATATGGTAAGGCAGGTTTATTAGAAAGGAATAATCCTCATAATTCTAAGGAGCCATCTTTTCTCCACTGTCCTCTACATCTCCACCAGCTAGAGAGGCAACATGTTTATAAGGAGCAATTTCCAAAATAGCCCATACAGCTGCAAGTACTTATGAACCTTGTAGTTAATTTTAAAATATTTGTAGACTTTCTACCTGTTGTGGCCCCTGCGTGCCAGAGAAAAGATTGCAGAGTGTATAATGTTGAGAGCTTGTTGTTTCTTCCTAAAGGAAATTGCTGAAGAGATGATGAAATGTAATGGTCAGAGGGAGCGGATGGTGACACTTTGACTGACAGACTAGTTCAGCCCCCTAAGGGCTGGGTTTTGGAAAGGGTACAATACCCTGCTTAGAGGAAGGGTGAAGGCTCCCCCAGAGTCACTAAGCCAAGAGAAGGCAGCAGCCGTCACCCCCTCCCGGGGTTTCAGGGGGAAAGAGAAGGAGTTGGGCATAGATACCCCACAGGTGCCTTAGAAAGCCTGAGTCAAAAGACAACTGAAGAATTTAATATTGGAGTTAAAGAGTGAATAAAGGAAGTATAAGGAGGGCCTTCAGTACCAGAAAGGAACCTGTGCCCGATTGGAGTCCGAGCAGGGTTGGGAGCTTCATTCCATCTATAAGAGAGGGAGTGAGCTGCCTTGCAGCCACCATGACGGGTGTGAGTAACAAATTGGATTTACATTGTTGTGAATGCTTGGCAAGTTGGGCCTAGTCTAAGGCTGAAGACAAATTTGTACATAGACCTGTGGTTTGACTTTATTCTGAACTCTTGGAAAAGGATGGAGAGGGTGAACTGAAGATTTTTTTCTGGAAGTATGATTTCTAAAATTTTCGGACTGACTGAGCAGTTTATTCAAAGAAATGATCTCTTATTGGGGCACACCCTCCATAGTGGACAGTGAATTTGTGGAGGTGTTTGTGTGAGGGTCTTCGGCTCATTTTGGCCCTGCAGCTTATCTGCCTCCAGCTCAGGACCCAACTGAGGATAATTTCCTCACTTTGGTAGAATTATCCCAGGTTCCCCGAAGTTGAGAAGGTGACCCCAGATGGACAAGGGGGTTAGACTGTCATTTCTGCTAATAAAATTTTGCAGGAAAATAACACATGCAGATTTCAAAATCAAATCTATATGCATCGTTTCCTTTACATGTCCTCTTCCCATCCTCAGGAATGCCTCCCCTTAATTCGGCTAAAACTATGCATGCTGTGGATCCCAGCGCATACTTTTGACTGGATACAGGAGGGCAATTTTCAGTAAGCCAATTTAATTTACCCGGCTAAGTGGCTTTGAAAATTATCCAAAGTTAGAAAACCTAACCCAGAAAAATTAATGAAAGGACCATCATAGAGTGAATCAATTGATAATGTTTATGTCACCAGCTGTTCATGATCTAATCAGCAGTCCTGGCTATACCCATGTAGCCAGGACTTTATTAGCAAATCCTAATATATATTGGATTTACTAATAAAGTTCATTTTTTATTGGACTCAATGATATGATTCATTTTTTTTCTTTTATTTTTTGAAATGGAACTACCAAAGTACTTACGTATTTTCTCATGAAGCACAACTGTCTTCTAGGAGAAACAAAAGATTCAGATCCCTTTGTTTAAACAGCTGAAGATAAGGTCCCTTCAAAGGTGTCTTGCTCTTTCTTTTCTTTGATGCGCTAGAAGGAAACGGGTTGCATGGTTGTTTATAAAGATGCTACAATCACGTGATTTAAAATGCACTGCCCAGTAGGTCCAAAATGATGCTGGTGCCATATTCAAACAACTGAATGCCATCCTGGAGTATCCCCTATCCAGTCTCATTATGGATCATCCACCGTGAATGAGGTAGATTTGTATGCACGGCCTTCATTACATGCAAATTTAGCTCCTGCATGCTCATCATGGATACACCAAAACCCAGAATAGCTAGGAGGTGCTCCAGGAGCAGCTTCAGAAACACTGGTTTATAGAATTCTTCAACACCACTTAAGTGTATGCACACACTTTCAGCGGTATAACAAGATGATCTTTAAAAACAATGAATGCGGGTACCTTGTTTTGGAAATTTTACTGGATTTGTGCAGGATGAAAATTCTGGGTCCGATTTTAAATCCTACGCGTGCGGGGTACATTTGTGCACGCTACCTGGCACGCACAAATGTACATCCGAATTTATAACATGTATGTGCTGCCGTGCGCATGTTATAAAATCCTGGGTCGGCGTGCACAAGGGGATGCACACTAGTGTACCTTGCACGCGCCGAGTCCAAGGGGAGCTCCGATGGCTTTCCCCGTTCCCGCCAAGGCCGTTCCGAAATCGGAGTGACCTTGGAGGGAAATTTTTTTTAGCTCCCCCCCATCTTTCCCTCCCTTCCCTATCTAACCCACCCTCCAGCCGTATCTAAATCCCCCCTACCTTATTTTGCCCTACCTAAATCCCCCCTACCTTATTTTGCCACTGGCAAGTGTAACTTGTGCGCGCCGGCCAGCTGCCGGCGCGCGAACCTCTGGCACCGCCGCTGTGCCGGAGGACTCAGGACCGCCCCGGAACGCCGCCCCGCCCCTGCACCACCCATTTTTTGAAAGCCCTGGGACATACGTGCGTCCCGGGGCTTGCGCGCATTGCCGAGCCTATGCAAAATAGGCTCGGCGCACGCAGGGGTAGGTTTTCGGGGGTTACGCGCGTATATTACACGCGTAACCCTTTGAAAATCTACCCCTATGTGTGTACTTTTAAAGTTAGATACCCTGTGAAAAATAGACCCTTGCGTTAAGCATGTGCATTCATTTGAAACAAAACAGAACATGTTAACAAAATGTCCCCCCATCTCTTTTCAATCGGTTTTAAAATGAACTGCAAGAAAACCAAACAAAATGTTGTTCATGTTCTTTCATTTCATTTAAACAAAACAAGCCCATCACTGCTGCTGCCTCTGCAGCCAAAAAAAAAAAAAAGAACTTGGACCCCCTTACCCTCTTGTTTCTTGAAATTTCTACACAGGACAAAGCAATCCTCCGTTGCTCCGTCCCTGCCAATGTACTGTAGCTGGGACAAATGGCACCAACAGACTGAGCTCCGTGCCATGGGTAATTTTCTGCCTTACAAAATGGCGCCCGCCGGGGCCAGGTAGCTACGGTCTGCGGTGCCATTTGTAATAACTTCACCTAGGGATCACTCCTGCCCCGTGAAGAACATTTCGTGAAACAAGAGGGGAAGAAGGTCCAAAGGCGGAACAGGGGCCCCCCCGGGGTTTTATTTCGGCTGCAGACTCAACATTTTTACATTTTATTTTGATTTTTAATGTTTTTTTATTTTTTAAATTGCATTTCTTGTCTGTTCTTTTGTTTTAAATAAGCAAAAATAAATAAATAAACAAGCAATAAAATAGAAAAACCAAATACATTTCAATTAAAAAAAAAATCCTTTGCAGACCTCTACCTTGTATGCATGTGAATAATCACAAAATCAGGTAGGAAAAGATTAACAAATTGGATGGGACATACTGCAGGGGCATGGGAGAAGAAGTACTCAGAGTCATTATCCTGTTGAACATGTAAATCATTACACATGTTCAATATCACTCCCCCGTGTACTCCTCATGTCCCTTCCTCCATGTGGATCTACTTTTCTCGCTCTTCTCTGTCCCCTTTATCCGCTTTTCTCTGCCCTCGATTCCTGTGTGTCTTTCCTCTCTTGTATCTCTTTCTCTTTTTCTACTTTTCCTCCCATTTTCTGCTCACTCATCCATACCTCCCTGCATCTCTGTCCCCTGTACGTTTCTACTCTTCCCTTTCACTGGCCATGCTGTGTATGATCTCAAATTTACTGCTTATGCTTGCCCGAATATGTGCAATTTTGTGCCCGAATACGTGCAAATTTGTGTGCTAACCCATGTGTCCTCTCTTGTCTTCTCCATCCCTGTGTGTCTCTCCCCATGTATCTTTTCTCTCCCATTTAACCCTGTGTCTCTGCTTTTTTAATCTTCACACTGTGTGTCTATTCTTCTCTGTACCATTCTCTCTATATATGTCTACTCTATTTGACTGGGATCTCTTCTGTGCCCTTTAATTTTAATTTAATTTATTAAGTTTATAAATCATCTTTACAGCATACCTGACCAAGGTGCTGTATAAGCACTATAATAAACATAAAAAAGCATAAAATCATCTTGAATAAATAAAAATAATCTATAAACAACTAAGTAATACATGCAAAGACAAAAAATAAATTATAAACAGATAAAGATACATAAGTAAATAATAAATATGTGTTACAACCCGACCCATGGGGCCCCGCAGCCGGCCTCCCTACGCCTCGCGTTGCTCCTGGCGTCTCCGGTGTGCCTCGGGCCTAGTCGAAGCCTTCACACGGTGCTTCTTGTGCAAGGGAGACGCCGCCGACTCGGACCATTCAGGCCCACCCCTTAGACGCACGCGTACGCAAGGGCATGGGACTTAAAGGGCCCAGCGCGGGAAGGGATGGCTCCGCCTCCACTGTGATGTCAGATGCCCCCAGCTATTTAAGCCTGCCTGTCAGGCTTCATCCTTGCCTTGCAACAAGGTTTCCTCTGTTCCAGAGTTGCTAGTTGCGCTTCTTCTGACTTCTACTCCAGCTACTGACCCTTGGCTTTGGATTCCGACTACCGCTCCAGCTTTTGACCTTTGGCTTTGAATTCCGACTTCTGCTCCTGTCTTCGACCCTCGCTACGGACCTTGGCTTCCGTTCCACGCTACCAGGAGGTTTCGTCTAAGTCCAAGCGGCTCGGGTCCTCACAGGCTCCTCCTGGGGGGACAACGGGCTTCCAGTGGTGAAGTTCCAGTTGGCTTCCTGGTTCCTCTCAACTCGCTCGTCTACTCTCCAGTACGCTGCGACACCCTTCGACCTAATAGGAGATCGGGCGCAAGTCCAAGCGGCTCAGGTCCTCACAGGCTCCTCCTGGAGGGACCACGGGCTTCCAGTGGTGAAGACTTCCCCCGGTCTCCTGTGCTGTACCGCCTCTCGGCTCTGACCTCCACTGTGGGCCTTCCACGGTGAGCTACACCTGTTGCAGCCAGCCCAAGGGTCCACGATCACAACAATATGCAATATGAAAATCTATCAAGATCTTTAAAACCCAGAGAGACACAATAGTGATGCCCTCGCAAATTGCACATGCAGAAGCAGCACTGATGGCCCCTGGCCTTCTTAATACTGCACATTTCACTCAACTTCAAAAAAGGGGTGCAGTTTCAGCGGGGAGTGCATAAATATTTATGTGCCCCAGTACACGTCCAGGCCCTCTGCCGTGTAACCTCTGTTATGGAGGAGGTGTAACTGTAGAAACCAAAATAAACCAGCCATTTTGTATGGGTCTAAAGGGTCTGGGGTAACTGGAGAGGAGTGCAGGCTATTAATCCAGGGGGGTTTGGGAGACCTAGTTCGACACTGGGTGAATTGGTGGATGAACTGGTGAAACTGGTCATGGCGTGGATGCATGCTGGTTTTAAAATACCCTGCCTTACGCGTAGAAACCCGATCATTGTGCCTGGGCACGCGCACCCTTAAAATTGTCTGCGCTAGTGGGCGTGGCCAGTCTTTTATAATGTGCATGCATATGTGTGCACAAGTTGTGAAATTAACACGTATGTGGGCATGCGTTGGCAATCCCGGCATACACATGCCGAAATGCGCCCTGGCGCTTGTTGGAAAGTTACCGTCCCTGTGTGCACACTTGCAATTTTCATAAATATGCATGTAAATATATAGATGCAGTAACTTGTGGTGTATATGTCCCTGCCTGTACTGGCAGTATCCTGGAAATTTCCCACCGCACTTATGCGTACCTGCTGCTGAAAATTACCCTCTGCTTTGCTTATTTTTCTGCAATTGCAAATTTGATACATGCTGCAAATTTATTCCCACCTCTCGTGCACATATACAAATCCGTTGAGTCAGCAGGATAGCGGTTCCATGTTTTGCCACACAGCACCGCCAGCACTGCTTTGTGAATGGCGGCTTATTGGCTCAGTCACCTCTCAGTATACCTTAGTTCTGTAAATAATGTTTTCATGATCTCTCGTCCCAGATTCTTTTATCCCTTCACAGCAATTTTTTTTTTTTGTTGGGTTGATGAAGCTGATGGAAGTTATGTTACATGAACATGATAGAATATGCCATACAAATTAAATACAGTTGGCAGGACGACAATTTTTTTGTATAGGACCTTCCAGGGGTTTAATGGACTGTGTTGGGGAAAATACATTTTTTTTGCTCATAGTTTTCACTTCACAGCAAGCAGTTAATCTTGAATTTAGAGGTTCATAATTTGTATGCTGTATGAGTAAAAGCTCAAGAGAAAATTTGAAAAGGGGAGGCATTTCAGCAGATTAAGTGATTTAGTATAGTATCTCCATGTGCTGTAATCTTTAGGGTTATGAAATTCATTTTTGTAACCAGAGAAATGTAAAGGGAGATTATTGTTGTTTTCAATCAAACATACTTTTAAAGCTCCGTAACAATTTTTCCAGTCCTGCCTATGCAACTGCCAGACAAAATATGTTCTGTCCTTATCACCTTGATGGTTGTGCATGGATCACAGTTGTTTGCTGTGCTTAACCGAACAAAGGTAAGAGTTTGGGGTTTCAGGCCATCTAACTAACTATGCCCTCTGGGACTCTGTGCAGGTCTGGGAAAATATAAAGTCTTCAACAGGATGTGATGCTCTGTATGCTAGTTCAGGGCTACAAAAACCTGCCCTAGTGACCCTACAGTCAGGGTTCATTTTCATCCACCTAAAGATGGATACAAACAAAAATCATATCACATATCACATGATAAATCAACTCATTAATAGAATGAGATAAACTGCATTCATTAGAGACCCACTGGGGGTAAATTTGCATAAGAAAGTTGTCAAGCAGACAAATAAGTCATGCCAGTTTTCAAAGGGAACTTACATGCATAATGTTGGTTTTGAAAATGACCCCCTCCCCCCCCCCATCAAAAATACCTGCACACAATTGCACCTGTTCAAATGCACACAGAAATGCTTTGAGGAAAATGTACATGCATACTTTTGAAAATGCAAAACTAAGAGTGTAAGTGCAAACCCTTCCCAAAATTCACTCCCAGAAATGCCACTAGTCAGTCCTGGTAAACCTTTGCTTATATAGGACATATTCCCATAAGTTTACCCACGTATTGGGTGGTCAATTTTATAGCAAGCCATCACTATGGGCAAAGCACTGTTTTTCTCATGGAAATGCCTTGTAAAATCATCATTATTATTGGTTTTTTTATATACTGACATTTGATCTGAGATATCACATGGGTTTACATTCAGGTACTGTAGGTATTTCTATCAAGATCTTGAAAACCCAGAGAGACACAATAGGGTCTTACAATCTAAAGTTTTTTGTACCTGAGGCAATGGAGGGTAAAGTGACTTGCTCAAGGTCACAAGGAGCAACAGCAGGACTCAAACCCTGGTCACCTGGTTCATAGCCCACTGCTCTAATCATTAGGCTATTCTTATCTCCTGGATAGTTGTTACGGGTGTCCTGAAAACTCGGCTGGCTGTGGGGTCCGCATCCCAGGACTTGGAAATCCTGTGTTCGTTTTTTGCAGCAGTTTTATAAAGAGGACCGAAAGAAGAACCAGAAGCAGGATCCAAGCAGATCCGGTTGAACAAACTAGGAGGATGGGGGTGGCAGGACTAGACCAGGGCCAGAAATGGAGTAACTCCACCTTACTGGCAGCTTGGAGTGGCTCTCACAGTCACCAGGAAGGCTGTGCTGGATATTCTAGGCATCCCCACCAGCAAATCAGCAATGCAAATATAATTACATGGAGGAGGCAAGCAGACTCTTCACCTGGCAGATACGGTTTCCTTGACTTGCCTAGCAGTAACGTTGTTGCTGTTGTTGATCCCTGTGGGAGAGAACGCCCGTGGGAAAGAAGGTGCCTGAGATCCTTCTGTGTCCTGTGCTGAAAAACCGTGGAGCCCAAGCCCTGCGCCGAGATGTCACTTCGGAAGGATCTTGCAACAAATCTTTAGCACAATACCGGCCAGGAAAGAAGAGATGGGAATGCACTATTGAAAGGTCACTGGAATTTGCTTATTGACCGTCCCGTTCAGCCGGATGCACTAAAGGGTTTGCTCCCATTTTAAAGGGCTCGGTGCACTAAGAGGTTTTTCCCATTTTGTGTTTAAGAGAAAAATATTTAATATGTTTGGCCTTTTGAATTTACAGGATAAATGGTTAAGCATATCTGGCTGCTAGTGGCATGGCCTGCAAAAGAACGACTCCCCCCAGGTACATGTAAGCCAACCAGGGGGGGGGGGGGTTAAAGAACAGATCCAAATGCTGCTTCAGAAGAAAAGCGAAGGAATACAGATTGGCATGTAATGCTTTAGGATAATCAGAAACAGCCTCAGCTATGCCTCTCATCAGCAGTTTTCTTTCTGTTTAGGAAAAGTCCCCAGCAAAGCTTTGATCCGGAAGCAGATCAGATCTGGAACTAATATAAAGAAATGTAATGATGAAGTGTAGGCAACTCTGCATAACAAGGCTGCTAAAGTAACTGTAGACGGAGTATTATATTTATTTATTTTCATTTTATTCTTTATTTATTTTCTATGATGTTTGTAAGTTGTCCAAGAGTCTTGTGATTAGATAAATGTCTCAGAAACGTAAATAACAGTGCTGACAGCTTTGGTGATGTGGTGTTTCCCGGCCAGCTTTCTGCTGTTTCCTCTTTCTCTTTTATTCTTCCAGCTCAAAGGTAGCCAAGGCCTGGGATGTCAGGAGATCTCATTTGCAGCTGCCCAGGGCATTGTACCCCTTCCCGTTAAATTATTGTGGCAACAGTCCTTAGCCAGGGGGGGTCACCATGCCATGCGAAACTGAAAGTGGACAAAGCCAAGCGGTTGGACGAGCTGCATCCTAGGACACTGAGGGACAAGGGTGGGACCATTGAAGAGACCTGGTCAATAGATCCCTGGAAATGGGAGGGGCACCACAGGATAGCCTTGGTCCATCATTACAAAAGTGGTAACAGAGAGGAGATAATTACAGGCCAGTTAGCCTTACCCTGGTGGTGGAAAATTGAATGGAGTCTCTGCTGAAGGAAAGCACAATCCAGTGAGTTGCAGGATCCGAGGCACCGTGGTTTAGCAAAGGAAAATTGTGTCAAACAAATTAGATAGAACATTAGAAATGCCATAATGGGTTGGACCAAGGGGCCATCAAACCCAGCATCCTGTTTTCAACAGTGCCCAACAAGTCACAAGTACTTGGCAAGTACCCGAACATTAAATAGATCCCAAGCTACTATTCATTATTAATTAATAGCAGTTTAGGGATTTTCCCTCTAGGAACTTATCCAAACCTTTTTTAAACCCAGTTACACTAATTGCTGTAACCACATCCTCTGGCAATGAATTCCAGAGCTTAACTATGCGATGAGTGAAAAAGAATGTTCTTCAATTTGTTTTAAATGAGCTACTTTCTAACTTCATGGAATGTTCCTAGTCCTTCTATTATCTGAGAGAATAAATAACTAATTTATATTAACCTGTTCATCCTTTCATGATTTTATAGACCTCTATCATGTCCCCCCTCAGCAGTCTCTTCTACAAACTGAACAACCCTAATCTCTTTAGCCTTTCCTCACAGGGGAGCTGTTCCATGGCCCTTATCATTTTGTTCACCCTTCTCTATACTTTCTCCAATCCAACTATGTCTTTTTTGAGATGCGGCGATCAGACTTGGACACAGTATTCAAGTTGCAGTTTCACCATGGAGTGATATAGAGGCTTTAAGACATCCTTTGTTTTATTTGCCATTCCCTTCCTAATAATTCCTAACATTCTGTTTGCTTATTTACAACCACTGAGCCGACGATTTCATTGATTTACCCATATGAAGCCAAGATCTCTTTCCTGGGTGGTAACTCCTAAGATAGAACCTAACATCGTGTAACTACAGCAAGGGTTATTTTTCCCTATGCACTTGCTCACATTAAATTTTGTCTGCCATTTGGATGTCCAACCTTCCAGTCTCACAAGGTCCTAACTGCTCTGCATAATTTTAAGCACCTCACTCATCATACGCCTTTCCAGATTATTTTTAAATATATTAAAAAGCACTAGTCCAAGTACAGATCCCTGAGGCACTCCACTGTTTACGTTTTCTACTGTGAAAATAGACCATTTAATCCTACTCTCTGTTTCCTGTCTTTTGGCCAATTTGCAATTCACAAAAGGACATCGCCTCCTATCCCATGACTTTTTAGTTTTCTTAGTAGCCTCTCATGAGGGACTTTGTTGAACGACTAAAAATCAAAATACACCATGTCTACATGTTTACTCATCCCTTCAAAAAAAACCTAGGAGATTTGTGAGGCAAGACTTCCCTTGGGTAAATCCTTGCTGAAGGTATCCCATTAAACCATGTCTCTCTAAATGCTTTGTGATTTTATTTTTTATGTTTCCATGATTTTTCCAGACACTGAAATCTGGCTCACTGGTCGATAGTTTCCCGGATCACCCCTGGATCCCTTTTTAAAAATAGGGATTACATTGGCCATCTTTCAGTTTTTAGGTACAGTAGATGATTTTAATGATTGGTTACAAATTAATTGTAATCGGTCTGAAATTTCATTTTTGAGTTATTTCAGAACCTGGGGTATATACCATCTGGTCCAGGTGATTTACTTCTCTTCAGTTTGTCAAACCAGGCTCACAGTGATTTGGGTTTCAGCAAAGCTTTTGATTCTATCCCACATAAAAGGTTCATGAATAAATTGAGCAGCCTGGGATGGGTACCAAGGTAGTGGACTGGATTGGAAATTGGTTGCCTGATAGATGATGGTGGGTAGTGGTAAATGGATGTCATTCTGAGGAGAGAATGGTGAGAAGTGGAGTTCCTCAAGGTTCAGTTCTGGGCTGGTTAAATTCAGTATCTTTGTGAGTGATTTTGTGGCATGGGTGGACGGAAAAGATTTTCTTTCTGCAAATGGCACTAAAATATGCAACAGAGCATGAATAAAGATAATGAGTAGTAAAGAGCAAAGAAAATGAAAAGTGATCTAAGGAAACTTGAACAATGGTCAAAAGCTTGGCAGTTCAGCCAAAAAGTGCAGAGTCATGCATTGCAGGCGCAGAAATCCAACAGAGCTCTGTGTGATGAGAAGGAAGAGCCTGATAAACACTTGACTAAGAGAGAGAGAGAGAGAAATCTCAGAATGATAATGTCTAAACATCTAAAAGCAGTGAAAGTATGAATAGGCAGTGACTGGATAGAAAGGGATGCTAAGCTGCATAGAGAGAGGCATTACTAGCAGGAAAAAGAACATGAGAACATGATAACCGCCATTCTGGGTCAGACCAAAGACCTATCAAGTCCAGTATCCTGCTTCCAAAAGTGGCCAGTCTAGGTCACGAGTATCTGAAAGGATCCTACATAATAAATTTCAGGTAATAGATAGATTCCCTATACTGGTTACTTGTGAGGTCTCACCTGGAGTACTGTGTTCAGTTTTGGAGGCCATACCTCAAAAAGGATAGAGAGAGGGCAGAGGAAGTCCAGAGATGGGAACTGAAATGATGCAGGATCTATACCAGAAGGTTTACAAAAAGACTTGAGGACTTAAATATGCATATGTTAGAAGAGAGGAGATACAGAGGGGTATAATTCAGACTTTTAAATATCTGACAGGTAATAATACACAAAATTCAAACCTTTACCAATGGAAAGGTAGGTATAGAACTAAGGGTCATGGACATGAAACTCCAGTGTGGCAGACTCAGGAAAAAACATCAGGAAACATTTTTTTTCATGGAAATGGTAATGGATGCTTGGAATGCCCTCCTAGAGGAGGTGGTGAAGACAAATATAGTGACAGAATTCAAAAGGGTGCAGGATAAACACAAATGATCCCTAGTGGCACGAGGACAGTAGTGAAGCACTGGAGTAACATGGGACAACATTTCTGAATATGGGTAACCTGCACACCTTGAGCACACCTTGCTGGGAAGGCTGCATGGACCATTTGGTTTTTAGCTACTATCATTTACTGTGTTATTATGTTATAATATTACTATGAGTGTACAATCAGAGTCCCTAAGTCTGGCCACTAGATGCCGCTGTTGAACAATGACCAAGGCTTCTCTTCTGCTGAGGACTGTGAACATTGTGGTCAGAGCAACCCCAGCCCCAGGCATCCTGGGAAGCAGAGTCCTGGTCCTGAAATCAAACTCAGGTCATGGCAGCCTATACATGTGTTGCAGAGACAATGGGCCTGCCCAGAATCCATATTTTTAAAGGCTATTATTGTGCTGAATGCTTGTAAAGAATGCAGTTAAAATGCACAGACATAACTGTGGTAGTTAGATCCATCAATGCCATAATGATAAACACACTGCAGTGCTGCCAGGCGTGGTGGTGACATTGTAGGAAGAATACACAGATAAAGTGATAATGAATTATCCAGTGAAAAGCTGTAATTCCATCGCAGGGATTTAATGCTGTTTTAGTAAACTGGAAAAGAGAGAGGCTCATAGGCCCATGATGTCATCCAAACAGCAACATAATAATACCATAGCTTTTGATGACTAGTTGTTTACTTAATTTTTACCCAAATAAGTAATTTGCCATTGTTGCCTTAATAATCTAATTGTTAAGCTGTTAATCAAAAACTGTCAAATCATTGTCTTATTGAAAGAAAGGACACAGGAATGTGAAAATTACACAAACACACACACACACACACACTTTTTATCTGTAGAGACCCTAAAGGATCTGTACTATGGAGTAATGGTTTGCCCTAAAGTGGGGGAGGGAACACAGCTCAGCAATAGTATTGGTGTTAGCTCCCCTATGTGAGAGCCTAGGATGGTAGGTTCCTAGTTTATAAAATCCCATATCACCATTTGGAGAGTGTGGAATCCTGAACGGAGCCTATTAGGGGCAGCCTGCTCTCTGCCATTTCCCTGTCTATTTTGTTTTCTGGGAAAGGATTCTGGGGTCTCAAGGATTGAGACCTGGGCGTGGAAAGGAGACAGAGCGCCTTTACCCATTTATGTGCCGTATTCTGTATTCGAGGAGAGGATGACATTCTCCACCCTTTCCTGCCTCTTTAGTTTCCCCATTTCAGTAGCAGATTTTTCTTTGGCTTTTCCTGACCAGAGGGTGTCTTTCACGGAGGAAGTGCAAAGGGATCATCAGTATCCTTGCAGAGGGATGAACATTCATTCCCCAGGAAGAAAGAGTAAAGGTTAGGAGAAGGCATCACGTGGTACCACTCCCATGGTCCACTATCGCCCCATGGAGATTGCAGGAGAATAGGAATAACACAGGGTGCCCCTTAGCTATCACCAGTGGGATCGTGGAGGAGGGGAGAGGCAGGAGAACTTGAATTTTCCCATGTAACATAGTCCAAATTGACCAAATAACTACTTCTTATCAATTAGAAGGGAGTGTACCAACTGCCTAGCTACTGGAAGGGAGAAAGACTGCAATTACTAAATTGAAATTGGTTTTACTATCCTGAGTAGTGAGAACATTTATTCAGAGAAGAACGTCACACATTTACTAATGCTTTGAAGCTATACATATGCATTGATAATTGAGAGAATCTCTAAAGATCTTTTCAATTCATTTTCATTTTTAAATCAATAAAAGCTTGGGTTGGAAACCATAACAGCTTTCCGCGTATTCCTTACTGCAGTTGCCCTCAGGAGATCATTAGTGCTGTTTACTATTTACTTATATGACTAATTATGAACTAAGCAACACACAGGGCCTAGAAGTTGATCTTCTCCCCCTTCAGGGAATCATAGCTTATAGGTTACATATATATATATATATATATTTTTTTTTTTTTTTTTTTTTTTTTTTTTTTGTGTCCCTAACTTCTAAAACAGCTGGGATACTGAAACATTGTTCAATAAGGTGCATATCAGCACATTGGTGTATAAATCAGTGCATTTGAAGCAGTACTGTATAAACTGTTTTTGTTTTATGGAGGCTTGGTTATCTGAAACAGATACTGCAACCATTAATCAGATATGTCCTGCTTCATATTGTGTTATCACAGCCAGTAGGTGTCAGAAGAGAGGCTTACTTATTGCCCTTAAGATATCATTACAGTCATTGGGGGGAGGGTCATTACCATGCTGAAATATTTCATCACGGGAGGGGACAAATACTGCGAGCTGCAGGGGGCACTCCCACGGTAGTTTCCTCTCTGCTGTAAAATACCACGGTGATATTTTTTCTTGCAAAGAAATTCCATAAGAAAAAAATTCTGTAAGGAAACAGGGAAAACATGCACAATGGTAGCTCCCTTCATCTGGGGCTGCCATCATCTTAAAGGGCCACCAGTGACTCTAAAGCAACCCCCTGTGTGTAAAAGACCACCTGAATAGACCCCCCCCCCCCACACACACACAGAGCTCCTGCCTGTAGAGTGGTTAAAAAGTAAAAAAAAAATGAGAACAATTAGAATAAAATTGTGCTGCAATGCCCTGCTCCCATTCTCAAATACCTTCCCCTGCACAATAATCAACTCCCCTTCTCGACCCTCTCATTGAGGGTAGCCCGCCCCCCCTGATCATCCTCACCCTCTGGATCCCCATACCTTATAATAGGTCCCTGGTTCTAGTGGGGCCTGTAGTGCTGCTTCCTAGCATTGCCATCTTGCAAAATGGCACAGACTAGCCTTTGCCCATCACAAGATAGCGCAAAGGTTGGTAGGTGCCATTTTGGAACATAGCAGTGACCAGGCCACAAGCCAGGCACCACTCTGGGCCCCATTCGATGCCATGATCCTATTAGAAGGTATGGTGAAGGTACTATGCAGCTTATTTTAAAAGGGGCAATTTTTTAGGTCAAATATCACATGGGTATGATTATATTGTATGATAAACACTGTTTTCATGCAGTATGAGCTTTTTGCAGCTTAGTAAATAGATGCTTGCTAAAATTGATATTGACATTGATCAGAGATATGTAATGCTTTTACTAAAATCTGTGGGATTTTCCAATTGTTTAGCTTATTGCCCACCTGGGTTTGCTGCTAGCTGACTTTCACTTCTTATTGAAGCATGAATAATGATTGAGGTTAATCTCTCCTCATTAATATTCCCTGAATATTTATTTATGGGTGAATGAGATACCTTTAGCATCTGGAGGTCAGGAATTCTTGGCTGCCATGGGGACATTAGGATTTTCTCAATTTATTGATAAGCCTACTCACGAGAAAGGCCAAACCTTAGACTAAGTTTAAGTTTGGAATCTAAGTAGCCTTGTTTGGAAAAGTAGACAAGTCCCATGGTCAGATCATTTATTAATTTCATTTAGCTTAGGAGTCATATTAAATAGGAAGAGGACATTTAGGTGTGATAAAATTAATATGAAGAGAAAACATGTAGACCTTGACGCAATTAGAGATGATTGGATTCCGAAATTAAATCAGACAGTATCGCAGGTTGATTCTAAGTGGTGGAAGCTTGGAAAAATATGCTAATTAATAGTTTAAATCACTTGACACCTGTAAACCCTAGAGTTGTTAAAAGACTTTATACAGCACTATGTTATACTCAGGATTTATAAGTAAAAAAAGAGAATCTTTTGTCAGTTAGAAAAATGTAGGCAGAAGGTAAAGAATATTGCAAATATACGTTGGTACAATTCTTTTCTTTCTGAGTACCAGAAAATTGTAAACTCAAAAAAGGAGGATTTTTATGACACAAAGATTCAGAAGGTGGGCAATTCTCCAAGAGAAATTTTTATCACAGTTAAATATCTAATCTGCACGTTTTCCCCATTGTGGTATAATGTATTGGGAGATGATATTCTATACTGTGAAAAACCGGCGTCCTTTTTCTGTGAGAAGATCACCACTTGGATTCCAAAATTTGATCCTGACATATTCAGTTAGAGAGTGACAGGTTCCTTTTGGAGATTATTGAGAGAATTTTGTCCCATTTCTAGGATGAAGCTTAAGACCTATTTGAGTTCTATGAAAGGATGTGGTTGCCCATTGAATCCATGTTCTAATGCTATCATGAAGGGTTTAAGGGAAGATCTGGCTGCTCCATTAGCGACTCATTAGCATATATCAAGGAAGATTTGCCATCTTCCTTGATATATGCTAATGTGTGTCCAGTTTAAAAAAAAAAGTATCTGTAATCCAAGTGATCCTTCCTATTTTAAGCCAGTTCCCTCATCTTTTTTTGTCCAAGACCATTGAAAAAATGGTCTGTGTTCAGCTGAAGGTCTATTTTGCAAGATCATGAGGTCTTGGATAAGCAGCAATTTGGGTTTAGAAAGAACTAGGATACAGAGACATTGTTTTTAGCTAGCATTGATGATTTTTTAAAAGGCTTTCATAAGAGGAAACAATTTTTCTTGATACTCCTGGATATTTCATCCACTTTTGACACTCTTAAGAGTGTCTTAATGTGTCTTGCAGATTTAGGTATTGGTGGAACAATCCTCACCTCGGTTTGATTGTATTTTATCACATCAAGTACAGAGATTTGCTAAGGGGGGATTTTTTTTTTCCTGATTCCCTTTGGAAACTGTATTCCTGCATGGATCTGCTCTCTCTGCTATGTTATTTAACTTATTTTTAAGACCGATTTGTAGGACATTTTTCTGACTTGGATGTCACTTACCGCATGTATGCTGATGACATTCAATTTATAATTCTATTGAAGACTCAATGCTACATTGCATTGTGTTAGGACAAGTGATCAGTGGCTATTTAGAAATAAATTAAAACTAATATTCCTTCTCATTTATTACTTGATGGATATCAAATACCAATTGTGTCTAAAGCCTGTAACTTAGCTGTAATTCATGATTACACTTTATCTTTTAAATCATAAATAGGCAAAGTGATTCAGATTCATTTTCTAAACTCCCTCTAATGTGCATATGCCATACTCTGCACGTAAAAGTATTTGCAAAATTGTGTTGCGTCTTTAATGTGCACATCCCTTTAATGTGCATATCCCTTTAATGTGCATATGCCACTTTGGAAAACGGTGTCACCTGGGCTTGGAGCTAGGAGGCGATCTGGGCCCCCACTATATACCAATGTGACTTTTTAGAGGTAGGAGGGGTCAGAGGTGTGGTGGGTTACGGTAGCTCCCCCAAACCACCCAAGTCTTTTTTTTTTCTGGTGGGGGGGGGGGGGGACTAGATCCCAGGGAGCTTTTAAAATTTTGATCAGGAAGGAAGGGAGGGCTGGTAGGGGGATTATTGGAAGAAAAGGGATTGTGTTTGAGGCAGGGGCCCGAGCTGCCTCAACAGGCGACAGTGGGGGGGGGGGGGGGGGGGGCGTTCAAGGGCCTCAAAAGATCCCCAGGAGGGAAATTGCTACTTGCAGGGAATGTAGTTTGGGCCTTGGGTCCTTTAACGTGATGGTTGTCCTGGCTGAGCTGGGTCAACAACGTGCGACCAGGCCCATTTTGCTGCGTGACTTTTGGTCACGTGCATCTCCCCCAGATCAAAATCCACGTGGCATATCTGCCTTGATATTTTGTCAGGGAGGGGAAAAATATCACGGAAATGATGCCCTACAATATTTTGCTCCGCCTACGATTAAATATTGCAGCTTCATAAATGACCCTGTAAGTTTGTAGCTGAGGCAATGGACAATAAGGTGACTTGGCCAAGGTCACAAGGAATGACAGTGGGATTTGAATCCTGGCGGTTGCCTGTTATGGCAGAAGACCTTAAGCTTTTATAGAAATTTCACGTTTGACTTGAGGACTTTTCTTCTTTGAGGTTTCAGTATCTGATCTAAATCAGGGTACTGCAGCAACCTTGTGCAGCCGAGCAGACCGTTGGCGGCCCCTTTTTGTACTCAGCCAGGTGAATTCTTCCTTCAGATAGCAAAAGAAGAAGCTCACGCTCTTTTGCCCGTTAACCCTGCGATGTTCACAGAGTCAGCTCAGGAAGCAAAAACTGAGGTTGGAAAGCAAAGCCCGCCCATCAGCGAGTAAGAAAGCCTGCTGAAATACGTTTCTCACTTAACATTATTCACCCATAAATTAAGAGTGTTTCTACACTATTAGGTATAAGATTTTTTTTTATCAGAAACCTCAACTCCTACTCCTGGGAGGAAAAGGCATGTGAGGCAGCTTCATGCAGCTGTGATAATATCTAGCATAGGTGATGAAATTTGGGATTATCACAGCCCTTATGATGAATGAGGACAACTTTTATAAACCTAGGTCCATTCCAAGTTAAAGTTACATTGTCAGCTGAACTTGGACCAGGATAACATGCCTTCTTGGATTTCTTCAGCTGGCACCGTGTGTCTAAGGTGCCCATAAACTAATTCCAATCAATGAAAGTTACACTTTTTCATATTATTTAAAGTGTGCAGCATAATGCAGATAGATACTTTGGAGACATAAGAACATAAGAAAATGCCATACTGGGTCAGACCAAGGGTCCATCAAGCCCAGCATCCTGTTTCCAACAGTGGCCAATCCAGGCCATAAGAACCTGGCAAGTACCCAAACACTAAGGGGCGGATTTTCAGAGCCCTGCTCGCGTAAATCCGCCCAAAACCGGGCGGATTTACGCGAGCAGGGCCCTGCGCGCCGGTGAGCCTATTTTACATAGGCTCACCGGCGCGCGCAGAACCCCGGGACTCGCGTAAGTCCCGGGGTTTTCGGAGTGGGCGTGTTGGGAGGCATGTCGGGGGGCGGGGCCGGAGCGCGCGGCGTTGCGGGGGCGTGTCGGCAGCGTTTTGGGGGCGGGTACGGGGGCATGGCTACGGCCCGGGGGCGTGGCCGCGCCCTCCGTACCCGCCCCCAGGTCGCGGCCCGGCGCGCAGGAGGCCCGCTGGCGCGCGGGGATTTACGCCTCCCTCCGGGAGGCGTAAATCCCCCGACAAAGGTAGGATGGGGGTTTAGACAGGGCCGGGCGGGTGGGTTAGGTAGGGGAAGGGAGGGGAAGGTGAGGGGAGGGCAAAGGAAAGTTCCCTTCTAGGCCGGTCCGATTTCGGAGCGGCCTAGGAGGGAACGGGGGTAGGCTGCGCGGCTCGGCGCGAGCAGGCTATACGAAATCGATAGCCTTGCGCGCGCCGATCCAGGATTTTAGCCGATACGCGCGACTACGCGCGTATCTACTAAAATCCAGCGTACTTTTGTTTGCGCCTGGAGCGCAAACAAAAGTAGGCTGTTCGCGCTCGTCTGAAAATCTACCCCTAAGTCTATTCCATGTTACCATTGCTAATGGCAGTGGCTATTCTCTAAGTGAACTGAGTAGCAGGTAATGGACTTCTCCTCCAAGAACTTATCCAATCCTTTTTTAAACACAGCTATACTAACTGCACTAACTGCACCTTGGATCATTGCTTTGAAGATAAGTGCGCTGGCCTCAAAAGTGGTCAGAGTATTTAATGCAGTCTAGCTGTTTAAGCCTACCCATAATATTTATATAAACTTGTGATACATGGGCTTATGCATCGAGTGTATTTGGGTAATAATATTGAATATTGTATCAGTAATGTTCTTTAAACAAAATCACTTATGTAAGCACAATTATTATAATTGCATTATTCAAATAGTAACTAATGGGAAGGCAGAGGTAGTAGAGGGTTCTACTGCAGATCAAGTCTGATGCAATTACAGCAAATCAGTTTTGAGTTAAAAAGGCAAACAAAAATGAGAAAAAGAGGATAAAACAGAGAATAGAAATTTAGCAGAGAAGATCTGATCATCCTCACCTAATATTCATCACTCAATTCCACAGGCCAAAATATTAGCACTCCTACTTTATATACCGTACGTCTATTTTGTCATCAAATTAAAATGCGCCTTCTGCATACCCACTGTTGGAAACAGGATGCTGGGCTTGATGGACCCTTGGTCTCCCCCAGTATGGCATTTTCTTATGTTCTCTCTGATCTTATTTCTCCCACTTATCTTCTTACTTGTCGTACTTCTCTGTCTTCCAGTTTACTGGCTCGTGGTTGTCAAAGGCGGCTGAACACAGGAACGGTCTCTCTTCTCTAGGGTCCCAAATATTCTCCTTGCCTCTCCAAATTGCACCTGAAACTTCATCTTTATTCTTCTTTGTCTTTTTTTAAATGTTTTTTAAATCTTTGCCTAATATTGCGTTTCTTACCTTGCTGCTGTAACATGTATTTGCCCGCTTACCTGAAAATCCCACCCTACACAAAATTAAAAAGTGTATTTTATTGTAAGCCGTTGCTATTTAGGCTAGGGATAGGTAAGACATCTGAAAGTGCGTCAGCCCCAGAATAGCCCTCACATTGTAGGTATTTACAGATGAAAGTTAACAAAAGAAAAAAAAGACTTTCTATTGGAGGTATGGATACGGGCTTCATGATTTAGAGTTTCTGCCAAAAGATCTGGTTTGATAGAAAAATCAAAAACTGCCAAGTGATCAACAAAATCACTGCAGTTAAATAATAAGTTTATTTACCGGGTTTACAACCCAGAAGAAGGAATACATCACAAGAGGATGCTGAGGATCTTTCTGACCCAGAAAGGTTCTTATTAATAAAAAAAAGACTTCAATTAATCATCGGGATTCAGCGATATGATTCTAGGTCTGGCAGGGCTGTAGTCAATCTTCTTCTTCCTCTATATCAAGGGGTTCCCAACCTTTTAGGGGAGGGGGACTCCTTTTCAGCTTCCAAAAATTGTGCATCTCTTCCATTTCTACATGCAGTTAAATGCCGTGCAGAAAAATGATCCCTGCAATAAAAAATAAAAATAATGGCATGCACTCCAGAACCTTTTGTAATATATAAAATTGAATGTCAAATAAGGAATGGTTTCTGATATAAACTGTGCTCTCCCTCCTGCCCTCCCTTTACAGCCCCTTTCATGAATGCTTCCCCCCGCCTCCACCTCGGGCCATTCCCAAAGGGCTTCCCTCCAACTACAGAGGCTTCCTGAGTTCTTGCCCTCCTGCTCCTTCCGCCCTATGGCCCCTTCCCTGGTCCTGTCCCTCCTGCCTTCCTCCTGTGACCTCTCCTTCCCTCCTGCTCTTTTGGCTCCCACCCATGGCCTCTTCCAGTGGGGTGATGTCAGTTCCTTCAAGGGATTCAGTGAATCCCCAGCCCATTGGTGTCGCTACAGGGGGGGCAAGTGCCACCCCAATTTAATATGTTGGATTGGGCAGGGATAAACCAAACCCCTGCCTGATCTGATCAATGGCATCGCACATACTCTGGTTTACGCCACCCCCCATGGGCAGCAGCAGCAGTTGCATTTTTACAAATGTCATTTCTTGCTGCCTCAGGGCCAATCTCGCACTCTTACCGCTGGTGGCCAAAGAGAGAAGGATGACATGGTGGCTGCCAGTGGACCCCATCCCACTGACAGCAGAAGGGAGAAGGAGAACATAGTGCCACTAGTAGACCCCATCCTGCTGGTGGCTAAAGATGAAGCCCAGGCTTCATCTTTAGCCTGGGCTTCATCCTATGTGTGTGTGGGCAGTCACCCATCCTATGTGTGTGTGGGCAGTCACCCACACACACATAGGCTCTACCCCAGCATAGGCTGGGGTAGAGCCTATGTGTGTGTGGGTGACTGCTGTGTGTGTGTGTGTGTGTGTGGATGAGTACCTGGCTGTGTAGGTGGGTGTGGGGGTTTTGAGAAGCAAGGTGTGGGTGTGGGTGGGTGGGTGACTGCCTGTAAGTGTGTGCATGACTATCTGGGTGAGTGAGCTCCTGTGTATATATAGGTGAGAGGTTCTGAGTGTGTGTGACTGGGTGAAAGCCTGCGTGTGAGTATGTGTGTGTGTATATGTGACTGCCAGTGTGTGGGTGGATGACTACCTGTGTGTGTGTGTGTATGTGGGTGACTTGGTGAGAGCCTGTGTGTGTGTGTGTGTATGTATGGGGGGTGGGAGTGAGAACCATTGTGAGTGGGTGTGAGAGAGCTTGTGTGTGTGATAGATGATAAAGTTTGTAAGCTCTCCCTCCCTCAATCCACAACAATCTCAGAGCGGCTGGAAATCGAAACATCCCAGGTATGAAGAGTGGATTTTTAAAATCCTTATTGGTTTTATTATTGAATATTATTGATATGTCTGTTGTTTTGAAATCTTATATTGGTATTTTGGGATATTTTATAAACATATTTATGAGTTTTTAATTATTGGATGTTCTACTCAGTTCTTAAATATTTATTCTTTTTATTAGTATGGTTTTTTATGACTTTGTTTTATATTTCTTTATTTTGTTGTTTGTTGGTCTCTTATTTTGCTTTTGGTAAGAGTCTATCTGTTCTGTATGTCTGATTGAGGTGAGGGATTTTGCTGTGTAAGTTTCTGTGTAGGGGTCTATAGCAATCCGGCCTGTTCTGTTTTCAATAGAAAGTGTATTGGTCTTCTAAGGCCTGATGTAATGTTTGTAGTGCTGCTCTTTATGGGTAGGGTTGTTACGAGTCCTAGGAGTTAGTGGTGTTTTGATATGGCAGATTTGTCTCTTGGAGTAATTGTATTTTTGGCAGGGTGTGATAGCTTTTATTGGAACTATATAAGTCTTATCCAAAAATACAGAACATGAGTAATTAAGACAATTTAGGACCCATCTTTAGATGTGAATGCCTCTGATCTGACAACTGAAGAAGTAGTTTTAAAAGCTTTTGTACAATACTTTTAGGACATGGATTTTTTTTTATTTTACAGGTATTTCAGGCAGCCAGACTTTTTTTGTTTTCTAAATAGGAGGTATATTGGGTTGCTTGATCAGAAGCAGCATGGATTCACCAGGGGAAGGTCCTGTTAGACGGATCTAATTGATTTCTTTGATTGGGTGACTAGAGAACTGGATCAGGGAAGAGCACTCGATGTAATTTACTTGGATTTTAGTAAAGCTTTTGATACAGTCCCACATAGAAGATTCATGAACAAAATGAGAAGCTTGGAAGTCAGCTGCAAGGTGTTGGTGTGGATTACAAACTGGTTGACAGATAAAAGACAACGGGTGATGGTAAATGGAACCTACTCTGAAGAGAGAATGGTGTTAAGTGGAGTGCCACAGGTATCTGTGTTGGGACTGGTTCTGTTCAACATCTTCGTGAGTGACATTGCAGAAGGGATACAAGGTAAAGTTTGTCTATTTACGGATGATACTAAGATCTGCAACAGAGTAGACACGCCGGAAGGAGTACAGAGAATGAGACAGGATTTAAGGAAGCTGGAAGAGTGGTCGAAGATATGGCAGCTGGGATTCAATGCCAAGAAATGCAGTCATGCATCTGGGGTGTGGTAATCTGAAAGAACTGTATACATCGAGGGGTGAAGGGCTGATGTGCATGAAGCAGGAGAGAAAACCCTTGGGGTGATAGTGTCTAACGACCTGAAGTTGACGAAGCAATGTGACACAGCGATAGCCAAAGCCAGAAGAATGCTAGGCTGCATAGAGAGTGGAATATCTAGTAAGAAAAGGGAAGTGATAATCCCCTTGTACAAGTCCTTGGTGAGGCCTTGGTCCTTTGTCCTTGGTGAGGCCTTGGTCCTTGGTGAGGTCCTGTGTTCAGTTCTGGAGACCGTATCTCAAAGGAGACAGACAGGATGGAGGTGGGCCAGAGAAGGGCAACCAAAATCGTGGGTTGTCTCCATCGAATGACTTATGAGGAGAGGTTGAAGAACCTGAATATGTATACCCTGGAGGAGAGGAGGATCAGGGGTGATATGATACAGACCTTCAGATACCTGAAAGGTTTTAATGATCCATGGTCATCAATAAACCTTTTCCACTGGAAACAATTTAGTAGAACTAGGGGTCACGATTTGAAACTCCAGGAAGGAAGATTTACAACCAATGTCAGGAAATATTTCTTCACTGAGAGGGTGGTAGATGCCTGGAATGCCCTACCGGAGGAAGTGGTGAAGACTAAAACTGTGAAGGATTTCAAAGGGGCATGGGATAAATACTGTGGATCCTTAAAGGCTAGAGGATGGGAATAAATAAAAAAGCTTGGGGGTAACCTGCATGGAGAGGCAGTTACTACCCTAACAGAAGTGTGGGGGTAACCTGCAAGGAGCGGTAGTTACTACCTTGGGAAGCTTGCTGGGCAGACTAGATGGACCATTTGGGTCTTTTTCTGCCGTCATTACTATGTTACACCACTGGCCTCTTCCTTAATGTTTTCCCTTCTGTTCTCTTCCTCCTGTGTCCCCTTGCCTGGTCCTCCCTCTCAAGGCCCTGCCTTGATTGCTTCCCTCCACTGTGCTCCTTCCTCCCTCCTGCCCTTCCTCCATGGCCTCTTTCTGAGAGCTGCACCCCTCTCATTGATCCTTTCCCTCCATCCCTCCATCCCTCCTCCATAGTCTTGCCTCCTGTCCTCTTCCCCTTGCAGCCCCTTCCCTGGTCCTCTCTGTCCTTCCCTCCCCCCATGGTCTCATCTTAAGCATTCTTTTATTGATTTACTTACTTTTTTATTTATTTATGTGGATTGATAACCCACCTTTTTTAAATAATAAATTCACTCAAGCTGGAGTACAAAATATTTGAAAGGTAACATACAGTCTGAAGGAGACTTAACCGGTCTAGTGTGAAGGAAACTTCAGTAAGGACTAAGCATGATATCTAGGTAAAACATAGAAAAGGATTTGACTTTATTTTTTTATATTCTGCTTTTCACACTAAGGGGTAGATTTTAAAAAAGAACGTGCGTGCGTTCATGTACGGGTGCTACCCGGTGCGCACATGTTATAAAATTGTGGGCGGCCCGCGCAAGGGGGGTAGACATAGGCCATAATCGCACGGCGACACATTGTTGGGCTTCCTCCCAGTCTGTTCCAATTAAGAAGCAGACTGGGAGAGAATTTCCCCACCCCTCTACCCTTGTATCCTACCCAGCCATCACTACAGCATTTCTTTCCTTCACTGTTGGACAGCCAGAGCACATACAGCAGTGGCCAAAACAGGCCTAGCATGACCAGGTATATATACCATGCATTTGCATAGGTCGGCACACCTGGGGGGGGTGGGGGCAGCAATAGAAGAGGCTGCAGGGCCGCCAGTGGCAACAAACTCTCTGGTGCCTGAAGAAAAAGAGAGACAGAAGGCAAAGTTCAACCCTCCGGCAGCTGAAGAGGAAGAGAGGCTGACGGCTATGGCAAAGTTCAACTCGTTAGCAGGTTGAACTACCACACCACTGCAGTAGTTCAATACCGCACCACCATAGCCACCATAGGGTTCCCTCCTGCTTCAGCGCTAACTCCCCCCCCCCCCTCTCCCGGAGCCAATGAAAAGAAGAGCCTGCTGGGCCATTGTGGAGTTCATCCCACCAGGCCTGAAGAGAACAGGAGGCCGTGTATGTGTGTGTCTGAGTCTATGTGAGAGTTTATGTATGTGAGTATGTCTGTGTGCGAGCCTGTCTGTGCCTGTGTGAAAGCTTGTGTCTGTGTAGCTGTGTGACAGCCTGTATGTTTGTGTGTGTGTTTGACAGCCTGTATGCATGTGTGTGTGTCTGTGTGAAAGCTTGTGTATGTGTTGCTGTGTGACATCCTATATGCATGTGTTTGGCTGTGTGAGAGCTTGTGTGTGGCCGTGTGACAGCCTATGTGCTTGTGTGTGTCTGTGAGTGCCTGTATGCATGTGTGTGTGTCTGTGTGAGGCCTGAGTGCATGTGTCGGTGTGAGAGCCTGTGTATATGTGTGTGTTCCTGTGAGAACTTATGTATCACATTTAGGCTCTCACAGTCATTTGCACACACATATGTGTCTGAGGGAGAGAGGGAAGATGTGTGAGAGCATAGGCATGTATATGAGACAGGGAGTGTGTGAAAGAATCAGTGTGTGTGTGTGTGTGTGAGAAAGAGAAGATAAAGTTTGTGCAACCCTATCTCCCTGAATCCACGAAAATCTCAGGGTGACTGGAAATCAAAAGATCTCAGGTATGGAGAGCAGGAGATTTTTTGATCCTTATTAGTTTTAATTATTGGGTGTAATTTGATGTTTTTGCTGTTTTGAAATATTTTATTGGTTTTTTTTGGGAAATATTAGAACATGTTTTAATTATTGGATTTTTTTTGAAATATTGGTGTTTGGGAAATTTTAGATATTGTATTCATTACATGGTTTGAAATATTTATTCTTTTAATTAATATGATTTTACTATTATGTTTTATATTTTGTGATTTTATTATTTAATGTTTTATGAAGAATGATTATGCTTTTGTTTTCCATTGTTGCTCTGTATATAGAGGCAGGCTTGTTGTAGGTTCAATTTCAGTTCTTTTCAACATGTTTCTGTTTATACTTTCTGGACTCTTTATTCTGTATTTCATCAGGGTCTAACTGTATTCTGCATATGTTACCAAAGTGAGCTATTTTTCTGGCATGTAGTTTCTGTGTAGGGATCTATAACAGCCTGTCCTGTTCTATTTTCCCAATTGGAGGTGTATTGGTGTCTAGGGCCTGGTATAATATTTGCATAAGAACATAAGATGTGCCATACTGGGTCAGACCAAGGGTCAATCAAGCCCAGTATCCTGTTTCCAACAGTGGCCAATCCAAGTCACAAGTATCTGGCAAATATCTAAACATTAGATAAATCACAAGCTACTATTGCTTATTAATTACCATGCCCCCTTATCATTTTGGTTTCCCTTCTCTGCACTTTCTCCAGTGCAGCTATATACTTTTTGAGATACGGTGACCAGAATTTCACACAGTATTCAAGATGCGGTCTCACCATGGAGTGGTACAGAGGCAGTGTTGCCTTTTCATAGATAAGGTTGCTACTGTTTCAGTGCTTGTAGTTAGGATTGTTTTGCTATGGGAGGTTTACTACATTGCAATGATAATTATGCTTATTGATGGCTTTCTGAGGTGCCATTACAAATTCAATGGGAGTTCCAAGTATCTTTTTTGCAGAGTTTCTGGTTGGCACCACAGCAGTGCATATAAATATAATATATATGTTTTAAGTGATACTTTGCCTCAGAAGACTGTACTTGTGAATGTTCTTTTTCATGTAAAATGTTACACTTGCATAATTACATTTTGTGTGGATATAGAGGTTGTGAGAGTGTGTGTGTGTGTGGGGGGGTGGGGTGGTGGTGTGTGTGTATTGGCTGTAAGGTTTCCCTAGGGTATGTAATACCCTTCTCTTGATCATGGGTTCTGTGGAGGAGCGGATGGGTGTCAATTTTTAAAAACATAGATTTCTGGAGGGAGCTGGGCTTTATTTGACTGGCCTAGGACAGAGACAGATTGAATTGGGGGGAGGGGGGGGGGATTTGCACAGGGTAGCAACAAAACTAGCACTGGCCCTAGCCAGAAATACTCCTCAGAGTCATCACCTTCCTTGCTGCAAGCTTCAGTCATGTAGCGCAGTGGCTGTTGAAAGTGATTGTGGCAGCAAGTGTTCCCTTCTCCTCTTGGTGCAGCTTCAGACTCCTTGTGGAGGCAATCAGCCTTTCCATGCCAGTTTGGGCTTCTTGAGGCTGCAATCCTCCTCCCCTCGGGATCAGGCAGACCTTTAAATCTGATGAAGGCGCGCACGCATGCCTAGGTGCAGCATCCTGTGAGGTTCGCCATGTTGGGTCTGCTGAAGCACCACAGTCAGTCATCAAAACTGAAGGTAAGTGCAGTGTGGTAGGTCCAGCATGGCCCTGCCATGTGGACCACTGGATGCATGGGTACCTACCCCTTAAACCCCATACCTGGGGGTTGTGGTGTCTTGGGGTGGAGGGTGTGAAATTCCTTTAGAAATTTAACATCCAAAATGTTGGAAGTGGGATCCCTTGTGTTTTCCTTGGGAGCGAAGCTCTTCCAAGAAATGAGGTATTCCTATTTCTTGCCCCAATGCCTGGAATGCAGAATTTCTTTCATCTCATATATCGTGCTGTCTTCAGAAGTCAACTCTTCAGGTTTTGGAGGCACTCTTGAGGGCCAGGAGAGGATTAAAGGCTTCAGGAGAGATACATGAAACACTTTGTATATCCCAGCAGCATTAAACGATTTCTTTGCTTCGGAGTTTACTGGATGTTGGGGAAATACCCGTTACGGAGAAGGTTTTCATGGGTAATGATTCAGATGGACTGAACCAAATCACAGTGAAGAAGATGTGGTAGGCCTGACTGACAAACTGAAGAGTAGTAAATCACCTGGACTGGATGGTATACATCCCAGGGTTCTGAAGGAACTAAAAAATGAAATTTCAGATCTATTGGTAAAAATTTGTAACCTATCATTAAAATCATCCATTGTAGCTGAAGACTGGATGGTGGCTAATGTAACCCCAATATTTAAGAAGGGCTCCAAGGGTGATCCGGAAACTACAGACCAGTTAGCCTGACTTCAGTGCCAGGAAAAATAGTGGAAAGTGTTCTAAACATCAAAATCACAGAACATATAGAAAGACATGGTTTAATAGAACAAAGTCAGCATGGCTTTACTCAAGGCAAGTCTTGCCTCACAAATCTGCTTCACTTTTTTGAAGGGGTTAATAAACATGTAGATCAATTGAACTGGTAGATGTAGTGTATTTGGATTTTCAGAAGGCATTTGACAAAATTCCTCATGAGAGGCTTCTAGGAAAAGTTAAAAATCATGGGATAGGTGGTGATGTCCTTTCGTGGATTACAAACTGGCTAAAAGACAGGAATCAGAGAGTAGGATTAAATGGACAATTTTCTCAGTGGAGGGAGTGGGCAATGGAGTGCCTCAGGGATTTGTACTGGAAGCCGTGCTTTTCAATATATTTATAAATGATCTGGAAATGAATACGATGAGTGAGGTAATCAAATTTGCAAATGATACAAAATTATTCAGAGTAGTTAAATCACAAGCGGATTGTGATAAATTGCAGGAAGACCTTGTGAGACTGGAAAATTGGGCATCCAAATGGCAGATGAAATTTAATGTGGATAATAGGGGGTGTGCATTCGGTCCCTACGTATTGGCAATCCACAACGGATGTGGCCATATTCGTTGTATTCGTGGGGAAGCGAAACGTATCGCGATTCCCCACGAATACACAAATTTTCGCCAAATTATTCAGCCGCCTAAAGAAGCCAATTTAAACAAACCCCCCACCCTCCTGACCCCTCCAAGACTTACCAAAACTATGTGGTGGTCCAGCAGGGGTCTGGGAGCCATCCCCTGCACTCACACCCTCGGCTGCCGGTTTCAAAATGGCACAGAAAGCCTTTGACCTAATATGTCACATGGGCTACCGGTGCCATTGGTCAGCCCCTGTCACATGGCCATGTGCTCCTACCATGTGACAGGGGCTGACCAATGACACCGGTAGCCCCTGTGACATAGTGTGGGCAAAGGCTATCGGCGCCATTTTGAATAATGGCAGGCGACGGCCCGAGTGCAGGAGATTGCTCCCGGACCCCCGCTGGACTACCAGGGACTTTTGGCACGTCTTGGGGGACCCTTATGACCCCCACAAGACTTGCCAAAAGTCCAGTGGGGCTCTGGGGGCAACCTCCTGCACTCGGGCCTTCGCCTGCCATTATGTGAATAAGACCAAAAAGTTTTTCTGCACTTCTATTCTTCATACTACTGCTGTTGAGTGCAATTACGCTCCAGTGTTTGTGTGGACTTTTCTCCTTTTGTGGAGTTTTACTCATGGGTACTGAAGCAGATGACTTAACTTTCAGCTACTCAGAGGCGGCCTTCCAGGCAGTGATTACTAACACTCCGTTTTTTGAAACTTCAACATCGGCAACACCTCTGGTCTCTTGGCTAGATGCCATTAACCTCTAGAAGAGATTGACCAGAGCTGAATTACATACGGCGACACTGATTGAATATTGCCGGGTCAGACGCATTCCGAGGGGGTTGAGGGTTCAAAAAGAACCGAGATTACACGCTGACAACAAGAACATAAGAACATAAGTAAATGCCATACTGGGTCAGACCAAGGGTCCATCAAGCCCAGCATCCTGTTTCCAACAGTGGCCAATCCAGGCCATACACGCTGGAACCAGATTCTAAACAAATGTTAATTTGACCTGATGGTTCTGATTATTGAAAACACTAAAGTTCTTACATCTACCTTAAAAGAAGAGCTGACGGAGCATTTGGAATCTAGTAAAACCTGTACCCCTGATGAGGTATTTGATAATCAACTGGCGGAATTTAAAGAGAAATCAGCCAAGTTTACTAGTGATTTGAAGAGTGTGAAACATAAAAAATTTTTGAGAGACGAGTTTGACTATAAAAAAGGCTACATCTATACATGGATGGCTACCAACCGCCCACAGAAGAAATCTGTAACATTCGCTCAGACATCATCAGACAATTCATCTGGAGAGGAGTTGGCACCCGGTTACAAGCCTGTACAATACAGAACAGAGCCCCCCATCCATGACAGGAGAGTCCTTGTCCTCAGTTGCTACTTCATCTTTGGGGGTTTCTTCTTCCTTTTTTTTAGATCCGGGACCAGCATCTCGCAGTATGAGGAATCCTCATCAATGTGGTCAACAACCTTATACACAGACTCAGAGAATCACTCATTTGACACGCCAGTACCAGGACCCGTGGCAGTAAATGGACAGGATTTAGTATTTAATCTTTCTTCAAGGACGTTAACATCATTAGAACTAAGAACTTTGGGGAAGGGTTTATCATTTGTACCTACGGTGGTTCCGGATGACTTTGATATACAAGTACATCTATATCGTTTTTTTAGATCCCTAAAAATTAAAACATTCTTCATGGATTCCCCCTCTTCTCAAGATATGTCAGTAGTCTATCCTAACTCTAAGTGGATCCCCCCTGGCCCATTTGATCCAACTGTGACAGTCTTTGAGAGTTTGGTGCGAGCTGAGATTGATGATCTGAAAGGTCATAAACAGTATACCTATTACCACCTCAAAAAAGAGGAAAGTTTAGCGTTGACATCATTGGCACATGATCCTCAGATTGTCATAAAACCGGCAGACAAGGGGGGAGGTATCATTTTGATGGATAGTGGGGATTATGTGACTGAGATCAGACGTCAACTCAATGATACTTCATTTTATAGACCCCTAGTGTGTGACCCCATGAGGGAATGACAGAGATAAAAATTTTGGTACAAGAAGTGGTTGAGCGGAAGTTTATTACCCAGCGAGAATCACAATTTCTTATGGTTGAACATCTGGTTACTCCTATGTTTTATACTGTACCTAAGATCCACAAATCACTTGAGAACCCCCCGGGGTGCCCCATAGTTTCAGGAATAGGGTCAGTTCTGGAACCTCTTTCAAAATTTGTGGATGTTTTTCTTAAACCGTTTGTTCCACTTATTAAATCATATGTTAGGGATTCAGCACATCTTATTACACTCTTAGATAATAGTGACCCCCCGGATGGTCCAAGTTTTTTGGTGACATTAGACATTACCTCACTGTATACCAATATACTGTAGGAGCAAGCTCTGGTAGTTATAGAACATACATTAAATTTACGTACTACTAAAACTCGGGTCCCTATCGGATTTTTGATTGAATTAGCAAGGCTAGCTCTCTGAATTTTTTCATGTTTCAACAAGATTTTTTTCCAACAAATCAAGGGCACTGCAATGGGGGCTACAATGGCCTCCAGCCTTGCCTATTTATATGTAGTGGATTTTGAGGAGCAGTATGTATACACATCAAAATTGACTGGTTTTATACACCATTGGTTGAGATACATTGACGATATCTTTTTGGTGTGGTCTGGTACTGACATCCAGTTTTTTACTTTTATTGACTGGTTGAATTCATATAATTCCAATTTACAGTTTAATTTCATCATTCATCCTAATCAGATAGCTTTCCTAGATATTTTTATTACATGTCACGATACAAAATTTCATACATCCATTTATCGTAAGGAGACAGACGGCAACACACTTGTCTTAGGACAGTTTCCATCCTCGTCAACTCAAAAATAATATCCCCAGAGGGCAATTCCTAAGATTAAGAAGGCTGTGTTCTACCATGGCAGACTATGTCAGTAAAGCTAAGCAGATGATGCTTTGGTTTCAAGAAAGAGGGTACCCTGTAAGAGTCTTGAAGAAAGCATATAAATGTGACTTATATGTTAACAGGGATTTACTGTTTTTACCCTCATCACAGGATACAACTGTTAATTGTATTTTACCATTCTCTACTGTGAGCAATACCATTTCTCGGATTATTCGCAAGCACTGGGTAGCACTGGCCCTTGAAGCACATTTGCAGAGTAGGCTTAGATTTACCTTTCATAGAGGCAGGAATATACGAGACAGACTGGTTCACTCTGTCTTTTCCACCGCTGATACAGAGTTTCACACAGGTACACATAGACCTTGTAGTCACTGTTCGGTATGCAAACACACGTGCACAATCACAGAGTTTAGTCATCCAGTTTCTAACAAAAGTTATAAATTGAAAGTTGACACTGACTGTGAGTCTTCTGGGGTGGTTTATGTGATTTATTGCCCGTGTATGAAGCTGTATGTTGGTAAAACTTCTTGTATGATTAGAACACGGATTATAGAGCAAAAGTCTAGCATCATTTAATAACTAACATTGATTAAAAACTATGTTACCGAACCTTATGGCACCTGTGTAAACTGATAGATTTTAATAGCATTAATAGCATTACTTTTGTGCCTTACTGTAAACCGTTGTGATGGTACCCACCTTAACGACGGTATAGAAAAAGATTTAAATAAATAAATAAATAAATAAATAAATAAATACATAAATAAAGAAAACTGTTAAAGAAAAAGCTCCTCTAGTGTCTCATTGGACACAGCTGTCTCCTACAGTATCAGACTTAAAGTTTTTCGTGATTGAGGTGGTCATTTCGCCGGTGCAGGGTGGCGATCTCTCGACCATCCTGATTAGACGAGAACAGAAATGGATTTATACACTTAACACCGTTTCTACACATGGTTTAAATGTTGAATTGGAATGGAGTTATTTTATTTAATAGCTCTGACGTCAGTATCGGTTGCTGCAGTATCATTGGCTAAGCTTGTACCCGGCGGCCACCAGGACGGGTGTTCGCGCCAAAACAATAGTCTTTAAATGTCAGCTTTGACGCAGCTCTGATGCGCTCCTTAATACATGTAAAATCTATGATGACAACAGGTATGTTTTCCATCTGCATACCAATTGTTAATGGGGGATGTGGTGGAAAGTTTGTATCATACTGTCCTTGCTTTTGGACCCATTTGGTTATTTTGGTCTATTTGTACCTGTTTTTGCGTTGCAGATGCTTATTTGTTAAACGTACCTCCCCGAGGGAGCCAGACTGGCGAAACAGGGTCCGTGTTGGGGGATTTGCTATGAAAGTTTCATTGCATTAAAAGGAGCAGCCATTGTTTGAAAATAAAGCTTATATGTGAATAAGACCAAAAAGTTTTTCTGCACTTCTATTCTTCTTACTACAGGGGCTACCGGTGCCATTGGTTAGCCCCTGTCACATGGTAGGAGCACAAGATGGTGCCGATGGCCATGTGACAGGGGCTGACCAATGGCAGCGGTAGCCCCTGTGACATAGTAGGTCAAAGGCTATCAGCACCATTTTGAAACCGGCATCCGAGGGTGTGAGTGCAGGGGTTGGCACCCGGACCCCCTGCTGGACCACCAGGGAGTTTTGGTAAGTCTTGGGGGGGTCAGGAGGGTGGGGGGTTGTAGTTAATTTAATTTTAGCGGGGAAACTAATCAAAATCGACGTATTAACGAATCAGGGTGCCAAACGGCCGAAAGTAACGTATCAGCCCCCCAACGAATCTGAATCCCGAATGCAACGTATGGCGTCCCTCTGCACATCCCTAGTGGATAAGTGGAAGGTGATGCATATAGGGAAAATAACCCATGCTATAGATACACAAATTTAGGTTCCATAAGAACATAAGAAAATGCCATACTGGGTCAGACCAAGGGTCCATCAAGCCCAGCATCCTGTTTCCAACAGTGGCCAATCCAGGCCATAAGAACCTGGCAAGTACCCAAAAACTAAGTCTAGTCCATGTAACCATTGCCAATGGCAGTGGCCATTCTCTAAGTGAACTTAATAGCAGGTAATGGACTTCTCCTCCAAGAACTTATCCAATCCTTTTTTAAACACAGCTATACTAACTGCACGAACCACATTCTCTGGCAACAAATTCTAGAGTTTAATTGTGCATTGAGTAAAAAAGAACTTTCTCCGATTAGTTTTAAATGTGCCCCATGCTAACTTCATGGAGTGTCCCCTAGTCTTTCTACTATCCGAAAGAGTAAATAACCGATTCACATCTACCCGTTCTAGACCTCTCATGATTTTAAACACCTCTATCATATCCCCCCTCAGTCGTCTCTTCTCCAAGCTGAAAAGTCCTAACCTCTCTAGTCTTTCCTCATAGGGGAGCTGCTCCATTCCCCTTATCATTTTGGTAGCCCTTCTCTGTACCTTCTCCATCACATTTATATCTTTTTTGAGATGTGGTGACCAGAATTGTACACAGTATTCAAGGTGCGGTCTCACCATGGAGCGATACAGAGGCATTATGACATTTTCCGTTTTATTCATCATTCCTTTTCTAATAATTCCCAACATTCTGTTTGCTTTTTTGACTGCCGCAGCACACTGAACCGACGATTTCAATGTGTTATCCACTATGACACCTAGATCTCTTTCTTGGGTTGTAGCACCTAATATGGAACCCAACATCGTGTAATTATAGCATGGGTTATTTTTCCCTATATGCATCACCTTGCACTTATCCACATTAAATTTCATCTGCCATTTGGATGCCCAATTTTCCAGTCTCACAAGGTCCTCCTATAATGTATCACAATCTGCTTGTGATTTAACTACTCTGAACAATTTTGTGTCATCTGCAAATTTGATTATCTCACTCGTCGTATTTCTTTCCAGATCATTTATAAATATATTGAACAGTAAGGGTCCCAATACAGATCCCTGAGGCACTCCACTGTCCACTCCCTTCCACTGAGAAAATTGCCCATTTAATCCTACTCTCTGTTTCCTGTCTTTTAGCCAGTTTGCAATCCACGAAAGGACATCGCCACCTATCCCATGACTTTTTACTTTTCCTAGAAGCCTCTCATGAGGAACTTTGTCAAACGCCTTCTGAAAATCCAAGTATACTATATCTACCGGTTCACCTTTATCCACATGTTTATTAACTCCTTCAAAAAAGTGAAGCAGATTTGTGAAGCAAGACTTGCCCTGGGTAAAGCCATGCTGACTTTGTTCCATTAAACCATGTCTTTCTATATGTTCTGTGATTTTGATGTTTAGAACACTTTCCACTATTTTTCCTGGCACTGAAGTCAGGCTAACCGGTCTGTAGTTTCCCGGATCGCCCCTGGAGCCCTTTTTAAATATTGGGGTTACATTTGCTATCCTCCAGTCTTCAGGTACAATGGATGATTTTAATGATAAGTTACAAATTTTTACTAATAGGTCTGAAATTTCATTTTTTAGTTCCTTCAGAACTCTGGGGTGTATACCATCCGGTCCAGGTGATTTACTACTCTTCAGTTTGTCAATCAGGCCTACCACATCTTCTAGGTTCACCGTGATTTGATTCAGTCCATCTGACTTAATCATTACCCATCTGTCATCATTTACTGCTATACATTCTAATTCTCCCATCTTACTTCTTAGACTTCTGGCATTAGCATACAAACATTTCAAAGTTTGTTTTTTGTTTGTATTTTTATTCTGCTTTTTAATTGATAGGGATAAGTTAGAATTTTTTAGCTCAGGTGAGTTTTTAGTTATAGGCACTTGGACTACTTTTCTAATTATTGGAATCTCACTGTTGGGAGCTACCACCCAAGAAAGAGATCTAGGCATCACCGTGGATAACACATTGAAATCGTCGGTTCAGTGTGCTGCGGCAGTCAAAAAAGCAAACAGAATGTTGGGAATTATTAGAAAGGGAATGTGAATAAAACAGAAAATGTCATAAAGCCTCTATATCGCTCCATGGTGAGAGCACACCTTGAATACTGTGTACAATTCTGGTCGCCGCATCTCAAAAAAGATATAGTTGCGATGGAGAAGGTACAGAAAAGGGCGACCAAAATGATAAAGGGGATGGAACAGCTCACTTATGAGGAAGACTAAAGAGGTTAGGACTGTTCAGCTTGGAGAAGAGACGGCTGAGGGGGTATATGATAGAAGTGTTTAAAATCATGAGAGGTCTAGAACAGGTAAATGTGAATCGGTTATTGACTGTTTTGGATAATAGAAGGACTAGGGGGCACTCCATGAAGTTAGCATGTAGCACATTTAAAACTAATCGGAAAAAGTTCTCTTTCACTCTCTTCCAAAGGGATGGGCTCCACCTTAACCAGGTTGGAACCAGACTGCTGGCACTAACCTTTCAAAAGGAGATAGAGCAGCTTTTAAACTAGAACAAAGGGGAAAGTCGACAGTCGCTCAACAGCGCATGGTTCGAGAGAGGTATCTTTAAAGGATACTAATCATACATTAGAATTAGGGCATCTCGACAGTGAGGTTCCAATAATAAGAAAAGTAGTCCAAGTGCCTGTAACTAAAAACTCACCTGAGCTAAAAAATTCTAACATCCCTATCAATTAAAAAGCAGAATGAAAATACAAACAAAAAACAAACTTTGAAATGTTTGTATGCTAATGCCAGAAGTCTAAGAAGTAAGATGGGAGAATTAGAATGTATAGTAGTGAATGATGACAGACTTAATTGGCATCTCAGAGACATGGTGGAAGGAGGACAACCAATGGGACAGTGCTATACTGGGGTACAAATTATATCGCAATGACAGAGAGGAGCACCTGGGAGGCGGTGTAGCGCTTTATGTCCGGGATAGAGTCCAACATAGAGTCCAACATAGTCCGGCATAGAGTCCAACAGGATAAACATCCTGCATGAGACAATGCAAAATTGAATCTTTGTGGGTAGAAATCCCTTGTGTGTCAGTGAAGACTATAGTGATAGGAGTATACTACCATCCACCTGGTCAAGATGGTGAGATGGACAATGAAATGCTAAGAGAAATTAGGGAAGCTAACCAAATTGGTAGTGTGGTAATAATGGGAGACGTCAATTACCCCAATATTGACTGGGTAAATTTATCATCGGGACACGCTAGAGAGATAACATTCCTGGATGGAATAAAAGTTAGCTTTATGGAGCAATTGGTTCAGGAACCTACAAGAGAGGGAGCAATTTTAGATCTAATTCTCAATGAAGCACAGAATTTGGTGAGAGAGGTAACGGTGGTGGGGCCGCTTGGCAATAGTGATCATAATATGATCAAATCTGAATTAATGACTGGAAGAGGAACAGAATGCAAATCCACGGCTGTGGTGCTAAACTTTAAAAGGGGAAACTTTGATAAAATGAGAAAAATAGAAAAATCTGAAAGGAGCAGCTACAAAAGTAAAAAGTGTGCAAGAGGCGTGGTCACTGTTAAAAAATACCATTCTAGAAGCACAGTCCAGATGTATTCCACACATTAAGAAAGGTGGAAAGAATGCAAAACGATTACCAGCATGTTTAAAAGGGGAGGTGAAAGAAGCTATTTTAGCCAAAAGATCTTCATGCAAAAATTGGAAGAAGGATCCAACAGAAGAAAATAGGATAATGCATAAACGTTGGCAAGTTAAATGTAAGACATTGATAAGACAGGCTAAGAGAGAATTTGAAAAGAAGTTGGCCATAGAGGCAAAATCTCACAGTAAAAACTTTTTAAAATATATCCAAAGCAGAAACCCTGTGAGGGAGTCAGCTGGACCGTTAGATGATCGAGGGGTTAAAAGGAAACTTAGAGAAGATAAGGCCATCGCGGAAAGATTAAATTATTTCTTTGCTTCAGTGTTTACTGAAGAGGATGTTGGGGAGGTACTCGTAATGGAGAAGGTCTTCATGGGTAATGATTCAGATGGACTGAATCAAATCACGGTGAACCTAGAAGATGTGGTAGACCTGATTGACAAACTGAAGAGTAGTAAATCACCTGGACGGGATGGTATATACCCCAGAGTTCTGAAGGAACTAAAAAATGAAATTTCAGACCTATTAGTAAAAATTTGTTACCTATCATTAAAATCATCCATTGTACCTGAAGACTGGAGGATAGCTAATGTAATCCCAATATTTAAAAAGGGCTCCGGGGCGATCCGGGAAACTACAGACCGGTTAGCCTGACTTCAGTGCCAGGAAAAATAGTGGAAAGTGTTCTAAACATCAAAATCACAGAACATATAGAAAGACATGGTTTAATGGAACAAAGTCAGCATGGATTTTCCCAAGACAAGTCTTGCCTCACAAATCTGCTTCACTTTTTTGAAGGAGTTAATAAACATATGGATAAAGGTTAACTGGTAGATGTAGTATACTTGGATTTTCATAAGGCGTTTGACAAAGTTCCTCATGTGAGGCTTCTAGGAAAAGTAAAAGGTCATGGGATAGGTGGCGATGTCCTTTCATGGATTGCAAACTGGCTAAAAGACAGGAAACAGAGAGTAGGATTAAATGGACAATTTTCTCAGTGGAAGGGAGTGGGCAGTGGAGTGCCTCAGGGATCTGTATTGGGACCCTTACTTTTCAATATATTTATAAATGATCTGGAAAGAAATACGATGAGTGAGATAATCAAATTTGCAGATGATACAAAATTGTTCAGAGTAGTTAAATCACAAGCAGATTGTGATAAATTGCAGGAAAACCTTGTGAGACTGGAAAATTGGGGATCAAATTGGCAGATGAAATTTAATGTGGATAAGTGCAAGGTGATGCATATAGGGAAAAATAACCCATGCTATAGTTACACAATGTTAGGTTCCATATTAAGTGCTACAACCCAAGAAAGAGATCTAGGCATCATAGTGGATAACACATTGAAATCGTTGGCTCAGAGTGCTGCGGCAGTCAAAAAAGCAAACAGAATGTTGGGAATTATTAGAAAGGGAATGGTGAATAAAACGTAAAATGTCTCTGTATCGCTCCATGGTGAGACCGCACCTTGAATACTGTGTACAATTCTGGTCGCCGCATCTCAAGAAAGATATAATTGCGTTGGAGAAGGTACAGAGAAGGGCGACCAACATAATAAGGGGAATGGAATAGCTCCCCTATGAGGAAAGTCTAAAGAGGTTAGGACTTTTCAGCTTGGAGAAGAGACGGCTGAGGGGGGATATGATAGAGGTGTTTAAAATCATGAGAGGTCTAGAATGGGTAGATGTGAATCGGTTATTTACTCTTTCAGATAACAGAAAGACATGTGGGCACTCCATGAAGTTAGCATGTGGCACATTTAAAACTAATGGGAGAAAGTTCTTTTTCACTCAACGCACAATTAAACTCTGGAATTTGTTGCCAGAGGATGTGGTTAGTGCAGTTAGTAAAGCTGTTTTTAAAAAAGGATTGGATACATTCTTGGAGGAGAAGTCCATTACCTGCTATTAATTAAGTTGACAGCCACTGCTATTACTAGCAACAGTAACATGGAATAGACTTAGTTTTTCGGTACTTGCCAGGTTCTTATGACCTGGATTGGCCACTGTTGGAAACAGGATGCTGGGCTTGATGGACCCTTGGTCTGACCCAGTATGGCATGTTCTTATGGTAATATTGTGCTGCGCACCCTCTAGCAATGATGCATTCTTCTAGCAATAGCTTGATTGCGAGAAGATCTCTGTCCCTGATGATATAGTTGTATTCTGCTGGTTAGAATTTCTTTGAGAAGAATGAGCAAGGATGGAGATCCCCCTTAGCAGAGAGCCGGTTTAATACGGCCCCTTTCCCCACTTTGGAGGTGTCCACTTCCAGGATCAACGGGCATGTATGAACCATACATGCCCGTTGGATGGAGACAGGGTTTCCTTAGGAAGATGTCCTTTATTCTTGAAAGGCCCATACCGCTTTGGGAGGCCAGTCCTTTATGTTAGCTCTCTTATGGGTGAGAGCAGTGAGTGGTGCTGCAATCTTAGAATAATTCACAATGAAATGGAAGCAATAGTTAGCGAAGTCCAGAAACCTTTGAAGGGCATGCAGCCCTACTGGACGGGGCCAGCCCTGAATGCTTTTAACATTTTTGGGGTCCTTGTGAGAGTCTGCTGGATACAATATATCCTAGGAAAAGGAGACTCTGCTTTTCGAAATGGCATTTCTCATGGTTAGCATATAGACTGTTCTCCCACAGTCGCTGTAGAACTAGATGTACGTCATGGCAATGGGAGCTGAGGTCCTTGGAGAAAATATGGATGTCGTCCACGAACATGACATCCCAGACATAGAGAAGGTCCCAGAAGATCTAATTCATCATCTTTTGGAAGACAGCTGGGCCGTTACATAGCCTGAAGAACATTACTAGGTACTTGTAGTGTCCATCCCGAGTGTTGAACTCCTGTTTGATCCAAACTAAACTGTAGGCTCCTCAGAGATCTAATTTTGTAAAGATCCTAGCCCCCTGGAGCTGGTCAGAGTTCTGAGATTAATGGTAGGGGATACCAGTCTTTCTTTCTTTCTTTATTAATTAATTTTGCTATACCGGCTTTCATGACAGGAATCATATCAAACCGGTTTACATTTAACAATGTGTGTAAAGTAGAGAGAACTCAAACCACAATAACAAGAGCATGGTTAAGAATGTGAAATAGTTACAATAAAACAGGGAAGTAAAAACTTGGATCTGGAAAAGAAAAAAGGGGGGAGATAACTGAACAGTAAAATATTTACAGTGTAGCAAAATCAATTCCAAAGTAATATTTACAGGGTAGCAGAATCGATTTCAATATAATAAATCCATATTTTTTTTTTTTTTTGATGACGTGATTGAGATGTTGGGTGAGGATTTCTTTCTTGGTAATGGCATTCAGTCTGCAGTAGTTAATACAAGGCTGGAGTGTGCTGTCCTTCTAGGCCACAAAGAAGAAGCCAACCCCCACTGAGGACGGGGATTGTCGAATGAAATCCCAGTCTAGGTTCTCTCAGATGTACTCCAACATTGCCTTGATCTCGGGGAGAGAGGGTATATCCTGTCTCGTGGTGGTTTGGTATTGGGTAGCAGCTCTTTCATAGTTGTACTCCCTGTGGGGAGGCAATGTCTCTGCTCTCTTCTTTGAGAAAATGTCCTCAAAGTCACTGTATTGTGGGGGGATGCCCAGAAGAGTGAAAGCCAGGGATAGGCAGAACGGAGTTTCCACATGCTCTAGAAAGGAACCATGGCATTGTGGATCCCAGTGGATGAGTTGTAATGAGGGGAGTCAAATTGTGGGGAATGCAGCTGGAGCCAGGGAAGTCCTAACACAATGGGATTGATGATTAAGTCGATAACATGGAACACTATACTCTCCTTGAGGAGTAGGTTGGTACTCATGGTCAACAGTATAGTAGCAAGCATGATTCGACCAGGAGAAGATGATTAAAGGGAACTTTTTGGGAACAGTGGGAAGCTGTACATGATCCACCAGAGCTTTTATCAGGAAATTTCCTCTGGAGTTGGAGTCAACCAGAGCTAAGGTGGCAAACTCTTGGTTGTCCACGGAGTGAAGGAACTAAGGAACACAAACCAGCACTGACTAAACAAGGAATAGAATCGCAGGAACAAAACCAGGAATGCAGTAGCAAAGATCGGGGACTCAGGAACAACAACCAGTACTATGTAGAGGCAACTAGCACTAGCAGGAAGTAGTCGACCTATTGCTGAAGCATGGATAGATGGGAGCAGGGCCCTTTTTATACGCTGGAGGCCGTGATGTCATCAGAGGGTGCTGTGGGGACTTCCTACCTCGGGCACTTTAAATCTTAAGATTTAAAGCTGAAGAGTTAACTCTGCGTGCGCCTAGGGGCAGCATTCTGTCAGGTTGGTGGCGTCAGGCCTGCTGAAGCTCAGCAGTCGGCTGCGTTGACAGTCAAGGGGCCTGCTCTTGCTTTGAAACTGAAGGTAAGTGCAGCCCTATCACACGGACTGCCAGACGCAACAATATCAGGCAATTACCTGAGCATTTTCAAAGTGAACTTATGCATGTAAATTTGCTTTAAAAAAGTCGGCTAAAGTCTGTGTGTCCAAGTTATATGTAGACTTTAGCCATAACCACACAGTTATAAAATTACTCCCCCTCCCTCTAGTCACAAAATATAAACATGACTGGTCTCATTTTGGTTTCTCACTTACCTAATCTCACCAAAACTGGTGCAAATCCATTGAAGGAGCAAGCAGCACAGACTTGGCTATGGACAGACAAACAGACAAACTACCGCAACCAGCATGCACTTTCATACTTTATGAATCGTGCCTTAAAAGCAAATCATTGAAATCTAACTATATTTCTTTTAAATATATGATGTTGGTTGTTAAGAAGATTTGGCAACATCAGAATAAAGATAAGTCCCATTGTGCTGATGGTTAAAGCTCTGTTTCAGCTCAAAACTGAATTTCACCACAAAGCTGGTACACAAAACCTTGCACATAACGTCATACTTGTACTTGAATGGGAGACACTGAAGGAAATACAAGCTAAAGCCATGTCAATTCTTTCTCTGAATTTCATTCAAATTGCAATGCAGAATCTTGCTTTTGTTCTTCACCCTTTTATCTTTTTTTTTTTTTTTTTTCAATAATGCAAGTTACATATAGGAATTGTAAGATACATTTAGTTCTAGTATTCGCCGTGCCAGTTTCCAGCCTGTCATTAAGATTAAAAAAAAAGCCAGACACAAAACCCCATACATTTCAAAGCCTTCCCTTAAAACAAGAAAAGCGAAAACAGCGTATAGAAGAGAAGGAAGCCTTTTCATGGAGCTGTGCAGGTGCCTGAGACATAGACTGGGCTTTCTTTGGCTTTAATTAATAATGATGAGGCTCCTCCCTCTTGACCCTTTGACTTTTGTGTTTTCGCTTCCCGAGCTACCACTGCTTCAGTGCTCTACCTCATTCGCTTATGGTTGACCTGGAGGTCCTAGGTTAAGCTCCCCCAGTGCTATTCAACCTTGGACCTTATTATTGTTCCACTCTCCTGACCTCTGATACATTGAGTTCTAACAAGGTGAACAGGGGGAAAAAAAAAAAAAATATTCATTTCTCAGTGAGGTTTCATGCCTCATCTTTTATCACTTTCTGCTACTGCTCTTTTGTCCACTTCAGACCACCAAGTGTTTTGCTTTAGTTTGTCAATTTATAGTGCTGTCATGGTTTCAAATGCTGGAGCCATTTGTAAAGAATATACTCTCCTGACCTCTGAAGCAACTTTCTGTATTTCAATTGTTAACTCATTAGGGTTTGGAAGAGCAGCTGAAAAGAAAATAGCCCTTTCCCACAATTGCTTCCAGGGAGTTGCTGGAGGTTTCTCAACTTTAAAGGACTTTCAGTGGAAGGCTCCGAAGAACTGAGCTCATTTACCTTGTCCAATGGAATCGGGCACTCTCTCTCCATCAAGGTGTTAAGAGCAAAATAGAAACTGATATTTTCCAAAGGAAATTGCTTTGGAATTTAAGAATGGAAGTGATAATTTAATTGCCGTGGAGAAGCAGATTGTCCAATCTGAGAGAAACTGGACAGAAAGAAAAATGACAGAAAGAATGAATATGATAAAAGTTGGGGAACATGGGATTGCCTGATGATTTAATAATGACCCAGCTTCCCCCTGCCACCTGGGAGATCCGGGTTTGGTTTCTGAACCTGGCTTTTTCTCCTTCCGCTGGCAGCTGGGGGAAGGAGTCCCAGGGATCACTTAACAATGAAAGGAACTAGCCAGATGCAAGGTGTAAATGTAGCGGGTTATGGGGGGTCGGGGGGGGGGGGGGACGACGACGACTGTGGTCCGTTGCACCTGGCTAAGGATTCACTGCTATGGCTGGGCTAGAGAGGGAAAGGCCTTAAAAATAGGGAAAGAGTTAGCTTGGTACTTCAGCAGCAAGTGCAGTGCACTGCCAGACCTATCTTCAGCGATTCTTCTAAGTCCAAGCGGCCCGGGTCCCTACGGGCTCCTCCTGGGGGGACCGCGGGCTTCCAGTGGCAAAGTGCTGGTTCGACTTCTGCTGTTCCTGGCCTTGCCTTCCGACGGTAGGGACCTAAGAGGGTTTACTCTCTCCTAGGTAGCGCTAACCCTTCCTGGGACTAAGGGTCCACTTCCAGGATCATAACACAGATGGTGGAACAAGAGTTTTGCTCAGTCCTTAAATCTTGTCCTCAATTTTCATGTAACATTTTCTACCTCAAAAAATTATAGTAATGGCAAATAATAATAGTATATACCAAAAAAGACTCTCTTCAAAAATTACATAAAGTGATAACAGCAAAATATAAATCTCTCAAAAAATTGCTGTGACATCACAATTATAACAACAACAATTCTAAATCACCTCAAGTGAGAAAACATTTTTGAAGTACCAGACCTCATAAACCGGCATAATTAGTAATGCTAAATTAGCATATGTTGTATTTGCCAACGTTTATAATCATAGGTCATAGCTGTATATAGTTTTTTTTAAGCTTCCGTGAGAATAAACAGTGTCTCTTAAATAATTAGTGATGAGGGTATATCAATTTTTCTTTTTCTTAAGTCATATTTACATGAACTTAGCTTAAGTGAAGAAACGCCATGTTCTCCAGATGAGGCTAGCGTGGAAAAAGCTTTTTCCACGCTAGCCTCATTTGAAGAACATGGTGATTTAGAATTGTTGTTATAATTGTGATGTCACAGCAATTTTTTGAGAGAAATAATAATAGTAGTCATAAAAAAAAATTAACACTGTTCATCCTAACATATTTTATAATGATGGTAGTTCAGTAGCATATGTACAGTCGTGTTAGCAGTACACTCAACATTTCTACTTTTGTTCCTGATGTTGTGGACAGCATCTATAAGAGAGAAGAAATAATAATTGTACTATTATTGCCTGCTTACCATTAAGCAAACTACCTAAAGTGACTTTTGGTAGGTTCCATGGAGACATTATTAGTAGGACATCTAACTTCACTGGTTATCCTTTAGATCAGTGGTTCTCACACCTGACAGATGGTTCTCACATGCGTGACACACTGAACATGTGACCGTCATGGGGTTATATGTAAACATACACTCTGCATCCACAGAAACCCCCTCGACCCCCAACAATAGGTGCAGAGCAGAACTAGGGCATTTCCCATACAACTCACCATACAAAAAAGATATTCTGGTTCTGATGACATCTCAGTAAAAGCAAAACAAACTCCCTTTACTAGCAGGCACAATAGCCTTCCTTATGAAAAGACAGTAATTTACCACTAATGCATGCCCTATTGAGAAAACACAACAAATAAGATTAATACAAATGCCTACGTGCTAGTAAAGTACCTCACCTCGGTCACACACCCTGAACTGACCTTCACCAAGTACAGAAAAACCACAAATGATAAATATGGAGACAAACTGGAATGGAAAACCAAAAAAGCCACTCTGCATGTAATGCAAACCTGGAGAAATGGAAAGAGAAATATAGCACCTAACATAGTCACAGGATCTGCAATAATGCACACAAACTAACCCTCACAAAGTTACACATGTATTATGGAATACACTAAAACAGTAACAACCCTATCTATGAAAAGGCAACACTACAAATATTTAACCAGGCCCTAAAGAGTAAACACGAATACACTTCCTATTAGGAAAACAGAATAATCCAAGCTGCTATAGAGCCTGACACAGAAATAATTGTAAAGCTATACTAAAAATTTTACAAACAGCTGCTGAACAGAATAACATCCAACAATTAAAAACTCAACAATTATTAAAAATTGTCCAAATATCAATAAAACATTTCAAAACAGCAGACATCACATAATACACAATAATTTAAATGGAAGTCAATCAAGAAAAATAAACTTAAAAAGCCACCTTTACTTACCCTCTCCAGCAACTCTCCTACTCTTTTCCAATGCAGGCCAATAGAACTCACCAGAAGCAGCAGTGGCTTCAGAAGCTCAGCCCTCTTCATTAGTGCCTACAACCAGTCACTCACACACATACACACACACAACTAATTAGACCCCACAACCAATCTCTTTCTCTCTCTCACACACACACACACACACACACACGTCACCTCCCTGACCAGTCTGTCTCACACACACTAGTCATCTTCCTGACGTGTCTCTCTATCTCACAGAAACACATCACCTCCTTGACCAGTCTCTCTCTCAATCATGCACATGCTCTCTCCTTAACATACAAGTTTTCAATCACACACAATGTTCTCGCTCCCATTCTACCACACACACAAGCTCTCACTTACGCACCCAGGCTCCCATTCTATCACACACACACAAGCTCTCACTCACACACCCAGGCTTCCATTTACACCCACACAAGCTCTCACTCATACACCCAAGCTCCCATTCACACCCACACAAACACCTATGCACCCAGGCTCCCATCCACACCCACACAAACACCCACACCCAGGCTCCCATTCTCACATGCATGCACTGGGCCTTACTGTCTCACTTCTTCCTTCGCTGCAGCGATGGGCTCCAGTTCCACTGCAGCTTTACTCCAGCGGCCTTCTTTTTCGCTGCCACAGGGATGGGCTCCTGTGGCAGCGTTGCTTCAGAGGGGTCGAGTTTCCTCTTTGCCGCCACAGGGATGAGCTCTCATGGTGGCCTTGCTTTGTCAGGGTCTGGTTTATTCTTTGCTGCCATGGGGATAGCTCCTGTGGTGGTATTGCTTCGGCAGGATCGGGTTTCCTCTTCACTTCCATGGGGATGGGCTCTCATGGCAGCCTTGCTTCATCGGGGTCGGGTTTCCTCTTTGCTGCCATGGGAATGAGCTCTCGTGGCAGTGTTGCTTCGGCGAAGTCGGGTTTCTTCTTTTCCGCCATGGGGATGGGGTCCCATGGTGATCTAGCTTTGAAGAGGTTGGACTTCACCATCTGGACACTGTCACTCCTCCCAGCCCATCTCAAACCACCCCACCCCTCGGCTATGTGATGCTCCTTCTTCCTGCCCCACCGGCCAATCAGAAGCTTGCTCCCTTCTTCCTACTCCCACTGGCAGGGAGGAGGCTTTTCATTGGGCAGCGGGGTTAGGAAGAAAGGAGGATTCCCATTGGTCTGCAGGGGCAGGAAAAAGGGAGAAGAGAAGCACAACTGGGGCAGTGGGACCTTGGGAGCTGCGACACTCCTGCCGGTGCTTGGCTACACACTGGTGGAGAATCGCTGCTCTAGACTAGTGTTTCCCAACCGGGTTTGCTGTGAAATATTTCTGCTGCAGGAAGGGAGAAGAGCTGAGGGTGGCTATGGCCATCTCCATTGCTGCATGCCTGTGATAAGTGGTATAGAAGTGATCCTTTGGGGGCTGTGGCATACTTATTGCTGCCTCGTAGGCAAACCTACGAGGCCTATGTTGACAGCTGGTGAATGTGCCCTGAAGTGGATCAGGCTGGAGCTTCACCTGTACCAGCTGCTTCCTAAATAGCTTGAATCCTTGGGCTCTGGTGGCCAGCAGGGCTTAGGTGGGTCCCTAGGGTGGTAGAAAGAGCATCAGTCCGAAGGTATACTGGGGTCAGGACAGACAGCAAACTGGAGAAGCCAGGAGACGGGCCAAGGTTGGGGCAGACAACAGACAGGCGGGTCAGGTCCAATGCAAGAGGCCAGATCCACGCAGCAGGCAGTTGTGGTCAGGTCCAATGCAAGAGGTCAGGTCCAGGTGACAGGCAATCATAGTCAAGTCCAATGCAAGAGGTCAATATCAGGGTCTGGCTGAGAATGTGTGAAGACATGTGAGAGACACTGGACGTAAATGAGATGAGGAGACAACACTGGACAAGACAGGCTGGACAAGACAAGGCTGGACGAGACAGGATGGGTAAAACACAATCAGGAATGCAGGACAGTCAGGAGCAACAGAAATTGCTTCAAGGCAGGAAACCCTTTGCTGATGCAAGGCTCGGTGTGCAGCGTGGCCTTATATACCCAGTTGCATGATGTCATCAGGAGGCACAGTCTGGGTTCCCACTGCGGGCTCTTAAGTGATGGCACAGCGCACATTCTCACACGCCTAGAGATAGCCCGCGGGGAGGAGACCACACGCTGGCAGCATCCTGTTGCAGGAGAGATGCACAGCAGCTTCTAGGCTGTGCCAAGAGCCGGGGTGTTCCAGGGGCAAGTGGTGTGTCCTGTGACTGGTGAATACAACACGGCCATTGCAAAGTGTTCTATCCTTCTGCTATACCTTCTGACCTGCAGGATTTTCTTCAGCCAGCAGATAGTGGCAGAGAGCAGTGATTACCTGCTGTTGCTGATTCTTTTTTCTGTGCAACCTTCCCTCTGCGGTCAGAACAATGCGGGATCAGCAAGTCTTGCAATGCTACAGGGGCTTGATGGACTCTTCCTGGGTAACATCAAGCTAGGTTGAGAGAACATTGTACAAATCTCATCTTTGTGAGAGTTTCCTCACTCCGAAGGACATCAAATCTTAACAAGAGTGCACTGTTCTGTTTGTACGTCTCACTCTGAATGTCAAATACCTAATACCTAAACCTCACCTCGAGTAACTAGGTGGGCCTCCTATAGAGGTATAAATACCTACTATGAGGGCCTGATAGCTAGGCTCTCTCTCTCCCCCTCCCCTCCCAAACAGCTTAAAAGACTAAAAATACTATGTGCAAAAAGATCACAAAGTGCAATAAAGCCATGTTATACAGCTTAATGAAAAAGGTGTAGTTATTTGCTGCTTTAAAATTGTACAGCATGGTATTGCAAAGCCAGTCCACTTAGCCAGAAATCCTGCCCCAAACTCCACCCCCTTTCTAAATTAGCATCACACCATGTGTTACGGTGCTTTTCACATCAAAAAGCCCATAACACAGCTTGGAAAATAACCCCCTTAGTCAGCTAAGTTAGCCAGATGATTTAGACCTGCTGTTAACTCAAATTTATCTGGGTATATTCAGTGGTGTGGCCATTCTGCTGAACATCTCAGCTGAGTTGGCTTCCTATGTTTATCCGGCTAACTTTCCTGGTCAGATACGTTTTGCATATCTACTTCCTTATTGTTGGCACTTGCGAAACATACAGTAATTATTTTAACAATCTAATTACAATTAAATAAACAGAGGCAGAGTTAGGCAGGTAGAATGAGTTACTGAATGGGCATGCCTGTGACAGAACTGGGATTAGAATTCAGGACTCCCAGATGGCCTGTACCTCAACTGCTAGATACATCTTGAGAAACTGAATGGTGAGGAAGGGAGAGATGATCAACAAATACATTTTGTTTTTTGAATGCCATCAATGAAAGTCAGTGAGACGGAGTAAATGATTTCTAAAAGCCAACTGCTTGTTTATGATCTGTTCAAGAGAAGATATATATAGAGAGAGAAGAAACCTTTTGCAAGCATGGCCCACAGTAGGTTTGTATGATTCCTTTATCCATTTTATTCCCTCTCTGATTTCATCCCTAATCCTTTTCCTGCCTCTGTTGCCTCAAGTTCAGCTGCTTCTCCTTGCTCCTAGAAATACACTTTTTTTTTTTATGGTCCCCTCTGAGGACAGGAGATGAGCTCAACTTGTCGGCATCTGAAGAGCGAGAGAACCCAACATTTAATCCCCAGCCTCAATTCTCTCACAAGCAGCACAATGAGCTCTTACCTCACTGTTTAGATAGCATTGTTTAGCAAAGATTCTTCGCCTCGCTAGCCCATTTCATGAAATAATCCTTCTCGAAGACTAGGAAGAAAAAATGTGAGGGAATCCTTCTAAACCTTCCAGAAAGAAATGCGAATATTCGCGCCCAGCTCTCACATTTTACAAAAGATAAAATTACGTGTCCGTTTTTAAAGCTTTCATTTATTTTTTTTTCTTAATGTGTTCCCTACATAAATGTGTTCAGTTCTGACACAAGACAGTCTATTAAAATATGTATGATTCTTTGTGCTGAAGAAATCCCACAATTTTGAACATTATCTGTGCTTTAGCTATCTTAAAATGAACCTAAAGCCTTAAAGAAACATCTACAGTACACAATTACTGTAGTTATATATTATTCAGTTTGTAAATGGGCCTCCACGAACAAAGCACATTCAGTAAGGTAGGGCAGGAGCACTCAGACAAACCTTCTGCTGACCTATTAAAAATGTTTCATTTTACCAAACACGGCACCCCTTTCTGGAGTCAAGAAAATCAGTGTTTCTTTTTCATTTATTTGCTATTGGTATTAAGCTATTGTTCTATACCAGTTTTCCGTTTTTCTGTTAAATGCGTTAAATGTAACAGGTTGTTGTAAATGTAAACCGGAGTGAAGGCAATTTCTGCTATACCTCGGTATATATAAAAAAAAATGCTAAATAACTAACTACCGTAAATAAATAAAAGAAGAAAACTCAAATCAAAACATTCTTCCAATAATACGCACATGTCAAGACTTTTCAAGTGACTGGCCCGCTCCAAAATTTACAGTAACAAAGTTGTCATATTAACTGCAAACTTTCCAAAACATCACGCTCTTTCCCCCCCCCTCTATCTCTTCAAAAACTGTTTATGTTTTATTTAAGTGGCCTGCACGTTGCCTCAAGCTATTAGAAAATCGAACTATCTAGAAGTGATAGTATTAAGACTGTCACATGTCATGGTCACTGTTTTCCAACTTTAAGACCAGATATGCTAGGGATTTTCTTCCGCCCTAAGTCTGATCTTTTAGCATCTGTGTACCAGGCTATGGCACTTTAAAAGTTTCCGACTGCATACAGCACAGACTGAATTCTGGGGATCTGCATGGCTTGCTGGTAGTAAATCTGTGTTTGGTCTGCTCACAAACATATTTTGACCGTAAATAGAAAAGTCTTTCGTTTATGAGGATGCTCACTTCACAAGCCTGAGCACTGTAATTTTTTTTTAAACGGGTCCCGGCAATCAATAAAAAAGTCACAGGAGGAATGATTTATCTTGTCGGTTACAGAGACTTGTCACCGGGAGAAATTGTAAAAGATCAATTTACACAACCTGGTGTGAGAATATTATTGATATAACACGGATGATCGGTTTCTAGTTTTCCAGGGGCACTCTCTGAAGAGAGAGGCCCCTCCATCCTGAGATAGGTGAGCTGGCCAAGACCTTAATAGACCATGTGGTCCATAAAAACAGACAATAAGCCGATGGAGGGACAGATTCCGTGGCTTGTTAAGTGGCTTTTAAAGAAAGCCATTGGCTGAGGTTCGATTAGCTGGCTAAGCAATGTCCTGTGTCAGATTTTTTTTGTTTTTTTTTTTTGTTTTCTCCTACTGTGAGAACGGGCTCACTTAGATTTTGCTGCCTTAATTACAAACAGCCCTTTTTAACCACAGGTCACAGGAGCTGGCTCACTTGACAGGAAATAAGGAAAACAACTTACCTTCCTGGAGAGAGAGAAAAAAAAAAAAAAAGTCAAACTTCCACTTCTCAAATTAGTTAAATGAAGCTTATCAACGGTTGTTAGTTGATCTTTTGACAGTCTTGTTAATTGCTGTTGGAATATTAACTGTGTTTTAACCAATCTGGCATACGATAAAAAAGCTCACAGTACGGATCCAGCACGATTTGTAAAAAAAATATATATATATATATAAAGTACAAACGAAAGTCATACTATTTTTTTTGCTTTAAATGTTACAAAGGAAAAGACAGCTTGCAGCTAGAATTACTGAGAGGTGAACTTTATTGAAGGTGCACCTCCAATCTAGGGTAGACTCTCTTACTTACACTTATTATCTTGAAAATATTTCCATAACTTATTTATATCCTAATACTTTACAATAATGTTCTCAGTTCTCTTCTAAATGTCAGGGTTTCTTGTTAGACTTCTTAAAAAAAAAAGATCTGTACGTTTTTATGTTTGCAGTTTCTGTTCATTGCTTTTAAATATATGGCTGGGAATAGAAGGATGCTCATAATTGAAGTCCGTAAGACCCCCTACAGCGGTTCTGTCGCACAAGGGGAGTCCATATTAACGTTAACATGCTAAATAATCCAAAGGCTTCCTTTTTTATTTAAAGATTTAGAGGACAAATCTGGCAATTAATTCTATTCTGCCATGTCCTCAGTTCCAGTCATCCTTCAGCGTCCAGGGGCTGAAGACAAAGTTTTGTTTATACGGTTATTTAAGTTTCCTTCTGTGTCAAGATTGCCTGCGTTTCCTTGTGCAGCTGCATAAGCAAGCACAGGCGTTGTCATTGTCGTGTTCCTCCTCCCCAGTTACTGACTGCAAGGCCCTGAGGAGAGGGATTAGCTGATGTCATGCTTTGCTCACGCAGGCCGCACAAAGGCCGCATTTGTTTTGCGTTCTTAAGCAGGTGTTTGAAAAAACGCTAACCAAAGGAAACGTCATCTGATCTAGGCAGACATGTAGGAAAGGGACCTGACTGGAGAGCAGGTCAGGGGGTGGGGGAAAGCAAAAGTCATAAGGGGCACTTTCTACCGAGTGATTAACTTGGCAAGGGCAGAAGGGGGTTTTCAAGTTATGAGCTAAGGCAAACCTGATTCTCAGCCACCTTCGGAATGACCCCCAAGCTGTCGCAGAGACCGAATTGGACATGTTCTTAACTCAAACCTTGGCACTGCTCTGAGGGTCAATACTGAAAAGATGTATATGCTTAAAATTGGCTTTTAACTGTATAAATCTTCTCACTTAAAAGTTCCTCCTATCACCCCCCCCCCCCCCCCCAGCCAGCTAAAAAGCTGTCCACACAAAATTGCTGTGCACATCGATTTAATTGGACCAAAAAGGGGCCGGGTTGGGATGTTCCCCAGGATGAGTTTTCAAAGTTAGCAATATTTAGCGCTTACTGCACAAATTTGTCCACTACAAGTGGACGTCCAGGTTTTAATTTAATGTAATTGAATATTCTACCGTAGCTTTAGCCAGTGAGCTGTAGCTGAATATCCAAAGTTAACCGAATAAAATTACCCAGAATCACTGCTTAGGGGCTCTTTGAAAATGTATTTCAATGTTATAATCAACTGTATTATAAAGGCAATGCATAAGAACACTTTTACTATGCAAAATATCCAAATACATATTTATTGTTATGTGTTCTACAATATTAGCATTTCCTCTTTCCTGGTAGACATGAGAATAAATATTCCAAGTTCATGATTCTTAATATCAATATTCCCTATTGTTACATTTCTATTAGCAAAAAAAAAAAAAAAGATTGCCTCTCCGATCTCTGAACAGGAAGTGTCTTTATAGCGCCATCTAGTGTATGATTGTAATCCTGCAACTCCACTGGGCCCAACAACAGAAAAGTGTTAACAGTCGGAGCAGAGAGCTCTGGGTGAGAATGGACAATATGTATCTGTGAAAGTGGAGAAAACAGGAAGCAGAGGCAATATTCAAATATTCAGACAACAATCAGTAAACTGAGGGGTGGCAGAAAGCAAATTCAAGTTCTGTTCGGTTGTGAGAAAAAGTCCATTAATTACAAACCAGGGGCTCGAGTCACCTCAAATTTTTTTAATTTTTTCAGCATGAAGGCATCGATCAACCCAAGCAAATAAAACACCCTTAGAAATACCTTTATATCGGGAGGGGGAGGGGAAGATGGGGCATAAATACCTTTTATGCTGGAATTTTGGATGGCTTGTGCCCATATCTGCAAAATAAGTTATCAGCCTCGATTCCCTCTCTTCCCACATTACATCAGGCACATCTGAAGCAGGAATGAAGGAAACACAACAAGCATAATTTTAGTGCAGAGCATAGGCATGAAGTATAAAATGGATGCCCACTAAGCAAAAGCATCCCTTTTTACTTAAACACTTTTTAAAAGCTTTTTTCAGTCATGTAGCTCCGTAGGAAACAATCAGCGACAGTGATGTTTGGCTTGCACAATGCTTTTCAATTCATGTGCCAAAGCACTACTAATACATTGACTATTGAAGTCTGTAGGCGAGTTCACTGACTGAATGGCATTGATTAACTGAGAAAGCTTCACTATGGCTTGTAACTTAATGTTTCAACCATAAAGCTACAGCCTACTTCCAGGATTAAATTCAGTTTCCCTTTTTTTCATTCCCTGTTTCTATTTTTCCAATCTAAAGATAGGGATGGTAACTTTGACACAGGCGTGCGGGTGCACATGTGCGCGCGTTTGCTGGCGCGCACCCGGGGACGTGGCCACTTTATAACATACGCGTGTATGTGCGTGCATGGTATAGAATAAGCCAAGTGTGCGAGTATGGTTTCATTGAGAAACCCAGGAAGGCCCATGCCCCGCCCCTTTCTTAGAAAAAAAAAAACGTTTGTGCGCGTAGTGGCAGGAGATAGTGCATCTATGCGGGCACCTTTTAAAATCTGCGTGGTTCTCTCCCCACTTTGTCTGCGTGGTTCTCTCCCCACTTTGTCTGCGTGGTATCTCTCCCCACTTTGTCGTGCTTAGGGCTTTTAAAATTCACATGTATGGACTTAGTTCACCCAAAAGAGGGGCTTAAAAGAAAAAGTTTCCAATAGAAAGTTTTTTGTAGGTGTTGGCAAATAAAAATACTTATATCCTGGTTTTTAAAAACATGTGGCTCAGAAGCCCTGCATATCTCAGAAAAGTCTTCTAAACCTCTTTAATTGCCTTTTAACAATGACCTTTGCCTCATGCAGTTCATGATCGGCATCATTAACAATATACCTGGCTCTTATCTGTTTTTGAATACGCAGAGTAACTCTCCTGATGCCACCAGTATTTTGATTGGTGACATCAGAGCATGTCCTGACAATGATGTCAGCTCGAAGTAAGGAAAAGAGGCCAAATGTTGGCCCTTTATGTTGGGCTATAGACTGACCCCCTCTATTCTGTATTACATAATGCATTATCACTTTATTATAATACCCCTTTCTGAATATTTAGGGTTGCTCTCCTGAGGTCATTAGTATTTGGAAATGAGTGGAGGAAGCCATCCAAGGATGGTATCTCATGCTTTGGTTCTCTTTCTGGCACTTTCTGTAATGGCTGTGCACTTGCAATTGGAAAAAACAAGTGGCCGCCCATTTTCTCTTTACTGTGGGGGGTCTGACGTTCGATATTATGATGTCAACAGTATGCTGCTATGATTTTAGGTTCACATAAAGGGACACCATTCTCACCCTTTATCTGAATACATTATGGGGTAAATAATCAAAAGTGGACATGAATGGTACAAGCTCTGTGGAGCTTTGTACTTATAAACAAAACCAGACTGATATTTTTGGTTTGATTATTGCATAAAAATAAATTATGCGCGGAGATGTGTGCCTGCTTTCTCTGCACATAACCTTTTTGTCATGCAATAACACGGCCGGCGCCAATTTCCGTTCAGCAGTGAGGGCAGTTATTCTGCTATCTCTTGACAACTGTAACGCACTGTATGTGGGTTTGCCATCTTCTTTTCTGTGAGCTTTTCAACTACTTCAGAACTCAGCCGCAAGGCTGATTACCGATCTCATCAGGAAGGCACATATTACACCTGTATTGAAACTGGTTGCCAGTTTCCTGGAGGGTTCAGTTTAAGATCCTATGCAGGGCCCGTGCAAGGTTATCAGGCGCCCTAGGCAAAATGTACAGCTTGCTGCCCTCTCCCCCCAGTCACACCCTCCCTACACTCAAATAAAATTATGCATTTATAATAATGTAACCTAAATAATAAAATCAAGAAATATAAATGATCAATAGAGTAAAACCATACTAATAAAAAGAATAAATAACCAACAAACTATTTAAAAACAACAGACACATCAGAGAGCACCCAATAATTAAAATGAATATAGACAACCCCCCCCCGCCCTGCTGTCCATACCTGAGATCTTTTGAATTCCAGATGCCCTGAGATTGTGGTGGGTTAGTAGTGGGAGAGGAGAGGGGTTGTTGCTCATAAACTTTATTCTCTCTTTCTCAAAAGTATACATATGCTTGCTCTCTCATACATGCACATACACTCTGACTTACACACACACACACACATGCTCTCTCACTCACACATACACAGATGAACATACTCTCTCACTCACTTCTCCACTCCCGGCAATACAAGGCCAACAGCAACAGGTTCGTCCTCCAGGCCCCCGCAGCCCACGGTGCTTTTCCTCTTTCTTCTGGCCTGCAAGGGGCTGACGCTTCACCCCCTCCTTCGCATCTTCCTGCAGCCGGGGCCAACGTTACTGCTTCCTGAGTGGGCGGGGCCACACTGGCAGGCTGCTGCTGCTCTTCACTGCAGCGCAGCCCGGGCCTGTGACGCATCCTCTTGCGGCGAGGAGGTGCCCTGCTTCTTCCTGCCTCTGTTGGCATTGGCATGGCCTCTCCCTCTACCCGCCCACATGGGACCGCACCATTGCCAGTTCTCTTCCAGCCGCACGGGCAGGAAAAGAGCCCAAGCCAATGCTGCTTCCAACCAGTGGCGCCTTAGACGGTCGCCTAGTCTGCCTATTGCTTCCACTGGCCCTGATGACGTGGCTTAAATTGTTCAACAAGGTGTTGAAAGCCACATTTGTTTCAGTTGACATACAATGATGTAACTTAAAGGCTGGTTTATTTGAAAGCATTACAGTGTAAGATAGATAGATACTGCTGTTTCTCTTTTTAACTATATCGTGTGTGTTTGTTTTTATTATGGATGTTTAATCTTTTAGCCACCTAGAAATATCGATGTAGGCAGGCAGCCTATACACGTTTTAAAATAAAATGCTAAATAAACAAATAACTGTTCCTGAGTCGGAGATATCGTGCCACTAGAATAAGTCTCTGCTAGTCTTTTGTAGTCTCTGTGGCTTCTGGTCTCCCTCTGTGTGCTACGTGGCTACCTTTTTCCTTCGCTTAGCCTTTGACCCTCCGGGAAGGCTCTCTCTCTTTTGGCTTAGACATGGCGCCCCCTTCCAGATACACCCGAGAGAATAAATCCTTAATCTCCAATGAAGAGGGGGACCCCCCCGTAGTGCACCAAGATCCCAGGCTCGCTCCTTCTCCCTACTCGCCTTCCTTGAGCTTCTGCCTTCAGCCTTCTCTTTCCATCCAGGCGCCAGCTGCTTCCTTCCTGCTCCCAACCCCAACTTGGGCTTCTCCCCGGGGCCGCCCTTTGCACTGTTCCGCTCTTTTTTTTTTCTTGCCCAACTTTATTTCTTTCACTTTTGTCGCTGGGGCCGATTTAACATGTGCTTTCTTCCCCCCCTTATTCATGGGGTAGGTAGAGCCTCTATTACAGCCTCTATTATGGCCACAAGTGTAATACGTGCCTGAGAAAGTCGATTGTGGGATTGCTGTATAACATAATCATTTTCAACAGGATTTGTGCACTCAAAACTGGGTTTTACATATGTAAATGCACTTTTCGTGCATAAGTGGATTTTGGAAAATGGCCGTGATGTATGCTAGTTTTGCATGTGTAAATCTTTTTGAAACTTACCCCCAGGTGTGTATGGTGTTGTTTGTATTTGTTAAGGTATCGAGGATATTTATAGCCTTTAGTGCTTCAATATTTACCAGAATGAAATGTTGATATGATATACAGAAAGTGTTTCCTTCCTTCAAATGTGAGATGTCAGGCCATAACTTACCGCACATACGCACTGTATTTGAAATACTATTGTGTTATTTCTTCTCCAAACCCCTAGTGCAACGCAGCTATTTAAATTTGATTTGCGTGCAAATGTGACGTCTATTTCCCAGAGAGTAAAGACCTTTTATCTGTGCTAAATAGCTCCTTTTATGACAGTGGCTGTTTGGCAAAACCCGAGGACTGTCTGCTATTAGTCCTCCAAAAATGCATTTGGTTGAATCTAGCCCTTGGTTAATATGTTATATGAGATCGTGACTCATAATCAATAAAACTTATTTCTTTAACAACACAGTAAATCCTACACCTTGCTCCTTCATGCTAACGGGCAGAAAGTTGGCCTGTAATGAGTTTCAGAAATGTCATTCCTTATGAAATCTCTTGCTCCATGACGGTAAAATCACTCAGGATAAACAGAAAGTGATTTACTACATGGGGGTGTCGAATAATCTGTATGGTTCATAATAGGTTCTCATTCACTCTGAGCCTTATCCTTTCTCTGTATCTCTCTCTCTCCCTCTCTCTCTCTCTCTCTCTCTCTCTCTCTCTCTCTCTCTCTCCACACACACACACACACACACACACACACACACACACACACACACACAGAGCTGCCAGTTTTGGACAGCTGTGATGAGGGAAAATAAAGTCATGCTTCAATCCCCCATTGACTGAAATTACTTTTTGTTTTTGGAAGGACGGAGTTATAAACTGTGGAGGTTTGTTTTTTTTTTTTCACCCAGAATGCAGGATTCATGTGTATATATATATATATATATCTATTACACAGACTCCATCCCCTCTGGATATAATAGCAAAAGTTGGGTGCACAGAACTGAGATTTGCTCACTTTAACATGCTTCCAGGCTACATTTGAAGTCGACGCCATCTGTCAGTATTTTTAGGGATTCACAGCAAGCAGTGATAGTCCTTCTGGGAGTTTTTCTATCGTACACATATTCTGTAAATATATATATATACAGGGGGTAATTTTCAAAGGGACTTGTGCAGGTAAAACAGTGTGTTATAAGCAGACATGACCTTCTACGAAAATGCCCACTCAATATGCGAATAAACATGAGTGTCTGTCAAGCTTGTGTGTGAACTTACCTGGACTGAGCATAGGCATTCCTGGGGGTAGGGTTTAGACTTATTTGCATACTTTGTATAATTTGACAGCATGTGCCGTCAGGAAAATTTTGTGTGGACCAAACTGCAGATGTAACGTGTGTCAGGTAAATTTGGTGGGATAATTTTCAACGTAGGCTAATGCGCTTTTGAAATTGGAGTAACTTATGTGCCATTTTGGGGCAGAAATAATGTGGGAGAATAACTTTCAAATGTGCGCAGTCCAATATAGGCACATATAAGACTGTGAGTGGATATACACAAGTATTTTTATAACCTGTGCATATGATATATGCGTGTTTTATAAAATACGTGCATCTCTAGCCCCCAACATATGCGTGCATGTAGGCTTTCGCACGAACACGTTCAATAAATTGAAATCGCATATATCAGTGCATTGAATGTGCTGCACTTTTCCTATCTATTTTTAAAACACATGCACTTAAATTTTCCACACAAAAGTAAAGTAGGACTTACTTGCGCAAGTTCTGATTTAAACACAGAAGTCGGACGATTTTCAAATTATATAAACATAAATGAGATTAATCAGTTTGCCAATTCATCCAACAGTTCACCCAGTCCTTCTGCAGGTCAAGGAGACCCTTCCAGTTCTTCAGCCTAAACTCACCCCAGCTCACCCAGACCTCCAACTCAGTCTGTACTACACAATAAACCCGTTTAATATCACTTATGCCATATTATTAAGTTGGCAAATGTAAATAGCAACTTATGTGTGTGCTGGCCCCATGCCTGAACACTCCTAGACGACCCATTTTTTAGACAAGCATATGTGCCTGCTCAAGTGAAAATGCACGTGTAGTCTTTACATGTATAAAATCCAGAATATTCGAGTAGAGGCTACTTACATGCATGTGTGCTAATTTTTATGTGCTGGAGGAATAACTTTAAAATATGTGTGAGTACCCGGGTGCGAGCGCACTTGCGCTAGCATTTTCTATCGTCCACACAAGTGTGCTTGCGTTTTATAACATACATCCCCTTGCACGTACATCTGTCAATTGCGCATTTTCCTGAAGAAATGTCGGCTTTTACATGCAGAAGTGAGGTAAATTTCATAACGTGCGCACGGGCAAGAAGTGACCAGTTTTACAAATGACCACCAGTTTGCTCAGTCATTCCCTAGGTTTTCAAAAAAAAAAACCAAAAAAACCCTGGTTATTCAGCCTGCATTCCCCTCAGTTTAACCAGACCCTTCACTCAGTCAGTAATTTGATATAAAGAGTGTTCTTAGGATTCACACCACATAAACAGCATAAGTCAATGGGCGCAGGTAACAACTGTACGCGTGCCACTTGTGCTAGTTATAAAATTGGAAGTTCTGCGCGTAACTGCTACTCTCCCCCTGCCCTGCCCTATCCCACCCCTTTTTAAGCTCGCACATTTGTTCAGGCACCAGTACTCGTGCTAAATGCATGCACACGGGTGCCTTTGGCACGCTCCTCGCTTTTAACATTTACCCCCAGAATGCTTTTCAGCACACGATCAAGTTGTCCTTGTTTATTTTACAGGGGATTTGCTTCAGTCATAGACTAGTAGTTTTGGAAAAAAGAAGACTTTTTTTTTTTTTTGTTCTCTTCCTTAGAGGATCATAGCTGAAAGATAATATTTATGGCACAGCATAGCGGTCAGTGTAAATGGGTGCACTGAATCAAAAGAGATTCTTCCACAGCTTATTTTCTTAAGACTGAACAGGATGCCTGAGATCAAGTCCCGTCTACCTTTTTCTGCAACGCCATGGGCATGTTAGTTTTTATCTCCCATTACCTCCCGGTACTCACATTATAAGCTTTTTAAGGCAGGAGGTATTGTGCTTTAGACAGTTTACTGGACAAACATTGCCAAATAAATGCCAATACAAGTAAACACGAGGAGATACGTGAACATGCCAGGATGCCTCGTTCACTTCACTGGTGGAGAAATTCGCCAGTGACTGTGACTCATTGCCAAAGGCAGGGAGGTTTTCACAGTGTTCGGTGGCAATGCCAGGGCTGCTTTCAAAATCCTTGATGAATCATTTTATTTATTTATTTGAAGAGTTTTATATACAGTTATTCGGAAAAGCCATCATAACGGTTTACATGGCATGATTTGTTTTCCCTGAGAGTTTGCATCTCTCTATTTTAGTAGAGATAGGTAACGTGTGTGTGGCACGTTGCTCCTTGTTGACTTGTACGGCGTGTTTCAGAATTTGTGGTCAGGGACATATGGGCACTAACCAAGGTCATGCTAGCGTGATGATATTAACAATATGCTGTGGTCGCCTTGAGATTGCGACTGAACTAAACTGAACGGACCTGTTTCCCTACGAGAAAATGCAGTGAAAAAACCCCCAAAACCCCCAAACAAGCAGCAATTATAACTGTAGGGGGAATGAAGGACACAGAAAAAGCAAGTTATGGGGGTTCCTTGGTGATTCTACTATCTGTGGCAGAAATGTGAATGAAATTGAATTAACAGTTCCAAAGTTATTAAGCTAGGGCCAGCTTGCAGGGGTTCAGGACAGATACACAGGTAAGATCATTTTTTTTATAAGGTCAGTTTCTCTGTAGGGAACTAGGGTAAAATGAATTATGTAACAAAATCACCTAGAACTTCTTAGAACTGTCTCTGTGTACCATATTGGTCTATCTTACCATCTCTCATGCTTTCCAAAGATAGCATAAAAACATGGAACATGTCAGCAGAAAAGGACCACTTATTCCACCCAGTGCCCATCTGAACCAGTGCTGTCACAGCTCTTACTTGATCTTCTCTCTCTGTCACTAAGGCCTCTTCGAGGTGCGTACACTCCATAAGCTGGCAAGCAGCAAATTACTTGGCCAAAGTTATATGCCTAAGGTTATCAGAGGGATTTGGCTGCTTACTGAATAATAAATATAAAATAAAATAAACCCCAGACGTCCAATCTTCCTACTTCCTCTCTCTCTCCTATCCCTGCAGCCTCCTCTACAAAGCTTTACAAACTGTCCCTGCAGTCCCTCACCTACCCACTCTCCCTCCCTAAGTCCCCGGACTGATGTTTTGGCAGTAAAAGGTTACACAAAGTCCAGGTGGATGCCCACACGCCTTTCTGATGTTCCATCAGCAAAAGATTATTTTTAAAAAAGCCCTAGCCCATATCACGGACCCATATCATGGGCCTCCCCTCTCAATGTCCCTGTGCCCTAAAAATAAAAGAAAATATCTCTGGTCTGTCAGCTATAAATAAATAAATATAAAATCCCTGCCAGGGATTGCCGATTCCCTCACTGCTGTCAAAATGTCCAATGAAGGATGGTGGGAGGAAGCACGTCAGGAGGAAGAGTGGAACCCAGGGGGACTTTATTTAGCCTTTTACAATGAGGGGTCTTTGTGGGGCGGCGTAGGGCATCTGCGTGGGCTTTTTGTAATATTTTACTGCCCAGGGTATTGGCAGGGAGTGGGGGGGGGGGGGGGGACTGCAGGGACAGCTATTAAAAAAAATAATATTTTTTTTTTTGAAACAGACCATAGAGAGGGGAGGCATCCAGGGGGGGGGGGGGGGGTTTATATTCAGCAGCCAGTAGGGATGTGCATTTGTTTTGTTTTCCTTTCGTTTCAATTTTGTGCACACTCGTTCGATTTAATGCGCACTATATTGCGACATATTCTGCCCCAAATCAAAATAGTGTGCTCTAATTGGAAATTAGTGTGCCCTGAAAAACTTTAGTGGGTGCTAAAAAGAGAAGAACTGAAATAAAAACAAGCTAACAAAAATGGAAAAAAAAAAAAAAAAGCAAACCCCCCCCCCCAATGATACTTTTTTTGGCTGCTCATCCTTAGCGGCTGTGAGCAGGTAACCTTAGGGCAGTCATTACCTGACCACAGTTACGTTGCATTTGGCATTCATATTCGTTGGGGGGCAGATACGTTGCATTCCGCAAGGGAGGCCCCCGATACGTTCATGCATTCATTCTTATTCGTTTCCCGACTAAAATTTAATTTACAAAACCCCCACCCTCCTGACCCCCCCAAGACTTACCAAAACTCCCTGGTGGTCCAGCAGGGGGTCCAGGAGCCATCTACTGCACTCGGACCATCGGCTGCCGGTATTCAAAATGGCACCGATAGCCTTTGCCCTTACTATGTCACAGGGGCTACCGGTGCCATTGGTCGGCCCCTGTGACATAGTGAGGGCAAAGGCTATCAGTGCCATTTTGAATACTGGCAGCTGATGGCCCGAGTGCAGGAGGTCGCTCCCAGACGCCTGCTCGATCACCAAGGACTTTTGGCAAATCTTGGGGGACACTCCTGACCCCCTCAAGACTTGCCAAAAGTCCCTGACACATGGTAGGAGCACAAGATGGCGCCGGCCGTCCATTGCTCCTCCCATGTGACAGGGGCCGACAATGGAACTGGTAGCCCCTGTGACATAGTAGGTCAAAGGCTATCAGGGCCATTTTGAATACCGGCAGCCGAGGGCGTGAGTGCAGGAGATGGCTCCCGGACCCCCCGCTGGACCACCAGGGAGTTTTGGTAAGTCTTGGGGGGGGGGGTTCAGGAGGGGGAGTTTGTTTAAATTCGCTCCTTTAGACGGCTGAATAATTCAGCAAAGATTCATTGTATTCATGGGGAATCGCGATATGTTTCACTTCCCCACGAATACAACAAATATGGCCCTATAAGTTGCGGATTACCAATATGTTGCAAACGAATGCACACCCCTAGTATTGACCTCGTGGTAGCTATCCCATGCAGGCTTGCATTTTGTCACTGTTTTAGCTCCTGTAACATCTCCCGGAAGTCTATTCCGGGATTCTACCTTCTTCTCAGTGAAGACAAATTTTCTCAGATTCCTTTTGAACTTCCTCTGATGACACCCCCCTCTCCCCCCCTTGTCCTTCAGCTTTTCAGTCTGTGGAAAATGCTTTCCTTCTGGGACTTTATTGAAGCCTGACAGCCTTTTGAATGTTCGTATCGTATCACCCCTTTCCTTTATTATTATTATTTTTTTTTTCTAAAGAATATATCTTTAGCGCCTTCATTCTGTCTGGGTATGGCTTATAGTGCAGGCTATGTTCCATTCTGATGACCCTCTTTTAAACTGCTTTCACCTTGTCCATGTTCTTTTGCAAACTTGGTCTCCTTAACTGACTACAGTTCTCAAGGTGGGGGGTCTCACCAAACACCTGCAAAAATATTACTTCCCTCTTTCGACTAATGATACATCATAAGAACCAACGTTTCCAAATGATGGGGGGTGGAGGTTTAAGCCCAGTGCAAATTTCCCAGGACACAGTGAAGGAGTTTGCTCGATATAAGGGCAGTGGCACTCATGGCACTCACAGAGCTGGCACCTATGGATCTAGTCATAGAGCCAAAATGGAGAAAATCTACTGAGCTGCCAAGTTACCCAAGTTAGGGCCAGTCCCAGTTTTGAACTTATATCCCAGTGCTGTGTGTGGTATTTGTAGTCCTTGATTCTACCCATTGAAATCAGTGCTACAGATCCCATAATGCATCAGTATATGGTTGCCTAAAATCTCCCTTCTGGCTGCGAGGATCCAAGATGGATCACTAGCACAGAGCTCATGAGCACCTTTTTTTCCTTTGAGCTGAATTTCCCCTTTCAATGCCGCACTTGGCTCGGAAATGGAGGGCGAGAGAGCGGGAAGGCTCTGCCGCTCTCCCGTTAATCCCTCTTATCGGCCCAATGGATGCTCACGTCCGAAGAGGAGCTTTTGCCTTACCTTGGAGTTGGCTCGCGGGAGGTGGATCGGGGGAGAAGAGGAGCCTGATCACCTCCTTGAGCTGTCAACATCTTTGTCCCCAGAGGAGCGTTTTTGTCCCTGGGAACCCGGCAGAAGCACGAGAGAGCAGTCCCAGCAGCGAGACCGGGAGCCGCTGGAAGAAGTGGGTGGCGATCGTTCGAGCGCTGAGCCTGGGGGACTGCAGGAGGATGCTTCAGCATTTCAAAAAAATAGGAATAGGGGAGGTTGCTGGCAGCAGCTCAGCAGGATCTGATTCCCTACAATTTCATCCAGTGGAACTGGTAAGACCAGCTAATTCAGCCTAGAGACTATTTGGGAAGCTATTCAGACCGTGAATACAAACATTATGGTCCAAATTAACCCTCTTATTGAGAATGCTAAGATTGTGGAGTCTCGTTTAATAAAAGTGGAGAAGGAATGTAGTGAAAATTTTAAAAATGTTGGAAATTCCTACAATAAGAAAACCAGTCTTTCCAATTTAAACGTGAAAACATTGAGAATCAAATCAGAGGAAGAACTGTTCGATGTATTAACTTTCCTAAACTACCACATGTTCTTCCCAAAGATATGTGGCAAAGGTAGCTAATGGAAACACTTAAAATCACCGAACAGACTCTCCCTCTAGTCCCAAGGATATTTTATATTCCGCTCTTTAAGAAGAGTCCCTTGGATAAAGATGGCCTGCAAGTCTTGGCTCCAATAGAAACCCCAAAGCTGGATATTTCAGCTATACTAGAAACATCTGAAGAGAACCCGGCTACACCAGCTACACTGGTTGTTTCTTTCCTGCTTGAGTTGGACAGAGAGTGGGTTTTGAAGAAGTATTTCAAACATCGGATGGAGCCCTTTCTAAATTATTTCCTGATTTGGCTAGGCCCACGCAGACGAGAAGGTGTCAATTCCTCATAATGAAACCCCGAGTTTTAGAACTAGGGGTTTTTTCCCCTGCTTTCCTTGTAAATGTCTGCTCAAAATGTCAGGGGCTTCTTATATTTTTTTTTTTACCAACCCTCTGTTATCATCCTTTCTGTCTAATAAATCCGGGACTCCCCCTTTATCCTCACCTGTTTAAAAAGCTGAACACATATGTTAGCAACTAAAGCCGCAAAAAGAAAATATATAAAAGCTATCCTCTGAGCTAGTTTTTTTTTCCCCCCTTATTTAGAACTGTAGTGTACTATTCCACTGAGGTGTATTATTGGATCCTCTCGTAGGTGGTCTTTAGAAACATATATCCTGATAATTGTGTTTTCGAGTTAAATGTTTTCCTTTGAATTGTATGAGTTACTCCTGTTGGATATATGTATTGCAGTTCAAGATGTTTTCTTGGAATGTAATTTATGAAAATTCATAAATGAAGAATAAAAAAAATAAAATAAAATCTCCCTTCTGGAACAGGGTAGCTTAGGCAGTTCTGCTTTAGTACATCTGGACCTAAGTGATCAAAGGTTTTCATGTCGTAGAGGCTTATGCAATAAAGCTTACGTTAACATGCATGATCAGGTTCTTCTGCACCTTTAAAACTAGCATGCTGTGTAATAAGAACTTAACATGCATATTGCGATGGTTCCTTAATATTTGAATGCATACATGCCAAAATGTTAGTGTCATATGCAAATGATGCCTTGGTAAATAATGTGGTATGCCCGCTTTACATGCTTTTTACAATGGGCTTCTTAACACAAACACCTGAATCACAGCATCCGAGTGCCGTGATCGCCACTGTGCCCCAAGACCCACGAAGAAGGGGCTCACGTGTCTTCTAGACATCGCCCATGCCCCGCATGTTGCAAAGTAATGTGACAGGTCAGCCAGTGCCATTTTTTAATCTCTGGAAGCAGGGTGTGGGAGGGAGCCCAGCTCCCTTCTGCCCTGATCGTAATCTGGCTGTCATTGGATGGGACAGGCATGCAAAGGACCTTCCGGGGCAAGGGAAGGGACCTGGGGGTGATGTTGGGACATGGAGAGCCCTTTCTTTTATGGGTCTTGGGGGCTGGAGGGTGATGTTGAGGCTTGAAGGCCTCTTCTTCCTGAGTCTAGGGAGGTAGGAGGTGATGATAGGGCAAGGAAGCCCCTTCTTCATGGGTTTTTTTTCCTTTTTCTTTTATCTACTCTAATTTGTCACCTATTTTTCCATTGTATGTGTATGGCAAAAAATACAAAAATCAAATATATCTTGCTTAAAGAAAAATGAGAACGGACTATTCAAAGTGACACTTATGAATCATGTCTCAAAAAGTGACCGTCACTGGGTCAGCCTTACAGTTTGTATCCATTGACCCAAAAACTTGTGCTTAAAATGATTTCATCATCAGTCACTTAGAGGTGCGGTGTGCAGAATGTAAATCTTACCATGCTAGCGCCATCAAAACAAGCTGATACTCAAAGGACGCTGTGCGCTTCAATTTTAAAACACCAAAAACATTTGCTTGACTTTTTTAGGAAAATTTGTTTAGAAGATTTCACTTATCTTCTGACTGTGTGAACAACGAGCCATCAAGGAGTTCCATAAGAAGCAGATGCTCGAAGAACGCAGTACGCTTCAATCTTTAAACGCCCGACACTGCAGTGTTTCTGAGACTTACTCCTTCATCAGGGGTTATTGCCACCAAAAATACAACATGGAATATATACAATACATTACGCATAACATTTTAACAATCTAAAATCAACAAAAATAACAAACAATGTCAAATCTATAAATAATAATAAAATTATAGCAACTATATTAATATATTTTAACTATTCAACAGTAACTATTCAACAGTAACTCCATAGCAAATTAATTCAAAAAATCCTGTTGATAAAGCTGGATTTTAATAAACTGCATAAAACCCCTAAAATCTGGTATTAAATGAAACTTTTTTGGTGATAGAGTCCATAAATTAGGAGTAGCAGATGAGAGAGCCTGTTCGTGAGTCTACAAGTCTCAGTTCTCTAGGGGAAGGAATACCCAACAGAGACATCGATCTCAGTGCTCGAGTGGGAGTATCTTTTAGCCGGGACCCTTTCTGTGAAAAGCCTCAACAACCAATGTTATTAGTTTACGTTGCACATGGATTGCTGTATCCTCTGAACCCTAGCCCTGAAACAGAGCATACCTCAAGTTTCCCCAAAATATCCCCCATCCTGTTCCATGCATATCTCATGCCCCTTCACAGCCATTGTAAATTATGCTGGGGACAATACAGATCCCGCATGCCAACATTAGACACCTGGAAAGGAACATCGGCACTTCTCAGCCAATGCCTTGAGGCAGTAACAATCTGGATGAATAAAACACCAACTTCAGATAAACAGGGACAAAACAGAAACACCACGGGGGAGTAATTCTCCATGACCAGATAATGCCACCCTCACACATATCTTCCTGGATGAAGCGTCATCCATGCCTCTGCTCTGACCCTGGACAGCCAAGCATCGGCAACGACAAAGAAAGCGTTTTGGCCCCTCCAAATGGTGAAGCGATTAAAGCTCTTTCCACAGTCCAACCAGCCTAAAAAACAGTCATGCCATCACAAGTACAAACGACAGGTACTCCACAACGCTGCTGCTGCCTGGACAATCATGGGCTGCAGGAAATGGGAAGAGGCACCCTTCCCCGCACCCCATCCCTTAATTACTCGGCAGTGGCTTCCAATTGCTCTCTGCGACAAATTTTGAATTCCATCTCGCTCGTTTCAGGCACTGAAGAATGAGAAAAGGGTATCGTTCCCCCCCCCCCAAAAAAAATATATATGATCAAGTCATAACCACAGCTGGCCGCTCCATCCTTTAAAACACAAGTTTTAGAACCTTCAGGGGTGCGGCATCGGTTCGGTGGAACTCACTTCCTCCCGTCTCCAAAACAGTAAGGTCTACTTGGACGTTCGGCTTCAGCTAAAAACATGGCTCTTCAGCTAGCAGATCTGCCCCAGCTGAAAACATACTCTAAACTATTATATTCCGAGGTTAGAAAACTGAGATTTTTCTGTAAATTATGATAATTTGAGCAATGTCTGTATCTGATCTATCCTATCATCTATTTTGCTATAAACCAACGTTATGTAGCATTCTAACTATAAATTTGCATATGATTTTTTTTTAACCCACTTGAGTATACCGTAATCTGCTTTGAAGTAACTGACCAGCCATGAAAGGAAGAAAAGAAATCGTAAATGAAATAAAATGTAATCAAAAGTCAGTGTTATTCCTTGAGAACTGAGTAACATTATTTCTAATATGACAGCCAGTCAAAAGATGTGCAGCCGCATATGCACCGATTGCAATTTGCGGGTAACCCTCTTTGGATACCAGGGCAGTGTATGTATGTGTATGTATGGGGGGGGGGGGGGCTGGTGGTGGTGGTAGGGTGCATTGTGTGCATTGTGCTGGTGAGAGGGAGGGAGAGAGAGAGAGGGAATCCCCCATGCTCACTGGTTCTTTCATTTTAGGCCAATTAGCAATAGGGATTTTGGCAGGTAGCTAGGGTACATGGCAGAATTGTATTTGTTTATGTGCATGCTACTACTGTGGCCAAGATAGTGCGGCAAAAATTCAATGTGCAACCAGTAAAACTTATTTTATACCACACTAAGTGGTGCTTCACCAGTACACATTATAATTTGACTGTCATGCAAGCTCTTTTGGTGACCTGTATATTTTATATCAGCACTATCTACCATTTGGGATCCTGCCAGGTACTTGTGGCCTGGATTGGCCACTGCTGGAAACAGGATACTGGGCTTGATGGACCTTCGGTTTGACCCAGTATGGCAAGCCTTATGTTGATGTACATAAATATATATATATATAATATGGATGCAGAATGTAAACAATGACATTGCACCTACATGTCTTATATCTTTCATTTGTTTGCGTTGCTGAGCCAATCAATGTCTAGCACTCCTTATATATTCCTTTATTTTACTTTACTAAACTTGTGCCAATTATTAAAGGCAGCTCCGACCCTTATAATCTTCTTTTCCTCTCCTCCTCATCATTGTACCTCACTTTTAAAGGAGGGGAACATTTAAAAGCCAAAAGCATGTCAGGTCTAACACAGAATCCTACCAAACCCAAACCCCAGCATTGATAACAGGTTTCGGAATATGACCCTAGTTCTAGTGGCAGTGGCGTATTTGAGAGTATGGGAGAAGAAGCTAGAGAATTAAGAAGGAGAGCGATAAGTGTGGAAAAGGAAACGCCACTGAAGAAAGTGAAGAGAGGATGGTAGGGACAGAGACCAAGAAAAGGCTGGTTGAATCCACTTGATGTTTGAGACGTATTGTATATTTGGTTTTATAAAATGACAACCCAGCATTATAAGGGGCTGAAAAACCTGGAAGAAAACTATGGCATTTGCTTTATTTGTTTGCACCAGTTATAGCCATGCAGAAGGCCTATGGATTAGGATGCTTTTTTAAAAAAAATGTATGCAGTTTTTTTTTTCCCTTGCTGCTTTAAAACCTGTGGAAAATTCAAGCTTCAGGCCCTGCAAAAAAAAAACAAAACAAAAACAAAAAAAAAAAACCAACCCAACCCCAGCATGAATGTTGGTGTTAACTCACTAAAATAAAATCATATCCTATGTTAATAAGGACCCAGCACTGGCAGCATACAGATGGAGGAGGGCGCAAACATTATAGTCTCCTCGATTTCAAAAAAACCATTACACTCTCAAGGTCTTTTACAGAGATGAGAAAGAGAAGAAGAAGAAGAAGAAGAAAAAAAAACAACAATCCAAAAAAGAAAAGTCTAGCTTTCAGTTGCAAAAGGTCTTCTTGATGTTTAAAATCTCTGAAGTTTTGCTCGTGTGGTACGAAAAGCTACAAATGTACCTTTTGCCATTTTCCCCTGGGAGGCTGACCCAAATCTACCAGCAGCAGTTGAAAAGGATTTTTCCAAGCTTTATCCACTGGTCCCAGCAGAGCTTGGCTTCAGATTAAAAGCTTCCCTGTACCAGGGGGGGAATATATGTGACTTTAATAACTGAAATGTGGTTTTACTTTCTATTATAGGGGTCAAAAGGTGTCTAAACAAACCACATTTATCAATTATTTAGAGCTGATTTTTTTTTTGGAACTGAAGAGGTATTTCTGAGATATTATTTGCTGAGCAAATTCAATGTTCCAGGACCAGCGGCAGCGTTTTTTTTATTCCTAGCAAATTTTTCTCCAAACTGAATTTGCTAGGGCAACTTAATTTTCACTATCGTGTTTGCACTGGAGGAAAAACTGGCTGAGGTGTGAGAGGCTCTAACCGGTGGGTTTCTGAGAGGGAGAAATTTCAGAGGAGTTTTGCTTATTCAGCACTAGCCCTGCTTTGACATTTATTGCTTAAGAAATGAACTGGTGGCTACAGAGCAAATGCAGAACCATTTGAACGGCAGAAATCTTTAATATATATCTATATAATCTAGCTACATCTGTCTTTCTAGCCCTGCATCTATCACTACTATCTGCCTGTATCTATCTATCTATCTGTAACAAGCGAGAGACTCGCTTGATAATCAAGAAACAGAAGCTTCTTAAAATACTTTGTCCTCCTGATGGAGGAGAGAATAAAATCCCTCTGAAAAGTCTTACTAAATAGGTTTTTAAAAGGATGACACTGGCAGATAATACACAGAACTATTTGTTAAAAAAAAAAAAAGATTTCTAAGGCCTTCATAAACCAATTTATTTATTACCTTCTGGAAAGTAATGATAGGACAGGGCATTTAAAAAGTGACAGCGTCCAGATGCAACTTTAGGCCCAAAGACCTTGTAAATGCTCCGGCTTATTAAATATTAAGCAAATCTCCCTGTACACTTTTTTTTTTTTTTATTTGCATGAATTTTGCTATTCTATGCAAAGTAAAGAAGAAGTCGTTCCTCAAAACGGTTCAGAAATTCACGTGCAAGGTCCTCTTAAATGACAGCAACCATCCGGGAGTTGACAGTTTGCCACCTTCAAAACGGTTTGCTTTTCCAGCCTGGAAACTGCAGATCCATCTGTGCATGCAAACATATGAAGTCCTAATGCGGTCAAGGTGTTATCTTCAGTTTTGGGTGTAAATAATTCAGCTATTGATAAACAGGAAAAAAATAATAAATAAATGACCGGAACGGAATTACCTTCAAGCTTGTTGGTGGTGCTGTTTGAAATTGGGGTTTTGAAGGATCATTTTGTATCTGTTATGGGATTGTTGAGTATAGCACTTCCGTACAGCAATTAGGCAACCTAAAATTGTTCATTAAAATTAAGAACGCTGAAGACTGCTGGGAAAATGAAGGGGAGGAAAAAAAAAAAAAAAGAGAGAGAGACAGACTTACTTTATCCCAAATCCCTGCTTTTCGGGAGTCAAAGCATGCACATCTGCAAACTATAAAACAAACAAACAAAAGAAATCATCGACAAAGTCTTCTGTTGTATAGAATTTGATAAAAAATAAAAAAATCCATACTTTAATGTAATTCCCAGGCTATTAGCATAGTTTAAAACTCAGAATTGCTGCATGAATTCTCGGGGAGCTGTACAGTTGCTGAGCCCTGCTGTATTTGCAGCACAATGGTCAGTAATGGCGAGGGAGCATGAGTCTCGGTGTTCATCTCATTTATTTTCTGAATGTAAGCCCCTTTACAAGGCTGGGAAACCAACAAATCTTGAAGCATGTGAACTTTTTAATTACAAAAAAAAACAAACCCAACAGGTTACCTCACAACCAGAACTTACCAGATCTTGAAGACAGAAAAGAATCACTTTTTTTTTTTTTTTTCATTTTCCCTGAGCACTATAGCTTCCAGCATTGGTCAAATAAAACCATTTGGAAATAAAATAAATGAGTAAAAAGGTTCCTTCAGTGGAAGCCTGAATTGGGGGAATGTGGCGCTCAGAGTTTGGTCTTGAAGTAATTAATTCCCTCAGCCTCGATGCAAAGCTTCTTTGCCTTCTCGCAAATTGACTGTACAGTTTGAAAACTGTCCAGATTAGGCCCAAAAGACTGCGGCCTTTATTTGGAAGCTGTATTGTCAGAGGCTGGGGGGTGGGGGGATCTACCACACCCCCTTTTTTTTGTTGATTACTTTCTTACAGTTTGCCTCTCATATTTGTCAGATGGAGGAGAAGGAAAAAAAGTTTGTCTCTTGCAAATGTATAATACTAACTGACAGGGGATGAAAGCATGAGGCGCCATATTTAAATTATTCAGCCATTTTGTTCTTTTGTCTGAAGAAGAGAAGAGGGGTTTTTGTGTGTGTGTGTGTGTGTGTGTGTGTGCGTGTTTTACCTTTATCTTTCAAAGATAAAGCTTGGGTAACAGGTGAAATAAAAAGATTAGCGAAATTGGGGGGGGGGGGGGGGGGGGGCTGGCTGATCTCAGAGGCCTGGAGGTGGCGTTGGTGCTAGGGCCCCTGCCAGACTCCCCAGGCAATTTGTTTTCCACCCATCTAAAAATAAATAAAAATCCAGTTGCTCCTATGGTTCATCTAATAATATCATACTTGGATGACCTCAAAAGCTGCAATCTACTAAGATACAATGAGCAAATGCAGCTGTCAGAATCTTTTTTTTTTTTTTCCCCCCTCACTATATCAATTGCCATTGTAAAACGATTTCACTCTGTGTTTTTTTTTATCTGTAACCAGGGCTTGTAAAAGCTTGGTTGGAAGCCAAGATTATTCTATCAGGGGGGTCACCATAAAGAACCACCTACTCCGTACCTTGAGCAGCAAGCCTGCATCTTGTGACCAGGGGGGAGGACTGTGTCTGCCTCTCCACCAGGCCCGCCTGTGCAATCTGGCGCATCTGCTTATGTGGCCTTGCTGGGGCCGTATAAACCACTCCAATCAATTTCTTTTTAAAAATACGTTTTTCCAGAAACTTATTACACGCTTTAGAGATATATTATGTATCTTCAGCGGCAGGAGAATTACAGGTGCAAAAGCAGCCCATTTTTTTTTTTTCCTAGCGGGCTGAGAAGGATGCTGTGTACCGGTCGCAGGGGAGTTGTAAAAATTACACTCCGACAGCAACAGGAAGGGGGGGGCAGGGAGCCCCCACAAAAGCCACCGCAATGCGAGTGGCAGAGCCAGGCAGCGCTCTAATAAATCAAGATAATTCTCTGCCTTGCCTTGAACTTAGACCCGACTACAATTCACTGGTACAGCAGGAGAAAAAAAAAAAAAATAATAATAAAAAAAAAAAAAGGTCTGTTAGTGGAATCCAGCTTTACCAGGGGGGTGGGTGGGAGGGGGGACGTGATTAGTCATTGGCCAGATTGAACCTCGATGGCATCTAAATGGTCCCACTTTATGAACCATTCATCTTCTGCTCAGACCGTGTTCATTACACCTACAACTGATGCCGAGCTACCAGCTGTAAGATACAGCCTGGTGGAAATTAATAACCTTTTTTTTTTTTTTTGGTTTCCTGCAGGACTCCTGCATATGCGAGCAGGAGCATTTATCCCTGTTTTGTTGCTATTTTGCATCCCCCCCCCCCCCCCCCAGCATCCCTGGCAGTCTTTCAATTTTCTCAAGTCTCTTAGCCTTTGCCCCCTGTTTTCGCTTTCACAACACAAACAATCCATCCTGTGCATTTAAAATTCTCTTAGCGCCCTGACATTGGGATGTAGCCTCAGAGCAGGGAGCAGTTTGCACAGAACGGGCTTGCATTTTTTTTTTTTTTATTATTAATTCCTCTAGTCCTGCTTTCCTGCTTAAAATATAGGGATCTTGAGATTACTGCTGGGTCCCTTAAAGACCATTTAGAGCACGGCAATTTTCAAAAGAAGACCTTTATTAATACCTGCTCGGGCTACTGACTGCAGGGAGGGCACAAGAGGGCCTGGCTGTGATGGAAGAGAGCCCCCCTTAGTGAAGCCAAGTCACGTGGCCCATAATTCCCCCAGCAGCCCCGGGAGCCTTCTGTAGCCCCTGCAAGGTAATGTGTTGCCATGCTTTGCAGTAACATATGATGAGATTACGGCCATGCTAAATGGCGCTTAACCACGGTCAGCAATCAATGGGAGTCTCTTTCTGAACCGGTATCGTTTTGATAGGGCTGATTCAGGATTTGGCTACCTGAGGACGGCTTATTATAGTATTAATTAAGACACAATGAGCCCCCAAACTGCGTTGTTTTGGCAGACTGCTGCACGTCGCCACCTACTTGGCCTGAGGTTTTAACGCCCATCATCACCCCTGAAGTTTATGTAATAAATATGACCTTTTTCCCCCCCCCCCCCCCCCCCCCTTCCTTGGATAATTTCTTGGTCAGCACAATTTTTTGTTCTTTTCCATTTAATTTCTCCATTGAAAACAACGTTGCCATCATGTGAATAGCAAACTATTTCAGAGCACAGTGCAACAACAAAATCTTTAATGGTGGATTTCTGCTTGTGGAATTCTCTATAACAACAAACAAGACATTTCTTTATTTGCTTTTTCTGAGTTCGTCGATGCAGCTTTTATTCTAGCTTTCCTAGCTATGTGTTCACAAATCTATACATATATTTTCCAACTCTATAGCATAAGCCCAGAGTGGACTGGGTGCATTTCTTGTTGCTGTTGATTAAAACCACTTATTCACTTTGTCTTATTTATTTATTCTATACGAAAGCAGAAACCTCACCACTCCCTCTTTTTATTCATAAAAGCTAATATTAGGGGAGAAGAATGCAGATGTTCTTATTTATAAAACACAAGGGAGAGATCCCTCATATTCATATATACCAATTCTAAACAAAAATATATCTAACATTAAGCTTGCAGAGGATTAACGTTCTCTGAATATTTGACTGATTCGGTAATAGCAAAATACAGAGATCCCTATTTTCCAAAGCTGGATAATATGAGCATGTTAGTACCCTGTGATAGCAGTGAGCTGCTGTTTTCAGTTTCCAGTTATGCCTGAATTCTACTAAATCCAGCACCCACTGAAAAGTAGTTGAACACTCACTATTATTATTACACCAGATATTTCACCATATTTTTGATCTATAGTTTGTAGGAGCAATTCTTTAAAATCATGTCAGTATTAGTAGAGGAAAAAAAAATATCACAAAGGGGGGAATCAGAGATAAATGCTTGCTTAAATGGGGATTTTCTCAGATCTTGGGCGAGTTAGCATTCCTGTGGTTGCTGCACAAGTTTCTTTTAACAATCTTTGCTCTGCAAGTGTAGATGTTTCAAAGGAACCGAGTCCCAGTTCACCAAACTGATTCTCATTTTTTTTCCATGGGGGAGGGTGGTGGTAAGAAGGAAAAATGGGTGATCTTTTCTGTGATACCAACAATTGCATCTGCCTTTAAACGGAATTTTGTGTTAAAAAACAACATGAATTAAAAAAAATCTAAATTTATATTTATTATTATTATTATTATTATTATTATTATTAATAACAATAACCCTAATTCTAACAGTAACATTACTCTCCAGACAGGACCCTAGTGACTTTGGTTTGATCTTGTGATGCAATCAGCTTTTCTCAGCCACTGACTAGGAAATGCCTTTCATTGTACTTGGCTTAATCACAGTGTTCTTTCCAGGTAAAATCAATTATAAAGATAAAATGTTAAATAATATAAAAACCTGAACATTCCACATTTGTGAATACATTTCGGGAAAGCAGATCTACACAAGGATGTAAAATGTTAATGCCCACATTTTCTTTGGCATTAAAATGTACAAATGCTCACCACCTGTTGCACCTGATAAGGCACCGCAAAATACTTCAAAATAGTAAAGGCAGAAAAATTCAAAAGTAGCTGAGCATACAAAACCATGAGAGAGTTAAAGGCTAAAATATATACTATTGAAAATTTGGATCAGCTCATGCACCCATGTCTTGCTAATACAGTCCACAAGGGAGCAACCCTGATGTGTTTCACTTTTCTTGTTTCTGAGTACAATGATTTTCCCAATGTGTTAGAAGGAGAAGTAGGATTGGAACTCACATCATCTGGTTTTCATCCCATTCTGTTAACAATTAGGCCACTCCCTTTCCCCTTCATCACGATGTGCTGATACCTGCAGAAGATATTCCTGTTATACTATAAAATATTTTGGGATACAATTTTTTGTTTCAGTCCTGCAGTTCCTCCTTTTTCCTTTTTCTTCCAGATCAGTCAGCACAATTGCTGGCATCCTGGTACTATCAGTGTTCATGCACAACTACCTGTGGTTTCTCCCTGTTTTAATAGACCCTCCCTCCCGCAGTTCTTAATACGGTCATTTACAGCATTTGTTCGGAGGCTGGGGGCCATGCATCAAGGCTTCATTCAGAACCGTCACTTGGGCATAGGCATTAAATCTGACCACTAGGTGTCGCCCATAATGACAACTCTCTCTCTCTCTCTTTCTCTCTCTGCCCCACACCCTTCCCGGTGACTGCGAATACTGCCTTCACAATGTCCCTAGCCCCAGCTGACCAGGGGTGTGGAAGATCTGATCCAAGAAGACCCTCTTGGACCAGTGCCTTTAGCTATACAGAGACCCTCTGCATAGCTAAAGGCACTGCTGGGGATACAATATATTTGAATGCTCAAGCCCAGTATCTTTCTCTGCCTCCTCGCTGCGAGGTTCTCACTTCTCAAACTCTTGAAAGACAAGTGATAACCCAGGTGGTTGAACACGAAGTTACATGACAACTCTGTAAAGTGCTAGCATGGTTAAACTACCTTTCTGCCTAACCCTGACCAATAATCACTGAACTAATTACCGCGGTCATAGCAACAGCTTCCCTATTCTTTCCTCCCTCTCTGAATAAACTCTTTCCTAACTAATTAAAAAAAAAAAAAGTATTTTCTAAAGCTGCTATACCTTTTACTCATATCACAGTGTTTTCTTTTCTTAATGTCATTATTAAAATGGTATAACATTTAATAAAGATTACATTTTAATAAAGGTCCTACTTAGACTAATCTTTCTAAATAGATGCTTAGAAACAGTTAACTGTTATTATTATTAGGGGTGTGAATCGTGCGCCCGATCGTTTTAAGGATCGGGTTCGGCTGGAGGGAGAAAAAAAATCTGATATTATATTTATTTATATTCTGCCTTTCAGGTGGGTAAAAACCTGAAATATCTTTTGCCCAGTTATTAAAATGTGCAAGAACATTCACACAAATTGTATTGATCAGATGATAAGAGAAAATCATTTCTCCACAGGAGGAAAACTGTATCTTCCAATAAATAATAATGCCTTTTGACTTTTATAGCTCGTGAGCGTAACCATTTGAGCAATACTTTTCAAACACAATAACAAAAATTAATGTTGCTTTTTGTTTCCCCAGAAATTGATGCGTTTTACTGGGCTTCTAAATTCTGAATAACAAACACAAGCAAAGCGAAAATGTTCCTCATCTGAAGATGTCCATACGAAACTACTGTTGTTTTTGAAAACCTTTCGCAACCAGACCCTTTTTTTTTCCCTCTGAAAGGAAATGAAAGGGACATCCTTGGGAGCTCAAAATGCCCCTCTGGTAAAGGGCAACGTTCAGAAAAAAATCCCCAACGATGTCAGTTTGCCCGAAAGACCCCTGACGGACTTTCCTAACGCAGTTTGCGGAGGAGTAGCTGAAAATATTCGGCACAGGAGGCGTGCTGGCCTAACACACAGACGGTAACTGTCAAACCGGCACGTGGTCGCACATGCGCGTGCATTCGTCGTCCCGCACCCAGGGACATGGCCACTTTATAACTTGCGCGTGCATGTGCACACGTGTTATAAAACAGCCTGGCCGTACGTGGATGTGCGCCAAATTTTAATTCGCCGCACGCAAGTGCGCGCAGATGCTACTACCATGTAAATCGGGGGATTTTAAAAGGGGCACATGGCAACGCCATTTCCTGTTTTACCAATTTGTCCCTAGTTCACCCAGTTAATAGGTAAGTCTTCCAAAACCCCCCCGGTTTAATAGCCTTTCTTCCCTGCAGTTCTCCCCAAACCTTAAAATCCGGCTGATCTTCCTATTTATCTTTATTTTATAACTTACACGGTATCCATAGCAGAAGTAAAGTTAGGCTGGCACACATCTCGGCCTCACGCGCCCAAAAGCCCATGCTCTGCCCAGACCGCGCCCTCATCCCACCCCTTTTTAAAAAAACTTTCAAGGTGTGTGCGCTGCGGCATTTGTGCGAATACCGGAGGGCTTTTAAAATCTGCTCGGTGCGGGCGAGCCCGACATATTTTTGCATCCCTTCATTAACGTGTGCGTTGGGCTTTTAAAAATTTAGCTTTAAGAGCATGGGACGATGATGCAGACAATGGTCAGGGATAGGAGCTCTAGAGTCACTGCTGCATGTCCTTCTAGGGCAAGTGACTTCTGTCTGGGGCCCTATTTTTCCTGGTCCAAAAAAACTGAAAATCAAAAACATTTATAGGGAAATTTTCAAACTGTCCCCACTGAGACAAAGCCCATGCCTACTTTTTCCCCTGACCTAAATATGCCCCCTGGGAATGCCTCCTGTCAAGGTGGCCAAAAAATGCATACACATGTTGTGAAAGGGCGCGCAGAATGCGAGCAGCATTGAGGATGAGCAATCTTTCAGACAGCTGATTTATGCGAGGAAAACGCTTTTTGCTCGGGGGACATCGCTTTGAAAATTGACAATCTTACATGACACTGGCATGATCAAAAGCTACGATGCCATCACATGTAAGCAACTCGGAGGTAGGAGCTTTTCCAACCGGAAATCCTGCTTTCGTCTTTCTCTTAAAAGAGGAGGAAGGGGGCTGGCCTGGTGACTCAGTGACAAGTGCTGAATATTGCCATATGGAGGATCTGGGCTTGATTTCCAAGGCTGGACCAGCCTGCTATGGTCGACCAGAGTTGGGCAGGCCATGCAGACAGCTGTTCTCAATCTTTTGGAGTCTCACTTGATGGCAACACCTAATGGGCAGACTTAGGATCCACATTAGCCATGGAGCAAGCCATGGTTTGTGGCTGCTGCTGTGATGGCTGAGGTGAATTGCTGTTAAAATTAGTGAGGTTTGGGTGGACCCTTGGACACTGTGGCAGCTGACCACGCCCACGGGGAAGTCCCGTGAGGGGCCACAGGTCAGGCTCAGCTTAGGACACACAAACACAGAGTTTGATCTTTCATTAGACAATGTGGTCAAGCCACCAGAGGTGGCAGTAGTGAGCAGCAGAAGTAGCCCGGCATGCGCTAGAACAGCGACTCCTCCGGTAGCAGTGCTGTAGTGGAACGAACTGAGAATAATGAGTACAGTGGAATAAGCAGAAAGCCCCAGTATGGAGAACCCCAGGATAGGGAGAGCAGGCCCTCGAGGAGCGAGTACCTGATCCCTGAGAGGCTTGTAGGAGATGTACTCACACAGCGGTTCCACATAGGAGATGGCACTATTTATTTATTTATTTAATTTTATATACCGGCAACCGTTTGCACATCGTGCCGGTTTACAAGTAACTTACAACAAAAGATATATAGGCGTAGCCTTTACAGAGAACGGTGTATAACATAAACGCAGTAACAGAATAAATAACTAAATAACTAAAGGGAGGGATGGAGGGGGGTAGTCGAGACAAATGGGGGGGCAGGGGGAGGGTGCAAACAGACACAGGGGGATAAGATATGAATTGGGATTCGAGGGAGAAATATGTACACTTGTTATATACAAAATTGTATGAATCATTAGAGGGGGAGGGTATTGGGTGTAGGACCTGAACGGGGGATGTTGGAGAGAGATGAGGGTTGGGCTAGCATGTTAGTTGGTGGAGCTGATGAGGAAAGGGGGTATGCTTGGAGGAAAAGCCAGGTTTTGAGTTTCTTTTTGAAAGTAGGTGTGGAGGTTTCGGTACATAGGTCAAGAGGCATAGAGTTCCAGAGGGAGGGGCCTGCAAGGGAAAGGGCTCTATTGGTGGTGGAGATGAGTCTAGTGGATTTTATGGAGGGAGGGATAAGGGTTCCACTAGCGCTGGAACGGAGGCAGGCCCTTGAGGAGCGAGTACCTGGTTCCAGGGAAATGGCTCTGAGGAGTAGATGGTAGTTGTACTCACAGATGGTGTCTGTAGCAAATTCTTCCAAGTAGAAGAGGAGATGGACACAGGCAGCGAGTCAGGGAACATGGGCCCTCGAGGAGCGAGTACTGATTTCCTGATAGCGACCTGAAAAGCAAGTGAGACTCCCTGAGGAGCGGGTACCCCATTAGCATTAAGAGTCCAATGGAAGATTGGAGAGGCAGAGTAGCTGGGTACGGACAGCGAATCCCATCCATAAGATTCCCCTTGCTAGCTCAAAGGCTAGCAAACATCGTAGGCTTTAAATATCCGGGCAGCGTGACGTCATCACAGGGGGACACCCTTGAGGTTCGTGCCAAGTAGGAAATACGAGTGAGGGCCGCATGGCGAGCACGCCCTAAGGTACCAGCAGAGCATGGCAGGAGGCAGCGCCCAAGCCAGTCCGGGGACGCCGGAGAGGACAGGCAGACGCCGCGGCAGCCAGGCGTCCATCCATAGCGAGAGGAGGTGCAAAGAAAGAAAGGTAGGCGGAGTGAAGCCGTCGGGAAGGGACGGTTGCAACAATTGCGAAGGGGATATAAAAAACAGATGAATCCCCTTCCCTCCAGGTGGTTGTAAATGAAGTCTCATGGCATAGTAGACAGGTATGGACCAGTTCCAATTGCATTACAAGATCAAAGGAGCAAGAGGAAACTGCTGGAACAACAACAACAAAAAAGATAAGGTTCTCGCAAATAGACTTTTTGTGCAATTTTCAAAACATCATGTAACTCTCCTTTTAATGAGATGCATAAAGTGATCGGAATAATTGCCTTTATGGAAGTGTCTTTCTCCCATCTTTATTTAGTGGGTTCAAAATGTTGGTCATGCAGATGGGGAAGTGGACCTGGATTGAGGCAGTTGGTAACTCCCAATTCTTCTGCAGACTGGACAGGAAGGGCAGCACCCTTCTTCCCTCCGTGAACTCTGACCCTGATACCATTCAATAGTGCTGGCACCCATAGATCATAGGCAGACAAACACAATCTCCAAATCAAACTCTTACATGCTATTTCTGGGTTTCCCAGCCAGCAACTATACACATTGTTGTAAAGGGTAAAATCACCAGTACTGAATGCTCAGAAAAAATGGGATACAGAAGTACAATCACCTGATACTTTTAAGGCAAAGTGTACCAGTCACTCAGCCTCCATATGAAAACCACTTAGATCTCACAACCACCAGTGCTCAGGAACCTACTATTCTTCTGCAGACTGGACAGGAAGGGCAGCACCCTTCTTCCCTCCGTGAACTCTGACCCTGATACCATTCAATAGTGCTGGCACCCATAGATCATAGGCAGACAAACACAATCTCCAAATCAAACTCTTACATGCTATTTCTGGGTTTCCCAGCCAGCAACTATACACATTGTTGTAAAGGGTAAAATCACCAGTACTGAATGCTCAGAAAAAATGGGATACAGAAGTACAATCACCTGATACTTTTAAGGCAAAGTGTACCAGTCACTCAGCCTCCATATGAAAACCACTTAGATCTCACAACCACCAGTGCTCAGGAACCTACGCTAGATTATTCTTTCTTATTACAAATTCTTACCCTTCCAACACCACGAGGGGCAGGCACAACCCTCCCAGATATCTCTTCAACCCCAGCCCTCTGTGATGGAATAGGGTTCATGCCCAGAACCCTTACTCAAAATTCTTTATTTATTTATTTATTTTTGTATACCGTCGTTCCATGTATAGATCACAATAGTTTACAAAGTGACACAGTTATAACTCAACAAACAAGGGGAGTTATTTTCTAACTCGTGTTATGGCCTTTTTGCACACGTGCATGGTATGATGCTAATTTGGGAAAGGGGAGGAGTTAGGGGCAGGATGTCTGTCAACGTGAGCTGGCTTTGCAAAGCCGTATTGCACAGTTTTAAGGCCAGAAATAACTACATCTTTTTCATTGGTGTTAAGCTGTGTGATATGGCTATATTGCACTTTGAACCTTTTCACAAATAGAATTTTGGGTATTTTGAGAGCTAGAGAGAGACTAGCTATAAGGGCTGTCTAGTAGTTAGGTATTTATACCTCTATAGGAGGCCCTCTTAGTAACTCGAGGTGAGGTTTAGGTAGTATTGTAGGGGTTAGGGCCCACTTTGACATGTTCTCTCAATCTAGCTTGTGAGAGTTCATCAAGCTAGGTTGAGAGAACAGTGCACAAATCTCATCTTTGTGTAAGTTTACTCACTCCGAAGGACATCAAATCTTCACAAGAATGTACTGTTCTGGTCATATGTCGCACTCTGCATGTCAGTGGCCCCTAACCCCCTACACTACTACCTAAACCTCACCTTGAGTTACTAGGTGGGGCTCCTATAGAGGTATAAATACCTAACTACTAGATGGGCCTTATAACTAGTTTCTCTCTCTCTCTCCATTTTTAAAGATGGCGCTGTCCATCCAGTGCTCCCTCCATGTGACAGGGGCTGGTCAATGGCACGGGTACCCTGTCACATGGTAAGGGCAAAGGGCCATCGGCACCATTTTGATTAGTGGCAGTCGACGGCCCGGGAGCAGGAGATCGCTCCCGGGACCCCCACTGGACCACCAGGTGCATGTAAAATGTTTTTGGGGGGTCGGAAGGGTGGGGGAAGCTAAGGGATTAATTGTAAAGGGTCGGGGTGGGTTTAGGGGTTATTTTTGTGTGCCGTTTTTCCCGCCCTCCCCCAAAACGATAAGAGAACCCCTCGAACAATTTCGTGGGGTTTTCCTATCGGTTTTGGGGAGCTCCCGATTTCTGACGATTTTGAAAATGTACAATATTTTCAATCGTCAGAAATATGATTCACATCCCTAGTTTGGAATACAGTATAGAAGTCCGCTAAAATTAGTAATGGTTTGGTTTCAACCAATGAAGTATACGCAACTTGGCATAACCAGTCTTAATTAATTTACTGATGTGCATTTTCATTGTGAGGTTCCCATCTATCTGTATACCTAAATCCCCTACTTGATTTGAGGGATTAATTTGAAAATTAAGCAGGTCTAGGGCCAGTGGTTAAAGATTTCTGCTCAGCCAAATGATTTCAGTCCTTTTAGGGTTTAATCATTTTAAGTTGTGATACTTCTTGCTGTATTGTTTTCATATAGTTATGCACTCAAAGGTGAATTTTAAGACCTGTGCACAGGAGCACACGTGCGTGTGTTTGCCGACTCATGCACATGGATGTGGCAATTTTATAACATAGCGTGTATGTGTGCACCTGTTATAAAATTGGCTATACATGAGTACATGTGCGCATGATTTTACATTGTCATGTGCATGTGCGTGTGAATGCCACCTTGATCGCAAAAGTGTGTGGGAGGGTTTTGCTAGATACGCGCACTGACGCAATTACGCATTTCCCCAGTTCATTCAGTTCACCCCAAGTAAAGGAGAGGACTTCCTAAACCCCCTAACTTGCCTCCCTTTTACCCTTTTAGCCCTGACACTTAAAACCCTGCTGACTAGCCTAGTATTTTTTCTTTTGTGTCATGACTTACACGCCGTCTGTAGCAGAAGTAAAGTTATGCGGATAGGGACCCCAGCGCATTCTGGTGTGCGTGAATCCTTATGCGCTGGTTTTATTCATGTTTCCTGGTTCTCCCATACCCTGCCCAGACCATGCCTGTGCCCTGAACCCTTTTATGAACATTTTATTTACTCTCATACCAAGAGATACATGTGTGCCTGGGCGCCTCTTAAAATCCATGTGGCACGTGCCAGGCTGATATATGCTCATATCTCCTAGCTTTGGCACGCATAAGGCTTTTAAAATTCACCCATCAGTCTTATTATTATTCTTTTACATACCGACATTCGATCTGGGATATCTCATCGGTTTACATTCAGGTGCTGGAGGTATTTCCCTATCCCCAGAGGGCTTCTGCCTTGGTCGACCATATCAGAATTCACATCCAGAAGGGACATGCAATTTCATTTTCTAGACCTACTCATGACTCCTTGGATTCTGATTGCCCCTTTGTTTCCATACTTCTCCATTCTCATAGTTCCATGACATGAAGTGCTCATTTCAGAATCCTGCTCTTCTGGCCATTTTCCTCATAGGGATGAAACATCTATTCTTCACCCCCAATTTTGGGTCATTTCCTTGGGAGGAGGTAAAAGAAACCTCTCTACTCCATGGCTCTCAGGGCCTCTTCCCACTGACTGGAGGGTCCTCAGGCCTACCAGTCCACAGGCTGGCTACTCCAGGCCATTACGTGCTGGAGGTCCCTTCCTATGCAAGCGCCATATAGAAAGGGCATGTAACGCCCCTCACCTCTGGTCTGAAGTGCCTACAGCATCATGCTATATGCAAGGAACATGACTGAACTTCCTACAATTCCTGAATCCTTTTTATAAGACGATGGCTGGACCTCCTATGACATGCACAGGTGACATTGCTTCCTGCCTAGTATAAAGGGAAGCTCAGAGCCACCTTCAAGTGCTTGCAACATGTCTCCTGCTTGTTCTGCAGTGCTAGTTGCTTCATAAGAACATAAGAGCATAAGAAATTGCCATGCTGGGTCAGACTAAGGGTATATCAAGTCCAGCATCCTGTTTCCAACAGAGGCCAAACCAGGCCACAAGAACCTGGCAATTACCCAAACACTAAGAAGATCCCATGCTACTGATGCAATTAATAGCAGTGGCTATTCCCTGTCAACTTAATTAATAACAGGTAATGGACCTCCTCCAAGAACGTATCCATGCAGCAACCAGAATTATACAGTATGAACATAGTTACATGACCATGTGCAAAAGTAAGTGCATGCTAAATGGTTGGGTTTGGGTTGTGTCTGGACATGGTTTGTGAGTACACATGTACTTTCGGAATTTATAAACAAATTACATGTCTATGTCATCAACTATGCATAGACGCTTTTACACCTGCAATTTTATTTGCCAAATTAGACCTCACTTTTCTTTTGGGATCTAGTTCTTGATGCTCTGCTAACTGGTGGAAATAGTAGATTGGTGGGAATTATTGGATAGTGTGTACAGTTCTTGATTTTTTTGGGTCATTTGGGTCTGCTGTTTGTTTGAAGTGTCCCTAATTTATTCTGTTTGTTTATTCAACATGTGTCTGAGGCTTTTTGTTTTTCTGTGTTTGGATGTCTTTCAGTGTTTGTGGCTCTGTTTAGGAGATTATGTGTGTCTGGTGTTACTGATTATACTTCTGGTGTGACTGGAGATAGGTGTGGTGTAACTGGTTGAGTGTAAGTTAATGTGTCTGGTGGTGGTAGTGGGTCTGGTTGTGATGGGTCTGGTGGTGGTGGCAGCGGATCTTCTGTAATTGTTGGAGTTGAGGTGCATCAATGAGTGCTATAAATATTTGGATCCTGTGGGAGCAACATATGCGATGGGAGAGAGAACAGAAGAGAAAAAGGAGGGATTCCATGGAGAGAGTATATAGGCCTCAAATACAGTTTTTGAATCTGTCTGAAAGGCAAGTCATGCATAGATTCAAATACAATAAGGAAACCTTACTATATCTCTGCCAGCAGTTGGAGAAGGATCTATGCTCCCAAACTCAGAAAGGCCACATCTTGCCAGTCCACCTCATATTCACCACAGCCTTGTTTTTTTTCATCACTGACACCTTCCAGACCCTTCAGGTTCATAGCTGCCAAAAGCCAGGCAGCTACCTCACTATGGGGTAGATTTTAAAAAGCATTTACTCGAGCAAAACTGGTTTTTGCTCGAGTAAATACTCGAGTAAGTGGGCTTTTCAAAATTGCTACAATATATGCCATTGAATTGTCCATAGGATTTACTCAAGTAAGTGCACTTTACTCGAGTAAATAGCTTTTGAAAATTGCTACAATAGTATGTCACATTTACATGCGTAACTCCTTTGAAAATGACCCCCTTTGTTTTTACCAATTTTTGGTTGCTTTTCTCAGGAGAACATAGTAATGTATCTTTTCTGATGAGAAACAATACCAACAGCAAGCTAAGGGTTTTCTCCCATTTAGTATATCTGATCCTATGACAGTTTTATGACATTGCTCACTTCCCATCCATTTTTGGGACAGAATAATATAAAAAATGCCATACTGGGTCAAGCCCAGCATCCTGTCTGACTGTGGCCAATCCAGGTTACAAATATACAGTAGGATCCCAAAGAATAGGTCCAATACATCTTGATCATATCCATAGATAAGCAGTGGCTTTCCCAGATCTACATTGCTCATATTGGTTTATAGATCTTTCCTCAAGGAACTTGTCTTAACCCTTTTTAAATTCAGCTACCCTAACTGCTTTTACCACTGTAAGGGTGCTTTGAGAAGGTTTTCTATGAAACCAGACTAATTTGATGGTAGTGAAGAATGAAGATAATTATAGCTCAATGAAATTGCACTGATCAGACTTGTAAAATTATCCAAGGTGCCTGAAATGCAAAAAGGTATGTTAAAGGTTAAAAGGTATGTTAAAGGTCAACATTCAGTTTCGTTTCTACCTTCTGGGCTCAATTTACAAGAAATCATGACTTACAAGAATCTGGTCTTATTAACATATATGAATAAAACTATAATGTCAACCAATTGGAAAATGTTATATAAATAAACTAACCCTTTGGTGTATAAGTTTACAATAGGTGATATATTTAACTGACTGGAACAGCTTGGGAGGTCTGAGCTACTTTGGATTGCATTGTTTGCTAAACTTCACTATGCTTCTATTATGAGATATCATATAACAAAAGATAAAAAGATTTTTCTCTTACTGGCTATTAGTATTAAGTGTTTACTAGCACCTTGAACACTTTTGGTGACCTAGATAGGATGTAGAGTGAGAAGGAGTAGGAGTGGGGAGGCAGCAAGAATCTTGCTCCCTTGTTCTTAGAGCCCCCTGTTTCTACCCCATCCTCCATATAAGAAATCCCACTGATTTGGGCATGTACAGTACCGGCAGATGTGAGTCATTTCTGTTCTATTTGGTTTTAGGTTTTGTTTAGTGTTTGTGCTTATTTAGAATAGGCTTACCTCAAGAGATATCTAGAGCATGGGGGGTTCCATAGCCTGGTTGCAGTTGATTACATTTACCACTAGACATTATCAGGTAACAGGGGCTAGTATTTGATTAGGAGAACCTAGACGCAATGTTATGTGAGATCTCAGATCTTGCTAGTGTGGAGAATGTTCAGACAGAGTATGCATGCTTATAAGTATGGGAGTGTTTTGTTGTGAGGAGCTGCCTGATTGATTGCTCATAGTGAATGAGGAATTGCTTATCTGTTTGTGTATAGTGCTTTTATAATTCTTGAATAATATATCAGCAAGCCAATTTGTGTTTAATTGTCCTTTGGAGTCTTGGTTATTTCTCCCATAAGCTCATGATAAGCTTATTCCACGGAGAGCATGGTTTATATCTGTTGTAATGCAGGATTATATTTTCATGTCTGCCTTTGCTGGCTTAGTTCAAAGTTACCTACTTTTATGTATCTCTCCCTCCTTTTTTTCTTCATGTTTCAGCACTAGCGACAATTGTAATACTTAACAGAGAAAAAAGTGGAGTGGAATATTTGTAAGATATAATGGATTTTAATATCTGTGTGTGTCAACAGGGAAATGATACTTTGAGTGTATTTAGGTATTGGATATTGTTGCAAGGTGATAATGAGGTCCATATTCACATTTAGCTGGATAATTAGGAAGTTATCCAGTTAAATTAAACTTTGGCCACTTACCCATCTAAATTCTAGCCAGATAACTATTTATATGGCAAGCATTTGACCAGTCAGGGGCACTCCAAGGGGCATTCTTGAAAGGAGCTCAGTTAGCTGGTTAAGTTGTCTGACTAACTCCGATATTCATTCTGATCAGCCCATATACCTGTCCTAAAGTTAGCTGGATAACATTATGATATTCAGGTATATATCAGGTATATTCAGGTATATATCATATAAAATATGATACCAGCATGCACATTCATGCCCAATTTCATATTGGTGCATGCATGTGCACGTGGGTGTCAGTTGTGCACGCAAGGAGGGAATTTTAGTAAGAAAAGACATGATCAATTAAGGAGCGGACTGGGAGGGCAATTCCCTACCTATCCTTACTCCCTTTCTCCTCTGACCCCTAAGCTTACCCCTATCTACCTTCATTTCTTTTATTTTTGAACTTATTTGCTCCAGGAGCAGCAGTAAGTTCTGTGCACCAGCCAGCTACTGGTGCATACTTCCCCAGGACAGGGCCTAATAGCTGCTGTCCTGGCCAGCCCTACCCTGCCCCTGCCCCCAACCCACCCCTTTTTAAAGGCCCGGCACTTCTGCGCATCCCGGGAGATATGTGCATGGACAGGCCGTTTCGAAAATGCCCTCAGCAAGTGCATGGCCTTGCCACATGTGTATCTCCTATTAATTGCACATGCCAGGCTTTGAACATTTGCCTGTATGCATATCCCAGAAATTCATGACTACCAATAATGCTTGGTAATAGTGGACAAAGGGCTGTCTAACACTGCTGTCACAGTGACAAAAATGTATTGTTCAAGGAGTATATTCTTCGCTCAGATACACTCGTGTATTGATGGTGATCAAAGAATTTCATAATAAGGTAAGAGCACACATGACCACTGAAATGGGTATAAAATACAGAATTCACTGGCAAAACTGAAAGGATGAATTAAATCATTAAAATTAGACTGACCAAAGCTGTAAAAGAAACTTGGTTACTCTGGCTAGAGGTACTTCCAGCAGTCCTGCTAACTATTATGGGTACAGCAGCCAGAAACACTAATCTGAATCCATTTGAAGTGATTACTGGGTACCCCATGCTAACACCCCCAGCTCCATGAATAAACGTGATTGATGTGATTTATATTTGCATGTACATTTATTAAAATTTGTGACTCACCTAATGCTTAAAAGGTCTAGGTGATGAACAAGAGAACAATAATAGTATAAAATGTACAAACAAAATAAAACATTTATATAAAGTAATACATTCAAATAAAAGCATAAATTCAAATGAAATAATATATTCATATGAAATTAATAATAAAATCAAATTTAAAACATAAGTGAAATTAAAAACAGGATTAAAAACAGATAATAATGACAACATAAAACAAATATAGTTAACTTCATTTTACTTTAATTTATAAGACAAATTGAACAGATACGTTTTGATTTGTTTTCTGAAATTTTTGAAAGAGTCATATTGTCTGATGTCAATTGGAAAGTAATTCCAGAGAGATGGCCCTGCAATGGAAAAGCACATTTGTGAGTTATATGGAGTCATTCAACCTTAGGAGAGGGCACCTCATGTAGGCCATGCTGGAAGGAGTGGAGAGCTCTTGTAGGTTGATAAAATTTCAGTATAACATTAGCCCAATGACACGTTTGTTCATTAAGTAGTTTAAAAATGAGCATAGCAATCTTATATTTGACTCACTCATTAATGGAAAGCCAGTGCAGGTCAATCAATGTTGATGTGGTATGTTCATTTGATTTTAAAGCTGCCAACAAGCATGTAGCTGAGTTAAGGAGCAACTGTAGTGGACGCAGTGATGACTAAGAAAGACCAGTGTATATACTATTGCAATAGTCGATGATAGGAAATATGGAGGCTTGGAGAACTGTATGGAATTCAGGAGGATGCATTAGATTTTTAAGACCTGCCAGAATATGAAGCCTATAAAAACCCTGGGTAATGACTTGGCTAATCTGGGGGCGAAAAGAAGGTTATATTATCGAGGATGATGCCGAGAATCTTGATTTGTTCTTTAATTGGGAATGTAGTGTTGTTCAAAGTGACAGTCTTTTCCTTAAAAGAGAAGTATGAATGACAAGAAATTCTGTTTTGGATATATTTAATGATAATTTGTTGTGTGTCAACCATTTAGTTATTGCAGAGAGACAGATGTCTAAATGTTTCAAGGTATCATTCCTTGAGGGGAGAATGTGAATGGCAAACTGAATGTCATCAGCATAGAGTTTGTAGCAGTCAGTTAAGGAAGAAATCATTTTGCAAATGGGAACTAAATATATGTTGAAAAGAGTGGAAGAAAGTGCAGAACCCTGTGGATGCCAGTTGTAATGTTGGAGAAGCTAGAAAATTCGCCTTTGAATTTAATGAATTGAGAGCATTGAGAAAGATAAGATTGAAACCAATTAAGAACATTACCAGAAAGTCAACATTCCTGTAACCAAAAGATTAAAATGTTATGGTCAACAGTATCAAAAGCTGCTGTGATGTCTAAAGAAATCAAAAGAAATTGCTGACCAGAATCTATTCCACGCCTAAGGGTATCTGTAAGACAAAGCAATAAGATCTCGGCATTCTAAAATAGTAGTGAGATATGTCTGCATTTTTTGCGTATCGCAACAGCAGAATCAGTGTTTTAGCTTACAGGTTTCTTTACCACATTCCCAGTAGATGTGTATACTTATGTCACCCGGCTACTTTGAATATAAATGCTATGGGGTAGATTTTCAAAGGGGTACACACGTAAGATACACGTGTACCCCCCGAAAACCTACCCCAAACCCCCCCCTGCGCGCGCCGAACCTATTTTGCATAGGCTCGGTGGCGCGTGGAAGCCTTGGGACGCGCGTAAGTCCCGGGGCTTGCAAAAAGGGGCGGTCGGGGGCGTGGCCAGGGGGTGAGGTTAAGGATGGGGCGTGTGGGCGGTCCGGGGGCGTGGCCGAGTGCCCCGACACAGCGGCCTGTGTGGGGGCCTGCTGCGCCGGCGCATGTAAGTTACTACTGCAGTAGTAACTTTTCCGATAAAGGTGGTGGGGGGGTCTAGATAGGGCCAGGGGGGTGGGTTAGGTAGGGGAAGGGAAGGTGCGAAGGTGCCCTCCGAGGTGTCCCTCCGAGGCTGCTCCGATTTCGGAGCGGCCTCGGAGGGAACGGGCAGCACGCTCAGGGCTCGGCGCGCGCAAGTTGACAAATGTGCACCCCCTTGTGCGTGCCGACCCCAGATTTTATAAGATACGCGCGGCTATGCGCTTATCTTATAAAATCCAGCGTACTTTTGTTCGCGCCTGATGCGCAAACAAAAGTATGCGCGCGCTCTCTTTTAAAATGTACCCCTATGTGAATATTACTGAGTCTTTAATAAGAGAGTCGGGTTATTATTGTCTTGCAATTCTTCTTATCACAGCACTAATACAGCCGCCATGATTAAAGCACCTGTTCTATTGAAAATTGGTATGACATGTCGGCGTTTTTGGCATTTTATAACTGTAGATTCAGTGTTTCAATCTATAGGCATTTTTTACCACGGTCCAGATTTTTTTACCACGGTCATCAGTAATTTTTACACTTACAATACCCGGCTACTTTGATATTTTTTTGTTATGTGCATACTATTGAGTCTTTAAAAGAGAGTCATTTCATTAATGTCTTCCATATCACAGCACCAGTATTAGTACAATTACTTTGTCTAAAGCATTTTATTTTTCATCCTTTATTTGCAAAGTATGCAATATGACCATAGGAAGAGTATGAACGTTTTTTTGAAAAATTATTATTTCACATTTTTTAAAAAAATATATTTTTTATATTTGTACTATTACAGTTTGTTTTAACCAATATTTTCGGTACATTAACAATAGTTTTTATTCATAAATATTAATTTAGTTTTTTTCAGACACATTTATTACAGCCTTCGGTCCCAGTACATACAGGCATTTTGAAGCCACTCTCTTTATAAGATTGACAACTTCTTTTGGCGCGGTTTTTGATCTATTTAAATGGGGTATTGGCACAATAGGATTTTAAATTTACCTTGTGTACGCGATCAGAGACCATACGCATTGTGATTCATTTAGCAGTAAGTATTCTGAATGTCAATATTGTTTTTTTAGGTTTCCACATCAAATATTTTCGTTGTTTGGTTTAAATTGACAGTGGTTGGTTTACATGCTGGTATATGGTGTCATTTTTAATGTTTTGTGCATTGCCTACAGATATCCGAGTTTAATTACAGTAGCTTATTCTGAATTTAGTACATTCTGTATTTTAATGGCAGCCTAATAAGAACGGCTGGTGTCGGCATTCTAGTAGTGAGATATATTTGCATTTTTGGCGTATTGCAACTGCAGAATCAGTGTTTCAATTTACAGGTTCTTTACCACGTTCCCAGTAGATGTTTAGATGATTAAAGCACCGGTTTTATTTAAAAGTGGTATGACATGTCGGCATTTTTGGCGTTTTGTAACTGTAGAGTCATTGTTTCAATTTATAGGCATTTTTTTACTACGGTTCTCAGTAATTGTTCACACTTACAATACCCAGCCACTTTGATTACATATTATTGAGTCTTTAAAAGAGAGTCAATTCATTAATGTTTTCCATATCACAGCACCAGTATTAGTACAATCACTTTGTCTAAAGCATTTTATTTTTCATTCTTCATTTTTTATGTTTATTTTTTCAATTTTTTTTTCCAGTAATTTGAATTGCTTCATTTATTATTTTTCTAATCCGTCTCCATAAATCTGGTTTGCTGTACGTTTGTATTTTTCCAGTTGCTTTAAATTCCTGGTTAATTATTTGTTTATTTATCGGTTTACAGAACTTCAGACTAACAGACATTTGGTGCAATCATGCCAAGAATATATTTTTTGAGATATAAATAGAGCACACTAATATACACAGGTAAAAATGTTGATATGACTTAATAAGTTAATATTTTAATTTTTTAACTGCTCTTTTATGTGTAATTTATGGTTCTATTGTTTCTTGTGGTACCTTTCATATGGTAAATATTATTTTATGTCGCATATTTATTATTTTTAGCCCCTGAGGCAGCCCAAAGCAGGGTGAAACTTGGCCTGAGTCAGGCATTTGAATGAATTGATGTCTCCATCCAAATACACTTGGGACTACTTTGGCATCTAATCCACTTTGTTGCCCTAAAGAAATCAAAAGAAATTGCTGATCAGAATCCATTCCACGCCTAAGGGTATCTGTAAGACAAAGCAATAAGATCTCAGTGCTAAGGGGTTGCCAAAAACCATATTGGAGAAGATATGAAAGATCAAATTTCTCAAGGTGACTATTTAATTGATCTAGGACTACAGATTCAAGAATTTTAGAGAGGAAAGGTAATGATGAGATAGGTCTGTAATTATTTGGGTCAGTAAGAACCAGGTTTCTTTCTTTGAGAAGAGGAAGAATTTTCACTTTTTTAAGACTGGGTGGGATATTGCCTTTGTTGAGAGAGGTTTATCAATTTGGATAAAATGGGGGCTAATATATTTCTTCAGGCTTTAAAAATAGAAGAGGAACAAAGAAATAGCGGGCATAAGGTGACATTTGATTTAGTAATAAATGCCTCAACTTCTGTATATGACACATGTTCAAAGTTCTCCCAGTGAACAGAAATAGAAGACGAAGGATCAGAGTACCAATTCGGTACTGCAGAAAAAGACATACATAATTTTTGAATCTTAATATTGAAAAATATGATAAAAGACTCAGCAGAAGGGGAATCAATGGGAGTCCTTTGTTTCAATTAACAGACTCATTGATTTCATATTGCAAAGTAATAACTGAAGTTATTTCTAAGACTTCCCAATAGATTAGTGCTGCATTGCCAAGATCACAAGCTGACATCACACATGGAATACAACCCGTGATGCTGTCTTGATCAGAAACTTTCTTTGGGGAATCAATCTTGAATCACGCTGGGGAATCAATCTTGAATCACATGCTAAAGCTTGCATCTCAGTGCTAGGCCAAGAAGTACACAACTGCATTGATCAAGACAAGAAACAGATAACTCCATTGACAAGGATGAGAAGTAGATGGGTTCCATGGGCATAATAATCCCCCTCCTCAACCTATTGCCTTATACAATAATTTAAGTTTAAAGCCCCCACTATGGCATTCCTGTATGTTGTTTGTAAGCTAATAATATCAAAAACAGAAGGTATCACCAGTATATTTTTTATCGCTTAACAATATATGCAAAAGCCCAAATGTATGTAGGCCCCTTACTTACAGAGTCTGTATTGTGTAACAGACACTATTTTTGTATAGGGTCACCTTGCTTTAATTTAAATTAATCATCAATAGTCCATTTTTTGTTAGAAATTTTTTCATTATAGTAAAAACTAATGTCACACACTCCAAGAAAGGGGACACAAATACTCATCTACTCCGTAGTAGTAGTAGTTCACCCGACACAGCTGTGTTTCGGACGAGGCCGTCCTGCTTCAGGGGGTGTCCTTCAAAATTGCTTTTTTGAGAGCATCGTAGGGAAGCCTTGTAATTCCTTGGAATCGCATCTTCTTAGTAATCCATGGCAGCCCCGTTGGACTGCATCTCCAGTCCAACGGGGCTGCCATGGATTACTAAGAAGATGCGATTCCAAGGAATTACAAGGCTTCCCTACGATGCTCTCAAAAAAGCAATTTTGAAGGACACCCCCTGAAGCAGGACGGCCTCGTCCGAAACACAGCTGTGTCGGGTGAACTACTACTACTACGCAGTAGATGAGTATTTGTGTCCCCTTTCTTGGAGTGTGTGACATTATTTTTTACTATAATGAAAAAATTTCTAACAAAAAATGGACTATTGATGATTAATTTAAATTAAAGCAAGGTGACCCTATACAAAAATAGTGTCTGTTACACAATACAGACTCTGTAAGTAAGGGGCCTACATACATTTGGGCTTTTGCATATATTGTTAAGCGATAAAAAATATACTGGTGATACCTTCTGTTTTTGATATTGTTGGTAGACTATTCGGTACACTGGAGTACAGTGGATGTGGGTTATTTTGTTGGGTTTGTAAGCTAATGCCAGAAGTCTAAGAAGTAAGATGCAAGAATTAAACTGTATAGCAGTGAATGATGACATAGACTTAATTGGCATCTCAGAGACATGGTAAAAGGAGGATAACCAATGGGACAGTGCTAAACCAGGGTACAAGTTATATTGCAATGACAGAGAGGAGCACCCGGGAGGCGGTGTAATGCTATATGTCTGGGATGGCATAGAGGTAGATCTTAAAACAGTACGCGTGTGTACTTTTGTTGGCGCAACCGGTGCCAACAAAAGTATGCCGGATTTTATAAGATACACACGTAGCCGCGTATATCTTATAAAATCCGGGGTCGGCGCGTGCAAGGCTGCGCAAAATCAGCAGCCTGCGCACGCCGAGCCGTGCAGCCTGCCTCCGTTCCCTCCGAGGCCGCTCTGAAATCGGAGCGGCCTCGGAGGGAACTTTCCTTCCGCGTCCCCCCACCTTCACCTCCCTTCCCATATCTACCCCACCCCCCAGCCCTACCTAAATCCCCCCTACCTTTTGTTGTGCAAGTTACGCCTGCTTGAAGCAGGCGTCTTGCCTGCACCGCCTCGGCATCCCCCGGCACAGGCCACAGTGCCGGAGGACTCGGGACCGCCCCCTGCCCGCCCCCGAACCATCACCATGCCCCCGGACACGTCCCCAGGACATGCCCCCGGACTGCTGACATGCCCCAGGACACACCCCCTCCCGCCCCCTTTACAAAGCCCTGGGACTTACATGCCTCCCGGGGCTTTGCGCACGCTGGCGGCCTATGCAAAATAGGCCGCCAGCGTGCGAGGGCCCTGCGCGTGTAAATCTGGCAGGATTTACGTGCGCAGGGCTTTTAAAATCTAGCCCATAGAGTCTAACAGGATAAACATCCTGCATGAGACTAAATGCACAATCAAATCTTTATGGGTAGAAATCCCTTGTGTGTTGGGGAAGACTCTAGTGATAGGAGTATACTACCGTCCACCTGGCCAAGATGGTAAGATGGACAGTGAAATGCTAAGAGAAATTAGGGAAGCTAACCAAATTGCTAGTGCGGTAATAATGGGAGATTTCAATATTGACTGGGTAAATGTATCATCAGGACATGCTAAGGAGATAAAATTCCTGGATGGAATAAATGACAGTTTTATGGAACAATCGGTTCAGGAATCAATGAGAGAGGGAGCAATTTTAGATCTAATTCTCAGTGGAACATAGGATTTGGTGAGAGAGGTAACGGTGGTAGGGCTGCTTGGCATTAGTGATCATAATATGATCAAATTTGAATTAATGACTGGAAGGGGGACAGTAAGGAAATCCACGGCTCTAGTGCTGAACTTTCAAAAGGAGAACTTTGATAAAATGAGAAAAATAGAATAAAACTGAAAGGAGCAGCTACAAAGGTAAAAAATGATCAAGAGGCATGGTCATTGTTAAAAAATACCATCCTAGAAGCACAGCCCAGATGTATTCCATACATTAAGAAAGGTGGAAGGAAGGCAAAACGATTACCAGCATGGTTAAAAGGTGAGGTGAAAGAAGCTATTTTAACCAAAAGATCTTCTTTCAAAAATTGGAAGAATCCAATAGAAGAAAATAGGATAATGCATAAGCGTTGGCAAGTTAAATGTAAGACATTGATAAGACAGGCTAAGAGAATTTGAAAAGAAGTTGGCGGTAGAGGCAAAATCTCACAGTAAAAACCTTTTAAAATATATCCAAAGCAGAAAGCCTGTGAGGGAGTCAGTTGGACCATTAGATGATAGAGGAGTTAAATGGGTACTTAGAGAGGATAAGGCCATCGCAAAAAAGATTAAATTATTTCTTTGCTTCGGTGTGTACTGAAGAGGATGTTGGGGAGATATCCGTATTGGAGAAGGTTTTCATGGGTAATAATTCAGATGGACTGAACCAAATCACTGTTAAACTAGATGTGGTAGTAAATCACCTGGACTGGATGGTATACAACCCAGGGCTCTGAAGGAACTAAAAAATGAAATTTCAGATCTATTAGTAAAAAATTTGTAACCTATCATTAAATTTATCCATTGTACCTGAAGACTGGAGGGTGGCTAATGTAACCCCAATATTTAAAAAGGGCTCCAGGGATGATCCGGGAAACTAAAGACCAGTTAGCCTGACTTCAGTGCCAGAAAAAATAGTGGAAAGTGTTCAAAATATCAAAATCACAGAACAGATAGAAAGACATGGTTTAATGGAACAAAGTCAACATGGCTTTACTCAAGGCAAATCTTGCCTCACAAATCTGCTTCATTTTTTTGAAGGAGTTAATAAACATGTAAATAAAGGTGAACCGGTAGATGTAGTGTATTTGGATTTTCAGAAGACGTTTGACAAAGTTCCTCGTGAGAGGCTTCTACGAAAAGTAAAAAGTCATGGGATAGAAGGCGATGTCCTTTCATGGATTAAAAACTGGCTAAAAGACAGAAAACAGAGAGTAAGATTAAATGGACAATTTTCTCAGTGGAAGGGAGTGGGCAGTGGAGTGCCTCAGGTATCTGTTTTGGGACCCGTACTTTTCAATATATTTATAAATGATCTGGAAAGAAATACGATGAGTGAGATAATCAAATTTGCAGATAATACAAAATTGTTCAAAGTAGTTAAATCACAAGCAGATTGTGATAAATTGCAGAAAGACCTTGTGAAACTGGAAAATTGGGCATGTTCTTATGTTCTTAAAATGGCAGATGAAATTTAATGTGGATACGTACAAGGTGATGCATATAGGGAAAAATAACCCATGCTATAGTTACACAATGTTAGGTTCCATATTAGGAGCTATCATCCAAGAAAGAGATCTAGGTGTCATAGTGGATAACACATTGAAATTGTCAGTTCAGTGTGCTGCAGCAGTCAAAAAAGCAAACAGAATGTTGAGAATTATTAGATAGGGAATAGTGAATAAAACAGAAAATGTCATAACGCCTCTGTATCACTCCATGGTGAGACTACACCTTGAATACTGTGTACAATTCTGGTCGCCGCATCACAAAAAAGATATAGTTGCGATGGAGAAGGTACAGAGAAGGGCTACCAAAATGATAAGGGGGATGGAACAGCTCCCCTATGAGGAAAGACTAAAGAGATTAGGACTTTTCAGCTTGGAGAAGAGATGGCTGAGGGGGAATATGATAGAGGTGTTTAAAATCTTGAGAGGTTTAGAACGGGTAAATGTGAATCGGTTATTTAATCTTTTGGATAATAGAAGGACTAGGGGGCACTCCATGAAGTTAGCATGGGGCACATTTAAAACTAATCAGAGAAAGTTCTTTTTCACTCAATGCACAATTAAACTATGGAATTTGTTCCCAGGAGATGTGGTTAGTGCAGTTAGTGTAGCTGGGTTTAAAAAAGGACTGAATAAGTTCTTGGAGGAGAAGTCCTTTTCCTGCCATTAATTAAGTTGACTTAGAAAATAGCCATTGTTATTACTAGCAACAGTAAAATGGGATAGACTTAGGCCTGGATTATCCATTCTCACAGAGAATGGTGAATCCAGCGGTAACGGGGGGCGGGGGGGGTGAAGGGGGGGCGGGCCTGGAAAGCCGGCCGCGATCGCGCCACCGCGGTGTTATCGCTGCTGGCTTTCACACCCTATAGCACCAGCGTGAAAGGTGGTGCTATTGGGTGTGCTACTGGCGACGATAACGTAACTTACCTTATCGCCGCCAGCGAAGATACCGCCACGTCCGCCTCCTCGCCGCCCCTACTTTTCCCCTCCCTGCCCCGACTCTTTCCCGATTCCACCCCCTTTTAGCGTGCGATAGGTTTAGAAAATGACCCCCTTAGTTTTTGGGAACTTGCCAGGTTCTTATGGCCTGGATTGGCCACTGTTGGAGACAGGATGCTGGGCTTGATGGACCCTTGGTTTGACCCAGTATGGCATTTTCTTATGTTCTTATGTTCTCTAAATGCCATTAAAAGTCTGCATGCTGTGGAATACCTTGTATACATATAGGACAATTTTCAGACAACCAGCATGAATGTGTAAATTGCTCTTTGCCTACATTAATGACTGAAAATTGTCCTATCCATGGATAACTAAATTATGTTTCTAACATCAGACTAGCATTTATATATCCAGAATACGCCCTGGTTTGTCTTAAAGTGTACATTGCTTAGGAAGGTCTTATTGTAAGATCTATAAAGTAATTTATAAATGCCTTAAATAAGTAAATAAATACAAGATGATCCTACTTTTAGGATCACTGCTTGTACATTTTTCTAACATCAACCTACCGTAAACCCAACGATGTCAGAAATTAGAACCACTGCTCAGTACAGCTTTATAGAAATGTGCTAGGGAAAAAAAAATGAATTTCAGTTTGTTTTTTTCATGTTCTTTCAAGTTCACATTTCACTTCCTTTAATATATACTTTATTTTGCTTACATTAACTTATAAAATACCCCCCCCCCCCGCCAAAAAAAAGAAATGGTTCTCCTGACCTCCCTCACACCATACTTACCCCTTCTATGTGTGTGTGTGGGGGGGGAGGGGGAGGGGAGGGGTTCTGATGTAGGAAGAGGCAGGGGCATCCCCAGCCATTCTTGTCCTGCTGGCTTTGATTGGAAAATGGCAACGATCGACCCCGAGACCAGCAGCATTTTCTTTTACAGCCAGGGGGATGAGGAGGATGCTTTGATGGGTTGGGGAGTGAGGAGAAATCTCACATCTTTTTTTTTTTCCTCCTTTGACTTTCTCAAACAAATGTCAATAAAGAGAGAGAATGCGGGGGGTTGGGGGTGTCTTATTTTCCCTTATAAATGAAGCCCATTCTAAGTGTTTTTGTCACTTTTTTTTTTTCCATTTCATTTAAAAATGAATGCACATCCCTATAACCTTATGCTACTAAAATTTCAAGGCATCAAAATACAAATACACACCATCAAGTCGTGTGTGAGGCTGGGTCACAGCGAGAGATATTCTGAACAAAGCTAATGAAAAATAAAGGGAAATCTGAATGTAGATTTCTATGCAGGACTTTTTAAACATATATAACCACATTATCTTGTGACATTTCTCAATGCTTAACAATAAATACCATTAAAGGATTTATCTCACAATAAAAAGAATGAATTACATTTACATTTTTTTTGTCCTAAAAAGGGAAAAGTTTCTCAGCTGCATTCAAGTACAGTAATGCATTGTGTATCGTTGCCACAAAATCATTAGCTTCTGACGTGTCCTCATTTTTAACCCAAACTTACCCGTTTGTGTAGTCTTGCCATTACGTCACTGTGTATGATGGTAAAAATTAGAAATTCTTTATTATCACCACAGCTCTCTGGCACCATTGGCCATGATCCCAGGAGAAAGGCCAAGAAAAGAGCGGACAGAGAGGATTAATTAACATCTAACCCAATAAGATTGATCCCTCCAAGACACGGCTGTGATATGTTGGGAGGACAGTGCTGGGGAAAGAAATACTGCCACTACCTATCATGTTTCTGTGGCTATAAGACTGTACTCTGAGATTACTAAATAAAAAATAAACATCTTTATGATTGCTTCTCATGAAATAAAATATTTCTGCATTAAAATTCCAATTTCTGGTATTGACAGAAGTATCCCATAGTTTGCAAAATTTTCATCAGCTTTAAAGGACAGCAATTCATGTTTAGAAGGTTGGGAACTACAAGTATTCTCTTTTGGGACTGGAGAATGTCAGTCCTTTATTTAGCTACATGCAAAAAGCATAAGCTGCTAATGAGAAAGCAGTGGACCACCTACTGTTATGGCCGTCGGTCACAGACGGCTGTGACCGTATCTACTCATATCTTGCACTGTCCTGCTTTCTGCTCCGGGCCTGCTCGCGGTGCGGGCTAGTCTCTGCCGGCACGTTCCCTGTGGCTCCTCGTGGTGGTCTGGACGCTGCCATTCTCCACGCCGACTCCGGGCCTTACTTCAGTGGGAACTTCGGGGGCATCCTGGATTGATGATGTCATTGCATCAGAGTACTTAAGCTCCACCTTTTCCATCAGCTAGCTGACTTGGCAATGAGTTCCACTACTTCTCTACGAGCTCCTGTCTCTGCCGTTCCTGGTGTGATGCTATCGGATACCTTGGACTCTGGACCTGCCTGGTATCCGCTCCTCAGATACCAGGATACCAGGCACTCTACGGGGACCTGGTCTCCTGGCTTCCCTCGCTGCTCAGGCTAGCCCTGTGCCCTACAGTAAGTCCTATCCTGCTGGCTCCCTGCTCCTCAGGGCCCTCTGGGAACACCTTCACCACTTGGGAGTTCTACCTTTGTGCTTCCCCGCTCCTCGGGGAAGTGCCTACATTCTTTCCTGTGACGTTTACGCTTGGGACTATCAGTGCTTTCCTGCTCCTCGGGGCAGTACCCTTGACTCTGCTACCGGCACTACCGGTGCCTCCTGCTCCTCGGGTCTGCCCTACGTCATTCACTGGAGTCCTGACTTGGGCTTCCCCACTCCGCAGGTTGGCCTATGTCATCGCACCAAGTGCCTCCTTCTCTGTGCAGCTCCACCACTAGGGGTTGTCTCTCTGGAATACCCCCTGTACGTCCTGTGTCGCCCTCTGCGGGCCTGCCTAGCACCATATCCTCCCGAGGTCTCTGCCCAGGTACTGACCTCCAGCCTGTACTATGAACTGTGGGAGTCCCTTCCTGCTGTGTCTCAGCCCCGCTCCTTGGGACCACTCCACAGTCTCTCCCAAGAATCCTCTACTGTGCCAGACCTCGCCTCCCGACGGTGTAGACCTGTGGGGGCCCCTCCCCACAGGTAGTAACAACACTCACCTTGGGCCAAGGGCCCACATACCCACAAACCATTACACTTACAACAATCAACCATAATATGATTCATATTTATCAAAGAAGGGAAGATAAATAGCCTGCTCAGCAAGCAAAGTCGGTTATTTCTTCAAGTGGCTTAATTCTTCTATATAGTAATTCATTTTGGGGGGAGATCCGGAGTGAAGTGAATTGTCTCTGTGAGATGGGAAAGCCCTAAATGCAATGCAAATCAGTGCATTGGGAGTTATTGTGTGCTCCATTAGTAGAGAATGAGGTTGAATTTGGGTTACAATCTTGAGAGGATCAATTACAGTCAGGATTCCATTACAAGAACCACAGAGTTTATAGTTCCTCTGAAAATGAAATATTTAAGTTTGCAATTACTAACAATAATTGATGGGCTTACATATTGATGTTCTACATATTGGCCAGAGTAAAGCATTCATTCACAATGGCTTCGCTAATTAATCATTTTCCTTTGTGGTGGCAGAAACCACCATCGTATGGAGGTGCAGGATGATTTCTTGTGACATAAATACATCACAACTGACTTCTCCACACAGAATCTCTTCCGCCACTAATCTCATTTCTCTAAAATATTGAGATCCTTGCATTGTATAATCTACAATGGGTACAATTTGACTTAGCTTGACTTCAACAGTAAAAAATGATTAATTGATTACTATGTCCATACTTCTAGATTACTTATGAAAAGGTTAAATAGGAATGGATCTAGTATATATGATTAAGTCACATCCCTGGGCTTTATACTGCCCAGCTGTGCACATAGGGAGAGTGAGTGGTATTGTCCAGGGCGACAAGCTTGTGTAACCAACAGCTAATTGGTATCCTTTCCTAGAGTAGTGTAGGAGGGGAACTGGATTGACTTGGTGCTGAGAATGATTCTTATCTGCCAGCATCTACTATGGTACAATTATCATTGCCCACAATATATCACTGAAACTCATTTCCCTTGATCACTGTACATCAGAGATTATTGTTGAGCTAATTTTTGAAATAAAGGTGAATTAAATCCTCCATGATTTTTTTTTAAACTGGCACAACAGTCTTTAATGTTGTAATCTGTTGGTTTTAGCAGTCTAAGAGGCCATTGTCCTAATGCATTCTAATGCTTTTCCTAGCATTAACGTGTTAAAAATTCTGCTAGCATGTGCCGTCCAGCTTTTCCACATTAACAATGTTATAACACATGTTAATTAGCTTGCAAGAGTTTAACCAAAATCTATGTTAATGAAGCAATGAGACGCAAACTAGCTCATTACTTATTAGCGCATAGAAAAGTAATGCATGTTAAAACTCACAAATGTGAACACAAACCCATTAACACTAAAAAGTAACACCTCAAGGAGGTTAAGTTTTTATAATAACACCTGTGTTAATGCGCTAACTTCAGTGCTAGTAAAGTAACATAAAACTAATTTGCATGTCATTAATATGGGCTGTTAACGTGAACTAATTATATGTTATACATATGATGTTAACATAGTTTAGTATGCTTGCATTGTTTCTTATATCTGGTGATTTGCTTATGGTTTCTTATATCTGGTGATTTGCTTATGTTTATATTATCTAATAACCTAATGGCTTTAGGTTGACAGAACCTATGACTTCTGAATCCATGTTGATTCCTGCTAATTCCTGCTAATTGTCTCTTCATCTTCCTTTATAATATCCTTAATATCTTTCCCAGAATGGAAGTCATGCATACTGGTCTGTAATTATCTGCTTCTGTTGTAGTACTCTTTATGCAAAAATTAACTATTGAATTTGGCACCACTTCTCTGGAAATATATGTCCTTGACCATTGATTAGTGGCATTTTGCCAATATTTACCAAATAAGGAGTATGCAAAATACATTTTTTGCTTTGGAAATTTCATAAGAAAGTAGCACTTGTGAGAACTTTTGATATGGGATGTAATGTCTGGAGGTACAGACTTGGTTTAAACTTCCTTACCATTTGTGGCTCCAGACTGAGTTTTCTAGCTTGCCAGTGTGTTATGTGGAAGGTTCTGACGTCATCAAGATGGTCCTTTTTTCTCCATAAATTTCAGCTGGCTGCAGTGCGTAGCCGCCGGTGTGCAGCCAAAGCCGCACGCCAAAGGAGTGAGCCTCTGGGAGAGATTTTCTTGGGAGACCTTTTGCACGACATGACGTGTTTGTGAGAACTCACCAATGCCAGCTGCATTGTTTTGCCTCAGTGTTTGGTGAATAGGAAAAAGAGAAAGGGAACCATACAAACTTTCTCAGCCAGGTCTATGGAATCCCATCTATGACTCAGCCAACCATTAAAAAGTTACTTGCTGAATTCCAATACAGATAATTTGCCAGTGTCTGCTCATCTTGGCTTTAATCATGCCACTTTAGAAGGGACTATTATTTCTCTAAGCACCAATGTACATACTTCTCCCAACATTATGTCTGTCCCACTGACTGGATCTTTGAGTCCTCTTTCTCTGGCAATATTGCTGTGAGAGCTGGTCTTGGTGATTAAACTGATCTTGTTCATTTGGATTCAAGAAGGGTTGAAGATGGGGTACAAGCTGTTAAACCTCATTTTTCCCTTCTTGAGGGCATCTCCCAAGTTACATTAGAGACATTGTAGAATGCTATCAAAAGGGTTGTAGAAATCTGTCTGCCAAAATAGAGTGTTATATCTGGTAGTAAAGATCTACAAGGTCAAATTGATTCACATTGAGACTCTTCAGACTCATACTGATAAAATTGCTGGTCATGAGGAACAATGCAAGATGCTCCATGACTGTGAGCTAACTATGATAAAAGATAAAGATTATTTACGTCGAAGAAAATCTTCTTAGAAGGATGAATTTGTGCATTTTAAATTTTCCCAAAAATTAATAAAATTGTATTAATATATTAAAAATATCTTCTGACTCAATCCCTTAGATTAAGAACATAAGAAAATGCCATACTAGATCAGACCAAGGGTCCATCAAGCCCAGTATCCTGTTTCCAACAGTGGCCAATCCAGGTCATAAGAACCTGGCAAGTACCCAAAAACTAAGTCTATTCCATGTAACCATTGCTAATGGCAGTGGCTATTCTCTGACGGGCGGATTTTAAAAGCCCTGCCGGCGCGCGCAGAGCCCCGGGATGCGCGTAAGTCCCGAGGTTTTTTTAAGGGGGCATGTCAGGGCGGGGCCGAATGACGCAGCTTTTCGGGGGCGGGACGTGACATTTCGGGGGTGGGACCGGGGGTGTGGTGCCAGCTCGGGGGCGTGGTCCAAGCCTCCGGACCAGCCCCCGGGTCGGATGACGACGTGCCAGCAGTCCACTGGTGCGCGTAGATTTACGTCTGCTTCTAGGGACAAAGGTAAGGGGGGGGGTTTAGATAGGGCCGGGGGGTGGGTTAGATAGGGGAAGGGAGGGGAAGGTGAGGGGAGGGCGAAAGAAAGTTCCCTCCGAGGCCGCTCTGATTTCGAGGCTCCGAGGGGCCTTGTTTGTGCCTGCTGCACGAACCAAAGTACGCGATCGCGCTTTTTAAAAAAATCTACCCCCAAGTGAACTTAATAGCAGGTAATGGATTTCTCCTCCAAGAACTTATCCAATCCTTTTTTAAACACAGCTATACTAACCACATCCTCTGGCAACAAATTCCAGAGTTTAATTGTGCATTGAGTAAAAAAGAACTTTCTCCAATTAGTTTTAAATGTGCCCCATGCTAACTTCATGGAGTGCCCCCTAGTCTTTCTACTATCTGAAAGAGTAAATAACCAATTCACATCTACCCATTCTAGACCTCTCATAATTTTAAACACCTCTATCATATCCCCCCTCAGCCGTCTCTTCTCCAAGCTGAAAAGTCCTAACCTCTAGTCTTTCCTCATAGGGGAGCTGTTCCATTCTCCTTATCATTTTGGTAGCCCTTCTCTGTACCTTCTCTATCGCATTTATATCTTTTTTGAGATGTGGTGACCAGAATTGTACACAGATTTCAAGGTGCGGTCTCACCATGGAGCAATACAGAGGCATTATGACATTTTCCGTTTTATTCACCATTCCCTTTCTAATAATTCCCAACATTCTGTTTGCTTTTTTGACTGCCGCAGCAAACTGAATGGACGATTTCAATGTGTTATCCACTATGATGCCTAGATCTCTTTCTTGGGTTGTAGCACCTAATATGGAACCCAACATTGTGTAATTATAGCATGGGTTAGTTTTCCCTATATGCATCACCTTGCACTTATCCACATTAAATTTCATCTGCCATTTGGATGCCCAATTTTCCAGTCTCACAAGGTCCTCCTATAATGTATCACAATCTGCTTGTGATTTAACTACTCTGAACAATTTTGTGTCATCTGCAAATTTGATTATCTCACTCATCGTATTTCTTTCCAGATCATTTATAAATATATTGAAAAGTAAGGGTCCCAATACAGATCCCTGAGGCAATTTACTGTCTACTCCCTTCCACAGGAAATTGTCCATTTAATCCTACTCTTTGATTCCTGTCTTTTAGCCAGTTTGCAATCCAAGAAAGAACATCGCCACCTATCCCAAGACTTTTTACTTTTCCTAGAAGCCTCTCATGAAGAACTTTGTCAAACGCCTTCTGAAAATCCAAGTATACTACATCTACCGGTTCACCTTTATCCACATGTTTATTAACACCTTCAAAAAAGTGAAACCATGCTGACTTTTTTTCCATTAAACCATGTCTTTCTATATGTTCTGTAATTTTGATGTTTAGAACACTTTCCACTATTTTTCTTGGCACTGAAGTCAGGCTAACCGGTCTGTAGTTTCCTGGATCGCCCCTGGAGCCCTTTTTAAATATTGGGGTTACATTTGCTATCCTCCAGTCTTCATGTACAATGGATGATTTTAATGATAGGTTACAAATTTTTACTAATAGGTCTGAAATTTCATTTTTTAGTTCCTTCAGAACTCTGGGGTGTATACCATCTGGTCCAGGTGATTTACTACTCTTCAGTTTGTCAATCAGGCGTACCACATCTTCTAGGTTCACCGTGATTTGATTCAGTCCATCTGAATCATTACCCATGAAAACCTTCTCCATTACGGGTACCTCCCCAACATCCTCTTCAGTAAATACCGAAGCAAAGAAATCATTTAATCTTTCTGTGATGGCCTTATCTTCTCTAAATGCCCCTTTAACCCCTCGATCATCTAACGGTCCAACTGACTCCCTCACAGGCTTTCTGCTTTGGATATATTTTAAAAAGATTTTACTGTGCGTTTTTGCCTCTACAGCCAACTTCTTTTCAAATTCTCTCAACCTGTCTTATCAATGTCTTACATTTAACTTGCCAACGTTTATGCTTTATCCTATTTTCTTCTGTTGGATCCTTCTTCCAATTTTTGAATGAAGATCTTTTGGCTAAAATAGCTTTTTTCACCTCCCCTTTTAACTATGCCGGTAATCGTTTTGCCTTCTTTCTACCTTTCTTAATGTGTGGAATACATCTAGACTGTGCTTCTAGAATGGTATTTTTTAACAATGACCACCTTTCTACTTGGGAGAATGAAAGTCAAGCACCTAATACCCCCAAGAGGGCTGTGCCTTCTTTTTATGAGTATGCATCTGAGCTCTCAGAAGTCCTAGATAGCTGTAGAGACCAGAGCTACTCTCTTGGTTTTCTTTTTTCCAGAAGTTGATAAGATCTGGACAATAAAAAATATTATTAAACTTAAAAATAATTTCTTTCTTGGTGGTTGGATTTCCTTATTTCTGGATATTACGAGGGTGACTCAACTAAGATGTAAATCTTTCCTAATGAAAAAAAAAAAGAGTAATTGCTAAAGATGGAAATTATTACTTCAATAGCCAAGTAAAAGTTAAGTCAATCTCGCTATCTTTAGATATGTTTTTTTTTTATCCTGATCATTTAGAGGGATTATTTCAGAATAGGGAAAGCTGATCTCTTCCCTTTGATAACAGACTTTAGTTAAAACTAGAGATGTGCATTCATTTAAAACAAATGGGCATCCTGAAATAAATTGGATCCAATTCATTTCTTTGGGAGTCCCCAAAATGAATTGAAGATGATCCCTGAATTAACCAAATCTTATTTTTTTCATTCATTTTGTCCCCCATTAATTTCAATGGCCATTTTAGTCTATGGAGAAGAACAGGTACAATAAAGACAGTTTGTAATTGTTACAGTATAGCAGCCAGTCCACCCAGTGAGTCATGTGTGACCCTATTGCATTATCAGATCTGTAAAGGATATAGGGGCGGATTTTCAGAGCCCTGTTCGCCTAAATCCGCCTAAATCCGGGCGGATTTAGGCGAGCAGGGCCCTGCGCGCCGGTGCGCCTATGTTCAATAGGCCTACCGGCGCGCGCAGACCCCGGGACTCGCGTAAGTCCCGGGGTTTTCCGAGGGGGGCGTGTCAGGGGCGTGTCGGGGGCGGACCTGAACCGCGCGGCATTTTGGGGGCGTGTCGGCAGCGTTTTGGGGGCGGGCCCAGGGGCGTGGCCGCGCCCTCCTTATCCGCCCCCAGGTTGCGACCAGGCGCTCCAGCGGCCCGCTGGCGCGCGGGGATTTACTTCTCCCTCTGGGAGGCGTAAATCCCCCAACAAAGGTAGGGGGGGGTTTAGACAGGGCCGGGGGGGGTGGGTTAGGTAGAGGAAGGGAGGGGAAGGTGAGGGGAGGGCGTTAGAGGATTCCCTCTGAGGCTGCTCCGATTTCGGAGCGGCCTCGGAGGGAATGGGGGTAGGCTGCGCGGCTCGGCGCGCACCGGCTATACGGAATCGATAGCCTTGCGCGCGCCGATCCAGGATATGCGCGGCTAAGCGCGTATCTACTAAAATCCCGCATACTTTTGCTTGCGCCTGATGCACCAGCAAAAGTACGCCAAATCGCGCGGTTTGAAAATCTACCCCATATTGTTAAGGAGACATCACAATAAAGCATTTTTAAACCAACCTATTGCTGCTTTATAGATCAGAATGAACATGTCTGAGATGTAGGGTGCAAAGTGTGCATTCCTTATGTAGTCAATGGTGCTTTGAGCTCTCTCAGAATTTAACTTCTTAGTTTGCCAGTCAGCAGAGAAAGACAGGCAAATGTTATCTCTGGGTTGTAATTTTTCTCTCCCTTGAAAGTAAGTGGAGAGATTAGCTGTGCTGCTACTGATTTTGACTCTGTCTACCTGGGCAGTGAGCAAAGCAGAGTGGGCACTGGCTAGACAGAGATTGAAGCATAACAGTCCTGATACCATCAGTTGGCAGTTAGAATCAAAACTGATTCTGTGTGTGTGATACTTCTCTGCACGCACATATTAGAGAGGCACAGTCATTGGGTAGTCTGTTACAGTATCATTCAGTGAGGAGAGAAACCATTTGCATGTTCTGAGTATTGTAAAAGTATCAATCAGGCAGAGAGAATTCATGCAAATTCATAAAATCAGGAAACAAAACAGCCAGAGCACTGCTACAGAATATGGGAAATTGTTTCTAAACAAAACCACTCTCACAATTTGCCAGAAAACCACACCACATGCATTAGGGAAACCATTTAGATGCTCTGCATGTGATATTAATTTCCTTCAGCAAGCCCGTTTCACAAGAAAATCAAAATTCCACCCAACTGCTAGGTCAATTTCAAGCAGAGAATGTAATCAAAGTTTATTTCTAGAAAATGATAATTATCACTGTTTATTCTCTTGCACTAAATCTGACAACTGGCAAATCTGCTTCCCTGATGCCACTCTGCTTTGCTGCTCTACCCCTCATGCTACATTTTAGGAGTTTTTATGTCATGCAGCCTTGCTGCCATGCCCAGACGTTACACCTTAGGGTTCTTTCTGCCACTGAGCCTTGCTGCAATATCCCAGACTTTACACTTTGAAGCATTCCTGCCACTCTGGAGAACTGCTTTGCAGCTCTCTTGCTACTTTTGTTACTTGATGCAGTCTTTGTGCTGCTTGGTCCTTTTATAAGTGCCTTTGGTTTTCCCTGCCACCTTTTCTTCTTTGTTCCACCTTCATAGTGCCTTAGGGTGCTGATGCCACTTTTGGTGCCAGTTTGCCTCTCATGCTGTCTTCAAGGGTTCATGTTAGAGATGTGAATCGTGTCCTCGATCGTCTTAATGATCGATTTCGGCTGGGAGGGGGAGGGAATCGTATTGTTGCCGTTTGGGGGGGTAAAATATCGTGAAAAATCGTGAAAAAATCGTAAAAAAATCGAAAAAAACGTAAAATCGCAAAACCGGCACATTAAAACCCCCTAAAACCCACCCCCGACCCTTTAAATTAAATCCCCCACCCTCCCGAACCCCCCCCAAATGACTTAAATAACCTGCGGGTCCAGCGGCGGTCCGGAACGGCAGCGGTCCGGAACGGGCTCCTGCTACTGAATCTTGTTGTCTTCGGCTGGCGCCATTTTCCAAAATGGCGCCGAAAAATGGCGGCGGCCATAGACGAACACGATTGGACGGCAGGAGGTCCTTCCGGACCCCCGCTGGACTTTTGGCAAGTCTTGTGGGGGTCAGGAGGCCCCCCCCAAGCTGGCCAAAAGTTCCTGGAGGTCCAGCGGGGGTCAGGGAGCGATTTCCCGCCGCGAATCGTTTTCGTACGGAAAATGGCGCCGGCAGGAGATCGACTGCAGGAGGTCGTTCAGCGAGGCGCCGGAACCCTCGCTGAACGACCTCCTGCAGTCGATCTCCTGCCGGCGCCATTTTCCGTACGAAAACGATTCGCGGCGGGAAATCGCTCCCTGACCCCCGCTGGACCTCCAGGAACTTTTGGCCAGCTTGGGGGGGGCCTCCTGACCCCCACAAGACTTGCCAAAAGTCCAGCGGGGGTCCGGAAGGACCTCCTGCCGTCCAATCGTGTTCGTCTATGGCCGCCGCCATTTTTCGGCGCCATTTTGGAAAATGGCGCCGGCCGAAGACAACAAGATTCAGTAGCAGGAGCCCGTTCCGGACCGCTGCCGTTCCGGACCGCCGCTGGACCCGCAGGTTATTTAAGTCATTTGGGGGGGGGGGGTTCGGGAGGGTGGGGGATTTAATTTAAAGGGTCGGGGGTGGGTTTTAGGGGGTTTTAGTGTGCCGGCTCACGATTCTAACGATTTATAACGATAAATCATTAGAATCTCTATTGTATTGTGTTCCATAACGGTTTAAGACGATATTAAAATTATCGGACGATAATTTTAATCGTCTTAAAACGATTCACATCCCTAGTTCATGTCACTGTTGTTGGTACCATCTTTTGGATCCTAGGGGTGTTCTACCCACACTAGCTTTCGTCTTGGTTTATTTTTATACAGGGGTATTTTATCCCCAGAACAAACATGAGAAAACACACAAAAAATAGATACATGTTTCTGCTACTAGGCCACCTACTGTTCTATAATTCTTCCATTTCTCCTACACCTACACAATACCAGCCTGGTTCTCCCAGCCAGTTTGGTTATACTGGGGTGATTTGTCTACAAAAGCCTTCAGACAGAATGAAGATATACAGGCACAATGGAAAAGATGCTCAAGATTAACAATTTTGTTATTCTGAATGTGATAATTACAATAGTGAGAGAAATATCATGCAAAATCTGAAAATCAGGAAATGGAACAGCCTGAGGTCAGCTAAAGAATATGGAAAAAGGTTTCTCAATAAAGCAACCTTCACCACTTTCCAGGAAATTCATGCCATACTCATTAGAGAAACTATTTATATGTCCTGCATGTGGTAATCATCTCCTTCAGAAAACCCATTTCATAAAAAAATCAAAATTCCATACAGCAGCTAGATTAAATGCCAGCAAGGAATGTAATAAAAGTATACTTTAAAATATTTTTCTTTTCACAGGTCATTTTCTTGTGCTGAATCTGACAATTGGCAAGTAAGCTTCAACAGAATAACTGGCATCGGAGATGCCACTCTGCCTAGCTGCTATACTCCTCAAAGCTACAATTTGGTGGTCTTTGTGCCACTCAGCCTTGCTTCCAAGCTCAGACCTTACACCTTGGAGTTCTTTTTCACACTGCACCTTACACCTTGAGTTATTGTTGCCAGACTGGGGACTGCTTTCCATTTATGTTTGGTTTGGTGTTTTGAACTCACTCTCTGTGCTGCTTGGGCCCCTTTATCAGCGCCTGAGGTTTTTCCTGCTACATTTTGTGCTTTGTTCCTCCTTTATGGTGCCTTAGGATGCTGACGCCACCTTGGTGCCAGTTTGCCTCTCAAGCTGCCTTTAAGAGTTCATGCCACTGTTGCCGGTGCCCTCTTTTGGAGCCTAAGGGTGTTCTTCCCATGTTTTCTGCTTCTTTGCTCTTTTCACAGTGACTTGCCAATGCTGGTACCCCTTTTGTCCCTTTACAGAGCCTTAGGCTTTCATACAACTTTAGGTGCCTCTTTCCACAGTCTCTCTAGGTTCTTTGCTTTGTTTTCCACTTCTGATGATTTCTTCACACAAGTTCTATGGCAATGTAGTGGAAATCCCTAATTCTGGAGCCCAGTAGTATATAGGCTGCAATGCTTTTCACCATTGACTTTAATGGCAAACGAAAAGCAAATCAAGTGGAAAAAAAATTCATTTTGAAACTAAAGAAATGAACTGTGGACTCCACAAAATGAATTTTGAAATGAAACAATATTTTTTTTCTCCTGTACATCCCTAGTTAAAACATCATTTGAGCACATTTACATTAGTTACCTCTACTGTAATTCTTTTAATAGTGTTATATTTTTCTGTATTTTAACTCCCTTATTTGGTCTAAGTGTATGATGTGACTCTTTTTCCATTTTTTTCTTGTTATATTTCTTTTTTAGTTATTGTATTCACTCCTACTTGCTGTAAATCAAGGTTTCTTGGTTTGTTTGTATGATGATAAACCGTATGAATAAAGAATTTTTAAAAATCTAACTAAATGTTTCCTAAAAAAGAAAAATAATTATGTTTTAAAATAAATAATGTGAAATTAAAGATGATGTCTTACAAATTTTCATGAAAGGACAGAATCTATCCTTATTCAGAACTAAGTTCTGAACAGGGATTGGTTTATTCACCCCTGAGTGAAGTGACGTGAATGAATGAATAAATATTAAATGCCAGGAGCTGTCAGCTTAATGAGCCCTTAATATTCAGACAAGTGAGACAAGGCAAGAGCCTCTCATCTTGCTGAGCTTCCGTGACATTTTAGGGTTTTGGGGATGAGGATAGGATAGAGATTTTGTCCTCCACCTTTCTTAGGTAGGGGATGGGGGATCAGTATGCTGCTGGCCTTACTACTTATCCTGAGACGGAAAGGAGGCAGGAAGAAAGGGTAAACAGGTGCCTAGGCTCGCTACGTTTTTAATCATGGGGGTGGGAGGTTGGGGGTACTGGGTTTCTGCTAGTCTGCTATTTTTTTCTTTACATATTTATTTATTTATTTATTTAAATACTTTTCTATACCGAAGATCATGTACAAGTACATATCGGTTCGGTTTACAGTGAACCAACAGTTGGAAATTACATCAAACAATAAAAACATAATTTAACTAAACCTTGTACAGCAAACAATAAGAACATAATTAACAAAATTGTACTAGAGTAGAACTGTAGTTGAACAAGCATAACGAGTGGAATATAGGGAATATCGAAAAAGGGAAAAAAAATGATAATCAGCACAGGGAGTACATTATAGAGGTTACGGGGAACTTCGATCGGTTAGACACGATTGAACCTAAGTTCTAAAAAGTAAGGACAGGTATGGGACTTTAAGTAAATGCTCTTGAGAAGAGCCAGGTCTTCAGTATTCAAAAGCCCAGTGAGTGGCAATGTTATCCATGTACTGTAACTGTTACGTCTGCCGGCTGCTGCTCCCCGCGACTGGCCTCTTCCACCCACCCTCTCCGGCGCAGCACCCTCAGGGCCGGGGCACGCTGGCTACGGCAGCCAGCCGCTCCCGGGACGCTCCCTCGCGGGCCTCTCCTCCAGCGCGCCGGTAGGCCTCTTTGCTGGGGCCTTCTCTGAAGCGCAGCCGTCCTCAGCGTGGGCCCCTCCCCCTCTGGGCCTCTCTAGGTCCGCGCACGCGCGTCTCTGCTCTAAATTTAAAGGGACGCGGCAGGTAATTGCCACAACCCCTCCTTTTGATTCCCCTTTCCTTTTCCTATTTAAGGCAAGGGCTGGCCTGCAGACCGTGACTTGGCTTCTTGATTTCTAGCTCCCGTATCCTGTTCCTCCCCAGAGGATCTCTCCCGCCTTCCTGATCTATTTGACCTTCGTCTGGAATGCGACCCATGCCTGGAACCATGACTACTAGAACTGCCGCCTGCCCTGACCTTTGTCTGGAACTACGACTACGAGAACTGCCGCATGCCCTGACTCTTGCATACTTCTCTATTCTCGAGCCGGCTGCCAGACCCAGTCCCAGTCTCCCTCCAATGCTGTCTCCTCTTCTGCCGGAGACCCCACATAAGTCCAGCTGGCCCCAGTACCCAAGGGCTCAACCTGAGGGGAATGCGAGCTGGTACTGGTGAAGCGCCAGTGGGGTCTCTGCTTCATCCCAGCGTCGCCTGCCGACTGTGGGGGACCTGTGGGGGTCCACCTCCCGGAGTCACTACAGTAACTTTAACAGGGCAACTTTTTCCAGGCATATTCACTGGCATTTTTACCTGGAAAAGAGCCATTGAATATCTGGATATAGCTACCTGTTTAAAGTTATCCAGGTAAATTTGCTGCTCACCAGGTTTTTAATAAGGACCTCTCTGTCATTTTAGTAGTACTGCAAATTCCATCCTGATTAATTCCATCCTATGACAATATGCTCCAGTATCTACATTTTTTCTATCTTATTCAGGGCAAATAAGGTAGTTTCCATCACTTTACATTACTAAGTTTCTTGCCATACTGGTTCAGACCAAAGGTCCATCAAGCTCAGTATCCTGTTTCCAACAGTGGCCAATCCAAGTCACACTGGCAGGATCTCAAGGGTTGATAGATTCCATGCTGCTTACCCCAGGGATATGAAGTGTATTTCTGCAACTCCGCCTTAATAATGATTTATAGGCTTTTCCTCCAGGAACTTGTCCAAATCTTGTTTAAACCCAGCTACAGTAACAGCTTTTACCACATCTTCTGGCAACGAATTCCAGAGCTTAATTTTGCAGTGAAGAAAAAAATATTTTCTCTTATTAGTTTTAAATGTATCACCTAATAACTTCATTTAGTGTCCCCTAGTTTTCATATTTTTGAAACCACTATTATATCTCCTCTCAGCCTTCTCTTCTCTAAGGTGAAGAGTCCTAACCTCTTTAGCCTTTCCTCATAGGGGAATCATTCCATCCCCTTTATCATTTTGGTTGCCCTTCTCTGTACTTTTTCTAATTCCGCTACAAATTAAAAAGTACAACATCTTTCTTGCTAAGCTGGAACTCTTGCCAACTCCTTTTTTTTTTTTTTTTTTTTTTGTAAGAAACCTTCTCTTTTCTCCCCTCAATTCCAAAAATGTTTAAAAATGTAAATTAAAAATTTTAGTTGAAGATTTAAAATGGCTTTACTATCCTCTGAGCCAATAAAGAGTTGAGAAAATGAAACAAAACGGTGACTGCGTTTTCACAGAGATTTCAGAGGAGTGAACGAATGTTAGAATATATGACAGAATTTGTGATGCTGTATGTGACAACCTGTTCTAATGTGCTTGAGATTCTCTTTCTTAACAGTTACTGGAACCTGTTGCTGAAAATAGAGAGATTACTCTACTTGGCAGACTGTAACTCAGTAGTACAACTACATATCAAGGCACTTCCCTCTGTGCTTCACCATTCAGGTTTGACAGATAAGCCTCAATGGAAGGTGAAATATGATATAATTCTTTTGCAGTCTTCTAAAATATATATATATTTTTTTATTTAGACATTGCAGCAGTACAGGTACATACATCTATTTATGACTTCACCAAGCCAGGCATCACAATGTACGTCTGTAAAATAATTCACAAAATACCCAGCAAAGGATCAACTGTCTACAAAATGCTATAAGATAAGGGTCCACTGTCACTTAGCAAATGTTTATTGGAACCACTCACACCCAAACAGATACAAAATAAATACACATATATATCAGACTCATTTTGTCTCCATCTTTCAATTACCAGAAGAAGAAAGGTTTTTTTATTTATCCAGTTTTCTTATCCAGCTTACTAAAATGTGCCTCTGCTGATGAACTAATCTTATTTTCACACTATTGGGAGACCAATTCTTGATAACCATAAAAAAATATATTTTGGAATAGTGTGGTTTGTTACTTATTTGCAGCCTTTTTTAACACCTATTTCATAAGAACATAAGAATTACTATGCTGGGTCAGACCAAGGGTCCATCAGGCCCATCATCCTGTTTCCAACAGTGGCCAGTCCAAGTCACAAGTACCTGGAAAATATAAAAAAATCAGGGATGGTAAATTTCAGAAGGGGCGTGCAAGTGCACACTGACATGAGAGTGTCAGCACGCACCCAGGGGCGCCGCAATTATAAAACATATGCACATGCGTGTACATTATAAAATAGCCTTGGCATGCATATGTCTGCATCTAATTTTTCAAGTAGATGTGCCTAAATGTGCAAATCGGTTTTGGCCACATAAGTCAGGGAATTTTATAACCGGCGCACATCCACACCAAGACCAGTTTTAGCAGTCCTTCAAACTCTCCTGATTTAATAGTCTGCACTCCCCCCAGTTACCCCAGACCCTTTAAACCCCTCAGGACTGGCTTTTTTTTTGTTTCTTACACGTACAATTCCTCCATAGCAGAAGTGCAATTACACGGTATTAGTCCCGGGCATGCACCCAGGTGTGTAAGTATTTGCGTGCACATCTCTTGGCCCCACCCTGGAATGCCCATATCCTGCCAATACCACACCCCTTTTTGAATCTGAGTGAGCTGTGCATGGAATGAGAGATATTTTCACGCAGTGAGATATGTATGCATGGAGGTGACTTTCAAAATATGGCAAGCGTGTATAAGCCTTACATGCGCGCACATCTCCCGATTTTGGTGTGTGTCAGGCTTTTAAAATTCACCTTTAAATAGATCCCATGCTACTAATGCTGGTAATAAGCAGTGGCTATTCCCTAAGTCAACTTGACGAATAGCAATTTATGGCCTTCTCCTCCATGAACTTGTCCAAACCTTTTTTAAACCCAGCTAAGCTTACTGCCTTAATCACACCCTCTGGCAATGAATTCCAGAGCTTAATTGTGCATTGAATGAATAAGAATTTTCTCTGATTTGTTTTAAATATGATACCTGCTAACTTCATGATATGCCTTCTAGTCCTTCTATTATCTGAAAGTCACATTTGCCTATTCTAGTCCTCTCATGATTTTATTTTTAACTCTTTATTTATGAACATTTTCATGACATAAATGAAGAAAAATAGACGAGTAAAACTCCTCAATCGCATACAAAAGAAATATGTTATCCAAAGAGAGGTTACAAATTATGAAAGCACAATGAATATGGCAGCTGAAATTACCCCACTATACAATTTAGAGAGCATGAAAGATTAAATCGCATACAATAGCAGATTAATCAACAATTAAACATTCTCCAAGGATTTGTGATATGGACCCCATATACGAATATACTTTGCATGCTCACTTTTAAGATCAAAATGTAATAGTTTGATATCTGCAATGGTCCTGACCTGAGACCTCCAATGTTCAATATTAGGGCAAGTCTTCCAGAAAGTGGCTGCCATAAACTGGATGCTAACAGTAATTGCACCGCTAACTCCCTGTATTTAACTAGGCTAAAAGAATTATTCCAGCAGCCAAATAACCCTAATTCAGGAGTTATCTGAACAGAAACACCTAAAATATCAACAACTTCCTGGGTGATTTGTTTCCAGAAATTTTGAACAACTGGGCAGAACCACCACATGTGAATGTAAGGACCCATCTCAGCGCACCCTCTCCAGCAAAATGTTCGGAAATCATTTGGAGTAAAAGACGGGGGTTCAGTAGGTCCTATTCAATAGTTTAATCATCAGTTCAGACCTCTTAGCACAAATAGAAATGTGATGCTTGAATTTCCATATATGCTTCCAGGCCCTATGGTTAAGCGTCAAATTTAAATCATTGTTTCACTCATCAACTAGAAATTGTGGTGTTTCTTTCCTATATTTGCTAAGAAGAATACCCAAGTACATAAGGGAGATACCCTTTCTAAAAGCATCAGGGTCACTCATAAAAGTCTCCAGTCCATTCAATAGCTGCAACGCCTTGGTTAAATCAAATGTAAGCCTAACACTCCTCCTAGCTGGAGATAAGAGGCATGAAGGGGATCATAATCATCACAGAGAGACTGATAAGTAACAAACCCCTCCTCATCCTATGATTGAGCAGTATAAACAAGACCATTATCCTTCCAGTCTTTAAAGGTGGGAGAAAATTTACAGGCAGAAAGAGTTCAGTTCTCATATATAGGAGCAATGAGGGAGATGTCACTGTCCATCTGCCCCCAAAACTGTAGCACTTGATGCCAAACTTGGAGAGTGTGAGCAATTACAGGGCTTTTCCTACAAACTCGCCTACTATTAGGAGAGTCACGTGACGAAAAGGGTAAGATTCCTATGTTAATTGCTTCAGCTTGAAGCTTCTCCAGTTGAAGCCGAGACTCCTCTCCAAACCCTGACCATGCTTTCATGAAGAGAAATCTGGATGCCCAATAATATATCTGAAGGTGGGGTAAAGTCATACCACCCTACACCTTGGGCAGCGAAAAACATCAGTCCTATCCTGGCATGTTTACCTTGTCAGATAAATTTCAAGATACTTATTCAGTTCATTGAAGACACTTTCAGGTATCAAACAAGGTACATGTTGAAACAAATACAAAGGTTTTGGAAGTAAAGTCATTTTTAAGAGATTCATTCTGCCCATCCAGGAAATGGTCATGTCCCTAAGTCTGCAATTTTTGCTTAATTTGAGTTATTAAAGGAGCGTAGCTCTTTGCATAAAGATCCTTAAAGGCCTTGGGAACAAAAATCCCCATATACTAAAACCTGTGTTCAACCACCTAAAATCCCCTAAGAGACAACACATTGTCTGCATAAAGGGAAATTTTTATGAGTTCTGCTCCCCAATCGAAACCCAGATATGTCAGGGTATTGCCTAATAGCAGCTGCAGGGGGCTCGATGGCTAAATAAAAAAGTAGGGGAGAAAGAGGGCATCCCTGCCACATTCCTCTACCAATAGCAAAGAAAGAGACCCGTTATTATTTAAACATGCCCTTGGTTTGTCATATATAACCTTAACTAAGGCGAGAAAGCAGGCAGGTATACTGGTCCTCTCCTTGACCGCAAATAGAAAAGGCCAAGTTAAGCAGTCAAATACCTTTTCACATCTAGAGAGACAATGACTCCTGACAATCCCTTTGATCTAGCTAAGAATAAAAGGTTGCACAGCTTCCTGGTATTAGATATGAGGTTACACCCCTTTACAAATCTAGCCTGATCAGGGTGCACCAAATGTGGGAGCAGAGTCTCAAGACAGAGTTGTGGCACCTTAGCAAGTGTTTTTATATCTGAGTTAAGCAGAGATATTGGCCTATAAGACCCACACTCCAGAGTATCCTTCCCCTTTTTGTAAAGAAGTGATATAGTAACATCGGCCATAGTGGCCAGTGTCTATTCCTCCATTCTCTCTGCATTAAAAACCAATAGGAGATAGATATGTGGCAGAAATTAAAAAAAAAATTCAATGGAAAACCCATCCAGGCCTGGACATTTCCCACCCAGTAAAGCCTTAACTTCAGCTTGTATTTCAAGTAACAAAATAGTCTCAGTCAGCATTTCCCTTTGGGCATCAGGCAGAGATGGTAGACCTAAATTATCCAGAACTATTGATCTCAAGCATGCCATACTCATCTGGTGCTTTGTAGAGTTCAGAGAAATATTGCACAAAAGCCTTCTCTATCTCATGGGTTTTAGCAGTGAGCTTTCCCATTGGCTGTCTTATTTGAGTTATATGTGATTTGTATGCTCTTTACTTAGCAATCCTGGCCAAAAAGGCCCCTGATTTATCTCTATGCTCAACTTATGTAGTCCAGAGATTGCAATTTTCACCTACATTTATCTAGGTCTGTGAGAGTCCTATGAGACCCAGTACATTTATGCTAAATCTCTAGATCCTGAATCTCAGCTAGTAGCATGGATTCCCTTTCCATTCTATCCAGTTTAATGTGACTAGCAAAACTAATAAGTTTGCCTCTAAAAAAGCCTTTAAAAGTTTCCCATCTCAATATTGGGGTATACATCCCCTCTGGATCATGGAGATCAAATTCTGCAACAGACTGTTTAACGAGGCCGGGAAAGCATTTGTCTCCTAGCAGACAAGTATTAAGCCTCCAATTAGAAGGCCTAACTTGAGCAGCTTCAAAAGTAAGCAGAGCTCCACTGGTGTGAAATAAATCAGGATCGAGAATGCAGGCCACTCACCTCTTTAACCCCTGCCCCCCATAAACCATCGCTACCACCTAAACCTATCCCACACAGTTTTATAGAAGCAAAAGAGTGTAAATAAATAAGCATCACAACCATTGCCAAACCACCCCACCAAATAGAAGAATACAACAGAGCTACCGCGCTGACAAAAGCTGTGCGAAAGTCAAAAACCCACAACTCTGGATCCAAGATGGCTGCCACCGAGCATACAGCGTGAGTCACGGCATCTTTCTTCTAGCTCAGTGCTACCTTTTTTCATGCCCTGCAGTCCCTCCTGATCTCCCTACTTTGAGCCCCATGAATGCTCACATTCAGCAGATCATTCAATCGGGAGCTACTTCCTTGGGGGATGTGACCGGAGAGCTTTTCCTGGCCTCTCTCCTGGACCTTTCAACCTCTCTCTCCCCGATCGCCAGGGTTCCTCCGGCAAACTCGGTTTCCTCTCATGCACAGGACTCTCTGTTGGAAGGGATCAGTGCTATTCATGTCAATGTTCCATGCTCCCAAGCAGGGTCTGGATGCCCTGTAAGCACTGGAGAAGAGACTGAGGATGGCCCTTGTTCAGGGTACTGACAGCTCACTGCCCTTGGAGGGCTTCTGACCCAGGCTGAACTCGTATCTACTCCCACTACTTATTCTTTCCTGCTTTCGCTCCGGTAAGACCTCAATCTATAGCCTTGGATCCTATCTGGGAGTCCATAGTGAGCCTGAGAGTTTCTATTAGTCAGCAATTAAACCTTATAGTGGACAGAGTTAATATTAACGACAATAGAATTAATTTTGTGGAAAAGTCTCAAGCATCTTTGCAAAAACAATTATCAGAAATTACCAACAAGATTCAAAGTTTGAAGCTTATCCACAATTATCTGATTAAAGAAAATCAGTTACTTCATAACAAATTGGAAAATTTAGAAAATACTATTCAGGGGAAAAATTTGTGTTTTATTAATTTTCTCAAACTTCCACATGTATCCGCTAAATGCATGCTTAAAAATTATCTCCTGGAAATTCTCAAAGTACAAAATCTCCTCATCAGGATTTATCTCAATATCTGGAAACTTCAGACTCTGTTCAAACTCAAGTGGCTACCTTATTGTCACTTTTGCTTTTGAATTTGACCAAGATTGGGTATTTCATCTTTTTTAAGCATCAGCTTGATGCCTTTCTTCATTTCACTATTGGAGTCTATCCTGATGTTTCTAAACAAACACAGAAAATGAGACACCAATTTCTTTTCTTAAGACCTAGGGTTTCTCAGATTGGTGCATTTTTTATTTTGAAATTTCCTTGTAAATGCTTAATTAAATATAAAGGATTTTTTGTTTTTTTTTAAATTTATATTTATATTGAATTAGAAATAAAGGAGAGACCTACATGTAAGTTAAACTTTAACACATGTATCAAAAGGACAAGTCAAACAAACTCATCATATAATTGTATATTTGAATACACTTTGTTACCGGACAATCTTTGGCACTTTTTTGTAACATTTTACTTGGTTTAAATACTTTATTATACTATATGTGCCTTCCTGTAAACCGTTGTGATGGTAAATAACTTAACGACGGTATATAAGAGATTCTAAATAAATAAATAAATAAATAAATAATTCTTCCCAGCTAGTTTATTTTTTAAGTGACAAACTCGTTGCATCTTCTGGGAGTCGTAATCGCGATCAGCTTGTCCCTCCATTAGATAGTTGAGCACCCTACGGTTAGCTTTGTATCCGCTGTTTAATTATGCTCTGTAATAATTTTCCCTTAAACCTGATAAGGTATTTCCTTTTTTGTCTTGGATCCCTTATTGTGGACTTGTGGAAAAGAAGACTAATTTGTATATATTCCTGTTATTGTTCTGATTATTATGATTGTTAATTTTTTCTTTCTTTTCCTTTTCAAGATTTTCTTTTTTCTTGAATGTAACTAAAAATGCATAAAAAAAAGCCCCCCAAAACCCCACAACTCAACTGACATATAGAAATCAATGTGATACTAAAGGAGCATTCATGGACCCATTTAGCAGGTATCAGAGCAAATGTAAAAAAGAAAAATGACCAACATGCATAGGAAGTCCCCCAGCTGCAAATTAAAACACAATTGTAAAACATCGCAAATCACAGAAATAGTTCCAATTGCAGGGCATACATATTGCAGGCAAAAGATAAAATGAAAAGGTCTGTGCAACAATAGAAGAAGCATGCCCGAGAACACCGCTCATGCTTCCATTCCGCAACTAGAGCAGAAAAGAAATCACCAAAGTTATCGGCACAAGCAGTGTTCTTGGTGTAAATAGGCTAAATATCACCTCCGCCAGTCAAACTAAGGCCCCAACCACAGCGGACATAGTCTATCTTTGAAAAAAATGTATAGAAAGTAGCCCCAAAATAGAAAAAAAGAGGATGGCAGGAGCTCCAGCGGGATGTTGTCTTCCCTTCTATAGCATAACCAGAAGTTTCCTCTCATGATTTTGTAGACCTCTATCATATCCCTCCTCAGCCAACTTTCAATATTTCAACGCCTCATATATTTCAATGCAGCACAGCCCTTCGTTCTCCCCCCTGGTGCCTTACAGTAAGCATAGATATATAATCATCGCTAATATGTTCTTATGTTGTGAGTGTGGGGATGTGGTTGCTTGCTTGAGAGAGTGAGCCCTTGGACCACAGCACAACCACAGTGCGAGGTTCCAATGTAGGCACCATGGGAAGCAAGCACATGTCTAATTTCCTATTTCATTTCTCTAGAATACCCAAGCCTAATGGCAATCTCCAGCAGCCCTAGCACACTGAACCTGTGTGTTAATTCTGACAGTGATCAGTAAGTGACTGCAGCAATAGTACTTGAAATCTACCATAGCCCATTGATCCATTGCAAGATCACAGACTCTGCAGTGACCCCAATCCCTCCCCACGTATGGTTTCCTAGTAATAATGAAACCCATGCAAGGGCCTGTGAGTGTGCATCTCAGAAAAGATATAGTTGTGATGGAGAAGGTACAGAGAAGGGAAACCAAAATGATAAAGGGGATGGAACATCTCCCCTATGAGGAAAGGCTGAAGAGGTTAGAGCTGTTCAGCTTGGAGAAGAGACGGCTGAGGGGGGATATGATAGAGGTCTTTAAGATCATGAGAGGTCTTGAATGAGTAGATGTGAAATTGGTTATTTACACTTTCGGATAATAGAAGGTCTAGGGGGCATTCCATGAAGTTAGCAAGTATCACATTTAAGACTAATCGGAGAAAATTCTTTTACACAGTGCACAATTAATCTCTGGAATTTGTTGCCAGAGGATATGGTTAGTGCCGTTAGTATAGCTGGGTTCAAAAAAGGTATTAACAAGTTTACTTAGGGAATAGCCACTGCTATTAATTGCATCAGTAGCATGGGATCTTCGTGGTGTTTGGGTAATTGCCAGGTTCTTGTGGCCTGGTTTGGCCTCTGTTGGAAACAGGATGCTAGGCTTGATGGACACTTGGGTCTGACCTAGCATGGCAATTTCTTATGATCTTATGTTCTTATGTTCTTACTGGCTCACAGAAAATCCTCTGATTTATAATACTAATGTTGCTGTTGTGTTAAGAAAGTAGAAGGGAGCAGGCAGTAGAACACCTGCACACAGCATTTAACTCAATATGTGCACATTTTTAATATTTTATCTCACTGCTAACATAAGAGGAAATATACAGTTTATAAAATTATACTTGTAATTAAAAATTACACATGTATAAATGGACAAGGTTTATCACATTCACCAAATAGTATTTATCATGAAATTATGTAACCAAATCTTTATGGCACCTGTTTAGAATGGATGATCCTATGCATTTATCAACATTCATTTATGTGCCTTCCTGTAAACCGTTGTGATGGTATATAACTTAACGACAGCATAGAAAAGATTTTAAATAAATAAATAAAACAAATATCTGAGGCTCTGGCTCCCCCCCCCCCAACCCCAGAGAAGCTTTAGTGACCCCAATATGCATTCTGACCCATTTTCGGAAGTGAGAGCTAAGAGGTCAATATTAGAAATCCTCTTTGCTGTATGGTGTCTAGTACAAGGGAAGTAGATATACCTGCTACATACTCTTAAACTAAAGTTACTTGTAGGCGTGTACCAGAATAGAGGAATGAGAAGAATGAACAGACCTGCATGGATACCTACATACATAGCAGTGTGTGTGTGACTGTTTCAAGAGGGTGTCGTAAAATGGCCATACTTGGGGTTGGAGAAGGACCTACACATGTGTCTAAAAACAAATTGACACACTCATCAATAAAAATTTAAATCTAACCTTTATCAAAATATAACATTTTAAAGAATGAAACTATTTACAAAATGACCTTAAATATGGTGGGTGGGGGAGGGAGATTTCTAAGGACTTAACTATTTACATAACATAAAAAAGGGGGCCAGGGACCCCAGGAGGCAAGGTCCCTAGAAACCTAGTGTGGCTGGTGGGTGGTAACCTCATACTGAAGAGTTGAAGAGCACCTGTGAAAGACTTTTTAGCTTCGGGAAGTCACTCTAGGACTTCTAGTAACCTCCTGAAGTCATCCTGAAGGACATGATAATCCTCCTGCATGCCCGTCACAGAACTCTCTTGGCACAGAACTCTCTTGGCATTTAGAATCTACTTTCATGCTGATGTGGGGGTTCCAGCACCAAGGGGTGGCTCTGCTGTCAAGGGGAGCTGCAGAGGATCTGGGAGAGGGTCTCCAGGGACTTTTCTTCTGCAAGAGTTGGATACGCTCAGGATCTATGTCCTGAGGACCCAGGCCCAAAATAGGAGGAGGCCCTACAGGGAAAGTGAGAGAGAGATCAGTGGCTGGTCAGACCTGGGGGTCTCCTGTTGGGGGGGGGGAGTGGGTGCTCTGCCATTGCTGAGGCCAAGGGTAGCAGTTGCAGTGTTTGTTGCTGCAGGTCCCCAACAGTGGCACAGGTGCTTCTGCTGGTGGAGGAGGGGCTGGTTGCTCACCTCCCTCATCGGCTTCTTCCTCCTCCTCTGATGAGGAAGATAGAATGGTGTTAACTGTAAAATGAGCCAAAACAGTTCATCTCATATACTCCAGGGTATTATGCGCATGATCTTCTAGCAGTTAGAGAGCATGCATTAGTAGGACAGGTGGAGGCAATGGTAAGTGCTCCTATTAGTGGGACATCCATGTCCTCTAAGGGTTGTCTGGGTCATATCAATGCGATACATTTGTCATGGACCCTGCCCGCGGGTCCCCCCCGTGAGCAGGCACTTACCATGTTGCTGTCTTCACCCGACGCGGTACGGACGCCGCCAACGTTGGGCCTTGCCGCACGGCTGGAGCTGCGGACTTTCCTGTTTCTTTGTGGCCCGGAGGCCGCCTGTATTGTCAGCTCTTCACTGCGGCCGGAGCCGCGGACTTTCTTCCTTCTTCGTGGCTGGGAGCCGCCACCATCTTGATCTTCGCGGCAGGAGGCCGCATCCCCGGGCTTGATTGGTGGCTGGAGCTGCTGTCTGGGGCTTCCTGCGGCGGCTGGAGCCGCTGCCGTCATCAGGGCCTGCCTCCAGGCCCAGCCCTGCTGCCTCTGACGCTGACGTCCGTGCAGGCCACTGTCCGCGGTGCTGCACAAGCTCCTGCTGCTTCCCTTAGGCACCGGCATGCATCTCTCTTCAGAATTTAAAGGGCCAGACACAGGAAGTGTGCTAGCCCCACCTTTTGATTGGACTTCCTGCTCCAGCCCTATAAAGGGCTGCTCTGTCACTTCAGTCTTGACCTTGCATCGGAGTTACTTCACTCTGGAGGCTCCTGCCTGCCAGAGCTCTGTCAGGTCTTCTTCGTGGAGTTCTTCGTTTCATCTTCATGTCAAGTCAGTCAAGTCTTCGTGCCTGAGGTCCTTGTCCAGGTGTCCTGGTGTCTCGTCTTGATCCTCCGCTTCCTGATGTTCCAGGTTCCTTGGTGTCCTGCCCTTCTTGGTGTTCGCTTCAGTGCTCCTGAGCCTTCTGGTACCTGTCAGGCCCGGTTCCCTCTGATGACGTCTTTCCCGAGCATGGAGTGGCCTACATGTGGAATTCATTCCTGTGCTCCTGAGCCATCATGTCCTGCCAGCCTTCATGGTGCCTCGGACCACTCATGGCTCCGTCGTCAAAGTGCTGCCTTGGCTGGATTCTTCCCTGCGCTTGTCCCGTTCTCAGCTTGGTCCGTGACCAGCCTCCTCGGGCTGTGTAGGGCATGCTGTGGGACAGGGTGGTCTGAGACCAGTCCTGTGGGTGGACTGTGTAGGGCGCCCTGAGAGACAGTGCCAATGTTCACCCTCCCAGCTCTCGTCTTGTCTGGACTTCGTCAAGTTCCTCGTCTCGTCCTGGATGCCGTTGCATCAGTCTTGGTGTCATGTCTTCGCTTCAACTTCTTGTTCCTGATGTCGTCGCATCGACCCTGGTCTGGGATGCCGTCGCATCGACCATTGGTCCATGATGTCTTCACATCAGCCTTGGTGTCATGTCCTCAACTACCTTGGTGACATGTCTTGATACAGCCCTCATCTCTGATGCCGTCCGTATCAGCCTTGGTGTCATGTCCTCATCTGCGATGCCGTAGCATCGATCTTGGTGTCATGTCTTCATGTCAAGGCCCGTCTGCCCTCATCCTCAGGCCAGGCCTGCTGCTCCATGCCGATCTAAGCGGCAGGTCCAAAAGGTCTCAGAATGGTCTGAGGACCATTCACATTCCAACATCATCATGTTGTTGGCCTTGGGAGCTTGCAGGCCTGGCAGAGGGTAAGACCGTCAGCCATGCTGGAACATGCCGTCAACCCTCGGTTCGGTCCTGGATCCGTCTGGGGTCGGGCTGAGGCCCAAGGGCACATGAAAACACCCCGTTACTTAACAGAATGCAAGGCCTTCGAGGCCGGTCACGTAACAACGTTAGCTTATGTACAATGTCTTTTCATACATGATGCCTAGGTGGAGATGAGGGCTCGCTGTTTGGCTCAGTGTGTGGGTGGTTTAAGAACATAAGAACGTAAGAAATTGCCATGCTGGGTCAGACCAAGGGTCCATCAAGCCCAGCATCCTGTTTCCAACAGAGGCCAAACCAGGCCACAAGAACCTGGCAATTACCCAAACTCTAAGAAGATCCCATGCCACTGATGCAATTAATAGCAGTGGCTATTCCCTGAGTAAATTTAATTAATAGCCGTTAATGGACTTCTCCTCCAAGAACTTATCCAAACCTTTTTTGAACCCAGCTACACTAACCACATCCTCTGGCAACAAATTCCAGAGCTTTATTGTGCGTTGAGTGTATGTGGGGGTATGGCCTATACAGAAAAACATCAAGGGCTGGGATGCAGCCACTAGTATATGAGATTATGGCTGGTAAGAGCATGAGGAATAGGATGTCATCCTCTATATTTTAATGCAAGGCTGGTGAGTGCCTAACATATACTACTTAATAGCAGGGCTTGCTGTAATCCAGAGAATAGCCAAAACATTAAGGGGCCAATGCAATAAATATGCACAGAAAGTGGGCGCTGAAAGTCAGCATCCACTTTTTTAATGTACCCCCAGGTGCCCCACCTGGGGGCGCCATGCAATATTTAAATTTGGGGGTTGTGTTAGTAAGGAGGCGCTAGGGTCGCTTCCGTGCCCCTAGCGCCTCTTTGCTAATTGAGAACCCAATCAGCGTCAGCCGTCCGCTGGTTAGGGAATCTGACACAGAGTTTATTGGCGTTGGTTTCCCTAAATGCCACACAGCCAGGGTGTTCAGGAAATGATATTAAGTAGGAAGCAGTACAGAAAAGCAGTTTTTTTCTGTACTAGTTTTTACTAGTACTAGCTATTAACTAGTACTAGCTATTAACTAGTTTGTACTGTACTAGCTATTAACACCTGCTCCATGCAGGTGATAATTTCTGATCGCTAAATGTGCATGCTAGACGCATATTTATTTTTTGCATCGGGAGTGAATGCCCAATAGCTTCATTCACAGGCATCCAACTGCAGGTTTTACAGTGCTCCTCCGCACAGGCCTGCACCTACATAAACCTTTCTTTGAGGCAGAGCTCCCGAGCCTTCTTTAGGTCCTCAATCTACTCAGATAAAAAAGAATTGTAAGCAACATGTTCTGTAATGGCCCCCCACTTTGTCCCAACCATCCATTCCCCTCTCCCAATTGCTACCCCATACCTCCCTATTGTGACTAACACACCCTATGCATCAAAAGTCCCCCCCAAGCCACACCTAATCTCTCTTACTCTCTTCCCCCAACCTCAGCCTCTACCTGACCATACCTCCTACTCTTACCCTCCATCATCCACCCCATCCTTCCCGTACCCACCATACTTCCCACTCCCTACCCCTATCCCCTATCCATTCTCCTACCCATATCTCCACTCCCCTACCCATGCACCCCACTCATACCCCTCATTCCCACCCATATTAATATTACCAATTTTCACTTATCCCATGTGAGTAATCAGCTGCTCTATTGTAGAAGGCCCAGAAATCTTTCCAGGCCCTCCACATTCTGGTGTTGTATCATCAGACAACTGACGCGGGAAGAGCACGTGCTCATACTTAACCACCAAGGACATCAGTTTGCAGATATCCCTGGCGGTAAAACGTGGTTGCCATATGGGAGGAGCAATTTGGAATGAGCTTGCCTCATAAGAATCAGACGTTTGCACCCATGGGAAAAATATACGAGTAGACATTATTGGTTAGCAAAAATGTGCATGCTTATGATTTCATGAAACATACACTCATACTTGCCCAAATGCTAATGTTCACGAGTATGCTTTTATGAAAATATACAGTTGTTATATAACTTGTGCATGCTTACATACACTGATTATAAAATACATTCATACATGAGAGCTAGCCCATTTACGCATATATATGAGCTTGCATACTTTTTATGAAAGTTGTCCTCCCTGATGTTGCATCTAATAAACAACAGTTGGCTGATTTTGAGTTTCCTGGCAGAATAGGATAAAAGAAAGTGTGTCTCAGATTTCTTGGAGTTGTTTTTTTGGCTTTATTCTTGAGATTTTTCCTGGTTTCCCTAGTCCAGTGGTAGGCAACTCCAGTCCTAGATTGTCACAAATTCCAGAGGCATTGCTAGATACTGAAAAGATCTGGGGGACATGTCCATAGATCCTCCTGTCCCTCCTTCCCCCTTCTCTCTCACCCCTACCCCCCAATTTTGATGATTAAACTGAACAATTACAATCTCCTCCGAGTATTGTCCTAGAAAAGACATAAGACGTCATACTTCACATTTGTTTAACTTTTTGTCTTTCACTAATAGTAACAGTACAGAAAGAGAAAAACAAAGCCATTGAATAAGAGAAAGGAAAACATATGAATCTTTTAATTAATTGTGCAAAGAGAAAAATAACACATGGTATGTAATTGTTGCTTGTTTTCTATTCCTCCCCTCAGCCCAATCCCCATCTGGAAATGACAAATATTGTGATTTTCCAGAAAAAGCCAAAAAATATCCAACATAAATTCAAACTTCTCCTAAATAACTATGAAAAAAAGCATAGCCCAGGCTATGCATATCTTGTCCTGACACTAGATGATGCTGAGAGATCTAAATTGGCTATAAAGATACTATAAGAAAAAGTTCAAAGGGCCCTGCATGCAATAAACAAAGCCCTGCCCATGTTTAACTAACCAGTTAAACTATCATTATTCATTCTTCAACCAGTTCTATATGAAAGTGAAGTCTGGGACAGAACCCAAATATAAACCCTGCACCTCCAATTCTCTAAACATATTCTGAATCCATAAAAAGTCCCTCCCAAATGTGTGTGGAGGAGAAATAGGACATTTCCCTTTCTAACTCACCATACAAAAAAATATTCAAATTCTATTGTCATCTCAGTAACAGGAATACATACTTCCTCCACTATCAGACACATTGTGAAACAATGCAAAACCCTGCAAAACACGCACTAAGAACCTATATAACAATCTCCTGAAACCAAATAGCACTATCTGCCAGGACTCCCCCTTTAATCTGGGAGTGAGGGGGGACTGTTTTTCACAAAATCCAGGAAAGATGTGAATGAGAGGCGTTCCCCTCATTTAGATTCCTCAGATGGGAGTATTGTAGCCGGTCTGTAACTTAGGTACCTATCATTCATATTTAATAATAGACATGGGGCTCCAATACTGACCTCAGAGCAGAAACTCTCGTATATAGAGCTGTACAGCACTGTATATGCTTAGTAGTGCTATATAAAAATTAAAAAGTAATAGCAATAGTAAAAATAGTCATATGCAAGCACACATTCAAAATGATAACAGCATAAGAACACAACATAACATAAGAAATGCCATACTTAGTGACTTCCCCAAGTCTACAAGGCTAATAATAATTTATGGACTTTTCCTCAAGGAACTTGTCTAAACCCAGCTATGCTAACTGCTTTCACCATGTCCTCTGGCAATACATTCCACAGTGGATTATATTCAGGTACTGTGGGTATTTCCCTGTGCCCAGAGAGCTCACAAATGTACCTGAGGCAATGCAGGGTAAAGTGACTTGCCCAAGGTCACAAGGAGTGGCACTGGGATTTGAATGCTGGTTTCCCTGGTTTGTAGTCCACTGCTCTAACCACTAGGCTACTCCTCCCTATAAACCAGATGACTTGGGAAAGCTGACAGTTTCTCAGAAGCGCATGGTTCAGAATGATGTATCTTTAAAGGATACAAACAAAGCAGGGAAGCTAGGACATCCTGATAGAGAGGTTGCAATAAATGCTAAAGTAATCCAGGGGCTTTTAAGTAATGAGCAGGCAGAGCAAAAATCCCAAATTACCCATGTCAACTGATATGCAGATGGTTAATACATACTTTGAAATGTCTGTATGCAAATGCTAGAAGTCTGAAAAATGGATGGGAGAGATGAGGCACTGTATAATTGGCATCTCAGAGACTTGGTAGAAAGAGGATAACTAATAGGACACTGTGATACCAGGATACAATAGGATGGTTCAAATTGAGCAAGGTGTGCTATATGCTAAAGAGTAGGGATGTGCAGAAGGAAAAACATTTTTTCATTTCACTGGGACCGAAATTAGTTTCATAGGGGGGAAAACCAATTTGTTTATTAGTTTCATTCGTTTTTTGTTTTCCATTAAAGTCAATGGGGGAAGTATTTGCAGCCTACCTTGTGCTCCTACCATGTGACAGGGGCTGACCAATGGCACTGGTAGCCCCTGTGACATAGTGAGGGCAAAGGCTATCGTTGCCATTTTGAATACTGGCAACTGACGGCCCGAGTGCGGTTGTGAAAAGGTTTGAAAGAAGTATTGTGGTTCACCACTAGCAGAATTAAAAGTTATTACCAGGGGATCCTGCTTGGATGAAAACCCTATACTTAAATCCTACCTTCTACCCTTCTTGCCTTATAGACAAAAAGTTTATTATTTAAAGAGATGTTTTTACTCCAGAACTTTATTGACCAATAATTAGTGCAGCACAGCATACACTTAGAATAAAACCAGACAATTTGTAGTAAAAAATATTTCTTTCAGATAAAGAAATATATCAATATTAAAATCTCTAAATGATTGTAAGAAACATTTCTATGTTCAAACCTTAATTTTATCAAACTATACCCTACAATCAATGTGAAAACCATTAATAGGGTGACAGAAACAATTGAAATTAGATAAATATTGACTAATGACATTATCTTTTAATTAATTAATGCATTTCTAATACATATGCCAATCTAGAAACAATAGCAATTAATGGGTTCTCATATGCTTGAATATAAGATAATATCTTTACCAGATATCTGAAGCAGTCCCGCTCTTTGTCTCTCTCTCTCCATGTGTAAGGAAAAAACCAAAGTCCCAGTTTTTCTTTTTCTTTGTCTGCCAGTGCCATCTTGTGCTCCTACCATGTGACAGGGGCTGACCAATGGCACCGGTAGCCCCTGTGACATAGTAGGTCAAAGGCTATCAGTGGCATTTTGAAACCGGCAGCCGGGGGTGTGAGTGCAGGAGATGGCTCCCGGACCCCCGCTGGACCACCAGGGAGTTTTGGTAAGTCTTGGGGGGGTCAGGAGGGTGGGGGGGGGGGGGTTGTAGTTAATTTAATTTTAGCTGGGAAACAAATAAGAATTAACATATAAACGTATGGGGGGCCCCCCTTGCTGAATGCAATGTATCTGCCCCCCGACGAATACGAATCCCAAATGCACATATGGCGTCCCTCTGCACATTCCTATTATCTCTTCCTCTGAGAACTGTGTTGGTGAGGGAGATTAATAGGGTTTCAGTGCTAAAAAACTTGCGAAAACCGAATTGGAATGGATATAGAATTTTGTGTTTTTCTAGGTGTTCGGTTAATTGTTGGTTTACTACTTTTTCAAGAAGTTTAGCTAGGAAGGGGAGAATGTATATTGGCCTGAAGTTGGCTAGCTCTGAGGGGTTTAGATGGGTTTTTTTTAGTATGGGTTTGACCATGGCCCCTTTTATGGCTACTGGGACATTTCCCAGAGTTTGGGATGTATTAATGATATCAGATAAGTGTTTTGCTAGTATGTTTGGTATAGATTTTAGGGATTGTATCAGGATTGCATCTGCTGGGTGTGTTGTGGGATTTATTTTTTTTATGATTGACTCTATTTCTGAGGAGGAAGTGTTCTCAAAGGTATTTAAGATATCGTCTGGATTTTTCAGGAGGCTAATTTTATTAGTGTTTGTCAAGGGAACATTTGCCATTAGGTTTGTGATTTTCTCTTTGAAGAAGTGAACAAGATTGTTTCATTTTGCATTGGAATCTTTATCAGATATTATTGGCAGAGATATCTTTGTTAGGTCCGCTACATAAAAGAAGAGGGCTTTAGCGTTGAATTGGAGATCGTGTATTTTCTTTGAGTAAAAATCTCGTTTAGTTTTGAGAATTGTTGTTCTATAATTGTGTAGTGTGGTTCTGTAGGTGGTCAGTAGGCTGAGGGTGTGATTACTTCGCCATTTCTTTTCTATATTTCTGAGGGCACGTTTCAGTTTTTTTTAGTTCTCTGATGGTGCCTTGGAGAATTCCTGCCTCTAGTGGTACCTTTTTGTCTCATTTCAGATAGTTGGAATCTTCATTCCAGTTTTGGTGCCATGTTGACATATTCGAAGTGTTGGCATGCCTTCACCCTTCTGATGGTATCTGCTCACAGTTACAAATGATTAGAAAATCCCAATGTGGAAGCCCAAAATAGCCTGCATTGCTTACCCCAATGATTGTAATAGTAAATAAATGAATGAATAAAATGAACAAATAAAATTTTCTTTTTTTTATATGGAATGAACCTAATGAATGACTATGACCTATAAAACAAAAGAATGAACTCTGCACATGCCTAATACTTTTCAGTAAAATATTGTCTAAATTGATTAACAGAAAGAGCCTTGAATCCCCAAATTAAATATCAACATACAGAGAAACACTATACAAAATATCCAACATGAATGTTGGAGGAGTGGACCCTCAAACAGAGGAGGAATTGGCGCTGCCTGTGGGGGAAACCTACACAGGCCCCCTCTGCCAGTAGGCGAGGCCGGACAGGAAGCAGAGACCAGCCGGAGCTTCAGCAATATGAGTCCTCGTTCCCCGCTGATTGAGCCCTTGGGTACCTGGGCTGGCTGGACTTAGGTGGGCCAATGCATGGATGATCCCGTGAGGAATAGGTCAAATGATAGTGCTCGAGGTCAGGTCCAGGCTGAAGGTCAGGGTAGGCGAGTATACTCAAAATCAGGTCCAGGCAGAAGGTCAGGGCAGGTGGCTATACTCAATGTCAGGTCCAGGCAGGTCAGAAGTTGAAGGTATGTCCGGGGTCAGGATGACAGAAGATGAGAACAAAGGGAGGCAGGAATGCAGGGAGGGAGGAAGGTAGGAGAACAGAAATGCTGGAGAACAGGAATGCTGAGGACAGGAACACTGGAGAACAGGAACGCAGCTCTAGAAGAGCAAAGAGTCTTGTTGCCAAGGCAAGCTCTGATTGCCAGAGCTTGCCTTATACAGGGAGAGGCCAGCAATGACATCAGCAAGGACCGTGAGTGATTTCCCACTATGGGCCCTTTCAATCTTTGAGAAAGTGGTGTGAGCTCATGTGGAGGTGCGCCCAGGCCAAAGGGAAGATGGCACTGCCTCAGGTGCTGCCATGGGCATCAAGGCAGCGTTGACAGGACAGCACAGCCCGGGGAGGGCTGCCGCATCAGGGAGAGAGCTGGGAGGCAGCAGAACAGTGCGGTGTTGGTACCAGCTTCCTGCAGCGGCCAGGTAGTCTGGGGCTGCCTTGTTGAGCCAGCGTCAGGAGGTGAGTGTACTGACCGCAGGGCCCTGTGGTCAGCCCACATAACAATGAAGTCCTGCCTATGAATAACCTTTAACACGGCTACCTCCACCAGAATCAGCAAACAGATCAGTGTGCCCTGCTTTGCATGGGCCACTCAGTCTCTTCAATCATGTGTAGGGTTTTCCTGTTTACTTTTTTAGAAAATTTTTTTTTTCGAAAATGAATTTAAAATCTTTAAACGGTTCTAAATGATTTTCAAAAACAGCTCAACAGAGATTGGTGTTTTGTAGGAAGCTTCTTCAGGATCTATTTAGTAAATGTTATAGTCTGCATATCTTAGATAGACCATTGACATCATCGTTGTCTGGAGAGTCTCTCAGAATTTTAGTTTGAGTAAAATATGACAAACCTCTTTACTTCTTTTTAGCTTCATTCTTTCCTGTTTTTTTCTTTATTCTATCTTTTCCTAATTATTTCCATTTGGTCTTTTTCTGCCATCATCATTACAAATCAAACACAAAAGATCACATTACCCAGTGGCCCAGAAAATTCGTGGTCGTCCTTCGAACCTGTTAGCATCCTTGAAATTAAATCCATTTTATCCAATTTAAAACCTGCCAATCATCTATGTGATCTGTTCTCGCTTAAATACTTTAAAACTTGCCTTGATTGCATTACTTCCACCATCACCGATATAGTAACTTGTCTCTTTCTGAAGGTAACGTTCCAGCGCCATTAAAATGTGCCATAGTCAAACCAATTTTAAAAAATAATAAAAAAGATGTTACAGATTTCAACAGTTTTTGTCCAATTTCTAACCTTCCTTTTCTCGCTAAGGTAATGGAAAAATTTGTTCGGAAACAATTATCTGAATACTTAGACTCGCATGAAATTTTATACCCTTCACAATTTGGCTTTAGAAAATTATTTAGTACAGAATCCCTTCTTTTAGCATTATCCAAGATGGTTCTTAGAGGTTTTGATAATGGAGAATCTTTTATTTTAGTCCTTTTGGGTCTGGATTCATCATTCTTTGCAGAATGATGAATCCTGAGAAAACGGGGAGGCGGGGGGTCGAAGGGTGTGTGGGCCTGCGAAAGCCCGCAGGTGGTGCTATTTGGCGCGTTACTGCCGATGATAACGTTACTAACATTATCGCCGACAGTGAAGACACCACCAACTCCTCCCCTCCCCTAATTTGCATTATATCGCATGCAAAAAGGCCTGTTTCGCATGCGATATGGCCTTATCGCATGCATTAGGGCCCTAACGCATACAATAAAGCTTTAGAAAATAACCCCCTTAGACTTTTCAGCAGTTTTTGATATAGTAGACTTTGAAATTTTAACTCAAAGATTGATTGAGATTGGACTAAGTGGAAAAGTTGTGTCCTGCAAGTCCTTTTTCTTAGAGGGATCCTATCAAGTAAAACTAAATTCCTGTCTATCTGAAAAGAATGATATTTAATCCAGAGTACCTCAAGGATCTTCGTTATCTGCAACCCTTTTTAATATTTATTTATTACCTCTATGCAAACTGTTGTCCGGATTTGGTTTTATCCATTTTATATATGCCAATGATGTTCAGCTTCTAATTCCTATCAAGAAATCTATTGAAGATAGTTTAAAGACAATCGATATCTACCTAACCACTATAGACAACTTTTAATACATATGAAACATTTTAATTCATCAAAAAACCGAAATGATTTTATTAACAAGAAAATCAAATAGTGATTTACCTGTATAAATTGGATATCTGAAAATTGGGCATCTCTGCCCAGTAAAAAGTATGCATTGACATCCATAGCATGAGTACTTTTATCCAGGCTAAAAAGAGGCATTCCTGGTGATGTGTTTAGGCTCTGGGAGAAAAAGATTGTAAAAAAGATTGTAAAAAAGATTGTCACTACAGTTGTTTACCCTGTTCGATGTAAACAGATCCGATATGGTTCTTGTTCATGAAGGCCGGTATAGAAAAGTGTTAAATAAATAAATAAATAAATAAATAATGTTTGTGAGATTTTCAAAAGTATGCATTCTATTTTAACCCCCTCCTCTTCCTATGCCAATCCCACAATTAACAGGTTCAAAGCATGTGAGTGATTTTGGCATTCATACTTTACACTAAAAAGAAGCCACCCAAGCAGTTTCTTTTTGAAAATAAACTGGAAGCGAAAACCGGAAAAGTACCCATCTATTGGAAATACATAGGGCTGGATTTTAAAACATACGTGCGCGGTCTACATGTGTGCGCGCTACCTGGCAAGCCCCGCTGCCTTCCCCTTTTCCCTCCCAGGCCGCTCCGAAATCAGAGCGGCCTGGGAGGGAACTTCCTTACCCCCCTACCCCACCTTCCCTTCCCTCCCCCTACCCTGCCCTTTCCCCTCTACCTTTGTTGCTTTTTTTTTTGTTTTAAAACTTACTTTATCCCTGGAGAAATTTTCAAAGACAATATGGGCCGGATTTTCAAAAGTTTACGGAGCGCCTGTGCGTGATCCCTGGCCCAGCAGCCATGCAGAGGCCTTTGGCAAACACCACACCCCTTCCTCGCCCCCAGACCGCCCCGGGATTTACACGTGTCCCGGGTCTTTACTTGCGTCGCTGGGCCTTTTGAAAATAGGCCTGGCACTCATAAGGCCGGTTATGCGAGTAAATCCTCCGGATATACTCGTGTAACCTTTAGAAAATCCGGTCCATATTGTCTTTGAAAATGTCCCCATTCTTAACGGATCCAAACAAAAGGAACAGGTTAAGGCAAACCCTATAATTTTACACTTGTATATTAAGCTAACATTGTTTGCCTTGATCTGATGAAGGAAGTGAAATTCCCAAAGCTATACAATAAATGTATTAAATAATTCCAATAAAAAGATATCGTGTATATATTTTGTCAGCCTTTGTTTCCATCTAACTATAATTCTAATATTATATTTGTTGATTTATTTCTACCATTTCATTTGAAGTCTTGTTACATATTAGTGAAATGATGGGATTAACGTAAAGAAATATTCAGTCATTTCTAACAAATCAAGTAAATGTTAAGTTATTGTTGAAATGGAAATTTAGGAAAAGACTAATCTGAATCCTGGCACCCAAAGCTAATAACAAGTTTGACAGAGTGCTGCCTGGGGCTGGCTGAGGTGCTACCTGTCTTGTACACTGCACAAGATGACATTTCATTGCTTGCTGTGAGTTTCTGTTATGGTCCTCAATTGCTCGTGCAATAATTTGAGGACTAGGAAGGGTCATTTTCAAAGGCATTTCAGTGGGTAAAACAGTCGCACAGAAATGGCCTTTTACAAAATTGTATATGCACTGTCTGGTTGCACATAAGTTTACTCAAAGTGAGTGAAGGTGTTTCCATGGGCAAAGTTAGAAAGAGGGTTTGGACTTGTGCTCAAGGAAGATAACTTTCAAACAACTGTGTGTGGCAGCATATGTGCACTTATATGGCTGAGCGTAGATTTAAGATGTCATTTTATGACCCGTGAGCATCATTAAATATATGTATTTGTAACCTGCAATATATGCCCATATGTATGTTTACGAGTGAATTCATGCAATGCTTTGAAAATGAGTATGTCAATGCATCGAACACGTGTACTTTTCCTGCTTATATTAAAAAATATATGCACACATATTATACTTGTACAAATAAAGTGAACTTGCATAAATGCCAATTTACATATGTAAGTGGTTATATTTTAACACATGTGCATTACCAATTACACATTTAACACAGGGCATTACCAATTCTATCAATTACTCCATCAGTTTGCCTAGTCCTTTTTTAGGTTACCGAGACCATCCTGGTTCTTCAGCCTGAACTCCTTCCAATTTATCCAGAACTTCTATCCAGCCAATAGTACACAATCAACATATTTAATATCACTTGTGCAAGATAATTAGCGGGTGGAAAATTATACGGGTATGCTGGCAAATAAACATGTGTGAGTGTCTTTTAAAGTAGCAACTTGCATGCATAAATGTTGGACCTGCCCAGGAATGCCCCTAAATTACCTCTACTTTACACACGTATATGTGCGTGTCAAAGCACAAATGTGTGTGTATGCTTGATGTTTATAAAATATCATGTGCGTGAGTAGATGCTACCTCTGCACATTTATGCAAATTTTTATGCATGTAACTCACCCTAAACTTTTGGATTTTTAAAAGTATACATGTACATTTTCCCAAAAGACTTCTAAGCACATAGGGCCAGATTTTCTAACCTACGTGTGGGCGCAGATTTATGCGTGCAACCCGGCACGCAAAAATCTACGCCTGATTTTATAACATGCGCGCGCAGCCACGTGCATGTTATAAAATCCGGGGTCGGCGCGCGCAAGGGGGTGCACACTTGTGCGCGCCGAGCCCTAGGGGAGCTCTGATGGCTTTCCCTGTTCCCTCCGAGGCCGCTCCGAAATCGGAGGGCCTCGAGGTAACTTTCCTTCCCCCCCCCCCCGCACCTTCTCCTCCCTTCCCCTATCTAACCAGCCCCCCCAGCCCTACTTAAATCCCCCCCACCTTTATTATTTAAGTTGCGCCTGCCTCTGGGCAGGCGTAGGTTGTGCATGCCGGCCAAGTGCCGGCGTGCAATTCCCCGGCCTAGCAGGCCTTCAGAGGTCTCTGGGCATGCCCCCACCCTGCCCCGGACCACCCATTCTCCACCCCCTTTTTCAAGCCCCGGGACATACATGCGTCCTGGGGCTTGCGCGCATCACCGAGCCTATGCAAAATAGGCTCAACGTGCGCAGGAGCGGGTTTTCAGGGTTACGCGTGTAATATACATGCGTAATTCTTTGAAAATCTGCCTCATACTGTCAGGTGTAATTGTGTGTGGACAAGTTTGGTGGGATAATTTTCAAAATGGGCTTACGCATGTAAATCCACTTTGAAATTTGGTGTAATATGTGTGTTTTGCTGCCTAATTTAGGTGGGCTGTTATAAAATTATTCCCCAATACTAATAACATAAAAAACTAGAGTGAATTTTCAAAGAAATTGCACACATAAATATAGCATACTATTATAGCAATTTTCAAAAAGCCATTTATGCATGTAAAGTGCACTTACGCGATCAAATCCTATGACAATTCAATTGCATATATTGTAGCAATTTTCAAAAGCCAACTTAACACGGGTAAAGTATATTTGCACATGTAAATCTCAGTTTTACACGTGTAAATGCTTTTGAAAATCTGTTCCTATAGGATCAACATTCATTCAACCAACCTGACTAAAACTGGGTTTTAACTGAGTAAATGTTTTAAATTGTGACTCTTTATCTGGCTACATTTGTATGATTAAAATTGCAAGCCACACAAATATAGCCAGATATAAAAGTGTTTGCGATGGGGGTATTCTTGGGATGAGCTTTTAAATTTAGCAGTTTAGTCTATTTTGTACTCCTCTTTGAGTAGCCTTCTAAGGGGGTTATTTGAAAACCCATGTTATGGCGTTTTCACATGCAAAAATGCCATAACGCATGTGAAAAGCACCATAACTCATTGTGCGATGCTAATTTTTAAAAGGGGAGGAGTCAGGGTTGGGATTTTTGTAAAATGGCCTGGCTTCGCAAACTGCGAAGCCATATCGCATGATACTGCACAATTTTAACGCCAAAAGTAACTACACCTTTTCATTAAGCTGTGCAATATGAGTGAGAGAGAGAGAGAGGCAGAGCCTATCTATAAGGTCCTTGTACTAGTTAGCTGAGGTCCACCTAAAGTCGAGGTGAGGTTTAGGTAGTAGTGTAGGCGTTAGGGGTCACTTTGACATGCAGAGTGAGATGTACAAACAGAGCAGTACACTCTTGTGAAGATTTTGGGGTAGATTTTCAAAGGGGTACGCGCGTAAGATACGCGCGTACCCCCCGAAAACCTACCCCAAACCCCCCCTGCGCGCGCCAAGCCTATTTTGCATAGGCTTGGCGGCACGCGCAAGCCCCGGGATGCGCGTAAGTCCCAGGGCTTTGCAAAGGGGGCATGTTGGGGCGTGTCGGGTGGGCGGCACGAATTTAGGGGCAGGGCGGGAGGCATGTCGGGGGCGTGATTTCGGCCTGGGGGCGTGGTCAAGGCCTCCGGACCAGCCCCCGGGTCGGGTGATGGCGCGCCAGCAACCTGCTGGCGCACAGATTTACGCCTGCTTTCAGCAGGCGTAAATCTGCCAACAAAGGTAGGGGGGTTTTTAGATAGGTAGGGTGGGTCGGTTAGGTAGGGGAAGGGAGGTGAAGGTGAGGGGAAGTGGAAGGAAAGTTCCCTCCGAGGCCGCTCCGATTTCGGAGCGGCCTCGGAGGGAACTTTCCTTCCACTTCCCTGCATGCGCACATTTGTGCAACCTGCATGTGCACATTTGTGCAACCTGCATGCGCCGGGCTCGGCGCATGCAGGTTGCACAAATGTGCACCCCCCTGCGCGCGCCGACCCCGGATTTTATAAGAGATGCGCGGCTACGCGCGTCTCTTATAAAATCCAGCGTACTTTTGTTCGCGCCTGGTACACGAACAAAAGTACGCGCACGCGTAAATTTATAAAATCTACCCCTTTATGTTCTTCAGAGTGAGGAAACACACAACGATGAGATTTGTACAGCATTCTCTCAACCTAGCTTGATGGACTCTCTACCTGGGAAACATCAAGCTAGGGTGAGAGAACATTGTACAAATCTCATCGTTGTGTGAGTTTTGTCATTCTGAAGGACATCAAATCTTCTCAAGAGTGTACTGTTCTGTTTGTACGTCTCATTCTGCATGTCAAAGTGGCCCCTAACCCCTACACTACTACCTAAACCTCACCTCAAATTACCAGGTGGACCTCCTATAGTTACTAGGTGGGCCTCCTATAGTAGCAATAGTTAACTACTACAAGGACTTATAGATAGGCTCTCTCTCTCTCTCCCTCTCGCTCTCTCTCTTTCTCTAGTGGTTGCAGTTAGGAAATGCAATAATTGTGGTATTACCGCAAAGTTAATGCACTTTACGGTAATACCTATGAGAAGCACTAAGATAACGCACATTGCGATAAATAAGCTATTGCCATAAAACACGCCTCTCTTCCTATCTCAATCGATAGTTAGATGAATCTAGCCCTAAGATGGAAAGGCATTTTATAAAACTATAAATTCAATTTAGCTAGGCAAATCCTGCCAAGCAATGCAACCTAAATCTACCCACTCAGATTTTAAGTGGATATATTTAGCAAGATATTTAGCCCGACAACTAGCTGAGTAAATGTAGCTTAATATCCATATAAAGATAAACTGGTAAACTGGTCCTGTTATCTTACCTGCTAAGTAATTTTTTGAATATTGGCAATTTTATTATCAGCAAGCCTCAATACTAGCTACTCATAGTTTATGTATATGTAAATATCTTTAAATCCTTGCTTTGCTTTCCAGAGATATATCTCTTTCAGACCAACTCAGAAGCTCCAATTACAATTTATATAAAATATATTTATTTTAAATGACAAGTATCTTGTTTTCTTTTTTTCTTTTAAGAACAAGGCAGAGTACAAAGTTTACATGTTTTCATTTCTTACAATCTTGATTCCTGCCTGAAAGATCTATTTTAAAAGCGTTGTAGATTTTAAAAAGCCACAAAATACACAGGTATGTACCCGTGTGCACATAAGGAATAAGGGGGCAGAAAAAGGGTGGGGATTAGTAGGGATGTGCAGAAGGAAAACATTTGTTTCGTTTCGTTTTTCGTTTCGCTGGGACAAAAATTCATTTCATTAGTTTCATAGGGGGAAAAACAAATTTGTTTATTAGTTTCATTCATTTTTCATTTTCCCATTAAAGCCAATGGGGGAAGTATTTTCAGCCTATTTTTGGCTGCAGAATTGGGTTTGTTTGTTTTTTTTATCAATTCTGATGAAACTTCTGTGGAGCAATCATCAGAATGAGAAAATAACTCCAAGGTACTTAGACAGTGGCAAAGTGGCACCAAAGTGGCATGAATAGCCTAATGCACTGTAAAGGGGCAATGGGTAACCAGGAGTAGCAAGAGTGCTTTAACAGAGATGCAAAGCAGCAGCAAGAGTATAAAAAACACACCACAGCTTCAAAAGAGAGCACTGATAACAGTTGCATGAACCGTCAAAGGTAGCACAAGAGGCAAAGTGGTAAGACAAGTGGCATCAACATCCTACAGCACAATGAAGGGGGAACATAGCAAGCAGAAAGAGTGTCAGAAAAAAACACAAGGCGCCGATAAAGAGACAAAGGAGCAGAAAGGGACTAGCACCAACACACTGAGGAACCATGATAGTGGCAAGAACACCACAAGGAGTAGAGTGAGTCATCTGGTTATGGCATCAAGGCAGAGTGGCATAAAGGGGCCAAGACAGGTTGGCAGAGCGGGGGTAGTCAGGTCCCTGTGGTTTTGATAGGGGCAAGCAGGCTGGCCCTGGGGAGAGTTCCCTTTCCTTTGTGCAGGAAAGGGCCCCCTAGAATGGGTTCACCCCCTAGAGTGTGGTGGTTCTGTTGGTGTCTAGTGAGATATAGCAGATATACAAATGAGAATTTTGAAGGCTGAGGTGGAGGACGTTTCCATGTTAACAGCGGTTCAACATGGGTCAGTGGGTGTTAAGAGATAGGCAACATCCGGGGAGAGTTCCCTTTCCTTACGTAGGAAAGGGCTCCCTAGAATGGGTTCACCCCAAGAGTGGGGCACGAGCCTGGGCAAGTGTGGCGAGTTGACGTGGAAGAGATTTCGTTCTGGTTCAACATGGGTCGGCAGGCATTAAGAGATAGGTTGGCTACATCCGGGGAGAGTTCCCTTTCCTTTGCACAGGGAAGGGCTCCCTAGAATGGGTTGTCCCCTAGAGTGGAGCACAAGCCTTCCAAGTGTGGCGAGTAGATGTTGAGGAGGTTTCCATGTGAACAGCAGTTCTGGTTCAACATGGGTCGGCGGGCACTAAGAGGCTGGCTACACCCGGGGAGAGTTCCCTTTCCTTTGCACAGGAAAGGGCTCCCTGAAATCGGTTCGCCCCAAGAGTGGGGCACGAGCCTGGGCAAGTGCGGCGAGTCAACATGGAGAAGGTTTCCATGTGAACAGCAGTTCTGGTTCAACATGGGTCAATGGGTACTAAGAGATAGGCTGGCTACACCCGGAGAGAGTTCCCTTTCCTTGCGTAGGAAAGGGCTCCCTGGAATGGGTTTGCCTCGAAAGTGTGGTGGTTCCGTTGGTGTCTAGTGAATACCCAGAAGCTATTAACTGCTTATGCACTTCAGCTGATGATAAAGGAACTTGAAGAGCTCTCAGAAATAAGAAAACTGCTACTCAAGTCCAAATCTACAATATCAGTTTGTTGACTTTATACCCTACAGTGCCTCTGTAAACTATGGGAACACAGAGGATGAAGTAGAGTACAACTACCACCAGTTTTCTTTGGTACTAGAAACATTAATGTTGGCACCTAAGAAAGAATTAGGGAAAATGGCCCATATTATGAAGGTCATGAAAACTATTGAGCATATGAAATATCCAAGCTCCAAGCTGGACAGACAGGCACAGCGTTTGAGGTCAGGCCCTTGTAGTGACATAAGGTCTGGACGGGCAGGCACATCAGTAGACGTCAGGCCCTTGTAGTGTAAGGGCTGGACGGGCAAGCACAGCGTTAGAGGTCAGACCCTTGTAGTGACGTAAGGGCTGGACTGGCAGGCACATTAGTTGAGGTCAGGCCCTTGTAGTGACATAAGGGCTGGACAGACAGGCACAGCATTTGGGGTCAGGCCCTTGTAGTGACGTAAGGGCTGGACAGTCAGGCACAGCATTTGGGGTCAGGCCCTTGTAGTGCCGTAAGGGCTGGACAGACAGGAACAGCGTTTGGGGTCAGGCTCTTGTAGTGATGTAAGGGCTGGACGGGCAGGCACAGCGTTTGAGTTCAGGCCCTTGTAGTGATGTACGGCCGGACAGTGGACAGACAGGCACAGCAGTTGAGGTCAGGTACATGCGCTGATATTATCTGGAGCATATGAGGCAGTTGGAGCTGTTTCAAGGCTTTAAATTGCTTTTATTCATCTTGACATTCACAGGGAAAATCTGGAAACCCAAGCAAAGGCATGTTTATTTTCAAAAACACTAGCATTTCCATCAACTCTGATGCCAGCCTTGAGCGATGAGGGCTCATGATATCCCCTGTCATTGAAAATACACGTTCACTCGGCACACTGGTTGGTGGACATGACAGATATCACTGAGCCACTTTGGCTAGGTGTGGCCAGACAGTGGACTTGTGTGCCCAATATGCTAGTGGATCTGTCTGCACGTCCTCTATGTGAGATACCGTGTCACTGACATTTGTGTTGGTGTCTCCTTTGCTTGGGTGGGCTGAGAGTCCTTCTTGCCAGCTTCTTTCGCTCTAGCCCATTCCAGAGCAGATGCTTTTTTAGGGGCAACATGGCTTTGGCATACTGAAGTGGAGGAGGAAGTACTATCTGTCGCTGACAGAGTGCTGCTCCTGCTTGGGCTTGCACTACTCTCTGAAGTGCCTGATGTTTCCTCCTCTGCTTCATGCCTAATCTGTCTCTGCCTATGGCGCTCCTGTTCACAGACTTTTACTAACAGCAGGTCCTTCACAAATGTGAGAAAATCAGACTGTAGGGTGAGTTTCCCTTTCACACGGGGATCACAGACTGTGGCGAGCATGTATGTGTGGTCTTTTGTTAAAGGTTTTAATCTCTGTTGCACCTGCTTCTGCAAAAAGTCCAGACACTGCAGCACCTCTGTTGTCATTCCCTCTTCCTGTTTAAAGCCCTCCAAAGTTTCCTCCAGAAAATTAAGTATAGGGTTGATGTCAGCCAATGTGGCACTTCTGGAACTCAGCTCATCCGTATGATCCTTGAAGGGCTATAGGATTTTTACCAGCTGACTCATGACTAACCAATCATGATGGCCTAGGGGACTCTGCACACCTATGTCCATTGCCTCAGAAAGTTCATTAAGGGGTGTCTGCTGCTCCACTAACCTCTGCAGCATCATAAAGGTGGAATTCCACTGGGTGGCAATGTCTTGAATGAGACTCTTGTGAGGCATCTCCAAATCAATCTGCTTTTGTCGGAGAACCTGCCCCACCTTCAGACTTCTATGGAAGTACGCTGCTATGTTCCTGCATTTGTGTATTAACATATGCAGGTATTCATTCTCTTGGTGAATGGACTCCAACCCCAGAGCTGATTTCACTACCAGGTGCAGAGTGTGTGCAAAACATCGGATGTTCTGAAAGCGCCCATCACATATTGCCTTTACCATGTTTGCACCATTGTCTGTGACAAAGAACCCTGCCTGAAGATTCCTGTCTCGCTGTTGTAGCTGCCAGCCCACCAGCATCTACATAGAAACATAGAAATGATGGCAGAAGAAGACGAAATGGTCCATCCAGTCTGCCCAGCAAGCTTTCACACTTTTTTTTCATACTTTTCTGTTGCTCTTGTCCTTTTAAATAATTTGTTTTGGTTCTATTTCCCTTCTACCCCCACCATTGTAGATAGCAGTGCTGGAGCTGCATGTAAGTGAAGTATCCAGCTAATTGGTTTGGGGTAGTAACTGCCATAATTAGCAAGCTACTCCCACGCTTGATTATCCAGCCTGTGCAATTCAGTCCTTGTTGGTTGTTTGAATATAAATCCTCTTTTCTTCATCCCCCCTGCCATTGAAGCAATGAGCTGCACTGGATATGTATTTTAAGTGAGGTATCAGGCTTGATTTGGCGTAGTAACCGCTGTAACAAGCAAGCTACACCCATGCTTATTTGTTTTACCCAGAATATGTGATTCAGTCCTTGTTGGTAGATGCCTGAATATAAAACATCTTTTCTTCATTCCCCCCCTGTCATTGAAGCAGAGAGCTATGCTGGATATGCATTGAAAGTGAAGTATCAGGCATTTTTGGTTTGGGATAGTAACCGCCGTCACTAGCAAGCTACTCCCCTGCTTTTATGTGGATGCAAATCCATTTTTCCACATTTTCTCTTGCCGTTAAAGCATAGAGCAATGTTGGAGTCACATTAACCGTGTGTATGTTATTGAATAAGGATATTCATCTCCAGGTAATAGCCGTCATTCCCGCAAGCCACCCCCATGCCTCTTCTCTTCTTTCACTTCCTCTAGACTTTATGGATCCACAGTATTTATTCTACGCCCTTTTGAAATCCTTCACAGTTTTGGTCTTTACCACTTCCTCCAGAAGGGCGTTCCAGGCATTCACCATCCTCTCCATGAAGAAATACTTCCTGACATTGGTTCTGAGTCTTCCTCCCTGGAGTTTTAAATCGTGACCTCTGGTTCTGCTGATTTTTTTGCAACGGAAAAGGTTTGTCGTTGTCTTTGGATCATTAAAACCTTTCAAGTATCTGAAAGTCTGTATCATATCACCCCTGCTCCTCCATTCCTCCAGGGTATACATATTTAGATTCTTCAATCTTTCCTCATAAGACATTCGATGAAGGCCCTCCACCTTTTTGGTCGCCCTTCTCTGGACCGCCTCCATCCTGTCTCTGTCCCTTCGGAGATACGGTCTCCAGAACTGAACACAGTATTCCAGGTGAGGCCTCACCAAGGACCTGTACAAGAGGATAATTACTTCCCTTTTCTTACTCGATATTCCTCTCTCTATGTAGCCCAGCATTCTTCAGGCTTTAGCTATCACCGTGTCACATTGTTTCGTGGACTTCAGATCATTAGACAATATCACCCCAAGGTCTCTCTCCTGCCCCGTGCACATCAGCCCTTCTCCCCCCCATTGAATACAGTTCTTTTGGATTTCTACACCCTATATGCATGACTCTACACTTCTTGGCATTGAATCTCAGCTGCCATATCTTCGACCACTCTTCCAGTTTCCTTAAATCCCGTCTCATTCTCTCCACTCCTTTCGGCGTGTCCACTCTGTTACAGATCTTAGTGTCATCCACAAAAAGACAAACCTTACCTTCTATCCCGTCTGCAATGGCGTTCACAAAGATATTGAACAGGACTGGTCCCAACACAGACCCTTGCGGCATTCCGCTCACCGCTCTCTCTTCAGAGTAAGTTCCATTTACCATCACACATTGTCTTCTGTCCGTCAACCAGTTTGCAATCCAGGCCACCACCTTGGCACTCACTCCTAAGCTTCTTATTTTATTCACTAGTCTCCTGTGTGGAACCGTATCAAAAGCTTTGCTGAAGTCCAAGTAGATGACATCGAGTGCTCTTCCTTGATCCAATTCCTTGGTTACCCAGTCAAAAAAGTCTATTAGATTTGTCTGACAGAATTTTCCCCTGGTGAATCCATGCTGCCACTGGTCCAGCAATTCTTCTGACTGTAGATAGTTCACTATTCCTTGTTTTAATAGCGACTCTATTACTTTTCCCACCACCGAGGTGAGGCTAACCAGTCTGTAGTTACCAGCCTCTTCTCTGTTTCCACTCTTGTGAAGCGGGATCACCACCACTCTTCTCCAATCACTCGACACCACTCCCGTTTCTAGGGATCTATTGAACAGGTCACACAGTGGACCCGCCAGCACATCTCTGAGCTCCCTCAGTATCCTGGGATGAACCTCATCAGGCCCCATGGCTTTGTCCACTTTCAGTTTCACCAGCTCTTCCCATACATTCTCTACTGATACATGCTAGAATATTTGCTGAGGTATGGGCCTCGTCTGTCATGTGGGTGTGCAGTAAAGCCTACCTTCACCCTGATACTTGTTCACTAATTGTTATTATTTGTGATAGTTGTGGGTGGATCCTTGGGCCGATGGCAGCTGACCATGCCCTCAGGAAAAGATCCCGAGAAGGACCACCGGTCAGGCTCAGAGTTAGACACACACAAGTTCTTTTATTAAACAGTTTTTGAGAACCACCAGAGGTGGCAGTAGTGAGCTGGAAGAGCCCGGCTGGGCTGTAGTCCCTCAGGCACTGGAACAGCAATCCCAGGAAGGCTGAGCTGTAGAGAAACTGAGATAGTGAGTAGGCAGAGTATGCAGAGTTCAGGAACAGAACCTTGATGGTAACACTCACACTGTAGTTTCTTAGAATAGCCCAGGAGCTGGAATGAAGTAGGCCCTCGAGGAGCGAGTTCCAGGGAAAGCTTCCTGGCAGAAGTTATATTCAGTAGCAAGTCTGGGAACGTGGGCCCTCGAGGAGCGAGTACTGGTTCCAGACTGCGACCTGAAAAATAAAAGAGAGCGAGGCCCCCAAGGAGTGGGTACCCCTGGTAAAGTCCAAGGAGGCAGAGTAGCAAGGTATATGGAGAGCGAATCCCATCTGCAGCGATACCTGGAGGCAGCTAGGTAGGAAACCCTTTGCTAACTCGATTAGTTAGTGAAATGAAAGACCTTAAAATATCCAAAGATGATGATGTCATCTCAGGGGACACCCCTGAGGTTCGCGCCACTGCTGGTACTTGAGTTGGGGCTACGCCACGCGCACGCCCTTAGGCCTCAGGAGAACATGGCGGAAGGCAGCATCTAGCCAGTCCGGGAACACCGGAGGAGGTCGACAAGATGACGCCGCGGCAGCCAAACTTCTATCAACCCAGGAAGGAGTCGCCAAAGAGGTAAGGAGGGCGGAGTGGAGATGTCGGGCAGTGATGGTCGCAACACTAATAGGTGGGTTGTCGCTTCTGACACATGGGTTGACTGCTCCTTTTCAATCACGTTACGCTGCCTGGAAAAAGGGGTTCCCTGACTGGTACTGCCACCATCCCCAGATGGCAGTACTGTTGGGTGTTGCTTCTGCATATGATGCATCATGGCAAAATTAGTTAGATGTCCCATTTGCTTGCCTCTGCTAATAGCCCTGGCACAGTAATTACACTGAGAAAAACACAGGTCCTCCTTCACTTTAAAGTGGCTCCAGATCACAGATTTCTTTCATGATCCTTTCTCTATAGCCTTCTGTGTGGATGCTGGCATTGGAGTTGAAGTAGTGGGTGCAACCTGAGAAGCAATACCTGAGGCATCAGTCACACTCTGTGCCTGCGCTGACTGCTCTTCTTCCTCATCATCATCAGTTTCATCTCTCCCCTGCAGCACTGAAGTGGAGGCTGACAGAACTCCTAAACCTTCTTCAGCTATTACTTCTTACATTTCTGGTGATGAGAATTCCACACAAGATGATTCTTCATTGGAATCAGAAACAAACAGTGCCTGCGCTACATTTTCAGTGCTAAGTAGAGTCTGCTGTCGCACTGCTGCTTTTGGCTTGCATGACTCAGCCTCCCCTTCCCTCACCTCCAAAAGTACAGGGTCAGAAACAGGTGGTGGCGGTGCATCATCTTTAAATTTCAGTTTTTTTCGGATGGAACTGCCTGCCCCTCCTTAGATTTTAGATTGGAACAGCTCCCTTTTTAATTTTAATGGGGGACTGGCACTGTCTTTTGAGGTGCCTCCTCTGCCAGTCCCAATCACTTGTCTACCTTTCCCTGACATCATGGATTTATTGTCACTGCCTACTAAGGATTTCAATTAAAATAATTATTTCTTTATTGGTGAATGAACACCTCTGTACCAATATATGTGAGTCTGGAAAACTACGCACAGTGTAGTGCCTTGCTGTAGTGTACACTAGAACTGAGACTGCTGTATGTGCACACAAAACAATTTAATCTAGAGGCCTACTGGGGATTTGGATTAAATGTGCTGTACCAATATATGTGAGTCTGGAAAACAACACAGACATACAGTGCAGTGCCTTGCTGTACACTACAACTGAGATTGCTGTATGTGCACACAACAAAATGTTAACTCCAAAAGATGCCTTCTGGGGATTTGGATTAAAAGAACACTGCTGTACCAATATATGTGAGTCTGGAAAACTACCCACAGACACACAGTGCAGTGCCTTGATTTACACTACAACTGAGACTGCTCTGTGTGCAGAAAAAAATGAAACTGCAGAGAAAAGTCTGGAAGCCTGAGCAAGCACAATTCCTAGTGATGCTGCTTCTTGTTTGATAATACCAACTCCTAGACAGCCACTGCAACTCTCACACTATCTCCCACCCTCACCACCCATACCCTGCCTGCAACCTACCCCAGAGGGGTAAGATCAGCAGCAAAATGCCACTGCTGGCAGCTTGTCTCAGTGGGAGAGACAGTCTGAGTTCAATAAAAAGAAAAGTGCAGTAAAAAAAAAGCCTGGCTGGCACAGCAGCAAAAATGAAAAAATATCTTTTTCAATAGAAAATTCTATCAAAGTAGCAAACAATAGCAATTGAATACAGATTTGAAACACTCAGACTAGCTCTGAGTAAAGCTAGCTCCCCAAACAACAGCCGGGAAGAAAGTGCGTGGCACACCATGTGCTTATGGTATAAAAAGTACAGCAGGAACAGCATCACAGAGCACTGAGAGCAGCGATTGGCTGCATTAGAAAAATGCTTAGCTCTGATATGTTGCCATTCTGGTCTCCTTGCCAACCTGTCTGACCCACTCTATGACAGGGCTGTGAGGTCACTTATGACTCACAGGAAAGGGCTGGTTTTTGCTATGGATACTCCCACATGGCCTTCTTCTATTTCAAATGTCCGCTAAGAAATCACTGCGACCCAAAAGATTGAAATTAATATGATATGTTTCATTTGTGGGGGATCGCCATGCATTTCGCGAACCCACAAATCAAACGAACTGGGACTTATGCGCTGCAGATTGCACATTCATTGTAAAAGAATGCACATCACTAGGGACTAGGCAGAGCTTGGCTGGGCCAAAATTTACGTGTGTAACTCTGAATTTTAAAAACAAAAACCACAGTGTGCATACGCTAGATATCTATGAAACTTTACTGCTGCTTCTGATGAGGATCAAGTCTGTAGATCTCCTTAGGGCTTATAGAACAGGAAGAGGGGTTTAGGTCAACTGGGGGCATGTAAGTCTGAAAAACTTCGCTATTGACTGGACAAACTAGTGGACTAATTGCAAAACTGGGAATGTGCCTCATGAAAGCATGTTTTGAAATTTGCTGATATGCGCACTTAAAAGCTGACACAGTCCTATGGAAGACACAAGCACACACGAGTAAGTTTTAAAATTCCAGCGTATCCTCGCTTGCGTGTTGATATGCACATGTATGGGTGCATGCACACTTGTTTTAAAATGAACCTCATTGTCTTTAGTACATGTGTCACTCTCACCACCATATTAATATAATCCATTTATTTAGATCTGATACACAAAGGGTTAGATTTTAAAAGGTATGCGCGGGCACCTTGTGTACCTTGCCGAGCCACGCTGCCTTCCCCTGTTCCCCCTAAACTGACCTTCCCACCCCTTCCCCTAACCATTCCCCCCCTAGCCCTACTCTAACCCCCCCAATTTCTTTTTACTTTTCGCCTGCCTGGAGTGAGGCGCAGGTTGTGCGCGCCGGCAGCCTGCCAGAACACGATCCTCTGACGCAGCGGCAAATGGCCCCTGTGTCAGAGGCCTCTGGCCCCGCCCACACCCCACCCCTTTAGTAAAGCCCCGGGATTTAAATGCATCCCAGGGCTTTACACACTTTGCCGGGCCTTTATAAAATAGGCCCAGCATGCGTCCCCCCCCCCTCCCCCCGTGCATAAATCCTCTGGATTTATGCGCGTAGGGCTTTTTAAATCCGGCCCAAAGCTAATTCAAACTCAAAGCAATCTTGTAAGCTGGATGCTTACAACATTTGATCCATTGCTGAAATTCCCTGTCCTAGTCTTTGTTGCAATATTTATTAAAATCTATTGAATTTACAATTAATTATTGAGTTGAAGTGGGTCACATTTAGAGTTAAAAAAAGTTCTTAATGAGGAACCTTACGAGGCTTTTTAAAACAAACTTATAAATTACGTGTTCTCTGACTACCTGAATCCTTGCCATGGTGCAGACCTAATCTGCACCATTATTTCCTAAACTATTTTAGATAAGAGAAGTACAAAATGACTTCTCACAGAAGCAAACAAAAGAAAGGACATAACAACCTTTTCAAAAATTTGCTGCATAGGAGAGCTATAATCTCCCTTATTACTGCCCTAGTACACATATGTCACTCAGATAAATGCCACCATGCCCAGTCAAATACATTGTATAACCAGAATGGGAATATAGTGGTTAAGAAAGATTTATAAACTGATATCTTCAGAGAACAAGTGACATTTGGTGTAGAATGAAGGCATAGTTATTTTTATGGATCTATGCGTAATGAACTGCAACCATCCCATAATGCTTAACAATTCTCATCAACATTACAAAATTTACTTTGTTTATTTGAAATTTCTTATATGCTATCTTCCCAGCCCAACAGATCACCCAACACGGTATACAATACAGCATCCGACACAAATTCATATCTAACCAATATAATATATTCAGTAACATAACGTTACATAATGCATATAACAACACAATATTGAAATTTAAAAAGCAGAACGTTTAGCATAACGTCACCTTCCTCAGACCATCCCTCGAATGTAATAATTCCACACATTCATATGACCATCCTAACAACTCCTTTCTTGACTCATCAAACACCCCGTTATCGATCCCTCAACCCTCTTCTCCACCTACTTTACCCCTTCCCCTCCTCCCATTCTAATCTATACTCATCAATGTACACACAACTACTACTATTAATAAGTGAAGGATGGGGAGCCAACATCTCACCCAAGCCAATGGTAACATGTCTAATCCCTCCCTTTCTGTGGCATGGGTCCTCCTGGTGGGACCTTGGACTTCCAGTGGTGAAGCCTCATCCAAGTCTCTTCCATGCCACCTCCCGGCTGGGACTCTCGCTGTGGTCTTCCACAGCATACCATCCACCGCCTCAGCCAGCCCAAGGGTCCACGACCGTAAGTTTGCAAGGTCATGGACCCGGCGGACCTTGCAAGCTTGAAAGCCATCCTGGGTATTGCCCAGAGGCTGCAACAGCAGCAAACCTGCCTCGACACCCTGATGGCGACAGTGCAGGTTAGCCGACCGCGTCAGCGGAGCCACGGCTGCCAGTTCCGCGGTACCCAGAGCTGGGGCTAATTCTGGAGCTACAGCACCCATCCAGATGCCGGTACCTTTGCGGTTTTCAGGAGACGTGAAGCTTTGCCAGGGCTTCCTGAACCAGTGCTATATTCGATTCAACCTTCTTCCGCTTCAGTTTCCGACAGACCAGGTCATGACAAGCTTCATTATTTCTCTGCTGGACGGGAGACCCCTGGCGTGGGCCTTCAACCTCTGGGAGCGTCAGGACCCTTGCCTGGGCAACCTGGAGCACTTCGTCTCTGTCTTTAGGCGGGTCTTCGACGAATCCTTCCGCAAATCTTCTGCCACATCAGAGCTGCTCCAGTTGCGTCAGGGTAACCGGCCTTTGGCGGAACACGCTGTGGACTTCCAGACTCTCGCCGACGAATTGAACCCGGGAAATGACAGCTTGCATGGTATCTTCCTGGAAAGTCTCTCCTCAAAGCTCCCGGAAGACCTGAACGATATCATTGATCTAGCAGGCCGCATGGACCACCGCATCCAATGCCGGTTCTGAGAAAAGAGGCTGGCTCATAGGCCTGGGACCTTTGGAACCACTCCTTCCCGAAGCGGGAGCTCTCCACCAGTTTCTTCAGGGGCCCGACACTGAACCCATGCAGGTGGGTCGGGGACCCATCTCCCAAGAAGAAAGGAGATGCCGGTCTCTGGGCTTATGCCTGTATTGCGGTGGCAAGGGCCATTTCCTTGCCCGCTGTAGTGAGCGTCCAGGGAACGCTTGGACCTAGGGACAGTTGGGGAGCTAACCGTACATCTGACTCCCCGTACATCGTGCCGGTTGCCTTACTCCTCCCCGATGGGGAGTTCAATACGCAAGCCCTGATCGACTCTGGAGTTGGGGGGAACTTCATACTTAAGGACTTAGTTCAGCAACTCTAGATTGGGGTCCAACCCCAACAACCCCCTCTCTATGTGTCTTCCATTCAGGGGAAACTCCTTCCTGGCACCATTGCTACCTGTACCAAGCCCCTCATGTTATGCACTGGCATTCTTCATCAGGAGCAGCTCTCCTTCCTCATCCTAGAGAAGTCCATGTATCCGGTCATCCTGGGGCTACCTTGCCTTCAGAAGCACTCGCCTGTAGTCTCGTGGGATTCCTTCCAGGTGGCACCCTAGGGACCATCATGCTTTGACTCCTGCCTGGCTGCGGTCCCTCGGCCTCCGATACCTCTCCTGACAGCTTCCTTGGCCCTGCCTTCGCACTAACAAGACTTCCATGATGTCTTCCAAAGAAAAAGCTGAGATCCTTCCAGAACATTGCCCCTTTGACTGTGCGATCAATTTGCTTCTGGGTACCACACCACCCAGGGGACGGGTATACCCGTTGTCCCTTCCAGAGACACAAGCCATGTCCGCCTATATCCGAGAGAACCTGGGCCGAGGTTTCATTCAGCCCTCCAAGTCCCCGGCTGGAGCCAGGTTCTTCTTCGTAGCGAAGAAGGATGGGTCCCTCCGACCCTGTATCGATTACGGGGGCTTGAACATCACTTGGCGGGATCGGTATCCGTTACCCTTGATTTCTGAACTCCTCGACCGCCTGCAGGGAGCCAAGGTATTCACCAAGCTGGACCTTCATGGGTCTTACAACCTAGTGCACATCCGTCCTGGAGGCGAATGGAAAACCGCTTTTAACACAAGGGATGGCCACTACGAATACTTGGTCATGCCCTTCGGCCTTTGCAATGCCCCGGCAGTCTTTCAGAACCTCGTGAATGAGGTCCTGAGGGAGAATTTACATACTTCCGTAATTGTCTACCTTGACGATGTGCTAATATATTCCTGAGACTTGGGAACGCACCGCCAAGATGTCCGCCAGGTACTGCAGAAATTGCGAGAGAATTGGCTCTATGCGAAACTTGAGAAATGCCAATTTGAGCAAGAATCACTACCCTTCTTGGGGTATATCGTATCCTCTACAGCGTTCCACATTGACCCGGACAAGGTTGTCGCCATCAAGGATTGGCCTCAACCAATGGGAGTTAAGGCACTTCAGCAGTTCCTCGGCTTTGCCAATTTTTATCGGCAATTCATTCCCCATTATTCCCAGATGGTGGCTCCACTGACAGCCCTCACCAGGAAGGGGGCCGATGCCAAGAACTAGCCGACCACGGTCATGTGGGCCTTTCAGGAATTAAACAAAGCCTTCCTCAAGGACACCTGCCTTCACCACCCAGACCCCCGACGCCAGTTCATCGTAGAGGTCGACGCCTCTGACATAGCCTTTGGGCTGTACTAATCAAACTGTCCGCCAGAGGCAAATCCCTGGCATGTTCCTACTTCTCACGTAAGTTCACGCCCACAGAGAGGAACTACGGCATCGGTGATAAGGAGCTATTGGCCATCAAACTAGCTTTCGAAGAATGGCGCCAATGGTTAGAGGGGGCCCAACATCCGATAGTCTACACCGACCACAAGAACCTTGAATATCTGTGCCATGCCCAGCATCTTAATCCATGGCAGGCACGCTGGTCACTATTTTTCAGCCGGTTCAATTTTTCCCTCCGTTACCAACCAGCGTCCAAGAACGTAAGGGCGGATGCTCTCTCCCGTACGACGAAGACTGAAGACACCACCAACCTGCCTCAGCACATTTTGGACCCAGCCAAAGTCCTGCTGGCCGCCTCCAAGGTGGCTCCCATGGGTAAGACTGTGGTGCCCTCTCGTTCCTGCAGGAAAGTCTTAGCATGGGCCCACGACTCACTGACTGCTAGACACCCAGGAATTGCCAGGACTTTAGAATGTCTGACCGAGTTCTATTGGTGGCCGCAGGTCAAGAAGGACGTACAACATTATGTCCAGTCATGTCCTACCTGTGCCCAGCAGAAACCTCTGCATGGATGCCCCTGGGGCCTCCTGCAACTGCTACCCATTCCCACTGAACCCTGGACTCACCTGTCCACAGATTTTATTGTGGACTTGCCAGTTTCCGACAGGAAGACCGTGATCTGGGGCACGGGTGACCATTTCTCGAAAATGGCTCATTTCGTGCCTCTCGCCAAACTGCCTTCTGCGCCGGAATTAGCTAGCCTCTTCACAAAGCACGTCTTCCGACTACATGGACTCCCTTTGCACATTACCTCAGACCGTGGTCCACAGTTTATGGCGAAGTATTGGAGGTCCCTCTGCAGGAAGTTCGGAGTGCAGCTAGACCTCACTAATGCTTTCCACCCCCAGGCCAATGATCAGGCTGAACGGACCAACCAAACTCTGAAGGCCTTCCTCCGGGCCTTCGTCAGAGAGCTACAAAATGACTGGGTCACCTTGTTACCCTGGGCAAAGTTTTCATATAACCGCCACAAACACACTTTTCAGCTGGTCTATGGAAAGAGCCCTAGGCCTCCATTGCCTCTGCCTCTGATGGTACCCTCACCTGCGGTCCAATTCATGGCACGACAATTGCACACCCTCTGGACTTCTACCCAGGAAAAACTCCGGACAGCGTCTGCCAAGGTGAAGAAGTATGCTGACAGACTATGGCACCTGGCCCGGTCCTCCTTCCAGGGAGTAAGGTCTGGTTGAGCACTAGAAATATTCAGTTACGGGTCCCTTCTATGCGCCTGGCTCCCAGGTATATTGGTCCATTCTCAGTGGCAGAGTGAGTTGGGGCTGTATTCTTCCACCTACGACTACCGTCCATGTTGCGCATCACAACATGTTCCAAGTGTCCCTGCTTAAGCCTGTGGTACTCTCCACCTTTCATGCCAAGCCTCCGGAACCCACCGCCACTGAGGCCGAGACCGGCACGTATATGGTGAAGGATGTCCTGGATGTTCGATTCCACCACCGCCAGTGGGAATACCGCTGGCCCAGAAGAAAATTCCTGAGAGCCTTCTTTAATATCCTAGATAAAAACTTCCTCCATCAGTTCCATATGGATCACCCAAGTAAACCCAGGCCTCCAGGGAGAGGGCGTAAGAGGGAGGGTACTGTTACGGTCCTGGGCCGTGCCCCGGGACCTACTCTTACCGCGCGGCCGGTCCAGCCACAGGAACGCCTTCCTCCGGCCTCCATGGCCGAAGACGCGGCCCTCCGCAGCATTCTCCCTGCAGCAAGACGCTGACGCCGATCCGCGGGTGGCCCCGCCCCCTGGGTGCACGCGCGCTAGGGCTTTCCCTTAAAGGGGCCAGTGCGGTAAAAGCCTGGGAACACCTCCTTCTGACGTCAGACACTGCCGGGCCATTTAAACCCGGCAGCTGCAGTAGCACCTCGCCTTGCAATGAGGTTCCTCAGTTGTCTGAGTCTCAAGTTGCTGCTGAATCCCTGGATTGCTTCTGGATTCTGACCCGGCTTTGCTTCCTGACTCGTCTTCAGCTTCTGCCCCTTGGTTTTGGAATTGATGTCTGACTTCTGGCTTCCAACCCGGCTCTGTCCCACGACTTCGTCTCCAGCTTCTGTTCCTGGCTTGGTATTGTCTTCTGACCTCTGGCTTCCGACCCAGCTCCGTCCCACGACTCCATCTTCTGCTTTCATCCCTAGCTTTGGTTTGGATCTCTGACTCCGGCTTCGCCCTTGGACTTCGACTTTGGCTTCTTCTTCACCTCAGGTATCCGGTACTTGCTGGCCCAGAGGATTCTCCTAAGTCCCAGCGGCTCGGGCTCTCACGGGCTCCTCCCGGGGGAGCCGCAGGCTTCCGAGGGTGAAGACTCTTCAGCCACCTGGGCCCAGCCATCATTCGTCCATCTCTTCGGCCGCAGCCCGGATCCTTGGTCGCATAGGATCCCACCTAAGTGCAAGAGGTCTGGGTCCCTTACGCCTCCTCCTGGGGGGACCTCGGACTTCCAGTGATGAAGCCTCATCCGAGTCTCTTCGGTGCCACCTCCCGGCTGGGACGCTCACTGTGGTCCTCCACAGCATACCATCCACCGCCTTAGCCGGCCCAAGGGTCCACGACCGTAACAATTATTGTTCCTTTAAGATATGCAAACGAGCAATTCTGGGTTTCTTTTAAAATGCTGCTAGGGTAGGAAGAGCATCCAGAATGTTGGACAATGGACTCCCTGAATGAACAAGAAAAGGTTTTTTTAAGTTTTTTTCTCTTGTTACCCCCAATGCTCTAGCTAACCTGCGTGGGGAATCCTGACTTGTTTCTACTCCACTGGAAACACTCTCGCTATCTCAAGTTGTCAATGGTGCAGACCTGCCAAGCCCCGTGTGACTCTCCCAGTGCTTCAAACTGCAAGGCAGCTGGAGTGGCATCAGGTGGGTAGAAGGGAACCTCTGGTACCCTGCACAGGTTAGAGGGAATATTATTCTGCTCCAACTCACGGCAGATGCTGCTCGCTCTTCCCTACTTGCTATGCCCGGATGGCTCAGGGAACCCTTGCAGCCGGAAGACTAGACGAGCACCCCCTTTAAGGTGCATCCCTTAGTGTCAGTCATTGACTGGAAGGACCCCTTCACATTAAGCAGCAGCAATGCTCCCTTCCTCTCTGTACTCATCACCTCTGTGGTATGGCCCAACAAAAAGAGGGTTTTTTTGGTCACATCCAGAGAAACAAAAAGTGCCATGTGGATTAGGAAAGCATTATATTAAATCTTCACCTCTGTACTATAGTGAAAAAGTAGTTAATGGAATGATTTGTCCGTCTGTTTTGGAATGCTTACATTATTTCCCCATGCAATTTCCTTACCTTAAAAGAATACATTATTCGTATCTGGCAATTCTGCCAGTGAAATGTTAATCAGAGGAATTTTTTTTCCTTGCTAACAAATGTTTCCCTTAGGGGGTTTATCACCTTTAGATATAACTGTATTTTTTAAATAAATTAAATCAGATTGTTGTAAAATTTCCCTGGGGAGAATCTCCTTCATTTGTAACATACTGCCATCGTAATTTTGGAAGTCTTACAGCCTCCAACATTCTTTAGAAATAAGAACCAGGAAATCAGAGAGAGACCAGTCAACAAGATCACTGAAAGAGGTCTTGATATGTCACAAAAAGAAGAAAGTGTAAAAAATAGTTTAAAAACATTTCAAATACAAAAATCGTTTTTCTACTCATTCTTATTTTATTTTACTTTTTGCTATGCAATTGCATATTAAAGATTGCGAGGTACTTCTGCAGAGCTCTGATCAGCAGATTTGATATACGGCGCGAGATCAATTTTTTCTTATGGCAAATCTATATGTTGTTGCACTTCTTCATTTTGTACTATTTGCTGAGTAGTTGTTACTTGAGAGCAAAGGTCACTATCTTGCTTTCGGAGCAGCCGAGTAATCTCTTACTCCTCATAAGGGTAGTGAGAGATATTAAATCACACTTGACATACCTGAAGCGGTGCAACTTCATCCATATTTTATCTGCTGCAAATTTAATACTGCAGCACTTTTTTAGGGTGATGTATTTATTAACTGGCCGGGGATGAGCAGGGCAGAAATTCAGTTTGTTCAGGAAAATAAAATGAAGACAGTCTGACAAGTTTATGAAGTAAGCACAATAGCTATTTATTACTTTTTGTTTAGGACGCAGGAAGTTAAATTTTTCTTCTGCAGTGTTGTATATGCCTGGGAAATGCAGAAAGTTCCTTGAATTAGCCCCTGCTTATGTTCCCTTTGAAATCATAATAGTTGCTTAAAGCGACAAGTTGGCATTATTCTATAGGAACTAAGCTCTTTACAATAATGAAGATATAAATGCTGGCCCAGGCCCATTTAAAAAATGCAGCAGATCTGCCAGAGATGAAGCCAGTCGTTGACAGCCCTGCTGAATATTCCTCCCATATTGCTTTTTATTGTTTGATCCTCACTTGAATCTTTTATAAATGTTGCCAACCTGGTGGGGATATTCCAGAATGCCTCCCGTACCTCCCTAAGGAGGACACAGAAGGTATGTTTCTTAAAGGGACCGTGGTGGCTTTATTTCACTATTAGTTAATGTTATCATCATATAACTTAGCAGGCTGTGATTTTGGAAGTAACATCCACTTAAAAAAATCATGCCCCCTATTTTATATTTGAAGGTGGCATTTTAATAGTAGGGAATTTGGCTTCTACTGTAATACAGAGGGTAATTTTATAACTCCCAGTATAGTGGTAAAGGCTGCATGTACATTATACATGCAGATTTTACCAAGGATTTTCAAAGTGAACTTAAGGTGCACAAGTTCGCTTTGAACAAAATCCTCAGGTAATTAGGAGCAGTATGCACACAAATACCTTCACATGCAGTTAACCTCCTTTTCAGAGGTTGTAACTTAAGTGCATACTTTTATGTGCTTTTTAAAGTTAAATTTAGGAATGAATATTCCAAATCAGCCCTCTGCTTTTATGCACAGACTCCCAGGCTATTTTAATGCAGCTATTTGCATGCAGAAAAGAGGCTTTATGCATGTAAATAGTTTTAAAAATTACCCACTGGGATGGTGACTTTCAAATGGGTGCACGGGCACACATGGATGCATGTGTGTCGGCGCACCCCAAGGGACACGGCAATTTTATATCATTTTGGGCACCCATCTCTGTACCTTTTCTAATTCTGCTATTTTTTTGAGATGTGGTGACCAGAACTGCACACAAGATGAGGTTGAACCATGGAGCGATACAGAAGCATTGTGATATTCTCTGTTTTATTTTCCATTCCTTTCCTAATAATCCCTAGCATTTTATTTGCTTTCTTGGCTGCTGCACACTGAGCAAAAAATGTCAATGTATTTTCATTCATGACACCTAGATCCTTTTCCTGACTGGTGACTCCTAACATGGAACCTTACATTATGTTACTATAATTTGTGTTACTCTTCCCTAAGTGCATCACTTTGCATTTGCCATTTGCCAGTCTCCCAGTTTTTCAATGTCCTCTAGCAATTTCTCACAATCCTCTTGCAATTTTACAGCTTTAAACAATTTTCGGTCATCGGCAAATTTGATCACTTCACTTGTTCCTATTTCCAGGTCATTTAGGAATATATTAATATTCTCCTACCTTGTTTAACATTTATCTATTACCCTTATGTAAACTTCTCACTGACCTCAATCTCAAACATTTTCTCTACGCTGACGATATTCAGGTCCTGATCCCCATCGAAGAGTCGCTCGCTAAAACACTGTTGCACTGGGAATCCTGCCTCCAAAATATCAAACAACTTCTTACAAGTCTCAACCTGATACTAAATTCATCAAAAACAGATCTTCTACTCATCACACCAGAAAACAGCTCCATCTCATACACCCATCCCACCGTACCAAACACCACACAAGTGAGAGATCTAGGAGTTCAAATTGACAATCACCTAAACCTGAAAGCTAACATCAACAAAACCACCAGAGACTGCTTTTATAAGCTCCAAGTGCTGAAAAGAATACGACCCCTCTTCCACACACATGACTTCAGAACAATCCTACAATCAATCATTTTCGCAAAGCTGGACTATTGTAACACCATCATGCTTGGTCTCCCTTCATCACACACCAAACCATTACAAATGGTCCAAAACGCCTCCGCCCGTATACTCACCAACACCAGGAGAAGAGAACACATAACACCTATCTTGATGGACCTCCATTGGCTGCCCATCCACTTCAGAATAATCTACAAGGCCATTCTCACCATTTTCAAAAACATCCATCAATTAGCCCCAATCGATCTACATATCCCCCTCCAATTACACCATTCCACAAGACCGAAAAGAGATGCTTACAAAGGATCACTTCAAGTACCTCCAGCCAAGACTACCAGACACATCACGCTCAGAGATCGGGCATTCTCCACAGCCGGTCCAACATTATGGAACTCCATTCCCCCGGATCTTAGAATGGAACCCAACATCTCAACATTCAAGAAAAGACTCAAGACGTGGCTGTTCACGCAGGCCTTTCCTAACTCCAATTCAATCTAACTTCCTTCTTTCAACACGCTCCGCTAGCATTAGCGTTAATAGCCACCTCTTACAATGTTATTTATACTTATATATAACTATCTGATCTTCATTTCCCTTCTCATTCCAAGTTATTGTTTTCCTTGTTATATGTAACTGCTTTTCTGCACTATTGTTTAAATGGTAATTGTTTAAATGTTTAAATGGTAAAGTTTATTATAATTACACCCCTGTTTCTTGTGAACCAGCATGATGGGACCACCGTCTTGAATGTTGGTATATAAAAAAGTTAAATAAATAAATAAAAATAAATTAAAAAGCAGTGGTCCCAGAGCAGATCCCTGGGGCACTCCACTATTCACCTTTTCCCACTGGGAAAATTTACCATTTAGTCCTACTTTCTGTTTTCTATCTTTTAACCAGTTGGCCCACAATAGGATACTGCACCCTATCCCATGACTTTTTAATTTCCTAAGAAGTCTCTCATGAAAGAGGTTATCAAATGCTTTCTGGAACTCCAGATACACTATATCAACTGGCTCACTTATATCCACATGTTATGAACTCAAAAAATGTAGCAAATTTATGAGGCAAGACCTCCCTTGGCTAAATTGATTTTGACTTTGTCCCATTAAATTATGCATATCTATATGTTCAGCAATTTTGATCTTTATGATAGCTTCTACCATTTTGCCTGGCACAGATGTCAGGAAAACAAAGTATGGAAGCTCAAGAAGTATAGTCACTTTTACATAAGCCTGTCCTGCCAAAGTCATCAGCAAGACCTGGCTGGTTGGGTACTGTTGCTGGTCACCATTTACGTAGGTGAGTGTTGTCTTCTTTCTGTAATTGATATTAGGGATGTGAATCGGGCTTCGGACGATTGAAAATATCGTCGATATTTTCAAAATCGTCAGAAATCGGGGGCTCCCCCAAATCGATAGGAAAACCCCACGATATTGATGGTGGGGGTTATCATTTTGGGGAGGGCAGGAAAAACGGCACACAAAAATAACCCCTAAACCTACCCAAACCCTTTAAAACTAACCCCTTAGCTTCCCCCACCCTCCCTATGCCCCCCAAAATTTTTTACAGGTTACTAGTGGTCCAGTGGGGGTCCCGGGAGCGATCTCCTGCTCCGGGCTGTCCTCCGGCTCCTGGGCCGTTGGCTGCCACTAATCAAAATGGCGCCAATGGCTCTTTGCCCTTACCATGTGACAAGGTATCCGTGCCATTGGCCGGACCCTGTCACATGGTAGGAGCACTGGATGGCTGGCCATCTTGTGCTCCTATCATGTGACAGGGGCTGACCAATGGTACCGGTAGCCCCTGTGACATAGTAAAGGCAAAGGCTATCGGCGCCATTTTGATTACTGGCAGCCTATAGCCCGAGTGCAGGAGATCGCTCCTGGACCCCCACTGGACCACCAGGGGCTTTTGGCAAGTCTTGGAGGACCCTCCTGACCCCCACAAGACTTGCCAAAAGTCCAGCGGGGGTCCGGGAGCGACCTCCTGCACTCGGGCCATCGGCTGCCAGTAATCAAAATGGCGCCGATAGCCTTTGCCCTTACTATGTCACAGGGGCTACCGATGCCATTGGTCAGCCCCTGTCACATGGTAGGAGCACAAGATGGCACCGGCCATCCAGTGCTCCTACCATGTGACAGGGTCCGGCCAATGGCACGGATACCCTGTCACATGGTAAGGGCAAAGGGCCATCGGTGCCATCTTGTGCTCCTATCATGTGACAGGGGCTGACCAATGGCATCGGCACCAGTCTTCGTATTCCTTTCCAGATCATTTATATATATATTGAAAAGCACCGGTCCAAGTACAGATCCCTGAGGCACTCCACTATTTACCCTTTTCCACTGAGAAAATTGACCATTTAATCCTACTCTCTGTTTCCTGTCTTTTAACCAGTTTGTAATCCACGAAAGGACATCGCCTCCTATCCCATGACTTTTTAGTTTTCTTAGAAGCTTCTCATGAGGGACTTTGTCAAATGCCTTCTGAAAATCCAAATACACTACATCTACTGGTTCACCTTTATCCACATGTTTATTAACCCCTTCCAAAAAATGAAGCAGATTTGTTAGGCAAGACTTCCCTTGGGTAAATTCATGTTGACTGGTTTCCATTAAACCATGTCTTTCTATATGCTCTATGATTTTGATCTTGAGAATAGTTTCCACTATTTTTCCTGCACTGAAGTCAGGCTCACTGGTCTATAGTTACCCAGATTGCCCCTGGAGCCTTTTTTAAATATTGGGATTACATTGGCCTCCCTCCAGTCTTCAGGTAAAATGGATGATTTTAATGAAATGTTATACCTTGCATTGATAGGTTACACCTGGCAATGAGGAAAACCTGCATATTCATGAACTATTTCCTGTGCCTATAACTTCTTTCATACTTGACTGAAAGCCACATGGGTGAAATCAATAGCACCTAAAACAAAGGGAAAGCCAGCTATGTCATATAAGTCCCTTATCTTTATTAGCATTACATAAAATAAATTGAATCAGAGCCAGGAAAGAAGTATTATATGAAATAGCTCAGACAATACAGAAAACGTTACAACTATATAACAAGTTCCCATAAATACAGAGGCAAGGCAAAAAATGAAAAAATGTGAGCATTAACTATGTAAAAAGCTATCAACATAACCTAAATACTTTAATGTTGAGATTACTACCTGATAATCTCCTTTTCCTTAGTGTAGACAGATGGACTCAGTACAAATGGGATAGTATCCGCGTGCTAGCAGTTGGAGACGGATCTGACGTCAGCATGGGGTATATAGCTCCACAGGAAGCGTAGCTATTCAGTAATCTTCCTTGCAAAAGCTGTTATAGATGTGTGTACTGATGCTCAGTGAAAAAGTGAAAACAGGATTCCCCTGACCGATTGATAGGAGCTGGAGACCGCCAGCAGTCCGAACCGGAAGGCGTTGACACCTGGTATAGTGTACTCTCGTATAGCAAGAGATGACCTGGCTTACCTTGCATCGGGGAAACCCATGTACGCAGGCAGCTGGGCGGGATGCTGAGTCCATCTGTCTACACTAAGGAAAAGGAGATTATCAGGTAGTAATCTCAACATTTCCTGGCGTGTAGCCAGATGGACTCAGTACAAATGGGATTACCAAAGCTTTACTACCCACCTGGGCGGGAGGCTGCCTGAGGACCATGTAATACCGCCCTGGCAAATGCGGAGTCCTCCCTGGCCTGGACATCCAGACGGTAGAACCTGGAGAAGGTATGGAGGGAGGACCATGTCGCTGCTCTACATATTTCAGCAGGCGATAGCATCCTGGATTCCGCCCAGGATGCCGCTTGAGCTCTGGTAGAATGAGCCTTGACTTGTAGAGGCGGAGACTTCCCAGCCTCTACGTAAGCTGCTCGGATAACTTCTTTAATCCAGCGGGCGATGGTGGGCCGAGAGGCCGCTTCACCTTGTCTCTTACCGCTGTGCAAGACGAACAGATGGTCCGTCTTTCGTACCTCTTGTGTCACTTCCAGATATCTGGGCAGCAATCTGCCAATGTCAAGATGGCGTAATAAACGCCCTTCTTCAGATTTCTTCAAACCCGCCGTGGTAGGCAAGGATATGGTTTGGTTAAGATGAAACTGTGAAACCACCTTAGGTAGAAAGGAGGGAACCGTACGGAGATGGATAGCCTCCGGAGTGATTCTAAGAAAGGGATCATGGCAGGACAGTGCTTGTAGCTCTGAAACACGGCGTGCTGAACAGATAGCCAGCAAGAACGCCAACTTCAATGTTAGCGACCGGAGAGATAGCCCCCGAAGGGGTCGGAAGGTGGATCCCGCGAGGAAATCCAATACGAGGTTGAGGTTCCATAAGGGCACAGGCCACTTCAGTGGCGGACGAATATGCTTGATGCCTTGCAGGAAGCGAGCAACATCTGGGTGCCTGGCAATGGTCTTGCCATCCCTCCTGGGACCATAGCACAACAGTGCAGCCACCTGAACCTTAATGGAGCTGAGGGAGAGACCCTTCTGAAGTCCCTCTTGCAAGAAATCTAACACCATAGGGATTGTAGGCGTATGTGGATTGGTGCCATGAGTGTCGCACCATGCTTCAAATATTCTCCAGATCCGGATGTATGTGAGGGATGTGGAAAACTTGCGAGCTCGGAGGAGGGTATCAATCACGGGCTCCGAGTAACCCCTTTTCTTCAATCTAGCCCTCTCAAGGGCCATACCGTAAGAGAGAGAATTGAGCTGGATCCTCGTGAAGAATGGGACCTTGACGTAGAAGGTCCCGGAGAGGAGGCAGGGGAAGAGGCTCCCCAGCCAGTAGTCTTCTCATGTCCGCGTACCAGGGTCTTCTTGGCCAGTCTGGTGCCACTAGAAGAACTAGGCCCCGGTGTCTCTGAATCTTGCGGATGATAGCGCCTAGCAGAGGCCACGGAGGAAAGGCCTATAGTAGAGTCCCTGGAGGCCATGGCTGAACCAGGGCATCGATTCCGTGTGAGAACGGGTCGCGCTTGCGGCTGAAGTATCTGGGTACTTGAGCATTGGACGTCCGCCAGTAAATCCATGTCCGGAATCCCCCAATGATCCACAATCATCTGGAAGGCTGTGGGTGACAGCTGCCACTCTCCCGGATGTAGGCCTTCCCTGCTGAGGAAGTCCTCTGTGGTATTGTCCTTCCCGGCAATGTGGACGGCGGAGATGTCCTGAAGATTTGCCTCTGCCCAAGTCATCAGTGGGGCGATCTCCATAGATACCTGTCGACTTCTGGTTCCGCCCTGACGATTGATGTAGGCCACCGTGGTGGCGTTGTCGGACATCACTCTGACTGCTCTGTTCTTCAGTCTGTGAGCCAATCAAAGGCATGCCAATCGGACTGCCCGAGCCTCTAGACGGTTGATGTTCCACGTGGACTCCTCTCTGTTCCACCGCCCTTGCGCGGTGAGTTCTTCACAGTGAGCTCCCCAGTCGCTCAGGCTGGCATCCGTGGTGAGCAAGGTCCACATAGGTGAGGACATCTTTGACCCCCTGTTCATGTGGTTGGACTGCAACCACCACCGCAACTGGGTCCGCACCCTGGCTGGTAGAGGAAGGCACGTGGAATAGGTCCGAAGCCGGGGGCTCCAGCGAGAGAGCAGGGAATGTTGTAGAGGTCTCATATGGGCCCTTGCCCAAGGCACCACTTCCAGGGTGGATGCCATGAGACCAAGAACCTGCAGACAATCCCAGGCCATGGGCCGACTGGCTCCCATCAGATACTGGATATGCTGCCGGAGTTTCAACTGTCTCTTGGTAGTGAGACTGACCGTGTCTGCCCGGGTGTCGAACTGTACTCCCAGGTATTCCAGTGACTGGGAAGGCTGTAGGCAGCTCTTGCTGAGGTTGATTACCCAGCCCAAGCTTTCCAGAAGGGCGATCACTCTGTTGGTTGTCCGAAGGCTCTCCTCTCGAGATTTCGCCCTGATCAGCCAGTCGTCTAGGTAGGGATGGACCAGAATTCCTTCCCGCCTGAGTGCTGCCGCTACCACTACTACCACCTTGGTGAATGTCCGTGGTGACGTGGCCAACCCAAAGGGCAGAGCCCGAAACTGGAAGTGGCGGCCCAAAACCTTGAAGCGTAGGTAGCGCTGATGATCCGGATGGATCGGAATATGCAGGTATGCTTCTGACAGGTCTAACGCCGTGAGGAATTCTCCAGGCTGTACCGCGGCCTTGAAGGAGCGCAAGTTTTCAATGCGAAACCTCGGTACCCGTAAGTAGCGATTGACGGACTTGAGGTCCAGGACAGGCCGAAAAGTACCCCCTTTCTTGGGCACCATGAAATAATGGAATAGTGGCCAGAATTCACCTCCCAGGCAGGTACTGGGATGATGGCTTTCAAGGCCAGGAGTCTCGTCAGGGTAGCTTCCAATGCTGCCTTCTTGTACAGTGGACATGAAGATTCCACAAACTTGTCCGGAGGGAGATGATGAAAGTCCAGATAGTATCTGTCCCGGATAACGGCGAGGACCCACTGGTCCGACGTGATCTCGACCCATCTGGGGTAGAAGAGGGTCAACCTGCCCCCTATGGCTCTATCCCCCAGATGAATCGGCGAATTCTCATTGTGAGGCGCGGCTGGGCCCCGAGCCCGGACCAGCCCCCCTCTTGCGCTGCCTGGTCCGAAAGGACTGATTCCTGGCCTGAGAACGTGGTGCCTGATATCGACCCCTGTAAGGAACAAAGCGCTGTGAACTCCTGCCCCTGGAGGGCCTTGGAAAGGTGTGCTGGCCCCTTCTGGACCGATCTTCTGGCAGTCTAGGCACAGGAGAGGCACCCCAAGTACTGGCCAGTCTATCAAGGTCACTGCCAAACAGCAAGGAGCCCTTAAAGGGCAATCTGGTGAGGCGTGTCTTTGAAGGCGCATCAGCTGACCATTTCTGGATCCAGAGCTGCCTCCTGGCGGCTACGGAGGATGAAATCCCCTTAGCTGTTGTCCTGACCAAATCTGATGCCGCATCCGTGAGAAATGAAAGAGCTGACTCCATGTCAGCTGCCGGAGCGTTGTTTCTGACCTGTGACAAACAAGCACGTGTCACCACTGTGCAGCAGGTCGCAATCCGTAATGATAGAGCTGCTACCTCAAAGGTCTGTTTTAGAATGGCGTCCATCCGCCGGTCATGAGGTTCCTTGAGGGCCGTCCCCCCTTCAACAGGAATGGTAGTGCGCTTGACCACAGCGCTAATCAAGGCGTCCACCTGAGGGCACGCCAGCAGGTCCTGGAGAGCCGGTGCCAATGGGTACATGCCCCTCAGGGCCCGGCCCCCTTTAAAGGAAGCCGCTGGAGCCGCCCATTCTAAATCGATCAATTGTTGTGCCGCTTGCAAGAATGGAAAGTGGCGGGCTGTAGGACGAAGACCTTCCAGCAGGGGGTTCTGCGCAGAGGGTACCGAAGCGCTGGAACCTGTAATATCCAACTCCGCCAGGCACTGAGACACCAGGTCGGAGAGGTCCTCCTTAGAGAAGAACCGCCTCATGGTTCTATATGGCGCAATCCCTGGGGGGAGGTCCCCCTCGTCCGGGAGCTCGGACTCGTCCGGTGAAACCTCCTGGTCTGATTGATCTGGACTATCCAGCAGCGGGAGGTCCCGCTCACGATAAGAGTGCGAGGGACCAGGAACAGGATCCGCAGGAGCCGCCACCGCAGCAGCAGCCGCAGCAGCCGCCGCAGTCGCAGCCACCGCAGGGACCACAGGAACAGCAGAAGCCGCAGGGCCTGGACGGGAAGCCGTTTGCATCTGTACGAAGGCATGAATCCCCTTAAAGAGATCCACCCAGGAAATTGAAGCCGCCTCGAATCGCCGGGGTACAAGATCCCCCGGGAGTCCTGATTGGTCGAGACTGCTCCCTAAATCCGGGGTAGCACCTGGGGAACTGTCAACAAATCGTGGCTGAGACCGGTCCTGGCCTGAGGGTCGCACGGCCTCCTCACATTGGGCACATAGGGAGTCTGGCTCATCACTGCGCGTGGCCCTAAGCTGGCATGCAGAGCAGAGGCCAAGGGCTGTAATGCCTGAAGCAGGCGGCGCCGTCGCTGAAGACGCTGCTGTGTTCTGATCCATTGAACAATATGCGCTGAATGCGACAGGCGCTCAATAATAGGATGCGGCAGCAACCGGCGCTTAATACAACCGGCGCACAATAATATGCGGCAGCAAGAGGCGCTTAATACAGTAGGCGCACAATAAGAAGATGCGGCAGCAAAAGGCGCTTAATACAACAGGCGTGCAATAATAGTATGCGGCAGCAATAGGCGCTGAAAACAACAGGCGCACAATAATAATATGCGGTAGCAAGAGGCGCTTAATACAACAGGCGCTCAATAATAGTATGCGGCAGCAAGAGGCGCTGAATACAACAGGCGCTCAATAATAATAATATGCGGCCGCAATAGACGCTTAATACAGCAGGCGCACAGCAACAATATGCGGCAGCAATAGGTGCTTAATACAACAGGCGCTCAATGTGTGCTCAGCAATAGGCGGCCAAAAAACCAGTGCAATGGTATGCAATAGGCATTCAGCAATATGCAGGCAGCAATATACGCACAATGGCATTCAATTGACTCTCAGCAATATGCAGTTAGCAATATACGCTCAATGGCATTCAATAGGCTTTCAGCAACATGCAGTCAGCAATATACGCTCAATGGCCTTCAATAGGCTTTCAGCAATATGCAGTCAGCAATATACGCTCAATGGCCTTCAATAGGCTTTCAGCAATATGCAGTCAGCAATATACGCTCAATGGCCTTCAATAGGCTTTCAGCAATATGCAGTCAGCAATATACGCTCAATGGCCTTCAATAGGCTTTCAGCAATAAGCGGTCAGCAATATACGCTCAATTAGCATTCAATAGGCTTTCAGTAATAAGCGGTCAGCAATATATGCTCAATTTGCATTCAATAGGCTTTCAGTAATAAGCGGTCAGCAATATACGCTCAAATTGCATTCAATAGGCTCTCAGCAATATGCGGCTAGTGATATTCGCTCAGTGGCATTCAATAGGCGCTCAGCAATTCACAGAAACAAAGCCATATACGCACAAGGAAGAAGAAAGCCGCGCCTATTACGGGCGCGGAGTACCTGAACAAGGCCCCAAAATGGCGTCCTCTACGGTGTGCCACGCCGCCGATCCTCTGCGCTTCGGAGACCCGAAGGAAGAGATGTACTCCTTACCAGCTTCGGCGCTTCCCGGCTGGAACTCAGGCGGTCTCCGGCTGCGGGGGGAGGGACCACCTCACCGCCGCAATTGAGGATATGCACCCGCTACCTCGTCCACGCCGGGACCGAGGGCCTCGTATGCCTCACCCAAACCTCGCCCGGGGGCTGTGTCACTGCCGCGCTTCGGCAGGACCGAGGACTTCCACCGCCGGGGGAGCACGGCAATCACCCCAGGAGCTCAACTGGGGGAGGAACCCTTGGGTATCTACCGCAGGAGCGCGGGGCTCTAAAGTTGAATAGACAGGAAAAACAAAATAGATTCTAGAATGATAAGAAAAGAGAAAAAAATTAAAGTAGTCTTGGAAAGCACGCTCAACTAGCGTGCAGGCACTCCAAACTGCTTTGGAGACGGAAATTACTGAATAGCTACGCTTCCTGTGGGGCTATATACCCCGTGCTGACGTCAGATCCGTCTCCAACTGCTAGCACGCGGATACTATCCCATTTGTACTGAGTCCATCTGGCTACACGCCAGGAAATGCCCCTTTACTCACTAACTAGGTCTCTAAGAATTAGAATGTAGATGGTAAAGATAATTTATTTGTAAGAAATGTTGGAAGATATGCCAGGTCAGAGAAAATAAATTTGTTATGCAGATAAGATATTCTATACTTGCTGTGGAATTTCCGAAAGAAGGTAGCCCCTTATGCAAGATGTTCCTGAGACACATCTGGAAATATTTGAATCCTTCGGTCACAGAAAGGACCAAATCCCTTATCACAGTCAGAAACAAAGGAAACTAAGATAGCTCTCTTAGTAATAAAATCTTGGGAATCCTGTAAAAAGGCAGATAGGTTAGAGCTGTCCAAAGGTGTCAAAATATACATATCTCTGTTCTAATATCTTTCTTTAATTCAGGTACGTAGAAACATCTGGATAGATTAATTACCCTATCCTGAGAAATTTGCAAGATCTCATTCATATATTTCTTAAACAACTCAAAAGCTGAAATCAGTCTTGTCTTGGAAAAATTTGATTAGCAGCAATTTTTAGATCTAATAGTGTTCTCTAAGGCTTTAATTTTATAATGTATTACCAGACTATTCTTCATATTAGCCCCAACTGAGGACTGCACAATTCTTACCATATTAAGCGAAGATGCTGCCTGCTTTTTTTTTTTTAATTTAACTTTTTCTAATTAATTTATTAAAATTATAAAACAAGAGAGTCATGCTTAAAGAAAATAAACTGGCTATTAAATGCAAAGAAAAAAATAAGCCAAGCATTATTTTGATCTCCAACATACACTTATTATAGCCAACATTAGTCCACATCAAAGGGGAGAGCAAACAAGTAAATTAATAACAAAAATGTTCCACAATTAACAAAATCAAGGGCCTACCCAGGAACTTGACTGGGATTATCCTGGCTATCCCAGCTGTATCCACCGTGTTTTGCAAAAAAGCTTCCAATTGAATAGGATCCATGAAAACATTTAACATTTTGGAGCTTAATTATACACTTACAGGGGAAACGTAACATAAATGTAGCACTGAGGGCCAAGACCCTAGCTAGCTTTCTTTAGGAGGAAAAGTTTCCATCTAGCTTGAGTTTCCCTGACAACATCAGGAAACAAAGAAATCTTTTGACCCATAAAAATTTTATTGGTGAGACAGAAAAAAAGCATCCACAATCTATCTGCTTCCTTGGCAAACGTTACCAACAGAGTAGACCTGTCCAAATTCTCAGAGCTGGGTTGTTCTAGGAAAGCAGAGAGATCCAGCTGAGCCCCCAGGAACCTCCTGTTGATTATTCACAAAAGAGGAACTTTGTTTCTCAGGCAAATAATACATTTTTGACACTTCTGGGATCACTTCTTTGGAAACTTTAAGAAGATCTAAATAAAACCTTCTGAGCATTTTCAAAGGAGAAAAGCTATAACATTTAGGAAAACGTAAATATCTGAGATTGCATCTCCTATTATAATTATCCATATTCTCAAGTTTACAATGTATAATCTGACAGTCTTTGATTAAAGCAGTATTGCATTCTTGAAATTTATCACATTTAGTTCAAGGTTAGCCAGTTTACCGGAATGTTCTAAGATGGTTTGAAAGTGCTCAAGTCAGGGAGTTCCCATGAATGATACTAGCCAGAGAATCAGATTTAGATGATAGTCTGTTCTAGTCTGGAGATAGCTCCCTATCTTCTTTCCAAAGTTATATTATCTGGCTTGACAGTTGGTAAGAACAGATCAGCCACATAACCCGAGAGAGTAACTGAAGACCTGCTTTTCAATAATACACAATCTATCCTCCAAATCAGTCAATTTAGATGCAGCACCAGCAGTAAAAGAACACAACTGAACAATAGTCTGAGCCATTGAGGATTTAGACTTCAAAACCACACTCCAAACATCTCTGAGGGTAACTTCAGCTGCCTCAGAAGATCCTACTCCAGTCTTTAAAACCTCTAAATTGGGAGGTGATAGTACAGCAGCTAGAAGCAGGATAATCTTTCCAGCATTTTTCCCCTCTGGAGACGCACCACCAAATCTCAGTGCTACGAATCTTAGTCAATGGAGAAACAGGGGAGAGGGCAGACAGCAAAAATTGTCCTTGCTCTACTCCATCACAACTTGAATACTCCACTATCCAAGGAGATGATTAGTGTCTAAAGGAACAAATTTGCTCCATTCTCTATGAACAAGGGTAAAGGTGGGGGAATATGGGCACCAGGACCTAAGGAAACCTCACTTGCTGCTCTTATGGCTTCATTCGTACCATGATCTTGAAAACAGACTAGATGGTGGTCCATAGGTCCCCTCACTGGCATGCAGAGATCTTTCTTTTTTCTTCCCCATAGTGTTGATGAGTCAAATCTTCTTCCAGGGGTATTCCCCTTAGGTGTTCAGTTTCGGTGTACTGCAGGGCACCTGTTTTGATCCACACAAACAAAGTCCTGGATGTCAGCCTCTGGACACCGGGAAGCTCTCCTTGGTGCCCAAAGAGATCTTGCAGGTCCATGAAAGCATCTCAGAGTAGGAAGCCCCTCCACTCCCGCCAAGAGTCACTCCAGGGCATTTGCTTTTATCCTCATCTATAAGTCCTGGATATCAGCCTCAGGACCCAGGGAAGCCTTCCTCAGTGCCCGAAGGGATATCGTAGGTGCAGGAAGGGCAGGGACAGCATCTCATGGTAGGAAGGCTCCCATATAAGTACCTAATATTTTGCTTTTTCTGTTCTTTTGAGGGAGGAGTCCTTAATTCTGTGCATAAGTGCAAGAAGACATATGTCAAAACATGGCATTGTGAAATGGCAGACTTTGTAATTGCTATGGTGTCTCCTACTATTGTCTAGATATGGCATGTGTGTAAAGAAGCCAAGGCAGATGTGAACAGGCAAAGCATGGCTTCTGTGTGTCTGACTCTCTAGACTGTCTTTTAACAGGTCATATAGATTCAGAACACAAAATAATTTAAACATTTTCAAAAAAGATCTAAAAACCTGGATGTTCACCAAAGCCTACCAACTCACCCAATGACTCTAAAACACCACTCCCTCCTAATGACACTAGGCAAACTTGTGAAACCAATACACGATGATAACATAACACTGAACCAAAACTTGTATAGACTAACCTACGAACTAAATTTATAAAAAGATAATATCTATGTTAGCAACCATATGAACCTTTTGGAAACTCTGTTAAACATTGAAACTTTGTAAACCATTGTGATGGCGAAACCGAACGATGGTATATAAAACTCGACAAATAAATAAATAGTGAAACTTTGTTCTTCTGTGAGATAAAAATATTTAATTCTAGGTCTGTAGACCCTTTCTGCTTACTATTTCCATCTTCTCTGTAGATGCTCTTGTCTCCTTTGATGCAGGCAAAGCAGAAACCATCAAATTGGAAGTATTCTGGCTCTTTTCCAGGCACCAACCAGCTGTAATGTGGCAATGGAAACATAAAACACTATCTGGAAAAAGGTATCTGAAAATTCCTGAGGGGACCAAGATGGCAGCTGACCAAGAAGCAAGCTGAGAGCTCTCTCTCCCTGTTTGGCCCTCATTTCCTCTATTTCGGTATTTCCTGATTGTATATATTAGTATGCCTCATACTACATGTGAAGCTAAATTTTGTGAGAATATTACTGTACCTTTGGGCCAGCAGAGGATCGACATCTTCTTTGCTTCCACGCTGATATTGCTGGGAACGAGAGCTGCAGCGGGGGCAGGCGTGGAGTGGACGCCACCCCCCTTTGGCCGAGGAGATCTCGCTCAGTCCCGACGCGCCTCCATGTGGCTTGGCTCCTCTGAGTCTTCAATCAGCTCGGGCTTCCCCCTCGGATGATAGGGGGAAAACCTGTCTTGCAGCAAGAAATTTTAGAGGTCACAGGAATATCTTTGGCCACTCCAGTAACAGTGAGCACTACTGCTATTGGCTTTATGGATAAAGTGACAACAGTACTGCTGGAAAGATTCCCATGGGGGGATTTAGATGTTAACATCTCTGTGAGTGAAGCGGTTGTGTCTCCGGGAATTGTAGGCGCTTTATCAACGTTAATAAGACCTGCTGTCATTACACTGGATAGTGTTTGGAATGCTTCAGTATCTATTGAAGCAGCTATCGTTTCAATGACTCAAGTACCACATGATTCTAATAAACGTGAGCTGGAAATGGAAAAACTGGTCTCATCTCATGAAACCAGATTGAACTGTATAGAAAACAAGATTTCTTCCTTGGAGAAAATTCAACAAGGCCTGGTTCATTCTGAAATTATTCATGCAAAAAAGCTTGAGAATGAGGAGAACTCTCTTTGGTGTTTAAATCTAAGGGTTCTTAATTGCCACGTGGTGCCCGATTTGTTCTACGCTATCCATATAAATGTGTATTGAAATATAAAAATACCAATTATGTCTTTTTTGAACCATCACAGTTGCGGTCTTTCCTGGACTCACATACATAAGGCTTGCTCATTTTGACTGGCATTATTTGAAAGGTGGTGATTAGATGCTTCATATTTCTTTTTTTTTTATGACGGACCCAAAAAACAAAGAGGAAGACGGTCTAAAAAATCCGCGAAGAATCAAAACAAGGAATAGCCGAAAGTCCTTTGAAAATCTGTTTATTAATTGCCCGACTCTAGGCCTGAGTTTCGCCCATCAAGGGGCTGCTTCAGGGGCTTATTTAAGACTAGATTGGCATATTCATAAATGTGCTCTGTCCATGGAGGTTCATATGCAGACTCACAGAAACACAATTGATGAGCCTTCGTGTTCACATTATCCAAGTAACTGCACAAGTTGTGTGTATTCGTCCAGCATTAAAAATTCTCTATTTCATTCGGAGCAGCTCCAGACTTCAACAGAAAGAGATGTGCATACAAGTAACAGCCGGTGTTCAAAGTTTGCTGAACTGTAATACTATTTGTAAATGCTCTCCATACGTTCAAAGTGCACATAAGTGTATCCAGCTAATGCACACAATTGTGCAGTTACTTGAATATTGTGAACACGAAGGCTCATCAATTGTGTTTCTGTGAGTCTGCCTATGAACCTCCGTGGACAGAGCACATTTATGAATATGCCAATCTAGTCTTGAATAAGTCCCTGAAGCAGCTCCTTGATGGGCGAAACTCAGGCCTAGAGTCGGGCAATTACTAAACAGATTTTCAAAGGACTTTCGGCTATTCCTTGTTTTTCTTTTATGATACATTGATATTCTGCTCTTTTTTCCTTTTTTGGTCTCCTCCCTATTTCTTATCATAATGAGGAATATTCTTTTTCTTTTTTGGATATTCTTAAATATAAGAATTTATATCATCCTTACTTACTGTACAAGTTATTCTTGTGCTTACTGTAAAACTGCAATAAAAAGAAAATTATAATAATAAAGAAAAAGTTATCTGCTGATTTTGAAAGGGGCCACTCCTACATCTGGCTAAATAGCAGTTCTAAATATAACTGTTATATGGCTGGGTGCTGCTGAAAAGTGGACTTACTGGCTAAGTTTTGATTACACCCTCCAACACATCCTGAAGCGCATTTTTGCTTACCTAGCTAAATACTGCTGTTCAGCACCTATATTTGGCTTAGCTACCACCACTGAAAATCCCGTGTAGATGGATATGACCAATTTATCCAGCTAAGTACCATTTTTGCCAGATAAATGGTATCAATGATTTTGAATATTGTGTGAATTAATTTAACATTACTACAAACTAAATCAAAATGGAACAAAAAGAAAATGAAAGCACATCCCTAATGCACAAGAAGTAAACATTTTCAATGGAAAAGAAGTTGTTGAATAGGGATCATGAAATGAAGCACCAAGGGGGAAGACTCAGGAATGCCAAAAAATATTTTTTCACAGCAAACTTGGTGGATGCTTCTAATGCCCTCCCATGATGGGTGATGGGAGTTAAATGGAAACAGACTTTAAAAAGTTATGTGATAAATATAGAGGGTCCTTACATTCAAAATGTGAATGGAAACATGAACTAGTGGCACTGCAGGCCATGGGATATCCTAAAGGTAAGCTGTGCAAAAATGGCCATTATGACCCTATCAGCCTATTCTTCCCAGATTGCATTGGGGTAACTTGCATTGGAGATACCATGGTTAAAATACCAACTTTAGTGAGCATAGGGAGGCAGGATGTTTTGGATAATGGCTTCACTAGTTCTGGTAGGTCGGTGAATTGTTAGAAAGCTTGGTAATACGTCACAGAGGATCCGGTGGTTGGATTTAGTGTTAGTCTTGAAAGGACCATAGAGGAAGATGACTAGGCCTATAATGGCTTACCAGTGGAAGTGGTAGAGGCCAGAACTTTGGCAGATTTTGGGCATGCTTGAGATTGAGGTGGAGGGCAGTGGTAGGAAAAGGGTTGAAAGTTCAGGTAAATGGCATGGGTAGTGGAGAGCTGGTCCTAGGTACTGTATGTAAATTTGTGTGCTCATGTACCCAAGGTGGAAGAACTGCAACGGGGAAGATTGGATGGGCCAATTTAGTCCTTTTCTGCATTTACTATGCATAATTTAGTTATTTATTTTATAAAAGAAATGTATTATTTTCTGGGATAAATAAAAGTTATTGAGGTCGATATTCAAAAGCCATTTGGATTAAGGATAACTGAAAAATTCTGGGGTTGATTTTCAAAGGAGTGCATGCACGTATATATGCGTGCGGTTCCCGGTGTGCACATGGATGCGGCTATTTTATAACACGCGCGTGTGCAATCGGGCCTGCCCCAGTTCCCTCCCAGTCCGCTCCAATTAAGGGGCAGACCTACCAGAACTGGGGCAGGCCTACCCCCCTACCTAACCTTCCTCCCTCTTCCCCTCTCCTTCTCAACCTCTAATCCCTTCCTACTTTTTTTTTGTTTCATTACTTACTGCTCCTCTGGAGCAGAAGTAATCTGCACGTGTCAGCAAGCTGCCGGCGCGCGCTTCCCAGGACAGTGAAGAATGGTGCTATCCTACCGTGTCGTTTTTTGAGTCGGACGCTTCAGGGTAAAGTTCATTTTTCCTCGGTTAGGTTTTTGGAAAAACGAACAAAAAACTAAGAGGGGAAAAACGAAACGGTCCCAAAAAATGACGCAGGAAAATGAAGCTCAAAAAACCCACCCCAAGCATTAAAATTTACTATAATACATTAAATACAACCCCCCCCCCCCACCATCCCGATCCCTCCCCAAGACTTACTAACATCCTTGGTGGTCCAGCGGGGTCCCGCGAGCAATTTCTTATTCCGTTCCATCGAGCTGTCGGGCCTGCCTCGCATCAAAATGGCGTCGATAGCCTTTGACCTACTATGTCACAGGGGCTACCGGTGCCATTGGTCCGCCCCTGTCACATGATAGGAGCAATGGATGACCGGCACCATCTTGTGCTCCTACCATGTGACAAGGGCTGACCAATGGCACCGGTAGCCCCTGTGACATAGTAAGGGCAAAGGCTATTGGCACCATTTTGAATACTGGCAGCCGATGGCGAGATCGCTCCCGGACCCCCGCTGGACCACCAGGGACTTTTGTCAAGTCTTGTGGGGGACAGGAGGGTTTATCACGAATTAGGCAATTTCGTTGAAATTCGTGATAAACGAATGCACATCTCTAATATTTAAAGCCTACAATGTTTGCTAGCCTTTGAGTTAGCAAGGGGTATCTTACGGATGGGATTCGCTCTTCAGCTTCTCTGCCTCTCCAATTTCCATTGGACTCAACGTTAATGGGGTACCCGTTCCTCGGGGGTCTCACTTGCTTTTCAGGTCACTATCAGGAAACTGGTACTCGCTCCTCGAGGGCCCATGTTCCCTGACTTGCTGCCTGCTCCTACCTTCTCTTTTGCCTGGAAGGATTCGCTATCTTCAACACCAGTGAGTACTACCATCTTCACCTCAGAGCTGTTCCCTGGAACCAGGCACTCGCTCCTTGAGGACCTGCCTCCATTCCAGCCCTAGTGCCATCTCCTACATGGAACCGCTGTGTGAGTACATTACCTTCAAGCCTCTCAGCTCTCAGGGATCAGGTACTCACTCCTCGAGGGCCTGCTCTCCCTATCCTGGGGTTCTCCATACTGGGGCTTTGTGCATATTCCACTGTACTCATTATTCTCAGTTATTTCCACTACAGCACTGCTACCGGAGGAGTCGCTGTTCCAGCGCCTGAGGGACACTAGCCCAGCCAGGCTACTTCTACTGCCACCTCTGGTGGCTTCATCACATTGTCTAATAAAAGATCAATCTCTGTGTTTGTGTTTCCTAAGCTGAGCCTGACCTGTTGCCCCTCACGGGACTTCCTCCAGTGGGCGTGGTCAGCTGCCACCCAAACCTCACTAATTATAACACCATTCAAACATTTTGGAATGATGTAGAGGTGAATTTTCAAACATTGTGCTAATTGAGTATCATCTACTCAATTACGGTAAAATGAGGGTAATTGGGACACTCATCAACAATTTCTCCGTATTTACCCATTCTGGGCAATTCTTCATTTCAGCCAGGGATGCAATATAGAATTTTTGGGTCATGGAGATCTAAAGGGATCCCTCAGCTATGAGAGGTATTAGGGGTGAATGGACAAATGTTATCCTTTCAAGAGTAACAGCAAAGGTTTGATTTAGCACTCATAGATAATTTAGCTTATATGCAAGTTCATCATTATGTGCATAGTGTAAGGACACCCTCTATCTAAAGGAGATCTTCTGTTACCAAATAAAGGAATTTTTGCAGATTAAGAATGGCAGGAGGGCAAGGATATCTTGGCCATATAAGTCTTTAATGAATCTTCATTCACCCTTTGACAAGTAGAATGAGGAGCTGTCGATTACACTTACAGATGAGTCAATTGAGTACTGGTTTTAAACGTGTTAAAACATTAATAGTCAACCTGGGTTTGAGAGAAATGCAATTTAAATTCTTGAAACAAGCTTTTATTTCTCCAATTAGAGCTTATCGAGGAGGTCTTATAGCTACTGACATCTGTCAGAAAAGTAAAATAGCTAGAGGGACGCTGGGCCATGCTTTCTGGATATGCAATGTAATAAATACAATTTGGGATAGGATTTTTTTGAACACATTCTTGGACAAAACATATCTTTTCTTCTATAAGGGGGTCTTGTTTGATGATCCAACTCCTTTCCAAATTCAAGGTAAAGGTAATAGGCTTTTAATGTGTAAGGCTTGCCTAATAAGGAAAAAGAGCATTCTCAAGGTGCGGACAGAGGAGGAAGCTCCTTTTTGGGCATGGAGAATGCCTTTCACGATCTATTATTAATGGAAAAAGCAGCAGTGGGTGTATCGGTTAAACATCAAAGGGCCTTCTTGGAGGTGTGGAATGCCTATTTGCAGATATTGCCGGTTAGAGTCCGAAGTGCTGTGCAAAATATTTGTATCTGTATGAATAGCAGGGGTAGTATTGATATATTGAGGATTGGGATTTCTCTGTAAAAAGACTATTGTTGGTCTAATTTTCTTTGACATGCTTTGTTTTTCATTATTTTATAGCTTCCTTTCTGTTAGGATGCTTAGTGGATGGGGGGGGGGGGGGGGGGGGGAGGAGGGGAGGGAGGGAAGGAAATATGCTGATTTGATGGCAATGATGTAATATCCTTTAAAATGCATTTATTGTTTTGTATCGTGTGTGGTGTGTGTGTCACCACACATTGCATATTGTTCTATTTGCACAGGTGATTTCTTTAATAAAAAGTTGACAGAATAAAACTAGTAGTTTCATTCATGTGCACATGATATACCGATTTGCGCAAGTCCCACTTTATTTTCGCACATAAAATATACACACGTACTGTATATATTTTAGAAAGATAGGAAAAGTATGTGCTTTCAGTGCATTGCATGTATTCATGCATAAGCAGCATACATGCGTGGGTATGTTGTGGGGGGTAAAGCTACACGCATGTGATAATATGCACGGGTTATAAAATACTATAGTAAAACTACGCGTGGCCATATATGTGCGTATACGCCACCACACACAGTCGTTGGAAAGTTATCCTTATTGAGTACAATAGTATAAAAATGCACTTCAAAATTGTGCTTGCTGAGTATATGGTAGGATGTACGGGTCTCAAGTTTTACCAAGAAATGAGTTGATATGTGCTATCAGATTTGCAATAGATTTGCAGCAGAAGCACTAGGGCCAAGTTTAGGCATAGACACAATAAGCATGTGTGTAGGACACCATATTCTGAAAGTTCATCTCTTGCTGCTTTCTAATTTCCAGGGCAAAACCCCCTAACCTCAGTTCTCTGCCTATGGATGCTGTAATATTAAATCCAGTCCTGGGAAACATTCAGCCTCAGGCTATTATAATGATGGGGAAGTTCACTACCTATGACAAGATTCCGACAGTTATTAAGAAAATCTGGATTTAGTACAAACTATAAGTTAATGTGATGTGCTCAATACTTGTAAGTTTTCTGGTTTTACTTACTGCTGTGATTGTGAGATCTGGTTTGCTTAAGGACCAGATCTGGTTTCATGCCAAAAGGTGTCTCTGGATTATTTCAAAAAAATATAAAGTTTACTTACAAAATGTTTTGATTATTGGTCCTAGTTTATAAAGCCCTTAATTATGATCCCTAATGGACAATTTTGGGCAGGGCACAGAGAGAAGAATTTAAGAAACTGGAATTAAGCATTAAATGACTTGAAAAGGCAGCACATATCTGAATTTTTGAATGTTATGATGGACAGGGCGACTGACACAGAATGAACGTTTTATATTCAGAGAAGCGATAATTGCCATACTCTATTTCCAAGCTTTGTTAAATGGATGAGAATGTATGTAACACTCACACTGGTGTGATAAGATACAATATCACATAAGCTTTATAAACATACCTGATTAATGTTCCGTCAACTCTAGAGACATGGAGTGAAAGAACAAGACATAATTTACATGGAGCGAATGAAATGATAGGGACATTATTGAAGCTCCTAGAACAAAATATCTTTGTTAATATCTCAAAAGGTATAATAAAAATGTGTGTGTGGGGGGGGGGGGGGGGGGGGTAGAGTAGGGCTGGGGGGAAGGTTAGGGGAAGGAGTGGGAAGATTAGTTTAGGGGGAAGCGAACAGGGGAAGCCCGTGGGCGTCGGCGCGTGCAGGGTGCACAACTGGGCACCCCCTTGAGCGCGCCGACTCCCGATTTTATGGCGCGCGCATGTTATGAAATCGGGCATACACGTGCGCGCGCCGGGTAGCGCGCGTACATTTGAAAATCTACCCCAAAGGTTTTTTAAAATTCAAGCTTCTCTGGCTTCTCTTTCTGGCTAACTGTTTAGCTCAAAAGTTAGTCGAATAAGTCGGAGGCATTTCAGGGGCGTTCTGGACAGAATTTAGTTAGCCTGAGAAGTTATCTGGCAAAGTCTAGGACTGCTCTCCAGCACAACCAACATTAGATGACCACGCTTATCTGGCTAACTCGTACTTTATCTGCCTATATTCAGCAGAGCTCCTAATCGGCAGTGCTTCACTGAATATCTAGGGCAATTTATCCCACTAGCTTTAGCTCGATAAATTGTCTGCTTGCATGCTGCTAAATTTTTTCCTCTCAATGTTCAGAACAGAGAATAAAAATGTGTTCATGCATAGAAAATTAAAAAAAATAACATTATAAGCATGTTAAAAGTGTAGAGCTTGAAGCACCTAATAAAATAAGGTGTGCTCAGCACAGCATACAGTTTAAACTTCAGTTCTGCGCACATTTTTTTTTGGTGTGCAAACCTCACAGTCAATGCAAGGAGGTTTGTGCACAAAAACATGTGCACGTGATAATGTGAGTTTGTTAGTGTCCTCCCATGGAAATTCCATGCTAATGATGGCATTAGCTAATATTACCTACACACACACACCCCCCACACACATACACACACAATGCAGTGCGCTGGCTCACCTTTAGGCCAATGCAATATTTGTGTGCTGAAAACGGTTGCTCGGTGTTGAGGGACTGTTTTCCTAACTTGCGTCCAGCCACCTGCGCGTGTGATGCAATATATAAATTAGGGGGTTGCGCATAAAAGGAGACCTTAGGGAAGTTTTGTGTGTCCCTAATGCCTCCTCGGCATCGGTGCACAGGAGAGATGGCTGTCAAGCAAGTTGGGAAAATGGAGACTCAATCTACGAGAGTCTGTTTTCTCCCGCTACTGGCATAGATACACACACACAAGATACACGGTCTGGACCGTGTATCTTGTGTGTGTATATTGGGCACCCAGAATCTTTTTTTTTTTACCCGAGACTTTTTTTTTTTACCCGAATCTGCTTTCTGTGGTTCCTCCCACTTAGTATTGCAAAATACTAATAGGAAGAATCACAGAAAGCAGAATTTTTTTGTTTCTTTCAATGAGGCCTTGAGTGTGGCATAAAATTTTCCACGCTGCAATGGGCGGCTTGGCCGCATGGGAAATGTTTTGCATTGCAGAGATTACCTAATGGCCTCATCTACATGGAATTTACATGGGATGAGGGCTAAGCTACGCAGTGATTTGGGCATGCGTTTTGGACGCGCTGATCCCCCGTCTTGCATCGGGGGTTATGGAAGCGCGTGTCCAAAACGCATGCCAATCGTGTGTTAAACCATGCGCTAGCTGCTGTACACGTTACTGCATTGGCCCCCTGGTGTTTTCTTATTACTGCAAACTTAACGTCTAGTCCAAGGTGAAGTAAAGTTTCCAGGGCTAATGTTAGTCTATGGGCAGAAGCTGGAGTTTCAATGCCGGGACCTGTAGTTAGTATTTTATGTACAGAAAACAGGCTTTCTGCCCATCAAGCATGTTTTCCATGCATAAAATATGATTTATGGGGACAAAGAAATGTCTTTCTGTGCTGAAAGCATTTTTGTGCACCTAAATTATACCTTATATATAGAAAACATGATTAGCGCGCATAAAATATAAGTGTTGTGCACAAATCATGTTTGCTGGGCGCTAAACCTTTTCTTTGCACTCGTTTTCTGGTTTGTGGGTATTTTTTGACTCCTGATGCCTTAAGCATACCATTAGCGTACTGCATTGTGAGTTTAAAAAAAACCCAACATCTTGTGCATGAAGACACTTGCACTGAATTTCAGTTTTAATGCTCAGCTTTTTGCTTTTGGCCCCTAAGAAAGGAAAAAGCAGCATCTTAAAATATGATCCTATTCATGAGTCATTTCAGGAATTTTAGGGTTAGATTTTTTTGGGCAAATGCAGGGCAAAGAAAAAGTGCAAAACGTCCGCCAGTTAACTTTCTGGACACTTTTGAAATAGTCCACGAGTACATTTCTCACAGCCCGAGGAAGGGGAAAAAAAAAGTCAATGCAGACAATCGTGCGGGCCAAAGCTGCAAAACAAATAAAATAAATAAATTATAAAGTCGCAAAAAAAACCCCCAAAGCCAACCAAATAAAAACACGCTGAAAGATTCTTGCCTCCAAATGCAAAATTTAATAGACAAAAAAAAAACTGCCTTGCTTTTTGCATACGTTCTTGCTGGCAGATTTTTCTAAGCATTCTTTCCCTCACAGAAGTTGAAAGAAATGTAATTATTGAACAAAAGGCACGCTATTTCGAAATTGTGCAGTGACATGAAGATTTTTTTTTTTCACTTTGGATTTGCCTCAAATTTTAATCTGACCCCATAGATTTCCGATGCCGTTATTTGCTCTTCATATTTGTCTCAGAGCAAGTACTTGTCCTTGCAGTTTGGAGCTGCTGATAATACAGTCCCTCTGCATCAGGAAGGAACACTTGGGTTATCAGTGCGGTGATTAGATTATAATCTTTTGTGCTTGCAGCAGAGGAAAAATAACCCCATGGTGCTGGTATTTTAATATTCCTACTTCATCTCTCAGTGGCACCTCCTGTACATCCTGTCATTTTATTGGAGGTGCAGAGGAAGGTAATGGCACTTGAGGATGCAGATGTTCTAACCTGGTGTATAAAACTAACACAATGTCAGCACAAAGAAATAGGTGTTGGCCATAGCTCTGCTCACATTGCTGAGCTGAAGTGCACATGCCGCCTATTCTTTTGCTTGACTGGCAGAGTCACTGGGGCTGGCAGCTCCGCTGAGGCTAGATGGCATTAGGAAGATTGGCAGCATTATCTGCTGTTGATAGCACAGCAGGTTGTCTGAGGTGGCAGCCCTGCTGGGGCACATCTGTCCCTCTCGATATTCACACTGATAATGTCTCACTTTCATGACAAATGCAAATTGCGTCACCTCGTCCAGACATGTCAGCCTCATTAGCAGGTGCACATTGATGACTGGCACGTGACACTTAGCATTGCTGTTTCAAATGCTCTCAACCTCCAGCCACTCTCGTTTGCAGACTTCCTCCATTCCTGATTGCTGCTGGGTTTGCATATATGCAGTTGCACGAATGCTATCTGACTAGACACGTGTCAGAAGAAGATAGAAAGGCTTGTGCTTACTGGGCTTTCCTTTGTTCAGGATTAGGATGAGACGGGACATCTGCAGTGCCATTCGGAGGTTGATTGTTTTATTCATATTCAAAGACTTTGTCCAGGAAACTTTCGGTGTTACCCAGGGGGAAAGTTGAGATTTGAAAATTCCCACTCCCCAGCTAAATTTTGTCCAGGTAACCGATTAAATGCTTAGAATTTACCTGTATAAAAAAGAGATGGTGATGGAGGTATTCTAGGGGCATTGTTAAAGTTTAGCCCGTGAGCACTGATATTCTGCACTACCAAGTTAGCTGGGCAAGTCTTCTCCGAAAGTTACCTGGATAACTTTAACTGGGTTAATGTAGCTGGATGAGTTCAGTGGCAGACTTTTGCTGCTGAATATCAGGATAAAGTTACCCTGGTAAAATTATTTGAATAACTTTTCAGCTCATCAACTGCTGAAAAGTTTCTTCAATGCGCTCAAAATTGTACAAGAATGCATAGCTTATTTTATTTTTAATGGTAGATGAGCACCATATAGGTCATTATTAATAAAACACATTTTGGGTAATATTCAGTAAGCCAGCAAGTGGACCAGTTATCCATCTAAATTTATCCAGATAACTCGTCCTGAAAATTCAGTGGGAAAAATGTCCTATTGGATATATTTGCCCAAAGTTATCTGGCTATAGTTAGCCGGATAACTGGGATATCTAACTGGCTATGTTTGAATATAACCAGTTGTTTTTTTTTTTTTAGTTATCTGGCCCTGTGTGGCCAAATAATTTCCTACTTAACCAGATATCCTCAAAGATATCCAGTTAAATGCAACTATAAAATATAAAAAATTTAAAAAATGTGATCTGCGGTCCAGTTCTCTTCCCCCCTACATTTCATAGAAGGCCCTGTCAAGCTGTGGACTCCCCACTCCCCAAACCCCTGGTAAATTAATGAAAATTGTTGTGGTCCCGAGGACAGGTCCCAATCATTTTCTAATGCGGCTTTCCCTCCCTCACACCCACCCTCAGTCCAAATTGGTCAGGCTGCACCTCCCAGACACCCCGAACCCACCCCTGATACCAACACAACCCACCTGCCAGGAATGAAGCATAACTTACCCACTTCCAGCACTCCAGTGCTGCACTGCCCACAGTTTACACTTCCAGTGCAGGAAGCATAAATCAAGGTAACTGCAATAAGGAAAAGCACTTTCCAAGTCCAGAACTTCAAAGACGTTTGGAAGGAGGTTTTATCAGTTGGGAGAGAACCATAGTGAGATCCCAGAGAACAGGCGGTTTCTATATTGGGGGTCTGAAGTGTCAGAGTCCTTTCATAAAATGAGATACGAGTAGGTGCATGGAGATTGCTTTGTTGTCTCCACCAGGGACATGTCATGACTGGTGGACCTGATGGTGTCTAATGGTCTTAGTAGCGCTTGTTGTGGTTGAGGACCCAGCCAGGCTAAGGAACCCCCACAGGAACAGACCAGGGCTACAGGGCAAGACAGAAATGAGCTAGGGAATCTTCAGCCTATACCAGCCACCTCCCCCCACAGGTTCAGCCCTTGGATTCTGGCAGCCGGCAGGACTTAGACAGGGGTTGGTGTTGAAGGTAGTGCTGGATTGGAATCTGGACTAGACTGGAACTAGCGCTGGTGAAGTTGAACAGGACTGGAGGTGCAGGCTGCAGGACTGGAAGCTGAGACAAGCAGGGCTGGAGACTGAGGTTGGGCAGAACTGGAGATGCAGGATGCAGGACTGGAGGCCGAGAGCAGTCAGGGCTAGAAGCTGTAACAAGACTGAGGTTAAGACAATGGCTAGGTATAGGAACAGGGCAGATCCAGACAGCACAGACAAGACAGAGACAATACCAGACAGATAACAGTGACAGTCTGGATCCCAAACACAGAAATCTTGATGGTCACTTAGGCAAAAGGACTGAGAAGGCCGCAGAGCTAGGCTGAAAGCCAAAGAAGCCACAGGACAGAGCTAGAACCAAAGGCTTAGGAAAGCCACAGAGCAAAACTGGAGCAGAAGGCTTTGGAGAATCACAAGGCATTCAGAGCCATGGGGCCAAGTAGACAGCCAAGTAGACTCGATGACAAGACCCTGAGCATAACCAGGGGTAAGGTTAGTCTGGATCCTGCTGAGTCATGGCATCCCAGTGGCTATGACTGGAGAGAGGGTAAGGGCAGCTCCCTGAGGCCTCTGGTGGTTGGGAGGAAACACAACAGGCAGAATCACAACAACACTCTACTTTATTGGCTCTCCTCTTCCCTTTGAGATCATATTTTTCAAGTCCCTTGATCATGCTCCCTACCCCTTATGTGCTTTTGTTTCTAAAACTTGTATTCATGCACCATTTCTGTTTTGCATCTTTTTTAGTGTATACAGTACTTTTTCCTTGTACAAGTTTTAACTTATACCTAAATGTATGCCCAAGGCAACATTTGTGCTCTTTTAAACTTGCACGATAATATTTTGTAATATTTTTTCCAGATTTCAAGGACAATTTTCAAAAATGGTTTGCATAAAAATCAGAAATTCTGCATGTACATGCTATTTTAGAAACCTCAACACACACACGTTAATCAGGGTCCACGAGTGAATTTGTGTATGTAAAAAAAGGGGCGGGGCAGGGGCCTTCCGGGGAAGGGTCAACATTGATGCGAGTAAGTTGCTATTTTTGGCAGCTCACTTGTGTATAATTACTTCTGCTCAATATCTGGAGTAAGTGATCATAAACATCTGAAAATGTGATTGAGTAGGGAGTTCAGGTGAAATAGGGGGACTTCTGGCTGAAGAGGCAGGAGGGCTTTACCATCTGCAGATGGACTTTCTGATTTAACTGGATAAGTAGCAGTTTAAGACATCCATCTATTTAGCATTTTTTGACTTATCTGGCTATCTTACTTAACCGGATAAGTCTAAAAAGTGGTACTTAGATGGACAATTCACGCTTTTCAGACATCCAGCTAAGTAGCAGCTTTAACACTACATAGCAGATACATCGGCTCTTGTCTGGATAAGTGCCTCTACTTATCTGGATAACTCCGAACTTGTGCGGTGTGCATATTTTACATACTTGTGCATGTTTGAGTGCCTATTTGCTTGTATTGAGGAAATCTTCATGTATATAAACTGGCACACACATGCAGATGAATTTTATAATAAGCAACATGTAAAATATGCATAAGTTGCACATATATGTTGCATGTGAACTTTGCACGTGCATTTGCATGCACATTATACACGTACATGTTGTTCTGCAATGCGCAACTTCCAGTTCTTCCAGGTTATGCTCAATCTGCGATGCCTTTGCCATTCCCCACCAGGGACATGTCATGACTGGTGGACCTGATGGTGTCTAATGAGCATCTGCTCTTCCCCATAAGGGGACTGCACCACAATGCACTCACCATGAGGCAGGTCTGGGCAGGCCTGCAAAAAGATTAAAACTATGCAGCCTCCTACCCATATGGGGTAAGTTGATTGTGGGTGCACATCTAGAGAAGGAATTGGAGAATATGAAGATCCATTATACTATGATCTCTCACGCATACCAGAGCTCTTGTGGCATGCTTCTGGGTTAGAGGGGGGCAAATCCGCTGAGGAGGACACTGTCTCTCAGAGGGATGAGGATGTGCAGGCTACTCCTGTCAGGATGCATGTAATGGACTTAAGAACATAAGAAACATAAGAAATTCCCATGCTGGGTCAGACCAAGGGTCCATCAAGCCCAGCATCCTGTTTCCAACAGAGGCCAAACCAGGCCACAAGAACCTGGCACCCAAACACTAAGAAGATCCCATGCTACTGATGCAATTAATAGCAGTGGTTATTCCCTAAGTAAACTTGATTATTAGCCGTTAATGGACTTCTCCTCCAAGAACTTATCCAAACCTTTTGTGAACCCAGCTACACTAACTGCACTAACCACATCCTCTGGCAACAAATTCCAGAGCTTAATTGTGCATTGAATGAAAAGGAATTTTCTCCAATTAGTCTTAAATGTGCTACTAGATAACTTCATGGAATGCCCCCTAGTCCTCCTATTATCCAAAAGTGTAAATAACCGATTCACATCTACTCGTTCAAGACCTCTCATGATCTTAAAGACCTCTATCATATCCCCCCTCAGCCGTCTCTTCTCCAAGCTGAACAGCCCTAACCTCTTCAGCCTTTCCTCATAGGGGAGCTGTTCCATCCCCTTTATCATTTTGGTTGCCCTCTGTACCTTCTCCATCGCAACTATATCATTTTTCAGATGTGGTGACCAGAATTGTACACAGTATTCAAGGTGCAGTCTCACCATGGAGCGATATAGAGGCATTATGACATTTTCAGTTTTATTAACTATTCCCTTCCTAATAATACCTAACATTCTGTTTGCTTTTTTGACTGCTGCAGCACACTGAGCCGACGATTTTAGAGTATTATCCACTATGATGCCTAGATATTTTTCCTGTGTGGTAGCTCCTAATATGGAACCTAACTTTGTGTAACTACAGCAAGGGTTATTTTCCCCTATATGCAACACCTTGCACTTGTCCACATTAAATTTCATCTGCCATTTGGATGCCCAATCTTCCAGTCTTGCAAGGTCCTCCTGTAATGTATCACAATCCGCTTGTGATTTAACTACTCTGAATAATTTTGTATCATCCGCAAATTTGATAACCTCACTTGTCGTATTCCTTTCCAGATCATTTATATATATATTGAAAAGCACCGGTCCAAGTACAGATCCCTGAGGCACTCCACTGTTTACCCTTTTCCACTGAGAAAATTGACCATTTAATCCTACTCTCTGTTTCCTGTCTTTTAACCAGTTTGTAATCCACGAAAGGACATCACCTCCTATCCCATGACTTTTTAGTTTTCTTAGAAGCCTCTCATGAGGGACTTTGTCAAACGCCTTCTGAAAATCCAAATACACTACATCTACCGGTTCATCTTAATCCACATGTTTATTAACCCCTTCAAAAAAATGATGCAGATTTGTTAGGCAAGACTTCCCTTGGGTAAATCCATGTTGACTGTGTTCCATTAAACCATGTCTTTCTATATGCTCTATGATTTTGATCTTGAGAATAGTTTCCACTATTTTTCCCGGCACCACTATTTAGTGGAAGAGATGTGGCCTCTAGCATGACCTGCAGGGCCTGAGAGATGTGGTTTAAGAAGAGATGCAGGGTATGCAGCAGGAGATGTACTGTGTGTGGAAGGAACTAAGGGGCCAGATAACAGTATTGAGGGAGATGCTGCATAGGATGCCACCCTACCAGCTGCCACCTCAACCAGCTCCAAACTACATGATGCCTGCATCAATGCAGCCCTCACCCTGGACATTGTCTGCTCATCCCGGAGGCTCACCTGTCCGGAGGGCCATTCCACCTGTTCCTCCATCACTGCCTATAGTGGCTCAGCCTCCTCTTCTGTCACCACCATCTGCAGCAAGGCACTGCAGTCTGCGGCATCAAAACTGCCACCACCAGAGAGCGATACTCCCCCTCTCTCTGAGGGCACGTGATTGAGGAGGATAGGCCCACCACTGCTACTGACCCATCTTTGCAGCTGCATCAGAGCCCTCCAGTCCCTTCCAGGAGCTACTCAGATGAAGTACTGTTCCCAGGTCACCAGGACTTCTGAGCACAGTGTAAACTGTGATAGAACCCTGCTGTGCAGGAGCACAAGAATAGGACCGGTCAGGGGAACAGAGCTTCACCCATCCCGAAAAAGAGGCCAGCCAAGGATGCCCAGAAATAATTGATTTTGTTCATCATTCTATTGAGCACTCCATGAAAATTAATGCACCTTCACCTTCTAATTACTCTTTGTACACCTATAAATAAATTCACCTTCATCTAAAATGTCTTTGTATCAGATTGTTCCTTTGTTTTATAGCCTTTTGTTGAGTCTTGTGATGTATCTTCTGCAATTCCTCCTGACTCAGGTCATGTGCTCCTCCTTCTTCTCCTCCTCGTCATCTATTTATTTGTTTAAAGCTATTTATATGCCACCCACTAACTACAGCTCTGAGCAGCTTACAAAAGAAACATTTATAAAATAAGAACAAAGCCAAATTATACAAACAAAATGCACAGCTCACAAATTAAATATTGTCCTCAGAGATTCCAATATGCTCAACCAGTCTCAATAAATGCATGCCGGAATAAGAAAATTTTCAACAGTTTATTTTTTAAAGACTGTTCAGATTGTTAATCTCAAAGCGTCTGGTAATGACTTCCAACATTATGGGGCAGCTATAGAAAATGTTCTCCTGCTGGTCTCTGAGAGACATGCTTGTTGAATTGAAGGAACTTCCAGTAAGCCCCCTGTGAAGATCTCAGGGCTCTGTATGGATAGTAGATACAAAGCATGGATTTTTTCTATGGTATGCCCTCTGTATTAGATTTTATGGAGTAAAGATGCTACCTTGTTCTGAATTTGTTCGCTAACCTGTAGCCAGTGAAGTTCTTTCATTATGAAATAGATATGGGCTCTTTTAATAAGTCCAGTTCTAAAACAGGCAATAGAGGTTTGAACTGTGTAGATAAGACTAGAGGATGATCTTGTAGTCCCTTTGGAGGAAGCAGGTCTCTGGTTTTGGCCAGGTTATAAAGCATGCAGCAGGTTAAAAAGAACTCATGGATCTTAGGGAGTCGTAGAGATGACAACCTCAGATATTTGCAAGCAACAGAAATGCGTTTTGAGTAGACCAAAGGTTCTCTTTACTACTGTCCTAGTCTGCTGGTGGGCCTTGCTATAGTGAGCCTCTGCAGTGGTCTGTGAGTTAGCTAGAGGGATCATGAGCTAGATTTTGAGTGGATATCCTCTATCACCTATAGGGGAGAAGAGCAGAGTTAGATATCCTTTAGTATTGGGCAGGGAGTTAGTTCCCTGGTCAAGGCTGAAGTGGTCCTCCTGGACCAATGTTGTCAGTCCACCCAGAAATAAGGGAGACCAAAAGAAGAGGTGAGTTGCTGTGTGGTGGTAGTGGTACGTGCATTTCTACTTAGAAGCCAGCCCCTGTGATGTGCCCTTCCTGGAAGCGGTCATGAATTTCAGACTGTAAGAGTTTGCAGGTTTCATGACTATTCCAGAACCCGGGCACGACATCCAAGATTCAGAGGGGAAACATTTAAACTGGTAGAAATCAGTCATTATTTGCTATCGTTGCTGTCTGCTCTGAAGAAGAGAAATATATTGGTGTGTTTTCCCTGAGAATTGCAGCCAGGAACTGATCTATACGCATAAAGGTGGCAGACTGACTTATTCCAGCCAATGATCCTAGAAGTTTCTGGAAGGTGCCGGTGGCCCAAAATGCTAGTAATGACCTTAACATGTATATGGAAGATGTAGCCCCCTGTGGGTGGAAGGGTGCAGGAACTGCTCTAACTTCTGGCACAAGTACAGTATGGTTTCCTTGTTGAATCTGCACCTGCAGATGACTTGCTATTCTGAGAGATCCAAAAAATTGTGCCCTAGTCCTGTACTGTATGCTCTCTGTAAGGGGTATATGCTCTCATTCCCTCCTTAACTGTTGTGGTATGAATACTCATTAGCCCACAAAAGTCATTTTGAATATGGCATAACTATCACAAAATCCCCTCCACCTGTCATTCCCAGGGACACTAACTCTTATCTCCTAGCTACTGCCATATCCTCTCACCCGAAGAAGCCAGCCCACCAAACACCAAGTGGCAAAATAACATGAACATTTGAAATTGTGTACATCAATGAACAGTAGTAAATATGCTCACATAGTTTCAATGATGTTCACATCTAAGTTGCCTTTAAAATAGCTCATTACATACAAATATACAAACTACGCACCAACATGCCCCCTTTTTCCATGCATAGCTTTATATGCGAAGGTTCATATAAGCATGTTTATACATGTTTATAAAATATGTATTGCACATGGATGTAGGTCCACAAGACCTACCAGAGACGCAGACAGAGGATCCCTCCACGTACCCCCTACTAAAACCACTAGTCACATTACCTTAAGAGATCGAGCCCTCTCCACAGCTGGCCCACTGTTATGGAACTCCATCCCTCCCGATCTCAGACAGGAGCCTTGCCTCCTAACCTTTAGAAAAAGACTCAAGGCTTGGCTGTTTATGCAAGCTTTCCCAGACTTAAATTAATGTACCTCGCCATTAACATATCCAACACAGCAGCTGTACCTCTTCTCCTTGTATATAATTTAGTCTCTGCTAAACTATCTTTATTTCCTCTGATCCCAGTTCAATAGTCCTTGTTAATTGTAACTGCTTTCTTCGACACGTTATTTCTGTTTTTGATGTATTTATTGCACCCCTGTTTATTTGTAAACCAGCATGATGTGATCGCTTCATGAATGCCGGTATATAAAAACCTTAAATAAAATAAATAAATAAATGTGTGTACATATGGGGGCATATTTAGTAAGATGTTGAGCAGATAAGTTATCCAGCTAAAGTAAGCTCGATAACTTGCCCTGGATATTCAGTGGGAAAACTGTAGCTGGATAGCTTACAACCTAACTGGCTAGATTATGAATATTACCAGTTATAAAGTTATCCGGCTATAATTAGCCGGATAACTTTAGTCTTAACCAGCTATATTAAAAAAAGAAAAGAAAAATATAGCCGGTTACGTGAAGTAGTAAGTCTTATATATGGGTCCACCCATATTGGATGACACATTTTAAAACTTGTGCGAATCCAACTTTACAGGTTTTAAAATGTGTATCTTTGCCATAAAAGTGCATGTGTACTTTATAGTGCATGCAGTATTACATGCGTATTCAGGAAGTTTTGTAGGCACATGCTTCTTTTACTCGTGCATGTGCACTTCTGGTATTGTTGTGGTCGGTTCTTTCAAAAATAGCTCCCCTGGCAAGACAATCAACTTCACCCGTAGGGCCTTGGCCAGGCTTCCATCCCTGGTGGTAAAGGACAAGGAAAGGCTGTTCCCCAACAAGGAAGTCTAAAGAAATGCACGGGCCACGCAGAAGGCCTAGAGAGGCCTCCAAAAAGACTTTAAACAGGGAGCCTTTTACCACCATGGACTAAGTACATCAAGGGAAATAGGAGGTACAGATGTGTGGAGGGATGGTGGGGTGTGGATGTGCAAGAGTAGGGAGGGAGGAGGGTTGTGTCCAAAACCCAAAAAGCATATATGGATGTCAGATGGGACAAAAAGAGTCACTGTAAATTTGCTCAAGAGCTAACTGGCTTAAAAGAAAACATGCTTGTGAGGGAGCATATAAGGATCTCCATTAGAACACCTTAAAGGACTGGGTACAGCTATCTGTACCCGTCCTTCTTAAGTCACAATCCAGCAAAGGATTCTGGGATAAGGTGGATCACTGCAAGTAGGGATAAAAGATCAGGGCCAGAGCGGATGAGGGGGGCTCATCCACTCTGGCCCTTCTGTCTCTCTCCAGGGAGAGAGACAGAAGCCTCAAGAATACGAACTGTAAGTTACAATTATTTTGTTGAAGTGCACAAACCAGCTAATTTGTGTTGATTAACAATAAAGAAGCTTATAAATATTGCTGCCAGCCTGGAGAATGTTCTCTGGATACTCCTGATCACTCAGCATCACATATGGTGTCAGAAGTGGGATAGCTTGCCTACATATGAAGCACAGGCAAAACCCACAAGTGCAGCAAAAATAAAAAAATCCGGATAGGTACTACCTGGGACAGATGCAGGAACATGGAGACGCTGGAACTGGAGACGCTGGAACTGGAGACACGAAACACGGAGGCAAACTATCACACCAAAGATGTCGACCCAATTGCCAAGGCATGGCTATGGTGGAAGAGCCTCCCCTTATATACCAGGGCTATGTGATGTCATCTCCGGGCACCATGGACCGAGTTCCCGTGCTGGGCCCTTTAAAGGGAAGAGTGGCCTGGGCGCGCACCGCAGACACTAACGAGGGGGAGCCAGAGCTGGTGGACGGACGGTAAATAACCGATTCACATTTACCCATTCTAAACCTCTCATGATTTTAAAGACCTCTATCATATCCCCCTCAGCCGTCTCTTCTCCAAGCTGAAACCTTGTATCACAAATTCTGTGTGTCTAAAATAAAACCTATCTTGGAATTAAGCAGATTTGTAGGGGCCCTTTTTTAAAGTACACGGGGAACTTGTCTATCCACAGATAGTTTGTACCCAGAAACCTGCCTGTTTTTAGGAACGCGTACATAAAACATTTTTTTTTTTTAATTTTGGGGGTCAGTTGAATTCGTTTTTCAGTCTGTGTAATAGTTGGTTCTTTCTCTGAACAGAAATGAATAATAACTCCCCAAAACAAAACGAGGGCCACTCCAAGCCTCGCACTACCTTCCCCAGTCCGGCCAATAACTTGGGACCAGGAGATTCCTGGGCTTAGCTGAGCCAAGCCAAGACCAGCCGGGGTTCTCCAGGATCCTCAGCCCCCACCCCCTTGTAAAGAAACTGGAGCTCAGGCCTCCCCCCAGTCCCCACTTACCCCTCTGGGGGATCTTCATCCTTGAAAAAGGCAGGAGTTATTCCCAGTCACTTGTACCCTGCTGGCTTTCACTTTAAAAACTTTGCCTGCCTGCCTGAGACTGAAGCCAAATTTGACATTAAAAATAATGGCACCAGTCTGGGCCCTTTGGAATAATTTTATTGTACAACAATATGTTTGTCTATGCCCTGGGTTATTTCTGGAGGGGGGGGGGGAATAGAAGGGCCTAGGGAGTCCCCTGGGACCTGTAGAAGGGGTGGTGGGGGATATAGAGTGTTACAGATGTGGATCCTTGGGCCGATTTGGAGTTGGTTCCACCAGTGGTGAAGAGCCCCAAGGGTGCCTGCCGTCAGCAGGTGAGGCTGGAGAGACCTGGGGCTTCACCAATATCAGCCCTCGTTACCCTCAGGTTGAGACCTCGGGTACCGGGGCCAGATGGATACATGGGGTCTCAGGCAGGCGGCATATCTCGTGGTCACGCAGGCAAGGATCTTGGCAGGCGGTGTATCTCATAGTCAGGCAGGCAAGGGTCAGGTCCGAAGCAGGCAGAAATTCAGGAACTCAGCTACAGATGAACGGAGGTTCAAAAAGACTAGCAGGAGCCAGGAGTAGCCAAGGCAGGCCTGAGGAGCAGGCCTTGCCTTAAATAGTTTGAGGCCTGGGAAGAGGATTCCCGACCCCTCCCGTGGTGACCCCTGAAAAGGGGGTCATGTGGCATGCACGCGCCTGGGAGACCAGGGGTCAGGAGGAAGGCCTGAGGGGGGTCCAACTCCGTGTCGGTCGGCACGCAGCATCGATGTGGCGGCCCGGGAGAGAGGCAGTGGCAGAGTGCGTATGTGGTGGTTCCCGGCCGCGGCAAGGCTTCCAGGGCCCAGGAGGTGGGGCCGGCTGCGCTGGTAGGGGAGGGGGATCGGTCGCGGGTCTCCGCGGCCGTCTCCCGTAACATAGAGAGGCCTCTTTTTATTATAATTTATTTCAATTTTTAAAAACATATTTTTGAACAAACCAAAAATATCCCAAAATGTTTTAATATTTTGGATGAAACTGAATATAGACTTTTTTTTTGTGCCGAAAAAGCCATTCATTTTAAAACAAAATGCGCGTTCTTAATAAATTTTCCCTTTCAAGATTCAGGGCCAGCAGGGACCACAGGTACCAAAGTAGCCATGTGCTCAGCATCTGCTCAACAGAACTGTGAAACAGTGTGCATACTTTTAGCCTCTGAAGGAAGGGCAATTTTCAGCCCAGAGATTCTCAAGGGCAATTTTCAAACTACCTGCACTAATGCAAGGTCTGCTTGCACTTTTTATCTGGCGGCTTTGCTCCAGTTCTCAAAAGAAAAGTTCGTGCGTGCTTTCCCTTTGATAATTACCCTAGGAAAAAAGTAGCCACAGTCATCTGTACATGCATTTTCTGAGGGTATTTTTCCCATAGAAAATAACACCCCTAGATTTGAAAATGTCTCCCCTGATCTAAATATGTTCCCAGGAGCTTCTCCTCTCTATAAATGAGTAAAAGAATGCATATTGGAGTGAATTTTCAAAACATTAATGCATGTAGAATTGGGATACGAGCACGTAAGTAGCTTGTATTCGTGGACACATTATTATATAAACATCAAAACTAGGCATGAATTTTCGGTTTCGTGCACCCATTTATGTTTATTATGGGCATTCCGGGGCTGGACCAAGAGGTATGAAAAGAAAGTTGCTATTTTATGAGACTTACGTGAGTACATTTGGCAACTTATGAAGATATCTTTGAAATGGGTGCATGGGCACACATGTACCTGTGTGCATTGGCACATGCCCAGAGACGCAGCGATTTTATGACATCCGTGCACATCCACACGTAAGCGTGCATATGTGTGTGTGCCTAATTTTGCAAGTGGGCATGCACGGTTGGGTAAAGTCTGGCTTGAGCCGCGCAACGGAGGGGGGGGGGGGGGGGGGATTTTATAACAGGCGTATGTCCATGCCCTGACCAGTTTCTCCACTTCACCCACCAGCTCACCCAGTCCAGAACTAGCTCTTCTAACTGCCCTTGGTTCTTTAGCATGCACTCCCTGAAGTTACCCCAGACTCCTTAAACCCCCAAAGTTATCTGAATTTTGTTTTATTTGAAACTTAGATCTTCTCCATAGTAGAAGTAAACTCACATGGCACTGGACCTGGCCGCGTGCCCAGGTGCGTGGATACAGGCGCGCGCATCTCCTGGACGTGCCCCGGAATGTCCATGTGCTGCCCACACCACGACCACACCATGCCCCTTTTTTCTCCAGTGTGAGATATGTGCACATCGGCACATGCAACTCCCTACTTTATAAAAATGAAGTGGACGCAGCAGGTGCAAGGCGCATGTCCATCTCTCGACTTTGGCGCACCTATCGCTTTTAAAATGAACCTCAAAGAGGTTAAATAACGCATTGCAATGTGCAAAAATGAACACAGATCGATTAACGCAAAAATACTTCTCTGTACCTCACGGAGGTTTAGGTAAGCTTTTGCAATAGTGTCTGCGTTAGCCCTCTTAACTTTAATGCTAGTAAATTAATAAAAAAAGTCATTTGTCTGTCATTAACATGGGCTGCAAATGGAAGCTAATTAATGTGCCTTAGCAGCAGATGTTGTTAATGTTGTTTTGTACATTGGCCTCTTAGTTACTGGGGCAAATTCCTTTGAAAATTATCCTCCCTTTCTACACTAATTTTCTCCTGGTTTGATTTCTGCAATACATAATTCATTGGTCCTTCCATCTTCCACCTTTCATTATCTAGTTTTTGGGGGGGTTTTAACAGAATATTGCAGCACAATTTATTGCAAAGTTTCTTTCCATCATGGTAGCTTAGTAATTAACTACTGTACGGAATTTAAGATTTTATCTAAAACTACAGTGCCCTCCACCATTCAGGACCCTCTCTAATGTCAAACCTTTTTTTTTTCTCTGTTATCTTGTCTATTCTTCTTTCTGTCTCTTTTTACTATACTATTTACACCCACCATTGACCATTCTGTTTATTTATTCCTTTTCTTGTGGAACAAGCTCTGACTTCACTTGGGTTTCTTTTTTTTTCTTTTGCCATTCACAGATCCAGTTTTTGAAGCAAAACCTTTTCTCTTGCAGTTTCAATTTCTCTCATTTTGCTGCTTCATCAATTAACTTTCACTGCACATTTCTGTCGCAATATTTACCTTCTGCCTTTATCTTTCTTCCAGCTTTTAAGCTTCCCAAGTTTTTTACTCCTTGTTAAATGTATCTTTGCCTTATTCACTTCTCTTGTTAATTACTTTTATTTATTGCTTCAGTTATACCCTTGTTTTATGTAAACCGATCCGATATGGTTATTACTATGAAGGTCGGTATAAAAAAGTGTTAAATAAATAAATAAAAATATTATACAGTATCTGTTCACGTTCTTGCACTGGCATCTTGAGAAAGATACAATGCAGTGATAATAATAATAATAATAATGGCAAAATTATAACAGTAAGAAACGCGAGTCATCTGAAAATTAAATAAATAATTTAAATCTCAAATATTCAGCAGAGAAAATGGTCACGAATGTTATGTTGAAGAATCAGGGTAGCACTGAACGATGGAATACATCGGTGGGAAAGAATGAAAAGAAAGAAATGGAACTGGAGAATATAAGGGATGGGGAGAGATTTCACTTTCTAGCAAAAAGGAATTATGTTGCAATTTTTTCAGCCTTTTTGAAACAATTATTTTTTTCTAATAATTTTTTATTTGTAATGCACAAATGTACATTAACAAATTCTTACAAATATTTTTCCATATCATGCTCAAAGAAGACACAACACCTAACATATCATTCTTACGAAAGCCATTTGGCATTACTGCCAAAAGACTAAACCAAAGAATCCATCCTCCAAATGCAACTCTTTCCCCATATATGATCACACATGTTTAACATTTTCTTTAATGTACATGTCATGGGCTACAAGGCAGCTAATTCAGTGACTTTATTATCCCACGAATCTAATCTCAACAATGTTTACCAGTCTTGAACATCGTGAGATGTGCAGCATGTAGAAGCTGATCAATTGCCTTATGAGTGTATCATTACTGGTAGGCAGATGCATAAAAATATAATTAAGAACATAAGAACATAAGAAATTGCCATGCTGGGACAGACCAAGGATCCATCAAGCCCAGCATCCTGTTTCCAACAGAGGCCAAAAACCAGGCCACAAGAACCTGGCAATTACCCAAACACTAAGAAGAACCCATGCTACTGATGCAATTAATAGCAGTGGCTATTCCCTAAGTATAATTGATTAATAGCCATTAATGGACTTCTCCTCCAAGAACTTATCCAAACCTTTTTTGAACCCAGCTACACTAACTGCACTAACTACCTTCTCTGGCAACAAATTCCAGAGCTTTATTGTGCGTTGAGTGAAAAAGAATTTTCTCCGATTAGTCTTAAATGTGTTACTTGCTAACTTCATGGAATGCCCCCTAGTCCTTCTATTATTCGAAAGTGTAAATAACCGAGTCACATCTACTCGTTCAAGTCCTCTCATGATCTTAAAGACCTCTATCATATCCCCCCTCAGCCGTCTCTTCTCCAAGCTGAACAGCCCTAACCTCTTCAGCCTTTCCTCATAGGGGAGCTGTTCCATCCCCTTTATCATTTTGGTTGCCCTTCTTTGTACCTTCTCCATCGCAACTATATCTTTTTTGAGATGCGGCGACCAGAATTGTACACAGTATTCAAGGTGCGGTCTCACCATGGAGCGATACAGAGGCATTATGACATTTTCCGTTCTATTAACCATTCCCTTCCTAATAATTCCCAACATTCTATTTGCTTTTTTTGACTGCTGCAGCACACTGAGCCAACGATTTTAAAGTATTATCCACTATGATGCCTAGATCTTTTTCCTGGGTGGTAGCTCCTAACATGGAACCTAACATCGTATAACTACAGCAAGGGTTATTTTTCCCTATGTGCAACACCTTGCACTTGTCCACATTAAATTTCATCTGCCATTTGGATGCCCAATCTTCCAGTCTTGCAAGGTCTTCCTGTAATGTATCACAGTCTGCCTGTGATTTAACTACTCTGAATACTTTTGTATCATCCGCAAATTTGATAACCTCACTCATCGTATTCCTTTCCAGATCATTTATATATATATTGAATAGCACCGGTCCCAATACAGATCCCTGAGGTACTCCACTGTTTACCCTTTTCCACTGAGAATATTGACCATTTAATCCTACTCTCTGTTTCCTGTCTTTTAACCAGTTTGTAATCCACGAAAGGACATCGCCTCCTATCCCATGACTTTTTAGTTTTCGTAGAAGCCTCTCATGAGGGACTTTGTCAAACGCCTTCTGAAAATCCAAATACACTACATCTACCGGTTCACCTTTATCCACATGTTTATTAACCCCTTCAAAAAAATGAAGCAGATTTGTTAAGCAAGACTTCCCTTGGGTAAATCCATGTTGACTGTGTCCCATTAAATCATGTCTTTCTATATGCTCTACAATTTTGATCTTGAGAATAGTTTCCACTATTTTTCCCAGCACTGAAGTCAGGCTCACTGGTCTATAATTACCTGGATCGCCCCTGGAGCCTTTTTTAAATATTGGGGTTACATTGGCCACCCTCCAGTCTTCAGGTACAATGGATGATTTTAATGAAAGGTTACAAATTTTAACTAATAGATCAGAAATTTCATTTTTGAGTTCCTTCAGAACCCTAGGATGCATACCATCCGGTCCAGGTGATTTGCTACTCTTTAGTTTGTCAATCTGGCCTACTACAAGTCTGCAAGCAATTTGAACTCAGAAGTCATGTATCACCTTGAATTACTTCTTAAGGGGTAGATTTTTAAACAGCGCGATTTGGCCTACTTTTGCTTGCGCATCAGACTCAAGCAAAAGTACGCTGGATTTTAGTAGATACGCGCGGAGCCGCGCGTATCTGCTAAAAACCTGGATCGGCGCGCGCAAGGCTATTGATTTTGTATAGCCGGCGCGCGCCGAGCCGCGCAGCCTACCCCCATTCCCTCCAAGGCCACTCCGAAATCGGAGCGGCCTCGGAGGGAATCCTCTAACGCCCTCCCCTCACCATCCCCTCCCTTCCTCTACCTAACCCACCCGCCCGGCCCTGTCTACACCCCCCCTTTACCTTTCTCCGGGGATTTACGCCTCCCGGAGGGAGAAGTAAATCCCCGCGCGCCAGCGGGCCTGCTGCGCGCCGGGACGCGACCTGGGGGTGGGTACGGAGGGCGCGGCCACGCCCCCAGACCGCCCCGGGCCGTAGCCACGCCCCCGTACCCGCCCCCAAAACGCTGCCAGCACGCCCCCGAAACGCCGCGACGACCGGGCCCGCCCCCCGACACGCCCCCGACACGCCCCCCTCCGAAAACCCCGGGACTTACGCGAGTCCCGGGGTCTGCGCGCGCCGGTAGGCCTCTTTGAATGTAGGCATACCGGCGCGCAGGGCCCTGCTCGCCTAAATCCGCCCGGTTTTGTGCGGACTTAGGCGAGCAGGGCTCTGAAAATCCGCCCCACAGTGAATACAGTTTTATCCAACTATTCAGCCCTACTTTTCTTTCATGAGGATGCTGGGGAAGCAAAGCTCAAAGGTTTAGTGCCAAATTCTAGTCTTAGCACAACATGTGTCCACATAAAGCTAGGTGTAACCCAAAGAATCCCTAGAACATTGTGGACTACCATGTTAATTCACTGTTCTGTTAAATTTATAAAATTAACCGTTTAGAAACTGTTGGGGATTGCTTTTTGTTATGTTTATGGAAGAATATGAACCCTGGGCTGAGATGAGAGGTGTCTCCGCCCACAGGGAGGAGCCCTGTGAGTCTCACCGTCAGCAGGCGCAGACTCAGTGGCATGGAACATAGCTAGGAGTAGAGACTTTATTATACATGGAGAAAAACAATAATGTCCACAGAACAGCAGATGTAGTAGTACAGTGCTGAGCAATGGGGAATGCCCAGAGTGAGACAACAGATGAGAAGATCCGGTAGTGGCCCGCAGAGCGGGTTACTCCGGGAATCCCCTCTGACGAGTGTAGGCACCTCAGTAACACAGATCTGGTAGTGGCCCGCAGAGCAGGGTACGCCGACACTGTCGATATAGTAGATGTTGAAGAACTGGTAGAGGTGCCGGACCCGGAAGTGGCTCCTGAAGTTGGTGTGCAGATATTCTGTAGTGCAGGAAGCTGAATGACTTCTATCGAAGGAAGGCGGTAATGGCCCGGGGTACAGGGTACACCGTGTGGAATCCTTAGCACAGTTCGTATAGTAGAAGTCAGTAGAGGTACTCACAGAAGATGGTTCCTGGAGAGAGAGAGACCTGAGAAGCAGGTCTGTAGCAGTCAGGGAGATAGGCCCTCTGAGGGGCAGATAGCTGGGAATGCAGGGGAGCCCCCGAGGAGCAAGTACTTAGCACGTCCAGATGCCAAGACCAAGTCAGGAACAGGAAGTCCTTGAAGAGGAGAATTCAGCAAGACGGAACTCCTTGCTAAGGAAGGCAAGGGCTGGTTGGATTAAATATGCAAGCGGGTTGACGTCATCGGGAGGGGACGCCCCCGCCATGATGTCATCAAGAGAGGCCCTTGCGCGTGCGCCTAGGTGATTCCGGTTCCAAGATGGCGGTCAGCAACACCCACGCTGTCCCAGGAACGCTGGAGATGTTGGCGGGGATTGGCAGCCATTCTTCCCAGACTTGATGGAGCAGGGAAAAAAGAGGTGAGCATGAGAGGTCGCAGTCATCTGCGATCGACAGGCATAACACTTTTACTGCATTTTTTGAATATATATATGCCACAGAAAAAGATATGACATCTTTAAATTAAAAAATTGAGTTAGATAAGGTGTTGGATCACCGCCAAGACAAGCCTTGTAAAACTGGATTGATTTTTGCTACAGCTTTCTAAGAGCTCCCTAGAGCTCAGATGCTATTCTCAAATACACTAATTGATAGCTTGAACAATATTTCTGATAACTGTAATAGCAAAGCCTTTCTAAGATAAACTGAGGATTTCTGTTTAAACCAACTTACAGAATGACCCAGTTCTGTACATCTTTCCAATTATGTTGCCAGTCATATCTCCTTTTCTTGCTCTAGTGAGAAATTGAAGCTTTCCCTAAAATAAAGCTATTTACTTACTAAATGCAGTTGTAAAATAGTAATTATCCAGCAATCAGACCTGGACATGTGCATAAAAAGTATTCATTCAAACTTCCATGGCAATTTCAGAGGGAACTGTAGGGTTGGCTTTTAATTTGACCCAACTGTGGCTTCCACTATTGGAAGAAGTGACTATATCTAAAGTGACATTCAATATTTAAAACTGATAGCTTAAAATATCTTTAGAGGGTAATTTTCCAAGCCTTTTATACAGGTAAACAGGAGTTTACCCACATGAAAAGAGTTTGTTTGACAATTTCTTCCCCCATTCGTCAGTGTGGGTAAAAGTCCACTTCAATGGAATGGGCGGTGGGAGGAGGAAGGAATGAAATCCCATCAAAGACCTCTTCCATGGGTTGGTCTGCACTGACAGACCAACCCATCTTCCCAGCATGCCTCCTCCTTCTTAAATGCTGGCATTATGAGCATTAATTTTCAATAACCATGGCCAGCTGGTATAATCTCATACATCTCAAAATTAGCTTGACTGGGTCATGAGTGTTGAATGTGGTGCTGGCGCAGAAGAAATGGGTTTTGGTGGCATGTGAGTTGGCATTTCTTCTTTTTTTTTTTGCCCTTTTTCTCTCTCTCTCTCGTAAAAGTTCAGCTGCTGCCTACAATTTGGTCCTGAAAGGTAAGAAAGCTGCTGCTTAGGGTTCCTGCCTCCCTGTCACAAGATCTTCTAAACCATTTGTATGGTGCTCTCCTCTGGGAGTGACTGCAGTCCTGAGTCGGGATAGAGCAGCCTGAGATCATGCCGATTAGAAGAACAGGAACAAACGGAGAGACATCCAGTCTTTCATCCCGCTAATATAATGTGACGTTTGGGAAGAGGTAAGATCTACCTTTTTCTCAGTTGCTCCATTTCAGTTTAGTATGCAAGTAAGGCTACTCGGATAGTTTCCTGTGGTAGAAATAACTACTCATAATTGTTTTCATCAGTGGGATGGAGAATATTCCCATTCAAGGGAGCAAATCTCTCACCTTTTGTCCTAGCTTCCTATGGGAAGAAGATCTCCATAGGTCCAGTGAGAAATGAATGTCTATTCTGAGAGGTCCAGATGTGTGGAGAGAGAAGGAGGGCACTGCCCATCTGGTGCTCTGTAACCAAGAGATTCAAGCATTTGCAAAAACGGGCCAAAAGGGTCCTTGCAGTCAGGGAGATCACCATTTGTCTATGAGAGCCTCAAACACCAAGCATAGGAGTGAGGGCATCCAAGGATCAGTAATTTCCTTGATACGTACCTAGTACGACTGATTGGACTTTTTTGTGTACAAATTGCTATTTTCTACTTTTGAAATATTCTTAGTAAAGACTTTGTACTATATCTTGTATCCAATGTCTTCTTAGTGTCTCACCATCTAAATGCCTTGCTTCCTGGAGGTTAAACCTCTTTCTTTCCATTTGGAGAATCCATGCCAACATTTTAGGACTAAGTCGGGAGTTAACCTCGGTGACTCATGTTCCCCCCAGCTAACCATACACACCTAGAGTGGGGCTACAGGTGCAATTATTGTCAGTTCAGCGGAGTATGAAACCCACCCTTGCCAGGGCTATCTCCTGTCTCCTGGAAAGTTAAATTCTCCACTGGGGGTGGGGGGTGGGGGAGGAAGGGAGATGATAATCCTGCAGCTTGCTTTTCTCCCCAAATCCAGGATTATCTGCTTCAGTTGTTTTTTTTTGTTTTTTTTTCAGACAAATAGAAGAGTCAAGATCCCTTTATCAGGGTTTCCTGGAACTCCTTTATTCCTGAAACTCAGAAGCTGGTTTTCAGCTGACTGTATTATATTTAAAACATTTTACACTTCAGTACAATAAAGTGACCCCTACAAAGAGCAGTATCTTGATAATGCCTCACACATCGTGTACCTTAATCTACTTTTCACATGAACAAAATAATATACAACACTATCACAGACGTGGCAGAGCCATTTCAAAACCAACAACCTCAACAGCTGTTCCAAATACTATTTTAGGATATACAAAGGAAAAAGGACACGCCCAGTTTTACCCACTTAAACCTTCCCACAGTAAGTTTATTTACATCTCGGTTTGAACTAAGCTTGCAGCATAGTAAAGCCTAAGCTGCTTACCTTTTTGCTGACAAATAATAGGATTAAGATCCCCCTTCTCTAGGTTTTCTCAAGTTTACTTTAGAGCTGAGGCTCTGGCTTCCTCCAATGCTGATCTTCAACTGGACAGGGGAGGGGGGCAGGAGACTTGTAAAGTTTGCTGCAAGAGCCTTGAATTATATATATTAAAGGGACTTCACCCATTTTAGTTTGTCAGTGGAGGGGGTTAGCCCTGGGAATAGGAGAACTCCGGTGGGAAATCTCTGAGAGTAGACCAGAAAGACAGATCTAATAAGATAAAACCTGGGTAGACTGGTGGTTAACATCTTGCATGGAACTGAAAGGCCGACTGGCCGAGGAAGTGATGGTGCTTTGTATTCTAAATGGCAAATGACACTGTCACTTTACCTGAGGTTTGCGGTCATGATGGCTGACACCGATACTGTTAGGAGGCTTATCAGCTCTAGCCATATATTATTGTTGTCACCGCAACATTCAGGATAAACAAAGTACTTCACATTCTCTTCAATATCAGATTTCATTTTTGCTTCTACCCATGATCATTTCCGGTTCATGCTGTTGGCACTTAGGGGGCAATTTTAAAACTCTGCACATTAGGAGAAAGAGAATATTAGCCCTGGGCTTTGGAGCCGTTTCGAAAGTGGCAGTGTACACCTGAACATTTGCTTTGAATCTTGCCAGGAGTACTAATTGCATGTGGTTACATGTAGTGCCTTCTCCATCTCAGGGTAGAGTTTTGCTAGAGGATTATTATGTGTAAAGATTTGAAAATGCAATCTGCCTGAATTCTTTCTCTCCTCCAATCTAAACGAGACTTCCAGGAATGCCTCCTCTCAATGCCTCAATGTGGCTGTAAGTATGCGTGTTATGCAGGGGCGGCTTGAGGCAACCTGCTGCCTGTGGCGAAGGATGAAATGGCACCCCCCCCCCCCTCCCATGGCCAGGGCAGGGGGAAGGCAATGGAGGGGGAAGTGACAAGGAATGGCAATAGGATTTGAAACCTGGCTTCCCTTGTTTGCAGCCCACTGCTCTAACCACTAAGGTTTTGGGCCTGTTATTTTCTTATTCTCAGTCTTCAGCGTCTGCACTAGGGGGCAACAGAGAAATGTTTAATGTGGTGGGGCAGCCGCACCTCCTGGGTCTAGAAATAGAACTCCCCCATTCCCTATTGCCTGCCTCCTACCTTTATGATCTGCCTCCTGGGGGTGTGAGAGGTTGATGAATGGAGGGAGTCTGTGTGTGTGACCCACTCTCTCTTAGGGCTGATACAAGGGTATTAGATGTTCTAGACAAACCTTACAGCCTCCCATTTCTCCTTCCCTCCCCTCCCCACATAATTAAAACTTATGCATTCTTTTTCATTTTAAAATGTATTAACTTCCCCAACCTAAAAAGGCAGATTGCATATGGAAAATAGACATTCAAAATACAATCTTCTGAAGTAAAAATATCGCTTACAACATATATATTATATAGGCATACACTGCAAAAACCCCACACTTTCAATAATAATAGTTTAATAGACTTAATAAAATACCTTTCTCATAGTAATCAAGGGGGTTTACTGGATCCCATATGGTATTAGGCCTATGGTAAAGTGCACTGAGTGTGGACTTGGCCTACAGAGTCTTCCATATCATAATTGCCAGCACTCAACCTATGAAAAAGCCATACTGCAAATATTACATCTGGCCCTAAACACCAATACACCTCCTATTAGGAAAACAGATTAAAGCCAAGTTTATCTATCTATCTATCTATCTATCTATTTATTTATTTATTTAGGTGTTTCGTATACCGTCATTCGGTTTCGCCATCACAATGGTTTACATACATCTGTTTACGTAGTTATGTGGTTACTTACAGAGGTTGTTTGTACAATATTTAGATATAAATGTTCATAAATAATTCATTTTGAAAACAGTATATTACATGTACCTAAGTTCAGCATTCATCGACGTGTTACTATCTGCAGGAGGGTTTCTTACATGCTGTTTTTTACTTGATTGTTGATTTTCATTTTTTATTGCATTGTGTTTCGCTTTAGTGTTGTGAGCAGTTTGTTTGAGTGATTCTGCATATGCTCTTGTGAATAGCCAGGTTTTTTCTTTTTTGAATATTTTGATGCTTGGTTGTGTTCTTAGGCCAGTTGGTAGTGAATTCCATAGTGTTGGGCTGGCTATGGATATGGCTCTCTCACTTGTTGATGTTAGTAGCGTGCTTCTTGCATGAGGTATTTTTAGAAGGCCTTTGTTCTTGGATCGTAAGTTTTGTTTTGGATTGTGCATTACAATGTATTTGCTTAACCAGTTGCTTTGTTGTCCCATGATAATTTTGTGCAGTGTTGTCAATACTTTGTATATTATTCGGTATTTTATCGGAAGCCAATGTAGAGAGATTAGTGGAGTGATGTGCTCGTGTTTTTTTGCTCCAGTCAGAATTCTAGCAGCTGCGTTCTGCAAAATTTGAAGTGGTCATAAAGTGGAGATTGGTAGACCAAGAAGAAGGGTGTTGCAGTAGTCTAGGTTAGAGAAAATGAGTAGTTGTAGAACTGATCTAAAATGATCTTGTGCAAGGAATGGTTTAAGACGTCTGAGTGTCAGTAATTTGTGGTATCCTTCTTTAATCCTGTTGGTCATGTGTAATTTGAATGAAAGTTCCTTGTCAATGATGATACCTAGGTTTCTTGTGTGGATGACTGGTGTTATTACAGTCTTATGGTTATCTGCTATGAGTGGTTTCATGAGGGCGTTGTTGTTCCTTTTGTCTAGAATTACTATGTCCATTTTGTCTATGTTTATTATTAGCTTCAAATCGTGTAGTCGCTTTTTTATTTCATTGAGGTAGATAGAGGTTCTGTCGTGTGTCTCTTGTAGCATTTTCTGTATAGGGACCAGTATTTGTATGTCATCAGCGTATAAGAAGTGTGTCAGACCAAGGTGTTCAAGTGTATGACAAATAGGAAGCAGATAAATATTAAAGAGTATAGCTGATAAGGCGGATCCTTGTGGTACTCCTGTGTTGAGGTTCACTATGTTTGAAAGGGAGTTGTTGAACATTACTCTGAAGCTTCTCTGTGTTAGATATGAAGAGAACCATTTAAGCGTGTTACCTGTTATTCCAATTTCAGCTAGTCTTTCCATTAGTATATCGTGGTTTACAGTGTCGAAGGCAGCTGATAGATCCAGAAGGATTAAGATGTAATTTTGTCCTTTGTCAAAACCTCTAAGCACTGTGTTATTTAGTGAGTGCAATAGGGATTCTGTGCTTAAGTTTTTTCAGAATCCGAATTGAGAATGGTGAAAAATGTTGTTTGTGTCCAAGTAGTCAGATAGTTGAGTTTGGATGATTTTTTCTAAGATTTTGCCATGAAAGGTACATCTGATATTGGTTGGTAATTTTGAGTTTTCTCCGGGTCAAGGTTGATTTTTTTTAATAATGGTTTTATGATTGCTGATTTTAAGATGTCAGGGTATTTCCCTTTGGTTAGGGAAAGGTTTATTATTTTTGTTATTGTTTTGTTTATTGATTCAGAAATTAGTTTCATTGTTTGAATGGGGATGCTATCGATGGGATGATTTGCTGGATTCATCTTTTTGATTATGTTCTAGATTTCGAGCGAGGATGCAGTATCGAAGTATGTTGATGTTGATGTGACTTTTTGCTGTGAATTGGTAGTTGTTTGGTTGTGTTGTTGCAGTTTGTAGCATTGTTGTTGGTGATGTTGTTTATTAGCTGTTTGATTTTATTGGTGAAGTAATCTGCAAAGTCATTGCTGGTGTTGTTATTGGAAGGTGTACTTTGTTCATTTGGAGGTTTGGTGAGTGTACAATGTTGAACAGCATTTTTGGATTATTGTGGTACTTACTTTTTTTTTTTTATTAGAATTCTTTTTTTGTGTTATGTATTAGTTTTTTGTAATTTGCTAGGTGTGTTCGGTAGCCATTAAGTAGTGAATTGGCTTTGTTCTTGCGCCAGTCTCTTTCTTTTTTTCTAAGTTCTCTTTTGGCTGCTCTTATTGCCACATTGTACCATGGGTTTTGGTGTTTAGGATTTTTTTAAGTTTTTTTTTTTAAGGTGGGGTTTAGTTTGTCTGCTACGTCTTTGGTGATGTTGATCCAAGAGTTTGTGGCTGTTTCCGCATTTGTAAATTAAATATTCTTGAGTTCTTCTTGTAGCTTTTGTTGTAGCATTTCACTATCAAAGGGGGGGGCTTCATTTCGGGGCCCCCCCCCACAGGAATTTGTTTTTCCCGCGGTTTGCGGGTTTTTTTTTTGGGGGGGGGGCCCCGATTTTCATGTTAGTGAGCGCTAACTCCCATTAATGCTCTCTAACTCCCGTTAGTGTGTGCTAACTCCCTATTAGTGCACGCTAACTCTGCCACATTAGTGCGCACTATCGGGAGTTAGCGGGCTCTAACAGGAGTTAGCTCACTAACTCCCGTTAGTGCGCACTAACCTGAAAATGAATTTTTCCTGAAATTTCAGAAAAAACTAAATCGTTTTTGGTTCTCCCGAACCATTCTGAATTAGGCAATTTCGTTGAAATTGCCTAGTTCAGGAAAAAGATTGCATGTCCCTAAAATAAAGGGATATGAGCCTCTGCTTCTTGGTATGGGTGAGCTTTATTAACTGGCTCTCCACCTGGTTCCCCGTTGCTCTCTCTCTCTTTTACCCCCACTGACTCAAGCTAGCAGCTTTGTAATTTACCTCAGCTGTGTTTCCCAATTATTAACACAGCTTTCTGTGTCTTTTGCTTTCATCTTAATTGGTCCTCTGACAAAGGTCTCCATTTCCCAGTAGTCATGGGTGTGAGCCCTTAAGCTGTAGCATGGTTGATGCAGCTAATAAGTGAACCTACTAGGCCCACATTGAGAGCTGGCAGACCCACCCTTGCTGGAACACGAGCAGGAGCTTCACCTGTACCAGCCCCATTCTACATGGGTTGAGCTTTTGGGTTCCAGGGGCCGGCAGGAAAGAGAACGCCCCTCAAAGATTGGTCAGAGGGAGTCCGGGTATAGATAAAGATCAGGGCTGGCAGCAAGCAGAGAATATCCGGGTTCATTCCAAGGGTCAAGGCTGGCAGCGAGAAGACAGAGTCTGGGTCAAGGCCAAGGTTCAGCGCAGTCAGCGAGCAGAGAAGAGTCAGAAAACAAGAAGGGGGTCAGAGAAGTCAGGAAGTCAAGCTAAGACAGACAGGATGGACAGAGATAATACAGCAATAGAAAGGGTAGGGCAAGACAGACAAGACTAAGCAATGAGAACTATGGCAAGGCAGGGAAAGGATAAGTATGGAGGGCAGAACAAGGGCACGAACCAGGTAGAGCAAACAGCAGGAACAGGACGAAGCACAGGAACAGCAAGACAAAGCACAGAATAGTAATATGCACTGCAAGGCAGAAGGACCTGTTGCTGAGGTAAGGATCCAGGGGGTCTGACCGATTTATATAGAGGAAGAGGCTTAATGTCATCAGAAGGTGCCGAGAGCTGTTTCCCACCACGGGGCCTTTAAGAGTGGAGCTGGCACCTTAGGAAGCAGCACAACACAGCCAGAGGCAGGACTGGTGGTGGCATTCCAGGCGGGTCGGTGGCATCCAGGGTGAGTGTGGCCGGTCACGGGGCCATCCTGCAACCTGCCAAACATTACACCGGCAGCCTTCTGTTTCCTGTTCCATCTGACTTTACAATCCCCTAGCCAACTCTTATTCAGTTTTTCTCTCCCCCTCTGAAATAGGGTTCTCCATCAGAGCTCCCTCTGCCTTCTGAAGTCTCCGTCCAGGCTGTTTCAGCATGTGTGAAGCCCCTGTTTCATTACAGTCATATGAGGACATGCTAGCTTGAGATTTCTTAAATGCCATATTATCTCACTCTCAGTTTGCTAAGTTACTCTAGTGGACCCTTACTGTATAAACAGCCTGTCTGAAGAAAAATGTGTGAATTTAATCAATTTTAAAACAACTGTATGCAATCACAACAACCAAAATTGTAGACAGATGAATGATGTAATTAAAATTCCAAATTAATGTAATCAAGAGCATCTGAGAACAAATGTATGTTCTTAGTACGGTAGATGCAATAGTCTAAGTGTTTTGACATTCAAATCTCAGAATCAGCTTCACAAAAATTAAAATATTAAATATTGAAGCTTCCATTTCTAAGAAAGTTCTAGGCTGATGATGCTGAAGTTTTAAAATTATAATGTAATGATTTCAGTCTAAATGTGTGCCTCTACAGTACAAGTTAGAAAATTCAAGCCTAAGAGGAAAACACTGAAAAAGCAGGCTACAAAAACCAGACACAATCGTGGCTAATTTTGAGAAAATCAGAAAATGAATAATGTATCTGACTAAATTTAACTGGATAAGTTAGCAGGGATATTCAATGGGATAAACGTCCTGCTGAATATCCTCAAACAAAGTTGTCTGAGTATACATAGCTGGATAACTCTGAAACCTAATGGACTATGCTTGAATTGCTGGTTAATATATAACAAGTTAAGTGGTGACATACGGATAAGGGTGAACGAGTTGGTGCTGTAGTGTAACTATCTTTTCAGAAAGCATTGGAAAAAGTCCCTCATGAAAGACTTCTTAGGAAATTAAAAAGTCATGGGATGGGGGCAGTGCCCTTTTGTGGATTGGTAACTGTTTAAAAAACAGGAAATAGAGAGAAAGACTGAATAGTCAGGTTTCCTACTGGAGAAAGATAAATACTATAATGACATGTCCCAGGGATCTGTGGTGTTCAACATGTTCATAAAGGACCTGGGAAAGGGAGCAACATGTAAGGTGATTACATTTTCAGAATGCACACAATTATTCAAAATTGTTAAAACATGACCAGGTTGAGAGGAAATGCAAAAGGACTTTGCAAGACTGGGCATCTAAATAGCAAATTAAATTGAATGTAGACAAACACAAAGTGATGTACATAGGGAAAAGTCATCTTAACTAAAGGTATTGCAATCTGGTTTCCATTTTTGGGGACATCACCCAGGAAAAGATCTTAGTCATCGTGAACAAAATGTTGAAATCCTCAGCTCAGTGTGCTGTGAAGGTCCAAAAAAAAAGTAAATACAATGTTAGGAATTTACAAAGTAATGGAAACAGATATTATCATAGTGCATCTATTGATCTATGGTGCGGCCACATCTGAATATTGTGTACAATTCTAGTTGCCCTACCTCAAAATAGATATAGTGGAACTAGGAAAGGTTCAGAGAAAGGCAATTAAAAAAGAATGGAGTGGAATCTTTTTTTTATGAAAAAAGGCTTACCAGGTTAGGGCTTTTCAGTTTGGCAATTTTTCCTTGATTCAAAAATCTTGCTTGCTTCACGGCAGTACAGACATCTGTTTCTGCCTGAATCAGGCGGAATTGCCATAATGGAGTGACACAACTCGTGGAGAATTTGTTCTGTACAATGGAGATTCCGACTTCTTGAAAAAAACCTATACCCCCTGAGGAAAGATCCTGGGAGGATCTGAAATGCAGCCAAGTTGGGAACTGAAACGGCTGGACAAATAAGTCGGCGGGAATTTAAGCAGATAAGTCGGCTGTAGCCGTTTGAAGCAATTTAAAGAATATGTTTGTACAGTCATAGTTTGACTTTCTTGGGAAAGTGATTTTGTAACTTTACAGACTGATACGGCAGACTGTTGAATTTTTAATTCATATATATACACACTAAAAATTCACAGAAAAACATTCGGCTGGTGGAGGTTTGTTCATGATTACATAAGAGATATATCACCCGGTTGGGGATAAATAAGGTATGAAATGGTCCTCTCCAGCTAAAAAAAAAAATTTCTAAAAGAATTTTCTTTAAAAAAAATGTCTTAAAAATATTTTTCAGAAAAAGATACTCAATTGAGATATTTAATTACATATTTGAAAGATTCAAGCAGAAGAAAATGTTCTATGAGGTGATCTGTGGTTGAAATCGTATATTACATTTTGAATCCCTCTTAAACACGTAAGAGTTTTAGTTCATTTGATTGTGGAACCTATATATTTACCAACATTAATTTTGTGCCTTCCTGTAAACCATTTTGATAGTATTTAACTTAACGACGATATAGAAAAGATTTAAAATAAATAAGTAAATAAATAAATAAATAAATAGATTATATGCTCCTTTGAGGTCAAGCTTGGAGAATATCTTGGCTCCCTGTAACCTATCGAATAGCTCCGAGATGAGTGGTAAAGGGTAGCGGTCCTTTATGGTGATCTCATTGAAACCTCTGTAGTCAATGCATGGACGTAACGTTCCATCCTTTTTCCCCACAAAGAAAAATTCCTGTGCCGGCAGGAGACTTAGAAGGTCTTATGAAGCCTTTCTGGAGATTCTCCTGGATGTATTCTGACATCGCCTTATTCTCCACTACAGAGAGGGGGTAGACCCTTCCTTTGGGTGGTTCCGTATCTGGCTTCAAATTAATTGCGCAGTCATATGATCTGTGTGGAAGTAACACATCAGCAGCTTCTTTTGAGAAAACATCTTGGTAAGATGCATATTGAGGCGGCAACCCAGGCAACAATGGGGTAGTTGGCATGCATGATATTGGAGAGACTTCCATTAAGCATTTTCCATGACAATCTGGACCCCAATGTGAAAGCTCCAAAGTGGTCCAGTTGAATTGTGACATCTGTTTCTGCAGCCACGGTAACCCAAGTACCAAAGGGTGCATGGCCTTCTCTAGCACAAAGAAGGAATTAGTCTCTGTATGAAGAGCACTAATACGCAAGCTCACTGATTCTGTAAGCAGAGGACAGTAGTAATGGAGGTGTCATAGTAGTGATAGGGATCCGCAAATGTTCCACTAGACGTTTCAAAATGAAATTTCCCCCTGCCCCAGAGTCTACTAAGGCAAGGGTCTGATATTCCAAAGGCCCGCAGATTAAGGATACTGGAAGAAAGAGTGGAGGAGAGGGTGCAGTTAGACCTAAGAAGAGTCCTCCCACAGGACTTAGGTCTGCCAGTTTCCCGGACATATAGGGCATGTTTGGACCATTTCATGCTTCTCTCTTTCCTCCCTTCAGCACCTGAACTGGTCAATCTCTTTGTCCAGCATAACATCCATCTGCATGGGCTCCCTTTCTATATCCTTTCAGACCAAGGAGTACAGTTTACATCCCACTTCTGGAAAAGTCTGTGCAAGAAGTTTAGGTTTACCTTGGATTTTACTTCAGCATTGCACCTCCAGAACAATGGATAAACCAAGCAAACAAATTAGACCCGCAAAGCCTTCCTATGGGCCTACTTAAGCCATTGTCAGGACAACTGGGCATTCCTACTCCCATGAGTGGAGTTTTGCCACAATAATCATGTGAAAAGCTCAACCAGGTCCTCAACTTTCTATGTGGTGTTTGGCCACTACCCTTGCACACCTAAATCTATCCTGGTCCCTGTCACCCACCTCAAAACCAGTGGAATGGGTGCTGAGTGACATCTCTTGTCCTTTTGCAGAGCTCCAGGACCTCTGGCAAAAGGACAAGAGATGTCACTCAGCACCTCAACTCCTGCCTGGGAACTTGGTTGGCTTAGTATTAAACACTACAATTGTTATGTTTAGTGGCCCACAGGACTGTCCCATGAGCCACTGCACTCACCCCAGCTGCCAGCTTATGCTACCGGAGACCTCCTGTCATGGCAGGATGCCGCCATCGCTGCACATTGCTGACCATTGCTGATGCTGCCATCCCAGCCAGGCCTCCGCCTCTCCTTGCTTGCTGCCTGCCCTGATTCTTGGCCTGTCCCAGTGTATTCAGCCTGCTGCTTGACCTGATCTTGGCATGCCCTTGGACTCTTGCTCTCTATTTCACCTTTGGGAGCCAGCTTTCCTGCCTGCTGCAAGAACCCAAGGGCTCAATCTGCCAGGCTGGCAGCTGGTATAGTCAAAGCTCCAACCTGTCCCACCTCATGGCACATTTGCCAGCTGTTGGCGTAGGTCAGTCGCTTACCCGGACACTCAAATAACATCTTTGTGATAACAGGATTGTCACATCGTTATTTGACACTCAAATAATGTCTTTGAAGAGACGTTATTTGAGTGACCAGGTAAGCGATTATTTCTATTAAGCAGAAAATAATATAGCAATTTATTGTAAACGAGGTTGGGTATGTGTTAACACATTGCTTTTTTAGAGCTGGATGTTTGAGATAGAAATTTGATATGAGTGAGATGGACTCTCCTTTGAGAAAGAGTGTGTGTGAGTTTTATTGTATGTTTCTTTTTAGGCTAAGAGAATATTGTGCCGATGGAAAGTAACTATTTCCCCTGAAGAAGACTGTAATAGTCGAAACATGTCCCATGTCGGGTAAAAAAATTGGGTGAAAACTTTTGAGAACTCGTTCCAGTCAAAAATCAGTGGCTGATGAGCGTCTGAATTGGCTAAGTATTCCGGTTTCAAGACAGAGACAATAGGTTGATACATTTTAATAGATGCGTTAATAAAGTTTTGCTATAAAATTGAATAACATAGTCTTTAGTAACAGAAATACAAGAGACAATAAATGATTACAAAACATACTGCTCAGAAAGCTGACGACTGCCTGAGGCCCATTGTGGGCGAGAGTTAGTAGATTACAATCTTTGAGCGATTACTTATGATATTGTCTCTTGTGTATAGTGGTTTGTGGTAATAGGATTGGATTCTATTTCCCTCTCTTTGGTGCTTTTTGACTAATAATAGAAAGTATACACCATTTAATTCAAAAAGTGTAAAATATAAGAAATATATCATAACAAAGAAAGAAAGAAGAATAAGATTATAATGGAAGTAGTAGAACCAAGAAATGGATAGAGTAATATTTTGAAAAAATATAGTTAATGATGCTGCATTAAAGTTGTTAATGACGAAATAGTTCTCTAAACCTGGGATTAATTATTCCGCTATAAATATAGTCGAATGATGGCCCATGGGAAAAAGGGGAAAGGGTGATAGTGTGCAGCCAGCCGCATCACGGCAGTGCAGTTTTGCCCGCTGCAGTGCAGTCACACTGCATGCTATCGCCCTCATAGCGTGTAGTGTGGCTGCACGGGAAAAGCTGGTGTTATTTCCCGCGGTGCTGCCAGCAATAATGTGGAAAACATTATTGCCTGCAGTGCAGCTGGGCCATAACCCCACCCAAACTCTGCCCAGACCCCTCCCCTTCCCCTGATTTAAATAGTACCGCCGTGATGTGGCTGGTATCATGTGCTTTAGCCCCTAATGCACGCAATAATGGCACATCGCAGTTTAATAAATGACCCTGTAAGTTATTTCTCTATGAAAAATTCTTTCACTTACCTATAATCGGAGCTCCCAGTTTCCTGCATCAGATTTTTCAACATAATTCTGTGGCAGATTTTTCAAATCTCTGTGGTTATTCTGTGGCAAATTTGCATAATTTTGTATAAAGATTCAAAGGTCTGATTATCCAAAATCTATTTTTATTGAAAACTATTCATTTTGTTTGATTTTAAACAATATTTAAACTGTATGCAAATACCAAATTTACCAAGGACAAAAATCAACTCTATATTAAGTACATGATACAACATTTTAACTGCAATATGTTATTTTTGTTTTGAAATGAAATGCAGTACAACCATCATTTTTATATTTTCTTGAGAAAGTCCATATCTTTCTAAGCATGTGAGCTTATGTTTATTGAAAATGCCCTCAGTATCAACTGTCATGCTATTCATTACTATTTATTTATTTTATTTATTTAAGACATTTTATATACCGAACAAATTGTATATACCTCAAGTCAGTTTACAAACTTTACCAGGCAGTCTTTAACGACATGACCATAAAATTCATTCAAAAAATAAAAATAACACTGCGTCCATTAAAAACCTAAAATAGTAAAAATAAAACAAATAAACCTAAAAACATGGAAAAACCTTAACTTAATTATTTTACAAAATAATAAAATACATAAAATTTAATCAAATCAATCAACTAAAATAGGGTAGAATACTCTACATTGTATATAGTGCAAAAATCAATCAGAGAATCAAAGCCTGTTTCTGTAATCCTGTTCAGAAATCAGAGAATCATACTATGTTACTAAAAGCCTGTTCAAACAGCCATGTTTTTATCTGCTTTTTGAAATGCTGGATATTATCCTCTAGTCTTAACTCGAGCGGAAGAGTATTCCAAAGTTTCGACCCGGCTATAGAAAGGGCCCTCTCTCTAACAGTATTAAGATGTGCTGACTTAGGCGATGGAACAGAAAGAAGTGCCTTACCCATGGACCTAAGATTCCGTACAGGGGTATGAATATGAAGTGTGGCATTCAACCATTCATTTCTATCCCCATAAATAGTTTTGTGAATCAATGTCAAACATTTGTATTTAATTCGAAATTGAATGGGAAGCCAGTGCAAACTCATCAGAATCGGGGTAATATGATCAAATTTTTTGTATTAGTTAATAGACGAGCCGCTGAATTTTGAAGTAGTTGCAACGGACAAATGGTATTTAATGGTAAACCCAAGAAAAGTGAATTGCAATAATCCAACTTTGTCAATAATAAGGCTTGAAGCACAGTACGAAAATCATTAAAATGTAACAATGGTTTCAGTTTCCTTAAAATTTGTAATTTATAAAAACCATCCTTGATTATGTTCTTTACAAATGGCTTTAAATGAAATTCGTTATCTAGGATAACCCCCAGACTCTTAACCTCGTGTTTTATGTTACAAAGGGCTAAACTAGAACTAATTTCCAATGAAATTTTATCTGTCATCTTGTTACAGATATATAAGACCTCAGTTTTAGAATTGTTAAGAGAGAGTGACACCTGAGTGAGAAGTTGGTTTATAGAACTATTATAAATACTCCACAGTTTTAATGTAGCATCCAACAAATCCTTTATTGGTAAAAGGATTTGAACATCATCGGCAAATATATAATATATCAACCCCAATCCTGACAGTAATCTACATAGTGGTGCCATATAAATATTAAATAATTTCGGAGATAAGGACGACCCTTGAGGGACTCCATTTGTCAATCTCATCATTTGGATTCTACAGAATCTATTTTAACTTTAAATGACCTCTCAGATAGATAAGATTCAAACCAAGCTAGCGTATAATTTTTCAATCCGAACTCCTTAAGCCTACAGATCAAAACCTCATGATTTATAGTGTCAAATGCCGCCGAAATATCCAACAAAATTAGAAGATATGAGCTACCGTGATCTAAACCTCTCAACACTGTATCCGAAAGGGAGGTCAATAAGGTCTCTGTACTATATGATTTCCGAAAACCATGCTGTGAAGGAAAAAACAGACGGTGGTTATCCATATATTCCACCAGTTGTTTGTTGACCACCTTTTCTAAAAGTTTGGCTAAAAAAGGAATCGTGGAAATAGGATGATAATTAGCCAAATTCTCTGCATCAAGGTTGGGTTTTTTAATCAAAGGCTTGACCACCGAACATTTGAGGGAGTTAGGAAAACATCCTTCTTCTAAGGAAATGTTAACAATGTTGGCTAGCGGTCTAGCTACAATGTCAGGTATCATCTTTAAAGACTTGATAGTTAATTGGTCTTGGGGATGTGCAGCTGGGTTCATACCCTTAAGAAGATTGGCTATTTCTATAGATGATACCAATTCAAAATTAGACCAACTACTAGTAGGGTTTAATGGTAGTGTAATAATCTGCTTTTTTGTAGTTGCAAGATTGTTCAATATAAGAGTAATTTTTTCTGAAAAATAGCAAAATCGTTGGCTCTGTCTTGCAGATTTTCCACTATTGTTGATGAGGATGGTGGTTTAATAAGATTAGAGACGAACAAGAACAAAACTTTAGGATTGAATTGAAATTTATGGATTTTTTCGGCAAAAAAATCACGTTTTGCTTTATCTATGGCCTCTCTATATTGTCGTAAAGACAGTATATTTATATAATGTGTCTTGCCATTGTGATTTACGCCAGGCTCTTTCAAAACGCCATGTTTGTTTTAAGACTTTCAACTGCTCTGAAAACCAAGGAGCTGTATGGGATCCATACATAGTGATTTGTTTTTTAATAGTAGGACAAAGTTGATTTGCTATTTCTGTTGTAATAGTGTCCCATGAATTTACTGCTATTGATGCAGAAGAAACATCTAATTTAGACAGAGCTTCTGGTATTGTGTTAGTGAGCTCATCTAATGTACACAATTTCTTAAATTCAATATTTGAAATATTAGAAGAACTTTCTGTCTGTGCTGTATTCAGAGATAAAGTAGTGGTCACAAGAAAGTGATCAGACCATGGGACTGGCTGACACTCTGGAGGCATTCCCAGGTTAAAAAACTCGTTGATGAATATCAAATCGAGTGTATACCCGGCTCTATGTGTTGGCGAATTCACTAGGGGTGAGCAGAACAAAAATATTTTGTAGGGACCTATATTCGTTTCATTACTTTCAATACGAAAAAAATATGTTTATTCATTTCATAAGCTCCATTCGTTTTCCATTAAAAGATATGGGAGAATTATTACAGTTAATAATAGGCTCTAGAATAGTGATTTATTTAATATCAATTGTAATGAAAGCAGCACGGTATTTTAGAACAGGTCTCATTGGTTGTGTTTGGAACATGGCATACCATACCTGCTGTTAGTGACAGGCCTGAATGGTATTGGTTGGATCATGGCATGCCATAGTTGTAACTGACAGGCCTCTTTGGTAATGGTTGGAATATGGCATACCATACCTGTAAGTGATAGGCCTCAGTGATTAGAGCTTGAAAAACCCATGCCGTAGCTGTAAGTGTCAGGCCTCAGTGGTTAGGGTTGGAGTAAACTAGGCTGATAATGAATAAGTGTTGGTTTTTAGTAGAAAAGGCAGAAGATCTAAGTGGAGTCATGCCCCAGTGGTGCTTATCAAACACCACACTGAGGCCTGATTCCTCTGACCTCCCCTGCTTGCTTCACCTCAAAAACTGTTTGGGGTGAAGGAGGCATGGGAAGTCAGGAGTTAGGTCTCGGTGGTATCTGGCAAATACCACCTCGGAGGTCTGATTCCACTGACCTCCCTTGCTTGCTTCACTCCAAAAGGTTGTTGATGTGAAGCAGACAGGGGAATCAGGCCTCAATGGCGGTACAACTGTGGCGGTACAACTATATGGGTTGAAGCAGGCAGAAGAATTATGCCTCAGTGGTGTTATTTTGCAAACACCACCACTGAGGCCTGATTCCACTGACCTCCCCTACCTGCTTTTCCTCAACAACTCTTTGGAGCTAAACAGGCAGGGGAAGTCAGCGGAGTCATGCCTTAGTGGTGGCATCTGGGAAAAGGAGGCATAGGGTCTCAGTGGAGTCATGCCTCTGAGGTAGCCTTTCTTAAAAAGAGGATCTCACCGAAGTCATGTCTCAGAGGTTGCATTTGGTAAAAGGAGGCAGAGGATCTCTGTGGGGTTCATACTTCAGAGGTAGATTGTGGGGAATCGGAGGCAGAGCAACTTAGCAGAGTCATTCCTCGAAGGTTACATTTGGGGAAAAGGAGGCAGTGGATCTCAGCAGAGTCATGCTTCTGAGGTAGTGTTTGTTAAAAGGAGGCAGAGGATCTCAGCAGAGTCATTCCTCAAAGGATACATTTGGGGAAAAGGAGGCAGTGGATCTCAGCAGAGTCATGCCTCTGAGGTAGTGTTTGTTAAAAGGAGCCAGAGGAACTGAGCAGAGTCATGCCTCTCAAGTAGCATTTGTTAAAAGGAGACAGGTGATCTCAGCAAACACCACAACCGAGGCCTGAATCCACTGACCTCCTGTGCCTACTTCTCTTCAGGTAATTATTGAGGCGAAGCAGGCAGGGGAAGTCAAGGAAATCATGCCTCAATGGTGGTACTTACAAGTCAGGAGGAAGTAAGCTGAGACAGACCTCAGTTGGTTGGATGGGGACAAGTCAGAAGGTAGCAGGGAGTGACAAGTCCCCCAGTTGGTTGGATGGGGACAAGTCAGAAGATGGTAGGGAGTGACAGACCCCAGTTTGGTGAATAGGGACAAGTCAAGAGGCAACAAGGTGTGATAGACAGAGTCAGTGCATGTTGGCCCCTGTGATGTTGGTAAGGGCAAGGCAGACAGATTGTGTCACTGTATATTGACTCATGATAATTTTGGAGATACAGCAGAACACAGCATGGCATCTCTTCTAGCTCTCAATCTGGCATCTCAGGCCTGGACAGAAGCAGCAGTATTGTTGTTGTATAGTGGCCCAACGGTCAGTTTTGGGGACACAACAGGTCTCAGCATTGGTGTGGCCCTTGGATTGACATTTTGGGCTATGGAGGGAGCAGTAGTGTAGTTGAAGTGTGGCCCAACTGGCAGTGTTGGGGATACAGTAGGACACAATACTGTATCTCTTCCAGCCATCGATCTTGTATCTCAGGCCTAGATAAGAGCAGCAGTTTGGGGATTGAAACGTCACCCAACTGGCAGTGTTGGGTACACAGCCAGAACTCATCATGGTGTCTTTTGTCCGTTGGATTGACTTTTTGGCCCATGGAGGCAGCAGCAGCAGTGTGGCTGTTGTTGGTGTGTTGCCTCACTGGTAGTCTTGCAGTCCAGCAGGACTTAGCACTGCAACTCTTCCAGTCCTCGATATTGCATCTCAGGCATGGACAAGAGGAGAAGTGTGGGGGTTGAAGTGTGGCCAAACAGAGTGTTGGGGGACACAGCAGGACTCAGCATTGGTGTGTTGTGGTTCTTGTATTGGTTTTTCAAGCAATGGAGGCAGCAGCAGCGTGGCTGAAGTGGGGTCCAACTGGCGGTGTTGGGGACATAGCAGGATTTAGCATTGCAAACCTTTCCTGCCCTCGATCTGGTATCACGGGGCTGGACAGCAGCAGCAATGTAGTTGGTGAAGTGTGCTCCAAATGTTGGTATTGTGGCAGATGTAATTAGTGAATCACAGTCACTGGATGTTATCTGATGCAATAATAGCAAGGGGGCTGGATGAAGGCCCCCTTGCTGTTATTGAGGCATAGCAGGCAGAAAGGAAGAGCAGCCAAGAGCTGCAGGACCTTCACATTCCTTTATCTGGCCACTTGCATGGCAAATCTGGAAAGCCAAGCAAAGGCAGATCAATTTTAAGGAACATTAGCTTCTCTACCAACATAAGAACATAAGAACATACCAATCCAGGCCATAAGAACCTGGCAAGTACCCAAAAACTAAGTCTATTCCATGTTACCATTCCTAGTAATAGCAATGGCTATTTTCTAAGTCAACTTAATTAATAGCAGTTAATAGACTTCTCCTCCAATAAGTTATCCAATCCTTTTTTAAAGACAGCTATACTAACTGCACTAACCACATCCTCTGGCAACAAATTCCAGAGTTTAATTGTGCGTTGAGTGAAAAAGAACTTTCTCTGATTAGTTTTAAATGTGCCAAACGCTAATTTCATGGAGTGCCCCCTAGTCTTTATATTATCCGAAAGAGTAAATAACCAATTCACATCTACCCGTTCTAGACCTCTCATGATTTTAAACACCTCCATCATATCCCCCCTCAGCCGTCTCTTCTCCAAGCTGAAAAGTCCTAACCTCTTTAGTCTTTCCTCATAGGGGAGCTGTTCCATTCCCCTTATCATTTTGGTAGCCCTTCTCTGTACCTTCTCCATCGCAATTATATCTTTTTTGAGATGCGGTGACCAGAATTGTACACTATTCAAGATGCAGTCTCACCATGGAGCGATACAGAGGCATTATGACATTTTCCGTTTCATTCACCATTCCCTTTCTAATAATTCCCAACATTCTGTTTGCTTTTTTTGACTGCCGCAGCACACTGAACCAACGATTTCAATGTGTTATCCACTATGACGCCTAGATCTCTTTCTTGGGTTGTAGCACCTAATATAAAACCTAACATTGTGTAACTATACATGGGCTATTTTTCCCTATATGCATCACCTTGCACTTATCCACATTAAATTTCATCTGCCATTTGGATGGCAGATGAATTTTCTAGTCTTACAAGGTCTTCCTGTAATTTATCACAATCTGCTTGTGATTTAACTACTCTGAACAATTTTATATCATCTGTAAATTGGATTATCTCACTCATCGTATTTCTTTCCAGATCATTTTTATATATATATATATATATATATATATATATATATTGAAAAGTAAGGGTCCCAATACAGATCCCTGAGGCACTCCACTGCCCACTCCCTTCCACTGAGAAAATTGTCCATTTAATCCTACTCTCTTCCTGTCTTTTAGCCAGTTTGCAATCCACGAAAGCACATTGCCACCTATCCCATGACTTTTTACTTTTCCTAGAAGCCTCTCATGAGGATCTTTGTCAAATGCTTTCTGAAAATCCAAGTACACTACATCTACCAGTTCACCTTTTCCACATGTTTATTAACTCCTTCAAAAAAGTGAAGCAGATTTGTGAGGCAAGACTTGCCCTGGGTAAAGCCATGCTGAAGCTTGACATGATAAAGCAACCCAAACCCAGACACACAGGGGGGGGGGGGGGAGGGAGGGAGGGAGAGAGAGAGAGAGAGAGAGAGAGAGAGAGAGAGAGAGAGAGAGAGAGAGAGAGAGAAAGAGAGAGAGAGACTGACCAAAATGTCATTTCCATAGGTAGGTATTTGTATCCCTATGGTAGACCCACCTAGTAACTCGAGGTGGGGATTAGGTAAGAGTGTAGGGGGTTAGGGGCCACTTTGACATTGTACATGACACCTACGAACAGAACAGTGGTCTCATGAAGATTTGATGACCTTTGGAGTGAGGAAACTCACTCCAAGATGAGATTTGGGCAAGGTTCTCTCAATCTAGCTTGATGGACTCTCTACCTGGGTAACATCAAGCTAGGTTGAGAGAACCTTGCCCAAATCTCATCTTGGAGTGAGTTTCCTCACTCCGAAGGCCATCAAATCTTCACAAGAGACCACTGTTCTGTTTGTAGATGTCACGTAGATGTCAAAGTGGCCCCTAACCCCCTACACTCTTACCTAATCCCCACATCGAGTTTCTAGGTGTGCCTACCATAGGGATACAAATACCTACCTATGGGGATGACATTATGGTCAGTCCCTCCCTCCCCCATGTGTCTGGGACCATTAACAATGGTCCCAGACACATTAACAATGGTCCCCCAGTGGCTGAATGCAGGAAATACAACAGGTTGGCACTTATCACAGAATCTGAAAAGGGTATCACAATTTGTGCTAACTTAGCTCTTCGCACAGGTAATTAGTGCAAATTGTGATAAATGTTATATTAGCAAAAGGGATGTGTTTTATGCTATCACATGTGGTACTTACCGCATTTTGATAAATCCACCCCTAAGAGAGGTATGCATACCCTGTTCTGATAAGATAGAGATTTTACTTCACTGCAAATGAAATTAAACATTCTTGCTAAATCAAGTTCTTTTTCTGCAAATATCTTTAATTCCCCATCAGTCTGTACATAACTTTTAAACTGAAAGATAAATTCATTTAAAGGAGTTTTCTCCTCCATTTGTATTTGCATATGAGAAACACTTTCTAGCATTCCCCAATTGCCCTCCTTTCTCTCTGCTGTTAACCCCTTAACTCCCTGTGTCTTTTCAAGTTTTAAAACTTTAATCCTGGTAATTGCTTCTACAGCAACTGAATTGTCAATATCCCCAACAGAAGAGCTCCTGTATTCCCCCAAGATCCAATTCTGAGTCCCTACACAATTGTGCAAGTCTACTACAAGTGTAAATTGAGACGGTTATGATTCCTGGATCTGAAGCCTTTCCCTGCACCGGGCATTGGGAAGACAGCAGTTCTTCACTGCAAGGGCAATCAAAGAAAACAATTCCTGACAATTGCCAATCTCTGAAATCAAATCAGAATTTTGTCCTAATGGCTACAAGGTCCTTTAAATCTGCAGTGTCTATTTGGTTCAGTAATTGTGCTGGTCAGCGGGAAAAGTGCTAGACTTACATTTACACATAATCCCAGTATTAACAGCAAAAAGGACACAAATTCTTGTGAGTTTCTGAATATATCTAACATCCTAGAAATCAATCAATCACTAATCCCATCCCAATATTGTGTTACAATTACAAAATATAAATAAAATCCTGTGGTGACGCCAAATGTGCACAGTGGTCATGTGGGATATATTTTATATTATGTCATAGAACACTACACACAATCTGGTAAAGCAAAACTTAGGCCTAGATTTTCTAAGGTCGCAGAAAATCTTGCAGTAACGGGGGGCGGGGTGGCAAACCGGAGGTGGGCCATTGTAAAAGGTGGTGCTGTTGGGCACGAAACTGGCAGCAAAAAGGGTCCTAACCTTTTTGCCATCAGCGGTGTCTTCACGGCATCCGCCATGGTACCGCCCTCGACTCCTCCCTTTCCGATGTGGACACCGCCCAGAACCCGCCCTGATTTAGCTATCGCACGCGAAAAGGGACTTTTCGCGTGCGACCCATTTTGAAAATGACCTCCTTAGTTTACTAAATGTTGTAAATATATGGATAATAAATCATCAAAGTAATATCAACATTGAATACAGTATCACAGTAAACTCTACATAAATCAATACAGGTAAATAGGAGACAGACAGAAATAAAGATAGAATATTAACAAAGAAGAAAAGAACAGAACACCTCCCTTATACGCCCTCCTCTATATAAACCAGTGTTCATAAGAAATCTGGAGGACTTGCAGGTCCTGGGACTCTGAAAAAGAACCAGCTGTTCACTCTCTTTTCATCTCAGCTCATCCAACTAAAACAAGCAAATGCTATGCTTTAACTTATTATCAGCTCATTTGTATGGGTACTAGTCTAGCATTAGATCTTCCCAGGTGATAAGAAATACCAAATGTCTTTAAGGTCCCCAGAGATATCAGATGTTCCTTGGGGCCATCCCAGCTCTTTATCAGCTCATTGTTGCCAGAATGTCTCAGGAATGCAGGGAACAAATGGTGATAGTGTCATGCCTTTATACAATCCCTGCACTCAAATCACATGCAATATATTGATTCATACTCAATCAGTAGAGCCTCTTTATTTATTTAGATTTTTATATTCTGCTTTATTTGGTACTTCTAAGCAGATTACATTCAGGTACTATAGGTATCTCCCTATCCCCCCCAGGGTTTACAATATAATTTTCTACCTGACACAATGGAGGATAAAGTGACTTGCCCAAGGTCACAAGGAGCGATAGTGGGGTTTGAATCCTGGTTTACTTGGGTCATAGCCTGCTGCTCTAACCACTAGGCTCCTCCACACCTCCTGTTCTGATCCATAGCTGTCTATTTATGATGCAAAGTCTTCCAGAGATCTAGCTAGCTCTCTAAAATTATCTTTCAACAGATGGGCAAAAGAAACCAATAATAATTTTATGAACAGCCCAGAGCAGTAAAGACACCAAAAAATCAGCAAAAGCAGCACTAACCGTAGCAAGAATTTCACAAGGCATTGCAAAGTGGCAAAATGGTACATGTAGTGGCAGGTGTTCTCCAGGGCACCAGAGAGAGCCAAGAGCAGTCCAGAGAATAACAATGGCAGACTTAGACAGGAAAGCGTAGCACCATAAAAGAAGTAGGGTGAGAAGAGTAACTTTTTTTTAACATTATTTCTTTTTGGGGACAAAACTCTTCAGTAAAAACAAGAGAGGAGCAAGCTGGAGAACTAGGCAGGCATCATAGAGATTTACAATAAAACAGTAATGCAAAGAACCAGAAAAAAGGTGGGATGAGAGGAAAAACTTGTAGTCTTTTTTCTTTTTTTTACAATTTATTTTGTGGACAAAATACCCCAGTATAACCAAGAAAGAAGTAAAGTGGAAGAACTAGGCTGAGATCCAAGCAGCAATCATGGAGGTATCAAAATCATATACTGTCAGTAGCACTGTAACTAGGCAGAGTGGCAGGAAGATCCCCAAGTTATAGCATCAGGGGTAAGGCTGAGTGGTAGTAACTCTCAAGTAGTAAATCCGGGGTATGGCACCAAGTCTTAGTGGCAGTAAGATCACATATGGGGAAAGGCTTAAAGAGATTAGGCCTGTTCATCTTCAAGAAGAGATGGCTGAGGAGGATATGATAGAGGTCTATAAAATCATGAGTGGAATAGAATCAGTTATTTTCTCTTTCAAAAAATACAAAGACTAGGGGACACTTCATAAAGCCAGTAAATAACATATTGAAAAGAAATCAGAGAAAATTAATTTTCACTCAATGTACAATTAAGATTTGTATTTCGTTGCTGGAGGATGTGTTGAAGGCAGTTAGAGTACTTGGATTTAAAAAATGTTTGGACAAGCTCCTGGAGGAGAAATCCATAAATTGTATTTTAATCAGATAGGAAGACTTGGGGGAATGCCACTAATAATCCCTAGGTTAGCAGCATGGTATCTATCTACTGTTTGGTATCTTGCCTTGTGACCTGAATTGGCCAATGTTGGATACTGGGTTTGATGGACCCTCGGTTTGACCCACTATGGGAAGTCTTATGTATAGCTGTTGGGCAGACTGGCAGCAAAACCCCAAGGTGTAGTGTCAGGGGCATTGCAGCTGGGCAGAGTGGCAGGAAGACATTCAAGGTGCTTTCAGTTATTTTTCTGTTCATATGGAATTCTGATAAACCAAACAAAAGCAAATTGATTTTCAAATACACCAAATTTTCCTTTAGCTCTGGTGCCAGCCTTGAACAGTGAGGGCTCATGATGTCCTCTGCCATTGAGAAGACATGTTGTACAATGGGTATTCTCGTTGGTGGGCATGAAAGTTAATGCTGGTCCACCTTGTCCAGGTTCTGGCCTGACCACAGACTTATATGCCCAATATGCCAGCAGATCTGGGTCCATGTCCTCAATGGGTTCTATTAGATAGCATATTACAGACATTTGTGCAGGAGTGGCATGAGGTTCTCTATTGCCAGCTGTTTTAGCAATGGCCTGTGTCAGAGAAGATGGTACTATATGGCAACATAGTTTTGGTATATTAAAGTGGGGAGGAAGTGGTAGCTAACAGATTGTGGCTTGTGCTTGCACGACTCACTGGGGTAGCACTCTTCCCTGCACTACATCTGTATTGTGCTTCTGCCTCTGGCATTCCTGTTCATGTTCCCTAGCTTCCAGTGTCTTCTTCATGAAAGTGAGATACTGGGAATGGAGCATGAGACTCCCTTTCACCCATGGATCACAAACAGTGGCAAGCATGTAGGTTTTGTTTTCTGTTGGAGGTTTCAGTTTCTTTTGCACCTGCTGATGCAAGAGGTCCACAAACTGCAACAACTCTGCTCCATTCCTTCTTGCTCATGGAAACCTCAGACCTTTTCCTCCAGAAAGTTTACTATGAGGATAATCCAGCCCTGGGTGGTGCTTCTGGCACCTGGATCCTTTATGGTATCCTTGAAGAGCTTCAGGAATTCTATCAGCTGCCTCATTACTACAAAATCATGATAAGAACATAAGAAAATGCCATACTGGGTCAGACCAAGGGTCCATTAAGCCCAGCATCCTGTTTCCAACAGTGGCCAATCCAGGCCATAAGAACCTGATACTCCAGGGGGCGATTCACACATCTAACTGTTCCAGAGGCAGATCATAAAGAGGTGTTTCCTGCTCAAGTAACCTCTGCAAGAATCACATAGGTGGAATTCCATGAGTGCCAACATTTTGAAACAATCTTATCAGGAACCTTGAATTCTTCCTTCTTCTCTCAGAGAAGCTGCCTACCCTTCATTCTACATGAAAATGCCCCACTATTTTCCTGAACCTTTCTCTCAGTTCCTTCAGGACTGGAATCTTTTAGGTCCTTGGGCCATAGCCCCAGAGCATCCTTCACCGATAGATGCAGCAAGTGTGCAAAGCAACAGATTTCCTAGCTGGGTACACTGGTTGATGAGTCAGAAAGATAAAGCTCATCCACATTGGCCTGCTCTGGCCAGACCTCGGATTTGTGTGCCCAATATGCCAGCAGATCTTTGTCTATATCGTCCATGTCCTCGGTTAAATTATGTCACAGAAATTTCTGCTGGGGTCTCCTTTGCCACATACTAAACCATGATAGTTTATTGCAGGAGGGACCAAATATTGCAGTGGGGGGGGGGGGGGCATCCCATGATGTTTGGCCATTCTTTGATAAACTATTGCAGCAGTACCATGGCACAATTTTTTATTGTGGCACAAATGTGCAGAAAAAAATTGTGCTACGGTACAGGGCCTTCCCAAGTGATAGTGGTCCACCTCGGCTGGGGTCACCATTGTTTAAAGGGTTTGAAGACCAAAACAATCACAGCACCTGTAATTGTGAAAAAATCACCCCGTGTTTTTGGAGACCCCCACTCATTCCTTCACTGCCTTCCGAGGTGGCATTGCCCCACAAAATAAAAAAAATAGAATGAGTCCAACTGCATGGTGGCAGCCTACTCCCTTCTCCACCCTCTCCCCTTAAATGACAAAAATGCCCCCTTAGTCAAACTACCTCTCTTCCCCCCTCTAAAGTTAAATCCCTGATTTCTAGGGTTCCTCCCCAAAACCATTACTTCTCCTTGTGAGCTTGGACACGTCACTTTACCCTCCATTTCCTCAGGTACAAACTTAGGGGGTCATTTATTTATTTATAACAAGTTTTTATATACTGGTATTCATTTTCACATCATATCGGTTTACATGGAACATATTAACGAGGAGGAGAGAGACATTTAATCGATGAACTTCAAAAGAGGATAAAAGTACAGTTAAGGACTGTAACAGGCAATATATATATATATACAACAAAGTGGAAACTTATGTACACAATGTATGTAGTCATTGTTTACACTTTCATGGGAGTTAAGGAAAGGCCTATTTAAAAAGCCAGGTCTATAGCTTTTTTTTAAATTTGTGAATACAGTGTTCCTGGCGCAGGTCAGTGGGCATGGAATTCCATGTCACTGGCCCTACAATGGAGAAGGCATGTTCTTTGGTGGATATAAGATGAGTGAGGTTGGGAGCAGGAACGCAAAGTATACCTTTGTATTTGGATTGGGTGGGTCTTGGAGGTGTGAAACTGTAGGGAATCATTGAGCCAGTGTATGTCAGTATTGTGCAGAGATTTATGGATGATCGTGAGGGTTTTGTGGAGGATTCTAAAGGAGATTGGGAGCCAGTGAAGATTTTTGAGGATGGGGTTTATGTGGTCTATTTTGCGAGTGTTGGTGAGGATTCTCGCAGCAGAGTTTTGGAGCATTTGGAGGGGTTTGGTGGAAGCTTTGGGGAGGCCTAGTAGCAGGGCATTGCAGTAGTCAAGTTTGGAAAATATAGTGGCTTGTAGGACCGTGCAAAAATCATTGAAGTGTAGTAGGTTTGTAAGTTTCTTGAGAGTGTTTAATTTGAAATAGCAAGTTTTCATGGTTGAGCTAATGAATTTTTTTAGGTTTAGGTGATTGTCTATAGTGATTCTTAGATTGCATGCGTGTTGCGATGTTGGTGTTATGGCAGGGCCAATTTTAAGTTCAGAGTTGGTCATGGTGTGTTGGGATGAGATGATGAGGAATTCTGTTTTGGATGTGTTAAGTACGAGGCTGAGTTTGGAGAGAAGAGCACTGATTGCGGAGACTTGAGAGCATTAGGTAGAGAGTTGGTAATGGGAAAGAGTATTTGGTAGGGATGTGCAGAGGGATGACATACATTGCATTTGGGATTCGGATTCGTCGGGGGCGGATACATTGCATTCGGCCGTATGGCGCCCCGATGCGTTAATATGTCCATTTCGATTCGTTCCCCTGCTAAAATTAAACTACAACCCCCCACCCTCCTGACTCCCCCAAGACTTACCAAAACTCCCTAGTGTTCCAGCGGGGGGTCTGGGAGCCATCAACTGCACTCACACCCTCGGTACCGGTTTCAAAATGGCGCCGATAGCCTTTGACCTACTATGTCACAGGGGCTACCGGTGCCATTGGTCAGCCCCTGTCACATGGCCATCGGTGCCATCCTGTGCTCCTACCATGTCACAGGGGCTGACCAATGGCACCGGTAGCCCCTGTGACATAGTATGGGCAAAGGCTATCGGCACCATTTTGATTACTGTCAGCTGACAGTCCGAGTGCAGGAGGTCCCTCCTGGACCCCAGCTGGACCACCAGGGACTTTTGGCAAGTCTTGGGGGACCCTCCTGACCCCCACAAGACTTTCCAAAAGTCCAGCGGGGGTACAGGAGCGACCTCATGCACTCCGGCCGTCTGATGCCAGTACTCAAAATGGTGCTGATCGCCTTTGCCCTTAATATGTCACAGGGGCCGACCATCTTGGGGGGGGGTCAGGAGGGTGTGGGTTTTATTAGTTAATGGTCAGCGGCCATGTTCAGGTACGAAGGCCGCGGCCACACCCCCGGAATGCCCCTGGGCCGGAACCATGCCCACGGCCACCCACCCCGAACGCCACCTCGCCTCTGCCTTGCCCCCGACACGCTCCCCAAGCAAAGCCCCGGGACTTACGCGCATCCCGGGGCTTTGCGCGCGCCGGCAGCCTATGCAAAATAGGCGCACTGGCTTTTAAGATCTACCCCTAAGTTTCCTCATCAAGACAGAAGCAAAAATTTATATAGCTACATTAATCAGTAACAAAGGACAATATGAAGTAGTTTTTTCCTTTCTTAGGAAATACCGTAATTGGGGCTTGGGTCAATTCTCCGGAAAATGAGCCTAGACTAGAAGAAAACATTGAGAGGAGAGGGTCTACAAGCTATCCCAAAGAATTCTATAGAATTTAGGCCCTAGATCTTCTAACTCAGCTGCTTTTCCTAATTTGTCATGTAGTATTCTCAACTTCTAATTTGGTGACTGGAGCTTCCAGCAGATTCTTTTAGACAATTGTGGAAACTACAACCTCAAAATCTGTTCCAGCTCTATTATACAGCCTCCTTTTCCTGTGTACAGTTATCTGTAAAATTCCATACAACTTTAGAGATGTCAGAGGTGGACAAACATACATTACCTTTCTTATCTTTAATTTTTAAAATTTAGTGCCTTGACTTATTGCTAGCAGCAAACATGCTAGCAATCGACTAACCTTTTCATACCTAAACAGATGACTATGAAAGACTTGGGTGGATTTTAATTCTCCTTGGTGAAGTAGCTGATGTAAATTCCTCCTAGCATCATCTATTAAGTCTTTAACTTCAGAAGTCATGGATTCTATATGTTGCATTTTCAAACATTTTAATGTAGTATTAAGCCTTAAGACCTCTTTGTCCCTTTCCTTAGTCTTTAATAGTATATATTCAATGATTTTTCCCTCTCATTTGCCTGCTACCCAAAACATTTCTGGTGAAAGTTCTGGATTTGAATTACGATCCACATAATCCTCCCATTTTGTTTCAAAAATTCACAAAATGTTTCATCATGAAACAGAGAGGGATTCAGGCAATCATTTGAAAGCAGGGGAAGTTACTTTTTGTCGAGTGTAATCATAATTGGCACACGATTTGGTAAAGACAAGGTGACTTTTAAACAGCCACGTGGACCCACGTGTGCGCATGCGCGTTGGCCCGCACCCAGGGACGCGGTCATGTTAGAACATACGCAGGTAAATGCAAGCATGTTATAAAATAGCCTGACCGCATGCACATGTGCGCACAATTTTAAGTGGACGGGCACCAATTCGCACAAATGCACTTTTACCACTTAAGTGGGGGGATTTAAAAAAAAGCACTTGCACCAATGCCATTACCAATTTTACCAATTCATTCTCAGTTTGCCCAGGTGAGAAATAGGACTTCCTACTCCCCCCACCCCCCAGTTTAATAGCCTCCCTTCTCCACTGTTAACCCCGACCGATAAAACCCCGATGACATGTCTATTTATCTTTATTTTATAACTTACATGTCATCCAGAGCAGAAGTAGAGTTACGTGGCAGATGACCCCAGCTAGAATCGCCAACTTCCAAATGTGAAAATGTCTAACACAATTGGATGCGCAGAGTAAAATTTTCACCTTTATCCTTCCACGTGATTATCTATTTTAAAAAATCCTTTATTGCTTGCCTTATTACTAGAAAACTGTGTACAAAATTTAATATATCCAAACTATCCCAAATATAAAAATACTAACAACATCCCATTAGAACAGTCAGGAGAATTACAATTGCTTAATAACTTCAACCCCCGCCATTAGGAAAACTGTTTTGTTTTTTTTTTTACCTTCTAACACACACTTTTACCCACCGCTGCCATCCCAGGTCTGATGCAAGGATATTAAATGCCCATGGCTAGCGCTTCCCAAACCTTTAGCCAATGTGACTCCATTTTACCATTTGAAAATCTATATGACCCCAGAAGATGACCAAAAAAAAATCTGCAGGGGTGCAGTCCCCCTGCAACAATCACTCCACTCTCAACCCTCCCCACACTCCAGTTGATCCCCTCTCTCAACCTTCATCCCCTCCACAGGACATCTTCTCTCAATCTCTGCCCGTCCAGCTGATCCCCTCTTATATCCCACAGCTCCTCTCACCTTTCCAAATCATCTCCTCTCTTACCCTTTCACATCTTTCCAGCTAATCCTCTCTCATCTCCATGCTATTTTTAAAACCCCCAATTGATCCTCTGTTACACCTTTCCTTCACGCCCTCTCATTCTCCAGCCTCACCTCCTGCCCTTTTTTAACATCCCCCTAATTGATCCTTTCTCACCCTACATCTCCCGTTTGATCTTCTGTCAAATCTCCCTCACCCTCCACAACCAGTTCCCCTCCTGCATCTGATCCTTTCTTTCAAACAGTTCCTTCTCCATTTCCCTGGTCATGGACAGCAACATTTTCCTTTTGACCCTGGACCAAAGGTGGATAACAACTGTTGGGAAGAGAGGGCAGGCTGCTGACATCATTATTTCCTGCGCGCATGCTCGCGCATGTTATAAAATCGGGCATAGACTTGTGTGCACTGGGTTGCGTGCACAAATCTACACCCGCTCGTAGTTTTTAAAATCTGGCCCTTGATGAATTGGACTGGACTGATTATTGATGAGGACTTTTCTTACTATTTTTTTTTTTTCTTGAGAGCAATTTTGTATAGTCACCAAATCAGGGGATTATGTGTCTCCGTTTGAGCCTTTGGAATTTCAGAGGTACATATTAGTTGTTTCGAAACTGCTGCACTTTGTGGTTGCTCTCTTGGTATTTTTGGGAAGAGACTGCCGATAAAATAGATTCATTTTTGTTCCAGTGATTTTGTTATGAGTGTGTGCATCTTCAAGAAGAGTGCAGTTTGTTGGTGCAGCAGATGTAGTCTCTTGGATCACTTTGCGGTTGTTGGAATGTTTTGTTTGTTTATGTCTTATTTGTGTCAGGAATGAATGGGATGGATGGAAGATTTGTATAGGGGAACCTCAATGCTTTGTTCTATCTTTTCTTAATAGTGCCTGCAATCCTAGGGGTAGATTTTATAAAAGTACGCCCGCGCAAACAAAAGTACACCGGATTTTAATAGATAAATAGATTTAAAATCTGGGGTCGGCGCGCAAGGCTACCCAAAATCGGCAGCCTGCGGCAGCTTACACATGGACCCCTTTGAAAATCTGCCCCCTACTGTTTGGGTCTACTGCTTTTCTTAGGCATTTTTGTTATGCAAGTGGTTTTCTTGGAGTAGATGCTAGGCTAAGGGGGGCACCATGTCTCACTAGGGTTTTTTCTTAGCTTTATTGGGATTTATTTTTCAGATTTACTGTGGAAGTATGGGCTAATAGAAGAGAGTACATTTCTCTTATGGAAAATTAATGGGGTCCATTCTCCTGTAAAATAAAAAAAATTCTCACAGCATGTAGAAAAGAACAAACGTTTTTGTTTAAGAAACTCATTGAGATAAGATGGAACATGCTAAATTTAAAAGGGATTGGGTGGGACAAATTGGTTTTTTTCTTCTTATGATCAACAGCAGCGTAATTACATTGCTGCATAAAAATCTTCCTTTTGTGATACTTCAGACAATTTCTGACTGAAACGGGTGATTTGTACCTGCACGCAGAACTTTGTTTCAAAAAAAATGTATTTACTGCTAAATATTTATGCACCTATCTATAATCATTCTTTTTTTTCTCTAATTTACTTTCATTGGTTAGTCAGTTTCCAAGCCAGGAAGTTGTCATGGGGGTGTGTATGTGTGGAAGAGGAGGACCCCTAATCCTCTCAGGAGAGAAAATAAGTGTAAAGAGTGAACACTTCAATTTATTTTATAAGAGCTGCAGCTCTTAGATATTTGGAGGGAGTTACATCCGGAAAAGCATGATTTCTTCTTCTTCTTCCATCCTCATAATTCTTATTGGACTACTTTCTGGTGTCTTCCTCCCTATTTTTAAAAATTAAGCGAGTGAATAATGGCATTTTTTGACTTTTTCAGGCCACGCCTCTATTTCTGTGACTCTGCAGGGAGGTGCTCAGCATTCCAGGGCCTTTAAGCTGCAGCTTAATTGAAATCTTTTCCTCAATCCTAAATTTTGTGATTTTTCTGAAAGGGCAATGGCAGGAATATCTGGGGCTCAATGATGCTCCGGGCATGATCCGTCTGTTTTATGGACAGCGGGAAAAGTGGTTATATGTGGAGTTATTATTGCCTATGTGGTCAAAAAGAATACATTGAGGGATAGAGAACTAATGCAGTTAAATATGCAGCTTCAACTGCTGAAGTATCAGTTTCATAAAACAGGGGATCTACCTGACAAAGAGAATTTGATGGCTGTTAGAAAAGTTTGAACTCTCTCTTACGTCACTCAAATCATGGCAAGTTTATCCAAGCTTTGTTTCACGATGCTAATAAATGTGGCAGGTTGTTAGCACAACTTGTTAGAAATAAATGACCTAAATTTATGTATTTATTTATTTATTTTTAATTTTTATATACCAACATTCTTGTATAATATTCCTCTATTCCTGATGCCTTTCAACTAGCTTGATCACTCCATTCTTATACTTCACTTTCATTGCATATCCAGCATAGTTCTCTGCTTCAACAGCAGGGGAGAAGAAAAACTGTTACTTCACACATCCAGCAGAGCTCTCTGCTTAAACGGCAGGGGAGAAGAAAAACTGATACTTCACGCATATCCAGCATAACTTCAACGGCAGGGGAGAAGAAAAAAGGATTCACACTCACAAAGCGGGGAGTAGCTGGCTTGTTACGGCGGTTACTACCCCAAACCAAATGTGCCTGATACTTCACTTTCGATGCATATCCAGCATAGCTCTCTGCTTCAACGGCAGGGGAAAAGAAAAACTGATACTTCACGCATATCCAGCATAACTTCAACGGCAGGGGAGAAGAAAAAAGGATTCACACTCACAAAGCGGGGAGTAGCTGGCTTGTTACGGCGGTTACTACCCCAAACCAAATGTGCCTGATACTTCACTTTCGATGCATATCCAGCATAGCTCTCTGCTTCAACGGCAGGGGAGAAGAAAAAAACTGATACCTCACGCATATCCAGCATAGCTCCCTGCTTCAACGGCAGGGGAGAAGATAAACAACCAATAAGGGCTGTATAACATAATCTGGGTAAAAACAAATAAGCATGGGTGTAGCTTGCTTATTGCGGCGGTTACTACCCCTACTACCTCTAACTAATCAAGCTAGATATTTCACTTGGTTGCAGCTCCATCACCGCTCTCTACATTAATGGCGGGGGTGGAAGGGAATTAGAACCAAGAGCTAAGAGAAACAGATAAGTATGAGAGAAAAAATGAGGGAAGCTTGCTGGGCAGACTGGATGGGCCATTTGGTCTTCTTCTGCCGTCATTTCTATGTTTCTATGTTTCTATATGTTTCTATAATATACAAATCATACCGGTTTACATTAAAACAGGAGATGCAGGAAAAAAGTTACCTTTGTCAAATACATTTAACATTAATAACAATGAAAATTGTTAACAAGGGATAACAACTAGGAAAAAAGAGAAAGGTAAACAAAAATGGAAGAAACATAGAAGTTAAAAAGAAAAAAAAAATGAAAAAAGGTAGCACCAAGGGTTGCACGAAGGGGTACACAAAGGGGAGTGCCCCTGTGTCGCGCCCCTTCGGCGCGTGACACCTGGCGCGTGACACCAGGTGGAATGGCGCCATTTACTTGCTTGACGCTGGGCTGGATGACATCAAAAGGGGGCGGGTCTCATGCTCACTGTTTTTCTTCATAGTGATCTCCATTCACATTTTAAAGCGGATTTTTTTCATTTTTTTTTAGCTTTTCTCTTCAGTGAGAATAATAAATGTTTTATTACTAGTAACAATACAAACAAATGTGAACCCAATAAGTGTAAAAATAATCAAAACGATATATAGTGTGAATCTCACTTGTAAATGAATGTTTAAGGAGAGAGAAAAAGGAAAAACACAGCAATATTCGATTATGAGATCATCATATAGTACTAGGGCGGCATACAGCTTTCCCATTAATGTACTGAGAGTTATAATCAGTCAAATTATATAGATGTGTATCTTTACGAACACTTTTTTTTTAGAGCACATTTTTTCCTCTTGCATATAAAACAACAGAAATTTACTTGCACTTATCTTTTGCTGAATCTTTTGGGGAAAAAAAGCCACAAATATGTGGAAACATGGGGGTAGATTTTTTAAAAAAGCGCGATCGCGTACTTTTGTTCACGCAGCAGGCGCAAACAAACGTACGCAGGATTTTATAAGATACGCGCATAGCCGCGCGTATCTTATAAAATCCTGGATCGGTGCGCGCAAGGCAGCCGATTTTGGGCAGCCTGCGCGCGCCGAGCCGCACAGCCTGCCTCCGTTCCCTCCGAGGCCGCTCTGAAATCGGAGCGACCTCGGAGGGAACTTCCTTTCGCCCTCCCCTCACCTTCCCTCCCTTCGCCTACCTAACCTACCCCCCCGGCCCTATCTAAACCCCCCCTTACCTTTGTCCCTAGATTTACGCCTGCGAGAAGCAGACGTACATCTATGCGTGCCAGTGGACTGCTGGTGCGCCGTCTTCTGACCCAGGGGCTGGTCCGGAGGCCTGGATCACGCCCCCTGGCCGGCGCCACACCCTCCGTCCCGCCCCCGAAACTCCACATCATCCGGCCCCACCCCCGACACGCCCCTTCAAAAAACCCCGGGACCTACGCGCGTCCCCAGGCTCTAGGCACGCCGGCGCGTGAGGGCTCTGCTCGCGTAAATCCGCCTGGATTTACGCGAGCAGGGCTTTTAAAATCCGCCCGATGGTAAGCATCTTTAACTGTCGCTGTGTATTTCATACTCTTTTCCTTGCAGCAGCCCGACATTGCAATGTTTTGGAACAATACTTCCTTCATCAGGGGTACATCCTTATGCTAATTACATCCTGGATTTCAGACCAAGCCTCACTGTATAAAAGTATGGAATGTCCGTTGTTGTCCACTGCTGTGCCCTGACGAATGAGCCTTGGTCTGAAATCCGGGATTGCTATTAACATAAGGATGTACCCCTGATGAAGGAAGTATTGTTCCAAAACATTGCAATGTCTGGTTGGTACAAGGAAAAGAGCATGAAACACACGGCTGTTTCCACATATGTGTGGCTTTTTTTCCCCAGAAGATTTAGCAAAAGATAAGAGCAAATACATTTCTGTTGTTGGCTTATCCCAGATATTTTATCTACTGGCCAAGTGGGGTTTCTTGAGGGCTGACATGGAGTGCGTAATCTGGGCAATTTGGGAGAAACACCAGCCTAACAGAAATGGTATTATTGCTTGCTTAGATGCAGAGAAGACCATTGACAAGCTTCAGTGGGATTACATGTTTTTGGATTTCGAAGCAGTCAAATCATTTTGTCATGGCTCTCTCTGTTGTATACAAATCCACAAGCTAGATTGATTGTTAATGGGCAGGTTTCAATTCTTTTTGGGCTTTTTGGTGATACTTGACAAGGATGCCTTCTTTCCCCCTAAATTGTATGTGCCTAATTCTTGATCCGCTGGCTATTAAGTTGAAATTTTTTGAAGGATTTAAAGGGCTTAAATTGGGCAGCTTTGAACAAAATGTTCTTCACATTTGTAGAGGATATTTTACTTTTTATTGCTAATCCTAAGAAGTCACTGGACTCTATTATGTCTATATCAAATTTTAGGAATTCTCAGGATAAAAATTAATTTTACTAAATCTGAACGATTCCTTCTCAAAGAGGTTACTCAGAGGCTCTGGGAGGGAATCTTTCCTTTGAAATAGGCATCCTCACAACCAATATATCTAGGATTACAAATTCCTTCCCAACTCTCTAAATTATAGAAACAGAATATTTTTTTCCACTATAGAAAATTTTGAATCTCAGCTTCAAAGGTGGATGGATCTACCACTTTCATTATTTGGAAGAGTGGCTATGTTTAAAATGATGCTTCTGCCTAAATTCTTGTATAAACTACAAATGTTACCATGTCGATTCTCTTTAGAGGATGAAAAACATCTGATTCAATTGCTATCACAGTTGTTGTGGGTAGCAAAGGCCAGAAGGATACGTTAGCATATGCTGTGGTGGTTTAAATTTACTTGATTTTAGAATTATAATGTGGCTTGCCAACTTAGATTTGGATGGGAATGGTTGGAAGGCTTCTCCTGGCTTAGTGGATTCAACTAATCATGAGAAACAGGGAAAGCAGTTTCTTATGTTTAGACAACATTATAAGTGTGAGTTCAAGGAATTACGGAAACAGTATTATAGGAAACAGTTACAAGTATCACTGAATCATCTGCAAGCTCTGTTTGATCTAGTCTCTCGCTTAACAGGGTAAGCTAAGGTTCAGGATAACTCAGAGGTACAGCATTCCAATAGATTTGCATCTTATTGTGTGGATAAATTAGCTAAAATTGGTGTTGAATTACAGAGTGCCCCCAAACATAGGACAAAATATCTATTTATTTATTTATTTAAAAATGTTTATATATTTATTTTTATTTATTTAACATTTTTCTATACCGAACTTCATGACAAGCTTCATATCAGGCCGGTTTGCATCAAACTTAGGGGTTAACTTAACAAAACCATATAACAAGAAGGCTGAGGCGCAGATACAAATAACATGGAGAATAAACTTGGGGGCTAGAGTAGCCAGGAAATAAAGGGCAGAAAAACTGGAGAATGAACGCGAATGAATATACAATGGCTGGGTCGGACATTTAGTCTATTGGGCTATATGAAAGAACTGTTGCAATGTTAGGCTTGAGGGAAGGCTTGGACGAAAAGCCAAGTCTTGAGTTTTTTTCGGAAGGTAGTCAGGCAGGGTTCCAGTCTTAGATCAGTCGGCAGGTTATTCCAGATGATGGGGCCAACTGTGGAGAATACTCGTTCTTTCGTGGAGGTTAGACGGGTGGATTTAATTGGGGGAACTTGAAGGGTTCCTGTGTGTGCTGCTCTGATGGGTCTTGCAGATGTGTATAGTTTGAGAGGGAACCGAAGGTCTAAAGGAAGTTGGTTGTGTATGGATTTGTGGATAATGGTGAGTGCTTTGTGCAAGATTCTGTATTTAATAGGTAACCAGTGTAAGTTTCTAAGTATAGGGGTGATGTGAGTTCTCCGGTTAGTGTTGGTTAATATCCTGGCTGCTGAGTTCTGGAGCATCTGTAGTGGTCTAGTGGCAGAGATCGGGAGTCCTAAGAGGAGAGTGTTGCAGTAGTCGGTTTTGGAAAATATTGTTGACTGGAGGACCGTTCTGAAGTCCTGGAGATGGAGGAGGGGTTTGAGTCTTTTCATAACTTGTAGCTTAAAGAAACAATCCTTCGTAATATTGTTGATTGATTTTTTTAGGTTTAAATGGTTGTCAATGGTGACTCCTAAATCTCTAACTTGGGAGGAGTCGGGTGAGAGACACCTCCCTTGCGAGAGGCTGGCTTCAGGACTATGACGGGGCTCCCTTTCCAGAGCCCAGGAAGCCGTGGGAACATCTTCGCTGGTAGCCTGACCCCGGAGACGTCATCTTTGGGGCTGGATCGCCTGATAAATTTGGGAGGACTGCGGTGTGCAGCCAAAGTCGTGCGCCCCTCCTTAAAATTTTTTCTTTCTCCTTTTCTATCCCTTTATGGGGAGGAAAAGAAAAACTAAAGTATTGACTTCTTCTCCGGGTGTACCAGTGTTAAGAGGACCTATGGACTCGCATGTGGCTAGAAGGGTAAGCCAATTTGCTAGGAATTCTACTCCTGAAATTTCATTTTCCTCTGGATTCCCAGAGAGTCCAGGCCTAGTACAGATACCTCACTTGCAGATGGAAACACCTAAAGCAAATCCCCAAAGTATTGTACAAAATCCTGTGGAAACAGTTGGTTCTATACAACCCAGCTTGCCTGGGAATATAGAAAATTTGGGGATTCAAGTGGAATCCAGATTTCAGGTTTTGCCAGTTAGCTCAGGAGGTAAATCTAACTCCGGAATCTATTGATCCTCAAAAAGTAACTTTGGGGGATGTTTGGAGGGTTCTTATGAATATGCAGAAAACTGTATCTAACTATTTCTCAGCTCAGTAAAGTTACTCTGGAAATTAAAAATGTTATAGAAAAACATGATGTTTGCTTAAACCAATTAGACAAATCTTCTAAGGTGGTAAATGTCCAATTGTCTACTTTACATATGTCAAATAGTTCCTTTATAAAAGATAGTTTGATAATACATAGACAACTGGAAAATCTAGAAAATGAGAACAGAGTAAAAAATCTTAGATTATTGAATTTTTCTGTATCTAGACTTCTGTCTGCTATGGAATTATTCAAAAAATATCTATTGGAAGTTCTTTCTATTTCATTGATAGCAGAAAAGAATATTTCTAAAATTTATTATATTTCTAAAACCAGGATAAGATCTCAAGATGGAATGGAAGAACTGGATAATGACATAGTGCAAAGGGAATCCCCTAATTTAACTTCTTTTTTGGGGCTTCCATAGACGATATTCCAGTAAGAGCGACACTTTTGGTCTCTTTCTGCAGTGAATGGGATAAAATCCGGATACTGAAGAAATATTTTAAGAATAAAGAGTTTCCTTTTTGTGGCCAAAAGATTCAAATATTCCCCGATGTGTCTTCCAGCACTCAAGAAGAAAACAATTTATTTTTCTTAAACCAAGGGTATTATCTCTTGGGGAAAATTTCTTCTTGAAATTCCCTTGCAAATGCTCAGTTATTTACAAAAAAAAAAGTTTATTTTTCAGGAACCCGCCCATCTTGAGACCTTCCTGGGTGACAAAGAATAAATAGGTGAGGTAGTATACTACATAGAAAATTAATATTCTCTCTTTATTCTGTCAGTATAACAAATTTCCTTGTACCTTTCATTTCATAGCACTCCCGAAGCAAGATGAAAAAGACAATATCGTTGCTATTGTCTATTTCATTTAAAACAATTGCACATCCCTATTGAAAACCTTACATTGGCTTCCTGTCCTTCAGGGAATCAAATTCATAATATTGATGTTAATGTTTAGAGTGATACATGGTAGGGGGGTGGGCAGAGTATTTGAGAAAGTTATAATCCTGGTGTATATCTCCATGTACTTTAAGGTCTGAAGGAACCTTTTGGTTAACTATGCCTGGGGTTAAAATGACTAGATTGCAGGAGACTAGGAATAGGGCCTTTTCTTAGGTTGGCATTCAGCTGCTACATGATTACAAAATCTTCCAAAAGCAGATAAAAGCAAATTTGTTCTGGGAAGCTTTTAATGAATTTTGTATTTATGTAACTGTTTTATTTTTATTTGTATTTTTATGTTATGTCTTTTGTTTTTAAATTGTGTATGTTATTTTGGAAACCACCCAGAGCATTTTTCTGGTAATTGGGTAGGGTAGAAATTACTGAGTAAATAAATAAATAAATAAAGGAGTCCCTTCTCTTCTTGGGGGTTATTACATCAGGGCCTGGCTAGCATTCCTTTCTTATTAAGAAGTTAACCTCTTTTTACTGCAATGTGACATGCATGGCAGTTTTTGATTAGAAAATGGGGAAGTTCATGGAAAGCTTTTAGGTAATCCTGATTTTCAGCCAGGACTGCAAGGGGGAATTTTAAAAGAATAGTTTCATTTAGGTATTTAAAAAAATGATTCCATATCTTGCATGGCCTGAGATACTTTTTCTTTTTTAACAATTACAAACTCTATATAAGATTCCTCGATATCATTTCTATGTGTATCTTCACACTAGATACTAGGCTTTTTGCCTGTGATTCTTTGGACCAAAACAACCAAAAATACCACAGATGTGGGTAATAACCAAATACTCTTAGAAAACCCACATTTTACAATTAGTGATAAAAAAGATTTTTTAAAAAAGTTATTTCTAAACATTATATTGAAAAAAACTCTTAAATATTTCAAAAAAAATCTTTGAGTGAGTACAGTGGTAGTTTCATATAATATAGTGATGTACAGGTACCATCCAGGTTACCCACATTGTGGTTATAATCATAAAGATACCACCATCCCCCCCGCCCTTTTTTTGGTGAATATAGTATAACTCAAAAGGTATTGACCATACTAAATTGAAGCCGTGGAAAATATACTAAAACTGTCCCAAAGTCAATAAATGTTTTCTCATACACAATATCTTTCGTGTTACTTAGCTGCACATGATTGTTGTTCCTTAGATCTCGTCAGTGTCCATTGTTGTTGTTGTTCAGGAACGCTTATCAGATTACTTGGTTGCGCTAATTCCTCTTCCCAAGATGGCCAAATTTCGGATTAAATCCTTCATCAGGGGTGAAAGCTCACCAAATAACGCCAACATCTCAGACTTCTCACAAAACGCTGCGTTCGTAATCACCAAACATGTCAAGTTCCTCACCACGGCATCCATTTTTAGAAAAGCAACCATGTGACTAAATCATGACGTCAGTGTCCAAGGGGAATTTCAGCCACTACTGGTACTGTTTTGCCCCATTTAGGGTCCTTGGGCTTGTCATTCCACTTTTGGTGCCACATTTAAATATTCTTGATGCATTGGCATACTTTCACCCTTTATATGATTACTATCCACAAGTTTCATTTGATATGATTAGAAAATCCCAATTTGGAAGCCCAAAATACCTTGCATTGCTTTCTCCATTGACTTTAACAGTAAACAAATGAATGCATAAAACAAAAAAACAAAAACATTTTTTTTCATTTGAAACAAATCTAACAAATGACTGTGACCTATGAAACAAATCAACATCTTTGAAGATGCCTATCCTATTATGACTACACTGTCTTTAACACAGCCATAATAATGCTGCCTGGTTCTTCATTCCATTCATTTTATATATTGATTGTTTAAAGACCATTGTAACAGTGATAATAAGACAGGCAAGGAACCTGTGTTATTATGTGGGTTTTATTGCAGTTTTTCCCAGAGAAAAAAGGCTTAGTGGAAAATAATATATTGTGAAATATGTCCTTTAACAGCAGGCACACCTTTTATTCAAATATAAATATAAAAATGTGGGAAATAAAATCTATTTATCATAAGAACATAAGAAATTGCCATGCTGGGTGAAAGCAAGGGTCCATCAAGCCCAGCATCCTGTTTCCAACAGAGGCCAAACCAGGCCACAAGAACCTGGCAGGTACCCAGTCTCCTATAACATGGAAAAAAGAACCCACCCAGTAAGTCTCCCAGGAGAAAGGAGGAAAGGCAGAATCAAAAAATAAAAGAAAATTAAATGTAAGCAGATGAAATCACTTTAAGCATTCAGGATACTTCAATACTAGTAAATTTTATTTTCCAGCAAGAATTACCATTGTTATATTTGCAATGAGCAGGCGGATTTGGTAATGCTGAAAGAGACCCACCTGAATGATGTGGAACATCAAAAATTGAAAAGATGGTGTATAGGAAATATGCTTTAGCAACTACTAAATCTGCTGGGGTAGCTATTTTGATTCATAAGAATCTCCCTTTGATAATAAAGCAATAAATTATGGACCCCAAAGGTTGTTATACCGTCAACCTCTGGTACTTTGTAATATGTAATGTTCTTAACAATTATGACCACTCTTTTTTCATAGAAATATATAAACTTCCTCCCCTTTCTAGAGGAGGGTTTGGTGGTATGAGGGGATTTTAACCTAGCCTGAGATCCTGTATTGGATAGATCTCATCACACCTCAGGAGAAAAGGCATGTTCACATAGAGGTCTTGCCTTTCTGGAGAAGGGATTAGGTTTGCTGGATTCTTGAAGACATCTCCATCTGCTAGAGAGAGATTTCACTCATTTGTCTAGGGCACACTATTCCTATTCAAGGATTGATTATATTCTGGTATCTAAGAGGTCTCATCCCTCCAGGAGTAGGAGTTCCTGAATCACTCTGGGAAGTTGTGTTATAGAAGACTGAGAAGTGTAAATTGACTGCTGATATTGACATTGTCTGCATGATCGGTGCCAACCCATCGAGGTCAGGGACTCACCTCTCTCTCCGCTCGCCGACCCCAGCTTGCCCACAGACTCTCGGACAGCCTAGCGTGACCTACCTCGAATGGCGGTAAACCCCGCTCACCGCAGACGGCTGCGACCTCTCATGTTCACCTCTTATTTCCCTGCTCCATCAAGTCTGGGAAGAATGGCGGCCTCTGCCTGTACACGCCGCCCTCTCCGGCGTCCCTGGGACAGCGTGGATGCTATCCGTCACCATCTTGAACCCAGAGCTACTTAGGCGGGAACCTCAGGGGCGTCCCCACCCTGGGACAGCGTGGATGCTATCCGTCACCATCTTGAACCCAGAGCTACCTAGGCGGGAACCTCAGGGGCGTCCCCACCCAATAACGTCTACCCTTCAGCATATTTAAGTGAACCTGCCCTTTCCATCATCGAGCTAGCAAGGAGTTCCATCTTGCTATACTCTGCACTTCTTGGACTTCCTGTTCCTGTTGCAGCCTTGGCTATTGGACACTCTGAATACCCGCTCCTCGGGGGGCTCCTCTGCATTCTCAGCTATCCACTCCTCAGAGGGATTTCCTGCCTGCCTGCTGTTGGATCTGCTTCTCAGATCTTACCTTGCTCCAGGAATCATCTACTGTGAGTACCTTCTGACACCTTCAATTCTGACTACACTGAGGACTAAACGCGGAAATCCCCAAGTTTCAAGCCACTACCACTTTCTTCAATAAAGAGCCTTCATCATCCCTGTTCTACAGTATTCCTGCTCGTCATTTATTTTTTTATTTATTTGTGTTTTTCTATACCAGCATTCACGGGAGTACGTATCATGTCGGTTTACATAAAACAAGGGGTGATCAATACATTATAACTACATAACTAAAACATAAGAGTATACATTACAGGAGTATAAACAAGTGCACGGAAGAGAAAGTTACAATAAAACAGGGGTTATTCTAACTGGGATTAGAGTTAAAGGAAAGATAAACAAGTTTAACAAGAAGTAAAACATTGTAGTGATTGGTTTGTAGTGTCTGATTCAGTTAGAAGAGAATGTTCAATTAAATAATTGTTCTTTTAAATAAATATTTTATTTGATAGAAAATGTTCAGTATTGCTGTATTTGATTTTGCTGCAATTGATGGAAGTGAATCCTTAAGGGTCTGGAAATGCTTTCATGAACAGCCATGTTTTCAGTCTCTTTCTGAAGGTTAGGAGACATGGTTCCTGTCTTAATTCTAAGGGGATTGAGTTCCATAGTGGGGGACCTGCTGTGGAGAAGGCCCGATCTCTCAATGTTATATGTTGGGTGGTATTGTTGTGTGGTACCTGTAGATATTCTCTATAAGCTTCTCTGATGGGTCTGTTGGAGGAGTGTTTTTTGAGAGCTATTTGTAGATGGAGTGGAGCCAGTCCATGGATATTCTTGTAGATTGTGGTGAGGGACTTATGAATTATTCTATAATGGATTGGTAACCAGTGAAGGTCTTTGAGGACTGGTGTAATGTGATCTCTTCTCCTTTTGTTTGTTAGTATTCTTGCTGCCGTGTTCTGTATCAATTGGAGAGGTTTAGTATGTGCTGATGGGAGGCCTAGAAGAATCGAGTTGCAGTAATCAATTTTCGCAAATATTATTGCTTGGAGCACTGTTCTATAGTCATGGAAGTGAAATAGGGGTTTTATTCTTTTTAATACTTTTTATTCTTTTTATTCTTTTTAATAAGTCATCTACTTTGATCCACTTCCGGGTCTCGGCATCTTGACCAACATCTACTGTACAGAATTCCTCGGCGTACCCCGCTCCGCGTGCCACTACCGGATCTGTTTCTGAGGTGCCTACGTTCATCAAAGGGGATCCATGGCATACCCTGCTCCACAGGCCACTACCAGATTTTCTCCACAGTGCTCATCCTGGGCAATCCTCATTGCTTGGGACTATATTACCATATTGCTAATACTGTGGACATTCCTTTTCTCTCCTTATTAATAAAGTCTCCTCATTTAGTTGTGTGCCATTCCACTGAGACTACGCCTGCTGACGGTGAGGCTTACAGGGCTCCTCCCTGTGGGCAGAGTCATCGCTGATCTCAGCCCAGGGGTTCACATTCTACCTTAAACATAACACTATTAGGATAAAAAAATAAACTTAGGACCCATATTCAGTGCCACCTAGTTGGATAAGTTGGGACTTCTCCAGCTAAGTGGTAGTATTTCAATATCTGGTTGCATCTGGGGGGGGGGGGGGGGGCGCCATTTACCTGGATAACTATTTTCTGGCTAAATAGTTCTCAGCTAGGTGATGGGTGGGACTGAGGCATTCTGGAGAGGAGCTACTTATTCGGCTTACTTAGCCAGATAAGTGGTAATATTCAGATTTATTGGGCTAAATTAGCCAGATAAGTTAGACCTGATATTTAACAGATCTAAAGTTAGCCAGATAAACTTATCTAGATTTTATTTATTTATTTAACTCTTTTCTATAACTCAAACGTATCTAGATATATTCAGCGGTGCGGCCTTGCCACCGAATATCTCACCTAAGTTAGCCAATATGTTTATTTGGCTAACAGTCAAATATTTTCAGAATTTCTACCTTTTAAGATTAAGACCAAAGTGGAAAAAAATTCAAAATAAAAAAGTAAGCTGCATCATATTATGAAGAAACAAGGCATAATGCTTCAGCTGCTTAAAATGTACATTAACGGTCTTGAAAGTGGCAGACTCTCCTTATCACGTCTGCTGACGCAAGCCATGCCTGAGGTCCAGTATTTCTCTGCTTCCTGATGATCAAGGACAGAAATCAGCCTGAATGCTGTGAAAATGTTGGTAAATGTACTGTGGCAGATATCAAGGGGATGCTGCAGAAACTAAGCCTTCCAGCACAAGTAATTTTGCCCATGAATTTTTCGGATTCTATCCTGAGGTCAGTCCATTGTGTATTGCCCAAAGGGTAGTCACTGAAGCAAATAACGGCTTCTCTTCTTATTCTTTTTTTCATAGCCATCTCTCCTTTATTTTTGGTCTGTACTCCCCCGAGGTAACAAGTGGAAACATCTCTCTAACTGTCTTGAGATTTTGTGAATAAGAAAGAGGAGTTTGCTCGGTCTGATGCATCCCTTTATCTCCACGCACAAACTCTGTCATTTTCTGTAAAGCAGACCTGCTGTGTTAGGTTTCTAGCCAAAGGGCCCTTGAGTTAACATGTTAGGTAGGTGTTACGCTCCCTGAATTAAGGAAATTCTTGTGTGTAATGCAGACTGGAGAAAGTTAGTGTAGGATTATGCTATATCAAAGGGGCTATAACTTTAAAACAGTCACACAGGCGCACATGTACGCGCATTTGCCGGTTCGCGTCGAGAGACGTGTCCATTTTATAATATATGTACGTATAGGCGCGAATATTATAAAATGGGCTGCATGCACGCACGTATGCTCACAATTTTAAGTGGGATTGTGCGTGTGCGTGCAAATGCCACTTCTACCGCATAAGTGGGGGATTTTTGTAGACATGTACGCCAACGCCATTATCGGTTTTCTCAGTTCCTTCCCAGTTCGTCCAGGCAAGGGATAGGACTTCCAAACCCCCTCCCCCACCCCAGGTTTAATAGCCTCTCTTCCACCCAATAGCCCCGACCCTTAAAACCCAGCTGACATGCCTAGATTTTTTTTATTTTATGACTTACATGCCATCCAAGCAGAAGTAAAGTTATGCGGCGAGGGATCCTGGCGCACGCTTTATTGAGAAATCCAGGATCCCCGTTCCTCACCCAGATCATGCCACGCCCCACCCCTTTTTCGCACAAAATGTTTGTGCATGGGGAGATACACGCATGCTCAAGCGTCTTTTAAAATCTGCTCGGTGAGTGCTGGCCCAACTTGTCCACACATCTCCCAGTTTTGGCATGCTCTAGGCTTTTAAAATTTACCCGTAAGAGGAGATAGTGGTTTTGCTTTCGCTAACAAATTGAGGAGGGAGGTGTGGCTAAATGTGTGACAGCCAGAAGAAAAAAAAAGATGTGAATACGTTATATTCTATTAATTGCATTAGGGGTTACATTTTTAGGTGGGGCTAGAACTGTCTTCCTGAAAATCTATCCCCATAACACCGCGACACAGTATAGCTGCCTTTTTTCTCTGGGCAGCTATAGTTTGACCTTGCTCCAGCCAGGTGACAGGGGTAAGATCCGGGGATCAGAACCAGGCCACGTCCGTTTTGGAAAATGGCACCGAGCAGGACAGGTACAAGGGTGCACTTGTCTTCGATGTGGGATCCAGGATAAGGTAAGGGGGCCTCTGGAAGGGGGTGGGGGTTTGAGACTGGGGGGGGGGCAAGGGGAGCATGGAATAGGGGGATCTTGCTGTCAGGGGAGCTGGGGGGGGGGGAGGGTGAGAGGTGGGCAGGTCTTGTGTCATGCGGACCGGGGTGGGGGTGGCTATCGGACACCGGGGGAGCCAGTGGGATCGTGGGACTTCTACTTGGGGGGCCACATATTAGAATTCTTTTTTTAATTTTTGGGAAGTTGGGGGCCACCTCAACCAGCAGCCCCAGGTTGAAATGGGGGTCAGCTCTGAACCTCGCTCAACCTCCCTGTTTGGCTGCATTTTTGGGGGTGGGCAGGGCCCTTTAAGATGATGGAGATCCTGTGAGATTGGGGCTGCCATTGCGTTAAAGGGCTGCTCGCTGCCTTCTTTTGTGTCGCGGTGTTTGGCCATGGCTGCGATGTGTTTTTTTTGGGGGGGAGGGATCCCACTATTGCAGCGACACCCCCCCGCCCGTGATAATGAGACCCCCTCCTGTGAAAACACATTGCTGCTTGATGAATCTAAGTGTTAGTTTGCTAGATACGCATTGCCTATTAATCAGTGATACGACGTTAAATAAATGAATCTTGTTTTCAACACCATTCCCTGCATAGCTAGGGAGAAAAATTATGAAACCTACACCGATATTATGCGCTTAAGTAATAGCTTGAAGATTTTGGTTTTAGTCACTGAAAATTTGATGAACAACACTGTGCATTAACGCAGAAAACTGATGGAGTTTTTTTAATGGGACATCAAATAAGACTTTATTAGCATCTATTAGGTTCAATGCAAAGCCCAGGAAGCAGCAGTAATGAGCATCATATATCAGTCTGTCTGTTATTAGATAACAGGATCCCTTAAAACCTGCTACGTACTCATACAATACTTTATACTTTTGTACCTTTATCTCTAGAATTAGCTACTGAATTTTATCCTGTTACACTGGCCTTACTATTAGTAATAGTGAACCAATTTATAAACCCATTAGTGACACTTTTTCCCCGAAGATAAAAACAGTCAAAATTATCTGGCAGCAATTAATCTTAATGGCTGTATGCAGTAAACAGCAATGGGCTAATTCCAGCTCTGTCAGCCCCATCAAACAATCCCACATTAGGCAGCTTTTCACTGATCCATTAAAGCATATTCAGAACAACAACAAATTCAATGCTGAAGGCATATGCACTAAACATTACAACAGTGATCTTCTGAAGCCATCATTATCTCTTAAATAGTACTTCCCCCATGTATTATCATTATGCTGTACATTAGAAATACTTTGATTAAACTCCCCTAATTCATAACAGACAGCTGCAGACCATTTATGCAGTTAATCTCAACACAACAGCTATTGAGAAAATATAACAAATGATAGCTGTAAACTGGAAGTCATTACTACGAAAGATACTGGTTCCCTACCCCTCTAAGAGCAAAGTGCACCATAAGAATAGGCTTTCACACTATAATACAGAGTGAAGCCACTAATGGTCTTTTTCTTTTTTTTCTTTTTAAATTATTTTCAGACAACATCTGCCCCAGAAAATGTTGATATTAAGGCTTATATTAGCAATAAAGGAAAAGTGGGCTTCTTTCCTTTAACTACAATGCATACAGGCCTGTCCTAAATAGCCAACTCCAAATTTACAATCAAGGTAGGGCACATGTTTCAAAGCAAGATCCCACCCAGATTGCTTAAAACGATTATTCAGGTAACTGAGAGGATTCATGGCTCTGGTTGCATGTTAGAACTTCAGTGTTTTCAGTGGAAGCATAAAAGTATTACAAACTGGAGCTCGATACCTTTTATGAATATAAATTGGTTATATACTGAGCTAACGCTACAAGTCTGGAAGAACAGGCAGCCTCATATTTCAGTCTTTAAGGGTAAAAGTCTTTCAGGGCTAGGAGTTGTCTTCTAGTTGTCCCCATTAAAAAGTAATGAATACAGTATTCTTCACAAAATATTAGAATGCACTGCAAATATAAATGCCGATGACACATTGTAGATGACACACTTTTATTGGGCTAACTTAATAGATTTCTAGCGGGTTTTCAAATATGAAACTCCCTTTATCAGATCAGTGCAAAATGTGATGAAGACGAGCACATAAGTAGATATTTTTCAAAGTCCTGTGGGTTTGATTTTGTCCAAAAACCTTAAGCATTCTGGTTCTGTGAAAACTCTAGTGTTTTGGATTTAGTTTTAGATTCATTAAAAAAAAACTAAAGGAAACATGAGGAGCTTGTCTCTTAATCATCTCAAATACTTTAAACTAGATTTTTTTTACCTCTAATTAACATAATATAGGTACTGGGAACTCTCATTACAATCCTCACTCATCTCACACCTATACTCATACCTGCACTCCGGCCGTCGGATGCCAGTATTCAAAATGGTGCCGATCGCCTTTGCCCTTACTATGTCACAGGGGCTACCAGTGCCATTGGTCAGCCCCTGTCACATGGTAGGAGCACAAGATGGTGCTGATGGCCATGTGACAGGGGCTGACCAATGGCACCGGTAGCCCCTGTGACATAGTAGGTCAAAGGCTATCGGTGCCATTTTGAAATGGCAGCTGAGGGTGTGAGTGCAGGGGATGGCTCCCGGACTCCCCCCTGGACCACCAGGGAGTTTTCGTAAGTCTTGGGGGGGTCAGGAGGGTGGGGGATTGTAGTTAATTTAACTTTAGCGGGGAAACAAATAGGAATAAATGTATCAAAATAACGGGGTGCCATACAGCTGAATGCAACGTATTTGCCCCCCTGACGAATCCGAATCCCGAATGCAATGTATGGCGTCCCTCTGCACATCCCTACTGTGAGCCCATATACACATGCATATGAGCACATGCAATCAGTTTTTAAAGTTACCCTCCTTATGAGAACTCAAAGTGGTTTATAGGGAATTGGGGAGGAACATTAGGAGGTAATTTTAAAAGGAGTTTCACATATAAATGTAACAAGCTATCATACCAAGTTTAAAATCCACTTATGTGAATACATCCTATGGACAATTCAATTGTAGCAATTTTCAAAGTCCACTTACATGGGTAAAGTGCATTTACATTTGTAAAACCTAGTTTTTTTAAGCATGCAAATGCTTTTGATAATCAGGGCCTTAGTGCAGTTAAAACACCTCCAACAAAAGAAGAAACAAAAGTTTGGGAGAAATGTGTATGAAGATCCTGTAGAATATTACAAAAAAGATGAATGGCTGCTCAGCATACAAGGGAATATAGGAAAGGCAAACATGAAAGCTATGGAAAGGCCTGAAGTTAGAAAGATTGAGCTGGAAGCTAGGTTGAAATAAGCCCCATATTGGAAATGCCCTGGCCTTGATGGCGTGTCCAACTTTTGGCTCAAATATTTGATTTCTCTCTATTAAGATCTGACTAACTGCAAAAACCAATTGATCAGAAAGCCAGAATGAACTCCACAATGGCTAATAACAGGAAGAACACTCCTCCTGCCAAAGGGAGAGCCAAATAATGTCCTCCAAAACTGTCATCCAATAACCTGCTTGCCAAAATTTATAAACTGTTCCGTGAAATTGGTGCAGATAGAATATATTGCCACATTGATTCTAATAAAATCTTGGCAAAAGGACAGAAAGGTAATAAAAGAAGGGTGTATGGACCCAAATACCAGCTGATGCTGAATAAAACCTTTATGACCAGCAGTATGCATAGTTGAAACCTCACTATAGCATGGATTGATTATAAGAAGGCCTTTGATAGCATTCCACACTCTTAGCAAATAAATTGCCTTGAAATATACAAAGTGAGTCCTGTACTGAGAGAGTACATCGAGTTCACCATGAACATGTAGCAGACTACACTCAACCTGAATTATGAGAATGGACAATATGTCATTTCCAATATTATTGGTCCAGCAAGGAATATTTCATGGAGTTTCTCTGTCACCACTTTTGATTTGTCTGGCATTAAACCTACTGAGTAATCTCATTAACCCCTTGGGTTGTGGAATTATCCTTACTCCTAGAGTGACCAATCCCCTACTAAAGTTATTTTATTTACTATTTGTTGATGATTTGAAACTCTACCATTCTTGTGATGCTCATTTAGCAGCACAGCTTTGTGGGGTCAAGAGTTTCTCAGATGACATCAGATTGACATTTGGCTTGGACAAATGTGCTATGGCAACTTTCATTAAAGGTAATGTAAGCAAAACTGAAAATATCTCCCTGACTGAAGATTGCAGTACAGAAGAACTGGAGCAAGAAGGCATATATACATTTCTAGGAAATTGGAAAAATTCAGCATAAAGTATTGAGAGAAAAGATCAGTAAAGAATACCCTAGAAAAGTGAACTGATATTGAAGAATGCCTTAACAGCAGAAAATAATATACAAGTTGTTAATCAGTTTGCAATCCCTGGATTATCATGCCATGTTGGAATAGTAGACTGACCTGATAAATATCTTGAAGAATTGGATGTAAAAACAAGAAATCTCCTCCACACCCGTCGGGTAATCTATAAGAACCAGTACATGCCGAGATTGTACGTTCTTAGAGCTAAAGGTGATATAGATCTTACTGAAATTGATTACACCTGTAGAGCTACAATAGCCTTTACGCATACTTAATTTCATCAGGAGACCCAAATGCTAAAACTGTGCAGAAGTACGATAGTGAGCAACCATCCTCAATCTCAGTGCCGGCGAATAGAGGGAATGACTGAAAATTCCTCAGGACAGGAAGGTAAAGAAGCTACAGAACTAGTAAAACAGAAGAAACTCTTTAAATAATTATGGGAAAACAGGGAAGGATAACTGGCAGAAGCAGAAGTACAGTGGGAAGCACAGACAGCTGGTTCAGCAACCTCTGGTGGATCAAGATTTGACACGGACGTGGTTGAGGAGAGGTGAATTCAGACCTACGGATGAGATTTTTGGTAATTGTAGCACAAGATAGTGGACTACAGATGAGAGGGAGTTCACAAAAAGGACTGGCAAAATGGACAAGTGTATCCAGCTAACTTAACTAGCCGCTCAGCGTCTGAATATCGACCTCCACCATTTTTCCATTACTTTCTGTGGTTTGTTATCTGATGCAGTGGGTCCATGAATAGCGTCACCATGGCCTAGAGCGGCACTAGGATGTTATCGTCCCCCGAACATTCAGCACTATTGCTGCCACCACCATTAGCCCTGGTGTTCAGACTAAGGATGACCTGGTTAAAGGGTGGCCAGAATACATTTTTATTTTTGCTTTTTATCATATTTCAATAGCAGTAGTTGCCCAGATTTAGTTCAGGTATTTAGGCGGCAGGGTCACCACGTGAAGGTACTCAGTTTGACTTGATGAGTGCCATTCACTCCATCTGATTCTCTCACCCCCTTTGAGTTGTCCCATGTTTTGCTTGATAAGTGTGATGGGGGCAGATGCTGCTCTTATATTCTGTATTGGTTTATTTCAGAATTTTCCTGAGAAGATCTTTTTAAAGTAGAACATAGCTGTTTGACTTATGCATCTCATTTGAAGTTTTTATCTATTAAGAGGAGGAAGGTTTTACTCTAACTTAGAAAGCTGATTATTTTTCTCCAAGAAATTCATTTAGATTCTAAAGAATTAAGAATTAAGTTATCTACCATAGGCTTTGTGGTGCTTTCTTTTGTCCCTGCCTAAGCTAAGAAAATCGGTGTAATTATTTTATCCAGAACTGCCATTGGGGTTATGGTATTGTCTCAGGAGTCCGATAGTAAAGGACTATGGGTGTGGAAAATGAGGCAGGTAAATGGGGATTACATACTTTTTGTTTAATTTTATGCTCCTATTATAGACTCTCTGGATTTCATTAGGGTTATTGCACAAAATATTTCATCTGTTGGGCTCTGCCTGGTGATGCCGGGGGTGATTTTAACCTCCCTCTGGATTTTATTCTTGATCGTAAATCCAATCCTAAAATAAATCAGACATCCTAAGTTTCGGTCAGTTTTGCATTCTAATCTTAAACAGCTGGCTCTTGGGAATCCATGGCTTCTAGAGCATCCCACTGGTTCTGAATTCTCTTTTTTTTTCTCTACCTCATTACTCCTACTCTAGAGTCAATTATTTTTTGTCGACTATAAAGAATACTGTTGTGAAGGGTATTTTTTTATCTCTGATCATTCTGCTATAATCTTGACATTTCTTCTGAAATTTTTGTTCTTCAAAAGCCCTCTTGGAGGTTTAATTCTGACTTCTTAAGGAGGAGTTGTTTGCTTCGGTTAAGGTTGCTTGGCAAGAATATGTTGAGTTCAACCATTCTGATATATGTCCCATAGATATAAGGTGGGATGTGTTTAAAGCAATTATACAGGGACTGATTTTCTATTATACTACTGGGAAGAATAGTTAATTTGATTAATTTGGAGAAGAGACCTAAATATTTAGAACATCAGTACATTAACAGCAGAGATTCACTGTTGCTACAGTTATAATCGTTTGGCTGGAATCATGCTTGATTATTGTTCAGATGTTTTGCATGTTATGCTTTATTTCAGAATACACATATTTCTAAAAAACAAAACAAAATTAAAGTTTGTGTATAATACGCCACTCAATCAAAAAGCTGGGGCATCTATTTTTTCAGAAATCAAAATTTTATGCAGAAGAAAATAAGTGTGGTAGAAATTTATCATAATATTTAAAAAAATAAGAAAGCATCATAAATTTCATATTATAATGTCCAAAATGGTAAGCAGATAATTAATCATTTGGATATTATAAAGCAACGCTCTACTTTTTACTCTGAATTATTTGTTTCAGACTCTAATATTGTTGATATTGAAATCTTTCTGGGTCATCTTACTCATCCAACTATCTCCACTGCTCAGTCTTGAATACTGAATGCAGATATTGCTAAAGATGACATACTGAATGCTATTCAATCATTGCCTGTTGGGAATTCTCCTGGGCAGGACAGCCTCACAGCTGAATTCTTTTGAGCTTTCTCTGTGGTGCTGACTCCCAAATTATTGTTTGTATATTGAACATTTTTATAGTCTGGCTCTGCAGTTGCTTTATTTAATTAGATTAGGATTATTTTTATTGAGAAATCTTCCTACAGACTTGTTAAAGTTTAAATACTGTACTAATAATTGTCATGATTAGAATGTTTTTATGCCTGGTACAATGGCATTTGACAATGCTAGCTTGGTATGTAATATACTTTCCTTGACCAATGCCCATTCCCCTGTGGTCACCTTTTCCTTAGATGCTGAAAAAGCATTTGACTGGGTGGAATGGGACTATCCATTCTCTACTTTAGGTTTATTCAAATGGTTAGGCTCCTATAGACAACTCCGAAGACTAGAGTTTATGTTAACAATACATAATTCAACTTTACAGAGGCACTAGTCAAGGATGTCCTCTATCTCCTCTTATTTTTTATATTGATTTGGAATTTTTGGCTATTGCTATTAGGAAAGCGTCTCAAAGGGTGTAAAGTGTGAGGGGATGAAATGTAAACTATTGATAGATGCTGATGATTTGTTGATTCAGTCCAAGCTTTGCTACAAATTATTGACAATTTTTCATTGATTTCTGACTACAAAATCAATTGGAGCAATTCTGTGGCCTTACCTCTTTATGCTTACACCCTTAAGGAAGATCTTGCTATCTGTCCTTTTCAAGGCTATAATGTTATAAGGTATCTTGGTGTGTAGTATAATAACTTAGATGATACCATACTCAAAAAATAAAGAACATTTGTTGAAAAATTTTTAGAATTTTCCTGTTAGGTGGTCTCCACTATATTTGTCTTGGTGGGGGAGATTTGAGGTCATCAAGAGGATTATTGCCCCTAAATTGAATTATATTTTTAGCATGATACCTTTACCCTTTCTTCATAGCCTTTATAAATACCTTGGAGACTATTTCTATAGAAATCTAATACTCCTGGCATCTCATTAAATAAATTGAAGTTGCCATAAAACTTAGGTGGTGTTGTTTTCCTGATTTTGCCACTTATCATCAAGCATTTATACACCTGTATGGTTGCTATTGGTTGCAAAAAGTGGCAGATCTAAACAAGCTTGTTTGGCTTTTACTTGATTTATTTATTTATTTAAGAGGTTTTATATACCGATGCTCATGAAAATCATATCGCCTCGGTTTACATATAAATTTAGTTGGAATTACATTAAACAGGGGAGTTTAACCTGGAGAAACAACTCTGGGGAGAGTCACAAACAAGAATAGAGGTGGAGGAAGAATAATAGCGTTAATAACATTAACATTGAAGTAACAATAACGATATCTGTGTTAAGTAATGCTGAGAGGTATAAAGAGTCTTATGGCGTGCTTCAGTTCTTCAGGGAAACGCTTGGCTGAAGAGCCAGGTCTTAAGCTTTTTTTGGAATGTCTTTTGGCAGGTTTCTAGGCGCAGGTCAGGTGGTAGAGAATTCCATTGTGTGGGCCCTGCTGTGGAGAGGGTCCGTTTTCTGAGAGCGGTCTTGGAGGGATGAGCGTGGAGTGTGCCTTTGTGTGCTGTTCTTATAGGTCTGGCTGACGAGTGTAGTCGAAGCGGGAAGATTAGATCCAGTGGGGTCTGCATGTGGATAGATTTGTGGATCAGCATTAGAACTTTGTGAATGATTCTGAATTTGACGGGGAGCCAGTGTAAGCTCTTTAGAACTGGAGAAATATGTTCATTTCTTTTGGTATTTGTCAGAATCCTTGCCGTGGAATTCTGTAGCATCTGTAAGGGTTTTGTAGTGGAAGCAGGAAGGCCGAGTAGGAGAGAGTTGCAGTAGTCAACTTGATGACACTATGGTGTATCCTATCCATCTTCATTTTCTCCCTGCTATGTCATTGCCAGGGCATTTGGCAGATCATTTAGAGTTTCATACTACTATTTGTAGTACACTGGCTTTCTGCACAATATGGGCTGGATTGTAAAAGGGTTATGCATGTAAATCTGGAGGATTTACGCATGGAACCGGGTCTACATGCGCCAGGCCTATTTTCAAAAGGCCCAGCGATGCACATAAAGCCCCAGGACACGTGTAAGTCCCAGGGCTTTACTAAAGGGGCGGGAAGGGGGTGGGGTTAGAGGCTCCAGGCACAGCAGCCATTTGCCACTGTGCTTGGGATCGCACACCAGCAATTGGCCAGTGCGCGCAACTTGCGCCTGCCCAGAGGCAGGCACAAAAGGTAAATTAAAAATTTTGGGTGGGTTAGAGTAGTGGTAGGGGGAGGAAAGGTTAGGGGAAGGGGTGGAAAGGTCAGGTTAGGGGGAGGGAAGGCAGCACGGCTCAGTGCACAATTGTGAACCCCCTTGCATGCACCGAGCCCTGATTTTATAACTTACGCACGCCTGCACGCGCAAGCTATAAAATCAGGTGTACATGTGCATGTGCCGCATATGTAGGCCGCGCGAGCTTCTTTTAAAATCTACCCCAGTATGCCTATTTCATATATTTCAAAATCACATATTGGACATAACTCATCTCCTGGAAATGATGGCAGCATTGTGGAATTTGGTCCCATTCTCAGTTATGTTTTCAAAATAAGTTGAAATCATTTCCTGCCTTCCAAAAGTAATTTGGTATTCTGAGGACATGCCTAAGAAGTAAAGTTTCTAGATGAAATAAATGACTGCTTTATGGAGCAGCTGGTACAAGAACCAACAAGAGGGGCAGTTATTTTAGATCTGATCTAAACAGAATGTTGGGAATTATTAGAACGGGAATGGTGAATAAAACGGAAAATGTCATAATGCCTCTGTATCGCTCCACGATGAGACCACACCTTGAATACTATGTACAATATAGTTGCGATTGAGAAGGTACAGAGATGGGCGACCAAAATGCTAAAGGGGATGGAATAGCTCCTCTATGACTTTTCAGCTTGGAGAAGAGATGGCTGAGGGGGGATATGATAGAGGTGTTTAAAATCATGAGAGGTCTAGAATGGGTAAATGTGAATTGGTTATTTACTCTTTCGGATAATAGAAGGACTAGGGGGAACCATGAAATTAGCATGGGGCACATTTAAAACTAATCGGAGAAAGTTCTTTTTCACTCAACGCACAGTTAAACTCTGGAATTTGTTGCCAGAGGATGTGGTTAGTGCAGTTAGTGGAGCTGTGTTTAAAAAAGGATTGGTTAAGGTCTTGGAGGAGAAGTCCATTACCTGCTATTAATTAATTTGGCTTAGGAATTAGCCACTGCTATTACTAGCAACAGTAACACAGAATAGACTTAGCTTTTGGGTTTTGCCAGGTTCTTATGGCCTGGATTGGCCACTGTTGGAAACAGGATGCTGGGCTTCATGGACCCTTGGTCTGACCCAGTGTGGCATGTTCTTATGATCCCTAGTGGAATCAATGATTTGTTGCAAGATATATTAATGTTGGGTCACTTAGCAATAGTGATCATAACATGATCAAATTTAACTTGTTAACTGGAGGTAGGATACTAAGGAAACCTATTATGATAGCATTTCATTTTCAAAAAGGTAAGTATGAGAAAATGAGGAAAATAGGAAAAAACTGAAAGGAACCATTGCAAAGGTAAAGATGGTAATTTTTAAACAGGCAAATGGACTCACATGTGCGCATGTTGGTCGGCCCACGCCCAGGAATGTGGCCATTTTATAGCACGCACGTGTATCTGCAAGCATGTTATAAAATAGCCTGACCATGTGTGTGCATATGCCACTTCTACTGCATAAATGGGGGGATTTTAAAAGGCACATGCACCGATTCCATTGCCAGTTTCCCCAGTTTACGCTCAGTTCACCCAGGTAAGGATTTATCTATTTATTTATTTTATATATTGTCAATCTGTAGTTTAATAGCCTCCCTTCTCCTCTGTTAGCCTCGACCTTTAAATTCCCACTGATCTATTTATCTTTATTTGATAACTTGCATGTCATCCAAAGCAGAAGAAAAGTTACGCAGCAGGGGACTCACGCGTGCACCTGTGCACATAAATATTTACGCAATAATTTCAAGTTAAAATCCACGACTGCCCATGATCTGCCTTTGCCCCAGCCCTTTTTTAACTTTCCACTTGTGTGCTTATCAGTAAGTATGCATGTATCTAGGCAGCTTTTAAAATCTGCTTGGTGTGCGCCGGCCCGACATTTACATATCTCCCGGTTTTGGCGCACATTAGGCTTTTAAAGCCCTCCTTTATGGCTTTATATCAGGTATGGATGTGGTTCTAGAATACCATCTTGGAAGCCCAGACCAGATGCATTCCATGCATTTAAAAAAAGTGGAAGGAAAGTCAAACGACTGCTGACATAATTTAAAGATGAGGTGAGAGGGCCTATTATAGCACAAAGAACATCTTTCAAAAAATGGGTGAAGGGATCCAAATGAAGGAAACAGAAAACAGCATAAGCATTGGCAAGTTAGATGCAAAGCACCTATAAAGGAAGGTTAAGACAAAATTTGAAAAGAGACTTGTGGAAGAAGCAAAAATTTAAAATAAAAATGTTTTCAAGAACATTCAAAGTAAAAAGCCTACAAAGGAGTCAGTTTGACCATTAAATAATCAAGGAGCAAAAGCTGCACTAACGGAGGAAAAGGCCATAGCAGAGAGATTAAATTATTTCTTTGCTTTGGTTTTTACTGAGAAGGATGTGAGGCAGGTATCCATGCCAGAAGTGATATTGAAAGGTGATGATTCAGAGGAAATGACATAAGCTTGACATCAGTGGCAGGAAAAATGATTGAAACTATAATATAAAGAAAACTTTGCTGAACATAGTTTGGCAGGACAAACCCAACGTGGGTTCAGCCAAAGGAAGTCTTGCCTCACTAATTTTCCTAATTTTTTTGATGGTGTGAATAAACATGTGGATATAGGTGAGCCAGCTGATACAATGAAACAAACTTTCAGAAAACATTTGGCAAAGTACCTCATGAGAGATTAATGAGGAAATTAAAAAGTCATGGAATAGAAGACAATGTTCTATTGTGCATTGAGAACTGGTTAAAAGATAGAAAACAGAGTGTACGGCTAAATGGTCAATTTTTTCATTCGAGAAAAGTGACTAGCGGAGTGCCCTAGGAATCTGTGCTGGGACCGCTGATGTTTAACATATTTGTAAAAGACATAGAGATGGGAATAATGAGTGAGATGATCAGCTTTGCTGTTGATACAAAATTATTCAAAGTTGTTCAATCACAAGAGGACCTTGAGAAATTGCAAGAGGGCCATACAATACTGGGAAACTGGGCATTCAACCTGCAGATGGCATGTAATGTGAACAAGTGCAAAGTGATGCACATACTGTCTCGCTACTATTGGTGGCCCGATTGTAACAAGGATGTACGGGCTTATGTGGACTCCTGTCCAAAATGTGCCCAACAGAAACCAGTACCTGGTCGACCTTGGGGCCTCCTCCAACCTCTACCACCCCCTCAGGAACCTTGGACCCATATCTCCACGGACTTTGTGGTGGACCTTCCTGCTTCTTCCGGCAATCATATTATTTGGGTGGTGGTCGACCGATTTTCAAAGATGGCGCATTTTATTCCTCTGCCCAAATTACCATCCGCTCTTGAGTTAGCAAAACTGTTTGCTCTTCATGTGTTCCGTCTTCATGGTCTACCACTCCACATTACATCAGACAGAGGTCCACAGTTTACGGCCAAACACTGGGGTGCGTTGTGTAAAACATTTGGGATACAGTTGGACTTCACCACTGCTTTTCACCCACAAGGGAATGGACAGGCGGAACGCATCAATCGTGGATTGAAGACATTCATCCGCCTGTTTGTGAATGATCGTCAGGATGATTGGTCCTCACTATTGCCCTGGGCCGAATTTTCACACAATTCACACAAGCACTCAGCCACTGGGAATTCTCCCTTCCAGATCATTTATGGGAAGCAGCCCCGACCTCCTCTTCCTTTGCCAGTTTCGATTGCCTCTCCGGCGGCCCACCTTTCCACATCACACCTTCATGAACTTTGGAAGTCTACTAATGCTCAGCTGTCCAGTGTGGCGGCCGCCTCCAAGAGGATGTCGGATAAGCATCGTCGTCCTGCTCCAGTATTTAACACGGGAGACCGTGTTTGGCTGAGTACCTGTCACATATGTCTTCGGGTTCCATCTATGAGACTGGCTCCTAAGTTTATTGGACCTTTCTTGGTCAGCAAACGCTTGGGTCCAGTCACTTATCGTTTGCGGCTTCCAACCAGTCTCCGTATTCATAATTCATTCCATGTCTCCTTGCTTAAACCTGTGATCCGTTCTTCGTTCCATGCTGCTCCCTCGCAACCACCCACAATTGCATCTGAGGATGATCCAATTTATCAAGTACGGGAAGTTCTTGATGTCCGTTGTAACCACAGGCGATGGGAATATTTGATTGCTTGGGAGGGCTTTGGTCCGGAGGAGAACTCATGGGAACCATCCGTAAACATCCTGGATAAGACCTTACTCCAGAACTTCCATTCTTTACACCCCGGTAAGCCTGGTCCTTCTAGAAGAGGGCGTAAGAGGGGGGTACTGTTGCGATCCCGGGCCGAGGGGTTCCTGGCCGGGATCTCCTACCTAACCAGACTGGTCCCTTGACGGAAGCAGCATCGGGGAGAGTGTGGCAGGGCCCGCCCCCTTAAAGGGGCTGAGGCGGGAAAGTCGGGTCGGCCCTGGAGGTGACGTCAGACGCCCGGGGAGATTTAAACCTCTCCCCGGGAAAAGCTCTCTGCCTTTGCAACAAGGTTCCCTGGTGCTGTTGGTGTTTAGCTTGCCTTTGCCTACTTTGACCTGCCTGGACTGGACTCTGCTTGCTTGCCGCCTGCCCTTTGTCTGGAAATAGACTTTGCTTTGCCTGCCACCTGCCCTGAGCTTTGCCTGGAACCAGACTTTGCTTTGCCTGCCGCCTGCCCTGACCTTTGCCTGGAACCGGACTTTGCTTTGCCTGCCCTGACCTTTGCCTGGAACCGGACTTTGCTTTGCCTGCCGCCTGCCCTGACCTTTGCCTGGAACCGGACTTTGCTTTGCCTGCCCTGATCTTTGCCGGGAACTGGACTTCGCCTTGCCTGCCGCCTGCCTCGACCGTTGAGTTACAGCTCCACCTTCCGGGAGGGAATTCATCTGGACATCTCCCCGGTGAGTACCCTCCGGACCAAGGGTCCACAACTGATTGGGTTTGGAACAGTGGCAGCCAAAAAAGAAAATAGAATGCTAGGGATTTTTAGGAAAGTAATGTAGAATAAAACAGAGAATACCATAATTCCTCTGTACTGCTCCATGGTTTGACCACACCTTGAGTACTGTGTGCAGTTCTGGTCACCACATATCAAAAAAGATATAGCAGAATTAGAAAAAGTACAGAGAAGGGTGATGAAAATAATTAAAGGGATGGTATGATTCCCTATGAGGAAAGGCTAAAGAGGTTAGGACTCTTCAGCTTGGAGAAGAGACAACTAAGGGGCGATATGATAGAGGTCTCTAAAATAATGAGTGAATTGGTACTGGTAAATGTGACTCTGTTGTTTACACTGTCAAAAAGGACAAAGACCAGGGGACAAACAATGAAGTTACTAGGTAGGTTATACATGGAAGAAAATACCTTTTTATTCAATGCTTAATTAAACTCTAAGAAAAATGTGGTAAATGCTGTTAGTGTGTCTGGGTTTGAAAAAGGTTTGGACAAGTTTATGGAAGAAAAGTCCATAAACCATTATTAAGGTGGACTTAGGGAAATCCACTGCTTGTCCTTGGGATAAGCAGCATGGAATCTATCAAACTTAGGAATCTGGCCAGGTTCTTGTGACCTGGATTGGCCACTCTTAGAAACAGGTTGCTGAGCTTAATGGGCCTGTGGTCTGACTCAGTGGAAAATCTTATAATCTTATGTTCTTATTCTCATGACTTCAGCTCAGACATTACTTTATATTCTAAATTTGATTTTGATACTTTGATGAACGGAAATTGTTGCTTACGTGTGAAATCATAATATCTTCATCTAAGCAGGCTTCTAATTTTTATAAGCTTCTTAATGCTCTTGTTGATTCAAGATGCTTGTCTACAGAAAACGTTTGTGAAAAAGATATTGCTAGGGGATTGGATTTAAAGTTATGAGGAAAGTTTTGTAAGAATATTACTAAGATCTCATTATCTGCTTCTGTTACTCAATCTCTCTTTTTTGGTTGCACGTGATGGTTGGACTGATAAAGTTGTGAAATTGGCTAATTCACGTGTCAATATTTGTTGTTGTTGTTGTGTTAAAAAAGTTGGGACCTTATCTCATATGCAATTTTTTTTGCTATAATTTATGTGGTTTTTGGAGCAATGCATAGGAATGGGTATGTTTTCTTTTACATATTCATGAAGAACTGAATTATGAGCCAGTAATTTGGAAATCTTTAGCTTTAAAATCTTGTTTATCACTCGCTGGTAAAAAGTTAGTTGATTTTTTAATTGGAGTGGCAATAAAATTGATATTGAACTTATGGAAAGATAATTCAAGGTTGTGATTGAACATCTGGTGGAACTTAGTATGTTTTAATTAGCCACTGTGGAAAGAAAAGGTAATTTGCTTCAAATCAAACAAATATGGGAACCTATGTCATTCTTTTTAACTTCCTAGGAATATTTTTACTTCTTGTCTACATGTTATTTTATTTTATATCATTATTGAATCATATGGCTTGTTGTTTGATATTATTGGTTGGTGTTCTGTTTTTGTTATTTTTAATGATAATAAATAAAAAATCATGAACAAAGATGAAACTCAGACATAATCAAACAATCAAAATTGACCACAATTCACCATTTGCATGTGTAATGGGGCCTACAGGGAATTATGATAGTATTTTATAAACCGTGGTTTATAAAATGCCACACATTTCTGCCCCGAAAATATGCACTTATGTTTCAGTAAATGAGTAAATTTCTAATGCAGCAATTTGTACATATTCTCCATCCATTTTATAAAAATATACTTGTATATTTTACAAATGTAATAATTGTAATAATTTGCATGTAATAACACAGAAATAAATACGGAAAAAGGTATTTTATAAAGTATCTATATATTCTGCTTCTGAAAATACTTGCATGCATAGTTGGAATTACCAGTTCACTGATACCTCTGCAATTCACCCAGTTTACCTAAATCCTCTAACACCACCCTGATACCCCACCAGTTCACCCAGACCTCCATCCCAAACAAAAGACAAATGTGATTTCAATTGTATGAGTCAATTAGCAGTTATAAAAGCATGTTGAGTAACCGCCGCATCAAGCAAGTTACCCCGATGCTTGTTTACCCAGACTGCACAGATCAATGCCTTGTGGGATGTTGTCTGAATGTAAATCCTCTTTTCCACTTTCCCCCCTGCCATTGAAGCAGAGAGCAATGCTGTATATGCATTCAAAGTGAAGTATCAGGCTTAATTGGTTTAGGGTAGTAACCGCCCCAATAAGCAAGCTACCCCCATGCTTATTTGTTTACCCAGACTGTGTAATTCAGTCCTTGTTGGTTGTTGTCTGAATGCAAATCCTCTTTTCCACATTTCCCCTTGCTGTTGAAGCAGAGAGCAATGTTGAAGTTGCATTAACCATGTGAAGGCTTGTTGAGTAAGGGTAGTAATCACCAGGTAGTAGCCACCATTCCAGCAAGCCACCCCCATGGCTCTTCTCTTCTTTCCTATCCACTAGCCTTTATGGATCCACAGTGTTTATCCCATGCCCCTTTGAAATCCTTCACAGTTTTAGTCTTACCACTTCCTCTGGAAGGGCATTCCAGGTATCCACCACAGTGAAGAATTACTTCCTGACATTGGTTCTAAGTCTTCCTCCCTGGAGTTTCTATAGGCATTTCATTCCCCACTACTCTCAATTGGTCGCCCCTCTTACCGCACTCACTAGGAAAGGAGCCAATATCAGAGTGGCCTGCAGAAGTGCTAGATGCCTTTATGAACCTGAAACAAGCCTTTCTCCATGAGCCCTGCCTCTGCCATCCGGACCCCATGCGCCCCTTCATTCTGGAGGTTGATGCCTCCTCCTTTGCAGTCAGGGCAGTCCGGGTGCCAGTTCACCGCTAAGGGAATCTTCCCCTGTCCTATTTTTCCCGTAAGTTCACTTTCATGGAAAAGGGTTTTGGCATCGGAGATAAGGAGCTCCTGGCCATAAAACTGGCTTTTGAGGAATGGTGACAGTGGTTGGAAGGGGCACAATACACCATCACTGCCTATACTGATCATAAGAACTTGGAGCACCTTCGTCATCCCCAGCACCTGAATGCCCACCAGGCCCGCTGATCCCTGTTTTTTAACTGCTTTGATTTTGTAGTGAAGTACAGGCTAGCTGCCAAAAACATCAGGGCTGATGCACTTTCTCAGTCCTTGGAGCCCGTCAGCCCGAAGATAACTCAGACCCTCCCGGCTACATCATAGACCCACACGTATTCTGCTGGCTGTTTCCCAAGCAATCCCTCCAGGAAAGATTGTGGTCCCGACCTGACTCCGACAACAAGTGTTGGTGGGCCCATGACTCCAAAGTAGCCGGTCACCCTGGTTGTGCGCGGACCCTTTCTCTGCTCAAGCAGTACTATTGGTGGCCGTTGATGGACAAGGACGTGAAGGCATATGTGGACTCTTGTACCACCTGTGCTCGACAAAAGCCCTTGGTGGGATGACCTTGGGGGCTATTATCGCCACTGCCAGCCCCCAAGAAACCCTGGACCCACATCTACCGATTTTGTAGTAGATCTCCCCTCTTCTAGTGGCAACCAAGTAATTTGGGTTGTCACTGACTGCTTTTCCAAGATGGCTCATTTCATCGCCCTCCCAGCACTTCCATCCGCTCCAGAGTTGGCATAGCTGTTCACTTCTCATATCTTCCACCTCCATGGACTATCTCATCACATGGTCTTCGACCATGGGGTCCAATTCACTGCTAAATACTGGCAATCCCTTTGTCGCAAGTTAAATATCAAGCTAGATTTTAACATGGCCTACCACCTCCAGGCCAATAGCCAAGCAGAACGGACTAACCATACATTGAATACCTTCCTGAGGGCTTTTGTAAACAAGCAACAGGACAACTGGGCCAACCTCCTTCCATGGGCGGAGTTCTCACACAACTCACACTTAAATGCTGCCACTGGATCATTGCCCTTCCTCATCATGTATGGGAGACAACCGCTCCCCCCCACTTCCTGTACCTTTGTTCTGTCTCTGGCCGCTCAGTTAACAGCACATGAGCTTCAGGAACTATGGTCTCAAATCGAGACTATGATCTGCAGAGCCACCCAGATAGCGAAGACCACTACCAACAGACATCAGCTTCCCACTCCGCAGCTCAAACACAAAGTATGGCTGAGCACCCTCAATATACGACTTCGGGTGCCCTCAACATTGGCCCCTTCCCCATCCTACAACAGATCACTCCAGTAACTTATCAGCTTGGCCTCCCCCCATCATTGAGAATCCACAATGTCTTTCATGTTTCCCTACTGAAGCCAGTAATCCTGTCTTGGCCAAACCGGAGACTGCCTGATCCACAAAGGTTCTCCACTGAGGAAGATGAGATGTACCAGGTGAAGGAAATATTGGATGTCCGTCGTCGAAACAAGAGATGGGATTACTTAATAGCTTGGAAGGGGCATGGCCCGGAAAAGAAATTTTGGGAACCCACGTCCAACATTCTGGACAAAAGACTCCTCAAGAAGTTTCATATCACTCACCTGAAGAAATCCATGGCTGGCCACATTCACCTCCCAAGCCGGCCCGGGCCTTCCATGTGGCCCCCCGAGCCACTGCCATCACCTCCCTCCAGCGCGGTGGGGTGACAATCCTGTATCTGCCGTGCCGCTGGCCTTAGCTGCTGCTAGGCGCTTGCGTGTGGCTCTCCACCAGATTTAAACCGTCCATGGCCCCAGATGCTGACATCACCCTCGGGTCCTACTTAAGGCAGCTCCTGCTGCCCCATCCTTGCCTCAGCAACAGGTCCCGATCTGCTCAGAGCTACTGGTTGCTCCGTTTCTGCTCCATGTGAGCCTGTTCCTGCTCTGTGTGATCCTGTTCCTGCTCCGTGTGGTCCTGCTCCCGCTCCATGAGTCCCTGATCCTCCACCCCTCAGCTTGCTCTTCTAGTTCTTAACTCGGCTTTTCCCTAGATTCTGCATTGTCTGCTGCCTGCCCTGAGCACCTGCCTGCTTATCGTTTTTCTGCTAGCCCCCTGCCCTGACCTCTGACCCATTCCTGGATCCTTCTGCTCACAGCCAGCCCTGACTTCTGGTATGCCCAACCTTGCTTCCACCTTCTGTCTTTAAGCTCATCTTCTTCCAGAGACCTGCTCCTAAGTCCTGCCGGCCCCGATACTCAAGGGCTCAACCTGCAGAGAATAAGGGCTGGTATAGGTGAAGGTCCAGTTGGGTCTCCATCACCTGCATCCGCTTCCCGATTTTGAGGACATGTAGGAAGCCCTTCCATAGGTAGCACCAACCTCGTCTCGGCCCACTCTCTGCATAACATAATGTATGAATATAAAACTATGCACGTGCCAAAATCAGGAGCTATGTATGCATGTAGGACATGAGCACACCCATCTGTAGTAAATGTCTGACCTTACAGTAGATTATTAGATTTAATCAATAATCTTATGATATGAATTCATTAGTTTCAGGAAAACAGATGCAGCATAAGGTAAAATAAGATTTAATACATTATAATTATTTCTTTTGTTTCTTTGTTTTTGTTACAGTTTCAGTTTTATATTGCAAGCACTGTCATGTAAGATATGCAGAATATAAATATTATCTTTAAGCTCAACTTTATACATAAGACTTACACCATTGCCATACTAAGGGCATCATTTATCAAATTGCATTTGGGCCTTATCACAGGTGTAAGAGCCCTAACGCCAGCAGTAACACCATAGTGCATGTGATAAATAATGCATTGCAAAATGTGTATGCAAATTTGAAAAATTTATTCAAGTGGGAGGAGTTTATGAACATGAGAGTTGCTTAACACTGCGTGCAATAACGTGACGCACGCTATTGCAGGATTTAATGCTGGAAATAATTTCATCTTTTTTCCCAGTGTTATACCTGCAATAGCTGTGCGTTACAGCTGAAACATGATTTATCACAAATCCCATTTCAGAATGGGAAGGGGAGGGAGAGAGAGAGAGAGAGAGAGAGATACTCTAGGGAGGAACACATATAAGTCAAAATGTTATACCACTTTAAGAGGGGGCATTATGACCTTGGGGTGAAGTTTTGATGGTAGGCTAGGTTTTGGGGTCAGTTTTACATGCACATTCAGAGGTATGAACAGAACAGTAGACATCAGTGAAGATTTTATATGATTTTGAGTGATGAAAGGTACACAAAGATGAGATTTGTACAATGTACTCTTGACCTAGCTTGATATCAGCTAGGTAGAGAGTGCATCACGCTAGGTCAAGAATACATTGTTGAAATCTCATCTTTGTGTACCTTTCATCACTGAAAATCACATAAAATCTTCACTGATGTCTAATGTGCGCTCTATCTCTCTCTCCCCCGCCCCTTTTTTTTATCGTGGACAATATTTTTGCAAAATTTATAGCAAATTGATAAATCTAGGCCTGAATTAGCCTAGCTGAAAGGTAATTCAGTGTTCTCACTCTCTGTAATACTGCACAAGTCCAGAAATTTGCCTCAACACTAAGACTTAATCCAATGAAGCCCCTTTGGTGGATGACAGATAAAATCCAAAAAGTCTCATAGATGTCTCCATGAGATATGATGGAAGAAAAAGGATAAGATTCACTAATTGGACAAAAGTCTTTCAAGGAGTGTTGGCAAGAATAGTTGCTTCTCGGTTAGGGAGCAGACTGTATTGAGTGCCTGAAACTCAGTTTATTTTGCATGTTTACTACAGCTGTTAAAATTCTGTTAACAAAGCTCCCTTGGCAGAGTTGGGAAATTCATAGAAAAAGGTATGGGAAAAAGCCCTTAGCAAAGGCTCTTTCAGATAGTATCCCCAGGATAATGATTGACATCCAAGTCATCTGGGTAGCTCAGAATCTCTTATGAATATTCAGTCCCATAAGGTTCGAATGGTGATCCAGATTAGATATTACCACCTCCTATAGATACAGGATTAGTTGGGATGCAGATGTCATCTGGGTCCTGATGCATAGGAATATTCTCATACATTCAATAGAGTTTATCAGCAAAACATGTGCTAGAACACTACCCATTTCATAGCTGGTCTCAGACTGGATACAAAGTTTTACCAAGGACATGTTCTCAGTTTTGGTCCAAGGTTCTTCTCCCATTTGGGAGGTGATGACAACTATCTGCTATGAAGAAACAAACACAGACTTTTCTCCTCTGTGTGAAAATCAGTCTCTTATAAAGTTGCCAAAAGCATCACATAGATGCAAATCTCCATGTCTGTATTGCTTTAGGGCTGCATCTTTTTACTCAGACTGGGTGCATAGCAGTAAGCCTCAAGTTCATGATGCACATCCAGTTTAGGGTCAATGGCGTTTACCCTACACACCTGATTTTAAAAACCACCCACATGTGCACAAAAGTCCTGATGCATAAATATCTCACTTTGGACAGAAAAGGAATGGGATGGGGTGTGATTTGGGTGGGGCATGGGCATTCTGGGGGCAGCCAAGAGATGTGTGCTCAAGTACCTACATCCCTGGAAACATGCTCAGGTCCAGTTCTGCATAACTTTGCTTCTGCTATTGCATCTGATGAAGTGTACTCTGTCCTTGAAAGCTTATGCCTCAATAAATTGGTTATTCTGTAAGGTTCCACCCACCCCTTGTCATTTTTGCTATACTAGACTAACACGGCTATTTCTCTGAAGATTATGGAGGAGGCATGGGTTGTTCAGGACCTGGAGCATCAGGACTGGGATGACACATCAGACATCAGAACTGGAACGGAACATCAGGACTGGAATGGAACATTAGGACTGGAACATTAGGACTGGAACAGAGCATATAAGAAGATCCATGGATGAAGATCAGAGATGCCAGGCAGGAGCTGGAGATGAGGAATCCTTGGGAGGTCTAAGCCCCTTGCTGAAGCAAAGACTGAATGAGTGAGGGCCCTTTTGTAGGGCTTCACGAACAATGCCCAGGGAGGAGTCGCCAGGGGGCCACACCTTAGAAGGAGCAGGAAGAGAAAGTCTGCAGGCCCCTGGACAGCGGCCCCACAGACGCTGAAGCAGGGAGGAGCTGGAGCTGGGCCGTGCAGGCCCCAACATGGGAGGCGGAGCAAGGCAGCATCCCTGCTGCTGTGGAGAAGGCCTCCAGGCCTGTGGAGGGGTGGCATGGGTGGCGGCCCGAGCCACGAAGAGGACGCCGAAGTCCACGGCTCCAGCTGCTGTGAAGAGGGCAAGATAGGGGTCTGGAGGCAGCTCCTACTGCATGAAAAAAGCCCAGGATGGCACGATGGTGGCCCAGCCGTGGAGGTAAGAGCCTGCTCATGGCCCTGCCATGAGTAGGATCGCAACAGCACCCCCCCCCCCAAAGGAGGTCCCCTCCCTCCTTCGGGATGTCTAAGAACAGGCAACTGGTGTAAGGATGGTGCAGCCGCCTCCTTCTGGTCATGGAAGAGAACAGTAGAACAAAAACAAAGGAGACAGAAATGATGAGGAAACATAGGAATGCAGGAATAACAGAGGGAGAAAGAAACAAATAAGAGAGCAGGCAATGGAACAAGAAACAAGACAGTGGAACACAAAACAGAACAATGGAGCTCGGAACAAGACAGTGGAGCAAAAGACAAAGAACAGCAGTGGAGCAAGGAACAAGAAAAGCAGCAGAGCAAAGAACAAGAAAAGCAGCAGAGCCAGGAAGAAGAAAAGCAGTGGAGCAAGGAAGAAGAAAAGCAGCGGAGCAAGGAACAAGAGAACAGCGGAGCAAAGGAACTGCAGAACAAGAAAGAACAGCAGAACAAGAAATGGAGGAACAAAACAAGGAACAGAACAGCGGAGCACAAGGAACAAGACAGCAGAACAAAGGGAACAGCGGAGAGCAAAGAACAGCGGAGTAAGGGAAGAACAGAACAAGGAACGGGAGAGCAAAGAACAGGGCAAAAGAACAGCAGAAAAACAGGAAAGGACAAAACAGCAGAGGAAACAAGAACAACAAAACAACAAGAACAGAACAATGGAAGGAACAAAGAACAAACGAAGAACAACAAAGGAACAAATGGAACAAGGAACAGATGGAACAAGGTACAAATGGAACAAAGAAGAAACAAACGGAGAACGAGGAACAACACAAGGAACAAAGAAACAGCATAAGGAAGAAAGAAACAACACAAGGAAGACATGGGAGGGAATCCAGGATGGGATCAGGCTGAAGCAGCAATCATCAGGTGGGGTGTAGGCACCTCTTGCAGGTCATGGGACCCCAACCTGGAATTGTTGTGGGAATAAAAAAAGTCTGGATGCAGGCACCTCCTGCGGGTCATGGAATCCAGACAGCTGATTCCTCCAGCAGGTCGTATGAGAGAAGTCCCAAATAAAATTCTGGGGTCCAGAACAGAACCCGGGACAAAGATAGTCCCAATGGGCACAAGGCTTTGGCAATTATGTTGCACTGTGATGGGACAGAGTGCAACTGGGAGCTCTCCAGCATGGGATGAGGAGAGTGTGTGCCCTTGCGGTGAAACCAGTCCAAGTCTGGGAGGCTAGAACAGGCAAGGAAAGTCCTTGAAGGAGCAGGCATGAAGACTTGGAACAGACAAGGAAAGTCCTTGAAGACTTGGAGCAGATATGAAGACTTGGAACAGACATGGAAAGTCCTTGAAGACTTGGAGTAGACGTGAGGACTTGGAGTAGATGAGGAAAGTCCTAAAAGACTTGGAGTAGAAGAAGAAGAAGAAGAAATTCCTTGAAGACTTGGAGTAGATGTAAAGATTTGGAACAGACGTGGAAAGTCCTAGAAGACTTGGAGTAGATGATGAAAGTCCTTGAAGACTTGGAGTAGATGAGGAGAGTCCTTGAAGACTTGGAGTAAATGAGGAAAGTCCTTGAAGACTTGGAGTAGACGTGAAGACTTGGAGTAGATGAGGAAAATCCTAGAAGACGGAGTAGACGAGGAAAGACCTTGAAGACTTGGAGCAGATGAGGAAAGTCCATGAAGACTTGGAGTAGATGAGGAAAGTCCTTGAAGATTTGGGGTAGACGTGAAAAGTCCTTAAAGACTTGCTATAGGCTGCCAGCAGAACTGTTGTCTTCAAGGACTCTCCTCATCTACTCCAAGTCTTCTAGAACTTTCCACATCTGTTCCAGGTTTGTGTTAGAAATTGCAGAGAATGCAATTAAACTCCATTTGTCTATAGCACACAGCTCTCTCTCAGATTGCATGAACTCTCCTTGCAGTTTCTAACACACAGCTTTCTTTGCCTTAAACTCCATTTGCATTCTCTGCAATTTCTAACACAACCCTGCTTCAGATTTCCAGCACAGCAGCTCTCGGTGTAGCTTCCAGGCACACAGATCTCGCTCTCAGTCTCTGGCACACAGCTCTCCCTGCCTGAGGCTCCAGGGAGCTCTCTCAGCAGTCTCCACATAGATTCTGAAAAATCCTCAGAAGAGATCTTTACTCCTATGAAGTCTCTCAAGAAATAGTTTGTATCTACTTTAACAACCCTTCTTATCACCAAGAAACCTTTTAAAAACACCTTGAGTAAGGAACACAGCTTTCAAAAGAATTTGTAGTGTGTTCAAAGCATTCTTTAAAGGCAAATTACTTCTTAAATCTTTCTGTGCTTTGCCTCAGCTTGATGTTATTATGCAGACCTAATCACCCAGCTGCCTTGCATAGCATTGTCTATGGGATGGCAAAGAGTTTTCTTTTTTTTTTCTCTCCGAGAGCTAGAAAATGAAACCAATAAGAAAACTCCACTTGCACAGTTCAAAATCACACCAAACTTTCAGGTTAGCTTCTAAATAAATGCAACAGTAGTCCTGTGTCTTTTTGTGACCATATTAGCTATTTTAACATTTTTACAGCTAATTATATTTTTTAATTCCATAACATCTTTTCACCACACCAAGGGTTAAATCCATATTTATATGATCTCACCTGGTGACCACTACCACCAAACCCCAGTTTCTGAAAGATTTTAATCACCTTTTAAACTTTAATTTTCCTACATGCAATGTGTAGGCAGCCTCTTGCTGACATCACTGCCCCAAGTCTATGAGAACCTCTTGGCCTGCCCTGTAATCATGCCAGGGCTTTGATTACAGCCCTGTCTACTGGCTTAAACTGGCAAAGGCAACGTTCCCAGTGCTGCTACTGTAGTGTGGCACCAACTGCCCCGAGTGGCATTTATCTATTTTAGAAAAACTCATTGCAGCACTTCTGGGCTCTCTCTATGTGGCTGCCAGGATCACCCCAAGGCTCCTGTGGCCTCAGCAACAATCAGGCATGTATTTATTTTAATTTTATTTACCCCATTTTCAAAATATCCAAGCCTAGAGCCGAAAGTCTCAATTTAAATCAAAACTCCCAAGAGGAGCTTAGGCCTCCATGTAGAGGAGGGGGAGGGCCATGAAATCCTGGGCTGATTCTGCGTCGGAATGCTCGCTCTATCACCATGGTAATGGCAGCAGGGTGAGTCTTTGCTCCCCCTGGTATTTGCATACATGTCACTGACATACATATATGTTAATTTTACATATGCAAATCCCATTTATCTCTTTGAAAATGGGGTTTGCATTTGAAAAAAAATAAATAAAAATTTGATCTAATAAACCTTTAACTGCTAACACTAGCTTTACTTCAGCACACGAGCCTAACTAATTGGACATATTTAAGCCATTCAAAGGAAATATTAGTGCTGAATAATTACTCCACTTGAGTGAGGTGACAAACCTACTGAAACTGAAAACTGTTCAGAAGCATATATTTTATTATTACACCTCTTTTCGCCGTGTTGGAAACAACATCATTTTTCAGGTTTACGAGCCTTTCATTACTTATCTTAAAGTGCATTCAATAATAAACAGTTCTAGAAACAACTTTAACTTCAATCGTCTAGGAGACACCAGCAAACTGGCTAATGCCGGCATTTATTAATTTACAGAGTGGAAAATGGATAGCTGTGTAGCACAAACTTGCTGGTTCAGTGATGTTATGCCTCTTTTTTATTGATGAGAATAAAGTGAAAGAATGTTTAAGCATATGCTAACCTATAAACTCAAACTAAGTTGTGCAGGAAGAGATTACCATCAACTTGAAGTCCAGTGAGAGAAAAGATCATGAATATTACACCTTTCAATTTGTTATAATTTTGTCACATTTGAGAAAAATACCAAGATTAATGGAAGACGCTGCTTATTGTAAGTGTGATAAAAAAAAGAAATGTGACCGACTAACTAAAGTAGGAGTCTGGTAGCCAACAGAACCCCTTTATGCACAAGTTATTTTGTGGAAATAGTCAACTATAGGTTGATTCAGCCTATTCTACAGTTTTGATATTTGCTTTTAATGTTCTTTGGTATGCTGGGTTGCCATTCTACTTCCTTATTATATTCTGTGGAATCCGTAGATAAATTTCTCCAGACATTCTCTGTTTTGGTTGGTAGTGTTTTAATGGCACTAATCTTCTTGCTTGGGTTTCTGTATAAATGTGTTATTTTGACATTTCATTTCTGTTTTCTTCCTATCTACTCTGCTTTTGTGCTTCTGTTATTTTCTTTTCTTTTCTTTTTTTAATTTTCAAACAAACATGATAGCAATATACGCATATCAAGAGATTGGGATTAAGGTATACAAGAAAAAATACAGGAACATCAAATTCCCACAGGTATATCCATTAAAATTACGCGGAACAAACATGAAATAAGTTCACAAAACCAAATCATCCCTTTATAAGGAAATAAGGAGGAAGAATCCTTATAACATTGGGAGTAATTAAGGAAAACACTTTTTCATAAAAAGAAAAAGAGAGGCACAGCAATGAAATACTATCTTAAATCCCAAAACAGGAATTAGTTAGAGCTTTGTTTAGTCAAGGAATGCATATCTAAAAATATTCTTAACTGAGATCAAAAAAAATATATCTCACATCATTTAATCTAAGAATACATTTACAGGGATAACGTATGGTGATCTGCACACCTATACCCCTGGCCTCCTGACACATTGCCAAGAAAAGTTTCCATCTTTGCTGGGTCATTCTAGTCAAGTCTGGAAACATCCATAGCTTAAATCCCAAATACTTTTTTTCTCTATTTCTTAGAGTTTCAAGATCATATCTCTTTCTGATACCAATGAAAAACTTATTAACAACATCCCACAATAGTCAATCTGTTCTTCTGTTAAGTTTCCAATTCCTAAATTTGGAGGCTGATCGCATTGTCCATCCTTTCACTGTTTTTATAAAATATATTTTTATTATAGATGGTATTAAATCTTTTGAAAGCTGCAAAGTTTCCAGAAGATATTTCTTGAATTGCTCTAATGGGGAAATTAGAGCAATATGAGTAAAGTTTAAAACTCTTAAGTTTTTAGCTCTCAGTTCATTTTCTAAGTTTTCAATTTTTCTAGAATTTATCAGTTCTCCTTGTATTAAGGTGTTTTGTGTGGTTTGCATCTGTGCTACTTGTTTTTCTAGTACTTGTATCTTGCTTGACTGAGATGTTATTAAAGGTTCAATTTGACAAACTCTCTGTTGTGTGTCCATCATTATCCTTGATAAATTCCCTATAGCAGATTCCAGGGAGGTGAGAGTCTTCCATACTAATTCTAAAGTCACATTTTGAGGGTTTATCTCAGTTATAGAAGAAGAAATAGCTCTTACCAATCCTTCTTGTCGCTTTCCTTCCCCTTTTCTGGGCCAGCCGACAGTCCTTCTCCCCCTTGATGTATCAATGCTGCAGGGTTCCATTCAAGATCTCCTCCTGCGCTCATTTCCAGCCGCAGCTGGTCTATGTGCTGCGTTGAACTTTTACCCCCTGCAGCAATAGCGAGCTGGTCTGCCTCTGCAGGTTCCCTCCCGAGGGTCAAAAAAATCACTTGGCAACTATATGATATTGTTATTAAAATAATATAAAGCTTGTGTCTGGGACAGACATAGAGTTGGTACCCCTATGGATAATCACCAGTAATAGAACAGAAGTATTGTGATATTTTTACATATTGTCCTATGATGTTAGGAGGTTCAATGTGTGACCAAGTCCCAATTCAAGCTTTTAATAAGCTGACTTCTTGATCTGTTTGAGGTAAGCCTCTAATAAGAAGTCATAATATCTAATTCTAATATTTATGATTTAGGATGTCTTTTAATCAGTCAGATAAACTGAGTGAACACTTAACTAGAGTCATTCAATATGTTGATAGATCAGAAGTAATACACAGGGGAATAGGCAGCAGCCTTTTATAAAATGATGAAAACCAACTCTACTTTGCGGTGCTTAGGCACTGAAAAACATTTGGGAGTCTGAACTGGCATTGGATTTTGAGGACTCACAATGGTCTATATTCTGGATAAACTCATTAAGGATTTCTCAATCTATTTCACAATCCTATATCCATCTAACAAAATCATTTAGAAAAAAAATCTTTAATTTCTGAATATATGATTAAAATAAAAGAAAAACTATCTCAATGGAAACTCTCGATGAACCTCAATAAAACTGAAATAATATGATTTAGCTGCAACCTACAAAATACTATACCCCCAGTGTTAGATGTTGGAAGTTGCCAAATAATCCCTACAACCCAATTGAGAGATCTAGTGGTCCAAATCGATGGAAATTAAACAATGAAATCCCACATAAGCATTAGATCTGGTTTCCACAAGTTGTGGATTTTGAGCCGATTGAAACCTCTACTAACTAAGCCCAACAGATTTCAGAAAAGTTTAACAATCTCTCATTTTCTCAAACCTGGATTACTTCTAGGTCTTCTGACTAGTCACTTAAAACCCCTGCAACTACTGAAAAATGCCGCAGCTAGACTATTGTCTGCAGCAAGGAAATTTGACCACATCACCCCAACACTGACTCTGCATTGGCTTCCTGTACCATCTAGAAATCATAAACTTCTGACAATAATATTCAATAACATCAACCTGAATAACAATGATCTGCTAGGAATAACTTTTAAACCTCACAACCCACTGTGATCTCTCAGATCATAGACAAAGGCCTCCTAGAAATCCTGAACTTAAGAGGCTCTCATCCAATGCTAACTAGAGATAGAGTGATTTCTATTGCTGGCCCAAAACTTTAGAATTCTATGCCAGAAGAACTTCAAACATTAACAGATAAAAAGAAATTCAAAAGCAACTTAAAAACTTGGCTATTCAAAAATGCCTTCTGCTTGACAGAAGCACTCAGGTTCCCATGACTCAGATAATCTAACTAAATCTTAAACAATAACCCCCCCCCTCGCAAACCCCTATAACCTAGCTCTGTTTTCATGTTAGATGTCTACCATTGCATTAATTCCATTTCTGTGGATGTTTGTCCACCTTGTAACATTATATTTATGGATGTTTTACCTATAAACCATCATGAGCTAGTGATTCTCACATGGAATGATGGTATATAAAACATTTAAATAAATAAATCCCTCTATTTTATAGCTCCTACAGCAGTATGGACCCGTCAAACTGAAGAAAATAGTTAAAGAAAGTTCTGACTTGTTCTGGTCTTGTAAACAAACTAGAGCCACTCTCTCTCTCACCTTTTATTCTACTGTGCAAATGTTTATGACTTCTGGTCATCTGTCTAGGGCTACCTCTATGATATCCTGTCTATATCCGAAAATATTCCCTTTCCTTTGTAATATGTAAATGTCTCAACCCCTTTCAAAATAGGAAATTGTTCTATTTGAGTTTCTGATCTCTGTAGCAGTACATCTGCTGATGACAAACTGGATAGGTAACTTTCTTTATGTTTTAATATGTCGTGGAATACAGTTTATCAAACAATATGAAGCAACTACCTCTCCTGAATTATTCACAAACAAAGGAGAGAGGAGATTCTACTCACTCAATGAATCTAACAAACAAACTGTCGACAAACTTATTATCCAACAATTAATTACCCAACAAATGACAATATCATCAAGATTATTGCTCTAGTATTGTAATCTGCAGCCTCTCGCCACGCAATGGGCCGCAGGCTGTTGTCAGCTTACAGAGCTTCTTTTTTATAATCATTTACTGTCATTTGTCCACCCACCAAATTGTACTGTGTGTACTCAATCTTTTGCAGGTAGTGTTCTACCGTTTTTTGCTAATAGCAGATTTCAGCTTCGATCACTTACTAACTGCGAGTCTAAGGGTGTGATTTATGGGTTATAGTGCCCATGCCCCCGTTTATATATTGGCAAAACCAAACGTTGTTTAAAGACCCGCATGATTGAGCACAGGAGTGCCATTACACGCGGCAAGGTTGAAGCGCCGGTAGTACAACACTGCCTTTCACATTTGCATACGTTTGAGGTTTTAAGATTTGCCGTGATAGAAAAACCTCTGCCTAAGAGCCGCGGAGGTGATTTTGATGGTTACCTACTTCAAAGAGAGCAAAAATGGATCTACTACTTTAACACGGTAGATCCAAATGGATTAAACAAAGACATTGACTGGTCAGTGTTTTGAAAAACCGCGGCGTTTCAAGAGTACAGAATTGTGGGAATTGGAGTTCATTTGGTTTAGATGATCCGGATTTCCGGTTGTCAGAATAAGTGGGATGTGCTTAAATTCAGAGTGAATATGGCTGTAGAGATCAACTGGGACGCTGAGGCGCCATTTTTGAATCCCCAGTGAGACCTGTAAGCTTGGTCCGGGTAAGTGGAGTATACCTCCTGACTCTTAAATAGTGGATTATAGTTTACACTAGGATTTTTCTTTATAAGAAGGGGTGTGTGGTCTGCTTTGAGTGGTTTTAATTTATGGTTTTTAACTTTCAGGGTACACGGAATATTTTGGCCTGATTCGAGATATTATAATTCCCCTGATGAAGACTGATACTTCAGTCGAAACATGTTGGGACGGTCAAATTGAACAGCAAAGCATTGTAGCTGCTCGATGAAAAATTTACGGCTAAGTATTCAATTTTTTTGAACTTGACTTTGAAAGAACGTTCTGTTCTGTATAAGGTTGAATAATTGAAAAGATTGACATGGTTATAGAACCGTTTTTTTGAATAAAGGTATTTGGTGGGTGGACAAATGACAGTAAATGATTATAAAAAAGAAGCTCTGTAAGCTGACAACAGCCTGCGGCCCATTGCGTGGCGAGAGGCTGCAGATTACAATACTAGAGCAATAATCTTGATGATATTGTCATTTGTTGGGTAATTAATTGTTGGATAATAAGTTTGTCGACAGTTTGTTTGTTAGATTCATTGAGTGAGTAGTATCTCCTCTCTCCTTTGTTTGTGGAATACAGTTTTACAGTTTTGTAAATGTGAGGTCGCTGCCACTGAAAGGACTGGACAAATGGCTCTTTTGGTCTCAGATGGTTTGGGCACCAATGTTTCACTATGTATCTCAAGCTACCATATTCTCTGTACTCTTGATGCAAGCTTTATTGTTGTTCAGTTTGTTTAATGTTTAATAAACATAAGAACACGTACATAAAAAAGAAGTAATACACAGGGAGGATAACTTTCAAACAAATGGACACAATGGCAGATATATATATATATATATATATATATATATATATGTGTATATGGCAATGAGCAAATATAAGCAAGTACTTTATAACCCATGCACATGATATACAATATGTACATTTAATAAAATATGCATCTTCCTACCCCACAACATATGCGCAAGGTAAGCTTAGGCATGAATATATGCAATGCATTGAAACCATGTAAATCAATGTATTATAAATGTGCATACTTTTCCTACCCACTTTAAAAATGTATGCACATATATTTTACATGCAAAAGTAATGTAGAATTTACTTGTGTAAATCCTGAGTTTAAATGTATAAGTCAGCCAATTTTAAAACACGCATGCATAAATGAAATTAACCAGTTTACGAATTAGTCCACTAGTTCACCCAGTCTTTCCTCAGGTGATTGAGACTTTCCTGGTTCTTCAGCCTGAACTCTGTTCAGTTGACTCAGACCTCCCACCCAGTCAGTACTGCACAATAAGTATGTTTAATATAACTTAGGCCAGGATATAACAGGTGTAAAAGTGTGCAAGTAGGTTGGCAAATGTATGCGCACACGTTTCTTTTAAAATAGAAACTTATGTGAGTGTTGGCCTCACCCTGGAATGCCCCAGACACTCCCTTTTTATGTATATATAAATGCATATATACATACATTTTTATGTATGTATGTATATATGCATGCAAAAGTGAAAATACGCATGACGTTTTGACTTTTTTTAAAATATGGAATACGTAAGTTGAGGCTACTTTCTTATGTACAGCATATGCTAATTTTTACACATAAAGTTTGAAAATTCATTTCCAATGGACATTGTCTCTTTAAAAAATATTAAAATATTTAAAAGAATCATAAACTACAAAATCAGTGTACTCTGTTCTTCTTTTTTTAGTGCAATATCTTGATACCTTAAGTTTTTTCTTCACTAATGCCTCCTAAGTTGCACTGCTCTTCTGCCACATCTGGATGTTAGCCTGAAAAAAAAATATCACCAAAGTATACTTACGGTATTTGATAATTTATCTAAGGAGCGTGCATTTCATAAAGGAAAAATGATGAATAAAGCCATGATTATATTCACATACAATCTGCCTGTAATTTATAGCCAATTTATCAATGACCATGCAGCTGTACTCCCTGTACTTAAGGAAAAAAAAAGCCCACTTAATGTGTACATAGTCTTTTGAAAGTGCATCAGCTTAGCAGGGGAATGGAAGCCACTAGATTAATTAGAAAGGTATACTGTAGTGCATGTAATGGTAGAAGGATGTTTGCATTTTAGTCCAACACATCATTAAGGATACAATTGTTATTTAATGTGGCACAATCATCTTTCTGATCTTCACAAAATCCACTTAAGTAATTACCTTCTTAGCTCATTGGCTCTTCAAGCAGACTGGTTATGAATGTGTTACATCTAATAAAATGCATACCCCACTTTTCACAAATCTGCCTCTCCACATTTTCTCCTTTGTGAACTAAAATGCCTTGGTACAGTACAGCTCCATCATTTGAAAGAGGTAAAATCAAAAGAAACTGGGCTTTTTTTTTAGCTTTTGAAGAAAACATACCGAACTGGGAAAATGTACTCATCCATTTATTTATATAGTATGTATGTATACATATATTTATTATTTATTTATTTATTTAACATTTTTATATACCGGGCTTCATGCAGGATTGCATATCAGCTCGGTTTACATTATAACTGAACAAGACATGCATGTAGAATGCAAGTTACATAGAACAGGGACTTAAAAACTTGGAACAGAATACATGGGTAAAATAACTTAAAACATAAAGGAAGAATGGGAAACTTAAAATTATCTTTGAATGTGAAGTGTTATGTTTCGGGCTTGATTGAGAGTCTTTGGATGGATTATTTGCCGGTGTGTGGAAGTTGATGTGATTTATTATCATGATTTGAACGCTTGCTCGAAAAGCCAGGTTTTAAGTCTTTTTTTGAAATTGATTGGGCAATGTTCTGTCCGGAGAGAAGAAGGTAGCGAGTTCCAGAAGGATGGACCTGCTGAGGACAAGGCTCGTTTGCTAAGCGAAGTTTTTACGTGTGTTGTTTGGAGAGTGTTTTTATAAGCTGATCTCGTTGGTCTGGATGGTAGATGAAGTAGAAGAGGAAAGTTGAGTTCAAGCGGACTGCCCTTGTATATGGTTTTTTGAATGATAGTTAATGTCTTGTAAAGTATTCTGTACTTAATTGGGAGCCAATGTAGGTCCCTCAAAATAGGGGTGATATGATCTCTCCTGTTGGTCTTGGTTAGTATCCTGGCTGCGGCGTTCTGCAGCATTTGAAGGGGTTTAAGGGTGTTAGCTGGAATGCCGATTAGCATTTATATATATATAAATATGCCCAAAGATAAATCACATTAAATTGATGGATGATGATGTCATTTCTGTTAATGCATGCAGATTCATTAGTCACTTTTCGTGACTTGCTCTTAATGAATATTTGTGTTATATATATTTTTGGCAGCGGTAGAAAAAGCATGAATGAAATATTGATTTGGAAATTAGATGCATCGAAGATGGAGAAGTAAATAGGAAAAAAAAGATCAGAAAAGAAATAAAGAGAAAAAACTGCAAAAAGCAAAGAACAATAAGAACATAAGGGAAAGCGAAGAAACTTATCCAAAGAATGTACAGTAAAGATGAATTTGGGAAATGAAGGATGAAGAGAAAAAACAGAAAGGAAGGAGGATGAGTTTACTTAAATTTTACATCTTATCTTTCCAACTACTTCCCCTCATTATACTCGCTGAGCAGGTTGAATTCTGTTATATCACATACACTTAAAATGTGGCATACTGGAGATCACCTGATGTGGAGAGCTGGGGCAGCTGTGTCCGAGCTAGCTCTGGGTGCCGCGTCCCTAAATCCCCGGAACTCTGTTTGCCTCAGAGTCTTGGAAAACATCTAGCAGACATTTCCTATGTCTATTACTTCGTACATGCAGAAATCGCCCGCTCCTATGCCTCCTAAAACTGTGAGAAAAGACAACCATGCACTCTGGAAGGCAAGATGGCAGCGGCTTCTGGAATAGAGACCGAGAAATTAGTGCATCCGTCAACAGTGGAGATTCGAGAAGCGGTGAACATGGCTCTAGAAGGAAAATTGACCGGTATCTCCTCTCAAATAGCCGCATTGCAAGCCACCCGTTCGGAATTTCTACCGCGTATTGATCAAGTCAAAGGGCAAACATTGATGTTGGAAGATGATGTTACTACCCTCATGAGATAAATCTCGGAGATGGAGAAAGTTATAAAAGAACACACAGACAAAATCGACCTAGAAAATAGGTCGTGTCAATCTAATCTCCGACTAGTCGGCCTTTCAGAGGCAGTAGAAGAAGTATCACTCAAGACCTCCTACTTGAATGGCTTCCAGAGGCCCTAAATTTACCAGACTTGTGCAGGACATTGGAGATCGAGCGAGCACACCAGCTGGGCCCATGAACAGCATATACCCTTCAAAGGCTGCGGACCATGACTTTTAAGATCCTCAACTTCATCCACAAGCAGCGAATCTTACAGGCGGCGAGGAAAGCATCTGACCAGCTTCAAGGGGCCTCTGTTCACTTGGCTCCAGATTATTCCCTGAGAGTTTCTACAATGAGATGGGCCTACTCGGCAGTTTGTGGTGAGATGGTGCAAAAGCATATTCGTTTCTCATTACTGTTTCCCACTAAGCTTCGAGTGCTCTAAGAGGGAAAATGGGCTATGTATGAATCTCCAGAGGTTGAAAAAAAAATGGCTTGAGGAACATAGCAGGGGGTGAGGGGATGTGGAACCCAGTCATATTGAGACATGATCTCCGATGATGACTCCTTGAGTTTTTGGGCTTTTTGGGGGTTTGGGGGAGGGGAGGGGTTCAAGGTTTGTGTGGGATCAGGACGTTGGGTCTGTTATTTCTAGATTGTATGGTATCACATAAGTTTGTACCTTTTCTAGTTACCTCTCTACTAAATTTATTTGTCACTGCAAACCTATATTTCTTCTCTTTTTACAGGTTGCTGGGCTGGGAGCTCTTCATGCTTACTGTGGCAATTTCCTCTTAATCATTTCAACTTTTTTCTTGGGTATTGGGGGGTAAACATAGATTTCTTTATCCTGGAATGTTGATGGTCTCAGCTCCCCATAAAAAGGAAAAAAAGTATTTCAAGCCCTCAGGTGGTTTAAGGCTAGTGTAGCTGGCATACAAAAAACACATCTGAATACTGTAGAGAGCATGAAATTATATAGGGAGTGGGTTTCAGCATGTTTTTTTCTCTCCTGTGAAGGAGAAAGGGTGGGGTGGCATTATTGGTTTATTTATTTATTTATTTATTTATTTAAAAATTTTTATATACCGACATTCATCCAGGATATCACATCGGTTCACAGTGTAACGCAAATATACGCCATGCATGGCGCTTTATATGGAACAGATAAAACATGTTAACAAGGGAATAACGGGATAAGAGAACATGGGATAAATTGCATTAAATATTAAACAAGAATTGCAATTATATACATATGTACAATGTTGAGAGAACTGAGAGAAAAGGGATTTGGGAATATTAGGGGGGGAGGGGGGAGTGGAGCGCAGAGGGGGGAGAAGAGGGGAGAAGGGGGCGGAAAGAAGAAGGATGGGGCAAAAGCGGGGTACCGAAAGGGGGGCCGTGGAAAGGCAGAGTGGAGATTAGGTGTATGCTTTGGCAAATAGCCAGGTCTTAAGCTTCCGCTTGAAGGATTTCAGGCATTCCTCTTGCCGTAGTTCAACTGGCATTGTGTTCCAAAGGGTCGGCCCGGCGATGGATAGTGCACGGGCTCTTGTGGAGGTTAGTTTGTGGAGTTTGGGAGAGGGGATAGGCATGGTTGCGAGATGTGCATGTCTGGTAGGTTTATTGGACTGGTGTAAGCGGAAGGATTCATTGAACCAGTTCATTTCAGGATTGTATAAAGCCTTGTGGATGAGAGAGAGTGCCTTATATTGTATACGGGATGCTATTGGGAGCCAATGTAGATCTTTTAGAACAGGTGTAATATGGTCATGTTTGCGTAGGTTGGTCAGGATTCGGGCTGTTGTGTTTTGCAGAATTTGAATGGGATGAATGGCGTTGTTAGGAAGGCCGAGGAGCAGGGAGTTGCAGTAGTCTGTTTTGGCAAAGATAGTGGTTTGAAGCACTGTCCGGAAATCAGGGGCATGCAGTAAGGGTTTAAGTTTTTTCAGTGTATGGAGTTTAAAGAAACCATCTTTAAGTATATTGTTGATAAATTTCTTCAGGGTAAAGTGCCCGTCGAGGATGATTCCCAGATCACGGACTTGTTGGGCAAATTTGAACTGTGATAGAGGGGGGAGGATCGAGTGGTTGGGGGGTGAGATGAGCATGATTTCAGTTTTAGTTGTGTTAAGGGCTAGGTGGATGGAAGAGAGGAGATTGTTTATGGATTGGAGGGTATCATTCCAGAAATCCATGGTTTTCGAAAGGGAGTCAGTGATGGGTATGAGCAGCTGAACATCATCAGCGTATATGTAATGGGGGAGATTTAGGCTAGAAAGGAAGTAGCAGAGGGGAAGGATGTAAATATTGAAGAGGGTAGAGGAGAGGGATGATCCCTGAGGGACACCTTGATTAAGGGGGATGGCATTGGATACGTGATTGCCTAGCTGAATTTTGTAGTCTCTGTTGCTGAGGTAGGATGTGAACCAGTTGTGGGCAACACCTGTAATGCCTATTTCAGTTAGGCGCTGTAGAAGAATGGGATGGCTGACGGTGTCAAATGCGGATGAGATGTCAAGGAAGGCAAGTATGTATGATTGTCCTTTCTCAAATCCTTTAAGAATGTGGTCAGTCAGTGAAAGTAATAGAGTCTCCGTGCTGTGAGATTTACGAAAGCCAAATTGTGCGGGGGCAAGAATGTGATTGTCTTCAAGGTATTCTGTCAGTTGCTTGTTGACAGTTTTTTCAAGGAGTTTAGCGATGAATGGAAGGTTAGAAATAGGGCGATAATTGGCTAGATCAGAAGGGTCTAGTTTGGGTTTCTTGAGGATCGGTTTGACAATAGCCTGTTTCAGGGGGAGCGGTACCTGTCCAGAGTTAATGGATAGGTTGATAATGTTTGTTAAAGGTTTAGCAATAATATTGGGTATTGTGAGGAGATGTTTTGTGGGTATGGTGTCAGATGGGTGCGTGGAAGGTTTGGCTTTTTTGATAAAGGTTTCAATTTCTAATGTTGAGGTGCAGTCTAGAGAGGATAGCACTGTGGTATTTTTGCTAGTCATTGTATGGATGAGATCAGGTTCAACGAGGTTGATGGGAATAGCAGAAGAGGGGAACTTTGATATTAACTTATCTATTTTGGTTTGGAAAAAAGTGGCTAATTCTTTGCATTTGGATTTAGCTAGTTCATCAGGGATGTCAGGAGTAGCCGTCTTGGTAAGTGAGTTAACGTAGTCATAAAGAACTTTGGGGTTGTATTGGAATTGGTGTATTTTGATGGCGTAGAAGTCTCGTTTTGTCGTGTTAAGTTTGTCACTGTATAGGTGTAGGGAGGATTTAAATTGTGCCAGATGTGTGTGTGAAGGGTCCTTGCGCCATATCTTTTCAGATTTCCGAAGGTGGTGTTTGAGGTTTTTTAACTCTTGGGAGTACCAAGGTTTCTTACTCTTATTGCTTTGTGGACAGATAAGTTTAGTTTGTAGGGGACAGGTAGTATTGGCTATATTATTGGTGATGTCGTACCAGGAGGCAAGTGCAGTGTCTGCATTGGTGAGTTCAAGGTGTTCAAGGTTATTAGCGACAGCCGAGATGAGGTCATCTCTGGTACAGTTTTTTCTGGTAAAAAAAGAACACAAATTTTGTTCTGTCCAACAAGGTGAAAGATCCAGCCATTTGGAGAAGACTCACCATTTGTAATATATATGCCCTAAATACACCAGATCACACTTTATGTACTAATATCATTAATTTGCTGCTTATTTATACACAGGGTTCTTTAATTGTCATTGGTGATTTTAACAGCATATATGATCCGCTCACAGACAAATCAATGCTACCTGCAAGATTTAGGCAGCCTGCAGAGGCGGGGGTTTACACCTCTCAGCGACTAAAGCTCTTAGATATTTGGCGGGTGCTATACCCTGAAGTGAGGGAGTATACATATGACTCCCAAGCTTATGCAACTATGTCTATAATAGACTACATTCCTGATTTATTCTCTAAAGTAGATTCGGCAGATAATAGGGCCCATAGACGAGGAGGATCATGCCTTAATATGGACTGATATGGGATTCTCTATCAGTGGATTGCAAAATAGGCTCAGCGCGCGTAATCCCCCTGCGCGCGTAAATCTTTTAAAATTTCCCCCTAAATCTGGTGAGCTAGCTAAAACAGGCCCTGAAATCTGTGAGACTCTGCAACAATTTTACACAGATCTTTTACACAGAGGATAGACTGGGTAATGCTACTGACAAATCTAAGTTTTTTGAAAATCTATCTTTACCTAATCTATCGGAATCTCAGCTAAACTACTTAAATCGCCCAATTACTATGATGGAAGTTACAGCAATGATAAAAAGTAGAAAGTCCCACAAGACCCCGGGTCCAGATGGATTCACAGCTGACTTTTACAAAATTTTATGTCCCCACTTAGTGGATCGCCTAAGCTGTTTTTTCCAAGATGCTTGCCAGAAAAATGCATTTCCCCCACATTTCAATAAAGCCTTTATATCAGTTCTCCCAAAACCTGATAGAGACCTGTTGCAGCCCTCTTCTTACAGGCCAATCTCTCTGTTAAACTGTGACCTAAGCAATGTTATCCCGCATCTTATATTTCCCTACCAAGCAGGATTTGTCAAGGTCCGCAATGCGGGTTCCCATGTTATTTGGTTAATCTCGGCTATTGAATCCTCATGGACAACAGATACATCTCCGCTTGCAGTGGGCTTTGACTCCGAGAAAGGCTTTGATTGGGTCTCCTGGGACTATATGTTTTCAGTTTTGCAGAGATTTGGTTTTCAAGGCCCAATTTTCAGTTATATTGCTGTTTTATATCAAAACCCGACCTTTCACATAGTAGCTAATGATTTTGTTTCTGACCCCATATATCTCCAACGAGGAGTTCACCAGGAATATCCCCCTTTCTCCCATCCTATATATTTTAACTATTGGTACCCTACTTAGGAAACAGGTATATTTTCCCCAGATCCAAGGCTATTCAATGCAGGGTAATATATTTACTGTGGCAGCTTTTGCCGATGATGTCTTAATATTTTTAACCCAGCCTATCCTTGATTTGCCAGTGGTCTTGGATATACAACAGGACTTTGGAAAATTTGCGGGTTTAAAAATTAACCAGGAAAAATCAGAGGCTGTTAATATCCTTGATACTCTGTGCCTACACTTGCCAGGTACCTTCCCCCTTAAATGGGTGGCACAGAAATTAAAATACTTAGGCATCTATAATCCAGCTAACCCTGCACATTTATTTGACCACAATATCAGCCCCTTAAAGAAAAAATTGCTTGGCAAGGTACAATCATGGTAGACTGTCTTTATCAGGACAAATATATCTGCTGAAAATGATGGAAATATCCAAATTGCTTTATATATTTTATATGCTGCCCATTTGGTTATCCAAATGTAATAGTATAGCCATTAATCAGGGAATTAGGCAATTCCTCGGGGGGGGGGGGGGGGGGGGGGGGGAAGAAACCGAGGATAGCCCTAGATGCTTTAATGTGTCCTAAAAAAGTGGGAGGCTTAAATTGCCCAAACCTACTGCTATATAACTTAGCTAGCCTTTTAAGACATATTCGGGATTGGATTTTTGACACACCCTATACATAGGAACATAGAAACATAGAAATGACGGCAGAAGAACAAACGGCCCATCCAATCTGCCCAGCACGCTTTCACACTTATTTTTCTCATACTTATCTGTTACTCTGACCGCTGATGTCAGGGCCCTTATTGGTAACATTCTGGTTCTAATTTCCTTCCACCCCCGCCATTGATGTAGAGAGCAGTGCTAGAGCTGCATCAAAGTGAAGTAACAAGCCTAATTGATTAGCGGTAGTAACCACCGTAATAAGCAAGCTACTCCCATGCTTATTTGTTTACCCAGCCTGTGCAATTTAGTCCTTGTTGGTTGTTGTCTGAATATAAATCCTCTTTTCTTCATTCCCCCTGCTGATGAAGCAGTGAGCTGCGCTGTAAATGTATTCAAAGTGATGTATCAGCCTTAATTGGTTCAGGGTAGTAACCACCGCAACAAGCAAGATACTCCTATGCTTATTTGTTTACCCAGACTATGCAATTCAGTCCTTGTTGGTAGTTGTCTGACTGTAAATCCTCTTATCTTCATTCTCCCCTGCCATTGAAGCAGAGAGCTACACTGGATATGCATTGAAAGTGAAGTATCGGGTTTATTTGGTTTGGGGTAGTAACCACCGCAACAAGCAAGCTACTCCCATGCTTATTTGTGAAGGCAAATCCTTTTTCCCACATTTCCTCTTGCCGTTGAAGCATAGAGCATGTTGGAGTCGCATTAACCGTGTGTATGTTTATTGAATAAGGGTATTAATCACCAGGTAGAAGCCGACATTTCCGCAAGCCATCTCCATGCCTCTTCTCTTTATTCACATCCTCAAGACTTTATGGATCCATAGTGTTTATCCCACGCCCCTTATTGTACTGATATATTGTATATATTTTGTTTTGTTATTTTTTTTCGGGTGTTCTGATAAGCACCTGTTCTGCACAATTATATACAGAAAAAATAGCTATTCATTGTTTCACAACACATAGTCAGTGTTGTTATTCTCTTAGTTTGTTTGCGTAATACAGATTACAAGGCAAATACCGCATACCATAGCATAACTCATTACAACATCTTAGCCCCCAAATACAAAGTGCCCTCCAGGACTACATTTAGAAAGCAGATTATCCTTATCCTGTACAATCAGTTTGGCAAGGCAGAGAGGAGTAGCATGAATTTCACCAATGACATCTGACCAGTGAGAGCACTATACATGCTTACATTTTCAGAGATGGCATTGATTTTAACAAAAAAATAAACAAGAGTGAAGGTCAGAAGTTGATAAGGATAGAAAAGATATTGCGTTCCATTTGGCAGTTAATGAAGAAAGGTGTAAGTCATCTAAAATAGATAATAATGCCTGGTAGAACTGGGCACATTTATGTTGTCTCCCAACTATACCCATTAAAACCTCTTGCAGCATCAGAAAATTGAATAATTACATGTTAATGTTCAACATTTGGAAGATATAATGGCGCGTGCATGTTATAAACTCGGGCGTAGATTTGTTCACGCCGGGTTGCGCGAACAAATCTACGCCAGTGCATAAGTTTAAAAATCTGGCCCATTATACTGTGCACTGGAACTCCAATACACCTATTAGGAAAACAGAACAAGCCAAGCTGCTTCAGATCCCTACACAGAAACTGAACATTAGTACCTCACCTTGATCACACATGAAAAATGCAGACAAATCTTCGCCAAATAGAGAATAACTAACCTCAAATTAGAAATATGTACACACAACCTGAAATAGAAGCCATAAAAAGCCCACATGCAACACTGGAGAAAGGGAAGCAGAATTACATTTCTTCCGGTACTATACAAAATACAAAGAAATGAACATTTCCAAAGCTGGCATATTCTAATCAGTAAAAACTGAAAACAAAATCTTTTTTCCCTACCTTAAATCTCGATATCTATAAAAACATACCAATAAGAATAATAAATATTTCAAAACAGCTGATGAATAGAACATGCAGTAATCAATAAAATATTTTAAAACAGCAGATATATCAATACCGAATAATAAAAACCAATAATGGATTTTAAAAAATCTCCTGCTTTCCATACTAGGAACTTTTGATTCCAATCACCCTCAGATTGTTGTGGATTAGTCACAGGACTAATCCATGTGACTAATCTCTCCCTGTCTCACATATATGCTAACTGACACACACACATTCTCTCACATGCTTTCTCCTTCTCACATACGGGCCGATACAGTAAAATCACGGGAGAGCGGGCGAGTGCCAGCTCTCCCGTCACGCGCACAGGACACTCTCCTGTGCGCGCGATTCAGTAAATAAATGTATTTAAATTAGGCCCGGCAGTAAAAAGAGGCGCTAGGGACACCAGCGCGTCCCTAGTGCCTCTTTTCGGACAGGAGCAGTGGCTGTCAGCGGTTTTGACAGCCGACGCTCAATTTTGCTGACATCGGTTCTCGAGCCCGCTGACAGCCACGGGCTCGGAAACCAGACGCCGGTAAAATTGGGCATCCGGTTTTCAATCCACGAGCCGCGGGCCTATTTCTATTTTTTTTTTTTTTTTACTTTTTTTAACTTTTCGGACCTCAGACAATATCGCCATGATATTAAGTCGGAGGGTGCACAGACAAGCAGTTTTTTTTTGAGTGAGGAGGGTTTGTTTGGTGCTGGTTGGAGATAAGTTATTTTTGTTGATTTGGTTGGTAGTTCCTTTGGGTGTTAACATGTTGTGGAGTATGAGAGTTAGTGTAGACTTTGTAAAACAACCACGTTTTTACTTTTTGCTTGCACAGGGCCCAGTCACTGAGACAGCAGTGAGAGGTCTGCTGGCTGCTTTGGTAGACTGCCTGCAGAAGAATGTGAGGGGAGGAACTAGGAATGCTATGATGGTGGGAGAAAGAGGTACCTGAGCAGAAACCACAGAAATTCCATGGAGCCACTGATGTTGCTACCACTTTCACTGCAGGTAAAACAAGAGGAGGGAGATTGAGTGGAGAGCCTCCGGGGGAGGCTCCCTTTCTGAAACACAATCTGCTGCTGGATCTGCTTCAGAAGAGAGAGGCATCAATACATTTTTTAATGCTATACACAAGCCCATTAGGAGGAGGGGGTTTGATGGAAGCATGAGGACCGAGGACCGAGGTGGGACCTTTTCTATCGTACACAAATGTATGCCCAATTTTATAACATGCTCACGCAGCCGCACGCATGTTAGAAAATCCGGGGTTGGCGTGCTCAAGGGGATGCACAGTTGTGCACCTTGCATGTGCTGAGCCCTAGGGGAGCCCCAATGGCTTTCCCCGTTCCCTCCGCCTCCCCCACCATCACCTCCCTTCCCCTTCTTAACCCGCCCCCCAGCCCTACCTAAAACCCCACACACCTTGTTTTACAAGTTGCGCCTGCCTCTGGGCAGGCGTAGGTTGCAAGCGCCTGCCGAGTGCCGGCACGCGATCCCCCAGCCTAGCAGCCCCACGAAGGCCTCTGGCCATGCCCCTGCCCCGCCCGTTATTACATTGCCTCCATTATTACATTTCAAATAAAAGAAATATTATTTGGTTTATTTTGGTCATTCATTTATTTTTATTTTCATTTGCTAAGAATGCGCTGATTCATTTCAGATTGCCCATTCATTTCAAACGAGTGCACATCCCTCCCTAACTTCCTGTCAGTTTTGCTCTATTTGTGAAAGTCTTTACTTACAGCTTCATTTGTAATCTGGCCCCTAGTTATCTTTCTGCCCTCATTCACCGCTATGTTGGTTTTTGTCTCAATTTTCCAAAGATTTGCCCAGCTAACTTTGGAGGCTAACATCAAGCTAGTTGCCTAGCTTGATGTTACCCAGGTAGAGAGTCCATCAAGCTAGATTGAGAGAACATTGCACAAACCTCATCTTTGGGTGAGTTTCCTCACTCCAAGGGTCATCAAATCTTCACATGAGACCACTTTTCTGTTCGTACGTTGAATGTCAATGTGGCCCCTAACCCCCTACAATAATAACTAAACCTCACCTCGAGTTACTAGGTGGGCCTACCATAGGGATGCAAATACCTATCTAGGGAGATGACATTATGGATAGTCTCTATCTCCCTCTCCATCTCTCTCTCTCTTCAAATCAACTACAACAGGCCTTTCAGGAGACATCGCGGTATGCAATAACAGCTTACTGCCCCATAATGCAAGCTATCGCATGGCTTAACACTAATGAAAAAGGTTTAGTAAAAATTGACGTTAAATCTGTGCAATAGCACTTCGCAGACTAGTTAACCCAGCCCACTCCTCTCCTGTTTTTCAAATTTGCATCGCACCATACGATATGGTGCTATCGCATGCTTTAAAAATGTGTTCACATGCATTAACGGGGCTTTTCACATGATAAGCCCTTAATGCATGCGAAAATACCTTAGCGCATTTTGATAAATGAGGTGGTTAATTGGTTAGCATCTAAGTCAAGAATCTGGCTTAATTGGTTAAAGGTAGTAACCGCCGCAATAAGCAAGCTACTCCCACGCTTATTTGTTTACCCAGCCTGAGCAATTCAATCCTTGTTGGTTGTTGTCTGAATATAAATCCACTTTTCTTCATTCCCCCTGCCGTTGAAGCAGAGAACTACGCTGGATATGCATTGAAATTGAAGTATCAGGCTTAATTGATTCAGGGTAGTAACCACCATAACAAACAAGCTACACCAATGCTTTTTTGTTTAACCAGACTATGTAATTCAGTCCTTGTTGTTGTTGTCTGAATATAAATCATCTTTTCTTCATTCTCCCCTGCTGTTGAAGCAGAGAGCTATGCTGGATATGCATTGAAAGTGAAGTATCAGGCTTATTTGGTTTGGGGTAGTAACCACCATAACAAGCAAGCTACTCCCCCTTTTTTGTGAATGTAAATCTTTTTTTCGACATTTCCTCTTGCAGTTGAAGCATAGAGCAATGTTGGAGTCGCATTAACCGTGTGTATGTTTATTGAATAATGGTATTATCTACAGGTAGTAGCCGTCATTCCCTCAAGCCACCCTCTTTTCATTCACATCCTCTAGACTTTATGGATCCACAATGTTTATCCCACGCCCCTTTGAAGTCCTTCACAGTTTTGGTCTTTACCACTTCCTGTGGAAGGGCATTCCAGGCATCCACCACCCTCTCCGTGAAGAAATACTTCCTGACATTGGTTCTGAGTCTTCCTCCCTGGAGCTTCAAATCGTGAATCCTGGTTCTGCTGATTTTTTTCCAACAGAAAAGGTTTGTTGTTGTCTTTGAGATATCATAAGAACATAAGAAAATGCCATACTGGGTCAGACCAAGGGTCCATCAAGCCCAGCATCCTGTCTCCAACAGTGGCCAATCCAGGCCACAGGAACCTGGCAAGTACCCAAAAACCAAGTCTATTCCATGTAACCATTGCTAATGGCAGTGGCTATTCTCTAAGTGAACTTAATAGCAGGTAATGGACTTCTCCTCCAAGAACTTATCCAATCCTTTTTTAAACACAGCTATACTAACTGCACTGACCACATCCCCTGGTAACAAATTCCAGAGTTTAATTGTGCGTTGAGTAAAAAAGAACTTTCTCCGATTAGTTTTAAATGTGCCCCATGCTAACTTCATGGAGTGCCCCCTAGTCTTTCTACTATCCGAAAGAGTAAATAACCGATTCACATCTACCCGTTCCAGACCTCTCATGATTTTAAACACCTCTATCATATCCCCCCTCAGTCGTCTCTTCTCTAAGCTGAAAAGTCCTAACCTCTTTAGTCTTTCCTTGTAGGGAAGCTGTTCCATTCCCCTTATCATTTTGGTAGCCCTTCTCTGTACCTTCTCCATTGCAATTATATATTTTTATATGTAAATTAGGATTTAGCAGATGAATGGTAAATAACATACCATGTGATATGCTCTTCTCCACCCATGGCTAACAAGCCAGTTCTCACTGTTACCTCCATCTTTAAAATACGGAATTATGCATGTTAGAATTGGCAATGCCCTGGAGCACTTACTCCCTGCCCATTCCCCGCCCCTTTTTCCTCCTCCTTAGTTCTTGCTAGCGCAGGTACATTTACATGTGTAAATCATGGCATTTAAAATCCACATTGCTCATGCACTGCCTACATTCTCACGTACATGGGCATTTTTTGCGTGAGCAACGCTTTTGAAACAGATCCCATTTTGTTTGAAAAGTTATTTTGTGGTATAAATTGTGGAATACTGTAGGACGTTTAAAAAAAAATAGTATATGTTGGTGTCTTTTTCTTTTCTAAAGAGAAGTACAGAAAAGGATGTTTTATAGCTCAAGGATTTGTGGGTAAATGTTTATGGGGAATTTCAATGATCATCAAAGGGATATATTAAGGTTTGTCATAATATATTATAGGGAACTATACTATTATATAGTTTACATTATTTCTACAGTTTGCAATAAGGCATATTCCTTCAACATAGCCATTTATTAAAGGTTTCCTCTATCAAGATTGCTCATCTGCAGGAGACAAGAAAGCATGCCCTTTTCATTATTGGGCCTACTTTGTTGAATAATGTACCTGAAGAGCTTTGGAATATTACGGATTTTAAATGCTTTAGAAAGCAATTGAAAGCCCTATTATGTTTGGAAGCTTTCATGTCCATTCCTGAATAGTATTAGAGGGTTTTATAATTTTCAGCTATTAGTGATATGTGATGCATGTACTTTGCTGTTCAGTCTGCTGTTTTACTTTGTTTTAAGTGATTATTTAAATGTTTATTGTAACCAGCTTAGCTGAACTTTCTTACTATAACATTTTTAAATAAAAAATAAATAAATAAAAGGTTGTTGACAAACAAGTTTCTGAGTTTGTTTGCGGTATGTAATGATTAGATAAAGGTCACCGTTTTTCGATCAAGTGCTTTCGTTTTGCAATTTGCAGCGGATTTATGAACATACCGGTTTTCACTCAAATACTTCTTTCCTTTTTTTTTTTTTTTTTTTTTTAAATTCTTGTATTATGAATATCTATTGGATTGCACTTATTAGTACTTTAATTCTATAAAAATGTTTGTTTATATTCAAAAAGCTTTTCTGAAATATCACATACCATTTTTTTGCATTGTTAGTTGCAAGTCTTTTGTTCTATATGCCTTCCTTCTTCTTTACCAAGTGGTTTGTTTATAGTACCATCTCTTGAGCCCATCCAGAAGCCTCAATGCTTGCTGTTAGCTGTGCCTTTTCAATAGGTTTCATGTTAAAAAGGTAGGATCTGGACCAAGGCAGGTGTTAAATGTTAAGCTTTAGCAGGTGCACGGTAAATAGTGAGTGGACATGAGCGTATCACATGGTATCATGTTATTTACCATTCACCTGCTAAATCCTAATTTACATATAATGATGTCTCAGTTACATACAGGTAAATACTAATTTCAACACATACTCACTAATGGCATTTCATCTGGTTTAGCATATGTGCTAAGGCCTTAATGCATAGCATGGTGTTCCTGGTGCATGCTAAATAACTCTAACATGCACATTAAGATTTAGAGCATGGGCCCTATTGATTAAAAGATGCAGAAGAAAGTAATGCGATAAAAATCAGGGTCAATATTGCTTGAAATAGCATGTTTATTATTATGTCTTTCAGTTAGTAAACACATTATACTACAAATAGCACTGTTAAAATAACTAGATTTATTTGTGCATTTCAAACTCTATGCTCACTTCTGAGAGACACTGTGGCCTTCATGTTTACTATCATTACAAAAAGGTAAGCCTTCCATCTCTTCTTTTTAATTTACAGATCTATGTTTGTCACTTTCTGTTTGAACAGTGGTGTCAGCTGTATTTTACTTTATTATATAAAAAAAAAAAAAGTTATACGATTTAATTAAGGGTCAAGTACTGGCAGTAGATAAATGCAACAGCTAAAACACATTCCTGATCACTCTGAAGACCGCAATCATGAAAATTATTATCATTCAGTAAAAACTGGTCTCACTGATGGTGACTGGGAGATGGAATCTGTGATAGTCAGCCATAATTTACATAATAATGGGTTTCCAGTTTTCATCAGCACCTTTTGTTTGTACAGTGCTCGCCGCTACAGTAAATTGTCAAAATGTCATTCCTCTCCAATCAGCCAGAAAATATCAACAGTAAACAAAGCATAAGGAAAAATTCTCTGATTAAAGGTACTGAAGAAATAACCACACATCCAGGAGTCAGTGATCATCTAAGACACATTCCAAGTTCTCAATAACATTGTGCAGCTTAAGAAAATGATTTTCTTCTTTTAACAGTGCAGCCTTGCTCAACCAGTGATGTCATCCAAGCATCCCTTAACATCCTGTAGCATTTCCTTTGACCATTACTTTTATGTTTCATCTTTCATGGGCTCTTTTGTCAGTCTATTTCTTTGGCTGTGCAAGTCACATTGCATTATAAAAATTGCTGTTATGATTAGAGAGCAGTTGGAAAAATTCAGCCCACAGATATGGCATCACAAGGGGCACCATGTCCTCAATGGAGCTGCAGCCCCAAATAAATCACACACATGTGAGTATGCACAGACACATACACATCCAACATACAGAACACAGAAAGCTAGAGAAATTAAACACACATTTATCTGTCTCTCACACAGTGGTGCTAGGTGGTGGTCTAAAAATGAAACTATATAATGAAATTAAAGCCTTCATATTTGTTTGAAATAATAATGAATACCATGGCATTGGCATCCTGCCAGTAAACACCAGCAACTATTTTTCTGTGTAAGTAAACATTTGGCTCATATAATACTTAATTCATTTTTACAGAATGACACATTATATAAATGTATGCTTATAACAAAGAGGCAAAATGTGAAAAAAATGTTTTTATGTTCTGGCACAGTGGAAAAATAGTGTTAATTCTTAGAATTTCATGTATAAACAAAGCATAAGATAATAAACTGGGCATTCTAATTACTTCCAAAAAATAGAAAGATGCCTCACTACTCCGTACCTGAAACGTAGGTAGGTATACAACACAGAATTAGGTACTATCAAATAGCTGTTTCGCATTAGTATTAAAATATTGGTATCATATTGTGTGCTTATTCCATCATTAACTACTGCCATAATAGCATCTGGTTTAATCATCTACCTGTCTCATCGGTATTTAAGTGTATAGTCCATAAATGACTTCACCAAAGGCAAAATAAATGATTGTATAATTTATATGTGCAAGTAAAAACACAAAAAAAGGATAATTTTAAAAGGCATTATGTGTGTAACTGTAACATACTATCACAACAATTTTAGTCATTTACATGCATAAAGTGCTCTTACACTTTAATATCCTATGGACAATTCTATAGCATATATTTTAGCAATTTTCAAAAGCCCATTTACATGGGTAAATTTGAGTTTACCAGCGACATGGCATGTCGCTGGTAAAATGCAGATTGAGCCCTTGATGAAGGGCATTATTTGGTCCGAAACACAGTACCGTGTCGGGCATGAAGATCGCACTGTGCTAACTGTTCACATTGCGAAACGTTTTGGCATGAAGATCTTGGTTGTTTGACAGCATTCCGTTGAAGAAAATTTTGGAGTTAAGACAAGTGGAAGTCTCAATTCTTATCATGGACTTATATATTTGAATAGGTTAATAATATAAAGATTGAGAATCATCAATATTATTTTAAATTGCACGGGGGAGAGAAGCACCAAAAAAAATTCTTAAAAATTTTTTCTAACAAGTGTTCTAATAATATGGACTGACCTAAGATTAAATATAAGGCAGAGTGACAATGGCTGTATAACACCACACAATGATGCCTATTATGATGGCCAAAGATGTATGCGTCAATACAAACAGGTGGTAAATGAGATCATAAGTCATTTGCAGAGGCATTCCTCATTGACTGACTTTGTTCCTCAAGATAATTGGTCATTCTTAGCATATTTATGGTGATTTCACAATAATTTACACAAACAGACAAGGTAAATAACCCCTTTAGAACTGCACAAATGAGTGACAATCAAGAAAATTAAAGTATCCCCAGTAAAGGGCCTGGCACAAATGCCACATTGGCCATGGGGAAAATACCCAAGGGCTGTTACTTGTCCATCCAACACGTCCTGGAAATAATAGGCTGATTTCACCACATAATCCTTGATGTTTTGTGCTCTTTTGAAAGTGAGCATGAAAATGTCTTGAAAACAGAGTGCAGGTGCAGGATCCCCAAATCTTATTTAATACACTATTGAACTTTCCAAATTAAAGGTGTATATGGTAGAATGTGCCCTGTGCATGCCTCCTTTTGAGAGACCCAAGTTGATAGTTGCAGGTCTCAATTTACCCATCTTTCCTTTTATAAGCATGTTGTACTACTTCAGAGAGATACCCCCCCCCCCAAAAAAAAAAAATGATGTTGAATATCTTGTACCCACTGCATACATTCTTGCATTGAGGAGCACAATTTTTGTAATCTTAAATAAGAACTGCCCATATGGTAAATTTCAACTTGTATAATGCAATAATGTATTAAAATCAATTTTCTTTTGAAAAATATAAAATTGGAACTCCAAACCAGTGTACATAATGAGGATGATGTCTAAGAAAAAACATTTACGTTCATTGAACATGTTCGGAAATTGTAAGTTGACATCTCTAACATTCAACCACTCAAAAAAGAAAGCTAACAAACCTCTACTTCCAGACCAAAACAGAATGTCATCAATATATTACTTCCAGCATATGATCTTATATTTATAAGAAAATTATAAAATCCAATCTGCTCAAAAATTCTGACATAGAGGTTAGCAATATCGAAGGCCATAGAGACCCTCATGGCAACACCCTTAACTATATCAAGGGCTCCGTGCTGTGGTATATTTGTACACAGTGCAAAGTCAATCAAGAATTGCGGTTGTCAGATGTTCAAGTATGGTAATGATATTTGTAGAGTCTCTGATGCAAGATGGTAAAGCACTAACAAAATCTCTAAAAAAAAAATCAGTCAAAAAATGGACAGGGGTTCTAAAAGAGATTCCTTTGCTGAAATAATAGGTCATCCAGGTGGATGTGTCAAACTTTTGTGTACTTTAGGTAAGATGTAAAAATACAGAAACTGGAAAATCTACCTTTAAGAATGACAATTCTTTAGCTGTAATCCAATTCAGTGCAAAAGCCTTAGTACATAAATCATCTATCCTTTGTTTAAGAATACTGTAGAGTCTTCCATTAGTGCTTTATAGTATGCTATGTTGCTCAGTTGTAAATTAGCCTTCTTCACATAATCTACCATATTGAGAATAACTACAGCAACTTCTTTATCTGCTGCTTTAATGACAATCTCCTTATTCTTTCTCAATTGTTGTAGCACTGAATGTTCACCCCATGTTACATTTTGAAAAACCTTATATTGATGTGCTTCTCTATCGACCTGCTTCGAATATCTCAACATCATGTTCCTAAATGTAGCAATAATAGGATCCACAGGAAATGGGGAATACAAACTCTTTGCTATTGACGTTTCATTGGAGTCTGCGTGTGAAGTGGAAAAAAAATTTCAACCATAAAATATGGATATATTTTTAAAAACATACTTCAAACTGGAACAAATCAAAGTTATTCATCGGGGCAAAGGATTACCCTCTATTTATCACAGTAATTTGTTCATTGGATATCAGTTTGACAGATAAATTCATTACTGCTGATTCCTTCCCATTTGAGATCTGGTTTTCTGTCCGTAAGTGTCTTGTATCCCACGACGTCTGTGTGGCTCTCACATCCCGTCTGTCCAAAATACTGCGAAGATTGTGTCAAAGTACCTTCTAAAAATGTATCAGCTCCAGACTGTGTCCCTGAAATGTGATTTTTTTTTTTTTAGTTCTGGTCTATATTATTACAGCTCCATGTACAGATGTTACCTCGTTTATACTCACTCTTGTAGGAAGAAACCCGAAGTTTCACTACTGTATACACAGCAACTATGTATTCTTTGACTTCATGATGGACACTTGGCCTATATTTCAGCAGAGAGATACAGGGATGATGAACTGCTAACACAGGCCGCAGTATGTGACTGATTTATCTGCTTTGCCATTTACCTGGGCCTCTTTTAAAGAAAGAAATCTTTTCTCAACAAACACAGAGGGGATCCAAGAACATAAGAAAATGCCATACTGGGTCAGACCAAGGGTCCATCAAGCCCAGCATCCTGTTTCCAACAGTGGCCAATCCAGGCTATAAGAACCTGGCAAGTACCCAAAAACTAAGTCTATTCCATGTTACCATTACTAATGGCAGTGGCTATTCTCTAAATGAACTTAATAGCAGGTAATGGACTTCTCCTCCAAGAACTTATCCAATCCTTTTTTAAACACAGCTATACTAACTGCACTAACCACATCCTCTGGCAACAAATTCCAGAGTTTAATTGTGCGTTGAGTGAAAAAGAACTTTCTCCGATTAGTTTTAAATGTGCCCCATGCTAACTTCATGGAGTGCCCCCTAGTCTTTCTACTATCTGAAAGAGTAAATAACCGATTCACATCTACCTGTTCTAGACCTCTCATGATTTTAAACATCTCTATCATATCTCCCCTCAGTCGTCTCTTCTCCATGCTGAAAAGTCCTAACCTCTTTAGTCTTTCCTCATAGGGGAGTTGTTCCATTCCCCTTATTTTGGTAGCTCTTCTCTGTACCTTCTCCATCGCAATTATATCTTTTTGAGATGCGGCGACCAGAATTGTACACAGTATTCAAGGTGCGGTCTCACCATGGAGCGATACAGAGGCATTATGACATTTTCCGTTTTATTCATCATTCCCTTTCTAATAATTCCCAACATTCTGTTTGCTTTTTTGACTGCCACAGCACACTGAACAGACGATTTCAATGTGTTATCCACTATGACACCTAGATCTCTTTCTTGGGTTGTAGCACCTAATATGGAACCCAACATTGTGTAATTATAGCATGGGTTATTTTTCCCTATATGCATCACCTTGCACTTATCCACATTAAATTTCATCTGCCATTTGGATGCCCAATTTTCCAGTCTCACAAGGTCTTCCTGCAAGTTATCATAATCTGCTTGTGATTTAACTACTCTGAACAATGCAAGAGCTATGCGCATGTGTGAGGAGACAGATCTGAGGCTTACAGGAGAGCTCAGACCCACCAATCAGCAAAGGAGGCCTTATTGGATCCAGGTCAGCTCTCTGTCATGTGGCTGATGGATGACCCTCCAGTGGAGGGGGTGGTATCAAGCTGTCCGAGCGCAAATAAAGAACCAATCAGAATTACATGTGTTCCTACTTTCATATGCATAAAAATTGCATGGGAGAAGGGCTTAAGGGTCTGCGATGAAGATCAATTAACACCACTAAGAAGACAACAGAGGCACAGCTCCAGCCCCTGCCCCCAGCTGTCAGACAAGATCCAGTATCCTAAAATACACATGAAATGTTTTTTTCACCCTGCTGCTTCATAGCAAGAGTCAAATTTGACTTTTTCCTCTCAAGGTATTAGAAAAATCCTCTCCAGTTCCACAGGGTGTAGAGATGCCAGCATGTGTTTCCAGTGACAGAGACTTACTTTGTGATCTCAAGCTTGCAGCACAAACACAAGAAATCTGTACAGCGGAGAGACTGGGGTTATCTCCTGGGTCTGGTTCTGGAGTATCTAGCTGTTTCTTAGTAACATTCCAAGAAAGTCCAAGTCATTATAAGTTGGGTTTATTCCAAATCTGCTAAACACTAATCACTATAAGCTTATTCTGTGTTAGGGATTGTAGTATAATTTGATATAAGGGAAGTGGGCTCTTGTGCTGTGGCGTGGTTGGCACCGCTTAGTAGATGAACCTACTAGACCCATGCCAACAGCTGGCAGACATAGCCTGTGCTATAACAGAAGAGGAGCTTCACCTGTACCAGCCCTGTTCCCTGTAGATAGAGCCATTGGGTTCCAGGGGCTGGCAGGACTTAGGTGATCATCCTACAGGGCAAAGACAAAGAGAGTCTGGGGCTGAGCTGACTCAGGGCAGGCAGCAATCAGATAGTCACTGGGTACAGGTAAAGGTTTGGGGCAGGAAGCAAGAAGAGCATACTCCAGGTTCAGGGCAAGGGTCAGAGGCAGGCGACAGGCAAGAGAGAGGTCAGTGCCTGAAGCAAAGGCCAATGGCAGGCAGCAGGCAAGAAAGAGGTCAGTGTCTGAAGTAATGGTAAATATCAGGAATCAGACCAAGACAGACAAAGATGGTATAGGAGACAGGACATAGAGAACTAAGGCAATGCAGGACAGACAAGACAAAAACAATGGGAGCAGGCAACAGAAGCAAGACAGCAAGGGAAATAAAATCAAGACAATGAAGCAAGGTAACAAGAAGCAGGAAGGGCACAGGAGAAACAACATGCATTGCTAGGTAGGAGGACCTGTTTATAAAAACATAAGAAATTGCCATGCTGGGTCAGACCAAGGGTCCATCAAGCCCAGCATCCTGTTTCCAACAGAGGCCAAAATCAAGCCACAAGAACCTGGCAATTACTCAAACACTAAGAAGAACCCATGCTACTGATGCAATTAATAGCAGTGGCTATTCCCTAAGTATAATTGATTAATAGCCATTAATGGACTTCTCCTCCAAGAACTTATCCAAACCTTTTTTGAACCCAGCTACATTAACTACACTAACCACCTCCTCTGGCAACAAATTCCAGAGCTTTATTGTGCGTTGAGTGAAAAAGAATTTTCTCCGATTAGTCTTAAATGTGTTACTTGCTAACTTCATGGAATGCCCCCTAGTCCTTCTATTATTCGAAAGTGTAAACCGAGTCACATCTACTCGTTCAAGACCTCTCATGATCTTAAAGACCTCTATCATATCCCCCCTCAGCCGTCTCTTCTTCAAGCTGAACAGCCCTAACCTCTTCAGCCTTTCCTCATAGGGGAGCTGTTCCATCCCCTTTATCATTTTGATTGCCCTTCTCTGTACCTTCTCCATCGCAACTATATCTTTTTTGAGATGCGGCGACCAGAATTGTATACAGTATTCAAGGTGCGGTCTCACCATGGAACGATACAGAGGCATTCTGACATTTTCTGTTCTATTAACCATTCCCTTCCTAATAATTCCTAACATTCTATTTGCTTTTTTGACTGCTGCAGCACAGTGAGCCGACAATTTTAAAGTATTATCCACTATGATGCCTAGATCTTTTTCCTGGGTGGTAGCTCCTAATATGGAACCTAACATTGTGTAACTACAGCAAGGGTTATTTTTCCCTATATGCAACACCTTGCACTTATCCACATTAAATTTCATCTGCCATTTGGATTCCCAATCTTCCAGTCTTGCAAGGTCCTCCTGTAATGTATCACAGTCTGCTTGTGATTTAACTACTCTGAATAATTTTGTATCATCCGCAAATTTGATAACCTCACTCGTCGTATTCCTTTCCAGATCATTTATATATATATATATATATATATATATATATATATATATTGAAAAGCACCAGTCCAAGTACAGATCCCTGAGGCACTCCACTGTTTACCCTTTTCCACTGAGAAAATTGACCATTTAATCCTACTCTCTATTTCCTGTCTTTTTAACCAGTTTGTAATCCAGGGAAGGACATCGCCTCCTATCCCATGACTTTTTAGTTTTCATAGAAGCCTCTCATGAGGGACTTTGTCAAACGCTTTCTGAAAATCAAAATACACTACATCTACCGGTTCACCTTTATCCACATGTTTATTAACTCCTTCAAAAATATGAAGCAGATTTGTTAGGCAAGACTTCCCTTGGGTAAATCCATGTTGAATGTGTCCCATTAAATCATGTCTTTCTATATGCTCTCCGATTTTGATCTTGAGAATAGTTTCCACTATTTTTCCCAGGACTGAAGTCAGTGCTGGGAAAAATAGTTACCCGGATCGCCGCTGGAGCCTTTTTTAAATATTGGGGTTACATTGGCCACCCTCCAGTCTTTTATTTAAAATTGTTTATATACCGCCTTTACAAACAGAGTTTAATCAAAACGGTGTACAATATCATTGCAAAAAAAATATCATTGGAACCCAATATCATTGAAAAAAAACATATCATTGAAAAAAAACATAGAAATATGTTGCTGAGGTAGTGAGAGGAATAGTGGATATTTAAATACCCCACCACATGATGTCATCAGGGAAGTGCCCAAATTGAGATTTTCCATCATGGAGCTTACTTAGAGTGGCATGTGCCATGCGCGTACACACCTGGGGACCAGATGTGCTGAACGAGGGAAGCCAGAAGATGGTAATGTTCATGCCATGATTGTGTCTTGGTGAGTGTGGCCAGTCACAGGACATCCCTTGGCTGGCCAAATGTTACAGTTTATTATCTAAGAGTGCTAAGTTGTTAGTATTATTCCTGAAAGAATTTATTTATTTATTTGCTTGCTTATTTATTTATTTATTTAGACATTTTATATACCGTTATTCCATGTAAAGATCACAATGGTTTACAAAGTAATATTTGTAGCTATAATCAGCAGATAATTACGGGTTACAGAGGTATATTCATAAACAGGCATTAACATCTATCAAATAAATGTTTCACTACATACTAACTAAAGATCTGGAACAAAAAATGTGTATAGAAATATAGATTTACAATCTCTCATTAAATTTGTTCCTCATGCATCAGTTAGTTTCTCTTGTCCTTCTTGTTATTCTGGATCTCTGCATTCTGATGTTTTAAGTTAGTTTGTATGCTTTCTTGAAAAGCCATGTTTTTAGCTCACATTTAAATCTCTTTCTATCTGGTATCAAACGTAACATCTCAGATAGGGAATTCCAAAGTTTTGGATCCGCTATGGAAAACACACAGTCTCTTATATGTGCTAGGTGTGTGTTTTGTATTGTGGGGAAACTCAGTAGTCCTTTATTTTGAGATCTTAGTGTTCATTTGCAGTGTGTATGGTTGTAATGTCACACCTATCACACCAGTGTTACTTGAATGTATGATTTTGAATATTAATGTTAATATTTTTAAATGGGTTTGCGATTGTTCTGGCAGCCAGTGCAGTGAAATCAGCCAAGATGTAATGTCATCAGATTTCCTAGTTCACAACAATAGTCTTGCTGAGGCATTTTGAAGTACCCGTAATGGCTTTAAGAGACATGTGGGAAGACTGAGAAATAAGGAGTTGCAATAGTCTAGGATTGAGAAAATTAGAGTCTTCAATACAATTCAGGTTTCACCTAATGTAATATACACAACTTGGCTTAGCCTGTATTTATTTATTTATTTATTTATTTATTTATTTAAGGCTTTTATATACCGACTTTCTTGATACAGATCAAATCAACTCGGTTTACATCAAACGAAGCAGAACTATAACCAACCATATAACAAGAGACAATTTGAAGGAGCATAAAAGTTACATTCTAACAAGGTTGCCTTAACTGGGAGAAGGAAAAAAAGAGGGGGAGAACAAAGATAAATTACTATATACGATAAATTACTACTATATACAATGGTGTATGGGAGGGAGGCAGAGGCAGAATCTTGTGATGACTTTTGAGCATGATTAGCGTTTGATTATTTACATAAATGATAAGATAATTCTAAATCAGGTTGTTGGGCTATTGGCTGGGAAGGCTTGGCAGAATAGCCATGTCTTTAGTTTCTTTTTAAAATTTGATGATATGCTTTTTCAGAGTAAGTTTCTTATCTAGCTGGATACCTACTTGGTTTGAAGGAGTAATTTAAAAATTACCCAGGACTAAGAGGCGGTGGCTTAGCTATTGAAGAGTTTCTACTTAACCAGATGATTTCAGTCTTTTCGGGATGTAATGTTAGTTTAAGTTGTGACAGTTCTTGCTGTATTGCTTTCATTTAGGTTGACAGTGTCAATTACTGTATTTTCAAGTGATTCGGAGACAGTGATGTAAATTTGTATGTCATCAGCATACAGGAAGAATGTAATTCCTAAATCCACCAGCAATTTTCACATTGAAAAGTGTTGCCGAGAGATATGAGCCTTGAGGGACATCTGTGTCAATATGGAAAGTATCAGATATGTGATTGTCCAGTTTGACTTGGAATGTTCTATTAGATAAAAAGGAAGAGAACTTTTTGAGAACACTGCTTTCGATCACAGGGTTGCTTAATTGATGGCACAACAGGGTATGGTCCACAGTGTCAATGGCGGCTGTTAAGTTGATTAGCACGAGAACATAAGATTCATTCGCATCAAATTCTCATAAAATGTGTAATGTCCCCTGTAAATACTCCGTTCTCCCCTCCCTGTATCCTGTACATTTTTCAAACCATTATGTTACTGTTTAATGTTTTATGTATATACCATCCCCCCCTTATACCCCTGTTCAAATGTCTCTACCGTATTTCCTGTTACCTATCCAATCCCGGCTCCCCATATTCATGCTCACATTGTTTTCTGTCATCTGTAAAGCCTACACTGCAAAGTTCACATTGTTATTGTTATCTGTAAAGCTCCTTGCTATTTTGAGTTACCTGTGAACCGAGATGATGTTCCCAACGTATCCCGGTATATAAAAACACTTAAATAAAAAAATAAAATAGAGTCCGTTAATGAGAGGAGTAGTTTCTCAGTTGAACGATGTTTCCAAAATCTGAATAGATTTGGGAAGAAAATATCTTGGTCTTCCAAATGATTTACAAGTTGGGTTAATACTGCTTTTTCAAGTACTTTTGATAGAAAAAACAAATTGGAAATTGGATGATAGTTGTCCCAATAGTCGATTCTACCAGTTCTATTTTTAGGAATCGGTTTTATCACCTTGTTTTAATCCATGTGGAACAATTCCTTCTGATAGTGAATGATTAATTAAGGTTGTGATTGTCAGAGTGATAACATGGTGTACTTGTTTCAAAGAAATGGCTGGAATTGGGTCACGTAGGTGAGTAGCAGGCTTAATTTTAGCAATGATTTGATTGATTTCAAGATTAGTTACTCTGTCGAACATGGACCACATTACCAGGCTGTGTGAATCTTCAGGTGCTATTGTGGGAGAACAGATGGTGAAATAAGTTTGTAACTATTGATTTTATCTAAGAAGGAAGTGGCATATTCATTGCAAGGAGCCTTTGAAAAGTTATAGTTTCTCGAGATGGAGGATAATGGATCCTTAATTAGATGTTTAGCATAGTAATATTTTTTCACTCTATTGGTTAGTGTGCAGTTATTTTGTTAGGAGAGATGTATAATTTGCTAGGGATTTAGAAGATTTCTGTAGGCATTTCTGTAGGGAGATATCACTGTTTTACTGCTGAAGCACATATATAATTATAATAGTCATTTATAGGCCAAATTCTGACAGGCTTCTGATGTTGTTAGAGCAAGAGAAGGAATTTTACTCAGGTGAACTTTAAACTGCATTGCATCAGTGGAAAATGAAGAGGTCTTGTCCTAATAGAGTGAAGGATGCCTTATCAGATGTGTCTGTCAGTTCCTGTGCAAATAAAGAAACAAGAAAGATGAGATAATACGACTTAAGATCCTAAGCAAGTGTGAGGGGACAAGCAAGCAGAAGACCCCCCCACCTTTGTAAGGAAGAAGAAGGGGCAGCCTGAGACAATGCTGACACACACCATGTCATACAGATGTGGCAGTTTTCCCCCCAAAGAATGGGAGGGGGAAGACCTGCAATGCGGCAAGAGACCACCCTCTATGAGGTTATGCATGAGATTATGCATATTTATCAGCTGAGAAGTATAAGACAGGGGGTAAGAAAGAAAAAAGGAGGGAGGAAAGAAAAGAGAAAGAAAGGAATGGACTCCCTGGGAGAGCGACTGCAACCAAAAGGGAGCAGGGAGGCAAGCAACAGACCCCCTGAAGTAAAGAAGGCACAACCTTGGGAGAAAACCCAGAGAGTGAGAACCTGTACTGAGGCTTCTGGAACCTGGAAGCGAAAGGGGGACCAGAGGCAAACCAACCCTCCCTGCTATCGAGAAGGGAGAAGAGTAGGTATGGCCAGGTGATCAGAGAGAGTGGAGACCCTGGCTTAGGTGCGGAGAGTAGCCTATAGACAAGGAAGGGTGAGATGCAGCCCAGACAGCCGGCAAGCACCAGAGCCAGAAGCCTGTCTCCTTCCTGTACAGCCTGCCCGCTCTGCCAGCACCAAGCCAGGAAGCAAGCCTCTCCCCTGCACATATTCTCCAGTGATCCAGCCAGAACCTATTTCAGAGGTGAACAGAGGTATCACCTGAAAGTTGTAATCAGGGGTAATTAAGTTAGCCACAAGTATTAATATCATAAGTAGGCTAAGATTTATGGCATGTTTTGTTACCAAATCACAAAAATCAGAAGCCAACTCCTCTCAATATTAACAGTCAAAAATCACCAGAGAGAAGGAAATAGAATCCAATCCTATTACCACAAACCACTATACACAAGAGACAATATCATAGACAATCACTCAAAAATTGTAATATACTGTCTCTCGCCCACAATGGGCCCCAGGCAGTCGTCAGCCTTCTGAGCAGTATTTTTTGTAATCATTTATTGTCTCTTGTATTTCTGTTACTAAAGACTATGTTATTCAATTTTATAGCAAAACTTTATTAACGCATCTATTAAAATGTATCAACCTATTGTCTCTATCTTGAAACCGGAATACTTAGCCAATTCAGATGCTCATCAGCCACTGATTTTTGATTGGAACAAGTTCTCAAAATTTTTCACCCGACATGGGCCATGTTTCGACTATTACAGTCTTCTTCAGGGGAAATAGTTACTATCCACCATCGGCACAATATTCTCTTAACCCGGACACTCAAATAACGTCTCTTCAAAGTCAATGCCACAACATGTGACGCCATTGTCTTAGGCGGGCCTCCACATGGTTGATCCTGGGGAGAGTGTCCAAGGCAAGCTGCCAGGAAGCAGCGGAGATGCAGGGTCCAACTGAGCCAGGTTGAAGACAAGGCCCGGTTCCAGAAGCTTGGACAGACAAAAGCAGGTTAGCAGGAACATGTTAAGGCTGGGCTTGTAAGTAGGCAAGAGCCTAAGAAAGGCCAAGTCCAAGTAGTCATCTGGAGGCAGATTCAGGTTCAAGCTGAAGTCAGGCACGTAGCTGGAGACAAGGTCAGTTTCAAGCTGGAGTCAGAGCAGGTGGCTGGAGACAAGGTCAGGTTCAAGCTGAAGTCAGGAAGGTGGCTGGAGACAAGGTCAGGTTCAAGCAAGGGTCAAGCCAAGGAATCCATCCAGTGTGGTCAGGAACAAGGAAGGGTAAAAGCCAAGGAATCCATCCAGAGCATGGTCAGGAACAAGTGAGGGTCAAAGCCAAGGAATCTGTCCAGAGCACTGTCAGGAACAAGCAAGGGTCAAAGCCAAGGAGTCCATCAAATGGGTGGTCAGGAATCAGGAAGCTGGAACTTTGACCACAGGACTAGAAAAGGAACATGAAGACTAGGTCGGATATAGGAACAGGAACACGAACGAGCAGCAACTAAGCACACGAAAGGAAGCGTGGAGACCTGTTGCCAAGGCAAAGATCAAATGGCGGAACCTGCTTTAAATAGTAAGGCCTGGAGACATCATCATCTGGGGCCGTGGGAAGGTTTCCCGCCGCGGCCCCTTTAAAGTCAGTGATGGTGCCGCACGTGCCTAAAGTGGACAGACTGGAACTAGGTAATGGCTGCGTCTCCCTAGGAGCCTAAGAACAGGAGCGCGAGCGTGTAGGCAACTGCCTACCGCTCCCAAGGAGGAAGGGCCAGGTCCGGAGCCCAGGCGACAGGGGTGAGTAGAGCCAGTTGCGGGCCTGCCGCAGCCGTGAAATGTAACAATAGGAGCAAAGGGCTAGGTAATGCAATTTTGGAAAATGGTGGCTACCAGGTCCAGGAATGGAGGGGGTCACTCTGGCCCCTCACTAGATCACCAGGGCATACATGACAAGTCTGGAGGAGGGTTTGTAGGATGAGCTAGGCTGGCTAATAGGGGAGCTGGCAGCTGGAGAAGATTATTTTTAACAAATGGGAGAGGTTGGGGAGGGACATGTGGAAGGGTGGTTTAATTATATAATATAATATATATATAATTATATAACATTGCCTTACTGGGGAACTTCAGCAGCCTCCAGTGGCGGCAGGAGGTAGTGGGGACAGGGATCACCAGGATTTTTCCTTTTTTTCACTTTATTTTCGGTATTGGAAAATAGCACACACTATTTACAAATGGCTCACAGTATTTTCCAAAACCAAAACCAAAATGGAAAAAAAAAAAAGGAAATAAAACATAAAAAAAATGGAAAATTGTTCAAACTCAATGAAAGAACAAAATGAAAATGTTTGCTATGCATAACCCTGACATTTTATAAAATGCACATATATCATATATCCAGGTTATAATATGCTAGTATAGATCTTTGCATATATGCTATTCAAATGTTTGTTGCAGAACAAACCTAATCTGGAAGAGTGGTCTATTTTTTACATGGGTAATGTGTGCAAGAAACCGAAAATATTTGTATTCTTCTGGAGGTCAATATTCAAAAGCTATCTAGATGGATAACTAAATAGATACAGCCCTGATACCCTTAGCTCTTGAACACTGAGCTAAGGGTATCATGTAGAGAAAAGTTTTAATATGCAAACAAAAAACACAGAATTACCTATAGTCCATTATGGACCAATGTTTATTATCTACAAACCTAGTAAATATGATGGCTCTATTTTGAGTAAAGTTTGAAAATTCTGGGACTGAAATTGTTTGTTGATTGGATAGATTTCTTGTTATTATGCATGTTACTACCATGACTACCCTAGTATTCAAAAAATGTACCATGCAATTGTTAAAAATGATTGCAAATCATGTTAAGTGATGTTTTACCATGCATGTTACATTTTTAACAACTTTCATGCTAAATGTTTTTAGGTGGCTGTATTATATAGGTCTGTTAGTCAACATATATTTTTCCTACAGTTACAGACCAGGGAGAAGTCCCGTTTGAATAAGACCCAAAGTAAGCTTTTCGTATTTGATTTCTACTTTATTTTGTTCATTTTTATTCATGTCTCCCTATTTCTTCTTGGAGAGACTGCCTTGTTCCCCTGCTCTTTCTTTTACCTTGTCCTTACTGAAAAAGACAGTGTGATGATGCGGTGGTGCATCATGAATGGAAGCCCTCCCGGAGCAGGTCAGAAAGCACAGAAATACAACCCATTGGTAGTAATTACTCTGCCGCGACCTGCAGTACAGGGAATTAACTCTAGGACTTGGGGCAAAAAAAAAGTAACAAAGAAGTCGATCACCACTTTGTGAATGCACCAATGCCTGAATTCATTAGAAGTTGAACTGAGATGGGAGCTTTACACATTATTAGTGGGAAGCAAACCCAGTGCACAGAAAATGAGAAAGCAGTTCATAAATTGCTAAGCAAGCAACATTTGCGATGTTTAAATGAAAGGTCTAACCCTTACTTTTATGTAAAGTAGAGAAACTACGGATGCTAATAGCAATCGTTCTTGTGGGAGGAATCCTATTATTTTTTAAAGAAGGGAAATGAGATATCGCATATGTTGGTGAAATTACTCCACATACAACAAACTTATAGAAATGAAGGTGCATGAAAACACAAGGCAGGAGGGGATAACAGCTAAAAAGACAACTAGTTAGCAGCTGCCACTATGACCTTTAACTGCATCCATGGTAACTCGGCTAAAGATGGAGCTCCAATTTATTATTCTCACACCCACAATGTTAAGCCTGTGAATCCCATTGCAATTTAATGGCTGAAATCAGAAGGCAGATCTGTGTTCATTGGACCAGTGCCGACATCCTCTTAGATAATGAGCTCAATAAACATTTTCATGCCAGGAAACCAGTGCAAGTGGAAATATTATGCCATACAGAAATCTATACCCAAAACACAAAGAAATGGTCAGTAAAGCCAGTAATGATAATTTGCACATATTCTACAACCCGTTTGCAGGTATGCAGCCGTGCGTCTTGAAGTTGCAAAAAAATACCCACTGAATGATAATTTCTGCTTCTAACTTAGAACATTCAACCATTGATTATAATATTTTAGATTGCTGATAATTGCACTTGCATGTTCTTCAACATGTTCTGTATTTTAAGAATATTTTTTGAAAATAATAGATACTTATTCCTGTAATGTTGTTAAATATATACAAATCTAGCTGTTAGGGGGAAAAAAAGCAATAAAAAGGATAAATGGGGGAAGTATAGTTACTAAGCATTTTTTTTTTGTATTGTTATGGTTGTATTATTGCTAATAAATTGCAAATTAATTATTGAATCATAGTAACTGATTGTTATTCATTGTCGATTGGCAGCACACCGAAGGTTGCTGTATGCACAGTTTTACTCATAAGAAGGTATTTCAAGTTTTACCCTGTTTGCCATAACCGTTCCTCCCTGACCCGAAACAGAGGAACATCGACTGCAGAAGCCTGGGGAGCAGAGCTGGATTTGTCTTTTCGAGGCCTTTGGTGAAAACAAACAGCACAAAAGGAGAGTTCACTAAAACAGACAACAAACCTGGTCTTTTGTGAATGTTTTTGCTTGGAGACCATCTTAGTAAGAACAATGGTTCTGCTGTCCGATTTCCATTTTGTCCAATATATTGGTTCTTCAAATCTGTTCGTGACCATTAGTGCCTTAAAAAAAAATTAACCAGCTGAAAAACAAACAAACAATAAAAATTCCCCATGTTTGCTAAAGGGTTTGTGTCTATGGGAAAAAAAAGACTTCAGCATGAAGGCTTTAAATGGCAAAGTAAAAATGTTATTCTTATATTCCCTATGATGCTTCCCCAGCCAAAACCATTAAAACTGAACTTATTTACAAAAGAGCTGGGATCAATGAGTAAATCGCATGTATTGTTCACCAGCTGGAGCCTTGGTACAGGCAGTATACAAATACCGTAAGCAAATAAAATAAAGAAACCACCTCTTTTAAAAATCATATGCAGCATTTATTTTCTAATGAGACTTTTTTTTAGCAATCCACTTTCAGATCCATATTCAGTAAGCTCGAGCTGGGGAGCGGCAAATTTATCAGGGTAACTTCAGCCAGATATTCAGTGAAACAAGTCTCCCACTGAACGTACTGGTCTGAAGCTACCTGACAAAATTATGTGGGTAACTTTGTCACACTTGCTGGCTTGCTAAATATATGAAAAAAAGAAATCTCTCAAATATGGGAACTACAGATGACTTCTCACCCCCTTCTCCCTCTTTGACCCTAAATTAAAAAAAAAAAAAATGATAGTAGGCCAACCACCCTGCCACACACACACACACCTCCCAATCCCAATATGTAAGAAGTTACAGCTGGTGAACAGGACCCATCCCCTTGATTCCAATACAAAACAAGTTATAACTGGTGAGAGGCCCCTCCTGACCTAAGACAAGAACAAATTAGAGTGGACAAGCAGCCCAATATCCCAATAAAAAAAACAAAAAATTAGAGCAGGCTTACTGGCTCCCTTGCTGCCCCCAAATCCATACCACTAACCCCGCCACCCCCACTCTGGACCTCCCCCAGAAGAAGCTGAAATGCAGAGTGGGAGGAGCACAGACTCCTATCTCCTCCCTCTCTCAATAAGTGACTGCTCACGTCACTGTTTAGCGATTGGCCCTTCACTGACAGCTGAAGAGCCAATCCCCACTGGGAACTCCGGTATTTGACTGCCTCAGTCACTGTTTAGTGATTGGCCCTTTACTGACAGCTGAAGGGCCAATCACTAAACAGCGAAGTGAATAAAGGAATTCATAAGCGCCCCGAGCTGTCTGAGCAGTCAGAGCTCTGAGCACTTGTGCACGGAGAGTGGGTCGAGACAGGAGGCTGTTCTCCTTCTGCTCTGCATTTCAGCACTTTCAAGGGCTTCTGGGTGGAAGTATAAGGGATGATGGGGTTGTGGATTTGGGGGTCAGGGGGTGCCACTGGGTTTGCTCTAATGTTTTAATTGGAATAAGCAGCTGCTTCACGTTTCTTATTATGTTTTGCATTGGAATAGGTGGGGAAGTGGCTGCTTGCCCACTATAACTTTTCAGTTATTAGGATTGGAGGATGGCCTGCTGTTTAGCTTCTTTGGTTTGTATGTAGGTGTTTGTTTGTTTTTTTTTACCTTATTCAGCTAATTGTTGGTCTAATCTTCAGCAGATAGCACTGAATATAGGTGCTTCTGCCTAACCTAGGCGAATAAATTAACTCCACCTGGGAATGCTCCAAAAATGTACCTGATTTATCTGGCTATCTTTCAGGCCCCTAGAACCAAAGGAGTGAATAAACTCCCATATACATGTGTGTATTTTATAACTTGCATGTATATGATATATATAGGTTATAATATATGCGTAAATTTAGTCTGCAACATGTGCATGCATGCAAAAAAATGTGCAAATACATATTGGGGTACATTTTCAAAAACAGCGCACGCGCGAACAAAAGTACGCTGGATTTTATAAGATACGCGCGTAGCCGCGCGTATCTTATAAAATCCGGGGTCGGCACGCGCAAGGGGGTGCACATTTGTGCAACCTGCGCGCGCCGAGCCCGGTGCGCGCTGCCTGTTCCCTCCGAGGCCACTCCGATTTCAGAGCGGCCTCGGAGGGAACTTTCCTTCCACCTCCCCTCACCTTCCCCTCCCTTCCCCTACCTAACCCACCCCCCCGGCCCTATCTAAACCTCCCCTACCATTGTCGGCAGATTTACGCCTGCCAGAGGAAGGCGTAAATCTGCGTTGGCGCCAGCGGGCTGCTGGCGCGCCATCACCCGACCCAGGGGCTGGTCCGGAGGCCTCGACCACGCCCCCGGCACGCCTCCCACCCCGCCCCAAAATTTGCGCCGCCCACCCGACCCGCCCCCAACACGCCCCCTTTGCAAAGCCCCGGGACTTACTCGTGTCCCGGGGCTTGTGCGCGCCGCCGAGCCTATGCAAAATAGGCTCGGCGTGCGCAGGGGCCTTTTAAGAGGGTTATGTGCATAACTTATGTTCGTAACCCTTTTAAAATCCGGCCCATTGCACTTATCTGGACAAGTTCTGACATCTGCACAAGCCTCAAATAGAGCTACTGTACATATCCGCGTAAGTCAGATACCCAGATAAAGCTACTTATCTAGATAAGACTTATTTGAGACTTATTTTTCTTACTTTAGAAAGATAGGCAGTTAAGTCTTAAATAGAACTGCTTATCTAGATAAGTAGCACTATTTAAGACCTATCCATCAATCTTATTATTATAAGATGGACGAATAAGCCTCAAATAGAATTTCCTATCTGGCTAAGTAATATAGAAGCATAAGTTTCAAATAAAGCTATTTATCTGGATAAGTAGCACTATTTGAGACATCCAAACAAATCGGAATTTATCTGAATAAATAGGGGTAGATTTTTAAACATGTGCGTATGCATCCATGGGTGCGCGGTTCTCGGTGCACGCACATTGGACGTGGCGATTTTATAACATGTAAATGTCATCACATGCATCTTATAAAATATGATTCCTGTGCGCAGATGTGTGCCTGATTTAACATCGGCATGCACATGTGCGGGCGGGTTCAGACTCGCGTGCGCAACAGGGGGATTTTCTAAAAAAGCGCGCAGCGACACAAGTAGGCCTTTCCCTGTTCCCTCCCAGTCCACTCCTCTGCTCCAATTAAGGAGCAGACTTGAAGGGAACTTTTCTATACCCCGTCCTACTCTGCCTCACTTTTCCCCTCTCCTCTCCTCCCCATCCCCTAAATCCCCTTTCCCTACCTTTTTTTTTTTTTTTTTTAAATTATTTTGGAACTTACTTCATCTGAATAGATAAAGTAAGTTCCACATGCTGGCTGGCTGCCAGCATGTGCTTCACCGGGAGAGCACAAAATGGTGCTGTCCTGGTCGGCCTGCACTTCACCCCCTGCCCCGCCCAGCCCAGACCCTGCCCTGGCCCACAACTTCTGTAAACCCCGGCACTTCCGCACGTATTGGCAGATACGTGCATGGTCGGGCCGTTTATAAAATGTACTCGGCGCATGCTTGTCCCGGCCACGCGCATATCTCAGGAGTTTTGCATGTGTAGAGTTTTTAAAATTTACTTGACAGTGTGCAACTGCTATACTAGTGTATTTTAATGTCTAACTTTAAAAATATACACATGGAGATTTTACCTGTACCATTTACATTAATTTACCACAATAAATTGACTTTTACTTGTGTAAGTTGGGAGATTTTCTAACGTGCGCATGGCAGTGAAGTTACCAGTTTTACGAATAAGTCTACTAGTTTAGTGACTTACTAGTCTTAGCAAGTGGAGGAGTAGCCTAGTGGTTAGAGCAGTGGGCCACAGACCAGGAGACCAGGGTTTGAGTCCCACTGTTGCTCCTTATGAGTGTGGGTAAGTCACTTTACCCTCCATTACCTCAGGCACAAACTTAGATTATAAGCCCCCTAGGGATAGGGAAATACCTAAATGTAATCCACTTTGCTGCAAGAAGTGGAATATAAATCTAAATAAAAAATACTAGTTCATCCAGTCCATCTGCAGGTCAGTGAGACCCTCCTGGCACTTCAGCTTGAACTCCCCCCTTTTCACTCAGATTCTCTACTCAATCGGTATTTCACATTTAAGGGGGTCATTTATCAAAATGCGATAAGGCGTTTTCGCATGTGATCGCACCATATCGTATGGTGCGATGCAAATTCAGAAAATAGGAGGAGTTAGGGGCGGAGAGTGGGCTGGGTTAGCCTGTCTGCGTAGAGCTATCGCACAGCCATAACGCCAATTTTAACTACACCTCTTTGGATTGCGTTAGGCTGTGCGATAGCGCTAGCTGCCGTGACCGTGCGGTAAGCTTTCATTGCCATTTGTGATGGCTCCCGTAAGTCCTATTTCAGGTGAATTGATGGGTCCAGAGCCTTGGGGGGGAGAGAGAGAGAGACTGGCCATAATATCATGGCCCATAGTTAGGTATTTGTATCCCTATGGTAGGCCCACCTAGTAACTCGAGGTGGGGATTAGGTAAGTGTGTAGGGGGTTAGGGGCCACTTTGACATTCGTGACACCTACGAACAGAACAGTGGTCTCTTGTGAAGATTTGCTGATCTTCGGATGAGATTTGGGCAATGTTCTCTCAACCTAGCTTGATGTTACCCAGGTAGAGAGTCCCTCTTTCTGAGGACCTACTTTGGCCGCAGGTATGGCCTCGGAGCATGGGGGATTCGGAATGCCGCTGGGAATCACGGTGACCCGAGGATGGGGCCGTGGAGAACAAGGCCCATTATTAAAAAAGAAAAAGGAGAAACTAAAAAAAAAAAAAAAAGAGAAAGGCGCTGGTGGCCTGCCTATTGCAGGTGAGGCAGCCCAGCACCCAGCTGCCCATCGCAGCCAGGGCAGCCCATCGGCAGCCAGGACGAGTGGCGGGGGGTGGCTTGTGGATGTTGTCTGCCCCTCCTCCCTTCTGGTTGGAGGATGGAGAGACACTGGAGCGGGAGGAGGGGCTGCTTTTGGATGGGCTTGGAGCACTTCCTTTTGCCCATGCCTGGGCTGCTGAGGGCTTCAGATCATGGGCACGGGCCTTCCCCAGGCTGAGGGCATGCCCTGCCAATTTTATGGCATTGTCTGCCTGGAGCTTCCTCCAAATTTGTCTTTCTGGGATCCTTGGGGGCAGGTGTGGCTTCGGGGAATGGCCGCAAGTAGAGGGACACGTGTTTTGTGGGCCCCCGTGGGACTGTGTGTGGTATGGGGTATCCCTGGCATTCGTGGTTCCTCTGTGTTGCTCCATGGTGGGACCACACCTTGGGTGCTGGGTGCAGTTCTGGTTGCCACATCTCAGGAAGGATGTAGTTGCGATTGAGAGGGTGCAGAGAGGGGTGATAAGAATGATGGAGGAGTGGAACAGCTCCCCTGGGTGGAAGGACTGGTGAGGTTGGGACTTTTCAGATTGGAAAGGAGATGGCTGAGGGGGGGATATGATGGAGGTGTTTGGAATTGCAAGAGATCTAGAGCAGGTAGATGTGAATTGGTTATTTGCTCTTTCAGATAGTGGAAAGACTGGGGGGTACTCCATGAGGTTAGTATGTGGCACATTTAAACTAGACGAATAAGTTCTCTTCAGTCAACGCACAATTGAACTCTGGAATTTGTTGTCGAAGGATGTGGTTAGTGCAGTTAGTGTAGCTGGGTTTAAGGAGGATTGGATGGGTTCTTGGAGGAGAAGTCCATTACCTACTATTGGTTAAGTTGATTTAGAAAATGGCCACTGATATTGCTGGCAACATTAACAGGGAATAGACTTAGCTTTTGGGTACTTGCCGGGTCCTTAGGGCTGGATTGGCCACTGTTGGAGACGAGAGGCTGGGCTTGATGGCCCTTGTTCTGACCCAGTACGGCATGTTCTTGTGTTCCTTGTCGAGGGACACAGAGGCTGGGAATTCGTTGTATTTCCGGGATGGCTTTGTTTTCCCTGGGTGCCCCCTTTGGTACCTTGCTCATGTTACGGTCCGGCCAGATCCTTGGCAGGCTCCCTGATTTGGATGTATTTGGTAGAACTTTATTGGGGTTTTTTTGCTTCTGTGGCCAAGTTCTTTTCGGGTTCTCTTAGCCTGTCTCATCGATGTTTTGCATTTGGTTGGCAATGATGGTGTTTTTCCTGTTTTCTTCGGGTGAATCCTTCTTCCAGTTTTGAAGAATAAATGAGGGGCTGGCCTCTTTCTCTTTGCATTTGTCCATACCTGCGGTTGTTTGTTAATCTTTGCATCTTTCTTGATGAGTGGAAAGCATCTTTACCTGCCGAGTAATCCCAATAGGTGGAGCCTTCCTGCACAGACTAGCCGCTGCGACAGCAGGGGTGCAACATCCACATCACTTCATCCGAATATCACAACCATATGCGAGGACCTTGCAAAATAGGTCTCATTCCTGAGAAGTTACAATGTCATATCAGTCTGGCAGGAGCCTGCCAGACTTCAGGAGGTTGGGGATTCGGCGTTTACGGTCAGGGTGCATGGTCCATCATGCAACGCTCGACATCATGGGTGAACGAAGGAATAACAACAAATATTACAATCCTGGAAGTTTTTTCCCCCATGTGGCTGGCGCTGGTAATCTGGTGAACACATCGTCTTCTGGTGTGACAACCAAGCCGGGGTTTCTGTCATCAACAGGCAGTCAGAAAAATATCCACGGGTGGTGGACATGTTTTGGCAGGTAGTTCTAAGTAGTCTGCACATTAATACCATGGTAAAGGCGCGTCATATTCCAGGGGCTTGCAATGGTGTGGCGGATTCGCTATCTCGTGCTAAATGGTCTTTGTGTCACAAACAGGTTCCCAACGCCAACGAGGTGGCGACCCCAGTCCCGGAGCATGTATGGTCAATTGGTCTCCAACCACTGTAGATCTGTTACGGCGATCGGCGGCTCCCACCACGTGGGATGCTTATTGCAGGAGATACGGGAGAATGCGCTCCTTCCTAGACAACATGGTTGGCAAAAAGGACCGGTGACAGGAGAACAGATTGTGGCATACATATCATGGGCCAAGGATGCCGGACTGTCCAGGGCATACTGGTGAAGCAACTAGTTGGCCTAGAATTTTTCATGGGAGCCCAAGGTGGGAGGACCCTACCAAGGGATTGTGAGTCGGAAAATGTTGAAGGGTTGGGGAAGGAGGCTGGGGGTCCAGAGGGACAAGCAATGATTCTGACTCAAAAGTATTGAAGGGTTGGGGAAGGAGGCTGGGGGTCCGGAGGGATGGGCGGCATCCCATAACGCATGATTTGTTGGTATTAATATGGCATAGGTTGGGGCGACGTATGCGATTCGGTATTTGAGACACAGTTGTTTGGACTGGTCTTTGCACTGGCCTTTTTTGGCGCACTGCGCATTGGCAAGCTGGTGGTGGCAGCTAAGAAGGAGGTCGGCTACACGGGAATGTTGATGCGGAAGGTCACAGGGCAAGGTGACATGCTGAGGATATTAATGACAAGGTCCAAAACAGATCATTTGGGGCGGGGCGCTACCGTGACTCTAAGATGGTTGCATAATCAGGTCACTTGCCTGGTGGTTAACTTGGAGACACATCAAGCCGTGCAACCCAAAAAGGGGGAGTATTTACTTATACAGGAGGATGGGGCCCCTCTTAACTCTATAATAGTTTTCAGTGTTACTCAAGCGAACCTTAAGCGAAGTGGGAGAGAATGCGGATAATTTTGGGACACACTCCTTCAGAATAGGAGCAGCCACTAGCGCGGTGCAGGCAGGATTGACAACTGAGGCCATACAACAGATAGGGGATGGAGTTCCTCTGTGGTAATTCTCATATCAGGTGGAATCGAGCCAGCGCAGTATAACATGTCAGTTAACTTGAGTATTGTTAATTGCAGATTTGTATCCTAGGCTGGTACAGGTGTGGATTGTGGGGCACTCCTTTGTGCATTGGGTGGCATTGGACGGAACAGAGGGCGCCACTGTGCAGATATGGTCCGCATCTCGGCCTGCCACACCGGGGGGTGCACATCACTTGGATGGGGAAGTGTGGAATGCCCTGGGGGCAGTTACTGCCCATACTACGGATCAAGAGTGAATCGTTGCCAAGACCGGACATCATAATAATACACTTGGGCAAGACAGCCATTACGGCAGGTAAAGAGGGACCTACGGGAAATACAATCATGGTTCCCGGGAGTGCTTAATTGCTGGTCTGACATCATATCATGCATTAATTTGCAAAACAGAAGTTATGGGGGAGAGCCCAGAAGAAGTTAGACAGGTTGGAGGATGGTTAGTGCGCATGGGGGGTGTCAGATACAGCACGAATGGGCGGTTAAACAGTGTGAAGGTTTTTACCGGCAGGACAGAGTACACCTATCAGATATCGGGCACGATCTGTTCAATAACGAAATACAGGAGGCATTCGAAAGGAACTACACACGGGTGTAAAAGGGCCGCAGCTAGAGCATGGTTTGGAGGGCACCCAAAGATGAGATTTGTGCAATGTTCTCTCCACCTAGCTTGATGTTACCCATGTAGAGTGTCCATCAAGCTAGGTTAAGAGAACCTTGCACAAATATCATCTTGGAGTAAGTTTCCTCACTCCGAAGGTCTTCAAATCTTCACAAGAGACCACTGTTCTGTTTGTACGTCTCACGTTGAATGTCAAAGTGGCCCCTAAACCCCTACACTAATACCTAAACCTCACCTCAAGTTACTAGGTGGGCCTCCCATAGGGATACAAAAACCTATCTAGGGAGAGGACATTATGGCTAGGTGCTCTCTCTCTTTCTCTCTCTCTCTCTCATCCCCCAGTGGTTGTATGCATAAAATACAACAGGTCTGGCACTTATCACAAAGTCTGAAAACATTCTCACAATTTGCACTAACTTAGCTCTTCACATAGATAATTAGCACACATTGCAATAAACTGTCTATTAGCATAAACCACATCCCTTTTTCTATCACATGCGATACTTATTGCATTTTGATAAATCCAGGCCTATGTTTCCTAGTTATATTATGTATGTTTTTAATATGTAAACCATTTTGAACGATATTGTTATTGAAAAAGCGGTATATAAACAAATAAATAAGTTTGAGTTTTATAAACTAAGATCTATGCAACCTGAGAGACTTCTTTTATTGTAATGCTGTCCACAGAAAAAGGTGTTTAAATATTCATCAAAGAAATCTTCCTGATATAGGAGGAGGAATAGGTTCAAAACACAGGCCTGTGCCAGGGAAGCACTAAAAGATTTGTAAGAAGATATTTTAATGGCATAGGTAACATAAAAATTTTAAATATATCAACAAGGATGGGACGTGTGATTATAGTTTGGGCTGGGTAAAAGGAAGAAGTCAAATTTAGGCTAAGTGAAGCCAATTAAAAACCGGTATGTGAATGTAAATCCTATCTATGGGAGGGGACACATACGTTAGATCTTTCTGCTGTGTGATTTAGAATGGGCATGTGCAACATGCCCCCACAACTAAAGATTCTCCTATGAATGGGGAGGAGAGGATAGAAGCAGAAATAAAAAATAACATAAAATAAAATTAGCACACAATATTACATTTGCAAGAAACAAGAAAGTTTGCTTTTTGTAATTTATTATAGAAAACCTCTAACCCATATCTCAGTTCAGATCATTTCAAGAAAAATAAAAATTAGTTTAAAATTCCATTCTAAATTCTGGCCAGATTATTAGCATACGTTTTTAGTTCAATCTCACATGATTGTTGAATACTTCAGATGAATTTCTCTGCATTCCAGATGATTGATCTGGAATGCAGAATTCATGGACTTCTCCAGAGACCAGGGGAGTCCTCAATTGTTTCCGTCTTTCTCATTGGTCTGGTGATCAATTTATTGCATGGAAAAAATGTTCAAACTCTCAGAAATGAAATAAATTTTCCTTTCTATTCTATTCTTTTCTTTTACTTTTTATTCATGCAATTTTAAAGATACACATCAAGCAAATACAACTTGAAATGAAATATTAGAGTTTGTAGACACCGCAATGATATAATTAAGATTTATCAAAAATAAGAAAAGCAAGATTTCCCTATCTGCAAGATCACACAAAGATCACCATTGTAAGGAGGAGCAATACCAAAATCCAAGAAGAAATACAATAAAAAGTGGAAAATAAAACCCATGTGCAGCTTTCCCACTGAATTATAGAAAAGACAAATAACAGGGGAGTTAAGGAGTAGATAAGGGGTGAGGCAACATCTAACTGCACAGTCTTATCATTTAGGAAAAACCTGAATTGCCCAGGCTCAAAAAGCATATAGGAAACATTTTGATACTTAATATAACATTTGCATGGACATTTTAATACAAAATAAGTACATAACTGAAGTACTCTTGATCTCAATAAAATAAACTGTTTACATTTTTTCTGTGTAACTTTAGCAACATCAAAAAAATTCTAATTGTTAAATTCATAAACTATTTCTCAGGATGCTTGGAAAATTCATAAACTATTTCTCAGGATGCTTGGAAAAATTTTTAAAAATCCACTCCCTATCAAACTCTAGAGCCAGAGAAACTATTAAAGTTGCTGGAGTAACTTATTCATCCGATGACTGTAAAAAGGCAGTTAAGTTCAAACTATCCTGAAATGTTTGGGAAAGTTCAAGCTGAACCTCTTCCACTTCTTTCTTTCTATACAGAGGTAAGTAATATACCCTTACAGCTGGAAGCATCAACTGAGCAAGCACCTTCAAAATGTCCCCCACATACTGCTTAAAAACCTCCACTGCAAAAAAGAGATTTAACCTTGGGGAAATTAATAAGGCAAATATTATGACATCTCAATGAATTTTCAAAGTTTTTAAGCTTAGGGGAATATTTTCCAACTCACGTTATGTTTTTGCATGCATTAAGGTATTTTCGCATGTGGAAAACACCTTAAGATATGTGAAAAGCACCATAACGCATGGTGCGATGCTAATTTTTAAAAGAGGAGGAGTCGGGGGCTAGATTTTTGTAAAAGTGGGCTGGCTTCGCACAGTGTGAAGCCATAATGTTTGATATTGCACAATTTTAATGCCAAAAATAAATGTGTTAAGCTGTGCCCATAATGCAAATTGTGATGAGAGAGAGAGAGAGAGAACACTTACCTATTAGGGCTGTGTAGTAGTTAGCTATTTATGCTACTATAGGAGGCCCACCTAGTAACTCGAGGTGAGGTTTAGGTAGTAGTATAGGGGTTAGGGGCCACTTTGACATGAGTGAGATGTACGAACAGAACAGTACACTCTTGTGATGATTTGATGTCCTTCAGAGTGAGGAAACATGATGAGATTTGTACAATGTTCTCTCAACCTAGCTTGATGGACTCTCTACCTGGGTAACATCAAGCTAGGTTGAGGGAACATTGTACAAATCTCATCGTTGTGTGAGTTTCCTCTCTCTGAACAACATCAAATCTTCACAAGAGTGTACTGTACTGTTCGTACATCTCACTCTGCATGTCAAAGTGGCCCCCAACCCCTACACTACTACCTAAACCTCACCTTGAGTTATTAGGTGGGCATCCTATAGTAGTATAAATAGCTAACTACTACAAGGGCCATCCATTGCTCCTACCATATGGCAGGGGCCAACCAATGGCACCGATAGCCCCTGTCACGTGGTAAGGGCAAAGGGCCATTGGTGCCATTTTGATTAGTGGCAGCCAACGGCCCAAGACGGGGAGATCGCTCGGGACCCCGCTGGACCACGAGAGACCTTTGGTAAGTCTTGGGGGGGGGGGGGAGTTGGGCAAATCTTGGGGGGTCGGGTGGGGGTTGCAATTAATTAAATTTGAAGGGTTGGGGTAGGTTTGGGGTTTGTTTTTTTTAAATGTGCCCTTTTTCCCCTCCCCAAAAACAATAAGAAAACCACACAAAATTTTGTGGGATTTCTTATTGTTCCATCGCCCCCCGCCCCCCTTGAAACGCGACAAAATAGGAAATTTCGTCTTTATTTCCTATTTTGTCACAAACGAATGCACATCCCTAGCCCTTATAGATAGTCTCTCTCTCTCTCTCTCTCCTTCTCTCTCTCATGCAATAATTGTGGTAATACCTATGCAAAGCACTAAGATAACATATATTGTAATAAATAGGCTATTACCATAAAACACTCCCTATCACATGCAATAGTTTGATGAATCTAGCCCTTAGATTGAAGAAGCAGTGTATCTTGAACCTCAGCAACTTTGCTAGTCTCAAAACGTCTCCCAATATCAGGCATCTTGGGTAGTAACTCTCCCCTCTAATAACTGACTTTTGTTCACAATATGTGCTGTTTGCACAAAGTGATACCCAAAACACCAATGGCCTTCCAAATCTCTTCTATCATAAAATTGGAAGGTTATTCCACCCCTGGATGCTTCTGTTTTAAGTAACTTTTAACCTGGTAATGGCTTATCCACCTAAACTTTATCTAATCAGCTGGGGACATATTCAAAACCCCCAAGTTTGCCTGGCTAAGTCCCAAACTTAGCCAGACAAATAATTTTGAATATTGACCACTTGAAGTAAGCTCAAAGCCCTAGTGAGTACTAGTGACTGCATGACAGTGTCAAATTTCATTATGTTACAGGAAGCAAGAGGTAGATGCACTAGTAACAACAACAATAGGAAAGAGAGAGCAGAAGATTTCCCTTCTGAAAAGGGACCTAGAGCAAATATAAATGCTAGTAGCATTATCAGTATGACAGAAAACAAAAGAACTCCTCCACCCAAGCTAAAGAGAGATTTTTGTTTTTTTTTAGCAGGAGGAACCAAAGGCTGGGTAGGTAAGAAGAGCATCTGTCACTTTTCCCACTCTTGTCTCTGATCCTATGGTGCAGGGGCAGGAGAAGGAAGAGTCAGTGGAGGGTGACATACGGGTAGGTGCACTAAGAGTGGAGCACCCAAAAGAGGGATAGATCCCACATCCCCTTTCCACACTGGATTCTTCTTTAGCAGTATCTGCAGTAAGTATTTTGAGAAAGTACTAATTCAGATGAATCATGCCAGGGATTTTAAGACTCAGAGAACCCTGAACTTGTAAAGCTCAGGAGGGTTTGGGGAGTCACATTTTCAGTGCGCTATCATGGAAGAAGGATCCATCAGAAAAAAATAGGATAAAGCATAAGTATTGACAAGTTAAATGTAAGACATTGATAAGACAAGCTAAGAAAGACTTTGAACAGAAGTTGGCCACAGAGGCAAAAACTCATAATAAAAACTTTTAAAAATATATCCGAAGCAGAAAGCCTGCAAGAATTGGCTGGACCATTAGATGATCAAGGCGTTAAAAGGGCACTTAGGGAAGCTAAGGCCATCTCAAAAAGACTAAATACATTCTTTCCTTCAGTGTTTACTGAAGAGGATGTTGGGGAGGTACCCGTACTGGAGAAGGTTTTCATGGGTAATGGTTCAGATGGACTGAACCAAATCACGGTGAACCTAGAAGATGTGGTAGACCTGATTGACAAACTGAAGAGCAGCTAATCACTTGTACCAGATGGTATATACCCCAGGATTTGAAATAACTAAAAAATGAAATTTCAGGCCTATTACAATTAATTTGTAACCTATCATTAAAGTCATCCATTGTACATGAAGACTGGAAGGTGGCCAATGTAAACCTGATATTTAAAAAGGGCTCCAAGGGTGATTCAGGAAACCATAGACCAGTGAGCCTGACTTCAGTGCTGGGAAAAATCATGGAAACTGTTATAAAGAATAAAATCACAAAACATTTAGATAGACATGGTTTAATTTTGCCATAGCCAGCAGTCTTGCCTTACAAATCTTCATTTTTTTTTTTTTGAAGGGGTGAATAAACATGTGGACAAAGGTGAACTGGTAGATGTGGTGATTTGGATTTTCAAAAGGTGTTTGACCAATTCCCTCATGAGAGGCTTCTAAGAAAACTAAAAAGTCATGGGGTGGAGACAATGTCCTTTTGTGGATTGCAAGCTGGTTAAATGACAGAAAACAGAGAGTAGGATTTAATGGTCTTTTTCACAGTGGAAAAAGGTAAATAGTGGAGAGCCTAAGGGATCTGTACTTGGACCAGAACTTTTTAATATATTCATGATCTGGAAAGGTGATCATCATGACAAATGAGGTGATCAAATTTGTAGATGACACAAAATTATGCAGAGTAGTTAAATATCAAGTGGATTGTGATAAATTGCAGGAGGACTTTGTGAATGGAAGTTTGGGCTTCCAAATGGCAGATGAAATTTAATTTGAACAAATGCAAAGTGATGCATATAGGGGAAAATAACCCTTTTTGTAGTTACACAATGCTAAGTTCTAAGGAGTTACTACCCAGGAACAACATCTAGGCATCATAGTGGCGTTGGTTCAGTGTGTTATAGCAGTCAAAAAAGCAAATAGAATGTTAGGAATTATTAGGAAGTCAGTGACAAATAAAACAATGGATATCATAATGCCTCTGTATCGCTCCATAGTGAGACTACACCTTGAATACTGTGTTCAATTCTGGTCGACACATCTCAAAAAAGATATAGTTGTACTGGCGAAATTATAGAGAAGAGCAAACAAAATGATGTATTTATTTATTAACTTTTGATATACCGACATTCATAGGACATATCATGCCAGTTTACAATCAACTCTTGTAGCGAGGAAAGAGAAATTACAAAATAACAGGGATAGGGGAAGGGGAGCAGGAATAGAAAAAGGAGTGAAGGGGGTGGGTGAGAGCAAGCGCATAAGTAGCGTGAAGAAATAAAGGTTGCAGAGCGTAAAGGAGAGAAGGAAAGTAGATAGGAACTATATTCAAAAACATTAAGGCAACAACATTTCAATGATTATATAGATAACGTTTCCTTGAGATACATCATTATTAGAGGGTAGCAGGGCTGGACGCCATGAAGGGGTTTAGGTTTGATTGGCATCAGGGTAGGCCTGTAAGAAGAGCCAGGTTTTGATGCCTTTTTTGAAGTGGGGTAGGGAAGGTTCAAGGCGGAGAGACATGAGGAGTGAGTTCCATAGTGTGGGGCCAGCTATGGTAAATGCTCTTTCTCTGGTAAGGGAGAGGTGTGCAGTTTTGAGGGGTGGAATGTGTAGGGTTCCTGCGAGGGTGGTTCTGGAAGGGCGATTAGAGGCACGGAAGTGTGGCATTTCCTTGAGCCATGCAGGATTGTTTTTGTAGAGCACATTGTGAAGAACGGTTACGGTTTTGTATTTTATCCGGAAAGGGATGGGGAGCCAGTGCAGATCTTTTAATGCTGGGGAGATGTGTTCTCTTTTGCGTGTATCAGTGATGATTCTAGCCATGGAGTTCTGCAGGATTTGTAGAGGTTTAATTGTAGAGTAAGGGAGGCCTAGGAGAAGGGAGTTGCAGTAATCTAATTTAGATAGGATGGTAGACTGCAAAACTAGACGGAAGTCCTGAGCGTGGAGGAGGGGTTTAAGTTAAGCTTCTGTGATTATTTCCTGCCTGTGTTTTAACTTCTTTATAGTCTGTTTCATTTTGTGTAGAAAGCTTGTGTAGAAAGCTTCTGTGATTCTTTCCTGTCTGCAAAGCTATCAGCTTTTAAACTGGTAAAATCTCTCTAGTTTGGGGTTAGCTGGCACAAACTAAAAAACTGGGGCATAAAGACTGTTTTTTTTTTAAAAAGAATTGACCAAAAGGCAAAGACAACAGTCCAGAAGTGACGTAATCTAACTAAATTGGGTGTGACTCAGACCTGTGCAAGGTAATCAGAGCAAGGAAGGGAGCCATTGTTAGCCATTGTTGTCCTGAGCACATGCTAAAGGGATTTCTCTGGTGGAACTGTTTACTGCATTGCAAAATCTTCATTCTGGCTAAGTATTTTCTGCTTATTTTTACTTATTGATCTGAAGTTGTGTAGAAAGCTTGTGTAGAAAGCTTCTGTGATTATTTCCTGCCTGTGTTTTAACTTCTTTATAGTCTGTTTCATTTTGTGTAGAAAGCTTGTGTAGAAAGCTTCTGTGATTCTTTCCTGTCTGCAAAGCTATCAGCTTTTAAACTGGTAAAATTTCTCTAGTTTGGGGTTAGCTGGCACAAACTAAAAAACTGGGGCATAAAGACTGTTTTTTTTTAAAAAGAATTGACCAAAACGCAAAGACAACAGTCCAGTAGTGCCCTGCTTTACCCAGCTTGTCCCAGGCTAAACTGTTTGACTCCCTCCCACCCTACCCCTCTACCCACCGACCCCTGGGGCTTGTTTCTAATAAAGACTGCCTAGATTACCATTGGCAGCAAGATAAATTAGTACATTGGTTACAGTCAAGGAAATAAAGTCACAAATTACCAAGATGAGGACTATCCAATGTAACTGCTGTGGAGCCTTTATTCTGAGGGAAAGCATCTGGAAACTTAGAGCTTGCCCAATTGTGCACAACTCTCTTCCTTGAAAATGGAGCTGACTGTGATTAAAGATCAATTAGCTTCAATTAAAAGAATTACACCCACATTGCATTACTCAGAAAATAATTCCCCAATACCACAAACAAACCAGGAGTCAAGAAAAGGAGATCCATTAGGCTCAGGTAGGACCCACAGTCACCCATTCTTGACAGAAGAGCAGCCAACAGGTATACCGCCCCACTCAAACAGGTCATTAGGAAATTCTTTAAAAACCAGGAATACAGTTGGCTCTGGTTGAATTAGACCTGTGATGAGGAGACACACAATGTACCAAATGCAAAAAGAACAACAAGCCTTCTCTAAAATAAAAACTGAAGAAGTTCTTGAGAAAAGCATTGCAGTATTACCCGAAAAGAGAGAGAAAACACAATGCATGCAGTATTTCAAGATCCATAAGCAAAAGAAAAATCTAATTGAGATGGATAACTCTGTCAACAGTGGCACTACCGCAAAAAGAAATAGTGAAGTGAATAACAAATCTCAACAAATATCTCACAAGGAGTCCAGGAAATGCAATAACCGTAAAGAGAGAACCTGGAAGGCTATGACCACAAATGCTCATAGTTTGGGAAATAAAATCCCAGATCTGCAGGCCCTAATGGCTGACGCAGAATTGGACATTGTTGCTATCACAGAAACATGGTTCACAGAATCTCATGAATGGGATACAACAATACCAGGCTACAACTTGTTAAGGAAGGACAGAGAGGATAGAAAAGGGGGAGGTGTGGCTCTTTATGTCAGAAACAACATCCAAGCAACTGAGCTACAAGGAAGTTGGGGTATTGAAGAAGCTCTATGGGTCGACCTAAAAAAAGATGACGGAGCATCCATTTATATTGGAGTGGTTTACAGGCCTCCAAACCAAAAGGAAGAGCTGGACAGAGATCTGGTTGAAGACATCCATAAGATAGGTAAGAAGGGAGAAGTGGTGATCGTGGGTGACTTTAATATGCCAGATGTAGACTGGAAAATCCCATCTGCAGAAACTAAAAATAATAGAGCGATAGTGGATGCCATGCAAGTATCTTTGTTCAAACAAATGGTGTTGGAACCCACGAGAGAAGGAGCTATACTCGACTTAGTGCTCACTAATGCAGATAATGTCTCAGATGTCCAGGTGGGCGCCCACCTCAGCAGCAGTGATCATCAAACGGTATGGTTTAATATCACTAAAAGAATAGGGAAAAGAATCACAAAGACCCGAGTTTTACAGTTCAAAAACACAGACTTTGAGGAAATGGGGAACTACCTGGAGGAAGAACTTAAAGGATGGGAGAACGAGAGAGATGTGGATCAGCAGTGGACCAATCTAAAAGGAGCAATCACCAAGGCAACTGCTCTATATGTTAGAAATGTAAAGAAAAGCAAAAGGAAACTGAAACCTATCTGGTTCTCAAAGGAGGTGGCTGACAAAATTAAAGCTAAAAGAACAGCATTCAAGAAATATAAAGGATCCCAAAGGGAGGAGCACAAAGAAGAATATTTGTGTCAACTGAGGGAGACAAAGAAATTAATCAAGCTGGCAAAGAGTCAAGCAGAAGAGAGGATTGCCAAGGAGATAAAAAATGGTGACAAAACATTTTTCAGATACATCAGCGAAAAGAGAAAGGTCCAAAGTGGTATAGTGAAATTGAAAGGTGGTAATGATCAATGTGTAGAGAGAGACGAAGAAATGGCAGAAATATTAAACAAATACTTCAGCTCTGTGTTCACTAAAGAAGACCCTGGAGAAGGACCATCTCTAAACAACAAGAAACTGGAGGGAAGGGGAATAGATGAAAATCCTTTTACAGTAGAAAATGTGTGGGAAGAACTAAAGAACCTGAAAGTGGACAAAGCCATGGGGCCTGATGGGATTCATCCAAGGATATTGAGGGAGCTCAGAGATGTTCTGGCGGGTCCGCTGTGTGACCTGTTCAATAGATCCCTAGAAACGGGAGTGGTGCCGAGTGATTGGAGAAGAGTGGTGGTGGTCCCGCTTCACAAGAGTGGGAACAGGGAAGAGGCAGGCAACTACAGACCGGTTAGCCTCACTTCGGTGGTGGGAAAAGTAATGGAGTCACTGCTGAAAGAGAGAATAGTGAACTATCTACAGTCTGGAGAATTGATGGACCAGAGGCAGCATGGATTCACCAGGGGAAGATCCTGTCAGACAAATTTGATTGACTTTTTTGACTGGGTAACCAAGGAATTGGATCAAGGAAGAGCACTAGATGTCATCTACTTGGATTTCAGCAAAGCTTTTGATACGGTTCCGCACAGGAGACTGGTGAATAAAACGAGAAGCTTGGGAGTGAGTGCCGAGGTGGTGACCTGGATTGCAAATTGGTTGACAGACAGAAAACAATGTGTGATGGTAAATGGAGCCTTCTCTGAAGAGAGAGCGGTTTTAAGTGGTGTACCGCAAGGATCGGTGTTGGGACCGGTCCTGTTCAATATCTTTGTGAGCGACATTGCGGACGGGATAGAAGGTAAGGTTTGTCTTTTTGCGGATGACACTAAGATCTGCAACAGAGTGGACACGCCGGAAGGAGTGGAGAGAATGAGACGAGATCTAAGGAAACTGGAAGAGTGGTCGAAGATATGGCAGCTGAGATTCAATGCCAAGAAGTGCAAAGTCATGCATATGGGGAGTGGAAATCCAAATGAACTGTACTCGATGGGGGGGGAAAGGCTGATGTGCACGGAGCAGGAGAGGGACCTTGGGGTGATAGTGTCAAATGATGTGAAGACAGCGAAACAATGCAACAAGGCGATAGCAAAAGCCAGAAGAATGCTGGGCTGCATAGAGAGAAGAATATCGAGTAAGAAAAGGGAATATTCCCTTGTACAGGTCCTTGGTGAGGCCTCACCTGGAGTACTGTGTTCAGTTCTGGAGACCGTATCTACAAAAAGACAAAGACAAGATGGAAGCGGTACAGAGAAGGGCGACCAGGAAGGTGGAGGATCTTCATCGGATGACGTACGAGGAGAGATTGAAGAATCTAAATATGTACACCCTGGAGGAAAGGAGGAGCAGAGGTGATATGATACAGACTTTCAGATACTTGAAAGGTTTTAATGATCCAAAAACAACGACAAACCTCTTCCGTAGGAAAATAATCAGCAGAACCAGGGGTCACGATTTGAGGCTCCAGGGAGGAAGATTCAGAACCAATGTCAGGAAGTATTTCTTCACGGAGAGGGTGGTGGATGCCTGGAATGCCCTTCCGGAGGAAGTGGTGAAGACCAGAACTGTGAAAGACTTCAAAGGGGCGTGGGATAAACACTGCGGATCCATAAAGTCAAGAGGCCGCCAATGAAGAGTGGGTGACTCGCCAGAATGATGGCTATTGACACAATACCCTTATTAAATAAACATACACATGCTTACTGTGACTCCTACATCGCTCTAAGCTTCAACAACAAGAGGTAATGGAAAAAAGGATTTGCACTCACAAAGAGGGGAGTAGCTGGCTTGTTACGGCGGTTACTACCCCAAACCAAATATGCCTGATACTTCACTTTCAATGCATATACAGCATAGCTCTCTGCTTCAATGACAGGGGAGAAGAATAACTGACAGGGGAGAAGAATAACTGATACTTCACACATCCAGCAGAGCTCTCTGCTACAACGGCAAGGGAGAAGAAAAAGGGTTCGCACTCAAAAAGCGGGGAGTAGCTGGCTTGTTACGGCGGTTACTACCCCAAACCAAATGTGCCTGATACTTCACTTTCCATGCATATCCAGCATGGTTCTCTGCTTCATCGGCATGGGAGAAAGACTGATACATCACGCATTTCCAGCATAGCTCTCTGCTTCAACGGCAGGGGAAAAAAAAAACAAAAAAACAAAAACAAAAAACTGATGCTTCACGCATATCCTGCATAGCTTCAACGACAGGGGTGAAGAAAAAAAGGATTCGCAATCACAAAGCGAGGAGTAGCTGGCTTGTTACGGCGGTTACTACCCCAAACCAAATGTGCCTGATACTTCACTTTCAATGCATATCCAGCATGGCTCTCTGCTTCAACGGCAGGGGAGAAGAAAAAAAAACCAACAAGGGCTGTACAACATAGTCTAGGTAAAACAAATAAGCATGGGTGTAGCTTGCTTATCGCAGCAGTTACTGCCCCTACTACCCCTAACTAATCAAGCTAGATATTTCACTTGGATGCAGCTCCATCACTGCTCTCTACATTAATGGTGGGGGTGGAAGGGGAATAGAACAAGGAGCTAAGAGAAACAGATAAGAATGAGAGAAAAAATGTGTGAGGCTTGCTGGGCAGACTGGATGGGCCATTCGGTCTTCTTCTGCCATCATTTCTATGTTTCTATGTTTCTATGAAGTTTTTTGAGGATGCGGAGTTTATAGAAACCCCCTTTTAGTAGAGATTTGATATGGGGTTGAAAATTGAGGCGTTGAGCTAAGACAACACCTAGGTCTCTTACAGAAGGCAGGTGGGGGTGCGTGGGGGTGAGTGTGTTGGAAGTGATCTGCGAAATGATTTCAGGATTGGATATGAGGAGGATTTCCGTTTTGGTTGTGTTAAGTGCAAGTTGGAGGTTGGCTAAAAGGACGTTGATGGAAGCTAGGCAGGATTCCCAGAAAAGCAGTCTTTGAGGGTTTTTTGATAAGGGGTATGGAATGATAAGGGGCATGGAATCGCTTCCCTCTGAGGAAAGGCTAAAGAGGTTAGGGCTGTTCAGTTTGGAGAAGAGACGGCTGAGGGGGATATGATAGAGGTCTGCAAAATCATGAAAGGACTTGAACAGGTTAATGTAAATCGGTTATTTACTCTCTTAGAGAATAGAAGGTCGAGGGGGCACTCCATGAAGTTAGCAAGTAGCTCATTTAAAACAAATTCTTTTTCACTCAGTATATAAAGCTCTGGAATTCATTGCCAGAGGATTTATTACAGCAGTTAGTCTAACTGGGCATAAACATATTTCGATATGTTCCTAGAGGAAAAATCCGTAAACTGCTATTAATCAATAAGGAATAGTACCTTGAGTTCTATTTAATGTTTGGAAACTTGCCAGGTGCTTGGGACATGGACTGGCCACTATTGGAAACAGGATGCTGGCCTTGATGGACCCTTGGAATGATCCAGTATGGCATGTCTTATGTAATGTTCTTATGTTCTTAGTAAGCAGCTAGAGGAGGCAGAAAGTGATTCCGCCAAGACAAGAACATCATCACCCCGGTTCCCTCCTTCCCCAAGGAAGAGCAGGTAGTGTAAGGCATGAGAGATGCCACTAGCCTTTTCTCTCCCAGTCCAGTCAACCCTAGCTCCAGCAGCAACATCCTTGATCCAGAGAGAAAGAGGAGATCTTGAAAGACATTTGAGGAGTGTAGTTTACTTTAGAGCTATGGAGGACTAGCATTTCGTAAGGCCATCAGTAGTGGCATGCATTTGAAAAAAGAACACTCATTAGCATTGCTGCTGCTTTGAGTGGTAGAGGGGTCCCCTCTATCACTCAAAGCAGCAGCAGCAGGAAAGCCAAAGAAAATGGAAAGACTTTCTTCTAAAGTGTCCCCTGGCTCCATCCTCCCATGAGGCGACAGGCAAGGAACCCTCAATCCCACATCATTAGTAAGCTAACATGGTGTTAGGACCGCCGGCCTTGGCGGCCCGCAACCGGGGCCAGGTGTCAAGGCTGCTAGCTGTGGCAGGTCATGACCCGTCGGGCCGACGGCCGCATCAATAATTGCTCACCCGGAGCGTCAGGCTTGGCGGAGGTTCCTGCTGTTGCAGGCAGCCTTCTGCTTTCCTCAGGGCTGCTGCCACTGCCAAGCCTGGCCACATGGTTCCTCTCGGCCGGGCTGGCTCCCCCCACTCTGTCTCTGCTAAGAGCCGCACACGCGGCTGAAGAAAATATTTAAAGGAGCCATGACAGGAAACTGTCATGCTCCTCCTGGGATTCCGCCTTGTTCCTGTATTTAAGGCAGGGTCTTAAACTCAGACCTTGCCTTGGTATCGAGGCTCTGTTCCTGTGTTCCATGCTCCTGGATCCGCTCTCCATCCCGTTCTGCCTCTTCTCCCTGTTGGATTGACTCTTTGGCTCCTGACCTTCAGACCAGTGGTGGTGATTCTCTGTTATTGACCTGGACTGGCTTTGGACGCTTCTCCGTTGTTACTCCTGGATTGGCTTCGGACCATTATCCCGTCTGCTCCACTCTGGACTTTGACCCTTGGACCGGTTCTCGACCTCTCTCTGGACTTCGACCCTTGGACCGGCTTGGGACTATTCTTCAATGTATACTCCCGGACTACTTCTGACCAGCTGGAGGCACCAGCCGTCTGGAACCCATGACCTGCAGGAGGCGCCTGCATCCAGACTATCTTCAGGGAGTCTCCTAAGTCCCAGTGGCCGTGTCCCTATGGGCCCCTCCTGGGGGGATCACGAGTTTCCAGGGTAAAGCCTTCATCCAAACATCTTCATCAGCAGGCCTTGCCATCCGACGGTAGAGACTGAAGAGGGTTGATCTCCTTTTTGGTAGCGCTGACTCAACCTCGGAACAAGGGTCTACGTTCTAATTCATAACACATGGAGCAGATAGGGTGTTTTACAACATCACTTTTCCATAGTAAAATGCAGACAACATCAATAGTGTTGATACATTGAAATGGAGAAATGATTGCTATGGATTATCAGCCTGTGCAAATCATAGAGATTGTGGGAATAAAGTTACTCTTGTAACTCTTAACCTCTAGTTACAATGTGTCCTTCCACACAACATTCAGTAAACAGGTTACCACCATCCTGTACACTCAGTGCTTACATGCACAACTTGGCAAGGTGAAGAGAGTTGCTGATTTGCTCCTCTCACAGCATCTTTAGGTATTCATGCCTCTTTTAGGGCTGCTTTGCCCTGTCCTGGTGCCTTAGGCTATTTATGCCACTCTTGGTGATATTTTGCCTCACTTTTGGTGTTTGAAGTGCTTTTTCCTCTGCTTTTAATGTATGCCTACAATTTTCAATAAAACTTGGAACGAAAACCCAAATTTTAGAGCCAAAATAGGAAACATTGCTTTCCTCTGATTTTAATGGAAAACAAATGACCAAATGACATGAAAAAAACATATCATTTATTTTTTTTGGCCTGAGCTGAACACAATTAATCTCTGAGCCAAATAAATAAATGATTTTTTTTCATGCATATGTCCAGTTCCTTGTTCTATACCCTATTCTTCTATGAACATGCACCAGAAAATACCAAGATATATACACAGTATAAACAGGTCCATTCAGTGTTTCAATATTCCAGATTAATTACCGTATACCAAAACCTGACTAATTTTGATTCCTCACAGAATGGTTGAATTTGATATACAAGGTCCATAGAAAGAGTTATAAAGAAACCATTTTGCTAAAACTTAGCCCTATGTTGTTCATGTCATTTGAAGAACTTGTTGGGGTTTGTCTGAAGGTTTGTTTAGTATTATAGTATATGCCCCATATGAGAAAGATATTTCAGCATAATAAAATAAAATTATCACTGCTGTTGCTAGTCTAGAAAAGAGGTTATTTACTTGTTCAAAAGATAACTGAATTCCTTGCAAGTAGTGTTTCTTTGATTTTACCAGCCATAAGACTTATCCAAAAAGGATGGCATACATAAGATGTAAAAAAACATGGGTTTTTTTAGGCCCCTTATTTATCTCTTTTCCAGGAGAAATGGTTGACCCTGACTAAGATCAGTGACTGTATGGGAGATAAAGTTAGATTTTGTGCTTATTTGTCAAATCCAGTTAACACTACCATCTGTTTAAGAAGAAAATGTAGGTATACTCACCGGCAATGCAGGAGTCAGACATGCTTCACTATATCAAGAAATTATTCAAAAAAGGGGAAAAAAAATACTGAAAGGGCATAATTCAATCCCACATATATATTGGAAAGGCTTGACAATATATAGGCCATTCCCCTTAGGGGTATTGCTGCTATCACTCTGAGTATCTGCCATGCCTGTGATATACAACATGAAATGGTAGGTGTAGAGCAACACAGAAAGAAGAGTAGCCCTAAAACCCCAGTCAGAAGAAAGAAATACAGACAGAACAGAAAACATGCAGAGAAGAGACTAATTAAATGTTCTGAATGTGATAAAAGTTTCAGAAGAAAGAAGGAACATACAGAATCAGAAAATCAAGAAATGAATGAGTCTGTGTTCAGCTACAGAATATGGGAAAAGCTTTCTAAATAAAGCAAACCTCACATATTACCAGGAAATCCACATTGATGAAAGACAATTTGCATATTCTGATTGTGATTGTTTCAATCAGAAAGCAAATTTCACAAGAAAACCAAATTGTGACCCAGCAGCATTGGTCATTTGGGTCATATCATGCACACTTATGCTCCACCTCAGCTGAAGCATGCCACCATTACCATCCTTACTCCACAGCATTTCAAGAAGCCCTCCAAATAATTTGTATGATGGACTCCTTGGTCAGTGTTTCAAGACAGGTTAGGTGGGTCACTGACATCACCACAGACCCCTGGCACCCAGCATGGATCTCCCCACCAGGCAGCATGGCACAGTCATCCAGTTCACTGAGGACAGTCTGCTCAGGTTGATAGTCACACCAGGAGCAATGGACCCCATCACCTTTAACCTCCTTTAACCCCCTTCACATAGGGAGGGAGTTTCTAAAAGAGAATGTGATAGTGAACATCTCCCTTCAGCGCAGGGAAAACAGGAACACTGATGCACTAATCCTCAGGATTTTGATATCGTTCTTCCTGCATTTCAGCCCTAGAGATATAGGGCTGAAATGCAGCCCTATATCTCTGCATTTAGATAGAGATATATCTCTGCATTTAGATAGAGATATGCTAAATGCAGCCCTAAATGCAGCCCTATATCTCTGCATTTAGATAGAGATATATCTCTGCATTTAGATAGAGATATGCTAAATGCAGCCCTAAATGCAGCCCTATATCTCTGCATTTAGATAGAGATATATCTCTGCATTTAGATAGAGATATAGGGCTGCATTTCAGCCCTAGAGATATAGGGCTGAAATGCAGGAAGAATGATATCAAAATCCTGAGGATTAGTGCATCAGTGTTCCTGTTTTCCCTGCGCTGAAGGGAGATGTTCACTATCACATTCTCTTTTAGAAACTCCCTCCCTATGTGAAGGGGGTTAAAGGAGGTTAAAGGTGATGGGGTCCATTGCTCCTGGTGTGACTATCAACCTGAGCAGACTGTCCTCAGTGAACTGGATGACTGTGCCATGCTGCCTGGTGGGGAGATCCATGCTGGGTGCCAGGGGTCTGTGGTGATGTCAGTGACCCACCTAACCTGTCTTGAAACACTGACCAAGGAGTCCATCATACAAATTATTTGGAGGGCTTCTTGAAATGCTGTGGAGTAAGGATGGTAATGGTGGCATGCTTCAGCTGAGGTGGAGCATAAGTGTGCATGATATGACCCAAATGACCAATGCTGCTGGGTCACAATTTGGTTTTCTTGTGAAATTTGCTTTCTGATTGAAACAATCACAATCAGAATATGCAAATTGTCTTTCATCAATGTGGATTTCCTGGTAATTTGTGAGGTTTGCTTTATTAAGAAAGCTTTTCCCATATTCTGTAGCTGAACACAGACTCATTCATTTCTTGATTTTCTGATTCTGTATGTTCCTTCTTTCTTCTGAAACTTTTATCACATTCAGAACATTTAATTAGTCTCTTCTCTGCATGTTTTCTGTTCTGTCTGTATTTCTTTCTTCTGACTGAGGGATTTTGTAGACAAAACATCCCATTCTGACCAACAAACAAACAGGGTGGGAAACAAGGTTGGGACTGTAGAGGGATTAGAAGAAAATAAACAACCACAGAGAAGGAGGAAAAACTTGTATTATTTGTTTGTTTTTTCTTCAAAATTTTTTTCTTGGGACAGAACATTCCAGTATAACCAACAAACAAACATGGTGGGAGAACCAGACTGGGATTGTAGAGAGGTAGAACAAAAGGAAGAACCATAGAATGGATTGAGTATGAAGGAGAAACTTGTATTAATTTTTATACTTTTTCACATTTTTTTTCGGAGCAAAAACAATCCTCCTATTATAACCAACAAACTAACAAACTAAGCAAACAACAGGAAGATATCAAAACTCTCATATTGGTATATAATAAGCATGGTATGTAGGAGGGGAAATAGCAGGAAGATCTCTATGGTCGTAGGGGCCTAGCAGGTAAACATGTGACAGCAAGATCCCTAAGGTGCTATAAGGAGCCTAAAATGTAGGCATGTATCAGCAATATCCAAATGGTGATATAAGGGGCCTGCTAGGAAGACAGATATGTAGCAATAAAACCACAGTGGTGGTGTGAAGGAATTGGTAGGCAATCAAAGCTGTAAGACCTCTATGGTGGTATAAGTGACATACATTGGCAAGTCCACTATGGTGATATGAGAGGCATGGAAGGAAGACAGATCTGTAGTAGTAAGACACCTGTTCAGGTGTGAGAGGATTGGCAGGCAGGCACAGTGGTAGTATCAAATCCCCTGTGGTGATGTAAAGGGATTAGCAGGCAGGCAGAGCAGTATCAGCAAAACCCCTATTATGATATATGGTTATGGGAGGTAGGCAGAGCAGTAGCATCAGAACCCAAGGTGGTATAAGGGCCATGGCAGATAGGCAGATCAGAAGCATCAAGACATCTATGGCAAAGTAAGGGGATTGGCAAGTAGGCAGAACGGTAACAGTAAGACCACTGGTGTAAGAGGATTGACAGGCAGGCAAAGTGGAAACAATAAGAGCTACAAGATGATATAAGAGGTATGATAGTTAAGTAAAGCAGTAACAGCAAGTGCCAAAAGGTTGTATAAGTTGATTAGTAGACAAGCATCAATACCTCTGTGGTGGTGTAATGGATTGGCAGGCAGGCAGAGTTGAAACAATAAGATCAATGTGATGTTGTAAGGCAGGCAGGCAGAGCAATAATGGTAAGTCCTTTGAGGTGGTATAAGGGGCATATCAGGTAGGCAGAGCAGTAGCAACAAGACCCTTAAGGTGGTATAAGGGTCTGGAAAATAGGTATGTAGCAGTATGACCCCTGTGGTAGTGTAAGGGGATTGGCAAGGAGGCAGAGTAATGATAATGATAAGGGTAAGATCCATGAGGTGGTATAAGGGGCAAAGTAGGTAGGCAGATCATTAGCACCAAGATCCTATGGAGGTGTAAATGGATTAGCAGGCAGGCAGATTGGTAGCAATAAAATTCTTGAGGTGGTATAAGGGGCATGGTAGTTAGGCAGAGCAGCTGCAGCAGCAGCAAAACCCTTATAATGGTATACAGGATATGGAAGATAGGCAGATCAGTAGCACCAGAACTACTTCTAGGCGATCATCTAATTTAGTAGAAATCCTCTCTGCAAATTTTTCCATCCAAGCCCAGATGGAAGCGAACTGCTCATCTGCCTCACATGGCACAGCGGCCATGTCTTCATTAGAGATAGGTTTGTGTTTCATTGGTGGCCTGGCAGCTTCGGGCTTTTTAGCTTATTTTAGTGTGACTGCCCAATCTGCCCATAAGAAAGGCAGCAATCATTTCATAGTCTCTTTATTTAGCGCCATGACTCACCAAAGTGAATCACCCTTAATGATTAGTAAAAAAAACAGGATAATTGTCAGCAGGAGCTTACGTGGCACACAGCTTCCCCATTCATAGTATAACTGTAAGTCAGCTCTTTAATTTTTTATGCAGAGAATCCCATTCAAGAAGATTCTTTTTCAGAATCAGATGCAAATACTGCCTTCACTGCCTCAGCAACGGTAACCAAAGAAGAATGTGCTGCTAGTTTTGGGTCTTGAACTTCTGCTATCTCTGCTTGCTTGCTGCGCTCTGCTTTTGATAGCTCTGCCACCTTTACACTCTCTGCTCATCCTCTCCAAATTTCAATTTCATCTGGCTGGTTCAGCTTGCCTATCCTGTCATTTTGGATTTGAAAAAGCCTCTTTTCAATTTAGGTGCAGGACTTCCTGTTTTAGTGCTGTCCCTGCAAACAACATTTCTCCTTTGACTTCTGCCTTTCCCTGACATGATAGAATTTGTCACTGCCTACTGGAGATTTGGATATTAGCGGATTTTTCTTTATTATTAGTACTGCACCTGGCTGTATGCCTTCCGACTGTACCTATATGTGTGTGTGTATGAGTGTGTGTGTGTGTGTGTGTTTGTGGTGTGTGTATGCAGAACTATCACACACACACATACACAGATAGTGAAGTATTGTGCTGTGTACTAGTGCTGAAACTGCTGACAGGCTCTACACACAAAAACAGACTGGAAGCTTGGCTGGTATGCTTCAGTCTCTGAGCACTGCTCACCTCACTGGACCCGTGCCCAGACAGAGACAAAATCACTCAATATCACCACTGCAACTCTCTCCACACTCTCTCACTCATATCCAGACCCTCCACCCTCTTCCAAAGAAGAGAAAAATCAGCCACTGCTAGTACTGCCTGCCATTCTTTGTTGACTATCACAGTGGGTGAGACCAGTGCAGCCCAAAAGCTTTTTTTGAAAACTGTGTGAGAGCTTAAAAAATACTACATCCTTCTCAGAGAAAGTCTACAGAAGAAATATAATACTTCTCGCACATGCTCAAACTTTAGGGTCAGTATCATTTGATCCAGATGGCAACAATAAAGTAGATAAGTTGATATTTTTTATTTTTATTTATCTATTTATTTATTTATTTAAGGTTTTTATATACCGGCAATCATGAAAACATATCTTGCTGGTTTACATAAAACAGGAGTGCAGCATATACATCAAACTGGAACTGTGGTGACAGAAGGTGCAGTTACATTTAACAGGGGTAGCAGAACTGGGAGAAGGAGGAAGAGAAAGGATAGAATAGTAACGGTTAAACAATATACAAATTAAGTGCTATATACAAAAGCATGGTTGATGGCTGAATGTTTTGAGAAGGAGATAGTGGAGTCATTAGATTGTGTCCGGGAATGCTTGCTTGTACAGCCAAGTCTTAAGTTTATTTCTAAAAGTTAGGAGGCAGGGCTCCTGTCTGAGATCTGTAGGAATGGAGTTCCACATGAGAGGACCAGCTGTGGAGGTGGCACGATCTCTTAGGGTAGCGTGTCTGGTAGTTTTTGCAGGGGGTACTTGGAGTGAGCCTCTATTGACAACATGTCCTTTCCAGGCTCTGACAAGGCAGTGAGGAGGTCGCATATGACTCACAGAGAAGGACTGGTTGCTATAGTTATTTACACTTGCTCCCCATTCATTTCCATGACCTATAGACTTCCATGGCCATAGAAATGAATGGGAAACCAAAACAAATGGGCCAAATAAGATTTGTTTTATTTGTGGGGCCCTTCCATTCATTTCAGGGACCCCCACAAATGAAACAAATAGGGTCTCATTCATTTTGGAATGCACATTCATGTGTATTGAACGTACATCCCTACCACATGGTAACAAATGACTTTTCCCCTCTCTTCTTTGGAAGCTGCTATGCAGTGCAGGAGCCAAAATGCTCTGCCAGTCATTTACTTCATAACAACTACATGAATGTTTCTGCTGCTGTAACAGTAGAGTAGATTAAGATTTGGTTTGTTCAGAAAATGCTACACAAATATAAAATAATATAGCAATCGGTCAAGATGCTCTAAAATCATATACAGTTCCTCCATTTTTACTCCAGCTATAAACTGCTTTTGGTATTATTTAGTTGTAAACTCCAAATTTAGGATAAACTATAATGGCAACACTATTCAAGCACATTATATTTTCTCAATATGTGCCCCAATCTAGTAGTATGAATGCTACAAAACTGTCCTAAAAAGGGACAAATTGAGCCATCTGACATCAGAGAAACCTGAGAGCTGAGTTTGGAGAACAGCAGTGCTTCATTCAGTGGCAGTTACTCTCAGCTGGAGTTCTTGAGATATTGATAAAGTGCAAAGGAGGAAGGATGTGCCTGGCTTTTTGAAGTTCTACCCTTTAGACCTTGAAAAAGCACACACCAGCTTCGGAATTAAACCAGGTAACTAATACTGTGCAAACTCTTCAGTAACATCACTGCTATCAGCATACCAGATCACAGCAACAGGGCAAATTAACACACTGAAGCTTTCGAATGCAAAGTAGAAATGGAAAAGCGTTACTATTCAACTAAAGGCAGCTGGTAACAACATAACTACTCTCCCTTTTTTTAGTTTTGGAAAAGAGGTTGGAAAACGGGAAACAATGCCTTAAAAACTTCGGGAAAAGAATGGATTCGCATCCCAGTCAGGTCACACGCACAACATGAAGGAACCAGAGGGCAAAATGTGCACATAGCGGCGTGAAGAGCAATGGACTCCAGCAAATACTGAGAATCTGATTTAAAAAAAAAAAATCCTGTATCTAAGAAGATAGTAGAGAATCATGGGATATTGCATATTTGTTAAGTAAGCAATTGCATGTGATTGCATGAAAAAGAGAGCAGTGTCAAAAAGTGCCAGTCAAAGGGCTGAAAAAATTAGCAAAGGACTTGCATACTAAAAGGATGACTAAACCTCTAAAAATGAATTTGAATGGACAAATGATAAACCTTCTAAAAATGACAACTGCTTGGCAAGGAAACCCTGATTAGGTAACTCTAAAAGAAGAAGGAAACCCCTAATCTAAAGGCATGAACTTTATCGCCGTACGGTAGATGGTCCTTAAACTCCTCTTCCAGTTTTTCCGGCACTCCATTTGTAGGATTAGACATTGCCTGCTGTATGAGTGCCATGGGCCAAATGAGAGCAATGAAATGGGATTTTTTTATTAGGAGCAAGCATCTGTGGTGCATAGCACAACGAGGGGAGTGTGAGCAGAAGATTTCCGAGAAGGTCTATGATGTGAGAGAATGAGCACAGTCGTAAAAACACGGCGAGCTTTGGGATAGAGCTGAAAAATGAAAATTAAAAAAAAACAAAAACGTACTAGATTAAAAACAATAAATGTGCTGCCTTTAAAAACAAGGACTAATTGGACAAGGTTCTCGCCAAATGTTTCTCTCCCAGGGATGTCAATTAAGACTGCAAAGGTATTACTCAAGTGGTTAAGTGGGATGGGGATCTCCCCTTGTTATATATGCATAGTATTATCATAACTGATACAGGAGCTGAAATATATATTGTAGCTTACAGCATAATCACATAAATACAAATAAATTTAAAGAGACACATGAAATGCACCCCCTGCATTTTTGGAGGTCAATTTTCATTTATCTATCCCCCCCCCCCCCCCTCCACACACACACTCCGACACCCATGTTTCTAAGAAAGTAGTCTGGGATGGGTAGAGCTATGGGAATAAAAAGCCTGAGGAAACGTGTGGGTTTACAATACATTCTGCTTGAAGTCTGGAATAGCAGATGGAGATCCTTATGTTAGCAAGAGAGAGGAGGAAACTTTTGGTACATACGGAAAAAAAAAAGAAAGGAGATGTAGTGAAAATATCTATCAAGAGTTTGTAGGGTTTCCCAGATACAAAGAGAAATCAAGCAGTCATCTCTACACCACTTTGCAACTCGAGGAAAAAAAACCCCAAAATCTCCAAAACTCTCAACCAATTTTTTGCTGTTATTTTTCTTTGTTGAACCATCAACATGACTTATTTTAACAAGCACAGAATTACAATATTTTTTTTAAATACATTTCCTTCAGGTTAATTGCACTGATACAGACTACCACAATTATAGACAATAACATCATTTCATTGTGAATTATGGTAGAGCATAAAGAGAATAACTTTAAAGCATTTATGCAAGCTCTTATGCATGCGCAAATGGGCACATGTGTTTCCAATGTAATATAAGGCAAGAATAAAATTGCAGGCAAGCATGACAAGGGATGTCTTAAACCAATAGTCACAAGTATAGCAAAGTTGCAATTTCAAGCTAGATCTTCCTATGGGACACATCATAGATTGAATTGTGGCCCCAATAGCAGAGGAAACCTATGGCCCCCTTTAGGAGAAATCTGACCTTGTCACATGGTTCCTGTTACTACCCTAAGCTATGTGCTCCATGGAAAGGCATATTAACCATGAGCTGCACTGCTCAGCTTGCTTCCTCATGAAAAGGGATACAGTGGCAGTTCAAGGAGTATCCCTGTTCTGGGGGACTTTCTAGCTTGTTGAAGGAAATTCAAAGACCCATGCTACTCACGTCAGATATCATTAGAATACATTATTACGCACCAGTATGAAGGTCACATTAACAGTTACAGTATACACTCAACTCAGCAACCCTATAACTCTTTATAGATCGAGGACATGAAGAAGAAGGCCTGGGAGCTGCGCTGGAAGAGACTGAGGTGGCTGAACCGGCTGAGTGCAAGACAGAATGCAAGATAGAATGCCCTGCTTCCATCACCGGCCACACTAAAGGCCTATTACTCTCCTTCACTCTGTATTTGCGTTCAGCTTATAAAAACTCTCATGCAAACATACTTAGGGCTTGCAATGTTCCCAGGTCTCAGGCAGCACTGTCATGAAGCGTAACTTTAAAGGCACCCTCAGGCCTAGCTGGGAATTCTTCAGGCTGCAAGCACATACTCCTCATTTACTCCCACTGAAAGTATATGCCCCTTATCCTGTGCTACTGTGTACTGCCCCATGACCCTAGATGCCTTGCTATGTAGACCACATCCCAACACTAAAACCACTGACACAGAGACTAACTCTGAGGCCATATGACATGCAAGGCACCATCATGAAAAAGACTACTGAAATCAAGCTTCTGTAGATCAAGGAATCATTGTGTGGCCTTGCCACTATTATATGACATGGATGTCCCATAACTAGGAGCACTTCCCTTTGCCTTCACCTATCCCAGAAAAGAATGCCCTCTAACTACTACTTGTATGATCATTCACTTCTCATCCTGGACCATTTGAGCACACAAAATGATATACCTTTGCTTTTCTCTTCACAAGTGACAACACCTCATTTGAGGAGGAGGAAGAAGAGGAGGAAAATGATGGCTGTGAGGTCCTGGTCTCTAAAGTCGCCCCAGCTAATGCCACCACTGGGGAGCCAGCAGTGGCTGTCTAGTCCCTCCACCCCAACCAATGAGCCTCGGATCTGATGATGACATCACCCTTCTCCCAATCCCAGTAGGGCCTCCTCCCTGTTCTTCCCTGGGATCGAGGGATGCTGGCACTCAGACCTTGCTGGAAGAGGGAGACCAGGATTCTCTTTATCTACCATCATCCTCTGTTATCCTACCTGGGGCTGATGAGGGTTTGTAGATGATGATAGAGAGGAATCTGAGTGGACCTCAGGAGTCTGCTAAGTATAGTGAGATGCCTCGGTAGGGTACAAGAGTGCCTAATGGTGGTACAGCTCATGGCTATTAGGATCCCATCACACTGACCAGCACCTGGTCTCCCTAGATACCTGGGCCTCTTTTTGTTTTACTAAATCATTAGCTCCCTAGATTGTCCAATTCCTGTTTCTTTTTATTATTAAATACTGTAAATAGTTTTTTAAAGTGTTTATTAATTTATTCTGGTTATACAATTTTTTTTATATTTATCTAAACCTTGGGTGTGTGTTTCCATTATTTACTAAATACTTGGTTTATTTTCTACTACAGTAAAGACTAAGAATATCTTTTCACCATAACTCTCAGAACCACACATAGCCCTGCATGTCCCATGTTATGCTGGTTTCTCCAATAATTGTTATACTCCTCTTATCTACCCTAGTATCAGCATATGTAGCTGTTTTAGAAGTATTAACCTTGCATCCCTAAAACAGCTACCAGTGAGGGAGACCACAAATCAGGAGTATAAATTTATATGCACTACTTACCGCCCCAAAGGGAACCAGATGTGAATACTGCCAGGCTACAAGCAGGGGTTTAATGTATCAAGTTTCTAGTATGTTAGATATCCTCTAAAAGAAAATCACTGTTTAGGAAGATGAGGAGCACACAAGAGGTGCCCTTTTCAAAATCAATACACTTCACACTAGAGAAGAGGTATGATATACAGATACTGAAAAGAGCTGCATTCCTCTGAAGTAGGCTGATGCTTAAAGGTCTATAAAATTAGCTCCATGTCCCATAAAGTTCCAATGTAACAGAAAAGATTTGCTTTGTTTCAAATACAACAAAGATGCAATACCTACCAGCCTTAAAACAGATGTCGGATTAATGACCATCATCTAGCCCCTTCATGTTCTCACTGCTAGATCTTACAAGTAAGGGCCAGTATTTTTACTTAAAGCTCCAAGTTTCCATCTGCAAATCTCTTCAAATATTAATCGGAATGAAGAGCTGTCAAACACCTTACTTTCAAAGGACATCTGCCTGCTGTAAGACTGATAGGGTCAACAAGACATCCAGGATCATGTGGTGTTTTAGGATTCTTAGATGATAGTTCCCAGTTGAGAGCAATTGGCCATTCCTTGGTGATCTAATTAGCTGGACCCCCTATTTCATCACTAGTAAAAGGAATGGACTAGAACAGTGATGTGATATAAGGGAATTATCAGGGCTTGTCTAGCACCTGGTGGTTAGTCTAAAGTGTAATTGTCAGCAGCTATTTCCCATTCATACGGATTTTAGAAGACAAAGGGTTGGAAGGGTAGAATATAAAACAAGAGTGTGACAAGATAATCTGGGCTGGATATATTGTAGGATAAAGGACACATCTAAATGACTAGGTGATACATAATGGTAAATATGTCCATTTGCAGATGGAGAGAAATACTGATTAACAGGAAATAAGGCACAGCTTCAATGCATAATCATCCAGACCTCTGATGATTCAGTATTCTTCACACATTCCATGATATCCTATATTCCAAGGTATACTTTGTGGTGGTAGAATAGCAGATGCACACATGACATCAGGGGCTGTCAGGGCAGGTTCAGATCAGGTTCAGGTCAAGTTCCCACAGTGGTATCTTTGAGGAGAATGAAAGGGTCAGATCTAATGGCCCCATAAAAAAAGGATCCTGCTGTTATCCCTAGTATAGATCAGGAACTCACAACCCAGTACTTGGGACACACCTATGCATTCAGGTGTTCAGGACATCCAAAATTAATATGCATGAACTATATTATTATGTACTATTTGCATTGTATGGTAATCTATCTCATGCCCTATAATTGTGTATAGGAGACAACCTGAATGCCTTGATGTGTCATGGGGGCTGAGCTGAAATTCCCTGGTATAATTCATCTCTACACTGATGAGTAGAAATAATACACATACAACACATCAAAAGTGGAAGTTATGCATGAAAGTTACACATATACCGGTATATGTGAATAACAATGACTACATGTAATTCTCCTTTCCTTTTTAATGATTTACACCAATAATAATTAGCTGCGTAAATCCACTTCCCAAACCTGTGCAGATATATGCAATTTGCTTATGACTGCAGATGTAAAAGGGTTGGCTCCCTTTGCATGTCTTCCTACTTGCACCATGCCCCAAAGGAGTGGAGCACTTGTCAAGAAACCCAACTTCCTACCTCATGAGGTGGAGCTTCTTGTCAAGGAGATCATGAAGGTCCAGCAATTCTTGTATGGTCTCCAGTCCAGGAGACTGAGATCCTAAAGGAAGGAGCAGCTGTGCTAGATCTGTCACAGGGTGAATGTGGTATTTCACAACAACCACAAGTGACAGGACCTCCAATGGCTGGTGAAGAGGAAACAAGCCAGCATGACAGCTGAAGGGCCTTACAGTTAGGCCAGCTTCACCAAAATTGGATGCACCAAATTGGATGCACCTGTGGGATGAGTTGGCCACTTGAACACCTCTGAGCCAGAACACCAGCAAGATGAGCATTGTGTACAGGAAAGTCAGATAAAGTGTGCTTATAGACTCTTTTCTTATGTATTTCACTGACTTTTGATATAAATTATCATCATCCAATGACAGACCTGGGCACTTGGGCACAATAGTACACTAGACCATCTTATCTCCTAGGATCAAAAGCAGTGAAATGTAATAGCCCTGATGTTCTTGTAAGTATTGAGAATTTTCCAGCAACTTTGCCAAACTCCAATAAAATGCTCTGTACACCTATGACATGGGAGAAGTATAATAGAATTGAATTGAATTTGTAACTGGGAGCCTTTCCAGTATTGGGTAGCTGCAGTATATGTATGCACACAGAAACTGCTGAAACCCACTTTCTTGTCACCCCCAAACCCACAACACTAGGCACCTCTTTGGGACAGGTACCACTATCACCCTGCTCCCCCCACAGTAGGAAAATATTGGCTGCTATCTTATTCTCCAGTTCTCTATACCTAGAGCCAATGAGCAACCCTTTTCAAGAACCAAACCATTTACTGTGCCATCTCAGAGATCTCATCTCATCTCTAAGACCCCTCTTATACTTCCAAGACTTCAGATATGTACTACAAGCAATCATTTTCTCGAAGATAGATTATTGTAACTCTTTGCTGCTTGGTTTACCTGCAAACACTTTGAAACCTCTACAAATGTTACAAAATGGCACTGCGAGGATCCTAACTAAATCTAATAAAAGGGACCACATTATTCCCATCTTAAAGAACCTTCACTGGTTCCCTATCAAATATATAATCCTCTATAAAACCCTATCAATAATCCACAAAGTCATCAATAACTCCAATTGACCTCACCATCCCTTTACAGTTTCACTCCATCTCCCGTCCGACGAGACTAGCACAGAGAGGCACGCTAAGGGCCCATCCTCTCAAGACATCACTAAGCAGAAGAGCTCTTTCCACCGCTGGCCCTAAACTTTGGAACTCTCTCCCACCAGACCGTAGAATTGAACAATCGACACCCACCTTTAAAAAGAGACTCAAGACCTGGTTGTTCAACCAAGCACTCTTAATCCTAATCCCAATAACCAAACTTTGATCTTCATGACGGTCGACATAATTCTCTACATTGTTCATTACCAGCAATTATATTCACTTTTCCTCAAAATATTTTGTATTTATATACTCTCCTTGCCCTTTGTAAGTTATTATTATTTATTTTTTCCAAGTTCTATTTACCTTGTTCATTGTAAGACATTATTCTATATACTGTCAATCTATTGTTGTAATGTAAACCGAAGTGATTAGTAACTTTGTTACCAGAACTTCGGTATATAAAACTGTTAAATAAATAAAAATAAATCTCTCTGGAATTGCAAGCTGGTGCTTTGCAAGCCTTTCCATGGTATATATCTGTACCACATCAATGCTTTCTATTCAGTTTGTGGTGTAGTTGGAGGGACTTTATTAGGGATCATAGAGCTAATCTTTTAGGCATAATGGAAAATCAACTGAGTGCAACAAGAAATACCCACATTGCAAGTATGTTTAAAGCATATACTAGTTTCAGTGTTGCAGGGGAGCAGGCTGGGGAGGAGTCAGATGGGCCGGGCCAAAGAGGCCACTGAAGGTCAAGGCAGTACTCATGGGTATTGCCTGCTAGCTCTGAGGAGGACACAGAGACAGTTGAGCAGTGACAGCCCAAGGAGGAGAAGGAGGAAGAAGAGACCCAGCAGATAACTACTCTTGCACAGTCTCCTGGTTAAGCCAGCTTGCAGATGACCAGCAGGAGGGCAGTTTGCCAGAGGAAGAACTTACCTCTCCTCTAGAAGAGGAGGTGCAGATTACTCTTGCAGAGAGGCTATTTGTCAGTATTAATGCCAGAATAGTGCAAGAGATAGCGGGACCATGCACAGAGTTGCATGGCCTTCAGGATTCTATGAGAAGGGAATTCCAGGCCCTCTGGGATGTTGTAAATGAGGAGAAGTGGGGCATTCATAAGGCAATATATTCTCCAACTATTTCATGCTGCCCTGTTTGTAGCTCTCATCACCCATTTCAGCATCAGGTGCCTGGATGCTACTTCATCAGGCCAAAAGTTCACCTACACCATTGTGTGCTCCACATATTGCTCTACCACCAACCATCAAACAACTTCCTCTTGTAATGCCACTACCACCACTGCCCATACAGCCTGCATCATGACCCCCTGCACGACCCTCCCGCAGCTATAATGACACCCGGGGTCCTGTGCCCTCTGAGGGCATTGCTAGCAGTGAAAGGACTCCACTGTGGAGGAACTTCAAAATTGGGCAGCAAAGGCATCAAAGCTTACCCCACCCCTAAAATAAATGGCAGCCAAAGAAGTAGTAACATTTTTATATATTAATCTTCCCTGGTGAGCCACTATGTAAAGAAAAACCATACATTTGAACATCTTCGATGCCATGTGATTGAGGTGGTTAAAAGACATTGTCAGGGTGGTAATGTGGAAGCATACTTAACTAGAAAAGAGCAACCATGGATATATCGGTTGAATACTGTGGAACCAAAAGGGTTAAATGTAGTCATAGAATGGAATTTGATTTAATTGGCAGAAGAAATACATGTTAAAACCACCAATGGTTAAGGAAGAATGTCAACAACATTCACTAAGATTCGATGAACATTTAAATTGCAAGATGATGAACAATGGAAAGAAACAACATGTTTACTTTTATTTGGCTTGGATGGTTATTGTATGAAGTGATTGGCTGCCGTAAGTTCTGTGGACTAGGAATAGGGCAGCAGGTGTTCTATTAAGTATGTGCTGCCATTAAACACAGATGTATTTGTGATTCAGTAAGTGCATATTACCATGTAAAAATTGTATGGAGAAATAATACATATCATAACGATGATTTATAAGTTTGCAGATTAAACTCTTAAGAACATAAGAACATGCCATACTGGGTCAGACCAAGGGTCCATCAAGCCCAGCATCCTGTTTCCAACAGGTAGAGAGCATGAGTGATGCCCCTGACATTTTTTCACAGGCTCCACACTCAACCTCAATTCCAGTGCCAGCATCAGTCTTCAAGGGTATAGATAAGATATCACAGAAGGTATCCCTAATCTGGATGCACTTTAAAGTGGGTTAGAACCTATGTTTTGTTCAGTGCATTCACTGCAGTAAAGATATAAGTCCAGGAAAGAAAGTGGTGCAAATCACAAATGCTAGTATGCAGCATTACCTGGAGAAGCAGCTCTTGCTATCATTGGTATCATGGGAGGGTGTCAGTACTAGCCTGGGGGCCTCTTCTGCCAGGCAACCTAAAAACGAGAGGAAAGGGATTGAAAAGGGGAAAACGTTTGCTGGTGCTGATTCCATGGCACCTTCCAGCAGTCAGGTGGAAGGCCAGCAGTTGCCAGCAGTTTCTGAAGAGGAAATAGAGTGGTGTTCCATAGCACAGTCCTAGGGCAACATGCAGACAACATGTAAAGTAGTAATGAGAAGCACTGGGAAAATTATTGCCTTTGATGACTAGTCCCTGCAGATAGTGGAGAACATGGGCTTTAAGCTCTTCTGCATTGTTAGCCTGCAATTACAAAGTCCCCTCCAAGAAGCCATTTATTATTTACTTAGCTATCTATTTATTTATTTATGTTAAACATTTTCTATACCACCTAAAATAATACATTGTACTATGTGGGTTTACAAGTATACATACGTATATCATCTAATAACATGTAAACAAACAGTACAGTGTTACGCCCGTCGGTCGCAGACGGCTGCAACCGCTGTTGCTCACCTCTTGCCTCACGGCTCTGACTCCATTAGGAAGACTCATAGCCTCCGCCAGCTATTGCCGGCCTATCAGCCCCTGTTTCCAGGCCTCCCTGGAAGGCGTGGACTCTGCCGACTGCCATCCTACCATCGAAGCTCCTTAGGCATGCGCGCGCGCTCCCGGGCCAGTCTTATCCATGTCATGGCAGGAATCTCGGGGGCATTCCCCCCCCCCCCCCAGATGACATCATTCATCGTGGACTCTTAAGCCAGCTGGCCCTGTCTGCCTACGACTTGACAACGAGTTCCTCATTGCTGAATCCGCTTCACTCACAATGGACTTCCGTTCCAGTTCCTGCTTCCTCGGCGTAAGACTCCTGGGTACCCGCTCCTCGGGGGCCCCTTCCTCGTCTCTGGCTATCCGCTCCTTGGAAGTTCTTGCGCCTAGGACCACTTCCTGCCCTGCTCCCCAGGGCTTTTCTGGCACCATTGCTACCTCCACTGTGAGTACTTCGCTTGCAGACCATTACCGTATTCTCTCTACTGAGGAACCCTCATCGGTGTACCCCACTCTGTGGACCACTACCGTTTCATCTCTACTGAGGAACCCTCACTGGTGTACCCCACTTCACGGACCGTTACCATATCATCTCTACTAAGGAACCCTCATCGCAGACCACTACCATATCATCGCTACTGATGAATCCTTCCTCCTGGGTATACCCCATTCCACAGACTCTGTGGCACCTCTGTCTCTGTGTGACTTTCTTGCCTGCACTCCCCACTCCGTGGGCAGTGGTTCTCTCTCTCTCTCTCTCCAGTACCTGCTGCCCTGCACACCTAGCTGCTGAGAACTCGCCTCCCGACGCTGAGGCTCACAGGGCTCCTCCCCATGAGTGGTGCCATCTCTCACCTTGGCACAGGGCCCACAAACTCACAAATCCTAACAGATTGCCAAGTCCATGGACCCGGCACAGGTCTCGGTGCTCCAGGTCATCCTTGGCCTGGCCCAGCGAATTACAGAACAGTAGAAGATTCTGGAGACTTTGGCTAGTGCCAAATGGCTGAGGGGGGATATGATAGAGGTCTTTAAGATCATGAGAGGTCTTGAACGAGTAGATGTGACTCGGTTATTTACACTTACGAATAATAGAAGGACTAGGGGGCATTCCATGAAGTTAACAAGTTGCACATTTAAGACTAATCGGAGAAAATTCTTTTTCACTCAATGCACAATAAAGCTCTGGAATTTGTTGCCAGAGGATGTGGTTAGTGCAGTTAGTGTAGCTGGATTCAAAAAAGGTTTGGATAAGTTCTTGGAGGAGAAGTCCATTAACGGTTATTAATCAAGTTTACTTAGGGAATAGCCACTGCTATTAATTGCATCAGTAGCATGGGATCTTTAGTGTTTTGGGTACTTGCCAGGTTCTTATGGCCTGGATTGGCCACTGTTGGAAACAGGATACTGGGCTTGATGGACCCTTGGTCTGACCCAGTATGGCATGTTCTTATGTTCAATAGCTGAATAGTGTTAACAACCAATGAAATATGTAGTAACCATATTGAAAATGCAAAAAACAAAACAGCTACCCTGTAGAAAACTAGAAAAAAGTAAAATTCAGACCAAAATCAAACATCAACAAAAAATCAAACATCAAAAAAAAGATGCAGCAATAAAAACTATACCAAAAATCCCCAAGAAAGGGGGAATGACGTAGGGTCTGGAAAGTCAGGGAGTAGGCAGCTCAAACTCCATCTGGCTTGATAGCTTTAAAGAAAACCTTGACTCATCACAGTCATCATCAATAACAAAGCAGAAACATAATACATGTTTTAAGAGGAAAAGAAACTCAAGTCGCTATCTAGGTTAGAAAACAGCAGTGATTGAAAAAAATAAATTCTCTATAATAATAGAGACATATTAGCTCTGAGTGTATAGAACCCAATGCACAATTAAACTCTGGAATTTGTTGCCAGAGGATGTGGTTAGTGCAGATAGTATAGCTGTGTTTAAAAAAGGATTGGATAAGTTCTTGGAGGAGAAGTCCATTACCTGCTATTAATCAAGTTGACTTAAACAATAGCCACTGCTATTACTAGCATCAGTAGCGTGGAATAGACTTAGTTTTTGGGAACTTTCCAGGTTCTTATGGCCTGGTTTGGCCTCTGTTGGAAACAGGATGCTGGGCTTGATGGACCCTTGGTCTGACCCAGTATGGCATGTTCTTATGTTCTTATGTTCTTAGTGAGGACAAAGTTGCAAAGTGAATGGTCATCAGAGGCAACCAAGCTTAGCACTTTGTATGTGGAGAAAAAGATAATGAACATGACAAAGCAGTACAAAACAGTAAATACAATACAGCTTTCATTACACAGATATATAATTATGTAATTCCCTGTTTCCTACTGCTTTCTTTGACTCTTCTTTCCATTAGAGTCCTTGCTTTCTTTCATTCCTCCTCCAGTATAACATATCTTGTTCCAGCAATCTTAACTAAATTAGTTTTTTTAATGCTCCCGTAGCATAACAAGGACACCAGTTTTAGTCCGAAGTTCTATTTCTCTCCCGTCTCTGGAGCTGCATCAGCCACAGCCTCTCCAGTAATTACAGCTCTGCAGCTCCAGTGGCCTTTCTATAATTTACTAAAAAAGCTGTCTTACTTACTTGGAGTCAGTTTCTGTGATATGTTTTTATTATCTGGCTAATCTACTGCATAATTCATAAGCATTAGTTTTGGCTAATAATTTACCCCGTTCCTAAAAAAAAAAAAAGAAAAAGAAAAAGCAAGAGAATTATCTCCGTGTACCTGAAGGGCATATCATTCCTGCTAACCCTGTAGATAAACCTGAACCATAATTATTTTGATGTGATGACTTCTTCATACTTCTTCTCTACTATGGTCTTTTGACTCTGAAATCTATTTTTGATTGCCTTTAAATCTCAGTCTTGTTCTATTCATGCTTCGACTAGTTATTCTGATACATTCTCTGTGTACCTTACTATTTTAAGGTTTCTGCACATCTCAGATGGTAATTATTCTTTCCTTTACTCTTTTTCCACCCTGTTATTCTTCCACATTGTTTTCTCTTGCTTGTCCATCCATTGTTTAAACACAACAAAAAATGATAAAAAGATACATTCCTACAGTAAGCAATATTAAAAAACTTTTTTTACATTGTAAACAGCGGAAAATTGCACTCTCCTCCCCTACCAACACTGCAGGTAACAGCACTTATGTTGTTCACAACACAGTCACTTTTGACCCGGGGTCAAATAAAAGGTAGGAAAGCAGGGGTGGAAATAGGTAAGGGGAGTGAAAATATGTTTGGAGCTTTCAATCTGAAAAAACCCCTTGTGTACTTTCCATAGGCTCATTTGCTTGTAGCTGGCGCTACTGATTTTATTTGAAATCGTTTTTGCTGTGTTCACTATGAATTTCACTTCATCATTGCCCTTGGGAGTACCTTAGTGATGATATCAGATATTGTTCAACCTTCCACAGGCAACCAAATAACTGGAATTATTTTGAAGCGCATTGTGATATGTTAACTAGACACATCACCTCTGGAAAGGCATATCTCATAAAATGAGTTTTCAAACATAGTCAACTACCCAGAAATTAATTTGCACTTTAACATACTGTTACTATAATATCTTTACTATTTATATTAAATAGGTCTTTGTTGACCTTTGTCCATTGGTTTTGCTGGGATACCACATGGTTACAATAGCTTTTTTTGTTTTTATTGCTTATTTTCATAATATTGTCAGATTTTGCTCAGCTCCATAAAGTTTCCAACCTGTCTCTTCATCCCTGCATTGTATACACTAATTGAGCCTTCTGATGTAGCAGTCAAAGTCATCTTTTCTCATGTCCTCAGGGACTTTAACCCTTTCTTGTTGCGCTGGAGGTGGACCCTTGGCCTGGCGCAGGATTGGTACGACCCTCTGAGGGATCCCAGAGGGTGCCTGCTGCCAGGAGGCAGAGCACACGAGGAGACAGAGGCTGACAGGAACTTCACCAATAACGGTCCGGGGGCTCCGCAGGTTGAGCCCTTGGATTCCCAGACTGCCTGGGCTTAGGTGGGCCTCTGGGGGTCTCCCAGAGAGATGATGGAGAAGTGTGCCCACCAAGAGAAGGGGTGAGCGGCTGTTGGTGAACAGGCGAGCTGGACCAGAATCGAGAGTACCAGAGACCACGGGAACAAGGCAGGAACTGAAGGTCCTCTGGGAAGGGTAGGCAGCGCCTAGTGGTCCAGCTCAAGGAAGGCCGCGGGCGGTGTCAAAGTAGATGGACCTGGTGGTCACAGGAGGAGCAAAGAGTGTGTCTGAGTGGAGCGCAAGGGTCAAAGCCAGGGGTATCCATCCGAGGGTGGTCAGCCAAAGCAGGGGTCAGTTCCAGGTATCAGTCCAAGCGTGGTCAAGATGAGCAGAGGTCAGTTCCAGAAATCAGAGCGTGGTCAAGACGAGTAGAGGTCGGTTCCAGGTATCAGTCCGAGAAGGTACTACCTGGGTAGCAAGACGAGTAACAGAACTCAGGAACGGAGGAACTCTGTAACAGACAGAGGAACTCTGGAACACAGGAAGGACCACGGAACACAGGAACACTGGAATGCAGGAACACTGGAACAAGCACAGGAACAAGGAATGCTGGAACACTGGAACAAGTACAGGAAAAAGGAATGGCAACTAGCTACACACGAGGATGTCAACCCGATTGCCAAGGCGAGGGACTGAGGAGCAGGCCCTTAAATTCTGAGTCAAGTAATGTCATCAGAACGCGCCGCGGACGAGTTTCCCACTCTTGGCCCTTTAAAGGGCCGGGCGATCCGTGCGTGCGTGCCTAGGGGCAGAGTAGAGGCAGCGGAGGATACCAAGCCCCTACTTGTGGCGAGGAGTGAGGCCTGGGATGCCAAAGCACTGGAGGCAGCTGGGGACACCACCGTCCTGAGCCAGGAATGCAGCCAACTAACTGCGGCAGCGACGGAGGAAGGGCCGGGACCTGCGGAGCGTGGAACAAGGTAAGCAGGCCTGGGCATGCTGCCAGCACGACCGGGACGTGCAACGTTTCTCCCATATAAAAAAATTCCATTTTGTATACCAACTTCATTTGACATCGAAAAAAGGTGTTGCCTCAAGCAGAGATCCCTTTTATATTCAGTCATACTTTCGAGATGACTACTTTCAGCATTCAAGGATTTTCATCTCTTTCCTTTGTCGGCTGATTTCTTCCTCTGAGATGGCCAGATAGTGATATATGTTCATAGATTCCATCGAACGTATTTCCTGAAAACATGCATTCCCTTTTTGGAATATATTTATCTAATTTTTCAGTCCTCTGAGCCATTTGATTTCCCATTTGCTTGAGTTTCCTGGGTTTTGTTTTGCCTTGCACTGCCATAGAAAAGTTTCATTCATCTTTTAAACATATTCTCAAAAAAGTTTCCCTTTTCACCAGTTATCTTTTCCGTCACAGGACTCGCCCAGATTGTCTACAGAGCTCTATGTCTGTGTGCCTTCGTGACTGTTGTTTTTGGAGTACTTGATTGTATTGCCAATTCTACATTTCCTCTCAATGGTCCTTGTCCTTCGCTTGAAAGTGCTGCAACTCTACAAATCTCCAAGCATTAATCCAGGGTCAAATCCACTTAACACAACAGGTGCTCTCTCAGATCTGAATCATTTATCCCACAGACATTTTTCTCTTTCACCGTTGAATCTGTAATATTCTAAAAACAGCAGTTTGCTTTTCATGTTTTCAGATCTATGACATGGTTGCCTATCAATTCTTCCTGCTCATTGTGCCTTGTGAAAATGCATGGGTACTCTTTCATTTCTTTTGTGGCTCATAGTATGGTTTACACTATTTTGCTCTTTCCTTTGGAGTTCATTCTAAATGTTCATCTTTCTATATCTGACAAGGTCAGCATTTTGTTTTCTTTCTTCCCATAGGAACGATAACCTTCAAACAGCTGCATGCACACATATGTGCATATATATATGGTTGTGTGACAATCTACTCCTGGATTTTAATAACCTACCTGTATATGATAAAATATATGTAAACGCATCCTGAAACATGCATGTAAAAAAATGCCTGAATCGATATTGGGGAAATGTAGAATTGGCAATACAAAGGAAAGTGCTAAGTAGTTGCACTTACCCGGATAAGTTTCAATTTATTTGGTTACGTAGAGGCAAAGGGGTAGATATTCAGAAATTATCCATTTATCTGTTAGCTGGAGAGAGTTATTCAACTAACTTAAATGAGATATTCAGCAGCATGGCTATGCTGCTGAATATTCCAGGATGATAGGCTGCTAGGCACAACTGGTTGGTAGTTAACACATTGGCATAGTTGATGTTGATGTTGCGTTCGCTGCTCGCGGGCCCCGACCACTGGTCCCCTGCTTTGATGTGGCCTATGCCTTCCCCCAGACCATCGGTGCTTGCTGCCACTCCCACACGGCCTGACACCACTGTACACAGCAGGAGGGGCCGCCGCTGTCTTTTCCTTCTTGCGGCAGGAGCCTCTGCCGGAACCATCTCTGCGCAGAAGGGGATGCTGCTATCACCTCCGTCCTCTCGTGGTGGAGTGCCGCCGATGTTACCTTCACCTCCTCGCAGCAGGGTTGTCGCCGATGCCGACTTTCTCTTTCTTCCCCAGTCCCTGCATAGGTACACACGTGCGCCTCTTCTCAATATTTAAAGGGCCAGCGGTGGTAAAAGCCCTGCGGCCCCCCAATGGATGATGTCATCAGTCTGTACCATGTCAGCCCTATAAAAGGACTCTGCTTCCACTCCTCGGAACCTTCGCATTGGATCTTCATGGTCATCCCTGGTCAACGTCCTCCATGGTCTTCTCATTTCCAGATGGTCCTTCATTGAATGTTCTTGATGTTCCTGGTCTCCTGAGGATGTTCCTGGTCTTGCTCTTCTTCAGAGCTCCTTAGTTGACTGTTCTATGTTCCCGATGTTCCATGGTTCTGATGTTCCAGTCTGGGTCCTGATGTTCCAGTCTCTGGCTCTTCATCCTGCTCCCAGGTTTCCTTCTTGTCCACCTTTCCTGGCATGCCTTAATCATGGTCTGAGACCAACCCATGGAGGGCTGTGTAGGGTGCTTTGTGGCATAAGGCCTGTATTCATATCTGCAGCACAAGTCTCTGGAAGGCCCTTGCTTTTAATGCCGAGGTCTGTTCCTGAATCCAAGTTCTGAATCCTGAGTCTTGAATCCTGAGTCTTGAATCCTTGAATCCTGTTCCTGGTCTTCAGAGTTCCTTGTTTCTGCTTCTGTCCATGCTCTAGACTCAAGCCAGAGCCTGCTCTGCTTCAGCGTGGTCCGCGACCAGGCACATTCGACTGTGTAGGGCATGCCTTGGTGCAGGTCTCTCCTGAATCTTTGTCATGTTTCCAGCTTCAAGTCTTCTTCTCATCTGGAGTCTGCTTCACTTCCAGCGTGGTCCACAATCAGCCACAGGCGTCTGTGTAGGGTGCGCTGCAGTGTAGTACTCACCCTGTACTAGTGCCTGAATCCTGAATCTGAACCTGAATCTCCAAGTTCCTCAAGTTCTGAGTCTTCCAAGTTTCTTGAGTCCTCATCTAAGTCTTCCAAGTTCCTCAGTTCCACGTCTCATTATGTTCCTGCCCTCAGCCTCCATCTGGCCTCAAGCACTCGTCGATCCCAAGTGGCAGGTCTGAAAGGGCTACCAAGTGGCCAGAGGGATACTCCTGAGACCAGCATTGCGTTGCTGGGTCTCACCTGTGTGTGTGTGTAGGTTCAGCGGAGGTCTGAGCCTGCCTTGTTGCAGTTCCTATGAAGTTCCACTTCTTGATCCTGCTTCAGCCTTGTTCCAGCCTGTGCTTGGACACTCTGACCTTCCATGGTGTGTGCCTTGGGGCTCCTCCCTAAGCCGTGCCATAGCCCAAGGGCTCACATCCCTCTTGAGCAAGCAACCGCACCCTCGCGTTTGCAAGTCAAGCCCTGCCAGCTCTTGACAATTCTTAGCCAGCTGCTGGAAAAAATTGGCTACATTCAAAGATGCTATCTCCTGCCTCAAGTCAGCAAGTAATAATATGGACCATTCTGAATTTCTGTTACTGTCCCTCTATCTCTCTTCCACCACAGTGTAGTTTCTCACCAATCTATCTCTTTCCTGCTTTTATAATCTCATCCCTTTCCCAGTCTATGTTTTGAGTCTGCAAGGTTCACACCCTTTAGGGGCTTATGGGTCTCAGGGCAGGGCTGAGCCCTGGGAGTGGACACTCAGACTGGGTCTGGAACAGATTCTGATAACTTTATTGGCATGACAATTTTACATTTGTTGCCAAAATAATATATAGAATAATTAAAAGAGTAGGAAAAGAATGGAAAATAATTACAAAATGATAATAAATAAAGATAAAGGTTACAGAAAATACAGCATCAAGGACATGTCAGGTTTTGAATGTTGGTCTGTGTTGTCCCTGGTCAGATTTCATTTCTGGCCTAGTAGGATACCACATGTTTTAATGTAAAAAGCCCCGGCCAGACAAGCCCCGGGCGAGTTCCTGTTCTCTGTAAACCGGAATGATTTGTATCTAATGCAGGAATTTCGGTATAGAAAAATTATAAATAAATAAATAAATAAATATTTTGCTGCTATAGTTGATGTTTCTCCTCTTTCCTTCAGGAATAAAAAGAGATTGTCTTACTCATTTTTTGTGGATTTTCTCTGTAAGCTTTGGGAAATATGTATCTCTGATCTTTATGAGGTCAGTATTCAAAACCAAACATATAAATGGCTAACTTGGAGTTACATGGATAACTTGCCATTTAGATAGATTACTTGTGAGTCATCCATCTAAATAGCTTTGATATTGCCCTTTTTGATTTTGAATGGTACAGGAGGAGATGCATTTCTGTTCTATTTCTCCAGCGTTGCATTGCATACAGAGTTTGTCTTCATGGGAGTTTCCAGTTTAGTTTTTGTCTGCATCTTTATATTTCTAGTCTGAGATCATGTATCCTATATTTAGTGAGGGTTGTTCCTGTTTTTTTGCGTTGGTTAGGAACTGTCTGGGAATCTGGCAGGTTGCAGAATAGAAAAAGGAGTTGGCAGTGAGCTAAAGTGGCAAGTAAGGAACGAATCAGGAAGTACATTTCAAACTGAAGCAGGTATGAGTAATGAGAAGGAATTGCAGGCCATGAACTGGAGTGAGAACACAGGTAACATATCTTGGATAAGAGAAACTTGGCAAGACGGATTCTGCATATAGGAAGTTCAGTAGCAGAAGGGCAGGTTAGCTTTTGGATGGCTGCTAACAGCTTCCTGCTTCCCAGCAACCCTTATTGACTGAATTCCAGCCAATCCCTCGTGTTCAAGAGTGTAACCTTAAGGGCTCTCTGATTAAATTTGCTTCATGTTCTCAGTTGAGCTGGTCTCAAGGTTAGGGCTCTAATCATAAACTCCATGGTTGACCCCTGTTGGCGTCTTGCCTTAACAGTCTCTTTTCAAACATCTGTACTCTGACTGGCATGTCTTCATCTTTCTCCAAATATGAGCCCTTTCACTCTCATTTTACCAATATAATTCCCTTCTATGTGACTTTCCTTTATGATCCTTCACTCTACTCATTAATTATTTCCACCTCTCAATCCCAATCTCCTAGATTATCATTAAAATAGTCGATGGTACTCGAAGACTGGAGGGTAGCCAATGTAACCCTGATATTTAAAAGGGCTCCAAGTGAGATCCGAGAAACTGTAGACCAGTGAGCCTTAATTCAATGCTGGGAAAAAGTATGGAAACTGTTATAAAGAATAAAATCACAGAACATTTAGATAGACATGATTTAATGGGACACAGCCAGCATGAATTTACCCAAGTAAAATCTTGCCTCACAAATTCCTACATTTTTATGAAGGGGTTACTGAACACCCAGTTTAGTGTAGTTGCCGAATCAAGCCCGTTTCATTCCTAACCTGGTTCCACCACAAATGGCTTTGACTTTAACAATTTGGGATAAGTGGAAATCTGAATGTGGGTGATAGAACTTATTTCTATTAAATAAGTAAATAAATAAATAGATAGATAGATAGATATTTCTCTGAATAGAGCTTTTACCCCAGGATGTTCAGCTAGGGTCGCAAGAGAGTGGGAGGGGAAGGGATATAGCAGACTGGAACACTTTTGGACAGGATCTGGCTTGAAGAGCTTTCAGGACATGATGGGGGCTTTTCATTTAGATCCTCAGCCTATTACCTTTATTTGCAAGTCATCCATTTTATGTCGCAGAGGGAGGTAAAGGAAAACCTAAGGCTGGGTAAAAATTTATTCGAAGGATTCTGTGATAGAGCTCATTTGGCCATGAAAGGGATGTCTAGAATATACAGTCTTCTCGACAAAGATCTTAAGCCACCCCCTTCATATATATTGTATTGGGAAAAAGATTTAGTATCTGAATTATGGGATAAGCAATGGGATCTATGCTTTCTTTCAGTCAAAAAAGAGCTCTGTCTCAGCAGCAGTAGTAGAAAACAGTTATAAAATGCTATATGGATGGTTCTTAATCCCCAATAAATTGAACCATTTGTATCCCAAGTGTGATGCTTGCCGACCACAGGGCTCTGCGGCCAGCTTTGCTCATCTCCCGCTGCCCTGCAGCAGCAGCAGCAGTGGGCCCGGGCTCTCTGGCAGCATCAGGGAACCGCTGCCGACACAAGCCGTTCCCTTCCTGGGACCGCTGGAGTCTTTCCTCCCTCTCCTGCGGCCAGGATGCCACTGACTGTCGCTCCTTTATGGGCCCCTCCTATGTGTGCACATCTCTTCCCGGGCCTTAAAGGGCCAGCGGCAGGAAATTGCTGCTGGTCCTCCCTGATGACATCATGAGCTCTAGCCTATTTAAGGCTGCATTGGGCTCCCAGCAGGCAGCTTGGCAACGGGTCACCTCACTGTCTTCTGCCAGTGTTCCTGAGTTGCTGTTCCTGTGTTCCACTTCCTGTTCTGGATTTCCAGCTCTAGTTCCTGCTCCTGTTCCTGCGTTTCCATTCCAGTTCCTTACTCCTCACCCCTCAGAAGGACCTTGGCTCTTGACCCAGCTTGCTTCCTGACCATGTCTTCTGCCACCTGTCTCTGACCTCTGGACTGTACTTGACCACCTCTTCTGTCTCCTACCTCTGACCCGGACTTGACCACCTCTTCTGCCACCTGCCTCTGACCCTTGGACCGGACGACCACGTCTTCTGCCGCCTGCCTCTGACCTCTGGACCAGGCCTGACCATGCCTTCTGCTGCCTGCCTCGGACCATCGGTCCCTAGTAGCCGCCCCGCCTTGTCTGGCCGTGCTATACAGGATCATCCGCTCAGAGGCCCACCTATGACCAGCCGGCCACGGCACCCAAGGGCTCGACCTGCGGGGAACAAGAGCTGGTAGTGGTGAAGCTCCTGCTGGCCTCTGCTTCCTGTCCAGCCCTGCCTTCCGATGGTGGGGACCTGCGGGGGTCTCCCCCACAGGTAGCGCCAACACCACCTCGGATCAAGGGCTGATGCACCCAACACCAAGGTAGATAAGCTATGGTAGTGGAAATGCGGGGGGGTTAGATACCTTTTTCTATATGTGGTGGGATTGCCCCTTAATAGCTGCCTTTTGGGCTGATATTGTAAGGCTGATAGAGGAAAGAGTGGGGATTGTAGTGTATAAAGAACCTATGTTTTTTTCTATTGAATATATCTTTGAATGACCAGACTTCTGAGGTTCTTTTACTTTCCCAGCAAATCATTCTGGCAGCCAGAGGGGAAATAGCATATTTTTGAAGGGATACCTTTGTTCCGCAAATCTCCAGAGTAGTTCGGAGGCTGACCCAGATCTATCATTTAAGAAGACTCATAGCCATTAAGAGGAAACTAAGTTTGAGAAAATGTGGCATTGCTTTGTTTTGTGGCAACAGAAGTGTTCCACTACTAGCTAGTGAACTTTATTTTTGGAATGTTTGGTAGACTTATTCTTGTGCCTAGGGAGGGTGGGGTGGGTATAGGTGTAAGAGAAAAGGTTTAAGACCATTACTGCAATGTGATAGGGGATTTGTTGTTATAAATGCACGATAGAAGTTTAATGTGTATTAACATTCATGCTACAGTTTGATGATAATTAATACATTATTGTATCTGTTATTCTGTACATGTCCACTATGCTGTACATTATTGGATATGCTTAATAAACTTTAAATTAAAAAAAAAAAAGAAAAAGGTTTGGATAAGTTCCTACAGCAAGCATGCTCTGACATAGCCAACCAAATTGACCTCTCTTCGCCAGACAACGCCTTCTCCTCCTGGGTCGACCTCACCCTTAACATTGCCAACAAACTTTGCCCCTTAACAACAAAAACTATCAATCCGACCCATCGAAATAGAAAACCCTGGTACACACCTGATCTCAGAATTCTCAAAACAGCTTAGAGCTGCTGAAAGGTGCTGGCGCAAGCACCTCTCCCCTGCATCCAAAACCACCTATTACCAACGCATGCACGAATATAGAAACTCCATTCTCCATACTAAACGAGAATACTATGCCAGAAAGATACACGGTCTACAATATAACCCCAAGGCTCTTTTCTCTATGGTTGCTGACCTTACCACCCCCTCCCACACACAACCACTAGCAGCCACCTCCAAGAATCGCTGCAACGAGTTAGCGCATTTCTTTAGAGATAAAGTTGCCTCCTTCACGGCACACTTCTCTCATAACAACAACAATGTTATTCTTCCTATCCTCAGCTCTTCAGCTACTCTTTCCTCTTTTGACTCATCTTCCTCGCTGGAAATAGAAAACATCCTAAAAAAGATGAAACCTTCCTCACATCCCTCTGAAACTATCCCCTCTAAACTTCTACTATCTATTCCCAAAGTAATCGCCAAACCACTATCCAACATCTTCAACTGCTCTTTGGAGCAAGGCACAGTCCCTAATTTTCTCAAACAAGCAGTAGTGAAACCTTTACTCAAAAAACCTAATCTTGATCCTTCCACCTTGTCTAATTACAGTCCTGTTTCCAACCTACCCCTCTTAGCTAAAATTCTTGAAAAACTAGTCAACTCTCGCCTTTCCCTTCACCTCGAACAACACAACATTCTTCCCTCAACTCAATATGGTTTCAGGAAGCATCTAAGTACTGAAACCCTACTACTCTCTCTTACTGACACACTTATCAAAGGAACCGATTCGGGCTCCTCTTATCTGATTGCTATGCTAGACATCTCCGCTGCGTTTGACACTGTCAATCACTCTATCCTCCTCAACATCCTCAGAAGTATTGGGATTTCTGGAAACGCACTCTCTTGGATACAATCCTATCTGCAAAATCGCTTTTTCACTGTCCTAGTTGATAACATTGAATCTGAACCTATCAGTCTTCCTTGGGTGTCCCCCAGGGCTCCTCTCTCTCCTCTACCCTCTTTAATATTTACATGCTTCCCCTTACCACCCTTCTCACCAATCTTCACATCAAGCACTTCATTTATGCAGACGATGTTCAAATTCTCTTCCCCTTTTCTGACTCCCTCCAAACTGCCCTACAAAACTGGGAATCTTGCCTTTCCTCCATTAACCAACTCCTCACAGACATGCACCTGGCTCTCAATCCTAACAAAACTGAACTCTTAATCATCTCTAACAAACAGCCTCTTCCAGCTATCCCCCTCTCACATGCATCTACATCTTTCTCCTCGCACACTCGCAACCTAGGTGTCCTCATTGATAACCATCTCACTTTCAAACCCTTTATTAACTCTATCATAAGGGACTGCTATTTTAAGCTACAAACGATAAAAAAACTCAGACCATTGCTACACTTTTCTGATTTTCGTACAGTTCTTCAGTCTATTATCTTTTCTAAAATAGACTACTGTAACGCCCTCCTCCTTGGCGTCCCTTCAACGCACACCAAACCGTTACAACTATTACAAAACGCCGCTGCACGTATTCTTGCAAACTCTAAAAAAAGGGACCACATTACTCCTACGCTTATCAAATTCCATTGGCTCCCAATACCATCACGAATACTTTACAAAGCACTCTCCCTCATCCATAAAAGTCTGTTAAATGCAAACCTCAAATGGATCAACCCCCCTCTCCTCCCTCGCACTTCCACTAGACCTACTCGCCCTGCCCTTCAAGGAACCCTCCGCACACCATCAATCAAATCTATCAAACTCTCCTCTACTATGAGCAGAGAATTTTCCCTTGCTGCCCCCACCCTATGGAATTCCCTGCCTCCTGATCTACGCACTGAGACCTCTACTCCTAAATTTAAAAAAAAAACTGAAAACTTGGTTGTTCCGTCAAGCCTACCCTTTCCCCTCCCCCCCACGAAAAATACCTAACAGGCACCCTAGTAGTTGACCTGTTATGCTTCTTACTCTCCCCCCATCTACTGACTTCGATTCTACCCTGCATCCTCTCTATCCCCCTTTTTTTTTTTTTTAGTCGCTTATGCATCACCCCCCCTTGGTCTTCTCTACCCCCTATGAATCCTTAATGACGCTATAGCTCTCCCTTTCCTTTTATCTTTGCTCTCCCTTCTGTGTGCTCCTCGACCCCTGCATACTACCATCTCTTAAGTTTGCCCCCCATCCCTGGCTTTTACCCCTCCCTTAGAAACTGATTAAGAACGCCTTAAGAATGCTGTCTCCTGGTACATTGTATTGTATTATAGTTGTCGTATTCATTGTTATGCTGCTCAGCATTATTTATAGTTCCTGTTACTGTAAATGCCTATGATACCCCCATATATAGTTCTGGATCTTAAAACATATATATATCTTAACACACTTATCCCCCTTATATATTTTTTTTTTGTTACTTGTCTTTCGATTGTTATTTGTAAGGGCCATGCCCAAAAGTTATTTGTTTTATGTAAACCGATACGATGTGCAAACGGCTATCGGTATAGAAGAGACTCTAAATAAATAAATAAATAAATAAATACATACATACATACATACATACATACAGCAGAAATCCATAAACTGCTGTTAATCAATAAGGATTAGTAGCTTGAGATTTATTTAGTGTTTGGGTACTTGCCATGAACTTGAGACTTGGTTGGCCACTTTTGGAAACAGGATACTAGGCTTGATGGACCCTTTTTCTGACCCAGTATGGCATATCTTATTATCTTATGTTCTTATAACTGATCCCCTTCTGCCTCTATAAAACCTAATTCTTCTTCCTCACTTCTGAAGCTGTGAGGCATCACGCCATAAATTAAATTTCTCTTCTGCTGCCATTAGGTATCAGTATTTTTCTGCTATACATTGTGCAGACTTCTCTAAAACTCTGCTACCTCTGCATACACTGCTAGATCTGAGCTATTACCAGCAATTGCCTTGGAACTGTATAATCTACAGATTCCTTGCTAAATCCATATTACTGTTGGATTCTATACTGAGGTCATGCTGTTTCTAAGTTTCCTGCACATGCCATACCTCAACTTGCACAGCACGGCTGTAGGTTTGGCATTAGTGGTTTCGGAGAAGAATTTCAGGAAAAATATACAGTGTATTTCCCTGAGGACACAGTTGTATGGGACTCGTCAGTAGCCTATGTTATTCATATATATTGTGAATTAATGCATACAGTAACTTAAGCATGCCACTGATGAGAAATTGCTTGTATCGTTAGAAAGATCATTATGGAAGTGTAGCCTACAGTCCCAGCAACGTTCTGGGCCCCACAGCCCAGTAAAGTCAAGGGTAGACCAAACCTACAATCTTTGAAAACGCCACTGATGTGCCTCATCTTCAATCTCAGAATGGCCAATAGTGGGCTGGAGCCTAGCAGCTCTTTTCTAGTGCCTGGCCTACAGGATAGCTTGCAATGACGATAAGGAATAAAAAATGCAGTGCCAGTTACTGCTATAATTCCTCTGTTTCAATTGGTTAAGCTAAGATCCAGACAGAGTATCAGAAGTAGAGAGAAATATATTTACAAGTTCTACTGACTTTTATCTCAGTGCCTTAAACATGAGACTGCTTGTCCTTCTCTCAAAGTGACCAATGCAGTAATTGTTTTTTAAACTTTGAAAATGTATATTAATGTGCCTTTTTACATTCTGATTTATCATCTATATGTATAATAATGCCTTTGTACTTAAAGATCCAAAGGTATTTGGTCATAGAAATGACATTGTCAAAGTTGATAATATGGTAATTTGACAATATCTAAAAGCTAACACAGAGCTACCTGATCATATCTATTCATTATGCCCTATATTTCTTTTGCTTTTTAGATGAGTTTTTAATTTTTAAATAAAAACTTGCACCTTTTTTTGGTTATAGTGTGAAGAATCACAGTGGTTCATATTTACTTATAGAAATGTACAAACTTATCTGAAAGTGCAAAAAAGGTATTACAATTTGCAGTAACTTACCTCTTTGCATAGGTATTAGTGCAATATGCCTATTAGCATAAAACACACCCCTTTTCCTATCACATGTGAAAATCATAGCATTTTGATAAATCCAGGCCTGAAGCAATAAAGACTCAGCAGGAGCAGTTCTATGGGAACTTGTTTAGCAGGATGGACCAAGCCTGTTGCTTCATTTTACATCTCTGGGCTGCTAAACCATAACTGAAACCAATGCTAGTGATTTCAAAACTCCCAACTTGCCATCCCTGGCAGCAGCACTGTAATTAGCAGCAGCCTTAGATAAAAACAATTCAGAATAACCTCAATGGAATCAGATATGCAAGTTTCTTGCCCAAGGTCCTCTATACAGTCAAGGGGAAGGGTGTGAATGCACTGTACAGAATTTTCCTTCATAGCCCAAACATTGTGCCAAAATTCATCCTACATTGCATGTATCTTTCCTATACTGTGATGTGCGTAGGTAGAGAGTTCTCATTCTCAAAACCCTGGTCTTCATTCCCAAGTGGAGTTGTATGTATGTTGTGGCATGTTGACTTTTTTTCATATTTCGTCATTCATTTTTAGTTTAGCTTGCTTACCCCATGGAACTGTCTACAGGTATCGTCTTTCCATTATCTGCCACAGAGGATCGTAGGTGTTACTGTGCCTTTGAACCTCTTTCCTCACTGTTCAGTAAACTCTCTTTCTGCCATTTTGGAGCTCAGTGCTTGTGGATTTAGGACGTCACTTGTTTTTTTCACAGAAAGAGCATATAAAGTTGCTACTGAACAAGTATCCAAACAAGATGCATTGGCTGGTGGTTATGAATTCATGTTTCTGATAGTATAATCTATCATGGCACATCACCTCATATGTGACATGGCAAGGAAAACGGGAGGTTAAGGGAACAGTTTTCAAAGTACCTTACAACAAAGTCTGTGGGCACTTTTTGCCATGGTCTTTGCACCAATTTTCAAGGAGAAAGTACCATGTAACTTTCACTTTGAAAATGGCCACGGATGCAAAATTCCCAGGGAAATTTTTGCACCTGCTTTATGTGAGGTGCTTTCTTCCAAGGCAGAAAATGTGCATAGAGTTGAAAATACAATCTGCGCATGTTATTTTCCTACCTCGATCTAAACATGGCCCCAGAAATGATAGCTAAATGTATGTGTGTTGTGGATCAACGCAATATCTTTTGGACCATATTGAGGGAGGGTGATTTTCAGACAGACAATTTTGCACATATAAATTCAATTTATCCAGATAAATGGCTTTGAAAATTGTCCTCATAATAGCTTTTCCTGCATGTTGTCTTCTTCTGAAGAGAATACTTCCTTTTCTGCTTACTACTTCAAGAATTAAGCACGGCATAATGCAGTCCAATAGCAAGAAACTGCAGAAACCCTTTCAGACTGATTAGGTTAGAGATCATTAACTCTGGGGAAGACAGAGACCCCAATAAAAAGTGTTGAAGGAGCAAGCCAAAACAAAGAACTATTGACTATCCCTCTCTAGCAACATTGAAATGGTATCGTTCTTGCAGACTAAAATATCTGCAAGTTAGACAAGAACTAGAGAGGAAGAGGAAAGAGATACTGTCCATTTAATGTTGAGCCATGTATGCACACCTAAGAAATAATAATTTAATTTGTAGTACTGGAAAACAAACAGAGAAATAAAATGCCAGTGTTAATAATGCTAGAACTCCCATAAAAAAAGGCTTCCAGATGTTCTTGATCTCATAGCAAACTGCACTCTTCCACTGTCACTCTTGATCTTAGTAGCATTGCTCGATCTTTTTTTGTTCAGGTATTGTAAAACATCCAGGGGGAAAGATCAAAATACATGTTTCCAGATTTATCAATAAAAAATATCCCAGTATTTCCATCTTGAACTGGAGCTCATTTTTGTATGGGAGTAAAATTTTGATAAAGCTCAAGTAGCACAGCCTGGATTCTACTTTGTCAGATGATTACTCTCATATTATTTGGGGATTTAAAAACTCTTCTATCTGCCTCTGATATAGTTCCTATATGATAATAGTCTGCTTCTTTTGCCCATCTTCCAAGCTAATTTGAGTTAAGGAATCTCAGCTGCTTATAAAACTATGCAATTCTATTCCTTCAGGGCACAACTAGCTCAGCACATCACACCAAGGTTCAAACTGGCATGACTCAAGCAGAAATTCAAATTGATTCTTGCTAGTGCCTATAGATTTTCTACAAAAGACATTGTGGGTTACAGATTAGGAACCTTATTTGTTGACTTGGTTTAAATGCCATTTTTGAAGCACTGACTGTTTTTTTGGAATCAAGCATGTAAGGATTTGCCAATTGAAAACCTGGTGTGTGGGAGTGGCATTCACTGTGATAGGTTTTTGAAAGCATTACAAAACTTAAATAATAAAATACACTTTAGCCTAGCATCAGACATTCTTTGTTTGCTAGTTCAAACTAGGACTGCCAACCTACCCTCCCCAAAAGAGTGGCCAACCCCAAGTCTTCCAGCCATGTGGGCCTCAACCCTTCTCCTAGTTGTGCAGGCCTCCATCTCTATCTTGGTTGCACAATTCCTCCCTAGCTATTATTTCTGATACACTTAGTAATAGATGTATTTGAAGGCTTCCCTAAGACCTTGGCACACGTTCCCAGTCCCCACAATGGCCGTCTTTCCTCCTCTTGCATGTTTCCTGTTTAAACTTTAAATGTGTATATCTGCAGGAGTGGCTTCCATCAGAACTAGCAAATCTCTTTAGGAGATAAATGAAAAGACATGCACTAAAGTTTCAAACAGAAATATCAGAATATATGATGTTTTCTGCCAATACCATACCATATTTTTTACAAAGAGCTATTTTTGCTGAAGTAGAGGCAAACTGGCTACAGAGATAAACAGAGTGGGCCTCTGCTGAACACTGAGCTTATGCAGGACCTTACAGGATAAACATTCTGTCTGCCCAATTTTTATCCAGGGATTCACAATTATCATGTATTCAGTTTTTGGCAGAAAAATATGGCAAAGAATGATGGTGTTGTTAGAAGCCAATAAAGATTTGTTCTCTTTTGAATAGGTAAATTATGCTGAAGAATACAGCTGCTATGACCAACTTTTTAAATTTACTCAGATAAAAAGGGTAGTATTGGCATAATACATTTTACTCTCTTTCTTGTGCCTATATAAATTTTAAGTTTACTGGGGGAACAGAACTTGGGGAAACAAATTTACAGACAGTTAAGATCTCAATAAGGTAAGCAAGGCTACTTATTTTAATAAATGGATATATGTTTCAGTTTTCTAGTGAAGGATAATATTGAGTTATATAGAGAAATAGCAATTTACTTTCTCAAATGAATGCATGGGATGCCAAAGTCACTAAGATACACAATCAAGGTCTGATTTGAAAGCAAACGGAAGATGTGGTACAATTTAAAGATATATGATACTGTTGCGCAGGAGCTGGACCCTTGGGCCAAGGTGGGGTTGATGCTACCTGTAGGGGAGGCCCTAAGGGTCCCCACCATTGGCAGGTGGAGTAGGCTGACTGACAGAGGCCGGCTGGAGCTTCACCAATCCCAGCCCTCATTCCCCGCAGGTTGGGCCTTTGGGTACAGGGGCCAGTTGGAGTTAAGTGAGCCTCTGTTCATGGCCATCGATGAGAAGATGAAGAGGTCAGCCCAGGGTCAGCAACAGCAGAATTGAAGAGTCTGTACTAGATGAGGCGAAGTCCCAGAGACCCGGGCGCCAATAGGAAGAACAGTCAGACAGGGGGTGCCTGAGCAAGAGCAGGCCAAAGCCTGAAAGGACAAGTCCAGAACTAAGACTGTAGAGGCACTGTAGAACAGGCTGAAGTTAGGGCAGGTGTCAATCCAGGAGCGGCGGCAAGGCAAGGCTGAAATCAGTCCAGGAGAGAAGCAATGGTGTGGTCAGTCCAGGAGAGAAGCAATGGCGTGGTCAGGACTAGGAGATGATCAGTTGCGTAGTCAAACAAAGCAGAGGTCTGGACTAGGAGATGATCAGTAGCGTGGTTGGCGAAGCAGATGTCTGGACCAAGAGATGATCAGTAGCGTGGTCAGACGAAGCAGTGGTCGGGTCCAAGAGAAGATCAATAGAGTAGTCAGACAGTCCTTAGGGATAAGCTGAGTAGCACAAAGCACAGGAACAGAGAAAATGAAACCAGGAACAGGAACTCGAAGGGAACAGGAACCAGGAACACGAGGGAATCACCAGGAGGCAACGAAGTACACGTCCAGCGTGGAGACATGTTGCAAAGGCGACTAACAGGAGCTGAGCCCGGCCTTATATACTGGGACTTCAATGATGTCATCATCCAAGGCTGTGGCTAGGTTCCTTCTGCAGGCCCTTCATAAGGAACTGAGATGTGTGCGCGTGCCTAGGGAGGGGTGCGGCGCTGGATGGCGGCAACTTCTGCGGACCACGTGGAGAGGTCCACTGCGGAGCACAGGAGTCCGTCATGGAAACAGGAGTGCCAGGGATGGCCCAAGGATGGAGACAGTGGCCCACAGCCAAAAGAGAAGTGGAGCTAGACGCTGGAGTAGGCAGCAGAGGGTAAGAGGGCCTGGCCGCGGGCGGCACACGCAACAGTACCCCCCCTTACGCCCTCCTCTTGGAGGTCTTGGTTTGCCTGGATGGGCACCATGAAACTGGAGGAGGAGGAGGTTTTTATCCAGGATGTTATGAGCTGGCTCTCACAAATTCTCTTCTGGGCCATACCCCTCCCAGGAGAGGAGGCATTCCCACCAGCGGCCCCTACGGCGATCATCATGAACTTCGTGGATCTTGTAAGTGGTGTTGGTCTCCGCAACCAGCTGGGAGGGTTCTGGAACCTTGCGCAAAGGCCAGGAAAGGATTTCTGGTTTCAGAAGTGAATCATGGAAAGTATTGTGAATTCCCAAAGTTGGCGGCAGCCGAAGCTGGTACGCAACAGCTCCGATGTATCTAGGTGTGAACCTTTGGGAAGGTATCTTAAGACAAATGTATTGTGTACTTAACCAGACTTTTTGGCAAGAAAGAAACTCAGGAGCAGAGCGTCGATGAATATCCGCAGACTTTTTGGCCCGAGTTGAGGTTTGACGTAGTCGAAGGTTCGTCTGATTCCATAGGGCCTTGAGGGCATCTGCAGTAGCTTGCGCAGCAGAAGGTACTAACAGTGGTATGGTTAGAGGTGGCTGGGGCTGCTTACCATAAACAATGGAAGGCGACATACCTGTGGCAGTGGCAATATGGGAGTTGTGGGAGAACTCCGCCCAAGGAAGAAGTTCAGATCAGTTGTCTTGCCGATCATTTATATAGGTGCGATTCATACGTTCAGCTTGTCCGTTAGCCTGTGGATGGTAAGCTGTGGTAAGGCTGATGTTGATGCCAAACTTACGACAGAGTGAGCGCCAGTAACTGGCGACAAACTGTGGACCTCCGTCCAAGACAATGTCCTTGGGTAAGCCATGCAGACGAAATATATGGAGGAAGAACAGGCGTGCCAATTCTGTAGCAGAATGTAAGCCTGACAATGGAAGAAAATGGGGCCATTTTTGAAAACCTGTCGATGGTGATCCATATAACAGTGTGACCCTTAGATTGTGGCAAGTCCACAATGAAATCTGTGGAGAGATGTGTCCACAGTTCTTCGGGAGCAGGAAGTGGTTGGAGCAAACCCCAAGGTTTTCTATATATCATGTTTTGATATGACATATACTCCAGGACAAGCTTGAAAAACACTGAATTATTATTACTACTATTATTATTACACTTGATATACTGCCTAAGTCAATTTCTCACTAGGTGGTATACAATCCAAAACTAATTCCACCCTCCATCCCCCCCACCACCAATGAATCCACTTCAGGACTAGATGATTGACTTCCAGTCAGTTTAAACATGCTAAGCCAAAAATGACGTCATATGTGAACAAAACCTTCTGCCCAAGAGGATTATGGTATACAGAAAATGGAATTTGAAAAAAAAAACAACTTAAGGGTAATTTTAAAAGGAGTTACATGTGTAAATGTAACGTAGCAATTTTCAAAAGGCATTTATGCATGTAAAGTGTACTTATGCAAGTAAATGCTATGGATAATTCAATGGCTTATATTGTAACAATTTTCAAAAAACACTTACTGGAATAATGTGAAAGCTCATTTTTAAGCATGTAAAGGCTTTTTAAAATCTGGCTCTCTGCATCTAAATGCTTTTTAAAATTACTCTCATGCACCATATCTGGAAGGAGTGGAGCACTTCTGAGGAAGCCAAATGTCCTACCTAGGGAGGTGGACTTTCTTGTCCATGAGGTCATGAAGGCCCAGTATGTTCTGTATGGCTTCAAGTCCAGGAGAGTGGGCTCATACAGGAAAGAGGGAATGTGGGAAAAGATTTGCAACAGGCTCAATGCGTTTTTTCACATTAATCAGTTATTGTGAAAAAGGCCTGAGCCACAAGTTGCGGGACCTCCAATGTCTCATCAAGTGGAAGCAGGCCCACATTATAGCTGAGATGGATGCCAGCCAGATAACCTTCTCCACATCTGAATGGATGGTGCTCAGCACCATTTCAGATACAGCTGTGGCAGGACTGGACACATTGCAACCTGTTGGCTCTCCAGCTGACTATTTTCTACAAGAATACCAAATAATGTATTTATTTTATTTCTCAATTATTTGGTTTGCATTATACTTTTCAGGCACTTCAAAGTAAATTACATTCAGGTACTCTGGATATTTCACAGTCTCCACCTTAATGGTACCCTGTTATAGAGTCCATCAAACTAGGGTGAGAGAACACAGTAGACATGGCATCTTTGTGAGACTTTCCTCACTCCAAATGACGTCAAATCTTCATCAAGGTGTACTGTGCTGTTCATACGGTTTTCTCTACATGAGAAACTGGTCCCTAAACCTTAAACCACCACCAGCACCTCACCTCAACCTATTAAATTGCCCACCTATAAAATATAAATACTTGACTACTAGGGATGTGAATCGGTTTTTGACGATTTAAAATATCATCCGTATTTTTTAAATCGTCAAAAATAGTTAAAGAGTGCGATACAATAGAAATTCCCCCGATTTATTGTGAAAAATCGTTAATCGGGTTTGTGTCCACTAACGGGAGTTATTTGGGGGAGGGCAAGAAAACCGGCACACCAAAACAACCCCTAAACCCACCCTGACCCTTTAAAACTAATCCCTTACCTTCCCCCACCCTCCCAAACCCCCCAAAAACGTTTTAAAATCACCTGGTGGTCCAGTGGAAGCCCCGGGACCGATCGCCCACTCTCGGGCCGTCGGCTGCCACTAATAAAAATGGCGCCGATGGCCCAATAAAAAAAATGGCCATGCCCAAGTCATTTTTAAAGATGGCGCCGGCCATCCAGTGCTCCTACCATGTGACAGGGGCCGGCCAATGGCACGGATACCCTGTCACATGGTAAGGGCAAAGGGCCATCGCCACCATTTTTATTAGCGCAGCCGTTGGCCCAAGAGCGGGAGATTGCTCCCTGTGCCCCCACTGGACCACCAGGTAATTTTAAAACATTTTTTTGGGGGGGGGTCGGGAGGGTGGGGGAGGCTAAGGGGTCAGTTTTAAAGGGTCAGGGTGGGTTTTTTGTTTATCGGATTGGGCGCAGCCGATAAACAAAAAACCAATCGGGCCGGACGATAAAAATTATAAGATTTGAATCGGAACCGGAACCGAACCGATTCCGATTCACATCTCTATTGACTACTATGAGGGCCTTGTAGATAGTCTCTCTCTCTCATGCAAAAATAGGAGTTATTGGAGGACACAATAAGTTTACTGCACCATGTGATACTACCAATGCAAAGCGGTAATTCTAACATTTCCTTACCCTTTTTCTTATCAAAGCATTACTAAGACATTTTGATGAATCTAGAGGTAAGTTTGTATCTGAGGCAATGGAGGGTGAAGTAACTCGCAAAAGGTCACAAGGAGATGCACTGGGATTTGAGCCCTGGTTTCCCTGCTTTATAGCCCACTGCTCTATTAGGTTACTCCTCCTCTCCAATAATGTGCTAGGTATGTAATGACTATAAATACTCCCACCCTCCCGACCCCCCCAAAAACCTTTTACATGTACCTGGTGGTCTAGCGGGGGGTCCGGGAGCCATCCCTTCAATCATACCCTCGGTGCCGGTGCTGGTTTCAAAATGGCGCCGATCGCCTTTGCCCTCACTATGTCACAGGGTCGAGGTGTTTGTTTTTTTTATCGGGCCATCGGCGCCATTTTTATCAGTGGTAGCCAAAATGGCGCCGATTGCCCGAGAGCGGGAGATCGCGCCGGGACACCCCCCCCCCTCACTGGACCACCAGGTAATTTAACATTTTGAGGGGGTTCGGGAGGGTGGGGGAGGGTAAAGGATTGGTTTTAAAGGGTCGGGGTGGGTTTAGGAGTTGTTTTGGTGTGCCGGTTTTCCCGCCCTCCCCCCAAATAATTCCCGTACTCGATTTAACGATTTTTCACGATAAATCGAGGGAATTCCTATTGTATCGAGTCCCTTACCGATTAATGACTATTTTAAAATTATCGGACGATAATTTAAATTGTTAAAAAACGATTCACATCCCTAGTAGTTATCACATGTGTTAGGGCATTAGCGCGTGCAATAATGCCCTAAAGCACGCAATAATGGCCCATCGTATTTTGATGAATGATCCTGTTAGCCGGACAAACTATTATCCCCTAAAATTCCCTCGTGTTGCATAAAACCCACATATTAAGAAAAAATTGTGAGTGAATAGTGCAAAGTGTGAATTCATGCTCAGGGCTGTCATTTCATTAGAAATGGCAAGACAGCGGTGAGAAGCGTTGCCTAGAAGGGAAGTGTTGGGGAGATGGTAGAGTACTGTTGCTAGCTCAGAAGTCTGGGAGACCCTGTTTATTTATTTAACAGCTTTTCTATACCGGTATTAGTGGTTACATCATACCGGTTCACATCTAACTCAAAGGTGGAAAATACATTAAACAGGGGCAGAGGGTGGGAGTACAGATAACAAGAGCAAAAAGAAGATCTATGCAGGAACAGGCATAAAGGAATGGGACAGAGGAGAGATGACAAGGGTGGTCAGCAGCAAGACTTGAAGGTGAACAGTTTTAACATAACATAGCAATAAACAGTTTTAATATAACTTAGCGGTAAGATTAACGCCACAAGTGGCAGCAGAGGGATTAGGAGTCGAAGAGGACCTAGGAGGGCGTGGGTGCTGAGGAAGTTGCGGAACTCCGGGGTCTAGTCTGGGAATGATCTAGGGGATCAAGAGGGATGTTGCTGCTGGCTAGAGGGTTTTGGAGGTTCCTGTTGCTGACGCCGGGGAGCTGTAGGAGGGAGATTTGTTTTTGAGGATGAAGATTCTGCTGAACTAACCAGCCCTTTAACTTTGGGCCGATAAAAATAAGAATGATATGGCCATGGTAAAATGTCCAGGTTTGCTTTAATATGACCATTTTAGAGTGGATATGCACTGCTTAAAAAAAAAATGGATTTACCCAGAGAAGTCATCATGATTGTATCGAGCAGTGCATATTTTGGAGATGAACAAGTTTATTTTATAAAAGATTTCTAACCTTATTACAGGGATCACATAAAAGCCATTTATCGAGTGCGCAGATGAAGGGGGCATAAATGAATAACCAAGGGAATAGTGGAAAGCCAGTATTTTTTACTATGTAGCTAGGCCATATCTAGCTATATGCAACTCTTTTTGGAGCAGACACCCTATGTGTTTGCTTGTGCATATTTTTCTTCAATAAAATCTATTTGAAAAGAAAAAAGCAAACAATCAGAAAGTAACATGCCTGTTTGAGCTATTTTGTGAAAGTGCTTTTAAGACTGTTGCAGCGATAGCTTAGCTGTCCACTGGAAGCCATCTGCACCAGACACATCAAGGAAGTCATGTTCTGGGTCTGTTCCCAAATGCCAGTCTCCTTTCCGAGGCATGCTGCCCTTCCCCCGCACCACCAGGCCAGACGACGATAGTCACTCAAGGAGGCAAAAGCTTTGTGTGCAGCAATGGTATCAAAAGAATGTATATAAGCATCTGCAAAATTACCATTGCCACTGCGATCCAATCTGTCACAACTCGTATTAAATGAAAAATCTTTTTCAATTAGCAAAAAAAAAGAAAATCTTAATTTACAAATGCAAATCAGCTTAATATTTGAATGATTCGAGAGAAGCAGATATTCCTTATTCGCGCTATTAACAAGATGTATTCCAGCCATTATGGAAAGCGGTACCTGTAGGAATGTGCTTAAAATGAAGTGACTGGAGAGCTTCCGGCATAGCCAGAGCCTGCCAGCACCATGTTAATGCCAGCAATGCATTTCCAGAATAAACACTCTAAAGCTGGCATTTTCATTTATAATGTTACACTTAAACTGCGCTCCTATGACTGAGTCCCCGAATTCAAGAGATGTCAGTACATGCATTATTAAAAATAGATCATTTCAGATGGTAAAGTATATATTTTGATTTCTATGACAGGTGAGTTATGTTTCTGAGCAGTACTGCATACAGTAGATGTGTATGGGACTTGAGGGTACCTCACTAGACCTTTAAGCTGCTGCCTGCTTCAGGGGAATGGACTGTAGCTCCTTCCAGAATCCTTATATCACCCCCTCATCTCTGTTGTGAAGTATAATGATCGTGAAAGGGCCATCCCTATGCTGTGATTTAATGTAGGAGGATAGCTAACATGCAACAAATGAAAGGCATACAACTCTTGCTTCTAGCTTGCCTGCACTCACATCTGGTGCCCTTTGTGGAGTTGACTGGTACGAGTGTATATATATCTATTATTTGAATTGTGTTTTCCCTTACAGGTAGCGGTTTTATGGGTGCTATGTTTACCAAGAGGCATCTAACTATTACTGGACAAAACAGCATCGCAAACAACACGCAGGGCTATGTCTGGTTGAGAGAGTCATGGCTATACGATATGCTGAAAAAGGCTTTTAATGTAGTAAAAAATAAACCATAGTACGTAGTAAAAAAGACACAGACTAAAAATGTGCAAAATTTATAAAACCTTTATCATAAATATGAAAAATATAAACTTTAAAAAAACTATTTAGAAAATGTTAAATAAAATGAAATAGTAGTGAGCCAGCTTGGGAGCAAACTATTTACACAAGCAAAACGGATCAGGGACGGCCTACAGACAGGAGTCTGGCTGTGATGGTGGGTGGTTCATTACTATCAGATTCACAGCCACAGTGAGGCATTTGTGGCTGTTCACGTGCCGTTCCACCATCCTGAGCAGACTCTGGAGGTCAGCTCACATTCCTCTAATCTCATCCACCATGCCCTCCCCTGAAAAGCGTACAGAGGCAGCCTCATCGCCCGGAGCAGGAGCCCCAAGCAGGGTGGCAGGTAATAGTAGGTGAAGATTAGGAGGATCTGGGACTCCATCAGATATCAAGTGCTGGTCAGTCTGACTACTGGCATCACTACCTCCCTGGGCAGAAGGGGAGCAGGGCCTATTGGGATGGGGAGAGGAATGTTGGCCTCTTGGGGCCTAGGGCCCACCAGCTGTGGGTGAAGGAGCTGATCTGCCACCGCTGAGTCCTCCAGTGGAAGAGGGGATGAATAAGAACATAAGAAATGCCATACTGGGTCAGACCAAGGGTCCATCAAGCCCAGTATCCTGTTTCCAACAATGGCCAATCCAAGACACAAGTACCTGGCAAGAACCCAAACATTAAATAAATCTCAAGCTACTATTCGTTATTAATTACCGTAATAGCTGTTTATGGATATTGGGCCTTATATGGCATGACCTGTGATGTCACCAGGGGTTGGGATCTTATCATCATCTTCCCTCTACCTCCTCCTCCGGTGATAAGGAGTTGTCACCTGTGAAGAGAAGAGCAAATGGGTGTCATTAGGTGTGCTCATATACTCCAAGGTACGATGTGCATATTCAGACAAGCATTTAAAAGACATTCATTTTTGAGGATAGCTGCAGGCAAAGGGAAGTACTCCTAACTATGGGACACCCATGAAATTAGATGATGGCAAGTCCATATTATGATGCTTTGATATACTGAAGCTTGATTTCAGTAGTATGTAATTTGATGATGCATCGCTTGTGATATGGGGACAGAGATTGACTCTATGTCAATGTTTGAAGTGTAGGGCTGTGGTCAACATAGCAAGGCATCTAGGGCCATTAGGCAGTACATACTTGTATATGATAGGGGGCATAATCATTCAGTAGGCAGAAATTTCTGAGTGGGTGGGGACATCCTGAAAGGTTTCCAGTAGTCCAGAGGGTGCCTTGCAAGTAACTCTTCATGATAGTGCTGCCTGTGACCCAGAGAAATGCTTGGATCAGGGGTGTTCAAACCAGTCCTATGCCCTCCTCCCCCCAGGCAGTTGGGTTTTAATGATATCCCAAATGAGCATGCATGAGAACTATTTGCATACATAGGAAGCAGTACTTGCAAATAAATCTCATGCATATTCATTAGATAAGTGCAAGGTGATGCATATAGGGAAAAATAACCCATGCTATAATTACACGATGTTGGGTTCCATATTAGGTGCTACAACCCAAGAAAGAGATCTAGGTGTCATAGTGGATAACACATTGAAATCGTCGGTTCAGTGTGCTGCGGCAGTCAAAAAAGCAAACAGAATGTTGGGAATTATTAGAAAAGGAATGATGAATAAAACGGAAAATGTCATAATGCCTCTGTATCGCTCCATGGTGAGACCGCACCTTGAATACTGTGTACAATTCTGGTCGCCGCATCTCAAAAAAGATATAATTGCGATGGAGAAGGTACAGAGAAGGGCTACCAAAATGATAAGGGGAATGGAACAACTCCCCTATGAGGAAAGACTAAAGAGGTTAGGACTTTTCAGCTTGGAGAAGAGACGACTGAGGGGGGATATGATAGAGGTGTTTAAAATCATGAGAGGTCTAGAACGGGTAGATGTGAATCGGTTATTTACTCTTTCGGATAGTAGAAAGACTAGGGGACACTCCATGAAGTTAGCATGGGGCACATTTAAAACTAATCGGAGAAAGTTCTTTTTTACTCAACACACAATTAAACTCTGGAATTTGTTGCCAGAGAATGTGGTTCGTGCAGTTAGTATAGCTGTGTTTAAAAAGGATTGGATAAGTTCTTGGAGGAGAAGTCCATTACCTGCTATTAAGTTCACTTAGAGAATAGCCACTGCCATTAGCAATGGTTACATGGAATAGACTTAGTTTTTGGGTACTTGCCAGGTTCTTATGGCCTGGATTGGCCACTGTTGGAAACAGGATGCTGGGTTTGATGGACCCTTGGTCTGACCCAGTATGGCATTTTCTTATATCATGAAAACTAGTGGCTGGGGGAGGGAGGGCAAGCATTGGCTGCAGCATTTCCCAGCCTAGATCTAAGTATGTATGAATGAGTGTTTGTTTAAACTGAAGACAAAGGATCGTGCAGAGCAGTAGGCCAATGGTATGGCCAGTGTTGGAAACAGGATATAGAATGACCTTGTGAAACTGTTCCTGATGGCTATATCATGAATTTACCTCCAGCCCCATCCTGCCTGGCTTGCAGCTGGTCCAGCCACATCCATTTCTTCTGTTGCAGATCCCGGGCCTTCTTCTTCAGGTTTCAATCTATACAGAGAATGACAAAGTTGAGTGTGCACCACAACTGTCACTGTGATATCCATACTGGTATGTGGCAATGTATTCTACTAATGTCTGAAGTGAGTAGAATGGGTATTTGCACTCCTTTAATGCATCTGGAAGTGGTGTGCAACCATCTGCCCCAAAAGTAGACCCCACCCCCATCCCACCCCATCCTAGAACTCCCCTAGTGATTGACCATGCACATCCTGACCTAATTCTACCTCCAAACTCACAGTCCACGTGGCACTTACCCCAGGTGGGTATGATGCTCCACAATAAAAAAATACTGTGGGCTAGGCCTACTTGCTATAGTAAATGTTCCTCCTCATTCCCTGGATCAGGAACAAGTTACACTCATGCTCTTCCACCAGGGATATCCAGGTGTTGGACATCCCTGGAGGTTGTTGGGCTGCTTTGCTGGTGGCAGCATGACCCATGAAACCACACCCCTGAAGACACAGAAGTATGCATGTGAATGCTGCACACACATTTGCATATACACTGCAATACCTCGCTCAAATATATGCAAACGTCCATGTGCAACTTTAACGTTGGCTGATAAGGCGCCAGTATCTTATGGATATATTTTGTTTGCGCTCTTACTAAAGACTTAAAAACAAAACATAATATTTTTAACTTAATCCTGGCTATTATAGGCAGGGCCCCAGTTTCCTGTGATTCCCTCTGTACATTTGTCTCTTCCCATGGATTTTTCCTATCTCAGCAAATTTGCCATAGAAGACCATAAACCATGCCAGCAACAGTCTAAGTCCCTCCCTCTTCTCCTCCTGCATGCTGATATGAGGGCAGGAGGAGGAGGAGAGCAGTGGTAGCACATTGGGCTCCTTTCTTCTCTCTTGCCTTGCCAACAATGATTAAAGTCCCTCCCTCTCTCCCCCTCCCCAAACGCTGATTGCTCTCTTGCTGCAGGGGTACTGGTGGTACCAATCTAAGTCCTCCCTCTCACCTCACCAACATGTGGATCAGAGGGCAGGAAAAGGATTAGAGCAGGAGGAGCCCTCTGGGCTGCTTCCCGCTCTCTTTCCGCAGGAGCCTGACTGCAGCTTTCAAACACCTGGCTGAACACAGAGCCGCACCACTGAAAGCTGCAGTTGGGCTCTAACAGCAAGAGATGAGGAAGTAGCCCAGTGGGCTCTTCCTGCTCCAGTCCTCTTCCTGCCTTTGACTCAGCTTGGAGGAGGGAGAGGAGGAGAAGTACTGAGGAGGAGGATGGGATGTGGGGTTGAATTCAGGTAAATGAAGAAATCTCGGGAACAATAGTGAAGGGATGGAGGGAGGGGGATGAATGAGAGGATAGGAGTGGCTAGGGAAGGGAGAGGGAACGAGAGGATTGGAGAGCTTACAGGGAGAGAGATGGTGACTACTAGGATGAGGCAAAAGCATGGGGATGACGTGAGAGTGAATGAGCAGATTAGAGGAGACGTGGAAAGGAGGAAGAGAAGATGGGGTAAGAGTGAGTGAGGGACTCAGATTGGGGGGGGGGATGGAAAGTGAGTAAGGAGAATGGAGGATTGTCAGATTTATGGTCTAAAAAGACCGTTAGTTTAATCGCAGCTCTCAGAAGACCCTGGGATTATTCATTTCCATCAAGCAACTTTCAGTTTGTCTAACTTATCTAGTAAACCAAAGCTTCATCTTTTGGTTTTCTTCTTTACTGAGAAAAACGTACATGACATTGGCAAATTGCTCTCTCCCTCCCTTGGTTCCCCCCGTACGTTACAAAACAGGGCTAATATAATTCTAATTTCTCATTAAAAAAAAACTATATAACCCAATCAAATGCCTTATTATTTGATGACAAGCCCCTTCCCATCACATCCTTATTTTTTTTTTCATCATACAATTTGTCCAATCACAGCCCTAATCAAATATCTCTACCCAATCACTTATTGGCCCCTGTAACCGAGTCCAAATACTGAAGCAACACCCCTTTTTCATCCATGCTAGGTTTTACCAGTCATTTCATGCTGGGTGTCTGTTGCAATACTGATGCAAACTAAGCTGTGTCATGTTTTTTTTCACACTAAGCACATGCGTGCACTAGGTTATGAGAATGTGTCTAGAAGCTGACTTAAAAATAAGCTTACTTCTGAGATAACAGCAACTTCTTAACCAGCAAATGTGCCAAGCTTTGCAAAATGTATACGTGTTCTACTCGTTTGCTCCATACAGCTGACCTATAAAATGGAGACCTCAAGACTCGGAAAAATAGGTCTTTCTACTCTTAATTCCTCAGGATGTGTGGAGTGTAAGTGGTGAAATTGGAAGGGGGGGGAGGGTGCAGAAAATGAGGGAGGTGATCAGAGGGGCTCTGAATGAGGGGAAGAGAAGAGTTGTCTTTGAAGGGATCACTATTGAGAAGAGGAGTGTCATTGAATCATCCCTCCCTCCCCTGATCCTGGGTCCCTTTTCCCCATCCAGGATCTTCTCTTTTTCCTCCTTCTTCTTAATCTGTCTTACCCTTCATTCCCTTTCCTTTTGATCCCTGAGTTCTCCCATCCTCCCCTCCCTCCTGCACCTCTAGACTCCTTCCATTTTCTATCCTTCTACCTCTCCTGCCTGAGACTCCTTCTCTAAACTCCCCTCTCTCCTCCTGACTCCCCCTTTTCTCTAGCCTCTTCTTCCCCTTCTAATACCATCACTAAGATCCCTTCCCCCAACAAATAAGAGACAAATAAATTAACTGGACACAGAAATGTCAGAAAAGGATATTTTTAAAAAGTAAAATACATTCATAAATAAGCTATTGTGTACAAAATTATGGCAATTTGCTGCTTGATTGCCACAGAATTTGCTAACTCTTGACATAGAATTTTGAAAAATTTGCTACAGAGAAATCAGGGGCGCTGACTATAGGGAGCCAATGTAACCTTACAAGGAATGGTGATCCAATTATTTTCACCAAGGATTAGCTTTGCAGATGAATTTTGAATTAACAGTAAATGTAAAACTGATCCCAGCAGTAGTCCCAGAAGGGGTGTGATATAATAATTTTATTTTGATAGAACAAGTAAATAAATCAGTTTGCATATCAAATATTTCTTTAAAAAAAAAAAAATTAATTGAGGAGCAAATCAAAGCAGAGATATGGTTCCACATTTTTAGGTTTGAGTCAATTTGAAAACTAAAAGGTGAATTTTCAAAAAGCTGTGAATGTAAAATGAACACTTATGTGTATAACATAGCATGTGCTCGCATGTGCCTTGAACTGCCCCGGGTTGGTTTGGATCAGAATTTTTTTTTTCCGTGAAGAAGATACGAGAATAACCTCAGTGCATGCTGAATGGCGTGTAGTTCTAAGAGATTGATCAGAAATAGATGCTCTATTATCAACCAGATCCCCTGAGTTGGGAAAGAATATGTGTGCATGTACCACTTCCTGGTGGCCACATCCATAGCTAGCGTTACCTGATGAGGCAGAACTCAAAGTGGGACACCTATCTTCAGGAAATATGGCTCTAGCCACTACTGAAGGGATATGGTCATCTCAGTGGTCACTCTTACAGGGTGTGACAAGGGCTGATACAGTTGATACTGTTGAGAGAGGAAGCTCCACTGGAGAACTCTCAGTTTTAAGTTCTTCATGGGGACTGCACACAATGCTACCACCTTGTGACCAAGGACACACAGGATTTCTCAGACTGGGATTTGATCTCACTGCAGCAAATTTTGGACCATTGCTTGAAGACAAAATGCATAATCTGATGGGAGGAATGCTTTATTTTCTAACGAGTCCAATAAACTTGATTAAATCACAAGCAGATTGTGATAAATTGCAGGAAGAACGTGAGACTGGAAAATTGGGCATCCAAATGGCAGATGAAATTTAAACTGGATAAGTGCAAGGTGATGCATATGGGGAAAAATAACCCATGCTATAATTACACAATGTTGGGTTCCATATTAGGTGCTACAACCCAAGAAAGAGATCCAGGTGTCATAGTGGATAACACATTGAAATTGTCGGTTCAGTGTGCTGTGGTAGTCAAAAAAGCAAGCAGAATGTTGGGAATTATTAGAAAGGGAATGGTGAATAAAACGGAAAATGTCATAATGCCTCTGTTTCGCTCCATGGTGCGACCGCACCTTGAATACTGTGTACAATTCTGGTCGCTGCATCTCAAAAAAGATATAATTGCGATGGAGAAGGTACAGAGAAGGGCTACCAAAATGATAAGGGGAATGGAACAACTCCCCTATGAGGAAAGACTAAAGAGGTTAGGACTTTTCAGCTTGGAGAAGAGACGACTGAGGGGGGATATGATAGAGGTGTTTAAAATCATGAGAGGTCTAGAATGGGTAGATGTGAATCGGTTATTTACTCTTTCGGATAGTAGAAAGACTAGGGGGCACTCCATGAAGTTAGCATGGGGCACATTTAAAACTAATCGGAGAAAGTTCTTTTTTACTCAACGCACAATTAAACTCTGGAATTTGTTGCCAGAGGATGTGGTTAGTGCAGTTAGTGTAGCTGTGTTTAAAAAAGGATTGGATAAGTTCTTGGAGGAGAAGTCCATTACCTGCTATTAAGTTCACTTAGAGAATAGCCACTGCCATTAGCAATGGTTACATGGAATAGACTTAGTTTTTGGGTACTTGCCAGGTTCTTATGGCCTGGATTGGCCACTGTTGGAAACAGGATGCTGGGCTTGATGGACCCTTGGTCTGACCCAGTATGGCATTTTCTTATGTTCTTATGTTCAAATTGGCAAAGTTAACTATGAAGTCTAGTGATTGAAGAAACTGAATCATTTTCTGCAGGGCATCTAACACCCCTACTTGAGAAGGTCCCATCACCAGCCATTTGCAGGTAAGGAAAGAAATACAAATCACCTGATGACAAATATATGCCACTGCTACTGCTATACATTTTGTGAAGACCTTTGGGGGCCACTAAGAGCCCAAAAGTGGAGAACCTTTTATTGGTAGAGAGAGGAATCCAGCATGAATGTAAGGTATTTCTAATTAGAAGGATGGATGGGTATATGAGCATATGTGTCTTTCAAATCCAGGGAAAATATAGTCTCCCACTTGGATGAAGGGTAGAATGCTGTACAGGGTGTTCGTTTTGAACTTCTCTCATAACAGGCTTTTGTTTGTCTTCATAAATTCAGGATAGGTCTCAGTCTATTTTCTTGGGGATATGGTAATAGCGGGAATAGAACCCTTTATTATAGTCTTTAGGAGGGAAAGATTCTATCACCCACTGGCAGAAAAGTGACTCCAGGTCGAGACAGAGCTGGCTAGATTGAGACAGATCTGGATTGAAGGCTAAACATTGATGCAGTGCTGAGGGATGGGAAACATGCAAATCATAACCATATTTCACAAGACTGAAGACCACATGGTCCTTGGTGATCTTCTGCCACCCTTTGAGGAAAAGGTAATTCTCCCCCCTACCAGAGGGTTTGAAGCCTGAGAATTGAGTATCATCAAAAATTAGGCTCGGGTTTGGGCCAGGATTGTTGTTGTGCCTTAGCTTCCACCTCTTATATGGCTGTCTGCATGCTGGAAGATGATGCTGCAGCAGATCAGGTGGCGTGTGGTATCACTGAAATTAATGGAAGGTGTGTCTATAGAAAAAGGAGTGCTTAAAATGAAGTAAAAACATCTAGATGAAGGATGCTTTTCAGCTCCCACCAATAAATACTGAATGGTTGCTTGCTGCTCCTTAATCTGTGTTATGACCGTCGGCCGTAGACAGCTCCAACCGCTATAACTCACTTCGTGCCTCACTGCCCTCTCTTCTCTGGGAAGACTCGTGGCTGTGGCTAGCTGCCTCCGACCCTCATGGCTCCTTTTCAGGCTTCCTCTGAGCGACAAGGACGCCACCGACCGCCATGTTTTCCTGGACCTCCCTAGGCCCACGCGCTCTAGGGCCCTTCTTTGTGGACGCCAGGGCGGGAAGCTCAGGGGCATCTCCCCTTGAGGACATCACTAGCCCTGGACTCTTAAGCACCATCGGGGCCTGCTTCTAATCGACTTGACATTGAGTTCTTGCTTTGCTGAATCCTGCTATGCTTTATACGGATGTTGGTTCCTGCTTCCTGTTTCCTGTGGTGTGAGACACTCTCGGGTATCCGCTCCTCGGGGGCCCTGCTCCTTTCTCTGGCTATCTGCTTCTCAGAGGGCCCTGTGCCTCAGATGCTGTCTACCTTCCTCCGCTCCTCGGGGATTGCTTCAGGAACTACTCTGCTCGTGAGTCTCCACTTCGGTGTACCCTGCTCCAAGGACCACTGCCAAACTACCCTGCTCGTGAGCCTCCACTTTGATGTACCCTGCTCTGCGGACCATTGCCGTGCTACTCTGCCTCATGGAGAATCAGCACTGGTGTAACCCGCTCCGCGGGCCACTGCCATCGCTAGGGACCAGCCATGCCCCCCGTTCCTCGGGTCTGTGCTTGTGAACTGTGACTGTTTGGTGCTCTCCCGCTCCTCGGGCCAATGCCTTGTAACTGCTACTACATCTTGCTCCCCGCTCCTCGGAGTAACATCCCGCCAACACTTTGAGACTGTGCCACACTTCCCTGCTCCTCGGGGTAATGTTCCTTGCATTACCAGAGACCCCTGGGCTCCCCAGGTCTCTGATCACCTATGTCATCCCTCCTGTGCTAGACATTCTCTGTGACTCCACTTCTGGGGTCGCTCTCTCTGCACTCCCTGCTCCTCGGGGCGTATTCAGTACTCCACTACCAGAGGGATCCTCTCTGTCTCATTTCTTCCACAGCCCAGCCTCTCACTCTCTTCCTCCTCACTGGCCTGCACTATACATAGCTCTGACCTTGCCTCCCGATGGTGAAGCTCAACGGGGCTCCTCCCCATGGGCGGTACCATCTCTCAACTCGGCCAAGGGCCCACTAACCCATGAATCCTAACAATCTGGACCCACTAACCCATGAATCCTAACAATCTGGACCTTCTTCCAAAAGCAATTGTTCCCGGAACAAGGTGCATTGACTAACTTGTCATGAACAACCTCACAAAGGTTTCTGGCTCTCAACCAGGCCTGATGGCTGCTGCAGAGGATCCTGCCATGGTGTTGAATGATTTGTTTACCAACCAAATGAGAACATACGAACATGAAAATTGCCATACTGGGTCAGACCAAGGGTCCATCAAGCCCAGCATCCTTTTTCCAACTGTGGCCAATCCAAGCTACAAGTACCTGGCAAGTACCCAAACACTAAGTAGATCCCATGCTACTGATGCTAGTAATAGCAGTGGATATTCTCTAAGACAACTTGATTAATAGCAGTTACACTAACTGCACATGCTCATGCTTTTTAACATCTAGAAGAGCCTGTCAATAACCTTCCTGCTCCCTGTCCAGAGACTACCAGAGGCTTCAGCTGTTGATGCAGTCGTGTAAGTTTTGCACCGTATAGAGTTGATGAATCGCAATATGGGCATTGAGCATTGAACTCTGTAAGACTTTCTTCCTGAAATTGTCCAACATTCTGGGATCCTTGTCTGGGAAGGAGGTGGTGTGTTGTAAAAATTCTAGTCTTTTTAGCTCATTTTAAAGCTGACTCTCCTACCATGGACTGGTGTGGTATTTGGACTACTCCAAACCAAGGAGTTTATTTGCATTTGTTAGTTGCCTATAGCAAGACCCACAGCAATTTACAGAGAAACACACACACAATAAAATGATATAGCATGGCAGAAATCAATCATCTCATCCACCATACTATAATAAGTAAGCAAATACAAACTATTGGATAAAAACTAAAAACAAAAAATGAGTCTGTATTTAAGGTCCAATTTCCTCTCTACTAGGAAGCATGAGGCCAGATTATCCAACATTCTTATTTGTAAATCCCACAAGATTTGATGGACTGGGATCACTGCTGGTTTGGAAAGCATCTCTAGAATATGAAGCAATCTAAAGACCTCAGTATGAGGATCCTTGCCCCTATGGATATTGGCTCTGATTACCTTAACTAGATTGTTTAGGAATTTAGAGTACAAGAGATCTTCTTGTGGAAATGAATTCTTTGACAGGTCAAGTAAGGGGTCTGAGGGGGATCTCGACCTTTCTTCAGAACGAAGAGTTGGAGTGACACTAACCCATCAGGCTTCAACCTGATGAAGATGATGGCAATTGGGTGGTAATTTACTTTTTCAAATAATACAAAAATTAGGAGACACACTATGAAATTAGCAAGTAGAGCATTTAAAACAAAACAGAGAAAATTCTTTGTCACTCGGGGGGTTGATTTTCAAATCCGTGCAAGCGCGTCCATGTGCGCACAGTTCCTAGCGCATGCACATGGACGCGCCGAGTTTATAACATGCGCGCATTGCCATACCATATTATAAAATACGATATCCGCATGCATATGAATGCCTGATTTTATAATCGGTGCTCGCATGTGCGGGCGGGTGCCCCGTTTGCACATACTCGTGGGGGGGGGGGGGGGGAGGGATTTTTCAATTACATGCAGTGATGCGATTAGCCTTTTTACCAGTTCCTCCCAGTCCGCTCCAATATCATTAAAGATTTTTTTGACTATAAGTGATGAAAGGGAGTTGATTTGTACAATGCAGCTAGCAGAGACTGCAATGTCCAAATCAACATGTTGTGCTGGAGGTGGACCCTTGGCCTGGCGCAGGATTGGTACGGCCCTCTGAGGGATCCCAGAGGGCACCTGCCACCAGGAGGCGGAGCACACGAGGAGACAGAGGCTGACAGGAACTTCACCAATAACGGTCCGGGGGCTCCGCAGGTTGAGCCCTTGGATTCCTGGATTGCCTGGGCTTAGGAGGGCCTCTGGGCATCTCCTGGAGAGATGACGGAGAGGTGTGCCCACCAAGAGAAAGGGGTGCGCGGCTGTCGGAGAACAGGCAAGCTAGACCGGAACCGAGAGTAAGAGAGTACCAGAGACCAGGAGAACAAGGCAGGAACAGAAGGTCCTCCGGGTAGGATAGGCAGCGCCTAGTGGTCCAGCTCAAAGAAGGCTGCAGGCAGCGTCAAAGCAGGCAGGCCTGGTAGTCACAGGAGAAGTGAAGAGAGTGTCCGAATGGAGTGCAAGGGTCAAAGCCAGAGTATCTGTCTGAGGATGGTCAGCCAAAGCAAGGATCAGTTCCAGTTATCAGTCCGAGCGTGGTCAGAGGTAAGCAGAGGTCAGTTCCGGGTATCAGTCCGAGAAGGTACTACCTGGGTAGCAGAACGTGGATCAGGACTCAGGAATGAAGGAACTCACGAACAGAGGCTGGAACACAGGAAGAACCATGGGAACACAGAAGCAGACACAGGAACACTGGAACAGGCACAGGAACGCAGGAACACTAGAACAAGGATGGCAACTATCTTCACACTGAGGTGACAACCCGTTTGCCAAGGTGAGGGATTGAGGAGCGGGCCCTCGCTTAAATACTGTGCTCAAGTGACGTGTGCGGAGTGGTTTCCCGCCATTAGCCCTTTAAATGGCTGAGCGGTATGTGTGCGCGCACCTAGGGGCGGACCCAACGCGGAGGAGGATGCCGATCCCCGTTGTGAGGAGAACTGGGAGGTTGAAGGCCCGAAGGGCTTGGGAATACCGCCACAAGGCGCCGCGGATGCAGGGACCCGCTGCGAGGTGAGCAGGCCTGGGCGTGGGCCTAGTGCGGCCGGGACGCGCAACAAAACCCCTTTTTTAAATAATTTCCATCACTTATAACGTCCAAAATGCTTTAATGATGTCAATGGTAACATGGAATAGACTTAGTTTTTGGGTACTTGCCAGGTTCTTATGGCCTGGATTGGCCACTGTTGGAAACAGGATGCTGGGCTTGATGGACCCTTGGTCTGACCCAGTATGGCATGTTCTTATGTTCTTAACTTTACAATGGATACCTTTGAATGTGTCTGTAACACTACCCCCCTAACCCTAACCCACCTCCCAAAAACTCACCCCAAATCAAAGTGCCCCCTTACAATGGTCCGTATATAAGGGTGCTCTCTCTCTCTCTGTAGAAATACAATGTATTTTATCAAATGTATAGCTTCCATCCAAAAGCTTATAATACTGTCATAAATCTTTGCACATTCACTTATAAATGGTGTACTGAGAACATTTGAAAATCGTGCAATATATTTACGTAATTTCAATGAAAAATCAAGGTGTCACTTTTAAAATATTTTAGGACAGAAAAAATAGGGAATAAAAAATTGTTTTTCACAAAAATGAGTAGCATTTGTTCTTCCTAAAGAGCTCAATAAGAGATGTGGAAACCAGCATCCTACGAAGTTACTGTGTGCATCTTCAAATTTACAATGCAATTCAGCAATGCAAATCTAATCAAATTCTCTGGAGCATCCCAGCAGTACTTATAAAATTTCTTTTTAAGGTGGTGTGCATGTGTTTAACACCTAGGAAAAAAAGAATGAAAGATAAAATCTGAAGAAAGGAAATGAGGAAGCAAATGCAAAGGGGGAAAAAAAAAAAAAAGCCAATCAGCCATTAAACATATGCCAAAATAAATAACAGTGATATGGTCTGCCATAGTTAACCCCTGCAGGTAGATGGCAGGCAACACAGAAAGAAAGCACATAGAAAAGCAAAAGGACATTACAGGATGTGGATGGGATGCTGAGCTCTGAAAACATTAAGGGTCTGATTTTGCTCCTCACTGTCACACCACTAGTCATGCATTTCTGGCTTGTTCGTTCTGCCGACTGGAACAAAGCAGTCCCATTTTCAGCAGGAGGCCAAATCAAAATGAAATTTTATTTGGTCTGCACTATTCCCCCAGCCTGGGTTTCGGAATCATTGCTTTGCATACAAAATCGTGTGTGTGTGTGTGTGTGTGTGAATCTGTGTGTTACGAATAAAGAAAGTCAAACCTTGGACTTTAGTGTTTCTGCTACAGATGTTTTTTGAAAGAAAATGCTTTGATAATATGCAGGTTTTACAAGCTGCATTTATAATCAAATATATGGCATTATATAAAAGATTAATTCACCAATGAGAAATAAAACTAGGTGCATTATATGACTATGTTACACTTTTAAAATATGCATTAATGTGTTTTTTAAAGCATTTATACTTTTTACAAGTACATAAAAGATGAATCTAAATAGCTTTTAATGGCTTGCAGTAGCATGCACTGTAACTACAAAACCTAGCTCCTTTTTAGCCCTTACCTCATGGGCCCATACTGTGTATACCACAGCACTTCATCTGCCTTTGACTCTGAACATAAGAACATGCCATGCTGGGTCAGACCAAGGGTCCATCAAGCCCAGCATCCTGTTTCCAACAGAGGCCAAACCAGGCCATAAGAACCTGGCAATTACCCAAACACCAAGAAGATCCCAAGTTACTGATGCCAGTAATAGCAGAGGCCATTCCCTTTTGTTACATAAGCATGCTTAGTTTTACAAACCATAGATGAGGAAAACTAGCATCAGTTTTTGATGGGCATTAGTCAGAAATTATAAATCATTCAGCAAAGCAGGGATGACAGACCAGCACAAAATATGAACTGTGCATACTGTGTGTGTAATGATTTTCTAACCATATTTGAAGATTCCGTAAAACTATACTATGAAGGGAAGGGAAGTAGCGCTCAGTGGGAAACAAAACAAGGGAGCAGAATAAAGTTCATTTATAAGGATAGGTATTATCCCAGGAAAATACTTTGCATATTATCATTGCTTGCTTGTTATAGAGAAAACTTTTGAAACAGGAGTCTATATCGATATTTACATAGATAGATTGATAGCTATAGATATAGCCTTCAGTGTCAAGCTGTTTCTCTAAGCAAGAAGTTATAATATATAAATATTTAGATAATAATATATAGGGTCTATTTATCACCCCCATGCCACATGTTAGTACGTGTTATTTACTGTGGTTACCACTGATTGCAATGGGGTCTATTACTGATAGCATGCATTACCATGATGAATATACCATTATTCTTTACGGATGTGTATGTATGTGTATTGGTACAGTATACTCAGTGCTTCTAGGCTCCCATGATTGTGTGGCTGAGGGAGAAACCACATAATTAGTTGTTCTATGTTCAATTCAACATTCACTCCCAGGTGAATGTTGAGCTGAACATAGAACAACTAAAGTTTCGTTTGTCCCTCCCGACGCAGCCTCGCAGCGAAACACGGGTCCGTGTCGGGGGACCCACTTTGCACCTTAAACTGCTGTAATACACACTGTGGAGTTGCCGTTTAAAATGAAAACACTATAAATTACTGAACTTCGTGTGGACATTGAATTTCTTCCTGCACATTTTCTGTGGTTTGCGTGCAGTAGTGCTCCTGTTTGTCGTTTGTTTTTATATGGTGTGCACACTATATAAAATACATGTGCATCAGCATGTGCACTCGTTTACATGCATGTATAGGCGCATATGCACATATTCTAAAGTTTTCCTCCCTATCAGCATACAAACTGCTGATGCTGATAGCATTTTTAACATAAGCTCAAACACCCCAAGGACAAAGACTGTCATAAGAAAATATAAAAAGGATGATTACACTATTTCAATTCAAAACAAAAGTGACATTTCACAGTTAAGTATGCAACTTAGTACATTTTGCGCGCTACCCAGCGCACACAAATGTACACCCGATTTTATAACATGCGCGCTGCCATGCACATGTTATAAAATCCGGGGTCGGTGAGCGCAACGGGGTGCACACTTGTACATCTTGCGTGCGCCGAATCCTAGGGGAGCCCCGATGGCTTTCCCCGTTCCCTCCAAGGCCGCTCCGAAATTGGCGCGACCTTGGAGGGAACTTTTTTTTTCTACCCCCCCCCCCCCCCCCACCTTTCCCTCCCTTCCCCTATCTAACCCACCCCCCGGCCCTACCTAAATCCCCCCCCCTACCTTATTTGAGGGAGTTACACGCGCCGGTGCACCATCCCCGGCACAGCTGCTGTGCCGGAGGACTCGGGCCCACCCCTTTTTTGAAGCCCCGGGACATACGTGCGTCCCGGGGCTTGTGCACGCCGCCGAGCCTATGCAAAATAGGCTCAGCATGTACAGGGGTAGGCTTTCGGGGGTTACGCGTGTAACCCTTTGAAAATCTACCCCTAAATGTCTTAACTTGATAAATTGTTCATTTTTGTTGTTGGATCATTTTTCATTTGTTTATAGTTTGAATATTTAAAAAAAGAAATGGGAGAGTATATATTAAAAATAATCCTAACTGCAGCATTTTATACCGACTGTAACACTTTTAACAAATCTGCCAGTAACTCAGATTATTAAAGTTGCCAAGACTGCTTTTTATAAACTAATAACTGTATGGTTTCTTAATAACTTGTTGCCATGAAATGGTTTTCACCTCGTTGTACATGTGGTTATATTGTACCATACAGACTATTATAATATAGGTCTGGTTTGCAATGCCTAGATTTTTGCCAGTCAAGTTAAGAAGGCAGAATGCTAACATCTAACTTTTTCGCCCAACCTAAGCCCCAGGCCTGTCCAGAATTTGACTGGCCATATTTATCCACAGTGAAATTTAGGGGTTAAATGTGGCCACACTATGGGGAGAAATTTAGCTGTTTAACCCAGATCTCCAAATGCACAAAAATTCAACAATGCAAGTAGTCCCAATAATGAAATACTTTATAAATCTTCTACATTAAACAGTACTGACTGAAATCACTGGTCACAGTGCACTCCATTTCCTAAATCAATTTCAGGATTAAGGATTTTCAATGAGGCTATAAAAAGCAATATTGAATTTGGATTTTCACAACAGTGTTGTGTATCTATGTGCTTTGATACAGGTTCAGTTACACACGTTGACATAAAGCAGAGGTCATAGGCACAGAATGGGGAAAAATTCCTTTTTAAGAGTTAACTCCTATGTTGTGAATTCATACAGCTGAAGGCTTTTGAGGATTATTATTTTACAAGGTTTAGAACTCAATGGGGAGCGCTGAGTTGCAGGGAGCATAAACCTTTTTATTTGCCTGCAGTTCTGACCCATGTTTTACAAAATAATGATCCCTGAATGCCATCCAGCCCTAAGCATACTCCATCACATGATCTTAGAATATTGAACCCTAAGGGAGTAATTTTGTAACAGCCCACATAATTTAGATAGCATATATATATGCATAAACTACACCAGTTTCCAAATGGAAAGCATACACACATTAATATTTGTCTGCGCCTACTTTCTCTTTCGAAAATCAGCCCATTAAAACTACCTGTACATAATTACGCCTACTAAATTGTGCACAGAAGTTTTCTGAAAAATGTTACATGCATACTTTTGAAAATGCAAAATTATGCACATAAATGCAGACCCCTCCTGCTCCCAGGAATGCCTCCACTTGGTATAAGTAAACTTATGCATGAACATTTCATACATGCCTAAGAAGGTCATTTTGTAATGCTTATCGCATTGGATAAGCCGCTATCGCATGCGAAATGTCCCTTTTCGCGTGCGATAGCATGCGGGGGCGGAGTCGGGGCAGCGAGGAGGCGGACTTCGCGGCGTCTTTGCTGGCGGTGATAAGGTAAGCCACGTTATCGTCGCCAGCAGCGCGCCCAATAGCACCACCTTTCATGGTGGCACTATTGGGTGCGAAAGCCAACAGCGAAAACTCCGTGGTGGTGCGATGGCTTCCGGCTTTCGCAGGCCCGCTCCTCTTCACCCCCCTGCCACCCATTTTCGCTGGATTCACCATTCTGCGATAGAATGGTGAATCCAGGCCTATGTTTGCCTGCATATTGGGTGAGCAATTTTGTAAAAGGCCATTTCTGCATATAAAACACTTAGACCCAAATTAATCCCTTTGTAAATTATCCTCCATAAGACTAGTGAAAATTCTTCAATTTTTCTAAATGTCAGTGTATATTTTAAGAATTTTACAAGTACTTTATATAAAGTTTAGAAAATGTATAAAAAAAAATTGTGACCAGGTATCATGATGTTTGCTGAATTGTCCCCATGGGCAGGGTTTGTTGGATCACAATTATAGATCCCAATAGAAAGATTTATTATGATGAGAAAAATCCCTAATATTATTATTACCACCAATACACACTCTATCTTGTGCTTAGTGACTATAAGCTAATGAACACAGGTTGTATGGAAATTCATGGATTAGAGGCAGGGTTTATAACCATGATGCCAAATTACAACTTTTTGGCCAGTTTCTAATAATTAAAAAGCACATGATGACTCACTTATTTATTCATCTTTACTGTTGCTTTTTTCCACAATTTCATAGAAATCTATTTAAAGTTTGTTTAAATAATGTTTTGATGAGAAACCCATTGTTATTCATTATTTAAAAGTAGTAAGCAAAGACTTTCCAAGGGCTGGGAAATACTCAGAAGTGTAGGAAGTACATAATTGTGATGTGTGGTAGTAGAGAGTGCATGTTGAGCTCATGTGAACTTTGTGGTAGTAGAACGTGAATTGATTATTTTTAGAGAGAAAGGGGGAAGAGCTGGAGAGTACAGCCAAAGGGATAGAGCTCAGTTTCCATATGTGTTAGTAGAGAGTAGATTGGACAACAAAGAAGAATGGAACTGGAGAATGGGGTGAAGCGCAGGGAAATAGAGGGGCGATCAAAAAAGCAAACAATGCTAGGAATTATTAAGAAGGGAATGACAAATAAAATGATGGATGTCATAATGTCTCTGTATCGCTCTATAGTGAGACCACACCTTGAATAGTGTGCAGTTCTGGTTGCCGCATCTCAAAAAGATATAGTTGCACTAGAGAAAGTGCAGAGAAGGGCAACCAAATTGAAAGGGGCATGGACCGGCTGCCCTATGAATAAAGGCTAATGAAGATAGGGCTGTTCAGTTTGGAGAAGAGATGACTTAGGGGAGATCTTCAAAATCATGAAAAAACTTTGAACAGGTTAATGTAAATTGGTTATTTACTCTTTCAGATAATAGAAGGACAAGGGGGCACTGCATGAAGTTTGCAAGTAGCTCATTTAAAACAAATCGAAGAAAATTATTTTTAACTCAGTGCATAGTTAAGCTCTAGAATTCATTGCCAGAGAATTTTATTTATTTATTTGTATTTATTTATTTTTTATATACCGTCATAATGGTATATAACGGTTCACAAATATCATAGAAACAAGAAATACAAACATTTGCATAAAGGATTATAAATAAAACAAATTATATAAGAAACAATAAATAAAAAACATATTACAAAATAAAACAAGATATATTATTTGTTACAAGTAAAAATAAAAGAAGATAAGATTATGATTAAAAGGTTCATACTGGGTGAGAGTATGTAGTGTGCTATTTGGATGTTATCTTATTGTCACTCTTCAAATGCTTTAGTGAATAACCAGATTTTTAAGTTCATTCTGAATATCTTGGGGTTCGACTGAGTACATAAGGTGACTGGCAATGAATTCCAGATTTTAGGGCCTGCTACAGAGATGGCTCTGTTTCATAGGCCAGATAGATGAGCCGATCTTATCGAAGGGTTTGTTAACAAACCCTGATCAGCTGAATGAAGATATCTACTAGCGACGTGCAGCCTGATTGCTGCAATAAGTCAGTCTGTTCATTATTAATGATCTTATGTATTAATCAAAGGATTTTAAATTCAATGCACTGTTTTACTGGGAGCCAATGTAAAGATATCAATACAGATGTAATGTGATCTATTTTCTTCTTCCCTGTCAGTAGTCTTGCTGCTGAATTCTGAAGAACCTGTAAAGGACGTAGTGTAGAAGCTGGGAGTCCCAGCAGGATAGAATTGCAATAGACTGTGTTTGCAAAGATTAATAGTTGTAATACGGTTCTAAAGTTGTTTATTTTTTTTATTTAGATTTTTATGTTCTGCTTTTCACACTCTTTTCAGCATTTCAAAGTAGATTACATTCAGGTACTGTAGGTATTTCCCTATCCACAGAGGGCTTACAATCTAAGGCCTGGATTTATCAAAATGCACTAAATATCGCATGCGATAGAAAAAGGGGCATGTTTAATGGTAATAGGCAGTTTATCACAAAGTGTGATAACTTTTTCACATGTGATAAGTGCCAGAATTGTATTTCCTACATACAACCACTGGGGGGCGCATTTTAAGCTGCTGGAGATCCAGCCTAGCTATGTGAGAGAGAGAGAGAGAGAGAGACTAGCTAGAAAACCCTTCTAGTAGTTAGGTATTTATACCTTTATATGAGGCCTACCTAGTCACTCGAGGTGAGGTTTAGGTATTAGCATAGGGGCTAGAGGCCACTTTGACATTCAAAGTGAGATGTACGAACAGAACAGTGCTCTTTTTTTTTAAATTTTGTATTTATTGCAAAATTTTTCATACATCTCAACAAGCAAATACTTATTAACTAGGAAATTTACAATGACCAATTGAGTAAATTGTTAAGATTTAAACTACATTTATCCAATATGTGTCCTTATACTATCAATGGCCATTGAATCAAGTCCACAATAATTATCGATCAAACAAGTAAATGAAGGCAAAATAATAATACATATATTAAAAGAGCCATAGCGAAAGGGCATTACTTAATTCTTATCTTAGAGAATCATTACAGTGTTACTAAGGTGTCGCAGATTCTGGTTTATTTTCAATAGGAATATGAGACATTGTATCTGTTATAAACTTTGATAGTTGTAATGGACAAAAGAAAATATAATTAACCCCTTTATGGGTAATACAACACTTGCATGGATATTTCAATTTGTAAATTGCCCCCATTTGTATTAACTGAGGTCTCATTAGCAGAAACCGACGCCTTCTCTTCTGAGTATCCCTTGCCACATCATGGAATATCTGAACTTTCAAACGAAGAAATAATTCTTTAATGTGGAAATACTTTCTCATTACTAATTCTTCATCAGAATCCAAACAAAAAAAGATATAATTAATGTAGAAGGTTGAGCAATCTCTGTATCAGAGACTTCCAGAATCTCTGATACATTTAGGGGTGTAAAAGATTGATAATCTTGTTTTTCACTATCTCTTAACTTCAGTGATGGTATATAATACACTTTAGTTAAGGGTGGAATAGTATTAGGTGTACATTTCAAAATCTCTACAGCGTATCTACTCCACATGTCCCTAGCTGGGACCATTGGCACTTTTGGAAAATTTATCAATCTTAAATTCTTTCCACACAATTTGTTTTCTAAACTTTTTACTTTTCTTTCCAAAAATTGATTTTCTTTAATAATAGATATTGATCATTCAAATTCTCCACTGACTTTTGTATTACTTGTAATGTATGATCTTTCTTTACAATTTCCTCCTGTATTTTCTTTATATTTGTTTCATTCTCCACAACTTTATTTACCAATGGAATTGTTTTGCGATATTTTCATTAAGCTGCACTAATGTTTCCCAAATAGTTTCATGGGTAAATGTTGTCGGTCGCACCATTGGGTTTATCTTAGAAACAATTAAATCTTTAATATTTCCTAATGTTATTAGCCTCTATCTGCTTCTCTCCTCCCACTGTAATCCCCCCAGCTTCACCATACGTCTCTGTCACCAGTGCTTTCTCCTTTAAATTTCCCTCTTTTAAAGTTCTTATAATACTAGAATCTTCAGACTGCACTCTTGATGGTCTCCTCTCACCAACGTTGAGTTACCTGGGGGTGATCTCATTACCGGGGATAATGAAGTACTTAAATCTTGGAGGATATCAGTTGTTCTCATGCCTTCCTGGATATCCTCCAGTGTCTGTCTTCCAGGTTGAGTAAACCCAGTGACCACATGGGCGTCCATTGGGCCGACAAACGGTAGCGCAGGTGGGGTTTCAGTCATACCCCTCTCCCGTGCCCTTCTTTTTCGGCCTGAGTGCGGCATCAATTAATTAAACTCAAACAGCAATATGGACGCTCAGCAGGTCCAACTATGATATTATTGATCCATAACTCTGGAGGAGGAGATTATATGAAACCCACAATAATTATAACTTATATCAATGTCCAAAGAGGTTTTTCCTACCTGAGGAGGATAGAGGTTTTTAAGTTCCAATCGCATACAGAGATAACAGGAGGCACCGAAGTTTGGTTAAAATTTCAGGACTAAGCCGCGCCGGCGGCAGCTACGCGCCGCACAGTGGCCACTTCTTATAGGCCGCCTCCATTGCCACGCTGATGTCAAAAGCCACACCTCTTTCCGGGTTGGGGCCAGGCTCAGCGCTTCACCCCTCACTGGCAAATTCCAGGAAAGTTTCCTCTTGGGAACAAAAGTCTCTTTTTCTCCTCCTCCTCAAAGGATTTCTCCAAGGGTCACTTCTTATAGGCCGCCTCCGTCATCGCGCTGACATCACAAGCTGCACCTCTTTCCGGGTTGGGGCCGGGCTCAGCGCTTTACCCCTCACCGGCAGATTCCAGGCAAGTTTCCTCTCGGGAACAAAAGTTTCTTTCTCTCCTCCTCCTCCAGAACAGTGCTCTTTTGTGAAGATTTGATGACCTTCAGAGTGAGGAAACTCACACAAAGATGAGATTTGTGCAATGTTCTATCAATGTAGCTTGATGGACTCTCGACCTGGGTAGCATCAAGACCTTTCATGATTTTAAAGACCTCTATCATATCCCCCCTCAGCCTTCTCTTCTCCAAGCTGAACAGCAATAACCTCTTCAGCCTTTCCTCATAGGGGAGCTGTTCCATCTCCTTTATCATTTTGGTTGCCCTTCTCTGTAGCTTCTCCATTGCAACTATATCATTTTTGAGATGCGGACCAGAATTATACACAGAAATCAAGGTGCGGTCTCACCATGGAGCGATACAGAGGCATTAAGACATTTTCCATTTTATTAACCATTCCCTTCCTAATAATTCCTGACATTCTGTTTGCTTTCTTGACTGCTGTAGCACACTGTACTGATGATTTCAAAGTATTATCCACTATGATGCCTAGATCTTTTTCCTGGGTGGTAGCTCCTAATATGGAACCTAACATCGTGTAACTACAGCAAGGGTTATTTTTCCCTAAATGCAACACCTTGCACTTGACCACATTAAATTTCATCTGCCATTTGGATGCCCAAACTTCCAGTCTTGGAATGTTCTCCTGCAATATATCACAATCCGCTTGTGATTTAACTACTCTGAATAACTTTGTATCATCCGCAAATTTGATAACTTCACTTGTTGTATTCCTTTCCAGATCATTTATAAATATATTATTTCTGTTTTATTTCTGTTATTTCTGTTATAATTCGTTATATTTATTACAATGTTATAATTTATCATATTTATTACAATGTTATAATGTAAAATAGGGCCGTTACTACCCTATTCTTTTAGTTATCTGGAAACCGATGTGATATCTCGATCGAACTTCGGTATAATAAATAAATAAATAAATAAATAAATAAATATTGAAAAGCACCAGTCCAAGTACAGATCCCTGAGGCACTCCACTGTTTACCCTTTTCTACTGAGAAAATTGACCATTTAATCCTACTCTCTACTGTCTTTTAACCATTTTGTAATCCATGAAAGGACGTCGCCTGCTATCCCATGACTTTTTAGTTTTCTTATAAGCCTATCATGAGAGACTTTGTCAAACGCCTTCTGAAAATCCAAATACACTACATCTACTGGTTCACATTTATCCACATGTTTATTTCCCCTTCAAAAAATGAAGCAGATGTGTGAGGCAAGACTTCCCTTGGGTAAATGCATGTTGACTGTGTTACATTAAACCATGTCTTTCTATATGCTCTATGATTTTGATCTTTAGAATAGTTTCCACTATTTTTCCTGGCACTGAAGTCAGGTTCACTGGTCTATAGTTTCCTGGATTGCCCCTGGAGCCCTTTTTAAAAATTGGGTTACATTGGTCACCCTCCAGTCTTCAGGTAGAATGGATGATTTTAATGATAGGTTATAATTTTTAACTAATAGATCAGAAATTTCATTTTTTAGTTCCTTCAGTACCCTAGGATACATCCATCCAGTCCAGGTAATGTGCCACTCTTTAATTTGTCAATCTGGCCTACTACATCTTCCAGGTTCACAGTGATTTCAATCAGTTCATCTGACTCATCACCCTTGAAAACCTTCTCAGGAACTGGTATCTCCCCAACATCCTCATTAGTAAACACGGAAGCAAAGAATTCATTTAGTCTTTCTGCAATGGCCTTATCTTCCCTAAGAGCCTCTTTAACCCCTCAGTCATCTAACAGTCCAACTGACTCCCTCACAGGTTTCTTGCTTCATATATTTTAAAAAGTTTTTATTATGAGTTTTTGCCTCTACGGCCAACTTCATTTCAAATTCTCTCTTCGCCAGTCTTATCAATATTTTACACTTAACTTGACAATGCTTATGCTGTTTCCTATTTTCTTCTGATGGATCCTTCTTCCAGTATTTGCATATTAAAGATAAAGAAATTTTCATTAAACATTTGGTGAAATCTTTTGCTAAGGGGGTCAATTTTCCAAGCGATCGCACGAGAAAAGGGAAAATTTCTCACGCAATAATTTGGGTTGCTCCTCCCTATGTGTATCACTTTGTACTTGTCCAATTTAGATGCTCAGTCTCCTAATCGTGCAAGGTGGTCTTGCAATTTCTCACAACCCTCCTGTAATTTAACAGCTTTGAATAATTTTATATCAGCAAATCTGATCAACTCATTTGTTGTTCCAGTGAAGGTCATTTATAAATATCTTAAAAAGCAGGGTTCCCAGTACAGATCCCTGGAGCACTTCACTATTCACCTTTCTCCACTGAAAAAATTGACCATTTACTCTTCTCTCTGTTTTCTATCTTTTAACCAGTTCTCAATCCACAATAGAACATTGCCTCCTATCTGTTGCACATCCGTGCCTGCTCATCTCATGCTCCCCTCCACCAGCTCTGGTTCCTACTCCCTTGCCACTGCTGCCAGCTCCCGACGTTCCCGACGCTCACCGCGGCCCTCTCCCTCTATGCCGCAGGCCTCTCAGCGGAGCTCCCGTAGGGGCTCTGCATTTTTTACCTCTTCGGCCCCGCCCCTAGGCGCACGCGGCTGATGTCTCTACATTTAAAGGGCCAAAGGTGGGAACCTCAGCCCAAATGCATCCCAATGACGTCACCTGAGCAGGACTATAAATAGTGAGGCCCTGTCCCCAGGACCTCGCCTTGGCAATTGGGTCGACACTTCAGTGTAGCTAGTTTGCTGTTCCTTGTTTCTGTGTTCTACTGCTTCCTTGATCCAGTCTTGTTCCAGTGCTCCTGCGTTCCTGTGTTCCCATGGTCCTCTCTGTGTTCCAGCATCTCTCCTGATCCCTGCTCTTTGTTCCTCCTCCTGTCGTACCTTTTCGGACTGATTCATGGTACTGACACCTGCTTGCCTGACTACGTTGGCCACTGCCTGGAACTGACCACTGCCTGCCTTTTGACCATGTTTGACCACTGCCTGGAACCGACCACTGCCTGCCTTCTGACCACACTTGAACGCCACCTGGAACTGACCCCTGCTCGTCATGACTACATACGGACTGATCTTGGAACTGACCCTTGCTTTGGCTGACAACCCTCGGACAGATACCCGGGCTTTGACCTTTGCGCTACATTCGGACACTCTGTTCGCTCCTGTGACCATGAGACCGGCCTGCTCTGACACTGCCACGGCCTATCTCTGACTATGCCGGCAGGCGCTGCGTATCTCGCCCGGAGGACCTTTACTTCCTGTCTCCTTCAAGAGGTCTCCGGTGATCCCATCTTCACCAGCTGCACACCTTTGCTCGTGGTGGGCAGACCCCTGCGCTATCTCTCTGGGAGATCCTCGGAGGCCCACCTAAGTCCAGGTGGTCCGGGTACCCAAGGGATTAACCTGCGGAAACCCCGGATTGCTATTGGTGAAGCTTCAGCTAGCATCTGTCTCCTTGTGTGCTCCGCCTCCTGGTGGCAGGCTCTCTCTGGGTCCGACCAGAGGGCCGTACCAATCCTGCACCAGGCCAAGGGTCCACCTCCAGCGCAACACTATCCCTTGATTTTTTAATTTCCTCAAGTGTCTCTCATGAGTTGCTTTGTCAAACACTTTCTGGAAATCCAGATATACTATAATCAATTGGCTCACCTTTCCCTCATCTTTATCACCTTCAAAAAGTATAGCAGATTGGTGAGGCAAGACTTCCTTTGGTTAAATCCATATTGGTTACGTTCAATAATTTTGTTCTTTGCAATAGCTTCAACCATTTTTCTAGCACTGATAATTATCTGTCATCAGTATCATTTTTTGTGACATAAGCTTTAATTACATTACCTATTTGAAATTGATCTTGCTGCCTTGTGGAATTTTGGGTCTCTTATGAAATTTGCTTTATGATTGAAATTATTGGCACAATCAAAACATGACAATGATCTTTTATCAGTGTGGCTTTCCTGATAATTTGTGAAGTTTGCCTTATTAATAATGTGCTTCTCATATTCTGTAGTTAAACTCATTTGTTGATTTTCTAGTGTTGCATTAGTTCTCTCTTCTTATTGAAATCTCTCCCACATATAGAGCATGCATAGATGTACATGCTTTCTTTTGTGCCTGCATTTCTTCCTTCTGATTAAGGGTTTTGCTAGAATCTGTATATGTATATTGTCTGTCTTCAATTTCAGATCTCTCAAGGGCTGGTGCCCTGCTGATGAGGCTACAGAATGGTTTTAAATGAGGCAGCCTTAGACCAGTTGTTAGCTCAGAGCATGGCAATGCACCCAAGGATCCCAACTGGTTCTCTGGAGGATTAAAAGGGGCAGCTGGGAAAAGTAGGATGGAACCAGACTCCTATGGATGTACATCTGCAGCATTGAAGGTGGGCAGAGTGGTTGTATGACATCAAAGATGGCATAACTAGGGCATGGCAACTAGGCAGAGTGTTAGAAAGTCCCCCAAGATGGTGCATCTAGGGCATGGCATCAAGACAGAGTGGCAATAAGACAGAGTGGCAAGACAGAGTGGCAATAAGGCAGAGGAGCAGAAAGACCTCCAAGGTGTAGAATTTGAAGAATCGCAACAGCACAAATATGGCAAAGCCATGTGGCGAATCACAAACAGCACAAAGGCCTAGACGAGGCATAAAACGGAGGGATGAGAGAAGAAATTTGTATTTTTTTTTCTTTTTTCAGTATTTTTTTTTTCGAGGGACAAAATTTCCCATATAAAAAGCAAGGAAACAGAATGGGAGAACTTGGCAAGAATTGTAGAGGGATAGAACAAAATAAAGAATCATAAAAGAGATGGGTTAGGACAAACAAATATTTTTTTCTTTTTTCACATTTTTATTCTGGTGACAATGGATCCCAGTATAACCATTTCTGGATTGAGCCAAGGGTCTCTTTTGCTAACTGCTTTAACTATGGTCCTGTGTCAGGAGGGATGATTCTTGGCAGGCATTATTGCTTTGGTGCATTGAAGTGGAAGAGGAAGTTGTAGCTGACAGGAGTGTGCAGCTCCTGCTTTCACTACTTTCTGAGATGGCCAATCTTTCCTGTGCTACATCCCAACTGTGCCTCTGCCACTCCTATTCACACAACCTAGAAACTAGTATCTCCTTAATGAATGTGGGATGCTAGGATTGGAAGATGAGACTCGCTTTCACCCCTAGGTCACAAAGTGTAGAAAATATGTTTGTATTGTTTTCTCTGAGAGGTTTCAGCCTCTCTTGCACCTGCTGCTTCATGGAGGCCACATCCTGAAACATCTGTGCTTCAGTTCTCTCTTGTTCATGGAAGCCCTCTAACTTCCTCCAGAATATATACTATAGGGTTGATCCCACCCAGGGTGGCACTTCTCAAACTCAAATTCTCTGTGGCATCCTTGAAGAGCTTTAGGATTTATGCCATCTTCCCCATCACTACCCAACCATGATGCCCGAGGGGGCAATCTACACCTATCTCTGTTTCCAGAGGCAGATCATGATGGGATGTCTACTTCCTCACTTTCTTCTGCCACATCATGTAGATGGAATTCCAGTGGGTGTCACCATCTTGATTCAGATGCTTGTGAGGCATTCCAAAGTCTTTCTGCTTCTCATGGAGAAACTGCCCCACCTTCACAGTTCAATGCGAATGCCCTGCTATTTTACTGAACCTAACAGGTCCTTCATGAACAGATTTCCATGGATTTTGGGCCCCAGCCCCAGGGCCTCACTGCAGGTGCACCAAGTGTGCAAAGCAATGGATACCCTGAAAGCCCTCGTTTTCTATTGTCTTTACCATATTTGCAACACTGTCTGTCAAAAGGAAAACTGCCTGCAGACTCCTACCTCAGCATCTTTCTTATTGCTGAGAGAATATTTTGCATAAGGTGTGGGGACTATGGATCAACTGGGTGTGCAGTGAAGTCCACCTGCATCTAGATGCTCCATCCTTGCTAGAGCTTCTGCCAGCCCCGGGGTCAACCAGATCCCACCAGTGTGCCATCAGGGAGAGGTAAGGAGGTGTAGCATTCATGCTGGTCCAGATATTGATGGTGAAATGCACTTTATTCTTCTCTTACTTAGACATCTGTGCCTGCATGCGGCTATGGCATTGGTTGGAAAGGATGGGGGGATGACCTTTCTACCAAATTTAGTTCTGGAGGGGACTTTTTAATTTGGGTCTAACACTTGCAGCTGATATTTAAGAATATAAGAACATAAGAAATTTCCATTCTGGGTCCATCAAATCCAGCATCCTGTTTCCAACCGTGGCCAGTCCGGGCTACAAGTACCTAGCAAGTATCCAAAAACTATCCCATGCTACTGATGCTAGTAGTAGCAGTGGCTATTCCCTAAGTAAACTTGATCAATAGCAGGTAATGGACTTCTCCTCCAAGAACTTATCCAAACCTTTTTTGAACCCAGCTACACTAACTGCACTAACCACATCCCCTGGCAACAAATTCCAGAGTTTCATTTCACTATATTCAGAGGACAGTCATCAAGGACAATCTTTTCCCATTTCTCCTCATTATTACTTTAGATGCTACCTACCTCTTGCACCAGGTCAGTGCTGCAGAACATCATCCCATTTCTTCCCTGGAGTGTTGCTACTTAAGATTCCTGGCTGGGTACTGTTGCCCTGCAACTTGTCTGGCGGAAAGGTATTTGGATTTGCTTGGGGAAAATTCTTCCCTTTCCCCTGGCATTTACTTAGAGTGGCAGAAGGTGTCTCCAGGATGGTATTGCAACCCTCCCTGATGTGAATGTCGGGGGGGTGGGGGGGGGGGGGGGGCGGGGGTGATGCTTCTGTAGGCAATGTTGCATACCAGCATTTGTTAGATGCCACGCTTGTTTCACTCAACTGCAGCAAGTGAATTCACTGAGCAAAACACAGGTCCTCCCTCGCTTTAAGGTGTCCCCAGATCACAGATGTCTTTCTAAATATCTTCTCTACATCCTCGGGGGCTGATGCTGTTACTGGAATTGAAGTCAAGGTGGACACTAAGTAAAAACTCAACCTGCACTCCCTGCTCTTGCTGGGAGTCGCTCTTATCACTGTCAGTATCAACATCTATCTACGCCATCTCAAAGATGCTACTGACTAATCTTCCCAATTTTTATTCAGCTACTAGCTGTTCAAGTTCTGATTTAGGAAGTCCTAGAAGAGATTCTTCCCCAAATAAGTTGTTGAAAATACTGCCTCCATTGCCTTTGGAACCAATGTAGAGGACTATGCATCTGTTGAATTTTCCTGCCTCTGTCTGTGCCCCTGCCTTATTACTGCCAGTCTTAAATGATTTTCCCATTTTTTTTCTTTGCTCCAAAAAAAAAAAAAGAAGGAGCAATACATAATGGTGACACAAGCTTTTCAAATGTAAATTTCTTCTGCCTTGAACTACCTTCCACTCCTGCTACCATGCAGCTAAAAAGGTCTCCCTATAATTTCTGGGGAAGGGCTGCCTTTGTTATCACTGCTAGTATGCTGGGTTTCCTCTGCACCAATTTCCCTATACCTGCCAAGCCAGCCAACATTCCTTCCTCTTCCTTTTTCTGTCATAATGGAATTTGTTGCACTTTCTTCTGGGTGGTTGAATATCACCAAAGGAATTTTTTTATTTATTGATATAGTAACTATACCTTCACTCACAGTACCACTCTACTGTGTGGGTGGAGAATTGTCTGTCATACATATATACACATATAAACACACAAATACAGTGTATGTGTGTGCTGTGTACATTCAATGCTGACTGATGGTGATTCCTTTTTCAATCCACACACATAAAAAACTGTTCAATAGAAAAATCAAGAGCCCTTAGATTGGTAGCCTAGTAAACTAGCATGTCTTTCTCTGTCAAAAGCTAGAGAGGAAATACAGGCTGTTTCTTGCACATGCTCAGACCTGACACTGGGAGGACAACAGCATCACTTGATTCAAATAGCAGGTATTGGCTAATTAGAAAGATGCTTCACTGTGATTTATCTTTTGTGTACTTTCCCTGCCAACTTGTCCTGCCTTGGCTCTGAGAAGGTTCCTGCAAGGCTGCGAGATCACATAGGGGTACAATTTAAAAGACAGCGCGCGAGCGCGTACTTTTGTTCGCACATCAGGCGCAAACAAAAGTATGCTGGATTTTATAAGATATGCGTGTAGCCACGTGTATCTTATAAAATCCGGGGTCGGCGCGCACAAGGGGGTGCACATTTGTGCAACTTGCGTGCGCCGAGCCCTGCGTGCGCTGCCTGTTCCCTCAGAGGCCGCTCTGAAATTGGAGACTAACTAAATCGGAGTCTCGGAGGGAACGTTCCTTCCACCACCCCACACCTTCCCCTCCCTTCCCCTACCTAACCCACCCCCCCGGCCCTATCTATCCGAAAAGTTACTACTGCCTCCGGGCAGTAGTAACTTATGCGCGCCGGCGCGGCAGGCCCCGACACAGGCTGCTGTGTCGGGGCACTCGGCCATGTCCCCAGACCGCCCACATGCCCCCAATCTGACACCACACCCCCTGGCCACGCCCCCGACCGCCCCTTTTTGCAAGCCCTGGGACTTGCGCGCGCACCGCCGAGCCTATGCAAAATAGGCTCGGCGCGCGCAGAGGGGTTTTAAAAGGGTTACGCACGTACCTTATGCACGTAACCCTTTTAAAATCCGGCCCATAGTGAAGAGTTGGTTGCTAAGTTTCTTGCACCCTTACAGAGACTTCAATGGGTCATAGATTGCAATGGGAAACCTAAACAAATGAGACACATATTTTAGTTTCATTTGTGGAACCTCACCATTCATTTTGGAGCACCACAACTGAAACAAATATGGACTCATTTGTTGTGTTTTACCTATTTGTTCCAAACACATGAATACCTGAATGATGTCTTCTTTCTTTCCTTTAAACGCAAAGATCCTCTTTTCTAACCTATCTAGCTGAATGCAGACATTGCAAACTTTCACATTGGAAAATAAATGTTCAAAACCCACTTTCAGTACCATAGGGTATATATATCCATATATTATACAAAACAACACGCATGCACGCACACACACAGACACACACACACACAAAGACTAAGAGGGGATATATGTATACATTTCACATTATATACAAAGCTCAAAACAAACCTTAGTAAATAACCTTGGTTATCTCACTAGTCAATTGGTGTACACTGTTTACTATAGCAGTCAAAATTGCCTATTAAACACTGGTCTCATAAAAAAGAAATTCATATTGTTCAAGTCCATTTGCTCTAAAGAAGAATCATTGTGTGTATATAGGCAGATAGGAAGAAAGATAGCCAAAGATAAACGTGCACACTAGCAAGCACCCAGAATGATATGGATAACCATTTTGCACATTTTTTGCATCTGTTACGAATATTTTTAACCTTTAAAATAAACCGTTTAAAGTAAATCTTACCAGAAAACCACCAAGCAGTAATAGTTTGATAAAACAAACAAGCAAATAATACCTCTGCTGGGACTATTGCTGCGAGTCCCATTATTAATGTTTTTGTTTTCGCCTGCCTTTTACACGGTAATGCTGCTGAATAAGCTTTAGCTTCACCCGCATTTAAAGCCCTGAATAATGTTTATAAAATGTTAGGGAATCCCGGTAGGTTTCCTCTTTAACAAGCCATGTATGACAAATCACAGTGTAATGTAGTACGTTCTTAATCTTTAATTAGAATGTGAATATCTGCTAGGGAATGCAGTTAACTTTGACACATTAAATCTTCTGGTTAAACTGCTTTACAGGTAGTGCAAAGATGAAACGATGTAGCAATCTACTGCCTTTCTCCATTCACCCAGACAGTTGGGGAAGGATGATAACATCTTGTAATACCTGTTCTGTCGTAATTAATCGCTGTGGTATTTAGGACCATTCAAGTAGACAAATATGACAGAGACAGGGACAATTAGGAACCTTGTTCAAGCTACATTAACTTTTCCAGCTATTACAACACAGCAGCTCAAGTTTGCTTGTAAAAGCTGCAGAGGGGATTGTTATGCATTAGCTGTGTGGTTATAAATGAAAGAGAAGGAGAATTGTGTTTATTGTAGTTTGAACATTGCAAATAAATTTCAATTATCTGCCATGTCATTTTGTTGAACATGCATTCTGGAAATGCTCTGGTACTGTAAATCATAAGCTACTTAAACTGCAAACTCATACCGTGGAGCCTCCGGGAGACACAAAAATCAACATTTCTGTTCAACTGGCCCTTGCACCCCAGTGCACTGAACTCGGTGGCCAGATTCCTGATGGCAGGCAAACACACCCTGGCATTTTCTCTGCCTCCATAACACATCTAAGCCAGCTCCTTCTAGGCCCTGCCTTATCGCTAGTTTTTTAATGCCTCTTCAAAAATAAGCAAGCTGGCAGTGCAACTGAAAATATCCTTAGGAATAAGAATAAAGAAGCCAGCCTGCTTTCCCGGACTTGTAAACCTCTGAAGCACACATGAAAACACACAAAGCAAAGGTGTGGGTGAGCGGCGAGCACTGTACAATTATAACACTGAGTGGGGTTGAGATACAAACAATGAAGATACATTTCAAACTGTACAATTAACTCTCTGTATCAACCTGACCATGTTTTATATTAAAGGAGGTCGAGGGCATGTTACAAAGAACCCTGGAGACATCATCCAATGCAATTTAGTTTGGGGGTCAATTCACCCCCACAGTCTTTTAAGTTCCACAAGGTAAATAGCAGCTGAATATTGGGTTTTCTCAAATATCTATTGCTGCAAAGGGGGGAGGGGGGGGATATTGTATGGTAACATGGTAGATGATAGCAGAAAAAGACCCCATCTAGCCTGTCCAGTTATGCCTGCCTGCAGTGCAAGGATATATCCCAGCCTCCAGACATGAAAAGATTGGGAGACATTTCCCCCTCACCCAGGACATTTTTTGTCCTCTTCGTCATTTGTACTTTTACCATTCAGGGGGAAATGAGTGTACACTTAGTTTACAACGAGCACACCTCCATTGCCCTGACTAACCACAAAGTTCTGTAATAATCTAATAGTTGCCAATGCTAGCATAGCTGCTGCCCAGACACCCCCTAGCTTTCTGTTTCACCCCACATAGACTGCCAGGCAGACCTGGCTCTGCGAGTGCCTGCACTTCAAATTATGAATGTATTTGCGGCACAGGTATGCATTTGTGGGAAACAAAATGAGAAAGCTTAACAAAATTTCCCACTATGTTTCATTTCTTTTCAAAAAAACTTAAATGAAAGAAAAACTAAAAAAAAAATTTTTTTTGTTTGGGCACCCCAATGCAAAAAAATTTAAAAAAAATCCCACAAACCTCTCCCTTAATCTCCCCTACCCCGTCTCCCTGGATCATCTTTCCCCAAGTCTTCTTTTTTAAGGGCCAGGAGTGAAGTGATCCTTAGTCACTCCCATTCCACCAGTGTTATCATTGTAACTGGTGCCAGCAGACTGAAGTCAACACCGTTATCGGTTTCTTCCCTACAAAAAAAAAAAAAAGCAGTAATGTTGCTGACCTCAGTCTGTTGGTGCCTTTTACAATTGTAGGGGCAGGACTGACCAGGGCTCACTCTTGTCCCATGAGGAACAAGATTTAGGGAAATGAGATGAGGGGAAATTGGCGGATGGGGGCTGGCATGGGGGGAAATTTAGTGAAACAGTCCAGGAAGTTTGGGATGCGGGAGAGACACAACAGCTGCAAGGTTGCCAACATTGTTTTGTTTCTTTTAATATTTTTTTGCTTCTTTTTTTTCTTTCATTTCTGTTTGTTGTTTTGTTTTTTTTATTTCAAAGAAACAAAATGGAAAAACCCTGAAACAAAATAAAAACAAAAGAAACAAAATGTGTCTGCACATCCCTAATTTGCAGCCTGCCAGAGAGACACAACTGCTAGTTGATTCTATCATCTCAGCCTGGCAGATCGACCTGATTGCTTGGTTCTCATATCTCTGTTAACATTTCACGCTAGCTATTTTGCTCTTCTTTCTGGAAGCTTTAATTCTCATTATTGAATCTTTTGATCATAGCACTTTAAACACTTAAACATATGCCACTAAGGTGTGTTTCTGCTTTCTCCCTTTTTTCAAAAAATGATCCTCTATGCTTATCACATACTATCTTAAACTCCATTACTTATTTAGGGATGAATTTTTAAAACATTACACAAGTAAAAAGTTAGCATATATAAGCATAAGTGTCAACTACTTGTGTATTCCATATTTTATAAAAATTAAAAATATGCACATAGTTTCACTTTCACGTGCACATATACTTACATAAAAAAGGGTAGTCTGGGGGCATTCTGGGGCAATGCCAACACTTACACACAAAAGTTGCCAAATTACTTGTATATTTTTACAGCTGCTAATTATCTGGTGTAATATTAAGCATGTTTTTTTTTTTAATTATCATTTTTATTCCATAACAGCACAGAAAAAGACCATCAGAAATACAATAGCAGTAATAATCTCTGAGAAAAACTCCAAGGTCTAAAAGGTTAACATAAACAGAAATGTAACATCTCTAAAAAAAAAAGTAAAGCAACAATACCCATAGATCAAGGACCATACAACAAATACATGCCATGGATTTACTATTTAATATCTATAAACCCCCACTCATACTACAGACTCACCTACACAATCATCTTGTCTTTTACACAGTCCAACAAGCCATTCCCTCACTCACTCACTTGTTCGACTCCCCCCCTCCCTTCACAATCCCTTCTAGTGGGAATGCCCATATTCAAAATACCATTTTCAAATGAAAGGATAATAATATCTAGCACTAAATCACCGAGTATCACAAGTCAAACTTTTTTCACACATAGTTCTCCAATAAACCAGGTATCAATATATGTAATATGCATTTTTCACTTAGCAAATATCCATTCTTCCAACTGCATGAGTTCTATTTATTTATTTAAAAGATTTTATACACCGTCGTTCATAATTACATCACAACGGTTTACAAATGTCTATCATTTTTATTTTCCATAATGCAGCAAAAGGTGGATCTTCCCCCAGTCATCCAAGAAGTATACATTTGCATGCAATTTGTAAAGCTACAAGGATAAACTTGTTTTTGCATACACATTTGAGTTAGGTATTTTTGACAAATCTCCCAAAAGGAGAACCACCCCTATCTTGGGCACATTTGTCCGAGTACGTACCAGAATATATTGGGGAATTTCCTCTCAGAAAGTGGATACTATAGAGAAAAGTAAAAATCTGTGGAGGAAGTCCCCACACTCTACATTTCTTACAAGTAGGTGAACTATCTAATTCCATATTGAAGTGACATACATTATCAATGTAGCAATGGTATGACATTTTAATCCTCATTTCTTTCATATAGACATCAATCTTATCTGTTTGCAAGAAGATAAAAAAACATTTAAATATCCTCCACCTATAAAGAGATATTAAGAGTGGAAGCCCACAATGAATTGACTTCATCAAGAATCACCTTTAATTCTTTCTTTGCAAACTTTGTACCACTTTGAGATGTTTTGTCTATCACCCACTACCATTATGACCTCAAACAACCTCTATTTCTTTTTGACAAGCTCTGATGACCATTGCATGGAAGACCAGTAGTGGCATGTATGAGAAACAAAGGAGAGCAAGGATGTACCAATGAGTCAAATCCCCAGTGAACTGTAAATATATTTATTCAAAAAACATTCCCAAATGAAATGAAGCGGGCAGGCAACATTGCATAGCCGAATATTGGGTAGATCTAGGCCTCCCAAATTTCTACTCCTCAGTAACTTATCAAACCTTATCCGTGGCTACTTCCCATGCCATATCAAGTTCAATTACAAAGAGCGGAAGAAATTTAGGTCCCTAGTATTGATACAAAATGGGAGAATTTGAATTATGTATAATAATTTTGGCATAATTACCATTTGGAGAAGGACACATCATCCCATTAAGGATAATGGAAGATTCTGCCATATAGTCAGCTGAGATTTGATCATATGGATTGCTGCACTAACATTTAAAGCATATAACACATTTAAGTGTCTAGGTACAATTAACCCACATATTTTATTTGACCAACTTCCCATCTAAAAGGGGTACATTGAGAGGAGAGAATCACCTTGCTGGTGACTGAAAAGAATTGGTAAGTACTACTTGGGGAAATTTTTAAAACTTAATATTGGAGAGAAATAAACTATTGGAGTATATTATTTAGTGTGTTTGTGTGTCTTTTTGGCAAAAAGCAAACGTTTGTGTGATTTGTATTAAATAGGTAGAAAGGCAGGCAAAAAAACAGAACTGTGTGTGTTTGGTATAAAATAGGTAGCCAGAAAGGCAGGCAAAAAACAGAAGCTTGTATGTTTTGTAATATATAGGTAGTCGGAAAGGCAGGCAAGAAACACAAGATTTTGTGTTTTGTATTAGTCAGAAAGGCAGGTAAAATAGTTTTGTGTGTTTTGTATTAAATAGGTAATCATAAAGGCAAGCAAAAAGTTTGTATATTTTATATTAAATAAACATAAGAAATTGCCATACTGGGTCAGACCAAGGGTCCATCAAACCCAGCATCGTGTTTCCATCTGTGGCCAATCCAGGCTACAAGTACTATTACTGATGCTAGTAATAGTGGCTATTTTCTAAGTCAACTTGATTAATAACAGGTAATGGACTTCTCCAAGAACTTATCCAAACCTTTTTTGAACACAGCTACACTAACTGCACTAACCACATCCCCTGGCAACAAATTCCAGAGTTTAATTGTGCATTGAGAGAAAAATAATTTTTTATTATTGTTCAATGTGCTACATGCTAACTTCATGGAGTGTCCCCTAGTCCTATTATCTGAAAGTGTAAATAACCAATTCACATTTACCCGTTCTAGACCTCTCATGATTTTAAAGACGTCTATCATATTCCCCTCAGCCGTTTTTTCTCCAAGCTGAACAGCCCTAACCACTTTAGTCTTTCCTCATAGGGGAGCAGTTCTACCCCTTGAACATTTTATTTGCCCTTCACTGTACGTTCTCCATTGCAACAATATCTTTTTTGAGATGCGGTGAGCAGAATTTTACACAGTATTCAAGGTGCGGTCTCACCATGGAGCGATACAGAGGCATTATGACATCCTCTGTTTTATTTACCATTCCCAACCTAATAATTCCTACCATGCTGTTTGTTTTTTTGACTGCCACAGCACACTGAGCCTATGATTTCAAAGTATTATGCACTGACGCCTAGATCTCTTTCCTGGGCAGTAGCTCCTAATATGGAACCTAACATTGTGTAATTATAGCATGGGTTATTTTTCCCTATATGCATCACCTTTCACTTATCCACATTAAATTTCATCTGCCATTTGGAAGCCCAATTTTCCAGTCACACAAAGTCCTTCAGCATTTTATCACAATCCGCTTGTGATTTAACCACGCTTAATAATTTTGTATCATCTGCAAATTTGATTGCCTCACTTGTCGTATTCCTTTCCAGATCATTTATAATTATATTGAAAAGCACAAGTCCTAGTACAGATTCTTGAGGCACTCCACTGTATACCCTTTTCCACAATTTAATCCTACTCTCTGTTTCCTGTCTTTTAACCAGTTTGTAATCCATGAAAGCACATCGCCTCCTATCCCATGACTTTTTACTTTTCCTAGAAGCCTCTCATGATGAACTTTGTCAAATGCCTTCTGAAAATCCAAATACACTACATCCAGCGGTTCACCTATATCTACATGATTATAAACCCCTTCAAAAAGGTGGAGCAGATTTGTGAGTCAAGACTTGCCTTGGGTAAATCCATGTTGACTGTGTTCCATTTAACCATGTCTTTCTATATGCTCTACAATTTTGATCTTTAGAATAGTTTCCACTGTTTTTCCTGGCACTGACGTCAGGCTAACTGATCTGTAGTTTCCCAGATCTCCCCTGGAGCCCTTTTTAAATATTGGGGTTACATTAGCCACCATCCAGTCTTCCGGTACTATGGATGATTTTAATGATAGGTTACAAATTTTACCTAATAGATAAATTTCATTTTTTAGTTCCTTCAGAACTCTGGGGTGTATACCATTTGGTCCAGGTGATTTACTACTCTTCAGTTTGTCAATCATGCCTACCTACTCTTCTAGGTTCACCGTGATTTGGTTCAGTTCATCTGAATCATTACCCATGAAAACCTTCTCCAGAACGGGTACCTCCCCAACATCCTCTTCAGTAAACACCAAAGCAAAGAAATCATTTAATCTTTCCGCAATGGCCTTATCTTCTCTGCTCCTTTCACCCTTCGATCATATAATGGTCCAACTGACTCCCTCACATGTTTTCTGCTTCAGATATATTTTTAAATGTTTTTACTATGAGTTTGTGTCTACAGTCAACTTCTTTTCAAATTCTCTCTTAGCCTGTCTTATGAATGTCTTACATATAATTTGCCAGAGCTTGTGCTTTATCCTATTGGATCCTTCTTTCAATTTTTGAATGAAGATCTTTTGGCTAAAACAGCCTCTTTCACCTCACCTTCTAACCATGCTGTAGTCATTTTGCCTTCCTTTCACCTTTCTTAATGTGTGACATACATCTGGACTGTGCTTCTAGGATGGCATTTTTTAAGAATGTCCATGCCTCTTGCACAATTGTTACCTTTCCAGCTGCTCCTTTCTGTTTTTTCTAACTAACCCCCACATTTATCAAAATGCGGTAAGGCGTTTTCGTATGCGTTAAGAGCTTATCACATGCTAGGTTGAGAGATCATTGCCCAAATCTCATCTTGGAGTGAGTTTCCTCACTCCGAAGGCCATCCAGTCTTCACAAGAGACCACTGTTCTGTTCGTACATCTCACATTGACTGTCAAAGCGGCCCCTAACCCCCTACACTAACACCTAACCCTCGCCACGAGTTACTAGGTGGGCCTCTCATAGGGATACAAATACCTATCTTGGGAGAGGACATTATGGCTAGGTTCGCTCGCTCTCTCTCTCTCTCTCTCTCCCCCTTCCCAGTGGTTAAATGCAGGAAATACAACAGTCTGGCACCTATCACTAAATCTGAAAAGGTTATCGCTATTTGCGCTCACTTAGCTCTTCGCATAGGTAAGTAGCACAAAGTGCGATAAATTGTATATTAGCATAAAACACACCCCTTTTGCTATCGCATGCGATACTGCATTTTGATAAATCCAGGCCTAATTTTCTCATTTTATCAAAGTTTCCCTTTTGAAAGTTTAGTGCTAGAGGCATAGATTTACTTAATGTCGCTCTTCCTGTCATTAATTCAAATTTGATCAAATTATAATTATTGCCAAGCAGCCCCACCACCATTAACTCTCTCAATAAATCCTGTGCTCCACTAAGAATTAGATCTAAAATTGTTCCCTCTCTCATCGGTTCCAGAACCAATTGCTCCATAAAACTGTCATTTATTCCATCTAGGAACTTTATCTCTTTAGTATGTCAAGATGTTATATTTACCTAGTCAATACTGGGGTAATTGAAATTTCCCATTATTCCTGCACTACCAATTTGGTTAGCATCCCTAATTTCTCTTATCATTTCACTGTCTGTCTCACCATCTTGGCCAAGTATATGGTAGTATACTCCTAAAACTATACTTTTCCCCAACACACAAGGGATTCAATTGTGCATTTAGTCTCATGCAGGATCTTTATCCTGTTGGACTTTATGCCATCCCAGATATAAAATGCCACCTTGCCTCCCAGATGTTCCTCTCTGTCATTGTGATGTAATTTGTACCCCTGTAAGGCACTATCCCATTGGTTATCCTCCTTCTACCATATCCACTACTGTAACACACTTCTCTTGGGCCTCCCCGCCACTACGATTAGACCGTTACAACTTCTGCAGAATTCGGCAGCACGACTATTAGCTAACTCTAAAAAGATCTGCTCACATCACGCCAATTTTGAAAGACCTGCATTGGCTCCTTATTAGTTACAGACTTAAGCACAAGGCACCTTCTCTAATTCATAAATCACTGTACAATGAGAAGGTTGAGTGGCTTAACACAGCCCTACATTTTCACACACCATCCCGATCAACCAATACTGGTCTCCTTCCAATACCTTCATTGAAAGCCACTCACCTGAACACAGTAAGCGAAAAAGCTTTGTCAATTGCAGGGCCGAACATATGGAATACCTTACCCTCACAGCGAAGGGTGGAATCCGACATTAAAGCCTTTAAAAAATGAATCAAAACTTGGTTGTTTCCCAAGTTTTTCAATAGTATAATTATTTGATATTTTAAGTTAATTTTAGATTTCATGTTTATAACTATTTCTTACCATTATTTTCTAGCTGTATTTTAATGGTTTTATACAGCTGGGGGGAAGTTTTATTCCACAACCAAGATGGATTTACCCAAGGGAAGTTTTATTCCTCCTCTAGGGAGGAGGAATAGCCTAGTGGTTAGAGCAGTGGGCTACAACCCAAGGAGACTAGGGTTAATGTCCCACTGTCACTCCTTGGGCACGTCACTTTACCCTCCCATAGCCTCAGGCACAAAACCTAGATTGTAAGTCCTCTGGGGATAGAGAAATACCTATAGTACCTGAATGTAAACCGATGTGATATCTCAGATTGAATGTTGGTATATAAATAAATGTATTTATATATTTTAGAATGTTAATTTTGATTTGCAAATATTTTTAACTGTTATTTGCATAACCTTGTAAACCGACATGATATTTTTTAATGAATGCTGGTATATAAAACAATAAATAAAACTCAATAAATAAATAAATAAATAAATAAATAGAATAAATCTCCGAGATGCTAATTACATCTATGTCATCACTCACTGCTATACATTCTAATTCTCCCATCTTACTTCTTAGACTTCTGGCATTAGAATACAAACATTTCAAAGTGTGTTTTTTGTTTGTATTTTCATTCTGCTTTCTAATTGATAGGGATAAATTGGAATCTTTTAGCTCAGGTGAGTTTTTAATTACAGACACCTAGATTACTTTTCTTATTAATGGAACCTCACTGTTGGGATGCACTAATTCTAATGCGTCATTAGTATCCTTTGAAGATATCTCCCTCCCAATCATGCACTGCTGAGCGACTGTGAGCTTCCCCCTTTGCTCTAGTATAAAAGCTGCTCTATTTCCTTTTTAAAGGATCTGGTGAGAGAGGTAATTGTGGCAATAGTGATCATAACATGATCAAATTTGAATTAATGACAGGAACGGGGACAGTATGTAAATCCATGGCTCTAGCTCTAAACTTTCAAAAGGTAAACTTTAAAATGAGAGAAATAGTTAAAAAAATTGAAAGGTGCAGCAACACTGTTAAAAAAATACATCCAATAAGCACAGTCCAGATGCATTCCATGCATTAAGAAAGGTGGAAGAAGGTCAAATAAGAACATAAGAACATAAGAAAATGCCATACTGGGTCAGACCAAGGGTCCATCAAGCCCAGCATCCTGTTTCCAACAGTGGCCAATCCAGGCCATAAGAACCTGGCAAGTACCCAAAAACTAAGTCTATTCCATGTAACCATTGCTAATGGCAGTGGCTATTCCCTAAGGGGCGGATTTTCAGAGCCCTGCTCGCGTAAATCCGCCCAAAACCGGGCGGATTTACGCGAGCAGGGCCCTGCGCGCCGGGAAGCCTATTTTACATAGGCCTCCCGGCGCGCGCAGAGCCCCGGGACTCGCGTAAGTCCCGGGGTTCTCGGAGGGGGGCGTGTCGGGGCGTGTCGGGGGCGGGCCTGGTCGTCGCGGCGTTTCGGGGGCGTGTCGGCAGCGTGGCTACGGCCCGGGGGCGTGGCCGCGCCCTCCGTACCCGCCCCCAGGTCGCGGCCCGGCGCGCAGGAGGCCCGCTGGCGCGCAGGAGGCCCGCTGGCGCGCGGGGATTTACGCCTCCCTCTGGGAGGCGTAAATCCCCCGACAAAGGTAAGGGGGGGGTTTAGACAGGGCCGGGCGGGTGGGTTAGGTAGGGGAAGGGAGGGGAAGGTGAGGGGAGGGCAAAGGAAAGTTCCCTCCGAGGCCGCTCCGATTTCGGAGCGGCCTTGGAGGGAACGGGGTAGGCTGCGCGGCTCGGCGCACGCCGGCTATACAAAATTCATAGCCTTGCGCGCGCCGATCCAGGATTTTAGTGGATACGCGCGGCTCCGCGCGTATCTACTAAAATCCAGCGTACTTTTGTTTGCGCCTGGAGCGCAAACAAAAGTAGGCTATTCGCGCGCCTTTTAAAATCCGCCCCTAAGTGAACTTAATAGCAGGTAATGGACTTCTCCTCCAAGAACTTATCCAATCCTTTTTTAAACACAGCTATACTAACTGCACTAACCACATCCTCTGGCAACAAATTCCAGAGTTTAATTGTGCGTTGAGTAAAAAAGAACTTTCTCCGATTAGTTTTAAATGTGCCACATGCTAACTTCATGGAGTGCCCCCTAGTCTTTCTACTATCCGAAAGAGTAAATAACCGATTCACATCTACCCGTTCTAGACCTCTCATGATTTTAAACACCTCTATCATATCCCCCCTCAGTCGTCTCTTCTCCAAGCTGAAAAGTCCTAACCTCTTTAGTCTTTCCTCATAGGGGAGTTGTTCCATTCCCCTTATCATTTTGGTAGCCCTTGCCAGCATAGCTAAAAAGTGAGGTGAAAGAGGCTACTTTTGCCAAAAGATCTTCATTCAAAAATTGGAAGAAGGATCCATAAGAAAAAAATAGGGTAAAGCATAAGCATTGGCAAGTTAAATGAAAGACATTGATATGACAGTCTAAGAGGAAATTTAAAAAGAAGTTGGCTGTAGTGGCAAAAACACACAGTAAAAACTTTTTAATTATATCCAAAGCATAAAGCCTTTGAGGGAGTCAGTTGGACTGTTAGATGATTGAGGGGTTAAAGGGGCTCTTAGGGAATATAAGGCCATCATGGAAAGATTAAATTAATTAAAAACCAAGTTTTAATTAATAACAACCCATCCAAAAAGATCAACCTCAACACTGGAGTTCCCCAGGGATCAGCGTTATCCGCCACCCTATTTAACATATACCTTCTCCCCATCTGCCAATTACTAAAAGATAATGGAATCACCCACTTCCTCTACGCCGACGACATTCAACTTCTAATTCCCATCCAAAATTCGATCAAAGACACCTAGAAGAAAATTTCGACTCTACTTATCTCAATTAAACATCTCCTAAATTCTCTGAAGCTCATAATCAACATAAACAAAACTGAAATAATACTCATGGACAAAAAACCCAATCCAACTCCACCACCCCTGCCTTTACTTGACAAACAAATGAACTCTATACTCCCCACCACCCACACCAGGAACCTTGGAATTATCATCGATAAAGAACTTTCATTTAAGAACCACATATCAAATAAAACTAAAAAAGGATATCACAGACTTCTAACCCTAAGACACTTAAAACCGTTTCTTAACCCTTATGATTTCAGAACGGTCTTACAACTACTCATTTTCTCCACCTTCGACTACTGCAACTCCTTACTAACTGGAATACCTTATTCAAACCTCAAACCGCTCCAGATTCTGCAGAACTCAGCAGTCAGAGTTCTGACAGGAACAAAAAGAAATGAACACATAACGCCCATATTGATCTCACTTCATTGGCTCCCAATTAAAGCACGCATCGAATACAAATCAATGACCATCATTCATAAAATTCTAAACAATGATCATCAAGGACTAAATGGCTTAAACATAACCCCCCAGAATCCTCAAAGAAACCTACGTTCAAACAACTCAGGATGCTTAAACATCCCCCCCCCCCCATCAGAGATGCACATCTAACAACAACAAGAGAAAGAGCCTTTTCCATTACCTCCCTACCTAAAGATCTGAAAACCCAACCCAACCTCAAAATGTTCAAAAAAGACCTAAAAACATTGCTGTTTCGCAAATTCTACACTGACCTTCGTACTTCTGAACATCCTAACTCCCAATCGAACTTTCATCCAAAAACCTCAAAATAACTTCTCTCCAACCAGAACAATCCTTCCTCCTCCCACATAATGATACTTTCTAGACTTGAAATGATTAACCTCTGTTTAATTTGCACATTGTTATACTTTTTCCACAATTGTTAAGAGAGTTACAATTTAAATTTTGTAAACAGTTATGATAGCTTTACCGAATGATTGTATATAAAAACTCAACAAATAAATAAATAAAACAATTTCTTTGTTTCAGTGTTGATTGAAGAGGATGTTGGGGAGATACCCATTTCAGAGATGGTTTTCAAGGGTGATGATTCATGTAAACTGAACCAAATCATGGTGAACCTGGAAGATGTGGTAGGCCAGATTGACAAACTGAAGAGTAGTAAATGACCTGAACCAGATGGTATATATATCCCAGGTTTCTGAAAGAGCTAACAAATTAAATTTAAGACCTATTTGAATTAATTTGTAACAAATCATTAAATTCATCCATTGCGCCTGAAGATTGGAAGATGGCCATTATAACCCTGATATTTAAAAAAGGCTCCAGGGGTGATCTGGGAAACTTGAGATCAGTGAACCTGACTTCAGTGCCGGGAAATATTGAGGAAACTGTACTAAAGAATAATATCATAAAACATTTAGATAGACATGGTTTGATGGGACACAGCCAAGGGAAGTCTTGCCTCACAAATTTCCTACATTTTTTTGAAGGGGTAAATAAACATGTGGACAACGTTTAACAGGCAGATGTGGTATATTTGGATTTTCAGAAGGCGTTCGACAAACTCCCGCATGAGAGGCTTCTAAGAAAAATAAAAAGTCGGGATAAGAGGCGATGTCCTTTTGTGGATTGCAAGTTGGTTAAAAGACAGGAAACAGGGGAGTGCACTGGAGAGATTGACTCCTGCTGGAGGAATCGGCCAGAGGGACTGCTAAAAAACACTGATCAGCAGTGGCAGGTGTGCAGATGGATCGTCCCAAGCCCCGCCCCTAGTGAGGTCATCTGACCACAACTCTAGTGCAGTTAAAGCCCTGGAGGCTACGGCACGCAGCTGCTGGTAATCTGCCTAAGGGGCACACCCCTTATGTTCATCACGCTTGTGGATTAGCTCTATTTGAAAGTTCCATGGGCAGGAAAAGGAAAATTAAGGTATTAACCTCAGCTTCAACTTCTTCAATGATAAGAGGACCCTTTGACACACACCTTATATGAAAGGTGAGTCATAATACCCAGAATCCCACACTGGATTTTTCTTTTTCTTCAAGGTCTATTCAGAGCTATACTCATCGCCTCACACTCAGGGGTCTATCGAAGATAATTTGCTGAATGTTTTAAATCTGTCATCCCCAGTAGTGGGGACAAGAAGCAAATGGGTGACATAACAGTAGCTTGTGGAGAGCCTGGAAGTCCCCCAATAGTAGGTCTATCTACGTAAGAATGTTCTAATTTAGAGATTCCTGACGTTAAGAAAGTTACTCTTGCTGACGTATGGAGGGCAGTCACCAACATGGAGAAACTTTTAACACAATCTATGGTTCAAATTGGGACTTTTACCACTGAAGCTTAGAACACTCTTCAGGACAATGGAGTTCATTTACACAATTTAGAAAATAATTCTTCTTCTGTAACCTCTCAAATTGCCTCATTATAGTCAGTGAACACTTTGTTTATTAAAGACAGCCTGGCTGTGCAGAAACAACTTGAAAATTTAGAAAATGAGATGAGATGTAAGAATTTTTGTCTCAAATTTTCCTGTCACTAGGTCGTTATCTGCAGCATAATTAATTAGAAAATATTTAGAAGTGCTGCAAATTTCCTCAAGTAAAGAAATATTAATTTCTAAGTTATATTATATTTCTATGTCTAGAATTAGTTTTGTGGGTCAGGAAGAAGACTTAGATGTGATACAAGGAAATAGCCCTAATTTAACCTCCTTTCTCGAGGCATCAATTGATGATATTCCTACTAGGGAACCTTTTGTAGTGAACAAGATAAGAACAGTACTACAAAAATACTTTACAAATAAGGATATTCTTTTTTGTGGTAAAAAAAAACTTCAGATATTTCCTCATATTGCTAAAAGTACCCAATTGAGGAGAAAGCAATTCTTGATCTTAAAAGCTAGGGGCCAGATTTTAAAAAGGCCCGGCGATGCACGTAAAGCCCCGGGACACGTGTAAGTCTCAGGACTTGCAAAAAGGGGTGGGGGCGGGCCAGAGCCCTCCAACAGAGCAGCCATTGCCGCTCTATTGGGAGGATCGTGTGCTGGCAGGCTGCCGGTGCGTGCAACTTGCGCTTGGCCGGAGGCAGGCGCAAAAGGAAAAATAAACTTTTTTTTTGGGGGGGGGGGGGGGGGGGAGGTCAGGTTAGGGGGAAGGGAAGTTCCCTTCCAGGCCACTCCAATTTCAGAGTGGCCTGGGAGGGAACGGGGGAAGGCAGTATGGCTTGGTGCGCGCAAGGTGCACAATTGTGCACCCCCTTGCGTGCGCCGACCCCTGATTTTAAAACTTGCACGCGCAAGTTATAAAATCGGGCGTACATGTGTGTGCGCCGGGAAGCGCACACATGTAGGCCACACGCGCTCCTTTTAAAATCTACCCCTAGGGTTCTATCCTTAGGAGCATTATTTTTCCTTAAATGTCTATGTAAGTGTTGCATTACATATCCAAAGAACAAATTTATTTTTTATGACCCTTCTCATCTTGAGACTTTTCTTTTAGACAAAGAATCTATAACTTGACTTCCTTAGATGGTATATAAAAAATTGATGTCTCTCATATTAGGTTTTTTTTTCTTTCAAGAAATGATTATCTGTGTAAGTACTCCCCTAATTATTCATTATGAGGACTTTAACCAAGGTGTAATTGTTGATATTAATTATCTATATCTGTATTGTATGGAATTTTTTCTTGTTACTCTTGTTTTTGCTTATGACATTATTAATGTAAATGTTAATATTCAATAAAGTATTAATTGAAAAAAAGACAGGAAACAGAGAGCAGGATTAAATCGTCAGTGCGTCAGGTATCTGTAGTTGGACAGGTATTTTTAATATATTTATAAATAATCTGGAAAGGGGTACAACGAGTGAGGTGATCAAATTTGTGGAAGACACAAAATTATGCAGAGTAGTTAAATCTCAAGCGGATTGTGATGATTTGCAGCAGGACTTTGAAGACTGGAAGATTGGGCATTGAAATGGCAGATGAAATTTAACTTGGACTAGTGCAAGGTGATGCATATAGGGAAAAATAATCCTTGCTATAATTCCACAATGTTGGCTTCTATCTTAGGAGTTACCACCCAGAAAAGGGATCTAGGCATCATATAGTGGATAATACTTTGAAATTGTCGGCCCAGTGTGCTCTGGCGATCAAAAAAGCAAACAGAATGTTAGGAATTATTAGGAAGGGAATGGTGAATAAAACAATGGATGTCATAAAGCCTCTGTATCGCCACACAATGAGACCACACCTTGAATACTGCGTACAATTCTGGTCGCCGCATCTCTAAAAGCATATACCGTATTTTTCGCTCCATGAGGCGCACTTTTTTTTCTCCACAAATGGGGGGAAAATGTCTATGCATCTTATGGAGCGAATATAAAAACAACAAAAAATTAACTACAACCCCCGCCCCCCCCCCCCTCCTGACCCCCCCAAGACCTGCCAAAGGTCCCTAGTGGTCCAGCGGCGGTGATCTCCTGCATTTGGGCCATCGGCTGCCAGTAATCAAAATGGCGCCAATGGCCCTTTGCCCTTACTATGTCACAGGGGCCGACCAATGGCACCGGTAGCCTCTGTGACATAGTAAGGGCAAAGGGCCGTCGTCGCCATTTTGATTACAGGCAGCCGACGGTCCAAGTGCAGGAGATCGCTCCCGGACCCCTGCTGGATCACCAGGGACTTTTGGCAGGTCTTGGTGGGGGGGGGGGGGGGTCAAGAGGGTGGGGGGTTGTAGTTAATTAAATTTAAAGGGTTGGGATGGGATTTTTTTTTTTTGGAGGGGGGGGGTTCTCCCACAGAAAGAGAACAATAAAAGTTTTCAGATCTGGGGAGTGGTCTGAAATGGCCCTCCCCAGACCCAAAAACGAAATGGGGACAAAAGAAAATCCCATCCCAACCCGCGTTTGTATCTGCGGATACAAACGCAGATGTAAAAATCACCACCCATCAAATCTTTAACACCAGCCGGTGTCAATCTCGCAATTCTGTATTATTATGCAATCATCTCGATCACGAACTCATTCAGTTAGTGTTAGAATTCTCAAAATAAAGGCTTCACTATCAAAGGATCACAATATCGACATATTCAATTATTTCTAATTTCGGATGTAGATTCACCATCCGGAAATGACGATTCCCAATGTTTGAAAGAAGCGTGATCACGTATGTTAGAGAGAGTTTTTAATGTTAGATAGGTAATTATTGTATATCAATAAAAGATTTAAATTTATGGTATTTCTTCTTCTTGTGTATACTAAGGTACCTTTGGATTAGGTCAGAAATGTTTCAGGAGCTGCCTTCTACCAGAGACATAGGGACCCTCCTTATTTATTTATTGCATTTTAGAATAATTCATCTTGAAAAGAAAACAATTGACATATGATAATAAGCAAAGATAGATATCCTATACAAAGGGTATCTAGAAATAAATACCAGATTAATTGTAATGTCATACAAATCCAAGTCCTCGAGCTTAGGGATCCAAGCACTATTCCAGAGGAAATATTTATACAAGAAAGAAAAATCTAGCATACAGAGGGGTAGCAAATCTATATAAAGGACTATATTTACCACCCATGTGAGGTTAATTAGCATTTGAAGCTGTAATTCCCTCAATGTTTAACCCTTTATCAATAAGAAAATTAGTCAACTGAGAAGGATGAAAAAAGTATAAAAGACATCATTATATTTTATGAGACATCTACATGGGAATTTCAAAATAAGAAAATGCACCCAATTGTAAAACTTGAGGATTCACTAAGAGAAATTGCTTCTTCTTTTTCTGTTTGTGTGGCTAAATCTGGGAACACTCACACGTTAAGGTTAATGAAAGGCTCTGAATGGTGTCTGAAAAACATCTTAAGAGTCCAATCCCTATCTGACTCTAATAGGAAAAAGACAAATAAAGTTGCTGGCTGGACTAATTCACTATCTGAGGTCTCAAGGATTGCTGAGATATTTAAATTGAAAGTGGCAATAGGAGATAAAGGCTGCCTAATTTGTCCCTCTTCAGAATTTTTCTTAAAAATGGTAAATAATGTACTAGGGGTGTGGATTCGTTCCCTACGAATTGGTAATCCGCAACGTATAGGGCCATATTCATTGTATTCATGGGGAAACGAAACGTATCGCGATTCCCCACGAATACAATGAATATTCGCTGAATTATTCAGCCGTCTAAAGGAGACAATTTAAACAACCCCCCACCCTCCTGACCCCCCAAGACTTACCAAAACTCCCTGGTGGTCCAGCAGGGGGTCTGGGAGCCATCTCCTGCACCCAGGCCATCGGCTGCCAGTATTCAAAATGGCGCCGATAGCCTTTGCCCTCACTATGTCGGCCCCTGTGAAGAAAGCAGGACAATGCAGAATAAACTTTCCTCTCCTACCATTCTGGACCTAAAAAGTCTCTCTTCAATTTAGGTACAGGACTGCCTTTTTTATTGCTGCCCCTTCCAAAGATGCCAAACCTATCAACATCCCCTCCTCCTCTTTTTCTGACGACATTTGTTGAAATGTACATCCTACTGAAGGTTTGATTACAAATTAATTTATTCTGTGACTATATCAATACTTGTAGTACCACTTATTGCATGGAGGACACAAAAACGAACACATACACAATATTTGCGTGCTGTGCTATGTATATTAGTGCTGATTAATTCCACAAACAAAAAATGTTAAGCAAACAGACAGAAAAGACTGTTTGGTAAGACTCTTCTTTTCAATCTCTGAGTATGCAATTCTCATCTCACTGGTGTCCAGTCAGAGACAAAAAAATTCATAGCAGTACTGCAACTGTAATCTTATTCTTCACATTTTCTCCCACCTTGACCCTCCTCCAGTAAAATGAAAAATCAGAATCAGCAGCAATGTACTGCCTCTCCTTTTGCACAGTGAGTGTGTAAGACCATTGTAGCATAAAGAAGAGCAGAAGCAACCCTTTACCAATGCCAAATGAAAAAGCTTTTTAAAGCTCTGTAAGATGTTCTAGTAGTACGTTCTTCTCTGCCAAGAGCTAGAGAGGAAATACAGAGCTTCTTGCACATGCTTACATATTAGTGGGAAGACATCAGCCCCACTTGATCCAGATAACAGCTATAGGCTAGTTAAAAAGATGCTGCACCAATATTTGTCCTGTGGTTAGTCTTCTTACCAACTTGTTCTGCCTTAGCTCTGACAAAGCTTTGACAAAGTAGTGATATCACACAAGCAGGCTCTGTTCTAAATACATACACAGGTGAAGGTAACTTAGGAACCTGTCTCGAATTGGCCATAGTAATAAATGGGAAACTTAAACAAATGAGTCAAAGATTATTTGTTTTATTCATGAGCCCTTCCATTCTTTTCAGGGGACCACAAATGAAACAAATTTGGGCTCATTTGTCATGTTTTGACTATTTGTTTCAAATGAACGCACATCTCCAGTATACAGACTTTTGCATTCCTGCACCCAGACACATCATTCATTTATACACATCACTAAGCCTAGGAAAATCTACTAAGGATACCAAATGAAAAAAAAGAAGAATTGTATTGCTGAATAGAAACAATTCATTTTAACATTTGACATCCTTTTTGGAGGATGGGGTGGAAAAAGGAAGAAGGAATATACTGGGCTTCCTACACTTCTGGGTGGAGTGGATTTAAGGGTTCAACATCAGTTATTTGGGCACCATTAACCCGTCCATTTCTGATTTGCAGTGACCAGGAGTCAGGGTACACTATTTTTGACTGCTAGGTAAAAATCACCTCTCTCAATGATCAGTCTGAGAAACATAATAAGTAGAAGTCACTCAATAGTGGATTGAGTCCAACAAGTGCAAAGTTGTCTAGTGAAAGTTGTCTAGTGAAAAGATTTACTTTCCTTGTTGTAGCACACAATATACCCATTACAATGTATATGGACCCTACCCTTTTTGCACAGAAAGAAGGAGACAAGACATATCAGACTTACTAAAGTTGACAGGTGGACCTACTGAGATAGTCTTTTTCATTCCAGTATTGATCCAAAAAGACCAGATGGAAGAATGTAGATGATTGTTGATTAGTGTCATGACTGAGATAATGGCTGCCATACTATCTGTTAATCTGGTAATGCACATGGCCATTTTATCTATTTATTTATTTAGTTATTGGCATTTGATAGTCCATCTTTTTCTTTGAGTGGCCTCAGGACAATTTACAAATATGTTTTAACTCAACAGTTACAGTGAATTGGTTGAAGTTCATTTCTATTCATAGCTGAACCAAATTTACATTGAATAGCATTGAGAATCCATGGTATATAACATAGTCATTACTTGATGGTTGAGACTGATAGGTCAGAAAGATGAGAGTCTCTGCCAGGGGACTAAGAAAAGGTGTGGTCAAGAGCCATGCCTTAGCTTTTTTTCCTGGAAAGTAAGATAGCATGGCTCAAGACGTACAGGTAGCGGTACTTGCTTGAATATTTGAACTATGTACAGCACCACCACTAGAGAGGTATATCACATATAAAGGGTCCATGTCTTTTTGTGCTGCCTAGACATAGCTAAGAGACATCCTATATGTATTGGTAAGTATATATATATATATATATATATATATATAAGGATATATATTAGGATTTAGAGAAGGGTCAAGAACTATAAGTAATCCAAATTAACTGCTAATGTGTTGTAGCCCGTAACATCCCAATACAAAACAATACTATAAAACGCTAATAGAACCCCTAAAATTATTCCAAATAGATTTTTTAATTTATTTATTTTTAGAAGGTAAGGACCTCATATAATATTGTTGAAAATACACAAATATGTACTCACATTGGACCAATGGTTATAAATACTGAATGGCAAAAATGATATGCCAATACAAAATGTACTGTGGAATTTACCACGAGAGAATGGAAGAACTATGTGGCATCAGTCATTCTTTGGCCTCTAGATGTATTCAATTGATTGTACAAGGTGTAGTTAGCTTGATTAGTACTAACATGCATCCTTGTTCAGAGCAGTCACAGTATACAAATAGTGTTTTTTTTTATGCCATAGAACACACAAACACAGATTTGTAAATGCAAAATCTTAGTTTACTAAATATTGTAAAATATGGTAAAAAATCAGCAAAGGCAAATAGTATCACTGTGATTAATAAAAGCAAAAAAATGTTATAATTATAGATAAAGATTTACATAAAGATAGATTCGTAAAGAGATACCTCCCTCACAGTCCCTCTTTTGTAAGTCAGCATTACCTGTGAAAAAATCAAGGGATCCAGGCCTGGAAAAAAGACCATGAGATGTCTAAATGGTGCTCTCCCTCTGGCAAATCTAAAGGACACTGTAATTGCCATATTCTCTCATTTTTTGGCTCTAATTCAGGTTTTGCAAAGCCAGTTGGTCTAATTGAAACTTGCAATTTCAACAAGATTTATGCCCGAAGTAGGAGACATTCAAACACTGAATCATATGAGACAGAAAAAGGGATGTTTCTTGTTCTTATCTCAGCTTGGTACTATTAGGAAAACCAAGGAAAAGAAAGCGATGTCATGCTATACTATCATGCCTAATGATTCTATACTAAGCCGTACAATATACATTGATCCACATCTATTTATTTATTGTGATTTGTTTGCTCCACTACTATCCCAACTGGGATTACAAAGTTCTTCTGGAGTTTTGCAAGGTATCTTAACCCAGAAGGCACAATGTCAGTCAATATGTATAATGGCAGTGTTGTAAAAGGTGGCAGGGTACTTCCTTGAGTAGAATGTATGAAGCTCTGGGATATATACCAATCCACCATTGAAAAGGTATTAACCCAAATGAATCTTTCTCTAAACACTAATAAAACTGAAATTCTATACATCTCACCCAAATTAAGCAAGACTAAAGAGCTTGAAATTCAAGAAGCAGCAAAAAATTACCCCATCTCCCTAGAAGTACGAGATCTAGGGATCCTCATAGATTGCGAAGTCTCAATGAAATCTTGCGTTAAAAAAATCATAAGTGATGGTTATTTTAAATTAAATATCCTCAAAAGATTAAAACCACTCCTATTCCCAAAAGATTTTAGAACCGTTTTACAGGCACTTGTCCTGTCAAAATTAGACTACTGCAACTCACAATTTTTAGGCCTACCCGCAAATATTACAAGACCATTGCAAATTCTACAAAATTCAGCAGCTAGACTATTGACAGGAACTAGAAGATCCAAACATATCAGCCCAATACTGAAAGAACTTCACTGGCTACCGGTCAAATACAGGGCCCAGCATAAAATCTTGTCCCTAATTTATAAAACCCTCTACAATGAAAAAATTGAATGGCTAACCATCACTTCATTTCCACATCCCTTCTAGAACTACCAGATCAACCGGAACAGGGATGTTGCCAATTTCTTCCCCTAAAATTGCGCATCTAAATAATGTAAGAGAAAGAACTATCTCTGTTGCTGGACCCCAACTATGGGACTCTATTCCATAGGAATTACGATTAGAAGCAGATATCAAACTATTTAAAAAGGGCATTAAAACTTGACTTTTTAAACAAGCCTTCCAAGAGCTGTTAACACAATGAGTTCAAACCGCTGATGTTATACCAATGTAATGTATATATTTTTTATTTTATTATATCTACTCCTACTATACTGTCTCTCTAATTGATTCAATTTTAAGATTATTTAGCCTACTATTTTAATTTACTATTTTATTTATGTACATTATGAAACTATGTATACTTCCTTTCTTCCTTTGGAAATGCAAATATTTTTAAATGAATATATGCTAACAACTGTAAACCGATTTGATATGCTCACATGAAAATTCGGTATATAAAAATTATTAAATAAATAAATAAACCCCTTTAATAGGTAGTGTCCCTAACTTTGCTGTCCTCTGTACAAGGAGGCAGTGAGATAGTGAGGCCATGATAGCAATAAAAGGAATGACGATTACATGGTGTGTGTGCAAGGGAAAGATGTATAGTTATTATTCAATGAATGCTGTCATCGATGTGAGTAAAGGATACATAATAAAGTGTTGTGGGAACGCTCGAGGCGGTCCCCTTTCTGGAGATTTTGTGTACCCTTGGCCACGACGCAACTGCAGAGGAGCTCCAGGAAGCACCAAGGCAGGCGAGGAGTGTCCAAGCACAGGCTAGAGATGAAGAACCCTGGCCTCTTCCGAACCTGATCGCATCAAAGAGACCTAACAATGCAATGTTGGTCTCTGGGGTAGCCCTCTAGCCACTCGATAGCACTTTCGGACTTGCCGTACAGAACAGCAAATGTGACAGGCCAGACAGAGGCTAAAGGGTGAAAACATCAAATGAAGACGAAGACTCAGGATACGTGAGGGTTTCACACGAAGAGTCAAAATACTTGAAGGTTGAGACGAAGACTTGAAGGTTGAGACAAGACTTAGGATACTTAAAGAATTGACATGAAGACTTGAAGAACTGAGATGGACTCAGGTTGCTAGAAGAGAAGAACTCCGAAACAGTCACAAGTTGCTTGAAGAATACCGACACACCTTGCGCCCTACTCAGCCAATCAGGGCTAGTCGCGGACCACGCCGGGAGGCATGCCCTACACAGCCAGTCAGGGCTGGTCACGGACCACGCTAGTGGTTCCCCGCACAAGTTGATTGAAGAATCGAAATGAAGACTCTGGCGAGGCCTGCACCGAGGCACCCCTTCCACAGCCAGTCAAGGCAAGGGACGGACCACGCCAACAGAACAGGGTTTAAGTAGAGTTCATTCATATGGACAAGGCAAATGCATGAAGCTCTGAAGATTTGGACAGGATTCAGGAAAAGGAAGAGGACTTCAGGATCCCAGGGACTAGGAGTAAAAGGCTCGGTGCGAAGCTCGAGCAAACTCGGAGTGTGGAACCTGAAGCTCAGTGGATTAAAAGCTGGAATCCTCAAGAGGGTTATGCTGCTGAGGCAAAGGACATCTGAATACTTGAAGATAAGGAGATGAAGATATCTGAAGAAAAGGAAATCTGAAGAACGAAATATCAGCAGATCTGAGAAGAAGGACGATGGAAACATCAGGACGGCTGGAACTGACGAGCCGAAGATGCAGGATCAGACAAGAGACCAAAATGAAGATGAAGACATGGTATTCCAACATGGAACAGAGTGCCAACGAGAAGCAAGAAGTCCCAAGGAGGACTGGCTCCATGCAAAGGCAATGAAGCAATGAAGACAGGACCCTTTTGTAGGGCTGGAGGTGACTCCCACGATGACATCACTGAAGTACCATGCCCTCTCTGGCCTTTTAAGACTGGACAGGAGGCACGGCCCCGCACCTAAGGAAGAAAGTGGGCAGGACCATGGAGAGCGGCCTCCCTGCTGCTGAAGATGGAGCTGGAGCAGGAACCAGGCCGCAGAGCAGGCCCCGACATGGGAGGCAACTTCCCTGCCACATGGAGGAGGACCGAGGGCAGCCCCAGCAGCAAGGAAACACCGGCGTCTGCGGCCTCCGAGCCATGAAGAAGAAGAGGATGTCAGCGGCTCCTGCCACGAAGAGGAACGCCCCAAGACTGCCTCTGGGCTGCATGGAAACAGCATCTGCAGCCCCTAGGCTGCACTGAAGAGGAAGCGGCAGAGACTCCATGCTGCATGTTGAAGCGGCGGCGGCAGCAGGCCAGCCACGGACCACGGCGGCTCCCAGCCGCGAAGCAGGGAGAAGCAGGAACATCGGTGGCCTCCTGGCCGCAAGGCACAAGCAGCAAGTGGCTCCGGCCATGCAGAGGAAACGCAGGCGGCCTCCGAGCCACTAAAGAGAGAGATGAGAGGCTGCCCATAGCTCCGGCTGCGGGCAGAATTGCAACATAAAGAATGTGTAGATGAATAAAAGTGGGAGCTTTTCCCATTTGGACACATGCTGGTCTTGCATACAAGCAGTTCCACATATCATGTAGCTTATTAAGGAATTATAGGTTTGTTTTCCTACTACAATAACCAATTTGTAACATGTATGTGAATGATGAGGTTTTCCGCATTGATTTGCATGGAGTTGGAGTGAATAAGTTTTTCAGAGAGAATACAAATGAAATAATATGGAGACAGAAGTATGAGCAGGCACTTTGGCTTCTTGTTCTTAGATCATTCTGATATGATGTAGAAAATTAGACCAGTGTGGTTTCCCTGCCTTTTTTTTTTTTTTTTAATAGGGAAAGCAAATTTACATGTCTGAAAAGGAATAATGAGATTCATGCATTGGGAAATGAGGCAGTAAATGCATTTCACAACTCAGAACCAGCTAGGTCCAAAATATCTCATTAAATACTCATTTGCAGGATTCAGCCCCATGCACAACTTCTGCTCTAGTTTTGAATAGCAAATATTTTTATTTGCAGGCTGGCCAAATAGTAATTCACCTCATTCTCCTTCTTGGCTTCAAATTAGATGAATCCACCCTTATATTTTCAACAGGAAAAACTAAATTGTATTTTATGAAGCCGATACTTAATTGGATGCTGCTGTTCAGATACACGCCTCAAACCTTTGCAGAAAAGTGCCAAACTCTCCTGACATACAGCAGAAATATGATATTGGAGAAATCCCCTAGCCTCACTGAGAATTATAAAGCTGCATTTTGCAAATTTTTCCAACAAATCCAGAAATTATTAGAGATATGCTGTCATTTTAAACAATATTGCTTCATATCTTTTATTTAAATAAACAATATAAAAATCCCACAAAATTTCATTTTTATATTTTTTTGCAATAGTGTGCACTATTGATTGTAGTGGCACTATTGCAAATAGCACTATTTCACACTACACACACTATTACAAATAATGCATACTAAATGGAAATAGTGCACACTAAAATCAATAGGGCACTCTGATATGTTCATGTAGCTTAAAATCAAACCAATGGGGGATGCAGTTTGTTTGTTTCTCCACCCCCATTGGCTCTCTCTCTCTCCCTTGCAACTTTTTGTGTTGCTAGGTTTTCAAGGTGGAAAGTGGCAGAAGATGCCACCTGGTAACTAATCAAGTAAACAGGTGCATATTTTGAATTTCCCAATCCATGGTTTTTTTTGGGGGGGAAGGGGCCTTGTATTTGGGGGTTATGTATTGTATGAGTCTGCCAATCCTGCTTTGTTGTTGTTTTGTTTTTTCCAAAGGACATTGTACGTGGCAAAGGTATAGTTTGAATTTGCCAATCATGTGTTTTTATTCTCTCTGATTTGAGACCAAATTGGGGGCTTTAGCTGTCCACAGCTTTGCTTTGGGGAAATTGAGGAGATGATAGCATTAGCACATTGTTCTTTTATGATTTCAAATTGATCATTGTATTACTTGGTGATTGATGTGATTATATGTCAGTCTTGCATGGCACTAAGCCGGGTAGAGCGGTGGGCATTTAGGCATAGGCACTAGGCAGTCAGAGTGGGACACTGCAGGCAGGCAGGTAGTCACTCACTAGTGCTCTTCTTAAGTGTCACTGTCTGCCGAGCCTTCATTTAGAAGAAATTACTTTATTTGTGTCTGTGGTCATTGATTCTTGCAGAAGCACACATAGCTAGCTAAGGTGTTAGTGTGTGTATGTGGGGAGGGGGGGGGGGGGGGTTTGCTCTGCCCTTTGGCCAGTGGCCCACTTGTCAGGGCTAGTGGTGTGGTCATTTTTTTTATTCATTTCAAGCTACTCATCGCTGTCAGTTCATTGACAGAAAGACCAGTGCTCTTAGTCTGTACACAGATTGCCATTCTGCAGACTACGTTTTTTCACACTGTTACTGTCTGCCCTACCTTCCCTTTAGCGTTACACTCTGTTGTGTCGCTATTGCTAAAGTGCCACTATGTGTGGGTGCATGTGTGTATGTGGATGCTCCCCCCCCCCCCCGTGGCCACTGACCTCAGTATTAATCTCAGTGCTGGTGGTGGGGGCCATTATTATTTCACTCACTTCAGACTGCTCATCATTTCGTGGGCAGAAATGCTTTGATGTACAATAAAAGGGAAAGGCAGGAAATCAAATCTTAATAAACAAGTATGGGCTTGCCTGCTGGATACAAAGGTAGGGAACCTCACGAGACACATAGATAGTCTCCCAGGAAGTGGTACAGGTCAAGGAACAGAGGGCTGCCAGTGACATGTCCTTTCCCATACACACACGCACCCCCCTCATCCCCGTCCCACCCACCCACTGCACACACCTAAAGACACATCTTCACACCCACCCACTGCGTAAATATCCACACAACCTCTGTCTTTCACACACACACAACCTATGAATTCCTACAAGCTCCCACATGCACACATTTCCCCCCCCCCCCCCCAACATGCAACACACTTTCTCCCAGCACACCCACCAATATCTACACCCCCTCACAGCGACAAGAAAAATACATGCAACTTCTCAATTCACCATTTTCCCACAAGCGCACACACACACACACACTCTTAACCCAATGACATCCCCACTCCTTTGAAACCACACCCCCTATACACACACACACACAGGCATACCCTCAAGTAACCTCACATTCCACAATTACCCTTACACACATATCCCTGCTTTATGGTACCTCCTCCCCTCCCAGACACACACACACATCCAGGTGGCACGAAAAGTTCCGGCAGCCATCTTGTCTGTGGCTCATGCATGCCCCTTCCACTATCAGTCTTCAACCAACTGAGATATCCTGTAAAAAGTTAAAAAAATGAAGACAGTTTCTGAAACTCTTGGTGTTCTCTCTCCCTTTTTTATTTTGAAGGCTATGGCAACACTGCACAATCTTAGCAAGTACACGTCACCTGCTAGTTCAGAAGGTATCAGGATCACATGCCAAAGATCTGGTATGTACTGGGGATGGGGCAATACAACTTCAAATGCAGCTCAGGTCAAAGTTCAACTTTAAAATCAGGGCAACATCAGTAGGTGAACTGGAAATTATATACCGAGGGGTATAATAATACTTACAAATGCTATCACCAGTTCTGTCCAAGGCCAACATGAAGTATATCACTGCACATGCACAGTTAGTGTGCACTATTTGAATTATTCGTATGCATTAAAAAGCAAAGACAAATTAAATGAGAAAAAAAAAAGGATCACAACACAAATGAAACACATTTAAAAAAAAAAAATAAAACAAACCTATCCCCATGCACATCCCTAGATACCAGGCTTTTAACCAGCTATTTATTAAACATGGATATTTTGTTTTGAGGGAATGAGAGCATGTTGTTTTGTAATTTTTGTTTCTGGAGGCTGACAATTGTGCTCTGTAAATTAAAAAAAAAAAAAAAAAAAAAAGACCAGCTTAGCATGGCACAAATCTATATCCCCACCCCAGAATCTGTTGTCACAAAATGGTAAAAAAAAAAAGAAAGCCTTGCCTTGTGCACGGGAACAATTCTCTCCCTCAGCTGAGCTGCGATGATGTCAGCTTGCTGATTACAAACTGCTTATTTATGCTTCAACAGCTGCCAAGAGCTGCAAATAAGTGGCTAAAAGAGTGTCTAGACCAGGCTTTCAAGCCTCTATTGTCTGCTGGTTGTTACCTGGTTGACAGCGATGGGTACAGCTGCCTGGTGTGAAAGGGAGCAGGGACGGGAAGGCGTTGATTGACGGAAGGGCCCGCGGGGTCAGGCACGGCCAGCCCCTCCCCCCCCCACCCCCATTGCTCCCGCGCCTTTAGATTTCCCTGCACTAAAGCAAAAATGATGATGGCCCGGCTTAGAGGGCGAAGGCACAAGGAGATGTTTGAGGCTTATGGGAAAAAAGAAAAATCATTTTGCTGAATCTATGACCGTGGATGGCTAGCTCGGAAAATTTAAACCGGCAAAATCCTGTTGTAGATTTCTCTACGTGTAAAAAAAAGCTTTATGTGTCAACTATAAGACAACCCAAAGTGTCTTTTTTTTTTTTTTTACACTGATTTAAAAAAAATCAATTTTTTTTTTTTTTTTAAATACAACCTTCTTACACACTTTATCTTTTTCTTTTTTTTTTTTTTTTTCCTAAAGGTACATTATAACATGCCTTTCTTGGAAATGCTGGGGTTATTTTCCCATCGCACAGTTGCAATACAGAAATACCTTTTCAATGTTTCTAGGTGGAGTTAATCTGCTGAGCAGGATATAAACTGCTAATCTGAAATCTGTTGAACATGAAGCCTAATGTGCATTTCCTTTGCTTCTTGGCCTTTTCTTTTGCCTCTCCCAAGGAAAGTTCTTGGCACAGGGTTTCAGGATGAATTATACATTTCTTCTGGCGCATTCGCAGTTAAAAACTTTTGCCAAAGATCAACCGAGCTATCAAAATTCATGCACATCCCAGAGTTTAAAATAAACAAAGTGAGCGGATTAAGGGAATTTCTTTTCTGTGCTTCTTGTGTAGTAATCTGTACACAATGGAAAACAAACCAATGAGCAAAAATGTATGAAGTAACAGTGCCGCTGTCCAAGGTTAATATTTTTGTCTGAAGAATAATTCTCAGGTTGCTCCTGGAATTAAAAAAAAAAATCCCAGTTGAATTTGCATCATTTGCTTTTCATATTTTACAAAAAAAAATGTGTGCACAGCAAAACATACTCAGAAAATGTCTGTTTCGGAAAGGATGTAAAAAATGTGAATGGTTTTGTACACCTATGAATAGTCATGTTGTACTTTTCAATGTGTACTACGCTTTGGTTTATGAAAATTTCAAAAACAGCTGAGGCCGGGACAAAATAAAGCTTTGTTTTGCATTATAGTCTCAAAAATCACTGCGCTCGATTCTGCATTTGGGAGGCATATGAGGATATGGCGCCATTTATATGCTCAAAAATTAATTAAATCTGCATTTTCTACATACTTTATTCCTGTTGCACATAAATATTTGGTCCACATAATAGGCATAGCCTTGACAAAGTCCCTAACCTTTAGATTTATGCCTAACTCCCCTGGTAAGGCTGCCCCTCCAGTAACCATATTTACACTTGCCTAAGTAATAAATTCTCATTACACTTTCCTTCACCTCTTTCTAATCACACTTGCTTTTCATCCCACCAACTGATTTTTATTTATTTATTTATTTATTTATTTGATGAGTTTTATATACCGTTATTCGGTAGAGCCATCATAACGGTTTACAAAGTGAACATTTTTCTTAACAGTATTGAAACATAATAGCAGAATAAGGATATATAGAGATTAACAAGTCAGGTCAAATAATTATTCTTAGGTTGGATGAGGAGGGAGGCAAGTTTGGCTGGAGATTAGAGTTGAGAATTCATTTGATGGTTGGTATGGTCAGTTGACAGTGGGTCGGTGAGGAATTTGCGGAAGAAAAAAGTTTTTAGGTCTTTTTTGAATGTTTTTATATTGTGCTGTTTTTTACTATTTTATTATTATTTTTTTATTATTATATTATTATTTTATTATGTTTTTTACTATTGTATCCACTCCTTTCTTGCATTCCCTCCAATCTTCCCTTTTAATATCTATACATCTTGAACTATTCCATCTTCTCCAACCAATAAATTTTCCCTACCAGCCAGATTATCATGAACAGCATCATTCTATCTCCTATTGTTTTCTTTTTCCCTTGCTAACTGTAAGGATAGTGGACCTTTGTGCTGTGGTGTGGTTGATGCAGCCTAGTAGGCAAACGTACTAGGCCCATGCCAACAGCTGGCAAACATGCCTTGGACTGGGACTACACTGGAACTTCACCTATACCAGACTCATTCCCCATGGATTGAGATTTGGGTTCTAGGGGCATGCAAGATTTGGGAACAAAATTCGATTGTGAGCCCTCTGAGGATAAGGAAATATCTATAGTACCTGAACGTAATCTGCTTTGAAGTGCCAAAAAGTGGAATACAAATCTAAAATAAATAAATGACAAGGGTCCCACAGGACATATAGAGGGAGAGTTTGGGGGGTGAGGCCAAGGTCTGGACAGGCTGCAGTGAGATGGTTACCAGGAACTAGCTGGAGATCAAGGAAGGTGGAAAGCTGGATACAGGCAAAGTTCATAGCTAAGGTCAAAGGCAGGCTGCAGGCAAGAGGAAAATCAGGGTCCATGGCAGTGGCAGGTGGCAAGCAAGAGGGCAGTCCATGTTCAAGGCAGAGGTCAGAACCTAAAGGATTGGAGAAGGACTGGAATGAAGGAAAGCCAAAGACAGAGCAGAATGGGCTGGGCAAGACAGACTGAGCAGGGCAGGGCAGCCTGGACAAGACAAGCAAGGCAGGGCAGACCTGGCAAGGGAGGAATCAATGCAGGATCAAGAACTAAAGCAGGATCAGGAACCAGAGCAAAGGCAGGAAACCAAAGCAGGAGCAACGTGGACTGCAACTGAGCAGGGAGACCTGATGCTGAGGCAATCCTATGGAATGTGGCTGGGCCTTTTATACCCAGCCGTGTGACATCATCGCTGTGCACGGGGAGCCAGGTTTCCTGCAGTAGGGTCTTCATAAGGCACCGCTTGTGTGCCTAGGGGAGCCTAGAGCACAGCATTGCTGTTGGCGTCATGGCATTGTTCCTGCCTCTTTGAAGGCTGTCAGTGTGCTTGGATGAGTGCTGCCAGTCACGGGATGACCCTGCAACTGACAAACATTGTACTAACAGTTATCCTGTCTCCTCCACTGATTCACTTTTTTCCTCCTCCTTAACTATATCTTTGGTTTTCCCTTTTACAAATACATTTTCCTTTTCTCTTATCTTATCCCCTTAAATTGACCCTCAAAGTACCACTTGTCACACTTCCATATACACTCTTCTTTTCAAAGTCCATATATTTGCAACATTCACTCAACTCTAAATTCCCATACCTCTTCAGTGTCCTTTCTTCCTCTCTCTCTCTCTCTCTTTATTTCTCTCTTCCTCACCACAAACATCCCCATATCTGTGCCTCTGCCACATTTCATTGCTCCTTTCATAATTGCCCCCCTTACCTTTAACTCTGTCACTCCTCCTAATCCTTCCACTGGCCCTGAATAGAGGCAGCAATAAAAAATGAAGTTAAGCTTCTAAATTAAGAAGGGACTATTTTAGGTGCAGTATGGTTGAAGGCAACACAATGCAGAAAAAAATATGAGTAGCAGGTGCCACTGCTGCCTGTCTTGGTTTGGAGCAGAGGGAAACGATGGGAGAGTTGTCCAAGATTGCCATTAGCAAGTCAGGCATAGCAGAGGTGCAATACCCAAAACCAGGAACATGTTCCTCTTTGGTTCCTGCTTCTGAGGCAGTAAAGACAGTATTTAAACCTACTGATTAAGAAGAATCTTGTCTGAGATTCTCTGAATCAGAAGATAATGAAGACCTAGATGCAAAAGAGAATTTTAGAAGTTTAGTCAGTAATGTCTTACCCTCCAGTGAGAGAGAGATGGTACTGATGATGCTGAGATCAAGCCCTAGGAAGAGTAGGCAGTACAGATAGAAAGCATAAATGATACATCTGGCATGTTTCCTCATGCTCCACTCTCTACCTCAACTCCAGTGCCAACATCAGCCTCCAAGGAAGTAGAGAATATAAGATCATAGAATTGCAATACTTGGTCAAGCCAAAGATCCATCAAGCCCAGTATCCGGTATCCAATAGTGGCCAATCCAGGTCAAAGCATCTGACAATATGCTTTTTTGAATACCACAGCACACTGGGCCAATGATTTCAATGTATTATCCACTATGATGCCTAGATCTATCTCCTAGGTGGTAAATCCTAAGATAGAACCTAACATTGTGTAATTATAGCAAGGGTAAGTTTTCCCTATATGCATCACGTTGTACTTGTGCTCGTTAGATTTCATCTGCCATTTGGAAGCCCAATCTTCTAGTCTCGCAAGATCCTCCTACAATTCATCACAATCCATTTGAGATTTAACTACTCTGCATAATTTTGTATCATCTGTAAATTTGATGACCTCACTCATTGTACCCCTTTCCATATCATTTATAAATTTATTAAAATGCACAGGTCCAAGTACAGATCCCTGAGGCACTCCACTTTTTACCTTTTTCCAATGTGAAAACTGACCATTTAAACCTACTCTCTGTTTTCTGTCTTTTAACCAACTTGCAATCCACAAAAGGACATCACCTCCTATCCCATGACTTTGTAGTTTTCTTAGAAGCCTCTAATGTGGGACTTTAGCAAACGCATTCTGAAAATCCAGTTACACCACATGTACCGGTTAACCTTTGTCCACATGTTTATTCACCCCCTTCAAAAAAATGTAAGATATTTGTGAGGCAAGATTTCCCTTGGGTAAATCTATGCTGGTTGTGTCCCATCAAACCATGTTTATCTAAATGTTTTGTGATTTTATTCTTTTTAACAGTTTTCACGATTTTTCCTGGCACTGAAGTCAGGCTCCTGGTCTATAGTTTCCCAGATCACCCCTGCATCCCTTTTTAAATACCGGGCTTACATTGGCCATTTTACAATCTTCAGGTACATTGGATGATTTTAATGATAAGTTACAAATTTTTACTAATAAGTCTGAAATTTCATTTTTTAGTTCTTTCAGAACCCTGGGGTGTAGACTGTTCTGCCTACCTGCCTGCCTCTTATGTACCAGCATATGAGTTTTGTGGGGTGTTTTATTTTTTTAATAAGATGTGTGGGGGGGGGGGGGGGGCAGATGTGTGACTATTAATGTTGAGCCTTTCCTAGAGAGCTCCTATATGATTCCAACTGACACAGGACATGGCCAATAGAGAAGGTTGTATAAATATTATTCTTGCTCTGGGGGCGATATCTGAGAACCCTTTCAGATAGTTTTAATAACAAGGTTGAGCTTGGGCTAGAGCTAATTAAAAGCCTCGGAATCTAGAACGGCCAGCAGAAAAAGGGGAATATATTGCTGAGCTAATACTTAATAATGAGTAAGATATTTTACTTATTAATAGTCTTGACATTCTGAAGCAGATACTATAATATTAAATAAGATCTGTCCATCATACTTATGAAGGGAAAGCGACAGAAAATAAAAGGAGTGGGGGTATCATTATTTATAGCTTAACCTCTGATCTCCTGAGCCTTCCCTTGATTTACCTTAACTTGGTAGAAGACAACTTAATGAGGATGTCTGATTGGTATTTTTGCTTCATCTATATCCTTCCAGTTTTGATAATTTCTTCAGTTTCTGAATTAGCTGAAAGTCTGGCTGTGCTGCATCTTGAATTTAGTAATTTAATAATTATTGGTGACTTTAACCTGCAAGCAGGCAATATGATTGCAAATAATGCTAATGAGCTTCTTACAGCTTTGACAGTAGGTAGCTTGGTACAACTGGTGAACTTTACCACATTTTGTCCCCGGACATACAGTTGATTTGTTGTTTTGCTCAGAGGATCACATGGTAGCCAGTGCAATTCAAAATGCAAAATCTTTCCCTATTTTATGATTAGATCAGACAGTAATATTCTTTTTCTTTAAATATGAATGTCTCAATTATATTATTAACCTAGTGGCAGAAAAATAAATAGGTTGAAGGTGAATCCAAAAAGGTTTGCAAAGGAGTGGATGGGTGGACTAATGATACTGTTCAGAATCAGGTGTATAAATGGAATTTACCATGACCTACCATTGACGGATGGTCCAGAGAAACAAAATAGGAAATGAAATGAAATTTCCTGTTTCATTTCATTTCATTCTCAAAGCAAAATGATTGAAAATCCGATGAAATTTCTTTGGTTTTCACTTTTCATTTTGAAAGTGCAAAAGTGATCCATTGGGCCTAGACCCAGGCCTGAATCCAGAGCCTCGCTTAGGGAATAGGCTTTAGCCCAAAGCAGGGGACTATGCCCATGCCCGAGGGCAATGCCAAAGCTGGGTTGAGACCTAGGCCCAAGGTAAGGACCTCCCCTTGACGTAGGCCAAGGCCTGATGCAAGACCCCCAGCATAGTGTGATGCCAGGGTCTCGGCCAAGGCCCTGGCCCAATGCCGGGGCCTCAGCTGAGACCCCAAAAAATGCCAAAATGTACCTGCTCTGTCAGGGCTCCAGCATTGTGGCCCAGGCCTGACACTGGGGCTTGTCTCAGAGGCCAAGAACCTGATGCCTGGCCTTGGTCTAATCCAGGCCCCAGAGTCAGGCCCTTTTCCGGGGCCTGTTCCAGAGTCCGGATCCTGATGGGGCTTTTCCCTAGACCCAGGCTTGATGAGGGGGGGCCCAACGTGCAGATAAGATCCAAATGCCAGGGCCAAGATCAAAAAATCATTCCAGGAGTCTTGGGTGACCCCACTGCCTTATGAGGCAGTTCTTGCCCCCTAAAAGAAAAAGAAATTAGGAAAACTGCAAATTGAAGGCCCACAACCCTCCCCAAACCCTCTCCTTAATCCAAAAATGTGCCCCACATCTTCTCAAAGCCCTCTCTCCTTTCCAAGTACCCCCTGTCCAAATACTAAAATATCCATCATGTTCAGTGTCTCCTCCCTATGTGACTTGGGTCCAGTCACTGGACTGAGCCCCTATCATGTGAAGGGGCAAGGTCAGGTTTACACCATTTTGAAAAATGTCATTGATGGGCCCGGAGCTAGGGAGCGCTCTAAGCCTCTACTGACTACCAGTGATTTCAATTAGTGGTATGGGGGATACAGGTGTATGGATGGGTGAGAAATCTCCCCCTATACCATGAGCTTGGGGCAAGGGGTGGGATGGGGTGGGGAAGGGCCTGGGGGGGATACAAGACACAAGGAATATTTTAGTATTTGCCGGAGTGAGGGGATGCTTGGAAGGGAGGACTTGGAAGGGAGGGGATGCTTGGAAGGAAGATGTGGTGACACTTTTTGAATTAAGGTGAGATGCTAGGGAATGGCCAGAACCATCTCAAAAGTGGCAGGCTTCAAAGACCCAAGAAGTGATTTTTGATCTTTCAGAGTTGTGGTGTGATTCCGGTCACCTGGTTCTTTATTATGATGGCAGCCCCGGCATCTCTTAAATACTCCTGATATTAAAAGCTTGGCATTTTCCATGTATGGAATGTTAATATAGGGAATTATGACTGATTGGGAAAGGAATCTTGGTTTCAAAATAAGAAAGGGTGGGCAACTATCTTTCTTAGGATTAAAAAAGGAAATTTGATTTGTGCATCTACCCAGGAGAATGGATTGAAAATGCTTTACACTCTTATCTGGATGACTTGAAAATCTGGAGATTTTTTTGGGTATGATAGGTATGGAGAGGGGAAGACTCTGGGGGATTTGTAGCCATTTGTTGAATGGCTGTTTGATTCTATATTTTTTTATCTTCTATATTGCATACTTATGCTATGAATGTGTTTTTCTTTCTCTTGGAGGTTTGGTGCTTTGGGACTGTATTGGTAGGCCACATACTTTCTTCTTGTTTGACTGTGATTACATTTTTTGGGTTTTATTATGATTATCATATGGTATTTACATATATATTGGAGAAAAATATATGAAGAATTGTATACAGGTGGTATTCACAAGATGTTTTTAAAGATTATCATATATGTGGGAAGAATTATATGAATTTCAAGCATCCGAACATTACTGTATACCTGCAATAAACAGGATATTTACTAATATGTTTGGATGTGCAGACTGAGTAATAAAAGGGAATGTGGTCATTTAGGAGTATTTTTAGATATAAGAACATAAGACATGCTATACTGGGTCAGACCAAGGGTCCATCAAGCCCAGCATCCTGTTTCCAACAATGGCCAATCCAAGTCACAAGTAACTGGCAAGTACCAAAACATTAGACAGATCACATGTTACTGTTGCGCGTCCCGGCTGCGTTGGCACCGCGGCAGGCCCTGCTCATCTCACGCTCCCGTCAAACAGCTCCGGGCATCACTCCCTTGCGACAGCAGCCAGTTCATGGCATCCTCGGGCTTCTAGTTCGCCATCCTCCTCATAGGCCTCACAGCGGAGCACCCATCGGGGCTCCTCGGTGTCAGTGTCCTCGGCCACTCTCCTAGGTGCACGTGCGGCCGACGTGCAGCCCTTTAACCCGCGGAGGCACCTCCCGATGATGTCACATAGATGCAGCTTTTAAGGCGAGGTCCTTTCCCCAGGACCTTGCCATGGCAATCGGGTCGTCACCGTTGGTGTAGTGAGTTTGCCTTCATGTTCCAGTGTCTCCTGTTCCAGCATCTCCATGTTTCTGTGTCCTCCGTTTCCAGTGGCTCCGTCTGTTCCTGTATCCTTCCCAGGTAGTACCTCTCCAGACTGACCTTTGGTACTGACACCTGCCGCCTAGAACTGACCACAGCCTGCCTGACCATTCTCTTGCCTGCCACCTGGAACTGACCTCTGCCTACCTGACCATTCTACTGTCTGCCGCCTGGAACTGACCCTCGCTTGCCTTGAATACGCTCGGACTGATTCTGGTTTTGACTCTTGCTTTGGCTGACCTCTCCTGGACTGATACTCTAGCTCTGACCCTTGCACTTCACTCAGACACTCTCTTCTGGCCTCCTGTTACCATTGGGCCAACCTGCTTGGAAACCAACCGCAGCTTCCACTTGGCTAGACCTAAAGGCGCTGCCTGTATCGCCCTGAGGTCTCCGGAGCTTTTGGTTCAAGTCTAGCTCACCTACTCTGCATCAGCCACACACCCTTGCTCGTGGTGGGCACACCTCTCCACTACATCTCTGGGAGACCACCGGAGGCCCACCTAAGTCCAGGCGGTCCGGGTACCCAAAAGCTCAACCTGTGGAAACCCCGGACTGTTATTGGTGAAGCTCCAGCTGTCTCCTTGTGTGCTCCACCTCCTGGTGGCAGGCACTCTCTGGGTCCAACCAGGTGGTCGTATCAATCCTGCACCAGGCCAAGGGTCCACCTCCAGCACAACAAGTTGCCAAGGCCATGGACTCAGCGGAGTCTCCTGCCTTGCAGGTCATTCCTGGTCTGGCTAATCTTGTCCGAGAACAACAGGTCCTGGAAACATTGGCCTCCTCCATGGAAAGACTATGCTCTCAATTGGAGGAGTCTGTCTTGGTCAACTCAAGGGATCTTGCCCAAAGCTCACCCTTGTGGGCACCTCTGGCCCTCCCAACTCTACCCCGTTTTAATGGGGATCCGCGCCTTTGTCAAGGCTTCATAAACCAATGCTATATGCAGTTTTCACTGCAACCCTTGCTGTTTCCTGATGAAGCAACTAAGATCGCATTTATCCTTTCATGCCTTGAGGGGAAGGCCCTGGCATGGGCTTCCCCACTTTGGGAGCGTTCTGATGCCATCCTTTGCCAGCTCCCTCAGTTCATTTCCATCTTCCGACATACCTTTGAGGACCCAGGCCAACAAACGGTCGCTGGCCACCACCTACTCCACCTCCGTCAGGGCTCGTACCTGCTCGCTGAATATACAGTGGAGTTCAGAACACTAGCTACTGAGCTAGGTTGGCAATAAGACTGCTTGAGGGCACTCTACCTTGAGGGACTCTCTCCGGCCCTTAAGTATGAACTGGCCACTCGCGAGATCCCGTATCTCTGGAAGACTTGATCTCCCTGGTCGGTAGAATTGATTACCGTCTCTGACAACGTCATCAGGAGGTGAGGGCACTTCGACCTTCTGCCTCATGACCATCAAGTGCAGCAAGTCCTACGTTGAAGGCCTTACCAGCTCCTCAGCCACATGTGGCTCCTCAGCCACATGAGGAGCCCATGCAAATCAATCGTGGGCGCTTGACTCCAGAGGAACGTCTCTGAAGTAGGAAAGAAAGGTTCTGTTTATATTGTGGCGGTTCTGGACACCTTCTTCAAACATGCTCTGTACGTCTGGGAAAACTCCAAAACCTGAGTCTGGCAAGGGTCCTGAGCTTGGGTGCTACTGTTTCTGGCCCTCAACTATTGCTCCCTATCTCCCTCCCAGGGGAGACATGTTCATTTGCCACCACCGACCTCGTGGACACTGGGGCGAGTGGAAATTTTATCATATGTCTTCTGGTTGAATTCGTACAAGGTGTATGCTCATCAAACTTCTTCAGATACAGGCCCAAACACTAGAAGCACCACTCCGCATTGCTTCGATCCAAGGGGACCATCTCCATGGTCGTATCACTCACCATACCATGACCATTCGCCTCACCGTTGGAACCCTCCATGAGGAGGAAATATCTCTTCTTATCCTGAAACGGTTCATGCACCCTGTAGTCCTTGGACTTCCTGTTGCGACCGTCGCTGCTCAGCGTCTCCACTCCGCCCTCTTTACCTCTGTGGTGACTCCCTCCAGGTCTGAAGGATGGCTGGCTGCCGTGGCGTCTCCCTGCCATCTCTCTCCGGCGTCCCCGGACCAGCTCGATGCTGCAGATTACCATGTTGCCTGAAGCCTAGGGCGGGTGCGCGCACTCCGATTGAAGTACCAGCAAGGGCGCGAACCTCAGGGGCATCCCCCTGAGTTGACGTCATCCGCTTCTGATATTTAAAGGTCTCTGATATTGCCAACAAACTGAGTTAGCAAGGATTCGTTCTAGCTACTCTGCCTCCTCGGACTTACCAGATGTACCTGCTCCTCGGGGGCCTCGCTCTCTCTTTGCCTTTCAGGTTTACTGACAGGAACCGGTACTCGCTCCTCGAGGGCACTCGTTCCTGACTATCTGCTGATTCTCTTCTGCCTGGAAGCCATCACTGTCTATATCATTGTGAGTTACCATCGCTCTCTCAGAACTTTCCCTGGAACCAGGTACTTGCTCCTCGAAGGCCTATCCTTTCCAGCTCCTGAGCTCCAGGAGACCAATATGTGAGTGTTGTCATCTAAGTTCTGTTCATGAACACTGCATACCCTGCCTACTCACTGTCTACAGTTTCTCAACAGCTCAGCCATCCAGGGATCGCTGTTCCAGTATCTGAGGGACTTCAGCCCTGCTGGGCACTACAGCTCACTACTGCCACCTCTGGTGGTTTCAAGACCTGTTTAATAAAAGAACTAGTGTGTGTCTGTCTCCATACTCTAAGCCTAGTCATTGGACCCTCTCGGGACCTTTCCCCGGGGGCGTGGTCATCTGCCACCGACCCAAGGATCCATCCACTACTATCTCCAGCAGTCTATACAACAGATTCCTACTCTGCCTACGGAATACATCAGATTGCTACTCCTATATGATTGCTCCTCCCACCAACATAGCGGATTATGACACTTCCCTGGCTCCAGTTACATGCAACCCTTGCAACTAACTCAATGGGACCCTCAATGTCGAGACTGCTGTCTAGGGCAAGTGTCTCCATCCATGACCGTTTTGAACACTACAACCCTTCCTGGATTACCTGCTCAATACTTGGACTTCAAGAATGTATTCTCCAAAGTGAACGCTAATATCCTGCCGCCACTTCGAGAATTTAATTGTCCCATAGAACTACTACCTGGAACCATGTCCCCCAGGGGAAGAACATATCCCCTTTTACTTCCTGAAACACAAGCAATGCCTGCATACATTAAAGAAAATTTAGATAAAGGATTCATCAGACCCTCTAATTCCCTGAACTCACACATTCATACCTCAATCACACACATACCATATAAAAACATCTATATGCACAAATAGCACTGAATAATCAAGATTACAATAGATTACATACATACAGTTTACAAAATATAACAATATAACAATATAACATTTGTGGACGAATGAGGGAATAAATTTGAGATGAACAACTTTAATGAAGTAATGGTTTCACACACCTGATATTGTTATATTTTGTAAACTGTATGATGTAATCTATTGTAATCTTGATTATTCAGTGCTATTTGTGCATATAGATGTTTTTATATGGTATGTGTGTGATTGAGGTATGAATGTGTGAGTTCAGTTTTTAAATGTCTAGATAGGTGAAACACGTTGTGATTTTCAATAAATGGTTAAACTGTATCTTGAATACATGTGATCTCTCTGTTGCGTGGTATGGCTATGTGATATCAGAGAGTTTAGTTTAAAAGGAATTGCCCTCTGTAAAATTACCTCTAATTCCCTGGCAGGAGCTGGGATCTTCTTCGTAAAGAAGGACGGAAGCTTGAGACCTCGCATAGACTACCGAGGTCTATGCGAGGTCTTATGAACACAGTGATTCATAAGGACCATTATCCACTTCCATTTATTAGTGAACTATTTGATCGGCTGCAAGGTGCACAAATCTTTACGAAATTGGATCTCCGAGGAGCATACACCTTGTACGAATTCAACCAGAAGACATATGGAAGACCGCCTTCAACACAAGAGACAGCCATTATGAGTGCGTAGTAATGCCCTTCGGGGTTTGCAACGCACCTGCAGTATTTCAGCGCTTAATGAATGAGATCTTCCAGGACCTTTTATACTCATTTGTCGTGATATATCTGGACAACATACTAATATTCTCCAAAGATCTAAAGTCCCATCGTTCCCACGTCCAAACTATCCTGCAATGTCTCAGAGACCATCATCTCTATGCTAAATTAGAGAAGAGTATTTTTGAACAACCCAGTCTTCCATTTTTAGGCTACATCATTTCCAACCGTGGCTTCACCATGGACCCTGATAAACTCCAGGGAATTCTAAATTGGCTGTAACCAGTGGGCCTCCACGCCCTACAAAGATTCCTTGGGTTTACAAACTACTATCGAAACTTTATCGCTTACTACTCCTCTCTAGCTGCTCCACTTACTGCCATGACTAGGAAGGGATGTGACCTCCGAGTGTGGAGTCCCAAAGCCCAGTCAGCATTCCACGCCTTGAAGGAAGCCTTCTATTCTGGCCCATGTCTACATCACCCAGATCCTAACCGTCCCTTCGTCAAAGTTGACGCATCCGCCATCAGAGCAGAAGATACACCCGAGACTCCTAGGCACATCATTGATCCAGCTTACATAGTTATCGCAGTCACCACCACAGTACCAGCAGGGAAGACGGAGGTCCCCCGCTTTCTCTGTGAGCGTGTACTCCGTTGGGCTCATGACTAAGCTGTTCAGTCACCCTGGATGAGCCCGGACTCTCAAGATGCTTCAAGGCACTATTGATGGCCTAGTATGATAAAGGACTCCCGCGAGTACGTGGACTCCTGTCCAATTTGCGTGCAGCAAAAACCTCCGACTGGCTGCCCCTGGGGCCTCCTCCAACCTCTTCGTGCACCCACCGAACCCTGATCAAGTCTCTCCATTGATTTTATCGTGTACCTGCCTCCTTCAAAAGGAAATACTGTAATATGGGTCATTATTGACCGCTTCTCAAAAATGGCCCACTTTGTCCCACTACCTGGTCTCTCTTCAGCTCCAGAATTAGCTAAACTCTTCCTAACCAACATATTTCATCTGCATGGACTACCACAGGAAATCGTCTCCACCGGGGCTCTCAATTTGCTGCTAAATATCAGAGATCCCTTTGTAAGAAGTTCAATATTACCTTAAACCTAACCTCAGCCTATCATTCGCAAGCAAATGGCCAAGCCGAAAGGACAAACTGTTCCTTAAAGTCATTTCTATGATCATATGTCAACAAACAGCAAGACAACTGTGCTGACCTCCTGCCTTGGGAAGAACTATCCCATAACACTCACATTGCTTCTGCTACTGATGTCTCACCTTTTGTGATAGTCTTTGGCCGCCAACCACATTTACCCCTACCTGTTCCACTAAGTGTACCTTCACCTGCAGCCCAGTCTACAGCACAAACAATATGCAGACTCTGGAATCAAGTAAAAGAGAGACTAAGCCAAGCGGCTGAGCGAGCAAAACGCTTTACTGACGTCCATCGTCTGGCCGCACCACTGTTCCGGCCTGGACAGAAAGTCTGGCTCAGCATGAAACATATTTGATTACGACTGCCGTCTCAATGGCTAGCTCCCATATTCAATGGGCCGTTCCCTATTTTTCAACGCATTGGAGCAGTCACCTATCAGTTACAACTCCCTTCCTCCATGGGAATCCACAACACGTTCCACGAGTCAATAGTGAAGCCTTTAGTCCATTCCTGACCTTTCCTCCTCCACCTCCTACTCAGCACAAGGCGGAACCTGAAAACACTCTACAGGTCAAGGAGGTCCTTGACGTTCGATGTCGTCATGGCCATTGGTAGTACCTCCTGTCATGAGAGGGTTTCGGCCCAGAAGAAAACTCTTGGGAACCCTCTCACAATATTTTTTATAAAGACCTGCTTCGAGGATTTCAATGAGACCATCCAGAAAAGCTTAGACCGGTAAGGGGGAGGCCTAGAAGGAGGGTACTGTTGCACATCCCGGCTGTGTTGGCACCCCAGCCGGCCCTGCTCACCTCGTGCTCCCGTCAACCAGCTCCAGGCAACCCTCCCTTGTGACCACAGCCAGTTCACGGTGTCCTCGGGCTTCCAGTTCGCCATCCTCCTCACAGGCTTCACGGCTTAGCTCCCGTCGGGGCTATACAGAGTTGGCGTCCTCGGCCACGCCCCTAGGCATGCATGCGTCCGACGTGCAGCCCTTTAAAGGGTCCAGGCAGGAAACCCTCGGTGGCGCCTCCTGATGACGTCAGATAAACGCACTATTTAAGGCGAGGCCCTTTCCCCAGGACCTCGCCTTGGCAATTGGGTCGACACCGTTGGTGTAGTGAGTTTGCCTTCATGTTCCAGTGTCTCCTGTTCTAGCGTCTCCTGTTCCAGTGCCTCCTGTTCCAGGGTCTCCGTGTTCCTGTGTCCTCTGTTCCCAGTGGCTCCGTGTGTTCCTGTATCCTTCCCAGGTAGTACCTCTCTGGACTGACATTTTGTACTGACCTCTGCCTGCCTGACCATTCTACTGTCTGCTGCCTGCAACTGACCATCGCTTGTCTTGACTATGCTTGGACTGATTCTGGTTTTGACCCCTGCTTTGGCTGACCTCTCCTGGACTGATACTCTGGCTCTGACCCTTGCACTTCACTCGGACACTCTCTTCTGGCCTCCTGTTACCATTGGGCCAACCTGCTTGGAAACCAACCACGGCTTCCACTTGGCTAGACCTACAGGCGTAGCTTGTTTCACCCGGAGGACCTCTCTGAACTGTTGCCTCCCTAAGATCTCCAGATTTTCCGGTTCAAATCTAGCTTACCCACTTAGCATCAGCCATGCATCCTTGCTTGTGGTTGGCACACCTCTCTGCTTCCTCTCTGGGAGACCACTGGAGGCCCACCTAAGTCCAGGAGGTCCAGGTACCCAAGGGCTCAACCTGCGGAAACCCCGGACTGTTATTGGTAAAGCTCCAGCTAGCCTCTATCTCCTTGTGTGCTCCACCTCCTGGTGGCAGGCACTCTCTGGGTCTGACCAGAGGGTCATACCAATCCTGCACCAGGCCAAGGGTCAACCTCCAGCGCAACACTACTAATACTTATTAATTACCGTAATAGCAGTTTATGGATTTATCCTTGAGGAACTTATCCAAACCTTTATTAAACCCAGTTACACTAACTGCTGTAACCACATCCTCTGGCAATGAATTCCAGAGCTTAATTATGCACTGAGCGAAAAATAATTTTCTTCAATTTGTTTTAAATGAGCTGTTGTCTAACTTCATGCAGTGCCCCTTGGTCCTTCCATTATCTGAGAGAGTAAATAACCGACTTACATTAACTTGTTCAAGTCCTTTCATGATTTTGTAGACTTCTATCATATCACCTCTCAATCATCTCTTCTCCAAACTGAACAGCCCTAACTTCTTTAGCCTTTCCTCATAGAGCAGCCGTTCTATGCCCCTTATCATTTTGGTCATCCTTTTCTGCACTTTATCCAGTGCAGCTATATCGTTTTTGAGATGTGTTGACCAGAATTGCACACAGTATTCAAGGTGTGGTCTCACCAATGAGCAATACAGAGGCATTATGACATCCTCTGTATTATTTTCCATTCCATTCCTAATAATTCCTAACATTCTGTTTGATTTTTTGATCACCATAGCACACTGGACCAACAATTTCAATGGGGCCGATACAGTAAGGACGTGTAAGAAAAAGTGCGGCAGTGCCGGGTGCCCGCTCATTTGACGCGCGCACCTTTTGGTTCACAAGCCGCTCGATTCAGTAATCAAATTAGACGCAAATTCAAGCGTCGGCAAACGAGCGTCCAAAGCGCGTCAATGAAGTGGTAGGCGTTCGCAATCCATTTTACTGTATAGAACGGTATAGAGTGCCTATAGTGTATCCAGGGTGCGCTGGTACCTGTCATTTGAAATGTCATTTGAAATGTCATTCCATGGCCGCTGCCTTGAGTGCCCGGCCAGACGTCCAAGGTCGGGGCTTCCGTTCATGGACCTTCCCACCTGTATCCGGGCATCCATGATTGGAGGCCCCTCTGCCTTCCAATGTCCATGGCCACTGCCTTGAGTGCACAGCCGGACGTCCAAGGTCAGGGCTTCCGTTCATGGACCTTCCCACCTGTATCCGGGCATCCATGATCAGAGGCCCCACTGCTTTCCAACATCCATGGCCACTGCCTTGAGCGCTTGGCCGGACGTCCAAGGTCGGGACTTCCATTCATGGACCTTCTCGCCTGTATCTGGGCGTCCATGATCGGAGGCCCTGCTGCCTTCCAACAACCATGGCCGCTGCCTTGAGTGCCTGGCCGGATGTCCAAGGTCGGGGCTTCTGTTCATGGACCTTCCCACCTGTATCTGGGCGTCCATGATCTGAGGCCCCGCTGCCTTCCAACGTCCATGGCCGCTGCCTTGAGTGCCCGGTCAGACGTCCAAGGTCGGGGCTTCCATTCATGGACGTTCCTGCCTCTTTCCGGACGTCCATGACTGAAAAGCCCCGCTGCCTGTATGGACACCTGTGCTTCTGTCTGTCTGATTTTCCCTTTGTATTCCATGTGCTCCTCTTCTGTTTGGTTGAGTTTCCCTTTGTATTCCATGTGCTCCTCTTCTGTTGGTTTGATTTTCCCTTTGTATTCCATGTGCTCCTCTTCTGTTTGGTTGAGTTTCCCTTTGTATTCCATGTGCTCCTCTTCTGTTGTTTTGATTTTCCCTTTGTATTCCATGTGCTCCTTTTCTGTTAGATTTTCCCTTTGTATTCCGCCTGTATGCTCTGCATGTGCTCCTCATCCTTGGCAGTTATTCTGTTCTTGATTATCGCCACAATATCACCACAGATGTGACATGCAATAAATTGTGGAAAGGAAACGCGAACCAACTTTTTGAAGCAAAATAAATATATTTTGAAATTTAAACTATTTACAAAAATATGCTTCATGATAATTTTACATTTTGATAAGGGGGGGCGTGGGGAAAAAAGGGGAGGGACCATGCCATGGGGGAGGAGGAGGAGCGTCGTCATTGATGGTCCTCAGGCGGTGCCCATCCTGCAGGAGCCTGCACCATGACAAGCAGGGACTGAGCTCCTGCCACTGTTCGCAGGAGCTCAATTATCTCCTGCTGGCCACGGCGCAGATTGTGCAGGATGGTCACTGCCTACACTGCCATTCCCTCCTGTGTCACCAGGCCGTGGGTCATCTGCGCCAGGAGGAGCAGCATAGCATCCAGGCGCCCCTCAAGGGATAAGGTCCCTTCCCCGGCCACTGCGCCACCCTCCGACTGATGACCTGCCCCTGGAAGCCCAGGAGAGACAGGGCGGACAACGTCAACGACAATGTCCTCCTCGTCTCCCATGGCAGGTGGGGCGGGTGGGGCAGGAGAAAGTTGGGGTGGAAAAATAACGGGGGGGGGGGGGATCTATCAGGGGGTGGCTTGATAACAGGGTGGGGGGCTCAATCAAGGGGGGGGGGGGGGCACAAGTACGAGCTGAGGGGACACTCTAGGTGTTGCCGCTTTATCCACCTCCGTTTCTGTCTCTGCCGATGTGTCTGAAAAGAGAAAAAGTTAAAGCATTACTGCTGTCACACATGAAAACATTCTCAACAGTGTAGGAGGGAGAAATTGGCAACATTTTAAACAGGAACATAACCTCTACCATAACAGAGAGTATGACATTTACAAATGCACATTTCATAGGCGTGGCAAATGGCATTAAACATCCACATACTTTAAGTATGCCGATGTTATTAAAGGCTCACCATGGTGTTGTTCTGGACCACTGTTATTTTGGGAGACAGTTAAGTCAGTTATCAGAGGTGATATAATTAGTTACGTTAGCTATAAATGAAGAAAGTTGCATTCAGAACATTGTTTTGTAAACAAAACATAACATAACATAACATAACATAATATAACATGCTCAATGACCCGACTGGAGTTTTTTTGGAAGAGTTTGAAACCACACAGTTGGCATTGAATAATCTTTTGCATGCCAGAGCAGTGGACTCATTATGCCACATGAAGTATCATTTGTTCTAATTTGGGAATAAGCCTGGTCGCAATCTAGCTAATTTATTAAAGAGTCAGGACCCACCCAAATGTATTTCTTCTATTAAAAATGAGCAAGGTAAAGTTCTGATTTCTACAGCAGACATTGCACAAATATTTTCTGATTATTATCAGTAACTTTATTCTGCTGAAGCTATGGCTCCTGACTTAGTCTAATATGTTAGAGAACATTGATTGCCCCCTGCTTACTGCAGAGGAATTACAGAAACTGAATTGGGTACTTGACGTAGAAGAGGTGAAGGAGGCTATCCATTCTCTGCCTTCCATGAAGACACCGGGACCTGATGAGCTGGATACTTATTTTATGTAATAGTTGATATGTTGATATGTTTATATTTAGTTTATGAAGCTATCTGTGAAGGGGGTAAAATGCCGGATGCAGGGGGCACTATAGTGGTCTTACTAAAGCCAGGGAGGGATGCATAGTTCCCTATGTCTTATAGGCCTCTATCTCTCCAAACTTGATTAAGATATATGCAAAGATCTTGACGAATGTCCTGAAGTACTTAATGCTTAAGTTAATTTCTCCAGATGAAGAGGGCTTTGTTTATGGGAGATGCTCTACAGTCAATACTCAATATATATAAAGTCCGTGCTTACCCTGGAAGGATGCCTACACAATTCAACCAGAGCTTCTCAGTTTGTTAGTTGTGATGCAGAGAAGGCTTTTGATAGGGTGGCCTGGCCCTTCTTGTTTAGTGTATTACAGAAATTTGGCTTTTTGGGGAACATCTACCAATATATCACTTTGTTGTATACTAACTCTGTGGCTAGAATATTGGTTAATGGTCAATTGTCTGAGTCTTTCCCTCTTCAAAGGGGGACGAGGCAGGGTTGCCCCCAGTCCCTGTTTTTGTTTATTTTGACTGTGGATCCACTCATTATCAAATTGCGTCAAACTGTGGAGGTCACTGGGATGTTTTGGGGTCAATTGCAAATTAAAATCTTCCTATTTGCAGATGAGATTATCCAATGCTAGGAAAGCGCTTCCCATGGCACTTCAACTTTTTTCAGAATACCAATTAATGTTGGGGTTCAAGCTAAATTTGGATAAAACTGAAGCCTTAGATGTATTTGGTGTGTTACAGCAGGGATGGGACAATTTCCCGGTTAAGTGGGCTGAGGACACTATCAAATATTAAGGTATTCAAATTCAGAGGATGCTAGCTCAGTGGTATTTCATTAATGACCCACCGCTTGTGGAGAAACTGCGTCAGAAACTGGAGAGTTGGCACTCACTCCCTTTGATGATACAGGGGCGTATTGTGATTATAAAAATTATTATAGCTCCCAAATTGATATACCTCTTTCTTATGCTTCCCTGATATTTACAGGAAAAAGGACAGCGAGCTCTACAACAAATGTTGGGGAAATGTATTCGGCGGAGTAAGAAAACATGCCTTTCTTATGCCACTGTCTGCCCCAAGAGCACAAGGAGGCATGGGAGTTTCAGACTTCAAGCTGTACACTTGGGCAGAAAATTTAAGGTTTTTAGGAGATTGGTACATAAACTAAATAATGAAACAAACAGAGGCAAAATATCAAGCCTAAACTAGGCGGGGCACCTAGTCAGGTAAGAGGAGTCCTGTCTGGTAGAAAATGGATGGTTTTGAAAGTTAAGGGAAGGCTTGGAGGAAGAGCCAGGTCTTAAGTTTTTTTTGAAAGGTTAGAGGGCAAGGTTCTAGCCTGAGGTCTGTGGGCATGTTATTCCAAATGGCCAGACCCACTGTAGAGAATGCTCGATCTTTGGTGGTTTATAGACATGTGGATTTCTTTGGGGGAACTTGCAGGGTACCTTTATACGCTTCTCTGATAGGTCTTGAGGATGAGAATAATTTGAGAGGGATCTGAAGGTCTAGTTGTTGCTGATTATGGTTTTGTGAATTGTGGTAAGGGCCTTGTGCAAAATTCTGTATTTTATTGGCAGCCAATGAAGGTTCCAGAGTATGGGAGTGATGTGTGCTCCTCGGTTGGTGTTGGTTAGGCTTCTAGCCGCTGCATTTTGGAGCATCTGTAATGGTTTGATGGAGGAAATGGGGAGCCCAAGGAGGAGAGCGTTGCAATAGTCTGTTTTGGAGAAGAGCGTGGTTTGGAGCACAGTCCTGAAATCCTGGAAATGAAGGAGGGGTCTGAGCCTTTTCATAACCTGTAGTTTATAAATACAATCCTTGGCGGTGTTGTTGATGGATTTCTTTAGATTCAAATGGTTATCGAGGATTACTCCGAGGTCCCTTACTTGTGTGATCTGGGTGTTGGGAGATGTCGGATGGGTTAGGGCCATGTGGTCAGAGGAGATGAGAAGGAGTTCTGTCTTGGTCGCATTGAGAACCAGGTACAAACTGGTGAGAAGGCGGTTAATAGATTAGAGGCAGTTTTCTCAGTAGGTGAGAGTTTTAGGGAGGGATTCTGTTATGGGGATCAGAATCTGCATGTCGTCTGCATAGAGGTAGTGTATTAATTTTAGGTTTGTGAGCAACTGACAGAGGGGCAGGAGGTATATATTGAAGAGGGTAGGGGACAGGGAAGAGCCTTGGGGTATGCCTAATGTTGATTTGACGTCTGGAGATTCTTTATTACTGATATTTACTTTGAAGCTTCTGTTGCTGAGGAAAGAATTGAACCAACTGTGGGCAGATCCTGATAATCCGATTTCTGAAAGGCGATTTAGTAGGATGACGTGGTTCACACCATCCTACTAAATCACATGCGAAAACACATTAATGCATGAGAAAATGCTGTAATGAAAGTTGGAAAATGACCCTATAAATTAGGGAAAATCCAAATAATATATTAGGATGTTGAAAACACAATCAAAGTATAGAATTATGGTCTTATGGAAACACAAAAGTGACTAACAAGGTAGACACTACCTACTAGATATTTTGTCAATAGACCTTTCCAAGAAATTAGTTATATCCAGACTGTCCACATAAACTTCTACTAAGATAGCTTCCCCACTGTCTCCCTTTCTGGCTTCTTCTCATCAGTAAAGTACAAGTTCTTACATTAATAGGATGCAAATTCTCTTGAGATATATGTAATATATCTTTTAAATAGAACTTAAAGAGCTCCAGCAGGGAAAGGAGGATAACCACAGGAAAATTCAAAATATGTAAATTCATAAGTCTAGAAGAAATTTCCAAGTTTTCTAGGATGCAGTAAATCACTTTTTCATCCTGAAGCAATCCTGCCTGGACCGATTTTACTTGTGTAGTATCAGTCTCCATAATTCCTATCCTATTCTTGTGGGAATTAGCCCTAGCTTCCTGAGGCTGAAATTGAGAATGTATGGCCATAATGAGCAACGACATTGATGAAACAGACCAAAACAGGCCATCGCCCTCCATAAGTTGTCCAAAATGACAACAGATGGCGTAATCAATAGCGCTGTAACCCTGAGACTGGTAATAGCGGACAGTTCCTCCGAGGAACCAAGGGTGCTCTCCCTTGAAGCAGTATGCTCTCTTTCCTTCCTTCCAAATTCTCACTAGGAGGACAATTCCCATTCACCGACTCCAGCTCTTGGCACATATTCTGCTCTCCTTCTGCTCTGTCGTCTGTCGTGAGGCCCAGGGCTCAGGAATCCAGAAGTGTCACGGTCAGTGCTTCCGCTCCAAGACCCAACTCTTACACCTTCGATCTTGCTGAGAGCATCTGTACTGGATGGTGTTATAATAAAATTCCATTAAGTTTCCATATAATGAGGGATTGCTGTATTCTTTCTTTCTTTAAAATGTTTTTATATTGCTTATGTGACTCAGTGGTGCAGCATAAGACAAAATGCAGATAGGCAAGTGTTTCAGATATTTGCTCTGTTTTGTCTCCCCAAACTTTATGAAGACAATAGCAAATAGCTTAAGCTATAAACAATAAGAAGAATATAACTCACGTCGACATGTTCTTATACTAGCAATGAATAGGGTAACAAAAACCTGGCTACTGATGAAACAGCAAATACATTTAAAAACTAGGAAATTTCAGGTATAGTATATTTCAGTACCAGATATGCAAAAAAGCACTGCCCTTCAGCAGCAGAAGCCTGATTGTATATATTATTGCGCTAATATAGAATATCTGATGCAGTCTCTGAAACTCAAATGAACTCCTGTTAAATTAAGTGTGAAAAATAAGATCATTTAATTAAGCACAGAAAGACTTATTAAATATAATAAAATGTTAAAAAGTCAAATGATGTGCAGTTACATTTCAGTTAACACTGCTCAGTGCAAGTACTAAGTGTATTCCTTTCAATAATGATGTGTTTTGAACATTTAATTAGACAAATAATGTCTAATCACTTCAGTAAATCTGAACTAAAAGAATTGCCTGTCATTGAAGCTGACTCATCCTTCTTAATACCTTTCTTTTTCTACAGTTAAAACTGAAAAAACTTGGCTTATTACATGTATAAAGAACGGGACTTATAAAAGGTCTGTTCCAGAAGTACAGCGTCATTAAAATAAGGGGTTTGTTAAACGAACCTATTACCACCAGTCAAACTTTTACAATGCATCCATTCAATTCATAAAACTTCACCTTTGGCTGGAAAGGTATGCAATATAAAACCGTAGTATTAATTGGAGGGGGCTGGCTAAAAATAATTTTAAATAAATAAATAATGCTTATTGTAAAAATGCACAAAGGACGAGATCTCTCAAAAGTGGTTTTTTTAACATTTGCGGTACTATGTCTCTAATATAAATGAAGGTCCATGCACATTGGCCAAAGCTGTGGTAGAGCCATACCAGCAGAATGTCTGATGTTGCACGTGAGAAGGAAAATTGTATTGAGATTTGTTTTAACTTCTTGTTATTAGAGAGAGCAGGAGCCTATGATTGGAGCCCTCCTGAATATGTGGACAGGAGATCATAGTCCTTTTGTTTCTAGGTGCAAAGCTGATACAGTATGGTATGTGAAAATCTTTTTCTAATGTTGGACTAGCCCATGTAAGCTATGTAACCTATGTAAACCTTATAGCAAAATACTCTGACATAGGAATGAGGACCCTGCGATGCAGCACTTTTGGTGATTGGTTGCAATGAAAAGCAACATTACTATATGAAGCAAAAGTTTAGTGAGTGGCTCAGGCCGGATGTACACAATGATGCAGCATAATTGTGATTGGTTCTAGTGAAATAGATATCATGCATGCCCCCCCGCCCTGCCCCTGTATGCCCCCCCCTGCCAAATCCTCGCTAAGAAAACGAGCATTATCAACAGCAGGGCCTACTCTATGGAATACTCTTCCACCAGATCTATGGCAAGAACCTAGTCACCAAACCTTCAAGAAATACCTAAAGACGTGGCTCTTCAGGCAAGCTTTCCCGGAAACTTCAAGTTCACTCTGACGCCTTTCGAACGACATGGACTAAGGAGCGAGGATAAATTGGTCAAACCTCACTGTCGTCACTGTCCCCTAGGCTTCATTGGGGGGCCTCTTTCCTCCACTACTGCCACCCGCTCATTCCCACCTTTTTGATCCTCTCCGCCCGACTTGTCACTCCCTCTACTTTCACTTCCCTTCACTTCCCCCTTACTCCCCTAATTCCAATTATCAAATCTGATGTATTACACTCTATTTTACGGCATTTATGTTTTATTGTTATCTCACATTCAGATTATAATGTTTTCATCTTTTCCAAATGTTCCTAATGTTGTGATGCTTTAATGTTCTACGTTCAATGTGTTCAGAAGTTCTAATGTTTTATGTTCTATGTAATAGCACCCTGCGACAGTTCTGTTACACTGTAAACTGGTATGATCTGTATACTTTACAGGAATGTCGGTATATAAGAATTCAAAATAAATAAATAAAATGCAATATTATTGCTATTCCGTATTAGAAGTGGAATAGCAACATTAGATCCATAGGCCCATTAAATACATTTTTTTGCTTTTGACTCACATATTAATTTAATTTAATATCATTTTGGTCTCTAAAGACATTTATTAAACCCTTCCATTCTTTATGTGGTGTTTAACCCCTCCTCAATAGAATCAGTTTTATTTTGTATAGTTTGGTGACCTTTTATCCATAAGGGTAATAAGGTTGCATAATATGGGGCGCATATCCATTTATTGGCCCTGTTTCAGTACTAGACAGCCTAAGTAGGTAGTACCTTTAATACAAAAATATAGATTTCTATAATTCATCATAATTCTTTTTTTGATACCTACTTCACTGAAGTGATTGGGATGATTACAGGGAAATTACTTCAAATTATTCATCTCTTATCCTGACTCTAAGATGTCCTAAAATTGGAAGATGGTTATCTTAATGGGACTCTACTGTACTAATTATTTATGTTATTTGTCTTTTTTGCTTCAAATCTCTATAGTGTGCAACTAAATAATTGAAATATAGGCTTATTATAACCATATGTCATGTGTTCCAAATAAAAGGAGCCATCTTTTGTCTGATAAATTAAATGCCAAAGCTGAAAGGATTGTATATAGATCAGTATCCTTTTGGAAAAAAACAAGATTTACATATAAAATATGGATTAATAAAGAATATGAAACTACTAAAAATAATTGCTCAACTCCTGTTTATTAAGCAGGAGATGATTATATCACTACATAACCCACTCAAATGCTCATTTGTTTCAAATTTCAACTATGACCATCATACTAGGCATCATCGAGAGTGCTATATGCATCTAATATCCATCAGCCTTATATATGACACAGATCTGTTTCACAAATTCTTCATCAGATGGATGATCCATATTTAAATCCTATAGCAAAAAAATCATTTCCACTTAAATAGATGATTAATGTATAGTTAATGTTCTCACCACCATAGCCAGATCAGATGATAAATTCAAACCTCAGAGGTAGATCTTCAAAAGATACGCGAGCACATACTTTTGTTCGTGCAGTAGGCGCGAACAAAAGTACGCTGGATTTTATAAGATATGCGCGTAGCCAATTTTGCACGCAGGCTGCGCAAAATTGGCAGCCTGCGCCCGCCGAGCCGCGCAGCCTGCCTCCGTTCCCTCCGAGGCCACCCTTACTTGTTACCCATTAGTCCACAAACAGTATGGGGGTGGAGAGAACAGAGGAGAAAACAAAGGTAATATTATATCAGAAAAAACTACCCTGAATACCCATTTATTCTAATATGATGAGTGTTAATTATTCTCAAGCATTAACTGAGCTCTTTTCAATTGTATAAAATCCTTTAACTGTTTGGGTTGGAAAAAGATGTAGCTATCCCGGTTGAATTTCACCGCACACTTGCAAGGAAATTTCAGGAAAAATGAAGTCCCTAAAGCAAGTGTCTCCTGATTCAGTGCTAAAAAAACCTTTTCTTTTTATCTGCATAGATTTTGTCAAATCTGGATATATTCTTATTTTTGCACCCATGAATAAAGCATCCATTTTTCTGAAATATGTTTTCATCACATCTGCAAGATCTTTCTCATTGTAGAATGTAATCAATAATGTGCTTCTTTCAATTATTTCGAAACCCAAGGATTCAAGGAACTCTGTCAAGTTAGCAAAGTCTCTTGGAGTTTCCTGTATATTCTGTCTGTTCTTGTTTGGCAGAAAGTACACTCTATCCAGGGGTGGGGTGCTTTGAGAAGGAAATTCCAATACTTCAGTAAAGTACCTTTTAATTGTACTACAAGGAAATTCCCCCACAATCCTAGGAAAATTCAATTCACGTAAATTAGGATGTCTTAGCACATTCTTAATGATTTCTATTTTTCTATTGATATTCCCACAGTCTTAAATGATAAAATTTTGTACAGATTTCACTTGCTTTATTTCATTTTCCATCTTTTCAAATTTCCCCGAAACTTCCTGCTTCTGTGCCTCAAAGCTTTTATTCAAAGAATCCATTTGTTGGGAGAGCACATTAATTTTAACCGAACAGTCGCCACAGGATTTTGCTATGGAAGATGTTAAATGCCAAAGCGCTTCCAAAGTCACCACTTCAGGCTTTTTTAAGCCTAATAATGCTCTGGTGGAGGGGCCAAGGGAGGTTGCAGGCCTCTCTCCTCCACCTCCCGCCTGCACTTCTCCTCCCTCCCATTCAAACTCACCGGCAGATTCACCTCGATCTCCTGAGGGTTAACAGCAAGAAAATCTTGTGACGAAGCTCCATCCTCCTGCGAGGGCTGAGTCTCAACTTTGGAGCTTGTCCTCGAGTGCGGCGTCGAGGTTTCTCTACGCTCTGGTGGTGGCCTCTCATTAGGTGGCTTAGCGATATTTCCTCCATGGTTAGATCCAATTCTCCTCCTGGGGTTCTAACAGCCGGAATGCTATTCCCTTCTTGTATGGGTATCTGGGTGCATTGTTGGATGGTCTTTTGCCCGGGAGGTACGGAGGTAATGGAGGGGTAGTTCCTCACCTTGCCTTTTCTTTTTGGTGGCATCTTAATTCAGGAAAAGCAATTTAATCAAAGAAACACTCCTGCAGCAAACAAACAGTGCAACCAGTCAGGGCGCCATCTTGACTCCACCCCCAACTATATATTTTTTCTGTGATGGTATCTTGCCACTCTGGACCTGTAAGTGTTTGTGAACACATAGAACAGTGGCCACACAGCCAATTTCCTGCATTGGTATTTCTTGTAAAGGAACTGAAGATGATAAAATACATTTTACTACATGATCATGGAAGCTCTCTGAAGATAGAATAGTATTGTAAAATTGACCAATATTTAAATATTAAAGAAGTGATAGACAATGCTCTATTTGAGAAATGTAAGACACATACAATCTACTGAGTATCTTGTTCTCATACATTGTTATCCAAAAGCAGTTATTCTTTATCTGCATGTTGGATTCGTGGACGCTTGAGCCAGCTAGACAGGTGATGACACACTGTGGGATGGCCCCTAGTGGAGGTCGAAGCCAGGAGGTGGCACAGGCAGGAGACCAGGAGGATCTTCACCACTGGAGACCCGAGGTCCCCCCAGGAGCAGCCCGTGAGGACCTGGGCTGCTTGGACTTACGAGTGGTCTCCTGTGGACAGGTGGAGAAGGAGAGGATAGCTGGAGCCAGGAGGCCAATCAGATCTTCACCACTGGAAGCCCGCGGTCCCCCCGAGAGGAGCTCATGAAGACCCTAGCCGCTTGGACTTAGGCAAGACCTCCTGGACGAAAGCTGAAGCCAGGAACCAGAGGACGAAAGCTGAAGTCAGAAGCCAGTGGACGAAAGCTAAAGTCAGAACAGCAACTATCAACTGCCTTGTCAAGCCAGTTTAAGTACTGGCAGCGTCTGATGTCACATCCAGAGGCGGAGCAGGGCTTTCCCGCGCTGGTCCCTTTAAATGGCAGAGCCCCTGCGCGCACAAGCACCTAGGGGCGGAGCCAGCCCTGACATCAGCGGCGTCTCCCTCGTAGAGGGAATGCCACAAAGAAGCTTGCCGGCCTGACCACGCCTCAGGGATGCCGCTGCTGCTACTAGACATCCCGGGGTAGGTGGGGGGCCGGCCCGTGGACCTCCATGGGTCAGGCACATAACACTGCATTATATGCTCTATTGTAAGCTTTTTTAATTATTCCATATAGGTAATCTTGATTTAATAGTCCTCTAAATAAACCTTGGGCTTGCAAAATAAAATCCATCTTGGACAAACATATTCTCCGTGGTCTGTCATCTGAATTTCTATATCCAATAAAGATATCTTCTCTTGACTATAGGACATTATGAAAATCAAATTCGGGTTCACATTGTTAACCACATTACAAATTCCTGCAGTTCCTCTATATTTATTTTTCAAAAAAAAAAAAGAATGTCATCTATATATCACGCTCATAAGCCAATATTTAAAAAAAAAAAAAAAAAAAAAAAAAGACTCTTCAAAGTTGGCCATATATAAGTTTGTTGCACCCATGGTCATTCCATGTATTAGTAAATACAATTACTTGTCAAAAACAAAATAATTCTGGCATAAAGTCAGTTCTGCCATACTCAATATAAATCTGGATGGAAGCAGAATCTGCATCACCATCTGATCAGTTCTCCTTGGCATAACTTCAACTGAGGCCAATAATCAAAAGGATAATGGATCTTTGTCCATTTGGAATCCCATAATGTCCAATATCAAGTCACTGATCATATCCCAATATGATGCTAGTATAGGACACAACTGCCACATATGACCCATTGTCCCCTCTTTCCCCAAACTCCTTCCAACATTGATCAGATGTGGTAGAAAACCTAGAATTCAAATGTGCTGGGGTATAATACCATCGCAAATATATTTTGAAAGAGCTTTCCACCAGTTGAGCTGTCAGTGAAGTTTTTGCCATTCTCCACCTGTCATTCCATGTGTCCTCATCATCAAAGCAATCTAGGTCCTTTACCCAATCTTTCTTGTGTTTCATAAGAGCATCTTCAGAACGAAAACTCAACTATTTATAAACTTTTGAAATAAACCCTTTAATGAGTAGCCCTTTAATACCATATGTTTCAAACATTGAAAGTTCCTTCCCCTTCGATTTTGTTCCCAACTTACTGTATATGCAGTTGTGGATTTACAAATAGGCATAAAATCACATCCCCCCAAAATGTACTTGTCTTTCAAATTTATAAAGGGCACTCAACCTAGAGAAGATAGTTGACCCCAGCAAACCAAACCATTCCTTTTCCATTTCTGAAAGCTAGTGTTCTCTAACCCTGACTGAAAATCCTCATTATACCTGATTAGCATCAACAGCAAGCAATCTCTCTTTAAGCATGTCCCATATCTCTAATGTTCTTCTAGTAAATGGATTACGCAAATTCTTTCTCAAAATGTGTACTGGCATGGTTAAAAGGTGAGGTGAAAGAGGCTATTTTAGCCAAAAAAGACATCCTTCAAAAATTGGAAGAAGGATCCATCTGAAGAAAATAGGATAAAGCATAAGCATTGTCAAGTTAAATATAAAACATTGATAAGACAGGTGAAAAGAGAATTTTAATGAAGTTGGCCGTAGAGACAAAAACTCATAATAAAAACTTTTTAAAATATATCGAAAGCAAGAAATCTGTGAGGGAGTCAGTAATGATTAGATGACTGAGGGGTTAAAGGGGCTCTTAGGGAAGATAAGGCCATTGCATAAAGACTAAATGAATTCTTTGCCTCCGTGTTTACTAATTAGGATGGTTTTCAAGGGTGATGAGTCAGATAAACTGAACCAAATCACTATGAACCTGGAAAATGTAGTAGGCCAGATTGACAAACTAAAGAGTAGCAAATCACCTGGACTAGATGGTATGCATGCTAGAGTACTGAAGGAACTAAAAAATGACATTTCTGATCTATTAGTTAAAATTTATAACCTATCTAAAATCATCCATTGTACCTGAAGACTAGAGGGTGGCCAATGTAACCCCAATATTTAAAAAGGGATTCAGGGGCAATCTGGGAAATTATAGACCAGTAAGCCTGACTTCAGTGCTGGGAAAAATCATGGAAACTATTCTAAAGATCAAAATCGTAGAGCATATAGAAAGACATGGTTTAATGGAACACAGTCAACATGGATTTACCCAAGGGAAGACGCCTAACAAATGTGCTTCATTTTTTTGAAGGGGTTAATAAACATGTGGATAAAGGTGAACCGGTGGATGTAGTATATTTGGATTTTCAGAAGGCATTTGATAAAGTCCCTCATGAGAGGCTTCTAAGAAAACTAAAAAGTCATGGGATAGGAAGCAATGTCCTTTCGTGGATTACAAAATGGTTAAAAGACAGGAAACAGAGAGTAGGATTAAATGGTCAATATTTTCAGTGGAAAAGGGTAAACAGTGAAGTGCCTCAGGGATCTTTACTTGGACCAGTGCTTTTCAATATATTTATAAATGATCTGGAAAGGAATATGATGAGTGAGGTTATCAAATTTGCGGATGATACATAATAATTCAGAGTAGTTAAATCACAAGCAGATTATGATACATTACAGGAGGACCTTGCAAGACTGGAAGATTGGGCTTCCAAATGGCAGATGAAATTTAATGTGGACAAGTGCAAGGTGTTGCATATAGGGAAAAATAATCCTTGCTGTAGTTACACGATGTTAGGTTCCCTATTAGGAGCTACCACCCAGAAAATAGATCTAGGCATCATAGTGGATAATACTTTAAAATCGTCGGCTCAGTGTGCTGCACCCGTCTAAAAAGCAAACAGAATGTTAGGAATTATTAGGAAGGGAATGGTTAATAAAATGGAAAATGTCATAATGCCTCTGTATCGCTTCATGGTGAGACCACACTTTGAATACTGTGTACAATTCTGGTCGCCACATCTGAAAAAAAAATATAGTTGTGATGGAGAAGGTTCAGAGAAGGGCAACCAAAATGATAAAAGGGATGGAACAGCTCCCCTATGAGGAAAGGCTGAAGAAGTTAGGCCTGTTCAGCTTGAAGAAGAGTTGGCTGAGGAGAGATATAATAGAGGTCTTTAAGATTATGAGAGGTCTTGAACGAGTAGATGTGAATTGGTTATTTAGACTTTCGGATAATAGAAGGACTAGGAGTCATTCCATAAAGTTAGCAAGTAGCACATTCAAGAATAATAAGAGAAAATTCATTTTCACTCACCGCACAATTAAGCTCTGGAATTTGTTGCCAGAGGATGTGGTTAGTGCAACTGGGTTCAAAAAAGGTTTGGATAAGTTCTTGGAGAAGTCTATTAACTGCTATTAATCAAGTTGACAGAGAATAGCTCATGCTATTAATTACATCAGTAGCAATGGATCTTCTTGGTGTTTGGGTACTTGCCAGGTTCTTGTGGCCTGGTTTGGCCTCTGTGGGAAACAGGATGCTGGGCTTGATGAACCCTTGATCTGACCCAGCAGGCATGTTCTTTACTTCTCTGTTAGCTGTTGGTCTTGCTCCTTGACTCTCTGCTCTATATCTTCCATGCAGCTGCCAATTAAATTTAGCCACCCGCTCTAAGATCTCTGTTTTGAACTGTAATATAACTCAGCACAGGTCTTTAAACCACATCTTCATTGCTCTTCCATGTTTTCTTTACTTTCCCTCACACTGTCTGTCTCTGAATCTGATGAGACTGGCTCTCTCGTGGCCTGTACCTTGTTTGTGTGCTTTTCCTTGCTCTGCTCAGTTCATTAGAAAGATTTAGTTCCAAAGTTTTTTGGCAGATGCCCATATTGTCTCTCACTTTCCAAGCTGTGCCATATTCTTTAAATATATTTTATTGCTGGCAGCGCTTTAACCTACATCTGTAGGGAGCTCAAGTCCTACACTGCCATCCTGGGATATGACATCACTTCCTTTCCCTGAAGCAGCTTTTTAGCCTCGTTAAAATATTGGAATGCCACTTATGGATTGGAGATAGAAAAAAAGAATAAGGAATACATTTTGGACACCTCCTCCAAAGCAGGCAATATTTTATTCAGGGGTGGACTCACCATCTGTGTAATAGGGCAGTGCCTGAAATCCCACAGACCTGTCCCCTAGACTTGAATGGGTGGTTGGGGATCTATGACCCTTATTGGCTGGGAGCCCAGATCACCGTCACTCTGTTCCTGGTTTTATGGTGCCGAAATGTCATCATCAGGTACTGCGGTGATGTTTTTTTAAGTATTTGGGAATCAATGTATGGCTTCTCATTGAAAGATGAAATTCACCGCACTGCACGTCTTTTCATCAAAGAATATTCCATATCCCCTGAGAATGTTTGCGATTTCTAGAGTGCTTCCCACAGAGCTGGAGAAAATGTCTCTTCATGGACAAAGATCCCCAACTACCCTAGGATGAAAGTTGTCAGTCTGTGCTTTGTCTGTCACTTGCCAGTAGCCAGTAGAGACCCTCCAGACCAGGGGTGGGCAATTCCGGTCCTCGAGGGCTGCAAACCAGTCGGGTTTTCAGGATACCCCTAATGAATATGCATGAAATAGATTTGCATACAACTGAAACAGTGTGTATGCAGGTCTCTCTCATGCATATTCATTAAGGATATCCTGAAAACCTGACTGGTTTGCAGCCCTCGAGGACCGGAATTGCCCACCCCTGCTCCAGACCTTAGAATGAGGGTTAGCTGTTGGTTACAGGAAGTTTCAGCTATTTTTGAAAGCTCAATGCCCCCACAAGTTGCTCTCACTTTTTCCTTGATTTTCTTTAGCTTCATCAAATTTTTTGCATCCAATTTTGCCACAAGAAAAGGGTTAGGTGTAGCACATGTCTTATTTAGTCCATATCTTGTTAACTTAACGGAGTTTGAAGGTGTTGCTTATTTGCTAAGATCCAGCTTATATTGAGAATACTGTAGTTTCCTGTGTGCTACATTCAGTATCTTCTATCCTTATTAAATCTAATTAGAGAAAAGCAAAACAGCTAAGAAACGATCATTAATAATTGTGCTCAAGGTCATAAAAATTTGTAGACAACTCTCATTGATTAGTCCTATTGAGATGTGCACAACTATTATTAAATAACTTTCCTTTCTCAGTTGTTTTGCTTTCTTCCATTTAGGTTTATATTTGTCTTTAAGTTAATGGATATAATAGATTTTATTAAAGCCCTGATAAGTGTAAGACTTTACAGTAATGATTTGAAAATACTATATTTTTCTCCTTACATGCTATGAAGTGTGGCTGAATAAATGATTTTTGGTATATTTAAATGAGTTATGGGCTAGAGTTTTAAGCTTTTTGCCTTAGCTCAAGCCAGCATTATTGTAGGGAAATGTTGATCAAGAGCTTTTGCTGTCTAATAACAGATGTTAGTGATGTCTTTCCTTAATGTATCCTCAGAAAAGGATGACGTGCAGGCAAAAAGGAATGTGTTGTTTTGTTTTTTGTTTCGGGAAAGGGTGTTTTTTTTTTTGTTTGTTTCAATTTAATTTTTATTTCAGTTTGGTTCATTTGCGTATTTGACATTTTAAAATAAAACAAAATGGGGCTTCCCTAGGCTGAGTGTCAATTCAGAAAGCAGCACATCTGGCTTCAAGCCCAGATTATTGTCAGTACATTGGATTAGCATACAGAGAAGTGCAAGAACTCTAAAATAAAAGGTAACATGTGAGATTATAGGTAGTCTATAAATTAGTGAAGATTATGCACCATACCAGAGACATCAGAAAGAATTCACATCACCCAGATCAGCTAATCCCATCTGGAGTTGATAGCTGTTCATCACACCATTGCTTAAGACAATATCATGCATGCAGGAATCATTCTCATCTTATTTAAAGACAACCCTTACAAAAACAATGTCTATATTTTATGCATAAGAATTAAAAACAATGTATAAGAATAATTTATGAGTCACTCCAAAATTATATGCCGATCTGCAACGTGTTCCCATCCTGCCACATCCATGGGGACACCCAATTTGTAATGCTTTTTTATTCTCTTGCATGGCTTTAACAGTCTTTTTATATCCTGGATTAGTTGTGTCACCTGTTCTTTGTATTCTACCTGTGCTGCTCATAGGGCACAAAGGCCATGTGATATTGCGCCTATCATAAATGGAGCCATTTCTGGATATCAGCTGAGATGGTCAATGATATTTGAAGAAAAACCAACAAAAAAACCCAAAACAAAACTGTTGATTTATGTAAAACTTTTATGACTCAGTCTGAAAATGCTTGCTCCTAGCAGGTAATAAAATAAAAACATATAGCTCCTCATCTAGTGGTTACCAGAAAGGTGGTAGTCACAATTCAGTTCAAGGGCTAAAGTCCTTAAAATGTCTTACCCAACCTCAGCATGGATTCTCCAAATGGGAGAGGAGGGGGCTGAATAAATGATTTTTGGTATATTTAAATGAGCTATGGGCTAGAGTTTTAAGCTTCTTGTCTTAGTTCAAGCCAGCATTATTGTAGGGAAATGTTGATCAAGTGCTTTTGCTGTCTAATAGCCTAGAGTGCCGTGCAAAATGTCTCTTAGGGTATAAACAAAAGTCTGATGTCTATAAACAACAACAAATCAGAAGGGACATTCAGGCTGGATATGGCAAATGAACATTTTACTGAATGACTTGTTCAACTGTAATCAGTTGGCACCCGACACATTTGCTCATAGTTACATCCTTAATAAGTATGCAGTCCAACGCCAACTTAATCCGTGTAAGTATCTCTTGGTATTTGATTCCAGGGTATTTTCAATTCTAGGGCATGGCGAGTAAGGTACTCAGGGATGGAAGGAGATCTCCTGGCTGAAGTGGTTCCAAAAATACCTGTGGTCCAGCGCTGTTCTTCCCAGATAAAGACTCTCCAAATGGGTTAATTTTGTACATATCTTGAAAGGAATGAATCTCACTTGTAAGCCAGGGTGTTATGTTGAGAGTGATCTCTGTGTAGCAACGCTTCTATTTTTGCCCTGTTTCAGCAGCTAAGGGTTTTGCATTTTGGAGGGTCTTCCTCTTGCTTCCTCGTCACCATTTTGAGGGATGTGTCTCAGGAGTATAATAACTTGCTTCTTGAGCATGTTCAGAGTCAGAGAGTTAGGAGGTACCGCAAAGTGATAGCCTTTTCCCTAGCCCAGAGGATTGATCAAGAGGGGTCTTTCCACTCCCTGGAGGATTTACCAAGTAGGAGGATCTTTGTTTCTTGCTAGGAGGACTGACCCGAGGGTCTTAGCTGTTTCACAGCAGACTGACCCAGAAGTTACTGGAGAATTGAAGAGTGAGGGATTTGGGAAGGGAAGAATTTGGGATGTTTGAGGACTGTAGATTGTTTTGGATAAGTTTGGACTTTAGATCATTTACTGAAAGAGGGATACTTCCCTCCCCGCCATTCTTGAAGAGCTGTATCTTGAGGGGTTTTTTTTTGTGGAGATTTGTATCTTTTCTCTCTAATTTGCTCCATTAAAACAGACAAATGTTGCAGTACAATGCCACCACATTTATTTTCAATGTATTATTACATGGAGAAGACCACCTTTCAAACAGACTCTCAGTGGGCATTCCCAAAATCAGTGCATACAGCAAGACACATGTTCTAAAATAGTCAGCATGATTCAGTCATGATCAGTCAAAAGGTCAGCATGGCCTAAGTTCTAATTATAATTATCTTCAATAATTTACATGTGTAGAACATTTTGTTACTAATAAGAAAGGATCATTTGACATTATATCTATTTTCTACCAAATATAATTAATTCTTCAACCTTGATGTAGTTGAAATCCACATAGCTAGACAAAGTTTAGACTGCAGCATCCTTCCTCATTAAATTGTATCTCGTCCATGGAACCAAGAATTCTAATAGTACAGACTTAAGCAAGTTTGCAACAGTTATTACATATCTTTATTTTATTTTCATTATAATCTGAGAATGGTTGGGATCTAATTAGAAAACCTTCACTTTGGCTCCATAGTTTTTGCAATCTAGTCTAATGAGTATAACTTTACAAATCGCTGTATGCCAGTAATAGCTAAGTTGTACAGAGAGGTACAATAAATCTTTTTTAATTTCCTCATTTCCTTGCCTTTCCACCCAGAAAACGGCAGATATTATTGATGCTTTCTTAGAAGAGTTTTGACGTTATCCATTTTTTCCCCACAAAGGGATTTTTCATTATCACCCAGCACCTGGTTAATAATGGGTGTTTCAGAGCACTAGCCTTCCCTCCAATGGGAAAGTATTTTTGAGAAGGTTCAGTTATAGGAAGACAAAGAGAATAGATGTGGGACCATGGATATAGAAATCACGGATGTTTTCTCATGCTATGTATGATTTTTGCCATTCTACCATGGACATTTATTTTAAGTTGAAGTAATAATTTTTGTGAAAATGCTTTAAAAATATCCTAAAAGGGGGGGCGCTGTTCCGCGGCCGATGGGACAAGGCGTGTGAGTGCTGAGCTCCGTTCCCTCCGCGCTGAAAACACCTCGAAAACAGCTGATTTCGCCGCTTTCCTGCCCCGGTTTGCACTGCTGTGCCTCCCTCTTCCGTGCCTGCGCTCATGGCGGCGAAAAAAAAGACGGCAGATTTAAAACATTTTGCCTACGGTAGGGCGCTTGCCGAGAAGGGGCCTGTGGGCATCGATCCGACCAGCCTCGAGTTTGACGCTGCCGAGGGCCCTGGGACCGCGATCGGACCCCTCCCCCCACCGGCTCAGCTTACCCCGGGAGAAGCTGTCACTAAGGAGGAGATGAGGGGGTGGTTCATGGAGCTCCGTGCCGACATGAAACTGCACAAACAAGAGCTAATGTCCTCCATGGCTGATATTAGGGAGGACTTAGCTGCACTTGGTCACCGTGTGGATGATGTGGAAGGGAGGGTAGATGGCCATGGGGAGGTCTTGAACAAAATGGCGGATCAACAACAGAAGTTTGATACGGAACTGTCTGCCCTCTCTGACAAGCTGGAAGACCTAGAAAACAGGAATAGGAGATGTAATCTCCGTATTAGAGGAGTGCCAGACAGTCTGGACTATATGGATGCACATAGCATTGCCCAACAAATCTGTATTTTTCTCTTACAAATGGCCACCCCGGACCAGGATAACAACGCTGCAGAGGCCTCTACCATCCAGCTAGAACGCGCCCACCGGGCCCTGGGACAGCGCGGTGAGCAGAGATCTCGGGACATTATCATCTGTTTCCACAGTTTCCTGCAGAAAACCCAGGTCTATGAAGCGGCCAGAAAGCAACGGGATATTCAATGGAAGTCTCACTCCATCACAATATTTCAAGATTTGGCTCCAGTGACCCTTAAACGCTGCTACGACCTGCGTGACGTCACGGTGGCTCTGCGATCGAGTGGGACACGCTATAGATGGACTTTTCCTTTTGGACTACAATTTCAAATTCAAGGCGTGACTTATCGTGTCAAGACACTGACGGAAGCGGCAGAGGCTTTCAAGCAGGCTCAGCTACCAGTTCCGTTTCAGATACCAAAGCTGACCGCGGCCCGCTCCAAACCGGATGCCATGCCTCGCTGGCAGCGAGCTGGAAAGGGCGGACGCCGCCTCCGTCGTCACTCGGGAGCTGCTGGAGGGTCCATGTCTGATCAGGGTTGACCAGTCGACCTCATAATTGGTCTTTTTTACCAGTCTTCCTACCATGGCGGTGGTTTTGGAGTTGATTTTTCAAGGCACCCTTTTCGCCTGGGGTATCTACATTCATCATGGGCGATTGGGTGGATAACTTTCATGCCCTATTGAGTTATGCTGCATTTTGTTCCTGTTTGCATTTTTGGTGTTTTCATATTGTTCTGCTATCTTTTCGCTTCAGAGGAGGGGACGGCCTCGGCACGGGGAGTTCCCTGTGTGCCGGGTACAGTTGCAGCCCCCTGAAGGTCTGCTTTCCACTGGGAATGGTGGCATGCCTTCTGTTATTTGGGGATGACAACAGGGTATCTTACTATTGTACTGTGATCTATGTGTGGCGTTTACTGTATATGTGGGGGGACTGTCTGCACTGGTGTTTGGGTGCGAATCCGGGGCCTGGAGAGCTCTGGGAATGGCCTTCTGTTTATCTGACCCCTCTTTCCTCCAATGGCTACTAAAATTATATCCCTCAATGTAAAGGGGTTAAATACCCCCCGAAAAAGGGTACTCTTCAGAAAAGAATTGAAAGTGCAGCAGGCGGCTCTAGCCTTTGTTCAGGAAACGCACATCCGTAAGCGTTTTGAACACTTGCTAGTCTTTCCCTCTTACCCCAGCACTTATTGGGCAGCCAGCACAAAGAATTCCCGTTATGCAGGGGTGGGGATTCTTGTTTCTCACACCCTAGTCCATGATGTGGTGCACAAGGTTCTGGACCCACAGGGCCGGTATTTACTGCTTAAACTGCGAGTGGGCGGCCGTATCTTGACCCTGGTTAATGTTTATTTCCCCAATGTCCACCAAGCATCCTTTTTGAATGAGATAGATCAGTTACTGCTTGGTCAGGCAGCTGGAGACATTATATTGGGGGGAGATTTTAATTTATCTATGGACTCTAAGGTTGATAATTCCTCTCAGCCTCCTAATGCCTTCTCCGGGCTACGTAAAGCGTGGCGCGCATTCCTGACGCGCTGGCACTTAGTAGATATTTGGCGGGATAGGTACCCGACCTCGAGGTCCTATACCTTTTTTTCTGCGCCTCACAAATCTTATTCCCGTATTGATTACCTTTTTATTGGGGCCCATATTCAAAACCTTGTTCGGGCAGTGGGCATCGATGGCATCACGTGGTCCGAACACGCGCCTGTTTGGGCCACAGTGGCCTTCCTCGACACTGTTGGCAGCCTACGTGCTTGGCGTCTAAATAGCAGTTTGTTGAGGGATCTTGCCTTCACCAAACAGCTCGACTCCAGCATACGAGAATATTTCAGGGTCAATAACACGGATGGCATGTCTGCTGCCACACTTTGGGAATGCTCCAAGGCCGTGATCCGAGGGCTTTTGCTCTCTCGGGCAGCTTTTTGCAATAAGGAACGAGAGGGCAAACGATCGGCATTGGTGTCTGACATTACCCAGCTGTCGCAACAGCATGCTGCCACCGGGTCACCTGCCCTTTATGCTCGCCTTTTACGTGCTAAAGACCTGTTACGCTCTATAGATGATGCTTATGTGAGTCACCAGTTGACCCTGACCAAACAAAAATACTTTGAGGGGGGTAACAAGGCGGGTCGCTTGTTGGCGCAGAGTTTAAAGGCACAACAAGCGCAGACCTTAGTTGCAAAAATTTGCACTCCCCAGGGCGTTCTGGAAACCTCTTCAGAGAGTATTCGCACCTGCTTTTCTGATTTTTACACCCAGTTATACTCTCCTGAGGCGTCCATACGGGACGTGGACATTGACTGCTACTTGGCCTCGGTCTCCTTACCGGCCCTCACGGGGGACCAACAGCTTTTGTTAGACGCTCCTATCACCGTGGATGAAGTCACATTTGCTATTAAGAACTTGAAACCGGGAAAGGCCCCAGGGTTGGACGGTTTCCCGGGGGAATATTACCGGCAGTTTACGATGGCTCTGGTGCAACCCCTTACTGATATGTTTAATTCCCTTAGGGACCTTGGTACCATTCCTGCTACTGCCAACACGGCTGGGATCTCAGTTATAGCAAAACCCGGTAGGGACCCAACCTCATGTGGGTCGTATAGGCCCATTTCCTTGATTAATGTAGACCTCAAGATTTTGGCTAGGGTCCTTGCAGAGAGATTGAATAGCGTACTTGTTAATCTCGTCCATCCGGATCAGGTAGGCTTTGTCCCAGGCCGTTTGGCTGCGGATAACGTTCGTAGGATAGTGGACATCATAGACCTCGTTCAACATGATCATATCCCAACGGTTTTATTGTCTTTAGATGCGGAGAAAGCGTTTGACCTGGTCCATTGGTCCTTTCTCTTTCGCACCCTGGAACATATGGGATTTGGTGTTTTTTTTATTACTTGGGTGCGGAAACTCTATGATCACCCTATGGCCAGGGTTAAAATCAATGGTAGTTATGGTCCACCCTTTTCCATTGGTCGAGGAACTCGCCAGGGCTGCCCCTTATCCCCATTGTTGTTTGCCCTGTTTTTAGAACCATTCACTACTCGCATAAGGTCGTCTCCCTCTGTGGCGGGGGTTTCTATTGGACGCCACCAATTTAAAATCTCCCTATTCGCCGATGACATTATGCTCACCCTAACTGATCCGATTCTCTCTCTGCAAGGGGTCATGTCTGAATTGAAAGCTTTTGGGGCTGTCTCGGGGCTCAAGGTCAATTTTGACAAGTCCGAAATCTTGAATGTTAACCTTCCCCCCCAAGAGGTAGCAACCTTACAACTCAGCTTACCTTTTAAATGGGCCAAAACGGTGCTGAAATACCTGGGAGTTCGTATTAGTCCTGCTGTTAGTCAGTTGTTTGCCCTGAACTATACGCCCCTCTTACACTCCATTACTGCAGACCTTCACAAATGGTCTCGACACACACATTCCTGGCTCGGGAGGATTGCTATTGTGAAAATGAATATTCTCCCTCGCTTTTTATATTTTTTTACCACCATCCCAATTCTGCTCTCACCAGCTATTCTACGTTTGTGGCAACGGAAGATCTTTGGGTTCATATGGCGCAAAAGACCTCCCCGGGTTTCCCGCAACACTCTATATCTTGCTAAAGATAGAGGGGGCCTGGGAGTCCCGAATTTACAATGGTAATACTGCGCGGCCCAGCTCCGGGCACTGCTGGTGTTTCATTCTCCCCATAACCTCCCACTGTGGGTCTCTCTGGAACAGGCTGCAATAGGGGATTCCCCACTCTCTGCACTTCCGTGGCAGCCTAAGAACTCCTGGGCTATGGGCCCTTACATGCCCTTTGCTTTGGGTACCACACTTTGCCTTTGGCAGCGGTGGAAAGCTTTGTTGGTTGGGAAGGAGCCTTATACTCCGCTCACACATCTTTTTGCTAACGCCCTTTTCCCTCGTGCCTCCACTGCTGCGGCGTCACAGCCATGGCTAGCCGCTGGCATTCGCTATATAGAACACGTTATTGTCCAGGGCTCTATCATGACAAAGGAGGCTCTTTGCGCTCATTATCATTTTAGAGACGTGGACTTCCTATTGTATGCTAAAATCTATCATTCTATTAAAAGGGCAGTTAGGCAGGGTACTATGCGCCTTACTGTCACATTGTTTGAACACTATTGTCTTAATGTGCATAAGTTACGGGGTCTCATTTCCAAAATCTACGCTTTATTAGCTGGGAGAGCCTCGGGCCACTTTTGCCAACAGAGGGCTTGGGTGTCTGACTTTGATCACGTATTAGATGAGGATGACTGGACTCTAATTTTTCTGATGAACCGCAAATGTTCTATCTCTGCTACCCTGCAGGAAAACTGTTACAAACTATTATATCGTTGGCATTATACCCCTCAGCGTCTTCATCGCTACAACCCTCTCATACCAGACACCTGCTGGCGGCAATGCGGACAGATAGGAGATTATTATCATGTATGGTGGCAATGTGGGAAAATTAGCTGCCTGTGGACTGCGGTTTTTGAGTGGTTATCTCATATCCTTCAGGAACCTCTGGACATCAAACCGTGGCATGCTCTGTTAACCTTGCCAGTGCCAACAGTCAATAAATCACAACAGAGGTTCATACAACAAGTCTTTATTGTCACTAGGCTTGAAATAGCCGCACATTGGAAAGCAAGTAGTGTCCCCAGTCTTGCTCGAATTCTCCACAGACTCCATAATGTTTATCAACTGGAGCGCCTCACGGCAGTCCATCATAACCGTGTGAAACCCTTCACGGCGGTCTGGGACCCGTATTGTACATGGCTCCGGGCTCAAGCCCAGGGGGACTCTGCCCCTGATGTGAGTGCTGAGTCCGCTTGTTAATCTGATTTTCTCATTCCCTGGTTTCCTCTTCCGGGCTTGGGATTCCCCGACGAGCATCGGTCGCTTGCTCCACTTCAAGCTGTGTACTTCAGTCACCTTTCACAACAAATAACGATGTGTTATGTATTTTTGCCACTCATCTATTCATTTGTTTTTTCAATTCCTGTTGTCAGGGTGGGAGGGGGGTTGTGGGTCTTATATAGCTCTGATGATTGCTATTATGGTTGTATTTACTAATTTGTATTTGCTAAATCATCCAATAAAAATTGTTTAAAAAAAAAAAAAATATCCTAAAAAATTGGACCAATGAATAAAACTGTACCCCTTTGATTTATCGATGGAGCACACTCAAGGCTCTAAAAGATATTAAAGTGAGGGGTTTATATGATGGTCCCTTAAAAGATTATTATTCATTGTTATTTTTGGTGAATGTTTTGTTGTAATTGATTATTATATTGTATTGCCTTTTAAGGCTTTTTCTATACTATCTCCAGGGTTATGACATCTCTTTCGGTTTATGACATCTCTTCAGAGGGGTATTTAAACCCTGCAACTGCTTTTCTTCTTTGCCTTTGCAACAGACTTTCTCTGTTGTGCCTGTGCCTGGGCTCATTGTCTCTGTGCCTCCAGTGTCTTCATGTTCCTGTGCTTCAGTGTCATTAACCCCTCCGATCCTCGCCTCCGAAGTTTCCTGCCCTCGACCGTGGATCCTATTGTTCCTGTGCCATCTGTCTCCTCAGGTAGTACCTTCGGACTGTCTCTGGTACTGACCTTGGTCTAGTTCTTGATCTCTCTGTCTGCTGTCTGTTCCGATGCCTGGACTTTGTTTCCTTTTGCTGCCTACTCCGTATCTAATGCCTGAACTTCACGTCGTCTCTTCATTGCCTGACTTGGACCTTCTGTCTGGACTTTACACCATCTCTTGTGAAGGTTGATTCCTGTCTTGCTGGGTGAATGCTCTGAGTACCCGCTCCTTGGGGGCTCTCCCACGTTCATAGGCTATCTGCTCCTCAGAGGGCCGTCCTGCCTGATTCCACGGAACCAGTCCTTGTAAGTCCTCCTCCTCCTCACCTACGCCACCTCCTGGAGATGAGTCCCACTGAGGGGATCCCTCGGCAGTCTTCACCTTTCGCTTCGACCCAAGGGTCCACATCTTCAACAGTTTGCAAAGGCCATGGACCCAGTGGATTTGTCTGGTTTTCAGGCCATTCCTGGCTTGGCTCAATGGCTTCTGCAGCAGCAGCAATCCCTAGAGACTCTAGCCGCCACAGCAGAACATCTGGTATCATGCATGGATACCACCGTCAGACACCGGGCTTTCATCCCTCCCCCGTTGGCTCCAGTAGCCTCGACTTCCGTGACCCATATGTCTGCTACACCTCGATTCTCCGGAGAATCTAAGCAGTGTTGAGGGTTTCTGAACCACTGCTTCATAAGATTCTCTTTGCAAGAACAGCAGTTTCCCTCCGACTGAGTGAAGACATCATTCATCATCTTCTTACTGGTTGGTAAAGCCCTGGCATGGGCATCTCCGCTTTGGGAGCAAGGAGAATCCATTCAGGGAAACCTACCTCAGTTTGTCTGGACATTTCGTCAGGTGTTTGATGAACTGGGCTGCCAATCTACTGCCACTTCTGAACTATTTAACCTCCTCCAGGGCTCACGCACCCTGGCCGACTTTGCAGTAGAATTTCACACCTTAGCATCAGAACTAGGGTGGCGTAAGGATAGCTTGCGTGGCATCTTCCTTGAAGGGTTGTATCCCTGTATAAAGAATGAGTTGGCCACATGGGAACTCCCGGACGACCTCGAGGCACTCATTGTATTGGCAGGTTGGATTGATCGCCGATTACAGCAATGTGCTAAAGAATATAAACCAGGCCGTCGCTCAGTTTCCCTGGCTCCAGCTTTTTCTTGTCCAGTAGTTGCACCTACCACGACTGGAGGTTCGCCGGATTGCTGGGAGGAGCCTATGCAACTAGGCCGTAGCCGCTTGACAACCGAAGAAAAACAGCGCTGATGGAGGCTCGGCTTATGTCTCTACTGTGGAGGCAAAGGACACCTGTTGGCTCAATGTCCTGAATGTCTGGGAAACGCCCGGGCCTAGGTGTCACAAGAGGGCTGACCCTAGGCTGTATCAGTCCCACTCCTCCATGCACGGTTCTCATTACCTTACAATTTTTCGGGGGTTCTTTTACTACACTCGCTCTTGTCGACTCAGGTTCCAGTGAGAACTTCATTCTATCCGAGCTAGTCCACCAATGGCAACTACCCATGATACCCCATACACCACCGTTGTGGATTTCATCCATCCAAGGAGACCCTCTTCCAAGAAGGGTAAATTCCCGCACTGCCCCTGTAACACTTCGGACCGGGTTTCTTCACCAAGAGGAAGTGTCCTTCTTAATTCTTGAGTCCATTCATCCTGTAGTACTAGGGCTTCCTTGGTTACAAAAACATTCACACACCATTGACTGGAAAACCCTGCAAATTACAGCCTGGTGAAAGGACTGTTTTCCCACCTGCCTTTGACATAAATCGCAACCACAGTTGCTGCTGGCCAACACCTGTCTATTGTTACCACCTCAGTATAGTAGCTTTGCCGATATGTTCTCCAAGAAAGAGGTGGAGACCCTTCCGGAGCATCGGTCTTTCGACTTACTACCCGGTACAGTTCCACCCCGTGGACGGGTATATCAATTGTCCTTTTCCAAGACACAGGTAATGCCTAAGTACATAAAGGAAAACCTTGATGGGGGTTTTATTCGTCCCTCTTCCTCTCCAGCAGGGGCAGGCATCTTCTTCTTAGCCAAGAAGGATGGTTCTTTAAGACCCTGTATTGATTACTGGAGACTCAATGCAATTACTCGAAAGGATTGTTATCTGCTTCCCCTGATTCCTGAGTTACTGGACCGCTTCATGAAGCCAAGGTCTTTTCTAAACCATATCGCCGAGGGGACCAACAATCTTGACCAAATAAAACCATGAGACGAGTGGAAGACAACGCTTAATATGCGTGATGGCCATTATGAATATCTCGTAATGCCTTTTGGACTGTTCAATGCACCTGCAGTATTCCAAAATTTAATGAATGAGATATTCTGGGACATGTTACACAAGGGGGTGATCATCTACCTTGATGACGTTTTAATTTATTCCAAAGACTTGAAGACATCGTATGGACGTTCATCAGGTTCTCCAACATTTAAGAGAACATCGTATTTTCGCTAAATTAGAAAAATGCCTCTTTGAACAGGAATCCTTGCCATTTTTGGGCTTCATTGTATTCACCACAGGGTTTTGTATGGATCCAGACAAATTAACCAGCATTCGGGAGTGGCCGCAACAGGTGGGACTCCATTTATTGCAAAGATTTCTAGGCTTCGCCAATTTCTATAGGAATTTCATTCCCCATTATTCACACATAGTAGCCCCCCTAATGGCATTAACTAAGTAGGGGGTCAACTCTAAACAGTGGCAGAAGAAGCCATCCACCCCTGCCATGACTTGAAAAAGGTGTTTCTACAGGAGTCATGTCTTCGCCATCCCGATCCAGCTTGTCCATTCATCGTGGAGGTGGATGCTTCGGATCTCGCTGTAGGAGCGGTGGTGATCTGCCAATACTCCCCTCCAGTGACTCTTGCCTTGCTCTTTCTTCTCCCACAAGTTTTCCTCTGCAGAAAAGAACTATGGTATTGGAGATAAGGAGTTGTTAGCCATTAAGATTAGAGATGTGAATCGGAACCGGTATCGGTTCGGATTCCGGTTCCGATTCACATCATGAAATTTTTATCTTGCAGTCTGGGTTTTTTTTTATTGGCTGTGCCCGAGCCGATAACCAAAAAATACAGCCGACTCTTTAAAATGAGTTTGTTAGTATCCCCCCACCCTCCGGACCTCCCCCCCCCAAATTTTTAAATATCTGGTGGTCCAGCGGGGGTCCCGGGAGCATTCTCCCATGCTCGGGCCGTCGGCTGCCAGTAAACAAAATGGCGCTGATGGCCCTTTGCCCTTAGCATGTGACAGTATATCCGTGCCATTGGCCGGTCCCTGTCACATGGTAGGAGCAATGGATGGCCGGCGCCATCTTTAAAAATGGCACGGGCCATCCAGTGCACCTACCATGTGACAAGGGCCGACCAATGGCTATGTTCCCCCTTCATTGTTCTGTAGGATGTTGATGCCACTTGTCTTGCCACTTTGCTTGTCATGCTGCCTTCGAAGGTTCATGCATCTGTTATCGGTGCTCTCTTTTGAAGCTGTGCTGTGTTTTTTACACTCTCGCTGCTGCTTTGCACCTCTGTTAAAGCACTCTTGCCACTCCTGGTACCCCTTTGCCCCTTTACAGTGCCTTAGGCTATTCATGCCACTTTGGTGCCACTTTGCCACAGTCTAAGTACCTTGGAGCTCTTTTCTCGTTCTGATGATTGCTCCCCAGTTGTTTCATCAGAATTGATAAGAAAACTCCAATTCTGCAGCCAAAAATATGCTGCAAATACTTCCCGCATTGACTTTAATGGGAAAATAAAAAATGAATGAAACTAATAAATGAATTGGTTTTTCCCCCCTATGAAACTAATGAAATGATTTTTGATCCCGGCCAAATGAAAAATGAATCAAAACAAATTTTTTCCTTCTGCACATCCCTAGGAGGTAATATGGAAGAACTATCTGTAGCACTGCTGCCACATTAGGTGTGGGGGAAGGGAACACGAGATGCAACATAGTTTCCCAAACCCCTCATGTTTAAACAATTTTTATTGGGTTTTACAATAACAGTACAAATCACAACACCTGGAAGTGAGAGGAACTGATCTCACCCCAGAACAGTATCACCAATAAAAAACCTCTACAGGATCACCCCCCCCCCCCCCCCCCGCCACAGAAGCGAGTAAAACTGTAGGTACTACGAAATAGTCCCCCTCTCCGTAGGCAAGGCCATCCCTTACAGAAATAGAAAGAGAAATGAAAATTAATCATTGACAACAAGACTGCGAGCACGGGGGGTCAACGACTGCAGGTACGGCTGCCAGATCCTCAGAAATCGCCTGCGGCGCTGGGGTGTCATCCAAGCCTCCAGGCTCTCCATGGTCATCATGAAGTGCAAACTGTTCCGCGAAGACCAAAAGGAAGGGGACTCAGCAGACCGCCACGACGAGAGAATAATCTTCTTTCCCACCAAACAGGCCTTGGAGAGAAGCAAACGCGAGCCAGGGTCCCGAATGTCACCTCCCCCAACTGATCGGTCAGTCCAGCCCAACGCTCATCCAAGGCCTCCCGAATCACTAGCTTTATGTCATCTATGGTAAGAGGAAGCGGGGGGGAGGGGGACTCACCCGTCGATGCGGCAGCCATTTTCTCGTCAGCCACCCTGGCCTTTTCTTTCTCTTTTTTTGCCTTCAACGATGCCATTCGACCCACAGTTTTGCAAAAAGCGAATCGCTGGATCGAGCCCCTTTCCCTGACTCCTCAACTGTCCGGTTTGGTGGTGTTCACGTGGTTTGGGGTCGCATTATCGCTGAGACGGGCCCGGAGCTGAGCCGAAGCACGTCTGCTCAGCTAGTGCATCACGTGATCCAAACCCCTCGTATTGCATACAAGCTCTTTCCCTCATGTCTCATCCCCTTCCTTCACTACCTTAGCTGTTCCTCCCTTTTCCCTCACTATCTTGACCTTTCCCCCACTTCACCCTTCTCTCCCTGAAGAGAATCTTCCCTACCTCCCTTTAGATATTTCTCTCCTCTTCTCATACTTCAATTCTCTCCATCCCTGTCACTCAAAAGATTCTTCTCCCTCTTAGTGAGCACTATCTAAGCTTTTACCCCCTTCTCACCCTCTTTCCTCATTACCTTAGCACCTCCCCCTTCCCCCCCTTGATTCCAGTAGAGACTCTTCTCATCCTCTCCCACACTCGCCTGCTCTTTCCGCCTCTCTTCTCATATTTTTTGTTTCCTCTTCTTTCTTCCTTCCTCCACCTTCTTACCCAGTGTTTTCCCCCTTCCCAGGCTCTTCCTCCTGGACAAAATGGAGCAGAGGCTATGGGATTGCCTGGAAGAATCCGCCTCACTGGTGGACAAAGTGGAGAAAAGGCTCCGTGCCACCCCTGGCATAGGAAACCCTAAAGGAGGCTTGCCTGCTCAGATTTAGACATTGGAATGGGCAGGGGCAAACCAAATCCCTTCCCGATCTGATGTAGCAAATCTCTGATTCCATACATGAGCCAGCAGCAGCAGAATTTCAGTGAAGCCATCTTCTTCTGTTTGCAGGGCTGGTGGTCTCACTACAGGAGCTGCAAAATCTCATTGCTCCTCCTGCCTAAAACTGCTAGAGAAGACATCACAGAAACCCTGCTGCTTTTGCCAGCTCATAATGGGAGATCCACGTGTTGCTACTTTGGATTGGTCAGGGGTTGGGGTTACCCATGACCGATCTGATGCCTAAATGGACACCTAAGCCGCAGGCATTCCAGAGCCTTCTTCTCCAGTCGCCAGCAGGGTGGATTCTTCCAGGCAGCCCCATGGTTTCCATTCTAGTTTGTCAGCTGGTGTACCCAGACTGCCACCCCTTGAAGCTGCTGACACCTCTATGACCTCATCTACTGCTGCTGCTGCTACCCAGCCAGGTGAGCCAACTTATGCAATTGTATGGGATGCACACCTGGTCACACTGGGCTTGCTCCAGTCCCTCTCATTCAGTTGGGCCACCAGGTGGGATAGATCCCCCAGCAGCCTTGGGGCTTTTTCTTGGCTGGGTGTGATGGGATCCCTTGCCCATGGGTACCCCCTACAACCTGGTACCCAGAGGACTTCTCCCTCCTTCCCCCCCCCCCTCGCTACACCACTGAATGAACCACTTTGAGTCTTTTTTTGCTGTCATTTACTATGTTACTATGATATCTATTCATTTCCTCTTTTCTGTCTTCTTTTTGTCTTGTTAATTCTTTCGGAATTTAGATATTTCTTTTCCAATCTGTATCGTTCTGTTTTCTAATTGGTTTTTAGCTATTCAATCGTGTTTCTCTTTTCTTTTGTCTAGTCTCTCTCTCTCAAGCCTGTCTTTTTCTATTCTTTTTTCCATCATCTTTGTTACCTCAGCATCTTTCTTTTCTTGATGTCTCTCTGCCTTCTTCTTGCCTGTCTTTCATTATTAGTTTTTAATCAATGCATTTGTTCACCCCCACCACCACGTTGGCTTCACTCCTCTGACCTAATCTGTGGGTCTCCCTCTCCCCAGCATGTCTCTCATTCTCTCCTCCAGCCTCTCTCTTCCCAACTGCTTCTCTACAAACCCTGCCCCAGTCTATCTTTCTCAAACTGTCTCAGTCTGTCTCTATCTCTCCCCTTAAGTCTATTTTCTGCTTTAGCTTTTCCTTTGCATTTCAACTTTCTCGACACTTACCCTCAACAATCCTGTTTCCCTTCCTATTCACATTCATCTTTCTGCACCATTGAATTTGGGGTTCTTTTCAGCTCACCTTTCCAAATAATGTGCAAGGAAGCTTACAGCATTGTTAGAATTCAGATGAAATCCCCTGATGGGCCACATACAATCAGTGTCTGATGCCTGTTTGAGAGTTAATTACCAGTTTCTCGTGGGTTCATAAAATATAAAAATGGTCAAGCAGATGGTGTAGTGGACCTGGCACAGTGGCAGGGGTAGTATTACCCAAGCTGGGTAGGGAAAGCATCACAACACACTTGTTTTCCCTCTGTGACCCCTCTAACTATACCCCTACTCCTTTCTCAAATGCTTTTCTCAAATCCATGTCTTTGGGATAATGGAGGGTCTTACATGAAAATTCTAGGGTTTCCAGTAGTCAGATTTGAACAATATTAAAATTTTCTGATTAAATCAAGGTTCAAAAAAATCTTACAGCATTGAAGTAGAGGCAACATCAAAAGGAACAACAAAACAAATCTTCACTGTATATCAGAGCACAAAAATTATCTCCCATTCTTCCTCATTTCAGATGAGTTTTAACACTCACATCCCCACATGGAATTCTTCCCAAAGTCCCATCTGTATAGTTCTCTCATTTCTCTTCAAATTTCCACAAGGGTATTGTGGTCCTATGGTTCAGTGGCCTCCCATGGCTTCTGCTAGACACAGCTGACCAGTTGCCCTCCAAGGAGCTGTGGGGCTCTTCTCTCAATAAAGAATCCGCAACAAGAACCAGAATCAAAGATCTTTTCCCACTCTGAGTAATACCTTATATTGAAGCCAATTAAACTCCCCCTTGTGGTTCTCCCTCATAACATTAACTAAAAGGAATATATAAAATCCCCTTGATATGCCTCTGTTATTGTTGCGATTCGGCCTGTGGCAGGAGCCACAGGCCGCCTCTCCACCTCTCTCCCTTCTTATTCTCATGGTTCAGAGGCCGCCGACATGTTTCCTGCGTGGCTGGAGCCACGCTTCTGCAGCCTCTACAGTCCAGAGGCTGTCCCTGCACTCCTATCACGGCAGGAGCCACGCTGCTATTTCTATGCGGCTAGGAAGCTGTCGCCTACCATCCCCATGTGGCCCGGAGGCCATCGACCTACCTTGGGTCCTCTGTGGGGAGAGGGCCTGCATCCCCAGGCTTGCTTGGTGCCTGGAGCCACCCTCAGTTTGCCTCATGCGGAAGGGAGCTGCCTCTGCATCGTGGCCTGCAGTGAGGCCTGATTCCGGCTTCTGCTTCGGCTCTGCGGTCTTCCATGCAGCGGGGCCGCTGACCAGGGTCCTGCACTGCTTCCTGCTTCCTCTCCCTAGGGGTGGGCCCGCGTCTTTCAGCCTGAGTTAAAGGGCCAGGAGGGAGTGGTCCCTCTGATCTCACCTGCAAGCTCCGCCTTGGGTGTTTCCTGCTTCACCCTATAAAAGGGTTCTTTAGTCATTTCAGCTTTGCCTTTGCAAGGAGTATGTTCTCTCTTGGACTTCCTGCTCTCTGCTCCTGCATGGCATTCCTGTATCTTCGTTGGATCCTTCATCATCTTGTTCCTGGTCTCTTCCTTGGACATCCCTTGTCTTGTCTTCTGTTCCAGTCCTGATGTTCTCTTCCAGCCCTGATGTTCGTTCCAGCCTTGATGTCTTCCAGTCCTGATGTTCCTTGGCCTAGTCCTCGTCTGATGTCCGTCTTGTACAGAAGTCCAAGGCTTCGTCGGATCCCTCCCAGCGTGGTCTGTGACCAGCCCGGCTGGGTTGGTAGGGCGCACAGTGGCCCAGTGGTTCGTGACCACCCCCACTGGGGTGTGTAGGGTACTGGTGGGTCTTTTCCATTTTCGGGGCCAAGGATTTCCATGTGTCTGTCTGTCATGTCCTAAGTCTGGAGTCCTCGGGGCATCCGTTTTGTCCGTCCCAGCTACCCTTCATTGAGTGTCTGAGGAGTTCGTCCTGATGTCTTGGATTTCCACCTGGAGGCCATCTTGTATATAGTTCTCCAATGCTCTGGACTCCGGCTATGCCTAGCCCCCGGTGGGCAGGGCTCCAGTGGATAGCCTGTGGGTCTTTCTGGGCACTGCAGCCTCCTTGCCAGCTGTGGTGTTAGCGCTCTATCTGGAGTCTTCTCCATCCTGTTTTATTGATGATTTTAGCTCGCCTTGTCTTGCCTTGCCTTGCCAGAGGTCATGTCTTCATCTGATACAGAGTCCATGCCTTCGTCCATGTTTGACCTTCGTCCACATCTGATCTTCGTCCACGTCTAACCTTTGCCAAGCTTGTTCTTGGTCCTCATCCATCTGCCTCTTGCCCAGCCTGCCACCTCTGCTGCTTCCTGCAGCGAGTCCGAAAGGGCTGGGAACAGTCGGAAGACCATTCAGAAACCACCATTGCGTTGGTGGCCTCACGGAGATATACAGGTCTGGTAGAGGTTCCCGGGTTCCAGCCTAGGATCGTCTCATCGCAAGGGCACACTTCTTGTCCCGCGCTGGTGAGCGCCCCCTGGTGCTGTCTCCCGTCGCAGTGTTACAGTTACAATGACTTCTGCAATATAACAGTAAAAGTTAAATGACATCAGTGAGCACACTCCCAAGGGCACATTTCTAGTGACTCAGGACCTAGTTTATGGCCCCTGTCACACAGGTACAATATGTCTCTGCCCTTGAGAACTTACAAACAAAATAGATACTTGCGGCAATGGAAAATAAATTGACTTGCTCAAGGAGTATCAGTGGAGAACGTGGGATTTAAACCTTGCTTTCCCTGGTTCTTAATCTATTTCTCAACCCATGTTGAATGTGCTGCATGAGATCCATGCAACCTCAGTTGCAATGTGTTGTGGTGCCAATTCTGGCACCATAAGACAGTGAAAGTACTGCATCAAAGCCCTCAATCATGCAGTCCTTGGACACTTTGGAAGCATATATACCTCTGAAAGGAGTTGGGGGCTAAGAGAAATTTGAGGGAACCCTCTTACCCTAATGTGGTTAAGTCTGATTACTGAAAGCATTTCCAACAACTCTGATTTTGTTTGTTTCACAGATACAAAATTAACAAAGCTAGGGATCTGACTTGTAAACAAAACATCATATAGAAGAGCTATGTTTTGTGGGGAAGTTTAGGTTTGGAAGCAAGGAAGATTGACAGGAGCTTCAAGATGCCAACAGTGCCTGCCTCCTGTTGCTGTTGGTTGCTGCAGTCAATCCAGGCCATAAGAACCTGGCAAGTCTATCCCATGTTACTGTTGCTAGTAATAGCAGTGGCTATTTTCTAAGTCAACCTAATTAATAGCAGGTTATGGACTTCTCCAAGAACTTCTCCAATCCTTTTTTAAACCCAACTACAATAACTGAAGTAACCACATCCCCTGGCAACAAATTGCAGAGTTAAATTGTGCATTGAGTGAAAAAGAACTTTCTCCAATTAGTTTTAAATGTGCCCCATGCTAACTTCATGGAGTGCCCCCTAATCCTTCTATTATCCGAAAGAGTAAATAACCGATTCACCTCTACCCGTTCTAGACCCCTCAGCCGTCTCTTCTCCAAGCTGAAAAGTCCTAACCTCTTTAGTCTTTCCTCATAGGGGAGCTGTTCCATTCCCTTTATCATTTTGGTAGCCCTTCTCTGTACCTTCTCCATCGCAATTATATCTTTTTTGAGATGCGGCGACCAGAATTGTACACAGTATTCAAGGTGTGGTCTCACCATGGAGCGATACAGAGGCATTATGACATTTTCCGTTTTATTCACCATTCCCTTTCTAATAATTCCTAACATTCTGTTTGCTTTTTTGACTGCTGCAGCACACTGAGCCGACAATTTCAATGTGTTATCCACTATGATGCCTAGATCTTTTTCTTGGTGGTAGCTCATAATATGGAACCTAACATTGTGTAACTACAGCAAGGGTTATTTTTCCCTATATGCATCACCTTGCACTTATCCACATTAAATTTCATCTGCCATTTGGATGCCCAATTTTCCAGTCTCACTACTGCTACAATTGTCAGGTAGTACAGGTGGGCAAACGACAATGGTTAGTTAGTTTTTTTGTGAGAAAGATTTTAGCAGACCCGTGTACATTTACGGGCCAATTTTAAAAGCCCTGCAAGCATAAAAGTTGGGGGTTATGCGCATGGTTGGGTCCTGTGCGCGCTGCATGCCTTTTCTAAAGGGCCCAGCCACACGCGTATCCCCTGATACTTGCCGAAGTGCCGAGCCAGGGGCAGGGTCTGGGCGGGGAAGGCTGGGGCATGGGCAGGCCAGGACAGTGACATTGGATATTGTCTTGGGGAAGCGCGTGCAGACAGTTGGCCGGCACGTGGAAAATACTTCTGCTCCGGAGGAGCAGTAAGTATTGAAATTTAAAAAAGGGGTTAGTTAGGATTAGTTTAGGAATCAGGGAGGAGAGATGAAAAGGGAAGAAGGGTAGGGTGGGGTAAAAGAAAGTTCTCTCCTCCCTTATTGGAGCAGACTAGGAGTGCCTGGCTGCCCGACCATGCATGCGCGGATTTTAAAATCTGGCACGCATTTGCACGCGGATATTAGATTTTATATCATGCGTGTGGTGACGCGCATGTTATAAAATCGGCGCGTCCATATGCGTGCTCCGGGAACTGCGCACACTGGGGTCGATTTTAAAAAGGTGTGCGTGGGCGTACATGTGCGTACACATGTACGCCCAATTTTATAACTTGCATGCGTAAGCGCGCGCAAGTTATAAAATCAGGGGTCGGCAGGCGCAAGGTGGTGCACAATTGTGCCCCTTACGCGAGCCGAGCTGCACTGCCTTCCCCCTAACCTGACCTTCCCACCCCTTCCCCTAACCTTTCCTCCCCCTAGTCCTACTTTAACCCTCCCACTCCCCAAAAGTTCTATTTTACCTTTTGCGCCTGCCTTCGGGAAGGCACACGTTGCGCGTGCCAGCAGCCCGCCGGCACGCAATCCTCCGACACAACGGCAATGGCCGCTGTGTCGGAGGCCTCTGACCCTGCCCCCGTCCCACCCCCGGATCTCCCCTTTAGTAAAGCCCCGGGACTTACACGCGTTCCCGGGGCTTTACGCGCGTCGCCGGGCCTTTTTAAAATAGGCCCGGCGACCCGCGTGACCTTTTTAAACTCTGGCCCACTGCTTTTAAAATCGACTCCTCACGGTGATGCACGTACCAAAATGTTTCATTTTGATTGAGTTCTCATTTCATTTTCTTATGGGTATTTTTGTATCATTTTTTTTAAACTACACAAATAAAAATAAAATCAGGTTCTTTAGTGTTGTTTAATTTTAGAAATAAAATGAAATGACATATGAAACATCATTGATATTTCTTATGTGGTTTTCAAGCGACTGCACATCCCTAATGTACAAGCTATGCATAGAGCAAGCGTGCTTTTCCATGCACATGTGCAACAAATAGGCAGCATACAAAATCATATCTGCAGTTATAATTGTATATTGACTGACCTGGTAAACAGAACACACTAGAGTTGGTTCCCTTGCAGTACCAGATCTCCTTGAAGTACCAGATCTGGGCACTCATTCTAACAGTATCCAAGAAGGCAGGTGCCCCAGATGCATCTCAGCATAGGTTTCTTTTGTTTTTTTTTTTAACCCAGGTTCTGATTATTTTTATTCATTCAAATCAGTGAAAAACCTTCTGTTGGAAATGTATCTAAATCACAAATTGGAGTGAATTGTGTACTTAATGGGGACAACAGCAACATAATTATCCCCAAAAATCTGAAGCAGGAAGTCAGTGTGCTGTTTGAAACATCCGAACGACTATCAACCGAAGCTACCTTTGAAGCTCTGCAGCAAAATGCAACTTTCAAAAAACGCTGCTTTTATCTTTAAATAAATGTTCTGATCTATATCCAGCCCTGAGCAGCAAAGGGCAAAGTCATAAGCACGGCAATTTTCAAAGGCATTTCTGCGGGTAAGGCAGTTCTTTGCATGCGGAAGTGGCCTGTTACAAAATAGCCCGGCCAGTATTTAGGTAAACCTTGCACGTGTATAATCTGTACGCATATAAGTTTACCGCCAGGGGAGGGGGTTGGCACTTATGCACATCCTTTTGCGCTTTCAAAAAGCGTTTCTGAAAATCTTCCTAAAACATTTGTGCACAGTTTGGCTGGAAGGCGTAAACTGTGCGTGAGTAGTTCCGACGGAATAATTTTCAAGGTAAAAGAATGTGTGTGTGTGTGCTTCCATTTGAAAAGTGACCTAAATTATGTATGTAGTTGCTGTTAAATGTATGCAGGTTCTTCAAAAAAGGCAAGTTTCAAAGTCATTTGCACGGGTAAATAGGCCACTTACGCATGGAAGTAGACCTGTCTGAAAACTGCTGTCCCCCAATAAGGCTAAAAGGTGAATTCTAAAAGCCTGGTGCGTGAATTAATTAGGGGATGCGCAACGATGTCAGGCTTGCACACGCCAAGCGGATTTTTAAAAGCTACCGAGATAGGTGCGTATCTGGCCGAGCACGCACATCTCAGTTTTCAAAAAGGGGATTGGCGCAGCCGTGGTCTGGTGGGGCATGGGCATTTCAGGGCGTGAACCAAAGATGTGCGCCTACATAGCCGACGCGACCCAGTGCACGCCGAGGCCCTCTGCCACGTAGCTGTACTTCTGCTACGGATGGCACGTAAGTTAAAAAAAAGAGAAGAAAAACAGGCAGATCGGTGGGGTGTTAAGGGCTGGGCTAACCGAAGGGAGTGAAAGTTATTAAATTAGGGGGATTTAGAGAACCTATCCCTTAACTGGGTGAACTGGGGACGAACTGGTAAAGCTGGGCACAGCGTCGGCACCCAACCCTTTCAAAATCCCCCGTTTCATGCGATAGAAGTGGCAATTGCGCGCGCCCAGTTAAAAGTTGGCGCACATGCGTATATATATTATAAAATGGCCGTGTCCCTCGGCACAGGCCGGCATACGTGCGCCAGTGTGCGCGCCCACGTGCAGTTTGATCCTACATGCAGTGTTCCGCACGTGCATACTTTCATGCAGGTTTGGGAGAAGCGTTTGCAGGGGCATATTTTGGGCAGAATCTTAAAATAAGGCATTCAGTTTTATATTCTCGAAGGCCCTGATCTGTATTTTTTTTTTTCCATGACAAATCTACCTCCACACAAAGCAGGTGCAAAACCTCGGCGGATAAGGGATAAGTTTCCAAGGCAGAAGTTTGCAGGGACTTTCTCTTCCAAATCTGGTGCCGCAGGCTCTGCATTAACGCGGCCAGTTTCAAAATTGCCCCCCCCTGACGGTATGGACTTGCAGTGCTGCTCACAAGGCTGATTGGGGGGAGGCCACGCTGACAGCGTTTTCCTAGGCTCTGCTACTTCGAGCCACCTGGAGCCGCAGGGAGGGATGTAAAGAGCCGAGTGCGGGTTCGGGAGCTGCGGATTGCCCACCTCTGCTTTAAAGAATTAGATGGGGGCAGAGATGAAACATCTGACGTCGGCCCTTAGCTCTGAAAATGTGGGCTCCTTACCCATACGAGCTACATGTTCGCATGTTCCACTCTTTACGCTGTGCACATATAAAAGGGCAGACCTTGGATTTTGGCTGTTAGTTCTTTTATAGGTAAGATTTATTTCAGGTGAAAGTAAGCGTGAGAAACAAATCTGGAGCTGTTTTTTTTGTTTTTTTTAAACAATCAGAGTGCATTTCCAGCATTTCCTATCGTAGAAAAGTCATTAGCAAAATCCATAAAACCATAAGACCAAAACTCCAAGTACAAAAAGAACATGTCTGAGACGGTAGAACTCCATTTTGGTGAAAACAAAATCCTAATCACCATCACACGCTTTCTTTCTTGAATCAGTTAAAGAAGTTTAAAGCTACCATACTCCATAAAGACAGAAGTCCAATTAATGAGGCCAGCGTTCCAGATCAGGGCCTTAGTGTGCGATAGCATCCAAAAGCAGAGATCAGCATGCAGAACAACAGCCCTGCAAAACAGGGGAGCACTTACTAATAAGAGCCTTGGAGACCTGCGAGCGCTCAACCCGTGAATTGTACTCAGATTTTAAATTTTCCTAGGCAAACAGCCCCGATCTGCAAAACCAAAAACCCTTGCCAGGAAAAGATTTATTTCACTCTTCTTTTTTTTTTTTTCCTAGACAGCATTCTTAGAACAGCGGAGCTAGAGCGTCCAAAAGCCAGCAAAATGCATTTAGGAAACAGACTTGAAAATTTAAAAAAAAAAAATGAAAATATGCATTTACCATTGCAAGTGAATCTCATTCAATGCATTGGGGTTTTTTTTTTCCCCCCATGGTCAAAGAATTGCACAAAGTCATTTTTGAATACCATCTGATGCGTTCATTGCTGTTTCTATTTCTAGGCTGCCTTGAATTTAAGAATGCCATTATAAAGGTGGGTATACTTTTAACTTTTCGGTGCGAATCTGCAAGCTGTTAGCAGGAGGAAGTAATTAAATGGGAAAAAGAGAGTCAAAGTGGAGCAGAACTGATAGTGGTTTTTGTCAGGCCTTTTAAATATTCTATTCCATTTAGCGAGATGATACATTTTGTTGTTAAAAATAAAAGCCATGGGCCTAGTTCTGTCATGGCGGTGAGCAAGCAGTTGGATTCGGTAATGAGTGCCTGAAGCCGTCACCAAGGATGATAAGCCTGCATGAATTTTACGAGTCTCAGTATCAAGGTTGCCCTCGCCCAAGGGATTAAAGAATAAGGAGGGGGGGGTGGGGGGTGGTGGTGGAGAGAAAGGAGAAATAGAGAAGAGGAGGCAGTTGTATGAATAACTGGCATTGTAAATCTTCACCGTGGCAACCTCCAGCTAGGAAAAGTCTGTGATGGGTTCATGACTCGAGAAGAAAGCAACACAGCGGAATGTGAACGGGCTTTCTTCAGCCACTTCTTATACTGCTTACAGCACTCTAAGGTAGGGGCTGGGGGTGTGCATTTAAATCTAAGCGTGTACTCGAGAGTGAGGGAAGGAAACCGACAGAAAGAAAGAGGATATGCACGCATGTGTGTGTGTGTGTGTGTGTGTGTGTGTTGAGGGTCAGGGAGCTGGCGGGGGGGGGGGGGTGTATGAGGGGCTTTGCGGGGGGAGGAAGATGGAGAAAGGGAATTTCTAATAAATGCATGATAAGGGATTCCTAGCTTTAAACAGCTTGCCAGATATAAAAAAAAAAAATAAAAAATACCATGACTGAGTTCTTGGGGGGGGGGGGGGGGGGGAGGGGGGAATGATGGTGGGGGAGGTGCACCACATTCTGCAAGCAGGTCACACAACGAGCAAATTGGACCCTCAACAAGAGAGCGCAAGGTCACGGGGAAAGTCACAAGAGTGGGGCCGTGGGCGGGCGGATGCCGCCGGTAGAAAGCAGATCATGATAAATAGCCTCTCATTTTGCAAAATCAGGTAGTTAATGAAAATAAGATGCGTTTGAGATGTCTACGTGGACACCTGATTTTTTTTTCTCCCCCCCCCCCTTTCCTTCCAGCCGGTCCAGCTGATGTATGAAAGCAAGTCCTGGCTCCTAATTGTGCAATTATAAAGCGGAAATGATGCAGGTTTGGCAGTGCAGGGAAGGAAGGCAGCTCAATAACACTGTTTAATAACAAGCAAATAAAGCTCCGAGGGGAACGAGGTTACTGTTTCTATTTTAGACTCATTAAAGAGCCTGAAACATATTGCAAAAGAGTGATATTTAATTATGGGCTGGGCTGATAATGCAGAGCATGGCCTCCCTGGGAAAAAAAAAACAGCCCCTTTGCTGCTAGAAACTAGCAGGTACCCGACATCAATTACCATGATTATCCAAAACCAAGCTCGCAAAATGCACCAGCCGCCACCGTGTTCTGGCAGCGACCCGTAAGCGGGCATTGCACACGCAGGCAAATGTACTGTCACAGTCAAACTGGGGCAAAATGCAGAGGTGATTTTCTCATTGGTGAGGTCGGAGCAAAGGAAAGATTGGGGGTGGGGAGTGGGAGGGGGTTGTGAGGGGCGGCGTGAAAAAAAAAAAGCAGAATCTGTCTTCTAAGCCACTGAAAGAGCAATTTATTACTGAGCTTTTGCAGGAGACAGCATGTGTTGCCCTGGTGCCTTTTTTTTTTTTTCCCCTCTGCTGGCTGTCTGAATGAGCAATGGGAGTATATTAACCAACTCATGGGTTACAGACGATGACTTGGCGTAGCCCCCATCAAACTTAACACTGCTAAGACACGTCAGAGGTCGAGACGTGCCTTAGCAGAGCATCCCTTGGATTCCATTGCATCTCCTGTTTAACCTGCTTGGAATTCATAGGGTCATTTGTACAGCTTTAAAGGAGAAGAAGCGTATTTTATTTCACTAACTATATTCATTTCCTGTTGCTTACTTCCATACGGCTGTGAATTAATATGATAATTCTAATGACGATAATATTGTAGAGCTAAAATTCAGTCCCCCCCCAAAAAAAACCCCCCCAAAAAAACAGAATTTGGACAGCATGCAATTGTTTATTTGAATTTCTAAAAATGAATGCCGAAAAGCAAGTGATGATTGAATTAGTTAATTAAAGGTATCTAAGAAGGTACATTGGCCTATACAGTACATTCCTATTTAAAAGACTGACAGAAAGAGAAGCGCATTTTGGGCTGTTGATAGAATAATGCGTGGAATGTAATTAAACAGGTAGTATGCTTGTAAGGTAATGAGATTCTTTAAAAATAACGTGAAGGAGTCTTCTTTTGATATTCTTACTTAGCATCTTGTCCTCTGATAAACTATCTCTGCTAATTATATTAAAGTGGCCGCCTGCATTCGGGGGTAATTTTCAAAACTATGCCGGTTGTTGCAAAACCCACAGGTGGTTTTGTGCTGCCGACGTTGCTCTAGCCCTCTGAAAGCCGCCCGGGGATGCAGCACCTACAGAGGTTTTTGCACCTCTGTTTTCCGCCGACAGGGAAAAAGCAGCATGCACAGTTTTGAAAATGCAAAAGCAACGCACGCCATTGCCTCTTGCTGCTGACCCCCCCATCTCTGGTCTCCTCTACTTTTCCCATGGTAAAGGCAGATGCATTATTGATCCCACATATAGAGAGGGGGTGATTTTCAGACAACATCCAACAAGGCAATGATCTGTGCAGTCTGGGTAAAACAAGCATCGGGGTAATGTGCTTGATGCGGCCGTTACTACCCTTAACCATTAAGCCTTATGCTCACCTTTGATGCAACTCCAACATTACTCTCTGCATTCGGCAGGGGATGGCAGGAAACGAATCAAACAGTTACCAACAAGGGCCCTGAAATTGGTGGTTGGTGAAACAGATACGTATAGAAAAATGTGTGGGAGCTTGCTGGGCAGACTGGGTGGGCCAATTGGTCTTTTCCTGCCGTCATTTCTATGTTTCTATTCCTTTTACGCCAGAAAATAGCCATTTACATGGGTCAACAGCTTTTGAAAATGCCCTTCTTCAGCTCAACGATTTTTACCATATAAAAAGAAATAACATGCCTTTTTTTTTTATATTACACTGGGCAACAAATTTTCACAAAAGTCATGTTACAGAAATGAAATTAGTCAATTCTTATACATTTCCATGTGCTAAACATGAATGTGACTGTGAAAATGCAAAATTGGCTCGTTTTTTTGTAATATGCAATAATATAATTACATCTTGAATTGTATGCCAATAGTAGGAGACCTACGCTTAATACCGTTTGAAAAATGAAGTCATAGACTACGTCTTAGATTTCTTTGCTTGTCTCTTGTACAGTGTACACCTGTTCGGGAGCATCTCTGCAGAGTGTCCAGCAGTAGTCAGCCAGCATGAATATTTCAAATGGTCACCCTTTCTGACTGGGCTTCATATAGTACACTGCTGACATCAGCTTACTCAGCAGCAGCATGGCAGTAGAACTGCATTGCATCAGAAAATGATGTAATAAACTCTGGATGATGTGTGCATGATGGTATTATGCAATATTACATCATTCTAGGCTTATTTACAGTCCTACTGGATAAATTTACATGACTAAACATAGAAAGTGAACTATATTAAATATCTTCAAAACGAGAGCCCATAAAAACTTTTCATGGTCATATTCGCTTCATATAGGGCACTCTAGAGGTGCCCTATATGAAGCGAGTTACTGGAAGCTGGGCTGCAGCTGGGCTCCTTTCTATACAGTTTTTATTTTGAGCTCTGGTTTGCCAAGAAGAAGAAAGAAACTTTAGTTTCAGCAGTAGTATTTAGAGTAAGTGGTTCCCCCACACATCGCACCTTAACTACATTCTGGCACCTTTCACCTGACAGAGTGGATTGTGTTTCCCCCCCCAGCACCGCTCACTACTTGTGGTCCACATCCCACTTGCTTCACTCTTACAAAAATACAATCCAGACTCAGGTCTCTCATCTGTCACCCTATCAACTTGCTGAAATGGCAAAGTCTTCAGAATAACTTTCCTTCAGCCACCTTGTTAGTATAGCAATTCCTTTCTTTCACACTACACAATGATCCTTTAACTTTTCAGATCCAGCGTACAGTTCTGTTTGGAAATCATTCCCAATATTCATATCACAACTGTCCTAAGGTAATTAGCACTATTAATTGTATTCCTCTGTTGCACCCTTTTTCCTATAGATTATGCGGTCTGCTAACTCAATTATGTCACTGCTGCTTTCTTAATATTTGGCTTTATTTTGTTTTTAAATTTATACGAACGTTTTGATGGTCCACTAAATGAACATCTGTATACATTTTACATTTATTTTATGTATTCGCAGCCCCTGATGCGGCCTTTAAACAAGGCAAAATGACCAGAGTTGAGCAAGAGTATTTTAATTGACTTTGTGCTAATAAAGACTTTTTATTTCACGATTGGCCTCATCACACTTCTGTTCCTACGTACGCAGATGCCACTTCTATAGCATAAAACAAATCATGTCATAGTCTAAACAAATGAAATAAGCTCTAAATAAAAGTGAGGACTGATGCCTCAATACAAACTGAACTAATATATATCAAGATTATAAGTCAAGGCTAAGTAAATGAAGTATCATTTTTTTAAATCTCTGCCCTAGGAGCATAGGGGCGGATTTTAAAACGAGCGTGAATAGCCTACTTTTGTTTGCGCTCCAGGCGCAAACAAAAGTACGCTGGATTTTAGTAGATACTCGCGGAGTCGCGCGTATCCGCTAAAATCCTGGATCGGCGCGCGCAAGGCTATCGATTTCGTATAGCCGGTGCGCGCCGAGCCGCGCTGCCTACCCCCGTTCCCTCCAAGGCCGCTCCGAAATCGGAGCGGCCTCGGAGGGAACTTTCCTTTGCCCTCCCCTCACCTTCCCCTCCCTTCCCCTACCTAACCCACTCGCCTGGCCCTGTCTAAACCCCCCTTTACCTTTGTCGGGGGATTTACGCCTCCCGGAGGGAGGCGTAAATCCCCACGCGCGAGCAGGCCTCCTGCGCGCCGGGCCGTGACCTGGGGGCGGGTACGGAGGGCGCGGCCATGCCCCCGGACCGCCCCGGGCCGTAGCCACGCCCCCATACCCGCCCCCAAAACGCTGCCGACACGCCCCCGAAACGCCGCGACGACCGGGCCCGCCCCCGACACGCCCCCGACACGCCCCCCTCGGAGAACCCCGTGACTTACGCGAGTCCCGGGGCTCTGCGCGCGCCGGGAGGCCTATGTAAAATAGGCTTCCCGGCGCGCAGGGCCCTGCTCGCGTAAATCCGCCCGGTTTTGGGCGGATTTACGCGAGCAGGGCTCTGAAAATCCGCCCCATAATGTGCACACAGCCTCTCTCCAGGAGAGAAATGGATCAGCCTGGCCTGAAAAACTGGAGCCAGTTTGCAACCCTCCTGTAGACATGCATTTTACAGGGCCACTATTTCCTCAAGGAAGCAAAAATACCCAAGTCAGGATCTTGCTTTCTTATAAAGAATTGATGAATTGTACCTGATACATATGATACAAGAAGAAGGCAAATTAGATTAAAATTAACAGAAAATGGGCTTCCTCTTTGCACAAGTCAAATTCTTCCTTCCCTTCAATGACAATTTAAGGGGCGGATTTTAAAAGGGTTACGCCCATATATTATGCATATATTATGCGCGTAACCATGAAAATCTGCTCCTGCACGCGCCGAGCCTATTTTGCATAGGCCTGGCAAAGTGCGCAGGCCCCAGGACGCATCCCGGGGCTTGAAAAAAGGGGCGGGGAGTGGGCGAGGCAGGGGCAGGACCTAGGCCTCCGGCAGTGGCCATGCCGGTGGATCGCACATCGGAAGTCGGCTGGCAGGCACAACTTATTTAACAAAGGTGGGGGGGGGGGGGGGTTAGATAGGGCTGGGGGGCGGGTTAGGGAGGGGAAGGGAGGGGAAGGGAGGGGAAGGTGGGAGGATAGAAGGAAAGTTCCCTCCGAGACTGCTCCGATTTCGGAGCAGTCTCGGAGGGAATGGTGAAAGCCATCGGGGCTCCCCTAGGGCTCGGCATGCACAAGGTGCACAAGTGTTACCAATTCCTTCCCCCAAGATTGCCCATCTAAATAATGTAAGAGAAAGAGCTATTTCCATTGCTGGGCCTCTATTGTGAAACACCATACCACAAGATTTAAGGATGGAAGCAGACAGTAAAATATTTAAAAAGGGCATTAAAACATGGCTATTCAAACAAGCCTTCCAAGAATTATTATCCTAATGATTTTAACCTACTGATTATATGACACTGTTAATATATAGTTGATTGTATTATCTCTGCTCTTAGTATACTACTTCTCTGTCTAAATTTATGATTTTAGTTTACTATTTTATTTTTATTTACATGATAAAACTATGTATTTACTTCCATTTTGGAAATGCAAATATTTTTAAATGAATATTTGTTAACTAATGTAAACCAATTTGATATGTACTCATGAAACATCGATATATAAAAATCTATAAATAAATAAATAAATGTTGTATTTCATATGTTTTTTGAGCCTAGTCAACTGATCCTGTTTCTAAGTGGTAGGGATGTACAACAAGATTTTATCTTCACCAAATCCTTCTGTTACATCTTAGCTCACTGACTAAAGTTTGTGTTCTTATTTTTAATGGATGGCCCTGAAATTGTATTTTCAAGATTTAGTCTTGAAAAGTGTAAATTGAAATCAACCTAATAAATGAAGCTTGACCGACGTGCCGCAAATGCGCAGTAGAAAGCAGCTCTACTGCGCATGTGCGGGCAAGCACGTCGGTCTCAGCAAGCATCAGCTGAATATATCAATATGGCGGCAGCGTCATCATCGTCGAGCGGCAGCAGCGGCGGCGGCGACGAGGAGTGGCGGCATCGTCAAGCGGCAGCAGCGGCGGCGGCGACAAGGAGCGGTGTCGTCGTTGAGCAGCCGTGGCCAGAGAGCGGGAGATCGCTCCAGGACCCCCCACTAGACCCCAGGTAATTTAAAACATTTTGGGGGGGTTCGGGAGGGTGGGGGATTTGTTTTAAAGGGTCGGGGTGGGTTTTAGGGTTGTTTTGGTGTGCCGATTTTCCCGCCCTCCCCCGATTTACGATTTTTAACGATTTAAAAAAAAAAACAAAACACGACGATCAGATTTCCCTCTCCCCCCCAGCCAAAATCTATCGTTAAGACGATCGATCACACGATTCGCACCCCTAATGCTGGATATGCATTGAAAGTGAAGTATCAGGCTTATTTGATTTGGGGTAGTAACTGCCATAAAAAGCAAGCTACTCCCTGCTTTTTTGTGAATGCAAATCTTTTTTTTTCCCCCACATTCATTTACGTCCTGGAGACTTTATGGATCCACAGTGTTTATCTCACGCCCCTTTGAAGTCTTTCATACTTCTGGTCTTCACCATTTCCTCCGGAAGGGCATTCCAGGCATCCACCACCCTCTCCGTGAAGAAATACTTCCTGACATTGCTTCTGAGTCTTCCTCCCTGGAGCTTCAAATCGTGACCCCTGGTTCTGCTGATTTGTTTCTGACGGAAAATGTTTGCCATTGTCTTTGGATCATTAAAACCTTTCAAGTATCTGAAAGTCTGTATCATATCACCTCTGCTCCTCCTTTCCTCCAGGTGTACATATTTAGATTCTTCAATCTCTCCTCATAAGTCATTCGATGAAGACCTTCCACCTTTTTGGTCGCCTTTCTCTGGACCGCCTCCATCTTGTCTCTGTCTCTTCGGAGATACGGTCTCCAGAACTGAACACAGTATTCCAGGTGAGGCCTCACCAAGGACCTGTACAAGGGGATAATCACTTCCCTTTTCTTAATCGATATTCCTCTCTCTATGCAGCCCAGCATTCTTCTGGCTTTAGCTATCACCTTGTCACATTGTTTCGCCGACTTCAGATTATTAGACACTATTACCTCAAGGTCTCTCTCCTGCTCCGTGCACATCAGCCCTTCTCCCCCCATCGAATACAGTTCATTCGGATTTCCACTCCCCATATGCATGACTCTGCACTTCTTGGCATTGAATCTCAGCTGCCATATCTTCGACTACTCTTCCAGCTTCCTTAAATCCCGTCTCATTCTTTCCACTCCTTCCGGCGTGTCCACTCTGTTGCAGATCTTAGTGTCATCTGCAAAAAGACAAACCTTACCTTCTATCCCGTCCGCAATGTCGCTCACAAATATATTGAACAGGACCGGTCCCAACACCAATCCCTGTGGTACACCACTTAAAACCTCCCTCTCTTCAGAGCTCCATTTACCATCACACATTGTCTTCTGTCCGTCAACCAGTTTGCAATCCAGGCCACCACCTCGGCACTCACACCTACGCTTCTCATTTTATTCACCAGTCTCCTGTGCGGGCCCGTATCAAAAGCTTTGCTGAAATCCAAGTAGATGACATCGAGCGCTCTTCCTTGATCCAATTCCTTGGTTACCCAGTCAAAAAAGTCAATCAGATTTGTCTGACAGGATCTTCCCCTGGTGAATCCATGCTGCCTCTGGTCCATCAATTCTCCCGACTGTAGATAGTTCACTATTCTCTCTTTCAACAGTGACTCCATTACTTTTCCCACCACCGAAGTGAGGCTAACCGGTCTGTAGTTACCAGCTTCTCTGTTCCCATTCTTGTGAAGCGGGACCACCACCGCTCTTCTCCAATCACTCAGCACCACTCCCATTTCTAGGGATCTATTGAACAGGTCACACAGCGAACCCGCCAGCACATCTCTGAGCTCACTCAGTATCCTGGGATGAATCTCATCAGGCCCCATGGCTTTGTCCACTTTCAGTTTCTCCAGCTCTTCCCATACATTTTCTACTGTAAATGGAGTTACATCTACTCCACTCCCCTCCAGTATCTTGTTAACTAGGGATGGTCCTTCTCCAGGGTCCTCCTTAGTGAACATAGAACAGAAGTATTCGTTTAATATTTCTGCCATTTCTTCGTCTCTCTCCACACATTGATCCTTTCCGTCTTTCAATTTCACTGTACTACTTTGAACTTTTCTCTTTTCACTGATGTATCTGAAAAATGTTTTGTCACCTCTACTTCCTTGGCAATCCTCTCTTCTGCTTGACTTTTTGCTCTCTTGATTAATTTCTTCGTCTCCCTCAGTTCTACCAGATATTCTTCTTTGTGCTCCTCCCTTTGGAATCTTTTGTATTTCTTAAGAACATAAGAACATAAGAAATTGCCATGCTGGGTCAGACCAAGGGTCCATCAAGCCCAGCATCCTGTTTCCAACAGAGGCCAAACCAGGCCACAAGAACCTGGCAATTACCCAAACACCTAGAAGATCCCATGCTACTGATGCAATTAATAGCAGTGACTATTCCCTAAGTAAACTTGATTAATAGCAGTTAATGGACTTCTCTTCCAAGAACTTATCCAAACCTTTTTTGAACCCAGCTACACTAACTGCACTAACCACATCCTCTGGCAACAAATTCCAGAGATTTATTGTGCGTTGAGTGAAAAAGAATTTTCTCCGATTAGTCTTAAATGTGCTACTTGCTAACTTCATGGAATGCCCCCTAGTCCTTCTATTATTCGAAAGTGTAAATAACCGAGTCACATCTACTCGTTCAAGACCTCTCATGATCTTAAAGACCTCTATGATATCCCCCCTCAGCCGTCTCTTCTCCAAGCTGAACAGCCCTAACCTCTTCAGCCTTTCCTCATAGGGGAGCTGTTCCATCCCCTTTATCATTTTGGTTGCCCTTCTCTGTACCTTCTCCATTGCAACTATATCTTTTTTGAGATACGGTGACCAGAATTGTACACAGTATTCAAGGTGTGGTCTCACCATGGAGCGATATAGAGGCATTATGACATTTTCCGTTTTATTAACCATTCCCTTCCTAATAATTCCTAACATGCTAAAAGATACGCTGTTCTTTTAGCATTTATTTTGTCAGCCATCTCCTTTGAGAACCAGATAGGTTTCATTTTTCTTTTGCTTTTCTTTACTTTTCTAACATATAGATTAGTTGACTTGGCAATTGCTCCTTTTAGATTGGTCCACTGTTGATCCACATCTCTCACATTCTCCCAGCCTTTTAGTTCTTCCTCCAGGTACTTCCCCATTTTATCAAAGTTTGTGTTTTTGAACTGCAAAACTCGGGTTTTTGTGCTTCTTTTCCGTATCTTTTTTGTGATATTAAACCATACCGTTTGATGATCACTGGTGCTGAGGTGGGCACCCACCTGGACATCAGAGACGTTATCTCCATTAGTGAGCACTAAGTCAAGTATAGCTCCTTTTCTCGTGGGTTCCATAACCATTTGTTTGAACAAAGCTACTTGCAGGGCATCCACTATTTCTCTACTATTATTAGATTCTGCAGATGGGATTCTCCAGTCTACATCTGGCATATTAAAGTCTCCAACGATCACCACTTCTCCCTTCTTTCCCATCTTTTGGATGTCTTCAACCAGATCTCTGTCCAGCTCTTCTTTTTGGTTTGGAGGCCTGTAAACCACTCCAATAAAAATGGATGTCCCATCTTTTTTTAGGTTGGCCCATAGTCCTTCTTCATTGCCCCATCTTCCTTGCAGCTCCGATGCTTGGAAATTGTTTCTGACATAAAGAGCCACTCCTCCCCCTTTCCTGTCCTCTCTGTCTTTCCTTAACAAGTTATAGCCTGGTATTGCCGTATCCCAGTCATGAGATTCCGTAAACCACGTTTCCGTGACAGCAACCTCCACCATTAGGGCTTGCAGATCTGGGATTTTATTGCCCAAACTACGAGCATTTGTGCTCATAGCTTTCCAGCTTTCTTCCTTCAGGTTACTGCTGTTCCTGGACTCCTTTTGTGACCTCTTTAGTTGAGTTTTGTTATCCACTTTTCCCTTTGCATTTGTGCAAGGGAAAGGATTAGTGCCTCTGATGGCAAAGTCATCTATCACAGTGAGCTTTTTTCTTTGGTTTCTGATCTGGAATTTCTGTATGCATTGGGTTTCTTCTCTCTTTTCAGATAACATTTCAATCTTTTTCTCAAGAACTTCTTCAGTATTTAATACAGAGAAGGCATTTTGTACTTGTTGCACTTGATACAGTGTGTGTCTCCGGATCACAGGTTCAATACTACCAGGGCCGACTGTAATACTGTTTTTTAAGCTTCTCAATGCCCTGTGTGAGTGGGGGCGGGGGGGGGGGGGGTGTAGAGTTGTGGGCTGCACAGCTGTCAATAATGGGTGTCTGTAGGTCACCGGTCTTATCCTACCTGAGCCCACAGTAAATCTCTTTTTCCTTGACTTTTGGTTATTCAGTGGTAATGGGAAATTAATTTCTGAATAATGTACAGTGGCTGAGACTTTCTTTATTGAAGCTAATTCAGCTTTACCTTCAGCCAGCTCCTTTTCCAAGGTAAAGAGTGGTGAACAAATGGGGCAAGCCTTAAGTTTCCATATGATTACCCTCAATATAAAGGCTCCACAACAGTTGCATTGGATAGACCTCATTTTGGTAATTTGTCTGATGGATAGCAATTAGGGAAATACTAATTTACCTTGTTGCCATTTATGAATTTAGGCAGGTTATATTAGAAACACTATCCTAGGGGTGGGTGGGTAGAGGGGTAGGGTGGGAGGGTGTCAAATAGTTAAAGCAGACTAACAGCACTCCCAAATTTCTATTTCAGTTGTGCTTCTTTTTAACAGACAGTGCACTAGCTTTGGCAAATATAATGCCCTAGTTCTAAGCACAGATAATAACCAAATTTGTACTTAACTTTTGCAGAAAAGGCTCTGGCTCATGAAGATCCCAGCTCCAAAGTGATTCAGTTCCCAAAGCACATGAGACTCTGGCAATCTTAATCCAATTACTGCCTCCCCCACAACACTGGCTGAGGAGGAAGGGTCTGCTCTGAACTAATGGCTGGCCCTGGAAAGCAGACTAACAGCACTCCCAAATTTCTATTTCAGTTGTGCTTCTTTTTAACAGACAGTGCACTAGCTTTGGCAAATATAATGTCCTAGTTCTAAGCACAGATAACCAAATTTGTACTTAACTTTTGCAGAAAAGGCTCTGGCTCATGAAGATCCCAGCTCCAAAGTGATTCAGTTCCCAAAGCACACGAGACTCTGGCAATCTTAATCCCTAAGCACCAGAAGGGATGGTCAGAGGGAGGACTCACTGATTTGGTGTGGCTCTTGACTGCTGACTCGCTCAGCCTTCTACACTACTTCCTATTTCTAACAGGTAACGTATGTATATGTAAGGGGTGACAAATTTAAAGTTTTGCTGCCCATAGGCACCGTGGGTGCCTTCATCCCTCCTTCCCCTCCCTTCCCTTAGGGTCAGAAAACAGGGAACAAAACCATCTAAGGCACAGCCCCACAGTTTCTGTTGCAATCAGTTGACTGTGGGCCCACTTTCCTCCAGCCTGGGCCCGTCATTGCCACCTCCCAATGCCGGCACCAGCCTCTTCAGTGAGACGTGTTTGCTCTCCCATGGGATTACCTGATGTTGGCCTGCCTCTCTCAGATGCAGCGGGAAGCCATGCCACACTCCTCCTATGCGGCAGGACGCCAAAACCATGGGACCCTGATCTCCTTAGGGCATGCGTGCCAATCTCCTGCTATTTAAAGGGACAGTGGTGGGAATCCTGCTGGGGCACTTTCAAATTATATCCCTTCAGTGCTTCGGCAATACGTCATTTCATCTTGATAAGTACATTGCCCCTGCGTTTCTGTTCCTGATTCGTGTTCCAGGTTCCTGATTGTGCTACGTGTATTCCTTACTTGCTGTGTCTGGTTCCTGGTTCCTTACAGTCTAGTTGTCTTCTGAGTTCCTGTTAGGGATGTGCAGACCAAAAGTTTAAGTTCATAAGTCCATAAGTCGAAAGGGGGTCCCATTTGCGGTCAATATGGACATATGGAGAATTCCATAAGTTGAGTCTATGTCCATATGTGCAAATAAAAATTTAAACCCCTCACCCGCCTTAATCCCGCCCCCCCCCAAGACTTACCAAAACTCCCTGGTGGTCCAGCGGGGTCAGGACGCCATTCCTGAACTCCTTTGCAAGGAGCACGTGACGTCAGTGTCACGTTGGAGTGACGCGGCGTCACGTGATTCCCCTCGGGTTCGCTCCCGGACCCCTCGTTGGGCCCAAAAGGAACTTTTGGCCAGCTTGGAGGGGCCTCCTTGGGGGGTGAGGAGGCCCCCCCAAGGAGGCCCCTCCAAGCTGGCCAGCTTGGGGGGGCCAGCTTGAGGTCCCCCCAAGCTGGCCAAAAGTCCCGTTGGGTCCAACGAGGGGTCCGGGAGCGGAACCGCGATGGACCACGTGACGTCGGCGTCACGTCGGAGTGACACGGACGTCACGTGATTCCCCACGCGTCCGCTCCCGGACCCTCACGGAACTTTTGGCCAGCTTGGGGAGTTTTGGTAAGTCTTGGGGGGGGGGGATTAAGGAGGGTGAGGGGTTTAAATTTTTATTTAGATCAACAATCGCGATTTCCAACGTATTCAACATAGCTATTTTGAATAAGTTGGAAATCCGATCATTCACGCCTCATCATTTTTTTAAGTTAAAAAAAAAAATAAGTTGCGTTTTCCATTTAAGTTCAAAACGAATGCACACCCCTAGTTCCTGTCTTCATGGTCAGATCTTCCTCCGTCTGTCTTCAGTGTCTATCTTGCTCGTGTGGTTCCTCATCTTCTCCGCCCTTCCTTGTTTCTCATCTCTTGGATTGGACTTCTGGCTTTTGACCTTGGACCAGTTCCTGGCTTCATCTTGGATTTACCTTCTGGCTTTGACCTCAGCTTGGACCTTGATGCTGCTTGTCCTCTGCCTGTCCCTGACCACGGCATGAACCATGGCAACACTTGAAAGCTGCTCACCTAGATCTCAGCCTGAACCTACTCCACTTGCTCTTCTGAAGCTGGCCCATCATATCCTCATCTCAATGGATCTTCACCTGCCTAGAGGCCCACAATTAAGTCGAGATGGCCCTGGCTTCAGCCAGCTCTGCTCGCCGTCAGTAGGGGCTTTTGCAGGTTCACTCTGTGGCTATGGTAAGACACATATCTACTGCCCTAAAATATAAACAAGGCTGGTTTCCTGTGGGTCCCTCTCCACAGGATGTGCTGCCATGAAAAACAAAGCCAGTATCCTGCAGGCTCCTTTTGTGACAGGATTTGCTATGCAATGTACTTCATGCCACACTCATACTGAGTCAGCAGAATTGTAAATCCCAACATAAGCAGTGTTTTATTTGTAAATGTTAGGTTATACTGTAGAAAGCACCACAGAAAAGGAAATATACAGATATAGCAAAGACAATAGTTGCAATAATGTAGTACAAATATTTTTGATGACAATTTGGGATCCTCTCTTGCTATCTGTCCCTCTCCCCTCTTCTACCCATGCCTCTTGTTAATTGTATCATTTTGTCCTCACATCTGAAAGCATGTTTTAAGAGATTGATGCAATTTCCTAAAATATGGTCCAGGGAGAGAAAACAACTAACTTCCTTACCCCAGAACCTATGCAATTATTATTTACTCCTTCCTTTCCCAAATTTGTTGTACAATCATGTGATCCAAGGGTCAGTGGTGAGAATGCTAAGTCCAGTCAGGCCTATCTTCTGAATACATCCTCTGCAAAGCTTGTTAGATTTAAGCCAAGCAATCCCATTGCATTCCACTCTCTGGACTCAGAGGACTCACACTGATACTAGCTGGAGGAAGGATTTTTTAATCTATAATTATATCAGTGTTAGCAATATTCAAAGCAATGTGAATAAATTGTTTGACATATAAACACATTAAACACTGGCTTCAAAAGCACTGGCAAATTACTGGAGATAAAGGCAACTGCAATATTTGTAAGAAAGGCTAATTCATCACATTCATTGCTTAATCTGTGAAGCTGGGGAGATAACCCTACAATTTGTTGCACTTGTATCTCCAACTCCTTGCTGTATCTCTGTTCCTATGTAATCCCTTCCCTGATACCTGTTTATTGTAATTTCCAATCTGTAGTTCTGATGTAAACTGATATGATGTCTCTACTAATATTGGTATAAAAAAAGACAAATAAACAAAATAAATAAAAATATCTAACCCTATCTAAGCTTTATTTCATTCAAAGTCTAGTTGCTTTGTGTCACAGTTATGAGCCCTTGGGCTGGGGCATGGTGATGCAACCTTTTAAGCAAATCTACTAGGCCCACACTGATAGTTGCCCTAGTAGAATTGGACAGGAACTTCACTTATACCAGCCCTGTTCTCCATGGGTTGAGCCTTTGGGTTCCAGGGACCAGCAGGACTTAGGCAGTAGAGATTACTTAGTGCTTGGTAGAGAGTCTAGAGGTGGGTTAAGGTCAAGGAAGGCAGCAGGCAGACAGTAATTGGGTACAGGCCAAGGATCAGAGCAGGTAGCGAGCAGTCAAGGTCCATAGCAGAGGTCAGTACCAGGCAGCAGGCAAGAGAGTGGTCTGGGGTTGCAGTAGAGGTCAGTACCAGATGTCAGCCAAGAAAAATAGGATTCCATGGGACAGGGCTGGAAGCGGTGGCCCAGGTGAGATGAAGTGACAGCCTCAAAGTGAGTACAAAACTATATGGCTGATAATGCTACTTTGGGCTTGAATTATAGTTAAACTACAACAATATAAATCAACAAGAATCAGAGGAGTGCCTTGGACAGTGGGAATGCCACCTTACCTTTGTCTAGGGGTTCTATTCCAACCTTCCTACACCCTTTTTATATGAGACCTCTGTCCACATCTGTTTGCTCATTGTCTACAGTGCCTACTAGTGTTCTAGAAGGCTGAAGGTGTATTAACTTGTTCCTGCAGATACCACAGGACTCTGTGTTTGCCTCAATAGAACCCTCTCTTGTTGGATTCTGGTTAACCTTTCAGGATTGTCAGTAGCAGCAGCTATTCTTCTTCTACCACTCTCAGAGTAAACCAGTCTCTTAACCTCTAAGCAAGTTTGCAGTCCCACAAAGTCCCCAGTGGAAAAGATGCTTCATACAATGGCTTTTATTATTTATTTATTTTTATTTATTTATTGGATCTTATATACCGTTACTTGGATTCCATTGCAATGGTTTACAACAATAAATACATTATAAACAATAAAACAGCCAAATAAAACAGAATATAAAGCTTAAAAAATTAAAACTAATAGCGAGATTTCATAAATGATCCTAAAATACATCAGAATCCTGTTCAGGTTATTATCAAAGTTGCAGGTGTACAATTTTTCATTCATCAAGATAACAGATGGATTCTTCACTCAGAAACAACTTCCTTCACAAGTTAAACAACATAATTCACTCTGAAAGAAAAAATTGCCCTTTTCCTCACTCCTGGCTGTAAAATTTGGGTGGGTTAGCCCTGATAAGAAAGCTTCTTTGCTATTATTAGCATTGCTCCGAACAGATTTCCTAGTTCATACATAGGCAGCAGAATTCCTTTACTAGCCATTTCTTCTCTTCTGCACAAGGGATCCATTCACGAAATCAGCCCATCTCATTCTGCCTTCATACACTCCTCAGGTAATACCTCAGCCACAGCATATAAGATCACCCTCTTCGATAGGCAGAACCTCCTTCTCAGTTATAACGGCTTAGTCCTGCATCTTTAGCTTCCCTCCACTTAAACAAGAAAACAAAATCCTCTTCTATGAAACCTGGAATAAGAGTGGGTTTAAGAACTGGTTTGCTTAAACCACCTTGCCGGCTGGTCATACAATATTATCGTTCCCTGAACATTCAAGCTTTCGCTTTGTCTGTTCAAATGACAGCTTTTCAGTTTCTAGTTATCCTGTACTTCAAATACAAATCCTTTTCTACTTGTAGTTTGAATTGCAGTGTCTACTGAATCATTTAAGCTTTACTGCCATGCACATGGACGTTTAAGCAAGCTGCTTGATAATAATCCTCACTTCTGTGAAGCTTTTCCCAATGCGGTTTACAAAATGCAAGTTCCCCCTCTCTGTAAGGCCTTCCTGCTTTAGTGTTTGTTCAAATTCTCTTCCAATGCAGTTACCAGGTAAAACTGGGGCTTAATCAGACCTCATAGGCCAATCTCCCTATTCCCACTCTGGCTTTCTTATTCAGGATATGTTTTACTCCTCTGCAAAGTTTCATCCTGTTTTGCTTCCCCGGGAAATCAGAGCCCACCTATTTCTTTATATCAGCTCTGTTTTCTTCAGCATTTTAAACTAACAAAGTACTCCATAAATCGTAGCAGCACTCATTCCACCGTTCTATATTAAACTGTTGATTTCTGAAAGTAATGTCCACAAAGGCTCCTCTGCTTTACAAGTTCTTTTCCCCAAAATCACCAACAATGTAAAGATTGCCCTTTGTTAAGGAGCAAAATGTAATCGAATAATCTACTTAACTGAAGGCCTTTCTAGCCTGGAATTTCTTGCATCCGGGTCTTTCTCTCTATTCCTTGCTCCAGAGTCAACACGACCCTGGACTGTGTTCTGCTCTGGAGGCAACCATCATGTCTTTTTTCCCTTCTACAGCAGCTTTCCCCTTTATACAGCTGAGTAAGCCACTAATGATGTGCTGCTGATTCCACCTGTTCTTTCTTTATCTTTCTATTTATTAGGATTTATGAATCACTTATATCAGTATAAAACAGTCCATTATATCTTCTAAAAATAATTTAAACCAATTTAGTGACCGATCCCATAAGCCAAATATCAAAATAAGATCTGGTGATCGACTGTGTCAAAAGCTTCACTGATATGGAGTGGTACAGCGGTATAATGATATTTTCTGTTTTATTCTCCATTTCTCTTTCCTAATCATTCCTAACATTTGTTTGTTTTTTTGACTGCCACTGCATACTGAGACAAGGATTTCAAAGTATTGTCCACAATGACACCGAGATACTTTTCCTGAGTAGTTACACCTAATATGGAAACTAACATCATAAGAACATAAGATTTGCCATACTGGGTCAGCCCAAAAGCCCCATCAAGTCCAGTATCCTGTTTTCAACAGTGACCAATCCAGATCACAAGTTCCTGGCAGGATCCAAAAGGGTAGCTAGATTCCATGCTGCTAATTCTATGGATAAGCAATAGATTTCTGCAACTCCACCTTAATAATGGTTTATAGACTTTTCATCCAGGAACTTGTCAAAACATTTTTTAAACATAGCTACACTAACATCTTTCACCATATCTTCTGGCAATGAATTCTAGAGTTTAATTATAATTTGAGTACAAAAATATTTTCTCTTATTAGTTTTAAATTTACATCTTAGTAACTTCATTGTTGTGTTCCCTAGTCTTTTTCTTTTTGAAAGAGTAAATAACTTATTCACATTTACTCATTCCACTCCACTCTATCATATCTCCGCTTAGCTATCTCTTCTCCAGGCTGAGGAATCCTAACCTCTTTAGCCTTTCCTCATAGGGAAATCAGTCCATCCCCTTTATCATTTTGGTTACCCTTCTCTATACTAATTCTGCTATATCTTTTTTGAGATGTGGTAACGAGAACTGTACACAATATTCAAGATGTCACTCCATGGAGCGATATAGAGGTATTATGATATTCTATATATTATGCTCCATTCTTTTCCTAATAATTCCTAGCATTCTATTTGTTTCCTTGGCTGATCCTGCACACTGAGAAGATTTCAATGCATTATCAATGATGGCAGTGGCTGTGTGTAGCTTGGCCAGGGGAGGCGACAGCACTCAGATGGACTGTGTTTCTCTTCATGGGTAATGATCAGCTGACGACAATGACCCTGAGCGCTTGCACCCCTGCTGCTCTTAAGGGCTCACCTATGCATAATTCAGCAGCGCCATGCATAGTCAAATGAATGCATAATTAAGGCTTTTAATTAGCAGATTTTTCCACCCTTTTGCCAGCCCTTTGTTTGCTTGCACAGTTCAGCAAGAAGTCAGCCTGATGAAAGACAGCTGTCCAGATTTGACAGGGAACTGATAAGACTAGCTCTCAGATTGGTCTCAGAGTCATAAAAAGAGGCCCCAAATATTTTCCTGGTACACATTTATACCCAGCACAATTTGTGCTATGTTTCTGTTGGCCTCGTTCTGCTTTAGCTCAGCTGGGGGGGGGAGGGGGGGCATAAATCTGTCCAGGCCAGTCATGTGCCCAGAACTGCATTCTCTGCATTGGCTACCCATAGCAGAACATGCAATGTCCATTTTTACTGATGTCAGAGAGTCCATTTTGGCTGCTTGTCCTGTTAGCAAGAATTGGAATATTTCTACATTTCCTGGATTTCACATTGAAACTTATGCACACAGGCATGCCCCAGGGCCCCCTGCCATGTAAATTTACTTCTGTTAAGGATGACATGGAATTTATAAAATAAAGACAAAGAGATTGATGGGGTTTTTAAGGGTCGGGGCTAACAGGGGAAAAGGAAGGCAATTAAATTAGGAGGGTTTGGAAGTCCTATTTCTTACCTTGGTGAACTGGGAGTAAACTGGTAAAACTGGTAATGGCATTGGCGCACATGACTTTTAAAATACACCACTTACATGATAGAAGTGGCATTTGTGTGCATTGGTAAACATTCACAAAAAGCGCGCACATGTACACACATTCAGGCTATTTTATAACATGCATGCTTATACATCCCTATGTTATAAATTGGCTGCATCCCTGGGATGGGCCGTTGAATGTGTGCACAGGTGCGCCCATGCACCTTTGTAATAGTTACCATCCCAGTCTCTCTGCTCTGGCCTTGTCATCCCTAAGTGCTCCTTTTATCCCTTGATCATGTTATGGCTCAATTGACTCCCTCGCAGGCTTTTTACTTTGAATAAAGTAGAAATAGTTTTTATTATGTTTTTGCTTCCACGGCAAAATTATTTTCAAATCCTATCTTTGCCTTCCTTATCAATGCTTTGTTTTTAACATGCCAGTGCTTATGCTGTTTCCTGGTTTGTTTGTTTTTTTAATTTGGGTCCCTTTTCCATTTCTTGAAAGATTAGATCTAAAATGGCTCCCCCTTTCATCAGATCCCAGACCAGCTGCTCCACGAAGCAGTCATTTATTTAATCTAGAAACTTTTCCTCCCTAGCATGTCTTGATGTGACATTTAGCCAATCAATATTGTGATAATTGAAATGTCCCAGTATGACTGTGTTGCCAAATTTGTTAGCTTCTCTAATTTGCATTGGAATTTTATCATCCATCTGTTCATTTTGGCCAGGTGGATGGTAGATATCCCCAATGCTATACTCTTTACCACACACATGAAATATTTACCAATAAAGATTCTACTGTGCATTTAGTCTCCTGAAGGATCTTTATTCTGTTTGACTCTATGCCATCTCCAACATTATCAGCCCCCTACCATGGTGATACCCTATGACTGCGATATAATTTATACCCTAGTATAGCACTATCCCATTGGTCATCTTCCTTTTACCAGATCGCTGTGATGCCAATTTAGTCTACCTCTTCATTCAGTGCTATACATTTTAACTCTCCCATCTTTCTTTATAGACCTCTGGAATTAGTATACAGCCATTTCAAGGTACATTTTTTCATTTCTGTATACGTTTGACTTAGATTCATCATCAGTGAAGATTTGATGTGATTTGGAGTAAGTAAAGGTACACAAAGAAAAGATTTGTACATTGTACTCTCAAACAAGTTTGATGCACTCTCTACCTAGCTGCTATGAAGCTAGGGCAAGAGTACAATGTACAAATCTTCTTTGTGTACCTTTCCTCACTCCAAATCACACCAAATCTTCACTGATGTGTACTGTTCTGTTCGTACCTATGATTATGCATGTAAAACTGCCCTCCAAACCCTAGACTAGAACCAAATCCTCACCTCAAGTTGCTAGTTCACCTTCCTACAGTGGTATAAATAGTTGACTAATATGTGTGCCCCTAGCGGTGCTTCTCTCTCTCTCTCTCTCTCTCTCTCTCAACATTAAAAAAAAAAACATAAATGAAAAAACATAGGCCTCCCGTCCCCACCATCCATCCCTCCCACTTGTAAAAATGCCAGGGACAGGATCCTCCCCCCCACAACTTACCAGGTCCAAGAGGGATCCAATAACAAGACCTAGGCCTAGGCCACAGTAGGTCACCATGAACTCAGCCTAGGCCCTATGTAAGGACTAGGCTTGAAGGCCTGTCCCAACACCAGGGGCTAGGCCTAGGATGGATCCTTATCTGGAGACAAGGTCATGATGCCTGGGCCTTGGCCCGGACCCAGACCAGTCACCAGGGTACAGCAGGGATGACAGATCCCAATACTTGGTCCTTGGCCCAGGCTAAGAGCCCAGGTATTAGAGGTTCTCTTCAGCCATCTTTCTTCACAATTGAAATGACTGTGTCCACTGAAAACACACCAGACTTAATTAACTCTGGTGAATCCCTCTTCAGCAAAAGTCAGTTGATTTAAAATTGCTGTACACCAAAATGGTGGTTTCCACTGGAGGAAGGTGCCAGAATTAATTTACTCCAGTGTATCCCCAGAGAACTCAGTCATTTCAAATACGAAAAAAAAAGAAGATGGCTGAAGAGGTCCTCCAAGGCCTGAGCCTGACCTTGGGCCAAGGCTCAAGTGTCGGGACCCAGTTTCAGGACTGGGCTCCGGAATCAGGCCTGGGCCTGGACCCTTTCCTCAACTTAAGCCCAGATGTTGATACTTGGCTTTTGGGCCTGGCTTTGGTTTCAGGCTTGGGTCTGGTACAAGGCCCTGGTATCAAGACCCGGTCTCCTGTCCGGGCCCCAGTGTTGGGACTGCCCTGGGCGGCGACATTGAATCCCCGATGGAGCAGGTAAGTGGAGATGATTTTTGGAGTCTCGGCCGAGGTCCCAACATTGAGCCCGGGCTTTGACTGAAACCCCAGCATGGCACTCGAGCATAGGCAGTGGCTCCTGTGTTTGTCCATGGTCTATGCCCAGGCGAGGCACCAGCCTCGGGCCTGGGCCTAGACCTGATGGTTCACTTTTTTTTGTTGTTGTTGTTTTGTTTTCAAAAGGAAATGTGAAAAGCAATGAAATTTTATTAGATTTTGAATTGTTTTATTTTAAGAATGAAATGAAATGAAAAAGAAAATTTTGTCTAATTTCCTGTTTCATTTCTCCCAAATGCTAATTCCTATTTTATGTACTTAAAAGTAACCTATATTAATAGCAATTTTCAAAAGCCAATTTATGTTATTACTCAGATAAAATCTATTAAAAATTCAGTAGCATATATATCATTGCAATTTTCAATAGCCTACTTTATGGGCTTAGGAGGTAATTTTCTAAGGGGCTTTGTGCTTAAATGTAACATACTAGCGTAGCAATTTTCAAAAGCCCATTTATGCACTTAAAGATGAATTTTAAAAGCCCAACATGCCGTGAAATTAGGGGATGCGCGAAGATGTTGGGCACGCATGTGCCAAGCTGATTTTAAAAGTATGGGTATGGTTTGGGTGGGGCATGGGGCATGGGAGGTACATGGCATTTCAGGATTTTAACCAGAAATTTGTGTGTAAATGCCTACACAATCCAGTGCATGCAGAGGGGGCCTACTGCATAACTTTACTTTTGCTACGGATGGCATATAAGGAAAAACAAAAAAAGCCATTTCAGAAGGGTTTAAAGGGTGCGGGGTAAGTGTGAGTGCACAGGCTATCAAACCAGTGGGGGTTGGAGGACCTATCTGTTAACTGGGAATGAACACGAAAAAACTGGCAAATGCATCAGTGCGTGTCCCTTTTAAATACGCCCCACTTATGCAGTAGAAGCGAGATTTGTGCGCACTTAAAATTAGTTGCACATGTACGCATGGCCAGGCATTTTATAACATATTCACATATATGTATGTATGTTCTAAAATAGCTGCATCCCGGGTATGGGCTGACGAGCATGTGCACGTGTGCACCCGCACACCAGTTCAAAAGTTACCATCCCTAGGTGCACTTATGTGTGTAAAACCTATCGACAATTCAATATCATAGCAATTTTCTAAAACACACTTATGCATGTAGATTGCATTTACTTGCATAAAACCTAGTTTTAAGTGCATAAATCCATTTGAACATTATCTCCTTTATGTGCTTTTATATGCCTAAAACTCAATTTAACCCAGTTTTACATAAGAACATAAGAAATTGCCACGCTGGGTCAGACCAAGGATCCATCAAGCCCAGCATCCTGTTTCCAACAGAGGCCAATCCAGGTCACAAGACAAGAACCTGGCAAGTACACAAACACCAAGAAGATCCCATGCTACTGATGCAATTAATAGCAGTGGCTATTCCCTAAGTCAACTTGATTAATAGCAGTTAATGGAATTATCCAAGAACTTATCCAAACCTTTTTTGAACCCATTTACACTAACTGCACTAACCACATCCTCTGGCAACAAATTCCAGAGCTTAATTGTGCATTGAGTGAAAAAGAATTTTCTCCGATTAGTCTTAAATGTGCTACTTGCTAAGTTCATGGAATGCCCCCTAGTCCTTCTATTATCTGAAAGTGTAAATAACCGATTCACATCTACTCATTCAAGACCTCTTATGATTTTAAACACCTCTATCATATCTCCCCTCAGCCGTCTCTTCTCCAAGCTGAACAGCCCTAACCTCTTCAGCCTTTCCCCATAGGGGAGCTGTTCCATTCCCTTTATCATATTGGTTGCCCTTCTCTGTACTTTCTCCATAACAACTCTATCTTTTTTGAGATGCGGCGACCAGAAATGTAACAGCATTCAAGGTGTGGTCTCACCATGGAGAGATACAGAGGCATTATGACATTTTCTGTTTTATTAACCATTTCCTTCCTAATAGTTACTAACATTCTGTTTGCTTTTTTGACTGCTGCAGCACACTGAGCTGATGATTTCAAAGTAATATCCACTATGGTACCTAGATCTTTTTCCTGGGTGGTAGCTCCTAATATGGAACCTAACATCATGTAACTACAGCAAGGGTTATTTTTCCCTATATGCAACACCTTGCACTTGTGCACACTGAATTTCATCTGCATTTGGATGCCCAATCTTCCAGTCTTGCAAGATCCTCCTGTAATGTATCACAATCCGCTTGTGATTTAATTACTCTAAATAATTTTATAACACCCGCAAATTTGAAAACCTCACTCATTGTATTCCTTTCTAGATCATTTATGTATATATTGAAAAGTACCAGTCCAAGTACAGATCCCTGAGACACTCCACTGTTTACCCTTTTCCACTGAGAATATTGACCATTTAATTCTACTCTCTGTTTCCTGTCTTTTAACCAGTTTGTAATCCATGAAAGGACATCTTCTCCTATCCCATGACTTTTTAGTTTTCTTAGAAGCCTCTCATGAGAGACTTTGTCAAACTCCGTTTGAAAATCCAAATACACTACATCTACTGACTCACCTTTATCCACATGTTTATTAACCCCTTCAAAAAAAATGAAGCAGATTTATTAGGCAAGACTTCCCTTGGGTAAATCCATGTTGACTGTGTTCCATTAAATCATGTCTTTCTATATGCTCTAAGCTTTTGATCTTGAGAATAGTTTCCACTATTTTTCCCGGCACTGAAATCAGGCTCACTGGTCTATAGTTTCCTGGATCGCCCCTGAATCTCTTTTTAAATATTGGGATTGCATTGGCCACCCTCCAGTCCTTGGAACTTTACCAGATTGCCAAAAAAAATACTGGTATGGTCTACCCAGTCCTTAAGAAGAATTTTGACACAGATTGGTTAGACATTTTTTGACTTATTTCCAAACTTCCCAAGATTCTGGAGAAGATAATCAATTATCTTTTTTTCTTGCTAAAACTATTCACTGACATTGGCTTGAATCTTGACAAAGGGTGAGCAATTCTTGTGGTATTCCTTAATATTAGTGCCACTTCTGACAGAATTAAACATCAGTTTTATTTGATTGTGCTTATTCGAGATTGGTCTATGTGACACTCCTCTCCAATCTTTCAAATCGATTTTGGAAAGTAGAACCTTCCAAATTTGCTTGAATGGTATCACATCTCAACCTTGCAGTCTGTCCTTTGGTGTTCCCTTGGTTTGATAGTTTCACCCTTCCTTCTTCAACTTATACCTAGCTCTACTTGCCACACTCATCCACAACTTAGATTTCAACAGCTATTTCTATACTGATGACATTCAGATTGTCAGCTCAGATCTTAAATCAGTTAACCCTCTGGATAAGTTTAACATGTGTGTTACTGAGGATGCTAACTTGCTGGGTTCTTTCAAACTGAAAGTTAAAGTCAACCAAGTCGGAAGCCATGTGGTTCACAAGAAACAAAGTCCTGGATGCCTCTCCTCTTCCATTATGACAGGTTCCCCTATAATCCTTAAGGATACTGTTACTACTCTCGGTGTCAAGCTAGATATCCACCTTGCTTTTTTCTACTCATACTTCAAGTCTCAACTATATTATTTTTCTCTTCGACTCATCCACAGACCTAGACTCTTTCTAGGTGGAAATGCACTTAAAGCAATCACTTATTCATTAGTACTTAGCCACCTGGATTACTGTAATGCTCTCCTTCATACCCTTTTCTCCAACCAATCCAGATAACTCCGATTAGGGCAGAGCACTGCCATCAATGTTATTTTTGGAAAGAATGACCACATAACCCCATTACTCTCTGACTTACACTGTCTGCCAGTTTTTTTCCCCATATCCAGTTTAAAATTGGATGCCTCACATTTAAAGATCTCACTGGAATACCCCCTCACATTTTTCAAATTTTCTCTATCCTTATCTATCCTTATCCAGCCTTATCCAGCCTCTGGAACTCTCTCCCCCGTTCCCTGTGTATTGTAAGTCTTTGTAAAATTCAGGAAGGCCCTCAAAACTCATCTATTTTTGCAGGCTTTCAAGGATTACTCCAGACCTCCTTGATGTTTTATTTGATTCATTCTCTCCTGATGTTTATAGTCAACATTATCTATACAAATTGGTTTCATATATTTACCTCTTCTAGTTATGGTTTAATGTTTATTGTTATTGTTAAGGTCTTTGTTCCCTGTAAACCGATCTGATTTGATTTGTATCAAGAAAGTCGGTATAAAAAAGCTTTAAATAAATAAATAAAATAAATATATTACAATTGTTTTTATCTTTTATTTTGACTACATGAGAACTATGTTTTATTGACTTCTGCTTAAAAATGGAAGAATATAAGTATTTTTGTTTAATTGTTTTATTGCTTAATTTAGCTTTATTTTATTTTTTTACATATGTATTTTGTTTTTATTTGACTATTATTACTTTTGTAAATCGCTTTGATTACGTACAAAAAAAGGTCAATCAAATATTAAATAAATTAAACTAATTACTCATTAAGGAGGCAATTTTCAAAAGGATTTGCATGCATAAAAGCATATATCATACCAATTTTCAAAAGCCTATTTAAACTCATAAAGTCTATTTATGTGCATTAAAGCATTTGAAAATGGTGAATTTTCAAAGGTGTTAATGCGTGTAAAACTAGCAATTTTCAAAAGTCCATTTGCACATGTTAAATCCAGTTTTATGCATGAAATTCTTTTGAAAATTACCTCTATATCCACTGCTCTGAAACACAAACAAGGCTGGTATCCTGAGGGCCCATCTCTGCAGGATCCACTGCCCTGAAACACAAAGCCAGTATTGTACGGAATCCCTTCCTGAGAAGATCTGCTACAGAAAGCACTTCAGGCCACATTCACACACTCGTACCCTGAGTCAGCACAACTGTAGATTCCAGGATAGGTAGTGATTCCAAATCCCTCACCACAGAACCTGCATATCTGTTGTTTACTCCTTCCTTTCCCACATTTGTCATGAGATGCAGGGGGTCATTCAGTGGTGAGAACACCAATGAGACTTACCTTCTGAATACATCCTAAGCCAAGCTTGTCAGATGTAGGCCAAACAATCCCTTTGCCCGTGCTCCATAGATCCTCACCTCTCACCATAGTGCTTAAATGTTTTTAGGGTGATTCCTCCAGACAAACCAGCTCTCGCATAGGAAAAAGCTGAAATCTAGGTATATGCATGCAGAGTGCCTTTGTGTTCTGCATATCTTTAGCTTTGTGACTTGGATGAAAATGCCAATCTGAATGTTACCTGCAGACGGCAGTAAACTATCAAATAATTATGGAACTCAGTGAATTGGCCCCAGAGAGTCAGACATGACTTGAGCAAGAACCTTGAAAAAGTGCAAAGATTATTGATTAGCATGTCTGTGCACAGTGACTCTCAGGGCAACAAAATGGGGGGGGGGGGGGGCAATTTTCAACGGGATTCTCTGGGGGTAAATGGGTAATTATTGGAGGAAAAAAGCCACTGTCAATATTGCAACCTCCTTGCGCAGTGCAGGAAATTATGGTGATGCCAGCTGCTGGATTGCGCTGGGACCATGAGGGCAAAATACACACAGGGAGTTTGTTTTTAGATTTCTGAATGTACTTTCCAATGAAGAATTTGCACCTGAAAAGTCAGCAGGTACTATGTAGCCACAGTCCCAGTTGGACAGGACATATTTATAGGGAAATTCCAGCCTGCAAGCTATGGGCCTCATCTTCTAAAGTATCGCAGGCCTGCGATACTTTAGAAGATGAGGGGCGGGGGGCCGAAACGGGGGGCGGGCCTGCGCTAGCCGGCAGCGATCGCACCGTCACGGTGTGATCGCTGCTGGTTTCACACCCAATAGCTCCACCATAGGTGGAGCTATTGGGAACGAAATAGGCACTTACCTTTTCACTGTGCGCGCCATCATTGCGGAGTCGGCCCCAGTGATGCCCCAACTCCTCCTCTTCCGGGGCTGACTCCGCCCCCATTTTGGTATCGCACGCAAAACGTCCCTTACCGCATGCGATATATTTGGAAAATGAGGCCCTATGTGAGGGGATTCAAAAAGTTCTCCAATATTTAATCAATTGCTAATCATACTTTCAGGACTCAAAAGAAGATCTTCCAGTGTTCCTGTAGGCCGATTCAAAACTATTTTTGTAGCATCTGTATTTGTAGCAAAAAACCAAAGCAATCAAATGAATAATTTGACTTTTTTTCTTTTTTGGAGTAAATTAAACTGAGATGTGCCATCACATATCAGCTGCTCAAATAGAATTTCAGTCAATAATATTTTATTTTCCCATTATAAGTTCATAAAGTGCCAGTGAGTATTAAAATGCAAGATTAGTAGTATACTCCATGTACTTCTAATAATGGGGAAAGCTATGAGGTTTTTGGTTGGTTGTCTATTTTTAATTCCCAGGAAGCACCCCATAACAGATGTTTGCCAAGGAAAATTCAGGTGAAATTTCTCTGTAAGCGTTATGGCTAAGGATATAGTGCACACTCTGACACTTAGTATTTCAGCTATTTGGTGTAATCACGGAACAGCAGTGACTATTTATCTCACGTCTTGCTCCTTGATAGCTATCCACTAGCACCAGCATGACCTTTGAAGCACACACATTAATTTTACCTCAGCATTTCTATAGCGTCAATTAATAAAAACTGACTACGTTTTCAACAAATGAACATGTACTGATAAATGAGGGTCCTGACTTAATTGCTTGCTAAATTAAGAGCTCACACAGTAGTGACAATAGAGTAGTAGTTTTAATATTTAAAAACTCATTAAATTTTGTGTACATTTTGAATAATTAGAGTCACACTCTCACTTTAAAAAGACAATTTTAATTCCACTCTGGAATTTATATCATGGGATATAGGGAGCCGGTAGTGCAAATGACTGGCCACAGTGTTACGCAGTAATTACAGCTGTTAACAAAATGTAACTTGGAAATAGAGAAGATGACCTCAGGTAAAGACTACAAGCCACAATCCTGACTGCTTACTTTCTTTTCCTGCTGTATTCTGTAGACTGTATATGAACTCTAGCTTTACCTTTACTTTCCTGAAACTAAGGATCCTCTGCAGCCATCCCATTCTCTAATACAGTTACTGCTTTCACCTTCACTGTCCATTCTATAATTAAATATTTCCTTATGTTAGTCCTGGTTTGTCAACTTCTATTCCCCTGAAAAATGGCATCCTTTATAACCTCTGAGATATTTTCATATCTATATCATAACCCTTTTTCCCTTGTCTCATTTAGGGAATACACATTTAATTATTTTAAACCTCCCCTCATAGGACGTTCATCTTTATTCATTTCTTTCCTGCTAAATTCCTTTAAGCAGCAAGAACTCAATGAGATGTTTTGGAATTATGGGACCAAACTTTGTTTTCTCTCCTTAATTCCTTATCTGTTCATAGAAAACAAGCTGCAACTCAACATCAAATATTGCCTTTTTTTTTTGCTCCTTTCTGCATAGACCATAGATTCCATATTTAAAACTTTTAGATCACTATCAGTTGCTCTTATTAGATTTAAATATTTGGTGTCTTGGAGAAAACTTATTCTTGTTTATGACTTACAGCTGCATGAAGGCTAAATGCTAAATAGACAAGTGTGTGTCTCATTTTGACGGAGGTTTAAAGGTCTTAAGCAAGACGTTTTGTGATTATAAATTTGAGAGCCCAAGGGGAAGTCCTATGTTGGCCTCTAAGCTAATAGTAAATAAAATTGGAAGGGAGCACTGGCATTAAAAGGCTCAGGAAGTATTTGTAAGGATGGCATTCAATTTTCTATGCCTTTCTTTTCAGGAATAGAAATGAGGGATACATATACCAAGCCTACAGTTAACAATCCTTCTTTCATTCTCTCTAAATGCATTCCAGAGCTATATCAGAGCTCCCGAGGTCTGCAGGAATTTTGCTGGAGAACTGCTGGCTTTGATGGAGGCTCAGGAACATTAGAAGGAGTCCAAGTATGAGCGAGTTTAATTGTAAACTTTGGAAATAAAAATGATTCCACAACTCAAATTCAGAATTGTTCTGTTAGTCATACAATAACATTATTAATAACACTAATCTTTTTAAGGAACAAATATATAAATAGTTTTCAGAAATAGTATTATTTCATTATCAGGTTCACCAAAGTGCCTGTTTCAAGGGCCAAAGAAGCAGGACACTAGCAAACAAGAAATGCAATGGCTGAAAAATGCTGATGATGACAAACAGTGGCCCGAGACATCTAAATCAGGGATCTGAAAGAAAAGATAAGCACCAGTATTGCCAGCACTACAAATGAGATCAAACTGTACAACACTGTAGACACTGGGGATGTGAATCATTTTTTAATGATTTAAATTATTGTCCGATATTTTTAATATCGTCATTAATCGTTAAAGAGTGTGATACAATAGAAATTCCCCCGATTTATCGTAAAAAAATCATTAATTGAGTTAGTGCGCACTAACAGGAAGTTAGTGCGCACTAACAGAAAATGATACAATTTGACATTTTTCAGGTCAGTTAGGAATGAATATGTATTCCTATTGGCTGCCCTCTTATTTACTAATGTTACCAAGGTTCCCACTGAGGTGATGGTTTAATATATGGGGGATGGGAAATGGAAACGGTTGGTAGCTTGACAAAGGGAAGGGAAAGGGGGAGATGAAGGGCAAAGCAGTCACACTCCCTGGTCTCTGAAGGACAGATCTCTTCAGAAAATCAGAGCTTCTGAATGCAGGGGCTGTCTCCCCCTTCACATCCCTCTTCACCCCCCCCCCCCCACCACCATTCACTGTGCTCAAGTTTGCAGTTCCTGTGTTAAACTAAACTTTTTTTTCACTAGAGTAGAATAAAATAAAATGAAGTACGTTGTGTATTAAACTAAAGAAAGTAAGAAACTTTACATAACATGTAATTAAGTACTTCTCTATATTCTACTTTAGTGGAACAAAACATTTAATAAAGAAACTTGCAACCTGAGCTTCAAAACATTAACATACTATAGAAAAACTAAACAAAATACTTTATTATTAATTTATTATATTTACAATGGTTAAATTTAAAGAGCAGGCTGAGGCTAGACTAGCTACTGGCTAGTGGCTACTGCTGGCACTGTCACTGCTGCAGCCTGCTAGCACTTTTTTTCTCTTTCTGGCTAGTGTGTGCTATATCTGGTAGCAAAATGGCCACGGGGGACAGCACCAAGCACCTCTAACTAACAAACATTTCCTCAAATGTTACTTTTAAACCATTAAGTAACAATTGTTGATAGTGCGCACTAACTTGTGTTAGTGCGCACTATTCAGAAAAATGATTTTTTAAAAAATAAATCATGCCGATCCAATTTTTTTCTCCCCCCAGCCGATCCAGATCGTTAAAACGATCGGGCACACGATTCACATCCCTAGTAGACACTCTGCAGGGCTCAATGATTTGGAGAGAAATGAGTAGAGAAGAACAGATGAGGTTTCATGAAGATAAGTTTATCATGATTAGAAATTGACCAAGGATTGGAGATCACTATTTGCATTTTAGAAAGATGATTTTGACCATAAAACAGGGTGAATGTCTTTTCACAGCAAAATTAAATCCTTTTGAATTTGAAGGAACAAATATATGTACAAAAAGTAAATAATTGGGACCCCCTCCACTTACCTTTGAAGCAGTCAAAATCTGATAACGAATGATGGCAAACAATCCAAGGGATATTTTTACTAAGCTGCAATAAGCATGGAATGCAAGAAAAAGAGTGTTTATCAGGCAATATACTTATATTGCAGCAAAGATTGTATGATATTTTCCCTAAAAACCTGCCCCTATTAAAATGAGCTGCTTTGTATGTGTGAATTTGCACATGTATGCAAAGCAGCTCATGCCTAGTTAATTTCATGTAAATAAAATAATGCATCTTGACAAAAATAATGTAAGCCGTGTTATTTCCCAAAAAGCTAGCTGCAACTCAGGACTTTTAGCTGACTTTTTGAGGAGGTATTGGGATGCTAACACACATCCTCATGCCTCCGTGTTTCAATTTAACCTGGCCCTACACCCCCCAATTTCACCCCCTCCCATGGGGTTTCTATGTAGACTCCATCCTCTGTTGAAGCAGCCTCAAAGTTACTTAACTAAAAAAAAAAAAAATTAGTACAATCACACGGTGACACTATGCTCCCTACCCAAACCCCTTCATAGTACACTAGGGATGTGCAGAGGGCCCGCATACGTTGCATTCGTTATTCGTATTCGTTGGGGGCAGATACATTGCATTTGGCAAGGGGGGCCCCCAATACTTTCATGCGTTCATTCTAATTCGTTTCCCAACTAAAATTTAATTAACTACAACCCTCCCCATCCTCCTGACCCCCCCAAGACTTACCAAAACTCCCTGGTGGTCCAGCGGGTGGTCCGGGAGCCATCTCCTTCACTCACGCCATCGGCTGCTGGTATTCAAAATGGTGCCTATAGCCTTTGCCATTGGTCGGCCCCTGTCACATGGTAGGAGCAATGGATGGCTGGTGCCATCTTGTGCTCCTACCATGTGGCAGGGGCTGACCAATGGCACCGGTACTTTATAGGTACAGCAGCATCTGGCCAGAATGGAAGTGGCTTCTTCCATACAGTGGCTGTGATAGTCAGAAGTCCATCAGTCATCGACCACATTTGAGCATGAGAGGATTTTGCATTATTGGTTCCCGGGAAGTGTTTTACCTTCAGTTTTCCCCTCTCCCTTGGGCATCTTCAGGCACGGGATTGGAGCTCCTCTTTTCCCATTGGTATGTTCACCACAGGGCCTTTGGAGCAGGGTTAGACTGGGTCTGGCAAAGGCAGGCTCGCCCTTGGTTCTATTTTCTGTCAACACACTTCAAAATCCCTGTGCCACAGCCTCAGATTCAGTGTGGCAGTGCTTCTTTTAGGATCTGGAGGTATTTGTATCGGATGATCTTAAAGTGCCCAAACATGTGGATAAAGTGATGGTAAAAGCCAGAAAGATGCTTGGCTGCATAGGGAGAGGAATAGTCGGCAGAAAAAGGGAGATGATATTGCCCCAGTATAGGTCCCTGGTGAGACCTCACTTGGAATACTGTGAACAGTTCTGGAGACCGTTCCTTCAAAAGGATATAAACAGGATGGAGTCGGTCCAGAAGGTGACTACTAAAATGGTCAGTGGTTTTTATTCTAAAGCAACTGGGGATAGACGTAAAGATCTAAGTATGTAAACCACAATGCTAAATTAATTGAATGGATGGTCAGACTGCTGTCATGTTTTTATGTTCCTATGAGTGAATGCAGTTGCTAACAGGGAACAGGGCAGGTGCACTGCTGCAAGATCAGCTGTGGAACCTAAGGCTCTAGAGGATAAGGCATTGGCAGTAAATAAAAGTGAGCCGCTTTCCTCTTCCCGAGGAAGGCTGTGAGGTGTCTCCCAAACCCATCATTGCAGCTTTGGGCTATGCAAAGCCTTGAAAGCAGCAGCATTATTTATTTAAAAAAAGGAGGGCCTTCTCAGCCACATGGGCCTTCTCAGCCACATTTGCTGCAGCAGGTCACCTGGCCCGGTCTGCATGGCTCACCCTCTTTGAGATTTTCTGTCCAAACTTCAGGCCCTCTGAGCCCCAGCCCCAGATTCAGCACTGTGGTGCTTCTTTTCTGGCCCCTGTCAATACATGCACTTGATCAGCAGTCTCTGTTTTGGGGCCTCCAGGAGATGACAGAGAGAACAATTGTGGCCCATTGTGAGGACGCTTGGAGGGGGCAGCAGACTGCATATCATGAAGTAGTGGTTTCAATGCACGGAAGGCAGGCCGAGATTGAGAAGTGCCTTCTCCTGCTGTCCCCATCCTTCACTTTCGATCTGCTTGGCTTACATAATGTGGTTGCAGCGGCAAGCATGGAAGCAAGGTGCCGGGAGGGGGGGGGGGAGAGGGGCGTATGAGTGCAGCTGGATGTTTTCATGGCCAGTCTGTGCCAATCACATGGGGGTGCTCTTCCACACCAAGTGCAGGAATGAGCTCTTATGGTACATGGGATGGGCCTTCTGCAGTATACCTTCTCCAGGATTTGTTCTGCATCTGTTTTTTATGAGGCCAGCAGCCTACAACTGCAAGCCCTCTGGCTTAACAGGGCCAGAGGTGGCTCGGCCATGAGACAATTATAGCGAGCCAGTGCTAGACATTGGTACTTCTGGAATATGGTCGCAGGCAGGTTGGTGGTAGTAAGGTGTTGCTACTGTGGGGCTCGTCACATGGGATTGACTTTATCTTGGGATGTCCAGTGAGTGCAATATTCAAAAGCTGGCTGGGAAGAGCATACAAGAAGTACTATATTCTTGTTTTTATGTTGCATTGGTGGGTGAAAGTGAGACAAGTTGCCAGTCAATAAGTTGATTGGCTTGCTTACCACCCGTTGCTTAATGAGAGAATCCTGTTCTTTTATGGACCAGGACATTGTTGCACCTCTTTTATGGACCAGGACATTGTTGCACCTCAGGCTAACCAAAGGGGTGAAGCTTCGATGGCCCTGTGTCCCCAATGGTGATTCATCGCCGTAGCATGATACTATGGAGCATTTGTGAGTTATGTAGTAATGTAATTGTTCTGGACCATTAACCTATGCTGTGGTCATAGCCACCCAATAAAGGAACTTGTTTCCGAATAACGGTGTGGCAGAGTTTTCTATTACCAAATATAATAAGAACATTGGGAAGGGGTGGGGGGTAATTTAAGTAGGTGAGAGGAAGTGATTGCTCCTGAGGTGGTTGAAGCATAATTAACGCTTGCACAACACAGCAAAACTCAGCTGAAGATAGTAGATTTATAGAAGCCTGATTGTATGATAAATTTTATTTGGTCATTGAAAGAGAGGGCCGAGTCTATCACCATTTCTAAGCTCCTGGCAGTACATGCAACATTTATATGCTCAATACAAATAGACTGAGGGACATCAGTCAAACATCCATGTCTAGGAATTTGGGCTTCTATTTTAGACAGCTTCAGTGCAAGGTTTGTGTGCATTAGCCATTGTCTAATTGTGGCAACACAACAAGACACCAACTTGACACTGGTATCCCATGAGGAATCATCATTGACAAAAAAAAAATTGTATGTCATCCGCATACAACCAGTAACCTGCAGTACGCCCAACAAAATTCTGCAAATATGGGCTAAATAGATGTTAAATAGAAGTGCAGAGAGGGCTGAGCCCTGTGGGACACCGATCGTAAGTGGATACCATGCAGAAATGGAGGATCCAGATCTCACTTGTTGTTGCCAGTCATTCAGATAGGATTGAAACCATTGTAGTACAGTGCCCAAGATTTCGCATTCATACAATCAATACAACGGTATTTGGTGGTCAACCATGAAGAAGACTGATGATATGTCTAGCATGACCAATATATATTTGCTACCTGCATCAAGGATTCTTCTTAATGAATCAATAAGAGAAAGAAGCAAAACCTCGGCACTTAAGGCTTTCCTAAAGTCAAGTTGTAATGCTCGTCTAAGAAATTGGAAAGCTGTTTTAAGACCAAGAATTCCATTAGCTTTGACACAACCAGAAGGGAAGATATGGGCATGAAATTTACAGGGTCTGAAGGGTCTAAATTAGGTTTTTTTAGCAAGGGGTCTAATTGAGGCCTCCTTTAGCGATCCTGAAATGAAGCCTTCCTGCAAAAAAAAAGGTTAACCAGGATGGTTTAAGACAGGGACTTGTGTCCTTTACATTATTTAATAACATCTTCACGTTTCATGAATTTAAAGGCAAAATGATGGATTCAACCAAGATAAAGAACTGGAAACTTCAATCATAGAAACTGTTTCAAAAACAGACCACTTAGCATAACAAAGTTCAGGTAATTCACAGAACTAGTAATAAGTTGCAGTGCTTCCCCCATAGACTTTAATGGTAAATAAATGAATGAATATGCAAAAATATCCTTTTCATTTTAAACTAATGAACTGAATAGAGGTGCCCTATGAAATGAATGAATGACCCAAAACATATGTTTTTCATCTGCACACCCCTACTGTGTGGCAGCCACACTATTTTATACAAAACTATATAAGCAAACTAGCTTGCAAGCTTTTTGCACTCTTCTTTTCCCTACCTTCTCTCACAGCTTCAATCTGGACCTGGCTGTCTGTGAGCTTTCTTTCTCATCTTTTCCTATTTTTGTCTTAAAAAATGTATTCACTTTTTCTTCTTTATTGTCATTTTTGCCTTTTCCTTATTTTTCTGCTCTTCACTTCTTCCCGCTCTTCAAGAGCTACTTAACTTGACCTTCTCTTTTTACAGTGTCTCTAAAATGTCAGGGGAGGTTGTGCTTATAATTGTAGACAGGTCGACCCCAGTGACTGAATGAGAGAGATCATTTCCACAGGATTGCACTGGTGTGAGCGTGAAGGCAAGGTTGCTTGCTCAGAGAGATGTGAGCCCGTGGGCCACGGCACGGCTCAGGGAGGAGCCCCAAAACACATACTGTGGGAGGTGAGAATATTTAGGCACGAGCTGGAGCTGGAACAAGGCTGGACCAGAATCAAGACATGGAACATCAGGAATAAGGCAGGCTCAGCCCTCCACTGGACCTATACGCACCAGTGAAACCCAGCAACGCAATGTTGGTCTCAAGAGTAGCCCTCGGTCACTCGGTAGCCCTTCCGGACTCGCCGCTTGGGAACGAGTGCATGAGGCCAGACGGAGGCTGAGGGCAGGAACAAGACGAGACATGGAGCTTAGGAACTAGGAAACAGACAAAGACTCAAGGAAGTTGGAAGACTCGGACGAGGATACGTGGAACTTAGAAGACTCAGATGAGGTTTCAGAATACTTTGAAGACTCGGACAAGGACTCAAGGAACTTGGAAGACTTGGATAAGGACTCAAGGAACTTGGAAGACTCAGACGAGGTTTCAGGATACTTGGAAGACTTGGACAAGGACTCAGGATACTTGGAAGACTTGGACTAGGATCCAGAATACTTGGAGGACTCAGGCAAGGATTCAGGGTTTAGGCACTAGCATAGGGTGAGTACTACACAGCGCACCCTACTCAGCCACCCATGGCTGGTCGCGGATCACGCCAAAAGCGAAGCAGACTCCAGACGAGAAAGTCTGGAGTCTGCTTCTTGGAACCAGGAACATGTCGAAGATTCAGGAAAGGCCTGCACAGAGGTGCACCCTACACAGGCTCCCATGGCTGGTCATGGACCAAGCTGAAGTGGAGCAGGTTCCTGCCTGAGTCTTTGGCATGGACGGAAACAGGCATAATGTACTCCAAAGACCGGGAACAGGATTCAAGACTCAGGATTCAAGACTGGAACTGGGATTCAGGAATAGACCTTGGCTTTAAAAACAAGGAGCCTTCCGGAAACTTGTGCTGCAAACATGAAGATAGGCATTGTGCCACCAAGCGTCCTACACTGCCCCCCATGGGCTGGTTACGGACCATGATGGTGGCACGCCAGGAAAGGTGGCCAAGCAGGGAACCTGGAAGCAAGACGAAGAGCCGGAGATGAGGACATCAGGACCAAGACTGGAACACGGAACATCAGGAACTTCTGGACAAAGAACATCGGAACGTCTGGACAAGGAACATCAGGACACGGGAGAAACAATAAAGGAGCTCCAACAAGGTACAGGATCAGGAACATCAGGACGAAGGAGACCAGGAACATCAAACAAGAAGCCTTCAAGAGATGAGAAGACCACGGAGGACCTTAACTGGAAAGAGAAGCATGGACAACCATGGATCCAGTGCGAAGGCCCCGAGGACTGAAGGCTGAGCCCTTTTATAGGGCTGGAAGAGGAACAGACTGATGATGTCATCCAGTGGGGCCACGAGTTTTTCCCACCGCACCTATGCAGAGCCCAGGGAGGCAGGAGCAGGCAGCGGCATCCCTGCCGCGTGAGGATGAATGGCGGTGGCACCAGGGCCGCATGAAGATGAAGTCGGTGGCAGCTCCTGCCGTGAAGATGAGGCGTCCCGGCAGTGGCACTAGGGCTGCGAAGAGGAGCAACGACGGCGGCTTCCCCTGCCACACGAAGAAGATCCCGGTGGTGGCTTCCTAGCCTCAAAGAAGATGAAATTGGCGGCGGCTCCTGCCACGAAGAAGCACCAGTGGCCCCTCCTGCCGCACATAGCAGTGTTGGGCCACAAGGAAGTGGCAGCAGCGGCCTAGAAGACATCGGGCCGGTGCATCGCGAGGTGAGTGAGAAGCTGCTCGTGGGATGGGCTCTGCAAGCAGCATCGTAACAACTGTGAAAAACTAGAAAAAATTCCGTTTGAGCCAAGCTTGTGGCTTGTAGCTTTTATTTATTTAAAATCTATTTCTTGTAGAGATGTGAATCGTGTCCTTGATCGTCTTAACGATCGATTTCATCTGGGAGGGGGAGGGAATCGTATTGTTGCCGTTTGGGTGGGTAAAGTATCGTGAAAATCGTTAAAATCGTGAGCCGGCACACTAAAACCCCCTAAAACCCACCCCGACCCTTTAAATTAAATCCCCCACCCTCCCGAACCCCCCCCCAAATGCTTTAAATTACCTGGGGATCCAGCGGTGGTCTGGAACGGCGGCGGTCCAAAACGGCCTCCTGCTATTGAATCGCGTTGTCTTCAGCCGGCGCCATTTTGCAAAATGGCCACCGCAAAATGGCGGCGGCCATAGACCAACACGATTCGACTGGAGGAGGTCGTTCCAGACCCCCGCTGGACTTTTGGCAAGTCTTGTGGGGTCAGGAAAACGATTCGCGGCAGGAAATCGCTCCCAGACCCCCGCTGGACTCCCAGGAACTTTTGGCCAGCTTGGGGGGGCCTCCTGACCCCCACAAGACTTGCCAAAAGTCCAGCGGGGGTCTGGAACGACCTCCTCCAGTCGAATCGTGTTGGTCTATGGCCGCCGCCATTTTGCGGCGGCCATTTTGCAAAATGGCGCCGGCTGAAGACAACGCGATTCAATAGCAGGAGGCCGTTTCGGACCGCCGCTCTACCCCAGGGTAATTTAAGGCATTTGGGGGGGGGGTTCGGGAGGGTGGGGGATTTAATTTAAAGGGTCGGGGGTGGGTTTTAGGGGGTTTTAGTGTGCCGGTTTTCCTGCCCTCCCCCTTCCCCCGATTTAGCTAGGGACCGCCGCTGGACCCCAGGGTAATTTAAGGCATCGGGGGGGGGGGGGTTCGGGAGGGTGGGGGATTTAATTTAAAGGGTCGGGGGTGGGTTTTAGGGGGTTTTAGTGTGCCGGTTTTCCTGCCCTCCCCCTTCCCCCGATTTACGATTTTTTGACGATAAATCGGGGGAATTGGTATTGTATCGTGGCCCTAACGGTTTTTGACGATTTAAAATATATCGGACGATATTTTAAATTGTCAAAAAACGATTCACATCCCTAATTTCTTGTCCTTATGCCTCCAGGAATTCGTAGAAGATTGCAATTGCACATACATATGAAAAACATAATAAAACGGTGAAATGGATCCATTTTCCTGTGATCTATTCCTTTCAGAAAATTGTTGGCTCATGATCCTTCAAAACCCATGGATTGATGGGAACTCAGGTTTTCTTTAAAACATCGTATATGCTCAGGGCAAATGAGTATGCATGTGTTGTTTATCTTAAAGTGAGCAACCTCTGCCAAGACTAGTCAGGAAAAAGAGTTCATATTGGTTTATAGTATATTGAATAAGCGTGCGCAAAATCAAAACTGGAAATGTCTGGGCATGTAATAACTACTAGTTGTAACTTTTAACAAATAACTCATCCTTCAACTGTATAATAGTTTTCTTATTTCATAATTGAAGTAGCAATACTAACAAGAAGGTTTTGGTAATTCCGTAGACAATACTATTTTTATATTATTCATTAAACCCGGCCCTATATCATGTGGTGGTGCTAACTCCTGGCATGCATGGGAGCGGAAAGGTCATAAGGCCTTTTGTTTTGCTCCATAAGTTTCTGCGTAGAAAGAAAACAGGAAGAAAGAAGCCGATTTACGCATACCACTTACTCCTCGCTGTTGTGTGCAGCCTCTTGCAAGTGTTGGTTGGAGAAAATTGACATTTACACCATTCAAATTGGCCAGTTCAGTGTTTAAGCACATTTAAGCCTGATTAAACAGATTCTTCTTTTTCCTTTTTATTTTTTTTTTCTCTGAAGAGGGTCCTTTGCATTTCATTTCTGGTACTTCAAGAGGATTGTTAATGTGCCTTGTAGGCTTCTAGAGATGCTGGAGTCGAGAAGTGCTAATCCAGCTTTCACATCTTCTGAGTTTGGTGTCCAGTGATTTGGAATTTTTTTTAATTTTTTTTTTCAATTTGGCCTGCCCATTGCAGTTTACCTAAAGGAGCATGATTTACTATTCAGATTCAGTAAATATGCCTTTTGTCATTATCCAAGAGAGAGAGAGAGCATGCCCCTAAAAAAAAATGGCAAAGGCACCAACTCTGGCCTTTCGATCTTAAATGCATAAATGCATTTTCGATGTATAAATGTATAAATGTATACATTTTCGATGTATAAATGCATGTTGAAAAATAAATAAGAATAGCTGGGACCTTCTCACAAAGGGCTGTCAAAACTGAGGGCCCTACTCAGAAATGTCATGTTAGACTGGGAAGCTACTACATAGGTAATCTGCCAGAACTAATGCATGTGGTAAACAGTTGCATTCACAGGGACAGCAGCTTTCATACAGGTGCGCGGGGCCCTTGCGTGAGCGCTCGTCAGCCCGCGCCCAGGAATGTGGCCATTTTAAAACATACGCATACTGTGCATGTTATAGAATAGCCTGACCGCGTGCAGTTGTGCGCTCAGTTTTAAGGGGGTGCGCTTCTCTACCACTTAAGTGGGGGGATTTTAAAAGGCACACGTGCCAGTACCATTTTTCCCAGTTCATACCCCAGTTCACCCAGATAAGGAATAGGACTCAAATCCCCCTAGTTTGCCTTCCTTTTCCCATTAGCCCCACCCTTAGGGTTTTTTTGGTTTTATGACTTACATGCCATCCGTAACAGTAAAAGTTACACGGCAGGGGATCCTGGCACGCGCCTGTGCGCGTAATTTTTTTACGGGCAAATTTCTATTTTAAATTCAAGAACGCCCATGCCCCTCCCAGCCCATGCCCACGGCCCGTACCTGTTTTTGACCTTTTCATTTGTGCACGTAGTGGCAAAAAAGCACATATGTGGGTGGCTTTTAAAATCTGTTTGATGAGCACCGGCCCAACCTTTACAGATATCTCCCAGTTTTGGTGCGCGCTGAGCTTTTAAACTTCACATGTAAGGCTATAGTGTGCACACGAAAACATTTTTGTAATAGCAGATTCCCATACTAACGTCCCCTTTTCCTTTAGGTCAGTTGCCCTCTCTTCTGATTTTTCTTCCCTTGCCTCCCAAGGAAGCCTCAAGTCCTCCTCGGCAATCAAAGTTTTCTTATATAAAGGCCTCCTCTCCTTACTCCCTTGGTCAGTGCGTCTCCTTTTCCAGACCTGCTCTTTGTTTGTAATGGGATTGGACCCTTGTGCTGTGACCCTTGTGCTGTGACATGGTTGATGCAGCCATGATGGGACAAGGCTGGACCTTCACCTATACCAGCCCCATTTCCCACAGGTTGAGTCTAAGCAGGCAGGACTTAGGTGAGAATCCCACGGGGCTTTTGGATGAGAGAGAATCCAGAGCTGGGCCAAGATCAGGGCAGACAGCGACCAAAGCGTAATCAGACCGAAGCAAAGGTCAGTGGAGGCAGTAGACAAGAGAGTAGGCGATTAATAAGACCAACTAAATATGACTATACTATGACATGGCAGGATGGACTGGAGAGTGCAAGGTAGACTGGATGAGACTGGGCAAGTTGGATAGGCAAAGCAGGCTGGACTAGGCAAGGCAGGACACAGGAATGAGGCAGGATGAGGAAGACGAACAAGGCAAGGTCAGGAATGCTGGAGCAACACGCACTACAGAAAGCAGAAGGATCTGTTTCTGAGGCGATGTGTTGCTGTGGAAGCCACGCTTAAATAGCCCAGCAGGGCTGACGTTATTGGGAGGCGCTGAGAGAGAGTTCCATCAAGGCTTCCAGATAAGGCATGAGGGTGTGCGCATGTGCACCCAATGGGCCTAATGGTGACAGTGCTGTGATGGTGGCATGCGCCACGAAAAACTTGGTCTGCATGCTCGGGCAGCATGAAGGCTGCAGGATTGCTTTGGGGTGAGTGCTGCTAGTCACAGGATGACCAGGTGTCCGGAAAATGATACAGTCTCAGTATGAAGATCAAGACTTTTTTTTGCCCATCCCCCAATATCAAGCATCTTACATGGCCTGACAGCCTCCACTACCAGCAGGATAATCGGTCATCACTCCTGCCTAATGCATCTTCATTTTATGACAAGTTTTTCACCCTAATCAAACTGCTTGTGAATAGATCACTTATTTACGTGCATGTAAGCACATGCACTGAGATGAACACCAGGATAGTTTAGTGAATTAGCCTCTGAAAGTGAACAGGTGCCTTTCAGTACCAACAAATTTCAAATCAAGGAATTATGAAGAATACAAAGACAGAAAATGATTAGGTTTTGAAATTAAAAAATAAAGAGGATGCCATTTCTTTATCAACCAGGACCCCAGGGTGGATTTGAGTAATACTAGCTGCTTCATCATTACAGTAGCTTCCAGTGTCTTCATTGTTGTCATCACCATCACAGCAGCATTATTGTATTGTTTGCCAAAAATGTAATCTTCTCAGGCCCAGAACACTATACAGTGAGGATTATATAGTTGACTACGATTGCCTTTTGGTCAATAACATCCTTCATAGAGAATCAATGATATTCAAGTGCCATAGTATGTCGTTGCTGTAAAATCCTTACTGTTTGGAACTGATGCTCCATGCCCTATCACATAAGCAGTGTCTTTCTTGACAAATGCAAATTAAAAGAGATGTGCAGAGGCAAAATTTGTGTTTGTTCATTCTATTTGGTTTTGTTTGTTTGTTTTTTTGAGCTACAACGTTGGTCTTTTCTAATAAATTCAATTGTGTGTAGATGTCCTCTACCCACAATTGAATTTGGGAAGGGAACTACAAGGTAGCAGGACTGTGGCAAAGGGGCACCACAAGTGGCATGAATATCCAAAGGCACTGTAAAGGGTACCAGACGTGGCAGGGGTTCTACAAGGCACTGTGAAAGGAGCAAAGAAGCAGCAAGAGTGGGAAGAACACCTCGGGATTTCAAAGGAGAGCGCCAACAACAATGCCATGGTCCTCCAAAGGCAGCACAAGAGGTGCAAAATGGCAACAAGAGTAACATGAACACCTTAAGGCACCATTTAGGGGGAATGAAGCTGCAAAGGTGGTAAGAAAAACCCCAAGGCAATAATAAAGAGTCAAAGGAACATAAAGAGAGAATCAAAGGAACATAAAGAGTGGCTTGAAGACCCCAATGTTTCATGAGAAGTGCAAATCTGCCACCCACAGTGGCAAGAACACACCAAGGTATAGAGCCTGGGGCATGGCAGCAAGGCTCAGTGATGGAGAGACACACCCCCCCCCCCCCCCAAACTGTAGAGTCTAAAGCATGGCAATAAGGCTGAATGGCAGCAAGACTCCAAGGTGTATAGACTGGGGTATGGAAGTTAAGGCTGGGTGGTAACCATTGCCGGTGGAAGGGTTTCCAGCCATCTTAGGTGGTAAAGTCATCATGTGATATCTCTCTCTCTCAAATCACACACGACAAATGACCCCAGATCCTCAAAGAAATACATACCCAAAAACAGAAAATGCCCTCCATCTCCGTGCCTCACCCGTGCCACTTCTCATTTGTCCTTTCAAAACTACTGACCCTTACTGACTACAATACTCTGCCGCCCCACTCACTTACAGTTCCCTAGCCTACTACCTACCCTGCCTAATGCTTTCGCAGGCCCTGCTGGTAACACCACTGAGATATAAGATCAGCAGCAGGGCAACTAGAAGAGTGACAGCAAGATACTCAACCCTTTGCTCCTTCCATTCCCTCCTTTCTTCTTCCTTAACAGTGGCATGATGGAATTAGAAGTGGCTACTGGGATTTTTGATGTCAGAATATACTTTATTAATACTGTTCCGCTCACCAGTATCACTGTAATACTGACTAAGCTTCTGTCTGTCACACAGCTCAGTCCAGTTGACAAATTGAGTTCACTTCAGTGCTTAGCAAGTACAGCACAGTGCCAACTTGCTAAGAAAAGTTAGCAGCTTAGTTGTGATACAAACTCAGTCTCTGCCTGTCTATTGCCTAAGGCATTCCCTAACAGTGTATGCAAAAATGTCTCTCTCTCACACACACATTCACACACACACACACACACACATACACATACAGTGTTTGAATGTGCATGGCAGATTAACTCCTTTTGCACATATAAAAAAACAGAGACAAAAAAGATACAGGCAAGGCGGAAATTCTGTTCTTTTCTCTGTCAGTCAAGTGTTGCAGTGGTGGACAGTTGGATGGAGGCGAGGTTAATGCTACCTGCAGGGGGAGCCCTGCAGGTCCTCGCTGGCGGACTGGTGCGGAGACCCAACAGGACCTTAACCAATACCAGCCCTCTTGCCCCTCAGGTTGAGCCCTTGGGTGCCAGGGCCAGCTGGACTTAGGTGCAGGTCTCTGATGAAGAAGAATCCCATGACAGTAGCAGGCGATAGTAGAGTCAAGATGTATCAAGGATCAGGGCAGGCGGTGATCAAGCGAAGTCCAGGAAGCGAGCAAGTGGTCAAGACAGGCGGCAATCAAGGCGAAGTCCAGGAGACATACTGGGGTCAAAAGCCAGAGAAGCAATCCAGGAGAAGGCAGGATAAAGGGCAGAAGTTGGAAGCAAGGAGGTAGCAACACGGAGTCAGGAACATGGAGAGACGCAACCAACTACTCCTAGGAGCTCAACCTGATGCTGAGGCATCTACTATAGGCAGGTCAGGCTTTAAATAGGAAGGCTGCAGTGACGTCATTGATGGGTGCCGTGGGAGGTTTCCCTCCACGGGACCTTTAAATTGAGGAGAGATGTGCGTGCATGCCTACGGACACTCGCACAGTATAGCAGTGTCCCAGGCACAGCATGGTCTCTCGAGTGTGGAGGCCTGCTGCATCTGAGTTGGGGGAATCGTGGCAGCATTGGCATTCTGGCTGCTACCCCGAGTTTCAGGTGAGTGCAGCTGGCTGTGGTGTAGGCCCATGGTCGACCAAGCAAAACAGTACCCCCTCCTCTAAGCCCTCCCCCCGGGGTCCGGGGTTTCCTAGGATGAGCTGCATGGAATGCTTTGAGGAGGCAGAGTACAGGAGGAGACAGAGGCTAAGAAGAGCTTCACCACTGGAAGCCTGCGGACCCCCCAGGTGGAGCCCATAGGGACCCAGGCTGCTTGGACTTAGGTGGGCCACGGAGGGTCTCCCGGAGAGGTAGTAGAGAGATGTGCCCTCAAGCAGCAAGGGAGCATGGTTGGTCACTAGGCTGTAGGCCTGGAGAATCAGGGAAGGCTAGTACAGCGTAGGCAATAACAAGGCAAGGGACAAAGCCAGAATCAAGAGACATGGTCAATGGCAGCCAGAGTCAGGTTCCGAGGATCAGTCCGAGGAGTGTCAGCCAAAGCAGGGGTCAGATACCAGGAATCAGTCCGAGTAGTCAACGAATCAGGATCAGGCTCCAGAGGTCGGACGAGGTCACGAATGCGGGCAGAGGTCAAGATCCAGGTAGCTAGCAGAATGATCAATGGAGCAGGCAGAGGTCAGTACCAGAGAGTCAGTCCGAAGGTACTACCTGGGGAGACAGGACAGACAAACGCTGGAACAGAAGGATGCTGGAACAAGGCTGTAACAGTAGAACACTGGAACAAGACTGGAACAAGACTGGAACAAGACGGCAAACTAGTACACATAAAGTGCCGACCCGATTGCCAAGGCAAGGAAGAGCAGGCAGGAACTTCCTTAAGTCATACGTTCAGAGCATGCCACGGAGATAGGACCCACCCCTGGCCCTACAAGAGACCGGGCGGTCCGTGTGCACACGCATGTAGGGACGTGGCCGACACCACGGAGGACGCTGAACTCCGGCATGAGGCCTGGTGTGCAGTGGAAGGCCCGGCGACTGCCGCCGCGGGATGCTGAGCCTGGTAGGAGCTCGTGGCTGCCACCGGGGAGGCCGACCCGTGACCTGCAGAGGAACTAGCGAGGTGAGCAGGCCCGTGTGCGGGCCGAGAGCAGAAGGGGCGCGCAACAAATATGATATCATCAGCATATAAGGAAATTTTAAAGTGGTCCTCTCCAACTTTGATACCTGATATCTCTGATGATTTTCTGATATCGTCTGCTAAGAGTTCCACATTCAAAGCAAATAGTAGTGGTGATAGACAGCAACCCTGCCTCATGCCTCTTTGTACCATAAAATTATTTGTACAAATTCCATTTATCTTGAGACATGCCTTAGGGTGCTGATAAAGCTCCTGTATTTATTTATTTATTTATTTTTAATTTTTATATACCGAAATTCCTGTATGGGATACAAATCAATCCGGTTTACATAGAACGGATAATCGGCCGGGGTTTACAAACTGCCCACGGCTTTACAAGAATCAGTTAGGAATGAAACAGAAAGTGAGTCTACAAAAACTTTACATATAACGATTAAAACAGTTGGTATTAGTATAAAACTTTAACAACTGAACAGGAAATTGCTCGGGACCATAAGTGCAGGTCTGAGGCTTTACACCCTTTAAATAATAACTCGCCACTGATTTAAATTGAGAACAATTGAACAGGTTGTGGACAGGGAGCAAAAGGAGAGAATAAATGCGATGCAATAAGGGAACGATTACACACCAGGAAGTTCAACTTTGTGGGGAACGGATAAATGAGAGGTGACAAACGAAGGGGGAGATCCGGTTGGATTCTAGAAGAGAACAGGCTTGGGAGATAAGGAGAACAGTGTTGTCAACTGGAGGAAGGATCATGGGGGGGGGGGGGGGGGAAGGGGGAGAATAGAACTGCAGGGGAGAACAGGTATTGTTAATCAGGAGAAAGTACATAGTGAATCTTGACGAAAGGCATTTATATTGATGTATCAGAATTATGTCATCCTGGTAGCTTTATGTATCTGGGAAAGCTTGTCTGAAGAGCCAGGTTTTTAGCTTTTTTTTTTTTAACTCTGGTAGGCTGGGTTCAAGTCGTAGGTCTGGCGGGAGGGCTTTCCATTGGTGAGGTCCTGCCGTAGATAGTGCTCTCTTCCTTAGAGATGTTTTTGCAGGAGGGACATACAGTGTACCTTTGTAGGCGCTTCTGATAGGTTTGCAGATGTATACGGTCGAAGTTGTATCTTTAACTTGATGGGCGAGATGTTGTGTATCGCTTTATGAATGATAGTGAGAACTTTGAAAAGGATTCTATATTTGATGGGTAGCCAGTGTAGACATTGGAGGATGGGAGTGATATGTTCTCTTTTATTGGTGTTTGTAAAGATTCTGGTGGCGGCATTCTGGACCATCTGTAGGGGTTTGATGGTATTGGAGGGGAGACCGAGTAGGATAGAGTTGCAATAGTCGAGTTTTGTTAGGATGATGGATTGTAAGACTAGGCGGAAGCCGTTGGTGTGAAGGAGAGGTTTTAACTTTTTGAGGACTTGTATCCATTTAAGAAAATGGCCTCCCAAATTCACTTTATCTATCACCTGAAAGAGGAATGGTGAATGTACCCTGCCAAAGGCTTTTTCCACATATACTGTAAATAATATGGATAGAAGTTATCTTTTCTTTACAATGTGAATTAAGTTTTAATTTTGCGCACATATGTTGTGGAGAACCTGGGCAAAAGCCAGGTTGGATATATTATATTTGATATCACCATTCTCAGACATTCTGCTAATATCTTAGCTGATATCTTCATATCTATATTTATCAAATATATTGGTCTGTATGAACTCTACAACATGTGGTCCTTACCTGGTTTAGGAAGTACTGCTATTCCCTATACATTAGCTGAGGCTACCAATTCCCCCCCCCCCCCCCCCACCGAGATAATTTAACATCTTAACTAATGGTTGGGTTAATTGATCTTTAGATTTCATGTAAAAAAAGGTATATATCAATCTGTTCCTGGTGTTTTCCCTGTTTTTATATATTTAATCACCCCTGGCTCTTCTATGGAAGTGACAGGTCTCCCCAGGGTTTCTCCCAACTCTGGACGTCCATTGGTCTCAGACGGCTTTGACACTTGTGCCTCACCTTTTTCTCTGCTCTCCCCGCTAGCCTTGGGAAGATGGCTACCACTGCGCCTGCAAGCCGCGTCCTCCGGCGTCCCCGGAACAGCTATGGCAAAGCTTCACGCCATGTTTCTCTTAAGGGCCTCCTAGGATGCGCATGTGCACACCACCCACATCTTTATCCACGTCATGGAGGGAACCTCGAGGGCGTCCCCCTTGAGTGATGTCACGCCATCCGGGTATTTAGCCTATGCTTGTTTGCTAGCTGGTTGAGTTAGCAAGGATTGGACTCGTCCGGTCTAAGCTACTCTGCCTCTTCTGTGCTGCCAATGGAAGCTCTCTCTGCCCTTCGGGGTATTCTCTAACCTGGGTACCCGCTCCTCGGGGGCCCTTTGCCTTACTGGGATCAAGTACTTGCTCCTCTGTGCCTGTAACCATCTACTTCTGCTTGGTGGAATCATCAACCTTACAGCTACCATCTAGTGAGTAATCTAATTCTCAGTCTGTCTCCTCTACAGCTCTGCCATGCTGGGAAACCTACTCCTGGATATCCCTATACCATCTTGGTGAGACGGGTTCCCTCTGCCAAGGGTCCCTGGACTGATATCTCTGGATCACCTCACTACTGCCACCTCTGGTGGTATACATCAGCTGTACAATAAAAGACAAAACTCTGTGTTTGTGCGTCCTGAGTCTAGCCCAGTACTGTGGCTTCCCACGGGGCTCCTCCCCGTGGGTGTGGTCATCTTCCACAGTACCCAAGAATCCATTCAAACACCTCGAAACCATAACAGATTGCTAACTCCATGGATTCAGCTCAGCTCACCATATTGCAGGCCATTCCAGGCCTGGCCCAGCGAATCTCCGAACAGCAGAACGCGCTGGAGAATTTGACTGCTGCATTTAACCAGCTGCACGCACAGATGAATTCACCAACCACCACAGGTTAAGAAGTTACACCGCCAGAAGTGACGGTCAAGACCATTGTACCTCTATCTGCTCCAACACGCTTCTCAGGGGAAGTTTGGAAATGTAGAGGATTTATCAACCAATGTTGCATAAACATTTCCCTGCAACCTAATCATTTTCCTACAGCCTATGCCCAGACCACCTATATCTTGTCCTATCTGGATGGAATAGTGTTGGCTTGGGCCTCTTCACTGTGGGAGCGCGGTGATCCTATCCTACATGATCTTGCCGGGTTCCTAGAACTGTTCAGATCAGTTTTTGATGACCCTGCCCGGTACACAACTGCAGGATCTTCGTTGGTTCACCTGAAGCAAGGTAATAAACCTTTATCAGATTCGGGGTGAGTTTTTGGGAGGGGGGGCTGGGGTTAGGGGGTGGTGTTATAGACACATTCAAGTGGTATCCATAGCAAAAATTCACATTATTAAAGAATTTTTTACCTTATAAATGATAAAAATTCTAAAAAGAGTTGATTTGCATATTGCAGTCTCTGCAACAGCATTGTACAAATCAAGTCCTTTTCATTGCTTATAAGGTCTAAAATTCTTTACTGATGTCAGTTTTACAATGGATACCTCTGTAACACCACCCGCCTAACCCCAACCCACCTCCTGAAAGCTCACCCCGAATGAAAGTGCCCCCTTACAATGAGTGAATGTCATGCCATTTGGATATAGCCAACAGTACCTAATATTGTCTCTCTGGTTATTGTACATACCACATGCCTTGAAAATAACTTTTTCTCTGGGGACAGCCGTAACAGTGTTGCAACATATCTCACAACATTGTACTCTAACCTGAGATATACAGTATGCGATTACTGAGACAACATTATCTTTAGCTCATTTCACACATAAAGGGAGTTTAACTCTTGAAAGCTAGTCACCAAACATATTCAGTCAATCTAATAATAAAACTATCACCTATAAAAGATACGCTGACATTTATTTCTGCATATCTAAATTGCCTAATACAGCAACCATATTTCTTTACTGACAAATACGGTGCATGTATTGGATCTGATTGATCCAAATTTCTTACAGGATCATGATGATAGCAAAGTCAGTCATTCTAGGCACATTTGCTCCATGGTTTTAAAAAAAAGAACATACAAGTTTAATTTGTATTTGTTCCAAGGTACATATTACCATTTGCATTTTGAAAATCTTGTATGGTATACAGTGGGCAGAGTTTTCATTTAAGACAGAATTCACATTGGGCTACCATAAATCCCAAACACATTATTTTGTGGTTATGATCTTATATTGGCCCACATCACAAAGGCATCCTCAAATTGGACAATCTTTGGAGATCTAGGACTAGAAAACGGTGGATGTTGTGGATTAGAAGAGAGGTACATTACCAAAATTTGGAAAAACCCATGTGATAGCTGCCTGCAATAACCTTGTATTCCTTTAGGCTCCTCAACAAATTATGGAAAGCTGATTTTTTTTTTAATTAAATGTTAAAGCAGCTTGATGTTTAGAGATGTATTTATTTCAATAAGTAATCCCACACACATATGAACTGTCAATCAATCTAATGACTTTAAAGAACAAAATTCCAAACTACGAAAAGTAGAGCCCTTATCAAAGTGATGTCATACAACTGGGAAGGCTTTGTCATATTCAGTAAATTTACATGGCCTAACCACAGCAGAAAATTTCCTTGAGCTGCAATACAGACTAAATGCTTTTAGACTCCCATGATCCCTTGTAGTCATCATTTTAAAGCACTGCCTTAGTGAGCTAAATCTGCAAAGTTTTCTTTTGAGCGGCTGTGAGTTGATTAGATCTATTTCAGCCACGTAGTGGTAATAGGCTTCACTCTGTGCAACTGCTTAGCCTCTGCTCCCCTGGCAGCTGGAGAAACTGGAATTAATCAGGTCTGCTGGGGGACTTCTTCAGCGTCTCTGCAGGCCAGCGACTCTGGAATCATTACTACAGAATCTTACTGTCAACTCTTTGTCATTTGGGCTTTTGATTATGCTTTCATTCTTCAGAAAAAATGGAAATAGGTGACAGATTATCCTAATGCAGAATTTCACTATTCCCTTTCATAGTCATCTATTATCATCCTTTGTACTGCTGATAAAAAAGGATGATAAGGGGGTGGGAGGATTCGGAAGGGACATTTATATAAAGGGCATGTACTGATGAAGATATGCTTCTAATAAAGGTATGCTCTTTTATAATAAGCTAAAAATAGTAAAATCGCACTGTAGAGTTTTATCCAAGATAAAAAAACGAAATACATTTAAAAATTGATATAGTTATATGACTGTACTATACAACAATACTATATATTAGCTAAAACACTTTGTAGAAAATACAACTTTAATCAAGCAGAATGTGCAAAATGGTTCTCTTGATTAACACTGCTCCTCCAAAATAAGGTGAAATTATTGAATTGCAAATACAAAAATGTTGATAATATAATTTGTTGCATTAAAAAGTGTAATTCTGAATATCTGTTTCCTCAGTTCTTATTATAAGCATTGGTACATTTTATTAATCAAATAGGCAGATTTTTTTCAGTGGAAAGTTGAAAAAAAAAAAAGTTAAAAACAAACCACATCTTTTTTGGATCTGACTATAGAAATATTTTTAAACAGGATTCATTTTAATAAACCAAATAAAGACAAAACCATATATGTATATATGCCAAGAAAAGAGCTATGCCCTAACAAATGTGCCACTATTTATTTTGCTTGTAATTGATCTGACTGAAAGCTGTAATAAGTCACATGTGGATATGCATGAAAGCCTCACTGTCAGAAATATTTCAGTTTCAAATAACTGGCAAGAAATTAATACAGGCAGAAAATTTCAGAGGCGGACTACATATATTTGTTTTTTGTCATGGATAAGAGCCAATTTCACTAGATCTCATTCTATGTATTTCCCACTTTTAACAAACTTTGCATGCTCTTGAAATTTCACTTATGTAGAAGGAGATTTGAAAAGTCTAAATTTCTCATATATTTGTGTATTTAACATACCTTTTTTTTTTGGTTTGCTATATCCTGACAGTGTTTAAGTCTGTTGGATCTTAAATGGAAATTAATGGATCAATGAATCACACACAGTAGTATGTTTGGAGCATTTTGAAAAAAAAAATGGTCATTTTGCCAGTAACCCTGACATGCTCTTACAGATGTAAAGTAAATACATTTGACTACAAATGCAAAATTGCAGTTTCAGCTCCAAATCTGGTTGCTGGAATTAGATTCTGTGTTTAGAAAGGCCATTCACACGGAAAGAGGTTGGCATAGGCCCCTATCTGTTTTACGCTCTTTTTTTATTTTTGTAGCTTGCAGCTATGACTGCCAAGTAGCCTTCTTCACGAGTAGAAAGGGGCAAGGTGCCCAGGTGATCCCCTGAGACCTCACCTCTACTGCTTATTAGCTGGCCCCAGAATAAATGCCAAACATCTCCAATTTGTTCAGCTTCCTATCAGTCTTCACAGCCAGAAGCAGTGGGATCTCGATTTTCCCTCCACCGTCCGTTCCCTCTGGATCACAGTACAATGTGCTTGTGTTTGGGACATGCTGCCAAGCCCAGCTTGGCAATGTCACTGCCAACAATAAGGTACACAGTTGGCAAAATCAACACAACTGGAGAGGTGCTAATTGAACCATTTCAAGGACTCTGAAGAGAACACAATCATTAAGGGCTTGATTCCCCAAATTTGGGACTTAAAAACATTTTGAACCAAAAGTTATTTTCTGGCTTTATAGAACAAAAATAAATGCACCTTATGTTTAAAAATATAACTCATATGAACTGCACATATCTGAGAAAAGCTGCATAAGCCCAGCTTTACTGGTCCTCAGTCAGAATCATGCAAAACATTATCATATTCATTTCAATATACTTGACCCTCATTATCCTTTTTCCAATATGCAAAGTCACTCTTCCAAAACTGTTAATATCTGGAATTGAGTGTAGAAAATACATTTAGCATACCTACAACATAATGTCAGTTTGAGCTAAAGACAGAAAGTGAAAAATGCATGCCCGATCACTACATGGTCTCATTTAAACCTGCTCCAAATCTACTTGACTCAGATCCATTGGATTCAGTAGTGAAAGTGCATCATTCTCAAGTCACTACTGAAAAACCCTACATATACCTATCAGAGTCAAAATCAGTTCTGTTATACAGCTGCCGACTTGAAGGAAAACGGAAATCTAATTAAAGAAAAGCAACTGAGAAAGAAATTTCTCTTTGATAATTGTACTCATAGTCAAAAAACTATTAGGTCATCTCTCAAGGACTAATTTTAAAAAAAGCACTAGAAGATAATAAGATGTATGCAACACACATTCACTATATAGACTTGATTTTAAAAACACCTAAATTTTAGCAACAAATTAACACCTTCATTACAGAATGTATGCATTAGCAATTCAACTGATAGCAAATACGACCTTGATGAAGTGGGAGAGAGCATCTTATCCTCTCAAGACCATCCTATAAATTCCAGTAGCCAAGATCCCAGGCTTTAGGCTCTAGAGGAATGCAGGGGGATCTATTGGAACTGGCGAGTAAGGCACTAAGCAGAGAAAGGACAGGAGACCCTGCAAGTCAACTTCCATCTAGGGGAAGTGAAAGTCTTTTACTATAAGGTGGCCTGACATTTCCCATGGCTTTACAAGGTGCACGCTAGAACCACTGAAAATGCTGGGAAGCAGCAAATCTGATGTCAAGTCCACATTACTGTCAAAATAGCAAACGGAGGTGTAGAAGCTCCAACACATGAAACATGGAAATAGAAAATGTGATGGCAGATAAAGACGGCACATTCGGTGTACCCGTCCAGAGCTTCTACTCAACTTTATAGTCCCTTCTTCTCCCATAGAGATCCTCCTATGGGTATGGCCCGTATTTTCTTGAGTTACAATACTTGTGCTCTACCACCTCCACAGGTAGGTTGTTCCACATAGGGATATGCAGCCAAAAATAAATTGTTTCAGTTCAATTTTTCATTTGTGTTTTTTTTTTTTATTTGGCTCATTTTGCATCAAAACAAACAAACATTAACAGCAGCAAAAAAAAAAAAATACTCCTGATAAATTGAAACGGACCTCTCAGAGAAGTGCCGAGGTCTGGGCTGGCCTCTGACCCTCTTCCCTCCTGCAAAACAGGTCCAGGACCGGGCCCAACATGAGCCCCCTAACATAAGAACCTAAGAACATGCCATACTTGGTCAGACCAAGGGTCCATCAAGCCCAGCATCCTGTTTCCAACAGTGGTCAATCCAGGCCATAAGAACCTGGCAAGTACCCAAAAACTAAGTCTAGTCCATGTTACTGTTGCTAGTAATAGAAGTGGCTATTTTCTAAGTCAACTTAATTAATAGCAGGTAATGGACATCTCCTCCGAGAACTTATCCAATCCTTTTTTAAACACAGCTACACTGAGTGCACTAACCACATCCTCTGGCAACAAATTCCAGAGTTTAATTGTGCGTTGAGTGAAAAAGAACTTTCTCCGATTAGTTTTAAATGTGCCACATGCTAACTTCATGGAGTGCCCCCTAGTCTTTCTATTATCTGAAAGAGTAAATAACTGATTCACATCCGTTCTAGACCTCTCATGATTTTAAACACCTGGGCATCTCTAAAACTTTTCCCTTAGGTAAAACAGTTCTGGGCCTGATTGTATTTAAGCCTATTCAAGGTCCGAGCCTATCCTAACCAATTCTCATCCATATGAGGTAAGTGGTGACGCAGTTCAGAAATGGGGGCTTGGGGCCAGAGATCTCCATGGAGTCACTTACCTGTTTCCTGGTGGCCTGATAGTTTGAAAGGGCAAGAGCAGTGACCAATCACTTCCACCCTGTCCAGTGCTCTTTAAAAATGGCAAAAGCTAACAGAAGCTTGGAAAATAGTCAGGAAACCGAAGGTGCAAATGAAAGAAAAAAATAGCAAATTCTGCAAAAACAGGGGGGACAACATTTTTTTTTTTTTTTTTTTAGATTATGTTAGTGATAGGGAGACGTGCAAAAGTGGCATTGTGAGACTCAAAGGTGAAGGGGAGGAATTGGAGGAGGCTGATGAGGAGAAAGTGGAAGTGTTTAGCAAATATTTCTGTTCAGGGTTCACTGAGGAAGGGGGTCTGGAGCAGGACCAGTGAAAATAGCCATAAATAGGATAGGAAGCATGGTAAACCTCAAACAATTTTCCGAAGAATTTGTTGGTGATAAGAAAGCAAAATTAAAAGTAGATAAAGTGATGGGGCTAGATGTAATACACCTGAGGATATTAAAGGGAGCTTAGAGTAGATCTGGCAACTCCAATGGATGATAAGCAAAACAATGACCATACAAAAAGTCATCCAAATATAGAGCAGGGTCATAAAATTCAAAGCTACAGGATAAGTACAATACAAAAAAATATTTACTGAAAAACATGTATGTCTGTATATCTATATTTATATCTATCTATCTACTAATAAATTCCCAAATATCAAATGGGAAACTCTCATCACTAGCCCAGAATGACTCACAGGCTTTTGATATTGGCAATATAATCATTCACTATTGGTTTTTAACAGAAGGTTTCTACTTTTTCATGGAAAGTGTGTTGGTAATCCAGTTTGGGAATCTATCCCTTGAAGGTGGTGATTGCTGCTGAAATGCTAGCATTCGGTTTCCCATGTGCTGTTGAAAGATTTCACAAGAACAAGTCAGGTTGCATGTGCTTGTGAAGCTGAAGAATCGATGGACATCTGTTTATATTATAGAAGATGAGAGGCTGTCGTGACTTTGTGATATTTTGAATGCATTTTGATTCTGCACAAGAATTGATTACAGGTAAGCGATCATTTTGTGTTTTTTTTGGAAATTTAATTTTTGATGTTTAGGAAGTGGTTTGCACTGTATTCAGGTTTTATAATCACAAAGTCATGCACACTAGGAAATCATATAAACATGTTCTTTATTAATGGTAAATGATTATATTGCAAAGTCATGGCTGACCTTTTCATTGCTTCTTTGGAGTCTTGCTAGTTCTGGAGGACTGGAGAGAGGCAGATGGGGTTCCTCTTCACAAAAGTGGAAGTAAAAAGGAACTACAGGCCAGTCAGTCTGACCAGTGTGGTGAGCAAATTAATGGAATCACTATCGAAACTGAGGAAAGTGCAGTTTATGGAATCCAATGCATTACAGAATCCGAGGCAGCATAGCTTTTACCAGAGGTAGATTTTGTCAGACACGACTAATCATTTTTTTTTTGACAGGGGTGAACAGATCATGGGAGATCACTAGTTGCGGCATACTTTAATTTCAGTAAGGCCTTCGACAAGGTTCTACAAACAGCAAGCGACATATAAATAGGACGGTAACTTTGAAACAGCCGCGTGGGCTCACATGTATGCGCATATGCCAGCTCGCACCAAGAGGCCACAGCCATTTCATATGGAGCAAGGTATAAAATAAGCTGTACGTGCACACATGCATGCACAATTTAATATGGATGCGTGCACGTGTGTGCAAATGCCGCCTTTAATGCGTAAGTAGGGGGATTTTAATAGACATGCGCACTGGCGCAATTACCAGTTTTCCCACTTTCTTTCCAGTTCACCCAGCTAAGGGCTTGGACTCCTAACCCCTCCCCTAGTCAAATAGTCTCCCTTTTACCCTGTTACCACCAACCCTTAAAATCTCACTGACTAGCCTAGAGGTTTTTCTTCTATTACTTTCACGCCATCCATAGCAGTAGTAAAGTCACGCGGCCGGGGACCCCGGCGCACGCTGACACGCACATTTCATGTTAAAGTTCCGGAAGGCCCGTGATCCGCCCATTCCCTGCCCAGACCACGCCCACTCCCCGCAACTTCTTATTCGTGCGGGTACTGGGAGGCATGCATGTAGGTGGGCGGCTTTTAAAATCCACTCGGCGTGCACCGGCCGGGCATGCTCGCAATTTCTCCTGGTTTTGGCAAGCGCCGGGCTTTTACAATTCACCCCATACTGAGCACCATTGGTGTGGGCTCTAAAGTGATTGAATGGGTTGAAGACTGACCGGGAGGTAACGAAAGGCAGTGGTAAATTATACTAGAATGGTCAGCAGTCTATTTGTTCTAAAGCATATGTGGCAGATTTAAGGATTTAAACGTGCATTGCCTGGGGGCAAGGCAAGACAGGGGAGGTATGATAGAAACATTTAAATGCCTCCAAAGTTACAATGCACAGAATGCCATCCTGTTAATATCTAGAAAGATAAGTTTTGATTTTATTTGCAAATATATATACAATAATAGAAACAGAGGTGCTGAAAGGCTGGACCAATGATTAAGCATAAGGCAAATAAAGGCCATTTATGGATGGATGAGCTGGTAGTGCCTATTATGAAAGCCTGAATTTTATGTTTTTCTATTGGGTGATAGAGGGTACTGTTACCTTATTATTTTTTTCCTCTGCATTTTCTGACACTGTCACTTGCCACAACTATCACCGTACTGCCATTAAATTATTTAGCAAAATGACCCCGAGAGCCTCCTCCAGCACATCACTGAGTGTAAAAAGCTCTTGAAAAAAAAAAAGTCAACCTTGTGCCCTTTCAGTGCTTCAGATGGGGCTTGTACTGTGCCTTAAGGATGGCCACCAGTGGCAGGAGTGAGTTGGGAAAGAACAGGAAAGGGACAGATTTTTTTTTTTTATTACTGGTATAAAATCTTCCTGAGTTTAGCCATAAAAAATCCTGAAATGCCTGAGGAATACTGGGAAGAAATTCACTCAGCCTTTTCTGCGGCATATAACAGTGCCAGAAATTACGGTGCGCATTCAGCCGTGTTTCTCTCTTGCAGGCAGGCGCTACCAGCAAGATGGGTTTTGTTCTTGTTTTCGTCCTATTGGTGGAAACGCTCTGCAGGGAAAGCATATCGGTACCTACACAATAATAAGTGTTGGCACTAATTGTATGTAGTAGACAGGGCTGAGCAATGCTCCATTTCCATTTTTCCATCATTTTTTTTCCCCTCTTACTACTCTGCCTTCCCTCATTGTCTTCTTTACCTCATTCTTCTGTCTAGCTTCTCTTGCTTCCCTTGTTTCTGCTTATGATCTTTTTCCTCATGCACAATGCCCTGACAGTAAGAGCGAAAGACACTGCTTCCTTCTTCCCGAGCTGTGCTGTTGAGTGCCGATCCCTGCAGTGGCACTGTAGTGTTCTAGGACTCATTTCAGGGAGCTGGGAAAGTACTGGAACTTACTGGAGGTTCATAGAGCACTAAACTCACAGATTACAGATCAGATTTGACACGTTCTGAGGTAATGCCTTTCCCTACTTCTCAATGCCCCCTTTACCTCACCTGTGTCCTGCCAGCATTCTCCCCTCCCCTTCAATATCTCTATATAAGAACAGAAGAAGCTGCCGTACTGAGTCAGACCAAAGGTCCATCAAACCCAACATCCTGTTTCCAACAGTGGCCAATCCAAGATACAAATACCTGGCAAATATCCAAACATGAAAATCAATCCCTTGCTACTAATGCCAGTACTAAGCAATGGCTATTTCCCTAAGTCAATTTGATTAATAGCAGTTTATGGACTTCTCCAGGGACTTATCCAAACCTTTTTTTTAAATCCAGCTGTGATAACATCCTTAACCACATCCTCTGGCAATGAATTCCAGACCTTAATTGGGCATTGAGTGAAAAAAGTTTTCTCCAATTTGTTTTAAAGTATTTGTCAATTCATATTATGTATGTCATGATGTAAACCGTTAGTCATCTTCATTTGGAATGTCGGTATATATAAAATGCCTAAACAAACACAAAAATAAATAAATAAATAACTAAAATGTGCTACTTGCTAACTTCATGGAGTACCCCCTAGTCCTTGTATTATCTGAAAGAGTAAATAACTGATTCGCATTCACCCATTCTAGCTCTCTATCATATCCCCCCTCAGCCATTGTTTCTCCAAGCTGAACAGCCCTAATCTCTTTAGCCTTCTAAAGGGTTATTCTTCTTTCCTCCATAGTCTGTTCCCTTGCTTTTCTTCTTTTCTCTCTCACCAACTGTCCCTTCTCCCCTTTCTATCCTGGGCCTATCTGCATATCAGCTTTCTTCACCCTGAGGTTAGAAAAAGGAGTCCTTCTCTTACTTTCCCACATTCTTTCCTCTCCATCGCCTCCTGCTACCCATTCTCCTTCCACTCCCTCCCTCCCCACGAGACCTCCCTATTGTTCCTCCCCACTGGCCCTCTTATGACTTAATCCCTTTCTCACCACTAGAAAACAGAAAGGGGAACACTGTCAATGGCAAACTCTCTTCCACTACTGTGCTACTATAATGGAAATATAATGTAGCAGAGACATCCGAAAACAACATTTTTGAATGCAGTTGTACAGCCGCTATACTCCAAATGTGTGTATGAACTTTCTGGACATCACATGAGGGAAAGGGGTTAAAGACACAGCTGCATGCAGAGAATTCTCTGCGGCTGCTTTGGCACAGATTATCTTTACTTGAGGTGTTGCTACAGTAGGTCTCTAGACTAGTGCTGATCAAAATCCATGTAAGTACCAGGACCTAGAGATCCTAGGAACTCTCCTGGAGATCTGGTTTTCTGAGAAAACCTTGAGCGATCTCAGGGCTTTTCATAGTTCATACACAACTGGGGCGGGGAGGGAGTATCCCATTTAAATGAGCTAGAATTCCATGGATTAATATGCCTCTGTGTATGAGACATGGGTTGGAGTCCAAATACCAGTTTCTGCTTATTGGATTGGCCTAGACTTTAGAATACTGTACATGGAATGTTCACAGTCCCTGTGGGAGAGAAGAGCCATAGCTGTTACACAACACTGACACCTAGAGGTCACACTCGGAATATATGCATGTCAGGTTTTGGAAGGATTTCTGGTTTGTGGCCTCTAGCCAAGGATGTTACTATGATGGCTGCCCTAGATTATGGTCAAGAAAAACTATGCAGTTGCAAATGAAGGCTCATGTGCCATAAGCAAGTAGGAAGGGAAGACTAAAGGAGCAGGAGAAAATGTCAGTGAAACAACAATTAGCAAATAGGTTTATTGTAACATAAGCATGCTGTGTTGCGATCCCCCCTGCTGCTGCGCTACAGGAGGTCTCTTACCTTCCTCCAGAGGCCGCTCTGAAGCCAGGGCCTCGCCTGCGCATCATCCAGGACTTGCTCCAGGGCCTGAGAGGCCTAGCTGCTCCTGAGGCATGCCGGTGGCTTGCAGCCTCAGTGTTTGGACTTCCTGTTGGGCGACGCCCTTCCCTAGGGGCTGGCCCGCAGCTCTCTACCCTAGTTATAGGACCAGCGGTGGGCGGTCCTGGCAAGCTCCTCCCAGGGAGTTGCCTTCTACCTCCAGTATTTAAGGACTTTCTGTTCACTGTGTCTTGGCCGTCGGATCGGGCTCTACAGTAGTCTGTAACCCTGCCGATCCAGGTCCTCCGTGGCTCCGACTCCTGCTTGTTGTCAGCCTGCCTTGACTCCGGTCCGTGACTCCGACTCCTGCTTTTCTTCAGCCTGCCTTGACTCCGGTCCGTGACTCCGACTCCTGCTTGTCTTCGGCCTGCGGATCAGGTCCTACAGTCGTCTGTATACTTGCTGATCCAGGTCTTCCGTGATCACTTATGCTTTGATGGATCCCTGTCCAGTGTCTCTGCCTAGATGTTTGCTCCTGTGCCTGCCAGCCGTAAGGGCTTCGGATGTGAGTATCCCAGCATCGGAGTTCCTGTTCGCCTGGGTCTTCCCCGCGCCCTCCTTCTCAGCGTGGTCCGCGACCAGCCTTCCTAGGCTGTGTAGGGCGCGTCTGGGACAGGGTGGTCCGCGACTCAGTCCCACGGGTGGGCTGAGTAGGGCGCCCTGATGGACAGTGCAATGTTCCCGTCCAGCCTTGTCTTCAGTGTCTGCTTCAGCCTTTGTCCGGATGTCTACCTGTCTCTGCCTTGACCTGGTTCCTGAGCCTTCTGTCCTGTTGGGCCCTGGAGTGGCCAACAGGAGGGATTCGTCCCATGGGCTCTTGAGCTTCTGCCAGCCGAGGGGGCTTCGGATGTGAGTATCCCAGCATCGGAGTTCCTGCTCGCCTGGACCTTTCCTGTGTCTCGCTTCAGCCCTTGACCTGATGTCTCCGTCTTGCTTCAGCCTGCTTCTGCCCTGTCTGATGTCTTCTGTTTAAGGACTCTGTCTGCCCTCACCTCTGTCCGGCCTGCTGCCCATTGCCGTTCCCTGCGGCAGGTCCGAAAGGGCCGGGAACAGTCGGAGGACCGTTCATTAGTCAACTTCCCCGTGTTGGCTACCATGGGCATGCAGGTCCAGCTGAGGGTCGGACTTCCTGCTTCTGTTCCTGCCTGCCTGGCTCACCATGCCTGCTCAGCTCACCTCCCACGGTGTGGCTGGGGCTCCTCCTGGGGTCCTGCCGTGGCCCAAGGGCTCACCACCCGCCCGAGACGACCGCGCGCGCTCGTAACATGCTGTACTACAGGCAAGAGCATCTTGTATAAAACACTTTCCTGGAAAATATTTCTTCTCGCTGGAAGGTAAAACATTTCTCTACCAACCATGGATGTTATAAATTGAAAGTACTACACTAAATGGAAGCTAAATTCTTGTCTTTGGTATGTGTTTAGATGAGTCTAGACATATGGCATCCCTTTTGATGCTTTTTCCCTTTAAAATGATTTATTTGTCAATAAATTCAGTGTTTGCTAATAAATAATCCATTTCAAAATAGAAAATGTTAACAGTATGACCTAATAGAATATTATGCAAAGCAATGCAATGTGCTCTATATTTTCCTGAAATGCATTTCAACTAGGGCATTTATAAATTATCTCCTTTCTACGGCAATGAGTATGACAGAGACTTTATTTTAAGGCTGAGGAAATGGGCTGCAGAAGACTATGCCACAGCTTGTTGCATTCTGATGTGAGGTATTGCATCTGTATTAAAATTGTGAATCTTTTGCCTACATCCATGCCATCTTGATCTTGATCTTGTTAACTTCCATCATTGATTTTTAGCAAAAATAATAAAACAAAAAAAAAAACAAAAAAAACTTTTGCATGGCTTGAAATACCTAATGACAGTGCATAAATACACTTGAAAAATAAAATACAGTAATACTGGTAAAGACTGAAATTGTATCCACTCTAATACACTGCTAGTGATCAGTAAACAAACACACACTTCATCTCCTAACTTCTGAATCCCTAGCCCTGACTAGTCCACGTGGCAGAAGATGGTTTGAAAATCAAATCTGAGTATTTCATATGGTCATATGGTAGTAATCAGCAATGCTACTGACTGAGTCAATAAACCAGCCCTTCATATAACCTTTTAGAAGAAATAACTTTACAAAACTAAGACAAAAAATAAATAGCTTCACTTAAGGAGAAATAAGGATACATTATATCAAAAAGCTTTAGTGACTGACAATTTTTTTTTTTTAACTGAATTGCCTGTTACTGGGTGGGATTATAGATATGGTTAGGATTTGGGGGATCATATTCCAGTTTTATTAGGGGGAGGGAGGTAAGGATGGGGCAGAGATCATCTTAAATAATTAAGTGCTAGGCCTGGGGTATTACCCTATCCAGGAAAAAATTTGGCTGTTAGTCCTATGTGTCTGATGTTAAGAAGCTAGGTTTGTGCTAGTGGTGAACACTTGTTCTATACATTATACAATTCCTATTGTATTTGATTTGTTAACTGATTCCAGGTTTGATATTGTTTGTATTACCACATCTTAGCTGTTAGGAACTGACCTAACTATCTTAAATCAACTTTGCCCTCAGGCTTTTCTTGGGAACACAAACCTAAGGCGGGTCAGAGATAGGGTGGGATTTAGTGATTATTAGAGGCATTGCTAGATATCCGGGGCACAGAACATTAGGGATGTGCATCAGGTGCCCGATCATTTGCGCTTTTGGGTTCGTGTGGCTGCGGGAAAATCTCGTTTTCCCACGGATCGGCATTTATTTTTTTAGGAAAAAATCATTTTTCGGCTTAGTGCACGCTAACGGGAGTTAGCTCACTAACTCCTGTTAGTGCACGCTAACTCCCGTTAGCGTGCACTAACAAAAAAATAACAAAAATAAATGTTATTCCCGTTAGCACTCACTAACCCACAAAACAATTTTCACGAAAATTCGGGGAAAAAGTGTTCATTTCATGTTTTAACTGATATATAATGAATTAAGAAATATCGTACAATATTTCAATTTGTTATAAAAATTATTCACATCCCTATAGAACATAAGCCCTCGCCTTCCCTCCACCTCAGATTTTGATAATTAAATAATTCTAGCATGATCAGCTTCTTCTCCTTCCCTCCCCCAAGAACATCACTTTTTAAATATTAAATGATCTTTGTTCTATATTTCCATGCAGCTCTCATTGGGGAGTCATCCTATTTAATCTGTGACAGCAAGATCACCCTATTAGCTTGATCCCTGCAGGATCTCTGCACATCTGCTTCTTATCAAAACCCATCCACGAGGAGACAGGACATATTAATTCATGAAGCAGGAGTTACTACTACAAACATTGTACACAATTGTTGCAAGGTACGTGGCATTTATTTATTGCTTTTATAAACCATCAATCTGTGGGGACAATCTTAACGGTGTACAAAGTTATAACAGTAAACATTACAGTTGCAATATAAAAACAATAAAAAAATAAAATAATAAATAAAAATAAATGAGACCTACAAAGTAAAAAGCATATAAAATGAAAATAAAAGACAACTAAAAGCATACAAAATAGAAACAAGCAAAACACGATCTCAATAATTATATGTTGATGGTGTATTTAGACAGAAGTAGTTTTGTTGCAGCAAAGAAACCCCTGGCCAATTTCAACCATCTAGTAAAACTACCACTAAAATATTTGACAACATCAATTAATAAAATTCATATCAGAGTGAAGTCTGGATAGGACAGAATCACAACCCAAACCCTCCACCTCAAATTCTACAGTACCCGTGTTCCTAGAAATTCCCCCAACAAAGGGTACAGAACAAAACTAGCAAATTTTCCCTTACCATTTAAAATTGAAAATAATATTAATTCTGGTGTCACCTCACAAACTCTCTCCACTACAAGGAACATTGTGTAATAATTCAAACGCTTCAAAACATGTACTCAGAACTTACAACAAACCTGCCATATCATAACACACTATCTGCAAGACTCAAAACATTAACAACCCTACCCATGAAAAGGCAACTGCAAATATTGCATCAGACCCTAACACACCAGTACACCTCCTATTAGGAAAACAGAGCAAGCTAAGCTGCTCTTGATTCCTACACAAAATCTACACACTTGCGGAATAGCTCAACTTGCAGAACCCAGATAGACCCTCACCAAATACAGAAATGGACAAAAACTGAATTGGAAACTGCAAGAAGCCAGACTCTGATTGCAGTGCAACAATGAAAAACATCACTATTCCTCGTAAAGCAAATGTTACCTGTAACAGGTGTTCTCACAGGACAGCAGGATGTTAGTCCTCACATATGGGTGACATCACAGGATGGAGCCCAATCACGGAACTGCCCTACTGGGCATGCCCAGCAGGGCAGTAAACCTGCAGCCAGCAGGGGTCTCTCTTCAGTCTTGTTTAAAGCTACAGGAAGTGCCGAAAAATAAAATAAGAAAATGTAACGAACCCAACACCATGGGGCGGCGGGCGGGTTTCATGAGGACTAACATCCTGCTCTCCTGAGAGAACACCTGTTACAGGTAAGCAACATTTGCTTTCTCACAGGACAAGAAGGATGGTAGTCCTCACATATGGGTGAGTACTGAGTTGAGGATGTCTGAGAAATGCACCAAATGTACCCAAGCTGTGCAATAGGCACAAGTATTGGGGAGGAATTTGGTAGAGGGCATCCTGAACCCTAACGGGCAGGTAAATGAAGTTGTAAAAAGGTTTCGCAAGACAGACTGGCCGAAGATGGAATCTTGTCTTCCGGCCTTGTCTAAGCAATAATGGGTTGTAAAGGTATGGAGAGAACTCCAGGTAGCAGCCCTGAAAATGTCAGGAAGCGGCACAGAGCGGAGGTGCGCTACTGAAGTCGCCATGGCCCTCACAGAGTGTGCCTTAACACGGTCTTGAAGTGGAATGCCTGCTTGCTGATAGCAAAAGGATATGCAGTCTGCTAACCAGGAGGAGAGAGTCTGCTTACCCACAGGCTGCCCCAATTTGGTGGAATGGAAAGAGACAAACAATTGAGTGCTTTTCCTGTGGGCAGCTAGCTAGATAGAAGGCTAGGGCCTGTTTACAGTCAAGGGTATGCAGAGCCTGTTCTCCTGGATTGGAGTGAGGCCTGGGAAAGAAGGTAGGTAGTATAATGGATTGATTAATGTAAAACTCCGATACTACCTTAGGTAAGAACTTAGGGTGAGTGCGGAGTACTGTCCGGTCCTGCAGAAGTTTAGTGTAAGGCGGATAGGTAATTAGGGCCTGCAACTCACTAACTCTGCGAGCAGATGTTATTGCCAATAGGAATATCACTTTCCATGTGAGTAAGCAAAGATCACAGAAATGGAGAGGCTCGAATGGTGGTTTCATGAGCCGACCTAAGCCCAGATTAAGGTCCCAAGAAGGGGCCCAAGGACGCAGTAGAGGCTTGAGGTGAAGCAAGCCTTTCAGAAAACGTGTTACGAAGGGTTGTACCGAAATAGGAACATCCCCGACACCTTTATGGAAGGTGCCTACTGCACTGACATGCATTCTAGTGGAGGAAGTTTTTAAACCTGACTCTGACAAGTGCCAGAGATAGTCTAGAAACTTCGAGGTGGAACAGGTAAAGGGATCAAGGGATTGAGAAGAACACCATGACTTAAACCTGTTCCATTTCTAGAGGTAAAACTTTCTCATGGAAGGCTTCCGTGAAGCAATCAGGACATGGGAAACTGGCTCTGAAAGGTTAAGTGGCTGAAGAATTAACCTTTCAACATCCAGGCCACAAGAGACAAAGCTTGAAGATTGGGGTGGCATAGGAACACGTCGTTCTGAGTTATCAGAAGTGGGTCCTTTCCCAAGGGAATGTGCCTGCGAATGGAGAGATCCTGAAGTATTGGATACCACCCTTGGCGAGGCCAGTGAGGTGCCATCAGGATCATGCATCCCTTGTCCTGACGTAACTTCACGAGAATCTTCGAGAGAAGTGGAAATGGAGGGAATGCATATAGGAGATCTGTTGCCCATGAGAGGGAGAACACATCTCTTGGCTGAGAGTGTTGGCTGCGAGTGAGAGAGCAAAAGTTCTCTACTTTGCGGTTTTGAGGTGACGCAAAGAGGTCTATGCAAGGATGACCCAAATATTGGAATATTGAGTCCGCTACTGTGGGGTTGAGGGACCACTCGTGTAGATGGAAAGCACAACTTAGGTTGTCCGCCAACACATTGTCCACTCCCGGCAAATAGGTGGCCCTGAGGTACATCGAGTGGGAGAGGGCCTCCGCCCATATCTGTGCAGCTTCCTAACACAGTAGGTAGGAGCCCGTCCCTCTCTGTTTGTTGATGTACCACATGACCACCTGGTTGTCCATCTGAATCAGGATGACCTGATTGGAAAGGCGATCCTGAAACACCCTGAGAGCATATCTGATTGCTCGCAGCTCCAGGAAATTGATTTGGTGTTTGGCTTCCTCTAGAGACCAAGTTCCTTGTGTTTGTAAATCGGCAACATGGGCTTCCCAGCCGAGGTTGGAAGCATCGTTGGTGAGAATTATTTGAGGGTCTGGAGCCTGGAAAGGCAGGCCTTGGAGGAGATTGATCTGATTTTTCCACCAGGCTAGAGACTGACGGAGTGAGTCGGTGATGTGGACAGTGGTCGATAGAGGTTGGACGGACTGAGTCCATTGTGACCTTAGAGTCCACTGCATGACTCTCATGGCCAAGCGAACCATTGGGGTAACCTGTACTGAGGACGCCATGTGTCCCAGTAGGATGATGAAGTGGCTTGCAGTCGTGCGTTGTTGAGACTGTAGTTGGTGTGCGAGAGAGATCAGAGTGAGAGCTCGCTGTCGAGGCAGAAATGCCTTTGCCTGCAAGGTGTCCAAGTCTGCCCCTATGAATGATAAAGTTTGAGATGGGACTAAGCAGGATTTTGCGTAGCAGACGAGAAATCCTAGCGAAATCAAATTGTGTAAAGTAAGACGCAGGTACAACAGAACAGCTTGATGAGTGGGAGCCCTGATCAACCAATCATCTATATAGGGGTAGATGTGAACACCTTGAGTCCTGAGAAAGGCTGCTACTACTACGAGGCACTTGGTGAAGACTCATGGTGCAGATGCCAGACCGAATGGGAGCACTCGGTATTGATAGTGCTTGGGGCCTACTAGAAATCTCAGGAACCTGCGATGAGATGGATTTATTGCAATGTGCGTGTATGCATCTTGGAGATCGAGAGAGCAGAGCCAGTCTCCTCTTAGCAGAAGAGGAAGGAGGGAACCCAAGGTTACCATCTTGAACTTTTCTCTTTGCAGGTTCTTGTTGAAGGCACATAGGTCCAGAATTGGATGAACGCCTCCCGATTTTTTGGGGATTAGAAAGTACCAGGAATAGAATCCTAGGCCTTGTTGAGAGTAAGATACTGGTTCTATTGCTCTGGACTGGAGGAGGAGGGAGACCTCCTGCTCCAGGAGTAGTGAGTGGTCGGATGTGCCCCACGCTGGTAGAGGTGGGGAGTCCAGTGGAATGGAGAGAAAGTTCAGGTGATAACCTTGAGAGATTATGGTAAGGACCCATTGGTCTGAGGTGATTGTGTACCACCTGTTGTTGAAATGGCACAATTGACCTCCCACTGATATTTGAGGCAGTGGAAACTAGCTGCTGCTCTCTATGCAGGAGTCAAAAACCAGAAGCAGGGCCCGGCTGAGGAGCTGCTTGGGGCTTTTGTTTACGAGGTTGATGAGACTGGGCCTTTTGGAAAGGTCTCCTGGAATGAGTCCTAGACTGTGGTGGATAGGACTTCTTTGGATGGAAGAATGACTTTTTAGTATCCTTCCTGAAAGGCTGTTTGTAGGAATACTCAGAGGGCATCAGAGAGAGAGCTGGCGAAGGGTCTCATGATGGTCCTTGAGTTCTGCCACTGTCCGCTGAATCTGTTCCCCAAACAGATTGTCTCCTATGCAGGGCAGATCAGATAATCTGTCTTGTACTTCAGGGTGCAAGTCCAAAGACTTAAGCCAGGCCCATCTTCTTGCCGAAATAGCAGTTGCAGACACCCTGGAAGCGGTGTCAAAGATATCATAAGAAAATCTTATTTCATGCTTCCCTGCCTCAAAACCCTTGTGCACTAGGGTTAGAAGTTGTTCTTAGAATTGCTGAGGCAGGGACTCTGCGAAGTCCTGTATCTGCTTGAATAAGACCCTGTTATACTGGGTCATATATAGCTGGTAGGAAGCGATCCGAGAGATAAGCATCGATCCCTGGAAGACATGCCGGCCAATGGCATCCAGGAATTTCTGTTCCTTTCCTGGGGGAAAGGGAGTGTGGGGTTTTGATCTTTTTGCCCTTTTTTGGGCAGATTCTACAACCACAGATTGTGATCCCGCTAAGGTTTCTGGAAACCTGGGGCTGACTGGACCAAATAAGTGGTATCAGCTTTTCTGTTGACTGGAGCAACAGAACCAGGATGTTCCCAGTTCTTTTTGAGGAGATCTAAAAGAACCTGGTGAATAGGGATGGAGGTTATTTCCTTGGGAGTATCCAGGAATTGTAACAGCTCCATCATTTGATGCCTGTCATCTTGTTCAGTTTGCAATTGTAAGGGAACCAATTCAGACAATTCCTTCACAATGTTTATGAAGGATAGGTCCTCTGGAGGAGAACGCTTCCTGCTTTCAGTAGGAGAAGGTGGCGATGGCAAGTCATCGGTGTCTTGAGAAGAATCATTGGTCCAGGTGTCATAGGGATCAGGACCTGCCCCTCTAGGAACCTGAGAAGGACAGGACGATGGTATTCCTGAAGGTCCCAGTCTAGGCTCCGAAAGCATCGAGGGAAGTGCTGGAGGTACCGATGAAGGCATCGATGGATGAATCGGTGGCGCTGATGAGCGCATCGGCATCGATGGTTGCAGCATCAGCAGGACTCCTGATAGAGGAATGCAGAACGGTGTTTCCCCTCCCGATGACAGGGTAAGCGGGGAGGGCACCGGAGCCATCGGTGACCCAGGATCCATCGGTGGAAAAGCGGCTATAAGCGCTTCCATCTTCGAAAGCAGCAGTGCCAATGCAGCCGGAATCGGATTGGTGGTCGGTTCCACAATCGGCACCAGTTTCGGTGTCGGAGGAACTTGGAGTCTGTGCATCGCCGATCCAGTTCTTCATGGAGACCTGGAGCAAGCAGCCCCGGCTCCAGAAGGGAGGAAGGAGGCAGAGGCATAGCCAGAGGGACCACCAATAAAGGCGGAGTCACAGCTCCTGATACCATCCGAGTGAGGGTTGCCACAGTGACCTGGTCGCGGAAAAGGTTGGTGCCTTTTCTGGACGGGGTTTCTTCGATGGCGGCTTGGATGATGGCGAGGTCGAAGATTTTCCTTCCTCAATAGTTCGAGACTTGCATTGTTGATGCCGATGTTTCTCTCTACAATCCCCTCGGTCCTGAGGGGGAGCAGAGGTAGTTGAAGGCCGAGAAGTCATCGATGCCGGATGGTCACCGGCTGGTGGCCGATACTGGCGCGAAGTGGACGGTGCCTGTTGAGACAACATCGATGCAATTGACGGGGTTGGAGTTTGAGAACGGAGGAGAAGTTCCATTTTCTCCATTCTGGCCTTGCAACCTTTTGGTGTCATTAAGGCACATTTGGTGCAAGTGAGGACATCATGCTTGCACCCGAGACACATTACACAGATTTTATGCGGGTCTGTAATGGACATGGTGCGAGTACAGTCCTGGCACCGATGGAACCCCAATGCCATGGCCTTTGAAAAATGTAGCTGCGGTACGGTCAACGGCCAGTAGGCCGCGGGGCCAAACTCGACGGGAATCAATAGAAACCAGGTAAAAAATTTACCGGAGTACCGAGGAGTAAAAAATTTGAAGGAGGGACCCCTGTGGGGTATGAAAGTTTTTAGTAATTCCGTGAGGAAAATTCCTGTCAGGAATCTCTGTGGAGCTCCTTAACCTGCATGGCTACTGCTGTGCGGAAAAAAGAAGATTGAAGAGGGACCCCTGCTGGCTGCAGGTTTAGTGCCATGCTGGGCATGCCCAGTAGGTGCCAGTCAAAGTTATATAAACTTTGACAAGTGTTCCATGATTGGGCTCCATCCTGTGATGTCACCCATATGTGAGGACTACCATCCTGCTTGTCCTGTGAGAAAACATTAAACAATAAAATAAATATATAAAGCATCAATCATAACTGTAAAACCATACAAATAAAAAGGATAAACATTTCAAAACAGCTGATGAATAAATTAATAATTAGAAATACATGTTTTAAATTTCCCAAATATCAATAATATATTTCAAAACAGGAGACACATTAAATAATATACAATAATTAAAACTAATAAGGATAAAAAAAAAATCACTCTCCAATCCTACAAACATTTGATTTCCAGTCATAGAGATTGTTGTAGATTAGTGTGTGAATAAGGGGGGAGAGGCACACAAACTTTATCCTCTCTCATATGCACATACTTTTTAACATACATACATTCATTCTCTCACACGCACTCTCTCACTGTTTCTCACACACACACACACACACACACACATATGCTTATATTCACACTCCCTCTCACACATGTTACCATTGACTCATGCTTACTCACACACACCTTAACACATGCACAAACTCTCACTCACACATATAGGCTCTCTTTCGCTCACCCACTAGCTCTCTCTCACATATACACATGATCTCACTCACACACATTCTCTCACTCACATTGGCTCTCTTGCACACACACACACTCACATGCACTCTCTCTACTCATATATGCTCTCTTTTTCACATTCAAACACAGGATCTCTTTCACACACACACTCACTCTCTCTCTCTCACACACACTCTCATACACACACACACACATGTGTGCGCACGCACACACACATGCACATACAGTCTCTCTCTCATATACATACACACACACTCACACACACAAAATCACTCTGGATATCTCCTCTTCTTTGGCCGCTGTTGGGGTGGGCTCGATAGTGACCCTAACAGGTTTCATATCGAGCTGCCAGAGGGATGGGTTCTAATGGGAGCCCCACCAGACCTCTCCTTCTCTTGTTTGGAAATTGGTGGGATGGGCTCCATTAGTGTCCTACTAGGTCTCTCTTTTTCTTTTTGGCTGCCAGAAGCTGCCGGCAGGATGGGTTGCACAAATAGCCAAAGAAAGGAAGACTTGGGGCACAGAAGAAGAGTCTTGAAGCCTGGTCCTATATGCCCATAACTAATGATGCCCATGGTGATTTGTACACCTTCTTGTGTCCCTTCACAGATTACATTTAAATGCCCACCAAGGGTTGATGCATTGGTACTTCAGACTGGCAATTTAAAACTTTGCCTTGTTGCCCTCCAGGGTTTTGCTAAGTAGTGGATTTTTTTTTTTTTTTTGAGATGATGGAGGTTTTTGTTCTTCTCATGTTGGATAAGAATCACATTTTGATTTCATGAATTTGTAATATCCATGATGATCAACCTGATCCTTTACTGAATGATATTTTTTGATAACCATGTCAGCATTTGGTCTTAACCATTTGATTTTAGACTCTATGTATGCGGGAGGACACATTATAGATTTCATTTTTGGTCCTTATTCTGTCAAAGATTTTAACTGATTCACTTCTTTGGACTAATCACAAGTTGATCAGATTTGACCTATGTTTAGAACTTCCTCCAGTTTCTGTTTTTTAATGTGGTATCATCCAGCTTTCACTGGGGGTCTACTGATATTGAAGATTTAGAAACGTGTTGGATACAGTTGAGTGGGAATTTGAGGAATGAGTCTATTAATTTCACTGGTTGATTCTAAACAATTCTTAGGCAATTGCTCTGAAAAATGGTTGCCCTATTGAAAAATGTACTTTTGCCAAAAAGCAAGTTGCTTTGTTTTCTCCTGAAATTGAATAAGTCTCTGAAGCAGGCAGAGTGAAAGTGGAGGAAGTCTTGTGTGATTTCTGAGAGAGAGAGGTATCAGCTTTCTTTTCAAGAGTATAGGAATGCTATTAATCTTGCAATGAAAGCTTTTTTCACTAACAAGATTACGTTTTCTTTGCGTTTACTCCATGAACTATTTACACTGGTGAAAGTTTTAAGACAGCTGCAATCCATTAAGAATGGACCTTCAGATATTCATTGTGAGGTACTGGGTAATAATTTCAGGGCTTATATTCAAAGTGTTTGTGCAGCTCAGTTCCAAAATTAGCCAAACAGCAGATTTTAAAAATCCCACTGCTTTTATCACTCCTGGCTTATCTAACTAAAATCTATGGGGTGCATTTTAAAAAACAGCGCGCGCACATGCATTTGCTCGCGCAACCAGCGCGAACAAAAGTAGATACACGCATAGCCGCGCATATCTTTCAAAATCCGGGGTCGGCACGCGCGAGGCTGTGCAAAATCGGCAGCCTGCACGCGCTGAGCCGCGCAGCCTGCCTCCGTTCCCTCCGAGGCCGCTCCAAAATCGCTGGCAGGCGTAACTTGCGCGCACTGGCTGGCCAGGCCCCCACACAGGCTGCTGTGTCGAGGCACTTGGCCACGCCTCCGGACCGCCGGACCACCGGCAGGATTTACGCGCGCAGGCCTTTTAAAATCTACCCCTTAGCCAGATAAGTCAGGAGTGGGCTGGAGGCATTATTAGCCAAAGTAATGTTATCCAGCTAACTCAGAGGAGTCCTAAAGTTATCCATGTGCAAGTCCCGGATAACTTGACACCTGACTGGCTATATTCAGAGTATAGGTTTATTTTAAAAAATCCCTTCTGGGCCTGCAGGCCAGATCTTCACTCCAGCAAAATATTTTAAACCATGTACAGGCTAGGAATGTGCATTCATTTGAAACACATGGATAAACTGCATCTAATGAGTATATTTTCCTGTCATGCATGGCTCCCAAAATGAATGGAGGACTCCCACAAAAATGAAAATGTTTGTTTCATTAGCTTGTTTCCCAATCAAGTCTACGGCACATTCAAATCTATGGCTGTCCACTGCTGAGCAGATAAACAACTGGTAGCTATAGCAACCAACTCTTACCTGTGTCACACAACAGTTTCCTGTGAGATCAGACAGAACAAGTTGGCAAGGAGACAAGATGGAGGACAAACCACAGTGAAGCATTATTTAACTAGCCTATAGCTGCCATCTGGAGCAAGTGATACATCATCCCACTGAAAGGTCCAAGCATATGCAAGAAACTCTTTATCCTCTCTAGCAGTTGGTAGAGAAGGACCTGTTTTTTAGAAGCTTTCTCAGAGTTGAAAAAATGTTTTTAAAAAATTGGCTTTGGCAGGGTAAAAGACTGTTTCTGATCTTCTGTGCTGAAGTGGTCTCACTCACTGAAACAGAAAACAAAAGGCAGAGACACTGTTTACTTTCTCTGTTCAGTGGAGGAGAGGAGGAGTGCAGTAGAGATTTAAGCAGTGCTAGTGATTTTTGTGTCTCTGGCCCCCTCCAGAAGATCTCCTCTCTTAACCTCCTCCCCTCCAGGTAATCCTAACCTACATTCTCCAAATTCTCTCGTCACCAGCGCACCCCTTTCAACCTCTCAAGCCATTTTTGCATCCCTCCAGCCAAGTACTTTTAATTATCCTTCTGATCCTGATCCCCTCCCACTCACCCCATCCTTCATTCCCTCCACACACTCATCCCAACACTCACTCACTCACATTCCAGTCTTACCTCCTCTTCTAAAACCTTCTCTCAAACCTCTCAGCTGCTCCTCTCTCATACCCCAGCCCCTTTCTTACATCTCCCGGTCAATTTTCTGTCATTCCCCCTCTCTTGTTTTCCACATTAAATCCCACTCCAGCTGATCCATCAAACTTCTCCTACATCTGATCCTTCTTTTTAAATGGCTCCTTGACCAAACATCCCCCTGGCCAGGGTCACTTGCAACTTTTTACCTTGGGTCCTGGGCCAGAGATGGATGACAACTGGTGGGAAGAGAGGGGGAAACAGTTTTCTCTTGGGTAGGTTTCAGTGGTGGGTGAACATAGAAAAGCAGAGAAATCTCCACCTGCCCATGCATACCCAATCCTCTCCTCATGGTGGGTCCCAAGTCTTACAGTGATTTGCCAGCAGCAGCAGCATTAGTAGTGAAAGCCAGCAGAAGACCCGTGAACTAGTACATGCTCACAAGGCCTTGCAGCAGCCCTGATCACTCCTCACACAGAGCTTCCCGTTAGCACAGTCATATGAGGGTGGGCCCACTGCAGGGTCTGTGAGCGTGTGCTGGCTTACAGGCCGCATGCTGATTTACAATACTAATGCTGCTGCTGGCTTCATTTTGAAGAGAAATAAAAGGCTGACCATTTGCAAATTGTATCTTATAATATGAAGACTTAAAGAACTGGAAGTTAACTGTAATTCTCTATTTCTTGGTTTATTAGCAATTGCCCTCTGCGCATTTCAAATTACACAAAACTAAACTCTGCCATGCAAATTTTGACCAAAGCTGTACTCACTTCTCTCCACTGGCTGCCAATCCAGTGGAGAATCAAGTATACATTGTCAAATAATGCTGGTTCACAAACTGAGTCTAAATATCTCTTTGGGTGAATGCTTTGCTCCGTATTTATAAACCCACCAAGCACTTAGATTTTTCACAATGTGTTTTACTGGAGATACCTTCCACCCGTTCAGCTCGTCTGGTTGAAACTCGTGCTTTTTTTTGTTGCGGGTCTTATCTTTTGGAATAGCTTCTCAGATGTTTTATGGATGTTGGAGGATACTTAGTCCTTCAGGAAAGTATTGAAGACATTTTTATTTCAGCAGGCTTTTTCTTCGGAATGATATTGGATTAGTTGATTGGGTATGACACAGAATCCCAGACTGTGCACAGAAGGTATTGATTTATTGCTTTCATGCTGACATCTTTGCACCAAGGTGTAATATTTTTATGACACGTGGGTATGTTAATTATGTCAAGCATTTGTTTTGATTTTTATGTATGTTTTATTTATTGTTTCCTCCTTTGAACATTTGATATATGCAGGATATACATTTTTTTAAATAAAATAATTTGAAAATTGTTAAAAAATAGAATAAAAAAAAAAGTCAAAAAGACTCAGTCATTCCAAAAGTTAATTCTATCCGCAAGTGACAGCTTTATATCTCATAATCCTTTTGAGTCGGAAAAAAATAATATTTAAAGAGTAGGCAAGGAAAATATTTTTTCTGTGGAGACCAATATGGCTGTAGGCAATGCTCCATGGTCTAAAGGCAGAGCTTCTTTTTCTAAGCTCTCTTCTTAGTATTTATGGGAAAGAGGAATGGGAAGGTGCACAGCTATCTGGCTGCCCCTTCATAGCAGCTTTTGTCTCAAGGCCAGAAGCAGCAGGTCTCCTAGGAGGCTCCAGTTTGGCATTGATGGGTTCCTCAGCAGGGGAAGGCATGCAGCTGAGTCTCCATGATGCAGGAACCTGTTTAATGCTAGAGCAGCACGAAGCCCCCTCTACAGCCCGGACCACGAGAAGGTAAATGAAGGGAAATGGCTGCTTCCTTGGTGCAGGATGATGATATCATGGCAGTGGAAGATTCCTGAGCAGAAGGATCAGTTCTCGGAGGAGAGGGAATGGAAATCACCAAGTAGAAAGTGGTCAGTAGATCTGGAATCTTGGTTATATTATTGAGTAGGAAGGTTGACTTGAGAAAACATTCCAGTATGGGTTCTTAGGAAGAGAAGAGATACAAGAAAGCACATCCAGGTTTGCTCTGCCCAGGCCTAAAATAACTACTTTGGAGGGAATATGGGATGCTATAACTACATTATCTATGCAAATTTGTGAACTTGTTAACCAACAACAATCCTCTGGTGTGCAAATTTGTGAAAAAATACATTCCATGATTAACCAGAAGGTTGACATCTTAGAATCTAAAGTGAGTGCATTACAAGACTTTGGTGATTCACTTACCAATAGATATTTGTCTCTCCAAAATAAGGTTGAAATGCTCAAGAATGTGGTTTGTGGCAGGAACATCAGGCTTATAAAATTTTCAAGGGAGAAATAGGTAACCCTGCTGGTTATATTTAAGAAATATCTAGTGGAGGTGAGTCTAGTGGAGTACCTGAAAAAGAGTCTAGTGGAGTACCTGACGTCACTAACATCGGACAGTTAAGACAGCCTCAACACCAGGCGTCGCTTGCCGGGCGTCGCGCACAGAAGGGGTACAACAAAGGGGCTCTCCCCCTTGTGCACCCCTTCGTGCAAACCTTTGTGTATATGTAAAAATTTATATTTATGTTTCCTTTGTTAACTAAGCTGTTTCATTGTATACGACTAAGGGATTTTTCCCTGCTTTTTCTGTTTCACTGTAAACCGGCATGATTTGCATTTAAAGCAAGAATGTCGGTATATAAAAGTTAAAAATAAAAAAAATAATAATAAAAAAAAGTGTTGACCCCTTTATCTCAAGCATATTATTTTCCACCATTTAAAAAGAAAAGTAAAGAAGCCAATCTGCCATCTCAATGCTCTTTGGATGTTTTAAATGTGATGACGTTCTTGTACAAATCAGGTGATAAAGAGGAGGACTGGAAGGCTCATCTATATTCCATTCCCAGCAGCCCCCGGGAGACGACTCCAGAGGTCACAGAGCTGGATCCAGGCTTTGAACTCCTCAGCCCCAGCTTTCAGAAGCCTCGCAACTCTTGCAGCAGAAGAGGACCGCAAGGATTATCTGCAAACCATTCCCAGCAGCCCCCAGGAGAGGACATCAGAGATCACGGTGAACAATCCAGGCTTTGAATTCCAGGGCCCCATCTTCAAGACGTCCTGTACTCCTTGCAGTAGAAGAAGACTGGAAGCAAGCACCAAACCTCTTCATTATACTCTATCCATTTATCTTGCTATCCCTTATCTGTTTACTAGGCGTTATCTGATTTTGTTTGGTTTTATATGTTTTAATTTTGCATCGTAATTGTGTTTGGTAAGAGTAATTTGCTACAAATTTTAATCAGAAGGGATTAAATTTAAAACAACTCAATAAGGTGGGTAACTAGGCAGATATTCTGTAAGTAGATTAATTGTAGTGTTTTGAGGGCCATTGTCAGACAAATATAAACTAAATCTATAGACTAAAACTACTTTAGATTAGTTTTATATTCCTTCTGCCTTAGAAATTTTAACAAATCTAAAAATTATGATGCAGAATGTAATCCAACAGTGAGAAGGAGGCTTCCCAATCTTTTGCTCCAAGTGCCACATGTATAATTATCTCCCAGCTGGCAAAAGGTTGTATGTATGCATTAGGTGCAAAGAGCTGTTAACCTTTGAAGAATGAGTCTGATCACTGGATGCTAGAGTGGCAGACCTGCAGGAGCTAAGGGAGACAGAGAGGTATATAGAGGAGATCTTCAGGGACATAGTAGAGAAGTTTCACTTCCAATCTGGTAGCCCCTGTGCTGCCTTGGAGGAGAAAGTTCACCTGGTAGGAAAGCATCACCTTGATGAGGCAGGAAGCAGTCGTGTAGCTAGGACCTGCCCTGAAGGTGATGTAGCATCCTCTCATACAGAGGAGAGGACTCCAGAGACACGTGCCCAGGAGGGAAGGATTACAATGTCCTTTATAGTTGTTGATTTGATTATTAGGAAAGTTGGTAGCTGGGTGTCTGTTGGATGTGAGGATTGCTTGCTAACTTGCCTGCCTGGTGTGAAGTTGGTGGACTGATTTCAGAGCGGCCTTGGAGGGAACGGGGAAAGCCATCGGGACTCCCCTAGGGCTCGGCGCGTGCAAGGTGCACAAGTGTGCACCCCCTTGTGTGCACTGACTCTGGATTTTATAACATGCACGTGTAGCGCGCGCATGTTATAAAATTGGGTGTACATTTGTGCGCACCAGGTAGTGCGCACAAATGTACCCTGCGCACTCGTTTAAAAATCGACCCCGATGTGTGAACGTTTACCTGCAGTGTGAAGAGATGTTCTTGTGGGTGGGATTGGTGGCAAGGTATGGAATAATGCAAATACTGTTGCATTTTCTAAAGTATGCACTTTTTTTTTCTCAGGAAAACCCTTTGCAAAATTTAGTAGGTATAGATGTGTGTGGATAGTGTTCCTTGGATATTTTTCAAATGATTACTTATTTATTTTCTTTGTTTTATGGATTTGTATTGTATTGTTTTATTGACTGTGAATTTCATTGCATCTGTTTTATGATATTTTCCACTAATTTATGGTTTATGTCCTATTAATTTTATGAATGTTTATTTGGAAGGTCTTGAATGAGTAGATGTAAATCGGTTATTTATACTTTTGAATAACAGAAGGGGGCACTCCATGAAGTTAGCAGCATGTTTTAAGTCTAAACAGAGAAAATTCATTTTTACTCAACACACAGGTATGCTCTGGAATTTGTTGCCAGAGGATGTGGTTAGTAGCTCAGTTAAAAAAAAGTTTAGATAAGTTCTTGGAGGAGAAGTCCATTAAGTGCTATTAATCAAGTTGACTTAGGGAATGGCCTCTGCTATTACTGGCATCAGTAACATGGGATCTTCTTGGTGTTTGGGTACTTGCCAGGTTCTTCTGGCCTGGTTTGGCCTCTGTTGAAAACAGGACACTGGGCTTGATGGACCCTTGGTCTGACCCAGCATGGCAATTTCTTATGTTGTTATGGGAACTGCAAAGGAACTGAGATTTACAAAATAAAATTCCAAATAAATACATTTATAAATGCACAGTCTACAAGTAAAAGAACCTTCAGTCTTTGCACTTATGCAACCAGTCTTAACCTTACCCCATGGGGTGAATTTTCAAAGAATTATGCATGTAAAAATTAGCATATATAAGTAGCCCATATTTGCATATTCGCTATTTTATAAATATTGCATTTGCTTACACATATGCATGTGAAAAAAGGGGCAGTCTAGGGGTGTTCTGGGATGAGACCAACAGTTACTGTCATAAGTTGCTATTTTATAAAAGATGTGTATGCATTTGATACATTACTCGGGCACTTTTACATCTGCTAATTATCCTGCATAAGTGATATCAGATTTGTTTATTGTGTACTATTGGTGGGATTTCCGGGTGAATTGGGAGGAGTTCAAGCTGAAGAACCAGGAGGGTCTTGATGACCTGGAAAAGAACTGAATGGAGGAATCAGAAAACTGGTACTTTCAATTACGCGCATGTCTTTTAAAATATACCAACTCCCACTCATAAACTGGATTTTACATAATCAAGTCTTACTTTATTTTCTTTTGTAAAATATGCATATATATATATTTTTAAATCAGTAGGAAAACTATGCATGTTCAATGAATTGAAATACTTGCTCTCAACGAATCACATATATTCGTGCATAAGCACACATCTGCATGTATATTGTGGGGTTCAATTATGCACAACTAATTAACAAGCAGAAGAAAGCCATACATCATATATAATGAGGAATTCATTCTCTTCTATCCATCGAAGGAACAAATTTAACGTTTTCTTAAATGGAGTGATAGTTTCCAGTGAGGATTGGCTGCACTGTTTTACTTTGTCTCGTTATATGTCAAGTACTGTTAATCTTCATGTATATTTTAGCTGTAGACCGCCACAATCGTTGGAACGTGCAGTCTAGAAATGGCTTAAAATAAATATGTATTTTAGAATATGTATGAATCAGATATGTGTGGGTTCTAAAATACTATCATAGATCTCCTTGCGGCCATATATGTGCGTATATGGGGCCATGCAGAGTAGGGATGTGAATCGTGTGATCGATCGTCTTAACGATCGATTTTGGCTGGGAGGGGGGAGGGAAATCTGATCGTCATGGTTTTTTTTATTAAAAAAACGTCAAATCGTAAATCGGCGTCAAAATCGTCAAATCATAAATCATCAAATCGTAAATCGACCCGTATCACATAGTGAGGGCAAAAGTAGCGCCGGCGCCATTTTGAATATTGGCAATACGGCCTGAGTGCAGGAGGTCGCTCCCAGACCCCCGCTGGACTTTTGGCAAGTCTTGTGGGGGTCAGGAGGCCCCCCCAAGCTGGCCAAAAGTCCATGGGGGTCCAGCGGGGGTCCGGGAGCGATCTCCTGCACTCGTGACGTCGGGTGACAGGAACCAAAATGGCGCCGGCGCTACCTTTGCCCTGTCATATGAACGCAGCCGTGGCCCGAGACCGGGAGATCGTGCCGGGACCCCCCCACTGGACCCCAGGTAATTTAAAATATTTGGTGGGGGGGTTCGTGAGGGTGGGGGATTTGTTTTAAAGGGTCGGGGTGGGTTTTAGGGTTGTTTTGGTGTGCCGGTTTTCCTGCCCTCCCCCCTCCCCTGATTTACGATTTTTTGACAATAAATCGGGGGAATTGCTATTGTATCGCGGCTCTAACGATTTTTGATGATTTAAAATATATCTGATGATTGTTTTAAATCGTCAAAAAATGATTCACATCCCTAATGCAGAGTAGTTTGAAAGTTACTCTCAAACATATTTTAAGACCTGCATGCAGGTGTCCATGTGCACGCGGTTGCCAGCATATGCACTAGGGATGTGCAGAGCAAAATTTTATGTTCATATTTTTTATGTCCGAAAGGGGGTCCCACTTGCGGCCAATATGGACATAAAAAAAATCCAATGAGTTGGGTATATGTACATATGTGCAAAAAAAAAATTTAAACCCCCTCACCCTCCTTAATCCCCCCCCAGACTTACCACAACTCCCTGGTGATCGAGCGAGGAGTGAGGACGTCATTTCTGCAATCCTTGGCGAGAAGCATGTGACGTCGGTGGCACGTCGAGTGACGCGGCGTCACGTGATTCCCGGCAAGTTCGCGCCGGACGGCTCGTTCGGCCCAAAAAGAACTTTTGGCCAGCTTGGGGGGGCCTCCTGACCCCCCCAAGCTGGCCAAAAGTTCTTTTTGGGCCGAACGAGCCGTCCGGCGCGAACGAGCCGGGAATCACGTGACGCCGACGTCACGTGATTCCCGGCAAGTTCGCGCCGGATGGCTCGTTCGGCCCAAAAAGAACTTTTGGCCAGCTTGGGGGGGTCTCCTGACCCCCTCAAGCTGGCCAAAAGTTCTTTTTGGGCCGAACGAGCCGTCCGGCGTGAACTTGCCGGGAATCACGTGACGTCGCGTCTGAGTGACGCGGCGCCACGTGATTCCCGGCGAGTTCGCGCCGGACGGCTCGTTCGGCCCAAAAAGAACTTTTGGCCAGCTTGGGGGGGTCAGGAGGCCCCCCCAAGCTGGCCAAAAGTTCTTTTTGGGCCGAACGAGCCGTCCGGCGCGAACGAGTCGGGAATCACGTGACGCCGGCGTCACTCGACGTGCCGCCGACGTCACATGCTTCTCGCCAAGGATTGCAGAAATGGCGTCCTCACTCCTCGCTCCATCACCAGGGAGTTGTGGTAAGTCGGGGGGGGGGGGGGATTAAGGAGGGTGAGGGGGTTTATATTTTTATTTTGGCTCAACAATCGTGATTTCCCACATATCGAACATATCTATGTTCGATATGTGGGAAATCCGATCGTTTATGTCGAATCAATTTTTTAAGTAAAAAAAAAATATGAGTTGCGTTTTACTAATGCGGTCAATCCGAATGCACACCCCTAATATGCACATGGACATGGCGATTTTATAACATGCGCGCATGATTTTATATCAGCACCCACGTAAGTGAGGGGGATTTTATAACCTGCGTACGATGATGCAATTGGCCCTATTCCCTGTTTCCTCCCAGTCTGCCCCAGTAAAGGAGTGGACTGGGAAGGAGCTTTCTAAACCACCTACCTAACCTGCCTCACTTTTCCCCTACTAACCCCGACCCCTAAAACCCCACTAACTACCCTAGTATTTAATGTTTTTCTACTTACCCATTGTCTGGTGTAGCAGCGGGATGCATGGGCCAGTCGGCTCCCAGCGCGTGCTTCAGTGGGACAGTACCTAATGGAGCAGTCCCGGCCTGCCCATGCCCCACCCAGACCCCACCTCTGGCCCGCCCCTTTTCCCCAAACCAGTTCTTCTGCACGTACAGAGAGATATGCGCGTGGCTGTGGGCTTATGAAGATCCACACGGCGGGCACGCGGCCAGCCATGCGCATATTTCCCAGATTTCACGCGCACAGGGCTTTTAAAATTAGCCCTACAGTGCATTCTTGTAAGAATGATTGTGAGAAAGAGGTAGGAATGGAAGAGGATGGGGAGAACGAAAAACAATATGAAAAAAATCATTGCAAATGCACACCCCTAGTAGATATTAGAGAAAAAGTGCTATTTATCTGAGAACATAAAAATTGCCATACTGGGTCAGCTCGAAGGTCTATCAAGCCAATCCAGGTCACAAGTACCTGGCAGGTCAGTAGATGGATCCCATGCTGCTAACACCCAGGGATAAGTAGTGTCTTTTCCCATTTCTATCTGGTTAATAGCAGTTTATGGACTTCTCCAAGAATTTGTCCAAACCTTTATTAAAACCAGCTATGCTAGCTGCTTCAACCACATCCTCCGTAATGAATTCCAGAGCTTAACTGTGCATTGAGTGAGAGAGAATTTCCTCTGATTTATTTTGTGTGCTATTTACTAATTCATGGAGAGTCCTTTAGTTTTTTGTTTTTTTTAAATATTATTTGAAAGAATAAAAACGGATTCACATTTACCTGTTCTATTCCACTCATGATATTATGGACCTCTATCATATCTCTTCCCCCTCAACCATCTCTCTTCCAACTGAACAGCTCTAACCTCTTCGGCCTTTCCTCATAGGGAAGCTGTTCCATCCCCTTTATCATCTTGGTTGCCCTTCTCTGTACCTTTCCCAATGCAACTATATCTTTTTTGAGATGCAACAACCAGAACTGCACACAGTCCTCCGGCTGGAATGATACAGAGGCATTATGATATTCTCTGGTTTTTATTCTCCATTCCTTTCCTGGTAATGCCTGGCATTCCTTTTCCTTTGTTGGCCACAGCTGCACCCTGGTTGAGTGGCAGTGCCATGTGCAACACCGGCAGAGACCTGAGTATAATTTCTGATGGTTGCTCTCGTTAGGGCAGGGTACGCTATGGTTGGTCACCGCCTCTGCGGGAAGGAAGTCCCAGCATCAGGCACCAGTGGTGCCTGCTAGCTGCTTTTTAATGGGGTGCCTGGTCCAGGTCCCAAAATAAATGAAGGAGCTGTTCTCACACCTAGGGGACTAACATTGTCAGGGCTGGGCTAGAGAGGAAGGGGTTAAAAATAGGCAACTGCAAATTCTCGGTGCTGTTGCACTGATCAGGAAGCAGGTGCCATACCAGCAAACTAAAGAATTTTAAACCTTCTTTGGCCATAATCATATTGAAATTAAGTGAATGCATTCATTTTTTTTTATTGCATTGCCAGTAGCAAGTCTACTAAATTCTTGAAAATGTTCTATTTAACATGCTGGAGGCCCAAATCCCTGGTGCTGAATCGATCTGTAGACATAAAAAGGGTCATTTTCAGCAACCCGAGGAGGGCTAAAGTCTGTGGATAACTTACACTTTGCATCCACCGACTTTATTCCAAATTTCACTGCAGGTGACAATTATAAGTATGTGCATAAATGTTTTCTCCGTACAGGCTCTACTTTCTGGAGTACCCAGAGTAAGAAGAGCTCGCCTGGGATATAAGATAGAGCAGGCCACAAATATTTCACTTTAATAAATAAATACTAGGGATGTGAATCGTTTTTTGACGATTTAAAAAATCGTCCGATATATTTTAAATCGTCAAAAATCGTTAGAGGTGCGATACAATAGGAATTCCCCCGATTTATCGTCAAAAATCGTAAATCGGGGGAGGGTGGGAAAACCGGCACACTAAAACAACCCTAAAACCCACCTCGACCCTTTAAAATAAATCCCCCACCCTCCCGAACCCCCCCAAAATGTTTTAAATTACCTGGGGTCTAGTGGGGGGGTCCCGGTGTGATCTTCCACTCTCGGGCCACGGCTGCGTTAATAGAAATGGCGCCGGCGCTACCTTTGCCCAGGGCAAAGGTAGTGCCGGCGCCATTTTGGTTCCTGTCCCCCGACGTCATGAGCGCAGGAGATCGCTCCCGGACCCCCGCTGGACCCCCAGGGACTTTTGGCCAGCTTGGGGGGGCCTCTTGACCCCACAAGACGCCAAAAGTCCAGCGGGGGTCCAGGAGTGACCTCCTGCACTCGGGCCGTATTGCAAAATGGCGCCGGCCATATGGCCGTATGGCCGGTGCCATTTGGCAATACGGCAATACGGCCCGCGTGCAGGAGGTCGCTCCCGGACCCCCGCTGGACTTTTGGCAAGTCTTGTGGGGGTCAGGAGGCCCCCCAAGCTGGCCAAAAGTCCCTGGGGGTCCAGCGGGGGTCTGGGAGCGATCTCCTGTGCTCGTGACGTCGGGGGACAGGAACCAAAATGGCGCCGGCGCTACCTTTGCCCTGTCATATGACAGGGCAAAGGTAGCGCCGGCGCCATTTCTATTAACGCAGCCGTGGCCCGAGAGTGGAAGATCACACCAGGACCCCCCCACTGGACCCCAGGTAATTTAAAACATTTTGGGGGGGTTCGGGAGGGTGGGGGGTTTATTTTAAAGGGTCGGGGTGGGTTTTAGGGTTGTTTTAGTGTGCCGGTTTTCCCGCCCTCCCCCGATTTACGATTTAAACGATTTAAAAAAAAAAAAAAAACAAAACCGCGACGATCAGATTCCCTCCCCCCCCAGCCAAAATCGATCGTTAAGACGATCGATGACACAATTCACATCTCTAATAAATACCTCTTGCCAGTTCAGGTATAAGTATGGCAGAAATCATGTTATACGTTTTTCCAGGGATAATTTTAAAAAAGACAGATTAACACAAAAAAACTGAGGTTTATGCATATCAATTCTTTTGAAAATGGCTCCTCCAAATTTCCATGGCTTGGCTTCACTGGCATACCAAGGAGGGGGATGGGGGCACCAGATTGTGGGGAGTGCAGGCTGACTGGCCCACGAGTATCGAAAGTGTTCATAGTGCCGGCACCATAATAGAAAAGGCCCTCGCACTAGGGAGCAGAGAGGTAGTGCTCTCACTGCTTAGTTCATCTGAGGGAATGTGAAGACAGGGGGGGTGCAGAGATGCTGGGAGAGGAGTAAGGGGAAGAGACTTCAGAAGGCTGAGGGGGCAGATGCAGTGGAGGGAAAAAGTCATGGGGGGGCGGGGGGGGGGGTGGCATATGTTGCTTTCAGAAGGAGCCTGTACTAGGAGCTGGACTGCTCTCTCTCGATATTTTCTCAGCTGCTATTGCACGGTGCACTTTCCCCCTCTGGACTGGTTATATTGCTGCCTAGCTCTGCCTCTGGCCACGCCCACTTCGATGACGGCATTGCCCTGCTCAGCCAGGGCTGCTTTCACAAGGGATGCCCCTGCTTGCGAAGGGCGACAGCAAAGGGTGTACCCTTTTGTTTGCCCCTGTCATTTGTTCCTTAGTTTTTGCGTAACTGTTGATCCTTTTCTGTTTTTCTTTCAGTTGTGTATGTTACTTTCTGCTGATATGCATGCAGCATTTCAATGATACAGGGGTATGGCTGCTATTCAGTGTTTCCTAAACCCTTAACTCCATGGCATTTCAGTTGAGCCCAAGACATTATAGCAAGATAAGTACTGGTACCGATGGCTTTTCTAATCAATTTTCTTCCCTTTATAACAGCTTATTTAAATGTTTGTTCTGTAAGGACAAAGGCTAATATGATTACTTCTACTATCTCTGATGCCAATCTTGATATTTTTCTTTTAGTAAAAACCTGGCATTCTGAAGCTGATTCAATTTTGCTAAATTCCTTAAGTCCTCCTGGGAACACCTATTTCCATTTTGCCAGAATAGAATAATTTGGAGGTGATTTTGTGGCTATATTTTAAGATTCTATTCCGTTTGTTATTGATGAATCTAGCATTGGTCCTGGTTATGAGAATTTGATCTTAAAACTAAACAATTTGTACTTGTATTGATCTATAGCCTCCCTACTAGTATCTCTATAAAGATAAAAGTTTATGAGGAGACTACATTGGTAGTATAGTCTTAAAAAACACTTATTTAATTTTGATTGGTGATTTTAATTTACATAAAGATACTTGCCCAATCAATTTATATCCTGAATTTCTCAATATTTTGTCTACTCTTTGTTTGAAAATGTAATAAATTCTACTACTCATAGGGCTAGCAATATTTTGGATCAAATTATTATCTCCAGTGACTATTCCAGAAATAATTTGATTGCTGATCTAAGTGTTCTCTCTATTCTGTGGTCTGATCGTCGTCTTCTGGAGTTTGATTTTACAATCTCTAAATCCAATGATTTGCCTCTATTATCTGCCACTAGGAAACTGAAATGCTCACCAATTGATCACAATCTATTTCGGGGGAAAAATGGTCTATACACAAGGATTTGTTGAATTACTCGAATGTTAAAATTTTGGGTGATTCTTTTACGGTGCAGTTTTCAGCAACGTTAGATGAATTGGCATTAGCCAAACTCTGCAAAGCCAAAAATCAGTTCTCTGGTTTAGTAAGGCACTGACTGAACAAAAGAAATTGCTGTGGCAAGTTGATCATAAATGTCAAAAAAATTCAAATTATTGAACAGAGATTTATGTAATGCTATGCGCAAATCGTACAGACAGCTTTTTAACAATTGAGGAAACAGCATAATAATAAGGTATTGTGTCACTCCCTTAATTGACCAAGAACATTTTTTTTTTATTAAGTGGCTAAGGCCTGGATTTTCTAAGGTCGCAGACCTTAGAAAATCCGGTGGTAAGGTAATGGGGCGTGGGGAGGTGAAGCGGGGGATGGGCTCGCAAAAGTCGGCAGCGATCACACCGCCGCGGTACACCCAATAGCGCCATCGTAAAAGATGATGTCTTCGCGGCATCCGCCCCGGTGCCACCCCGACTCCTCCCCTTCCGGTGCGGACGCCGCCCAGAACCCACCCCAATCTAGGTATCCCCTTTTGAAAATGACCCCCTAAGTTAACTAGATTCCCTATTATTCATGGTGAAGATTATGCATCTTTTTGGTCATCTAACTTTTCTACTCTTAAGCAGCAAATTGATGTTGCTCCAGGTTCTACTCAGGCAAATCCTTCTACTTCAATAGCAATGGTTTAGAATTGATTTGAATTACCATTAAATTTTGAAATTGAGAATGACATCTAAAAAAATCATAGGGGTAGATTTTCAAACATACGCGCCAATTTTATAACATGCGCGTGCCAGCACGTGCATGTTATAAAATCGGGTAGCCGTGCACGCAAGGGGTGGAAGTTTTGCGAAGTCCATGCGGCGACGCAATCGGGCCTTCCCCAGTTCCCTCCCAGTCCGCTCCAATTAAGGAGCGGACTGGGAGGGAACTTCCCTACCACCCCTGCCTAACCTTCCTTCCCTTTCCCCTCTCCTCCCGTAACCCTTCCCCTTCCCCTCCCTCCCCTTCCCCTAACCTACCTTGCCAAAATTGTTTTATTTTATTACTTGCTGCTCCTCGGGAGCAGAAGTAATTTATGTTCACCAGCTGCTGACTGCTGACGTGTGCTTCCCCAGGACAATGGCCGCTGTCCCCGCCAGCCTCCATCCCACCCTGCCCCGCCCCTCCCCTTTCTCAGGGCCCGGCACTCATGCGCTTATGCACTTGGCCAGGCTCTTTTGAAAATGTGTGGCACACGAAGGGCCCAGAGAAGCACGCAAGTGGTGATTTTTATGTGCGTGGCCAATTTAAAATTTGGCTAATGCTGTGTAATTGACCCTTGCCCTATTGATGTTTTAATTGCACGAATGATTACCGTATTTTCCGGCGTATAAGACGACTTTTTAACCCAAGAAAATCTTCTCAAAAGTTGGAGGTCGTCTTATACGCCGGGTATCGTCATATAGGGCACACCTGCTCTCTGACCAGTTTCTCTCAATCACACACATGCTCTCAATCAAATGCATTCTCTCACTTACACACAGACTGGCTGGCTGGCTGCTTTTCTCTCTCTCTCACTCACTTCCTCTCCCCCGCCCCCCAAGCACAAATAGTAGCTGCAGCCCCCGCAGGCCAAGAAAGAAGAATCCCATCGGCCGCGGGAGGCTCATGGTGCTGTCTCCTTTCCCTATTATCAGCTGCTTCGATTGCTCGGGGGCCGATGCTGCTGTCGCCGCTGCTATTTTTTCATGCGGCACGGCTTTCTCCTTCCCGCGCACCGCACTGCCGTTGCCGCTGGGCTATCAGCACGTTCAAGCCCAGCGGGAACGGCAGCGGTGCAAAAAAAAAAAAAAAAAAGCTGTAGCATCCGCGGCTGCCCTTTTCTTCTTCCCACCCCCCCCCTTTGAACTGGAACAGGAAGTGATGCGCGGGAAGAAGAAAGAGCCGTGCCGCCTGAAAAAATAGCGGCGACAGCAGCATCGGCCCCCGAGCAGTCGAAGAAGCTGGTAATCGGGAAAGGAGACAGCAGCATGAGCCTCCCGCGGCCGATGGGTTTCTTCTTTCTTGGCCTGCGGGGGCTGGAGGAGGAGGCTGCTGCAGTTACTAATTGTGCTCGGGGGGGGGAAGTGGAAGTGAGTGAGTGAGAGAGAGAGAGAAGCAGCCAGCCTATGTGTAAGTGAGAGAATGCATTTGATTGAGAGCATGTGTGTGATTGAGAGAAACTGGTCAGCGAGCTCATGTGTGTATATGTGAGAGACAATGAAAGTGACTGCTCAGAGAGATGACTGATGTGTATGTGAGTGTGAGAGAGAGAAAAGCATGGAAGTGAGAAATCTGGGTATGTGAGAAAGCATGGGAGTAAGAAGCCTGATTATGTGAGAGAGAGCATGGGAGCGGGAGGGCTGTGTGTGTGTATGCGTGCATGAGAGAGACTGGTTGATAAGGTGACGGTGTGTGTGAGAGAAAGAGACTGGTGTGTGTGAATGTGAGAGAAAGAATGTGATTCAGGGAATGAGAAGCCTGTGCACGTGGAGAGCAAGCATGGAAATGAGAGAGAGACTGGTGTGTGTGTGTGTGTGTGTGTGTGTGTGTGAGACAGAGAAAGTGATTATGAGAGTGAGAAGCCCGTATATGTACGGTAAGCAGAACACGGGAGTGGGAAGCCTGTGTGTGTGTATGGCATGAGAGAAACTGTTCAGGAAGGTGTCTGGTATGTGTGTCAAAGACTGTTTGTGAAATGATTGGTGTGTGAGAGACAGAAACTGGTCATGGGGGCATGACTGGTATGGTGTGTGTGTGTGTGAGAGACATGGGCCCTAAGGAAGAGGACCATGAGTATAGAGCTTAGCTATTACTGCTGCTTCTGGTGTGTGCTATGGCCTGCATGGAAGAGGAGTAGGAGAGCTGCTGGAGGGGGTAAGTAAAGGTGGCTTTTAAAGTTTATTTTTCTTGATTGACTGCCATTTTAATTATTTAATATTATGTGATGTGTCTGCTTTTTTGAAATATTTTATTGGTGTTTGGAGAATGTTTAATAGTTTTTATGAGTTTTTAATTGTTGGATGTTATTCTGTTCATAGCTGTTTTGAAACAATTATTCTGCTTATTAGTATAGTTTTACAATTATTTCTGTGTGGGGATCTATAGCTGCTTGCTAGTTCTGTTTTCCTAATAAGAGGTGTATTGGTTTTTAGGGCCTGATATACGGTATTTGTAGTGTTGCCTTTTCATAGATAGGGTTGCTCCTGTTTGAGTGTAAAATTATTTTTTTTCTTAAAAATATGTATAAAAAAGGGGGGGGGGGGGGTCGTCTTATACGCCCAGTCGTCTTATACGCCGGAAAATACGGTATCTATTTTTTAATGTTCTTAAGGATGATGTTTATTCTTCTTTGGAAAGTGGTATTTTTCCTAATTCATTAAAAAAAAAAAGCTATTATTTGTCCAATCTTAAAACAAGGCTCTTAAGTGGTAGCTGCCTGTTCAAGTTATAGGCCAATTTCAAATCTTCCTGAGATGAGTCAAATTTTAGAGAAAATTGCTTTGGGAAAATTGATTATTTGGAAAAAAAAATCATGTGTTCAGTCCCCTTCAATGTGGCTTTAGATGTAATCATAATACTGAGACACTTTTGATTTCTGTTTCAGACTACCTCCTTTGTAAAGTTGAAACCAGTATACTTTTAGATATTCGTGCTGCCTATGATACAGTAAATCATGAGAGATTACTATCTCTGTTACATGATATTGGCCTAAGAGGTGAAATCTATAATTGAATGGAATCTTATTTATTTTCTCGTCAATTCCAAGTGTAGATAAATCAGCAGTGCTCCTCTTGGAAAAGTTTGGAGACCAAAGGGTCAGTGCTTTCGGCCACTCTATTTAATCTTTATACCAGTCCATTAGCCACTATTTTTGAGAACAGAGTTCCTTTTTATAAAATGCATGCGGATGGCATCCAGCTGTTTTTTTTTTCCCAATGCAACCTAATTTAGCATTTACGCTTGCCCAAATATCTGCTTGTGTATAAAACATTAAAAGCGGGTTGTCATCAAATCGGCTAGTTTTGAATTTCTCTAAAACTGAGGATTTGGATTTCCCTGTCCCCTCCTCCAGCAGTAGGGTAATGTCCAGTGATTGATGGAATGAGCATCCCATCTGTGGACTCTGAAGAATTTGAGTTTTTATTTTGATCAAACTTACTCCGTGGTCTATTCCATATTGGGGCTGTTTTTCTTATGTTATGGTTACTATGATATCTGCATTCTATTTCATCTGTGACTGATTTTAGATGTGTTATTCAAGCATTTTTTGATAATGATGATTGACTATAGTAATTTTTAGCTAATTGGTTTACCGAAGTCTCACTTGAAAGCAATTCAACTTCTTCAAAATGCTGCTGCTCATCTCATTTTTCCCGTGAAACATGGTGGGCATATTACGTCATTTTTAATTAAATTGCATTGGCTACCAATTCAGCAAAGAATTAAATTCAAGGTTTTAATTCAAGTTTTAAGGCTGTTTCAGGACTAGGCCCCCTCTTATTTGATCCAGTTGTCATTTTATTCTTCTGTTAGAACTTTGCGATCCCAAATTGAATTTTTGTTAAATATTCCGTCAATAAAGGAACACCTGCTAGTAAGAACATGTTCATTGGCCTTTTCTATTATAGGCTTGACCCTATAGAACTCCAAAAGAACTGCGATCCATTTCAGATATTAAAGTGATCTGTAAGCAGCTTAAAGCTTTTTTATTTGTAGAAGCTTTTGGCAATGTGTAAATATATCAACTGAGATTTTAGTTTTTGTTGATGTGGTTTTATTTCTGCGATTTTATATTTATAGTTGATATTTTATCTGCTCTAATTGGTTTGTAGACTTGATTTTAATGATATATGTTTATTTTATTTTATTTGTTTTTATATACCGATATTCATTGGGGTAGATCACATCAGTTTACATTATAACTCGTGAATAATATGACTAAAATGGCTTATTATTTTGTGTATGTAAACCGCATGCAACTTTTCTTGGGGAGGTTTAGCTCCTAAGGATACACAAACATATTTTTTTGACTTCAGGGCATACATCCAGCTAGCAATCCTCCCATACATGACTCTCTGTCCCAAAGGTGAATCCTTTCTGTGGGAGGAAGCTCTCGCTTATGGCCCAGACAATGGTATGTTTCTCTATCATATCCCCCCTCAGATGACTGAGGGGGGATATGATAGAGGTGTTTAAAATCATGAGAGGTCTAGAACAGGTAGATGTGAATCGGTTATTTACTCTTTCAGATAGTAGAAAGACTAGGGGGCACTCCATGAAGTTAGCATGGGGCACATTTAAAACTAATCGGAGAAAGTTCTTTTTTACTCAACGCACAATTAAACTCGGGAATTTGTTGCCAGAGAATGTGGTTAGTGCAGTTAGTATAGCTGTGTTTAAAAAAGGATTGGATAAGTTCTTGGAGGAGAAGTCCATTACCTGCTATTAAGTTCACTTAGAGAATAGCCACTGCCATTAGTAATGGTTACATGGAATAGACTTAGTTTTTGGGTACTTGCCAGGTTCTTATGGCCTGGATTGGCCACTGTTGGAAACAGGATGCTGGGCTTGATGGACCCTTGGTCTGACCCAGTATGGCATTTTCTTATGTTCTTATGTTCTTTGTGTGGTGTTAGATGTGCATCTCAAAGGGTGAGATGCTGGGACAAATCAGACAGGACAAGGCACTGTATGTTAAATTCAATGATCCTTTAACAATTAAATTAAAGCTCACTTATCCATAAAGGTGAAGCTACAGTTGACTGATGTACAAAGGTCATTTTCTTCTTCTGGGAAGGTGTCCTTTATTTCAAGTATCTGAGCAAAGCTTCTCATGGTGATTTTAAAGTGCACAAAGCTTTCCAGATGAGTAAAACGGGAATCCTGTTGGATGGGGGGTCCCCTCAAACATGAAAAGTCTATCTGAATCGTTTTTTCATGGTCACTTAGCCTGTCCTGGTCCCATAGGGTGGAGATCCTAGGGGAGGTCTCCAAAGATTTTCATCCTTAGTCTTGAGGTCAGTGAATTCTCAGGCAGGAAAAGTCTTAAGAATCAGGAACTAGGCAATCCAACCCTGGAACCCTTATGGGGAGGGGTGGATCGAAAAACCTCCCCACAAAACAATATCTGAATACTTGCCTGACACAAAAACCTCTGTGACTGCTGCTATACTGTCACTGATGCTTGCCTCATTTAGTGAGTAGATTAGGGTTCACAGGTGTTCATACCTTGTCCTCTGTGTCCAGGGCAGCCTTCTCCAAAGGTTGCAAGGTTTAAGCAACCGTCCCTTTTGAAAAATCAGGATACATCTTGGCCATCAAAAATCTCACGCAATAGGTATGGTCACTGGTACTGCCTCACATAGAAATTATCTACCATCGATTATTGTAATTCTTTATTTATGGGGCTGCCAACTGTTGCATCCGTCGGTGCTAGACGGCTTCGCCCCATTTGCCTCACCTTATTCATGGCTCCTCCCGCTTACCTAGGAAAGATGGCTACCGCCACGTCTACAAGCCGACCTCTCCGGCATCCCCGGAATGGCTATGGTGCTGCCTCCCACCATGCTCCTCCCAGGTATATACTAGGATGCGTGTGCGCACGCGTGTCACCCACGTCTTTATGCAACCATTGGCGCAAACCTCGGGGGCGTTCCCCCTTACTGACATCATGCCATCCGGGTATATAACATCTTCTATTTTGCTAGTTCATTGAGTTAGCAAGGACTTGATTCCAGATATGCTCCATTCCTGTCTACGCTACTCTGCCGCTTTCGTGCTGCTGCTGGAAGCTCTCTCTCTGTCCTTCGGGGTAACTGCTAATCTGGGTACCCGCTCCTCGGGGGCCCTCTGCTTTATTTCAGGTGCCTTACAGGGAACAGGTACTCGCTTCTCTAGGGCCTGCACTCCCTGCCACGGTGCCTGTACTTACTTCTACAACCTGGTGGAATCGCCAATTTATAGCAAATACCTAGTGAGTACTCTAACTCTCAGTCTATCTCATCCACAGTACTTCCTTGCTGGGAAACTTGCTTCTGGTGGCACTCTTCAAAGCTGTTTAATAAAAAAACTGTGTTTGTGCGTCTGAGTCTAGCCTAGTACTGTGGCTCCTCACAGGGCTCCTCCCGTGGGCATGGTCATCTGCCACAGTACCCAAGGATCCACCCAAACACCACTCATTCATAACACCAACTTCCTGCCTACAGGCGTCAAGTGATGCAAAATTCAGCTGCATGACATATCGGCTGCACATCACTGGGAGCAATTAAATCCTAGGTTGAAGGAGCTTCATTAGCTATCCATAGGATATAGCATCAAATTTAAAATTTTGTTCCTGATCTTCAAAGCATTAACAATTGATGGACACAGTTACCTAGCAAATTGTTTGCAAACTTATGTGCCTAGTTGTTATGATTACCGGCCGCGGCAAGCCGCGACCGGGAACTACCACTTGCCCCAGGGCCCGGACTGACCATCGGCGTTGAGGTGGACTTCGGGAGTTCCTTCAGCGGCAGCAGCCACTGCTGCCCCAAGATGGCCGCGGCATTCCTCCCCGCGTGGCTAAGCTCATCCCCCTGACGTCTGCTAGGGCCGCGCGGGCGGCTATGGCTGCTAATTTAAAGGAACACTCTCAGGAAGTGGGCTGGCCCCTTCCTGCTGCATCCTAATTGGCTGAAGACTATTTAAGGCAAGGTCTGTACCCTCAGACCTTGCCTTGACTTCTTGGCTCCTGAGTTTGTTCTTGTTCCTGGTTCCTGATTGGTTTCCCTGTGTTTGATTCCTGGACCGGTTGACGTTTCTCCTGGCTCTCGATCCCTGGCTTGGCGACGGTATCTCTGGCTATCAACCCCTGGACTGGCTGCGGACATCTCTGGCTCTCGACCCCTGGACTGGCTGAGGACATCTCTGGCTCTCAACCCCTGGACTGGCTGCGGACATCTCTGGCTCTCGACCCCTGGACTGGCTGTGGATATCTCTGGCTCTCGACTCCTGGACTGGACTTCTGAGGGATCCTCGGGGTTGGCTCTTCGACCCGCTGAAAGCGTCAGCTACTGTTTTCTTGACCCGCTGGAGGCGCCAGCATCTAGACTACATGACCAGCAGGAGGCGCCTGCATCCAGATCTTCTTTAGTCCTACCTGCCATCCCGAGGATTGGCCTCACCTACCGTCGGTGGCCTAATCGGACATCGCCGGACCAAGGGTCCACACCTCTGAGCATAACAGTAAGTCAAGGCCATGGACCCGGCAGAGGCCTCAGCTTTACGAGCCATTCCAGGCCTGGCCCAGAAAATCATGGAACAACAGAGTATGCTCGAATCCATGGCCGCCTCCATGGAGCGGCTCAACGCTCGGCTAGATGCAGTAGTGGCTAACCAGCCCGGTATGTCAGCCACAGCTCCACCGGTCGCATCTGTTCCACTCCCAGCACAGAGCAGCCTCCGTCCAGTTCTTCCATTGCCAGCACCACCACGATACGCCGGAGATCCCCGTCTCTGCCTGGGTTTCCTGGATCAGTGCACGATGCATTTTTGACTACAATCCCCCTTCTTTCCAGATGACGCCACCAAAACCACATACATCCTGTCCTTGTTGGAAGGCAAAGCCCTCACCTGGGCCTCTCCATTATGGCAACAATCGGATCCAGTGTTGCAGAACTATTCTCAGTTTATTGAACTATTCCGGACTACCTTCGAGGAACCTGGAAAACAAGCAGCCGCCGCCACAGATTTACTTCATCTCCGTTAAGGAGGATGTTCTCTCACGGATTATAATATCGATTTCTGTACTTTGGCCAACGAACTCCATTGGGAGGAGAGCGTTCTTCGGACCATTTATTTAGAAGGACTAACTGCAAAAATCAAAGATGAGCTGGCCGCTCGAGAACTTCCATCTTCCTTAAATGGCACCATTGAATTTTCCACCAGGATCGATCGTCGGCTACAAGAAAGAGCACGAGAGGGTGGAAACTGGAGGAGACGGTCTGTGTTTTCCCAGGTCCCTCTGTCCGCCACTATGCCTCCTCGTGAAACCCCTACCGGTGAGGGTCCAAGGGAAGAACCTATGCAGCTCGGAAGGGGTCCGTTGACACCGGAGGAATGCTTGAGACGGCACAGATCGGGTCTTTGCTTGTACTGTGGTGGTTCTGGACATCGTTTAGCAAACTGCCCTTTTCGTCCGGGAAACTTCAAAGCCTAGGAACTTTGGGGGGTGTTTCCCTGGGCCTTTCTTCTCCTAAACCCCCACTCACTCTACCAGTAACTCTTCGTATGAATGGACTGGAGTTTACCACCCTGGCGTTGGTGGATTCAGGAGCCGGAGGAGATTTCATCTTGCAAAAACTGATGGATAGACTCCACATCCCAGTCCGAGTTTGTCAAAAACCTCTAGTCATTTCCTCCATCCACGGGGAACCTTTACCTGGAAGGATTACGCATCAGACGGAACCCCTGGACTGTTATATTGCACCGGACCATTCTGAACAAATTACTTTCTACGTCCTCGAGAGAGCCATTCATCCCGTGGTGTTGGGCATACCCTGGTTGCAACTCCATAACCCCCAATTCGATTGGGCTTCCTTACGGCTGATACAATGGGGTCCTGAATGTTCTGGGACTTGTTTGAAGGGCACAGGTTCCGCTTCCAATTATGTCTGTGCCTCGATTCTGGGGGAATTACCCATATAAACAATTTGCCGACATATTCTTCAAGAAAGCGGCCGATGCCTTGCCACCTCATCGGACGTTCGACTGCGCAATCAAGTTGGTTCCTGGTTCCACACCCCCGCGTGGGCGAGTTTACCCCTTGTCTGCTGCCGAAACTCGAGCTATGGCTGAATATATTCAGGACAATTTACAAAAAGGATTTATCCGGCGGTCCACCTCGCCTGCGGGGGCTGGATTTTTCTTTGTGGAGAAAAAGGACGGGACCTTACGCCCTTGCATCGACTATCGAGGACTCAATGCTATTACCATCAAGGATCGATATCCCTTGCCTCTCATTGCGGAATTATTTGATCGTCTGCAAGGAGCTCAAATTTTTTCCAAGTTGGATCTCCGTGGCGCTTACAATTTGGTACGAATCCAAGAAGGGGATGAATGGAAGACTGCTTTCAACACCAGAGATGGACACTATGAGTACTTGGTTATGCCGTTTGGTTTAACTAATGCTCCTGCAGTTTTTCAAAATTTTATTAATGAAATCTTTAGAGACCTGCTGTATACCTGCGTTGTGGTATATCTTGATGACATTTTGATTTTTTCCAAGGACCTACTAACTCATCGCCAACACATGCTACAAGTATTACAAAGACTCAGGGACAATCGGTTGTATGCCAAACTGGAGAAATGCGTTTTTGAAACAGAGTCTTTGCCGTTCCTGGGTTACATTATTTCTAAACGAGGTTTCCAAATGGACCCAACAAAAATATAAAGCATACAAAAGTGGTCTCAACCGAAGGGTCTAAAGGCCTTGCAGAGATTTCTTGGTTTTGCCAATTACTACCGACATTTCATTAAGGACTTTTCCAAATTATCCGCACCTCTCACCGCACTTACACGAAAAGGAGCTAATATCACCAATTGGCCCACAGCCGCAGAGGAAGCATTTCAGGCTCTTAAGGACTCCTTTTTACAACAGCCCTGTCTCCGCCTCCCTGACCCAAGACGCCCATTCACTGTTGAGGTCGATGCATCCACCGAGGGGGTAGGAGCAGTGTTGTCAGAATGATGCTAAAGGTACGTCTCACCCCTGTTCCTATTTTTCATGAAAATTTTCTTCTGCTGAGCGCAACTATGCTATTGGCGACAAAGAATTATTGGCCATTAAACTCACATTGGAAGAATGGCGACAATGGCTGGAGGGGGCCCAGCACAGAATCACTATCTTTACAGATCACAAGAATCTGATTTATCTATAGCAAGCTCAACGTCTTAACCCGCGGCAAGCCCGTTGGGCATTATTTTTTTCACGTTTTGATTTTGAACTCCGGTATCGACCAGCAAGCAAGAATATCAAGGCGGATGCACTATCCCGTTCTTTTGTCTGCGAGGATGGAGAAGAGGCTTTGCAGAATATCATCGATCCAGCCCGTATCATCCTTGTGGCTGAAGACTATTTAATGCAAGGTCTGTATTAGCAGATCTCAGGTTTCTTTGCAGGACATGAATGCGCAGTGCAGTGTTAAGCCAGTCAGCTTTTTCATCGTGAATTAGTTTGTGAATTATGCATAAAGCCTTATATTGGATTCTTTGTTCAATTGGAAGCCAGTATAATTCGGCGAGTGTTCCTGTAATGTAGTCATTCTTTTTTTTGCCAGTCAAAATTCTAGCAGCTGAGTTTTGTAATATTTACAGTGGCCGAAGTGTAGAATGTGGTAGACTTAAAAGTAGGGAGTTACAGTAATCTGTGCTTGTGAATATCATTGCCTGCAGAACTGTGCGGAAATTGTTTAATGTTAGAAGAGGTTTTAATCTTCTCAGGATCATTAGTTTTGCATATCCTTCTTGTTTCATGTTTAGTTCACGGTCAATTATTACTCCTAGATTCCGTACTTTTGTTGCTAGTTCAACGGTTTGGGTATTTTTAATTGTGAGTGTTGGTTGAATGTGATGTATGTTTTTACATTCAAGGTGTAAGAATCCCGTTTTGTCGATGTTTATTACCAGTTCCATTTGATTTAAGAGCTGTTTGATAATTTCAAGATACATATTGGCAAGTTTCATTGTTTCTTCAATGGTGTTCATAATGGGTAGCAGTAGCTGTATATCATCTGCGTATAAGTAATGTATGATTCCAAGTCCTGCTAGTAGGTGACATACCGGGAGGAGATAAATGTTAAAGAGTGTTGCCGACAGGGCTGATCCCTGTGGGACACCGGTTAGCAGTGTGACTTTGTCTGAGAGTGTATTTTTGATTTGTGCTTGAAAACATCTATTGTTTAGGTATTACTCAAACCATTTTATTGTTTTATTAGTGAGACCTATTTCAGTCTATTGAGTAGTATTTTGTGGTTTACCATGTCAAATGCTACGGAGAGATCTAATAGAACTAGAATGTAGTGTGTTCCTGTATCAAAACCTCTTAATATATTATCTGATAAAGCTAGTAGCAGAGTTTCAGTACTGTAGTGTTTGCGAAACCCATGTTGCGTTGGGTATAATATGTTATTACTTTCAATGTGGTTTGACAATAGTTTTTGTACTGTTTTTTCAATTAGTTTGGCTAATAGGGGTAAATTTGAGACTGGTCTATAGTTATTGAGATTTAGGGGGGTCGAGGTTCTTTTTCTTAATTATTGGTTTGATGATAGCGCCTTTCAAAGTATCTGGCATTACTCCTTCATCTAGTGAGAGGTTGATAATCTTAGTTAGAGTTGGGATTATTGTGTTGGCTTGTTTTTTTAGTTCATTAATGGGAATGGTGTCAATTACGTGGGTAGCAGGGTTCATTTGATTTATCATTTTCTCGACTTCAACTTGTGATACTTCTTCAAATTCAGACCAGTTAATAACGTCTCTAGTGGGCATTTTAATCTCTTGTTTTATAGTGTTAGGGATTTTTTTTCTCAGGTTCTCGATTTTCTCTTTAAAGAATTGAGCTACCTCGTTGCATTGGTTCTCTTGTAGGGTTAGGTGGTTATTTGTATTGTCACTTTCTTTACTATGTTAAATAGGGTTCTGGTGTTATTTGAAAATTTTTCAATTTTTGAGCTGTAATATTTTTTTTGGTGTCTAAAATTGTTTTTTTTGTAGTATGCTAGTTGTTTTCTGTACTTAGTTAAATTCTCAGAAGTTTTGTTATTCTTCCATTCTTTTTCTTTCTTTCTAAGTCTTCATTTTATTTCTTTGATTTGTTCAATATACCATGGATTATTTCGCTTTGGTTCTTTTATGTGGGCCATTTGCATAGGGTTTAATTCGTTAGCTAAGGCAGTGGTTCTGTTTAACCAGTCATTTGTTGCGCTGTGGCTGTTTGCGTAGTCGATGTGTGTTAATTCATCAATTAGTCGGTCTTTGAGTATTTCAGTGTTGAAAGGGGGATGGTATGAGAATTCAGCTGGTTCTATGTTTTGCTTTATTATTGGTCTTGTGTGTTTGATCTGAGAGCTAATGAGGAAGTGGTCTGACCATAGGATTTGTGTGTATTCGGTTTTTATGTTTTCAAGGAAGCTACTGTTAATGAAAGTAAGATCTAATGAGTGTCCGACTTTGTGTGTTGGTTTATCTGTGATCAGTTTGAAACCTAATGCTGTCATTATGTCGATTAGTGTTTGGCAGGTATTAGATAGGGGGAGAACGTCCATGTGAAGATTAAAGTCACCTAATATTATGGTGGGTTTAGAGGGATTTAGATGAGTTGAGAAAAATTCTATAAGAGGGGAGATGTTTAGTTCAAGGAGACTGGGTGGGCAGTAGACCAGGCAGATTTGAAAATGATTTGTGTCAAAAAGGGCAATTTCATGATTCATTGGTGCTGAGATTGAGAGTAATTTAGTTTTAAATATTTTTTCAATAATTAATAATCCACCCCCTCTTTTATTTATTCACGGGATCGAGAAGACTTCATAGTTTTTGTTTGGTAACTGGTTCTTTAGAACTACATCTGATTTTTTTAGCCATGATTCTGTTATTGCTATGAAATTAGGTTTTGTGTCATATATCAGGTCCGTGATGATGGGAAATGTTTTTGTCACTGATTGTGCATTGACTAGAAGAAAGGAAATCATTAGCAGTTTGTTTAAATTGGTACTGTTGGTGCGTGTTACTGGAATTAGGTTATTTGTAGTAATATTGTTTTTTATTTTACGGCTGTGTTTGTGTTGTTGTTTCATTGTGTCCTTTGCATACTTACCCTTTCCTGTGCTTACTTGGATGGTGAATGTCGAGTTTGTGATGGTTGAGTTTGTCATTCTGTTGATGGGAGGGTGGTGGTCTTTTTCCATTTGAATTCTTTCTGGGTGTACAAGGGGCTGTACGAAGGGGCATACAAAGGGTCATGCCCCTTTGTTGTGCCCTTTCGGTGTGTGCCACCAGCGCGCAGTGCCTTCCGGGTCCCTGTTCTTCTTATGTCCTTCAAGGAAGGTTGCTTAATAAAGCCGTGAGAGCAACAGTACACAATAAGCAACCAAATGTCCGATCTTGTAGAGGTTTATTGTGTGCAAATATACGCAATAGAGTCCGACTCCAGCCGAGTTTCGCCCTCTTTCAGTAGGGCTGCATCAGGGGCTAAAACATACAATAAATGACATTAAAAATATAAAAATGAATAAAACTAATAAAAACATATAATAAACAAACATTTAAAATGAACATGTAAAATGAACATATAAAATGGTAACATGGAATTATATGGAATGAGTCTGAAACAAGATGTAAGTGAAATAAATAAATCAATAAATAGTAAAACCAGCACCATAAAATGAGCACAGTAAAATCAGTAAACACCAGCTAAACAGGTAAAACAGTACAAATCAAATGCATATTGCCTTTAACTATAAAAAGTTACCATGAGTGCCAAAAATTAAATAAATGTATGAAAAATAAAAGAGCTCACCACGTGTATGTGATATATATGAAATGATAAAGAGAAAAAAGAAAAAAAGAGAAAAAAGAAAAGAAAGAGAAAAGAGAAAAGTAAAAAGAAAGTGTAGTAAAACTAATGACAAACATGTAAGCGCTTACTCTTAGCAAGTATCGATGCTATGTCTCCTTCAGAGTGTAGTACTTTGTATGGGCTATAGATAATGCCTATAAAATCAATATCAAAAATAGAATAATAAATTTAAAAAAATATAGTTTACATCGTGTCTACAATTAAAATTGTTATGGCAGGAAAAGGTACAGTGTGCGACTTGAATATTAATGATTTAAAAAATATGACTGACCAAAATAAGTACACGGTGCAGATTAATGAAATTCAGACTAACATTCCTTTATGGGGATAGTGTCAGATAGTCATATTTTACTATAAGAAAATGATATAAAATAATTAATATGATTTAGAAATGAAAAAGCTACGCTGTCTAATATGGCTGCCTTTATAATTGTGAGCCACATCTTACATGACTTATATGTTTAGCACTGTGGCTCATCATTGACTCAAAAACAGCAAATGTATACCAATTGACTTAGTCTTTAATGTTATGTATCACATACCTAGCTATGCCTTTAAAATAACCAGTTTCCACAATTTTCACTATTAAAATACTGTAAAACAACTTAAAGGAACTGACAGCATGCCGATTGAAAGTGGTTACTATGCAAATACTATGTATCAACTTGAAAGGAATAACAACATGCCGATAACCTAAGTCACCAATGCAAATGAATACTTTCATGTTTACAAACTTACATAAGCTGAAGCTGTGCTGACCTGAAACATTTTTGTAAAAGCAAACGGGCTACCGGTGTCATTGGTCAGCCCCTGTCACATGGTCACCGGCACCATCTTATGCTTCTACCATGTGACAGGGACTGACCAATGGCACCGGTAGCCCCTGTGACATAGTATGGGCAAAGGCTATTGGCTCCATTTTGAGTCCTGGTATCGGACGGCAGGTCGCTCCGGGACCCCCGTTGGACCCACAGGGACTTTTGGCCAGCTTGGGGGTCCTCCTGACCCCCACAAGACTTTCCAAAAGTCCAGCGGGGGTCTGGGAGCGACCTCGTGCATGCCGGCCTTCCGATGCCAATACTCAGAATGACGCCGATCCCTTTGCCCTCACTATGTCACACATAGTGAGGGCAAAGGCGATCGGCGCCATTTTGAGACACAATCGCCTTTGCCCTTTGCCTTTGCGTCTCAAAATGGCGCCGATCGCCTTTGCCCTCACTATGTGTGACATAGTGAGGGCAAAGGTGATCGGCGCCATTTTGAGTATTGGCATCGGATGGCGATTTTGAGTTTCAAAATGGCGCCGATTGCCTTTGCCCTCACTATGTCACACATAGTGAGGGCAAAGGCGTCTGACTGCTGGCATGCACGAGGTCGCTCCCGGACCCCCGCTGGACTTTTGGCAAGTCTTGTGGGGGTCAGGAAGCCCCCCCCCCAAGCTGGCCAAAAGTCCCTGTAGGTCCAACGGGGGTCCCGGAGCGACCTGCTGTCCGATGCCAGGACTCAAAATGGCGCCGATAGCCTTTGCCCATACTATGTCACAGGGGCTACCGGTGCCATTGGTCAGCCCCTGTCACATGGTAGGAGCACAAGATGGCGCCGGTGACCATGTGACAGTGGCTGACCAATGGCACCAGTAGCCCCTGTGACAAAGCCTATCAGCGCCATGATGAAAAACCAGCACCGAGGGTGTGAGTGAGTTCCCGGACCACCAGGGAGTTTTGGTAAGTCTTGGGGGGGGGGGGGTCAGGATGGTGGGGGGTTGTAGTTAATTTTAATTTTAGCTGGGACAGGAATTTAACTCACCAAGGTAACGTATTGACAGATCGACAACTTATGGAATTCTCCATACTTCCGCATGAAACGGAATTGACCCCCCACGAATACGTATCACGAACGCAACGAAAACGTTTTGGCTGCACATCCCTAATAACCGATTCACATTAACCTGTTCTAGACCTCTCATGATTTTAAACACCTCTAACATATCTCCCCTTAGCCGTCTCTTCTCCAAGCTGAAAAGTCTTAACCTCTTTAGTCTTTCCTCATAGGGGAGCTGTTCCATTCCCCTTATCATTTTGGTCGTCTTTCTCTGTATCTTCTCCATCGCAACTATATCTTTTTTGAGATGTGACGACCAGAATTGTACACAGTATTCAAGGTGTGGTCTCACCATGGAGCGATACAGAGGCATTATGACATTTTCCGTTTTACTCACCATTCCCTTTCTAATAATTCCCAACATTCTGTTTGCTTTTTTGACTGCCGCAGCACACTGAACCGACAATTTAAATGTGTTATCCACTATGACGCCTAGATCTCTTTCTTGGGTGATAACACCTATTATGGAACCCAACATTGTGTAACTATAGCATGGGTTATTTTTCCCTATATGCATCACCTTGCATTTATCCACATTAAATTTCATCTGCTATTTCGATGCCTAATTTTCCAGTCTCATAAGGTCTTCCTGAAATTTATCACAATCTGCTTGTGATTTAACTACTCTGAACAATTTTGTATCATCTACAAATTTGATTACCTCACTCTCATATTTCTTTCCAGATCATTTATAAATATATTGAAAAGTAAGGGTCCCAATACAGATCCCTGGGGCACTCCACTGCCCACTCCCTTCCACTGAGAAAATTGTTCATTTAATCCTATTTTCTTCTTCCTGTCTTTTAGCCAGTTTGTAATCCACGAAAGGACATCTCCACCTATCCCATAACTTTTTATTTTTCCTAGAATCCTCTCATGAGAAACTTTGTCACACGCCTTCTGAAAATCCAAGTACACTACATCTACCGGTTCACCTTTATCCACATGTTTATTAACTCTTTCAAGGAAGTGAAGCAGATTTGTGATGCAAGACTTGCCTTGAGTAAAGCCATGCTGACTTTGTTCCATTAAACCATGTCTTTCTATATATTCTGTGATTTTGATATTTAGAACACGTTCCACTATTTTTCCTGGCACTGAAGTCATGCTAACCGGTCTGTAGTTTCCCGGATCGGGGGTTGTTACTAATTGTGGGCTTCAGTGATTGGTCCTTGGACCAGTTCTTTTCAACATTTTTGTGAGTGACGTAACGGAAAGGTTGTCAGGATAGGTTGGCCTTTTTGCCGATGTTACCAAAATTTGTAACAGGGTGGACAGCCAGGAAGCAGTGGAAAGCATGAAGAGGGATCTATTGAAGCTTGAGGAATGAACTAAGGTCTGTCAGTTAAGATTTAATGCTAAAAAATGCAAAGTAATGTATTTAGGATGCAAAAACCCAAGGGAAAGGTACAGTATTGGTGGTGAAATTCTTCTAAGCACAAAGGAATAGAGAGATATGGGAGTAATTCTATCTGATGATCTTAAGGTGACCAAGCAGGTAGATAAAGCAATGGTAAAAGCCAGAAAGATGATTGGCTGCACAGGGAGAGGAATGGTCAGCAGAAAAGGGAGGTGATATTGCCCCTGTATAGGTCCCTGGTGAGACCTCATTAGGGATACTATGTACAATTCTGAAGATCACACCTTCAAAAGGATATAAATAGGATGGAGTCGGTTCAGAGGGTGGCTACTAAAATGGTCAGTGGTCTTTGCTCTAAAGCATATGGGGATAGAATTAAAGATCTAAACATGTACCCCCTCAAGGAAAAAAGAGGTAGGGGAGATATGATAACGATATTTAAATATATCAAAGGTTTCCATGCATAGGAGGTGAAACTTTTTCAGTGGAAAGGAGGATCTAGAACAAGGGGTCATGAGTTGAAATTGAAAGGGGGAAGAAGGAGTAATTTTAGGAAATATTTCTTTGCAGAAAAGGTGGTGGATGCATGGAACAGCCTCCCAGTGGAAGTAGTGGAGGCAAAAACAGTATATGAATTAAAGAAAGCATTGGAAAAATACAGGAGATCTTTAAGGAAGTAATGAGAATTATAATGCTAATTGTACAGATGGGCAGACTGGATGGGTCATATGGTCTTTTTCTGCCATTATGTTTCTATGTTTATAAAATATCACACAATATCTCCACAATATTGCTATATTGTGCAAAATGCTATTTAATAGTATACCAATATTGCAGCTTAGTAAATCTAGGCCTATGTTTGATGTGTGTGACTGAGGTGCAGTAATTCAGCAGGCAAATAGTTTCTATGTAGGGATCTGCCATAGTCTGGCTATGGAGAGCACAGGGGAGTGGGGGATGGGGGAGGGAGGAGATGTAAAGTTAAGCATTGGCCCCTGGGTGCCTGAGACCACAGCACACTCTTGCTTGGCTCTCTGAATCATATCAAGCATAGAACCAGAGTTTTATTTTGAAATATTCCTCTATTTGCAGATTCCAAAAGGGTGACCATTTTTCATACTGTATGTTTTGTTATATTGCAGTAATGCATATGTCTATACAATTTTATATTCCATGAGTGTCTGGATTACATTGTACCAATCATTTTAATAACCAGAGACATTTTCTAATGTAAAACTGACATCCATGTAGATGATTAAAACAAAGAGGTATCAATTAAGAAGGGTGAGGTTTTCAAGTCTGTCACACTTGTTTGGAATGGAAAAATAATACATTAAAAAAGAAAATTAAACAATTTTGGGTTTTAAGTCAAGTTCTGTGAGCTGGTTTACATCTTAGTTGGCTGCTGCCACAATCATCAAACTGAATGAACTTCTGAGCTAAAATGCCACAAGCTTTCAGCTAAAAGATTTATATAACCCAGGTATCCTGACCTCCCGCCATGCCATGCCCGTCGCAGGATGTATATGTTATGTCTTACTCCACTGTTACTTTCAAAGCGTAAGGAAATGGGAACATTCTGGAAGCTGTCAGAAACACCAAGAAGCAATTATTCTTATCTGTGTTATGTGTTCTAAATTTCTGATAAACAGGCATTTTATTTATATATATATATATATATATATATATATATATATATATATATATATATATATATATATATATAATACACACACATACTGTATATTCAAATTACCCAGAGAAAAAACGGTATGCTTATCAATACTAAGGCTAAATTTATAACATAGATAATGTCAGACTGAACAGTACATTGATTGTTTGAAGGATTCTGAAGGATTCTGAGTGAAAGATTTTAAAATCAGAGTTCTTTTTCTAACATGCAATCAGTTCAGATTTTTACTCCCTAGGGTCAGATGGTCACAGTTGGAAAAAAGGTTTGGTATATCTGGCCCTAATGTTCATATCTATTTTTTAAGGATGAAAAAAAAAATGAAATCACAATAACAATGCTCTAAGAATATTCAGTTTAAGCATAGAGTAAACTATTATGTGATATTAAAACTTGCAGCCGCTCCGTGCAGATTACCCAGGGGCATGGGATAAACACTGTGGATCCCTAAAGACTAGAGGATGGGAATAAATAAAAAAGTTAAACCTGCACGGAGCAGCAGTTACTACTCTTAAGAGAAACATGGGGTTAACCTGCATGGAGCTGCAGTTACTACCCTTAAAAGAAACATGGGGATAACCTGCACGGAGTGGCAGTTACTACCTTGGGAAGCTTGCAGGGCAGACTAGATGGACCATTTTGAACTTTTTCTGCCGTCATTACTATGTTACTATGTTACTATGTTTACCTTAATATACACAGCAACCATATCAGCACCTAAATACAAGCAATAATCTTAGGATCCTGCTTGCGGGCCTAGCCGCAAGCAGCCCCTCACCTTCCGCGGCCTAGGCCACTGCCCGCCATCCCTCCATCTACCGCCGATGCCGGAGGCCGTGCTCTTTGGCTGGTGCCCCCGAAGTCCTAGTACCGATGCCAGGACTCTGCTGCTCCGCGGTCCTGATGCCGCCGATATCACTGCTTCTTCGCGGCTCCTAGCCGCTGCTGAGATTTCTTCTTCGCGGCTTGAAGATACCACTGCCTCTGTCCTCCTGGCCTCCCATGTGGCAGGAACGCCGCCGTTGCAATCACCTGCTCTCCGGACGTCCCATAGGTGCAGGCGTGCGCCTCAGCTGCTCTCTTAAAGCGGCGGAAAAAGCCCTGTGGCCCTCATCGATGATGTCATCACTCTTCGCTTGCTTCAGCCCTATAAAAGGGCCCTTCTTCTGTTCCTCAGGGCCTTCGGATCTGGTCTTCACAGCATCTGTGGTCTTTTTCGGATCATCTTCCGTGGTCTTCCTGTGCCTTGATGGATCTTCGTTCCTTGTTCTTTGTGTTCCTGAACTTTGTCAGCCTGATGTTCTTGGTCTCATCCGTCATCAGAGTTTCCTCTTCGCCTGTCTCATGTTCCAGATGTTCCAGATGTCCAGTTCTCCAGATGTCCTGATGTTCCGTGTCCTGAGGTGCCTTGTTCCATGTTCTTGATGTCCGATGTTCCTGTTCTGACTCCATTCATCTCTTCTTTAGCTCTTCATCCAGTTCCCAGGTCCCTCATCTGTCCACCTCTCCTGGTGTGCCACTGTGATAGTCCATGTCCAGCTCCTGTTTTTAATGCCTTGCTTCTAAGAATCTTGAGTCTCGAATCCTGAGTCTTGAATCCTGTCCCAGTCTTCAGAGTCCCTTGTGCCTGCTTCCGTCCATGCCCAAGGCACTGCCAGAACCTGCTCCACTCCAGCGTGGTCCATGACCAGCCACAGGCGGCTGTGTAGGGCATGCCCCAGTGCAGGCTTCCACAGAATCTTCGTCATGTTCCAGTCTCAAGTTCCTTGTCTTTGCCTGGAGTCTGCTTCACGTTCAGTGTGGCCCGCGACCAGCCATGGGCAGCTGTGTAGGGTGCGCTGCGATGCAGTTCTCACCCAGTACTTTCGCCTGACTCCTGAATCCTTGTCCGAGTCTTCTGAGTAACCTGAATCCTTGTCTGAGCCTTCTGAGTAACCTGAGTCCTTGTCTGAGTCTCCCGAGTATTCAAGTCTGTCTGAATCCTTCGAGTATCCTGTGTCTTCGTCTGAGTCTTCTTGTTCCTGCCCTCAGCCTCCATCTGGCCTCATGCACTCGTCGTTCCCAAGCGGTGGGTCTGGAAGGGCTATCAGGTGGATGGAGGGCTACTCTCGAGACCAGCATTGTGTTTCTGGGTGTCATTGGTGCGTGTAGGTCTAGTGGAGGGCTGAGCCTGCCTTGTTCCTATTCTGGATATTCCTCGCCTTGTCTTCAGTCCAGCTTTGCACCTGCTCCACCCGTGCTCGTACCTGCTCACCTCTCCTGGTGTGTCTTGGGGCTCCTCCCAGAGCCACACCAGGACCCAAGGGCTCACATTCTTCCTTGAGATGGGACCGCACCTCCGTGTTCCTAACAGGGTCGAAGGGCGCGCTCCCTAACAAATAAGTCATCATAACTGAAGTGAAAAACATATTTTGCTTCCCAAATTTTATCAGGGGTCTATTCAAGGATTATTTTGTTGAAAAAAATGAGAGGAGCATTGTATGGTATTGCTTCTTCTATCAACTATTACAATAGAAGCTGGTCCAGTGGCTCAGTGATAGTGATATGTACTTCTATGAAGGAAACCTGGATTCAATCTTCAAGCCTGGTTGTTACTCCACAAGTTATCTGGGGCAGGGGAGGATGCAGAGAGAGTGTTTACAGCCCTTGGGATAGGGTGTCTCCGTCATTGCACAACAGCAACACCTGGCGGTCAGTGGCAGTGTGCACATGTACCTTTTTCCATAAGGAGCTTGGCTATATTGGGGTAGGAGGAGGGTAATATTACAAAAAAAAAAAAAAAAGTGAATGCAAGTTGAAATTCTAATATATGCATTGCTTTTTGGCAATCAATGGGCTTCTCCCACAGACTGTCATACATATCCCTGGGCTAGGTCTTCCTCCTCGATGGAACATCATCAGCCTGCCTCTCTTCTAAATGTGGTGGGAAGCCATGCCACAACAGGACACCACTGAACCAAGAAACAAAGAGGAAGTCGGTCTAGAAAAGCCATGAGGAATCAAAACAAAGAAAAGCCGAAAGTCCTTTGAAAATCTGTTTATTAATTGCCTGACTCTAGGCCTGAGTTTCGCCCATCATAGGGCTGCTTCAGGGGCTCACAGGTGAACCTTCGTATTAACACTGCACAAGTAGTGTGTATTCATCCAGCATTAATGCATTAACTGGATACACTTTTGTGTACTTGAATGTAAGGAGAGCATTTACAAATTATATTTGAGTTCGGCAAATGTTGAACATCGGCCGTACCTTGTATGCACATCTTTTTTTGTCGGAGTCAGGAGCCGCTCCGATTACAATCGAGATTTTTAATGCTGGATGAATACACACTACTTGCAGTGTTAATACAAAGGTTCACCTGTGAGCCCCTGAAGCAGCCCTATGATGGGCGAAACTCAGGCCTAGAGTCGGGCAATAAACAGATTTTCAAAGGACTTTCGGCTTTTCTTTGTTTTGATTCCTCAGGACACCACTGAACTCCAGCATGGAAGAAGCCACCAACACCCTAGGCCCTGCTGCTCCTAGGGCGAGTGCTCATGCTAACTTCTCCAGCCTTAGAGGGCCAGCGGCAAGAAATCCTGATAGGTACCCCCGAATGACATCATCTCCTCTGGCCTATATAAATCCAGGACAAACATCCCTCCAACGCCTTGGCAACAGGTCTTCTACAGCCTTGTAGTATGAGTTGCCACAGCATTCCTGTCAGCATTCCTGGTCTTCGCTCCTGTCTTCAGTTCTAGTTCCTAGAGTCCAGTTCCTAGAGTCCAGTTCCTAGAGTCCAGTTCGTGTTCCTAGAGTCCAGTGTCTTCTCCTCAGCCCTATGGCTTTTGTCTCATCCAACAGCTCCTGTGGTCAGTCTTCAGTTCTCTGTGTGCCTTGTCACCTGTGTTGTTTCTTGTCTTCCTGGCCTGCCTATCTGTCCCGCCTTCCCTTGGACAGATACCCAGTATTGACCTTGGTTTGCTTACTGTCCTTCTCTTGAACGCCACCTGCCACTGACCACTGCTTGACTACTGGTCTTCTTTTAAAAGTCATCTGCCCTGACCCAAGTCTGCTTTTGACTTCTCCTGCATGCCTGGCATCACCTGCCGGCCCTGGCAGCTGAGGGCTCAACCTGAGGGAACATAGGCTGGTATAGGCGAAGCTTCTGTTGGGCTTCTGCCTCATTCGACTCTGCCTGCTGATGGTTGGGACCTGCAGAGCTCTAGCCTGCAGGTTGCACCAATTCCCTTGATCCAAGGGTCCATGGCCACAACAATATGATAAAACAGTATAAATATCAAATCACATAATACAAAAAATTCATCCACCCACCCTCCAAACAATAAAATTAAAATAAATCCCAATAAAAATCAATTTCAATCCTCTTACCTCCTGGTCTTAAAGAAATATGTAACAAATCTGAATCCACATGTCCCACCATAACCAGAAAAACAAACACTTTATTCCTGATTGCTCCCTAATGAGCCTTGACAGCAAGGGTAGGCAACTCCAGTCCTCTACTGCTGCATGCCAGTCAGGTCTTCAAGATATCAACACTGAATATTCAAGATATGTATTTTCAAGCAATGCCTCAACTATATGTAAATATATTTTAATGCATATTCATTGTGGATATCCCGAAAACCTGACCGACTTTCGGCACTCAAGACCAGCATTGCCTACTCCTGTTCCAAAGGATCTCTCTGAATTTCTAGAGCAGGAATAAGCAACTCTGGTCCTCAAATGCCACAAGCCAGTTTATTTTTAGAATATCCAGAATAAATCTGCATTTGAATACACTGCCTTCATTGCATGGAAATACATCTCATGCATATTTATTGTGAATATCCTGAAATTCTAATTCGCTTGTTGCACTCAAGGACCGGAGTTATCTATCTTTGTCCTACAATATGCCCAGATTTACTCTGCACAAAAGGTCTCAAAACATGAGGATTCAGGGTTCACTGAGACACACTACGTTGCTTAGGTTCTAAAAAAATGACACATTAACTACCTTAACCCGCAGAGAGGGAGATAAATGAGACAGATGAAGAAAGTGGATCAGGCTGGAAAGAAGCAGAAAGAAATGAAGAACGCAAGGAGATCCAGACGTCTGAAGAGATGACAAAGGAATAAGGCTATAGCCAATCAATTTTGAACAGGCAGCGAAGAGAGAAAGGAAAGCAAATCTTACCATGAAGAACTAATGCTCATGCATCGTACTGACAAGAACGTAAACCATAATTTCTGGGTCAGCCTCTTGACTCAGCAAAAGTGATGTGCACTCCTTTGCTTAAGAACTGGATGTTTTAGAGGGAGTCCTCTCACTCATTGTTCAATGGTGACACCTACTGGCTAGAAATAGGATACATGCGTACAAGTTTCTGGAAGGAATCACAATCTGTAGCTTCCCAACCAAGGGCTGACATTGTAGAGGTTGAGCTAGGGAAGGTTACAAAACTAGAAGTATCCCGGGTAGTTGCAAATGAAGATATATGACACTGTTGCCAAATATATGAGAACAACTCTGAAGAGCAGAAAGAAATTGCAGAGCTAAAAATATAATTTAAAAACACCTAAAAAACCCCCAATAAAAATGCCTCCTTCTTCTCCAATACATGACAATCATGCATCATTCAATCAGGTGGCCCAGAAGACACAACTAAAGAATTCAAATGTGAGGAAGTGGCAACTTGGACAATCTCATATGCACTGCATACTGTAGATATAGCAGCCATGCTCCCACAAAAGCAGAAGATACAGTCATACTTGCAATCACACACACACACACATACATACACACTACCATGCAAACATATGAAATGGCAGAGATAAGCCTTCACTGGATTGTTGAAATGATTGCCTCTCTGCCCCAAAGTGTCTTCTGAGCCTGCAGTATCCTTCAGTACCATCAACTAGAACCTAGGGTAGCTTCACATTCATATGCTCTCATTCTTGGTAGTCTGGTGTTATGCAATGAAAAAGGCTTAGATGATTAACCACTATCTCCTTGAAGAAAAGGACTGTTGAAAGAGAGGTAACTCACAGACTCTGTAACATGGTTTTTCATGTGTCTCTTACAGCTGTCCCTTCATAGTTCTGTCCTTTTCGGTTCCCATGCAGAATCACATTTCACTACATTTTCATTTCTTTGCATTGCTAAAAAATAAGGAAAATGTAACAGTCAATATGTATACCATAACCACTTTTCTAACTTGAGGCATGAAACCATCTTATGTGATGAAAGAGGCTTGGATGGGTTAACGATTATGCACCATGGCGTAGATCAGACGGCGTGATATTTATGTGAGGGCCTCACCTGCTTTCCCGCTCACTACCCCTTTTAATAACTGCACTTTCCCTGGTCCCAGCCCTTGCAGCTTATACAGTATTTAATATCTCCCCCCACCATCGGAGGCAATATCAAACAAGTGTAGGGGCAAGTATAATGGAAAAAGCATTTTGCCACAGCTTTAGTATATAATACATTATCCTAATACATACATTACCACAATTAAACTGAGATTTAACAAAATATTTTACTAAGAATTAGAAATGCATTAAGGTAGTACAGAATGAGTGTGAATAACACAATTTTTACATCTCTTGATGCCGGCTTGCCAGACAGACCTGGCCAGCCTAATAAATTGGTGGCCGTTAGACAGACCCGGCCCTTGAAGCTCTTTCTTTGCAGCCTGCCTTATAGACCCAGCTGCACACTACCATGTGGCTTGCCACCTAGCAGACAGACTCGGCAGACTTCCTGAAAGTCCTTCAACATTTGACAAGCTACCTTTTAACATGGTCGAAAATGTTGTCTAGACCAGTGCTTCTCCACCTTTTTTATTTTGTGGCACACTTTCAAGTTTTCTCAGTCCTTGTGACACACCAAACCAAATTTTGTACAGCTCTCTCCCTCCCCCCCCCACCAACAGGAGAAGAGTAACACATTTTACCTGTGTAACACATTCTGACAACTTCAATCAAACATCTGAACATGTGAAACCAACTGATCATGTGAGATTACAGGGCCCTACATATTCAAACATCAGATTGAACCTGGCTGAAGAGGTGCACGCAGGTAACAAGCACTGCTCCTCTCCTTCCAGTGGTAAGGAGGGAGATGGGGTAAGATTACCAGAGTTCTGGTGGTGAATTTGGGTCACTTCTTCACAATAATGCTAGTAGTGAGCAGTCGCTTCATTTTGGAGGGAGGGAGAAAGTCTGGTGGACTGTCCCCATGGAAAATTATAGTAATCTACTCTCAAAAAAATCCCTAAAAGTACATTCTGTGAGTTTTGTTTCCATAAAATGTTTTGGGCCCAGTATAATAGCTTCCATACTGGTGGGTTGACATACAACAGGATTAATTATACACCAAAAAATCAAAATTAGCTAACAAAATCCAACTCCTCCCAGCATGTACGTTCTATGTTGGAGGTAAAAGGTAGGCAAAATGATTACAGGCATGGTTAAAAGGTGAGGTGAACATAGCTATTTTAGCCAAAAGATCTTCATTCAAAAATTGGAAGAAGGATCCAACAGTAGAAAACAGGATAAGATTGGCAAGTTAAATGTAAGACACTGATAAGAAAGGCTTGGAGAGAATTTGAAAAGAAGTTGGCCATAAAGGCAAAAATTCACAGTAAAAACTTTTTAAAATATATCCGAAGCAGAAAACCTGTGAGGGAGTCAATTGGACCATTAGATGATCGAGGGGATAAAGGGGCACTTAAAGAAGATAAGGCCATCGGGGAAAGATTTAAAGATTTCTTTGCTTCAGTGTTTACTGAAGAGGATGTTGGGGAGATACCTGTTCCGGAGAAGGTTTTCATGGATAATGATTCAGATGGACTGAATCAAATCATGGTAAACCTAGAAGATGTGGTAGGCCTGATTGATAAACTGAAGAGTAGTAAATCACCTGGACTGGATGGTATACACTCCAGTGTTCTTTAGAAACTAAAAAATGAAATTTCAGATCTATTTGTAAAAATGTATAACCTATCATTAAAATCATCCATTGTACCTAAAGACTGGAGGGTAGCCAATATAACCCACATTTTTAAAGGCTCCGGGGGTGATCCAGGAATCTATAGACCAGTGAGCCTGACTTCAGTGCCGGGAAAAATAGTGGAAACTATTCTAAAGATCAAAATCACATGGTTTAATAGAACACAGTCAGCATGGATTTACCCAAGGCAACTCTTGCCTCACAAATCTGCTTCACTCTTTTGAAGGGGTTAATAAACATGTAGATAAAGGTGAACCAGTAGATGTAGTGTATTTGGATTTTCATAAGGCATTTGACAAAGTTCCTCATGAGAGACTTCTAGGAAAAGTAAAAAGTTATGGGATAGGTGGTAATGTCCTTTCGTGGATTACAAACTGGATAAATACAGGAAACAGAAAGTAGGATTAAATAGATAATTTTCTCAGTCAAGGGGGTGGGCAGTGGAGTGTCTCGGGGATCTGTACTGGGAGCAGTGCTATTCAATATATTTATAAATGATCTGGAAAGACATACCTGGCTAGTTCCTAGTGGTCTTACCTGGAGACAGGAGGAAAGGTAGAACCCAAAAACACAGAAACAAGTGAATTAGCTCGAAAATATCCAGTACAAGATGGCAAATAGTTCATTAAAGAGAGAGAGAGAGAGAGAGAGAGAGAGAGAGAGAGAGAGAGAGAGAGAGAGAGTGAGAGAGAGAGAGAGAGAGAGAGAGACTTGCCATAGTGCCTCCTCCCTAGACAGGAATTTGTATCCCTATGGGAGGCCCACCTAGTAACTCGAGGTGAGGTTTAAGTATTAGTGTAGGGGGTTAGGGGCCACTTTCACATTCAACGTGAGACATACGAACAGAACAGTGGTCTCTTGTGAAGATTTGATGACCTACGGAGTGAGGAAACTCACTCCAAGATGAGATTTGTGCAATGTTCTCTCCTCCTAGCTTGTTGTTACCCAGGTAGAGAGTCCATCAAGCTAGGTTGAGAGAACATTGCACAAATGTCACAGGGAGCAACGGTCGCTCCCTGTGACATAGTGAGGGCAAAGGCGATTGGCGCCATTTTGAAACCAGTCCAGCACCGGCACCGAGGGTATGATTGAAGGGATGGCTCCCGGACCCCCCGCTAGACCACCAGGTACATGTAAAAGGTTTTTGGGGGAGTCGGGAGGGTGGGAGAAGCAAAGGGGTAATTTGTAAAGGGTCGGGGTGGGTTTTTTTTTATCGGGCCATCGGCGCCATTTTTATCAGTGGTAGCCAAAATGGCGCCGATGGCCTGAGAGCGGGAGATCGCACCGGGACCCTCCCCACTGGACCACCAGGTAATTTAACATTTTGGGGGGGTTCAGGAGGTTGGGGGAGGGTAAAGGATTGGTTTTAAAGGGTTGGGGTGGGTTTAGGGGTTGTTTTGGTTTGCCGGTTTTCCCGCCCTCCCCCCAAATAATTCCCGTACTCGATTTAACGATTTTTCACAATAAATCGAGGGAATTCTTATTGTATCGAGTCCCTTACTGATTAATGACGATTTTAAAATTATCGGACGATAATTTAAATCGTTAAAAAATGATTCACATCCCTATTACCCAACTATGCTGCAAGCTGCTTTTATACACAGCAAGGGGCTTGCCATTCCAGCAACCTCAGTGGAGGATCTGTTCAGAAATAGTGGCCCCCCTCTCTTTGCTATCTTCCTTTAACTCCTTGCTCAAAAATGGGTTAAGACTAGAATCATTAGTGACAATCCCAAAGTGTCATGACACCTGCATATATGTACAAATGGACACAAAAATACACATGTATTTGCGACTTCTATAAAATGCGGAGTATGCTACTTATGAGCATGTACGCTAATTTTTATGCACGTAACCTTTTGAAAATTCCCCACATAATAAGTATAATACATTTACAAATAGGTACAAAAATAATACAAACATTCATCATATAATGGGATAACAGATTACAGCAAATCCATGTAATCAATACAAATATATAACAGCACGATCTATGTTCAAATGAATAGCAATATATCAAACTGCCACGTATAACAATAAGCCAACAAAGGAACAAAAACTAAGCATGTGACATCTTTACGATGCCTGACCCTCAAGAACCTCATGTTTTGGCTTATAATGAAACCGATCTTGAAAGGTGTAAAAACATTAAGGAGAGCAGAGTCTTGTGAAACAAGTCCATACAATGAAATAAATTGTTTCTCCCAGCTTTTTAAAGGATGGTGGAGGTGACAATGCGCATAACAGGCAATTCTGTGAAGATGAATATACAAGTAATGAGCTTCAAACAGAGAAAACAGCAAGGACCAATGGAGCACTTGTAAACAGATTAAAACAGCAAAGAGCCGAGATTAGGAATGTTAATTTTTCAACAATCCGCATAATTTATACTTCACCAAAATGCACATATTGGGGCGGATTTTCAAAGGCCCGTGCGCGTAAATCCTTCCGGATTTATGTGCGCAGGGCCCTCGCGCGCCGGCGCGCCTATTTTACATAGGCCGCCGGCGCGCGTAAAGCCCCGGGACGCGCGTAAGTCCCAGGGCTTTTGTAAGGGGGCGTGTCGGGGGCGTGTCGGGGCGGGGCCTACTGATGCGGCGTTTCGGGAGCGGGCCGTGGCGTTTCAGGGGCGGGCCCGGGGGCGTGGTCGAGGCCTCCGGAGCAGCCCCCGGGACCGGAGGACGGAGCGGGGCTGCCGGCCGACAAAGGTAAGGGGGGGTTAGATAGGGCAAGGGGGGTGGGTTAGGTAGGGGAAGGGAGGGGAAAGTGCGGGGAGGGCGAAGAAAAGTTCCCTCCGAGGCCGCTCCGAAATCAGAGCGGCCTTGGAGGGAACGGAGGCAGCCTGCGCGGCTCGGCGCGCGCAGGCTGCCGATTTTGCGCAGCCTTGCGCGCGCCGACCCCAGATTTTATAAGATACACGCGGCTACGCGCGTATCTTATAAAATCAGGCGTACTTTTGTTCGCGCTCGCGCAACTTTTTAAAATCTGCCCCATTATGCCAATTTATGAAGGAAGCTTATGCTTAAAAGTTTGGTTTGTTAATTATTCAAAATAGCATACACGCACTAACCTGCACAAAGCTACTCCTGCTTTTTCTAACACATAAATTGTCCGGGTTGATTTACAAGCATGCTTTTTAAAATCAAAAGTACGAGCATAATTCCCAATAACACGCAAGAACCCATGTTTTATGTGAACAAAATTATCCCCCTGAATAATGTATTAAATTATAAGTAGGCCGGGAAGGGGTTCTCAAGATGTGCAAATAAACTGTTGCTCAAACTAGGTGCAGTTACTCTTACGTCATTATTTATATTCTCAGGAGCTGTTGTTTTACAAGCATTCCCCCTCAGGATATGTCCTCTTGATTTCATTAAAATGTCTTCCTCTCGCCCCCGTTTCTTGAATGGAAAGGGAAAGGAAGTGCCTTTGAAGTTCCCAGCAGCTTTTGTTGTTGTTAAAGATTATTTTATTAATGACTGCTCATTGCTTGTGCTATCTTCCTAAAGCCAAGAAAAAAGAAAAAAAAATGACTCGGGCATAATCTGTGAATGAGCAGGCAAAGCCAAGCAACAGTTAAAGTTGAATGTATTTTGGCACACATTCCACATAATAAAAGAGGGGGTGGCGTGGAAAGAAGGGGAACAATATCATCTTGTCATAGTATAAGATTCTGATCAGACCATATCTGGAGTATGATATTCAGTGTGCAGAAACTATCCTGAAAAAAAAAAAAAAAAAATCCAAGGGTTGAAAAAAAAACCCTCTGACATAGATAATAAAGGAGATAACATGGCCTATCTTTGGCTGAAAGATTTCTTTGAATTATATTGTACAAGGTTTTTGATCAACAATTTGTGAATACATTTTTATTGCAATTCTTCTCCAGTGAATCACAAATACATTGCAATTTTAAGAAATCTCCTGGCTTGAAAGGGTTCATGTTAAAAATTTTAAAAATTAAAAAAAGCTCATATATCAATTCATCCTGTAGGGATTTTGTAGGAAATTTTTATTTACCTAACGGAGTAATTAATACAAACAGAACAAGGAGGTGTTCTCTCAGACACAGGCGAAATAGAATTCACCTGAAGTGGTAGGAATTCTTTACCCAGTTAACAACAATGTTCTTTGAGTATTTTATTAAGGACATTCATTAGTTAAAATCATCCCTTGCCCCACAGTTTATGAACGGTGGTCCATGATCTATGAATCACTAAATGGAATCACAAACCCTCCAAAAATGTCACATGGGTCACAACTTTTGGAGAAAATGATTTAAATGACTAAAATATCACGTTCAAAGAGTCAAATATGAATGATATTTACCCCACCATACACCCTTTTGTTACCTTGCTTTTTTCTCAGATCTTCTTTGGGAAGGTTCTTCTCAAAAGGACGTCTGTGGGTAAAGTATTATTTTATCTGCAGAAATGGCTCTTTAGAAAATGGTATGACTGGTATGTGTGCAAAATTATGCATATACATATTGGGGCAGCTTTTCAAAGGGGTACGGCGCGTCATCAGGGGGCGTTCCAGGGAGGCGTGTCCGCGGCCTCCGGACCAGCCCCCGGACCGGAAAATGGTGCGCCGGCAGCCGGCCCGCCGGCATAACATTTGAAATAAAGGTAGGGAGGTGGAATTAGTTAGGGCTGGGGGGCAGGTTAGTTAGAGGAAGGAAAGGGAAGGTGGGGGGCGCCGGAAAGAAAGTTCCCTCCGAGGCCGCTCCAATTTCGGAGCGCCTCGGAGGGAATGGAGGCAGGCTGCGTGGCTCGGCGCGTGCAGGCTACCGATTTTGCACAGCCTTGCGCGCGCCGACCCCGGATTTTAAAAGATACGCGTGGCTACGCGTGTATCTATTAAAATCCGGCGTACTCTTGTTTGTGCCGGGTGCGCGTACTTTTTAAAAATCTGCTCCATTGTATGTGTGCACTTTTATTCAAATAGGAAAGGTTGTTTTGGGGGTGGAATCTGGATAGGGTAGGGTCTTAATCATATACCTTTTTTTATTTTAAAAAGTATGCATGTGAATTATCTTGGTAAAACTACACACACCCAATAGCAGATATAATTGTGTACTCATAGTTTGGCCAATAATCTTCAAGATGAACATGCATAAGTTTGTTTTAAAAATTGATAGAACTTGGGCACATAGCCTGCAAATGCATATGGGCTGTTAAAAACCCCCTAAATAAGTTAAAAAAGCATCCAACTTAAGTCTGGGTATTTGGGGGGATAGAGCACAAAATATCTCTCTGTGCTGATGTTCTGATTTATTTAACCTCGTTGAAGACTTCTGCCCTTGCATTGTTAGAGCTCATACAGCACTACAGGGACCTTGCTGGTTATAAGGTTAATTGGGATAAATCTGAGGTGTTTTCCTGGGGCGGGATAGTTTGTCTTCCAGATTGTTTGCATGACTTTTGGAGGGCAACAGATGAATTTAAATATTTAGGTGTCTACATTCCTAAAGACTGGTCTGGGCTTTACACTCACAATTTTGCAGGCTTTATTGGCACAATCAAGAAAAATGTATTGGACTGGGTGGACCTCCCTGTTTCTTGGGCTGGGCCGATTAATTTACTTAAGATGAATATATTGCCCAGCCTTTTATATTTGCTTCACATAAATTACTGAAACTAAAAGTTCAATTATACCAACAGGTATTAAAGAATAATTGGTCAAAGGAGAGAAAAGGCTTTAACTACATAAAAATAGGTAGATCAATCGCAAGTCTTAAAAAAACCTCCATTATTAACTTTTTATCCTATTTCAAAATCATCAAAATTCATTTTATTATCCCATTTTTTCTTTTTTATATATTTGTATATAAAAAATTGTTGGTTTTTTGTCTTAGCAATAAAACTTGTGAAACTGGCTTATATGGCCGGCTGGCCCGATGTAATGTGTCTTGACGTTAATTATCAAATAAAGATTTAAATTATCAAAAAGAGCCTTATCTGGTTGTCACTATGTAGCAAGTTGAATTTGCAAACTGTTGGCTATGTTCCCAGAATTTAAAAGGCTAAAAAGCCCTGGAACTGGAACTGCCATGCTGGACACCCAGTACATCAGGCTAAATGACTTTAGTGCCAAATGCCTCAGACGCCAATGTCGACATTAGCTAACATTTCGCCAATAGGCTATTTCAAGGCAATAACTGTTTTAAGGTTTTCAATATTCAACATTTCTCTGCCGTGGGGAACCACTGCTACCAAATCAAACGTTTGAGTTGCCTTGCAACCTCTGCCTGCCTGACCATTCTCTCGTCTGCTGTCTGGAACTGACCACTGCCTGCCTGACCATTCTCTTCGTCTGCCACCTAGAACTGACCCTCGCTCACCTTGACTACACTCAGACTGACCTTGGTATTGACCCCTGCTTTGGCTGACTACTTCTGGACTGATACTCTGGCTCTGACACTTGCACTTCACTCGGACACTCTCTTCTGGCCTAGGTGACTACCAGACCAACCTGCTTGGAATCCATCCACAGCTTCCACCTGACTAGACCCGCAGGCACTGCCTGCCTCGCCCGGAGTACCTTCCTGAACTGTTACCTCCCTGAGGTCTCCGGAGCTTCCAGTTCGGGTCTAGTCCATCCTACCTGCATCAGCCACGCACACTTGCTCGTGGTGGGCATACTCCTCTGCTACCTCTCCAGGAGACCATGTGAGGCCCATCTAAGTCCAGGTGGTCCGGGTACCCAAGGGCTCAACCTGTGGAAACCCCGGACTGTTATTGGCGAAGCTCCAGCTAGCCTCTGTCTCCTCATGTGCTCCGCCTCCTGGTGACAGGTGCTCTCTGGGTCCGACCAGAGGGCCGTACTAATCCTGCACCAGGCCAAGGGTCCACCTCCAGCACAACAAATACCCTTGGGCCTGTGAGCTTAATTAAAAAAAAATATTTTGAAAATTCTACTGGTATGCACAACATGACTGCAAAATACCTGCATATTTTTCTCCTGCATCAAAGCAGATGCAAATTATATTCCACAATGTATGTGTATAGATTTAAAAAGGAAATCTCTACGCATACATTACCTCTTCGACCTATCTGTACTCGCATTTTTGTACGGGTTAAAGTAATCTTGATTTGAACTGTGCACATATGTTTACTTGTCAGATATATTATTCAATTACATTATATATATGAGTACCAGTGCATTATAAAACATGAAACAAAACCAAGTGCTTGCATTCATGCAGAATTCAATGTTATGTACACTTCAATATCAGGTTCTCTAAAGAGGAAGCATTATTACACTTATATGTATCAGGTCAATATTTAAACAAAATTATGCATAATAAATATGCATTCAGAAACAAATGAGTTTTGATTTCATTAAAAATATGAATACTGATGTTGGTAAGTAAAATACTTCCTCCACATTATCCCTTGTTTTAGAAAATTGTCTAAGAACGTGCATTTGTTTAAAATGAATGTATATTCAGAAACGAATGAGGACATTTTGGATTTAGTTAAATCTAAAACAAACTGAAAATGTGTCCGAAAACCCCAAAATATTCATATTTCTCATGTTTGAAAACTGTTACATAATCAGGAAAATTTTCAAATGTTATTCGTGTAAGAGTAACAAACTATTGAAGTCATTTTCAAAATCAATTTACATTTATAAATTGCACTTACGTGGGTAAAGCCTATGGACAATTCACTGATGTGTATTGTAGCAATTTTCTAAAACCCACTTACGTGAGTAAAGTGCATTTATACAAGTAAAATCCAGCTTTACACGCGTAAATGCTTTTGAAAATCAGGCCCTACATTTGCAAATAGTACATGCTACTTGCAATTATTGTGAATTATTTGCTGAAATGAACAATTAAAATGAAAAAAAAGAAAAAGAAATCTAGACAAAAACGAATGAAATGAACCGAACTGAAAATATTTGCCTTCATATTTCTACCAGATACATGTACTCGCATTGCTAAGGAGGGAATTCTAAGGTTTACTTTCAGCATCACTCCATTAACCAGCGGGGGTCAGAAAAGTAGTGGCAGCTATTGTCCATCTCTCCAAGGAAATATTTCCATAATGCATCTGACGTCCATTGGCTCCATTAGACAAAGTCAAGGTGATGGTGTTGCTGCCTGAGTCATTAGTTTCGCCCAACTGAAAACTTTGCAAAGAAAGATTTATAATTGGTACTTTGGGTACAAAATTAATTAGCAATTTATCGGCGAGTACAACAACTGCTCCCACTGCCCATCTCAGATGATCTGAACTTTGCCAGTCAGTAAACTAGAGCAGCAGAGAATACCAACTGAAAGTACTTGAAGATACCAATGCGGATCCTGATGAATGATTTATGCTAACAAGGGCTCCAACCTAGATTAAATATTGCAGCGCAGGAAGCTAGCACAATCTCAAGCACCATAAGCAGAGCTCTAGGACCATAGGATTGTCTCCTCATATATATTGCATTATAGCAATTCACATTCACCTCTGAGTCCATCCTAGGGGGAGTATAAAATTTTGTTCCATTTAGACAATAAGAGGGTCATTTTCAAACAGCCTGCACAGGCTAAAGTCTGTGAGTACATTTTACTGTACACTTATGCTCATAAATCCATTTTTGAAATTCATGATGTGGCAGAACAGCTATGTATGCACAAAGGTATACCTACTCAAGAGCAGGTTTAACTGTGAATTTGGATTTGCAGGCAAACCTTTGAAAATTGAAAGCATGGGCATGAATCCTTTCCCCTGCCTCAAATCTGTCCCTAGAATGCTGACCTATTGTGTTCATAAAAGAACATGCAAAATCTTTTTTCATACCTACTTTTACATGCATATGCCCTGAATTGATTTTCAGACGGAGATGTATGAATAGAAAAAAAAGATCTCTGTGTGCAAATCCTTTAAAAAAATTACTCCCAAGGAGTGGCCATAATGGCCTCTCTGATATGCGGGTAAACCTAAATGTGTGTAAGTTTATCCAAACATCAGCTTACACACACTTTGTAAAATTCATCAGTATTCTCATAATCTTTTAGGAAGGTATTGCTTGTAACAAATAGCAGTTGTAACCTCTGTGCTGTAGATTTTGTGAGATAATTTTCAAAGGGTTATAAGTCCACTTTGAAAACTGATGTAACTTATGCACATATTTCTGTCTTAAGATGTGCAAGATTCTGGAAAATTATCAACCCAGTTCACTACAAGGATGAACATAGCTTCCTTCCTCTGAGAGAACCTGTTGCCTGCTTGACTACATAGGCTGCATCAACTAGAAATATCTTCAGTTTAATCTTTGAGATTTAGTGAATACTGAGACAAGGATCTTTTGATACAGATATTTGTTTTTAAATACTTCTCTGAAGCAGGCATTTAGTACCAAAAAATGGCCATGTAGGGTCTTATGGATGACCTAAAAAACTTATCCACCTGTGTTAAATGGTCCATGGCCATGCAATTTAACAAATGAAGCCCCCCAATGTAGAAAATAACCCTGATCAGATTTTTTTATATATGGGTCTACTTTGGGACAAGCATAGGTTTCATCTGAATCATGATTCACTTTTCCAAGAGTTATATCAAGCCATGGGCATTTTATTTGTATTTAAACAACAATTTAAAAAAACAAGAATGGACTGAGAGTAATTGATGATTATATGAAGGCACTCATATCACTTTGTATGGTGTGTGGTTGCTTGTATGAAGATCTTTTGAATTATAAGGGTCTCAACACAGGTGGATAATTTCTTTAGGAGACTGTATGGTTCTACCTTGAGAGGTACATTTAATATAGTATGCATGTGCAATTATTTTTAACAAAAGCTGAAAATTCAATGGATGAGGCCACTTTTGGTTTGTTTCAAATGGAATGAATCAAAAGTGGCCTCTTTTGAAAAAATTCTGGGGTATTTTTAGTTTCATGCATAAAATCAAATTGGCCTCTCAAAGGTCATACAAGAAAATGGCACAGGCTGTCCCTGAGATGAACTCCAAAGTGATGTCCAGCAGGCCTCTAGTGTCATTTTTATATCACTGAGAGCAGGGGCAGGAGTAAGTGGCTTTGCACCTACCCTTCCAACTTGGAACTATGGTTAAGATATGTTGGTGGTGGATGTAAGATCCTTAAGGTGATTTTAGTCATCCTGTTTCTCACATAGAAATTCTGGGAAATCCAGCAAAGGCAGATTAATTTTCAAGACCAATTTTTCCATCAACTCTGGTAAAAACCTTGAATGATATGTCAGCTAGCATTGTGTTCATTGGGCATGCTGATTGGTGGGCATGAAAGATATTGCTGACGCACCATGGCTAGGTCTGGCCAAACCACAAACTTGTGTGCCCAATATTCCACTGGACTGTGGCAATGTCTTTGATGGCTCAGTCAGATAGCGAGTCATGGAAGAGCACTCTGCTGGTTTTGGGTGTTGAAGTTTTGCTGCCCCTATCTCCACTATTATCCACTATGATGCCTAGATCTTTTTCCTGGGTGGTAGCTCCTAATATGGAACCTAACATTGTGTAAATACAGCAAGGGTTATTTTTCCCTATATGCAACACCTTGCACTTGTCCACATTAAATTTCATCTGCTTAAATTTGCAAATGACACAAAATTGTGCTTAAAGCTCAAGCAGATTGTGATAAATTGCAGGAGGACATTGTGAGACTGGAAGATTGGGTTTCCAAATGGCAGATAAAATTTAATGAGGACAAGTGCAAGGTGATGCATATAGAGAAAAATATATGGGTACATTAGTGGATTTTACATTGAAATCGTCAGCTCAGTGTGCTGTATTGGTCAAAAAAGCAAACTGAATGTTAGGAATTATTAGGAAGGCAATGGTGAATAAAATGGTGGATGTCATAATGCCTCTGTATCGCTCCATGGTGAGACCACACCTTGAATATTGTGTACAATTCTGGTCACCCCATCTCAGAAAAGATATAGTTGCACTGAAGAAAGTACAGAGAAGGGCGATCAAAATGATGAAGGGAATGGAAGGGTTGCCCTATGAGGAAAGGCTAAAGAGGTTAGGGATGTTCAGCTTGGAGAAGAAACAACTGAGGAGGGATATGATAGAAGTCTACAAAATCATGAAAGGACTTGAATGGTAAATGTGAATTGGTTATTTACTCTTGGATAATACAAGGATTAGGGGGCACTCCGTGAAGTTAGCAAGTAGGACACTTAAAACAAATCGGAGAAAATTCTTTTTCACTCAATGCATAATTAAGCTCTGGAATTCATTGCCAGAGGATGTGGTTATGGCAGTTAGTCTAACTGGGTTTAAGAAAGGTTTGGATAAATTCCTTGAGAAGAAGTCCATAAACTGCTATTAATGAATAAGGATTAGTAGCTTGATATCTATTCATTTAGGGGTCGATTTTCAAAGAAGCATGCGTGCATCCATGTGCGTGCAGTTCCCGGTGCGCGCACATTGATGCGCCAATTTTATAACATGTGCACGCTGGCCACCCCACCCTGCATCTTCTCTGCCCGACCTCGTCCCGGCACTTGTGCGCATAGCGGGGTTTAAGCGCATGGCTGGCCTGATTTTAAAATGCGTGCGGCGCACGCAAGGCCCAGCCACGAATGCAACCCAATATTTTATGTGTGCAGGCCTTTGAAAATTTGGGCATTAATGTTTGGGTACTTGCCATGTATTTGTGACTTGGTTGGCCACTGTTGGAACTCAGGTTGCTGGGCTTGGTGGACCCTTGGTCTGACCCAGTTTGGCATATCTTATGTTCTTAAGAAGAGCTACTGGAGATTTTGATGTCACGATTCTATGCTACTCACCAGTATCACACTCCAAGTTGACAAGCTGCGTTCATTTAAGTGCTTACCAAGCACAGTGCTAACCTAGAAAGCAGAGTAGCATGCTAGTGGCACAAACTCAGTCCATCTTTCTAGGGCTAGCCCTCACAGTGTGTTCAAAAATGTCTTGCTCACACACACACACATGCACACTGTATGTGTGTGCACTGCTGATTGACTCCTTTTGCACACACAGAGGAAAATAGAAAGAGAATAAACTGAGAAGGCTGCCAAGGCTACACATCTCTTCACTGCAAATAAGTCATGCAGTGCACTGTTTGGAATCAGAGACAAAAAAATCCCTGATGCTCACTGCTTCTGTATCTCCAGTCCACTACTCTGCTGCAGTGTCCATATACAAAGCAATGCTGCTATGTATCTATTTCTCACAGTGAGAACACAGTGACTGCAGCAGTAAGAGGTAGACCAACAGAAATCTGCCCAGACAATAGAGCTCATTGGCTGCTGCCTTACTGTGCAAATAGTCAGTCCTGGCGGTAAAGAGAACAAAAATACCTTTGCCAATGCTAAAATTTTTCGCCATTTTAAATATTTTTCATTTTAAGACAGCTTCTGAAAAGACAAGCTTTCCCTGTGAAATCCAACAAAGAAAAGGGAATTTCTTTGCACATTCTCTAACTATTCAGTGGGAAGACATCAGCATTGTTTGATCCAAATGTCAGCTGTAGGCTAGTTAAAAACATGCTTCATCTTGATTGATCCTCCACCTTGTCTACTTGCCTACTCCCACTTCAGCAATAGCCCAGCTGCTACCTCACACAGACATTGGTTGGTTGCTGCTGTTACCAGTCTCACTGAAGCACTTTTCAATGGGCCATAGACTTTAATGGGAAACATAAATTAATGAAGCAAAAATTGTTTAAATTCATGGTCACCCTCCATTCATTTCAAGGGTCCACAAATGAAAAGAAAATGGTCTCATTTGTGGCATTTTACCCATTCAATTCAAGCAAATGCACATCGGGCCAGATGTTATAACATGCGCGTGGGCGTAGATTTGGGCGCGCAACCCAGCGCGCACAAATCTACGCCCGATTTTATATCATGCGTGCGCAGCCGCGCGCATGTTATAAAATCCGGGGTCGGCGCACACAAGGGGGTGCACACTTGTGCACCTTGCGCGCGCCGAGCCCTATGGGAGCCCCGATGGCTTTCCCCATTCCCTCCGCTCCCCCCCACCTTCCCCTCCCTTCCCCTATCTAACCCACCCCCAGCCCTACCTAAATCCCCCCCCCCTACCTTTGTTGTCCTTTTTAAGCCTGCCTCGGTCCCACCCCCGGGCCGCCCCCGGACCGGCGCCCCTCTCCACGCCCACGCCCCTTTCCTGCCCCTGGGACATACGCGCGTCCTGGGGCTTGCGCGCGTCACCGAGCCTATGCAAAATAGGCTCGGCGCGTGCAGGGCACTTTCTCGGGGATATGCGCGTAGGTTAAGCGCGTAACCCTTTGCAAATCTGCCCCATCCCTAGTGTTTCTCAAAACTATACAGGTGAATATGTAAGCATGCAGCCATATCTCTATGACAAACATTATATCTCAGATACATTCTGCCATCTACTAGCATGACAAGCCTTATGCAGCATGCACATGATTATTTCAAACAGCTGCATTTTGACACTAATTATTATCTGCACCACCATTTAGTGAATATATCGATTTGATTTATGTTTAAATTACATGTAGGGGTTCAAAAATGCAACACATAATTAACTACTTTAAAAAGACCTCTGTTGTCATAGCTTAAGAAAAACCTTACAATTATACATTATTTAAAAATATTTTTAGTAATACAAGAAAGGCTAAACATGTCACATGAAAATACCTACCATACATGAATGTAACTTGTCTTACCAATGAAAAAGGGGTATGAGCTAAATAAATAAATAAGTATAACAACTTTAAGAAACAGGCACACCAACTGCAAGACACATTGAAGTACATTATGCATTATACCTTCAAAAGTAGGGAATGTCTCCACATACATTTAGTAAACGTGCCCATGTACTGGGCTTGCACAAAGTTTTGAGCACAGATTTCCTATTTTATAAAAGTATTATCAAAAATGGATCACCGTTGCTTGGGTTGGCTGGTCCATAATAGCTATACAAATTTTAAAATGAAACAAAAAAGGAAACGATAAATATTGCTTAATTTTGTTAAGTAATTAAAATAAAGCATGTAAAAACTAAGATAACTTCTCTATAAAGTACATTGTTATGTTAGACCTCTCTTATCACCCAACGCTAGCTAAACAGCGATTGTTATAGAAGATTAAAAAAGCATCATTTCCAGAACAGATTCCTGGGGAACTCACTAGTTACGATTCTAATTTGAGAGAACTGACCAGTTACTCTCTGTTTCCTGTCATTTAAACAGTTCACAATCCACAGCAGTAGCACAGGAACAGGCGGGCCTGGGTAGATCATAGCCGACCCACCTAGGGCTCAGATTCACGCAATCAGGGCTGCCCAGCAGTAGCAGAAGAGGTCTGCAGGATGGCTGCAGCAGTTCCTATACCTCAATGGACAAAGAGGCAGAGGACCACCGCAGATCCCATCTTATAGTGGCTGAAAATGGGGTCTGGAGATGCATGAAGTCGACACCCTGTATGTGTGAGTACATGTGTGTGTGTGAATAGGAGCCTGTGTGGGTGTGTATGAGTGAATGGAAGCCTGTGTGTGTATGTATGAGGTGGGTCTTATATAAGAAGAACATAAGAACATAAGAAAATGCCATACTGGGTCAGACCAAGGGTCCATCAAGCCCAGCATCCTGTTTCCAACACTGGCCAATCCAGGCCATAAGAACCTGGCAAGTACCCAAAAACTAAGTCTATTCCATGTAACCATTGCTAATGGCAGTGGCTATTCTCTAAGTGAACTTAATAGCAGGTAATGGACTTCTCCTCCAAGAACTTATCCAATCCTTTTTTAAACACAGCTATACTAACTGCACTAACCACATTCGCTGGCAACAAATTCCAGAGTTTAATTGTGCGTTGAGTAAAAAAGAACTTTCTCCGATTAGTTTTAAATGTGCCCCATGCTAACTTCATGGAGTGCCCCCTAGTCTTTCTACTATCCGAAAGAGTAAATAACCGATTCACATCTACCCGTTCTAGACCTCTCATGATTTTAAACACCTCTATCATATCCCCTCTCAGTCGTCTCTTCTCCAAGCTGAAAAGTCCTAACCTCTTTAGTCTTTCCTCATAGGGGAGTTGTTCCATTCCCCTTATCATTTTGTGTGTATGTGTGTTTGTGTATATGTTTCTATGGCAGCTTGTGTATACATATATGTGTGTTGTGGGGAGCCTCTGTGAGTGTGTGTTTGAAGGAGCTTGTGTATGTATGGGGGAGAATCTATGGGGCAGATTTTAAAAGCCCTGCGCTCACCAGCGCGCCTATTTTGCATAGGCCGCCGGCGCCCGTAAAGCCCCGGGACGCGCGTAAGTCCCGGGGCTTTCGAAAAGGGGCGGGAGGGGGTGTGTCTGGGGGCGTTCCCGAAACGACGCGGCGCCGACCCGGGGACGTGGTCGAGGCCTCCGGACCAGCCCCCAGGACCGGAACACAAGCGGGGCTGCCGGCCGACGCGCGCAAAGGTAGGGAGGGGTTAGATAGGGCCGAGGGGGGTGGGTGAAGGAAATGTCCCTCCGAGGCTGCTCCGAAATCGGAGCGGCCTCGGAGGGAACAGGCAGCGCGCGCTGGGCTCGGCGCGCGCAGGTTGCACAAATGTGCACCCCCTTGCGCGCACCGACCCCGGATGTTATAAGATACACGCGGCTACGTGTATCTTATAAAATCGCGTCTGGTGTGCGAACAAAAGTACGCGATCGCGCAAATATTTAAAATCTACCCCTATGTGTGTTTGTGTGTGAGTCTATATTGAGTGTATATATGTGCATGTATGTGTGTGCCTTATCTATATTTTCCTTTGTGTGCACCTATAAGGAGAATTTTAAAAGCTGGGCTCACGTGAAAATCAGAAGATGTGCACATGTAGGACATGCACACACGTGCCAGATTTTAAACGCCACTTACATGAGCATGCATCTTCCAATAAGCGAATATCTAAATCTGATTTAAAAAAGGGATGTGAGTTGGGCAGAGCATTAGCATTCTGGGGCAGGGCCAAGAGATGTGTGCAGAAATACTCACGTGCCCGGGCATGCACACAGGTCCGGTGCCATGTAACATTACTTCTAATATGGAGGAGGTGAAAGTTTAAAAAAAACAACAGGGTAACTGGGAGGCTATTAAACCGGGGGGGGTTGGAGGATTTAGGTCTACACTGGATGAACTGGTAGGCAAACTGGTGAAACTAGTCATGGCATGGCTCATACCTGGATTTGTACAGCTGCGCGAGCCCAATTGTAAAATAGTGCACGCCTATAGGCGCGCTCAGGCTAGTATATAACTTATGCATATTTGTGTTCAGATTTTATAAAATAGCCATGTCCCTGGGTATGCGCCGATGCTCCTACATCAATGTACATCCGTGCATGCCTTTGAAAGTTACCATCTAAATATGTATGCCTAGGCCTTTGTGTGGGAGTCTAAATGACAGGGTTTTGCAGGCAAAGCATAGTCATGAAAAGTACCCAGCATTGCTCAGGTTATCTGATTCACAACAGACATACATTTTCAAAACCAAGCAAAAGTGGAAAAGATAAATATTTTTGGAGGGGTAATTTTCAAAAGGATTTACAAGTATAAATGTAACTACTATTGTAGCAATTTTCAAAAGTTACTTGCCTGCGAAAAGTATACTTACGTGGGTAAATCTTATGGACAATTCAATAGTATATATTGTAGCAATTTCCAAAAGCTCACTTACATTGGTAAAGTGGATTTACAAATGTAAAACTCATTTTTAAGTGTGTAAATGTTTTTGAAAATCATGTCCATAATGTATTAACAAATTAAAAGACGCGCCTATATGTGTGTGTGTGTGTGTGTGTGTGAAGAAGAGTGAACGAGAACCTGTGTATCTGGGTGTGTGCCTGAGAAACGGCTTTGCAATCAGAGCACATTGTTTTTGCCCAGTGCACCTTCTACTGTGTAAGGCACCACCCAATGATCATAGACAGACACAACAGTGTGACTGACATAAGCCTTTATTTCTATAGATGTGTTTATATAATTACCATACTAAACAACTCCCATGTGCATATACTTAACATTAATGCACATGCAAAGGTAGACATCATTTGTTTGTGCATGTTTTCTCTGTCCAATACATGCACAATGGCTACCAGCTGTGCAAGCCTAATTTTTCACCAGAGAAAATAGCAATGCTTATTAATGAAGTGCTCAAGGTACAAAGCATCTCTTTGAGCCCACATGCACAAAAGTGAATGCATATCAAAAACTAACTGTGGCAAGCCATGACCAACAGGCTTAATGTAATATTCTACAACCATATGGATTTTGCAGAATTGAGGAAAACATTGAGGCCAAACCTCAACTTTTACCTCAGTTGAGGAAAACGTTGAGGCCAAACCTCAACCAGCCAGTTGAGGCCAAACCTCAAACCAGCCTGTTTGGCCTTCACCAAAAAGGTGAAGGCCAAACAGGCTGCCATCAGAGAGAAGGACATTCTCCTCAGCTGATTCTGTTTTCTGAACAGTTAATGTTTTATTTTAATTTGTTTTATTGTATTCCTCAGGATTGTTCTGAGTTTTGGCCATGTAAGTTTTAATTGAACTTTTCACAAAAGAACTCCCTTCACCAAAGACAACAATAATCTTAGGAGACTTTAGTCTACATGTTAATGATTCTCCATGAACCATCTCTTGTGACATGTTCCTGGAAGCAATGGAAGCCTTAGGATGGACTGAACACATCTCCAAGGCCACACATAAATCAGGTTATAGTCTTGACCTCATATTCTCAAATTCCAATAATTACAGTTTAAATACTAAGCACAAAATAATTCCTTGGTCGGACCACCACCTAATTAAAGCAGAGTTAATATACAAAAAAATCATTCAGCAATGAACTATGAATTCAAAAACCCTCAAAGATTCAAAAGGAAAGTCAAAACTGAACACTGACAAATGCACTAGAGACCAAAAATCAACAACCTAAATATAAACAGCTGTGATGAGGCATTTGATTCATGGGAAAAAATGATCAAAGAAACACAGCCCAACTCAAACCAAAACTAAAAAAAAAAAAAAAAAGATAATTTAAGAAAAATGAACCCTTGGAAAAAAAAACCCTCAGAAAACTTGAAAAACTTTGGCAAAAGAACCCTTCAGATGAATCTCTAAGAAAATACAAATCATACCTATCACACTACAGAACTCTAATGAATAAAACTAAAAAAGCCTATTATGCAAAACAAATCCACAGAGTTGGTTTCAACTCAAAACTAGTTAAGAGTCTAATAAAAGAGCCTTCTGCACCCCAAACTACAAACAAGAACTTCACAAGAACTTCATATAATGACTATGCTACAGCATTAACTTAAAAAATCCAGAGGCTGAAACAGCAAATCACACACACCTGCCTTAATAATGCATCAGATCACGTTAATGCACATAATAATTGGTCATACAAAGAAGTAAAGATCCTGTATGTAGATATAGTGGGTCAAGGATTATATGTTGTTACCCAAAGTGACCTCATATGACGTGCCCAGAAGGCTACAGGCTAAGAAAGCTTTCAGCAGCAAGGGCCTTTTTAAACATTGGTCACTGAGAGATTTTTTTAACAATGCTCCCTTGTCCAGAGCTAAAGAGAGGGACACTTATCTTATGGAATGTGTTGCAAACCCTCCAGTCCAAATTTTACTGGTAGTGGCCCACACGTAAAGTCCATGCACCAAGTAGAAGACCGGCTGAGTGAGAGAATCCGACGATGTCCGACACGCTGTGTTTCGGAGAAACCTCCTTCTTCAGGGAGTCGGATGCTGACAGACTGTTCACAGACTGTGAAGCTGTCAGCAAGCTGACAGATTGTTCACAGCGGGGCAGCAGATAGCTCACCAGCATCGTGCAACGTGTTTTTGAAACGTTCCGTCACAGCAACATAAGAACTCGTGAATTCCTTGTGCCAGCAAGAATAACATCCGACTCCCTGAAGAAGGAGGTTTCCCCAAGGCCTTATTGCATATTTTTAGTGTGCACATGAGAGGTTTAACATGAATGCTAAAGTTTATTGCAGAGGCCCTTATGTTTTCTGGATGTCTCAGTGATTACTATAGAATGTACTAGTAAGTTCAACAAAAAAATAACACATTACTGAGTCACCGAAGTGTCTGCTTGGAGGATGCACTTATTACATCGTTTAAAAAGTGCCTGTCCCTTAGTATGCATGAAAGATAATATGAGCTGTTTGTCTCCCTTGGTAGATCTACATGTTACAGTAAATTCTTGAAAATCTAGCACAGTACATTGTATCTTAAAGTATTACAGTAATCTTACATTGTGTTAAGCCCCTTTTCTGTCTGAGGTTTTAAATACACATATAACTCTTTAATCATAAGATCATAAAAACATAAGATATACTATGCTGGGTAAGTCCAGTGGTCCATTAAACCCAGCATCCTGTCTCTGAGAGTGGCCTTTCCGAGTCACGTGTACTTATCTCAAAGAGTGGATCCATTTCTTGTTGCTCATTCCCAGGTATAAGTGTTGGCTTTCCCAAACTTACCTGGCTAATAATTTGAGATGCGCATTGGTTTTAAAAGAAATAGACAATGAATTTCTTCTTGTTTTAGGAGCACCACAAAAACGTTTTAAAAAATGACGAAATTTTGTAAATTTTAGTATTTTGTGTTCGTGTGCACTAATGGGACTTAGTGCGCACTAACTGGATGTTAGCGCATACTAACCATAGTTAGTTAATAAAAAATGTTACCAATAAGTTAAAAAGTGTCAATTGGGGGAGCAGTTTGTCAGCTAGGGGTATGGTTCTGCATTCCCATTAGCTGCATCCTTAGTTACTTGTTTGTATTGCCAAGGTTGCAAGGTGGTGTTTATGGGGAGGGAGGGGATGGCCAGTGCCTAATAACAAGTGTAAACAAACAAGTGATATATTAATACCATTAAGTTTTAGTCAGCAAAAGCATATAATGCAAATGCATATTTTGAATTTACCAATCCTTTTGGAAAGGGGCCATGGTATTTTGGGATATGCATACTTTGAATTCCCCTGGTGTATGTCTGTGTGTTTGGGTGGAGGGGGTGACTGGGGTAAATGTATGGGGTGAACAGTGGGGGAAAGACTAGTTGGGTGGTGACTAGTTAGAGAGAGGCGGCCTGGTGTGTGTGGGGGTGACTGTTGAGAGGGGGAGTGACTGGAGTGACAAACAAGTGATGTAACAAATAATAGCATCAAGTTCTAATCAGCAAAAGCATATCTTGCAAATGCATATTTTAAATTCATCAATCCCTTTTTATTTTAAGAAAGAGGCCCTGGCATTTTGGGACATGCATACTTTGAATTTCCTTGGTATGTGTTTGTGTGTATGGGTGGGGAATGGCTACTGAGAGGAGAAGTGACTGGGGTGAATGTATATGGTGACAGGTGGGATAGAGACTAAATGAAGTAGTGACTGGTGAGGGAAAGGCAGCTTGATGTGTGTGGCGGGTGACCTGTCACCCCATACAGTTACCCAAGTTACCCCCACACATACCTGGCTGCCTCTCTCTCTCTCAGAAGTCACCCCATAGTCATCCCAGTCACTTACCCTCTCACCATTACCACCTCACACACAAAACAAGCTGCATCTCTCTCACCAGTCACTATCGTAACCAGTTTCACTCTCCCACTTGTCTCCCCATACAGCCTCCCCAGTCCCTCCCCCTCTGACCAGTCAATCCACACATACCAAGCTGCCTCTCTTTCACCAGTCACCACCTCAATGAGTCTCTGAACCCCCACATGACACACCATATATTTATTTTTTTACTTTTATGTATTTAATTATTTATTTATTTATTTTTAATTTTTATATACCGGTGTTCCTGTATGGCATACAAATCACATCGGTTTACATTGAAACTGAGAACAAAGAATTTACACGGAGGCAGTACATGGAACAGGGAATACAAGAAACTGGGATATGGGAAACTAAAACTGAAACTATTCTACGTTATGAATTGGTCCAGAAAACAACAGTCATCCCAGTCACTCCTCCTCTCACCAGTCACCCCCACACACCAGGCTGTCTCTCTCTCTCTCACCAGTCACCAGCCAATCCGTCTTTCTCGCACCTATCAACCCATACAGCCATCCCAGTTACTCACTCTTTTACCATTCACCCCACCACATACCAGGCTGCTTCTCTCTCACAAGTCACCAACCAATCTCTATCCCACCTGTCACCCCATACAGTCACTCCAGTTACTCCTCACCATTCACCCCCATGTTCCAGGCTGCCTCTCTTTCACCATCCCCACACTGGCCATCCCACCATAAATATCATCTTGCAATCTTGGCAGCACAAACAACTAACTAAAGAGACAGCCAATGGGAATGTAGAACCATACCTCTAGTTAACGAAATGCTCACCAATTGACATTTTTTAACTTAGTGCACACTAACTCTGAAATTAGGAAAACCTGAAATAAACACCCCCCAAAACATTTTAAAAATGAAATCAAACAGATAACAATATGAAACGAAAATGTAGGGATGTGCATTTGTTGTAAATGAATGCGCAATCCGCAACGTATAGGTCCCTATTCATTGCATTTGTGGATTCGCGAAACATAGAAACATAGAAACATAGAAATGACGGCAGAAGAAGACCAAATGGCCCATCCAGTCTGCCCAGCAAGCTTCACACACTTTTTTCTCTCATACTTATCTGTTTCTCTTAGCTCTTGGTTCTATTTCCTTTCCACCCCCACCATTAATGTAGAAAGCAGTGATGGAGCTGCATCCAAGTGAATATCTAGCTGATAAGTTAGGGGTAGTAGGGGTAGTAACCGCCGCAATAAGCAAGCTACACCCATGCTTATTTGTTTTACTCAGACTATGTTATACAGCCCTTATTGGTTGTTTATCTTCTCCCCTGCCGTTGAAGCAGGGAGCTATGCTGGATATGCTTGAGGTATCAGTTTATTCTTCTCCCATGCTGTTGAAGCAGAGAGCCATGCTGGATATGCATCGAAAGTGAAGTATCAGACACATTTGGTTTGGGGTAGTAACCGCCGTAACAAGCCAGCTACTCCCCGCTTTGTGAGTGTGAACCCTTTTTTCTTCTCCCCTGCTGTTGAAGCAGGGAGCTATGCTGGATATGCGTGAAGTATCAGTCTTTTCTTCTCCCCTGCTGTTGAAGCAGAGAACTATGCTGTATATGCATAGAAATAGAAGTAACAGGCTTATTTGGTTTGGGGTAGTAACCGCCGTAACAAGCCAGCTACTCCCCCCTTTGTGAGTGCAGATCCTTTATTCCACATTTCCTCTTGCTGTTGAAGCTAGAACGATGTTGGAGTCACAGTAAGCATGTGTACGTTTATTGAATAAGGGTATTGTCTCCAGGCAGTAGCCATCATTCTGGTGAGTCACCCACTCTTCATTGGCGGCCTCTTGACTTTATGGATCCACAGTGTTTATCCCACGCCCCTTTGAAGTCCTTCACAGTTCTGGTCTTCACCGCATCCTCTGGAAGGGCATTCCAGGCATCCACCACCCTCTCCGTGAAGAAATACTTCCTAACATTGGTTCTGAATCTTCCTCCCTGGAGCTTCAAATCGTGACCCCTGGTTCTGCTGATTTTTTTCCTACGGAAAAGGTTTGTCGTTGTCTTTGGATCATTAAAACCTTTCAAGTATCTGAAAGTCTGTATCATATCGCCTCTGCTCCTCCTTTCTTCCAGGGTGTACATATTTAGATTCTTCAATCTCTCCTCGTACGTCATCCGATGAAGATCTTCCACCTTCCTGGTTGCCCTTCTCTGTACCGCTTCCATCTTGTCTTTGTCTTTTTGTAGATACGGTCTCCAGAACTGAACACAGTACTCCAGGTGAGGCCTCACCAAGGACCTGTACAAGGGAATAATCACTTCCCTTTTCTTACTCGATATTCCTCTCTCTATGCAGCCCAGCATTCTTCTGGCTTTTGCTATAGCCTTGTCGCATTGTTTCGCAGACTTCATATCATTAGACACTATCACCCCAAGGTCCCTCTCCTGCTCCGTGCACATCAGCCTTTCCCCCCCCATCGAATACTGTTCATTCGGGTTTCCACGTATGGAGAATCCCCACGAATGCAACAAATCCTGAACGAATAAACCCCCCACCCTCCTGACCCCCCCCCCCCCCAAGACTTGCCTAAAGTCCTTGGTGGTCCAGCGGGGGTCCTGGATCGATCTCCTGCACTCATGCCATTGGCTGCCAGTATTCAAAATGGCGCCAATAGCCTTTGCCCTTACTATAAGAACATAAGAAAATGCCATACTGGGTCAGACCAAGGGTCCATCAAGCCCAGCATCCTGTTTCCAACAGTGGCCAATCCAGGCCATAAGAACCTGGCAAGTACCCAAAAACTAAGTCTATTCCATGTAACCATTGCTAATGGCAGTGGCTATTCTCTAAGTGAACTATGTCACAGGGGCTACTGGTGCCATTGGTCGTCCCCTGTCACATGGTAGGAGCAATGGACCCCCCCGACTTGCCAAATGTCCCTGGTGGTCCAGCAGGGGTCCTGGAGTGATCTCCTGCACTAGGGCCATCAGCTGCCAGTATTCAAAATGATGCTGATAGCCTTTGCCCTTACTATGTCACAGGGGCTACCGGTACCATTGGTTGGCCCCTGTCACATGGTAGGAGCACAAAATGGCACCGGCCGTCCATTGCTCCTACCATGTGACAGGGGCTGACCAATGGCACCGATAGCCCCTATAACATAGTAAGGTCAAAGGCTATTGGCGCCATTTTGAATACTGGCAGCTGCCGGCGCAAGTGCAGGAGATGATCCAGGACGCCGCTGGACCACCAGGGATGTTAGGCAAGTCTTGGGGGTGTCAGGAGGGTGAGGGGTTGTAGTTTATTAAATTTAAAGGGAACGAATGCCGAATTCAACGTATTAACGGATCGGGCTTTTCCCGAATGCAATGTATCTGGGCCCCGACGAATACGTATCCCGAATCCAACGAATACTTTCCGGCTGCACATCCCTACGGAAATGACACAAAAAAAATCAGTGCACATCCCTACTAATAATAGTTTATGGACAATATGTTATCTGAAAGATCTCTTAGGGCAGGGGTGGTCAAATCCGCTCCTCAAGAGCCTCATACAGGCCTGGTGTTCAGGATAATCTCAATGAGTATGCATGAGATATATTTGCATGCAATGCCTCTATGGTATGCAAATATATCTCATGCATATTCATTGGGAATATCCTGAAAACGAGACTAATTTGTGGTCATGAGCACCGGGGGGTGCCCACCCTGTCTTAGGGCTTGATTTACTAGACATTTTTCCCCTATGAACGTAGAATGGGGAAAAAATCCTTAGGAAATCAAACCTTTAGTCTCAATGGTCCTGCATCAATAAGAACCACTCAGGGAATCAAAGGAATTTAAACTTTCAGAAGTTCATTTTAAGAGATTCATTTTACTGAGTGTACTGTAAGAAGAAAAAGAAGATATTAAACATGTTTAGCGTGCCACAAATCATTTGTTTTCATATTTTCAGACCAAATTGAAATTCCATGAAGACTAAAATCTTATGTTTTGATTTAGATTATTATTTCAGAGCAGAAACGCTGCCAGTTATAAAATACAGTTTCACGATGATAAATAAATAAACAATCTGACAAAACATGTTGTGGAACAAAGCTGTATTTCAGGTTTAATTAACTGATAACAATGCTTCTGACAGAAGGCACTTTGCCACCAATTATAAAGCTAGTAAATACTGCAGACCAACGGGAAAGCCTAGACTAGCCGAGCGGAGCTAAGTCTTCTCATGTAGCAAAGCACTTGTAATCACAAAAGTGAATCCTGTAGGAGGCCAACTGAAATCCACTCTTTGAAGATGTTTTCAGTAGGTTTTTGATAGGATGTTCAAACACATCTCAGCTGGAATTTGTGCATCGTAATTGTGTTCTGGCCGCTGCTTTCTCGTACACTGTAGAGCCATTGATAATGTCTGTCTTCCACAACTGACAGTCAACTACTACCACCACTGTAGACTGAGTACAAAACTGTTTTCATCTCTGCCTCCGTTTGAAGCAAAAGTTAACACCAAATTGTAATTGAGTTTCAGCGTGACTTCTTTCCGGGCAGATAAAATGCATACCTCAGGCAGAAGTGCGGGCACTTTAAGGGAAAATATCTTTGCTAGTTCTGCAACAAAGTGTATATTTAAAAGCAGTACTTAGCATAGCTCCAGTGCTGGTGCTTCAAAGCTTTTAGAATAATGTATGTTGTGGCTTCGGATTATGATTGTGGCTGTATAAGAGCCATATTTGGCTTTATGAATTACAGTATATTTTAAAATAACATGCAACAATGAGCTTTAACCCACTATTGATGGAGTGTTTTGATGAGTAAAGTTTAGAACAGTACTGCACTTTAATGTTTCCAGATATTTTAGGTTATCCACATACTGTATTCTAGAAAAGCTTGTTCCTTATCCTGTCTCATATTCAGAAGATTCGATTCAGGATTAGAGTTTCAAAAGCTGCCACACCAGCTAGACACAGAAAATCAGAAGTTTTATATCTATAGCTATGTAACTAATAAATATAAATAGATACAGATAGATATAGATTATATATATACAGAGAGAGAGAGAGAGAGAGATTTAGCAATAGATAAATAGATCTTGGGAACCCTATTCAGAGTACCTTACAAAGAATAAAAGATTGCCATGTAAGCAGAATAAACTAGACAGTTACATATTATCATGAACCAGCAGAAAATTGAGGGACTGAAATATATTAAGGAAAAAAAGTGAAGTAAAAAAACAAGAAGAAATGGTAAATCCTGAATGCCAGGGGGATCAAGCAAGAAGGGAAAGGTGAAATGGTGCTTGCTTTGTGTGAGGCACACTGACGAGGGTGTGAAGCTGAGCATGTAGAGGGTGGGTGGGTGAGCAGCATGGGTTAAGAAAGGAATGGATTGTGTGTTAGGAGAGGAGAGGCTGCGCAGTCTGTGAAGACATTTGAAGACAAAAGCAATGACTTTGAATTGAGGGCAGTGTTGGGCAGGTAGTCAATGAAGAGAGGGGGAAAAGTATGTGAGTAGGAGGAAATTGGCAAAGGAGATGTTCTGCAATTATTGGAGATGTTAGATGTCCAGTTTAAGATGGCTAAGTGGGTGAATTGGAGACAGTTTTGTGATAGGTGCACTGAGGTAATTTTTGAAATGGTGGCTGTCAAACTACAATATCAATTATGTATCTAATCTTGCACTAAGTAGGGAAAATGCATAGGTTTTTTTCCTATTTTCTAGCAGAAATGTATATCTTCTAGATTTAAAAAATGTTTCTGTTTAACTATATTGGTTTTTAAAGATTTAGTCCTGGGAAGTCCCTTTTAGAAAGCCCCGGGACTTATGCGCGTCCCGGGGCTCTGTGCGCGCTGGCGGCCTATGCAAAATAGGCGCGTCGGCGCGCGAGGTCCCTGCGCGCCTAAATCTGATTTACCCACGCAGGGCATTTAAAATCTGCCCCTTTATTTTTATAAATGACCATCATAATGGATGCATGAGGCTATCACTCATTCAAAACATCCACCATGTCATCCTCTGAGTAAACATGGGTCTGTTTCTGTGATTCACATTTTGCCAATTTTGCTTTCTTTTTTTCCATTTTTTCCTGCAATTATTATTGGCAGTTTTACACTTTTCACCTTTCTCCTTGTCCTCGATACAGGTCTGTGTTTTGAATGATATTCTGACTCTGGGGGAACTTATTACAACCTCAAATCTTTTCATATTATCCCAGTGTCACTGCTCGATTATCATTATTCTTTCTTCATTGTTCTGAAAATAAAAATAAAAAGCACAACAATTCCCTGTTGTGTCTGCTCACACCTTCAAAAACTTGATGTTAAAATTTCTAATATGTTAGTGGTCAAATTTCAAACTCCATTGCATAGTCCACTGTGGCTTTCACCTAACGAAGTAAGCTCATATTTGTGCTTCATGCTCAATTAAAGGAATGATCCAATCAACGGGAACTGAATATTACACCTCAATGGTGTCTCATCATCTACTTTCATAGAGTCTCCAAACATTCATCCCGAGAGTAAATCATAGAACTCCAATCTATTTCTGCCTTTAGTCGTTGCAATTGTAAGGTTCAAAATTGCTTAAATTTAATCTGACCTGTTGATCTCTCCTTCTCCAGGCATCTTAAATTTGTTCTGTAATACTCCAAATGTAGATTATGGCCTTTCTTTTCAAAGCACCATGAGTGCTAGAGTCTTGCTGATAGTCAACTTCAATGACCCATATGTCATGGTCTTAATAGTCCACATGGATTTAATGCTAAGACAAAGATCTCAAAACTTTTTGTAAAATTTAAGATGTATGGAAATGATAAAGAGTTGGCAGCAAATAACAATCTGGTGATCAAATCCACGGATAAAAAGAGGTGCAATCCTCATTCAGAACTGGAAGCAGTATGTGGTAGAAATTAGGAAGCAGTTTCCCAATGGCATGTATTATAAGAAGTTGATACAGGATCTTAAACTATCTTTACAATCTCTGACCGATAGAATTTATTTCTAAAAAAGAGGCACCATTTTTAATAATGTCTTGTCTTATCCTTGAATTTATGTTTTGTGCACAGTTCTGAAAGTGCATAAGAATTTATAAAACTCCTCGAAGCAGATTTGTTGAGTCAGTGTTAGAACCATTGTCACGTTTTGTAGTCCCTTTGGCATGTTCTTATGTAAAGGATACATCACCCATGTTGAACATTTGGGGTCAATTAAGGGATTTTTCAAGAAAAATTATTCTGATAACTCTAGATGTCCAATCAATATATACTAGGGATGTGAATCGTTTTTTGACAATTTAAAATATTGTCCGATATATTTTAAATCGTCAAAAATCGTTAGAGCCGCGATACAATAACAATTCCCACGATATATCGTCAAAAAATCGTAAATCAGGGGAAGGGGGAGGGCGGGAAAACTGGCACACTAAAACAACCCTAAAACCCACCCCGACCCTTTAAAATAAATCCCCCACCCTCCCGAACCCTCCCAAAATGCCTTAAATTACCTGGGGTCCAGAGGAAGGGTCCCGGTGTGATCTTTTACTCTCGGACCTCCGTGCGTTGTAGAAATGGCGCCGGCGCTACCTTTGACCTGTCATATGACAGGTCAAAGGTAGCGCTGGCGCCATTTTGTTTTTTTGTCCCCTGACGTCAGGAGCATAGGAGATCGCTCCCGGACCCCCGCTGGACCCCCAGAGACTTTTGGCCAGCTTGGGGGGGCCTCCTGACTCCCCACAAGACTTGCCAAAAGTCCAGCGGGGGTCTGGAACGACCTCCTGCAGTCGAATCGTGTTGCCGTACGGCCGGGGCCATTTTGCGCAAAATGGCGCCGGCCATACGCCGTATGGCCGGCGCCATTTTCCATACAGAAAAATGATTTGACTGCAGGAGGTCATTCTGGACCCCCGCTGGACCCCCAGGGACTTTTGGCCAGCTTGGGGGGGCCTCCTGACCCCCACAAGACTTGCCAAAAGTCCAGCGGGGGTCCGGAATGACCTCCTGCAGTCGAATCGTGTTGCCTGTACGGCCAAAAGTCCCTGGGGGTCCAGCGGGGGTCCGGGAGCGATCTCCTACGCTCCTGCCATCGGGGGACAAAAAAACAAAATGGCGCCGGCGCTACCTTTGACCTGTCATATGACAGGTCAAAGGTAGCGCCGGCGCCATTTCTACAACGCACGGAGGTCCGAGAGTAAAGATCACACCGGGACCCTTCCTCTGGACTCCAGGTAATTTAAGGCATTTTGGGGGGGTTCGGGAGGGTGGGGGATTTATTTTAAAGGGTCGGGGTGGGTTTTAGTGTTGTTTTAGTGTGCCGAAGATATATGTGGGAAGAACAAGGACGGCTATTACGTCACAATTTATAGAACATCAGATTTTTCTATCAGCAGGGTTCTAGCACCCATGGTGTAACATAGTTTAAATTATGGCCATTCTTTTCAACATCTGAAATTGTGTATTTTAGAATAAATTCAAGCAGACAGGAAAGGGAAAGATCAATAACCCAGATACAATTTTAGACAACACTTTTGAATTTTCAAGTTGAGATTAGTATAACCACAAGGATTAAATACAGAAGAGGGGAGTTCTATGGTTTAGTCTCTGGATGAATGTTTGGGGAGACAATGAAGGTGGTTAATGAGGTTGTGAGGTTAAAAGTTTTTTGATTGGATCATTTCTTCATATCAGAGCAGGAAAATCTGCTCCAAAATTTTTTTATTTTTTTTTTTTTATTTGGGGTTTTTTAGTTTCAACTGTATTTGAGTTCATTTAATTTGTTTGTTATTTTGGTTTGGTTCTTTTCCAAACTAAAAAAAAATAAAGCTAGAAAAATACCCAGAAACAACCCCCCCCCCCCTAAAAAATAAATAAATAAACAAATAAACAAATAAATATACACATACACACACACATAGAAAAATAATTTATCAATTAATTAATTAATCAATTAATTAATTAATTTGTGTTAAATTGCTTATATCCCGCACCCTCCAAAGTCCAGGGTGGGTAACATAAAAACATACATAAAATTCATAAATTGATGCATAGATATTTAAACAATGACAATGCAAAATGAAATCTGTTAGGATCCTGCCCACAATAGCTGCGGGCAGTTTACTACCTTCTGCGGCCAGCCAGGCCACTGCCAACGCTGTCCGACTCAGCAAGCCGAACCTCGGTGCTCCTGGCCTCCCTGCGGTCCTAGTGCTGCCCCCGGGAGTTCTCCTCTTTGCGGCATGGAGCTGCTGCTGCAGCCTGCTTCCTTTCTTCACGGCAGGGCTGCTGCTGCTGCCGCTGCTGTCCTCCAGGTCTTCCAGGTGGCAGGGACGCCGCCAGGGCGATCTTCACATCCTGCTCCACTATAGGCGCAGGTGCGCGCCTCACTTTGATATTTAAAGGGCCAGCGGCAGGAAAAGCCCCGCGGCTGCGTAGGGCGTGCCCCGATGCAGGCCTCTACTGAATCTTCATCATGTTCCAGTCTCAAGTTGCACTTCTTCGCCTGGAGTCTGCTTCGCGTTCAGCGTGGTCCACGACCAGCCATGGGCGGCTGTGTAGGGTGTGCTGCGATGCAGTTCTCACCCAGTATGTTCGCTAGAGATGTGGTTTGTTTATCCCAAATTAGGCAATTTCAACAAAATTGCCTAATTCGTCGTGGGTCGGGGGCCCTGAACCCCGAAATTGATTTTTCCCGAACTACGAGGAAAATTCGTTTTTCGGGTTTGTACGGGGGGAGGGGCACATTTTATTTTTTTTAAATAAAAAACCACCCCAACCATTACAATTTACTGTGATACAACCCCCCCCCCTTCACCATCCCTCCCCAAGACTTACTAACATCCCTAGTGGTCCAGCAGGGTCCCGCGAGGGATTTCTCCCTCTGTGCCGTCGGGCTTTCCGGCCTGCCTTGCATCAAAATGGCACCGATAGCTTTTGACCTACTATGTCACAGGGGCTACCGGTGCCATTGGTCAGCCCGTCACATGACCATTGGCGCTATCTTATGCTCCTAACATGTGACAGGGGCTGGGTTTTTTTGAGCTTCGTTTTCCCGCGTCGTTTTTTGGGCCTGTTTCATTTTTCCCCGTTTAGTTTTTCTTTGTTTTTCAAAAAAAACTAACTGAGGAAAAACGAACTTTACCCCGAAGGGTCTGACTCAAAAAACGACCCAGTAGAAAAAAAACGAAGCTCATCTCTAATGTTCGCCTGACTCTTGAATCCTTTCCTGGAACTTACGAGCAACCTGAATCTTCGACCGAGTCTCCTGAGTATCCAAGTCTATGTCCGAAACCTCCGAGTATCCTGAGTCTTCATGTTCCTGCTCTCAGCCTCCATCTGGCCTCACGCACTCGTCGTTCTGCAGCAACAGGTCCGGAGGGCTACTCTTGAGACCAGCATTGCTGGGTCTCATTGGTGCGTGTAGGTCCAGTTGAGGGCTGAGCCTGTCTTGTACCTGTTCCGGATATTCCACGCCTTGTCTTCACTCCAGCCTTGCTCCTGCTCCACCCTTGCTCGCACCAGCTCACCTCTTGCGGTGTGTCTTGGGGCTCCTCCCTGAGCCATGCCATGATCCAAGGGCTCACATCCTACCTTAGATGGGGACTGCGCCTCCGAGCTCCTAACAGGGCCTGAGGGCATGCTCCGCAACAAGTCAATAAATAAATGTTTAAATACTAACATTGCAACATTGGTATGCACTTGCTGAGATGAAGTATATTAGTTGACTAACTGCCAGTTTCAGGTGGAATTAAATCTTTAAGTGCTTGAATGAACAAATGAGTTTTTAAAGCTTTCTTGAATTCCTTTGTGTTATTAATATTACAAAGTTGAAGTGGTAGAACATTCCAAAACCGTAGGACCGGCAATTGAAAAGGCACGTTCCATAGTGCAGTCGAGACAAGCATGGCGTACTGAAAACTTCAAGTAGTTGTTGCTGAGATGAACATAATGACCTGCTGGAAGTACAAAGCTTAAGTGTTGCTTGTGTCCATGGGGAAGTGATATTATGTTATAGATGATGATAGCTAGTTTGCATTGAATTTTCCAAAACAAGGGTAGCCAATGGAGTGAAAAAAGGACTGGTGTAATATGGTCACATATGTTGCAACTGGTCAATAAATGTGCTGCTGCATTTTGTGTGATCTGCAGGGCACAAAGAGGGGCAGATTTTCAAAGGGATACGCGAGTAATAAACGCGCGTAACCCCCAAAAAGCTGCCCTTTCCACCCCCTGCGCACATCGAGCCTATGTTGTATAGGCTCGGTGGTGCGTGCAAGCCCTGGGATGCGCGTAAGTCCCGGGACTTTCCTGGGGGGGCATGTCGGGGGCGTGTCACGGTCGGCGCATCATCGGGGGGGCATTACAGGGGGCGTGACCGTGGCCTCCGGTCCAGCCCCCAGACCAGAACATGGCGCGCCGGCAGCCGGCCCGGGCAGGCGTAACTTTTCAAATAAAGGTGGGGGGGAATTAGTTAGGGCTGGGGGTGGGTTAGTTAAGGGAAGGAAAGGGACGGTGGGGGGCACCGGAAAGAAAGTTCCCTCTGAGGCCGCTCCAATTTCGGAGCGGCCTCAGAGTGAACGGAGGCAGGCTGCTCGGCTCGGCGTGCGCAGGCTGCCGATTTTGTGCAGCCTTGCGCACACTGACCCCGGATTTTAAAAGATACGCGCAGCTACGTGCTTATCTATTAAAATCCAGCATACTCTTGTTTGCGCCGAGTGTGCGAACAAAAGTACATGTGCACGTACTTTTTTAAAATCTGCCCCAGAGTGTTTTGTGGTAGGCCAATGAAAAGTAAATTGCAATAGTCAAAATGAAAAGATAAAGGATTGGAGGATGGTTCCGAAATCATTTCTATCTAAATATTATTTAATGTGTCTTAACATTTTTAATTTCAAAAATGAGGTTTTTGCAATATGGGGCAGATTTTAAAAAAGTACGCGCGAGCATACTTTTGTTCGCGCACCCAGCGCAAACAAGAGTACGCCAGATTTTAATAGATACGCGCATAGCCGTGCGTATCTTTTAAAATCCAGGGTTGGCGCACGCAAGGCTATGCAAAATCGGCAGCCTGCATGCGCATAGCCGCACAGCCTGCCTCCGTTCCCTCCGAGGTCGCTCCGAAATCGGAGCGGCCTTGGAGTGAACTTTCTTTCCGGCGCCCCCCCACCTTCCCTTTCCTTTCCCTAACTAACCTACGCCCCCCGGCCCTAACTAATTCCCCCCTACCGTTATTTGAAAAGTTACGCCTGCCCGAGGCAGGCGTAACTTGCGGGCATGGGCCGACTGCCGGCGTGCCATGTTCCGGTCCGGGGGCTGGTCCGGAGGATGCAGCCACACCCCCAATGACACGCAGGCCGTGACACGCCCCCGACACGCCCCCCCCAGGAAAGCCCTGGGTCTTACGCGTGTCCAAGAGCTTGTGCGCGCCGCCGAGCCTATGCAGCGTACCCCTTTGAAAATCTGCCCCAATGTGAAATGTGTGTTTTCATTGATAGAGATGAATCAAATATGATGCCAAGGTTCCGTACCTTTTTAGATATCAGAAAAGATTGATTATTATAGGAGAAATGACCTGGAATTTCATTTTTAATTCAGTGGCGTAAAATAATTTCAATATTTTTGAGATTTAACGCTAGCCGGTTGTGTGACAATACCAGTATTTCCATACTGGAGAGGAAGAAATGAGCAAAGTCGACAGTAGCAGTCCAAGACATTTTTAAAGGGAAAAAGATGTGAATATCATCTACATACATTTTATGCTTAAGGCCAGGGTTAAGAGTAGGGCACAAAGGGGAGCTATATAAATGTTGAAAAGGGCAGCAGATAGGGCAGAATCTTGGGATTCACCAGTAGCAATGGGGTGCCATGAAGAGAAGGAGTAGGATATGTGTACTTCGTAGAAATGGTCAGAGAGATAGGAGGAAAACTAAGAGAGGACTGAGCCAGCTATTCCAGCATCAGTCAAGTGAGCTATAAGAATATTGTGGTTTATTGTGTCAAAAGCAGAACTTATATCTTCTATTTATTTATTTATTTATTTATTTTCTATACCTGTGTGCGGACCAAACCTTCACATTAGTTCACAATCTTCACAACATATAATATATCAACATTCACCTAACAATTGGTATAAGCTATCAACTCAATTAAAATAATAAATACTTCAGTACATAAACTCTAAAAGCCTAATACAACTAAAATAACTAAAAAATCTTTAAAACTAAATCCTGCATGATTTCTCTGTCTGAGTCTGCCTTATTCAGATGTTGTTTTCGTTCTCATGAAAAGCCTGTTTAAAAAGCCATGTTTTTAACAATTTTTTAAATTCATACTGTCTTGCTTCTAGCCTTAATTCCACAGGTAAGGTGTTCCAAATTTTAGGTACTGCAAGGGATAATGCCGTTTCTCTCACTGATATTAATCTGGCTGGTGTTAATGAAGGAATTGCAATAATCCTTTATTTGAAGATTTCAAATTACGCTGCGGCGAATGCAGTCTTATAGATGCATTTAGCCATTCTACATGTTCTGCATGTATTGCCTTGTGTAGGATAGTCAATGCTTTATATTGAATTCTTTGTTCCATTGGTAGCCAATGAAGTCTGCAAGTATTGGTGTTATATGCTCATGTTATGAATTCCGGCCAATATTCATGCCACAGAATTCTGCAGGATCTGCAACGGTCTTACTGTGGCATACGGTAGGCCAAGTAACAAGGCATTACAGTAATCGATTCCACTAAAAATCAAAGCTTGTAAAACTGTTCTAAATTCTTTTATCCTAGTAATGGTTTCAGTCTTCTTAATACTTGTAATTTATAAAACCCATCTTTGGTTTTTGAACTAACATATTTTTTAAAGTTTAGTTCAGGGTCTATAACAACTCCCAGATCTCTTATTTCTTTCGCTAATGTGATTTGATTATTATCATATTTGAACTGATAATTCTCCGTACTTATTGCAGTTTTTCTTTCTAATAGCATTATCTCTGTTTTTTCAATGTTTAAGCTTAATTTCATCTGGGACAGTAATTGCTTTATTATCTTTAGATACATTTCGGTCATTTGAGACGTTTTTTCCAATGTATCTTTTACAGGTATCAATATCTGTATGTCATCTGCATATAAGAACATAAGAACATAAGAAAATGCCATATTGGGTCAGACCAAGGGTCCATCAAGTCTCCAACAGTGGCCAATCCAGGCCACAAGAACCTGGCAAGCACCCAAAAACTAAGTCCATTCCATGTAACCATTGCTAATAAACTAGTCCCAATCCTGATAAAAGATGACACAAAGGTGTCATATAAATATTAAACATTGTCGCGGACAATGCAGATCCCTGCGGTACCCCCGTTTCAAGCTTGACAATGTTAGATAATGAGTTGTTCAACTGTACTTGATATGTTCTATTGTTCATAAATGATCTGAACCACTCTAATGTCTTTCCATTTAGTCATATCTCTTTTAATCTACTGATCATGATATTATGATTAACTGTATCAAACGCGGCCAAAAAATCGAGCATTATTAATAAGAATCGTTCTATATCCGGAGGACATGGCCACGTCCCCTCAGAACAGTATCATATTGTGTGGGATATAATAAATCATTATGCTCCAGATGTTCATTCAGCTGCTTCACTCTAACTTTCCTATTAATTTCACAATACATGATAAGACTGATATCGGTCTATAATTTTTTAAAATTTTGTTATCCACGTTATTCTTTTTCAAAATCAATTTAATAATTGCATGTTTTAACTATTATGGTATTGTGCCTTCTGCAAGGGATTTATTAATAATCAGTCAAGGTGGGGCTGACTGTCTGAACTAATTGTTTTAGAGTTTGTACTGGGATTGCATCCATCTTAGGATTTGCTGGATTCAAGTTTTGAATTTATGTTATTACTGGTACTTCTGACATTGTGACCTCTTTAAACTTCTCCCAACATAGATCTTCTTTTGTGGGCATTATTATATCTTGTGAGGGTACTTTATCTAACTTTATATTTAACGTATCCATTTTTTTAAAGAATGTCGCTAAATCTTGGCAAAGATTTACATTTGTCTCATTACTTAATTGTGTTTGTTCTGTAGTCAGATTCTTTACTAAATTGAAGAGAGCTTTCAAATTCTGTCCACATTTATTATTTTTTTTTCTAAAACATTCCTTTTTCATTCGATTAATAAGGTTCTTGTAAAAGTTACGGTAAATATGAAAATTTGTTAAATTTAAGTTATTTTTGTTTTTTCTCCAAATTCGCTATTTTCTTCTTAGAATTTGTTTTGCATTTTTAATCTCTGTGTTAAACCATGGATTTATCTTTTTTGTGTTTTCTATATATTTTGTTCTCATAGGGTTTACTTTATTCACTATATTTGTGTAATATTACACCAGTCCTTTTGTTGCGCTTGGAGGTGGACCCTTGTCCTGGAGCAGTGTAGAACGGCTCCCTGGTAGGGTCCAGGAAGCACCTGCCCCCAGAGGGCGGAGCACAGGAGGAGACAGAGGCTAGGATGAGCTCCACCACTGGAAGCCCGCTGTCCCCCTGGGTGGAGCCCGTAGGGACCCGGGCCACTTGGATTTAGGTGGGCCTCGCATGGTCTTCTGGAGAAGTAGTAGAGAGGCGTGCCCATGAGCAGCATGGGAGTGTGGTCGGTCACTAGGCTGTAGGCCTGGAAAATCAGGGAAGGCCAGTACAGCGTAGGTGATGACAAGGCAAGGGACAAAGCCAGAATCAGGAGACGTGGTCAATGGCAGCCTGGGTCAGGTTCCGAGGATCAGTCCGAAGAGTAGTCAACGAAGCAGGGATCAGATAGCAGGAATCAGTCTGAGAGTAGTCAACGAAGCAGAGGTCAGGTTCTAGAGGTCAGATGAGGTCACAAGGCAGGCAGAGGTCAAGATCCAGGCAGCAAGCAGAATGGTCAAAGAGCAGGCAGAGGTCAGTACCAGAGAGTCAGTCCGAAGGTACTACCTAGGGAGACAGGACAGACAGACAGACGCTGGAACAGAAGGACGCTAGAACAAGAGGACACTGGACAAGGCTGGAACAGTAGGATGCTGGAATAGTAGGATGGTGGAACAGTAGGACACTGGAACAAGGCTGGAATGAGACTGGAACAAGACTGTGAACGCAGAGGCAAACTAATACAGTGCCGACCCGATTGCCAAGGCAAGGAAGTGCAGGCAGGATCTTCCTTATGTAGTACATTCAATCAAGGTGGGCCGCAGAGCTAGGATCCGCCCCTGGCCCTACATGAGGCCAGGCGGTCCACGCGCACGTTGGGGTGTGGCCAACGCCACTGAGGATGCTGAACTCCGCCGTGAGGCCTGATGCGCATTGGAAGGCCCGGTGACCAATGCCGTGGGACGCCGAGGCCTGGAGGAGCTCACAGCCTCCGCTGAGGAGGCCGCCCCGTGACCTGCAGAGGAGATAGTGAGGTGAGCAGGCCTGTGCCCTGGCTGAGTGCCGACAGGGCACACAACACCTTTGCTAATGAGGTCATGTTTTCCGTGTTCAATGTCATTAATTTGTCTTCTAACTGTTTCCAATTCATCGATTTTGAAAGGGGGACGAAATTCAAATTTAGTTTTATTGGCAATCCCATTCATATTGTGTTCTGGTATGTTTAATTTCATTTTGGCTTCTATCAAGAAGTGATCCGACCACAGAACTGGTTTATAATTTAATACCGGATCATTCAATATTAAAGAGTTACCAAAAATTAAGTCTAATGTATGTCCTGCTCTATGAGCTTCTTTCGTTATCAAAGTATATCCCATCGCTTCAAATGAATCAGCTAAATTCTGACAAGGTGTTGACCATGGTACAATATCCATATGTATATTAAAATCACCTAAAATTATTGAGGGTTTCCTCAAATCTATATTATTGGTAAGGAATTCAATTACTGGAGATATATTATGGTCCAAAATTCCAGGTGGACAATATATTAAACATATTTGTAAATTTTTCGAACAAAAACTAGCCATTTCATAATGTTGGGATCTATGATTGGGTTGGTGTGGACTTTTCAGGCCATGGCAGTGCCTCTTCTATTTTTGGCCTTGGGCCGGGAAGCTGAGATGAGAAACCATGTGACCAGAGTACTGGCCCACTGGGGGATGCCTGATCCCCCTGAGAGAACACTCTTGCTGCTGATTTGATCATCTCATGTTACCTCGGAGATATCTTGCCACTGCTGGTACCATTTTGCCCCTTTACATTGCCTTGGGCTATTCATGTCATTTTTGGTTTCACTTTTACACAGTCTTGGTGCTTTGGAGTGCTCTTCCCTTTTGATAATGTCTACTCATTATATCTTGCATGTTTTTCCAAGGCTGATGTCCCCTCATTGTTATTGTTTGATGGGCCAAACATCACAATTTCCTCTAGTTTGAAACATGGGGGGGGCTTTATTGGATTTATCTATCTTTCTTCAAACTCACATCAAGATAATGGTAAAAAAAAATTGCTTTCTTTAAATTACATCTTGTTCATCATGTGAAGCCGTTCTTCAGTTCAGATGGTAGGACTATTATCAATCTTTGGTCATTTCATTTTTGGATTATTGCAATGCTTTGTATTTGGGTTTATTTGCACCAAAAACTACAGCTTTGCAATAGTTCCAGAAAACATCCCAGATGGTCTCTGTCATGTGAATACAGCACCACATAACTCCCATACTATTTGCTTTGTACTAGTTACCCATTGCCTTTTGTGTTAAATTTAAAGTGCTAGTGCTTTTATTTAAGGCTGTTAATTGACTTGCACCCAGATGTTTTAACTTTGTTTTAAAAACTTAGGGGTAGATATTTGAAGCCTATTCAGTGGCTATGCCACTGAATATCCACGTAGAAGTCACTACTTAGCTGGATAAGTTTTCCATCTAAGGGCTGGATTTTCTAAGATCTCACCGGTTTGTGAATCATGCGGTAACGGGGGGCAGGCCTACGAAAACCTGGCAGTGATCTCACCACTGCGGTGTTATCGCTGCCGGCTTTTGCACCCAATAGCAGCCACCGTGAAAGGTGGCGCTATTGGGCGCGGTACTGGCGGTGATAAGAGGTCTTATCTTTTCGCCGCCAGTGAAGTTTCTGCCACGCCTGCCCCAACGAGACCCCACTTCCTCCTCTTCCTGTGCCGACTCCGTCCCTATCTAGCCCCTATCTAGCATGCGAAAAGGAATAGAAAATGACCCCTTAAGTTAGATCTGCACAGCAGCATGTATAAACTTAAATGGTACAACTTATCCGGCTAGGTCTCAATATCACTACTTAGTAGAGATGTGGTTTGTTTATCACGAATTAGGCAATTTCAATGAAATTGCCTAATTTGTCATGGGTCGGGGGCCCCGAACCTCGAAACTGATTTTCCCCGAACTACGAAGAAAATTAGTTTTTCAGGTTTGTACGAGGGGAGGGGCACATTTATTTTTTTTTAATAAAAAAACCACCTCAAGCATTAAAATTCACTGTAATACAACACCCCCCCCCCCAACATCCCGATCCCTTCCCAAGACTTACTAACATCCCTGGTGGTCCAGCGGGGTCCCGTGAGAGATTTCTCCGTCCGTGCCATCTGGCTGTCTGGCCTGCCTTGATCAAAATGGCGCCAATAGCCTTTGACCTACTATGTCACAGGGGCTACCGGTGCCATTGGTCAGCCCCTGTCACATGGTCATCAGCGCCATCTTGTGCTCCTATCATTTGATAGGGGCTGACCAATGGCACCGGTAGCCCCTGTGACATAGTATGGGTAAAGGCTATCGGCACGATTTTGATTACTGGCAGCCGACGGTCCAAGTGCAGGAGGTTCGCTCCCAGACCCTCGCTGGACTTTTGTCAAGTCTTGTGGGGGTCAGGAGTGTCCCCTAAGACTTGCCAAAAGTCCCTGGTGGTCCAGCGGGGGTCCAGGAGCGATGTCCCCCTCTCGGGCCGTTGGCTGCCAGTAATCAAAATGGCACCGATAGCCTTTGCCCTTACTATGTCACAGGGGCTACCAGTGCCATTGGTCAGGCCCTGTCACATGGTAGGAGCACAAGATGGCGCTGATGGCCATGTGACAGGGGCTGACCAATGGCAACGGTAGCCCCTGTGACATAGTAGGTCAAAGGCTATTGGCGCCATTTTGATCGAGGCAGGCCAGACAGCCGGACGGCACGGACGGAGAAATTCCTCGCGGGACCCCGTTGGACCACCAGGGATGTTAGTAAGTCTTGGGGAGGGATCGGGATGGTGGGGGGGGGGGGGTTTGTATTTAATATATTAAAGTGAATTTTAATGCTTGGGGTGGGTTTTTTTTAGCTTCATTTTCCCGTGTCATTTTTTGGGCCAGTTTCGTTTTTCCCCGTTTAGTTTTTGTTCATTTTTCCAAAAAACTAACCGAGGAAAAACGAACTTTTCCCCGAAGCGTCCGACTCAAAAAATGACCCGGTAGAAAAAAACAAAGCTTATCTCTACTACTTAGCCGCCCACAAGTTCGCTGGCTAAGCAGATAGCTAGATAAGTGATCTATCCCTATCTGGCAGCTGCTGTACATAACCGGATATTCAGCGGCAACTAGATAGCCAGCTATCTGGCTTTTGAAAATCGACCTCACATTGTCCTTTTCTTGTGGACCTCCTTTGTTATATGTTCTCTCTGTAAAACAGGTTGGTCTTGTTGAATCTTGGGAGTGCCTGCTTTCAGGGGCCAGTCCACTGATGTGGATTCAGAATGCCTTGCCATTATCTCTCAAAGCTGAGAGTTCTATCTGTTTTTTTAAGAAACAGCTAAAAGCCTCTTTATTCAAGCATACCCTGATTGTATAACATAATTAGGCTTTGGTTGTAATCTTTCTTGCATGATTTGTTTGGTTTTTTTGCATTTACTCTCAATCAGGCATACGATTTTGAAGCTTTAAAACCTCTTCTCCGTTCAGCTACTTTCACTTAGTTTTAACAAGGCTACAAATATGGTTTTTGTATGATTGTATGTTATTAATGGTTTTCAATGTTTAGCATGCATGTTTCTTTGTAAATCGGCAAACCCTTCGAATGGCGAGTTCTAAATGTTTAAAATACATTTAAAAGTACAAAAATAAATAAATGTATTAGAAAACCTGAATTTTGGAGCCCTAAATGGGCTGAATTGCTTTCCACTTTGACTTTAATAGAAAATGAATGAACAAATAGAACAAAGGAATGAATGTATGAAATGAACATAATAAATGTTGGTGACCTACAAAATGAATAAATGAACCAACATAAATCTTTGCTTCTGCATATCCCTACTAGCCAAGAGCTTAGTCTAATGGCCAAGTCTGGATGCACACAAATAAATATTTATGGCCATAAGTCCAAAAGGCTAAGGACAATGTTAGCACTATAGAGGAGCCTTTAGGCCAAGAGATTTTAATTATTTCTCAAAAATTCCTGTACAACAAAACATTTAAAAGTCCATTTTCATAGCCATCTAGCCAGATAACCCACAGGTTATCTGGCTGAATGGCAAGTTTTGAAATCCCCAGCACTTCCCCATCTTTTAGCCAGATGTCATAATTATCAGGCTAAAAATTAGCTGAATAAGTAAGGGATGTTTTGGGGAATTCCAGGGTGGGGATGAGTTAGTCAAATAACTTATCCAGCAAACTCCAGTATTTTGAGTTATTCCGCTATCTCCAGATACGCTCAGGGAGTTTCCATGTTTCGCTGTCTGCTGGCTGCTATGTATCATTGAAACATTCGCCGTTGAGAGGGCATTCACCTTTTTAAAAATGCTTAAGTCACTGTGACAGTTTCATCCGGACTCGGGTAAAATAAGCTATCAATCCTCTATGCCACTAATGTGTTTTCTGCACATAAAGCGAAGCTCTCTTCAGTTTGAAAGTTCTCCATGAACATTAGAAATGTTCTGCATCTTACAGAAATGACCAGAAGCCCCTATGGTTCTTTCCTGCCAGGACAACATCACATCAGCAGCTTTATATATCATGGCACACATCATCAAAGGGCATGCATTTTTTGCTTGACAAATACAGAATTTTTATTTCACATTCAAAGTACCAATACAGGGTGTACAAACGCCATGAGGATCTTCGCTGGTGAGAGGAGTCCAGGTGAGAGGAGCAAGCCATTTTACTATAGTCTGTAGCATCCTACACTGCAGAGTGGGCTCCCGTCTGCTTAAGAGCAGGTGATGCCTGGGATCAGAGTAGCATTTTCTGGAAGAGAATGATGCTGATTTTTGGTGGTGTCCTTGTCCTATTTAACTTGGACTCCAGCCTTTGACTAGGTAGATGGGACTACGAGACAACATATTGCTCCCAGCCTTGTTCAGCGGGTGTGGGATTAACCCTTGTGCTAAGTGAGGTTACAAAGAGGAAAAAAGCCCCCATTGTCCTGATTCACACCCAGTGGTTGGATTACGGCAACTGCTGAGTTTGTGCAGTTTTTGGTAAAGTTTTTGGCTTTGGGGTTAAGTTTTCTGACCCCCACTTCCTGCCTAAAAGAGGAGTGGGGAAAGAGGAGGATTTTGTATTCCCTGTTTGTGACTTTTGGAGTTTTCCAGCCTGAAAAGTCCATCTGATTGGTTTTGTAAAGGGTTTCATCTGGATAAATAGAATCCGGAAGCCCTATATAAGGGACTCTACTACTCTGGGGGAACAGGACTGAGAGTTGTGGAATCAAGAGGTAGACCACAGGTATTTTTCTGGTTTTTTTTGTTTTTTTTTTTGAAAAGTGAGAACCACCAGAGATAGGAGATGCCTTCTGTCCAGGCAGCACATCGTTTACTATCCCCCCCACCAGAGGATAGGGAATCTGAGTACAAATGGAAAGGAAAACAAACACAGATTGTTTTAGATTAGGATCATGTATGTAACTAAAAGTAAGAAGGTCAGGAGCCGGATCATTACCACAGACCGAGTATCACAGCAAAATGTTATCATGGAACTCCCCACCTGAGTGCCTTGTGTTACGGGAGCCTGCCGCGGAGGGCCACGAACAGCCTCCCACCCCGCACCTACCAGCAGTGCCGTGCCCCCTTCGCCAGACCCAGGAGTCTCGCGGCAGTGGTAAACCGCCGCCTGCGCGTCCCGCCGCGCTGCCTCGCCTCCCTCACCGAAGCCGCGTTGCGGCTTAGACGCCTCCGGACTATACTTGGGCCTCCCAGCTGACCCCCCAGCCTCTTACGTGCGCCTGCACGCGCCGCATGTCCCTATTTAAAGGGACCTCCGTGGGAGGAGTCGGGGCCTCCCCTTCTGGGTCCCAGACTATTTCTCGGCCTGCTCCTCAGGCCTTGCCTTGGCTACTTGGCTCCTGTGTCCTGTCTTGGAAGCCCGTTCCTGCACTTCTTCCTGATTCTGGCTCCTGCCTAGACCCTTGCCTGCTGGACTACAAGATTCGCCACCTGCCAAGACCCTTGCCTGCCTCAGTACGATATTTGCCGCCTGCCAAGACCCTTGCCTGCCCGACTAAGATTCGCTTTCTGCCTGGACCTGTGCTGATACCTGACCTCCAGCTCAACCTTCCTGGCGTCCATTTGGAGAATACATGCCAGGGTTTGGACAGACTTGGCACTGACCAAGCCCTCCTATTCATTGTGACCCCCCCCCCCCCCCTTCCTCCCTAACTACTAGAAGAGGAACCAGGCAGAGTATATCTCTCAATAAGCACTTCAGGATTGGGACGTGACTTATTACTCCCTCCCACAGATGAGGCATGGCACACAGGCACAATTTCTTTCTTTATTTCCACTCAGTCTCTTATTCACACATCTCAGACTCTTTTCACTGGCCGCAGACATCAAAGTGTTCTAGGCATGCACATGAGAGTTAATGCAAGCTAACATAAACGCATGCAGTGAAGAAACTCTGGCTCCTATTGCATTTTTTTGAATATTAATTTTGCTATTCTTTGTGCCTGAAAGTTTTTTTGGAACAGCTGGCATTAATTTCAATTGTTTGGCCTATAGAAGTTTTTAAATTGGTACATTAAAGGTACTCACTTTTTTTTTGTTTAATGATATGAACCAGTCGACACGCTGGAGTTCTGTGTTTCATTTACTATATGCACATGATACAACGTGTGTATAAGGGAATGGGTGGTGTGGATGTGTGTGTGTGTGTGCCGAATTAAATACCTTGCCTTCAGGGCTGCTAGAGATTATTACTGGCACGTTTTGACTCATTATCTTGAGTCTTAATCAGATGAAGGAAAAAATATTAGTTCCATCAGTGGATGAAGGCTCAGGATAATGAGCCAAAACATTCCGCTAGCAATTTTTATCAGCCAGAATTGAACTTCACTTTCTTTTAAAATCTCAAGAAAGAGAGAAATACTATGCACCCAACATATAAATAATAGATTATTATTATTAGATTAATAATTATGTATGTTTTATTGTACACCGCTTAGACGGTGAGGTCTCTGCCCAATTTGCATTATATAAGACCTTTTAAATAAATAAATAAATAAATAAATAAATAAAAATATTATTAGAATTTAAGTCTGATATGGTACTTGTATGTCTCCAAAGAATAAATATAAGCCACCCAGAACTTGGGATGGTGCGGCCAAGAAATATTTAAATAAAGTAAATATTGAAATTGAAATATTGAAATAAAATATCAAAAGCATGTGTGTCGAAAACTCGAAAGTGACATCATTCATTCTGGTTGAGTGCTATCAAAAATGGCTTTACAAACATGAATGTTATGGTTTGACATATTAGGGCTGGGGATGGCTTTGAGGCTAATTTTGTTATTTGTGTTTATTATTTGTGCTAGCATGCATTATTTGCATGTGTAGAAAAAGTGCAAGAAATTCCCAATACTGAGTACAAAATGCAGCTTAGAATATAAGTCTGATTGGCTTTTCAAACTTGTTTGAGGGTAGTGGAATATTATTTAAACCAACGTGATCCGAACCTTTTATTAAAGGATAGGCTGATTTGTTCAGAAACTCAAATATTAGAGATGTGCATGGAAAAAATTTCAGTTTGTTTCATTATTTTGGTTTGTCTGTATTTATTTGTGTCATTCATTCTCTCATTTATTGGGGCTCAAAAAAATCAGGTTTTCTTTTCATGTTTAGTGAAATTTGCAAGCAGACATCAGCAACAGTAGAGGGACAAGCACTCCAAAACACGACGAGCAGAGCAAAGTGGCTCCAAGAGCGACGTCAAGTGCCCAAGGCACCATCACAGGACAAATAAGAAGGAACAGTGTCGTGGACAGTCCAAGGCACCATGAGAGGGGCAAAGGAGCTCCAACAGTGAAAAGCACAACCCAAAACACTGAAAGAGGGGTAAAAGGTAGCAAAAACAGGTACCAGCCTCAGACGGCACATTACTCCTATGCTTACTCCACTGGTGCCAGTGCAATGGAAAGTGATATACAAGATTACCATGCACATCCACAAACTGTAATGCAACAATAGGTCACCCTTAGTAAATGGGGGAGGGCGGGAAAACCGGCACACTAAAACAACCCTAAAACCCACCCCGACCCTTTAAAATAAATCCCCCACCCTCCCGAACCCCCCCAAAATGCCTTAAATTACCTGGGGTCCAGAGGAAGGATCCCGGTGTGATCTTTTACTCTCGGACCTCGGACCTCCGTGCGTTGTAGAAAAAGAATGGCGCCGGCGCTACCTTTGACCTGTCATATGACAGGCCGGCGCCATTTTGTTTTTTTGTCCCCCGACGTCAGGAGCGTAGGAGATCGCTCCCGGGCCCCCGCTGGACCCCCAGGGACTTTTGGCCAGCTTGGGGGGGCCTCCTGACCCCCACAAGACTTGCCAAAAGTCCAGCGGGGGTCCGGAACGACCTCCTGCAGTCGAATCGTGTTGCTGAATGGCCGGCGCCATTTTCCGTACGGAAAAACGATTCGACTGCAGGAGGTCGTTCCGGACCCCCGCTGGACTTTTGGCAAGTCTTGTGGGGGTCAGGAGGCCCCCCCAAGCTGGCCAAAAGTCCCTGGGGGTCCAGCCAAAAAATGATTTTTCACGAAAAAAAAAAATGCCAATCCACGGGAATACGAGATTTTCCCGCAGCCACACGAACCCAAAAGCGGAAACGATCGGGCTCCTGCTGCACATCTCTAGCAGGTATCACGGGTATACAAATTTTTAGAATGTGTTTGCTTCAGCAATAAAATGTGCTATTTGTTATTCATGTTGATGTGCTGACTTCAAATATGACTATTAAATCAGCTAACTGGCTACTGTTTTCATGATATTTAAGTTTTTACATGTTATGCCTATGTCTGTTATGTAAATAGTAGTTTTAATCATAAATTGTAAGCTTGGATCTTTTTGTGTCTTTATGGTTGCATAGTATTTCACCTGTCCTGTTTATGTAACACTTTAAATCAGCAAACGTATTATAGAAATAAAATGCACTATGAAACAAAAGGCCAAAAACTATTATGTATGTACTACTGTATATGTGCATAGTTTAGACCTTATTCAGTGGCTGCTCGGCTCTTCTTGGCCTGTCTCTTGTAGTCATTAAATGGATCATCTCTTGTCATTGTCCAGCAATAGTCTGCAATCATTGATGGGCTCTATTTGCCCCGATACCTTTTTTCCAATGCTGCAGTGTCCTGGTGAAATTGCTTGCCATGCCCATCACTGCAATTTAGTGGATAAAAGCTAGATGAAAGTGCAAAAAAAAAAAAGTATCTTTAGTGACATGTTGCAGTCAAGGCTTTTGAATTCCTTAAGGAGGTTTTCCACCAAAGCCTTGTAATCGTTTGGCTTGTTGTTTCCAAGAAAATTTGTTACCACTAACTGGAAGGGTTTCCACTAACTGGAAGGGTTTTCCTTGCCAGGCAATGCCCAGTTCATAAAATGCATCATCTCAAAGAAGTTCAGGAATCTAAGGACCAACAAAGACACCTTCATTTATCTTATCATCATTTGGCCTTGGAAATTTACCACCGAGACACTCAAAGGCTGCTTTAGTTTTACCCAAGGCTTTGACAAAGTTCCTCATCAGACCCAGCTTGATGTCCAGAGCCAGTCATAGTTTTATTCATAGATTCAATCAAAGATGTATATTAGTAATTTCTGGTTTAATGTAAGATCCGTTCTCTTCTTGTCGCACTTATTCTCCTCAGTTCCCATTTTAAAGGTTGTAGACACTAACCCAGTAGCAACAATTTTAGGCATCCTTTTCATTCTCAGTGATGGAGATTTAGTAAAGTTTGGCTACATTCATTTCAGAAGCATTTTGGCTGTAGACCAGTGTACTCAGCCACCACCACTTTGTTGGAAAAGTGCTGAAAATTGTCTTCTGAGATATTAAGGCAAGGTAAGTAGTCTTTATTTATTTTGGAGATGACGGTTTGCCATATATACCTTTGAATGAACAACAATGTGCGGAAGTACATTGTTGCAAGTTATAGATTTTTAGATAGAATCCTTTTTGAATTTTATATTTAAAGACAATTTGAAAAACAATGTTCTTCATTCCAGATAGTCATGATTACAATGGTGCCCATCATATGTGACACAAAAATTGATTGAAACAACATATATGAGCACTCCTTGAACATTTATTTTCAGAAAATTAGGTAATCCATATTTTTTATTAATTACTGTTTAGGTTTTCTCCTGTTTCAAATACTGATAAAACCTTGACCCTCCCTAACATGTTCATATGTTCATTGATTTCTTTTAAAGATGTTGTATATATGAAGTTATCATTTTCTTTAGCAGAAATAGATGCAAGTGTGTGTTAAAAGAAACCCAGGACCAGTGTTTGCCAATGTGATTGCCTTTATACCTTATCAGGTGTGCCATGGAGAAGTCATCACTGCCTCATGCTCAGATCCAGGCCAGTACCTGGGCTCTTAGCACCTCACAGCAACAAGAGATACTAGCAGTAGCCCTTAAACTTTAAGTAACTTCTTTCTGAAAACATGTGTAATTATGCATGCCGCACCTTTCTAGCTATGAGCCCTGAAATGTGGTAATTAATGGGCAGCAATGCAGGACATGAATAGCTGGACCTTGTATTATGCAGCACCCTCATTGTATACAGCACCTATTCATCTTCCACATCTGAGTTTTTCTAGTCTTTGTATTATCCCCAGGCTAGTTCAGATGGGGAGGGGGGGGGGGGGGGGACATGCACTCACTTTGAGTGCTGGGTGCAACAGCAGGGAAAGAGCTCTGAAAGCTGCATTCAGCAGCCAAGATAACAAACTGACAGGGTCATTTATCAAACTGCAATGTGTCCTTATCACGTGCATTAGGGCCTTATCGCAGGTGATAACGCCCTCTCGCAGGCGATAAGTACCGCATCGCGGCGGTAATGTTTAAATTCGGGAAAGGGGAGGGGTTTGGGCAGACTTTGGATGGGTTAAAACATTTTAATTCCGGTACCGCTGTGAGAGATAGAGTTCTAAACATTGTTGCCAGCAGTAGCACCGGAATTAACACCACCTTTTCCATTGGCGGCATGGGGGCGATAGAGTGCGATGTGGCCACAACTGTAATGGGTGAAAATGCACCACCACGATGTGACTGGCTACACAATTTCGCTCTCCGGCCCTTTTTTTTAGCACGGTTCATTAATCTGCCATATTTATAGCAGAATGATGAATCTAGGCCTCAGTCAGCTGCCCACACCACAATGACTTATAAGAACATGCCATACTGGGTCAGACCAAGGGTCCATCAAGCCCAGCATCCTGTTTCCAACAGTGGCCAATCCAGGCCATAAGAACCTGGCAAGTACCCAAAAACTAAGTCTATTCCATGTTACCATTGCTAGTAATAGCAGTGGCTATTTTCTAAGTCAACTTAATTAATAGCAAGTAATGGACTACTCCTCCAAGAACTTATCCAATCCTTTTTTAAACACAGCTATACTAACTGTACTAACCACATCCTCTGGCAACAAATTCCAGAGTTTAATTGTGTGTTGAGTAAAAAACAACTTTCTTCGATTAGTTTTAAATGTGCTACATGCTAACTTCATGGAGTGCCTCCTAGTCTTTCTATTATCCGAAAAAGTAAATAACTGATTCATATCCACCCGTTCTAGACCTCTCATGATTTTAAACACCTCTATCATATCCCCCCACAGCCGTCTCCTCCAAGCTGAAAAGTCCTAACCTCTTTAGTCTTTCCTCATAGGGGAGATGTTCCATTCCCCTTATTTTGGTAGCCCTTCTCTGTACCTTCTCCATTGCAATTATATCTTTTTTGAGATGCGGCGACCAGAATTGTACACAGTATTCAAGGTGTGGTCTCACCATGGAGCGATACAGAGGCATTATGACATTTTCCGTTTTATTCACCATTCCCTTTTTAATAATTCCCAACATTCTGTTTGCTTTTTTGACTGCCGCAGCACACTGAACTGACAATTTCAATGTGTTATCCACTATGATGCCTAGATCTCTTTCTTGAGTTGTAGCACCTAATATGGAACCTAACATTGTGTAACTATAGCATGGGTTATTTTTCCCTATATGCATCACCTTGTACTTATCCATATTAAATTTCATCTGCCATTTTGATGCCCAATTTTCCAGTCTCACAAGGTCTTCCTGCAATTTATTACAATCTGCTTGTGATTTAACTACTCTGAACAATTTGCAAATTTGATTATCTCACTCATTGTATTTCTTTCCAGATCATTTATAAATATATTGAAAAGTAAGGGTCCCAATACAGATCCCTGAGGCACTCCACTCCCAGTACCTTCCACCGAGAAAATTGTCCATTTAATCCTACTCTCTGTTTCCTGTCTTTTAGCCAGTTTGCAATCCTCGAAAGGACATCACCACCTATCCCATGACTTTTTACTTTTCCTAGAAGCCTCTCATGAGGAACTTTGTCAAACGCCTTCTGAAAATCAAAGTATACTATATCTACCGGCTCACCTTTATCCACATGTTTATTAACTGCTTCAAAAAAGTGAAGCAGATTTGTGAGGCAAGACTTGCCTTGGGTAAAGCCATGCTGACTTTATTCCATTAAACCATGTTTTTCTATATGTTCTGTGATTTTGAAGTTTAGAACACTTTCCACTACTTTTCCTGGCACTGAAGTCAAGCTAACCGGTCTGTAGTTTCTCGGATCGCCCCTGGAGCCCTTTTTAAATATTGGGGTTACATTAGCTATTCTCCAGTCTTCAGGTACAATGGATGATTTTAATGATAGGTTACACATTTTTACTATTGCATCTGAAATTTCATTTTTTAGTTCCTTCAGAACTCTGAGGTGTATACCATCCGGTCCAGGTGATTTACTACTCTTCAGTTTGTCAATCAGGCCCACCACCTCTTCTAGGTTCACCGTGATTTGATTCAGTCCATCGGAATCATTACCCATGAAAACCTTCTCCAGTGCGGGTACCTCCCCAACATCCTCTTCAGTAAACACCGAAGCAAAGAAATCATTTAATCGTTCTGTGATGGCCTTATCTTCTCTAAGTGCCCCTTTAACGCCTCGATCATTTGTTCAACTGACTCCCTCACAGGCTTTCTGCTTCGGATATATTTTAAAAAGTTGTTACTGTGAGTTTTTGCCTCTACTGACAACTTCTTTTCAAATTCTCTCTTAGCCTGTCTTATCAATGTCTTACATTTAACTTGCCAACGTTTATGCACTATCCTATTTTCTTCTGTTGGATCCTTCTTCCAATTTTTGAATGAAAATCTTTTGGCTAAAATAGCTTCTTTCACCTCCCCTTTTAACCATGCCATTAATCGTTTTGCCTTCTTTCTACCTTTCTTAATGTGTGGAATACATCTGGACTGTGCTTCTAGAATGATATTTTTTAACAATGATCTCGCCTCTTGCACATTTTTTACTTTTGTAGCTGCTCCTTTCAGTTTATTTCTAACAATTTTTCTCATTTTATCAAAGTTTCCCTTTTGAAAGTTTAGCACGAGAACTGTGGATTTGCATACTGTTGCTCTTCCAGTTATTATTTCAAATTCGATCATATTATGATCACTATTGCCAAGCGGCCCCACCACCATTACCTCTCTCACCAAGTCCTGTGCTCCACTGAGAATTAGATCTAAAATTGATCCCTCTTTCGTCGGTTCCTGAACCAATTCTCCATAAAGCTATCATTTATTCCATCCAGGAACGTTATCTCTCTAGTGTGTCCTGATGATACATTTACCTAGTCAATATTGGGGTAATTGAAGTCTATTAAGACCCAAAGTACAATAGAGCAAATTACTGCACTTCACAAATATCCCAACAAAAAGTGCAGAAAAGGAATTTAGTCCAAACCAAGAAGATTCTTCAAAAAGCTCTACAGAGCAGGTAAACTTTTATTCATTTTCAGGCGGCAACGCCACAGACTTATAATAGCAACAGACTAGAGTGCGTCCCTCGACACGGTCCCGTGTTTCGCCGAGGGCTGCATCGGGAGGGAGCAAGGGTTTTCACAATACACTGAATGCGCTCCCTGCCAATTTTGAAATCCTTTAGCATTCAGTGTATTGTGAAAACCCTTGCTCCCTCCCGATGCAGCCCTCGGCGAAACACGGGACCGTGTCGAGGGACGCACTCTAGTCTGTTGCTATTATAAGTCTGTGGCGTTGCCGCCTGAAAATGAATAAAAGTTTACCTGCTCTGTAGAGCTTTTTGAAGAATCTTCTTGGTTTGGACTAAATTCCTTTTCTGCACTTTTTGTTGGGTAATTGAAGTCTCCCATTATTACCGCACTACCAATTTGGTTAGCTTCCCTAATTTCTCTTAGCATTTCACTGTCCATCTCACCATCTTGACCAGGTGGATGGTAGTATACTCTTATTATAGTCTTCCCTGACACACAAGGGATTTCTACCCATAAAGATTCGATTGTGCATTTAGTCTCATAGAGGATGTTTATCCTGTTGGACTCTGTGCCATCCCGGACAGAAAGCGCCACACTGCCTCCCGGGTGCTCCTCTCTGTCATTGCGATATAATTTATACCCCGGTATAGCACTGTCCCATTGGTTATCCTCCTTCCACCATCTCTCTGAGATGCCAATGATTTGAGATAACTCAAATCATTCACTGCTAGACATTCTAATTCTCCCATCTTACTTCTTAGACTTCTGGCATTAGCATACAAACATTTCAAAGTTTGTTTTTTGTATTTTCATTCTGCTTTTTAATTGATAGGGTAAGTTAGAATTTTTTAGATCAGGTGAGTTTTTAGTTACAGGCACTTGGACTACTTTTCTTATTATTGGAACCTCACTGTCGGGATGCCCTTCTCTCATCCCCTGCACGTGTGTCCTCGCCAAGAGACCAGTGAGAGTGTCAGTGTTTTCCTAGCATTTCTTTTGGCTGTATGAGCCTGCTCCATGTCTGCACTGCCTGTTCCATGGAGGCAGGTGTGTCACAGAACATTTTTGTTAATGTTGATGTGCTTTGGTGTGAATGGTTGGGAAACACTGCTCTAGACTAGAGCCTCTTCCATGGCATGCTGCAGCTGCAACACAGAGGACTCATGTTTCAGTTTGTTGTCAGTGGGGGCTGGCAGATCTCAGGCACATCATAGAGACAGAGGCAATGTCAAGCCTGAGGAGGGAAGACAGCTCTTGCTACTTTTGCGGCCCCTGTTGACCATAATGTTTTGCTGAGGGATAGTTTTTAAAGAGATATCCCTCTAGACCTTAAGGTCTGTAAGAGCTCCATCTCCCATCAGGGCATATTATCTGAGGTAGGGACTTAAATAGTGAAGAAATCTATTCTGGGGGAAATGCATATATTAATCAAGATATCTTGTTCTAAGTAACACATTAAGGGGACAGTTTTCACACAGTGTATGAGTACTTTTTACTGGCTAGCTTTGCACCAAGTTTCAAAGAGAAAGTATGTGTGTATTTTTTATTTGAAACGCTGTTGGGTGCAAGATACTTTTTCAACTGATTTTTGCATGGGTAGATTTTGCAAGGAAAATAATGAGCAGACTTGAAAATGCAATCTACGTATGTTATTCTTACCCAAAATGCACCCCTGAGAATACTTCTTATAAATGTGGCTGAAAGCATACATGTTGTAGAACAATGCACATACAGGTAAATTTCAAAAAGGAGCTCATATCCCATATTGAGCCAGTGAGCAAAGATACACTTAGTTTTAGTTCGTGCATGCAAGTACATCTGTATCATTTAAAATATCCCTGCCACACAGATGTGTGCAGCTTTTACGCATGTACACACACAAGTGATGAGAGAGAGACAGAGACAATCTGACACCTATATGTCTCCTACTGTAAGAGGGGTACGTTCAACTCTGGGTGAGTTTTTGGGGGAGTGTTTTTACAAGGGTCTACAGACTCTTGTGCTCTAGGCAGACCAATGTAATGCTGCCCCCCCCCAAAAAAAAAACAACACACGCTGAGCTGAAAGTGCCCCTCTTACAGTGGGAAATATATCGATTGTTTGTCTCTTGCTCTCTCTCTCCCTCCCCCAGGATACGTCTGGCTCAAAATCTCTAGGCTTGCAATTCGGCGGGTTACATGTGTAAGTCTTGGGAACCCCCATGCCCCCCCCTCTTCCTTTTTTGCCTCCTTATTTTTGATGCGCGCACAGGTATGTACGCCCGTACTTCCTGGCTTCTTAATTTGTGTTGCTCGCGTGCGGCCCACATAGGAGTGCATGGGGGCCGTTTTTGTTTTTTTTTTTGCACGAGCAACGCTTTTAAAAATCTTCCCGATACTGTACTTTTAGCAGTATTGAGGGAGGCAGGTTTCAGACAGGCAAAGTATGCATGCATGCGTGCCATTATTAACCCATGTACATGACGTTTGACAACGGGTTCTCTTGGTATCGTTCATAACTCAAACCATGAATCTGTTTCCTACGATCTCCCTTTTCTAAGCTTGCCAGATCAGGTCCCTGTGACTAACCGGCCTGAGTAGTGTTTTTGCTAAAAGACGAGAAACAAGTCAGTTAGTGCAGAGGGGCTAAGAGCTGTAAAAAAATGAATGGAACACACCTGTCAGTAGGAAGGTAAAAAGCTGTCCCCAAGGCAATCAGAAGAGCTGAGCTTCTGGGATGTAATGCTGATGATTGCTGAGTAAGACTATCTGTCATCATCCAAAAAATGCAATAAATGCTGCATTATTCCCAGCCCTGTCGTGAATGTGCGATGTGATACATGGTGAAACTTATAAGAGAAGGTTGCGGGTTTCTTTTATCTATTAAACTAACAATTACCGTTAAAAACAAACTGTCACTTTTTGCTCCCAACACAGTAAATTAATCATCTTTTTCTTTTTTTTCCTCCAGCAGAAACCTCTAGGCAATGTAGAATGAGCAAGGCTTCACTTGACATTAAGGTGGCCCCTGGTTTTTTTCTCCCTTGCATATATTTTTCCTTCCCTTTTATCCAAACTGCCCAACTAGACAGCCTTTACCATTTTTCGCCATAACAGAGAATATGTCTCTATTAGTTCTACATGATGATGTGGTTAGATCAGCTCTGTCATGAGATCAAGCGCACAGATTTGTGATGTTCAAGGCCAAGATGTCTTGATATGTGTGTGTATGTGGCTCTCTTATGATGAACAATGTATATGTACTGTTCCATAGTCAATATCTAATTCCCATCCACTCTCTTTCTGATATCTTTCTCTAGATCATGGAGATCTTTATTTATTTACAAACATTTGATATTCTGCCTTTTCCTAATTTTGTTTCAAGACAAATTAAAATCAGAATGACAACTAAAATTATAATTCAGAATTGCAAGCTGGTTGGATTACATTAAAAATAAAGCATGTGGTAGTGCGGTAAAGCGGCCCCTAACCCCCTACACTCTTACCTAATCCCCACCTCGAGTTACTAGGTGGGCCTATCCTAGGGATACATATACCTATCTACGGGACATGCTATTATGGCCAGTCTCAGTCTCTCTCTCTCTCTCTCTCTCTCTCTCTCTCTCTCTCTCCTGGGATCATTGAAAAACAGGTCCCCCAGTGGTTGAATGCAGGAAATACATCAGGTTTGGCACTTATCGCAGTATATGAAATGGTATCGCAATGTGCACTAACTTAGCTCTTCGCACAGGTACTTATCACAAAATGCAATAAATACTATATTAGCATAAAACATGCCCCTTTTGCTATCGCATGCAGTACTTACCGCATTTTGATAAATCTAGGCCTAAGTTTGTTATATCGCCAACAGACGTCTGATCCCCCAGGTACACTCGTACTCCCGCCTTCCGAAATTTTTGTGGCCCCTGGACCACGAAAGGAACTCCCCTTGCCACTGAACCCCACTCCCGAAGGGGTACTATTACTGACACTTCCCGCCCCTCCACTTCTCCCCTGATTAACTCCTTTCTGCGACTCAAGATGGCGGACTAAGCAGATGCACAACGCTCTTGCTCTGGCATCTTTTTTCCTGTTTGAGATATTTCAAGAAAATAAAATGCCTGCAAAATGTAAGGGGAGACCCAGAGCTAACCCTTCTACCTCGGCGATCCCAACTGGGCAGAGAACGATCGTGCAGTGTGTCGCTGGCTCCGTGGCAACGGGGCTGAGTGGTCCGGCTGTCGGGTCCCAGAAGGTAGCGGATGACCCGACCTCGGAGGAGGTTTCCCCTCAGCCCATTGGACGTTCAACTTCCACCAGCTGCACGTGCAACATCGCTGCCGCGGCTGCCTGAGAGCCCCGAAGTGTTAGCTCTTGGAGGGCAGTTTGAAAGGGCGTCGTCGTTGGGAGAGCAGGTGTGGACCTCCGCGGAATACGGAGAGACCCTTACCGGTGAGAACGATTTGGGAAGGAGAAAGGAACAGCGGAAACCTGGAGGTGAGGTCTCGGGGCAGGATTCCCTTCCCCACACCGTACGAGAGGTAACACTGGAAAAATCACAGGTAGTTACTCTGGATTGCCTGTGGAATTTGTCATCTGCAATGGCGAAGTCCATAGCGGAATGCTCTGCTAAAATTAATTCGGTATCCTGCCAGCTAGATACCTTAAATAATAACTTTGATGGACATAAAATGGAGGTTTCTGGAAAAATTACTGATTTGGAGACAGGACTGAAACAGGTTAAAGATGTACAGACATTGTTGATACAAGATTGTGGAATGATTAAAAGAAAAATGGAGAAAATTGAGAATACATTAAGGGGTAGATTTTCAGACAAGCGCGAACAGCCTACTTTTGTTTGCACTCCAGGCGCAAACAAAAGTACGCTGGATTTTAGTAGATACGCGCGTAGTTGCGCGTATCGGCTAAAATCCTGGATCGGCGCGCGCAAGGCTATCGATTTCGTATAGCCTGCGCGCGCCGAGCCGCGCAGCCTACCCCCGTTCCCTCCTAGGCCGCTCCGAAATCGGAGCGGCCTAGAAGGGAACTTTCCTTTGCCCTCCCCTCACCTTCCCCTCCCTTCCCCTACCTAACCCACCCGCCCGGCCCTGTCTAAACCCCCATCCTACCTTTGTCGGGGGATTTACGCCCGTAAATCCCCGCACGCCAGCGGGCCTCCTGCGACCTGGGGGCGGGTACGGAGGGCGCGGCCACGCCCCCGGGCCGTAGCCACACCCCCGTACCCGCCCCCAAAACGCTGCCGACACGCCCCCCGCAACGCCCGCGCGCTCCGGCCCCGCCCCCCCGACACGCCTCCCGACACGCCCACTCCGAAAACCCCGGGACTTACGCGAGTCCCGGGGTTCTGCGCGCGCCGGTGAGCCTATGTAAAATAGGCTCACCGGCGCGCAGGGCCCTGCTCGCGTAAATCCGCCCGGTTTTGGGCGAATTTACGCGAGCAGGGCTCTGAAAATCCGCCCCTAAGGCATTTAAATCTGAGGATTATCAATTTCCCCAGGGTTGTTGAATTGCCTAGGATAACCGTGAATCCATATATTCATGAAGTTTTGGAGATTCCCCCTGAAAAGACTCTACCCCTGGAGAAGGTGTACTTCTTGCCTATACGAAGAAATCAACATATACCACCAACTCAAAATATGTTAGAAAATCTGACTGAGTTTTTGGAATCATCCATTTATGAAATTGCTAAAAAAAAAAAGCAACATTATTGATCTCCTTCTTTAATGGAAGTGATACGGGAATAATCATGTAGGCATATTTTAAAAAGATCAATGTACCTTTTATGGGATCTTGTCTTCGAATATTTCCAGATTTAAGAAAAGAACCCAACAGAAAAGAAAGAGCTTTCTAGCTTTAAAACAGGATGTATTAGATCTCAGTGCCTCCTTCATACTTAGGTTCCCATGTAAATGTGTCCTTAAGTATGGGAGGGATAGTTATATCTTTTTCTTACCAGAGCAGCTAAGGGGCTTTGTTGATGCTAAAAAGCAGGAACAACAGATGGGTGGTAGTCTAAATAGTCCAGATAGAGATCCCTGAAGCTAGTTCGTTATTTACTTATTGGTTTTTATTTTTATCTCCCTTGATTTTGCAGTACACCACCCCCACCTACTATAGTGGTCTAATGAGGTGTATTTAATCTGGGACATTTAATTTGGAAAATATTTCATTTTGTTGTGAAATTTTTGCCCTGATGTAATTCACCATGTTTCTGTAACAAGTTAAGCTTGGTATATAATTGATTTAAAAAACCTAATAAAGAGAAAAAAAAAAACTATGGGAAACCAAAAACATTGAAACCAATGCAAGCAAGTGCAAATGGGACCTCTTCCTTAAATGGAAGGAGTAGGTGTCCTTCTGTGGCGAGAATTTGCCTTAATAGGCTCAGTTCTAGTCTGAGATAGGCAATTTCAGTCTTAAGAGTGTCGTAAACAGGTCTGGTTTCCAGGATATCCATAATGAATACACATGAAATATATCTGCATACAGTGGAGGCAATACTTAACAAATATAACCCTTGCATGTTCATTATGTTTATCCTAAAAACTAGGCCTGCTTGTGGCACTACGACCCGTTGCCTAGCCCTGTATACTCCATGAAGTACGTTGGACTGTAAAAGAAATCAGTAATATGATCAGGAAAAACACAGGCCCTAAAATATTCAATTTTAATTCCTGTGATAAAAGAAGAAAATATACTTTATTTGGAATAGGCTGGCAAAAAATATACTTGCAAGAACTAATTTCTGAAAAACTACAGTCAATTAAGCAATTTCAAAGTCCCTGGACTCCGATGATATCTTTTGATGCATTATGTTTCATTAACTTGGCAAATGTCATTGAGGGTCAATTCACCCTTCAGCTGTTTTGGCCTTCAGAAGGGAAACAATGGCAGAATATCAGGTTTTCTCAAATAGTTACTGTTACAAAAGGGGGAAATTCAGTTATTAATTGGTGTGTTTTCAAACTGTCAAAAAGTTATTTGCCAGGATCCAAATTCAGATATTTGGAGTAAGCAGGAGATGATACCCATCTATATTTTTCATTCTCTTCTCTCCCTCTACTCCTTTCAACAAATGGTTTTTCACCGATCTAGATAAGTGGCCTTTACTCAACACTCCCTTAGGTTTCTATTCCAAATAGATTTATTCCAGCTCAGAAAAAAAAAATGAATCCAGCTGGACTTCTTTTTGCTTCTCATAGTTCCCACTGTTTTCTATGGAATGAAAAATGCATTTTTAAATTTTTTCCCCTCCCATGGAAAATCATGCAAGCTGGCCAATTTGATCATTTTTTTAGTTTTTTTTTTTTTAACCCATGGAGCTGACACTGTCTCCATTTTATGTGTTTGTACAGCCCTGAGTGTGTGTAGCATTCCTAAAGAAAGGTTAAATGGTAGTAGTACTAATATTAGTAGATTTTAAAAAGACAGTACCACAATGGCTATAGCACATTGTGGCACTTGTCTTAGAAAGCAGTGTTGACGCCTCAAAAACACTATCCATATATGTTCCCCTGGCCACTCCCCATTCATACCTCTTTTGTCACAATCACTTTCGCAAGTACGGTATATGCTATCGGGACTGATCTGTACATCTGCTCTCAGACCCATAATTCGTTTACACATTCCACTAAACCTAGAAAAAGAACAAAGGAAATCAAGTGTTTTAAAGAAAAGAAAATGTAGGTTTTTAAGAAAATTAATTAATAGGATTTGTTTTCATGCATCCTTGTAATGGGCGAATATGATTTTTGCCAGGCTTTGTGAGCCTCTTGGTGGGATGATGGTCCTCCTTCTGCCTCAGGAGGGTTTTCTTCTCCTGCTGCTTCCAGACGCAGAAAATGAGCATATCTAGCGTGAGGTTGAAAGAAAGTTCCTGAATGCCAGCCGCTTAGCGCGCTTTCTAGACAATCAGAACTCAGTGGGTTCAAAGCAGAAAAGGAACACTTAACACCTGCCCCTCTAATAAGTCATCTCTTCGCCTCCAGAGCAAACTTCAGGGACTGTATGCATTCATCCATCCACTGGTAGCTTGCTGGTCTGCAGGACACAGGGCCTTTGGAGAGTTTGCTTTGTGGAAAATAGAGAATAAAGAAGTGAGGCTAAAACTCTGGTACAAGGGACAGAGGGACAACAAAGAATGCAAAAGCAGAAAGCACAGAAAAGAGAAGACACGCAAGGGGGCAATCTTCAAACAGTCTGTGTGGTTGCAAAGTAGAGATGTGAATCGGAACCGGAATCGGTTCGGATTCCGGTTCCGATTCACATCGTGTTTTTTTTTTTCGTCCGGCCTGATCACGGTTTTGTTTATCGGCTGCGCCCGAGCCGATAAACAAAAAACCCACCCGACCCTTTAAAACTAATCCCTTAGCTTCCCCCACCCTCCCGACCCCCCCAAAAACATTTTACAGGTACCTGGTGGTCCAGTGGGGGTCCCGGGAGCGATCTCCTGCTCTCGGGCCGTCGGCTGCCACTAATAGAAATGGCGCCGATGGCCTTTGCCCTTACCATGTGACAGGGTATCCGTGCCATTGGCCAGCCCCTCTCACATGGAGGGAGCATTGGATGGCCAGCGCCATCTTTAAAAATGGCGTGGGCCATCCAGTGCTCCTACCATGTGGCTAATTGATAACATGCTTGCACCCTGATCCCCCTGATCCCCCTTATATTTAGTACAAGTCCTGGCAGGGGAACTTCTGTGTCAGACCTTTTCTAGGATTCTGCTATATCCTTGTATGCAGTCCTGGCACTGGCTGAGGACAAAATGGGATCTAACTGGCTATTTCTCTCTGCCACTTCCCCTGCTGGCCAATTTGGGATTTTCCCCTGGTAGGGAAGATGTTGTTACTTTTACTGCTGGGCTAAGTTAGGCATTAAGTTTATTTTGCATTTATATGAACCTATTGCGCCTCTTGCCTCTCCTTTAGTGGGTTGGGACAGTCTTTCCAGATCTCCTCTAGGCATTTTTTTGCATACCTTCAGGCACTGCATGACTTGAGTAGTTTTAATTGGGTCACTGAGTCTTTTTCCCTGGAAGTTTCTTTTGCTCAGGAGCTCCAAGATGTGACCCTTTTGAAGATCTCTATTGTAAGTTGGCATAGATCATGTAAAAAGAGGCTGCAGACCTTTCATTTTGACTCCCTTGCCACCTATTGGTCCTCAACTTTGGGAGAGAATATTTCACGGAGTCCAGGTTTTTGGGGGGGGTCAGGAGGGTGGGGGAAGCTAAGGGATTAGTTTTAAAGGGTCAGGGTGGGTTTAGGGGTTATTTTTGTCTGCCGTTTTTCCAGCTCTCCCCCAAAATGATAAGAGAACCCCCACGAACAATATCGTGGGGTTTTCCTATCATTTTGGGGGAGCCCCCGATTTCTGACGATTTTGAAAATATCGTACGATATTTCTCCTTACTGTGCATTTGTCTGTTGTCACTCCCTCCATACCCATTAAGAGAATATAACCCAGTCCTCGCAATTCCAAGCCCAGTACACTGGCACAGAGTATTCAACACTACAGTCCATAACCCATCTAAGCGAGTACAGTATATAAATCAGTGAATGAGGGATCCCTCCTCCTCTCCACACGTGACACAAGGGAGCCAAGCCCATATGAGGTCTCCTTAGATCAATAGTATAGGCATGGCGTAACAGCTTATATTGCAATTCCCGCAAATTGGAATCAGAAGTGAGGAGATGCAGAGATGTGAACAGTAAGCTAAGGACTCCGTTGAAATATTCTCTCCCAAGGCTGAGGACCAATAGGTGGCAGGGGAGTCAAAATGAAAGGTCTGCAGCCTCTTTTTACATGATCTATGCCAACTTACAATAGAGATCTTCAAAAGGGTCACATCTTGGAGCTCCTGAGCAAAAGAAACTTCCAGGGAAAAAGTCTCAGTGATGCAATTAAAAGTCATGCAGTGCCTGAAGGTATGCAAAAAAAAATGCGTAGAGGAGATCTGGAAAGACTGTCCCAACCAACTAAAGGAGAGGACAAGAGGCGCAATAGGTTCATATAGATGCAAAATAAACTTAATGCCTAACTTAGCCCAGCAGTAAAAGTAACAGCATCTTCCCTACCAGGGGAAAATCCCAAATTGGCCAGCAGGGGAAGTGGCAGAGAGAAATAGCCAGTTAGATCCCATATTGTCCTCAGCCAGTGCCAGGACTGAGTATAAGGATATAGCAGAATCCTAGAAAAGGTCTGACACCGAAGTTCCCCTGCCAGGACTTGTACTAAATATAAGGGGGATCAGGGTGCAAGCATGTTATCAATTAGCCCAGCTTCACAAAATGTTTATTTACCGGTAATCCATTCACCCACAAAGCACAATTGACACGCTGCATTATAAAGCCTCAGATCAGGAAAGGCCACGCCTCCCACCTCCTTCAAACAGTCGAGTTTAGCGCGACTTATCCGTGCGCCCTTACCATTCCAAAGAAAAGTGAGAAAAGTTAACCGTAACTTGTTAAGGTCACGTGCAGTAAGCCAGCAAGGGGGCATACGTAGTTTATGTAAAATCCTTGGGATAATTACCATTTTCAGAAGTGCACATTTGCCAAACAAGGACAGAGGGAGAGGCTGCCAAGCTCGCAACTGAGACTGTATCTGCAGGATAGCGTTGGTAATTTTCAACCCATACAATAAGCCTAAGTCTCTAGGGATCCACGACTCCAGGTATTTAATTTTGTTTGAAGCCCAAGTAAGAGGAAACAGACCCAAGTTTCTTCCAACTTTGGATCAAGTACCAAGGCCTCAAAAAAGTTAATTTTGAGACCCGATATCTGATTAAGTTGTGAAAAAATCCATATAATGGAGGGTATACTCTGCCTGGGGTGATCCACAAATAGTAAGATATCATCTGTGAACATGGCAATTTTTAGTAAATGTTCAGCAATACGAATACCTTGAAACCCCATCTCACGTCTCAGTTTGGACACCAAGGGTTCTAATTCCAAATTAAACAATAGAGATGAAAGGGGACACCCTTGGTGAACTTTCTGATAGAGCTCCATTGATAAGGATATGAGCACTAGGGTACTGTACAAAACCTTCAGCCACCCCATTAATCTACCTGAGAACCCGTATTGGGATAGCGCCCAGAACATATACTCCCAAGATAGAGAATCAAATGCTTTTTCTGCATCTAGACTGAGAATAACTGACTCAGCTTTAAGATTATAACTCAGCCTACATTTTTTACATTTTTTACCCCCTGTCAATGCGGATTACAATTGAATTGCACTGAAATATTCCATTTTCATTATCCACGATTCTCTAAGCCCCTGAGGCAGCCGTTGTGAGCACGGCGAAACTCGGCCCGAGTCGGGCTGTTTATTTTTAACGTCTCCACCACAATAAAGCACTGGAAAAGACTTCTGGCATCTATTCCCTTGCTTTTGTTTACCATCACCTGGGTGTGCAGCACAGTCCACTCATACCCAAATGGTGCACTGCAGCCAGAGCTGCTACTTGCTCCTTCCTTGACCAACAGTCATCAGAGAGACATAGGCTTGTGTGGCATTCTGACTGATCCAGACGTCACTGATGAAATGGATTCTATACCCCTCTGCTTTGGCCAGCTGTGCCTGCACCAGAGCGCAGGGTAAGGGGATCATTCACCTACTAAATGTTACCCTGCAGTGCATTTTGTAATTGTGCATTAAAAGATGGAATTGCTGCTTAAATTCCATGTTCTCAATCCCCTGTGGGGTCTGGTCATCCAGGTCAACCATTTCTCTGATACGCTGTGCAGCCACCATCATTGATGCCCTAGGATAGTTTCCCCAGAATTGTACCAGCCTCTCCTAAAATCGGTATCAACGGGTATTGCTTTTGCAAATGTTACCGGATAGCACTATTTAAAAGTTGGGCCCGGTATTTTTCTTCTATATTTGATCTTCTGTCAGTGAAGACATTCAGCAAAATTCTGATCCTCCATAGCACTAAAGTGCATCCACACGTGATTTCTTGTGGGATTCCCTCTCTGGATCCTTGGGGACTGCTGCTGGGGCTAGGTTTGAGGGTGAACGAGGAGGTCAAAAGCCAGGGGCATCTCTCATACTTTCAACTATCTGCTGTTGCTAGAGGTGCTCTTGGCCCTGGCAGTATCAGTTATTTCCTCTGTGGTTATGCTCTCTGCTTGTGGCTGCTGACCGCATATAACACTAGCAACCAGGTTCTCTAAATCCTCCCAGATTTATCAGATTTCAATATTGCTTTCTTCTAATTCTTCAAGACCAAAACATAATTTATCTGAATCAGTATGTTCTTCAAAGATCTGTTACAGATACCGGAGAAAACAAACCATGGATCACTGTGCTGACTTTGAGTGAAGCCTATGGCTCCTACTTCCCCCCTCTCCGCCCTCTCCCCCTGCTACCCACCACTAATTCTCCTGCTTCTGCACCATGCTAGCAGTGGAGATGGGATCAGGTGGTTACTGTTCTAGCTTCTTACCCAACCCTGCATCTTTAACTGGTTTCCTTATCTTTAAAAAAAAAAAAAAAATCACTCTTAATATTGGCCAGAGGATTTATAGAAACATAGAAATGACGGCAGAAGACCACCAAACGGCCCATCCAATCTGCCCAACAAGCTTTCACATTTATTTTTCTCATACTTATCTATTACTCTTGGCCTATATTAGTAACTTTTTGGTTCTAATTACCTTCCACCCACACCATTGATGTAGAGAGCAGTGCTGGAGCTGCATCAAAGTGAAGTATCAGGCTTAATTGCTTAGGGGTAGTAACCGCCACAATAAGCAAGTTACTGCCATGCTTATTTACCCAGCCTGTGCCATTCAGTCCTTGTTGGCTGTTGTCTGAATATAAATCCTCTTTTCTTCATTCCCCCTGCTGTTGAAGCAGTGATCTGCGCTGGATATGTATTCCAAGTGAAGTATCAGGCTTAATTGATTCGGGGTAGTAACCACCACAACAAGCAAGCTACACCCACACTTATTTGTTTACCCAGCCTGTGCCATTCAGTCCTTGTTGGTTGTTGTCTGAATATAAATCATCTTTTCTTCATTCTCCCTGCCATTGAAACAGAGAGCTATGCTGGATATGCATTGAAAGTGAAGTATCAGGCTTATTTAGTTTGGGGTAGTAACCGCTGCAACAAGCAAGCTACTCCCCCGCTTATTTGTGAATGCAAATCCTTTTTTACCACATTTCCTCTTGCCGTTGAAACATAGAGCAATGTTGGAGTCGCATTAACTATGTGTATGTTTATTGAATAAGGATATTAATCACCAGGTAGTAGCTGTCATTCCCGCAAGCCACCCCCATTCCTCTTCTTTTCATTCACATCCTCTAGACTTTATGGAACCACAGTGTTTGTCCCATGCCCCTTTGAAATCCTTCACAGTTTTGGTCTTCACCACTTCCTCCGGAAGGACGTTCCAGGCATCCACTACCCTGTCCGTGAAGAAATACTTCCTGACATTGGTTCTGAGACTTCCTTCCTGGAGTTTGAAATCGTGAAACCTGGTTCTGCAGATTTTTTTTTCCAACGGAAAAGGTTTGTTGTTGACTTTGGATCATTAAAACCTTTCAAGTATCTGAAAGTCTGTATCATGTCACCCCTGCTCCTCCTTTCCTCCAGGGTATACATATTTAGATTTTTCAATCTCTCCTCATCAGTCATTCGATGACCATCCACCTTTTGGTCGCACTTCTCTGGACCGCCTCCATCCTGTCTCTCTCTTCAGAGATACAGTCTCCAGAATTGAGCACAGTACTCCAGGTGAGGCCTCACCAAGGACCTGTACAAGGGGATAATCACTTCCCTCTTCTTACTCGATATTCCTTTCTCTATACAGCCCAGCATTCTTCTGGCTTTAGCTATCGCCTTGTCACATTGTTTCGCCGACTTCAGATCATTAGACACTATCACCCCAAGGTCTCTCTCTGCTCCGTGCACATCAGCCCTTCACCCCCCATTGAATACATTTCTTTCAGATTTCCACACCCCATATGCATGACCCTGCACTTCTTGGCATTGAATATCAGCTGCCATATCTTCGACCAGTCTTCCAGCTTCCTTAAATCCCGTCTCATTCTCCCCACTCCTTCAGGTGTGTCCACTGTTGCAGATCTTAGTATCATCCGCAAATAGACAAACCTTACCTTCTATCCCGTCTGCGATGTTGCTCACAAAGATATTGAACAGGACCAGTCCCAACATCGACCCTTACGGCACTCCACTCATCATCGTCTCTCTTCCGAGTAAGTTCCATTTACCAACACACATTGTCTTCTGTCCTTCAACCAGTTTGCTATCCAGTTTGCTAACTTATGCCTCTGAACCTATGTATTTGCTAACTTACACTCTGCTTATTGAGGTTATGTGTGTCATACTATACAGTATCACCTTTAGCCAGGGACAGAAAGCAAGTTGTCACAGTCACTGCACAGCTTATGCTGAAAATACAGAGACAATCTCTGTGAGAGAGTATACCTTTCCTAAATGCACATATTGGGGTTAATATTTGTTTACTGGCCAGCTTATCTGGCTAACTTTAGCAGGATGGCTCAGGCACACCATTGCATATACATGACTATCTTAGAGATAGCTGGAGAAGTTTATCTAGTTAACTTTAGAAATGCTCTATGAAATAACGTTAGTTGAATAGTTATCCAGCTAACTTAACTCTGCTCTAGAATGCCTCCAGAACACCCTTATATTATCTGTCTACATTTTAGCCAGACTAAATGCCTTTGAATATGGACCCTGTTGTGTCTATTCTTAGCCCTGCTAATTTAGGGGTAGATTTTCATAAGTGCGCACAGTTCCCATGGTCTCATGCACACAAGGGGGGGGGGGGATTTTAAAAATAATGCGCGGTGACGCGATCAGGCCTACACCAGTTCCCTCTCAGTCTGCTCAATTAAGGAGCACATTGGGAGGGAACTTTCCTAACCCCCTACCTGGCCTTCCTCCTTTTTCCCCTCTCCTCCACAACCTTTCAACCTACCCTAACTATCGTAATTGTTTTGTTTTAGAACTTACCCGCTCCTCTGAGCAAGAGTAGGTTCCGCATGCCGTTTGGCTGACGGCGCACGCGCTTCCCCATGACAGGGCCTAATGGCCACTGTCCCGGTTGGCCACACCCCCGGCCTGCCCCTTCCATGGAGCCTGGCACTTCTGCGCGTATCAAGAGATACATGCATGGCAGGGCGTTTTAAAATGTGCTTGGCATGCACATGGCCTGGCCATGCACGTATATCACGAATTTTGTGCCCGCTGGGCTTTGAAATTTTGGGCTATACTTGTAACCCTTTAAAAGGAAGAACTTACAGCTAGTTCCTTCTAGTACAATGAACGGTGCACACTAAACAGCAGTACAACAATGTAGTGATCCTGTGACTGACAGCACCACTTCCTTTCTCTCAACTTAAATCTTTTCCTCAGCTTTGAAGCAAAGAGCTTCAAAACTTGTATACTGACTCTCTGAAATCAATTAAAGAAGTGACTGACAATGGTATCTGTTCAAGCTTAATTTTTTGTTTCACTTTCAATTAAAAAAAAAGAAAAGAAAAAAAAACAAACTAGCCAGAATAGGCTGGTTGAAAAACTGTTTGAAAGTGATTGCTATTACCTATTGGCTTCATGCTTTCTGACACTCAATAAAAACAATCTGGTTTGCTGGATGCTTGTGGTAAAGAAATATCATTACTCTCAGTGGTATTCACTCCCAGCCTTCGAAGGCCACCGACATGTCAGATTTCCGGGATATCCCCAATGAGATAGATTTATCTCTTTATGCATAAGATAGATTTGCATAAAATGAAGGCATGCAAATATATCTAATACATATTCATTAGGGTTATTTTTGAAAACCTGATCCTTTGGCTGCTCTTGAGGGCTGAGAGTGAATACCATTGCCCTAACTTAGTGGTAATGAAATTGAAATGAATTTGTAGTTGGCATTACAATTTCATTTTGTAAAACAAACAAAAAAACCTCTTGTCATGGTTTTCATTTTATTATGAAACAAATGTGTATCCTTGAGTGCTAATCAATAAGAGTAATGTATCTGCCATGTTCTCCTCCCAAGCCTGAGAATCTTCCTTGGTGTCTAAACCTCTCAAGTCTAGATAACTTTCTTCCAGGCTTCCAAACACACTATACAACACAGATAATGCCCACTCCAAAAACAAAACAAAACATCAAACTCTCACCAACAGGAAATTATATAAACCACTCTTAATCCGTCTGTTAGTGGTCCGTCTGTGTAAATGCTCAGCTACAATATAAAAAGGCTGAGTAAAACCCGGAGCTAGGTATATCATTAAAATTTAGGGATTTATTTAGTATGAGAATTTTCACCTAACTTGGGACCATCATCCAAAAGATTTCACATCAAGACCTATGGCAACTGAATTCATGTAAAGGTTACCAATTTCAATAATGTGTACTCGTAGAAATAAAGGGCAGGAAATAAACAAGTAGATATAAGATGATACTTTTTTTTTTTTTTGGACTAAACACATTTTTGACTAGCTTTCAGGTTTACACTTCCTTCCACAGGTTCTAACAAGACGAACAGGTCAAAGGAAAAATGTGATATTCCCTGAAGTGGAACCATAGAGGTGCTTTGAATGAATATTGACCTTTATTTCTATGCCTTCGACTGAATTAAGACTGCAACCACACTACTTTTTCTAAGATGGAAACTTGTATAACATTTTTCCAAAGAAAGATGATGGTTTTTAACATATTTCTACATAGCACAACTGCACTTTTTGTGGACGATTTTAAATATAATATTTGCAGCATTAAACTTCTCAAAACAACCTCATTTTGACAAAGTTTGATATCACTTTTTTTTTTGTAGAGGGTCCCATGATTTTCATTGGAGCTGCATGGTGAAATTCAAAAGGAGGTACAGAGACTCAGGATCCCTGAGAAATTATCCAAGACGTTGGATTACACTGCTATTAAAAAGAAGGCAAGGACAAAAAAAGTATCACTAATTCCAGATCAGCTGTACTATCTGTTAGAATGCTAAAGACTCGCTGCTGCTTTTCCAAAGCAAGCTGCACAAATATTCCATTCTTTGGCATTTTCAGGAATTTACTGAGTTATGTTAAATGGTCAAAGCTTGATGTCATGTCAATAGGAAGAATGCTTCATTGGTTACATTTTGTAATAAAAACATTTTAAAATGCGTTTAGAAAAATATAGATGCCTTAAGGTGTAATATACAGATATATCATAAAATATGATGGTTATAACAAAGAGTGCGAAGTGACACCCATGTTAAATATGGCTATTTCCAGGTTAATAGAACATTAGGCAATCAGCGCCAACAGTATTATCTTATTTCGCATGCATTGCCTTTCAATTATTCTACTTTAACTACATAATAATTTCCAGCTCCATGTTTTTTCCATTTATTATTTTTTTCATTATTTCATTTTGAAGTTGTTTCGTTTCTGTTTAATATTTGCTGAATTGTGTTGAAATCCCCAGTGCAGGCCCGCAATGCCAAACAAATATCTTCTGAAGACACAGAGCAGCTCAAATGTCCTTGGAGACGCTCAGTTTTTTTTTTTTGTTTGCTACCATTTGTCATCCTCTGCTCTGAGAGATCAACAGTTTTAGCACACAGATCAATATTCTCTTAACCCAGACCTAATCTAAAGAGAGTTTCCCTGGGTTTCACCTTGGCCTACTCACGCTGCTTTTTTTTTTTTTTTCTGAAATAATTTTGTCTGTGTAAGACAGCAATTTTTCATCCTTTGGTCAAAACTGGTGACAAAAGAGGGAATAATGGTTCCTGACATATCAAATGATGGATTTGACACATGGCATGCTGAGCTGGGAGCTTTCACGTGCCAAAGTAGAAAGACAGATAAGAAGCCTAATAGCTCTCCTGACATTGCTGCTTCTTCTTTCTTGCTTTTTTTTTTTTTTTTCCTTGTTACACCAAAACGGCTCGTGCTTTATTTTTTTTCTCTCTCTCTCTCAAGAAACTTTTCTCTGACTCTGGGCACGAAGCCGGGAAATGAGCTGAGCTTCAGCCCAAAATAAACGTTTCCCAGTCCTGGTAAAATGATCAATCTACGCCTTTCTTCCCTCCAGCACAGTGAGGGCAATACCAACACACTGCTTGGGGAAATGCTAACAAATATAACCAGTGAGAGGGAAACAGATGGGACTAAGAAATGAAACCAGCAGAGTCCTGGAAGATATTCAATGAGTATAGTTAATAATAACTGGAACAGAACAGCTCTTTAATTTTTTTTTTTTTTTTTTTGTAGCATTGATCCTGGAGAAATACCTCCAGTAAACCTCATGTGCTCTCTAATAAAACCCAGGGCAGAAAGACACAACGGGGTCTTTTTTTATCACTTTGATTAAAGTAAATTAAATCTTATAGAAGTCGGTGCCAGTCTGGAAATCCAAAGTATGTTAGCTTCTGTGGCTTTGGTACACTGGGATAGACACAGTGGCCTATGTACCATAGGGCATAGCTCCAGGCATATGATCACGTTACAACTTTAAACACAAAAGCTTCTTTCAGAATCTAAACTAACAAAACAGGAACATTTTTTTTTTAATTCCTGTATGGTTTCCTCTGCAGCATGTGTTCACATTTAAAATCCTGACCTATGTGCCATTTGCTTGCATTCAGAGTTAGTGGCTTTTTAGCATATAAGGTACCAGTAAGTTATTCTCACTTATGTTACCAACAGCAGATGAACGTCTGACAGATTTCTAATTGTTTTTACCAATTTCTCTTTCTACCCAGTTTTCTTTTGCTGTGTCCGTATTTTAACTTCAAAATATTTTGCTGGAATCTGGTTTTTTTTATTTTACAGTACTGTGATACTATCGTTTTGAACACTTTGATTAAGTACCAATAAAGAAATAGAAAAAAAAATACCTTAACTGATAGCATGGAGAATATTCCACTTACATTACAAGCCCACTATATATATCTGAACAAAATGATTTTCTTTCTACTCTTAAAACCTCTAGTGTGTGTTGGGTAATGTTTATTGCTATCACACTTTATAAGTGTACATCTGTGAAGATGAGAAATATGTTTGTATATTTGGACAATGTAATGTTAATGGTAGCTGATCAGCTGAGAGATCTCTGAAGTGCAATTTAATAATAATAATAATAATAATAATAATAATGATAATAACAAATACATTTAAATCAGAGTGAAAACAGGCTTGTGTAAAATCCTCTACTTATGGTTTAATTTGAACCCATTGGAGCTTTAATACATATTTCAAATCAGTTAATTCAAAAACACATACCATATGTCATCTATTTAGCTTTCTGAATGTATTTTTTAAAGTGGAATTCTTAATAGAAAAGAGTTATTTCACGTTCATTAAATGCCCTTGCCTTTAGCTTGGGATATCTAACTACAGTTGTGGCCAATTAGCTGGCAGTAGAGTTGATACTCTTATCAACTACATTACTGGCTCCCTCTGACTTATGATTTTCTCTTTCATTAAAATTACGTTATTTTTCTGGCAAGTACATATTTCTACATGTACTAAGGCAGTTTTCTGTTTGAATATTTGAGCAGATCATTGCCAATTCTCCTGAATTGAAAATTTTAATTAAGGGCATTGAAACTAATGAGTGATGGGCAAATGGGTTCAGATTAAATCACAACTAAGGGATTTACAGAGTGAGAACTAAACTAGGACAGCCTGAGAATCAGGCTTGATTCATTCCAAACATGCTTGCTCATGAGAGGGTGAATAGAATAAAAAACCCAAATAGCAGCTGTCATAAAAGCAGAAAGTTATCAAAAGAAATGTTCATCACAATCTATAAAATAAAAGTCATGATTTGGGGCAAGAAGGAACCCTATCCATAACCTTCCCCCCCCCCCCCCTGCTTCTGGTACCTATGCCCTATCAGACTTCATACCACCAACTCTGTCCAACCTAAACCAACCGATTTAGGACCTCTCCTTCTTGGTCTACTTAACACGTGGTCTGCAACAGTAATGCTTACCACATCCCAGACCTAATTGAGGAATACAAACTTCATATTCTCTGACTCACAGAGACCTGGATAAATGAAGGTAACCCAGATACATCACACACCCCATACCATGGGATGAAGGGCTGGAGTAGCCATCATTTCTCATCACTCCATGGGCCATAACCTAGTTGCAACCAAACAAATTTGAACATCTGACTGCTTCATATTCTAAGGTGATATGGAACCTACACTGGCCCTAGTCTATCCCCCCAAGTGGCTGTTGACAAGGAGGTATTTGGCCAGCAATGAAGAAAGCTCCCACGAATAGTGTTGTGAAAAACAAGAAGCCCCTGAAGCAGTGGTTCAAAACATGATATCATGTCAGGCATCACAAATGGGAAGTATACTTCTTTACTTTCTATAAGCATAAAATAAACTTTACATTTTTTTTCCTGAACTGTATAGTATATTGGATCAGTGGTGAAATTACTGAAAATATTGTAAAAAATCTTTTCAGCATTCGTGGCGTGTTATGAAGGTCCTCAGTTTAAAAGAAATGTCATTGTTGGTTTTCTCTGTGCGAGTCTATTAATTTAGATGGGAGATTCAATATTGTATATTGAGATGTTTTTTCTTTTGAGTTGCTTTGTATGTCTGCATCATTTTGGACATTTTTCTTTGCATGTTTGCCTAATCTACCCCCACCAGGGCTCCTTTCTTCAATTCTTTGAAATCATGTGACCTTGCAACTACTAGCCAGAAGCTAGGAAATTTCAACTATCATGCTGAGGCCACTCCCAGTCCCAAAGGCAACACCATCAGCTTTCATTGCAATACGGCAGATCTCGGCCTCATTTAATGAAACAAAGTTCTCACCCATAAGGGTAGTCACACCTTGGATCTAATATTCCACTCCTCCAGCATGCCTATAGATCCTAACAATTCAGATTGACCCTGTTCTCTAGTCAGATTGTTACCTAATATGAGCCACCTTTCCATTCTGAAATCAACTCAGCTAATCCCTGCACCTAATCTTCCTGTCGGAAATTTTTCCTTTGCCATAAGTGACATTCTAATTAAACTACTCACATACCGGAAATTCCCACCGATGCACAGTGAGCAGAATTCTTAATTCAACAATGGAGCAATGAATTCACCACAGTATTGAAACCTTAGCTCCACTCAAACCAATTCCCACCAGACCCCCCCCCCCCTTCCCTTCCCAAAAACTCTCCTTTTACTCAAGCAACAATCCTGTCAACTAAAAGGAAACAGCAAGAGCAGAGTTCAACCTGCACATCTGCAAGGAACACTCCAAAAATATAAAATAGCTTTTCTATAAGCTATAAAAGCCATATCTCCAAATGGCTAGAACTTACAAAAAATCACCCTGGGAAAATTTCCAGCTAGAACGGAAACTCTCCAAGCCCAAGCCTGAAACACCTACCACTGATGATGACCATTCAGCTGAGGACTTTGCAGAATTCTTCATGGATAAAATTCAAACTATATGTTCCTCCTCCTTTTAATTCCCTCCTCCCCCCCCCCCCTAACTGAAGGTCCAAATGACTTATCTTCTTCTTCAACCACCTATCTTTCAAACAAAGCTACAGCTCCCGTAATATAGGACAAATCAGTGCAACTTTCTTATGACAGAATTCCTTTGTCTGAATTCAGAACAGAATCCCAATAGAGATTGAAAAAAAATCCTTCAGAGAATCAGCTGATCCATCTGCCTGTTAGATCTTCCAAATACATCTGTGACTTAAGATATGATTTAGCCCCCTGGTTAATCACCATAGTAAATACCTTATTAACCCAAGGCTCCCTGCCTCCCTATAAAAGGCCATAATCAAACCCATCCTGAAGAAACCAATCTCTGATCCTAAAATAGTCACCCACTATCATCCAGTCTGTAGCCTACCATTTTTCTCCAAACTAATGGAAAAATTGAACTATTCCAACTCCTAGGTTTCCTAGAAGAAAACAACATCCTGCATCCTCATCAGTATGGAATCAGAAAAAGCCATGAAACATAATCCCTCCTTTTAGCCATAACTAACAGTATTCACATGAATGCGGACCAAGACGGTGATTCCCTTCTAGTCCTGCTCGAACTCTCTGCCACCTTTGACACTGTTAATCACCAACTGCTGATACAATGCTTAAGTGAAATCGTCCCTGAAGGAATAGTCCTTAAATTGTTGGGAACTCCCCTACAACTGAAAGACTCGGTGTGAAGTCTGGGAGTCCAACCCACGTCACAAATTTGGAAAGGACCTGCTTTATGCACCTGCACAAGAATTGACAGCTTTACAATGTTTTTCCGATAAACACAACTCTACCACCATAATACATGTTTTAATCACCAGCCAGAGTGACTATTGAAATCCTCTATCTACACAATCTCAAGTGCCCTCAGCTTCTGAAAAATTACAGCTACTAGAATTCTGATGGAAGCCAAGGTATCAGACCACACAATGCCTATTTTAAGGCAACTAAAGTGTCTCCCAGTCAAAAACAGGATTCAATCTAAAACAGTTTGCTTGGTCTTTAGGTACAGTTCTGACTAGAATTGTTTTATGCTGTTTTAAAGAAATTAATTATTGGCTTCCAGTAAGTAGCTTAGTGCTTAATCTAGCTAAAACTTCCATTATGTGGTTAGGTAGACCTGGACTTCCTGTAAAGATCACTCATTTAAGGATAGGAAATGTCAAATTGGAATAAAAAGGAAGGCATGTAATTTGGGGGCCATTCTGGACTCCAAATTGAATCTCAGATCTCATATAAGCAGAGGAGGATTGGCCTATCGGGGCATGGGGCAAATCCCCAGTGGGCCGATGAGTTGGTCACATGATATTTGACATCTGCATTTCCTCTGCTATGCAATATCCCCATGTTCTGGTGCACAGAGAAAAGAGCCCAAAGGAGACAGCAGCTGAAGGACAAGGTACTGCAGGCTGTTGCTGGAACCCAGGCCGGTGGCCGCTGAAGAGGGGAGAGATTCTGCAAGCGACCGCCACTGGAGCCCAGGCTGGCGGCGGCTGGAGAGATGCTGTGTGCTGTTGCCAGCGGTGGTTGAAGAATGGGGAGTCGCTGTGGGCTGCCGCTGCCAGGCTGGTGGCAGCTGAAGAGTGCAGAGATGCTGTGGGCTGCTGCTGGAGGCCAGGCCGTCGGCAGCTGAAGAGTGCTGAGACAATACAGGCCACCGCCAGATGCCAGGCTGGTGGCGGCTGAAGAGTGCAGAGTGCCACTGGAGCCCAGGGTTACAGGGCCAAAGAATGAGAAGAGGTTCTACATCAGAAGCACATTTGTGTGTGTGTGTGTGTGTGTATGTGAATTGCAGCTTGTGGGTGTGTGTGTGAAAAGCGGCATGCACGTGTGTATGGGAAGCAGTTTGTGTGTGTGTGTGTGTGTGTATGTGTGGGAAGCAGCGTGTGTATATGTGAGAGGCATCTTGTGAGTATGTGAGAGGCAACTTGTGCCTATGTGTGTGTGTGTGTGTGTGTGGGAAGCAGCGTGTGTATATGTGAGAGGCATCTTGTGAGTATGTGAGAGGCAACTTGTGCCTATGTGTGTGTGTGTGGGAAGCAGCGTGTGTATATGTGAGAGGCATCTTGTGAGTATGTGAGAGGCAACTTGTGCCTATGTGTGTGTGTGTGGGAAGCAGCTTGTGTGTATGCACCATTCTTCCCTTCCTAATTCATGACAATCTCAGGATGACTAGAAATCAAAAGTTCCCAGGTATGGAAATTATTGCGTGTTATTTGATGTATATACTCTTTTGAAAAATTTTATTGGTGTTTGGGAAATTAAAAAAAAATGTGTTTTAAAATATTTGATCATTTTATTAGTATTCATTGATTTGGTTTGACTATTATGTTTTATATTTCTTAGTTTTTATTGTTCAATATTTTATGAGCAGTAGTAATGTTTGTTTTTCTATTGTTGCACTGCATACAAAATCCGGTTTGCTGTATTTTCCAGTTTAATTTTTGTCTGCACATTTCTTTTTATTCCTTATGGTCTCTTTATTCTGCCTTTGATAAATCTGCTTGTGTTCTGCATGTGTGATTGAGGTGAAGTATTTTGTTAATGTGTAATTTCTTTATAGGGATCTTTAGAAGCCTGGCTTGTTCTCCTTTCCTAATAGGAGGTGATTTGGGATTTTGGGGTTTTGGGGTTTTGCAGTATTGCTTTTTCATAGGTAGGGTTGTTACTGTTAGTGATGTTTTGGTATGGAAGATTTACTAATGTAGTTAACTCATGGCATTCTGAGGGCTCAATCTACACCCAACACGTATTACAATAGGCCTAATATCATACAAGTTCCAATTCTATTGTTTACTTTTTTGAAGGGTTTTCTGGTTGGTATCACAGCATTGTATATACATATAGCATATATGTTGTGATATTTTTGTCCATTGTCATGTAAAACCTTAATATAAACGTATAACTTTTAACTGTGTGTGGAGAGGGTGGGGCTGGGTGTGGATGTGTGTGTGTGTTTGTGTACAAGACTTTAAGGTTTGCCTAGGTTGCCCAATACCCTTGCACCGGTCTAGCTCTGGCTGCACTGGCTCGATGTGGGAAAGCAGGATTCCATCTGGAGCTGAGCTACTTTGAGCCAGGCTCACCCCAGACTCACTCTTGGCCAGGGTTTAAGTTTATTTTCTTTCTCTTTAGCCCTGCAGGAAGCTGGCAGCAGGGATCACTTCTGGTTCCCCCTTCCCTGGAATTAGTTGGCAGAGGAGAGTCTATGGAACCATAAAAGCAGCATTCTGTGTGGCACACCGTCTATGAATGTGCTAGGGTGCGGCCCTGAGAAGCAGAGGGAAGCTACTATCATACGGGCCGATACAGTACAGTGCGCTCCGACGGAGCACGGAGTACTGTACCCGCGGAGTACTGTACCCGCGGGTACAGTACCCGCCATTGGACACGCGTTTTCCCTTACCCCTTATTCAGTAAGGGGCCGAAAACGCGCGTCCAACCCGCTGAACCTAATGGCGCCCTCAACATGCAAATGCATGTTGATGGCCCTATTAGGTATTCCCGCGCGATTCAGAAAACAAAATGTGCATCCAAGCCGCACATTTTGCTTTCAGAAATTAGCGCCTACCCAAAGGTAGGCGCTAATTTCTTCTGGTACCGGGAAAGTGCACAGAAAATCAGTAAAAACTGCTTTTCTGTGCACCCTCCAACTTAATATCATGGTGATATTAAGTTGGAGGTCTCGAAGGGTAAAAAAAGTAAAAAAAAAAAAAAAAAGAAAAAAACAATTTGAAGTCGGCCCGTGGCTGTCGGGTCGAAAACCAGACGCTCAATTTTTCCGGCGTCCGGTTTCCGAGTCCGTGGCTATCAGCGGGCTCGAGAACCGACGCCAGCAAAATTGAGCGTCGGCTGTCAAACCTGCTGACAGCCGCCGCTTCGGGCCAAAAGGAGGCGCTAGGGACGCGCTAGTGTCCCTAGCACCTCCTTTTGCCTGTTTCTACCGCCAGGCCTCATTTAAATACAGAATCACGCGCACAGGCAAGCGGGCGTTCGTCCGCTCTCCCGCAGACTTTACTGAATCGGCCCGATAGAAAGGGAGGGATGAGTCAGAAAGCAGTGTCTGTGCAGTGTTGGTATATATTCTGTCAGAGGTGGCTGGGCTTTGAGAGGAGCAGCTGGCTATGGAATCAGTGAGTCTCTCGGAGAAAGAGGATGCTGAGGAGGTGAGAATGGGAAAGAAAGGAGGGTTGAGGAAAGGCTGGCAACAAGCACACATTTTAACATCATGATGTGGCAGTGCTGGGGCAGGATGGCACTTACTGAGTGAGCACATGAGCAGCAGCACAACAATAAATGTCTTTGTGTGTGTGTGTGTGTCTCTGAGCTACTGGTTGGCAGTATGGTTTTCTCATTACTTGGCAACTGGTCATATGATGTATCTCTTAAGTGTCGATGGTGTGGTTTTGGGAGCTGTTGAAGCCTATGCTGCACTTAAAGTGCACGAGTGAGTGAAAGATATCCCGTGTGGGCTGGTTTTGAAAAATATCCCCCAGGCTGATATTTTCCTGCAATCTGCCCCTGCATATAAGTAATGTTGCAAGATCAGCTTTTTACAAATAGCGATTGATTAGACTGTTAAAACCTTTATTCGTCCTCAGGATTTTCATTTAGTTGTGCCGATGCTCGTTCTTAGCCAGTTGAATTACGGTGACCCTTTATATCTGGAGCTACCAAAACATTTAATGTGAGTCCTGCAATTGGTGCAGCATGCTTTAGTGCAAATTCTAACCAGTTTAAAGTGGAATGGTTACCCATTTATCAAAGATCTGTTTAAAAATTTGACAATTCATAAAGCAACGTATTCAGAAAAACACTGTTTAGCTAATAAGTTACTGCTGTATAACCCATCTTGTTCTTTACATTCATCTGCTCAACATTTTCTTTCTGTTCCATCTGTTCATGAGTTTGGATGGCAAGAGACCAGAGGGAGAGCTTTATCCATAGCAGGTCCGAAGTTATGGAATAATCTACCTGCTGCTATCTGTGAAGAATGTAATTTAAAATTTAGGAAACAAGTGAAAGCTGTTTTGTTCATGCAGGCTTTTCCCTGATCGTGGAGTAAGTTGTAAATTGTAGCAACAATTTCTGGATGTTTAGTGCTATATGTTTTTAACTGTACTTATATATTGTGTTGTATATGTGGTTATTTTATGTACCTTATATGAATGCAGATTATCTGCATTGAACTATATTTGGATATGGCAGAATATAAGAATAAATAAATAAAGCCCCTGACTCTCTCTCCCAGCTTCTATTCTCTTACACCCCTGCAAAAGATTTTGGTTCCTCCTAAATGGCCATTCTGGTCTCTCCTCCTCTGGCTTCTTCCAGATTAACCTGCACTAGTCTTCATGCATTCAGTTGCTTTGCAACCAAACTATAGAACAAGATACTACTACCCTTACGCCAAGAGACTTCCTACCTCACCATCAGGAAAAAAGTCAAGGCCTGATTATTTGTCCAGGCCTTTCCTTAAATTCCACAGCTGAATTGTGATAAAACTGTGACAAGGTAAGCAAAGGAAAACTCTCTTTATCTCTTCCTGGAACTTATTCATAAGACCATATCACCATCTACACCTGGACTTTCCCAGACTCTCTCTCTCTCTCCTTGCATTGCACTGTCCCTGCCAGGGGCAGATTAGTCTATCAGGGCTTTGGGCATGCCCCGGTGGGCCAGGCAGGTCAGTCGCATGGCACAGGTGTTGATCCCATTCCCGCAGAACCCGCTGCAATTAACACCCGGCCTTCAGGAGCTGTTCTGGCAGAGCGGGAGCCTCCACCGAGGCTCTCCGCACATTTCTGTTTTTGCTTAGTTTTTTTTTCCCATGGCTTCTCTTTTATTTGTTGTATCCATGGCTGCAGCATTGCTGTATAGGCCTGTAGTTTGGGGTTTTTTTTTTCTTTTCTGCAGTGTTGCTGATCTCAGTGGGATCTCTCCTTGCCCCTCCCCTCACCACTGTGGCAGCGGGAAATGCTCCTAAGGCCTTCCCTCACACCACCTTACCATTCTCTTTGCTTTGTGAGGCAGCCAACAGACCTCCTGTTGCTGTCTCACCATGGCTGAAGACCTCTGACTGATTTCTGCCAATGCCCCCCCCCCCCCTTACGTTGTGGCCGAGGCAAAAAAAAATAACCCCACCCTACTGCATGGGCCTTTCTACCTACCTTTTCCCGCAGCAGGGCCATCAATTGGTAGCCCTGCTGCGGGAAAAGGTAGGTAGTAAGTAATTTTTATTTTTACATATTCACAGGGGGGCAGGGGAAAAGAGAAAGCGTGGTAGCATGTGAGGGAACATGCATTTGTGTGTATGTGTCAGTGGGTACAAGGCGTGTGTGCGTGTCAGCGAGTGTGACTGAGCGTGTGTGTGTATATTTGAACCACTGGGAGTGACTGACGTCAATGGATTCAAGGAAGTGTGTGTGTGTGTGTGTCAGTGGACTATGTGTAAGTGTGTCAGCGGGTGGAAGGGAATGAGGGTTTATGTGTCAGTCGTTGCGTTTGTGTGTATCTGAGTGAGTGAATGTGTCAGCAGGTACGAGGGAGTGTGTGTATGTGTGTGTGTGTCAGCATGCATGTGAGGGAAGAGAAAGCTTGTGAGCTCCCTTACCCCCACCACTCCAGAACAATCTCAGGGTAATTGGAAAGTATAGAAAGCAGGAGCTTTTGAAAATTCAAATTGGCTTTCATTATTCGGTGTTATCTGAAGTGTCTGTAGTTTTAAAATATTGTAAGCGCCCGCCAGGGAGAATTCTGCTGCTTGCACTTCCCCAGGTTGGTCCTTGCTGCAGTATCCCTTTTGTACAGAAACCATTCTGATATCTTTTCTCCCCAAATCATTAATCCTTACTCCCGACTTTCCATGCAATGTCCCTTCTTCCACCCTCAAAACTAGTAACTACATCGACCATCTTGTAAAATATTGTACATAGTCTTCTATTTTATTTTATTTTGGTACTTAAACGTTTCCCCCTCCCCTCCTTTCCACCCCCAATTTGAATTTTGCCCTACCTTTCTCCTAATATTTTTTGTTTGTTTTGTTTTTTTGTAATGATTTATCTCCATGCTTTATTGTTCACTGTAAAGGCCCCATGCCTAATTGTTACCCTTGATGTCATTGTTCCGAAGTTATTTGTAAGTTATACGTTTTATAAGTTTTAAGTTATTTGTAAACCGATACGATGTGCAAACGGTTGTCGGTATATAAAATCTTTAAAATAAATAAATAAATAAATCCCTGCACCCCACAAAACCCGGATATGGCTTGAAGCAGAGTTGAGTCCAGACACACACTGGTTAAATGCAAAACTGTTCAGTAAGGCTGGTTTTTTTCCCAGCACAGCTGCTTGCCCAAATAGAATCCAATCAGGCGGTGCCTGTACCGGCATTACAACTATAACAGCAAAGGCTTTAAACCCAGTTCCCTAAAGCTTTGCTTTTCCTGCACAATGGTTCTTCCACAATAGAGTTCATTCAGGTTGTGCATAATTTTAGAGTTCAACCTCAGTCACAAATGTTCTGAAATTCTCCTCTCCCAACTCAGTGCTTCTCCAGAGCTGAGGGGGATTGACACCACCCTCTTCTGAAGGAAAGCCAAAAGCTCACGTTTCCAACTCACATATTTCAGCATTTTCCTACTCCATCCACTGCAATCCAAGGGGAACCTACTCTATCACCCGTTACCAGCTGCTTCCTCTGCTGCTATCCTTTCTCTTCTGGTTCTCCCACCAGCCCTGCTGATCTCCTGTAATCAGGTTGCCACCTGGTTCCTGATCTTGCGCAACTTCCTGGTTTCTCAGCCCCATAGCCCTCTGGGAGATGTAGTCCTTCCCTCCCCCACCAGAGCATCTGCCTGCAGTGGCTTTTTCCTGCACTCCATTCCCCTTTAGCCTCAGAAATGGGAATACCTCCCATTACAGGCCTCTCCCATTTTCAGGGGGGAATTGCGTCTCGGGATAAAACGTCTGCATTTCTATGAACCCTTCCCGCCCAATGCTGTATTGAGAACGTAAAGGTTGCAGTGTCATATACCACCTTGTAAGGCAAGCATTAGAAGAACGCATTTGGTTGAGCCATTTTAGAGGGGCATGGTCTGTGACCAATGTGAAGGTTCTTCCCAACAGATAATATTGGAGAGTCTGCACAGCCCATTTAATGGCCAGACACTCTTTCTCTATTTTGGCATAATGTTTCTTATTTGGGCCTAACTTCCTTCTAAGGTAGAGGACTGGTTGTTCCTCATCGCCCACCTGCTGGGATAATACTGATCCCAACCCTATGTCTGAGGCATCTGTCTGCAGTACCAATGGGTGCTGACAGTCAATGCTATGTAACATCGGGTTCTGGCATAGCTTCCGCTTTATCTCTTCAAATGTCCTTTCAGTCTCACGATCCCACCTAACTTGATTCGGGTGGTCCTTCTTTAGCAATTCCATTAATGGAGTTGTTAAATCTGCAAAATTGGGAAAGAATCTCCTATAATAACCTGCCAAACCCCAAAAGGCTCTCACTTGTTTCTTTGTTTTAGGCCAGTGATGGCCAACCTTTTGAGCTCAGTGTGTCAAAATTCATAAAAACCCCGAGCATAACTCGGGTGGTGTGTCACTTCTAGAAAAATCCATAATTTTGTGATATTTGTAGCTCTAATTAATAACAAAGTTATCATTTTAATATATGTACTGTATTTATTAATAAAGCAAAAACAAATAATTCTTTACCTTACCTGCTTAGTGACTTTTTTGTTGATGAATTTCATTGGCTAAATCTTCAATTGAAGGTTGGTATTTCGTACACTTCAAGCCCAAGCTAGCGTTACAAACTTCATCTGTCAGTCTGTTTCTTTTATTGGCTCCCATTCATTTTCACACCACTCCCTCCCCATCCCCCAGGCATGCACACGTTCATTCTCACACACACAGACCCCCAGGCAGGCATCCATGCATTCACACAAATACACCCCCAGGCAGACTCCCATTCATACACATGCACACACTAAAGGCAGACCCCCCTCTCTTTTGCCAGCAACCTCAGAACCTCTCTCATTCCTCTGCTGCCACTGTCACTGCTGCCACATGGCTATTGGGGAGGTGCTGATTGCTGCTACTGACACTGAAGTCCATTCTGCTGCCTCCTCTGTGCAGGCCCTGTGGGCTTCCACTTTCTCCATGCTGATCTCGTACATTGTGAGATCCGCATAGAGAAAGTACTATTCTTGCACATTCCCAAAGATGACATGTGCCAATCACTAAAAAGTAATTTATTTATTTTTTTTGCCTTTGCTGTCTGATCTTAGTTTTCTAATTGGTTGGTCACAGGCTTTTTTTTTTTTCCACCTTCCCTTTATTTTTTTTGCCAATTCCTTTTATATTGTCTTTTTTTCTGTTTCTTTTCTCTCCATCTTCTTCCCTCAAACACACAGTCAGGTTCTCATTCTCACATGCATTTCTCTCTCTCACACTCACACAGGCTCTCACTGGCACATGCTGTCTGACTCACACACAGGCTCTCTCTCTCCCCCCCCCCCCCCCCCCACACATGCTGTCTTGCTCAAGCACATGCTGTCTCTGCAAACATTCAGGTCCTCACTCTCAAACACAATCTCTCAACTCATCTCATACACGTGTACACACACACACACTCTACAGACCCTCAGCCTCTCTCTCACCTCTGGGCCTCCTCTTCGCGGGTCGCCGCAGGATGGGCCCTGCAGCAGCCCTGATCTTCTCGGGCCGCGGTGGCACTGCTACCGGGCCTCTTCCTCTTCTCGGGCCGCTGCGACTTGGAATTCACGGCGGCCCGTAAGCACAAGCGCTGCTCCTCTTCTGCACACGCTGATGCTCCTCCTCCTTCCTGCCCACGCAGCTCCGGCAACGTTTACTTCCGGGGCCGCACAGGCAGGAAGGAGGAGGAGCATCGGTGCGTTTAAATGCGATCTGTTTCTTCGGCTTACGTCACCATGGCCCTGCCTGTCGCTGCGCCGAATAAGCCTCCCTGCGCCCGGGGGCATTGGGGAGGGGGGGGGTGGAGGGGTCTGGAGGGTGGGGGGATACTAAAAACCTAATTTTAAAGGGTCGGCGCAGCCGAAAAAAAAAAAAGGCTTGGCACAGCCGATAAAAAAAAAAATATTCCCGATAGTCCATGAAACGCTGCGCGTGTCAGCAAAAACGTCTCGGCGTGTCACCTCTGACACGCGTGTCATAGGTTAGCCATCACTGTTAGGCTGTGGTGTGTTTTCAATGGCCTCTATTTTCTTCAGTCTCGGTCTTATCTGTCTGTGCCCTACCACATAACCTAAATACTGTACTTTTGTCTTCCCAAGTGCACATTTTTTTTGGATTTGCTGTTAACCTAGCTTGGTGCAGGGATTGTAGGACTCCTATGAGATGATTTATATGGGCTTGCCAAGTTTTTGAGAAAATTATGACATCTATAGAGGCCCCCTCATAACCCTGTTGGGGCCTTAGGACTATGCTGATCACCCTTTGGAATCTGGCAGGAGCCCCATGTACCCCAAATGGGAGCACTTTAAATTGGTATAGGCCCTGTGAGTAATAAAGGCTGGTTTTTCCGGCCATTTTGGTCTAATGGGATTTGCCAGTATCCCTTGGTTAAATCAAGAGTGGACAGGTATCTGGCCAACTCCCAGCTGCTCCAGAAGACCCTCAATTCTGGGTATTAGGTATGCATCAAAACAGGAGAAGGCATTTACATGTTGAAAATCAATGCAAACCAAGTCGTTGCATCTGCCTTTGGGACCAAGACCACAGGACTTGCCCAATCATTATGGGATTCTTCAATAATCCTTAGCGCCAGCATTTCTTCTGATTGTTTCTCAACTTTCTTCCTTTTAGCTTCAGGAAGACTATAGGGTTTCTGCCTCACTATTTTCCCTGACTCCATGAATATTCTATGTTGGACTAGTCATGTCTTCCCTTCCCAGGATACATAGAAAATACATCTGGAAACTGGTCAATTACTGTTTCCAATTGCTGCTTCTGTACTTGGGAGAGTGTGGTGCCAATCTCTATGTTCTCCTTTCTTGCCCTCTGTCCTACCTCAGGGCCCAGATCCACTTCCTCCTTCTCTTCTCCCCCTTTTCCCCAAGGTCTCCTATTCAACCCAGGGTCTGAGTAAGTTCACATGGAAAACTTTACGCTCTGTTTCTGCACTGGGCCATCTCATAACACTCTGGTACCAGCTTCTGGTAAATTTCACACGGCCCCTGTCATTGCGCTGTCAAACCGTGTTGGAAAGTGGGTACCAATAGCAGGACGTCATCCCTCTTCCTTAAATTCTCTCGCTCTGGCTCCTTTGACATAATAGCTTTTTTGGCACTCCTGGGTTCTCTGTAGGTAATTCCTGGCTATTTTATGGGCCTTATGCAGTCTTTCTTTCACATGCACCACATAACTCACCATATTTGAAGAGGATGCGGTTTGGCCCTTCCAGACATTCCTTAGCGCTTCCAGGATACCCTGTGACTGTCTTCCAAATTACAATTCAAATGGAGAAAACCCGGTGGAGGCCTGAGGGACTCCTCTTACTGCAAACAGAAGAAAAGGGGATCAACTGGTCCCAATTATGGATGTCCCCCTGAACACACGCAACATGCCTTTTAAAGTGCTGTTAAACCGTGCCACCAATCTGTCCATTTGCAGATGGTAGGCAGCGGTTTTGTTATCATGAATTCCGAATGAGTCCCACAACTGTTTGAGGAATTATGACATAAAATTTGTCCCCCTATCCATCAGCAGCATTCTAATATGCGGATAAGTTCTCCAGCTATAACCTTCGCTGATGCTATTCAGAGGGGAATGGCCTAAGGAAACCACGTAGCATAATCCACCATAACTAAAATATACTGAAGGCCCCAATAACTTTTCTCTAAGGGGTCCCACTATTCCACTGCTACATTATTCAGGGGCTCAGATATTATAGGCAGGGAAATCAGAGGTCTCCTGGTTGGCATGCCTGTGGCCGTCTTCTGGCACACTGGGCAAGACCTACAAAGTGATAGGAAAACCCCACGAAATTTGGGGGGGAGGGGGGAGCGTGAAGAAAGGGCACACAAAATCAAACCCCAAACCTACTCCAACCCTTTAAATCTCATTATTTAGAATCCCCCACCTTCCCAACCCCCCAAAAACTTTTCTAAACTACATGGTGGTCCAGCGGGGGTCCCGGGAGCGATCTCCCACTCTCGGGCCATCAGCTGCCACTAATAAAAATGGCGCCAATGGCCCTTTGCCCTTACCATGTGACAGGGGCTATCGGTGCCATTGGCCGATAAAGATGGCGCCGGCTGTCCATTGCTCCTACCATGTGACAGGGGCCAGCCAATGGCACCGATAGCCCCTGTCACATGGTAAGGGCAAAGGGCCATTGGCACCATTTTGTTTACTGGCAGCCGACGGCCCGAGAGTGGGAGATCGCTCCCGGGACCCCCGCTGGACCACCAGGTAATTTAGAAAAGTTTTGGGAGGGTTGGGAGGGTGGGGGATTCTAAATAATGAGGTTTAAAGGGTCGGGGTGGCTTGGTTTTTTTCGGCTAGGGATAGCTGAAAATAAAAGTGGTCCCGCCGGAAATGAAGATTTCCCGTGGTTCTAGTACAAACACGATTCCGGAAACGATTCCGGAAATGATTCACATCCCTACAACATAGTGCTCTGAAAAATTTTAGGGATTATCAATTGCTTTCTTCTTGCCTACAGTTCTGACTCAGGGATTATTTGATAACCAAGGTCATCAATGACTTCACAAAATGGATACCCTTCTTCTCTGCTTTTATTCCCATTCTCAGCTTCCAACCTGTTTTAATTCACAAATTACGCCATCTGCTTTTTTGTTCTTTTCTTTTCAGGATCTCTAGACTATCAGGTACTCGCTCCTCGAGGGCCTACCAGTCTATGTATCCTGTACCACGCACCTTCGGTTCCACCATCTCACTACCAGGAAGACGCCTACACTCCTGTGAGTAACTCTACAATCCGGGGTTCTCTCCACCCACCAGACAGCGTTGCCCGCACCGCGGGTCCCACCTCTCTTGAACATCTGGATGAGATTCTACATCTGAGACTGTTGAACATATTGGCACCTCGCGGACCTCAGTGCCTTACCTTCCTGCTTCAAACCATCTATCTACAGCAGTACAATAAAGCCTTCCATTCATTCTGTGTCTGCTATCTGAGTTCAGCCTATTACTGTAGTTTCTTACGGGGCCCCTCAGTGACCAAGGGTCCACAATGCCACAAACACAACAGTTCTCGAAATATCCATGCGCTTTACGAGACAAAAGTTCTATGAACACATAAACAAGATGGGTAGGTTATTGGTGAAGTTGTTGAGACAGAGGATGAAGAAGACACTCATAAATAAAATTTCTACAGACTTAAGTTGACCAGCAACTTAAGTCATCAATGATACCTTCCGTACCTGTTACATAATTTTATACTCAGTCCAGAAAGGTTGCGTGTGGGCAGATATTCTTAATTATCTGGACAAGGTAATTCTTCCACTGCTCTCTGAGCAGCAGAATGAGTGCCTGAGAGTGCCAATCAAACCGGAAGAAATGGACAGAGCAATTAAGCTGCTCTTGGTTGGCGAAAGCCTGGGGCCTGATGGCTTTCTGCTTGAATTCTATAAGTCTTTCTTCACAGATTTGATTCTTCCATTCATTGATACCTTTGAGCATCTGAGGATAACTGATGCTACCATATTCATAAAAAAAGGAAGGGAGGAGGAGGATCTTTGGTCATATAGACCCATTTCGCTCCTTAATGTGGATATTAAAATATTGGTGAAGATACTACAGCTAAGGTTGGAGGGGATCATGTTGTGGCTGGTTCAGGAAGTCCAAATGGGCTTATAAATGTTGTAATTATGTGTGTTTATGGATCCTTGGGTGCTGTGGAGGTGATCACACCCACGGGGAGGAGCCCCGTGAGGAGCCACAGCACTGGGCTAGACTCGTACTACATAAACACAAGAGTTCTTTTATTAAACAGCTTGAAATGAGCCACCAGAGGTGGCAGTAGTGAGGCATTCTCGTAGTTGCAGTCTAGGGACCTCGGCAGAGGGAGCCCTTCTCTCCTAGATGACATCAGGAGGTTCCGCAGCAGGTCTCCCAGTGAGGAGATACTGTGGATGAGGTAGACTGAGAGTTAGAGTACTCACTAGGTGTTTGCTGTTGATATGCGATTCCAGCAGGTCGTTGTAGAAGGTACAGGCACAGAGGCAGGGAAAGCAGTCCCTCGAGGAGCGAGTAACTGTTCCCTGTAAGGCACCTGAAATTAAACAGAGGGCCCCCGAGGAGCGGGTACCCAGGATAGCATATACCCCGAAGGGCAGAGAGAGAGAGCTTCCTGCATCAGCACGGAAGCGGCAGAGTAGTGTAGACAAGAATGGATTCGAGTCCTTGCTAACTTGGGGAGCTAGCAAATGAGTGAAGGTAATATACCCAGATGGCGTGACGTCAGCATGACGGAACACACTCGAGGTTTGCGCCAAGGGTGGTACAAAGACTTGGGTTGCGCGCGCACTCTATTAAGTACCTGGGAGGAGCAATGGCGGGAGGATGCACCATAACCGTTCCAGGGACGCCAGAGAGGTCGGCTTTTAGACACGGCGATAGCCATCTTCACCAGGTAAGCAGGAGGAGCCGTGAATAAGGTGAGGCAAACGGGGTGAAGCCGTTGAGGACCGACGGACGCAACAATAAAAGGGAGTTTATCTACAGCAAATATGAGAAGGGCCTTTCATATCATTTGACTGGCTAGATGAAGTCAGATTTGGAGGTTATTGATGGCCCTGGATGCTGAAAAGACCTTTGATAGGCTGCATTGGTCCTTTATGTTTGAATTACTCAAAAAATTAAATTTGGATCCGGAGTTTGTGGGATGGATCAAGGCAGTGTATTCCCACCCGAGGGCAATGATTCTTACTAATGGTTTTTTGTCTACATTCTTATCCAACAGGGAATGAGGCAGGTTTGCCCCTCCTCTGCTGTTTGATTTATCTATTGAGGTGCTAGCCCAGGTCATCAGATCGGACCAGGAGCTTGTGGGATTTGGGGATAACGGATGGACACAATTCATAAGATCATCCATTGTACCTGAAGACTGGAGGATAGCAAATGTAACCCCAATATTTAAAAAGGGCTCCAGGGGCGATCCGGGAAACTACAGACCGGTTAGCCTGACTTCAGTGCCAGGAAAAATAGTGGAAAGTGTTCTAAACATCAAAATCACAGAACATATAGAAAGACATGGTTTAATGGAACAAAGTCAGCATGGCTTTACTCAGGGCAAGTCTTGCCTCACAAATCTGCTTCACTTTTTTGAAGGAGTTAATAAACATGTGGATAAAGGTGAACCGGTAGATATAGTATACTTGGATTTTCAGAAGGCGTTTGACAAAGTTCCTCATGAGAGGCTTCTAGGAAAAGTAAAAAGTCATGGGATAGGTGGCGATGTCCTTTCGTGGATTGCAAACTGGCTAAAAGACAGGAAACAGAGAGTAGGATTAAATGGGCAATTTTCTCAGTGGAAGGGAGTGGACAGTGGAGTGCCTCAGGGATCTGTATTGGGACCCTTACTGTTCAATATATTTATAAATGATCTGGAAAGAAATACGACGAGTGAGATAATCAAATTTGCAGATGACACAAAATTGTGCAGAGTAGTTAAATCACAAGCAGATTGTGATAAATTGCAGGAAGACCTTATGAGACTGGAAAATTGGGCATCCAAATGGCAGATGAAATTTAATATGGATAAGTGCAAGGTGATGCATATAGGGAAAAATAACCCATGCTATAATTACACGATGTTGGGTTCCATATTAGGTGCTACAACCCAAGAAAGAGATCTAGGTGTCATAGTGGATAACACATTGAAATCGTCGGTTCAGTGTGCTGCGGCAGTCAAAAAAGCAAACAGAATGTTGGGAATTATTAGAAAAGGAATGATGAATAAAACGGAAAATGTCATAATGCCTCTGTATCGCTCCATGGTGAGACCTCACCTTGAATACTGTGTACAATTCTGGTCGCCGCATCTCAAAAAAGATATAATTGCGATGGAGAAGGTACAGAGAAGGGCTACCAAAATGATAAGGGGAATGGAACAACTCCCCTATGAGGAAAGACTAAAGAGGTTAGGACTTTTCAGCTTGGAGAAGAGACGACTGAGGGGGGATATGATAGAGGTGTTTAAAATCATGAGAGGTCTAGAACGGGTAGATGTGAATCGGTTATTTACTCTTTCGGATAGTAGAAGGACTAGGGGACACTCCATGAAGGTAGCATGGGGCACATTTAAAACTAATCGGAGAAAGTTCTTTTTTACTCAACGCACAATTAAACTCTGGAATTTGTTGCCAGAGAATGTGGTTCGTGCAGTTAGTATAGCTGTGTTTAAAAAAGGATTGGATAAGTTCTTGGAGGAGAAGTCCATTACCTGCTATTAAGTTCACTTAGAGAATAGCCACTGCCATTAGCAATGGTTACATGGAATAGACTTAGTTTTTGGGTACTTGCCAGGTTCTTATGGCCTGGATTGGCCACTGTTGGAAACAGGATGCTGGGCTTGATGGACCCTTGGTCTGACCCAGTATGGCATTTTCTTAGATCTCTCTCTATGCGGATTACTAACATTGATAAATCAGTACCAAAGTTCTGTCTAATCTAGAATATTACAGAAAGATATCGAGGTATACAATTAACTATCAGAAATCAGAGCTCCTCCTTCTTGAAGGGGTCACTGGATGATCCTTGCCGCAATGTCTCCACAGGTTTACGGTGGCTAAGAAAAGGCTGAAATATTTGAGCATTTTCCTACCCTACGAATGATCTCACATATATAGGACAAATTATGTGCCAGCATATTCCAAGATAATTGATAACCTGCGAAACTGGTTGGTACTGGGTGGAGAAGATTGGGATCTTAAAAATGAATGTTCTGCCCTGGTTTATGTATCTATTTCAACATGTTCCTATAGGGCTGCCTTACAAATTCTTCGCTAATCTTAATGGACACCTCTTTAGGTTTATTTTGCAGGGAAGAACTCCCAGAGTAAAACTAAGAACGTTGTGGAGAATGAAAGGTAGTGCCAGGATGGCTCTACCTAACTTCTTAGGGTCTTATATGGCTGCTCGCCTGGCTTGCATTAGAGACTAGCTGAGCAGAGATTACTTACAGCCTTGGCTCTCTTTGGAGGCTAGGGTGGTGGATGGAGTGGACTTGGTGCTATTACAATTTTTGCATCTTGCCTCCTCACAAGCAAGACTGCCCACCAGATCATGTCTGATTGTGGCGCATACAATTCAGATGTGGAGGGGAGTATGTAAGAGCTTAACAGATATTGTGTGGGGGGGGGGGGGGGGGGGGGGGAGCGGACACCATTGGCCGTATTGAGGGAAAACCCGCTTGTCTCTGTGGCTACATATCACAATGTCACTGTAAACTGGTGGGGGGCAGGTCTTCAGTTCCTGGGGCAGTTATGAGATGAGGAGGGATGAGGAGAGATGGCTATCCTGTAAAGAGCTGCAGGAGGAGTTTGAATTGCAGGATGAGTCAAAGGACATATATGATAGCATCAAGGTGCATATTGGCAGAATGGAGGGGGTTTCCTGGGACAGGAGAATGCCCTGTGGAATGGAGAGGGTGTTTATGCTACAGGACTCGGGGAAGAAGACAATTTCCTTGATTTACAAATCTTGCATCTCTATGTTCATCTCCTCTGTGTTGAAGGGGATGCGGAGAGGAGGGCTCCTACCTACATATTTGGTGGGGATGCTCATGAGTGAGGACTTTTTTGGGGGGGGGGGGGGGCAGAGAATTGCGGACATTCTGGGAAACTAGATAGGCCTCGGGCCTATCTGCCTTCTTGGACTCTGGTCTGCCATGACATTAACTAGGGCAAATGTACACTGTCTAACCATCTTATTCATGTGGCCATTGGAAATCTGAGCCTCCAGTGTCGCATTGGCACAAACACATCCATGACATAGCAGTCATGGAGAAATTTACTTTTTCTCTTCAAAAGAAAGCAAGTGTGTATGACAGAATTTGGGAATTCTGGCAGCATGTTAATTCACAGAATGCGGGTCCCTAGGATTTCCTTAGGGCCATTAGGTTGCGGATGTGGAGAGAGGGGTGCTAAACTGTGGGGTCTTTTCAGGGCACAAGTGATGTATAATTATTATTGCTGTAACATGGTTTAAAATCTAAATGTTATTGATTGAATTTTTAGCCTTGAAGAGCTTAGCCGACCAAGTAGGGGCACAAATGGTAGTCAGATATCCTTCTAAATGTTTATTGAGAATAGAGAATCAGAGATATATATACTATGGAACCGGGTGATCTAAAAGGGTTTTTAGAATCAAAAAAATTAATAGGGGGTAATAGCGTAGTCAATACAGATAGCTGTTAAATAGAAAAAGAGTGCTAATACTTCAATTAAAAAGTAAATTGATTACCTTACATAGCTCAGAGATGAGTTGTATACTGCAGTATTACATGGTAAATAGGATATCAATTCATTTTATGTATATTTCCTTAACATGTATTTCCATTGATGGTGCTAACTGAAACTTCTTTAATGATTTGAACATTTTCATTTCTTTTGTCTTTAGTTATAATGAATGATATCCGTATTGTCTTTTTACTGTTATTGTAATAAATATTTGAAAATGTAATAAAATATAAATTAAAAAAAAACCCAAAGAGTAAAGAAGGAGGTAAATAATATGACGTTAAAAACAATAGAAGTTAAATAAAATAAATAAATTTAGCACTTCCCTGAAAGTGAATTTTCTAGATCTCTGAAGTTTTCAGAACAACACAATACAATTGCTTGGGGTAAACCACTGAATTATAAGCAATTGGTGGAGAGGAACAAAAAAGGCAAAAAATCTACAATGGAAAGAGTTGGAGAAAATAAGAAAAAATAAACCGTGAGTGCAATATCATACAAATATAAAATACAAATACAAATCAAGACAATACTTCAGTGGCCTCTATGTAGTTACCCACCTGAGAGTTCTTTCTAATTAAACTTTCATTGGAGGAGAATTCCAGAGAAGAACGTGTTCTGTAGATCTTAAGGTCTGTGGGGTGGGGGAAAGGAGAATGGGGAGGAAGGTGCATAGCTCATTGCTCAACAGCCATTCCTTAAGATATGAATAGCCAATATTGTTCAAAACTGTATAGACTAAAATTCAGTTCTATACTCGATTGTCTGTTAATGTAGATTTTGAGCTCTTGGGTTTATATAAGCCCTAGGATGATAATATGCAAGCAGCTGAGTTCTGAATTAATTGTAATATCCAAATATATCTAAAGGGCAATCCAACACATAACAAATTACAGTAATTAATTGTGATGTTAATAAGGCATGGAGTATTATCACAAGATCAAGTTGCCTTAGGAAAGGATGAAGCTGTAGATATTACAGAACTGTATAAATAAGAAGCTAGCAGTCATGGAGATTGTGTCTACATAAGTAATGTTGTATCAGAAGAAAGGAAAGTCATTCTGCACCTCAAAAGTACCACTAACAAAAATGGGTCGTAATTTTTGAATGGTAGAAAAGGATACCATATAGTACTTGACCATGAATGTTATGTGCAGGAGGCATATAGGCTAGTCTTATTTTTTGCCATCTGATTATCTACTAGTGATGTGCATTTGTTTTTCCCAAATTGCCTAATTCAGTATGGTTCGGGGGAACCGAAAACGAAAGACATTTTTCCGAAATTTCAGAAAAATGTGTTTTTCTTGTTAGTGCGCACCAAGGGGAACATTTAAAAAAAAAGTGCGAACACGTACTTTTCTTCGCACACCAGGCGCAAACAAAAGTACGCCGGATTTCAATACGCGCGTATCTTTTAAAATCCGGGGTCGGCGCGCGCAAGGGGGTGCACATTTGTGCACCTTGCGTGCGCCGAGCCCTGCGCGGGCTGCACGTTCCCTCCGAGGCCGCTCCGAAATCGGAGCGGCCTCGGAGGGAACTTTCCTTCTGCCTACCCCCACCTTCCCCTCCCTTCCCCTCCCTTCCCCTAACTAACCCACTCCCCAGCCCTGCCTAAATCCCCCTCCTAACCTTTATCCAGGAAGTTACGCCTGCCTCCGGGCAGTCGTAACTTATGCGTGCCAGCTGTCTGCTCGGCCACGCCCCCCAAACCGCCCCGGACCGCCGCCACACCTCCTAGCCACGCCCCAAACCTCCCCTTTTTGCAAGCCCTGGGACATACGCGCGTCCCGGGGCTTGCGCGCGCCGCCGAGCCTATGCAAAATAGGCTCGGCGCGCACAGGGGCAGATTTCCTCAGTTTGCGTGCGTATGTTACGCACGTAGCCTTTGAAAATCTGCCCCTAACTTTGTCCCGTTAACCCACGCTACTGGGAGTTAGCGCACAATAACCTGAAAATATGAGCCCCCCCCCCGAAAAAAAACCCCCAAACTGCGGGAAAAATGAAATTTCCTGTGGGGTGCCCTGAAACGAAGCCCGAGACGATAGGGCTTAACGATGCACATCTCTATTATGTACCTCATTCTTACCCTTTTATTTGCACTAATGATTTGGTTTTTATTTCAACAGGACTTTCTGACTGGCAAAGAGACACATTTCTCAATTAAAAAGAACCCTAAGACGCCTGTTCCTTTCACCACAAATGCATAAATATTTGTGTGATTCCCCAGATTGCCTTATTGTTTCAGGAAAGGACTCTTTTTTGGAACCTTTACCCAGGCATTTTTGTGGACAAATTCCTGTATCTTTTAGTTCCATCACTGCATTCATATGTCAGAGACTCACACATGTTGCACTGTAAACCGGTGTGATCTGTATACTATACAGGAATGTCGGTATATAAGAATTTAAAATACATAAATAAATAAATATTTTAAAGTATTTGGATACATCCAAGTAGAATCCTTACTGCTTCTGTGATGCAATTAGCCAAGGTAGCTTTGACCCATAATTTATTACTTTTTAAAATTTATTTATGCAATTTCCAAAATTATACGACAATCTTGATAGAAATAAAAAATTGAGATAGAAAATAAAACTGAAAAGGTGTTGCGTCCGTCGGTCTCAGACAGCTTCGACCTCTGTGCCTCACCTTTCTTCCTTCTCTCTCCTCAAGCCTTGGGAAGATGGCTGCTGCCGCGTCTTCATGCCGCTTTCTCCGGCGTCCCCGGATCGGCAACGGCAATGGTGTTTGCAGTGATTTCCTGAGGGCCTCCGAGGGTGCGCGTGCACGCCACCCACGACTTTATCCACGTCATGGCGGGAACCTCGAGGGCGTCCCCTCCGAATGATGTCATGACATCCTGGTATTTAGCCTGCCCTTCGTTTGCTAACAAGTGAGTTAGCAAGGATTAGATTAGAATGCCTCCGGTCTAAGCTGCTCTGCCGCTTCTTAGCTGCTGCAGGAAGCTCTCTCTCTGCCCTTCGGGGTAATTCATCACTAACCTGGGTACCCGCTCCTCGGGGGCCCTTATGCTCTCTTTTAGGTACCTATCTGGGAAATCAGGTACTCGCTCCTCGAGGGCCTGCTCTCCCTACTCTGGTGCCTACAACTCACTACTTCTGCTTGCCAGGACCTTCATCAATACAGCTTCTACTTCAGTGAGTACTAATCCTTTCAGTCTGTCTCACTTTCAGCTTCAGCGCTCAGAGTCTACATCTGGGACTTGCCTCTGCTACCCTGCGCTGTCTACATCTAATTGAGCGCGAGACAGGTATCCTCTGCCAAGGACCCCTGGACTGCTTCCACTGGGTTACCTTCTCTGATGACTCACAGGAAAGGGCTGGTTTTTGGCTCTGGATACACCCAAATGGCGTCCTCTGATTGCAAATGGCGGCGAAGAAAAGCGTGCGCTGCCAAACGGATGATGTTATATTCGTAGGGAGTCGCGATATGTTTCGCTTCCCCACAAAAACAACAAATAGGGACATATACATTGTGGATTGCCAATTAGATCGAAAACGAATGCACACTCCTATTGTCTTCTAAGATACATTCTTTTGAAAAATTGCAGGTCTATGTAATTGATCAAGCCTACCCACTTGATCCTGTTGGAAACAGGATGCTGGGCTTGATGGACCCTTGGTCTGACACAGTATGGCATTTTCTTATGTTCTTATGTTCAAACTGGTGAATAGTTAATTGTGAGAAACAATTCGTCCTGTAGTTTAAATCTAGAAATTGACTAGAATGCTTTAGCTTTTTAGAGATCCATATTCAGTCACAATCCAGGCAGCAAAGTTAGCCAGGTAAATTTATCTGCCCCTGGAATGCCCCTACATTTTCTGGCTAAGTTTTAGCCATCCCTTGGATGCAATACCCATTAAAGTTTTAAAGCTAGTCCCTAATATCATTGCTAAACCATTAGCTGACATAATTAATCTTTCTCTTAATCAAGGCTTCCTTTCTGACAAATGAAAAGGTGCAATTATCAAACCAATCCAAAAAAAATCTAATACAAATTCAACTGATCCGTCTAATTTCAGACCCATTTCCAACCTGCCATTGTTATAAAAAATTGTGGAAAAGGTAGTCAATCAGCAACTCTCAGAACATCTGGAGAACCATAACATCCTCTCAATTCGGTTTCTGAAAATTCTTTAGTATAGAGACCCTATTAGTTTATCTTATGGACACGGTCCTAAATAATGGACACGATCCTAGATAATAGACAATCATATCTGCTTATAATGTTAGACATATCCGCAGCATTCGACACTATCAGCCACAAAATCCTATTAAACAGACTAAGAGAAATAGGTTTAACAGACACCACTTATCAATGGTTTGAATCATACCTAAACAATAGATCATATAGAGTTAAAATAAATACCCTTGAATCAGAACAAATAAAAATCATTCATGGAGTTCCACAAGGATCTTCATTGTCATCATCTCTTTTTAATCTCTATATGTTTCCTCTTTGCAAATTTTTATTAGGCTTTGGATTGACTCATTTTATTTATGCGGACAATGTCCAGATTTTAATTCCAATCCCAGACGCCATTGATTCAGCATTAAAACTTTGGGAAATATATTTTATCTCCATCAAACGACTTTTAACTCAAATGAGCTTATCCCTCAATTCAGCTAAGACAGAGATTCTCATACTAACTCTGCCCCCAAACTCAATAATTTAATTGTACTAAATGTAACAACAGTGGCCAGTAAATACCCAATTTCCTATGAAGCTAAAGACCTTAGGGTCATTCTTGATAGTGAATTAACCTGCAAATCTGGATAAACAACCTAATTAAAGACGGCTATTTTAAATAGGGATGTGAATCGTTTTTGATGATTTAAAATATTGTCCGATATATTTTAAATTGTCAAAAATCGTTAGAGGCAATATTTAATAGGAATTCCCCCGATTTATCGTCAAAAATCGTAAATCGGGGAAGGGGGAGGGGAAGGGGGGAGGGCGGGAAAACCGGCACACTAAAACATCCCTAAAACCCACCCCGACCCTTTAAAATAAATCCCCCACCCTCCCGAATCCCCCCAAAATGTCTTAAATTACCTGGGGTCCAGTGGGGGGGGGGGGTCCCATTGTGATCTTCCACTCTCGGGCCACGGGTGCGTTGATAGAAATGGTGCCGGTGCCATTTTGCTTCCTGTCCCCCGACGTCACGAGCGTAGGAGATCGCTCCCGGACCCCCGCTGGACCCCCAAGGACTTTTGGTCAGCTTGGGGGGGCCTCCTGACCCCCACAAGACTTGCCAAAAGTCCAGCGGGGGTCCGGGAATGACCTCCTGCACTCGAATCGTGTTGCCGTACGGCCGGCGCCATTTTGCAATATGGCCGGCAACACGATTCGAGTGCAGGAGGTCATTGCCGGACCCCCGCTGGACTTTTGGCAAGTCTTGTGGGGGTCAGGAGGCCCCCCCAAGCTGGCCAAAAGTCCCTGGGGGTCCAGCGGTGGTCCGGGAGCGATCTCCTATGCTCATGACGTCGGGGGATAGGAACCAAAATGGCGCCGGCGCTAGGGGCAAAGGTAGCGCCGGCGCCATTTTCTATCAACGCACCCGTAGCCCGAGAGTGGAAGATCACAATGGGACCCCACCCACTGGACCCCAGGTAATTTAAGACATTTGGGGGGAGTTCGGGAGGGTGGGGGATTTATTTTAAAGGGTCGGGGTGGGTTTTAGGGATGTTTTAGTGTGCCGGTTTTCCCGCCCTCCCCGATTTACGATTTACACGATATTTACAAAAACAAAACCGCGACGATTCGATTCCCTCCCCCCCCCAGCCGAAATCGATCGTTAAGACGATCGATCACACGATACACATCTCTAATTTTAAATTGCATGTTTTAAAAAAATTAAAACCGCTCCTTCACAATCAGGATTTTAGAACAGTTCTTCAAGCCCTTCTCTTTTCAAAAATAGATTATTGCAATGCTCTACTTCTGGGTCTTCCAGCTTCCATTATTAGATCCCTACAATTATTGCAAAACTCGGCTGCCAGAATTCTAACAAGACTTACTCTTGCTTTCAATTACATATCACACTCAGTTTAAAACACTTTCTTTAATCCACAAAATACTATACAATGATAAAATGGAATGGCTCGCTGCAGCACTGCATTTTCATACTCCTCAGAGAATCACTCGATCTGCGAATAATGGGACGCTACCTATCCCCACCCCTAAAACAGCACACCTCAATGCCATAAGACAAAGAGCCATATCAATTGCAGGCCCTCAGCTATGGAACTCACTACCTCAAGAACTAAGAATGGAATCAAACAGTAGAACGTTTAAAAAGGTCATTAAAATATGGCTCTTCCAACAAGCTTTCTCATAATACTGGATATATATATAATTTCATATTCATTTTATTTATAACACAGCTATCTATCTTTACTAGAACAATTAGAAATTTATATAGCGCTTAATTGTATTTAATGATATTTTAACTATGCTCATAATTTGAATTTTATTGTATTTTATGATATTTAACTCTACTTTTATTATTGGATGTTTTTTATACTGTGATCTCTTGTTATTGAATTTTATTTATTGTAAACCGATGTAATGTACGCCACGAACATAGGTATATAAAAACAAATAAATAAATAAAAAATAAGATATCTAGCTATAATTAAACTGGATAAGTACCCAAACATTCAATTAGCTGGATAACTTCTGAGTTAGCCCATAATGAGCTAGGAAATGATTGTATTAAATCATCTTCTTACCCCCTGCAATTTGTGGAGCTGTAGTGCTTTCATTGCTCTGTATCTGACCCAACTGCTTGCCACCATGTGCCCATGTGACAGAAAGGTTCTTTACCCAGGTAAACTTTTTAGCTCCCTTCTGTGTACTACAGAAACCTGAGTGGAAGAGATTTTCAAGTTGTTCACTTAGAGATATAGCAACATCTACCATTCCCAATTCTAAAGAGTAGCTGCTGCTCTCTAGGCACTTATTCCATAGCAATGGTCTTCTTCCTGATCATAGCAACTCAGCTGGGCTTTGAAAATAAGTGTATCTGGCTTAGGCCTAGATTCATCAACATGCTATAAATATAGCAAAAATAGTGCCCACAATGAAAAAGGGGCGTGGTTAGGAATAACGCCCGCGGTGAAATTTAATCCCACGTGGCAAAATGTAATCACACGTGGCGAAATAACATGTCATGCGACACAATAATAATGCACACAGTGCTATGTCATTGTATACCGCATTATTTTTGCAAGTTATATATACAGCTTTCCTGCAGCTCTTTCTTTGTGGGTACGTCGAGGTGTGTTTTAGAGGAGAGGAGGGTAGATGTTGTAGTGGTGATAGGAGTTTATCATAGCGAGTTCTGAGTGTGTTGTCTTGTGCTTTTCTGTGCTTCCTTTTGTGAACCTTAACCTTTGTCTTTTGTCTCCGTGTCCATGTCTGTGAAAGTTTCTGTTTCTGAAGTTTGTCCATTTGTATTTTTCTGTGAAGGAGTGGAGAAGGTGTTGTGTGGTGGAGGTGGTGTGTGGTGGAGGTGGTGTGTGGAGACATGAAGGAGGTGGAGAGAATGGAGCGTGAGAGGCATGGGGAGAGAGGAAAGGAGAGGTGGGGAGAGAGGAAGGGGAGGAGGGAGGAGAGGAGGCAGGAGGACAAGGGCAGGAGTGCTGGGGAAAGAGAAGTAGAAGTCAGAGTAGGGAGAGGAGTAGAGATTGGCAGCATGGAAAGGATAGGATGAGGCGGGTGGGGGAAGGGGATAGGCAGGCAAGCATGGAGGGAGGAGTAAGCCAGGCTTGAGATAGACAGAGGGTAAGGGAGTTTGCAAGGCAGGGCCAGGAGGGGGGAAGGAAGGGAGGGAAGAGTTGAGCAGGCTGGAGAGTGAGGACAGGGAGGACACCTCTCCAGAAGAAAAAGCGGTACCTCCATCTGGCAGTCAGGCAGCAGGACACCTTCATCTCCATGTCATTAAATTCAATGTCATGGAGAACGAAATGGTAATAGCAGGAGTCCTGGAAAACTATGCGCAGTCTTTGGCAACTGGGCAGCTAAAACATCAAAGGCAGCCAAGGCCCAGATCTGAAGAAGCCTAATCCACAACATCACTAAGCAGAGCGGCATACAAAGAAGCAGGGAGCAGGTCACCCACCAGTACAGAGATATAAAGGTGCAGCTTAAAGCCAAGATGGCAGCTCACAACAAACACCAACAAAGGACTGGAGGAGGAACCCCATGTCCCATAGTCATCACTGAAATGGAGAACTGCCTAATCCAAAGGCTGGGGCCTGATGTATTTGAGGGAATGGATGAGAGGCTGGACACCACAAGAGCTGCAGCCAGTAAGTTCATCTCACCTATAAAAGGCCAGGCAGCAACAGGTGTACATATCATTTGGCATCAGATGCTCACAATACAAAGAAGCAAAGTGCACCTCTGATGCCAAAAGAAAAAAGGGTACTTACTCCCATTGGTACTTGTGTTATGTTTTTTTGATTCCACAACTCTCGCCCAACAACATACTGGTCCCAGCCAAGACGTCCCAGAGACGAGCCTGGATGCCCCAGGGACCAGCCAGCAAGGGCCATGGACCAGCCAGCCACCACCTGCTTTTGAAAAGCTTTTTCTCATGGATGCACAGGTCAGTGCTGAGGAGGAAGAGCAGCAGCAGGAGCAGCCACAGGCAGCTGGGGTCTTTGTTATGCTGCAACCCCTGGGTTTGCCGAGCCAACTAAATGTGTTCCTCAACTTATCCCAGTTAATGGAGGAGCATGGCCTGGAGTGGGTGCCTCAAGGATCAGGTGAAGGTAGAGCCAGCATACCACAGGGCCATCCAGAACCACTACTAGTCAGCCACGAGGAGGCCACAAGCTCACTAGTGCCAATTTTGCAGCCACAAAGCCCAGCACCACCAACACAGCGAGGAGCAGCTGCACCAGCTGCAAAGGAGCAAGTAGAACACCAGCGACACATATGGGCAGAGCTATTGGGGGTAAGGAGGGCTGTGAACAGACAAAACTGGATTCTGCGACAGCAAACAACAGCCCAAATTCACAATGTTACTACACTGATGGGATCTATAAACCCCCATTACCAATGCAATGATGCAGATTTTACAAAGGATGCCAGAGCCTCCATCTGAGTCCTCAGTGCCATCAGTTGTAGATGACCAAGGGGTAGGACACCCCCCCCCCCAAAAACTCATGCCCCCACCTACAAGCCAACCATGTCGTAGCAAGGGGCCATGACGTACCTAGCCACATGGGCTCTAAGGTCATGCAACCACACATATGCAACAAGCCCAGTCTGGGCTCTGCACAGAGTTCCTATGCCGGCTAGATGGAAGAAGCCTACTGGGCCTGTCCTCACTACAGAGTTCCTGTGCCAGCTATATGGAAGAAGCCTGCTGGGCCCATCCTCACTACAGAGTTCCTGAGCCAGCTAGATTGAAGAAGCCTGCTGGGCCCATCCTTACTACAGAGTTCCTGAGCTGGCTAGATGGAAGAAGCCTGCTGGGTCCATCATCACTATAAAGAGTTCCTGTGCCGACTAGATGGAAGAAGTCTGCTGGACCCATCATCACGATAAAGAGTTCCTGTGCCTGCTAGATGGAAAAATCATGCTGGGCCCGTCCTCACTACAGACTTCCTGTGCCAGCTAGATGAAAGAGGCCTGCTGGGCCCATCCTCACTACAGAGTTCCTTTGCTGGTATGAAGAAGGTAGTTTCAACTATGCTTTTTAGGTCCTGTACAGCCCTCTTCCATGCTCTCCCATATTCCATCTTCCTTAAAGCATTATCCTGTGTTGTTGCTGCTGCTACTGCCTCTTATCATCATGTCTCATCTCTTGCTCTGAATGCTGATATCTCCTTTCATTTCAATTCCTACCGATGCTTCTTTCTCCATGTTGCTGTGTCTTCACCTGGGCCTCCTGTCTCCATGCTGCTACGTCTTCACCTGGGTCTCCTATCTCCATGCTGCTGCGCTCTACTGTCTTGGTTCAGCTGCCTTTACTTGAACTTTGCTTCCATGGCCCTTAGGCTGTCCCCTTTGAGTGCACTCTTTCAACATGGACTGTGTGGGGCCTGTGCTGAATATTGCTGTTACGGTACAGCTCTACTATAACTTTAGGGGTGCCACTTCCTCTTTCTATATTCTTAGAAGTAATCATGATTGTGCGTAAAGGATAACATGCAATGGTTGTATATGTCATGATGCCATTTCAATCTATTAATGTACAGATGTACTCACAATGTGCTGTTCATGAAATGTTCAATGTTTTTTATTATTTGCTATCTAGTCCTTGCAAAATGTGATTACCTAAGACAGTGCACTACCTGTGCTTGCTAATAAAGTGCTCTCTGTTTTGAAAACAAAAATTTATGGTTATGTCCTTTGTGTGGTTTAAGGGATTATGGTACCAGATTAAAGAAACCGATGTTCAATTTTCTGAGTGTTTGCTGTCAGTGGATTCAGAAAACCATCAGTTAGGAAAAAGGACACTGTTAAAATTGATCATTCGTTCTCTTAACCTGATTGGCTGGCACATTTTTTTTTATTAATTAAATTTATTTTTTTTTTACATTTTTGGTTTTTCTGATTTAATTTTGCTAGGATATTAAGTTGGAGGGTGTACAGAAAAGCTGTTTTTTCTGCTTTTCTGTACACTTTTTAGGCTGCTTAGAAATTAACGTCTGCCCTTGGACAGGCATAAATTTCTGAGCATAAAATGTGCGGATTGGCCGCACATTTTACTTTCAGTATCCTGGTGAATAACTAATAGCCTCATTAACATGCATTAGTATGTGATGAATGCTATTAGTTTCTGGGGGTGATGGCTGCATGTTTTTGATGTGCTACACCCCTTACAGTAGAAGGGGTATTGGACATGCGTCAAAAACATGAGTCTGAGGGTGGGTTAAACAGTGCTTTTGGCTGAGCGCACTTTACAGAATTAGCCTGAATGAAAGCTGCACATCTGCTGGTAAGGAAGACAGGCAGAGGTAAAGAAGAAGCTCATTACTGGGGACCTTCACTGTTGCCTCTTGTTGCCTTCTTCATTATGTTTGGTTACTCCTGCTTAGATGCTCCTGAATGTTACCTGCTCACTAACTTCATGGCCAACATATTATATAGTGTGCATGAACAGCTTGGGTGATGTGAAGCCAAACTTGGAGTCATCAAGGCGCTACAGTTTATTTTCTGGCCAATTATTTTGGTAAGGAGTGCAAGAGTATGTGACTAGATACATTTGTAGCTTGCACAGTTAACCTAATACAATGTGTACTTGTTGAGTGTTCTACACTGTCAGCTGCTGGGTCACAAGTAGGAATGAGGAGTGAGGTCCAGAACCCACACAGTACGTCTCCCAGGGAAAGTTCAGCAGATGCAAAACGAATCTGCAGTTGTAATAATGAATGTTATCACAGCATCTCATTTGTATTTTAGCACATGGATTTTCTCTGCACAGTTAATAAAACTTTCAGGTAAATATATATATATATATATATATATATATATATATATATAAAAGAGATGCAATAGGCATGTTATTGCAGTAAGCTGATCATGCTGACCTATCAGACTGATTCTAGCAGCCTGGCATGTAGAAGAGTACAAAGAGTTAAGATGGTGTTTCTTGTTGTAGAATTAATCAGATTTATATTAACAGTAGTAAATGTCATGCTGGCACCTTTCTTTCTCACATATTACAGTTTCAAGGCTTTGCTATAGGGAAATAATGAAGTAAAGATATGCAGTGCCATATACCATGCATCTTTTTTGTCAGTCTGCATGAGAAATGAATTGTGTGTTACTAAGGGGGTCATGGGGACAGCAAGTTAAGAAGAATGTTAAAAGACAGGCTGTGACAATGGAAAAGGAATGCATTTTGTTTTAGTTTTATAAAGAACATTGCATTTTTTTTTCCAATTAATTGCTTATCCTTCAGAATGGGAACTGTCCTAGCTGTACTGATTAACTAGTATATAAGTCATATTTTAGAAGAGCTTGGCTTTCTCACCTTCTGCATCTGTAATGGGATGTGCTTGCTACCCTTCTGCAGTGCTTGGCCCCTGCAAAAACCTTTGTAATGTGCTTTTAAAGTCATGTGTAGAAAGGTTATACGTAAATGCAAATTCTCATGGCATGCACAATATCCTTGAGATGTTGGCATTTTTACTTTCAGTATTTTGAGATGCTGTATGGCAGAGTTAAACCTTGATGATCATATGACTGCCAGTCTTATAATGGCCAGTAGAGAGGGCAATCTTCAACATGATATACAGGGGTAAAAAGCATTTCCCCTGCATTAAATAGACTGTGTGGAAATTACCCTCCCTTCAATCTGGTTAAATGTCTGAGTGCTGTTCCATTAAACATATGTGACCAGGTTTTGCCTGGCACTAGTATCCTACCCTGCATTAATCTAAGGGTTTTTGCATTTTTGGGGGTCCTCTTCCTCCTTTATCCCTGCTTTTTCGTGGGTAGTGGCTCAGGGATATTAATTGCCCTGTGAGCCTGCTCGGAGCCAGAGGGTAAGGAGATTGTGACAATGTTGATTATTTCCTCCCCAAGGACTGGTTGAGGTGCGTGGAGACTTCGAGAGTAGGGGACAGTTGGAGTTTGGAAGATTTTTTTTTTAAGTTTTTCGATTGAATCAATTACCTGATAGAAGGGAAAACCCCCAGTGTCATGAAGGGCTGGGTTCTTGATCTTTCACCTCTGCGACCTGTCTACAGCAGAAATGAGAGATTTTGGAGTTTTTTCAGAGACTGTTGGGTTTAGCTGTTTTTGGAAGATCTCTTTTTTTCAATACGGGGATTTCCATCTTTTCAGCCTTGTTTGATGCCAGATCTTGAGAGAGGTTATCCTATCCTCCCCGCTACCCAGTGGATGGAATTCTAGAGTTGGATGGACGCTGGTTCAGCTGAGAGAAGAACAGCTAGGGGATTTACCATGGACAAAGAAGATACTATTGTTTTGTTTGGGTTTTTTTTGATGATTTTTCTCATACTAAATCTTTTTTTGATGATTTTTCTCATACTAAATCTTTTCCATACTGGCCTGAATTCTTATTTTCAAACTTTAATTTTCTTTGAACGCCATCTTTGTAATCCGTGGATATTTGCTATCCGAATTCCCAATGGAAATACTTCCCATCTGAGAATATCTCACACACCAGTGACCAGGAAGAGTGGGGTGAGTGCGATTTTCATGACTTTTATCCATGACTGCACCAGAGACCCAGAGGTTAATCCTTCCCCCCACTGGATGAACCCCGGTGTCTCCATCTCCAGGGGCTCTTGTAAGGCATGTATGAGAAAAAGAGAACTCCGGGACATAGCAGCCTGGGGACTTTTGTGACCCCCTCCCCCTAAATTCGCTACACCCCACAAAAGGGGGGGGGGGGTTATATATATAATTTTAGCTGTGTTACGAGAAGGTATTCCTGGTAAGTGGTTTAGGTTGGGGGAGGAAAAACACACATGTAAATGGCATTTTCAAAGCTACGTGCCTACTCTTCTAGCCAAAATCTACCCATAGAAAAAAGTAGAAGTGCCACCTATAACTTTGTCATTGTGCAGAATTCAAAAAGAAAATGTGCACGTGTGACCTTTGAAAATTGGTGCAAAGCCCATGAGTAAAAAGTACAGGTGGATTTTGACTCTTTGCTCCAATGTGAACAGTTTGAAACTTTCCCCTCAAAAGACCTAACATGCCGGGGCCAAAACTTATAGAAACATAGAAACATAGAAATGACGGCAGAAGAAGACCAAACGGCCCATCCAGTCTGCCCAGCAAGCCACGCAGTTTATCCATTTTTTTTTCCACCCTTTTTCTCCCTCCCACCCATCACTATTGGCTTCCAGCACCCTCCGGCCCAAACTCCCTTCCACCCCTCCACCATGCAGAGAGCAGCGCCGTATCCACATCCCAGTGAACATCCAGCTCAATCAGGGGTAGAAACTGACGCAACAAGCAGGCCACACCCCTGCCCCATACTCTTACCCACCCCTGCTTTGTTTGTTTTTTTATTTTGTTTGTTTTTTTTTTGGAGATGGCAGCCCTCCGTGAAGGCGGAACACCAACCACTGGCCTCTGGCATCCCGCTCCATGAATGCCTCTGTGGCTACTGCTGCTCCGTGCAGTGTTTTGCTGCCTGAAGGCGGAACACCAACCACTGGCCTCTGGCATCCCGCTCCGTGAATGCCTCTGTGGCTACTGCCGCTCCATGCAGTGTTTTGCTGCCTGAAGGTGGAACACCAACTACTGGCCACTGGCATCCCGCTCCGTGAATGCCTCTGTGGCTACTGCCGCTCCGTGCAGTGTTTTGCTGCCTCCTCTTTATTTACGCCCACTAGACTTGATGGATCCACAGTGTTTATCCCACGCCCCTTTGAAGTCCTTCACAGTTTTAGACTTCACCACTTCCTCCGGAAGGGCATTCCAGGCATCCATCACCCTTTCCGTGAAGAAATACTTCCTGACATTGGTTCTTAGTCTTCCTCCCTGGAGCCTCAGCTCGTGACCTCTGGTTCTGCTGATTTTTTTCTGACGGAAAAGGTTTGTCGTTGTCTTTGGATCATTAAAGTTTTTCAAGTATCTGAAAGTCTGAATCATATCACCCCTGCTCCTCCTTTCCTCCAGGGTGTACATATTTAGATTCTTCAGTCTCTCCTCGTATGTCATCTGATGAAGATCCTCCACTTTCCTGGTCGCCCTTCTCTGTACCGCTTCCATCTTGTCCTTGTCTCTTTGTAGATACGGTCTCCAGAACTGAACACAGTACTCCAGGTGAGGCCTCACCAAGGACCTGTACAAGGGGATAATCACTTCCCTTTTCTTACTCGATATTCCTCTCTCTATGCAGCCCAGCATTCTTCTGGCTTTTGCTATCGCCTTGTCGCATTGTTTCGCAGACTTCATATCATTAGACACTATCACCCCAAGGTCCCTCTCCTGCTCCGTGCACATCAGCCTTTCCCCCCCCCCATCGAATACAGTTCATTCGGATTTCCACTCCCCATATGCATGACTTTGCACTTCTTGGCATTGAATCTCAGCTGCCATATCTTCGACCACTCTTCCAGTTTCCTTAGATCCCGTCTCATTCTCTCCACTCCTTCCTGCATGTCCACTCTGTTGCAGATCTTAGTGTCATCCGCAAAAAGACAAACCTTACCTTCTATCCCGTCCGCAATGTTGCTCACAAAGATATTGAACAGGACCGGTCCCAACACCGATCCTTGCGGTACACCACTTAAAACCGCTCTCTCTTCAGAGAAAGTTCCATTTACCATCACACATTGTCTTCTGTCCGTCAACCAATTTGCAATCCAGGTCACCACCTCGGCACTCACTCCTAAGCTTCTCGTTTTATTCACCAGTCTCCTGTGCGGAACCGTATCAAAAGCTTTGCTGAAATCCAAGTAGATGACATCGAGCGCTCTTCCTTGATCCAATTCCTTGGTTACCCAGTCAAAAAAGTCAATCAGATTTGTCTGACAGGATCTTCCCCTGGTGAATCCATGTTGCCTCTGGTCCATCAATTCTCCGGACTGTAGATAGTTCACTATTCTCTCTTTCAGCAGTGACTCCATTACTTTTCCCACCACCGAAGTGAGGCTAACCGGTCTGTAGTTGCCAGCCTCCTCTCTGTTCCCACTCTTGTGAAGCGGGACCACCACCGCTCTTCTCCAATCTCTTGGTACCACTCCTGCTTCTAGGGATCTATTGAACAGGTCACACAGCGGACCCGCCAGAACATCTCTGAGCTCCCTCAGTATCCTTGGATGAATCCCATCAGGCCCCATGGCTTTGTCCACTTTCAGATTCTTTAGCTCTTCCCATACATTATCTACTGTAAAAGGATTTTCATCTATTCCACTTCCCTCCAGTTTCTTGTTGTGTAGAGATGGTCCTTCTCCAGGGTCTTCTTTAGTGAACACAGAGCAAGTATTCATTTAATATTTCTGCCATTTCTTCGTCTCTCTCCACACATTGATCATTACCACCTTTCAATTTCACTATACCACTTTGGACTTTTCTCTTTTCGCTGATGTATCTGAAAAATGTTTTGTCACCATTTTTTATCTCCTTGGCAATCCTCTCTTCCGCTTGACTTTTTGCAAACTTGATTAATTTCTTTGTCTCCTCAGTTGAAACAAATATTCTTCTTTGTGCTCCTCCCTTTGGGATCTTTTATATTTCTTGAATGCTGTTCTTTTAGCTTTAATTTTGTCAGCCACCTCCTTTGAGAACCAGATAGGTTTCAATTTTCTTTTGCTTTTCTTTACATTTCTAACATATAGAGCAGTTGCCTTGGTGATTGATCCTTTTAGATTGGTCCACTGCTGATCCACATCTCTCTTGTTCTCCCATCCTTTTAGTTCTTCCTCCAGGTACTTCCCCATTTCCTCAAAGTCCGTGTTTTTGAACTGTAAAACTCGGGTCTTTGTGGTTCTTTTCCATATTCTTTTAGTGATATTAAACCATACCGTTTGATGATCACTAGTGCTGAGGTGGGCACCCACCTGGACATCAGAGACATTATCTGCATTAGTGAGCACTAAGTCGAGTATAGTTCCTTCTCTCGTGGGTTCCAATACCATTTGTTTGAACAAAGATACTTGCATGGCATCCACTATCGCTCTACTATTTTTAGTTTCTGCAGATGGGATTTTCCAGTCTACATCTGGCATATTAAAGTCATCAACGATCACCACTTCCCCCTTCTTACCTATCTTATGGATGTCTTCAACCAGATCTCTGTCCAGCTCTTCCTTTTGGTTTGGAGGCCTGTAAACCACTCCAATATAAATGGACGCTCCGTCATCTTTTTTTAGGTCGACCCATAGAGCTTCTTCCTTACCCCAACTTCCTTGCAGCTCAGATGCTTGGATGTTGTTTCTGACATAAAGAGCCACACCTCCCCCTTTTCTATCCTCTCTGTCCTTCCTTAACAAGTTATAGCCTGGTATTGTTGTATCCCATTCATGAGATTCTGTGAACCTTGTTTCTGTGATAGCAACAATGTCCAATTCTGCCTCAGTCATTAGGGCCTGCAGATCTGGGATTTTATTTCCCAAACTATGAGCATTTGTGGTCATAGCCTTCCAGGTACTCTAAGGTTATTGCTTTTCCTGGACTCCTTATGAGACTTTAGTTGAGATTTGTTATTCACTTCACTCTTTCCTTTTGCAGTTGTGCCACTGTTGACAGAGTTATCCATCTCAATTAGATTTTTCTTTTGGTTATGGATCTTGAAATTCTGCATGCATTGTGTTTTTTTTCTCTTTTCTGGTAACACTTCAATGTTTTTCTCAAGAACTTCTTCAGTTTTTAATATAGAAAAGGCTTTTTGTTCTTTTTGCATTTGGTACATTGTGTGTCTCCTCATCACAGGTCTAATTCTACCAGAGCCCACTGTAATCCTGGATTTTAAAGAATTTCTTAATGACCAGTTTGAGTGGGGGGGGTATACCTGTTGGCTGCCCATCTGTCAAGAATGGGTGACTGTGGGTCCTACCTGAGCCTAATGAATCTCCTTTTCTTGACTCCTGGTTTTTCTGTGATATTGGGGAATTATTTTCTGAGTAATGCAATGTGGGTGTAATACTTGTAATTGAAGCAAATTGAGCTTTAACCTCAGTCAGCTCCTTTTTCAAGGAAGGTGTGGTTTTCATTATCTGATTCTAATCTAATACAAAAGCTTGCTATGTTTAGAAGTCACTAGGAAGAGATCCTCCTCGTCTCAAATTTCACAGTTAAAAAGACATTCATGCTTGGATAAATATTTATATACAGTAATTCAATCTCTGAGGGCTTAGTCAGCAGCACAGCCTTTTTATTAGTAGCTTGACACTCATTTGTACTAGAATTTCAAGTTGGAGATGAGCACATGGTCTATGAATTTTGGAGGATAATGATTCTCAACCAATCTGGAAATCTCAAGCCTGGAATCTCATGGAAATGACTTACTCTATTTATTTATTTATTTATTAATTTAGATTCCACCTTTCGGCCACCTCAGAGCAGATTACATTCAGGTACTATTTTGCTCAAGCCTCTGGTACTACAGTCTCTGCAGTTCTGTGCATGTTCTACCATCATTCTGGCTCGCAAAGAGGATAAAAAGATCCAGTTGAGCAGGTCAATGAGTGCTGGGAGGGTGTTGGGGGGAAAAAGCAAAAGAGACAAGTAGGAGAGAAAGCAAAGAAAGTTTCAAAGAGACAGTAATATGACAGAATAATAAAATGAGAAAATCAGCATAAAAACAGACAATGAGAAAAACATGGTGAAGGCTTTGGAAGCTAATCTCACAGAGGTATAGTAAGTTTGATTGCCTGCACCCTACAGTGAGAAGATATGCCAATCTCTGTCTAGATAGACTGTGAATTTTTTAAAATGCATTTAATAGTAGCATTCTGCTGTCAGGTAGACAGCAGCACCCGAAGGGGGGGGGGGGCAGCTACAGGAACTACTCACTCAGGTATTCAGAGTGCTGCCATGATATTCCATCTACTATAATTGAGTATCAGCAAAGTAGATGGTGCCAGTCCAAAATGACTACCAGTGATTTAACAGTTTTTAGATTTGAATCCAGATTGTCAAATCACAGTATGCAGTCACAAACTCTTATATATGAGTGAAAAAACTAGTGAGAGTGAACCTACAGTGAAGTAAAATGAAGTATGCAGCATTAGAAAACAAAGTAAAACCTATGATAAAGAGGGTAGAACTCATATTAGCAAAATTAAAAGTCTTTCTCTGAGTTAGAGTATGATAAACTCTTTCAGACACATTCAGTAAAGATGATTTCATTATGAGCAACAGCATCAAGTGAGTCCCTACAGCCATCCCATTTCTAAAGCCATTATCCTCCTCCTCCATGCCCTTACCAGCACAACACAACCACCCTAAGTTCAGCGTAGGAAATAAACCTGTCTGTCTTGTCAAGAACCATTCCCCCCACCCTCAGAAGCAGTGGGAAAGTGAGTGATACTGGCAATACTATAATAAGGGCAAGTTCTTTACAGTAACTAAAGGAGAAATACATATGTCTCATTACCCTTTTGCTGGAGATACTCATTGGTGGACAAGAGAGATAGCACTGAGCCAGATGCTTGACTTGTAAGACCAATATGCCAGCACATCTGTGTCCATGTTCCCGATGGTCTCAGTGAGATAGCGTGTCACTGAAATTTGAGCTGCCATCTCCTTTGCTGGTACAGGATGTGAATCTTTCTTCCCAGCTCCTTTAGCGGTCGCCTGGGGCAGAAGTGACAATTGTTTTCGTTTTCCTGTGGAGGGTATGCTAGGTGGTGATGACAGGGTGCTGCTCTGACTAGCACTGCTGTCTGACCTGGCCAGTAATGGAGTTTCTTCCCGTGCTATATCTCTCCTCTGCCTCAGCCTCTGGTGCTCTAGTTGACAGACCTCCTCTATCAGCAAGCTCTTCATATGTGTCAGATTGTTGGCCTCCAGTGCAAGTCTCCCTTTTACACATGGATCACATAATGTAGCGAGCATGTATGTGGGTTTCTGGTCAGAGATCCTAGTCTGTCACCTGCTTTTCCAAGGACACCAAACAGCAAAGTACCTCACCTCTCATTCTCTCTTCCTGTTGAAAGCCCTCCAACTTGGTTCCGTAAATCACGCAACACGGAAACCCTTCTCATTTCACTTACTGACCATATTATCATGGGGTTGGACAAAGGACACTCCTTTCTGTTGTTCCTGTTAGACATCTCGGCGGCATTTGACACCGTCAACCATACCATCCTGCTGGATCGCCTAACAGACATCGGCATCTCCGGATCTGCCCGCAACTGGTTCAAGTCCTTCCTCAGCAATAGGACTTTCAAAGTCAAAATCAACAATAAAGAGTCACCCCTAACTAAATCAACTCTTGGCGTACCTCAGGGTTCCTCCTTATCTCCTACCCTCTTTAATATTTACCTCCTCCCCCTCTGCCAATTGTTAACAGACCTCAACCTAATTCACTATTTGTACGCAGACGACGTGCAGATTCTAATACCGATAACAGAATCAATCTCAAAAGCGCTCACCCATTGGAACAACTGCCTTCTATCCATCACTAATCTACTCAACAGTTTAAACCTGGTTCTTAATGCCTCCAAGACAGAGCTGCTCCACATATCCTCAAACGAAATCAATATCTCCCCACCATCTCCACACATATCTCACATTACTTGCAAGCAGGTTAGAGACCTTGGGGTAATACTAGACAATCGTCTAAACCTTAAGAAAATGGTCAACACAACCTCCAAAGACTGTTTCTTCAGATTACAGATTCTAAAACGACTTAAACCACTCTTATTCTTCCACGACTTCAGGACAATCCTCCAAGCGCTACTGTTCGCCAAAATAGACTACTGCAGTGCCCTTTTCCTAGGCCTTCCCAAATCCACTACCAAACCACTGCAGATGTTACAAAATGCGGCTGCGAGATTGCTGACCAGTACCAGCCGCAGCGAACACATCTCTCCCATCCTCAGGAACCTACACTGGTTACCAGTTAATTTCAGAATTCTATACAAATCAATCACCGTAATTCATAAAACTATCCATCATCATCTTCAACTCGACCTGAAAATCCCATTCAAACTCCACTCTTCTAACAGACCAACTAGAGATACTCTCAAAGGTACCCTGAAATTTCCCCCTACTAAAGCTTCACGCCTCTCGATGACCAAAGACAGAGCTTTTTCGATAGCTGGCCCATCTATCTGGAACAGCATCCCTTCAAGTCTCAGAGTGGAGCCTTGCCTGTTAACTTTTAGAAAAAGACTTAAAACCTGGCTCTTTCACCAAGCCTTCACCGACCCACCAGACAATCACTAGTTGTCCTTCACGCTTACCCGTTATGATGATTATACTCACGAATGGACTCTGACTCTCCCAGGTTAAAGCACCATTAAGCTTTAACCCGTACGCCCTATGGCATCACTTCATATTTATTTCCTGCCTTATCTTCTTTCCAGCTTGTTGCAAGCTTCCAAGTTCTCTTCCCTGTTGATTGTAACTTTGACTCATTCCTACTTACTGTTTATCTTTCGTTTACTTGAATAGTTACCCCAGTTTTTTATTCTTGTTAATTGTAAACCGATCCGATATGGTTATTTACTATGAAGGTCGGTATATAAAACTGTTAAATAAATAAATAAATAAACTTTTCTATCAGGATGTTTACTATCGGGATGACATCTCCCAAGGTGGCACTTGTGGCACTCATCTCCTCAGTGGCATCCTTAAAGGACTTCAGGATTTTCACAAGCTGTCTCATGACTGACCAGTCATGATGGCCAAGGGGAGTCTGCACACCTATCTCCATTTCCCGAGAGAGATCATGCAGGGGAATCTGCTGCTCCAGTAGCCTCTGCAGCATTAAGTAGGTTGCATTCCAGCGGATACCCTTGGTCTGACTCAGGCATTTCTTATGTCAGTTTTATCTATTATCCACGTTGGTCCAGTGGTTAAGCTTAGCATTTTAGTGTTTTAGGTTTCTTTTCTTTGTTTGATCAAATCCCGCTATCGAAGTTTGACAAGAACTATTTGAAATTATTGAAAAAAAGGCATATTGGGGTGGATTTTCAAAGGCTGCACGCGTAACATACGCGCGTAACCCGAGAAAATCTGCCCCTGCGTGCGCCCCGGGACGCGCATATGTCCCGGGGCTTGCAAACAGGGGTGTTCCAGGGGCGGGCCCGTGGGCAGGGCGCCAGCCCGGGTGCAGGACCGAGGCCTCCGGCACAGCTGCCGTGCCGAGGGATGGCGTGCCGGCAGCCGGCCGGCGTGTGCAAGTTACGCCTGTCCGGAGGGAGGCATAACTTTCGAGATAAAGGTCAGGAGGGGATTTTAGTTAGGGCTGGGGGGCGGGTTATATAGGGGAAGGGAGGGGAAGTTGGGGGGGGGCAGAAGGAAAGTTCCCTCCGAGGCCAGATGGAACGGGGAAAGCCATTGGGGCTCCCCTAGGGCTTGGCACGCGCAAGGTGCACAAGTGTACACCCCCTTGCGCGTGCCGACCCCGGATTTTATAACATGCGCATGGCTCTGCACGCATGTTATAAAATCGGGCGTAGATTTGTTCGTGTTGGGTTGCGTGAACAAATCTACGCCCTTGTGCTGTTTTTAAAATCTGGCCCATTGTTTTTATTCAAAGTAACAGTAATAAAAAAAAAGCATATTTTTTTAAAATCAAAAGATGTCTCTTCTTCAAACTGAACAGCCTTGACTTCTTTATTCTTTCCTCATAGGGGAGCCATTCCATGCCCCTTATCGTTTTGGTTACCCTTGTCTGCCCTTTCTCCAGTGCAACTAATATCTTTTTTGAGATGTGGTGATCAGAATTGCACACAGTATTCAAGGTGCAGTCTCACCATGGAGCTATACAGAGGCATTTTGACATCCACTATTTTATTTGACATTCTGTGTTGAAGATCCTTAGGACAGGTTTGTGTTACAGTTTGCTAACAAAGTAAATGTAATAAAGAATGAATGATCAGGAATAGATCTTCTAATGTCTTCATCCTATGATGCACCAGTTGTTCAACCAGATGAGTTTATCCAGCTAACTCAATACTTATCTGGGGATATTCAGCACAGCAGCATTGCTGTGTCTTGCTGAATATTCCGTGTAAGTTAGCCGAATAAGTCTTATCTGGCTAACTTACATAGGGGTCATTTATCAAAATGCAGTAAGGCGTTTTCGCATGCGTTAAGGGCTTATCGCATGTGAAAAGCCCCGTTTTCGCGTGCGATGCAAATTCCAAAAATAGGTGGAGTGTGGGCTAGCCTGCATGTGAAGAGCTAATGCACAGCCATGAGGTTTCATTGCCATTTGTGATGTGTCCTGTAAGGCTTATTTCAGAGCAGAGAGCAAGAGAGTGAGAGTGAGAGTGAGAGAGAGAGAGAGAGAGAGAGAGAGAGAGAGAGAGAGAGAGAGAGACTGGCCATAATAGCATGGCCCATAGGCAGGTATTTGTATCCCTAGGGTAGGCCCACCTAGTAACTCGAGGTGGGGATTAGGTAAGTGTGTAGGGGTTTAGGGGCCACTTTGACATGCTACGTGACACCTACGAACAGAACAGTGGTCTCTTGTGAAGATTTCATGGCCTTCGGAGTGAGGAAACTCACTCCAAGATGGGATTTGGGCAAGGTTCTCTCAACCTAGCTTGATGGACTCTCTACCTGGGTAACATCAAACTAGGTTGAGAGAACCTTGCCCAAATCCCATCTTGGAGTGAGTTTCCTCACTCCGAAGGCCATCAAATCTTCACAAGAGACCACTGTTCTGTTCGTAGGTGTCACGTAGAATGTCAAAGTGGCCCCTAACCCCCTACACACTTACCTAATCCCCACCTCGAGTTACTAGGTGGGCCTACCCTAGGGATACAAATACCTGCCTATGGGCCATGCTATTATGGCCAGTCTCTCTCTCTCTCTCTCTCTCTCTCTCTCTCTCTCTCTCTCTCTCTCTCTCTCTCTCTCTCTCTCTCCCTCCCCCCCCCCCCCCCCCCCCATGTCTAGGACCATTAACAATGGTCCCCTGGTGGTTGAATGACAGAAATACAACAGGTCTGGCACTTATTACAGAATCTGAAATGGTATCACAATTTGCACTAACTTAGCTCTTCGCACAGGTAATTAATGCAAATTGCAATAAATCCTATATTAGCATAAAACACACCCCTTTTGCTATCGCAAGCAGTACTTACCACATTTTGATAAATGACCCCCTTAGCCAGCTATTTTTAAATATTGGCTCCTGTATGGCTGCAGTATTGAATGCTTTTAATATGCAGCCACGACATTTTGTTTTGCAGAGATGTAACATATTTATGTACATTTTAGACATAACAGTGGATATATTTGAAGTTCTAATAGTTCTGTTAATTTTAGTCATGATAGTAACTTTTCTTCTAGTTGAGACCTTATTGTGCACCTTTTCTTTAGTTAAGCTGCCATTGATCCCTGAATGTAGGCTGCCATTACAATATGTAATACTCTGCCTTATGAGATTTATCTAATTGAAAAAAGAGGGTAATATTTCCAATTATGACAGTCATCATCTATAGCAGTCCAAATAATATGCTTTGCTATAGTATATAACAGCTGTCTGTCCAAGGTATGAAAGAGGGCCACCACTGTTATTTATTTATTTATTTTATTTAACGGTTTTATATACTGAAGTTCATTGGTGATATCACATCGGTGTACATTAAACGCAAAAATACGCTTGGGAAGCGATTGACAGAGAACGTGATAAATAAAACATATAAAGCCTAGAACAAGGGAAACATGCAGGACTATATATAATATTTACAAGATAACTATATATATTATTTACAAAATTAACTAGAGCAAATGTTATCTATTAGTTACAAAGTAACTAAAGACATAGTTACGGGGTACAGTATTAATGAATTAGTTATAAAGAATTAAAGGAATATATAGTTACAGGGTAACTTAAATGTAAATATAAGGAATGAATTAATGAATTATAAGTGCAGACAAGGAAGAATTTAGAACTGTACAGCTTAGTGAAGAGAGAATAAAAGTAACTAGGACTAATGAGATGTTATAAAGTAACGACATAAATGCGAGGTACAGGATTATATAGTGCAGATGAAAATAAATTTATATCGGTGCAGCTTAGTGATGAGAGGAAATTATATACGTGTATAGAATATAAACGTAAAAGGAGGGACTAGAGGGAAAGCTGAGTGGCTAGGTGGCAGAGGTGGATAGGATTAGGTGTAAGCCTGTGTGAATAGCCATGTCTTTAGTTTTTGCTTGAAGTTCTTTGGGCACGATTCCTGTCGTAGATCTGCAGGCAGAGCATTCCATAGGGCGGGACTGGCGATGGAGAGCACGCGTGCTTTTGAGGTTGCAAGATTGGTGAGTTTGGGGGAAGGTGTACGTATGGTGGCAAGGTATTGGTTTATGGTTGGTGTAGAGGAGGAGTGGAAAAGCAGGGAATCATTGAACCACTTCATATTGGGGTTGTGAAGTGCTTTATGTATGATAGAGAGGGTCTTATATTGGATACGGGAAGCGATCGGTAGCCAGCATAATTCCTTTAAGACAGGCAAAATGTGCTCATTACTGCATGTATTGGTGAGATCCGGGTGGCTGTGTTTTGCAGAATTTGAAGTCGGTGGATGGAGTTTTGGGTAAACCTAGTTAAGTGAGTTACAGTAGTGAATTTTAGAAAAAATTGTAGTTCGTAGTACCGTGCAAAAGTCAGAAAGATGGAGCAAGGGTTTAAGTTTTTTTAGTGTGTATTTTAAAGAAACATTCTTTCAGCGTTGAATTGATGAATTTCTTTAAGTTGATTTGATTGTCTAGGGTGACCCCTAAATCTCGTACCAGTTGGGAGAACGAAATTAGCGGTAGAAGTGAGTGGTGCAGGGGGAGGGTATAGTGGTAGCTTGGAGGGGAGAAGAGCATAAGCTCAGTTTTTGCAGTATTAAGGGCAAGATGAATGTTAGTTAGGAGCTTGTTGATTGAGAGTAGTATGGATTCCCAGATGTTAATGGCTTTAGGGAGGGTGTCAGTTATAGGAATAAGTATTTGCACATCATCTGCTTAAATATAGTGGGGAAGATTGAGATCAGAGCGGTAGGATGTATATATCGAAGAGAGTAGATGACAGGGAGGAACCTTGGTCAAGGGAAATTGCTTTGGACTCATGGTTTCCGATTTTGACTTTGAAGCTTCTCTTGCTGAGATAGGATTTGAACCAACTGTGGGCAACTCCAATTATTCCAATTTCATTCAGGCGCTGCAGGAGGATATTATGGCTGATGGTGTTGAAGGCTGAAGAGATGTTTAAGATAGCTATGATATACGCTTCTCCTTTATCTAGGCCTTTAATGAGATGGTCAGTTAAGGATAGGAGGATGGTTTCCGTGCTATGGTATTTAAGAAAGCCGTACTGAGAGGGATAGAGTAGATGGTCATCTAGGTAATCAAAGAGTTAAGAACATAAGAACATAAGAAAATGCCATACTGTGTCAGACCAAGGGTCCATCAAGCCCAGCATCCTGTTTCCAACAGTGGCCAATCCAGGCCATAAGAACCTGGCAAGTACCCAAAAACTAAGTCCATTCCATGTAACCATTGCTAATGGCAGTGGCTATTCTCTAAGTGAACTTAATTGCAGGTAATGGACTTCTCCTCCAAGAACTTATCCAATCCTTTTTTAAACACAGCTATACTAACTGCACTAACCACATTCGCTGGCAACAAATTCCAGAGTTTAATTGTGCATTGAGTAAAAAAGAACTTTCTCCAATTAGTTTTAAATGTGCCCCATGCTAACTTCATGGAGTGCCCCCTAGTCTTTCTACTATCCGAAAGAGTAAATAACCGATTCACATCTACCCGATCTAGACCTCTCATGATTTTAAACACCTCTATGCTGATTGATCGTTTTTTCGAGGATTTTTTAGATGAACAGGAGGTTTGAGATGGGGTGGTAGTTGGACAGGTCGGTGGGGTCAAGCTTAGTTTTTTTTAGAATGGGCTTGACTATTGCTTGTTTGAGCGGGTTGGGTACTGAGCCTAGGGTGATGGAAGCATTTATAATGTTGGCAATGGGTTGGGCTATTATGTTGGGGACAGAAAGGAGAAGTTTTGTGGGGATTGTGTCTGAGGGGTGGGAGGATGGTCTGGCTTTCTAGAGTATTGATTCGATTTCAAGAGCCGTGGTGATTTCTAATGAATTTAGGCCTGTGTGCGGGTTTTTTGGATGGGAAAGGTAGGCTTTTTGAGGGGTGTGGGTAGGTAGGGAAGATGAAGGAAAGTGTGTTAGCAATTTATTGATTTTGTCTTGAAAGTATAGTGCGAGATCCTCACATTTGGCTTTGGCTTCTTCTTCAGGTATAGCAGCAGGGGTTGGTTTAGTAAGTGAGGCAACGTATTCAAAAAGGGCTTGTGGATTAAACTGAAATTGGTGTATTCTGGTGGCATAGTTCTTTTTGACATTGTTTAACATTTCTCTGTACCAGTGTAATGAGGATTTGTATCGGGCAAGGAGTGTGGGGGTCGGGTCTTTGTGCCAATTCTTTTCTATTTTTCTAAGATTGTATTTCATGTCTTTTAGTTCCTGTGTGTACCAGGGTTTTCTTGAATTGTGATGGGATTTTATTTGTCATGACTGCAGGTGGTAGGTATTATTGGCTACAGTATTTGTGAGGTTGTGCCATGATGAAAGGGCAGCATCTGCATTCAACAGATCTAAGTTGTCGAGCGTGTTAGAGAGGGCCGAGATGAGGTCATCCCTTTTACATGTTTTTCTGAAATGTATGGTACTATTTGAGTTGGGGTGGGTAGGGGGCTTCTTTATTGAACAGGAGGTTCTTATAAGAACATAAGAACATAAGAAAATGCCATACAGGGTCAGACCAAGGGTCCATCAAGCCCAGCATCCTGTTTCCAACAGTGGCCAATCCAGGCCATAAGAACCTGGCAAGTACCCAAAAACTAAGTCTATTCCATGTTACCATTGCTAATGGCAGTGGCTATTCTCTAAGTGAACTTAATAGCAGGTAATGGACTTCTCCTCCAAGAACTTATCCAATCCTTATTTAAACATAGCTACACTAACTGCACTAACCACATCCTCTGGCAACAAATTCCAGAGTTTAATTGTGCGTTAAGTAAAAAATAACTTTCTCCGATTAGTTTTAAATGTGCCGCATGCTAACTTCATGGAGTGCCTCCTAGTCTTTCCATTATCCAAAAGAGTAAATAACCGATGCACATCTACCCATTCTAGACCTCTCATGATTTTAAACACCTCTATCATATCCCCCCTCAGCTGTCTCTTCTCCAAGCTGAAAAGTCCTAACTTCTTTAGTCTTTCCTCATAGGGGAGTTGTTCCATTCCCCTTATCATTTTGGTAGCCCTTCTCTGTACCTTCTCCATCGCAATTATATCTTTTTTGAGATGCAGCGACCAGAATTGTACACAGTATTCAAGGTGCAGTCTCACCATGGAGAGATACAGAGGCATTATGACATTTTCCATTTTATTCACCATTCCCTTTCTAATAATTCCCAACATTCTGTTTGCTTTTTTGACTGCCGCAGCACACTGAATTGACAATTTCAATGTGTTATCCACTATGACACCTAGATCTCTTTCTTAGGTTGTAGCACCTAATATGGAACCCAACATTGTGTAATGTATAAGGTAGTGGTCTGACCAGTGGATGGGCATCAAGTTGGGGGGTCCGCTTGTATATGAGAGTTGGTGAAAATTAGGTCAAGGGAATGACCAGCTTTATGTGTTGGAAGGTTGATGATCTGTTTAAAGCCTATGGCCTTCAGGGCTTCGAGAATAGTGACACATGATGGAGTTCGTGGTATACTGTCAACATGAAGATTGAGATCACCTAGAATGATGGCAGGAGTGTCTATGGATATGTTTTTGGCTATGTATTCAATAAAGGTGGAAGGGTTATTGTCCAGTATTCCTGGGGGGGGGGGGGGGGGGGGGGAGTAAATTAAACAAATTTGCAGAGAGGAGGATTTAAAGAGGCCAATTTCCATTTTGGGTGGAGAGGTGATGGACTGCTGTATTATATTGAGTTCCTTTTTTACAGCTAGTAGAATTCTGTCACCTTTCTTTTTCGGCCTTGGAATGGAGAACATCTTGTAGATGTTGGTGGGGAGCTGGTTAGGGAGTACAGCGTCAGTTTCCTTAAGCCAAGTTTCTGTTATTGCACAGATGTCTGGGTTCTCATCAAGGAGGAAGTCATTAAGAAAGGGTGTTTTTTTGCTTAATGACTGAGCGTTAAAGAGGATGAGTGAAAGCGCAGTGATACCAAGGATTTGGGTGAGAGGGGGAGAGATCATGGTAGGGACGAGTGTTTTAAGGTGTAAGCGGTGCCAAAGAGTGTAAGGGGCATAGAGTCTATGTTTGTTGTGACTGAGTATGGGTATGTTGTGGCTCTGCATATTGTTAGTGAAGCTACTTGAGATTATTACCAGGTATATGAGGCTAGCGTAAGAGGCTGCAAGTATTCACTCAGAGTTGAAGGGGGAGGGGTGGCATTTGGGTTTTGAGACCAGTTTTGAAGGTGGGAAGAGTGTGAAGAGGACAGTGGTAGTTGCAAGGGGAGGGGAGGCTGTGGTTGGAAGGAGGGGGGTTGTGGATGAGAAAGAAAGTGTGAGGGTGACTTGAAGAGGGATGTCACAGTGGGATTAAGGTGTCAAAATTGAGCGACAGTCCGATGGAGGCAGTACAGAGTCCTTTGGGGGCAGCACAAAGGGGCACACTAAGGGGCAGGCCCTTTAGTTGCGCTCCTTTGGTGCACAAGACACCAGGCGCGAGACGACAAGGACCTTTCCTTATGGACCCACTGGAGCAGAAGAGGGGCCTGTGGGACCGGAAGTGAGGTCGCAGTTGCATCGGTCTGTCTGCCGGAAGAGGTAGGCCTCACCTCTCGTTCGGGCTCGGACCCCAGTGGGTCACCCGCGCCAGTTGCATCGAGCTGTTGGACGGCTGATGTATAGATTTTTAAAGGGCCTGCAGTCGCTGGATGTAGAGTTGGCGGTGGGCGGTCCTTTAGCCAGTGGAGGAGATGCCGAGTGCATCGCTGCTTCGGACCATGAGGAGGGAAGGCCGAGGGCTCCTGAACCCGATGGGTCTACGCCGGTCGAGTGGAGCGGTCGGGCGGTCGCGGTGCAGGCAGGTCAGTGCAGCGGGTGGAGAGGCGGATCGTGCGTCAGGCACCTTACTTTTAAAGGGCCTGCGGTTGCCGGATGTAGAGTTGGCGGTGGGCGGTCCTTTAGCTGACTCCTCCCCTCCCCCTAATTTGCATCATATCGCATGCGATAAGGGTTTAGAAAATAACCCCCTTGGTTAGACGATAGACTCGTATTGTGCATGAAGCAAATATATTATGTGCTATCACTTCTTCAGAACTTCTTATTACCCTTGATATTCAACTTTATAATCTTTAATCAAACATTTCTCATTTGTGAAAAAATTTGACGTATTGCATATTTTTTGACTTCATATTTGGAATCAGCACCTTTCTTTGGGTAAAATCAGCAAAAATAATTAGGTCAGCAGAAAACCTTTTTTCAAATGTAGACCAGTGATTTTTTTTTTTTTTTATAAAGCTAGTTAACACCATTCACTAAGCTGTCAAGGAACCTTACACCTAGGGAACTTACCTCAAAGCTAGACTGCAGAAGAAGTTCAGTATAGGAAGGTAGCCATTCATTTTGGTTTTGAATTAGGGATGTGCATTTGTTTGCGACGAAATAGGAAATAGAGACAATATTTCCTATTTCATCGCGTTTCGGGGGGACGACGAAATGATAAGAAAACCCATGAAATTTTGTGTGATTTTCTTATTGTTTTTTGGAGGGAGAAAGGGCACATAAAAAAAAAAATCCCTAAACCCACCCCAACCCTTCAAATTTAATTGCAAACCCTCTACCCTCCCGACCCCCCAAAAAACTTGCCAAAATTCCCTGATGGTCCAGCGGGGGTCCTGGGAGCGATCTCCCCCTCTTGGGCCATTGGCTGCCAGTAATCAAAATGGCGCCGATGGCCCTTTACTCTTACCATGTAACAGGGGCTATTGGTGCCATTGGTCGGCCCCTGTCACATGGTAGGAGCAATGGATGGCCCACACCATTTTTTAAGGAATAGTGCATCCAAGAGACTAAAACCAACTCACCTGTATGCCACTACCAGACATATAGTAAACTCACTAATACATTAAAAGGATGCTAATTAGTCACATTCCTACTCCCATAGCAATCTAAATTAGCAACTAAACAAATTTGAGATGAAGGCAGCAGTCCAGCTGCAAGAGGGGAGCTTCCCAGTCTTTTCCATCGTGTCACATGTATGATTTTTTACCCGCCGGTGAGAAATTGTACATGTGCATGCTATGCAAAGAGCTCCTGTTTCTCAGAGAATGAGTCTGATCTCTGGAGGCTAGAGTGGCAGACCTGGAGGAGATGAGACAGACAGAGAGGTATATAGATGAGACCTTCAGGGACATTGTAGCCAAGTGCCAACTTCAGACTGGCAGCCCTGGTGCTGCCTTGGAGGAATAAGGTCTCATGATCGGAGAGCATCAACCTGGTACAGCAAGAAAGGATTCAGTAGCAAGGACCTGCTCTCCAGATGGTGCATTATCCTTTTGCACTGAGGATGTGTCTCCAAGGCCTACTGCCCAGGAACGAAGGGTTAGGTTGGTCGTCATAGTTGGTGATTCGATTATTAGGAATGTAGACAGCTGGGTGGCTGGTGCGCATGAGGATCACTTGGTAACATGCCTACCTGGTGCGAAGGTGGTGGACTTCATGCGTCACCAAGATAGGATTTTAGACAGTTCTGGGGAGGAGCCGGCTGTCATGGTTCATGTGGGAACCAACGACATAGGAAAATGTGGCAGGGAGGTTCTGGAAGCCAAATTTAGGCTCTTAGGTAGAAAGCTTAAATCCAGAACCTCCAGGGTAGCATTCTCTGAAATGCTCCCTGTTCCACGCGCAGTTCCCCAAAGGCAGGCAGAGCTCTGGAGTCTCAATGCGTGGATGAGATGATGGTGCAAGGAAGATGGATTCAGTTTTGTAAGGAACTGGAGAACCTTTGGGTAAGGGGGAGTCTCTTCCAAAGGGATGGGCTCCACCTTAACCAGGGTGGAACCAGACTGCTGGCTCAAACCATTAAAAAGGAGATAGAGCAGCTTTTAAACTAGAACAAAGGGGAAAGCTGACAGTCGAAGTAGGATTAAATGGGCAATTTCTCAGTGGAAGGGTGTGGGCAGTGGAGAACTTCAGGGATCTGTATTGGGACCCGTACTTTTCAATATATTTATAAATGATTTGGATAGAAATACGACGAGCCCAATGTTTGAGTGAGGTAATCAAATTTGCAGATGATACTAAATTATTAGTAGTTAAATGACAAGCAGATTGTGATAAATTGCAGGAAAACCTTGTGAGACTGGAAAATTGGGCATCCAAATGGCAGAGGAAATTTAATGTGGATAAGTGCAAGGTGATGGATATAGGGAAAAATAACCCATGGTATAGTTACACATTGTTAGGATTCATATTAGAAGCTACCACCCAAGAAAGAGATCTAGGCATCATAGTGGATAACACAATGAAATCCTCTGATCAGTGTGCTGCGGCAGTCAAAAAAGCAAACAGAATGTTGGGAATTATTAGAAAGGGAATGGTGAATAAAATGGAAAATGTCATAATGCCTCTGTATCGCTCTGTACCGCACCTTGAATACTGTGTACAATTCTGGTCGCCGCATCTCAAAAAAGATATAGCTGCGATGGAGAAGGTACAGAGAAGGGCGACCAAAATGATAAAGGGGATGGAACAGCTCCCCTATGAGGAAAGACTAAAGAGGTTAGGACTTTTCAGCTTGGAGTAGAGACAGCTGAGGGGGGATATGTTAGAGGTGTTTAAAATCACGAGAGGTCTAGAATGGGTAAATGTGAATCAGTTATTTATTCTTCGGATAATAGGACTAGGGGACACTCCATGAAGTTAGCATGTGGCACATTTAAAACTAATTGGAGAAAGTTTTTTTTCACTCAACGCACAATTAAACTCTGGAATTTGTTGCCAGGGGATGTGGATAGTGCAGTTAGTGGAGCTGTGTTTAAAAAAGGATTGGATAAGTTCTTGGAGGAGAAGTCCATTACCTGCTATTAATTAAGTTGACTTAGAAAGTAGCACTGCTATTACTAGCAACAGTAACATGAGAAAGACTTTGTTTTTGGGAACTTGCCAGGTTCTTATGGCCTGGATTGGCCACTGTTGGAGACGGGATGCTGAGCTTTATGGACCCTTGGTTTGACCCAGTATGGCATGTTCTTATGTTCTTATGAAATCCCAACAACAAAAAGGATGATCAATGATTTTCAACGTCCACTTGTTTTCAATTGTGAAGCAGGTAGAATTTTATTGAAAACTTCTGGATGGCACTGATACTTTGATAGCCTTCATGGTCCCCTGACATAGAACCATGTTTTGAATAACTGCATCGGAAGGGACCTTTAACTACAGATAACATACAAACAAAATTGTATAGTTACACAGTGGACTAATTAGAAACAAAGAATCAAGACAAAAGAAAACAAGCATAGCCTGATATATGTAAACAGAGAAAAAACACTCACCCAAACATAAAGAGCTCCAGCATACATTTAGAATGGCACATCAAAGCTGAAGTTCCAGTGAAAGGGTTTTAAATTGGCAAAAGTGCGCCAAAATTATAGTGTATAAACAAATGTTAAATTGTATACATAGCTTTCAGAGTGAAAAGAATATGAAAATTGAAATAGGAAGTGTACAATGGCAGCAACGGGGAAACGGGAAAGAAACTAAGAAGGAAGGAAAATTCTTATATAAATGGAGAAAATGAAAAATAAAATAAAAATTGTGATGTGAAAAATATATTATGAAAGTTGAATTCATATTCAATGAAAATAAGGGAGCCAAATTTTTGAGAAAAGAAACAGAAAAAACATACTTGATAACAGAATAAATAATAAAGTAGAATCAATGTATTTAGAATAAATTAGGTACAAAGATTCTTTTGATCTTTTAATCTAACTGTTCTTTTGATCTTTATCAAAAGAACAGTTAGATCAAAAGTAACTTTTGATCTTTATCTCTAATAAAGAAAATGAAATCCTCTTACCACCCCCTCGACCAAATCCCAACTAAGCTTCTCCTATCGGTGCCAGTCACCATCTCCAAGTACCTAGCGGACATCATAAACTGCTCACTATCTCAAGGAATCTTCCCGGATGTCCTAAAAATCACCACCCTCAAACCCCTTCTCAAGAAACCAAATCTAGACCCTAGGGAACCCAACAACTTCTGCCTCATCTCCAACCTGTCTTTTTTAGGCTAAGATCAATACCCAATTATCAGACTACCTGGAAGACCACAACATTCTCCACCCAACGCAATATGGATTCTGAAAATCACTAAGCACTGAAACCCTCCTCATCTCCCTTACAGATCACCTCATCATGGGTATGGACTCTGGACACTCCTTCCTTCTAATACTTCTTGACATCTCGGCCGCATTCGACATGGTGAATCACTCCATTCTCCTTAAACGACTTTCATAGGGATACAGGTATGGCCTTCAAATGGTTCGACTCTTTTCTCAGGAACAGAGGATACAAAGTAAAGATCAACAACAAGGAATCTCCTCTCATCAACTCCTCAAGAGGAGTACCGCAGGGCTCCTCTTTGTCTCCCACACTCTTCAATCTATACCTTCTTCCCCTCTGCCAGCTGCTTATGAATCTAAAACACTATCTCTATGCCGATGATGTACAAATCCTGATCCCAATAACTGAATCCCTCTCAAAAACACTGAAGTTCTGGGACAATTGTCTTCAAGATATCACCTACCTCCTTACTAACCTAAACCTTGTTCTGAACACATCTAAGACAAAAATGCTCCTTATATCTCCCAACCACAATGATAACCTTCAATCAACCCACACCAACACCCTGGTCTGCCAAGCAAGAGACCTCAGAGTTATAATTGATAACCAGTTAAATCTGAAAAAGTTCATCAAAAACACAACCAAAGACTGCTTCTTCAAACTTCAGGTGCTAAAAAGACTCAAACCGCTTCTGTACTTTCAGGACTTCAGATCTGTACTCCAGGCCATTATATGTTACAAATTAGACTACTGTAATTCCATTCTACTAGGCCTTCCCGCCTCCTCCACGAAACCGCTTCAGATACTTCAAAACTCGGCTGCCAGAATTTTAACAAATTCCAACAGAAGAGACATCACACCCATCCTAAAAAATCTGCACTGGCTCCCTGTAAGCTTTAGAATCCTACACAAGTGTCTCACCATCATTCACAAAGCTATTTACAACAGGACACCCATCGATATCCACTACCCACTTATGCTGCACATCTCTTCTAGACCCAACAGAGAAGCTTACAAGGGCTTGCTACACCCTCCCCCAGCCAAATCCACACTCCACTCATCCACCAAAGATCGAGCCTTCTTGACAGTGGTGCCAACCATCTGGAATGCTATGCCCCCTGACCTTAGACAAGAACCCTGTCTACTGACGTTCAGAAAAAAACTCAAGACTTGGCTATTTCTACAAGCCTTCCCCTGATCTGTGACCTCCCCAACTACAGTAACACTCCAAGGTTCTCTAGTCAATGTACCCCAATTCTGACATTGTATATGACCTGAAATTATTTAGTTTTGAGTTACTCATGCCTCTGGCTCTTCCTCCTCCCAGTTCGATTACCCCTGTTTTATTGTAACTTTTCGCTATATTTGTTTATGTTAACGTTATTGCCCCATTGTTCCTTGTAAACCGATATGATAAGATCTGTATCATGAATGTCGGTATAAAAAAGACTAAATAAATACATAAATAAATAAAAGCAAAAAAAGTTGGGGGGGGAAAGTATTGAAAAAATCTAGAAAAAAACAGACAATTCAATGATAATGTTTAAGCCGTGTAGCGTAACAGTGTTGAGAATGTATATCCATCTTTGTTCATGTTGTGTTAATAGACAGGAAATATCTCCACTCCACGATGGCTGATCAACTGTGTCTAAAATACAGAACTGGAGTTGTGTGAAGGAATGTTGCAATTCAATGAGCTGACAAAGGGCCATTTTTCCAGGCAGTGTGGGTATGCAAGAACAATGCTCATGGATACGTGTATCCATGTTCTATGTATCTATGTATCAATGTTCTATGTTCGGTGTTCTATGTTCGATGTAACGCCATAGCCGCGACAGTTATGTTCAATTGTAAACCGATATGATTTGATATCTTTGTTCAAGAATGTCGGTATAGAAAAATTCGAAATAAATAAATAAATAAATAAATAAATAAATATGTTTGCTGCATAAGATTTTTCCTATGTAAACCAGAGGGCCTGGGCACGGGACAAGGTTATTCAAAACACAGTTCCGTGTCAGGGGACCATGTAAGACGCTTTATCAAATTATCAGTACCATCCTGAAGTTTTCAATAAGTTTCTCTCTTCTTCACAACTGAAATCAAGTGGACTTTGAAAAGCATTGACCCTCCTTTTTGTTGTTGGGATTCACAGGAACAGTGGACAGACAGAATGCATAATAAAACATCCAAATGTGAAAGATTCTGCTGGAAAGAACACATAAACAATAAGCAGGCAAGCAGATTCACAGTGCAGTGAGGAAAGCAGCAAAGATGTTACTAGAAGGCCATCCTCTTCAAGATATTCTTCACTTATATTTCATTATATTTACATAGCAGATATGCAGGGCCTGATTTTATACTATAGGACCTAGTTGTATAATAATGCTTGTTATATGGCAAGTATTGGGCTATTGGTTCTCCTCACTCCCTAATATTACACACAAAAATAACATCATGCACCCTTTTAGAGTACTATGAATACTGACAAAAAGGCTAGCACATGTGAAGGCCACAAAAAGCGTTCCCAATCTATGAAAATAGTTCCTATATAAAGAAGAGGCCAAGCATAGCCTGCACTCTACGAACAGTACCAAAGATGTGATAATATTTTCATCAGAGATGTATAAAATGTTGCAATCATGTGCTAAAGCACTAAGAGTCCTGAGAACAACCAAGATGCCCCATGATCATTTGAAGCTCATTAATGCCAATACTATTTAGGAATAGTATCAGATAAGTAGTACGGTTTGATGGGAATGAGTTTGGGGGCTCTCTCCTTGGAAAGTACATAAAAAGGCACCCAAATCTGAAATATACCCTACACAGTATGTATTGCCTATAGACTATAGGTGTCCACCAAAAGAACCCTCTTTAAGTGGGGGGATGTTTTTTTTAGGATCATTTCCCTTGGTGCACAGTGTACAAGGTTCTCCTTTATTTAGTTGATATAAACTCCATTACAGCACCACAAACTCCCTCCTCTAACATGCAGTCTAAGAAATAACAGACACAATAACACAAGTTACCAACTAGCACTCCTTCAACAGGAAGCCAGCTGTAACAACCCAAACTCTCTTAACTAAAAGGTAAACCACACACTGAGGCTACAGTTGTAATTAGAGATGTGAATCGTGTCCTCGATCGTCTTAACGATCGATTTCGGCTGGGAGGGGGAGGGAATCGTATTGTTGCCGTTTGGGGGGGTAAAATATCGTGAAAAAATCGTGAAAAATCGAAAAAAACGTAAAATCGCAAAACCGGCACATTAAAACCCCCTAAAACCCACCCCCGACCCTTTAAATTAAATCCCCCCCCCAAATGACTTAAATAACCTTCGGGTCCAGCGGCAGTCCGGAACGGCAGCGGTCCGGAACGGGCTCCTGCTACTGAATCTTGTTGTCTTCAGCCGGCGCCATTTTCCAAAATGGCGCCGAAAAATGGCGGCGGCCATAGACGAACACGATTGGACGGCAGGAGGTCCTTCCGGACCCCTGCTGGACTTTTGGCAAGTCTTGTGGGGGTCAGGAGGCCCCCCCCAAGCTGACCAAAAGTTCCTGGAGGTCCAGCGGGGGTCAGGGAGCGATTTCCCGCCGCGAATCGTTTTCGTACAGAAAATGGCACCGGCAGGAGATCGACTGCAGGAGGTCGTTCAGCGAGGGTTCTGGGGGTGGGTTTTAGGGGGTTTTAGTGTGCCGGCTCACAATTCTAACGATTTATAACGATAAATCGTTAGAATCTCTATTGTATTGTGTTCCATAACGGTTTAAGACGATATTAAAATTATCGGACGATAATTTTAATCGTCCTAAAACGATTCACATCCCTAGTTGTAATGCACTTAAATTATCTCACAGATGCAATGGGAAACAGCAAAACCTTCACTGCAGCAGATCCAGACAATAAATGGCCAATATTCAAAGATAACCAGCTATATAAGTTAGCCAGATAAGACTTATACAGCTAACTTACATGGGAATATACCTAGATAAGTATTAAACTTAGCTGGATAAACTTATCCTGCTAAATTTAGACCTGTGGGGCATGTCTAACATATGTTTAAGTTAGATGGATAAATCAAAATATCGCCCTGTCATACCATTACCTGTCCCTGAGTTATCTGGCTAACAACTTAGCTAGATAAGTGACTTATCTGGCTATGCGCTACCCGTTGAACATAGCTGGATATTCAGCTGTAGCTACTTAGCCGGATACGTTGTCCATCTGAATATTGCCCTCTAAACCTATACATACAAGGAGAACATGTAACCTCTGTCACAAATGGCTTCAAAAGTCGGACTTAATCCAAAGACATTTAAGGTGACGCTGCTTAGAAAAACCAGAGTACAAACCCCAAGAACACATGCCTATATCTGCAATGCTACAACCCAGATTTATTTTTTGTATTAAGCATTGCAGCATCTAATGCAGGCTTTTTCCTAATGATATAACTGCCACACTACTTCCAACACTGAGAGACATAACATGATCTCCCCCCAAACCAAACACAGAAATCACAATGTTTTATCCAGTGTGAAATCACTATAACAGTAGCTCTAGCGTGTCAAGAAGAGTTTTCCAGGTCCCAGGGCACAAACGAAAGTTGGCCTGCCACAAAAAGGGTTCTGCAGCCACACTAAAGTGTTGCCTTGTTAGGCATTCTTGAAAGTGTAAGCCAGGAATACTTTCAGAACTCCTTTATGCAGTGTTTATTTCAATACTATACTGTATACTGAATATATACTATACCATACTGTATGCATCATCAGAGTAAAGGCATTGATGAAAAGGCAAACTGCTACTTTTAAGTTTCTGTCTCAACAGAGACTCAGAATTGACTGATTTTAAGCGCTGTACAAACAACAAGAGATGCGCTCAGGCAAAAATATATCCTGCCACTTTAGCATCTGACATTCACTGACCTTTTATATTTAGCATCAATGCAAATTTACACATATTTGGCCATTCTGTACAGGTACAAGAGAGGAAGTTCCAGGTGGATTCTCAGCAGGAGGTTTCGTGCTCTTCAGCACACCTGACCTCTTCAATGTACCTACAAGGCAAAAAGTGAACTCAGTCAGAAAGAAAAAAAATATAGCTCGCATGCACACACAGGTGCCTGACCCTGCCATGTGAGCACCAGAACCTCTACTTATGCTGTCTCGCAGCCACCTAAGGCAGTATTGGCCATACAGTGGTAAACCATTTGTTTGTGGATATGTGTGTATGCACATTATACAGACCGAGGGGCATTCATGCATATCTGACTATATTCACTTAGGGGAAGATTTTCAAAGGGATACGCGTGTACCCCCCGAAAACCTGCCCCAAGCTCTCCCTGCGCGCACCGAGCCTATGTCGAATAGGCTCGGCGGCGCACGCAAGCCCCGGGACGTGCGTACGTCCCGGGGCTTTCCTGGGGGGCGTGTTGGGGCGTGCCATGGCGGTGTGTCATCTGGGGGGGGGGGCCATGGGTGTGGTTCCAGCCCGGGGGCATTTCGGGGGCGTGGCCGAGGCCTCCGAAACTGCTCCTGGGCCGGGGAATTGTGTGGTGGCAGCTGGCCGGCAGGCGTAACTCTTACAATAAAGGTGGGGGGGGGGGTAGATAAGCCTGGGGGGTGGGTTAGGTTGGGGAAGGGAGGGGAAGGTGGGGGGAGATGGAAGGAAAGTTCCCTCTGAGGCCGCTCCGATTTCGGAGCGGCCTCGGAGAGAACAGACAGCGCGTGCAGGGCTCAGCACGCGCAAGGTGCACAAATGTTCACCCCCTTGCGCCCGCCGACCCCGGACTTTAAAAGATATGCGTGGCTACACGCAAATCTATTAAAATCTGGCGTACTCTTGTTTGTGCCGGTTGCGTGAACAAAAGTACGCGTTCGCGTATTCTTTTGAAATCTGCCCCCATATGTGAAGGACAGTCAAGGTTATTGTCATTGCCAATCGTCATGAAATGACACATTGCAAGGCATCCAGAATTGAACTGTGAAGGAAACAAAAAGGCTACCTTATAAAGCCAGAGCCCCATCAGGACATCTAATCTGAAATAAAGTACATCAAACACCTTGCCTTGGCATAGGATTGTGAACAGGATATTATTTCTTATACTGATTGTGCCAGAGAGGTGGTAAACATTTTAAAACCCCACTGGCATGTTATCTTTGCATTAGATTTTTTGACAGTTTCCCACGGATAGCATATTCAAGCGGACGGAACATAAGTGACATGGTGATATATTCCAGCCTTCGCTCTAGCAGTAGGGAATGTGAGCCACTTATAATCTGGAGACATCAGCCACGTGGCCATTGTACCTTGTGTACTTTCACTTTGTCAGGCACAGAGTGGACACTTCTGCAAACAAGTCAGGTGGTTAGATTTAAATCTACTACAAACTGTTCTTCACAAAAGGTAGTATATTTGATACAATTCCCCAGTAAATTGATTTACAGAGGTCATCTAAAAGGAGCATTAGAGTATGATTGACGGAACACAAGAGCCGTGTTAACACCTTGAGGATACTCCTATAATATCTCATCGATTACAGTACTCACATTCTTTTCAGGATTTGAGGTGGGTTGTTCTGGAACAACTTGGTCCACAGCATTGGGGAAGCGATGAACAAAAGTTTATTAAACAAGCGTGAATGATTTGGGATTTTCTCCTTACAAACTGTGGTTCCTATGGGGCTCAATGAGTTTGTAGATTGGTATTCTTTGATTTAGCATGAGTGTGACTGATGTGAAGCAGCTATGTCATTTTCTGTTTCCTTAAACTCTGTGTCTTTCCTCCATGTTTTTTTTGGAGATTTTTTAAGCACACAGATAGGTTAGACTATCCACAGGTGAGTATTTCAATGGAAGAAAAATCCCCCTGAAGCAGACCATTACCAAGCATGCTCCTAGATTCATCAAAATGTGATAATGCATGCACTAAGAGAAATGGGCATGTTTAGAAAAAGAGAAAGAGAAAGAGAAAGAGAGAGAGAGAGAGAGAGAGAAAGAGAAAGAAAACCTATTTAGAAGGCTGTCATAGTAGTCATGTATTTATATACCAATAGGAGGGTCGTCTAATAGCTCAAGGTGAGATGTTGGTCGTGGTTTAGGGTTTAGGGACCAATTTATCATGCAGAATGAGACATATCAACAGCACAGTACACCTCAGTGAAGTTTTGACTTCATTTGGAGTGAGGAAATTCTCACAAAGATGAAATTTTGTACTATGTTATCTTGCCCCTCATTTTCATAATTCCCATCCAAACTCCTCCTTAATCCCGCCCCTTTCCAAAATTTGCATTCATACAATGCAACACCATTATTATCGCATGCTTTATGGCATTAATGCATGCATTAATGAATTATCGTGTGCGATAACGCCATAACACATTTTGATGAATGACCCTGATGGTTCCATATCAGGGAAGCCGATATCAATCCAATTTACAAGGTAAGCATTTTCTTGTGTTTAGATTTTTCATTTTTTTCTCACTATCATATGTTTGGTCAATTACAGTACAAGTTCAGCTGGTATTTTATGTGCATTCAAATTAAAAAATAAAGAAATGATAAAAGAGGACCAATTTTAATTCAACCTACATTTATTAAAAGGGTTGATGAAGTGACCGTCCTACATATATATACTTGCTAACTTTTTAGCATTTAAATTTAATTGTACCACTGAGACCTTTTTCATTTTTTTGACTAAGATGAAGGTTAGACATCCTTAATATTTAGACTTTACAGATAAGATATTATGTGTGTCATAGGGCTATACCTGGGAACTCTCCAGATTTGACCCCGAGAATCCCGGTTTAGAGCCCTTTCTCCTGGTCTCCAGGAGACCACTATCTCCAAGTACTAGAAACTAGGGATGTGAATCGTTTTTTGACGATTTAAAATATCGTCCGATATATTTTAAATCGTCAAAAATCGTTAGGGCCATGATACAATACCAATTCCCCCGATTTATCGTCAAAAAATCGTAAATCGGGGAAAGGGGGAGGGCAGGAAAACCGGCACACTAAAACCCCCTAAAACCCACCCCCGACCCTTTAAATTAAATCCCCCACCCTCCCGAAACCCCCCCCCCCCAAATGCCTTAAATTACCTGGGGGTCCAGCGGCGATCCGGAACGGTCTCCTGCAATTGAATCGTGTTGTCTTCAGCCGGCGCCATTCTGCGCCGCCATTTTGCAAAATGGCGGCGCAAAATGGCGGCGGCCATAGACCAACACGATTCGACTGCAGGAGGTCGTTCCGGACCCCCGCTGGACTTTTGGCAAGTCTTGTGGGGGTCAGGAGGCCCCCCCAAGCTGGCCAAAAGTCCCTGGGGGTCCAGCGGGGGTCCGGGAGCGATTTCCTGCCGCGAATCGTTTTCCGTACGGAACATGGCGCCGGCCATACGCGTATGGCTGGCGCCATGTTCCGTACGGAAAATGGCGCCGGCAGGAGATCGACTGCAGGAGGTCATCCAGCCGGGGTCCGGAACCCCCGCTGAACGACCTCCTGCAGTCGATCTCCTGCCGGTGCCATGTCCCGTACAGAAAACGATTTGCGGCAGGAAATCGCTCCCGGACCCCCGCTGGACCCCCAGGGACTTTTGGCCAGCTTGGGGGGCCTCCTGACCCCCACAAGACTTGCCAAAAGTCCAGCGGGGGTCCGGAACGACCTCCTGCAGTCGAATCGTGTTGGTCTATGGCCGCCGCCATTTTGCAAAATGGCGGCGCAGAATGGCGCCGGCTGAAGACAACACGATTCAATTGCAGGAGACCGTTCTGGACCGCCGCTGGACCCCCAGGTAATTTAAGGCATTTGGGGGGGGGGTGCGGGAGGGTGGGGGATTCAATTTAAAGGGTTGGGGGTGGGTTTTAGGGGGTTTTAGTGTGCCAGTTTTCCTGCCCTCCCCCTTCCCCCGATTTAGCTATGGACCGCCGCTGGACCCCCAGGTAATTTAAGGCATTTGGGGGGGGGGGTTCGGGAGGGTGGGGGATTTAATTTAAAGGGTCGGGGGTGGGTTTTAGGGGGTTTTAGTGTGCCGGTTCATGATTTTAACGATTTTCACGATACTCTAAACACCCAAACGGCGATGATACGATTCCCTCCCCCTCCCAGCCGAAATCGATCGTTAAGACGATCGAGGACACGATTCACATCTCTACTAGAAACCACTTACCTTTCTCTCAACCAAGTTGCCTCTTTCCCATCTGTGCTGAGTAAATGACAGGCACTAGGATAGAGTCAGAGCTAGAAGACAGGAACAAGCTCTACTATTAATTCTATGCCGTTCAACCTTGATTGGTTCATTCTCGTAGCCATAACCAATCAGCAGCCAGATGGGGGAGCACTCTCTTCCTCTCCAGTCCTGCAGGGATCCCCATAAAGGAGAGGGAGAGGGGAAGGCAAAATAAAGTGTGTGTGTGTGTGAGTGAGTAAAAGATCAAAGGAAAGGGGGAATAGAAAAGTGAAATGTGTATGTGTGTGTGTGCGTGTGGGGGGAGGGATCAGTGAGAGGAGACAGCAAGAATGAGTGTGAGGATACAGTGAGAGAAGAGAGCAGAGTGAGTGCTGGAAATGGTAGTGAGTGGAGAAAGTAAGAGAGTGTGAGTGGGTGAGAGTGAGAGAGGCAAGCAAGGAAAATGACAGCAATGTAGGGGGAATGAGAGGGGACAGTCAGAACGGGGAGAGCATGAGAGTGGGAGAAAGTCAGAAGACAAGACAATAACAAAAAAGAGAGAGTGCTTAATTGGGGATGATAGATATAAGGGAGATGGGGGGAAAGAAGATGTGAAATGGGGAAGAGAAAGAGAAAGAGAAAGAGGTAAGAGTGAGGACCAGGTATAGCAGGAGATGAAGAAGGAGAGGACCCAAAATTGAGGGAGAAATCCAGGGTGATAATATAATTGATCCTACTATTTATCTAAGAACATAAGAACATAAGAATATGCCATGCTGGGTCAGACCAAGGGTCCATCAAGCCCAGCATCCTGTTTCCAACAGAGGCCAAAACCAGGCCACAAGAACCTGGCAATTACCCAAACACTAAGAAGAACCCATGCTACTGATGCAATTAATAGCAGTGGCTATTCCCTAAGTAAAATTGATTAATAGCCATTAATGGACTTCTCCTCCAAGAACGTATCCAATCCTTTTTTAAACACAGCTATACTAACTGCACTAACCACAACTTCTGGCAACAAATTCCAGAGTTTAATTGTGCGTTGAGTAAAAAAGAACTTTCTCCGATTAGTTTTAAATGTGCTACATGCTAACTTCATGGAGTGCCCCCTAGTCTTTCTATTATCTGAAAGAGTAAATAACTGATTCACATCTACCCATTCTAGACCTCTCATGATTTTAAACACCTCTATCATATCCCCCCTCAGCCGTCTCTTCTCCAACCTGAAAAGTCCTAACCTCTTTAGTCTTTCCTCATAGGGGAGCTGTTCCATTCCCCTTATCATTTTGGTAGCCCTTCTCTGTACCTTCTCCATCGCAATTATATCTTTTTTGAGATGCGGCGACCAGAATTGTACACAGTATTCAAGGTGCGGTCTCACCATGGAGCGATACAGAGGCATTATGACATTTTCCGTTTTATTCACCATTCCCTATCTAATAATTCCCAACATTCTGTTTGCTTTTTTGACTGCCGCAGCACGCTGAACCGATGATTTCAATGTGTTATCCACTATGATGCCTAGTTCTCTTTCTTTAGTTGTAGCACCTAATATGGAACCTAACATTGTGTAAATATAGCATGGGTTATTTTTCCCTATGTGCATCACCTTGCACTTATCCACATTAAAGTTCATCTGCCATTTTGATGCCCAATTTTCCAGTCTCACAAGGTCTTCCTGCAATTTATCACAATCTGCTTGTGATTTAACTACTCTGAACAATTGTATCATCTGCAAATTTGATTATCTCACTCGTCGTATTTCTTTCCAGATCATTTATAAATATATTGAAAAGTAAGGGTCCCAATACAGATCTCTGAGGCACTCCACTGCCCACTCCCTTCAAATGAGAAAATTGTCCATTTAATCTTACTCTTTGTTTCCTGTGTTTTAGCCAGTTTGCAATCCACGAAAGGACATCGCCACCTATCCCATGACTTTTTACTTTTCCTAGAAGCCTCTCATGAGGAACTTTGTCAAACGCCTTCTGAAAATCCAAGTATACTACATCTACCGGTTCACCTTTATCGACATGTTTATTAACTCCTTCAAAAACGTGAAGCAGATTTGTGAGGCAAGACTTGCCTTGGGTAAAGCCATGCTGACTTTGTTCCATTAAACCATGTCTTTCTATATGTTCTGTGATTTTGATGTTTAGAACACTTTCCACTATTTTTTCTGGCACTGAAGTCAGGCTAACCGGTCTGTAGTTTCCTGGATCGCCCCTGGAGCCCTTTTTAAATATTGGGGTTACATTTGCTATCCTCCAGTCTTCAGGTACAATGGATGATTTTAATGATAGGTTACAAATTTTTACTAATAGGTCTGAATTTTTACTAATAGGTCTGTAAGTGGGCTTTTGAAAATTGCTATAATAAATGCCATTGACTTATCTGTAGGATTTACTCGTGTAAGTGCACTTTACACGCATAAATGGATTTTGAAAATTGCTACAATAGTATGTTACAGTTACATGCATAAGTCCTTTGAAAATTTACCTTTATGATTTGGTGATGAACCTGACTGCCACTCCATGTGGTTTCCTCAAGACATTTTGCGAGAAGGGAGCATACTGAATCCTCCTCATGTCAGCTGGGATGCCGTATTGGATAGATATATTGTGAAACATGCAGCAGGCCAGCACTATGTCTGCCATTGTATGAGGGTCAGACTGTAAGGCATCCTCCATTTTGTCTAAACAGTGAAAACGACTTTTCAACACACCAAAGATATGTTCAATGACTAAACAAGTAAATATTATTATATCTCCGCTCTGTTGGTAGGATCAATGACTGGGATGAGAAGCCATGTCCAACAGCCATAACCTGTGCCACAGAGCGTTTGCATATATCACACTGCCAGCCTGCCAACGACATTATGAATCCAGTCAGAGGTAGACTTGTAGCTTTGCTTGATCATACCAATGAAAATACTCATGACAAAGTCCATCAATCAACATCACTCCAAGTTACATGAATGGAAAGAGCTACATATTCCATCTGTCAGAGGAATATGTAGCTGTAGTGGGCATATAACCTATATAACACTATGATGTGCTTGCAGATTTCAATGTGTATTGTAACTGGTCACTATGATTAGATCTATCAATATTCATTTCACATCTGCCAGTTTGCAATGAAATTCAGCACCTGCTATATACAAGACCTGAAATCCTTTTATGCTTAGCCCATAAACCATCTATCATTATTTCCCCCTTACAGCCAGTCCAGCACTAACTGGATAGTTATATTGTAATTCCCTTATAGTGAAAGCTATCAGTGAATGTTTAAACAAAAGTATGCATCTTCCAAACTGAAGGTCTTGCATCTCTTGCCATAACCTTGACCAAATGTACATACATGCTGTGTATGACATGACATAGAGAAGAGACATGAACAAATATCTATGGTGTTATATATATATATATATATATATATTTATTTATTTATTTAGTGATTTTTTATATACCGCGGCACGTTAAAAACATCACCTCGGTTTACAATAAACAATAATTCAGCAACAGGCTTTACAGAGAAACTGAAATAACATAGACATGATATATATCAAAAAATACCAACAAAATAACAGCAAATACAATAAACCAATGGTAATCATGATCCTTTGTTAATGGCAAGTCTAATAATAAATGGAAGATCAGAGACCAAGAAAGTCAAAATTAGTAGTGAGAAGTATAAATATATAGTATAAAATATATATATATTTTATAATATAAAATATATAATATAAAATAAATATATAGTATAAAATATATATAAATATATAGTATAGCATAAATATATATATATAAGTATATATATATATAGTATATGAATGTTATTGCTAATAAGTGTTGATTGAAGTTACCATAGCCTTACATGTGGCATCATGTCTGGCAACGCACAAAGTCTGTGGACTGTGGACTTGGATACCATAGGTTATTGTTACGGCTGTGGCTGCTGTGCAACCGCCTCACCACCAGGGGTCCCTCTAGAGCTGGCTCTCCTGACAGGCCCAGTCTATCTCCCTTCTCCTCTCTATGTTCTGGGCTTTCCCTTATAACCCTGCCTGACAGTTCCCTCAGTGCTTCGGCATCGAGCTCGCCTGGGCTCCCTGCTCTAGCCTTCCTTGCTTGCTGTGCGTGTGGTCCTTTGACCTTGCTTCTGTCTTGCCTTGCCTTGCGTGGCCTTCGGGCCTTCTGTCTTGCCTTGCCTTGCGTGGCCTTCGGGCCTTCTGTCTTGCCTTGCCTTGCCTTGCGTGGCCTTCGGGTCTTCTGTCTTGTCTTGCCTTGCCTTGCCTTGTGTGGCCTTCGGGCCTTCTGTCTTGCCTTGCGCGGCCTTCGGGCCTTCTGTCTTGCCTTGCCTTGCCTTGCCTTGCGCGGCCTTCGGGCCTTCTGTCTTGTCTTGCCTTGCCTTGCCTTGCGCAGCCTTCGGGCCTTCTGTCTTGCCTTGCCTTGCCTTGCCTTGCGCGGCCTTCGGGCCTTCTGTCTTGCCTTGCCTTGCCTTGCACGGCCTTCGGGCCTTCTGTCTTGTCTTGCCTTGCCTTGCCTTGCCTTGCGCGGCCTTCGGGCCTTCTACCTTGTGCTGTGTATGGTCTTCGGACCTTCTGCCCTGCCCTGCCTTGCTTACTGTGCGTGCAGTCCTACGGGCCCTCTGCTCTACTGTCTGTGTGTGTTTGGCCTACGGGCTCTCTGCCCTGCTTACTGTGTGTGGCCTACGGGCCTTCTGTGTGGGTGTGGCCTACGGGCCTTCTGACCTGCCTTGCCCCGCTTACGGTGTGTGGCCTACGGGCCTTCTGTGCGTGTGTGGCCTACGGGCCTTCTGACCTGCCTTGCCCCGCTTACGGTGTGTGGCCTACGGGCCTTCTGTGTGTGTGTGGCCTACGGGCTTTCTGACCTGCCTTGCCCCTCTTACGGTGTGTGGCCTACGGGCCTTCTGTGTGTGTGTGTGTGGCCTACGGGCCTTCTGACCTGCCTTGCCCCGCTTACGGTGTCTGGCCTACGGGCCTTCTGTGTGTGTGTGTGGCCTACGGGCCTTCTGACCTGCCTTGCTCTGCCTCCTGCCCTGACCCAGCCTGAACCTAGACACTGCTATCTGCCGCCTGCCCTGACCCAGCCTGAACCTAGACACTGCTATCTGCCTCCTTCCCTGACCCAGCCTGGACCCAGACCCTGCTAACTGCCGCCTGCCCTGACCCAGCCTAGACCCAGACACTGCTACTTGCTGTCTGCCCTGACCCAGCCGGGCCCCAGACACGGTTTCCATCCATCCCTGTCTCTCTCCATCTGGAGCCACCCTTTTGGGTGGTGTTCACTACCCCTGAACTCAGCCCAAGCGTAACAGTTATGTCTACATGTAGTGAAACTGCTGCAGAATTTTATTATGACAACATCTGTGGATTTTGCTCAGACTATTTACATTTTCCTTGTTTGTTCCAGCTCTGAAGAGCTTTTCAGGTTCTTCTTATATCATGACAGTGCACCTGACACTCTGGCCTTTCTTTTTTTCTGACACAATGTTTTTGGGTTGTTTTTTTCCCTGACTGTCGGGTATAGATAATGGGAGAACATTTGCCATCAATAGTGGAGCCCCCAAGTATGTGGCCTCCCTAGACTTCCTCTGCTCAGCACCATCTAGCCAGCAGGAAAAGGCCTGGCTCTGCTGGGTATGTACAGATAGCAGTTCTGCAGGAACAAAGTCTAAGAGGTGCACACTAATAAGGCAGATGCATGAAAGAAATACTAAGATAACGGGAAATGAAATAATGGTCTTGCCAAGTAGCTAGCCATGGCCACACCTACCGTCCTCAAACTGCAAAAAAAAGCATTGCTGATTGTCAAAGAATAGAGGCATGCTGTGTGGCTCCCAGGTACATGGGCATAACAATGAGGATGCACGTTTGTGAATCACACGCCACTTGCCCAGTGAGGGAGTGGAAGGGCTTACGGTCTCAGTAGGACTCCTCCCTCTGACTGGGTGGGATGAGTCTGACCACATGGGTGCAGTCTATAGCTCCCAGAACATGAGGGATTTGAATCACAGCATAGAAACCCCCTCTTCAGGGCCAGAAAGTCATGCATTTCAGTAGGGAATCTGAGGTAAGTACGAACGTAGCTGCATGCGGCTCTCAGTGCTTGGTACAAGCACCTGGAAAAGATGCTTGTGATATGCCTCCTGCAACAGTGAAAGATGTTTGTAAGGAGCCAGAAGGCAGCCATGAAATTGAGGGAGCTCCGTAGTTTCACAAGGCCTGGTATGGCATGGGATCTCTGAGTGACCGAACTGAAGTCTGCATTGAGGTCTTCATATAACGCAATTATGGCCTGAGAGCTGAAGCAGTACCGGATGATCACATTTTCCTAAAGATTCGCTCCCTTCAGGCCCCTTGTGTCCTCCTGCATGGTGATCCTAGATGTTGCAGCTCTTTCCACAGTGCTGGGACTCTCCTAAGTTGCATCTCTACTTCCCTTCCCTCTTGATGTTGTTGATTAGCAGCCTGAACAACCCAGTGTGCCAATAAAAATATAAACTGGCCTAACATCGTTGCTCCTAGAAGCATGACCTAATAGATTAGGGGGGGGGGGGGTTTATTGGTGCAGGCCTCTATAGGCCTGTCTGCTGGAATGTAACTTCCAATTGAGGAACCTTCGTTCCCTGTAAATAGTTACCCAGTTACTGTTTGTTGATGTTTATTTCTTGTATGCAAAGTTTACTGTTCTATGTAATGGCAGTGCCAAAAGTTCTGTATAATGACACTGTCAAAAAGTTTTAGTTATCTGTAAACCGATACGATGTGCAAACGGCTATCGGTATATAAAAACCTATAAATAATAATAATAATAATGTGGGAAAAATAATACGTGATTTTGGCTATTTATGCAAAATATTTTGTCCAAAAAAAAAAAGTTACAGCTCTAAAGCTGTAGTTATTTCTTTTTGAATTTTTAGATATTTAGTCAAAAAAAGTGCATTATTTTAACACGAGAAGCTGAAGGGGGTCCTCATTGGCATGATATTTGCATATTTGCATGCACATTAATGACAACTTTAAAATATCGCTCGGTTTTGGATTTATCGTGAAATATTTGCCACATATCGTGCATTACAGCGACATAGTAAATGACCCACATGACCTGTAAAAAAATACCACAAGTGCATTTTATATTATTAATAGTGAAAGGATTTGGTGCCAGCTTTAGAAACAGCCATACAGAGGGCAACGAAAAGCTGTGTGTCAGCCAGAGCCATTTAGAATTACATCTCCAGTAAGGCCAAAGCAATTGGGCCTCCGTCCTGGCAAGAAGACCCTCCGGCTGCCCTGGAGTAGGGATGGGGATCCAGGGATGATCTGGTGGGAGCCCATGTGGGGACTTTTATCCAGATTTGGGTGTAGCCAGGATTTGGAGCCAGAAGGCAGTGCTAATGGCCTAGCACCTTTTGGGGGTGGTAGTGACATGTACAGGGGGTTATTTTATGGGATCTGATTTATGTCGGGGCATGTGTTGGATTACCTGGGAATGCGTATTGCTGCAGTTGGGAACTCACATACTTTTTCTGCCATGGCAACACGTGATCCTGGTGCAAACGCAGCATTTGCTAAACTGCAGTACTCAGTTACTGTAATTTAGTAAATCCTGTGGAAAATAAATCACATTAATATGGCTCATTCATGCTCAATTTTCACAGCTTTATAAATAGGAGTCTGTGCCAACATACAGAAAAATGGCTATACATTATTTTATAGATAGTATGTTACACTCCAGTGAGATTAAAAGCTATGGGTATTAATAAGATATCCAATGATTATAAGTGAAATTCTGCAAGAGGGGCATGTATTATCACACATGGTAATCTTGGTCATCTCCTGGATCCATATGATAATCGTAAAATTGCTTCTAACTTCTTCGCTTACACGCTCAGATTATTATTTTGTTAGTTATACATTTTTTAGATCAGTGTTTCCCACATCCAGCTATTTGGAGTTTCAGGATTGTCACAATGAATATGCATGAGATATATTTGCATTCTCTGGGGCTCCAATATAGGAAAATCTATCTTATGCATATTCATTATGCACAGTGTTCCTTTTAGGCTTCAGCACAGAACTTGTTCCCCTTAGTGCACTGGAATGCTTCCTGCCTGCCCCTGGAATGCCCCCCATTTATCCCGTTAAATTCTAGCTGAATAAGTCACTGAATATGCTGGTTTTGCCATTTAGATGGCTTTTAAAAATCGACCTCAACATATATATTTGTTGAGATGAAATGAGAATCTGTGTGTGAGTATATTTGTGTGAAGGAGAGGGAAAGAGCGAGAGGGCGTGTGTGTGAGAGAATGAATATGTAAGTGTGTGTGAGTGAGAGAGAGAGATGGAGAGAGAGTTTGTGCAGTCCCACCACCCCCAATCCATTAAAATCTCAGGGTGCCTGAAATCAAATTGTCTCAAGTATGGAAAGCAGGAGATCTTTTTAATCCTTATGAGTTTTAATTATTGGGTGTTATTTGATGTTTCTGCTGTTTTTAAATATGTTATTGGTGTTTTGGGAAATGTATTACATTTTTTAATTATTGGATGTTTTATTCATCAGATGTTTTGAAATATTAGTATGTTGATTATGATTCATGATTTATATTTGTTGATTTCGTTGGTGCTTTATGAGGAATGGTAATGTTGTGCTGCTTGTTCCAATTTACAGTTCAGGTTTTGTGTGCACATTTCTATTTATGCTTTATAGTTTTTTTATTCTGTGTTTTTTCTCCAACAGTTTAGTGATGTCTGATCTATAAGGTGTTACATATCATCTGAATAAGATCTTATATCTATTTTCTAAAATTGTTGATGCAATGCTGTCAAATGATCTAAAAAATAGTTTTGCTGGGTGGGTCAGGGCTTTCTTTAGTACATAAAGGGACCTTAGGAGTTTTCTTGTAATATCTTATAGTTGGCAGATACAGTTAATCCCAGACCAAGATGTGCATAATCTAGATCCTGTTTGCGGCTCTCTAGAACTGGGGTTGGCCACCCCTGACTTAGGGCTTTGGATAACACTGGTGATATGAACAATGTCCCCATTCTTCAGGCACACGCAAGTCCCGGGACGCGCATATGTTCCGGGGCTTTGAAAAAGGGGCGGTCCATGGGCGGGGCCAGGGGTGGGACGGCAGTCCAGGGTGGTCCGGGGTGGAGCCAGGGCAGGGCGGCGGTCTGGGGGCAGTCCGGGGGCGGTCCACGGGCAGTCCCGAGTCCTCCGGCACAGCGGCTGTGCCGGGGGTTGGTGTTACCCCTGCAATGAAGGTGTGGGGGGGATTTAGATAGGGCAGGGGGATGGGTTAGATAGGGGAAGGGAGGGGAAGGTGGGGGGGGGGGAGCGAAAGGAAAGTTCCCTCCGAAGCTGCTCCGATCTTGGAGTGGCCTTGGAGGGAATGGGGAAAGCCATCGGGCCTCCCCTAGGGCTTGGCACGCGCAAGGTGCACAAGTGTGCACCCCCTTGCACGCGCTGACCCCGGATTTTATAACATGCGTGCAGCATCACATGCATGTTATAAAATCGGGTGTACATTTGTGCGCACCTGATAGCGCGCACAAATGTACCCCGTGCACATAAGATTAAAAATCTGCCCCAGTGTCTATTTCATGGGTGCAAAGTCTGTGTTAATAATTATTGCTGTGTATAAAGGATGAAATGGGGCTTAAATTGTTAAGAAGCAGGGTACAAGAATGATTGTTCGTCCCCACTGTTAGGAGCCTGAGCCTCAGAGAATAAGCTATCTGGTAGGAATGATAGGAGTTGTGCATAAAGGATCCATCCCCTATTTCTTTCTCTGTGCCCAGGGGTTACAGATGTGATACAACAGTGGCTTTATGTCTCATAATAATGAGACTCTTCCACTCTCAAATTGTAATTTCTTGATGTGTTTATATACTCTGTCTACAACTCAATAAATGTCTTAAAAACAGATTACGTGAAACTGAAGAACTACTTGGTTCTTTGGCTGCTTCTAACTTCATTATCCTTATCATTATCATCTCACGTTAGAACCTCGGGGATTTCTCAGAAGCAGGTGGTCATTTGCATTACTGACTTTGAAAAGAAAAAAAAAGCATTGCAGTAAACATCTTGCATAAACTACAGGAATAAACAGAAACGTTACAGATTCCTTGAGTTCTTAAGAGCCAGGATTCAGCATGTCGGACAAGGGAGCAAATACTCTCTGTGCCTGAAGAATGGGGACATTGTTCATATCACCAGTGTTATCCAAAGCCCTAAGTCAGGGGTGGCCAACCCCAGTCCTAGAGAGCCGCAACCAGGTCTGGTTTTCAGGAAATGAATGTGCATGGGATAGATTTGCATGCATTGCCTCCACTGTAAGCAAACCTATCTCATGCATTTTCATTGTGGGTACCTTGAAAACCAGGCCTGGTTGTGGCTCTCAAGAACTGGAGTTGGCCATCCCTGTCCTAATGGCCACATTTTTATACCCCCATGCATGTAAAATACGGAGGTTAACGTGCATGGCCGGGCCTTGCGCCACCGCACCCATTTTCAAAGGGGCCCGGCCATGTACGTAACCCCCATTACGCACCGAAGTGCCGGGCTCAGATAAAGGGGCAGTCTGGGGGCCAGAGATGGGTGGTCCTGGGGCGGGGGGAGGGACAGGGCTGGAGGCGGCCAGTACAGCGGCCATTTGTCACTGTGCCGGGGAGCGCGTGCAACTTGCTACAGCTCCTGTTGAGGAGCAAAAGGTAAAAAAAAAAACAACCCAGGGATTAGATAGGATAGGGATAGGGGGTGGGGAGGGGAGGGGAAGGGGAAGGAAGGTTCGATAGGGGAATAGGGAACTGGAGAAGGCCGGGATGCGCCGCCGTGCGGGAATTGCGTAAATCCTCTCCCCTTGCGCGCGCTGCCCGCACACGCGCGCACGGATTGCAAGATCTGGCGCGCGTGTGCGCACAGCCCAGTGATTTGCCGGCACGCGCATGTTATAAAATCAGCGCGCCTATGTGCGCGCGCGTCTGAAAAACCTACCCATGAGCGAATTGTCACTTTTTGAAAATGAAAGGCATACACAACAATTTTTACTGTTCTTCATAAAATCTGTAGGTATTTTAGTGGCTTTATCATACGACAGTTACTGAGTCCTATGGATCAAGCCACAAATTTTCCCAAGTTCCTTTTAATCTCTCATGCTTCTGCCTTCTTCCAGTTTGGACATCGTGAGGTAAATTTTCAAAGAGTGTAGCTTCCTAACTTTGGCAGGCACCCCCTAAATTGGCCCTTTTGAAAATTAACTAGGGCTGACTACTTACATTTTGGCTCCTAGTTTTACTAGACTTCTAAATTTCAGAGCCAAGACACAGGTGCCTACAGGGGTGGAGTTAAAAAGGTGAAGCAATTAGGAGATTTTCAGTTCTTGTCCCTGTCAGCAACCATTCTAAGTTATTACCAAATCCATTGCTTTACTTTTCATATCCTATGCAGTCTGTGATATATAGCCACGTCGTAACAGTATTCAGGCTGTGAAAAAAACAAAACAAAACAAAAAACACTCTTGCTGAGGTCAAATGCATGCAGCCTATGCACAAATCAACATCAGTGAATCAAATGTCCATTTTGTAAGCATAAAAAAACAGTCTGATTGACGACAGGACTCCAACCTGTGTTTAAATGTATTACATGTATCTTGGAGACGGGACTATATAAGAATTGGAAAATATTTTTATCACTGGTTCAAAGTATTCCAGTGGAAGTACCGCTGTGCGATGTCATTTTGATCATATTTTAATTGAAATTCTACAAAGAAAAAAAAATACATGTCTGTATAACCCTTCCCTGAAGGGCACATAAAATGCGAGGGGGCCTGGTATCTGTTTGGAAGCACAGCACAGTCTCTCGGGTTGAGATCACTAAACAATGAGACAAGCAGATGGTGTAGTGGACCTGGCCACAGAGGCAAGGGAAACTTTTTCTGAGCTGGACAGAGAACAAACCCTCTATGAACACTCGGAGGGCCGGATTTTCAAAAGGTTACGCGTGCCGCCGGGCCTATGTACAAAAGGCCCGGCGGCACGCACGTAAAGTCCCGGGATGTGTGTAAGTCTCGGGGCTTTACAAAAGGGGCGGTCCGGGGGCGTGGCGTGGCCCTAGGGGCTGAAGTAAGTTTTAAAACAAACAAAAAAAGAAAGCAAACAGGTAGGGGGGGGGGGGAGAAGGGCGGGGGAGGTAGGGGAAAGGAAAGGAAGGTGGGGTGCGGGGGTAGGGAGGGTCCCCCCGAGGCCTGGAGGGAACGGGGGAAGGCGGCGGGGCTCAGATAGGGCTCGGCACGCGCAAGGCGCACAATTGTGCGCCCCCTTGCGTGCGCCGACCCCGGATTTTATAACATGCGCATGTTATAAAATCGGGCATACATGTGCGCGCGCCCAGGAGCGCATGCACATGTAGGCTGCGCGCTTATGTTTTAAAATCCGGCCCTGACTCTTTCCCCAACATTTTCCCCAGATACTCATTCCAGTAGATAAAATAGGGATTCTCTTCACGCTATATTCTAACCAACAACTTTTGTTTTCTGGGAGTTATCAGCAGTCAGAGTTTAGAAAAGGGGTTTTTAAATGCCTTGATTAAATCAGGAGTTCATAGGCTTTCACAGCCAGGTAGCAAGCAGCACCATTAATATTCAAATAACATTATTTAAACTGTAATATTGCAAACTATGGCCTGGATTTTCTAAGGTCGCAGACTTTCAGATACTTGAAAGGTTTTAATGATCCAAAGACAACGACAAACCTTTTTCGTCGGAAAAAAATCAACAGAACCAGGGTTCACAATTTGAAGCTCCAGGGAGGAAGACTCAGAAACAATGTCAGGAAGTATTTCTTCACGGAGAGGGTGGTGGATGCCTGGAATGCCCTTCCGGAGGAAGTGGTGAAGACCAGAACTGTGAAGGACATCAAAGGGGCGTGGGATAAACACTGTGGGGTAGATTTTCTAAATTTGCGCAATCGCATACTTTTGTTCGCGCACCAGGCGCGAACAAAAGTACGCTGGATTTTATAAGATACGCGCGTAGCCGCGCGTATCTTATAAAATCCGGGGTTGGCGCGCACAAGGGGGTGCACATTTGTGTAACCTGCGCGCACCGAGCCCAGCGCGCGCTGCCTGTTCCCTCCGAGGCCGCTCCGATTTCAGAGCGGCCTCGGAGGGAACTTTCCTTCTCCCTCCCTTCCCCTACCTAACCCACCCCCCCGGCCCTATCGAACCCCCCTTACCTTTTTTGGCAGATTTGCGCGCGCCAGCGGGCTGCTGGCGCGCCATCACCCGACCTGGGAGCTGGTCCGGAGGCCTCGACCACGCCCCTGGGCTGGCGCCATGCCCCCGGGCCCGCCCCCGAAATGCCACATCACGCCCCCAAAATGCCGCGTCGCTCCGTGCACGCCCCCTCCATGCCCCCCCCCCGCCCCCTCCCCACCCCCTCCCCGCCCCTTTTGCAAAGCCCCGGGACTTACGCGCATCCCGGTGCTCTGCGCGCGCCGGCGGCCTATGCAAAATAGGTGCTCCGGCACGCGAGGGTCCTGCACACGTAAATCCGGCCGGATTTACCCGCAGGGCATTTAAAATCCGCCCCTGTGGATCCATAAAGTCTAGAGGACGTGAATGAAGAGTGGGTGGCTCGCGGGAATGACGGCTACTACCTGGAGATAATACCCTTATTCAATAAACATACACACGGTTAATGCGACTCCAACATTGCTCTGAGACTCCAACATTGCTCTAAGCTTCAACAGCAAGAGGAAATGTGGAGAAAAGGATTTGCATTCACAAAAATGCAGGGAGTAGCTTGCTTGTTACGGCAGTTACTACCCCAAACCAAATAAGCCTGATACTTCACTTTCAATGCATATCCAGCATAGCTCTCTGCTTCAACGGCAGGGGAGAAAGACTGATACTTCATGCATATCCACCATAACTCTCTGCTTCAATGGCAGGGGAGAAGTCTGATACTTCACTTTCAATGCATATCCAGCATAACTCTGCTTCAACAGCAGGGGGAATGATGAAAAGTGGATCTATATACAGAAAACATCCAACAAGGACTGAATTACATAGTCTGGGTAAACAAATAAGCATGGGTGTAGCTTGCTTATTGCGGCGGTTACTACCCCTAACTAATTAAGCTAGATATTGCACTTAGATGTATTTCCAACACTGCTCTCTACATTAATGGTGGGGGTAGAAGGGAAATAGAACCAAAAGGTTACTAAGAGCCAAGAGAAACAGATAAGTATGAAAAATAAAAGTGCAAAACTTGCTGGGCAGACTGGATGGGCTGTTTGATCTTCTTCTGCCGTCATTTCTATGTTTCTGTTTCTTAGAAAATCTGGCGGTAACGGGGGGGTGGGCCTGCGAAAGCCGGCAGCGATCGCACCTCCGCGGTGCCATCACTGCGGGTTTTCGCGTCCAATAGCATCATCGTAAAAGGTGGTGTTATTGGGTGAGAAACTGGCGGCGAAAAGGGCCCTTATCTTTTTGCCGTCAGCGACGTCTTCGCGGCGTCTGCCCCGGTGGCACCCTGACTCCTCCCCTTTGGGTGTGGACGCCGCCCAGAACCCGCCTCGATCTAGGTATCGCACGCGAAAAGTCCAGCGCACCGGCAGATCTCTAACGGTGTCATTTTGTGGGAACCGACAGGCAAAGGTCAGATGCCACTGGCCCACCTGGGTGCAGCTGCCACTCCCGGGTCTGTTACAGTGGCTGGGTGTCCCGGCCTCTTCATCGGGGGAATTCTCTGCCCCCAGCATGAATTTTTCCCTTTTTAGGAGCAGAGATCTCTCCTCTAAAGAGTCTGAACCACCTTCCTATAGAGCTGCAGGCTCTCCTGCCTCTAACTAACATTAACAGCTTCTGTCTCTAAATGCACACTAAACTAACAATACAGCAACCTAATGAATACTCACAGTTTCATGACCTCTCTTGGCTTCTCTCTCTCTTTTCTGGTGGAATTCTCAGGTGTCCACACCCTGCAGGCAGGCCCTCCTCATCTCCCATCGGCTGTCCATCCAGGCCTCTATCTGCATGCACCTACAGGCAGGGAGCTAAAGGGCAAACTATAGGAGCCAGGGTCTTGCTCTGTGCTTGCAGCATAGGAAGGAGGAGGGGGGAGAGGTGAAATAGCACGGCAGCGGAAGCCCTGGCTGCAAAGCAGCAGGGCAGAGATGCTACTTGCCCAGGTTTACATTATCACCTCAAGACAAGCCGACAGCCGCAGAAGAACAGATGACAAGGCAAGGGCAATGTTTCATCATCAGTAATCCTTTTTTTTTTTTTGGCTGCCGTGCTACAGGGAGTCGAGGGGAAGTTCTCTGCCCTGCCAGTCAGGCCTCAGTGCGAGCTGGCTGGGCTGATCTCAGAGAAGAGCTGGGTGGGCAGTGAACCATTCTGACAGCGCAAATGGAGACAGCGAGTACCTGAGGAGGGAAGAGGAAGTGTCACGGTGTCTGCTGAAGGCTGTATAAGGGCTGGCAGCAAACACGGGCACTTTCTATGGTGCTGCTGCTGTGGTGACCTTGGTTAGCCAGTCAGGGGAGGAGACCACTCACTGAGCACGTGAACAGCAGTCAGGGCAGGGGGGAATCGTTAGGTGGAACAGGTGGCCGTCTGGGGCACCAGACGTGGGCAGGGAGCCACAGTCGGATGTGAGGTCGGCATTTTTGAGAGCAGTGAATGAGGGCGGAGAGGCATGAAGCTCAGAAAGGTCATGGAGCGTTGGAGGTTCGTGGTATGTTATTTGTGGGGGGGTTCCAGTTGGTGAGAGAGAGAGATCACGTGGTGCCGTTATGTCATCACCACCTAGGGTGGCTTCAGACCCTTGCAGTGTCAGCAGTAGAATCATGTCAGAGGGTCAGAGAAAGTGTGTGCGTGTGTCTGTGAGGGCGCAGGAGTGTGTCAGCGTCCGAGCATGACTCAACGTGTCTAAGACTGAGAGAAGGCGAGTATGTGCATGACAGTTTTGGAGAGAGCAAGACTGTGTGTGAGTGAGAGGCACCCCCTTTTCCCCATCAATCTTAGGCTTACCAACTATGCTGATGCCACTGTGTAACAAGTTTTTGCTAGTTTTTACCAAATCTGGAGACTTTTCACAGTGGATCTAATGACTTTCTGCAAGATGGAGTTTAGCAGCACTGCACAGGCCTCGGGACGAGGTGGTGCCACCCAGACCCTGGCCCATCCAGCTTTACCACAGGGGCAGGCCATCCCTGCTTGCCGTGACAGCGGCACCACCAAATGACCCGCACCCCCCGTGAGCAGGAAGAGGACCCCGCAGCAAGTGCGGGATGGGGACATGCCCAAAGGGTAGAAACCTCTGGATGGGGGTGGGGAGGTGTGAGGGAAGAGAAGGGAGGAATGAGAGAGAGAGAGAGAGAATGAGAATGTGTGTGTGCCTGTGGAGATAGAATGGGACTGGAGGGGGGTCAGTGAGTGAGAAAGAATTAGAATGTATATGTGTGGGAACAGGGGATGGGAATAGAGGTGGTCAGTGAGTGAAAGGGAAGGGAGGCTGAGATGAGTCAGTGCGATGAGATGGAGAGGAGGGGGAGGGAAGGAAACGGGTTGTGTGAAAGGAGAGGGAAGGGGAATGTGAATGAAGGGAGGAAAGGGAAGGGAAGATGTAAGTAAGAGACAAGGAAAGAAAAGGGGATGGATGGGAGAGGGGGAGTAAGATGGAAAGGGTGGGAGAGAGTGCAGGGCCAGAGGAAGCACCAGGTGGCACAGCAGTGGTAAGACTGCAATGATTGTGACTCCTTGTTCTTTCCTTCTGATTGGGCAGAGAAGAGGATGCAGTGTTGCATGGGCCTGCGAGGGTAGGAAAAAGAAGGTACAGTCACTGCGGCTGGAAGGAGCAGGGTCAGGGTTGGCCCACGTCTCAGGAGGAAGGAGCTTTATAGGCTGAAGGTTGAAGCTGTTGCAGCTTGTGTGTTCAGGAGGGGGAGTGCGTGCGAGCATTAGTACAAGAAGGATTAAGGGGGCGATGCTGGAGAGGCCCACAAATGCATTAGCCCCTGGGTGCCGGAGACCCTTGGTGCGCCACAAGGTGCGAGTCATATGGGGCCGCAAGCGGTGGCAAAGAGGAGTGGAGATTTGGTGGGCCGCGAGCAGTGCCCAACCTGCTTGTGACCGGAAAACCACACAGTCAACGGGCGTAATCGAGAATGAGGTAGGAATCGGGGCCGAGACCGGGGGGTGGCGGTGCAACGCATGTGAGAGATAATGGACAAAGTTTGTGTGCAGCACCCTCCATGTATTAATTCAGAACAATATCAGGGGGACTGGAAATCAAAAGTTCCCAGTTCTGAAGAGCTGAAAATTTCTTTATCCTCAGTTGTAATTATTGGTTGTTTTGAAATTTTGCATTGATTTTTGTGAACTCTTTTAACATTTTTATGATTCTAACTATAGACTGTTATTCTATTCATCATCTGTTTTGAAAAATGTATTCTTTGATTATGATAGCTGTGTTATTTCTTGATTGTATTGGTTGATATTTTATAAGTAATGGTGATGTTTCTGTTTTTTCATTGTTGCATTGCAAACACAGTCTGGCTTGTTGCGGTTTCCAGTTCGGTTTTTGTCGGCATGTTTCTATTTGTATTTTATGGACTCTTTATTCTGCATTTGGTGAGGATCTGTCTGTGCTCTGCATGTGCTACCGAGGTGAGGTATTCTGATACCGTGTAGTTTCTGTGTAGCAATCTATAGCAGCCTGATTTGTTCTTTTTCCTAATAGGATGAGTATTAGTGATTTAGGGCCTGGAGTAACATTTGCAGTGTTGCATTTTCATATGTAAGGTTTTTACTGTTTGAATTCTGGCATTTAGTGCTGTTTTGATATAGCAGGTTTAGAATATTGTAATTGTAGTTCAGTTTACTTATGGCTTTCCCAGTACCAAGCCCAAACAATAGGTCTGACACCATATGGGTTTCAGGTGTCTTTTGCAGAGTTTCCTCATAGGTACAACAGCAGTGTATGTAAATATAATATACATGCTGTTATAAGTGATAATTTCACCCCAGAAGGCTGAATGCCCTTTTTCATGTAAAATCTGTTGTTATAAATGCCTAATTATTAATTGTGAGGGTTGCAGTCGGGATGGGGTGATTTACCTAGGGTGGCTAATACCCTTCCTTCAGCTCTGTGAGAGTTCACCACACACAAGGCCTCACCATTCGCTCATCTCTCACTTCCTCAGGGGCGAATGCAGGGAGACATATTAAAATGAGCTTGAATGTTATTTTTAAGCAGTTGAGTAGGCAGAGTGGTACCCAAGCAATTAGGACCATTTTGGTATCTTTTTGCCACATTTTCAAGCTCTCTGATTACATCTCTTGGCACTAGATGATCTTCTGTCATTCCATACATAGTACAGAATAGTCGCTTAATTCTGACACCTCTATTATTAATGCTGGTTTTCTCAGTGGCAGGCCATCTCTGCCAGCAGGCAGAAAGAAGACCCTAACTGTTTTCTAGCATCAAGTATTTTATTGGTAGGTCTGGGAATTAAAAATCCTAATCTATGATTTATGCGAAGGATGTCCATAAGAAAGAATGACCTTAACTAAAAAGTAAGAAATAGGTAGTGGAAGCAGAGCTGGGGGTGGAGCTTGGTTGCCCCCCCCCTCCCCGAATGTCAACCCTACCTAAAGGGCAACTAGAATTTATTTCACAGAGGCCTAAGGTTCTGTCCCAACCTAGAAATAAGCCAACAAATAATTTTTAGGTGATAGCATTTTAATTATATCAATTTAATACATTTGCACCTAGTTTCTGAGAGCTATGCTGCCTTTATCAGATCAGTGAAGAATGAGCTAAGGATTATGATGCCCAAATATACAAGTAAATTAAAGGTTGTATTACAATGGTAGTGTGGAGGTTTTAGTTTTCAAAGTTGCAAAGCGTTGTTAAGTAATTGGATGAGTGTTTGCAACAGGGTGAGAAAACTTACTGCAAAGCAGAATTTACAGCTATGGAAGGAAACTAAAGGCCTTCAAGTTCATTTGTGTTTGTTTTAATATATATATATTTGATCATTTTAATTTTGATTGTCATGTTCCTTGGAAGCTTGGGTGTTTCCTTTTACTATACTGATCATAAAGTCATTGCTACGTGATTTGGGCTAGAAAAATGTTTTCCCCTTAGGACTGTCTTCGTACACCTCTCTGTTCTCTATTGGCTTATGGCTGTGAAAGTATATTCTTGTCTTTAACTTTTGTCCCATTTCACTGATGTAGCATCCCCTTTCACATTTTCTGCATTTGATAATATATACTGCATAAGCAGAAGAGCATAAATGTGATCCCTTAAACTGAATAACTTTTCCATGTGGACAACTTTAGAACCTGGTGATATGTGCTGACACTAGAGATGTGCTTCATTTGACCATTTCGGTTCGGGCTTCAGTTCAGACCCTCTGGGGGAAATTTCGGTTTCCTGCAGTTCGGTTTATTTATTTTATTTTATTTAAAGGCTTTTATATACCGGAGTTCATGCACTTGTGCATACCACTTCGGTTTACACAGAACAAGGAACAGAAAATTACATCAAACAGATTGAACAATTAAACAAATATACAATTACATCCAACAATTGGGTATAAATAACATGGCTAACTTAGTAGGAACTTAGAGTTTGAGGTAAAGGAGAGAAATAGTACCAAGTGGTAACAGAACAATGTTAATAGCTAAATAATAAATATAAATAGTAAATACAAATTCTTATAATAAATACAGGTGTTTACAGATTACAGTCTTCATGAAAAGTTTACGTCTACAGAATAGGTTAAGTAAATAAGAACTGGCGGTTATTTCTATAGGAGTTTTTTTTGTTTTGTTTTTTGTTTTTTATAGGTTTTGTTTTGTTTTTTCGACGATTTTCCCCGAAGTGCTTTACTGCGCACTAATGGGCCTCACTGCACACTAACTTTACTTTACTAGTAGTATTGCAATGTATTTCAGTTTCCATCCTTCTGGCAGAATCACAGTATTACAAGCATTACATTCTCCGCTTTAAATGGGCTACTAGGACACATGGCAAATTTTGGCATCAAAGTTTTTCTGCATACATAACACACACTTCAGGGTGTGTATATTTTTATTTTAATCTGTATTGTTGTATGTATTGTGTGTATATTTTTATTTTAATGTATTGTTAGAAGAGGACAGGAAGGCTCATCTGCATAATGCTCCCAGCATCCCCCGGGAGAGGAGTCCAGAGGTCACCATAAGTGATCCAAGGATTGAATTCCACAGCCCCAGCTTCCAGAAGCCCTGCACCTTTTGCCGTAGAAAAAGACCAGAAGGCAGTCCTTGCTCTTGTTCTTTGAGTCCCTGATAGGAGGGATCCCTTAGAGCAGAATTATCAATGCTACCAACAGGGAGGAAGGGCAGTCAGAACTTCCAACCTGGATCTTGAAATTAGGCTTACAAAACTCTGGGGGGGCTTACAACAGGTCACTGACACACACTTCCTCACCAAGGCTCTGGGGGGGGCAGGTCTTCCCTAACCTGCCCAGGCCCAGACCCAGACCCAGGGTTTCCCAGTGCCCAGAGCCCAGGAGCTGAACAGGCTCCAGCGAGGCCAATATAAGCAAAAAGGTAAAAGTTCAACAAATGCACTCAGTCAGAAGCCCTCCTGACCCTGGACAGGACTGCCAAACAGGGCTTGTTTAGCTAAAACTGGCTGGGCCCATAAAACAACAAAAAGCTTAACCTCTCTACCTCTGTTCTAAACTCAAAGGACTGCCTCTCAAGCTCTAGCAAGGCTGTGGTTATATACCATTTCAAGTGGCCTTCCATTCCAGACCCCATAGAAGGAAGAGCTGCATTTGAATGCATCTTTCCATTATTCATCCTATTCTAGCTACTTGACACTGCATTAACCCAGGGCTTATTGGTAACCTGAGAAGTGCCTTGGTTGCATTAAGGATTAGGGATGTGAATCATTTTTGAACGATTAAAATTATCGTCAGATAATTTTAGAATCGTTCTAAATCGTTAGAGTGCACGATACAATACAAATGCCCCCGATTTATCATCAGGGGCATTTGTATTGTATCGTTAAATAGGGCACGGTAATTATTTGGGGGAGGGCGGGAAAACTGGCACACCAAAACAACCCCTAAACCCACCCCGACCCTTTAAAACCAATTCCTTACCCTCCCCCACCCTCCCGAACCCCCCCAAAATGTTAAGTTACCTGGTGGTCCAGTGGGGGGGGGGGGGGGTGTGTCCCGGCGCGATCTCCCGCTCTCGGGCCATCGGCACCATTTTGGCTACCACTGATAAAAATGGCGCCGATAAAAAAAAAAAAACCCCACCCCAACCCTTTACAAATTACCCCTTTGCTTCTCCCACCCTCCCAACCCCCCAAAAAACCTTTTACATGTACCTGGTGGTCTAGCGGGGGGTCCTGGAGCCATCCCTTCAATCATGCCCTCGGTGCCAGTGCCGGTGCTGGAGGTTTCAAAATGGCGCCGATCGCCTTTGCCCTCACTATGTCACAGGGAGCGACGGTCACTCCCTGTGACAAAATGAGGGCAAAGGCGATCGACTGCCAGTAACCGAGGGTATGATTGAAGGGATGGCTCCCGAACCCCCTGCTAGACCACCAGGTACATGTAAAAGGTTTTTGGGGGGGTTGGGAGGGTGGGAGAAGCAAAGGGGTAATTTGTAAAGGGTCGGGGTGGGTTTTTTTTTATCGGGCCATCAGCGACATTTTTATCAGTGGTAGCCAAAATGGCGCAGATGGCCCGAGAGCGGGAGATCGTGCCAGGAACCCCCCCCCCCCGGACCACCAGGTAATTTAACATTTGGGGGGGGGGTTCGGGAGGGTGGGAGAGCAAAGAGGCCATTTGTAAAGGGTCGGGGTGGGGTTTTTTTTATCTGCTCAGGCCTCACTAAAAAATTAACAATGTGAATTTGAATAGGAACCGATTCCAATTCACATCTCTAACGATCCGATTTTTTTTCTCCCACCATCCGAACCCGATCGTTAAAACGATCGGGCACACGATTCACATCTCTATTAAGGATACAATTTTCTTGAAAATGATTCTAGGATAGCCCTTTTCTTCGAAGGAATCAGTTAGAACTTTGACATTTTCATCCTTGTCTTTTGGATCAGAGAAAGTTTGAGACTTCACGCATATCCAGCATAGCTCTCTGCTTCAATGGCAGGGGATAAAGTCTGACACTTCACGCATATCCAGCATAGCTCTCTGCTTCAACGGCAGTGGGGAATGAAGAAACGTGGATCTATATTCAGGCAACAACCAAAAAGGACTTAATTACATAGTCCGGATAAACAGATAAGCATGGGTGTAGCTTCCTTTCACCTTACCCCTAATCCCATGATTCCCTCTCTCCTCCCCAGTTCATACCTTCTTTACTGCTGCTGCCCCAGGCCAGCAAAAAGAGGAAAGCTGCAGCAATGAGAAAAAAGAGGGCTGGTGCAAGAGTATTTGGCACCCTAGGCGAACCTTCAGGCATGTAACCCCCACTCCCAACTTATCTATTGCCGGCAGCACCAGCACAGTGTTCCCTTCCTTGGCAGTATTAGCCCCCCCCCCCCCCGGACCTCATGCTGGGTGGATTTTCCTGCCTCTAAAATTTTGGTGCTCTAGCTGGCCGCCTAGGTTGGCTAATGGAAGCACTGGCCCTGGGGTAAGGGCTGGAGTAGGAGACAAGCAAATTTTATTTGCTCTGGCCCCTCCAGCCTTACCCCTCCCCTCCTGTTCCTTGCACACTGGGGAGAGGCTGCAGCAGGAGGCAGAGGGCTCTTCTCTGCTGAGCAAAATAAAGCACAGCTGGAAGGCAGCAGATCTCCTGCTACTCCTCAGAGTTTTGCCACCCTGGGCACAGACCTAGTATGGCTCTGCTTTGGCAAAGGTAAACTCCAGCACCAGGCTGAGGGAAGAGGGACATGCTGGAGATAAACTGGCACATTGGGTGGCTGCCTGCCTCACCCACCCCTTCTGATGCCTCTGATAATATCAGGTCAAGAATTACTCTTCCAATTCTGCCATATAATGTCTTCCAAACTGTGGGGCCATCCAGTATCCAAAGTAGTTCCCATTATATATATGCCATTACTGAACCTGCAGAAGCTTTGGGTGAAGTTCAAATCATAGGAAGGATATTTTCATTCAGCACACAATCAAGCTATGGATGTTTCCAGAGAACATGGACAAGGCAACTAACTTACCAGGGTTCGAAAGAGGATTGGGCAAGTTTCTGAAAGAAAAGTCCATAAACAGTTATTATAGCAGGTAGACTTGGGAAAGACAATCCCCGAGAGTGAAATGAAAGAAACAGATCAACTGTTGGGGATGTGCCGGATTCTTGTAACTCATACTGACCACTATCAGAAACAGGATGCTGGGCTCAATGGTCCTTGGTCTGACCCAGCATGGCATTCTTATGTTTTTAATGAATTTTGTAATAGTTTCTGTAACAGTGGTCTAGGGTAGATGTCTTTAGAAATTTGTAACATGCAGCTGTGTCTTCTGTAAGCAAAATGTTGCTCTAAAGTATAATTTCATCCATTCAAAATGGTGCCGTTCTTGGTCTGGGCCTGACTGACACCATTTTGTACAGAGGATATTAACAATGGCACCAGCCTCATTCTGTCAGCTTCATTTCTAGTCATACCACCAGCTGGGCAGAAACAAATGGGATTTCTGCCCCGAGAAGAAAGAAAAAGATGGTAAGAGAATTCAGGAAGGGATTGGTGGGATGGGGGATTGTCATCAGCCAAAAATGTCAAAAAAAACTAATGAAAACTATATTCATCTTCTTTCATGACCTTTTCTTTCCTATGACCTGGAAATTTCATATTGTGATTCAGTATTTCAGTTGAGCAATTGAAGAAAGTTGGTAAGTTGTCCTTGGTCCTATTAGTATATGTTGAAGTTATGGGCTTCCAAGGGAGGAGCGTCTATGTCCTGGCATATAACACATTATAATGTTTCTTTTTCTTATCTGTTGCAGGGCTTGGGATACCTGAAGTAGAAAAGCCATGCTTTTTCAGTCGTGATTCACAATTCATTACCCTGCTTTTCACCATCAACTAATTCTTTGCTATGAGTATATTTCAGGATGCCGACAGAAGAGGGGATTAAATAATGTACCTTAAAAACAATGAAAAAAAAATAAAGTTTGAAGAGACTATGTAGGAGTGAGTTGAGGCTAGCATAATGGAAGAAGCAGAGTATCACTAATGGAGTTGCAACCTGTTGACTAATTTTGTAAAATGCACTCCATTTAAAACTGATTAAGTGAATATGCATTGACCTATTACATTGGGTATTTAACTTTTATGAATTCAAAAACCAGAACCTGTTTTTTTTTTTCATGGATCCAAAACCAGCCTAAAATTGGTATGTAATCTCAGGCAGTGGCAGAGTTAAAACCACAATAGTTTATTCAAAAGTCTTTGTAAGCATTATTAGTCTTTTTTATAGATATCCCCCTGTTGAAGCAGAAGTGAAACATGCATTGTGGTTGAACTGAGGGGAAACCTAGTAGCAGGATATTTAAGAAAGATCAACTTTTCCACCGACTGATGCCAACCATGAATGAGGTGGACCCACCATTTTCCATACTATTGAGTACCCATTCACTGGTTGGTGAGTAGGAGATGAAATGTTGGGCTAGCTTCGCCAGGTATGAGCAGACCATGACCTTGTGTGCCCAATATGCCAACAGGTCTATGGCTTTCTCCATGATGAGCCCTACAAACTAGCTCATGACTGAGGTTTGTACAGGGGAGAATAATTGACTGTGCTTCCAACTACTGAGGCTATTACCTGATTCAGGAGAGCTGGTCTGTGGAGATCATGAAGTTGTAACAGGTAAAGGTGGTAGCTGTCAGGTGCTGTTTATGCTGACACTACTGAGTGGGATGACCACTCTTTTCTGCACTGCATTCCCACTGCTCCTCAGCCTTTGGCGTTCCTGTTCCAGCCCCTTAACCACCAATGTATCCTTCCAGTAAAGTATAGGGTTAGATTGGACGAGATACTCCCTTTCACCCAAGGCTCATACAGTATGGCTAGAATGTTAAGCATGATTCTTGCTGAGGGGCTTGAGCCTATTTTGTAGTTGCTATTGAAAGATGTCAATGAGCAGCAACACCTGTGGTGTCAGTCCTTGTTTATGCTGGAAACTCTCTAACGTCTCCTCCAGAAGATTGACTATGGGTATGACCTCACCTGGGTTAGATCTTGTAAAAGTAAGATCCTACTTGCTATCTTTGAAGGGCATCAGGACTTTTGTTATTTATACAATATGTAGCCAACCATGATGCTTCAAGAGGTGTTCCACACCTATGTTAGTTTACAAGGGCAAGTTATGAAAGGCTATTGCTTCACTAATTTCTGCAGCATCAGACAGATGAAATCCCAGCTAGTGCCTACATCATGAATTATCCTGTGTAGAGACACTCCCACTGCTTCCTGCTTCTGATGCCTGCTCTTCACACTCCAGTGAAAGATTCTCCACTATTTTCCTTCCAGTTTCTATCAGTTTCCTCAGGACTGAACTGCCACAATCCTTGGCCTTCAGCCCAGGGCATCTCATACTGCCAAGGGCAGCAAGTGAGAAAACCAATGGATCTCATCAGAGCCCCCATTTTCCACTGCTTTTTACATGGTAGCACCATTGTCGAACAAAAAATAAAGGAACGGTTCTTCCTCTTCAGCGTAGCTTCCATCTCTTCATCACCCTCCATATAATGCTGCTAATATATGGATCAAGACATGACTCTTGTTCATCTCCTAGGTGTGCAGCAGAGTCCTCCACCTCTAGAGCTAGCTACTGCCTGTCCCTGCCTTATCCACCTGCCACCAGTGTACTGTCAGGGAAAGATGAGTATGTGTAGTGTTCTGGCTAGTCCAGATTTTCTTGTGAAATGGATGCTGCACCCCCCCTCTATTTTAACAATCTTGTCTGCATGCGGGTATGGCCCTGAGTTTACAGGGTGGGATAACCTGACTAATGAACGTTTCCAGGGAAGATCTTTTAAAACTGGGGCTAAGAGGTGCATCAACCACTTAAATCCCATGATCTGCAAGGGTCGTTCATCAAGTGCAATCATTTTCCTAGTGAACCATGTCATCACCTTTGAGATTGCTTGCATCTTAGCCCAGGAAAGTGATGCGGTAACATGCCCCATCTGCTCCTTAGTGCTTTGTTGTTGATGTGGGGTTGAGATTGCTTGTCTGTCACCTCACTGGGGGAAGGAGCTGGTGGGGGGAGCGGGGTTTGGCTTAGGAGATGGACTTCCCCTTTTCTTCGGTTTTCCTGCTGCTTCAGTTTTAAGTGGAAGACAAAGTTTCCCAGCGCATTAACAGTGACCCTCCCCTGAAACCAAATGCTTGCAGATATTGTTTTTCAAATGATTCTGCATACCGCTGTTTGTAAGGTAACCGACTACCTTTCCTCTATTTATGGCCTTTCAACTGTGAATTTATTTTGCAAAACACTTGTACTACACAAATTGAAAGTGCTTCCATGCCTCTTATTTCTTATGAGATCCACTCATCCTCTCAGGATCTTTGGGTGCTGGTGATGGGGCTCAAGGCATACCAGGAGATACAAAGCCAGGGGCATCTCTCCTGCTGTCCACTGTTTGCTCTTCCTGAGGAGTTTTCTTGCTTCTGGCAGTATTACTTCTTCCTTCTGTGGATGCTGTCTGAATAACATGCCAGTAACGAATCTCACCAAGCCCTCATCATTTTCTAGCTGTGGAATATCCTCTGATGCTAATAATCCATGACATGATTCATCTGAGTTTCTGCAGTAAAGATATTCTGCAGACACTGCTTCGCAGCAAAACAGGATATAACAGTAAACTGGTTTTTGCTGTTGCACTAGTGAACCTGGACCCTCACTGTTGATGCCACCTCCACTGATTCTGCCCTCTTCTGCCTCTGCACCATAAGAACAGTGCAGATGGGAACAGGCCCTGGCAACTGATGTCTCTGTAGCTGGTTTCCCTCATTCAAAAAATGCTAGTGGTAGGCACATGAAAAAAATTTGTTTAATTTGTTTGACTTATGGTTTTCTTTTTTTTCATTTCATTTCTTGTTTATTCCATTTTGTTTACCTAAACAAAATAAACAAAAATAAGCCCTCCAAAAACCAACTGAAGTACCCTGACTCCTAATGCCTACAAAATCCACTTCAGCAAAGGTCTCCCCTTTGCTCCCCCAGCCCCCCATAAACCCTCAATTATCCCCTTAACTCATTGCAGGTCTGCCAGTCTGTGGGTCTTCTTGAGGCAAGAGCAATGCCCTGTCACTCCTGTCCTGCTTCTCTTTCTAAAATGGCCGCATGATAACACATTGGCTGTGACATTATGTTGTACGGAAGATTCCATACAGCAGATTCTGCCGTGCGATATAATGGCACCATCCTTGGGTTGTCTGGCAGCCATTTTGGAAAGCAGGAGCAGCAGGGCAGGAGCCACTGGAGATTGCTTCTGCCCTCAGTGGACCAGAAGACCTGTGATGGGGTAAGAACTGAAGTGAGGGACAGAAGGGGGGGGGGGGGGGTGTGTTCCTGGAGCCTGAGGGGTTAGGGCCTTTGCTGAAGAGATTTTGCTCAGCATGTTACAGGAGCAGGACCAGGCTTGAGACCCAGACAAAATGAAATAAAAATGAGCAAAATTGGACACGTACTGATGACATTGCAGACACAGTCACTTCAGAAGAAAGTACTTTGCAAGTGAGTCAAATGACACACAATATCAAAGGCTGCTGCTGCATTCAGTCAGAGACTTAAGTCACAATGAAACACAGTGCAGACAGGAATAGACATACGTAGGCCAATGTTGAAAAACTCCTTAGATGGATAACTTATCCGGCTGAAGTTAGCCAGATAAATTGTGAGGGATAATCTGAAGAAATGTCCCACTTAATATACACAAATAAAGTTATCTGGATACACCTATCCAGATAACGTAGAAACCTAAGGGGGTCATTATTTTAAAGCTAGCGCACGCGAAAAGGGACGTTTCGCACGTGAAAAGTCCCTTTTTGCGTGCGATAGCTAAAATGGGGTGGAGTCAGGGCGGCGTCTGCCCCAGAAGAGGAGGAGTCGGGGCAGACGCTGCGAAGACAGCGTGGACGGCGAAAAGGTAAGGAGCCTTTTTGCTGCCCATTTCGTGCCCAATAGCACCACCTTTTACGATGGCGCTATTGGGTGCGAAAGCCGGCAGCGATTGCACCACGGAGGTGTGATTGCTGCCGGCTGTCACAGGCCTGCCCCCCCGCCTCCTGCACCGCACGATTCACGCTGCTGAGGTGTTTTAGAAAATATAGGCCTAAATCTCTAGGTTTAATATCACTGAGTAAGTTTCAAAATTATCCAGGAGCAGTAAAAAAAAACCCCAAAAAAACCCCTTCATAGCAAGCCCTGTGGCCTGATCCTCCATACCCCTATCCCCAGTGAAACCATGTCGCAGAGTATATTACAAATATCCAGTTTATATCCCCTACCAACATACCATCTCAGTGACTATAATAACTATACTCAGGTACTTGACTTACTAATAGATTTAATATAATTTTAATCTATTTCCTCCAATTTCTAAACATTTTAGTAATTTGTAGTTTTTCCAGAATGTGGTTATTGCAGATGTCCTACGAGAGGTCCTTCTAATGCAGAGCAGAGGACCACAACTTATAATGCATGGCCCTGAAACTGGAGGAGAACTACATTTTGTTCCCTGCTAAGTCATTTGTCCCTCTAAAGCACGCCTCTCTGCTGTGATATATACTGCATTTTTAATATTCAGCACGGCGTACAGCTTCACGTACAAAAAAATATCTAATGCAGTAATAAAGGAAATGTCTTGCCTTTAGATGTTTGCAAACAATTACAAACAATTTTAAAATGCATTTTGTCATGAAAGAGAGAAGGCAAAGCATTGTCAAAGGCAAAAAAAAAAAAAAAAAGGCTAACTGTTAATGCATTTTCACAGTCAGGGAAATGATTTGACTCTTGGCTGTTTAATTTTTTTTAAGTAACTGAATTAGCTAGCGTGATGGCTTATCACAGCAGGGGGGCCTAGCTTGTGCAAAGTGCTGTACTCAAAGGCAAGGATCTGACACCCAGTGTATCCTGGGTTAGATAACCAATGAAGGAAGTTTAGCTTTCAGATGTTAAAAACCCTTCACCATGATGATTACTGGGAGCAAGAAGGAAGAATGGAAAAAAAAAAACAAAAAACCGGAGGGAGAACAGTTAAGCAACTCTTTTCATTGGGAAATTAATTACTTTGCCAAGTTATTTATATGTTGGCCCTGAGCTTAGCAGCAGTTACTGTTCACAGCCGGAAAAAATACATTGTTACATTTTACACTGTCGTATGCTATTAAACCCCCAGTAAGTGTGATATTGAAACTTTCACTTGCAATGATACCTGTGATGTCAGTGTATAATGCAAATCTAACGGTATGTGTTGAGTCTGGAATCTAGAGCACAAAAAAAGGACAGTAGGCCAGTTGAACTGGTATGAAAGGATACATCTTTATTATTTTTTTTTAGCTTTGAAGTTTGTTAAGATGCCCACAAATGACTGAATGTTTGCAAATGCTTAAACCACCATTATCTATGTATTTATTAATATTGGATCTAAGATTTTGCAGTACATTAATACATGCTGAAGCCTATGTAGTCCACTGAGAAATGAAAAAAAAAAAGTTATGGATGACTGTGAGTTAATTTTTTTTTTTTTTATTGCCCTAGTGAAAGTGGTAATATGTCATCAAGAGTTGTGAAGATGAAGTGCTACATTTCCAAAAACAGGTGTATCATGACTTTCCGTCAAGACAGATTGTCTACAGATCATCACTCTTCTGCAGCACTGTATGAGGTATAAGTGTCAGAAAAATGTAAAAGGTAAGATGAAGAGATTCAGAAGCATTACCAGAGATCTAACTGGGGCACCCATATTTGCATAGCTACATGTAAAATGTTTTAAATCTGTTCTAGTAATTCTTTCCACTTCGGGGCTGTTTGTTTAGTCACTGCACACTTGCCTTCGGTGTCTTTTCAATCCATTATAGTTTTCCATTGGTGCCAAAAGGAATAAGTCACTAGACTGAAACTCCTTTCTTGTCAAGAAGCTTGAAATGTTTCGGGGTACTTTTTATATTTTTTTTTTCAGACCCATGTGTCTTGTCTTTGAACTGTTCATGCAATAAGGCAAACAGCTGCCCCTATATTCCAAAGTTTTACACCTCTCTGCAAGACAGGTCACACTGGGGGTGTGAAGGCCTATTAAACTGGCGTTCAGGGGGCAGCCTTTTCTTTCTTTTCATGGGGTTAACCACCTGCCCCCCCTCTTCTCTCCATTGACAGAAGTTGGTTCCCATGATGAGATCACCAGCATCTCTGGAGTACGGGGAAGAGGAAGCAAAGATCAGGAGATGAAACTCCTTTTGTGATCAATCATGCATGTACAAAAGGAAAGGGGCTCTGACTATGAATGGGTGATTGATATCATGGGTTTTATTATTGCTAAGATTTGGATATTTATGCCCTTCCTAAAAAAAAAAAAAAAAAAGAAGAAGAATAACAAAATTCTATATTATAAAAGTTTGTTTTACTTTCCAATAAAAGATGTACACATTATTGAAAACTCCACCTACTTCTTATATGCAAGGGAGAAGAAATGGAACATGTTTTATACTCGTTTTCTCTCTCTCACTGATAGGCCTTGGATGGGATTATTTTCAATATTGTGCATAACTTAGCACATACATGCATAAGCAGGTACGCCTAAAGTTGCACCTGGATTTTATTCACTGTGCAGCAGGATGCTGCATATTTCTATGTCTGCCAGAAAAATATGAACATTTTGCGCACCTATTTTCTGCAGGAATTCACTTAGTGTGAACATCCATTTTATAAAAGTACATACATTTATTAAACACGCAAAATAATTGTACCTTGCACAAAATTGCCCTCATGTTATGCACGGAGGGAGAAGTCTTACAGAGTTGGCTGATGAAAGCCTGTATCTTGTTTATGAAACTACCTGTGCATGGACTTCCAAGCATCACTTCGCTGAGTCCTCCACTAATTGACCCAGATCTCCCACTAGTTCACCCCCACCCTCCACCACTTGCCTCATACCCTCCACCCAAAACCTGCAGACGAAAGAGATATCAAATTTAATTTCTGTGACTTGATTAGCAGGGGAAAAAGCATGCATGCATATTGGAGATGTGTACATGTATTCCGCTTATAAAATATATGAGTGTGTGTGAACTTTCCAGTCCCACTCGGAATGCCCTCACCACACACTCAAAACTCCCTCTTTCTCCACACATGCTTTTCTGCGCTGAAAGAAAAGTATGCACATACATGAAGCCTTCTGAAAATTCACTTGGCCCACACAGAGGCTACTTCCGCCCGTATATGCTGATTTTACACACACACAACTCCCACATGAGTTTGAAAATTACATAATTTGAGAACAAAAGCAGAAAATATTATTTGAATTTTGTTCCCACAAAAAGCTTGACATATAAACTGTGAAACTTTGCTATTAGAACATTGGGACTGTTTGTCAGTTCTGAAATGACACCTGAAACTTGATATGATGACTTGTGAGTTATTTCTATGACCAGAAAATCTGCTGGGCCGAAGGATGAGCTATTTCAGTCCATCACGTAAGTTTCCAATCTCTGTGTTACAGTTTCCCTCAAAGTAACACTTAGGGTTACTTACATTTCCATGTCATAAGGGACAAGCTGAGTACGTCCTGGTTTTACTCTTGTAGCCATTCCCCCATTTTTGGTGCTTTATCCTAGACTAGGGGTGCTACAGGTCTGGGTTCAGGTCTTGACAGGAAGCAAGAATGATCTTCCAGGGCCCCTATGTTTCAAAAAACTTCACAGTCAAACTTACAGTTGAGGTAGAGGACCTCCAAGAGGTGCCAAACTGTCCAGAGAAGGAGCAACGAAGAAACTCACAATAGCAAAGGCAGCTAGATTGATTCACACCAGTGTCCAGTCATATAGTTCACTCACTGGGGAAATAACCAATAGAGAAGAATTCACTTCCAGTCCAATGACAGTGTTCAAATGAAAATCTTTACTGTAATTTAAAAAGGATGATCCAAGCCACAATTCCAAAAATAAAAAATCAACATAAAAAATATAATAGCAATGTGGATTGTCCTTCTTTTTATCTCCCTTCTCATTTCTCTTGCACCATTATCCATGGCGAAAATGTCTTCCAATGCAATGTGGGATAACTGGAATGGGATTCCAGCATAAAGTTAATCAAAAGGTAGAAAAATATCCCCAGACACAAAAACTGCAGGGTATGAGCTCCCAAGGACAAAAACATCCAAATCTCTACTTTGGTCACAACTCTTCAACTTTTATATCAACAGGGAATATTCTCAATAGGGGTTAGGCCCTTGAGTCCTTATATCAAAAGTTCACAATTTCTTCATACCCTTGCTTCTTCAGATTGCTCAGGCAACAAGATCCTTGCCCCAAATCCTCCAGAATATCAGGGTACGCCCTTCCTTTCAGACTAGTCAGGTTCAAAATCCAAAACTCTTATTTAGAAACCCTTCAATGTCTAACTGCAAAAAAGTGATGAGCAGAAGCCCATCCAAAAGACACTAATCAATCTTCTCTTGAGACCCTGTGAAAAATCTCAGCTCCACTCTACTTCCTTAAGATCCAGGGGAGATCAAAAACTCTCAAAAAATATCAAAAATCCTGAAGGGACCTCTTAAGCCTCCAACCGCTGGCTTGAGATCCTTTGGGAATCTCCATTTCCTACAAATATTTGGCTTGAAATCCTTGAAGAATCTCTAGCAGTGAATCCTATCTCTTCTTCTGTCACCTTATTTTTATTTATTTGTTTAAAATACTTACATTACACAACCTCCAAATATACAATTTGTATCTGGAGGTTGCCTTTCCACTGAAGACCTGAGTATACCCCAGAGGATTATATACCTCAGATGCCATACCCCCAAAAGGTGGCTTTACAGATATGGGAAGAATTCTAAAATACAAAACCCCTCCTACTATCCCTAATTAAAGGGGAAATATTAGTGACTGGTGAAGCCGAGTCTCACTCTATTGAATGCACTGCTTTTCCTAAGCCAACCAGAACTAACATTCATGTATGCAGTGGGGTACAATCAGGACTGACTTAGGCTGTCCATTAATACATAACATTGGTGGTAACCTTAGCAGTAGTGCCAGACGTGCCAAGTTTCCTGCATTCCATGGAAGACTCACACTTTTGCTAGTCATCTCTTGCATGGGGAAACCCAAACTCCTGCCAAATGAAGAGCCGAGTACCCACCCATATTTCCTGTTTGTTTCTGCTGATGCTTAAAGTTGCAGCCTTATGCAGCTGGCTTCCAACCATGCTGAAAGCAGGCAGGGTTAATGTCTTACAACTGGCAAATACTCAGAGTCTAGCTGATGGGTCCCTGTTGAGGAAGTGGACCCTTGGGCGAAGGGGGAGTTGGCACAAACTGAAGGGAAGAGATATGCAGGTCCCCACCATCAGCAGGTGGAGCTGGCTGAACCAGAGGCATAATTGGAGCTTCATCAATACAGCCCTCATTCCACTTAGGTTGAGCCCTCAGGTGCCGGGGACGGCTGGACTTAGATGCGAGCCTCTGAGGAGGTGAAGATCCATCAAATGAAAGATCTGGGCCAGCACAGTAAGGAAAGTGGAGTCAGGTCAAGTGTGGTCAGAGAAGATGGCAGGCAATCAGAGGTGGTTTAGGCTGTGGTCAAGGCTGACAGATTTCTCTCAGGCTCGAGGTTTAGGTAGAGTTTGGGCCAGACAGAGTTCAGTCAATAAAAGTAAACAGGCAGTGTTCAGTGGAAGGCAGAGGTCAAGCAGCGTCAAAGTCCAATCCGAGGTCGAGACAGAAGTCCAATTCGAAGAGACAAGAAATGAAGAGAAGGACGGAGGACTGCAGCAGCTAGGAAGAGCACTGAAGACAGATGAGGAAGACTGAACAGGAAGAAAAGAACTTAAGACGAATCAGATAGCCATTAGAACTGGGAACAAGGCACAGTGGGAGCACTGACAAGAGAGGATCACTTTGCTGGTGGCTGAAAGGAATCAATAGGTTTTGCTTGGGAATTTTTTTTAAAGTATTGGGGAGAAGTAAACTATTGGGGTATATTATTTAGTGTGTTTGTGCTTTTAATAGTCAGTAAGGCAGCTAATAAACAGAAGTTAGTGTGTTTATCCCTATCAATTAAAAAGCAGAATGAAAATACAAACAAGAAACACACTTTGAAATGTTTGTATGCTAATGCCAGAAGTCTAAGAAGTAAGAAGGGATAATTGCAGTGAATTATGACATAGACTTAATTGGCATCTCAGAGACATGGTGGAAGGAGGATAACCAATGGGACAGTGCTATACCAGAGTACAAATTATATCGCAATGACAGAGAGGATCAACTTGGTGGGGGTATGGCACTTTATGTCTGGGAGGGTATAGAGTCCAACAGGATAAAGTTCGTACAAGAGACTAAATGCTCAGTAGAATCTTGATGGGTAGCAATCCCTTGTGTGTTGGGGAAGAGTATAGTGATAGGAGTATACTATCGTCCACCTGGCCAAGATGGTGAGACAGACAGTGAAATGCTAAGAGAAATTAGGGAAGCTAACTAAATTGGTAGTGCAATAATAAAGGGAGATTTCAATTATCCCAATATTGACTGGGTAAATGTAACATCAGGACATGCTAGAGAGATAATGTTCCTGGTTGGAATAAATGACAGTTTTATGGATCATTTGGTTCAGGAACCAATGAGAGAGGGAGAAATTTAGATCTAGTTCTCAGTGGAGCACAGGATTTGGTGAGAGAGGTAATGGTGGAGGGGCCACTTGCCAATAGTGATCATAATATGATCAAATTTGAATTAATGACTGGAAAGGTACTGTTAGGAATTGTGGACCCTTGGCCCGAAGTAGGGTTGTTGCTACCTGAAGGGTTGGGCACCACAGGCCTCCACCGTCGGGAGGCGAGGCTGGCCAGGAACAGAGGCAAGCTGGAACTTCGCCTGTACTGACCCTCATTCCCTGCAGGTTAAGCCTGGCAGGACTTAGGAGCACCTCTGTGTGGCTTGTCCCAGAGAGGGTAGACCACTGGGTGCAGAGAGTGTCAGAGAGGTTAGGCACAGTTTGATACAGGAGCATCTCAGAGGGAGGAGGAGAAAGAGTCTCAAGGAGTGCAAGGCCACTGCAGCTCTGAAGATAGTAGAGCAGGACTATGTGGGAGTGGCCTCGAGGTGAGGAGGTGGAGGTGCAAAGACACGAACTGAGGTATGCTGAAAGGGCTAGAGTGGGAAACCTGCTGTAGCAGGCGCCAGGAGAGTAACAGCGCAGAGGTACTGCTTGAGACCCGGTAGTACAGTGACAGGGCCTTCTGTAGTAGAAGCACTGGGGAATGCACTGAGGAGAGGGGACTCCGAGACATGGTCTGGAAGAGCACTGCGCTGAGTCAAGTCTTGATGAGAAAAGGCACTGTAGCAAGATCCTCAATGAGAAGTGCCATTGGGGTCCCAAGGAGCAGAGGGCACTGCGGAAGGGACTCACAAGTAGAGGCACAGGGCCAGGCCCCAAAGAGCAGGAAGCACTTAGAGAGAGAGTCCAGTGAAGTAGCGCTGTGCCAGGGCCCGAGGAGCGGGAAGTGCTGAGAGAGAGTCCAGGTGATGTAGCGCTGAAGCCAGAGCCCGAGGAGCGGGAAGTGCTGAGAGAGAGTCCAGGTGAAGTGGCACTGAGCCTGGCCCCAAGGAGCAGGAAGAGCTGGGAGAAAGTCAAGGTGAAGTAGCGCTGAGCCAGGGCCCGAGGAGCGGGAAGCACTGAGACAGGAACCCAGATGGTTAAGCACAGAGATCCTAAGGCAGGAACAACTGATCCGTGTAAAAGGAACTGGCTCCAACAGGAGCCAAGGAACTCATTGCCAAGTTGGTTAGCGGAGGCTAGAAGTGAAGCTTAAATATCCTGGGCCAGTGATGTCATCAGCCAGGGACGAGCTGGAGTTCCCGCCATTGGCCTTTTAAAGGGAGGACAGATGGCACACGCGCACGCGCGTGCCTAGAGAGGTCCAAGATCGGAACGCTGGATGGCGGTGTCCCAGCTGCCATTTGGAATGCAGGGAGCCAGGAGAAACATGGCAGCAGGGACTGGCCACCACCGCAAGAGGTACTGGGGGTAAAGCATGGCATGAGGTGAGCCTGCTGCCGGCGGCCATAACAGGTACAGTAAGCAAATCCATGACTCTAGTGCTACACTTTCAAAAGGGAAACTTTGATAAAATGAGAAAAATATTTAGAAAAAATCTGAAAGGAGCAGCTACAAAGGTAAAAAGTGTGCAGGAGGCGTGGACATTGTTTAAAAATACCATCCTAGAAGCACAGTATAGATGTATTCCACATATTAAGAAAGGTGGAAGGAAGGCAAAACTATTACCGGCATGGCTAAAAGGTGAGGTGAAAGAGGCTATTTTAGCCAAAAGATCATCATTCAAAAATTGGAAGAAGGACCCAATAGAAGAAAATAGGATAAAGCATTAGCTTTGGCAAGTTAAATGTAAGACATTGATAAGACAGTCTAAGAGAGAATTTGAAAAGAATTTGGCCGTAGAGGAAAATACATACAGTAAAAAATGTTTAAATATATCCGAAGCAGAAAAACTGTGAGGGAGTCAGTTGGACCGTTAGATGATTGAAGAGTTAGTGGGGCAGATAACTAACTTTCTGAATTATGCACACAAGTTGAAAGATAGGCTTGTAGCTGTAGAGGGAGTGTGCAGCCTGCAAGCTGGAATTCATGTGGTTAACAGTTTCCCCTCTCAGAGGTTAAGAGGAAAGCTGCTATGTGCTTGCTGGAGAGCCAGGTGGAACCGTGTGGAGCTAGGCAAAGCACTGCAGAGACCTTGCTGGACTTTGTACTGTAATTAAACATGTCTGTTGGAAGAACTGGCTCAAAGCATGTTTCATCAGCTTGGCAAAACAGCCTGCAAGTTAACAAGGATGATGACAGAAGGATATTGGACTGCTATGTATGTCCACCTCAGCTTCTGATCTGGCTTTCCTGCCCCATGATGATTCAATGAGTGACAGTGTGCTCAGGTCTGAACAATTTCTGTTGGCATTCAACTGTACTGTACTTTGGACGCTGATCACATAAATGTGAACCACTGCTTATAAGAAATTGAACACTGGCAAATAATGAATGAAGTTGAATCACAATAAAACAGAGTTTTCATGGCTGAAGAGACCACGTTGGCAGCTCGATATTCCTCAGCTTTGGATTGGTTCTCATCTTATTTTCCCCAGGCATGGAAGGGAAAATTGTTGGTGTGTGGTGTGACTCGTCTTTAACTAGAAGAAAGAGTGTTAGCAATGCAGTTAAATCCTGCTTTTCCCATCTCTGGAATATCTGATATTTTTGTTGCAGATGATCTTGGTGCTCTAGTGTAGGCCCTTGCTATTATACACATTGATTATTGTAATTCTATGCTGATTGGGTTACTGCAGTATCAAATTCATACATTTCAGATGATCCAAAATACCGCTGCTTGCCAGATCACTAATACTAAAAATTACGACCATATGCAGCTAGTGCTGAACAGACTTCATTGTTCACCAGTTGCCTATAGATTGGATTTGACATTATTATGTATTTTTTTGTATTCTTCATGATCAGTATTTAACGGATGTCATTTCTTACTATCAGCCAGTCTAAGCTTTTCAATGTTCACAGCGAGTGATACTTGTCAACCCACAGGTTAGTTTAATTAAATTAATCATAAAGGGGTAGATTTTAAAAGGGTGCGCGTGGGCATATAGTGCGCGCGCTACCCGGCGCATGCACATGTACACCCAATTTTATAATTTGCGCACACAAGTTATAAAATCAGGGGTTGGCACGTGCAAGGGGATGCACCTTGCACATGTTGAGCCACACTGCCTTCCCCCATTCCCTCCTCCCTAGCCTGACCTTCCCATCCCTTCCCCTAACCTTTTCCCCCCTAGTCCTACTCTAACCCCCTGACCTTTATTTTACCTTTTGTGCCTGCGTCTGGGCAGGTGCATGTTGCATGCACCGGCCGACTGCTGGCGTGCAATCCTCAGCACAGCAGCAAATGGCCACTGTGCCAGGAGCCGTCAGACCCCATCCCCCGGACTGTCCCAGACCGCCCATGCCCCGCCCCTCCCCATCCCTTTTTGCAAGCCCCGGGAATTACATGCGTCCCGGGACTTTACGTGCATCGCCGGGCCTTTTTAAATTACCGCCTCCAAAGAGAAAGGAAAAAGTAAATCCCATTCTACAGACAGCCACCATGGAGAGTCAGATAAATAAATGCCTGATGATAACAGTAAAAATCTGGAAAATTACCCCCCCTCCCCCCCCCACACACACACACAAAAATCTTGTCTGCTTTCAATTTGGAGAGAGCAATTCGAGGAGATTTTGTGGTGTCAAAGGAATCGAGTAAGCAAGTGAGCCACTTGCTAATAAAAAGCCCCCCTCCCAAAAAAAAAAAAAAATGGGAACCATTGAAAAAACTAAATTTAAGCATGGGGCCAATACCATTTTAATAGTATCAAGTTGCCCCCACAAAGTTAAATAGAGACCACTGTGGAGCAAAGACATGCAATATATTCAAAAGAGAAGATTCACAGTGAGACCTTTAAATGATAAACGGAACAGATAAGCAGAGATATCCACTTGAGATCCCAGGGAGTTCAGAGAAAGTAGCTCAGTTCTATGTCAGTTTACACAGTGGCCAGCGATAGAAGAATGATTGGAGATAAGGGAGAGCAGATGGGACCTGGGGCATGATCACCTAGTTGTTAGGACCTGTAATGTCCCAGAATAGCTTCTCTCGATGTTGGGGGGAGCACCATATGTTCATATGGATTAGCTCCAGCCGTGAAGGGGGAAGAGAAGAAGTAAGATGGGAGAGTTAGAGTGTATAGCAGAAAATGATGAGATTGACATAATTGGCATCACAGAGACTTGGTAAAAGGAGGATAACCAATGGGACAGTGCTATATCAGGGTACAAATTATATTGCATTAATAGGGAGGATCAACTTGGTGGGGGTGTGGCACTTTATGTCCGGGAGGGTATAAACAACAGGATAAAGATCATACAAGAGACTAAATGCTCAGTAGAATCTATATGGGTAGAAATCTCATGTGTGTTGGATAAGAATATAGTGATAGAAGATAGAGATGTGAATCGTGTCCTCGATCGTCTTAACGATCGATTTCGGCTGGGAGGGGGAGGGAATCGTATCGTCACCGTTTGGGTGTTTAGAGTATCGTGAAAATCGTTAAAATCGTGAACCGGCACACTAAAATCCCCTAAAACCCACCCCCGACCCTTTAAATTAAATCCCCCCCTCCCGAACCCCCTAAATGCCTTAAATTACCTGGGGGTCCAGCGGCGGTCCGTAGCTAAATCGGGGGAAGGGGGAGGGCAGGAAAACCGGCACACTAAAACACCCTAAAACCCACCCCCGACCCTTTAAATTAAATCCCCCCTTCCCGAACCCCTCCACCAAAAGCCTTAAATTACCTGGGGGTCCAGCGGTGGTCCGTAGCTAAATCGGGGGAAGGGGGAGGGCAGGAAAACCGGCACACTAAAACACCCTAAAACCCACCCCCGACCCTTTAAATTAAATCCCCCACCCTCCCGAACCCCCCCAAAATGCCTTAAATTACCTGAGGGTCCAGCGGCGGTCCGGAACGGTCTCCTGCAATTGAATCGTGTTGTCTTCAGCCGGCGCCATTCTGCGCCGCCATTTTGCAAAATGGCGGCGGCCATAGACCAACACGATTCGACTGCAGGAAGTCATTCCGGACCCCCGCCGGACTTTTGGCAAGTCTGTGGGGGTCAGGAGGCCCCCCCAAGCTGGCCAAAAGTCCCTGGGGGTCCAGCGGGGTTCCGGGAGCGATTTCCTGCCGCGAATCGTTTTCCGTACGGAAAATGGCGCCGGCAGGAGATCGACTGCAGGAGGTCGTTCAGCGGGGGTTCCGGACCCCGGCTGAATGACCTCCTGCAGTCGATCTCCTGCCGGCGCCATTTTCCATACGGAAAACGATTCGCGGCAGGAAATCGCTCCCGGACCCCCGCTGGACCCCCAGGGACTTTTGGCCAGCTTGGGGGGCCTCCTGACCCCCACAAGACTTGCCAAAAGTCCAGCGGGGGTCCGGAACGACCTCCTGCAGTCGAATCGTGTTGGTCTATGGCCGCCGCCATTTTGCGCCACCATTTTGCAAAATGGCGGCGCAGAATGGCGCCGGCTGAAGACACACGATTCAATTGCAGGAGACCGTTCCGGACCGCTGCTGGACCCCCAGGTAATTTAAGGCATTTGGGGGGGGGTTCGGGAGGGTGGGGGATTTAATTTAAAGGGTCGGGGGTGGTTTTTAGGGTGTTTTAGTGTGCCGGTTTTCCTGCCCTCCCCCTTCCCCCGATTTACGATTTTTTGACGATAAATCGGGGGAATTGGTATTGTATCGTGGCCCTAACGATTTTTGACGATTTAAAATATATCGGACGATATTTTAAATCGTCAAAAAACGATTCACAGCCCTAATAGAAGATTACTACCGTCCACCTTGACAAAATGGTCAGACAGATGATGAAATGCTAAGAGAAATCAGGGAAGCTAACCAATTTGGCAGTGCAATAATAATGGGAGATTTCAATTAGCAGCAAAAAATTAGTGGAAACCAAAATAACTTTGTATTATAGCCTAAAAGGTGTCAGCAAGCCTGTCGTTGTGACACTTAAAAAGTGACCAACCGGTCTATACATCACCCACCTTCCAAAGTCCTTTTTAATGAAATAGATATTTTTTAAATTTTTAGATTTTTGTAAAATGTCTTCTAATATGCATTAGTGAAAGACTCTTTGCATTCTATTTAACCAGACCCTGCGAAGAGTCTTTCACTAATGCATATTAGAAGACATTTTACAAAAATCTAAAAATTTAAAAAATATCTATTTCATTAAAAAGGACTTTGGAAGGTGGGTGATGTATAGACCGGTTGGTCACGTTTTAAGTGTCACAACGACAGGCTTGCTGACACCTTTTAGGCTATAATACAAAGTTATTTTGATTTCCACTAATTTTTTGCTGATTATATTTGTGTGGTATACCACTGACTCTCCCTTTTTTTTTATTAAGATTACAATTACCCCAATATTGACTGGGTAAATGTAATATCAGGACTTCCTAGAGACATAAAGTTCTTGGATGTAATAAATGACTGCTTCATGGAGCAATTGGTTCAGGAACAAACAAGAGAGGGAGCTATTTTAGATTTAATTCTTAGTGGAACGCAGGATTTGGTGAGAGAGGTAACGGTGGTAGGGCCACTTGGCAACAGTGATCATAACATGATCACATTTAAACTAATAACTGGAAGGGGGACAATAAGTAAATCTGCAGCTCTAACACTAAACTTTGAAAAGGGAAACTGTTAAAATGAGGAAAATAGTTAGAAAAAAACTGAAAGGTGCAGCTGCAAAAGTTAAAAGTGTTCAACAGGCATTGACATTGTTTAAAAATAAAATCCTAGATGCGCAGTCCATATGTATTACACACATTAAGAAAGGTGGAAGGAAGGCAAAACGATTACCGTCATGGTTAAAAGAAGAGGTGAAAGAGGCTATTTTAGCCAACAAACATTCTTCAAAAATTGGAAGAAGGATCCATCTGTAGAAAATAGGATAAAACATAAGCATTGTCAAGTTAAGTGTAAAAAATTGATAAGACAGATGAAGAGAGAATTTGAAATGAAGTTGACCATAGAGGCAAAAACTCACAATAAAAATTTTTAAAAATATATCCAAAGCAAGAAACCTGTGAGGGAGTCGGTTGTACCATTAGATGACCGAGGGGTTAAAAGGGCTCTTAGGGAAGATAATGTCATTGTCAAAAGACTAAATGAATTCTTTGCTTCCGTGTTTACTAATGAGGATGTTGGGGAGATACCAGTTCCGGAGATGGTTTTCAGGGGTGATGAGTCAGACAAATTAAACCAAATCACTGTGAACCGGGAAGATATAGTAGGTCAGATTGACAAACTAAAGAGTATCAAATCACCTGGACTGTATGATATGCATCCTAGGGTTCTGAAAGAACTAAAAAATGAAATTTCTGATCTATTAGTTAAAATTTGTAACCTATCATTAAAATCATCCATTGTACCTGAAGACTGGAGGGTGGCCAATGTAACCCCAATATTTTAAAAAGGCTCCAGGGGCGATCCAGGTAACTAGAAACCAGTGAGTGCTGGGAAAAATAGTGGAAACTATTCTCAAGATCAAAATCGTAGCGCATATAGAAAGACATGGTTTAATGGAACACAGTCAACATGGATTTACCCAAGGGAAGTCTTGCCTAACAAATCTGCTTCATTTTTTTGAAGGGGTTAATAAACGTGGATAAAGGTGAACCAGTAGATGTAGTGTATTTGGATTTTTAGAAGGCATTTGACAAAGTCCCTCATGAGAGGCTTCTAAGAAAACTAAAAAGTCATGGGATAAGAGGCGATGTCCTTTCATGGATTACAAACTGGTTAAAAGACAGGAAACAGAGAGTAGGATTAAATGGTCAATCTTCTCAGTGGAAAAGGGTAAACCATGGAGTGCCTAAGAGATCTATACTTGGACCGGTGCTTTTCAATATATATATAAATGATCTGGAAAGGAATATGACGAGTGAGGTTATCAAATTTGCGGATGATACAAAATTATTCAGAGTAGTTAAATCACAAGCGGATTGTGATACATTACAGGAGGACCTTGCAAGACTGGAAGATTGGGCATCCAAATGGTAGATGAAATTTAATGTGGACAAGTGCAAGGTGATGCACGTAGGGAAAAATAACCCATGCTATAGTTACACAATGTTACGTTCCATATTAGGAGCTACCACCCAAGAAAGGGATGTAGGCGTCATAGTGGATAACACATTGAAATCATCAGATCAGTGTGCTGCGGCAGTCAAAAAAGCAAACAGAATGTTGGGAATTATTAGAAAGGGAATGGTGAATAAAACGAAAAAATGTCATAATGCCTCTGTATCGCTCCATGGTGAGACCGCACCTTGAATACTGTGTACAATTCTGGTCGCCGCATCTCAAAAAAGATATAGTTGCGATGGAGAAGGTACAGAGACGGGGAACCAAAATGATAAAGGGGATGGAACAGCTCCCATATGAGGAAAGGCTGAAGAGGTTATGGCTGTTCAGCTTGGAGAAGAGACGGCTGAGGGGGGTTATGATAGAGGTCTTTAAGATCATGAGAGGTCTTGAATGAGTAGATGTGAATCGGTTATTTACACTTTCGAATAATAGAAGGACTAGGGGACATTCCATGAAGTTAGCAAGCAGCACATTTAAGACTAATCGGAGACAATTCTTTTTCACTCAACGCACAATTAAGCTCTGGAATTTGTTGCCAGAGGATGTGATTAGTGCAGTTAGTGTAGCTGGGTTCAAAAAAGGTTTGGATAAGTTCTTGGAGAAGTCCATTAACTGCTATTAATCAAGTTTACTTAGGGAATAGCCACTGCTATTAATTACTTCAGTAGCATGGGATCTTCTTAGTGTTTGGGTAATTGCCAGATTCTTGTGACCTGGTTTGGCCTCTGTTGGAAACAGGATGCTGGGCTTGATGGATCCTTGCTCTGACCCAGTATGGCAATTTCTTATGTTCTTATGAAGGTGATAATGCCCCTGTACAGGTCATTGGTTAGGCCTCATCTGGACTACTGTGTTTAGTTCTGGCGGCTATAACTCATATCACATAGCTGTTTGTTACCTACTATGGCTTTGAGTTACTATAGGAGGGTTACAAAACTGTGCCATAAATAAATAAAGGATAGAGAGAGGATAGAAGTGGTCCACAGATAGGCAACCAAAATGGTTCAGGCTCTGTAATATAAGATGTATGAGATGGGACTTGAAGACCTAAATACTGTACATATGGTGGTGTTTCCAGCAAGCTTATGGGTTTGATATGCAAGGCACAGGCTGAGGTCCATGTTATGAGTTGTCATTTGTCTTTGTTTTACTGTTTCTTTTTAGTTATGAATTTAGATATCTTTTAGTCGCATTTTTATTTTTTATTTTCATGTGGTAACTAATGATTAGATTTCTACAATTTTGACATCTTTTTTGGAGCAACTTGCAGAACTGGCATTAACAAATAATAAAACGGAATAAAACGGAAAATGTCATAATGCCTCTGTATCGCTCCATGGTGAGACCGCACCTTGAATACTGTGTACAATTCTGGTCGCCGCATCTCAAAAAAGATATAATTGCGATGGAGAAGGTACAGAGAAGGGCTACCAAAATGATAAGGGGAATGGAACAACTCCCCTATGAGGAAAGACTAAAGAGGTTAGGACTTTTCAGCTTGGAGAAGAGACGACTGAGGGGGGATATGATAGAGGTGTTTAAAATCATGAGAGGTCTAGAACGGGTAGATGTGAATCGGTTATTTACTCTTTCAGATAGTAGAAAGACTAGGGGACACTCCATGAAGTTAGCATGGGGCACATTTAAAACTAATCGGAGAAAGTTTTTTTTTACTCAACGCACAATTAAACTCTGGAATTTGTTGCCAGAGGATGTGGTTAGTGCAGTTAGTATAGCTGTGTTTAAAAAAGGATTGGATAAGTTCTTGGAGGAGAAGTCCATTACCTGCTATTAAGTTCACTTAGAGAATAGCCACTGCCATTAGCAATGGTTACATGGAATAGACTTAGTTTTTGGGTACTTGCCAGGTTCTTATGGCCTGGATTGGCCACTGTTGGAAACAGGATGCTGGGCTTGATGGACCCTTGGTCTGACCCAGTATGGCATTTTCTTATGTTCTTATGTGTTTGATGATAAATTCTACCAACAGGTACACAGAGCACCAATTGGTGCTACACTGGCGCTCAACATGGCATATCTTTATATGGGCTCTTTTGAATCATTGTGGCAAATTGCTCATCCGTTTTCTGATTGGCTGCTTTTATGGAAACGCTATCTTGATGATGTTTTCATTTTATGGGGAGGGTCCCAATCCCAGCTAGATGATTTTGTTGCTTGGCTAAATCAGTTGGACACAATTTAGAAATTTTAAAATACTGTACATGAGCATCAGGTGGCATTCCTGCATCCTTCTATGTATAGAACTCCAGTTGGATTTCATGCAATGCTATATAGGAAGCCTACAGACAAACAGTTACCTGCACTTTGACAAGTTGACATCCTCGAAGCCTCAAGCAAAATTTGCCTATTAATCAGTTTTTTCGGTTATGGTAGATTTTCTCTGACCTTTAAGATTTAAAACTTCAGGCTAAGCTCCTGTCTGTGTGTTTGTAAAGCCTATTTGAGGGATAGATTTTCACATAGATAAAACGGCTACTTTTTACCTGATAAAACATCTCCATAGGAACATCTAATTTGGAGCTGGGGAAACATGCAAATCCATTTCTAACCATTGACACTTATTACAGTTACATCCAGCGTTCAAGGACTTGCTAAGGTTTGCTTTCTCACCTGGCACTAAATTATGTGACAAATTAGTCCATTCTGACGTTACATATGGCACTATTGTACCTATGCTTGGTACCCATGGGCATCTCCCTTGTGGACATTGTTTGGTATGTTCTAGTTTTATGCATACAGACACAGTCTACATTGCATCTTCTGATTACCGTATCTTCGTTCGCCACTCCACTACCTGCCAAACTATCGAGGTGATTTACTAGATTCAATGCCCATTCACTAAGTTTTATGTTGGGAAGACTACCTGGGCTGTATACATCAGGATGTTTGAACATCTGAGTTGCTTGAGGAAGGGCCATTTAGTGGTTCCCACGGTGGTTTATTGACAAGAATTTGGACATGAGTTTGAAGATGTACTTTTTTGTGTACTCAAGGTGCCCTATAGGAATCACTGTGGTAGCGATTTTTTCCACCACCTTCTTCAAATTGAACAGCATTGGATATATCACTTAAAGCCATTGGCCCCTGATGGTTTATATACTGAACTTTTTTCCTTTAATTCTTTTCCATTTTTTCAGATTTTATTTTGTTATATAGATGTGGTTTTTCCTCTGAAAATATATATACATATTCTTTTTAATTGTCTGGGTTCTCTTTGAAGGATTTTAATAAAGTTTTCTATTTTGAAGTTTGAAATTGGATGATGTCTCTTCCGGATATAGACCTTTAATAGTTGCTCTTTTTTTGCTGGATGAGAAGACCTTCTTTGAATGTTTGGAGACTGGATGATATACTAGAGTGTGTTTATTCAAAGCAATCAGTGTTTTAAGATAAGTATCCCTGATGCAGTTTTTTGAAACGCCTGCTGACATCAGGGTCGGGTTAATTTTGTCAACATGTGCTCTTTATAGGAGTTGCACTTATATAATTTACATGATAAATATTGTTTTATATGCAATTAAGAGAATTATTGAAAAATAGACATTTGGCACCTTTGTGGGCCACATGGTTGAATGATAGAGGTCCGGGATATTTCTGTTTTTTTATAGAGAAGTTTTGCACATTCTCTCAGCTTGCTGATACCTGTAAAACACAATAAAGTGTGGTTATAGATTTGCTCTTCAAAACATTGTATTACTCTTCCTTTCTGTTGGTGGATAACTAATGTTGTAACATTTATGCTTTATGGTAATATGTCCTGCATGGGGTTGCAGTTAGAACCCTAAATGGAAGGCAAGGGGTAACCTGCAAGGAGGGGCAGTTACAACCCTAAACAGCTTATTGGGCAGACTGGATGGACAATTTTGGTCTTTACCTACCATTGGTTATTAAGTTACTATGAAGAAGAGGTACAGATTCTATGTTATTGTTTATTGAATACAGCAACAAAATCTTATTGAGTACAACTGTCAGGTCATGACAATATTCAGCAGAAATTGTTCCTTTTTCATAGCAGTTGCAAAATTATTCAGTAAACTAAAGGCATATCCAGTATTTGAAGAATTTTGTAGCACACTGGGACTAGGTTTAGAATCAAAACAAATCGAAAAATAAGAATTTTTTTGAAAGCTCTATATGGCTTTGCTCTTGATTACTGTGTGTTAATTCTATACTAAAGCACATTTAAATATTTACATACATTGATTAAGTAATGCCTAATAGATCTTCTCATTTCAGCCCTATTAATAGTTGGACATTAAATTAGATGTTCTTAACTAACTAATTAGTCAATGTAAGCTTATCTAAATTAACTTAAAGAAATATATTGATTAGAGATTTGCATTCATTGGACTCCAAATGGGGAAAACATGACAGATGAGTTGATATTTGGTTTGGTTTGTTGAAACCAAATCAATTAGGCACCCAAAAATACCAGAATCTTTTTTGATTCATTTGGTTGGGTTCCATTAAAGCTGGGATGGGTAAACAATGGCCCATTAGCACCTTTTTTTTGCAACTCAATTCTTTCTGCTTTAAGCTTCATTACCTCCAGCCTGTTGATGCTCTGATCTGACTTCAGCATGAAAGGCCCAATGTCAGTTATGTCAACACATCAGTTTGGGTCCCTGTTGATGAACGCAGGCAGGTAGGTCAGTGTTGGTGGCTGTAGGCAATGTCATCTTGGATTGGTGCCTTTTCTTTGCTGCAAACACCAACCAGAGGCAGGAGGATTAGAAGCAGGAGCCCCCTTATACTTAGCAGCTCCACTCTTGTGCCGCTTGCCTGATCCCACTGTGTCTCTCCCCCCCCCCCCCCGCCCCCCGCCAACATCACCACCACCACCTCGACTCTGAAGGTAGGTAGGAGGTAAAGAATCTGCCGGGGGTAGGGGACATCACACTAGGGAGAATTTTCTTTTTGCCTGGTCCTGGCCAAGGACTAATCTACTGGGCAGGGGGGAAAGAGAAAATAGCTGAGTAATTCTGTGGGACCAGGGGGAGAGGAGAGGAAGACACACCCAGCATATTAATTCTCAGGCTAGACCAAACTAGGGAGACTTTTTTTTTCACCTGGTCTAGTCTGAGGACTGATAACAATATCACTCAAAACTCTGCCCAGTACCACTCGATTCCAACAGACCCACAAATAATCCAAACAACAGTACTACATTTGCTGGTTGTAAATACATGACCTAACACACTAAACACTTTTTAAATGTCTTAATTTTTTGTAGGACCGACCAATGTAAAGCCTTAGTATCAAATGATTGGGGTTACACAAGGAAAAGGTCCAATTTAATCTATTTTTTTTAATTATTCATTGCATATAACAAAACACATATGTCACTTAGTAACCCTATAATTCAAACAAGTTTCCAGTGAGTTCAAATCCAAAATTAATCCACTATACTTAGCTTAAAGTTCAATTTTGGATGTCACCCCAACAATGATCCTTGTTTTGAGCAATGTTTTTTTATCAGGGTTTCTCTTAGAATTTCCTTAATACTGCTCACGGGTAGTCAGTCTAGTCAAACTGGTTCAAAGATCACGGCCTAGGTGAGGCCCAGCTTTGAGACCTAGGCTGAGGCACTGAAGTTACATTCAGGCACAGGCCAGGACTCCTGCTTTGGGTCTCAGCCTATTCCCTAGGTGAAGTCCTGTCTTCTGTCCTAGGCCTAGACCCAAATTGAAACTTTTTTTAAAAATAATTTTTTCAGAAGGAAACAAGATTTCAATGAAATTTCAGCAGACTTTAACTTGTTTTGTTTTGCAAACAATCCAAAATGAAATAGGAAAGGAGACAAAATTCCCTATTTCGTTTCTCCAGCATGCCCATCCCTACCCCTCACTTTGTCTTAGGATGTTAATGTCACTGAGGCTGATACTGAAAATCATTATCCAACTAAATTTTGAATGATGCAGATAAATGACTACTTTTTAAATATCTCTGGTGAGTATGCAACTAAGTTTTAGGTGGATTGTTAATATTCTCGCAGCCGTGTTTTGGACCATCTGAAGGGGTTTAGTGTGAGATGCTGGAAGACCTAAAGCAAAGAGTTGCAGTAATCTAGTTTAGCAAATATATGATTGTAGAATAGTTCTGTAGTCATGAAAATGGAAGAGTGGTCTTATTCTTTTTAAGACTTGGAGTTTATAGAAGCAGTCCTTAGTAGTTTGATTTATGAATGCTTTTAGGTTTAACCTGTTATCCATGATAGCTCCAAGTTTCTTACTTGTGGAGTTTGTAAATTGGGTGGAGGATTTGTGTCGAGTTACTGTTTTCAGAGAATTAGGAGGAGTTCGCTTTTTGAAGAGTTTAGTATTAGATTAAGGTTTGAGAGGAGTCCATCAATTTTTTGAAGACAAGTTTCCCAGAATTCTAGAGTTTTGGTGTAGGATTCTTTGACGGGGATGACTATCTGGACGTCATCTGCATACAGAAAGTGTTTAAGGTTTAAGTTAGTTAGCAGTTGGCAAAGAGGGAGCAGGTATATTAAAGAGCGTTGGTGAAAGGGAGGAGCCCTGTGGAACTCCCGTAGATGAAGAGTAGTGTTGAGATTCTTTGTTGTGGATTTTGACTTTGTATTTTCTGTTCCCTAAGAACGATTTGAACCATGATAGTGCTGTTCCTGTTATTCCGATGTTTGCTAATTGAATTAGTAGGGTGGAGTGGTTAACCGTATCAAAGGCAGCTGAGAGGTCCAGGAGGATCAGTAAATAAGTGTGACCTTTATCCAGGCCCATGATGAGGTAGTCGGTCAGGAAATTAGTAGTGATTCAGTACTTAAGCTTTTCTGAAGCCATATTGAGATGGGAACAGAATTTGTGTTCTTCGAGGTAGTCTGAGAGTCTGGAGTTAACTAATTTTTCCATTACCTTAGCTATGAAAGGGAGATTGGATATAGGACGGAAATTGGTAGGATCATTAGGATTTAAGTTGGGTTTTTTTAAGAGCGGTTTGATGGATGCAATTTTCAGGTCGTCCGGGTAGATTCCTTGTGCTAGGGAACAGTTAATAATGTCTGTCAGAGCATTGGAGATTGTTCTGGTATTAGCAGGAGAAGTTTGGATGGGATGTGGTCTAAAGGGTGAGATGAAGGTTTCATTTTCTTCATGTAGAGAGAATCTCAGAAGTAGTGATGGGTTCGAAGGATTGTAGAGTAATGTTTGTTGTGGTGGAAGTATGTGTTGGATGGCGTTGAAGTGTTGGTTCTCAGCTGGTTATTAGGTTGGAGATTTGTTGCTAAAGAAGAGGGCCAACTCCTCTGCTTTTTCTTGAGCTAGGTTGGCAGGGATGTCAGGAGTCATGGTTAAATTAGATACATAGGCAAAGAGGGCTTTGGAATCAAAGATAATATGGTGGATCTTCTGTGCAAAGAAGTCCCTTTTTGTTTTTAATGTAGCGCTTTTGTATTGGTGGAGTGCGAGTTTGTAAGCAGAGAGGGATGTCTGTGTTGGTGTTTTCCGCCATTTGCTTTCCTTCTGTCGGAGGGAGTGTTTCAGTTTTTGAAGTTCTTCTTTAAACCAAGGTTGTCTTTTGGAGGAGTTGTGTTCGAGTTTTTTTGTTGCCAGAGGACAGAGATTGTTGGCTGCTGTTTCTGTTATCATGGACCAAGAGTGGAGGGCTGAGTTGGGTGAAGAGATGTCTATGAGTGGAGTTCTGGGCCAAGATGATTGTGTAATTCCTCGGATGTGCAAGATTTCCTGTATATGAATTCAGGTTGTGGGACAGGTTTTTTGCTTATTTGTTCTAGCAAAAGGCGGAAGATATTAAAGTATGGTCAGACCAGGGAACAGGTTGGCATTTGGGTGGAGTTGGTGAGAGATGCTAGAGTTTACAAATATTAGGTCCAGGGTGTGACCTGCTCTGTGGGTAGGTTTGTTTATGATCTGCTTGAACCCTATGGCCGACATGGCGGTTAGAAGATTCAATTGGTTGAGAGAATGGGGTCGTCGACGTGTAAGTTAAAATCTCCCAATGTCATTAACTGGCAAAAATCGATCTGAATAATTAAGGGGCAGTTTGGGAGGGTGGGAGGAAGAGTCAAGTTAGCTGAATAATTTATCTGTTTAACTGTAGATGTCACCATAAAAAGGATTAAGTTACATGTTTCCAGATAACTTTGCCCTTAAACAGCTATATTGAAAGGTTATAGTTGGTTAAGAAACAATGCAGGGGAAAAATAACTGATTAAGGGAAGCTGGTTAGGTTAGGACTTTTCAGCCTGGAGAAGAGATGGCTGAGGCGGGATATGATAGAGGTGTGTAAAATCATGAGAGGTCTAGAACGGGTAGATGTGAATCGGTTTTTTACTCTTTCGGATAATAGAAAGACTAGGGGGCACTCCATAAAACTAATCGGAGAAAGTTCTTTTTTACTCAACACACAAACTCTGGAATTTGTTGCCAGAAGATGTGGTTAGTGCAGTTAGTATAGCGGTGTTTAAAAAAGGATTGGAGGAGAAGTCCATAACCTGCTATTAAGTTCACTTAGAGAATAGCCACTGCCATTAGCAATGGTAACATGGAATAGACAGTTTTTGGGTACTTGCCAGGTTCTTATGGCCTGGATTGGCCTCTGTTGGAAATAGGATGCTGGGCTTGATGGACCCTTGGTCTGACCCAGTATGGCATGTTCTTATGTTCTTGTTCTTAAGGCAATGTTGCAGATCATCAGGACTGAGGCCCCCACCCCAGTTCAGTGCATAATGCCTCCCCCTAAAGACCCCCTAAAATTAAGTTTCAAGGTATTGGGCTTATGGGCCTGGAAACTTCCCTCTCCTCCCTTAGTCAGTGAATAACCACAAATTTCTACTTGACAGCCATCTTCCCTCTTTCCCCCAGCCACTCCCATCCTCCTCAATCCCACACTGCACTCTCCCAACCCACGCAGAATTACGCCTCATACTTGTAACTGGAGCTGGGAGCAGGAAGAAGTACCCAACTCCCAGCATGACAAGCGTGACTGTTAAAGCAATGCAAGGCAGCCAAAAGTAAAATAAACCAATAAGGTCCATAGGTATGAGGCAGGCAGCCAAGAGTGAAACACCCCACTACATTCTAGAGCTGAAAACTAAAAATGTTGTTTCAGTTTTCGTTTCATTATTTGGGGGTTTCTTACTCACAAATTTCATTTCATTCTATGTTTATTTCATTAAAAAAAACAAAACATAAAAATCCTCAAAATGGTAAAAATAAGAAATGAGGCCTCTCAAGGCCTCTGGTCCCCACTAGGGATGTGCTGAAGGAAAAAATGTGTTTCAATTCGGTTTTCGTTTTGCCGGGACCCAAATTTGTTCCATCAGTTTCATAGGGGGGGAAAAACAATTCATTGATTAGTTTTGTTTTCCGTTTTCCCAATAAAGTCAATGGGGGAAGTATTTGCAGCCATTTTTGGCTGCAGAATTGGGGTTTTCTTATCAATTCTGATGAAACTTCTGGGGAGCAATCATCAGAACAAGAAAAGAGCTCCAAGGTACTTAGACTGGCAAAGTGGCACCAAAGTGGCATGAATAGCCTAAGACACTGTAAAGGGGAAAAGGGGTATCAGGAGTGGCAAGAGTGCTTTAACAGAGGTGCAAAGCAGCAGCGAGAGTGTCAAAAACACACCACAGCTTCAAAAGAGAGCACCGATAACAGTTGCATGAACCCTCGAAGGCAGCACAACAGGCAAAGTGGCAAGACAAGTGGCATAAACATCCTACAGCACAATGAAGGGGGAACATAGCAAGCAGAAAGAGTGTCAGAAAAAACCCACAAAGTACCGATAAAGGGACAAAGCAGCATATAGACTAGCACCAATACCCTGAGGAACCATGATAGTGACAAGAACACCTCAAGGAGTAGAGTGAGTCATCTGGTGCATGGCAGCAAGGCAGAGTGGCAGAAAGTTGATAGGGGCAAGACAGGCTGGCAGAGAGGAGGTAGTCTGGTCCCTGTGGTTTTGGTAGGGGCAAGAAGGCTGGCCCTGGGGATAGTTCCCTTTCCTTTGTGCAGGAAAGGGCTCCCTAGAATGGGTTCACCCCTAGAGTGGGGTGTTTCCGTTGGCATCTAGTGATCTCTCGCTGGTCTTTTATAATCTGGTCGATGTAGCAGATATACAAACAAGAATTTTCAAATCCCAGGCGGAGGAGGTTTCCATGTGAACAGTGGTACAACATGAGTCAACGGGTACTAATAGAAAACTGGCTACACCCAAGGAGAGTTCCCTTTCCTTTGCACAGGAAAGGGCTCCCTGAAATGGGTTGGCCCCTAGAGTGGAGCATGAGCCTTCAAGCATGGTGAGTCAGTTTCCATGTGAACAGTGGTTCTGGTTCAACATGGGTCAACGGGTACTAAGAGATAAGCTGGTTACACCCGGGGAGAGTTCCCTTTCCTTTGTGCAGGAAAGGGCTCCATAGAATGGGTTGGCCTCTAGAGTGGAACATGAGCCTTCAAGTGAGGTGAGTCGACATGGAGGAGGTTTCCATGTGAACAGCAGCTCTGGTTCAACATGGGTCAATAGGTGCTAAGAGATAGGCTGGCTTCACCTGGGGAAAGTTCCCTTTCCTTTGTGCAGGAAAGGGCTCCCTAGAATGGGTTGGCCCCTAGAGTGGAGCATGAGCCTACAAGCATGGCGAATTGACGTGGAGGAGGTATCCATTGAACAGAGGTCCAATATGGGTCAACGGGTGCTAAGAGATAGGCTAGCTACACCCGGGGAGAGTTCCCTTTCCTTTGCACAGGAAAGGGCTCCCTGCAATGGGTTGGCCCCTAGAGTGGAGCACTAGCCTTCAAGCATGGTGACTGTGCCAGGGATTATTTTGTTTTGTTTCTTTGTTATGTATTAATTTGATTGGATTTATTTCATCTGCTATTTTGTTGGTTGTGTCTAACCATGCTTCTGTTGCGGAATTACAATCTTTATAGTGAAGATCTGTGAGTTTTTCTTCTAGTTTGTATTTTAGCTTTTCAGTATTATAAGGTGGACAATACTTGAATTCTATAGGTTTTACGCTTTGTTTTATTTGTGGTTTAAGAAATTTAATGTAAGATATCTCTCATTTTCCAGGCCATCTTCCTCATTTCTACTCCTAGAGCAGATGAGCATACAAACTTCTCTGCTTACTTCATACTCAAGATTCCTTCTTTCCCATGTCTAACCACAAAGCTTTGTATTAATCTATATAGCTACAAATAGCAAAGCTGTTTCTCAGACTTCTTGCCTGCTAGGTCCCCTGCGTGGCCTCAAGAAAGATCTGGCTTTTTGAGGAGCTGTATTTCTGCTATGACCTCTAATTATTACTGTGAATTAAGCCAAGAATGTTGAACAATTAATGTAATGTAATGCCCACCACTCCCAAAATTGGAAGTTAGAATCTTCACAATGCTCCCCTGCGTCAGAGTAGAATTGGTAGAATCCTGATAACTGTCGCCTACTGCAGCTATTTGCGGGGCGTTCTGAGACGGAACCATTATCATAAAGCGCCTGGGCCCTCAGTAGGTTATTTATTATGCTATGCTATACTTACAGTGTGTATATTGCCTTGCTTAAATCACAGTTCATCCCAAAATGATTTACAGGTTTATTATTTTTCCTTCTTACAGGATATTGGTGGTTATCTAACAAAGAGGTCTTCTGCAAAACAAGGCTCAGTGTTCCCAGTTAGGCTTAAAGAACAGTTGCTTTTTTTTTTTTTTATAGAAACTGTGTATCTAGTAAAGTCAGCATGAAGATCAATTCCTTCAGTGGCATAAACCTTCCAGCTATTCTTCTAAGGTTGAACGACTACACCTTTGAGTCATTCCTGTGAAGTAACTTCAGGATATTATAAAAGTTATCCACAGGAGGCACACAACAGAGTAGAGGTGTTCAGCTATGCTTGGAGTTGCCTAATCTCCCCCCCTTAGCCATGTCAAATGATTATTTCAAGTGTGAATAAAATTAACAGTGTTAATAGAGATTCCTAATGCAAGATGCCACACCAGAATTTTAATCACTGATATTTTACCATCTTTGTTTACTTTTAAACAGGATTTCTATCTGTGAATGATTCCAAGTCTAAAATAATTGCATTAGTTTACTCTCCAGTCACTAATTAAAAAGGAATTAGAGAATACATCTCCTACTGAAGGTTGCAGAGCTATAGGATTCTTTAATCTAAGTTTAATTGGGGAGGATAATTTTCTAAAGGCATTTACCTGGTTGAAAGACTAGTCTAAAAATGCCCACTTTTTTTTTTTACTCTTCTAAAAGTATGTGGGGTTTTCCACAACACATATCTTTTTACCACATTAGGTGGAGGTATTCTCAGGGGCAGGTTCAGGTTAGGGGGCATGAAAATAATACACGCCTTTGGTATTTTCCATTTTACATGTGTTATTTTCCATGAAAAAAAAAAAAATGTATCCACGGAAAAAAGCGAGGGCAACAGGCTGCAGACAGATACTTTGTACCTGTGAGACTTTTCGAAATGAAAGTGCATGTGACCTTTCTCCTTGAAAACTAGTGTCCATGCCCATGGGTAAGAAGTGCTTCCTGACTTTGGAGCAATGTGGGCAGTTTAAAAATTGCCCCCCCCCCCCTGTATGTATTAATACATTGATTAAAGAAATCAGAACTGAAAAGAGTTAAATATTGTAAACTTATGAGGAAAAAGTAAAAAAAAACAAACAATGTGATATCAATTACTGTTGAAGAGAGCCAGAGGATACAGGGGGAAATGTACCTCAGATATTTAATGAAGTTGATTCATCTCATGATTTCCCTCCTAGAGTAGACATCTCGGAGTGTGAAAATGAAAGCTAATATAGAATTCTGACTGGCTTCCCAGTAAGTGATAACAACCCCCAATGTGTTCCTGGCTAGAGTAATCTGGGTAAAATCTACTACAAGATTGAAGAGTATGACCCTGAGATCATGGGAGTGTAGGTTTAATCTGAACCACATCAGGATAGCAGTAGCTCAGACGATCCAGCCATAACAACATTTTTCATCCTGTCTTGAAGAAAATTCTGATTTATTTCAAACTGACTCACCGTCTCTAAAACAATTATAATTTATCAATAAATTGAAAACAAATGTACCTTCTTGTTGCTTTTCTATTGGTACTGTATACAGATAGGACTCTCAGATGAGGTTTAGTGGGTGGAAAGGAATCGCTGATTTGGATTATGTGAGCACTAGCTGTCTTTCACCTTCAACCAAAATCCACTTGACTCATCTCCCCCCCCACTCTCCAAGTCATATCTGACTATCTGCCTAACTATTCACACACACACATATGGAAATAAAAAAATAAATAGAAATAGCAGCTGTGTCTCTGAAAGCACAGCATGGAGATGGTCCAGAGAACAACTATCACAACGATATTAAGTAGAAGGCAGTACAGAAAAGCAATTTTTTTATGCTTTTCCATACTTTTTTTTGATGCGCACAGCTATTAACGCCTGCTCCAGGCAGGAGTTAATAGATGACAGTTAAATGTGCGTCCGAGATACACATTTTAGTTTTGCATCTTGAGTGAATGCCTATTAGCCTCATTCACATGCATTTGCATGTGATGAGCTCTATTAGATTCCCTCTGTGTTGGACGCGTGTCGAATATACCCTAATCCCCTTATTGCATTAGGGGATTGATTAGCGCCTATTCTACCCGCGTCCAGGTTAACAGTGCGCTCGGCTGAGTGCACTGTATTGCATCGGCCCCAAAGTGAGTGGTGGGGGGACATCTAGGAAATTGTATTCTGTTGATGTTTTTGTGTTTTATTAATACATTTTAGATTGATATTTTATTTGATGTATTCATTTATTCTATTATTTTACTTGTTGTAAATCACTTTGTGTTAACTTTTGTTCAAAGAATGTTGTTTATAACATAACAAAATATAATATAACATAACAGAAGAACTAATAAAATAGGAATGCTTTTTATTTCCTCTGGTTATAGAAAAGAAGTGAACACAGTCAAAATGCTGAACATACCAGCACCCATTGTTAAGGCCACAGTGGGTCACTGAACTGCAATTCAGTTCCTATTCCTCTTTCTGACTTCAATACTTTGAAAACTGCTGTAGGGATATAATCATTCTTTTTCAACTGAAGTGAAAAATTACACAGAAAGATCACTAATTTTCCTGGATCTGTAAATCACCATTTTCCTTTTGTCTTATTTCTGGTTTTAATGTGGTTACACAGATCATTATTTATTGCATTAAATTTTCCATTAACTCGTATTAGTAAAACAGTACATTGGAATTAACTCATTATTCTTAACAATTCTCTAAAATCTGGAAGGCAGTTTTGGTAATCATACAGATGTTCATTAATTCTACTATCTATTTTGAACTGTTTAAAGTTACAGATTCCTTTTTCTGTTTTAATGGCCATTATTTATGAAACATAAATACAAGTACCTTCAGCTACCTTTGGTTAAAAGGGATGCCTCACTGCAGATCCAAATGTGTTTTTACCCTATATAATCAGGCTGCTTTTGGGGACTGCATGGCTCAAGGAATTGACATAAGCTCCCAAAATCTTATTTATTGGTTGAAATCCATTTGATATCAAGTGAATAAAAGTCATTACCATATGAAAACCATTTGCTAGCCTAAGTTAAATAAATTGGTGGCCTCAGTTCAGTGGACAGGTGTCTAAATCACAAAAACAACCATTGCAGTTTTGCTCTAAGGGGTACCATTGTTGTTCATTTCAATAGAGGACAAAGCCTAGAGAAGTATATCTGGGGCAACTATAACTTTTGGTATGCTCCACCAGAACCCTATGATTATGATGCAAAGTCATCATGACTCACAGCAGACTGTGCACTAGATAATATGCTCACAGCTTTGTTTGAAATTTTATATTGAGAATAAAATAAAATCAATCACCGGAAGTATAATTATCATTGATACATATCAAGCACTTATAATGGGTATGTTGAATACAATCAAGGGTGTATAAAGCTTTTTATTACATTCTACCCTTCCCCCTAACCACTCATCTACCCTCTCCTGGCAGATCAATATCAAAAGACACAAAACCAACATTCAATGTATATAATTTGAAATAAAGCGGAAGCCGATCCAGTTGGCTGTGTTACAGTAAAAAGAATGAGAACCGGACGATCAAAAGAAGCCCTTTATTAAAAATGCCCGACTCTGGCCGAGTTTTGCTCTTTACATGGAGCTGCCTCAGGGGCAATTAAATTAGCAGGACTAAGGACGTGCCTGCAGGGCTGATATCACAATGTCACAGTGTCATACAAAGACATGTACAGAAATGAATATTATGAAAACGAGTAGATGGATCGGAGTAAACAAGAATTTATTCAAGCATGCCCGACTCTGGCTGAGTTTCACACTCAGAGAGCTGCCTCAGGGGCTTACAAGCCACATCAGTTGGCTTAAAACATCGCAAGTGAAATCAAGTTGAAATAGCACAAAGGATTTCTTTGGTTTTGAAGCAGATCTCTGAAAATATTGGTATTGCATACCAAATTAGTAAGGCATTCGGAGAAGAGAGCTCGCATAATCAGCGTTCAGGTGAATATCCGCTGCTGAACGCTGATTATGCGAGCTCTCTTCTCCGAATGCCTTACTAATTTGGTATGCAATACCAATATTTTCAGAGCTCTGCTTCAAAACCAAAGAAATCTTTTGTGCTATTTCGACTTGATTTCACTTGCGATGTTTTAATCCAACTGATGTGGCTTGTAAGCCCCTGAGGCAGCTCTCTGAGCGAAACTCGGCCAGTCGGGCATGCTTGAATAAATTCTTGTTTACTCTGATCCATCTACTCATTTCCATTGCCTACAGCCACCTTGGATCAGCTACCGGTTTGTTTTCTTGGACCCAGAAATGAATATTATCCTGTTCCGTCAACAGACTTTGATCTGATCGCGTTGCTAGTTACAGTAGCAACCTCAGTGATGAGAACTCCATTGAGTATATATTGCTTCAAAATGTTTCTATTTCAACCACTTATACCGCACTATATATAAGTTCCAGCCAAAAAATATCACCCTCAAACCAATCTCATACCTGCGGAATGTATCGACGATACAACTAGCAACGCGATCAGATCAAAGTCTGTTGACGGAACAGGATAATATTCATTTCTGTATATGTCTTTGTATGACACTGTGACATTGTGATATCAGCCCTACAGGTACATCCTTAGTCCTGCTAATTTAATTGCCCCTGAGGCAGCTCTATGTAAAGAGCGAAACTCGGCCAGAGTCGGGCATTTTTAATAAAGGGCTTCTTTTGATCGTCCGATTCTCATTTTTTTTTACTATAATTTGAAATAATGCACATTTCAATATAGTGTTTCTATGAAACAATTATACTAAAAATGTGTCACATATTAGGGGTAGTATAGAACTTCATTACAAGCTCTAGGTGATAATGAGTGAATGTAATCCTTCAGGGATGCACATTTGAAACCAAAGGATAAAATACAACAAATGAGAATATTTTTGTTTCATTAATGGACCCCCAAAACAAATGGAGCGGGTCCCACAAATTAAACAAAAAATATTCATCTCATTTGTTAATGTTGCACATTCAAGTATATGGCACATTGAAATCTATGGCTGTGTACTGTTGAGCTAAAAAAACAACTGGTAAATATAGCCACCAAATCTTGCCTATATGACCTCACAGCCTTGTCAGAGCCAAGGTAGGACAACTTGGCAAGAAAATCAGATGACAAATCACAATGAATCATCTTTCTAAAGTAACCTATAACTGCAATCTGAATTAGGTAATGCTGACATCCTCCCACTGTAAAGAATGAGCATATGCAAGAAGAAATCTATTTCATCTCTAGCTCTTGACAGAGAAGGACATGTTAGTAGAAACTCTCAAATGTTTTTTAGAAAGCTTAGAAACTTTTGGATTTGTCACTGATAAATGGCTGCTCCTGATCTATGTGCTGCAATAGGCTCACTCACTGTGCCAGAAAGAAGTATTACTATCTTTAACATAAGGCATAGGATTAACCTGCACAGAGTGCACAGAATGGCAGACACATGGGGCTAACCTGCACAGAGTGGCAGTTACTACCATAGGAAAATTGCTGGACAGACTGGATGTACCATTTTTCTATTTCTGCCAAAAATACTATGTTACTATGTAATGCACTGCTGCTAATTTTGATTTTTCTCTTCACTGGTGGGCAAGGTCAAGATGGGAGATAGTGTGGAGGTTGCAATTGCAACAGTACTAGTGACTTTTTTTGTATCTGTTTTGACAGACAGGTGAGCAATGCACACTCAGAGACTGAAGAGAAGAATCTTACCAGGCTGACAGTTTTTTTTTCTGTGTGGCATCAGTAAGCTCTAGTGCACAGAACACAGCAAGCGTGAACTGTCTATGTGAGTATGTGTGAGAGACAGCTCTCCAGACAGTGGGATGGTACTGAAAATGGGGTAAAGTTACAATATCAATAAATTCATTTTTAATAATCAAGTTTCCATTAGGCAGTGCACTTCAACAAATTCCATCATGTTAGGAAAAGGAAGTGGAGGGAATGCTGGCAGGGTTGTTAGGGGTAAAGGAATTGGTGCAAAGGCATCCCAGCATAGTAGCAGCCCCAACATTAAAAAGAGACCTTTTTTTTTAGCTGCAGAGTAGCAGGCGTGGAAGGCAGCTCAAGCCAGAAGAAATTGAAATTTGGAGAGCATGGGTCATTGCCACCTGTTCCTCTCCCTCTTGTTGTGGGGCAGAGAGAAAAGGTGAAAAAATGTATCCAAGACCAGCAGTAGCAGAGCAGGGGCATTGACAGAGACAGGAAAAGTGCAACAGCCCAAACCAGCAGCACGATACTCTTATCTTTCCTGCTCCTGGGGTAGTGAAAACATTTATACCAAATGAAGATATTGAGGAGTTAGTAGCCGAAGAGAATTGGAGAAGTTAAGTTAGCAGTATCTTAGCCTCCACTGAGGTTATTGTAGAGAGAGAAAGGGCAACCCACCATAGAGGAAAAAGGGGTGCTGTTCCTTAACATTGCCCCAGAGCAGGCGGCTTCTAAAATAGTAAACAGGAGCATCTTGAAAATGATCGCCCTTGATGAGCAGCCCTTGCACATAGCCGTCCAACCTTGTAAGCAGTCGTAAAGCCTGGCTGCTTTCTGTTCGTACCTGTAATACCAACACACTGTTTGCCACCAGAAAATTACCTTGAGAGAAGTAGAATTTTTCCAATTTAACAGAATTAATTTAACAGCGACTGATAATAAAAAGTCTAAGTGTTTCCATTTAGGGGGTGAAAGAGAGGAGGAGATAGCGAGGGACTTAAAAATAACCAAATTATAAGTGGCGGGTATAGGTATCTGTATTATGTCTGCGATCATAACCATAATCTCCTGCCAAAAGGCATTGGTGGGGAGACAATAAAAGAGCATATGTGATAGGGCTGCCTTGAGAGGTCACGATTTGAAGCTCCAGGGAGGAAGACTCAGAACCAATGTCAGGAAGTATTTCTTCACGGAGAGGGTGGTGGATGCCTGGAATGCCCTTCTGGAGGAATTGGTGAAGACCAGAACTGTGAAGGACTTCAAAGGGGCGTGGGATAAACACTGTGGATCCATAAAGTCTAGAGGACGTGAATTAAGAGTGGGTGGCTCGTGGGAATGACGGCTACTGCCTGGAGATAATACCCTTATTCAATAAACATACACACGGTTAATGCGACTCCAACATTGCTCTAAGCTTCAACGGCAAGAGCAAATGTGGAAAAAAGGATTTGCATTCACAAAAAAAAGCGGGGAGTAGCTTGCTTGTTACGGCAGTTACTACCTCAAACCAAATAAGCCTGTTACTTCACTTTCAATGCATATCCAGCATAGCTCTCTGCTTCAACGGCAGTGGAGAAAGACAGATACTTCACACATATCCAGCATAGCTCTCTGCTTCAACGGCAGGGGAGAAAGACCGATACTTCATGCATATCCAGCATAGCTGTCTGCTTCAATGGCAGGGGAGAAAGACCGATACTTCATGCATATCCAGCATAGCTCTCTGCTTCAACGGCAGGGGGAATGAAGAACAGTGGATCTATATACAGACAACCAACAAGGACTGAATTTACATAGTCTGGGTAAACAAATAAGCATGGGTGTAGCTTGCTTATTGCGGTGGTTACTACCCCTAACTAATTAAGCTAGATATTTCAAGGGCGTTACAGGTCCAGCGATGATGGGTTGTGGTTAGCCCAGCCTTAAAAAGTGTCCAAGGGGTCCAAATCACACAATGGGCCATGAAAAACATGGATTGGGTAAGTTGAGATGATAAATAGGCCCTCAGGGATTTATCTAAGAATATGGACCAAGCAAAATCAGTTGACGGAGAAAGGTCACGCACCCAGACCACTTCCAGACCTTTGCAGCGAGGGAGAGACTGCGCTTTGAGAAATTTGTTAACATTCGATGCGAGATGGCCACTTCTGGAAAAGAGCCAAGGTATCATGAGAGCATGTGGAAGAGTGACTATCTTACTCGCTGCAAATGAAGATTGGGACAGACAATATCTGAGCTGGGCCCAGTGCAAGAATTGTAAGGAAGGCAATAGATACTTGGATTGTAAGTCAGTGAAAGAGAGAAATTTATCACTGCCATAAAGTTGATGAGGATAAAGGATACCCGATCGCTTCCAATTTGACCAATTTAAGGGTTGCTGGGAAATCCAAAATAGTGAATTATGTCATAGGGGAGTCAGAGCAGATGCCGTCCAGGCAGTCAATGCTCAAGGCAGCAGAGTCTCAAAGTAATAAAAACCTTATAGGTAGCCAAAAGGATAGGGTGGGAGTGGTATATCATAATCTTAGTGTTATGGTTTTGTAGGAAATTGTGAACCCCGGGCTGAGATGAGAGATGTCTCCGCCCACAGGGAGGAGCCCTGTGAGCCTCACTGTCAGTGGGCATGGTCTCAGCGATGTAGGACATAGCTGTGAGAGAGACTTTATTAGAGAGAAAAGATAAAGCATAACCTGAGGAGTGGGAAATGCAACACAGTTCACGAGCAAAGATATACCCAGGTTGGTACTGTAGATGAGAAGGTCTGGTAGTGGCTCGCAGCACGGGGTATGCTGAGGATAACTGTACTGTAGGTGACGAAGCAGGATACAGGAACCAAGCAGGAGATACAGGAACCAAGCAGAGGATCTTGAGTAGCTGCAGCAATACCCTGTTGCACAGGATAGGAGTGTTGTGTCCATCACTGTCCGTCTCTGCTCCGCCCACCTTACCTCATTGAGTCGTTGGCGACTCCCTCCGGGGTTGATAGAAGGCTATCTGCTGCGGCGTCTCCAGGCTGTCCTCCTCCGGCATCCCCGGACCGGCTAGATGCTGCAAGCTGCCATGTTGACCAGATGCCTAAGGGCCCGCGCGAGCGGCCCGACTGATATACCAGCATTGGCGTGAATCTCAGGGGCGTTCCCCCTGAGATGACATCATCAGCTCCAGATATTTAGGGTCTCAGTTTTCGCTAACAAAATGAGTTAGCAAGGGCATTCGCTATCTCCAGGTATCACTGCAGATGTGATTCGCTCTCCACAAACCTAGCTACACTGCCTCCTCAGACTTCACTAGAGGTACCCGCTCCTCGGGGGCCTCGCTCTCTCTTTTTCTTTTCAGGTTGCAGTCCAGAACCGGTACTCGCTCCTCGAGGGTCCACGTCCTGGACCAGCTCCTGAATACCACCTCTGCTAAGAAGTCATCGCTGCTTACAACATTAGTGAGTTTCCTTCTATCTCTCAGAGCTTTCCCTGGAACCAGGTACTTGCTCCTCGAGGGCCGACTGCATTCCAACTCCTGGGCTGCCTCAAGAGACTATGGCATGAGTGTTATCATCAAGGACATGTTCTAGAACTCTGCATATCCTATCTACTCACTTTCTTAGTTTCTCTACAGCTCAGCCACCTTGGGATGGCTGTTCCAATACCTGAGGGACTACAGCCCAGCCGGGCACTTCCAGCTCACTACTGCCACCTCTGGTGGTTTAATATATTGTCTAATAAAAGAACTAGTGTGTGTCTGTCTCCTACACTAAGCCTGACCAGTGATCCCGCTTGGGAGCTCCCCTGAGGGCGTGGTCACCTGCCACTGGTCCAAGGATCCACCCACAACTATTCTAAATAATAACAGATTGCTGTCTCCAGCAAGTACATTAGTAACAGATTGCTATCTCTCAGCTTTAACAACAGAGCTCTAATAACAGATTGCTAATTCCCAGCTTTTACAACAGAGCTTTAATAACAAGGTGGTAGCGATAATGCTGAAGAGCGGTAGTGGCCCGAGGCATGGGGTATACCATGGAGACTTCAGCAATGTAGGTATTGTAGAAACTGAAGAAGGTACTCATACAAGGAAGTCCCAAGAGAGAGACCCAAGGATCGGGTCAGATGAAGTCCCAGGCAGGAAGGCTCTCCGAGGAGCAGAAAGCCAGGACGTGGAAGGGCCCCTGTGGAGCAGATACCCAGGGCATCCAAATGCCACGAGGAGATTCTGGAACAGAAGATCCCAATGTGGAGTGGATTTAACAATGAGAGAACTCCTTGCTAACTCGACTTAGCAATGGGCCTGTTGTAGATCTGATGCCGGATGGGCGGAGACATCAGATAGGAGTTAGCAATGTGTTGTAGGTTCTGCTAGCTAGTTAGCAATCTGATGTGGGATCTGCTAGGGAGATAGCAATCTGTTGGGATTTACTATGCAGATGGGAGGAGCTAGCAGATGAGAATAGCAGCCTGATAGAATCCCCTCCCCAAAGGGGAGGAGTAGCGATCTGTAGTGAACTGCCTCCTATGATTCTGCTAAGGAATGGCAATATGTTATGATGTAGACTGCAGAGTTGGCAATCTGTACCAGCGGAGTACTAGAGATGGTGCACAGCTGGACAAAGTAAATAGGTGAATCCTTGGGCCTATGGCAGATGACAGTGCCCCCAGGAGGGAGTCCTGAGAGGGACCACCTGCTAGGCTGGAATATGGAGATAGACACAGATAGTTCTTTTATTAGATAGTATAACCACCAGAGGTGGCAGTAGTGAGCTGGTATGCCCGGCAGGGCTGAAGTCCCTCAGATACTGGAACTGTGATCCAAAGGTTGCTGAGCTGCAAAGAGACTGCAGATAGTGAATAGACAGGGTATGCAGATATACATAGCCAGTACTAGATGATAACTCACATAAGGTCTTGAGATAGCTCAATAGCTGGAAAGGGTTGGGCCCTCGAGGAGCGAGTACCTGGTTCCAGGGAGAGCTCTGAGAGAGTGGTGGCAACTCACAATAATCTGTATCTGGCATAGCTTCTAGTCAATAGAGAATCTTCAGAGTATTCAGGAACATATGCCCTCGAGGAGCAAGAGTCGGTTCCTATATAATCTTCTGATATAGTAACTCACAAATGTCTGTACATGCAATAGCTTCTGGTCAAGAAGAATCTTCAGAGTATTCAGGAACATAGGCCCTCGAGGAGCAAGTACCGGTTCCTATCGGTAGTCTGAAATAATAACTCACAATGTCCGTCTCTTGCGATCGCTTCCAGGCAATGGAGAGTCTTCAGAGAATTTAGGAACATGGGCCCTCGAAGAGCGAGTACCGGTTCCTTTCTGTAATCTGAAATAGAGAAAGAGAATGAGGCCCCCGAGGAGCGGGTACCCCTGGTAGGTCTGGAGAGGCAATGTTACAAGTGTAGTATTGGACAGCCAAAGCTAGTCCAATTGGAGTCCTTGCTAACTCGATCTGTTAGCAAAAGTAAAGACCTTTTATGTTGGAAGCAGATGACGTCAATACAGAGGGATGCCCCTGAGGTTCGCACCCTTGCTGGTACATACTTGGGAGCGCGCGCGCGCCCTACATCATCAGGAACATGGCAGATCTGCAGCGTCAAGCTGGCCCGGGGACGCCAGAGAGAAGCGGCATGGAGATGCCGTGGCATCAAGCCATCCATCAGGCACAGAGGGAGTAGCCACACAGGTAGAGAGGGTGGAGCAAAATGGCCAGGGTCCTAGATTGACCAGGGTGACCTGCAAGGAGTGAATCGTGAGCCCATCTGAGTATTTTCTTCCTGAGTGCCCAGGGTACCATGGTTTTTCCTGCTGAAACTGTATGTGTGTGGCTGAAAGGAGCACCCTAGTAGGGTCAATGTTATGACGTGGTGTGTCTGGGGTATCTTCTGGTGTAAGTGAGTGGGAAAGAGCATCCACACAGGTATTCTTGTCTGCTTGGTAATACCTCAAAAGGAAATCAAACCTGTTGAAAAACAACGACCAGTGGGCTTATCTGTGGTTCAAGGGTTGGGCATGATGTAAATATTCGAGGTTTTTATGGTCAGTAAAAAACATTATCTGATGTTGAACACCCTCGAGCCATGGTTGCCATTCCTCAAACGCCAATTTGATTGCAAGTAGCTCTTTAACTCCTATCCCGTAATTCCGCTCGGTAGGTGAAAAGCACCAGGGGAAGAAAGATCATGGATGTAGTGTATGGTTTTCACTATGCTGACTGAGGACAGCACCAACTCCGACGTCTGAGGCATCTACCTTAACTACAGTGAGCCTGACTTTAGTGCCGGGAAATATAGTGGAAACTATTCTAAAGATCAAAATAGTAGAGCATATAGAAAGACATGATTTAATGGAACACAGTCAACATGGATTTACTCAAGGGAAGTCTTGCCTAACAAATCTGTTTCATTTTTTTGAAGGGGTTAATAAACATGTGGTTAAAGGTGAATCAGTAGATGTAGCGTATTTGGATTTTCAGAAGGCATTTGACAAAGTCCCTCAGGAAAGGCTTTTAAGAAAACTAAAACGTCATGGGATAGGAGGCGATGTCCTTTTGTGGATATCAAACTGGTTAAAAGACAGGAAACAGATAGTAGGATTAAATGGACAATTTTATCAGTGGAAAAGGGTAAACAGTGGAGTGCCTCAGGGATCTGTACTTGGACCAGTGCTTTTCAATATATTTATAAATGATCTGGAAAGGAATACAACGAGTGAGGTTATCAATTTTGTGGATGATACAAAATTATTCAGAATAGTTAAATCACAAGCAGATTTTGATATGTTACAGTAGGACCTTGCAAGACTAGAAGATTGGGCATCCAAATGGCAGATGAAATTTAATGTGGACAAGTGAAGGAGTTGCATATAGGGAAAAATAACCCATGCTATAGTTACACGATGTTAGGTTCCATATTAGGAACTATCACCCAGGAAAAAGATCTAGGCATCATAGTGGATAATACTTTGAAATTGTCAGCTCAGTGTACTGCAGCAGTCCAAGAAGCAAACAGAATGTTAGGAATTATTAGGAAGGGAATGGTTAATAAAATGGAAAATGTCATAATGCCTCTGTATTGCTCTATGGTGAGACTGCACCTTGAATACTGTGTACAATTCTGGTTGCCACATCTAAAAAAAGATATAGTTGCAATGAAGAAGGTACAGAGAAGGGCAACCAAAATGATAAAGGGGATGAAACAGCTCCCCTATGAGGAGAGGCTGAAGAGGTTAGGGCTATTCAGCTTGGAGAAGAGATGCCAAAGGCGGGATATGATAGAGGTCTTTAAGATAATGAGAGGTCTTGAACGAGTAGATGTGAATCGGCTATTTATACTTTTGGATAATAGAAGAACTAGGGGGCATTCCATGAAGTTAGCAGGTAGAACATTTAAGACTAATCGGAAAAAAAATATTTTTCACTCAATGCACAATTAAGCTCTGGAATTTGTTGCCAGAGTATGTGGTTAGTGCAATTAGTGTATCTGGGTTCAAAAAAGGTTTGGGTAAGTTCTTGGAGAAGAAGTCCATTAACTGCTATTAATCAAGTTTACTTAGGGAATAGCCACTGCTATTAATTGCATCAGTAGCATGGGATCTTCTTGGTGTTTGGGTAATTGCCAGGTTCTTGAGATTAAGCCTGACTAACAAGACTGAGGGTAAAGAAAAAACTAGTCCGCCCTGATGCAGCTTTGAAGCAAAACGTTGGCCACGTTGGCGGCGGCTGAATAATACACGGTGTTTGTGGAAGGCACATACTTGTCAGTAGAAGATATACAACAAAGAACAAGTTGAAAGATAAGTGCCTTGCTATTCAAAATGTCAGGATAAAGTTCATATAATAGAACATATAAAGTAATGTTCTTCTAGTCAAGTTCAGAACGGCTAGAGGTTTTCTGTCTAGAACCAAATTGAGGCTATAAAATACAATGGCTGAAGATTATTTGCTGTGGTGAAAGTAGAGAAATTAATTGAAGATAACAGTCCAACAAAGGAATTTTAAAGAAAAAAGAAAAAAAAACAAATTTAAAGAAAAAAGAAAACCCTCCAAAAAAGGGGGTGTAAAAAAAGACCGGTGATTGAAACAATTGGCCAAAAAAAAGTTTCTGAGACAATCAGATCCTTTGCCAATACTGAGGTCTTCCCTCCTTCACTAAAAATTCTTTTTATAGTATTTTCATTGATTTATCAATAAAGTTTATATTTTAACAGTAGAATACAGTTGTATTAACAATTTGAAAGGTTTTTGACAGCAAAGAGTCGCATACATAACTAATTATTTTTTGGATACTAATTGTATACTAGTCATTCCCTGATTTTTCTTTTTGTCCACTGTTCTACCTCTCCCATTTTCTCCCAGTCTTCCACTTCTTCTTCCAGGTACATCCCAATTTTGACAAAGTCTGTATTTTTGAAATTCATAACTCGGATTTTCATGTGACTTCTCTGTATCCTATTTGCAAAATCGAACCACACTGTCTGATGATCCCTGATGATCAGGTGAGCCCCTACCTGAACATCAGAGACATTATCACCAATATCACACCCTCCCTTTTGGGTTCTATTACCATTTGTTTGAACAGAGCCCCTTGAAGAGCATCCACTATCTCTCTATTGTTGCATGTCCCAGCCGCAGCAGACCCATGACCAGCCCTGCTCACCCCCGACGCCCGGATCCCGGACCTGGCCCTTCCTCTTTGGCAGCAGTAGGCAGTCGCCTATGTGCTCTTGTTCCTGCCATGCTCCCAGGTTCCTCCAGCAGCTTTGCAACCCCCTCTGGTCCCAGTCGGGTCTCCTCAAGTGTGCTGAGGGGAGGCACAGCCACCACGTAGTTCCACTTACTGTGTTAGGTACGTGCGTACTTTCCCTGAATTTAAAGTGCCTGTGGCAGGAAACCTTCCCAAGGCCCCAGATGATGATGTCTTCAGGCCCTGCTCCTTAAGGCAGGCCCCGCCATCCGGTCTTTGCCTTGGCAACAGGTCTCCATGCTTCTGGTCGTGGGCTTAGTTGCTACTCCTTCGTATTCCTGTTCCTGCTCCTGTGCTGTTCTGTTCTAGTCTGTTCCAGACTTTCACTTGTTCCTGATTAACATTTGGACTGATTCCTGGCTTTGACCCTGACCCCGCTTTGGATGGATTCCTGGCTTTGACTCTCACTTGTTCCTGACCACGCTTTGGACGGATTCCTGGCCTTGACCCTCGCTTATTCCTAACAATGCTTTGGATGGATTCCTGGCCTTGACCCTCGCTTGTTCCTAACCATGCTTTGGACAGATTCCTGGCTTTGACCCTCGCTTGTTCCATATCACACTTGTCGTCAGCTGCCTGCCCTGACTTCAGCTTGTACCTGACCTTGCTTTCAGCAGCCTGCCCTGACTTCAGCTTGCATCTGACTTTGTCTTCAGCCTCGTGCCCTGACTTCAGCTTGTACCTGACCATGTCTTCAGCCACCTGCCCTGACGCCAGCTTGAACTTGACTTTGCCTCCAGCTGACTACTTGGACGGCCTTTCTTAGACTCTTGCCTACTTACAAGCCCAGACTTAATCTGTTCCTGATCTCTAGCCTGCTTCAGCCTGTCTGGGCTTCTGGATCCAGGCCTTTCTTGAACTCAGCTCCTTTGGACCCTGTGCCTCCATTGCTTCCTGGCTCCTTGCCTTGAGAATCCTTCATGGCATCAAGCATGTGGAGGCCTGCCTAAGACCAGCTGGCCCTGGTACCCAAGGGCTCAACCTGTGGGGAAAGAGGGCTGGTATTGGTGAAGCTCCAGTCAGCCTACACTTTCTGCTCTGCTCCACCTCCCAATGGTGGGGACCCATGGGGGTTTCCCCACAGGTAGCGTCAACTCCGCCTCGGGCTAAGGGTCCACCTCCGCAACATCTACTCATAGATTCCACAGAAGGGATACTCCAGTCCACATCTGGCAGATTAAAATCTCCAAAAAGCAACACTTTGCCCTTCTTTCCCATCTTTTGGATGCCTTCAATGAGCTCTCTGTCCTCTTCTTTCATTTGAGTCAGTGGCCTGTAGATCACACCAGTAAAAATGGAAGCACCATCTTCTTTTTTCTAGGACTATCCACAATACTTCTTCTCTACTCCATGTCTCTTGTAGTTCTTGCTTGGATATTGTTTTTGACATAGAGAGCTACTTCTCCCCCTTTTCTGCCCTCTCTGTCCTTTCTTATCAAGTTATAGCCTGGGATGGCTGTATCCCAATCATATGAATCAATGAACCAGTTTTCCATATCAGCTACAATGTCCAAGTCCACCTCCATCATTAGGGCCTGCAGGTCTGGAATGTTGTTGCCCAGACTATGAGCTTTTGTAGTCATGGCTTTCCAGCTGCTCTTTATATTCATTGTTTTTGCTTTAATGAACTGATTGATTTTATTACTTTCCCTTTCCTCTTCCTGTTTTTCTTGGGGGTGACATTCCAAATTTACAGGCCACCTCCTGCCACCCCCTCTCCCTATTTTATTTTTTTTTAATTCTTTATTTTCAAGTTTTTCACAACTTATTTACCAGGAAAACTCCTTACAGAAAAATCAATGTCAAGAAGAAACAATAACAATCAGAATTATCCATATTTCAGCATATAGATTATCGACATTTAAATTATAAGAGAATACGAATTAGGCAATTAGGAGGCAGAAGGAGCAATAATAAGTACAAGAAAAAAAAATCCAGTAGTATACTTGGTTCATCATGGTATCCGCATCATTTTTTCTTTCACACCAGTCCTGATGGAGTTTCCGTAGGGGTTTTCTCAGCTAAGAATGTTTTCATTTGTCAGGTTCAAGAAATATATAATTCATATTCTGATACCTGATGCAAGCCTTACAGGGATATTTCAGAGTGAATCTGGCCCCCTATTCTAAGAGCCTCTGGCCACATCAAGAGGAACTCTTTCCTGCATGTCTGAGTAGACTTAATCACATCTGGAAATATCCAGATAGGAAGCCCATAAAACGGGACTTGACGGTTTCTGAAAAACAGTCTCATAATATGATTTCGCTCTGATAGAAATGCGAATGAGACTAGCAGGGGTTTCCTCTGATTTATCTCATGTTCAGAAGACATTTCCAGTATATCAGTGAGATTCAAATTGGGACTTTGTTGTTCTGGTTGAGAAGCTTGTTGTAAATAAAATGCTTTAACAATAACCAGTAAAGCTGTATCCGGAATTTTTAAATTTTTCTTCATATAGAGTTTGAAAAGTTCCAAAGGTGCAATAGATTTAATTACTGGAAAATTAAGTATACATAAATTATGAGCCCGTAGGGCACTTTCAACAGCTTCTAATCTTCTAAATGTTATATTCTCTGAAAGAATTAATTTTTCTTGTTTAACCTCCATTGAGGAAATTCTTTTTTCCAATGCATCAGTTTTACTTGTATATTTGGATATTAAATTATTATTAATCACAGTCTGATTTTGAATTTCCAGAGTTGTCTTGGCAAGCGTTTTCATCAATGTTTCTATCCCACTTAACATATTCCAAATTCCCTCTAAAGTTATTACATCAGGTTTCAAAGCAGGGGAAACTTCTGAGATCACTTGAAGCTGATTTATTCCCTCCTCTCCAACGGCTCCCCCTCTCAACCCGGTACCTTGAGATGTTGTTATGGCAGCTGCTTCTAGTTCCCGAGGCGTTGAAGTCCTTAGTGGATCCTCCAGACCTCCAAGATGTTCTCCTCTATTCTCTGCTGAGGTCTCCTCGTCTCGGGTCTCAAAACTTCCGTCTCTGGCCATCATCATGGCCGCTCCAACTTCAGATGAAGCTGGGCTAGGAATCACGATATTTTGCGGAGGAGCAGGTTTCCGTAATGATCCGGGGCTTAAGGTGGTGTCTAAGGTCAGGGGGGCCGGAGCTTGCTCCCGCGTCGCCTCCAGCGACCTGGCTCTCCGGATTGATTGATGCAGCACTCGCAAACAAACCGGGGATAGTGGGCTGTCGAGGGTCGGCTACAGGTGAGTTGATATTCTCACCTCTTAGCCACCCTTTTCTTTTAGTATGCGGCATATTTACAAGAAAAAAGAAAGAGGAAATCCAAAATTAGACAGCGTTTCTCTTTGGCGTTTTAAGCGGGTTCACGCCACGGCGGCCATCTTGCCTCTACCCACTCCCTATTTTAAATGCTTGATAAAGTATGATCCACATTTTTCAGTTAGCATCCTCTTTCCTGCCACAGACAAATGTAGGCCATCCTTATAATATAATCTTTTATTTCTACAAACACAGCCTCCAATGTATCCAAAACCATTTTCCTTATAACAGGTTTTAAGCCAGACATTGAAATTACCTAAAAGGCATAACCTTTCCTTTCCCTTTCAATGAAAAGGCAGTACTTCTGAAAAGGCAATAGTCTGCCAAGTGTCTAATCTTCTCCCATAGATTTTGGAAATCTTCCTGTACTTTGTGAACACAATTTGTAGTGAGGTCACAGGTCCCCAGATGGATGATAACATTAATATCAAAGTTCTTACTTTCTTCTAAAATTGCATTGACCACCTGGTTTGCAATTCTATTAGTTGAGGATCTTGGAATGCATTTAATCATTGTGTCCCCATCAAACTGAGTTCCCAAATTGGTTCCTCTGATGACTGAGTCTTCCAGCAGAAGCAGATTTATTTTATGACATTTGACCATATTACATAGAAACATAGAAACATAGAAATGACGGCAGAAGAAGACCAAACGGCCCATCCAGTCTGCCCAGCAAGTTTTGCATTTTTTTTTCTCTCATACTTATCTGTTACTCTTGGCTCTTAGTAACCTTTTGGTTCTATTTCCCTTCAATCCCCACCGTTAATGTAGAGAGCAGCGATGGAGCTGCATCTAAGTGAAATATCTAGCTTAATTAGTTAGGGGTAGTAACTACCGCAATAGGCAAGCTACACCCATGCTTATTTGTTTACTCAGACTATGTAATTCAGTCCTTGTTGGTTGTTCTTCATTCCCCCTGCCATTGAAGCAGAGAGTTATGCTGGATATGCATTGAAAGTGAAGTATCAGACTTTCTCCCCTGCCATTGAAGCAGAGAGCTATGCTGGATATGGTTGAAGTATCAGTCTTTCTCCCCTGCCGTTGAAGCAGAAAGCTATGCTGGATATGCATTGAAAGTGAAGTATCAGGCTTATTTGGTTTGGGGTAGTAACTACCGTAACAAGCAAGCTATTCCCTGCTTTTTTGTGAATGCAAATCCTTTTTTCCACATTTCCTCTTGCTGTTGAAGCTTAGAGCAATGTTGGAGTTGCATTAACCGTGTGTATGTTTATTGAATAAGGCTATTATCTCCTGGTAGTAGCCGTCATTCCCGCGAGCCACCCACTCTTCATTCACGTCCTCTTGACTTTATGGATCCACAGTGTTTATCCTACGCCCCTTTGAAGTCCTTCACAGTTCTGGTCTTTACCACTTCCTCCGGAAGGGCATTCCAGGCATCCACCACCCCCTCTCCGTGAATAAATACTTCCTGACATTGGATCTGAGTCTTCCTCCCTGGAGCTTCAAATCGTGACCCCTGGTTCTGCTGATTTTGTTCCGACGGAAAAGGTTTGTCGTCTTTGGATCATTAAAACCTTTGAAGTATCTGAAAGTCTGTATCATATCACCTCTGCTCCTCCTTTCCTCCAGGGTGTACATATTTAGATTCTTCAATCTCTCCTCATAAGTCATTCTATGAAGACCTTCCACCTTTTTGGTCGCCCTTCTCTGGATCGCCTCCATCTTGTCTCTGTCTCTTCGGAGATACGGTCTCCAGAACTGAACACAGTACTCCAGGTGAGGCCTCACCAAGGGTTTCTGGGTGCATTGGGTGACTCTGTGCCTCAGCTAGACTCTTACTAGGGACAAGGAAATTTGACCACATCACCCCCTCACTACATTTTAAATACTCACCCCCACTGCCACAGAAAAGTCAGACATCCAAAATTCAAAATCTCAGGAATTACTGGATTACATCGCTCAATACTTGTTGCTCATTCTACTAACATTATCTATGGTTCTGTCAGTGAAGTTATCAGCATATTGGTATTTTACATTAAATCATATGCATTTCTACAGAGCCATGTTTTCAGTTTATGTTTAAAACTCTGTCTTTCTGTTGTCAGATGTGTTGACTCTGGATGAGAGTTCCACAACTTGAGGCCCACTGTGGGAAACATTTGGTCTCTTATTTGTGTTAGGTGTGTGTTCCGTGTTGTAGGCACCTTTAGAAGTCCTTTGTTTTTTGATCTTAGGGCTCCCTGCAGTGTGTATGGTTGAAGTGTCACTCCTATTAAGCATGGGTTAATGTTGTTGATGATATTAAAAATTAGAGTTAATCCTTTATAATGAATTCTGGTTTGTACAGGAAGCCAGTGCAGTGCTATCAGTAGGGGGTGATGTGGTCAAATTTCCTTGTCCCTAGTAAGAGTCTAGCTGAGGCATTTTGTAGTAACTGTAGTGGTTTTAATAGTCCTGAGGGTAGGCCTTGTAATAAGGAGTTGCAGTAATCTAAGTTTGAAAATATTAGTGTTTGTAAAGGAGTGCGGAAGTCCTGTATTGTTAGTAATAGTTTCAGCCAATGTAATATTAATATTGGGACCCATACTTTTCAATATATTTATAAAAGATCTGGAAAGAAATACGACAAGAGAGGTAATCAAATTTGCAGATGATACAAAATTGTTCAGAGAAGTTAAATCACAAGCAGATTGTGATAAATTGCAGGAAGACCTGATACTGGAAAATTGGGCATCCAAATGGCAGATGAAATTTAATGTGGATAAGTGCAAGGTGATGCATATAGGGAAAAATAACCCATGCTATAATTACACAATGTTAGGTTCCATATTAGGAGCTACCACCCAAGAAAGAGATCTAGGCATCACAGTGGATAAGACATTGAAATCATCAGTTCAGTGTGCTGCGGCAGTCAAAAAAGCAAACAGAATGTTGGGAATTATTAGAAAGGGAATGGTGAATATAATGGAACATGTCATAATGCCTCTGTATCGCTCCATAGTGAGGCCTTGAATACTGTGTACAATTCTGGTCGCCACATCTCAAAAAAGATATAATTGCGATGGAGAAGGTACAGAAAAGGGCAACCAAAATGATAAGGGGAATGGAACAGGTCCCCTATGAGGAAAGATTAAGGTTAGGATTTTTCAGCTTGGAGAAGAGACGGCTGAGGGGGGATATGATAGAGGTATTTAAAATAATGAGAGGTCTATAATGGGTTAATGTGAATCAGTTATTTACTCTTTCGGATAATAGAAAGACTAGGGGGCACTCCATGAAATTAGCACGTGCCACATTTAAAACTAATCGGAGAAAGTTCTTTTTCACTCAACACACAATTAAACTCTGGAATTTGTTGCCAGAGGATGTGGTTAGTGCAGTTAGTATAGCTGTGTTTAAAAAAAGATTGGATAAGTTCTTGGAGGAGAAGTCCATTACCTGCTATTAATTAAGCTGACTTAGAAAATAGCCACTGCTATTACTAGAAACAGTAGCATGGAATAGACTTAGGGCCTCATTTTCTAAGCGGCTCGCACGCGATAAGGGACCTTTCGCACGTGAAAAGTCCCTTATCGCGTGCAATACGAGGATGGGGGCAGAGTCGGGGCAGAGTCAGCCCCGGAAGAGGAGGAGTCGGGGCGTCACCGGGGCCGACTCTGCGCCGACACCGCGGACAGCGAAAAGGTAAGGCCTTTTTTGCATCCTATTTCACTCCCAATAGCTACACCTCGTCTGGTGGCACTATTGGGTGCGAAACTGGCAGGGATCGCACCCCGACGGTGCGATCGCTGCCGGCTAGCGCAGGCTGCCCCCCATTTCAGCTCCCCGCTCCTCATTTCCTAAAGTGTCTCAGGCCTGTGATACTTTAGAAAATGCGGCCCTTAGTTTTTGGGTACTTGCCAGGTTCTTATGGCCTGGATTGGCCTCTATTAGAAACATGATGCTGGGCTTGATGGACCCTTGATCTGACCCATATGGCATGTTCTTATGTTCTTCTTAATATTCTCAGCTTGGAGTATCTTGTTTTAATCAGTTTGCTTATATGATCTTTCATTGTGAATTTCTCATCGATCTGTATTCCTAGATCCTGTACTTGATCTGAGGGAGTAATGTTAAAAATTCCCAGGTCTAAGGTTGGCGGTTTGATTATCATGGTATTTCTCCTTAACCACGCAATTTCAATTTTTTTAGTGTTTAGTGTTAGTTTCAGTTGAGATAGTTTTTGTTGTATTGCCTTCATGTACGTTGACAGAGTCAATGCAGTTTTTTCAAATGTTTTGTTGAATGGGATGTAGAATTGTATGTCATCTGCATATAGGAAGAAGTTGATTCCTAGATCTGCTAGTAATGTACATTGAGGCAGCAAATAAATGAGGAATAGTGTAGCCGAGAGTGCTGAACTTTGAGGGATACCTGTATCAATTGGGAAGGTGTCAGATATTTGATTTCCCAGTTTGACTTGGAATGACCTATTTGTTAGGAAGGAAGAGAATCATTTGTTAACATTTCCGTCTATTCCAATTTTTCTCAGTTTATGACATAGCAGGGTGTGGTCTATGGTGCTGAAGGATGGCCTAAGATGTGGACATATTGAGGTCTATATTCAGACACAATCCAGATAGCAGTGTTAGCCACTTATCCGGCCAACTTTGGAGGCATATTCAAACTGCAGCCACACTACTGAATATAGCTGGCTGTCTTAATTATTTAGCCAGCTAACTATAGCTGCCTAACTTTAGCTGGCAAACTTTAGGACAACTCTTTGACTTGACCAGACTTAACCAACTTACTCATCTGGCTAACTCTGAATATCGGAGTTAGCTGGTTAACTTAGCTGGCTAACTGAATTCCTCCCAGTTACAACCTAGACCACCCCTATCTTATCCGGCTAAATTCTAATCACCTAACTTATTAGCTGGCTAAAATTTAGTTGGATAAAGGCTGAATATAGTGTACATATTATCTGACTTTTGATAAAGCGCTTCTCTGCTACTGGACATACAAGGATATCACAAGTAATTTAGTTGAAGCGAAGATAAATTTATTATTGCATATCCTTGGGAGATACAGACTGCCAGAACTTCAATACAGGGAAAGCACTACAGCCTGTGTCTCTCAATATCTTGTAAAAGCTGTATTTTTTTATAGGTTCAAATCATACAGAAAATGCCTGTGACGAGGATCACTTACGCAATATGACAGTGTAATAAGCTAACCTTCTCTAGCCTGAGAAATCCCCACCTTAAGGTTCCTTTGTTTCTGGCCTTCTTTTGATGTGTGCCCTGTTTCTTCTGAACTTCTTTGCTCTGTCAATAGATCAATCATTTCATCTCCAGGGGGCAGGGAGAAACTCTGATTTCAGTTGGAGTCTCTTGGAGCCAGATAAGCAAAGAATGCAATTTCAGCCATCTGCCATCCATGACCTTTAATTATAGGCTTTGCAGAGCCTAAAGGTCTTCCAGATATCTTCCAAATTCTTGAATCTGAGGTCAGTTGAAGGTTCATTGTATGCCAGCAGGTTCAGTTAAGTCAGACCGCAAAGGGTTCTGGGATGAGCTGAATGAGCCAAAATCCTGAACCAAAGCCTCCATGTTACACTGCCATATATCAATAGCTGAGTTATCCATTTAGATGAATAACTATAATGTTAGTTGTCTAAATGACTTTTGAATATGGAACTCCACATTATTGGCAGCATTCGCACATTATGTGCGTTGGCCGCCCATTTATCTATCAGTCTCAGAGATGGTGCCTTCATACCATAGGTAAGGTGCATTGGTAGGGCAATTTGGGGAAACCTTTCTGTGGATGTAAATGGATGATATAAGTTTGCAGTGCTGTTAGTCTGACACCTTTCTTAAGCACTAAAATAAATCCTACGCATAAACAAAAAGAAAAAAATAACTTGCCACTGTTATCTTTTATTATTACTGAATACACATATCCAAAATATTGGAGCAAAAAATTATGCTATTAAGGAACTGTATGATCACTGAATATTATAATTTTCCTGATGTACTTTTCTTGTGTTCCTCACTGTCTCACTTTTGAGCAGGTCAGTAGTTTATAAAATAGATTTTGGCAATTAAAGGCCAGTTAAGGGTTTTTCCCATTTTATATCTATAAGAAAATTCTATGTCTAGCTTGAAATGTATGATCTATCTGTAGTCTTATGCTTAAGATAAGACTAAAACCGAATGTATATGCCACTGCCAGCCCATGTAAAATCTATAGAATATTTGCTCATTCAGCGTCATGGCTACTCTGACCCACAGAATATGATAATCTTGTAAGCTATGCAATCAAAGATACTAGTCTCAATCAGATGCCTAACGGTACTCTTCAAGGACTTTTGTCATTGCAAATTTAATATTAGCTGGAGACAACATTGGAGAAACAGTGCAGAATCTTAGCTATTAAGAAACAAACAGTTTATGCTGCTAATGTTTCAAAATAATGTCATGATACGTAAATCAAGATATTTTAAAAGACTCAGTTTGCCAACTTGGGGCAGGAAATGAGATTTGTAATGAATGGTTATTCAGGAATGAATATCTATAGGAAAAACGTTCCCTATCATCCCACCAGATCCTTGCATTCTTCACAGCAAAGGTCTTTTGCTAATTCCATTACCTTCTAACATCTGATTTGGAGATGATTAGATGTACTTCGGTTACAAGTCAATATTCAAAGGCATTTCGCTGGATGATGTGTAAGTTATCCAGCTAAATGCTGAGTTTTGAATATCCTTGGCTCTTATCCAGCTACATTTTAGCTTGATAAGTCATTTTCCATTTAAAATATAGTCAAATAAGTGAGAGGAATTTTGGGGTCTTCCCAGGACGGGGTTGATATAGCTGAATAATTTATCCAGCTAACGCTGATATTTGGAGTTTGCCGATTAAGTTATTTGACAAACTCAAGATGTGGCTGAGAGCTGGGTTAAAGCTAATTGTGTATATGTATCCAGATAACTTTAACCTTAACCGGATATATTCAAAAAAATATTAGCTAAATGCTGAGCAGAGTTAAAACAAAATCCACTTGAATCTTGTGGCCTGATACCCCATCTCCACTCAAGAGTTGCAATTATGAGGCCTGCCAACTGAATTTTCTCTTTCCCCCAAGGCCCTTAAAACATTTAAAAATATTCTTATTAAAAGAGACAGAACACTTCAGCTTCTCTTCCCCAATGGTTCAGCCATTTAACATACCACTGGCCAGCTCCCCCCTCCCCCTCCCTCCTGCCACCCCAACCCTAACTCTCCTACCCTACCTGGTTCCTTCAAAAACTCTCTGAGACACCCAGGATCAGGGCAATTTTTCAGGTAGCATGAGCTGGGCACTCTCCTGGGGCACCATGAGATGAAGATTGCTACCAGTCAGTGGGCTGAGTAGCAACAATCCTAGCTGATGCAGAAGAGACAATCTAGCTGTGGTATCATAAAAATCCTATCAAGATCTGCCCCTTTAAAGATTCAGAGCTTCTTGGGCCAACAACATTGGCATTAATGCAGGTCTATGCACTCCTGTGCCTTTAAGGAGGCAGACTCAAACAGACATCCTCAGCAGAACCAGGATTAGTGCCAGCCACGAGCAAGAAGCAAGGCAGAAGGTGACTGGCAAAAGCTGTGAACAAGGAGCAGGGCACCCAGATCAGACAACTAGCAACCAGAGAGCGCTAAGAGCAAGCAGCAGTCCAGAAGTAATGAAGAGGAGTCATATCATGCCTGCCTTTGTAGGCAGAAGTGGGAGTCACCAGGCAGTGGTAAGGGCCTGGGAAGTCCTGTTAAGCTGCCACCAATGTTGGAGTTTGAGAGAAGGGCCTGAGGAAACCCATGAAGCTGCTGCTAAAATAAGAGAGGGAGAGGCCCTGGGAGGCCCGTGAAGCTGCACTGATGTTGGAGAGAGAATGAAAGGCCCAGGGAGATCCATGAAGGCACAACTGATGCTTTCAACGCCCACAACAAAGTTCTCAGCTTAAAGTATATTTGTTGGTGTTTCCTGTTGGGTGTCTCTTCTCCCTTCTCTCTGGGACAAAGCATCATCCTTGCTATTTGGGGACCCTGGCCTATAGGTCAATGTAAAATTGAATTGGGGGAAGATTAGTGACCAGCATATTTGTCTGGAATTCATATTTTATGTGGTCCTTAAAAATTCTAGGTTCTTACAATCTGTGAATACATGGATTTGATGCCGTGCCCCCTGCAGAAGATGGCACCATTACTCAAATTCCACCTTTATTGCCAGCAGCTCTATCATAAATACAATAGTACTTCTCTGGTGCTGTCAAATTTAGAGAATGGAAGACATATGGAAGGAACATGTTCCCTGGTGCCTTTCTCTGGGACAGAATGACCACAATAGCCAATCTTGATGCATCTGCTTCTTCTATCATTGATTTCTTTAGATTGGAGTGTACCAAAATTGGGGCAAAAATGAATTCTGCCTTTAGATATTCAAATGCCTGTTGCTGTTCAGAGGGTCCATTTAAATGAGATTCCCTTCTTGAGAACATCTCAGTGGGGACATCAGCTTGGAAATTCCTTGGATGAATTTGTAAACCCCAAGTAAGATTGCAGCCCTTTCACATCCCTTGGGTCTAAAATCTTGGTGAAATCTTGAACAGAACCATGTATAAGCCTTCTGGCGATAATATAGGAATTCTATGGACTTTCTGTACAACTCACTCTTCTCTAATGTTGGGCTCTATTTAATAAGCTGTGTTGCCCAGTACCACAGGTTAGTGATCCTGAGGCATTTTCCTCAGCAGTAAAATGCCATGAGGATTAAATACATTGGTTTAGTTGCCCCATGGAAATAATGTGGGATGGCGGCCTCACATCCCAAAAAAAGATAATTTTTTTAAAGGATCAATGCAGCCCTTGGTGCACTCCCTCCTTTGGGGTAAAAGATAATTGGTGGTGGTCTATTTAGAACCCCTCTTTCAGCCCCTGGGCTGCTCCCTTGAAGTGGACAAAGCTACAAATTATAAAGAAAATACCCCTGTTACTTCACACATCCAGCAGAGCTCTCTGCTTAAATGGCAGGGGAGAAGAAAAAAGGGTTTGCACTCACAAAGCGGGGAGTAGCTGGCTTGTTACGGCGGTTACTACCCCAAACCAAATGTACCTGATACTTCACTCTCGACGCATATCCAGCATGGCTCTCTGCTTCAACGGCATGGGAGAAAGACTAATACATCACGAATTTCCAGCATAGCTCTCTGCTTCAACGGCAGGGGAAAAGAAAAACTGATACTTCACGCATATCCAGCATAACTTCAACGGCAGGGGAGAAGAAAAAAGGATTCACACTCACAAAGCGGGGAGTAGCTGGCTTGTTACGGCGGTTACTACCCCAAACCAAATGTGCCTGATACTTCACTTTCGATGCATATCCAGCATAGCTCTCTGCTTCAACGGCAGGGGAGAAGAAAAAAAACTGATACCTCACGCATATCCAGCATAGCTCCCTGCTTCAATGGCAGGGGAGAAGATAAACAACCAATAAGGGCTGTATAACATAATCTGGGTAAAAACAAATAAGCATGGGTGTAGCTTGCTTATTGCGGCGGTTACTACCCCTACTACCTCTAACTAATCAAGCTAGATATTTCACTTGGATGCAGCTCCATCACCGCTCTCTACATTAATGGCGGGGGTGGAAGAGAATTAGAACCAAGAGCTAAGAGAAACAGATAAGTATGAGAGAAAAAATGAGGGAAGCTTGCTGGGCAGACTGGATGGGCCATTTGGTCTTCTTCTGCCGTCATTTCTATGTTTCTATATGTTTCTATGTAGATAAGCCCTGCCCCTCTGAGGTGTAAACACTCCCCTTTTAAAAAAATTACAGCATTCCACCCCCCAACCTCTACGCCCTACCTTCTAGAGTCTCTTCAAACCTTTCCACTTCCCCAGACCCCTGGTGCACCTAGGTTAAGTCCTGATGGTTTAGTGTTGGAGACCAGAGTGCCCCCAGGTTCTGCCCTGATGCCATCATCAAAATGGTGCTGGTGGTCAGCCCCCGTCACTTCTTCGCCCTGCATACCCGATGCTGCCCAGTTATGACTGCTGAATCTGAGACTGAGTTCCTTTCACTGTATTTTCTCTCTCAGGTTGGCTTGCTGTTCTTTTCTCTACCTTCTATTTTGCATTTGTGGAAGTCCTGCCCCCCCAATGACATCTGTAGGGTCTCATTACTAATGGTCTTTGGCGATGCTGGAGGCAATGCTCACCGGAGGGGGTGTGCACCTCTGTCATGCGCACAAAGGGGCATGACAAAGAGGCATGCTCCTTTGTGCAGGTCTCGTGGTTATTTTGTTTTGTTCTAGTCTGGTTTTATTCTTGGCAACACATTTACTTGTATTCCTTGCTTAGAATGTTTCACACATTAAGCTGAAGTACCAGCAATTTTTATAAGCAAGGGATCTTTTACCTCTTGCAGATTAATAGGCTGTACTTGGCTGTTCAAATCTCTGCTCTCTGGAAAGTACTTCAAGTTTTGATTATGATTGTGGCATTGAATGATATTGCTTTTAATAAGTTTTTAAAATCTTTTTTACTTACTTTGTTGTTTTATCTCCTCTAGTTTAGTCATGGAACACCATATTCCAGTGATTATGGGAAAGAGGATGGTATGGACCTCTTTTCCAAAATGCCTTTCCTTACCTTAGAATCGGGAGAATTGTCCCCACACTAGTATGTGTTAATACCGATCCAGCTAATAACACACAAATAACTAATTCTGGCACTCTGTCACTTTACCTGATCAATGCCCAATCCATTCACTATAAAATATCTATATGGTAGATTTCATTAAGGATCACTCTCTGGATATTTTATGCATAACTGAATCCTGGATTTTTTCTTCTATTATTGTTCTACTAAACCAGTTACAATTAGCAGACTACACTGTGTTCTCTAAACCCAAAGATAATAACCGGGAAGAGGGAGCTCTTCTAGCTGGAACCTCTTTAGGTTGCACTGTCAATCCCATGGAAGCTATGGCTCATTTGGAATTAATTTACTTAATTTCACCCTTAAATTGGAACATATGTCTGATTTACAGTTCCCCTGGTTATTTATCAGCTAATGGCTTTACATTTTTAGATCATTTACTTTCTTTGAAAATTGACATTAAAAAATTGCATGGTCTTAGCAGATTTTAACATGCAGATGGTCACTGCCCCTCTCTACTAGTTGTGATTTTCTTCTGACCTCCATGCATTCCCTGGAGTGGTCCAGAGCATTCACACTGACACATAAATTAGGACATACATTAGATCTTGTTTTTGTCTGCAATGAATGGATCATTCTTTTGTCAGGTATGCTGGTTCCTTGGTCTGATCACTACTGTCTGATAAGAGTCCCTGGCCTTAAATCTCAGGCATCTCCCATAGATTTTAGCCTCTAGCAATTTAGAACTCAAGTATTTATGCAATCCCCAATATCCCTGTCAAATCTAAGGTAGAAGACAGGCCTAGAGAGAGAGAGAGAGAGAGAGAGAAAGAGAGAGACTATCTACAAGGATCTTTTAGTAGTTATCTATTTATGCTACTATAGGAGGCCCACCTAGTAACTCGAGGTGAAGTTTAGGTAGCAGAAGTGTAGGGGTTATGGGCCACTTTATATGCACAGTGAGACCTAAGAACAGAAAAGGACACTCTTGTGAAGATTTGATGTCCTTCAGAGTGAGGAAACTCATACAACAATGACATTTGTACATTTGTACAATGTTCTCTACTTGGATAACATCCTAAATAGCTGCTTACTATGGTGCCACCCCCAGAGGCTTTTTCTCTCCCTCTCCTTCTCCCTCCTCTCCCCTCATCTCAGGTCTTTCCCCCACTCTCCACCTACATCTCAGGTACTTCCCCACTCTCCTCCCACATCTCAGGTCCTTCCCCAGCCTAAAAATGCCCAAAACGTAATTAGCGAAAAAAATCACAAATTGCATTATGGATATAACGCATGATATCGCACAGCGTAACACAATTGAAAAAGGTGTAGTTATTTTCAATTGCAATTTGCAATATCGTACATTATGGCTTTGCGAAGCCAGCCCACTTTTACAGAAATCCCGCCGCCGACTCCTCCCCAAACCCTCCCCTTTAAAAGATTTGCATTGCACCATGTGTTATGGTGCTTTTCGCATGCGTTAAGGCATTTTCGCATGCAAAAATGCTTTAATGCATGTGTAAATGCCTTAACACGATTTGATATATGACTCTGTTAGTTACTAGTTGACAGACTTCACTTTATTCTGTACTTGATGACTTGGCTCCCATAAAACTGATTTCTATGTCCCATAAGCATGTACCTTGGTGCTCCTCTGACATGAAGATTTTAAAAATAGAAGTTTGCCAAGCCAAACACAAAATCAAATCAGATATAAATAAAAAAAGTTTACCTGACTATATTGTCCTCTTATAGAACTGCTATAGATACTGCTAAAAATAAATACTTCTCTCAAAAAATTGCTTCCGCCATTTCCCTACCATGAAAACTATTTCATGTTGTCCACTCCCTGACAACAATGCCATATGATGCCCTTTCTACTGTATCTTCTTTCTCTTTTGATAATATTGCTATTTTTTCAACAATAAAATATCTGATTTGACAATCTTCCAGTTAATGTAATGAGTTTCCAACCAGGGCTCAGCCCATTTGTCTTAGTTTGACCAAATAAATTTGTACCATTCTGGCTTCATTAAAGAACAATTTATGTTTCCTCAATTCATATTCATCAGCCCAAATAAAGGTTATGAGAATTGATCTGGGTGGTTTTTTTAATACTACAGTGCAGGCATCACTGGTTCACGGTATAATACTCCCTTGTTTAACTGCAATTTGTCCTGTCCTAAAGAAGCCAAATTTAAATCCTCTTGAGTTGGCAAATTACTGTCCTATTTCTTCTCTTCCTATATTACGGTCCTGGGCCGTGCCCCAGGACCTGCACTAACCCCGGGGCCAGTCCGGACCGCTGGAGTGATTCCTCGGCCGACGCGGCCTGGTCGGGCTCCTGCTGCGGCGTTCTCCCCGTGAGAGAGACGCCGTCGTCCTCTCATCACTGGCCCCGCCCCCTAGGCATGCGCGCATGCGGGGGCTTGGCTCTTAAAGGGGCCAGCGTGGGGAATCTACGGGACGGCCTCCGGATGACGTCAGACGCTGCAGGGTATTTAAAACCTGCAGCTTGGACAAGTCCCTGCCTTGCAACGTGGTTCCTCTGCTCCCCAGAGTGTCTAGTTGCTGCTTGTCCTGAGAATTCAACTCCATCTTCTGTTTCCTGGCTTCTGACCCCGGTTCCATCCACGACCGCTTCAGCTTGATCCATTGGCTTCTGACTCCGTCTTCTGATTCCTGGCTTCTGACCCAGCTTCGTTCCTGGACTCTGACCGGCTTTTTCCACCTCCTCAGGTTTCTGGCACCTGTTGGCCCCGAAGGTTCTCCTAAGTCCCAGTGGCTCGGGCTCTCACGGGCTCCTCCCAGGGGAGCCGCGGGCTTCCGAGGGTGAAGACTCTTCCGTCTCCTGGGCCCAGCCATCCTCTTCTTTCACCTCACCTGATGCTGCCTGGATCCTTAGTCGCATAGAGTCCCACCTAAGTCCAAGAAGCCTGGGTCCCTACGGGTTCCTCCTGGGGGGACCTCGGGCTTCCAGTGGTGAAGTCCTCTCTAGGATCTCTTCAGCGCCGGCTCCTGGCTGTGATGCTTTCTGTGGGTTCCCACAGCATTCCACCTACTGTCTCAGCCAGCCCAAGGGTCCACGACCATAACATCCTATGCTGTCTAATGTCTTTGAAAAACTGTTGGAACCAAAAAAAGAAATAGATGCCCAAGGAAATCTTTGCCAAATCTTTATTGGGTGGAGACGTGTTCATTAAAAATGCCCGACTCAGGCTGAGTTTCGCCACATTCCAGTGGCTGCCTCAGGGGCTTGAATTTGAAAACACTGATAGAGTCACAATGGAATTCAAAATGTCATCCGCAGTATAGACATATCTTATATGAAGTAAGTATTGCTTAAACATCTGTTGGTTCCATTCACTAATGGTTCCACATACGTTCTCTGCAGATCAACACGGACCGTCTCCTCTCTTATCAATACGGTCCGTGACTCTATCAGTGTTTTCAAATTCAAGCCCCTGAGGCAGCCACTGGAATGTGGCGAAACTCGGCATTGCATTTTGAAGATCAGCGAATGGCTATTTGGTAACAGCCTTGTATTAAATCTTGCAAAGACTGAGATTATTTTATTTTCATGCTCTGATAATAGCTCTGCCCCTATTACTTGGCTTTTCAATTATATTACTATTCCTATTAAATCCCAAGCTAGAGATTTACGAGCCCTACTGGAATCTGCTCTCTCTCTCTGCACCCACAAATTCAGTCTCTGATTTGGAGCTGCTTCCATAAGCTTTGAATGTTGTGTTCTATTAAGCCATTTTTTAATACCTCCAACTTCATATTAGTTACCCAGTCTTTGACCTCTCATCAGTTGACCACTGCAATTTAGGCTTACCGCAATTGACTCTGTTGGAATTACAATCTATTCAGAATTTAGCAGCCCATCTAGTGTCTGGAATCCCTTTACATACCCACATCATGCCTGTCTTAGCCCAACTCCACTGGCTACTTATTCACTGGCACATAATATTCAAAAGACACCGGTTTTCAAGTTGGTTAATGGTCTTGCTCCCAGTAGTTTTCCCAAACCTGAAATTTATTGCAGTTCCCGATCCTTGCAATCAGCAACAAAAGGTTTGTTAGTTGTCCCTAACTTTAAACAGATACATCTAGCTCAATCTCATGAACAAATTTTTCATATTGTCAGTTTTTCTCAATTGAATGTCCTACCAGCTTTTCTTAAAGCAGATTAAAAATTTACTACATTTTAGAAAACTTTTGAAAAATTATCTTTCTTTTCTCCTTTGCACTCTCCACTGAATCTCTTTAAAGCAAATAATGTTATGGTTTCAAAGGTTGCAATTTATATCTTGCACAGAATGGTAACACAAAATTGATTTGTGTGCCTTATTTTATGTTTTGCACCTATTTTAATGGAGGATTTATCATTTCACTATAATAATAGCAAATTGATCTCCCAGGGGAAAAAATGGGGTGGGGAAATAGTGAGCAGGCAGCTGCATCGCAGTGGTGCATTTTTGCCAGCTGTGGTTGCGGTCACGCTGCACACTGTAGCCCCCATAGCGCCAATGAAATACCTGTAGCTAATTTTGGTGCTAATGCGGGCAATAATGTGCGATACATTATTGCCCGCAGCGCTACAAGCCCCTAACTTTCCTTAACCCTGCCTAAACCCCACCGAAACTCCTCCCCTTTCCCTAATTTGAATTCTCAACTCTTGACACGGTAGTTATCGCCTGTATTAGGGCACTATCGCGTGTGATAATGCCCTAACACACACAATAACAACCCATCGCAATTTGAAAAATGCCCCTGTTGGTTTGTATTGTATTGTGTTTACTATTGTGTGTATGTGTGTTGTAACCCACTGAGCTCTATGGATTAGCAGGCTATGAATCTGATAAATAAATAACTAAGGACTAGATTCATCATTCTATGCAGAATGAATCCATCAAAAAAAAAGGGGGAGGGGGAGGAGCTTGCCTGCAAAAGGCCATAGCCGTTCGCACTATGGCAGTGCGATTTCGCCGGCCAGTGCGGCCAGCTGCAGCCTTTTGCACAAATAGCGCCACCATAAAAGGTGGCACTATTTGCCGCGCTACTGCCGGGGGATAATGTCCCTCACATTATCGCTGGCAGTGGTGCCGCGGTCGACTCCTCTCCCTCCCCACCCTGATTCCTCCCCTCCAGCTTATTTGCATCCTATCTCATGTGATAAGGCCCTAACGCCCGCGATAAATATTTAGAAAATAACCCCCTAAATGTGAGTTAGTGTGCACTATTTCATTTATTGCACACTGTTTTGAAATTGTGTGCACAAAAACAAACACAAAAAAATACATTTCAGGGTTTATTTTGTCCTTTTGTTTAAATGCAAATCCCTAATATATAGTCTTCTTTCTTCCTCATTTCCATCGTTTCTAATTAGGCATAAAAATGTCCACAAAAAAATCCACAGCAAATCTTACATTTTCTTATGATATGGGGCAGTGAAAATATTCTTTTCTGGTTTCTCAAAATTGTGAATGTGTTACAAGACATTTACAGCAATAATAAGTCATATAGTGCAGCACAAATTGGTGCAAAAATCAGACAAAATTGATAAAAAAAAATGATAAAGATTGGAGCCTAAAGCCTGCAAGAGGAAAAAAAAAAAAAAAAAGAGTTACTGCACAATGTCTGTGCCTGTGTTGAAACCATTACATGAAAGGTTAAATCAGCTCCTTAGAGTGTAAAGAAAAATTAACATACTAGCTGATGCTGAAAAAAAATGTTTAAACATACCAAAAAATAGAAAGAAATTGCCATATATATACTGTTTCATGATACAAAAAATATTAAAAGTGCTTTATCTCTCTGTTGAATGCTTGTAATAGCCAGAACAGATTCACTAAAATTAGAAACTTTAAGGCTCTATCACATTCCCCTCAGCAAACAAAATAGTTTAGTGAACTAGACGATAGGAATGTGCATTCGTTTTCAACAAATGTGATATCTGCAATGAATAGGTCCCTATTTGTTTGATTGGGGGGGGGGGGGTCAGTGAAATGAATGATGAGCCCCACGAATGAAACAGATCATATTAGTTTCATTCATTTGGTTCACAGTGCTTTCTTAGCAGCCTTTCGAAATAGGAGAAGGTCATGTGGGAGTATCCATAGCAACAACCAGCCCTTTCCTGTGACTCATAAGTGACCTCACAGCCCTGTCATAGAGTGGGTCAGACAGGTTGGCAAGGAGACCAGAATGCCAACATATCAGAGCAAAGCATTTTTCTAATTCAGCCAATCGCTGCTCTTAGTGCTCTGTGATGCTGTTCCTGCTGTATTTCTACCTTAAGCAAGCTTACCACAGTGCCCTTTCTTCTTGGGTTGTATCTGAGAAGGTTGTTGCTGTTTGAGCTCTCTGAGAGTGTCTCAGATTTTTATTCAATTGCTATTGCTACTTTGTTAGTTTGCTACAATTAATTTTCTATTGCTGAAAAAGATATTTGTTCTTTTTTGCTGCTGTGCCAGCCAGGCTTTTTTTTACAGCACTTTTTTTTTTTATTGAACTCAGACTGTCTCTCCCACTGAAACAAACTGCCAGCAGAGGCATTTTGCTGCTTATCTTACCCCCTTGGGGTAGGTTGCAGGCAGGGTTTGGGTGGTGTGGGTGGGAGACAGTGTGAGTTGGTATTTTCAAACAAGAAGCAGCATCCATCACTAGGAATTGTGCATGCTCAGGCTTCCAGTCAAGTCTTTTCTCTGCTGTTTCATTTTTTTGTGCACACAGAGCAGTCTCAGTTGTAATGTTCATTAAGGCACTGCACTGCATCTGTGGGCAGTTTTCCAGACTCACATATATTGGGACAGCAGTGCTTTTTTAAGCCAAATCCCCAGTAGGCTTCTTTTGTAGTTAAAAGTTTGGTGTGTGCACATACAGCGGTCTCAGTTGTAGTATACATCAAGGCACTGCACCGTGTGTCTGTGGGCAGTTTTCCAGACACATATATAGGGACAGAAGTGCTCTTTTAAGCCAAATCCCCAGTAGACTTCTTTTGTAGTTAAAAGTTGGGTGTGTGCACATACAGCAGGTGCCTGCCCATCCAGCCCTTAAGTCACTAAAAAGGCCTGATCTCAAACGCTGTGCCCGTCTGCATTGTCCACTGTCCAGCATTTACGACACTACAAGGGCCTGATCTCAAATGCTGTGTCTGTCTGTCCACTGTCCACCCTTAAGTAACTACAAGTGCCTGTCCTCAAATGCTGTGCCTGTCTGCAGTGTCCACTGTCCAGCCCTTACGTCACAACAAGGGCCTGACCTCAAACGCTGTGCCTGTCTGAGTTTAGTTCTAGTATTTCTATTTTCAGTTTCATGTATTTGTGCATCACTTCTTTACAGAATATTCTTTTTCCTGTTTTGCAACATTTGGAATGTAAGAACATAAAAAGCTGAAAAGATGTTTAGAGCTTGCATATTTCATATGCTCAATAGTTTTCATGATCTTCATAATATGGGCCATTGTCCCTAAATCTTTCTTAGGTGCCAACATTAATGTTTCTGGTACTATAAACAATTGGTGGTAGTTGCACTTTAGTTCATCCTCTGTGTTCCCATAGATTACAGAGGCACTGTGTAGAGTACAAAGTCAACATAGGTTGATATTGTAGATTTGGACTTGAGTAGCAGTTTTCTTATTTCTGAGAGCTCTTCAAGTTCCTTTGTCATCAGCTGAAGTGCATAAGCAGTTAATAGCTTCTGGGTATTCACTAGATGCCAACGGAAACACCCCACTCTAGGGGCCAACCCATTCTAGGGAGACCTTTCCTGCACAAAGGAAAGGGAACTCTCCCCGGGTGTAGCCAGCCTATCTCTTAGTACCCGTTGACCCAAGTTGAACCATAGCCACTGTTCACATGGAAATCTCCTCCACATTGACTCACCATGCTTTGAAGGCTCGTGCTTCACTCTAGGGGCCAACAACCCATTCTAGGGAGCCCTTTCCTGCTCAAAGTAAAGGGAACTCTCCCCGGGTGAGCCAGCCTATCTCTTAACGCCCGTCGACCCATGTGGAACCACTGTTCACATGGACACCTCCTCCACATCGACTCGCCATGCTTTGAAGGCTCGTGCTTCATTCTAGGGGCCAACCCATTTCAGGGAGCCCTTTCCTGTGCAAAGGAAAGGGAATTCTCCCCGGGTGTAGCCATCATATTTCTTACTACCCGTTGACCCATGTTGAACCTCTGTTCACATGGAAACCTCTTCCACGTCGACCCTTCATGCTTTGAAGGCTCATGCTCCACTCTAGGGGCCAACAACCCATTCTAGGGAGTCCTTTCCTACGCAAAGGAAAGAGAACTCTCCCTGGGTGTAGCCAGCCTATCTCCTAACACCTGATGACCCATGTTGAACCGCTGTTCACATGGAACCTCCTCCACGTCGACTTGCCACGCTTTGAAGGCTCATGCTCCACTCTTGGGGCCAACCCATTTCAGGGAGCCCTTTCCTGTGCAAAGGAAAGGGAACTCTCCCCAGGTGTAGCCAGCCACTGTTCACATGGAAACCTCTTCCGCCTCGTCCTTCAAAATTCTCGTTTGTATACCTGCTACATCCACCAGATTTTAAAAGACCAGCAAGAGCTCACTAGATGCCAACGGAAACACCACAGTCTAGGGGCCAACCCATTCTAGGGAGCCCTTTCCTGCACAAAGGAAGGGAAAACTCCCTGCTGCCAGCCTGTCTTGCCCCTATCAAAACCACAGGGACCAGACTACTTCTGCTCTGCCAGCCTGTCTTGCCCCTCTAAACTTTCTGCCACTCTTCCTTGCTGCCATACACCAGATGACTCACTCTACTCCTTGTGGTGTTCTTGCCACTATCATGGTTCCTCAGAATGTTGGTGCTAGTCTTTCTGCTGCTTTGTCTCTTTATCGGCACCTTGTGGTTTTTTCTGACACTCTTTCTGCTTGCTATGTTACCTCCTTCATTGTGCTGTAGGGTGTTGATGCCACTACTCTTGCCACTTTGCCTGTGATGCTGCCTTTGAGGGTTCATGCAGCTGTTATTGGTGCTCTCTTTTGAAGCTGTGGTGTGTTTTTGACACTCTTACTGCTGCTTTTCACCTCTGTTAAAGCACATTTGCCACTCCTGGTGCCCTTTGCCCCTTTACAGTGCCTTAGGCTATTCATGCCACTTTGCTGCCACTTTTCCACAGTCTAAGTACCTTGGAGCTCTTTTCTCATTCTGATGATTGCTCCCCAGAAGTTTCATCAGAATTGATAAGAAAACCCCAATTCTGCAGCCAAGAATACGCTGCAAATTCTTTCCCCATTAACTGTAATGGGGAAATGAAAAACGAATAAAATTAATCAATAAATTGTTTTTCCCCCCATGAAACAGAGGCAACGAATTTGGTTCTCGGCAAAATGAAAAACAAATCGAAACTAATTTTTTCCTTCTGCACATCCCTAGTGTGAAAGTTGCAGTGGCTGTCTGGGAGTTGGTATTTTCAAACAACAAGCAGCATCACTGTAGAAATTGGGCTTGCAGAGGCTTCTAGTCTTTACTCTGGTGTTTCAGTTTTTGTGCACAGAGAGCACCTACTCCTGGTTGGAGGTTGGGGTACCAGAAGTGATCCATACTGCTGGCTTCTTACAGGGCTTATGAAAAAGAAAAATTAAGCTCTGACCAAGACTATATGCATCACTGCTGCAGCCAAAACTGGTCAAGAGCCTGACCCATGACAGTACAGCTCCAGATGGAATTCTGCTTTCTTACATGGAGCCAATGCATTAGGTAGGGATATGCATTTGTTTTGAACAAATGTGCAATCTGCAGCTAATAGGTCCCTATTCGTTGCATTTGTGGGTCCGTGAAATGCATAGTGAACCCCCACAATTGCAATATATCATTAGTTTTGTTCTTTTGGTTCACACCGTTTGAAATAGAAGGCCATTTGAGAGTAGGGGCGGATTGGCCTATCGGGGGATCGGGCTTCCCCTGGTGGGCCAGACTAGTGGATCATGTGGCCTCCTCTGCTCCGGGCCATTGAGGGCACCAGGCCGAAGAAATGAAGAGACCAGGCTGGCGGGGCCGAAGAAAAGAAGATGGCCGCTGAAAGCCGCCGCCGGAGAAATGAAGACCGGCACAGCCAGTCGCCGACGGAGACGAGCTGTTCAGCTAGGGGCCTTTGTGTGTATATGTATTTGAGATCAGAAGGGTGCTTCTGTGTGTGTATGTATGTGGTGCGTATGTGAGAAAGGAATGGTGCTTCTGTGTGTGTGTGTATGTGAGAAGGGAATGGTGCTTGTGTGTGTGTGTGTGTGTGTGTGTGTGTGTGTGTATGTGGTGTGAATGTGAGAAAGGAATGGTGCTTCTCTGTGTGTGTGTGTGTATGTGAAAAAGGAATGGTGCTTCTGTGTATTTGTGTATGTGATGTGTATGTGAGAAAGGAATGGTGCTTCTGTGTGTGAGACAGATAAGGTGCTTCTTGTATGTGAGATAGGGAGGGTGCTTCTGTATGTGTGTGTTGTGTTTATGTGAGTCAGGGAGGGTGCTTATGTGTGTCAATGTGTATGTGCGAGAGAGAGATGGAGCATGTTTTTGGCTGGATTATAGCTGTGAGAGAGGGCATGTGTGTGTGATTGAGCCTGTTTGCAAGTGAGCTAGAACATGTGTGTGATTGAGAGCTTGTGTGTAAGTGAAATAGAGAGAGCATGTGTGTGATTGAAAGCCTGTGTGTAAATAAGAGAGAGAGAGAGCATTATGTGATTGAGAGAGACTGGCCAGAGAGGTGACGTGTGTATGTGTGAGAAAGACTGATCAGGGAGATGACTGGTGTGTGTGTGGGTGTGTGTGTGTGTTTGTGTGTGTGTGTGTGAGAGAGAGAGAGAGAGAGACTGGTTGGGGAGATGATTGGTGTGTGAGAGACAGAAACTGATCCTGAGGGTATGACTGGTCTGTGTGTGAGAGAGACAGAAGAGACTGGTTGTGGTCCCTAAGGAAGAGGACAGTGAGGACAGGTTCAGCAGCTACTGCTGCTTCTGGTGTGGCCTGCAAGGGAAAGGAGTAGGAGAACTTCTGGATAGGTTAAGTAAAGGAAGCTTTTTAAGTTCATTTTTCTTGATTGACTAACATTTTAATTATTAGGTAGTATGTGATGTGTCTGCTGTTTGAAATATTTTATTGGTGTTTGGAAAAGCTTTCAAAATTTGCATGAGTCTTTAATTATTAGATATTCTATTCAACAGCTGTTTTGAAATTATTTTATTAGTATGATTTTACTATTATGATTAATGATTTATATATCTTGATTTTATTGATTGTATCATGAGGAATGGTGAAATGTTTGTTTTTCCATTGTTGCACTGTATAGAGTCTGGCGTGATGCATTTTACAGTTCAGTTGTTTGCACATTTCTATTTATACTTTATGTGGCTTTATTCTGTATTTGGTGAGGGTTTGTGTTCTGCATGCAAAGACTGAGATGAAGCATTCTTTTAATATGTGGTTTCTCTGTAAGGATCTGTAGTAGCTTTAGCTTGGCCTGTTCTGTTTTCCTGATAGGAGGTGTATTGATATTTTAGATTCTGGTGTAATATTTATGGTATTCTTTTTCATAGGTAGGGTTGTTATTTTTGAGTGTTGGCAGATAGTACCATGTTGATACGGGAGGACCATGCTGAAATATATCACAATAGGTATGATGCCATATGAATTCCAAGATGGAAAGTTTTCTTGTTGGCATCACAACAGTGCATGAAATTATCACAATAACATATATATTAATTTTACCTCAGAATGTCACTTTCCATATAAAATATGTGTTAAATGCATAATTTAAAATTGTGCATGGGGAGGTGGGGGTAGGTCACCAGCCTGTAAGGTTTGCCTAAGGTGCCTAATACCCTTGCACTGGCCCTGTGCACAACAGCAATACTCCATTCCACCCAGGCATAGTTCATCATGTTTCAGGTCCTAGGACGCGTGTTAGACTCCTTGGTCCGTGTTTCAAGATAGGTCGGGTGGACAGTACGCCCCAGTTGACAGTCGCACTGCATGCTGAGCCTCGTCTTGTCTTGCCTCCTTGTCTTTCCCCTATCAACACCACAGCTGACTACCTCCGCTCTGCCAGCCTGTGTTGCCCCTATCAAAACCACAGTGACCTGACTATCTCAGCTCTGCCAGCCTGTCTAGCCCCTATCAAAACCACAGGGACCAGACTAACTCTGCTCTGCCATCCTGTCTTGCACCTATCAACTTTATGCCACGCTGCCTTGCTGCCATACACCAGATGATTCTACTCCTTGTGGTGTTCTTGCCACTATCATGGTTCCTCAGTGTGTTGGTGCTAGTCTTTCTGCTGCTTTGTCCCTTTATCGGCACCTTGTGTTTTTTTCTGACTCCCTTTCTGCTTGCTATGTTCCCCCTTCATTGTGCTGTAGGGTGTTGATGCCACTTGCTTGCCACTTTGCCTGTTGTGCTGCCTTCGAGGGTTCATGCAACTGTTATCGGTGCTCTCTTTTAAAGCTGTGGTGTGTTTTTTTTGTTTGTTTTTTTAATTTAATTTTTATTGAAATTTCACATTTTTAAACAGAAATAAGATAATACATTCTTATCCAAAAAACATATAACAAATTACGTTACCTTATTATCTTTTAAAAGAAATCTGATAAAGTACAGAGAACTTGAGAACAGAGGGTTTCAAACACCAAAATAGGAACACTACCTAATAAGAAAATTATATAAAGCAAATACTTGATGCTATTTCCTCCCACTATAATTCTCCTTCCCCCAATTGCACAGCTTCTTAAGAGTGTGTGTCCAAATATGTTTGCAATTGTTCAGGATAAATTAAAATAAATCTATTATTTCAATGTTTTATTAAACATCTACAGGGATATCTTAATTGGAATTGTGCCCCCCTTGACAATACTTCTGATCGCATTTCTATAAATCTTTTTCGTCTCAACTGGGTTGGGCGAGCTATATCTGGGAATATCCTTATAGTTTGCCCATAAAAAATAGACTTTTGATGTTTAAAATGCTGTTTTAACACTGTATCTCTGTCTATTTGTGACACAAATTGAACCAACAATATAGCTGTGGTATTAATTCTGGACTCAAAGGATTTTTCCAGAAATTCAGTTAGATTTAACTCCTCTGAAATCTCACCATTCTTTTCATTACCCCCTCCCTCTGTTTGTGGTAAATAGTATAATTTACTTAATTTAGGTAAATTAACCTCAGAGTATTTCAGGATGTTCTTCAAATAACTATGGAATAAATCCAAAGGTGTTATTAAATGACTTTTTGGGAAGTTCAATAATCTAATATTGGACTTTTTCATCTGATTTTCTAATGACTCAATTTTACTTTCATGATCTTCTTCTGATTTAATTAGATTTAACTGGATTTTTTGAACTTCCCCCAACTGTTTATCTATTATATTGACACTTTTCTCCAGTTGATCTACTTTTTCCTGTACTTGATTATTTTGCTTCAAAGCTTCCTGAACTGTATTTGCTAATTTATTAATCGATTTTTGCATTTTAATCATCATGGATCCCAATTCATCCATTGAAAGTTTTTTGGGAACAATGACAGAAATATTCTCATTACTATCCACACATAATTGAGCATCACTTCCTCTTGACTGTTGCAATAACCCTCCTTTTTCCTCTGCATTAATCAACAAAGTTTCTTTAAATTCCGATGGAGTATGATCTTCCATATCCTCCAAGTTCTCAGTTATCTTCACAACACCTTTCTGAGAGAAAGAATCTTGTAAAGAGTTATTTAAATCCACTTCAGATCCTGCAGATGGAGGGACCGGTTTTTCCGGGGCACCTGGGGTTAATGATGTTTCAAATGCCTCGTTATCCACCACCTGCTCCTGGGTTGGACTACTAGCGGCCCTTCCGGGTGTAAAGGTGGGATTAATATGAAAGCAGTCTGTGATAGTAGACTGAAGCAGGTTACCAGGCATTATTGAAGAGGAAAGCTCTCTCATCCTTGTCTTCCTCTTGGTACGAGGCATAGCAATATATGAGAGTATTATACTTTAAATCACAGAAGATTTTACACAATTGCTTCCACTATTAGCAGCAAGTTACTCACAGTTTGCTCCCCAATGTTCTCAGTCCGGCTGCATCAGCAAAAAGAAAATTCCTGGCTCCAAACCGCCCCAAACCGAGCTAAGCCGGGCAAAGCCACGCGCCGGCGGTGTCGCGCCAGCGTAGGCTAGCTTTTATTTGCCTACCCGGCTCCTCCTCCACGTCGCGGCATCCTCAGCACTGCCCGGGGATTGGAGACAAATTTGGAGGCAAGTTTGAAGACGGGCTCTCGCACCAGGGAACCCAATTCAGGAAATGCTGTGGCCAGCTGTGGTGTGTTTTTGACACTCTCACTGCTGCTTTGCACCTCTGTTAAAGCACTATATCCACTCCTGGTTCCCCTTTGCCCCTTTACAGTGCCTTAGGCTATTCATGCCAGTTTAGTGCCATTTTGCCACAGTCTAAGTACCTTGAAGCTCTTTTCTTGTTCTGATGATTGCTTCCCAGAAGTTTCATCAGAACTGATAAGAAAACCCCAATTCTGCAGCCAAAAATAGGCTGCAAATACTTTCCCCTTTGACTTTAATGGGAAAACAGAAAATGACTAAAACAAATCAAACAAACTGTTTTTTCCCCCCATGAAATGAATGCAACAAATTTGGGTCCTGGAGAAACGAATATGAATTGAAACAATTGTTTTCCTTCTGCACATCCCTAGCATTAGGAACCCTAGGAAAATCTTACAGCCTTGCAACCCTATCCCATCTAGAACAAACACAATTAAACATTATGCATCTGGAATAAAATTTACATAAAAAATATGTTCATAGTACAGTCTTCTGAAGTAAAAATATTATGTGTTTACTATTTTAAAATGCACTGCTGTGGTGCCAACTAGAAAACCTTGCAAAAAAGACAACACTTGGGACTCATAGGGTAGTAGGCCTATTGAATCATGCATTGGGTGTGGACTTGACCCTCAGAGAGCCAAAAATAAACTAAATTACAATATAGTAAACATCCCATATGAAAAAAGAACTAACTGCCAATACTCAAATAGAAACAACTCTACCTATGACAAAAGGCAACATTGCAAATATTATGCAAGACTGTAAAACATCATTACACTTCCTATTCAGAAAACAGAAGAAACCAAGCTGCTACAGAAACTACATCCTAATAGAATACCTTACTTCAGTCTGGCACAACAAGAACACAGACAGACCTTTACCAAGTACAGAATAAAGAGACCATAAAATATAAATAGAAATGTACAGACCCAAAGTGAACCGGAAACCACAAAAAGCCAACTCTGTATGCAGTGCAACAATGGATTAATAAACATTACCATTCCTCATGAAAAATAATAAAATCAAGAAATAACATATAGGGATATATTTTAAAAGCCTTATACGCGTAAATCCTGCCGGATTTACGCGCACAGGGCACTCACGTGCTGGTGCGCCTATTTTGCATAGGCCGCAGGCGCACGCAAAGCTCCGGGACGCACGTAAGTTCCAGGGCTTGCTAAAATTGGCGGTCCAGGGGGCATGTCTGCGGCCCTGGGGTGTGTCCGGGGGGGGGGGGCATGTCTGTGGTCCGGGGTGGTCCGGGGCGGTCCAGAGGCGTGGCCGAATGCCCCGACACAGGCCTGGCCAGCCGGCGCACACAAGTTACGCTTGCCAGCGGCAGGCGTAACTCCATCGAACAAGGTGGGGGGGGGGGGATTTAGGTAGGGCTGGGGGTGGGTTAGATAGGGGAAGAGAGAGAAAGGTGGGGGGGGGGGACAATAAAAAAGTTCCCTCCGAGGCCGCTCCGATTTCGGCGCAACCTCGGAGGGAACGGAGGCAGGCTGCGTGGCTCGGCACACGCAGGATGCCGATTTTGAGCAGCCTTGCGCGCGCCAACCCTGGATTTTAAAATATATGCATGACTACGCATGTATCTTTTAAAATCCGGCATACCTTTGTTTGCGCCAGTTGAGCGAACTAAAGTATGCGTCGCGTATTTTTTAAAAATCTGGCCCACAATAATAAAACCCTACTAAAAAATGAACAAATATTTCAAAACTGCTGTTGAATAGAACATTCAATAATTAATAACATATTGGGAATTTTAAAAAATATTTCCCAAACACCATTAAATATTTCTAAACAGCAGACACATCAAACAACTAATAAGGATAAAAAAAAATTCCATTACTCTTCATATCTAGGATCATTTGATTCCAGACACCATAAAGTATAAATAGGCAAAATTGAACTGGAAACCACAACTAGCCGGACAATGTATATGAAAACAGAAATATTACCATTCATCAAATATCAAATAATAAAACCATGCAAGCCCCGGGACTTACACATGTCCCATGGCTTTACGCGCGTCGCCGGGCCATTTTAAAATAGAGTAGCAGCAGAGACCGGGAGTGAAGTGCTGTTTGCAGAAGCATTGCTGACAGTAATTGACTGTACATCGGATGAGAAATACACTACTGAGATTTTTTCATAATTGTGGAGTGTTGAAGCCCCTGAGGCAGCGGTTTTTGAACCGCGAAACTCGGCCTGAGTCGGGCGATTTTTAAACACGTCTCTGCTTAATAAACATTTGGAAAAAGATCAGGCATCTATTGTTTGTGTTTACCTTACGGCTATCATAGATCGCCTACCTCTTTGTTTTCTTGGACCATTTTAAAATAGGTCCGGTGTGCATAAACCTGGGTACGCGCGTAAATCCTCTGGATTTACGCGTGTAAGCCTTTTAAAATCCGGTCCCAAATGAATAGAATATCTATTAATTAAAAATCCAAATTTTTCGATTCATAGAGATTTAGAAAATATTGAAAATATGATGAGATATAAAAATTTACGTTTGGTAAATTTTCCACAAACCAGACTTCTTTCACCTAGTGAAATGTTAAAAAAATATCTCAAGGAAATATTGCAATACTCAGAGAAAGAAATACCTGTTTTTTCAAAAGTCTTTTACTTCTCTAAAAAGATTGGAGAGGTGGAATCAGAAAATCCGGAAATTTCAAGTATTGGAGTGTCTACATTCCTTGAAGAGTCAACTGATATTATACAAAATAGAGCTACTTTATTTGTTTCTATGTTACTAGAAATTGACAAGGATAGAGTGTTTAGGGATTTTCTTAAACACAGGGAAATAAATGTTTGTGTACAGCGGATTTTAATGTTTCCAGACGTCTCTCGAGCCACTCAGGCTAAGAGACGGCATTTCCTCTCTCTAAAAGCTAAAATAGTAGCCCAGAGGCAACTTTTTTCCTTAAATATCCCAGTGTGTGTCATATTAATTTTAGAGGGAAGAAATATAGTTTTGTTGATCCCCTACAGTTGGAAACTTTTATTTTGGATAAGATTATAATTGGAGAAAACAATGAAGGTCAATAGAAATCCTTTCTCTCTCTCCTGACCGTTTTTATTTGTTATAATAAATGATTTAGTTCCCCCATAATATTGGTTATGTAATTTAGATGTAAATTATTATGTAAGAAATATGCAGAGTTGGTTAAACATCTAAATTACTTCTTGATATTTTTGTTTAAATGATTTAAATGAAAATTCAATAAAGAATAAATTAAAAAAAACAATCCAAATTTTTTAAATGTTACTATTTTAAAATATGTTTTTATGTTTGGGAGACACATCAAATAACACTCAATAATTAACAATAGTAAGGATTTAAAAATCCCATACCTCTCCACACTTTTGATGTCCAGTCACCCTAAGATTGTTATGGATCCACAGGAGAGAGGGAGCTTCCCAAAGTTTCTCCTCTCTCTTTCACAGACAGCAGACATAACCGTGCTCCCTCTCACTCTCTCTCTCTCTCTCTCACACACACACACACACACACTCTGCATACAGAACCTTGCTCCTTCTCTCACACAGGCAGGCAGGCAGGCAGACACAAAGAACCATGCTTCCTCTCTCATACACTGGCAGGCACACAGAACCATGCTTCCTCCCTCTCATACATACACAGACAGAACCATGCTTCCTCTTTCTGTTATAATCTAGACGCCTTCCCAGACCCCTCGGCGGCGGACATTCACTGTGTGGCAGAGAGCCGCCTTTTGGATGCTCTGACGCATGTTATACTAGGAACTGGTGAAGAGATGCTGAGGGCTTGCGTGCACATCGGTGTACACAATTCAGCTCTTGTTGGCGGGAGAGGCGAGTACCCACCCAGAGGATGATGTCACATGCTCAACCTCTTAGCCTGTCTGGAGTTAGATTTATTGTCTTAACAAGAAGGTCTCTTGTTTCCTGCTCTTCCTGGTTCCTAGTTCCTGTCTTCTGTCTTGCTCAAGCCTCCAGCCTGATTCTGTTTTCTCAGCCTTCAGCTCTGCTTCAGTCTTTGTCTGTGGCTCTGCTGCACTCTTTAGCTCCACTTCAGCCTCAGCCTTGTTTCAAGCCATAAGTCTTATTGCAAGCTATCATCCTTATCTTAAGCGATCAGCCTTGCCTCAAGCTGTCAGTCTTGTCCTTGCCTGGCTTCAGCTACAATATGGTCTTTGTATAGACTTGTGGACTCAGTCATAGTCTATCCCCTGCCAAGACACACTCACCCACCACTGGCATGGGTCTCAGGCCTATACCTCTGAGACTGCGCCATAGCAAGAGGGGCTCACGCTATGCAGTTCCTTACAGTTTACTGAGTCCATGAGCTTGGTGAATGCATCCCTGTGACAGGTCATTGCTGCATTGTTCCTCCAGAAGCAGAAGCAAAAAACTGAGTTGATTGGTCTCTTGTGCCAGTTCATGCAACAGGCCCAGCAGCAACTTGATCAAGTAAAAGTTTCACTAAAGACCTTGTCACAGCATTTAGATGTAATAAAAGATCAACATCCAGCTTCAGACTCATTTCTAGTTCTGGCGAACCCTGCACTGGCACCTATCCAAACTTGTGAGTCCTTGATTCAACTACTGCCACCTCCAAGGATGGGGGTGATCCTAAAGCATACAGAGGATTCCTTAATGTGTGCAAGATGCAATTTCAATTACAGCTGGCTCATTTTTTCTCTGTACAGGTCAAGATCACATATATACTATTCCTGTTGGACAGTCCAGTTCTCACTTGGCCTCTCCCTTGTGGGAACAAGATGATTTGCTTTTCAGAAATCAGGACAATTTCATTCAGCAATTCAATCTGATCTTTTATCCACCTGGGTGTTTCATGTCCACTGCCACAGAGCTCCTTCATATTTGTCAGGACAATCATTCTGTTGGCAAATATTCAGTAGAATTCCATATCTTAGCTTCTGAACTTGGTGGGGAAAAATATACAAACCATTTCTGGATAATCCCTGCCATTTATTTTGGCAGGGATTATCTGAGAGAATAAAAGATGAATTTACAGCCCAGGACCTTCTTGAAGCACTCATTGCCTTGGCTATTTGAATTCACCTGAGATTCCAGGAACAGGCTCATGAAAAGAACTCTCAGCAGACCTCGACCATCTTTCCTAGACCTCCAAATCTCTTGCAATCCATCCTGGAACCACCGAAGGTGGCTGCCTTCAAAGAACCCATGCAATTGGGTAATACTAGACTTTTGATTGATGAGAAACAAAGGTGAAGATCACAAAATCTTTGTCTGTACTGTGCTGCACAATATCAATTTGCCTATCAGTGTCCCCTGAGACTGGAAAACTATATAAAGCAAAGTCTCATCGGGAATGCAGCCTTGCACCATCCTGCTTCCTCTCTTCTACTAACAGTTCTGGTGTTCTTACCTATGGAAAACACTTAGTTCAGACCAAAGCTTTAGTAGATTCCAGAGCAGGGGACAACCTTATTCAAGAATCACTACTACATCAATGTGGTTGCCCTACTACCAGCTTAACTATCCCCTGTGTCAGTTCATCCATCAACAAAGAACCCCATGGGGAAAAAAGTGGCGGGGGCAATAGTGATCAGGTGGCTGCATCAGTGATGCATTTTTGCCAGCTGCAGTTGAGACATACGAACAGAACAGTGCTCTCATGTGAAGATTTGATGACCTTCGGAGTGAGGAAACTCACCCAAAGATGAGAGTTGTGCAATGTTCTCTCAACCTAGCTTGATGTTACCCAGGTAGAGAGTCCATCAAGCTAGGTTGAGAGAACAGTGCACAAATCTCATCTTTGGGTGAGTTTCCTCACTCTGAAGGTCATCAAAGCTTCACAAGAGAGCATTGTTCTGTTCGTATGTCTCACTCTGTCAAAGTGGCCCCTAACCCCTATACACCTACTAAACCTCTCCTCAATTAAATATGTGGGCCTCATATAGAGGTATAAATACCTACCTAGTATGAGGGCATTATGGCTCTCTCTCTCCCTCCCTCCCTCCTTCCTTCTTTCCCTCCCCCAGTGGTTATAGGTAGGAATTGTGGCACTTACCACAAAGCATGAAAAGTGATTACACTCTGCAGCAATACCTATGCAAAGCGCCCTTTGCAATAAATAAGCTATTATCATAAAATACACCCCTCTTCCTATCACATGTGATAGTTTGATGAATCTAGGCCTAGGTGAGAATATGCTCACTAGATATAAATTATTGCTGTATCAGTTGCTCATAATGTAATACCTCTAATCTGACTAAGGATACAGGATATGAATAATTACTGTTAAAAATAAGTTATTTTCTATTTTTATATACAATGTTGACACACTACAATGCATGCAAAATTGCCTGTAATGTAATTTAATGTAATGCTTATATTTGAGTGTTAGTGTAATGCATCTATTTGGCCTTCACCATCAATTATTTAATCAACCTCGAAGTAGCGAACCAGCTATGAAAGGTAGAATAAAAGTACTACATTAAATTAAATTAAATATACTGCAATTATTGCCAAGGAAGTTCTCTGTTGATAACTGAATTTCCAAACCAGACAGGCCCGCCTGTGTGGAAAAAGAATAATCTGGGGGCTAACCACAACTACTAGATCCTGCTTGGAAAAACACCCTGTCTCATTCTTTTTTTTAGCCTTCCTGCCAATAGGCAAAAAGTTTATTTTTATTCAGAGATATGAGTTCTTTCCTTTAGAATTATACACCAGTGATTAATTTAACACAGCATGCAGAGAAATAAACCAGATAGTATGTAGTAAAATATCTTCATTTATTCCCGATAAAAGAAAAATATCAAATCTTAAAACCTCTAAATGATTCTATGAAACATTTCCATGTTTAATCTTAATCTAAGAATGAAAAGATGGATCGGTAAAAATGGACTTTTATTGGAACTTGCCCGACTCTGGCCGAGTTTCGCTCTGCCGAGCTGCCTCAGGGGCTGTGGCACATAAATATAAACAATTAAAAATGCACACAAACATAAATATTTGTATAAACATATGACATGATATAAAACATATTCAAAAAAATATATATTAAACGAATACATTAAATAGTAAAAACACTTCAACACGGAGACAGTGCTTGTTTTGTGTGCATAAGATAATGATGTTACATAAAAAGTTACGTGTTTGAAAGTACAGATACTGTGGCTGAAACATCAATTAAAAGTGGAAACAAATCTTACAAAGAACATGGTCTATAGTGATTGTTGCATTGCCCAATGCACTTCACCAAACAGCATATGGCTGATACATGCAAAATTTGTAACAAACAATAAAATATTATTAATTGAAATATATTATTGAGGAGGTCAATGTGTCTAATTATTAAGAAATGAAAAAATATAAATAATATGTAAAGATAGCAAACTAAATCTTGTACCTTGTTGAGCCAGAAACTTGGCTCTATATACTTTTGCTGATTTCCTAGGATGAAGGAATATGAGTGAACACACCGAATCCGGGCTTGTCACTTGTGATTCATCAATTGTTCAGCGCATCATTTTTATTATTACATTGCTTTGGCACACGTCTTCCCGCATATCACTCGTTTTAAATTTTCTATATACTGTTGATAAGAAGTATTGTTGGCATTGTATCGAAGTGTATTTTAGCTTTCTAGGGAGCACTATTGTATCGAAGCTGCTTTTATCCATTTGTTCATTTTGTAGCGAAGTTTATTATTGTATTGCTTTTAACTTCATTTTTGATTTGTTCCTGGTACCTACCGGATCAAGATTTAACACACTGTAAAAATTAAAAATTAAAAATTATGCAGTAAGGTTCACCATTCATTTATTTTTCGACATCATCTTTTTTACCGTTAACTCCCTATCAATTTGTGATCAGTTGAAAGACATATAGCAGCTTGATAATAATGATACAAGATTTCAGTATCAATTTCAGAATGAAGTCATTCAGATTTGTAGTCTGACTAATGCATGTGTTCATTTTTTATTTATACCTTCTTGATAACTAAGATAATTGAGAATTTTTTGTTCCATAAGAATTGCATCAATACTGTTCACACAAGTGATTGATGAATCACAAGTGACAAGCCCGGATTCGGTGTGTTCACTCATATTCCTTCATCCTAGGAAATCAGCAAAAGTATATAGAGCCAAGTTTCTGGCTCAACAAGGTACAAGATTTAGTTTGCTATCTTTACATATTATTTATATTTTTTCATTTCTTAATAATTAGACACATTGACCTCCTCAATAATATATTTCAATTAATAATATTTTATTGTTTGTTACAAATTTTGCATGTATCAGCCATATGCTGTTTGGTGAAGTGCATTGGGCAATGCAACAATCACTATAGACCATGTTCTTTGTAAGATTTGTTTCCACTTTTAATTGATGTTTCAGCCACAGTATCTGTACTTTCAAACACGTAACTTTTTATGTAACATCATTATCTTATGCACACAAAACAAGCACTGTCTCCGTGTTGAAGTGTTTTTACTATTTAATGTATTCGTTTAATATATATTTTTTTGAATATGTTTTATATCATGTCATATGTTTATACAAATATTTATGTTTGTGTGCATTTTTAATTGTTTATATTTATGTGCCACAGCCCCTGAGGCAGCTCGGCAGAGCGAAACTCGGCCAGAGTCGGGCAAGTTCCAATAAAAGTCCATTTTTACCGATCCATCTTTTCATTCTTCTGTTGTTCGCCACATTGGATCGGTTACCGGTTTGCTTCCTTGGACTAATCTTAATCTAATCAATCAATATATCACCTAATGTAAAGACCATTACTACAGTAACAGATAAGATCAAAATTAAATAAATGTCTACTAGGGACATTTTCTTTATATATGCATTTCTAATACATATACCAATTAAGAAACAATAGCATTTAGTTTAAATAAGGGTTCCCATATGTTAGAGATTTAAATTTTTTCTTACCAAATGAAGCTTTTTAAATCCGGCTCTCTCTCTCTTTTGTTCTTTCTCCTGCACGCGGTCATATATTTTGCATGCATGCCTTCTTGGTCTGGAGCCATTTATATAGCATAAAAGACATGATCTGGCTAGTCTGTTTCTTCTCTGTCAATAGGCAGCTAATTTGCCTTTGTAAAAAATTGGTCTGAAACTTTGGAAAGTTTCAAATAAGCTCATTAAAATTGTGTTTTTCCTGCTTTAACCCAGATCTAGATAGATGGGAGGCTTCCTGGCTAATTAAAATGTTGCCTGAATTCTTTCTTTTGCCAGTACTAGGCAGTACAAGGCAGTTCAGAGATAAGAGATTATGTATTATGGTTTTTGCAAGGACTCCAGGTGTCCTTAATTAAAATGTGATCTGTTCTTAAAAAAATATATAATTCTGTGAGAGTCCTCTCAACTAGACAGAGATAAAGATTCAGTTTTCTAAATGTTGTTAAGAAACCAGGTAGCTTATCAACAATTTTATTTAGCCAAAACCCCACTTTTATTTTTTTTTCCATTGAAGTGGGCCTCTTTACAACCTGACATTAAAGATAACAGGATTCTGTATTTCCTCTGCAGCCTTTTTCAAGGCCTGAGGGGAGCTTGGAAAATATCCAAGAGAGGCCCATGTCTAGAGCTGGGCTTTTAGAGAGAAAAAAAAGGAAAAGCATATGAGAATCAATGCTTATGTTTCTATTATGGCCTATTGATTACTGGCTACACTGAATATAGGTAATTACCAATAAACACAATTTAATAACATATTTTCTGACACCTGGGCAGTGCAGGTCATTAATGTGATTCCAAAAGAGTACTTACTGAACTTGCCATGTTCATTCCGGCATTTATTCTTGCCTTTGAGAAGGAATCATCAATTATCATAACTTGCTATGTAAAAGGAAATAAATGATCTGGAAAAGGAAACAATAGTGAGGTGATCAAATTTCCAGATGACACAAAGTTATTAAAATTTGTTAAAATAGCAGTGGATTGTGAAGAGCTGCAGAAGGATCTTGTGAGACTAGGAAACTGGGCAACTGAATTGCAGATTAAATCTACGTAATGTAGAAAAGTGTAAAGTGATGCACATAGTTAAAAACATAATCCCAACTACAGGTACACAATTGCTAGATTCTGTTTTGGGAGTCTCTACCCAGGAAACCCACTACTTGTGGATAGTACATTGAAATCTTTGGCTCAGTGCATGGAAATGGTCAAGAAAACAAATAGAATGTTAAGAATGATCCAAAAAGGAATGGAGAATAAAACAGAGAATAGCATATTGCCTCTGAATTGAGCCACAGTGTGACATTACCTTAAGTACTATGTGCAGTTCTGGTCACCCCATCTCAAAAAAGACAGTGGAATTAGAAAAGGTATCAAGGAGTTTGACAAAAATGATAAAGAGGATGGAACATATCTTCTGTGATGAGAGACTATGCAGGCTAGGGCTCTTTAGCTTGGAACTGTTGCGATGCGGCCCATGGATGGAGGCACGAGATGACTTTTACCTCCATGGCAGTGCCGCCAACGTCGCCACCATCCCGCGGCCCGGTAAGGCCACAACCTGCTTTTCCTTGTGGCTCGGAGGCTGCCATCTTCACCGCTCCCGTGGTGACCTGAGACTGCAGCTTGTCTCCTCTTTTTGCAGCCAGAGGGGCCACTCCGGAGCTCCTCTTCACGGCCCAGAGGCTGCCATCAGTGTTTCCTGGTGGTGGGTGCTGCCCCCGGACCTCCTCTTTGTGGCTGGACACCGCCGACGACATCAGGGCCTGTTCTGTGGCCCTCCTCCAGCTTCTGAGCTTCACCGATGGCTGCAGGTCACTGTCCAGGGTCCTGCTCCCTGCTACAGCTCCTCCTAAGGGGCAGGCCCATGGCTCTCTTCCTTATTTAAAGGGACAGTGAGGGTGCAGTCCCTGGGGCCTCACCTGTGAGCTCCTCCCAGGGAGTTAACTCATCCCTACAAAAGGGCTCAGTTGCCACTTCCACTTCACCTTGGAATCGTGTCATCTACAGCTCCTTGTCCAGTGCTTGCTCCGGATCCCATGTCCTAGTTGGCTGCACCCTGGGTCTACCATTCCATCTGGTGAGCCACTTCCACGGTGGCTGGGGGCCCAGGTCTGGAAGAACACTCGCTCAGGTTGATCCCTTGCCAGGTTGTCACTCTGGTGGCTCCTGAACTATATTCAGTTTCTCTACAGCTCAGCTATCCTGGGATTGCTGTTCCAGTACCTCAGGGACTACAGCCCAGCCGGGCTCTTCCAGCTCACTACTGCCACCTCTGGTGGTTCACTATACAGTTTAATAAAAGATCTAGTGTGTGTCTGTCTCCCAATTCTGAGCCTGACCGGTGGTCCCTCTCGGGATCTTCCCCTGGGGGCATGGTCATCTGCCACCGGCCCAAGGCTCCACCCACAATTATCACAAATAATAACATATACACAGACCATAAGAATCTAGAATATTTGTGCCGAGCTCAATGGCTGAATCCCCGACAAGCTCGCTGGTCTTTGTTTTTCAGCCGCTTCAATTTCATGCTACGATACCGACCGGCATAAAAAAACATCAGGGCTGATGCTCTTTCTCATATTACGGAACTCGAGGACACACCAGTAGTTCCACAGTATATCCTAGACCCAGCTAATATCCTTCTAACAGCAATGGACTTAGTTCCTGTAGGCAAGCCAGTAGTACCCCTCTGCCATCACAGAGAAGTACTCTCTTGGGCACACAACTCACTAACGGCTGGGCATCCAGGCAAGGCCAGGATGCTGGAACTTCTTACCTGCCACTATTGATGGCCACAAGTCACTCGGGATGTCCAGGCGTACATCAGTTCCTGCCCCATGTGCGCCTGGCAGAAGCCATTACCCGATCGCCCCTGGGGGTTATTACAGACATTACATGGGGTCCACCTAGACTTCACCTCAGCCTTTCACCCTCAAGGCAGTGGCCAAGCTGAATGGACCAACTGCTCTCTGAAAGCATTCCTTCGTACCTTCATGGGAGATAAACAGGATGATTGGGTAACCCTATTGCCGTGGGCAGAATTCTCCTACAATCACCACATTGATTCGGCAACTAAAGCCTCTCCTTTCCAAGTGGTGTTTGGAAAGCAACCTAAACCACCTTTGTCACTTCCTCTCTCTGTACAATCACTGACAGTCAGCTCTCTGCCCATGGACCTATATTTCTATGGACTTTGTAGTGGATCTGCCGCTATCCAATGTAAAAAGAATCATCTGGGTCACCGTAGATAGATTCTCAAAGATGGATCCCTTCACCACCAGAACTCACCAGGCTCTTCACTCAGTATATCTTCCACCTGCATGGATTATCCCAGCATATCACTTTGGACTGAGGACCACAGTTCACAGGAAAGTATTGGAGGGCACTCTGCAAAAGGTTTAGGGTCCACCTAGACTTCACCTCAGCCTTTCACCCTCAAGGCAATGGCCAAGCTGAATGGACCAACTGCTCTCTGAAAGCATTCCTTCGTACCTTCATGGGAGATAAACAGGATGATTGGGTAACCCTATTGCCGTGGGCAGAATTCTCCTACAATCACCACATTGATTCGGCAACTAAAGCCTCTCCTTTCCAAGTGGTGTTTGGAAAGCAACCTAAACCACCTTTGTCACTTCCTCTCTCTGTACAATCACTGACAGTCAGCTCTCTGCCCATGGACCTATATTTCTATGGACTTTGTAGTGGATCTGCCGCTATCCAATGTAAAAAGAATCATCTGGGTCACCGTAGATAGATTCTCAAAGATGGATCCCTTCACCACCAGAACTCACCAGGCTCTTCACTCAGTATATCTTCCACCTGCATGGATTATCCCAGCATATCACTTTGGACTGAGGACCACAGTTCACAGGAAAGTATTGGAGGGCACTCTGCAAAAGGTTTAGGGTCCACCTAGACTTCACCTCAGCCTTTCACCCACAAGGCAATGGCCAAGCTGAATGGACCAACTGCTCTCTGAAAGAATTCCTTCGTACCTTCATGGGAGATAAACAGGATGACTGGGTAGCCCTATTGCCATGGGCAGAATACTCCTACAATCACCACATCCATTCGGCAACTAAAGCCTCTCCTTTCCAAGTGGTGTTTAGAAAGCAACCTAAACCACCTTTGTCACTTCCTCTCTCTGTACAATCACTGGCAGCCCAGCCCTCTGCCCGGAAACTCCACTCTCTCTGGGAGTCCACTCAAGCCAACTTGCTAAGAGCAGCGGGGGTCGCTAAGAAGGATACTGATAGACATCATTGCAGGGCTCAACTCTTTAGCCCCAGAGATCGTCTGGCTGAGTACTCGCCATATCCGCCTTCGCATCCCCTCTATGCAGTTGGCGCCTAAGTACATTGGACCCTTTTCAATCACCGACCGCTTGGGTCCGGTCCCCTACCACTTACGTTTACCTGCTAGCCTATGGATACACAATGTATTCCATGTCTCGCTACTCAAACCTGTGGTCCTTTCACATTTTCACTGACATCCACTGGAATCTCTAGATGTGGTTATAGATGAGGAGCCCATCTACCAGGTACACGAGATCCTAGATGTCCGGTTTTATCATCGCAAATGGGAATACCTGATCTCATGGGAGGGTTTTGGTCCAGAGGAAAATACTTGGGAACCAGCCTCCAACATCCTCGATAAGTCTCTGCTCCTCAAATTCCACCAAGAGCACCCGATCAAACCAAGAGCTCCGGGGAAGGGGCATAAGGGGAGGTAAGGTTGGGAAACCTAGCCGCGGACAGCTGTGACCGGGTCCCCCACTCTTAACCGCAATAGTGGGGGCTCTCAGTCAGCTCCCCTGTGCTAGTCCAGGCTACTGTGAGGTTTTCCTGCAGCGCTGAGAGCTGCTGGGGACTTTGCACCTTAGGCGCGTGCGCGTGCTGAAGCCGGGAATTTAAAGGGGCCACAACAGGAAACTTTGGCCCGGCCCCCAACCTGATGTCAGCTACTAAGGCCTATATATAGGCCACTTCACTCTTGCTTTGCCTTAGCAACAGGTTGTACTCTGTTGAGTAGCTAGTTACTGTTTCCACGTTCCAGCTCCTGTGTTCCTGTGAGTTCCTGATCCAGTTCCTGCTTCGTTCCTGCCTTCGTGTTCCAGTTCCTGCTCCCACTTCGGCTTGACTCTCTGGTTCCTGACTTTGGCTTTTCTTCTGGTATTCCTTGTCTGCTGCCTGTCCTGATCCTTGGCTTGTCTCTGGTCTCCGCTAGTCTGCTGCCTGCCCTGACTTCTGGCCTGACTCCTCGTCTTGCACCCCTGCTGCCTTCCATGATCTCTGGACTGTCTCTGTCTCCTCTGTTCTGCTGCCTACCTCGACTCGGTCTGCTCACTGGATTCCTCTTCGCCAGGAGACCTCTGCCTGTCCTGCCGTCCCCGGCACTGGAGGCTCAACCTGTGGGGAACGTGGGTTGGTAAAGGTGAAGGACAAGTCAGGTGTCCTGGTCCTGTTCTGCTTCCTGGCTACGAGTCCCACTGCGGGTCTTCCTTCAGCGGATCCTCTACATACTCTAGCTGGCTCAAGGGTCCACGTTTCACAACATGCAGGGCCAAACTGAGTTAAAGACACTCACACATGCACCTCCAAAAACCTACTGTCCACTTCAAAGGTTGTGCTCCAAACAAAAAAGAAATATTCATTGAAGCAGAATCTTCAATCAGTCCAAAAATATAAAAACTATAGCATTAAGGAAAAAAAGGTTTTACAAACCATCCTTTATAAGTGACCCCCCCCCCCCCCCCTCACAAGAGGTGAAGGGTTTGAGAATGCTACCATTTAAGTGAACTGTAGCAGAAAAAAAAACAAAGAGAGAAGACAATGCAGCTATGTAGCCTGAGCCGCCAGCCCAGGAATTTGAAAAGATCACCAGACCCCTTACTGTGAGGGTACTTAAATGATCCTTGAATAGATTAGTCAGAGATTCAGGTAGAGGATTTGCATGCCTCAGCCCCCTGGGCTACAGCTGGTAATTTTGCAGGAAATATAACTAAACTCAAAGGATTAAAACTCCTAAATTATAGAACTATGACTCGGAAAGAGATTTATGAGAGTAATGTACTAGAGAACAGTCCTAGGAAGCAAACAGATTTTCACCATGACTATCAAAGGGTATTCAGACACTTGGGTGCAAAATTCCCATACAAGAGAAGGATATAGCCAGGCAGGAAGGAGGGGCATGCATGTGGTCTTTATCCATGGGCATGCACATGGTTTCTGTCCATGGTCCTGTCTAGGTCTTGGCTTTTTGGGTGAGATAAGGTGATCCCTACAGGGTCAGACAACACAGAAAGCAAAACTTGACCTTTTGGCTGAGAGAAGGTGACTTATCCTGGCTGGGTGACAGCAAATGGATGGCCATGAGTGTAGAAGAGCTAAAATTACTGAAAGCTGCTACTGCTGAGAGCCTGAATCAAAACATTAAACATCCATGAACCTAGTGGAACTATAAAACACATGCAAAGGAAAACCCTCCCACCAATAGAGGAGAACTGAAGGACAGTGGCCGATCCAGAGATCAACTGGTTGCACTTGAGCAAGGGGATCACAGTGGCAGATCCAGAGGCAGAGGCGGGTCTCTCAAGAGGATGTGGATATCAGCAGCAGACCGGTAGGTAGAGTCAGGCATCCCAGGAGGGTATGGACCCCAGCAGCAGTCCATTAGATAGAATCAGTCCCCCAGGACGGCATGGACTCAAGTGGCAGACTGGGAGGCAGAGTCAGGTCCTGCAGGAGGGCATAGACTCCAACAGTAGTCTGGGAAGTAGAGTCAGGCCCTCCAGGAGGGCATGGACACCAACAACAGACAGGAGGTGGAATCAGGTCCCTCAGGATGGTGTGGACCCCAGCATTGGCACAGATCTTTCAGCGGAGTGGAAGGAGACGGTTTAGATACAGTGGACTCCCCCCCCCACCCCAGGCCAATACTGCCTACCAGCCCAGGTGCATCTTATCACATGGGTGAGACTTGGGATTAAGGGAAGGAGGATAATAATAATACTTGAGTAAGCAGGATTGCAATAGGCCCCCTTCTATTCTATTTGGTCATATATTGTGGGGGCCAATAACCCAAATTGCAAAATACTAAATATTCTTTCTACCTTGTAGAAATGTATATATTTGTGTAGTCTGAGTCTATTAACCATGAGTAAATAAGTGTAGTGTGCTGTTTGACATAATGCCATGTACATAATCATGTAGCAATGTATATATTTGTCTAATCTAATAAAACTGTATGCATTTGTATATACTGCCAGCCTAGTTCACAGTCCAATTTGTTTTCCTGGGGTGAAGGGAGGGAAATCCCATCCACTAACACCTTCCCCAGGTGGAGGTATCAGGTGCCAAGAACATGAGGACCGACAGAGTCTGTCCAAGGGGGGCTCCTGCCAGGTCGGTCCCGGACCCAGGAAGTGGTCAAGGGGACATTACATAAGTTCAAGAAATTCAAATCACAGTTTTATATAACCTTTCTCTTCTGCCTGCAGAAGGCCCAAACATCCATAAAATCACTCAAAAACTTGAAGTCTAGTCTTTAACTCACTACACTTGCTTGGATGGCTGTAATACAGCTCATTCCCTCTTTTGGAGAAAGACTTTTAGTTTCTCAGCTCTGCTCTGAGACTTGAACTACGCACAGATCTCATTTCTGATCCTGATGGCCCCGTCACAGTACTATTTCTCTCAATTATATTTCAAATCCAAAGTTCAAACTTCGTTAAAGTCTCTCAGGCTTCCGGAGACTCTCTGAGAGTAACTCTGCCCCAAATCCTTCTCTTCCATCCCTGTATCCCTGGAGACGGTCACAGCTTCCACCTTCTGCTGGCTCGGTGACACTGGGGAAGCTCCAGATAAAGTGTGGGCAAGGTTTTCATAAGCTTTCCATAGAGGCCATAACAGGCTGTCAGTGATTTTAGCACTAGGTGGCAGCTGCTAAATATCTAACCAGATATCTTGGTGGTGGGCAGTGGGCATACCGAGGTAGGACTACTTATCTGGTTACCTTAAACAGATGGGTGCTGCTATTCGGACTTATCCGGTTAAGTTAACTGAATGTTAGATCTGCTCAATAGCAGGTCTAAATTTTGCAAGGGTATAACTTATCTGGCTAACTAGAACTTATCCAGGCATATTCAGTGGCATAGTCATGCCATTGAATATCCCTTCTAAGTTAGCCAGATAAGTTATATATGGCTAACTTAGTGCCTGATTTTCCTTAGACACAAAATGGGAGAAAAGTCAATGAATCTGGCCCTCACATAGCTGGATAGCTTTGAATATCAGGCCCTAAAGGTTTTTCCTATTTTGCATCTTTGGCAAAAATACTTAGTTTGTATCTGAGGCAATAGAGGATAATGTGATTTCCCCAAGGTCACAAGGAGCATCAAGTTCTAGTGGAGGGGTTATAACATTTAGCCTACGCCGTCTCTGAAAGTTTGACTAAATAACCAGGTTTTCAAAAAAGAACTGAAAACCTGGTTATTTAGCCAAACTTTCAGAGACGGCGTGGGCTAAATGTTATAACCCCTTCCCTAGAACTTCCCTTCCCAGATGAACTCAATAAGCTACACTACAGTTTTGTACTTTGTACCTTGTACTTTTGTTCTCTATGAACCCATTTCCCTGTGCTTTCATGCAATGCAAAGTTTAAGTTAAACTCGACGCAACCCTGTTCAAGCATTTAAGTTTTGTTCTACGTTTTCCTTGTTACCAGTTCGATGTATTCTCTACCTCATTGTTCGATGTAATAAGTTGTTCTACTGTAAACCGGGGTGAAGGCTAACTGCTAAACCTCGGTATATAAAAGCACCAAAATAAATAAATAAATAAATAAATAAATAAATAAATAAACTTGAACCCAGTGTTCCCTGGTTCTCAGTCTGCTACTCAATGTTCTAGGCTACTCCTACAGACAAACATACATTTATATCTGTATCCCCATCACTGGGTAATAACTAAACACCAGTGAGGTCATACAAGAATTTATATATCTCGGGGTCGATTTTAACTCCAACTCTCACTCACAAGGCTCTTGTCCCAGAGCTGGGCTCTTTTACTGACAGAGGGGAGGAATTTCTCCTCCAAGGCCCGGGGTAGCTCTGGTGAAACTATCTCTTTTACCTGGGGGAGGTCAACCTTCTCTTTCTCCACTTTGGATGTTAGCGCCAATAAACAAATGCAGGAGACTCTGATGGAGTGTCCAAAAATACATTTTACTGAAAGTGCTCATTGATAAGCAAATGGCGCTGTTCACATCAGGCCTTCTGACCACAGGTGACATGCACAGGTCTCCATCATTATCTGTGCAAGGGTCTCTTTCTCTAATAAGGCAAGGGCTTGGATAAGTAAGGCTCCCAATTGCCCAGGGGTATCCTTTTTTTTGGGCAGAAAAAAAAACCCTCTTGAATGGTGAGAAAAAAAATGATAAAACTCAGTCTTTGCAAAGAGTCCCAATTTACCTCTTCCCCAGGGGGAAGACTCCAAGTGGGGTCCTCAAAAGTTCTCAAATTGTCCTTACATTTCTCCAGCAGGTTTTTCTCTCTCTTTATTCTCCAGATCCCTCACTAGAAAGAGGATCCAAACAGGAACATCACTGTTCTCTCGATGTTCCTCCTTTAGGGCAGGAAGGAGGCAGCAAAAATACTTCCTCCCAGGTCTTCTAACCCAAAAATATTTTCCCCAAACTGATTCCAAGCACCAAAAGTAATTTTCAGCAGGCCACCACGATACCTCTGTTCTCAAAGATTGTGCAAAGAGATGGGACTTGCCTATCCTGGCCCCCACAGGGAGAGGCCTCCCTCTCGACCAGAAACCAGGGGTCTTGAAAGGCTTCTTACAACAAAAACTGGAAAAATGCCAAAAGTAACCTGGAAGACAGACCCAACCAGTCAAGGAGTAGACTAGAAAGGCAGTTTCCTGACCTCTTCCCAAGACTGCAAGCAGGTGGTACCCAAGTCAAAGGTAGGATCAAAATCCAAAATAGGCAAAAGCTCCTGCACTTCCTCAAATTCCAAAAATCAAGCTGCAGTTCTCCATGTTGTCAGGGAGAGAGCTGCTTTTATAACACATGGGGGATAGCCACCCCAGTACCATCAAAGGGAGAGGCTGTGTTGAAACACGGACCCATATCAGGCTTTAGAGGCACAATTTGGAGGCTGGAGACCTCCCCGGCTCTCTACCTACCTGTTCCATTGGGGTTGATAGCAAAGAAAGGGTCAGGAGCAAGGCCCATTTGCTTCTGTCTTCATCCATTCCTTTTAAAAATAACACCGGTTGCCCTGAACCGGTGCCAAATTGACATCACTGAGGAAAATTAAAAAAAAACAAAAAACAGATTGGGGAAGGAGTGAATAGGCATCACTCCTGACCCTTTTTTTGCCATCAGCCCCCACAGTAGGGATAAAATGAGGCCAAGGATAAATTGACCACCCCCCAGTATATTTTCCAGAAGGGGGGGGGTCGAAGGGTCCCAGGTAGTCCCAAGCCGCATATCATTCTTGGGGGAGTGGGGTGCAAGGGAGGTCGGAGAGCCTCAGTGAGGCCTGTTTCTGGTTTTTTTTTTAGTTATTTTGCTTTATTTTATTTTAATATTTATTTTGATTCGGGAAATGAGTTGAACTGAAACAGATATTAAACTGAAAAACAAAACAAAAAATATCCACCTGAAATGAAAAAAACACTCAGAAACAAAATAATGTGGCCTGTACATCCATAATATCTATGTCTATTTATTTATTTATTTATTTATTTATAAACAGCGAGAGAGAGAATAACAAGGTAAATGATGCCAGATAAGGACAATTTGACCCATCCAGTCTGTTCACTTGCTAAGGTGTCAGCTGTAGAGGTTTGACTGTGTGCATTACAGTGCTCCTTCCCTAAGTCAGTTTTATCATCTTCCCTGTTTGGTGTCTCTAGCTATCTCTTGGGAAGGAAGCGTGACCCCCCTAGGTGTAATTTTTTTTTTTAAATATCCTTTCTGAACACGTGTTAGACTCCCTTCTGCCTTTTCTTCATAAATTCTGATAGCAAGGGCAAGCCACTTTAAAGAAGAGAGTCGAAGACCAAAGAAACCTTTCCTTATCTTTGCGAACGGCAAAGGACAAGAAAGTGAGGATATCACACACACTGTGAGAAAAGAAGCCACAGCGCCCCTGGTTCCATGCCGAACAAGTCAACAACCGGCATCGGCAAACTGGAATGACATTCAACAGGAAAGTGTTTTTGCTACAATGCTACTTCGGAAGAAAGGACTACATTCAGGAAAAAAAAAAAGAGGCTCTTTAAAAATATATTTCTTAGAAGCAAACAAGTAAAACGGGTACTGTACCTAAGCTTTTAAATCAAACTCACACACAGACACAGGACAAATAAGCAAGGAAATTCCTTCCAATAGCACGTTTCAAGACTACAACTGTTCGCCTGTGCTTGGATTTACAGCCTGCCAAATAAAATATCAGGACTCCGCTAGGAAATGGCTAGTCAAACAGAAAAGGCAATGAATCTGCAGCCGATGAATATAAGGATTTCTCCGTGTAGTCCCCCGTGTCAAAAATGATTATAGAGGCTTTTTGTAGTTTAGGGCATTCCCAAGAATGGTTACTTAGTGTTATGTAAATGACAAATGACTAGGAAAACGGGAGGAGGGCGGGGGGAGAACTTGGCTTGAGCGAATATGCCATTTGGCTCTAAGGAAAAAAAGCTCAGCGCAGATTTGACTAGCAGGTTTGAAGTAGCTTCTTGTCTTCAAATGTAGCACCTTAAGCAAACATCGGGGAAATTTATGCATTACTTTTTGTAATGAAAAACTGGAATGGGAACTTTAAAAAATACACAGAGGGGTTAAGAAAGGACTGGGTCTAGTTTCGGCTTCCGTTAACAGAGAACTGGATTAGAATTTGGCAGTCAGGGCAGGTGAATCAACAGCACGGAACTGGAGTGTTCGTCTTTTCATTATTATTAATCGACCAGGAGTTATAAAAAGAAAAAAAATGTTACTAGCTCGTTTCGTGTGTATCATCAGCAGCTTTTCCAGACCTCTGGGCCAGCCAAAGGGCAATGCTTCTTGTTTCTCAGGACAAGAGCTGTTCTGAGATAAAATAATAAATGTAAATACAGAGATAAATATTGATCAAGTCAGGAAGCAGAAAAATTACTGGAGTAAGTTTGCTCAGCTAACGTTAGCCGGATATTCAGTAGAATAAAGCTGGGCAATCATTCCCCTGAATATGCCCAGCTAGAACATAGATTTACCTTAGCAGACTTGCCTGGGCTAGCACCGATATTCAGTGTTAGGAGAGCCAGATACATTTTATCCACATCCCTGGCGTGCTCCTTGCCCTGCCTATTTTTATCTGGCTAAATTTTAGCCGGGTGGTAATGACTTAGCCAGCTAAAATGTTGCCACTGAGGGGAGGAGCAAAATAAGAATGCAGGGTTTGTCCGGGAAACTCGAAAGTTACGCACACAAACCCTTTTAAATGTCGACCTCTCAAATTATTCAAAGTCTACACTGGAAAGTGCTATATTCACCCAGCTGGAGGTTTTCAACAGATTACTGCAGCAGGTTCTTAACAGATTCAGCCACAAAATCAGTTAAGATTAATTTCCTACCTACCTTGGATATATTGCGCTGAAATATTTTAATCTACATCATTTCGGTGGCTAGTTCTTTACGTTTGTGGTTATATGCCAGAGTCAAGGTAGCGAGCTTATTCCTGTGGTGCTAGTAGTGGGGGTTGGAGTTTGGGGGTTTCTGAAAGGGAGGGAGCATGTAACTTTGCAAGCTAACTGGGGGAGTCATCATTCCACGATGATCAGAGTGGAATGATGGCTCTCAAGAAAAAAGGGGTGGGAGTGATTGCGTGCAGGCGGCTGCAACATAGTGGTGCATTTTTGCCCACCACGTTGGCAGCCGTGCTGCACACTATCGCACCCCCCCCCCATAGTGCCACCGAAAAAGATGGTGTTATTTCCGGCACTACTGTCTAAAACATTATCGCCCGCAGTGCTACCATAAAAAAAATTATTTGTTCCCTGCCCAAACCCCTCCCTAACTCCACCCCTTTTCCTAATTTAAATCTTACCACCGCGATGCGATAGTTATGTGCAGTACGGCATTATCACCTGCGATAATGCACTAATGCATGCGATAAGACCACATCGAGTTTTGATGAATGACCCTGTTAGTGACATGGAACAGATTCTTTAACTGATATGATTATGGGTTTGTTTTCATTTCTTTTATTGAATCTGTTGGATATGCTTGTTTTTTTTGCATTCCTCCCAATAATAGAGAATTATTTTATGTTGCAATATTTAATATCATTTTCAAATTGGAGATGTGATTTTTGCTGTAGTGATTTTTAAGGGAGTGCATCGATAAAACTGTTGGTTCGTTTTGTTTTCCTTCTTTTTTCTTTACTTTTTTTGTTAAGTTTTTCTTAGTTTTTCAAACATTTTTCTTTAATGCACACTAGGAGTTGTAATAGTGCACACTAAATTGAAATAGCGTGCACTAAATGAAAAACGTTTAAAAAAACAAAAAATTTGTGAATTTGTTTTTATCATTTCAGTTTAGAAACAGGCAAAGTCATTGACATAGCTTATGTCTTTATGAATGAAAGCATATCCCCAATCATATTCAATAATCTCCCTAGCAGCAATATATGTGGGTATTTTTGTATCCCTGTAACCGTTTGTGAATTTTCAAAGAGAAACTATCTGGATAGTTTCTCTTTGAAAATTTGCTAAGCTTATGTGGATAGAAAAGTACCTAACTAACAAGCACCTACCGTAGCTGCAGATGGATTATAACCTAGAAAATATGTGCATATATAATACAGGTTACTAAAAATAGTGCATTCTCTATGCCTGCACTCAAATTCCCTGCTGGCAGTAAATAGGAGCCTGTAGCTTTAAGGCCACACAATGTTGGGTTCCCTTGAGAATCCCAGATCTAATTTCAGATCTGCAGGCTGTTGAAGGGGGAAGGCTTCTGTGCTACCAGGATGCTGAATACAAGTTTTCCAACTTTAATTCACATTTGCAAGTGAGCTTATAATAGGGAATAAGAAAAATAATGATTGTGTTCTAGTTGCCTGTGGTTTGAAAAATATATTAAATTAAGAGAATCCCAGAGCTGGTTTAAGAATTGCAGGCTGCTGAACTGAAAGGGTTCCTCGCTATCGTGCTACTGCATAAACGTTTTACAACTTTCATTCTCATTTGCAGGGATTGATTAAGCAGCTCTCAGGGCAAGAGGCTGAGAAGAGGAAGAAGAGAGGAAAGCAGTCCAGCCACACATGCCTACCTCAGAGTTTCACAGAACAGGGACAGACAAAAGATTAAGGATTGTGAAACAGAGAACTGTTAAACTGATTCCTTTCTTGAAAGCCCAGTCAAAACTCTGCCCCTCGAATGTATGTAATTGTGTATCATTGCCAGCAATGATAAAACACAATACTGCTAACTACATTTATGTTCTCTATCAATCCATTACTTAGATTTGGTTTATATTAAAGAAAAAAAAATAAAACCTGTTTTGTAATTGTATTAAACTTTGCAAGCTTTTTGATTAGGCTTAGGCCCATTGCTGGGGACTAGCCCAGGGCTGGGTCTCATCACCAAGGTCAAGGCCTGGTCCCATCACCCAGACCCCATGCCATTGCACAGCCTGAGGCTTAGTCAAGTCGCCATGGCCTAGGCCTGGCCCAGAGGCATATGATCAGCTTTCTTCTTCTATCACCGAAAAATGGTGGCATCAGCTTGAAGGGCATGCCACAGTGACATCTCTGTGGTGCCTACTTCCTGAGCAGATGGCACCAATTTGTTGTAAGGCTGTACATTTCAATGGCCATACATCAAAAAGGCACTGAGTGTCCACTTGGAAAGAAGGTGGCACAATGATGTCACTGTTGTTAGGCGCCCCGGCCCTCAGGGAGTCCAAGCTGAAGAGTGCTAACCTCTTTAGTCTTTCTTATAGGAAAATTGTTCCATCCCCTTATCATTTTGCTCGCCCTTCTCTGTACCTGCAATTAAAATAATTATTAGGGTCTAAAATATGAATTTTCAAAGGTTTACTCATGTAAAAAAAGGCTATATTTTCATGCAAGTGGCCCAAGCATGCAAAATACGTATTTTAAAAAGGGACCACATAAGCATATATATGTGTGAGTGTTTGCAAGCGAAAGTACATACGCAAAAAAGAGGCATACAGGGGGCGTGTCAGGGTGGGGCCTGCAAGTATTGCAAAATGAGTTATTTTCAAAGCAACACACACACACAAGCATCATCAAACTCGTGTTCAAAACAAAACAATTGAATGGTTCAGATCCTACCTAAGCAATAGATTTTTTCAGGTACAGATAAAGAACACAATATCAGACAAAACTGAACTAAAAACTACCCCAAGGATCAGCACTCTCGGCAACACTGTTTAACATCTACTTACTACCCTTATGCCACCTCCTAGCAGGACTAGGTGTAACACATTACTTATATGCAGATGACATTCAACTAATCTTACCCGATGAAACAATTGAAAAAACATTAAACCTTGCAATGATGTACCTAGATATAATTAAACAACTGCTAAACCAAATGGAGCTAAACATCGAAACATGGAACTAAACATGGAGCTAAACATCGAAAAAATGGAATTTATACACCTCAAACGAAAGAACATGGAGTTGATGCAAAACCCCATTTAACTTAAAAATGATCAAAAAGTGGAACTAGCCGATAAAGCTCGAAACCTAGGAGTTATAATATACACAGAACTCAGCCTTAAGCATCACATTTCAATGAAAGTTAGAGAAGGTTACGCCAAACTTATGGTCCTCAGGAGGCTAAAACCCTTGCTAACCCAAGCACACTTTCGAACAGTACTACAGGCAATTATTTTTGTTAGCACAGATTACTGTAACACATTATTGCTAGGTTTACCATATTCAACAATAAGACCGCTACAAATCTTGTAAAATTCTGTGGCTAGAATACTTACAGGTAAAAGCAAAAAAGATCTCATCACCCAAACACTTGCCGAATTACACTGGCTGCCAATAGAGCAAAGAATTCAATATAAAACATGCTGCACAATTCACAAACTAATCAATGAGGAAAAAGCTGATTGGTTAAACACGGCACTAAGATTACATGTCCCCCAAAGAAATCTTAGGTCAGCCAATAGAACCCTTCTAACCATCCCTTCGGTCAAAACAGTGAGACTGACCCAAGTGAGAGAGCAAGCACTATCCTTAGCCGGACCAACATTATGGAACACAATGCCACTCGAAACAAGATTACAAAGAGATTTAAGACTATTCAAAAAAAGTTTAAAAACATGGCTGTTCAAAAAAGCATTTTACTGCGAGAATGGAGAATAAGAAAGGTAAATGAACAGGTGATTAACATCAACACACAGCATAAAGTCACCAAGATGCGTAAATGCATTTGTATTTTTATCAAACTTTACCGCTAATGTTAGAGAAACTCTGTTTAAAGCACAATACGTGTCACTTATCATATACCTTATTTTATGAAAACTTGTAACTGAAACATTTTTGGCACTCTTGTTAGAATAGTATATTCAAACTTAAATATTTGTGCCTCCCTGTAAACCATTGTGATGGTACTTAACTAAACGACAGTATAGAAAAGATTGTAAATAAATAAATAAAAAATAAATAAATTACTACTCATTTACATACACAAGTGCAAACTTTCATTTTCATTTTGGACTTGGCGCTTGGCGAGCTGTGTTATCTGGGCGAGCGGACACAGGAGCAAGCTAGGAGATGGGATGGAGTGTGCCTGCAACAGATTGGGACCTGCTGCGATCAAACTGGAATACACCTCGGTTATACAGAGGAATCACAGGGATAGACTGGATAATAAAGGACTGGAGGGAGGGAGGGATGGTCTGGGGCAGTCTGGACAAACACTGGGATTTGAATGTTCTGCCCCTCTCCCCAGCAGAAGTTTACCTAGGTAAGTAATACCTGGCTAAAATGTAACCAGTCAGAAAGATGCAGTGTGGCGGGTATTTCTGGGGCATAGCTGAAGCATACTTAGGTCCTAATTTACTAAGGTTTTCTCCCATTCTGTATTTATGGGAAAAACACTTAGTAAATGAGGACCTTAGCCAGTTAAATCTGGTTAAGGGCAACACTATCCGAAATACAGCGGGATAACTTTATCCCAAGTTGTTATCCAAACATATTCAATGGTAGACTTACCCAGCTAAGTTCTGCTGAATAACCGAGTAAAGTTACCGATGTAAAGTTAAATATCAATTTCTAAGTACTTGATCATACTTACTGCTCTGTATTTTTCAATAAAAAAAAGTCCTGTTTACTTATGAATTTAATTAGTGTGGTAGCAATGACTGCATCCGTTGGCAAAACATTGAATAATTCAGCACTCTGATTAAAAAATCCCATTCTTTAAGCTGGTGACATTACTGTCCCTTAAACTTCTGTTATGGGATAAAAACCCAGGGATGTACATTTCTTTTTCCCAATTGGGTCATTACAACCAAACACAAACAGAAGCATCAATTCATCCAAAAATATCTTAAGAACACGCCATACTGGGTCAGATCAAGGGTCCTTCAAGCCCAGCATCCTGTTTCCAAAAGTGGCAAAACCAGGCTACAAGTACCTTTAAGTACCCAAAAACTATTTATATCCCATGCTACTGATGCTAGTAATTCTCCAACACCCACTAATTCAAGGGAAAACCTTGCTCGGTGTTTTTTTTGTATGGTGGCTTTGTACAAGGATAACCAATTTTTAGTTATCCTTCTCGTTTGCCCCGTCTATTATTCTTTATTATTCATACTTTATATTATTTTTTCTTTTTTTCTTTTTCTCTTTTTCTTTTTACTTGTAAAATCCCTTCCCCCCGGCTACTTATCCGACCCACTTGTCTGTTCTTCTTATTATATACTTATCAAGGCCGCCGCCCTTATCACTTCCTATGGGTTCGGATCTGCCCGCCCGACATTGGCCATGTTTCGGCACCATGTGCCTGCTTCAGGGACTACGGGAGAAAAATCTACTGTGTCCAATCCAGGTTCTCAGTGTTGATATACCTTAAATACATACAATTAAATTAAAACGCAATGCTTTCACAACCAGCTTTTAGCATGAATACATATTCTACCACCTCTTAAGGTATTTAATACTTACTTTTTTGTACCACATGTATAATGTGAGCGACGCCTTCCATCCTCGTCTCTGGCATCTCTGTCTATTCTGCCCGTTTTTAAATCCACCACGGGATAACACCTCCCTGTCTTCCCCAGACCGAGGCTACCTCCGGTGCATTTAATCAGGTTCAATTACCAATCCTTTCTCCACTATTTCCCATTACCCCGTTTCTACATTCCAAACCAATTGTCATACCCCTTACGCGAGTTTCACTTATTTGTTCTTATTTTCAAGTTTCCCTGATATTTTATTTTTATTTTTATTATGACATTCAATGAAACCCGCTATCACTGTTATTGGACCTGGATGAGGCCCGTGCTTCAATTCGCCCATTGCACTTCTATTACACTGCGGACCTAGTGGAGAACTGAACACCTCCCCGTGCACTCACAGTCTATAATGTTAGTTTATTTATTTATTTATGCATTTCTTATATACCGTGGGTCAGAACACATGATTCTATCTTTACGGTTTACAATGTAGCTAAAAACAAGTAAGAAACATGAGATACAATAAAATTGATAAAACAATAAGAATAATTAGTTAAGTTAAACATAGTACTAAAAGCCTAAAAACTAAAGAAAGGATACAATAGAAATATATGTTGCTCACGTAACTGCCACTTCTCCTGAAGCTCTGGAAAGGTGAGAAATCCCTGAGAGCCCCAGATTCAATTAGCTCAATGAATTCTAATAGGGGCGGACCTGGGGGAGGCCCGTGCTTACATTCGCCCATTACACCTCTGCTACACTGCGGACCTGATGGAGACCTGAACATCTCTACATCTGCCCACAGCCTGTAGTATTGATTCCAATTGAAGTGGTCCCTCCCTTAATTAAATGGATGTACATTCCATACTTCTGATATTTCCTAGGCACATAGACCTCCTCCCCTCGATGTTGTTTCCTCGCATCAATTGGAATCAATACTACAGGCTGTGGGCGGATGTAGAGATGTTCAGGTCTCCATCAGGTCCGATGCTTGTAATAGCAGTGGCTATTTTCCAAGTCAACTTAATTAATAGCAGGTAATGGACTTCTCCAAGAACTTATCCAAACCTTTTTTAAACCCAGCTACACTAACTGCACTAACCACATCCTCTGGCAACAAATTCCAGAGCTTTATTGTGCGTTGAGTAAAAAAGAACTTTCTCCGATTAGTTTTAAATGTGCTACATGCTAACTTTATGGAGTGCCCCCTAGTCTTTCTATTATCCGAAAGAGTAAATAACCGATTCACATCTACCCGTTCTAGACCTCTCATGATTTTAAACACCTCTATCATATCCCCCCTCAGCCGTCTCTTCTCCAAGCTGATCAGCCCTAACCTCTTTAGTCTTTCCTCATAGGGGAGCTGTTCCATTCCCCTTTATCATTTCTGATATTTTTAGTTCAGCGATAGTGCTCGTTATTAACAAATAGTGTGCATTATTTGCTCACAAAAAAAAAAAAAAAAAGGCTCCCCCATCACCACCCCGAAGATCCCTAACACTTTTCATAGGGACATTGTTGAAGAAAGGGGCAGGAGCAAGGCCCAGTTAATCCTGCCTCACCGGATCTGGTTGAAAAAACGGCTTTGGCCAGTATTGAGACTGGCACCATATCGCTTTACAGCCGTAAAACAACTTGCCACTGGCCTCAGGGCCAGCCAGCACCATTTTTTTCTATCAGAGCCAGCAGGGGAGGAGCAACTGAGCATCACTTCTGCCCCCGCAGAAGGGGTAAGGAGGGCTATAGGATCCACAGGGGAGGGGGGTGCATTTCTCTTTGTCGTTTTTTGTTTGTGTGTGTGTTTGTGTTTTTAAAATCATGTTTAGTTCTTTTTGGTAAATGAACCAAACCAAAAATAAACACTAAACAAACTGAACCCTTCCCCCCCCCCATAAAAAAATCTCCAAAACAAACAAAAAAAAGGAACTGAAATGAAAATTTAGCTCCTGCACAATCCTATACAAGTTCATTGACAAGAGTTATATACAGTGTAATTTATTGGCATCTCAAACATTTTATTTTTAAGGAAAATAGTCTTTGTTTGCAAAATCTTTCAGTCTCTGTACAAAATGCAAACTATTCACATCAAAGATGGAAAGTGTTTCCCTTCTGGGCCAGTCCTGTGTGTCTCAGGTCACGTTCTCCAAGCTGCAGTAGACCCCAGTTTCAGTCCTCCTAGGTGACAGGGCCAGAGGTGGTGCCTTTGATTTCATGAAGGGAAGAAATAAGCTGTCACTGCTGGGGTGCTCTGAAGGTTTTTTGGGGTTTTTTTTTTCACAGGTTGATGAGTTTTACTTGTGCAACTTAGGTTGTGGCTAAAAAGCAAAATATATGCAAACACAGTACTTTCTCCAGCTTCTATGCAACACACATAGCCCTTCATATTTCTTTCTTTCCTTCCTCTTGTGAGATTCTACTTATAATCTTACGCCAACTGGAATATGTGTCATTAATTTTAACTAGGGTAGCGTTTTCTGGGGGTCTCTACTTTTTTGAAGGCTCCAGAACTTGGCAGGGGTTTCCAGCTGTGAGCGCTGCTGGCCACCTGCTGCTTTGGATCTGAAGCTGCTGTGGCGGAGGAGCTGGCTGTAGCAGCAGGAGGTCAAGGCTGCCAGAAGCTCGGGGGTCCCTGTTGCGTTCTGTTGCTTGTAATATCAGAATCCGTCAACAAACATCAGTCCTGATTATCATCTTGCTGACTTATCTCTTTCAGTCAAAGCCTCACTTGCGTACTGTCCCCAAATCCTATCTTCCTCAGTCTGAAATAAAGGTCAGCAAATAAGTTGTTGCTGATAGCTTTTTATTGAAATAAGCAGATCTGTGATCAGCTTTTGCAGTTGTTTATTTTAAAGGATAAAACCCAGTTTATGCATGTAGGGAACTTTTGGTTTCCCCTAATTAAAAGGAGTGCACCAATTGATTGGGGAGGTGTTGTGTAGAAATTAGTGAGAGAGGTTTGGGTTTTGCTTCCCCATGTGGGAGATGCAGATGATGTTTTCATCCCAAAGCATTGTCTATCTTCATGGATTTTGAGTTATTCTTTTAAGGAAGCAGGAGCTCTCTGCCTCATGTCTTACATTTTCTTTCCTAATTTATGGGAAAGGGGAAATACATTTTTCCCATTTAGGAGTTAGTCTCCCGTTGACCTTTAAGCTTGCTTTAAAGCAAATCTTTGGAGCAATCCCTGTGAGACCCAGTGCCCCTTGTTGCCATGTATTGGGGCATCCCTGAATTAAAGGCTGGGGGATTGGGGTGAGGAAGACCTCGAGAGGATAGACATGATCCAGAGTGAGTTTTGAACAAACTTTCTTTTGTACTGTCTCATCTGTTGCTATCTCCCCTCTTTGGGTTCAAAGACTATTTTTGATTCACTTGGAGCTGATGGCCCTTGGTGGTACCCGGGACTCAGTAGCCAAACCATTGAGAGTGAGTTGTCTTTCACCCTGAAAGAACCTGAGGAGCTTGGAGGAATTCATTTGGAGGAGAGGATCCCTGCCGATGACAGCACTAGAGGGAGGGAAACTGGAAGATACAAAGTAACTTGGTTGCTGCTAACTCAGGGGAAATATAAAGGGAAGGGAAGTGCTCTTCGGGCACTTTTCTAAGGAGCTAAAGGATTATAGAGGATTTAGGGAGAGGAAAGAAATTTGGGGCTAAGTTCTGATAACATTTTGGGACTGATTTCTAAGCACCTTCAGTGGGAAGTGCTAATGTTTCAATCTGGGATTGAAGGAAGACTGAACACATTTCAATCTCATAAACTAGGAGAGTCTGGAGTAATTGGGAGGAATTAGGAATTTGGTGTAAATATCTTACCCACCATGGATGTAGGAAAGGCAGGTCACACATGCTTTAAAATAAATAAATAAATAGACTGCTCCCAGTGAAAGTAGGGTCTTTGCTAAGGAAGTGGAGTCGCAAGGTTATTATATCTTTCTGCTGTCTTATTATTTATTGACTTTAACCAAGAACGAATTGAAGCCGTAAATACTATTCAGTCATCGAATCGACTATCAGTATAGAAGCTGGAAGCCACCAGTCTTCTCACCTGTGTTTATTGGATGCAGAGACAGTGTTAATTATCAGTGCTGTGTGCAGAGGACAGAGATAGGGCTGGTCTTGCAGAAAGTAGGGTATAAGAACTATTGTCCATCCCCACACTGGAATCCCGGGACTCAGAAAATAAAGATTATCTGGTGGGGAGAAGGACAGAGAGACAGAGAAGGAGGTTGTGCAGAAAAGTTTCGTCTCTTATTCCTTTTTCTTCTATGTGCAAGTAGATGGATACGTCCCACCAAGGGGTTACATGCATATAAATTGCCTTTTGAAAATCAATCGGGGGCCAGTGCATACAAAAGTTAACATTTAACTCAATTACGTTTTTAATTGTACTCAAATTCGCAAGAGGCAGACCGAGGAGCAGAATTGGGGTAGGGAAATGATTTATGCACAGAATTTCAATTTTCAAAAGTATGAGTGTAAATCTATGTGCAGAAAGCTACACATAATTAGGAGTAAGTGTAACTTCAAGCATGTATGTCGGCAAGTGCACTAAGGCATCAGTAAACATTCAAAGCAGACTTACATGTATAAGTCTGCTTTGCAAATTTAGGATAAATTCTGTGTTGACAAAGTATTAAGGATGTGCAATACAACAAATAAAGGCAATTTATTTCATTTGGGAGGGCCCAAATTAGACATACCATATTTGTTTCATTTATTTGAAATGAATGCATTAGGCCTAGGCCCTGAGACTGGGACCTCACCTAGGGCAAAGGTCAAGGCCCAAAGCAGAGGCTGTGGCCTATGCCTGAACATGATGCTGGCACCTCAACCAAGACCTGAGCCCCCCCCCCCCAAAAAAAAAAATCACTTACCTGATCCGTCAGGTATCTGATTGGCTAGGCCAGATCTGGATGCATGGGCCTTGGCCTAAGCCAGAGCCTGGCCCCAGTCCTGATGCCACGACCTGGCCCAGAAGCTGGATCCCAACACAGGGGCCTTGATCTGGACCCAGTCCTGACACTGGGCCTTGGCCTAGGCCATGTCCCAGGCCCAAGCCCAGGCCGACGCTGCAGCCAGTTCAGAGACTGGGTCCTGACGCCAGAGCCTCAGACCCGGACCCAGGCCCAACGCCACAGCCTGACGTGGATGCCAGGTCTTAATGTCTGTGCCGCAGCCTAGGATCAGAGCCCAGGCCTGCAGCCCAACCACACAGCTTCCACAAAGCAGTCCACTGGAGTTAATTAACTCCGTTCACCCCAAGAGATGGCACTGTTTTGATGTACAGCATTGTACTGTGCATTCACCCAGTGTACAGCACCAGTTTATGAAGAAAGAAGACAGAACAAGACTGCTTCATGTGAACTTTGAGGCCTGGGCTCCAGACCTGGGCCTGATCTAAATTTGAAGCCCAAGCATCGGGACCCGGCCTCAGGCCTGGATTCATTCAAGGACCCAGCACTGGGACCTGGCCTTTGGGCCAGGCCACGGCATTAGGCCTGGGCCCTGACTCCAACTTAGTCCAAGGCTGAAGCCTTGACCTTGCATAGCCTGAGGCCAAGGTCATGGTGACCTACCATGACCTTGGCCTACACAAACCAAGGCTTCAGCCTGGACCTAGGCCTCACCAGTGGTGGATCCCCACTGGACTTGGTAAGTGAAGACCTGGGGGATCCTGGCCCTGGCATTTTTCTGGGTGGGAATGGGACAAGAGGCCTTGGGAGAGCTGTTAGAGAAAAATAAGCATGGGGAAGGTTGGGGAGAAGGGGAGCAGACCCAACATATCATACCTGCAGGTGGGTGATCGTAAAGGAGGACAGAGGCTGATCATCCTACTTAGCAAAAACCAGGACAATGACTTTGTCGTGCAATGCTGGGCACTTATCCAAGCTTAAAACAGGTTTGGGAGGTGAGGTCCCTTAGGGCCTTTGTATAATGTTCTGGGGGAGAGGGTGGGGACTGTCCCACTGGCCCTTTTATTTCTTTTGTTTTCTTTGTTTATGATAGCACTACTTAGCTGGATATCGTTTAATGATCCAGATAAGTAGCATGTTTTTTGTCCTCACAAGACTAGATAACTTAGCCAGATATATGCTATATTCAGCTATATTAGCCAGATAATTCTACCCCTCCCTGGAATGCCCCTTTTCTATCCAGCTCAATTATAGCTGGATAACTACTTATCCGGTTATGATTTCGCCAGATACGTGGCTGAATATACCTATTTTGCCAGTTAGACTGTTAACTCAAAAAAACAGTTGAAATGGCTTTTGAATATGGATCAATGTAATCCACAATAATGTCTAATGTGGATTACATTGAAACACATAAAAATGAAAACATACGGATACAGTGCAAATTATTTAAAAACTGAAACTCAATGGATCATATACGCTGTGAAATCCACAGAGTCATAGTATATCTGCAAATGCATCCCTAAATAACATAAGGCCTCATGTACTAAGGCTTTTCTCCCATATAATGTCTATGGCAAAAACGCTTAGTCAATGAGTGTCATAGTTTGTACCTTGGTGATATGAGATGAATCAGCCAGCTAGCCCTGAATTTCAGCACTAGCTGTTTAGGCACTCAAAGGCTGAGCAACCCAATTTTAGGCGACTAAAATCTTTGCCTCTTAGATTAAGAATGATTTGGATTCAATTTTAGATTTATCAAACCATTTCAAGCTTGAGCTCAAGGCAAGATGCAATCCAGTACAAAGGTAATTCCTGCTCCACAGAGTTTGCAGTCTATGAAGTACATTTTCAAAGGGCTTTAGCAGGGAAAAAGGCTACATGTGTACAAGCAATTTTTAAAACAAGCAGGGTGGTACATGCAAACTCACGTGTTCATGCAGGAAAGTATGGGGTAGATTTTTAAAGAAGCGCGCGTGGGGTACATTTGTGCACACTACCCGGTGCACACAAATGTACGCCCGATTTTATAACATGCACGCGCTGTCGTGCGCATGTTATAAAATCCGGGATCGTGGCGTACTTGTGCACCTTGCGCGCGCCGAGCCCTAGGGGAGCCCCAATGGCTTTCCCTGTTCCCTCCGCTTCCCCCCACCTTCCCCTTCCTTCCCCTATCTAATCTACCCCCCAGCCCTATCTAAATCCCCCCTACCTTGTTTTCAATAGTTACGCCTGCCGCTGTGCCTGAGGCCTTGGTCCTGCCCCAGACCGCCCCAGACCGCCCCTGGACCAGCGCCCCACCCACGACCCTGCCCCCTTCCTGCCCCTTTTTCAAAGCCCCAGGACATATGCGCGTCCCGGGGCTTGCACACGTCGCGGAGCCTATGCAAAATAGGCTCGGCACGAACAGGAGCAGGTTTTCGGGATTATGCTCGTAAGTTATGCACGTAACCCTTTAAAAATCTACCCCTATGTGTGTATAAAGTGGACATGTATGGAGGATGAAAGGGCATGATTTGAATGACCGTGCATACTTTGCTATTTTGAAACTAATGTACATGTGTACATAATGAAGAATGCACAAACGCTATTATATCTGCTATTTAGCATGCCAAATTCAAATTTTCTTTTTGTTTAATTTAATCTTTATTCTGCATTTACAAAAGAAACAATACTCAAACTTTGAGATACAGAAACTGATGGACATTTACGATATGTATCAGTTAATATAAATCATTAAGTAAACTGTAAGCTATCAATAAGCTTCCATTAGTTAGACCGTCATAGGGGGAAAATAATAAATAAAGAAATTATCAAATTCAAACTTTCATTGTCTTTATGGACCAGGGAATTTGTTTGCTGGTTTCACCTGGTGAGTGGAAATGGCAGCTTATTAGGACTAGAGAGGGAGGGTGTTGGAGGATAAAGTGGAAATCATTGCTCTTGCCCATAGGTTTGCTTGGCATGTACTGTAGGATTTCTTTTTTTTTTTTTTTTCAGTGAGTTTGTCCTTCTAACTGATCCAAGGTTTACTTCCATTCTTTGGGGGAACCTTTCAGTAGATGTCACTGTATTTGTGAGTGTGTGTGTATGTGTGTGTGTGTGCTTGGTGAGTTGGGATGCCTAGGACTGACTGGAACTGACATATGCCAGCATTTAGAGCAGATATACCTCATCCACTCTTGAGAGACCACATCTTGCCAGAACAACTCAAGGTCACTATCATCCTGTTTTGTTTTGTTTTGTTTTTTTTTTGTCACTGGCACCTTCCTGACACTTACAGTGGTCATGGCTGGAATAAGTCAGTCAGCCTCCTCCATAATAGATCAGTAGGGATGTGAATCGTTTTAGGACGATTAAAATTATCGTCCGATAATTTTAATATCGTCTTAAACCGTTATGGAACACAATACAATAGAGATTCTAACGATTTATCGTTATAAATCGTTAGAATCGTGAGCCGGCACACTAAAACCCCCTAAAACCCACCCCCGACCCTTTAAATTAAATCCCCCACCCTCCCGAACCCCCCCCAAATGAGTTAAATAACCTGCGGGTCCAGTGGCGGTCCGGAACGGCAGCGGTCCGGAACGGGCTCCTGCTCCTGAATCTTGTTGTCTTCAGCCGGCGCCATTTTCCAAAATGGCGCCGAAAAATGGCGGCGGCCATAGACGAACACGATTGGACGGCAGGAGGTCCTTCCGGACCCCCGCTGGACTTTTGGCAAGTCTCGTGGGGGTCAGGAGGCCCCCCACAAGCTGGCCAAAAGTTCCTGGAGGTCCAGCGGGGGTCAGGGAGCGATTTCCCGCCGCGAATCGTTTTCGTACGGAAAATGGCGCTGGCAGGAGATCGACTGCAGGAGGTTGTTCAGCGAGGCGCCGGAACCCTCGCTGAACGACCTCCTGCAGTCGATCTCCTGCCGGCGCCATTTTCCGTACGAAAACGATTCGCGGCGGGAAATCGCTCCCTGACCCCCGCTGGACCTCCAGGAACTTTTGGCCAGCTTGTGGGGGGCCTCCTGACCCCCACGAGACTTGCCAAAAGTCCAGCGGGGGTCCGGAAGGACCTCCTGCCGTCCAATCGTGTTCGTCTATGGCCGCCGCCATTTTTCGGCGCCATTTTGGAAAATGGCGCCGGCTGAAGACAACAAGATTCAGGAGCAGGAGCCCGTTCCGGACCGCTGCCGTTCCGGACCACCGCTGGACCCGCAGGTTATTTAACTCATTTGGGGGGGGGGTTCGGGAGGGTGGGGGATTTAATTTAAAGGGTCGGGGGTGGGTTTTAGGGGGTTTTAATGTGCCGGTTTTGCGATTTTTAGATTTTTAGATTTTTCACGATTTTTCACGATTTTTCACGATATTTTACCCCCCCAAACGGCAACAATACGATTCCCTCCCCCTCCCAGCCGAAATCGATCGTTAAGACGATCGAGGACACGATTCACATCCCTATAGATCAGTTTCTGGTTGCATTTCTCAGGAAAACACATCAGTATAAATCTTTCCCTTGGTGCAGATAGCAACAGTAGCAGATTCTGACTGATTTCTACTAGACTGCATGCTTTCCATCTGTTTTGGGGACTATTGATTACACACACACATATGTATATAAGGTCACTTTCAGGCAATGAGGTGGTCTTCCGCAACCACAAGGCTTTGCATTCCCTCAACACGCAGGTGGTCTGCAATGCCAAGGGGATAATCATTGATATAATACCCAGGTTGCCAGGATCCTCCACGATTCCTACATCCTCTACAATCAGAAATTAGTGACTACTACCAGGGTGGTCTCATCAGATTGGTATTGGGACCAGCTCTGTTCAATATCTTTGTGAGTGACATCACAGAAGAGACAAAAGATAACGTTTGTCTGTTTGCGATGATACTAAGATCTGCGACAGAGTGGACATGCCTGAAGGAGCAGAGAGAATGATTTAAGAAAGTTTGAAGAGTGGTTGAAGATGTTGCAGCTGGAATGTAGTAATCCAAAAGATCTGTATCTGATGGGAGATGAAAGACTGATGCACATGGACCAAGAGAGGGATCTTGGGGTGATAGTGTCTGGCGATTTGAAGGCAGTAAAGCACTGTGACAAGGCGATAGCTAAAGCCAGAAGATTGCTAGACTACATAAAGAGAGGAATAACCAGTAAGAAAAAGATGATATTGATAATACCCTTGTACAGGTCCTTGGTGAGCCTCACCTGAGTACTGTCCTCAGTTCTGGACACCATATCTCAAAAACTATAGAGACAGGATGGAGGTAATACAAAGAAGGGTGACCAAAATAGTATGGGGTCAGATTCAGAAGACTTATGAGGAGAGGCTGAAGGATCTAAATATGTATATTCTAGAAGAGAGGAGATACAGGGTAGATATGATACAAATCTGAAAGGTTTTAATGATGCACAAACTTCAAACCTTTTCCATGGGAAAGTAATCAATAGAACAAGGGGTCACAAAATAAAACTTCAGGGGGGATGACTCATAATCAGCACCAAAAAATATTTCTTCATGTAGAAGGTGGTGGATATCTGGAATGCTCTTTTGGAGGAGGAGATGCTGAAGATGAGAACAGTCATAACAAGATCAAATTTGACCTAATGACTGGAAGGGGGACAATATATAAATCTACAGCTCTACACTAAATTTTGAAAAGGGAAACTTTGATAAAATGAGGAAAATAGAAAAAAACTGAAAGGTATACTTGCAAACTTTAAAAGGTATGGACATTGTTTAAAAATACAATCTTAGAAGCGGAGTCCAGATGTATTCCACGCATTAAGAAAGGTGGAAGGTAGGCAAAATGATTACTGGCATGGTTAAATGGTGAGGTGAAAGAGGTTATTTTAGCCAAAAAAAACAACTTTCACAAATTTGAAAAAGGACGCATCTGAAGAAATTTGGAAAAATCATAAGCATTGTCAAATTAAATCTAAAACATTGATAAGACAGGCTAAGAGAGAATCTGAAATTATGTTGGCTGTAGAGGCAAAAACACATAATAAAATTTTTAAAAATATATCCAAAGCAAGAAACTTGTGAGGGAGTCAGACCGTTAGATGACCAAGGAGTTAAAGGGGCTCATAGGGAAGATAAGGCCATTGCAGAAAGACAAAATGAATTATTTGCTTCTCTGTTTACTAATGAGAATTTTGGAGAGATACCAGTTCTGGAGATGGTTTTCAAAGGAGATGGTTTTCAAAGGTGATGAGTCAGAAGAACTGAATGAAATCACTGTGAATCTGGAAGGTGTAGTAGGTCAGATTGACAAACTAACGAGTAACAATTCACCTGGACCGGATGGTATGCATCCCATGGTTCTGAAGGAACTCAAAAATGAAATTTCAGATCTATTAGTTAAAATTTGTAACCTATCATTAAAATCATTCATTGTCCCTGAAGACTGGAGGGTGGCCAATGTAACCCCAATATTTAAAAAGGGCTCCAGGAGCAATCGGGGAAAATATAGACCAATGAGCCTGACTTCAGTGCTGGGAAAAATAATGGAAACTATTCTAAAGATCAAAATCACAGATCATATAGAAAGACAATGTTTAATGGAACACAGTCAACATGGATTTACCCAAGGGAAATCTTGCCTAACAAATCTGCTTCATTTTTTTTGAAGAGGTTAGTAAACATGTGGATAAAGGTGAGTCAGTAGATGTACTGCATTTGGATTTTTAGAAGTGTTTGACAAAGTCCCTCATGAGAGGCTTCTAAGAAAACTAAAAAGTCATGGGAATGGAGGCGATGTCCTTTCGTGGATTACAAACTGGTTAAAAGACAGGAAACAAAGAGTAGGATTAAAGGGTCAATAATCTCAGTGGAAAAGGGTAAACAGTGGAGGCCTCAGGGATCTGTACTTGGACCGGTGCTTTTCAATATATATATAAATAATCTGGAAAGGAATACAATGAGTGAGGTTATCAAATTTGCAGATGATACAAAATTGTTCAGAGTAGTTAAATCACAAGCGGATTGTGATAAATTGCAGGAGGAGCTTGTGAGACTGGACATTCAAATGGCAGATGAAATTTCATGTGGACAAGTGCAAGTTGTTGCATATAGGGAAAAGTAATCCAAGCTGTAGTTACACGATATTAGCTTCCATATTAGGAGTTATCACCCAGGAAAAAGATCTAGGCAACCTAGTGGATAATGCATTGAAATTGTTGGCTTAGTGTGCTATGGAAGTCAAAAAAAGCAAACAGAATTTTAGGAATTTTTAAGAAGGGAAAGGTGAATAAATCAGGAAATGACATATTTTTCAAATCCCGCAAAGAAACACCAGATCCGCAAATTATGGAACTCGAGAAAGAACACTATTGATTACCGGCCCTTCCATATGGAACTCAGTGTCACTTGAATTACGACAAGCCAAACACATCAAAAAGAAATTAAAAACATGGCTGTTTAAGTAGGCCTTCCCATGACACCCTCCACACACCGTCTAGCAACGCACTAAATACAAAATTCTTCCTTAACACCTTAACAGTTTCCCTTACTGTACTCTATATTTATTAACATTACTGTTAGTTGTTTATATATCTCTGCTTACCCTGAAGTTTCCACCTACCTTCTGTAACTTAACCCTCTCAACTGCCCTGAAATATTTTCAGCAGTGTGAATGTTTCTTGAAATATAATCCCCTACCCACTTGTTTGAGATGTAACTTCCTCTTCACTTGTTTCAATGTAAACCGATGTGATGTGCAAATGAACGTCGGAATAGAAAAGCCACAATAAATAAATAAATAAATAAATAATGCCTCAGTATCACTCCATGGTGAGACCACAGCTTAAGTACTGTGTATAATTCTGGTTACCGCATCTCAAAGAAGATATAGTTGTACTGGAGCAGGTAAAGAGAAGGGCGACCAAAATGATAAAGGAACAGCTCCCTTACGAAGAAAGGGTAATGAGGTTAGGGCTGTTCAGCTTGGAGAAGAGATGGCTGAGGGTCTAAATTCATGAGAGGTCTTGAATGAGTAGATGTGACTCGGTTATTTTCACTTTCGAATAATAGAAGGACTAGGGGGCATTCCATGAAGTTAGCAAGTAACACATTTAAAACTAATTGGAGAAAATTATTTTTCCCTCAACGAACAATTAAGCTCTGGAATTTATTGCCAGAGGATGTGGTTAGTGCAGTTAGTGTACCTGGGTTTAAAAAAGGTTTGGATAATTTCTTGTAAGAGAAGGCCATTAATTGCTATTAATCAAATTGACTTAGGGAATAGCCACTGTTATTACTGGCATCAGTAACATGGAATCAACTTAGTGTTTGAGTACTTATCAGGTACTTGTAGCCCTGTTTGGCCACTGTTGGAAACAGCATGCTGGGCTTGATGGACCCTTGGTCTGACCCAGTATGGCGATTTGTTATGTTCTTATGTCAAAGAATTCAAAGTGGCTGGGATAAACACTGTTGATCCCTATAGGCTAGAGGATGGGAATGAAGAAAAGGGTGTATAAGGTTAACTTGCTGGGGTGGTGATTACTATCCTTAACCAATAGCCTTGATACTCTTCATGCATCTGCAAAATTGCTCTCCACTTCAATGGCAGGGGGAATAAGGGAGTTGGATTCAGAAAACAACCAATTGGGCCCCTGGCTTTTATGGTCTGGGGAACTGATAAGCATGAAGGTAACCTGCACAAAGCAGCAATTACTACCCTTAGCAGGAGGCAAGAGATTACTGCTCTTAACCAATGCATTTTAAGAACAAAAGAACATAAGAAATTGCCATGCTGGGTCAGACCAAGGGTCCATCAAGCCCAGCATCCTGTTTCCAACAGAGGCCAAAACCAGGCCACAAGAACCTGGCAATTACCCAAACACTAAGAAGAACCCATGCTACTGATGCAATTAATAGCAGTGGCTATTCCATAATTATAATTGATTAACAGCCATTAATGGACTTCTCCTCCAAGGACTTATCCAAACCTTTTTTGAACCCAGCTACACTAACTGCACTAACCACATCCTCTGGCAACAAATTCCAGAGCTTTATTGTGCGTTGAGTGAAAAATAATTTTCTCCGATTAGTCTTAAATGTGTTACTTGCTAACTTCATGGAATGCCCCCATGTCTTTCTATTATTCGAAAGTGTAAATAGCCGAGTCACATCTACTCGTTCAAGACCTCTCATGATCTTAAAGACCTCTATGATATCCCCCCTCAGCCGTCTCTTCTCCAAGCTGAACAGCCCTAACCTCTTCAGCCTTTTCTCATAGGGGAGCTGTTCCATCCCCTTTATCATTTTGGTTGCCCTTCTCTGTACCTTCTCCATCGCAACTATATCTTTTTTGAGATGCGGCGACCAGAATTGCACACAGTATTCAAGGTGCGGTCTCACCATGGAGCGATACAGAGGCATTATGACATTTTCCGTTCTATTAACCATTCCCTTCCTAATAATTCCTAACATTCTATTTGATTTTTGTCTGCTGCAGCTCACTGAGCCGACGATTTTAAAGTTTTATCCACTATGATGCCTAGATCTTTTTCCTGGGTGGTAGCTCCTAAAATGGAACTTAACATCGTGTAACTACAGCAAGGGTTATTTTTCCCTATATGCAACACCTTGCACTAGTCCACATTAAATTTCATCTGCCATTTGGATGCCCAATCTTCCAGTCTTGCAAGGTCCTCCTGTAATGTATCACAGTCTGCTTGTGATTTAACTACTCTGAATAATTTTGTATCATCTGCAAATTTGATAACCTCACTCGTCGTATTCCTTTCCAGATCATTTATATATATATTGAAAAGCACCGGTCCAAGTACAGATCCCTGAGGCATGCCATTGTTTACCCTTTTCCACTGAGAAAATTGACCATTTAATCCTACTCCAGGTCAGCAGAAAAGACAGGGAGTATCATAATCCGATGGCCTTGAAAGCCAAGTTCCTTCATCCTGCATTCAGGATACATTGCTTATCTTGAAAGTGATGTAGCTTAATTATTATAGCCCTCGGGTGACTTCCTTGTGCTAGCATAGGTGTGAGGGCTGTCTGCTCCTGCTTTAATCCATCCCTTTTCAAAAGATACATTAAATATATCAGGAAGCCACTTAGAAAAAACTTTCTCGATGATAAGATACGGGAAAAAAGAAGTTCGATCACATTACCCCAGTGTTGGTATCCCTTCACTGGCTTCCAATACACTATCGAATACAATACAAGGCTGAATGTTTAATCCATAACTTAATTTATGGAAATAGAACAGAATGGCTGAACCTTTCTATAAAACTACATGTACCACAGAAGAACTTAAGATCTGTAAACCAAGGCCTATTATCTATACCAATGATAAGTTCAGCAAGATTGAGTCAAGTAAGAGAACGGGCAGTATCCATTAGAGATGAGCTTCATTTTTCTGGCTCGGGTCGGGTTTCGGTTCGTGCCAAAACCAAAACTGGAACCCGAACCCGAAACCGTAAAAAAGAATTAAAAAAACCCCACAAATCGGGAAAAAAACCCCACCCCCCAACCCTTAAATTTTACTTTCTTATACCATCCCACCATCCCGATCCCTCCCCAAGACTTACTAAAAGTCTTTGGTGGTCCAGCGAGGTCCCTCCATGCTGATCCAGCGAGGTCCCTCCATGCTGTCGGGCTGTCGGGCCTGCTATGACTCAAAATGTTGCCAATAGCCTTGCCCTTACTATGTCACAGGGGCTACCGGTGCCATTGGACGGCCCCTGTCACATGGTAGGAGCATGTCACATGTCACATTGTAGGAGCATGTGACAGGGGCTGACCAATGGCACCAGTAGCCCCTGTGACATCGTAAGGGCAAGGCTATCCAGCGCCATTTTGAATACTGGCAGCCAACGGCCTGAGTGCAGGAGATCGCTCCAAACCTCTGCTGGACCTCCAGGGACTTTTGGCAAGTCTTGGGGGGGGGGGGGGGATCCTGACCTCCCCAAGCCTTGCCAAAAGTCCCTGGAGGTCCATCGGGGGTCCAGAAGATCTCCTGCATTCGGGCCATCAGCTGCCAGTATTCAAAATGGCACTGGATAGCCTTGTACAAGATGGCACTGGCCATCCATTGCTCCTACCATGTGCCAGGGGCTGACCAATGGCACTGGTAACCCTGTGACATCGTAAGGGCAAGGCTATTGGCATCATTTTGAGTCATAGCAGGCCCAACAGCATGGAGGGAGAGATTGCTCGCGGGACCCCGCTGGACCACCAAGGACTTTTAGTAAGTCTTTGGGAGGGATCGGGATGGTGGGGGGTGTAAGAAAGTAAAATTTAAGGGTTGGTGGGTTTTTTTTTGTTTTTTTTTAAATAAATGTGCCCCTCCTCCGCAGTAACCCGAAAAACAAATTTTCCCCGAAGCTCGGGGAATCTCGGGAAAAATCTGTTTCGTGGTTCAGGTCCTCCCGAACCACAACGAATTAGGCAATTTCGTTGAAATTGCCTAATTCGTAATAAACGAATGCACATCTCTAGTATCCATAGCCGGATCCAAGCTTTGGAACACCTTGCCAACATCTTTGAGATTAGTCGTATAAGAAAAAATTCAAGGCTGAACTTAAAACCTGGCTTTTTAAATGCGCTTACTCAGAAAATGGGCTAGAGGGAGCAATTTAATGTTTGTTTTATCTAGATTATATTTTATACTACCATATTTTAATATTATTTTAAGAGTGAATGTTTTTTATCTTTTCTTATCAGCTAAATTCTTTTATTAACGTTCTTTTAACATTTTTTAGCTATTACCACTACTTATTTAATGTTTTATTGTATTTCTTTTATCGTATTTATATTGGAAACCGTTGTGAAGGCTACGGCTAATGTGACAGTATATAAAAAAAAATAAACTATAAACTATAAACCTTGGATCCCTCTGTTTTTTCCAGGATCCCTAGCACATGGAGAAAAACCAGAGGTCTCCCCCACCCTAATATTTTGCATTGCTCTTTCCCTCCTTCTCATTTGTCTGTAAATGTTTTTATATTGTACCCTACTCTGAACGTAGGAAGGGAAGGTAATAAGTGCTTTCAAATAAATAATAAATATTACACCACCGTGATCTATTTTCAAGATCATTGAGCTTGTCCTGCATCCTGGCCACAATTCTTTCAAATTTGTCTATTTTAGCACTAACCAACATGATGTCAACCTTGGTATCCATAATCTTAGCCTTCGCTTCTTCAATACGCGATGAGTTGTTTTGCACTGATTGCACTAAGTTGGCAACCTTTTCAATGATCATTCCCATTCTTTTTGGGAGATTTTTCAGCAAATTTATCTAGCAATTGATGCAAATAAACCTCATTATTTGCCAGAGAGCAAACACTGATATTGGCATCTGCCTCCTCCTCAGAGGCCGAGTCTTCCTCTGGCGCCATTTGTTTTCAGCAGGTTTACTCACAAGCTTATTTTCCTTTTTTTTTTTGTCCTGATCTGCCCACATGGAGGGCAAAGTTTGACTTCCAGTCTCTTTCGGCTATGAGATTTAATGAAATTTAGAAGGAATGGGGTCCGAAAATGTGGATATTCAAGGATCATGTGCGGGAGCTTGGCCAGTCAGTAGTTTCTTGGCTTAGAGCACAACCGGAAGTCTCTTCTGACTCTTTTTCTCTTTTCCCTTTCTCTTTTGCAGGTGGGTGTATCTTTGTTATCTTCACCTGTCGCTGCAGTATGCAGAGATGGTGGTTTCACTACTGCTCTTCCTTCTGGTGCACATACTTCTCCCACTTGGATGCCTTGTCTCTGTGCAGATGCTTCTCCCACTCAGTTTTCAGCCTATTGTTCTCATTTCTAGACTTCTCCTCCATTCCTCTAATCTAGCTGGCTAGATTTGGCTGAACATCAGCTTGATTTAGGTAGCAAACATTTTTCCAGTTCAGTTAGGCACTCAACCTTTTCTTTAAAAATCAACTATAGACTACTCACATCACTTCCCTAAGTATCTAAATGTCATGAAACTACAATGAAAAAAAATATTTGCCTCCCCATTTGTGTATATTTTTGGGTGATATATTTTTTAATATCCAAGACTTAGCTGAAACTCTAGATAATGTTAACACTTTGTCAAGAATTTGAATCACTTCCAGCATATTGTAGTATAATCCGCTGTCCACAAACATCCCCTTCATTATTGCCTAATTACATGCAAATTTCATAAAATGAATGAGTTTTAAGTACTTGTCAATCTGTCATCCTAGGAGCCACTTTGACTGCTAGAAACATTTTGACTGCTAGATAAATAATCAGCAATAATCATACTATGCAAATTTGATATTTTCTGTACAATTATCTGAAACCATAAATAACTGGACTCAAAGACATTTGGCATTCACTTAGCAAGGGTTGACCTACAACTTTTTTTTCCTGCTAATGTGATGGAGGAATGTCTAAAAATTATGAGTGGATGTCTGACAATGATGAGCAAGAAGGCATCGAGATTTTAAACTGTTTATTTTTTTCTCATTGGAATGGGCTCAATTTTTTTCTCTATAGCTTTCATGCCATCATTTTTAATCCTTCCATTCATTTGAATATTGCATGGTTTTAATCTCTAATGTCTTTGCCTTCTATGGCCTTCCCCCCATTTAACAAGGATTTCCTGTAAGGGTGAGCAGAAGTAAAATTTTCATTTCCGTTCATTCATTCATTTTGTAGGGCACATCCATTCAGTTCATTAGTTTAAAACAAACAAAAACATTCATTTGTTTATTTTACTTGTTCATTTATTTACATGGGAGAAGCACTGCAGGCTATTTTGGTCTCCAAAATTGGGGTTTTCTCATCTAATAGAACTGGTGTGAAGACATCATCAAAAGGGTGAAGGTATACCAGTAAATCAAAACTATGTCAACATTTATTTATTATTTATTAAAGGCTTTTATATACCGAATTTCTTGATACAAATCAAATCAGCTCGGTTTACATCGAACAAGTAGAAACTATAACCAACCAAACAGTAAAGACAATTTGAAGGAGAATAAAGTTACATTATAACAAGGATGTGTAACTTGGAGGAGGAAATAAGAAGGGGGACGAACGGTTATAATATACATTGGAGTATGCGAGGGAGACAAGGAGCAGTCTCATGATAATTTGTAGACGTTCTCTTAAAAATTTATATACATGGTTTAGCGCTTGTTTAAATGTATATTTGCTAGAACAGTTATAAGTTATAACATGGCACCAAAGTGGCATGAATAGCCTCAGGCACCTTAATGGGGCAAAGATATACAAGGAGTGGAAGACTAGCCTAGTGGTTAGACCAGCAGGCTATGAACCAAGAAAGCCAAGCTTCAAATCTCATTGCTAGTCCATGAAACCTTGGCTAGGGGCCTCATTTTCTAAAGTATCGCAGGCCTGCGATACTTTAGAAAAATGCGGTAATGAGGGGCGGGGGGGCTGAAATGGGGGGGGGGGGGGGGGGGGTCCTGCGCTAGCCAGCAGCGATTGCTGCTGGCATCGCGCCCAATAAGTCCACCATAGAAGGTGTAGTTATTGGGCGCGAAATAGGCAGCGAAAAGGCCCTTACCTTTTTGTTGTCCGCGCCGTCGACGCAGAGTCGGCCCCGGTGATGCCCCGACTCCTCCTCTTCCGGGGCCAACTCCGACCCGATGTAGGTAGCGCAGGCATGCGCTACCTTTGCTAGCTATCGCAGGCTTGCACTGTTAGCACAAGCCTGCAATAGAAAATAAGGCCCTAGGTCCCATTAAATTCCATTGTCTCAGGTACTAACTTAGGGGGAGATTTATCAAGCTGTGACATTTTATCACAGGAGGAGTGAAATATTGCAGTGCTGGTCCTGTGATATTTTGTACCTTCCCAATAAAATATTGAAGCAATATCTCTGTGTTGTTATTTATTGCAGAAAAACTCAGCGATAAACAAGAACATGGAAGAGGCTGCAAAAATGTGCACTGCCAACCCGGTTCACATGGAGGGGCCATCATTTTAAAAGGCCAAGCAGCCTGACAACCTCCCCCCCCCTGAAAGTGTCAACCTATCCCCTGGGGTCATACGAGAAACCCCATCAAGGTGAAGCTGACCCAAAAAGTTGTGCAAAATAGAAAAGAACTTGAGCGGTGACACTCTATCCTTCTACCCTAGTCCCTCCCCTTTGATGCAAAATGACCCCCAGCCAAGCACCCCCTCATACCAATAACAACCCTCCCAGTTTCAGGTCCCCCACTGCTCCCACCTCCCAACTAAGGCAAAGATGGTAACTTTCAAACAGTCGTGCGGGCGTACATGTACACACATATGCTGGCTTGCGCCAATGGACGCGGCCATTTTATAACATGCGCACGTACATGCACATATATTATAAAATCAGCTGCACACATATACATGTGCACAAAATTTTATCTGGGTGCGCTCATGTGTGTGCAAATGCTGGCTCTACTGCGTAAGTGGGGGGAGGGATTTTTAAAAAATGCACCCCAATGTAATAGCCCTTTTTCCCAGTTCATTCCTAGTTCACCCAGTTAACAGATCGGACTTCCTAACCCCTCCCCCCACCCCCTGCTATTTAGCCTCCATTTTACCCTTTTAACCCCCACCCTTAAAACCCTGCTGAGTCGCCTAGCTTTTTTTAATTTTAATACTTATGTCATCCATAGCAGAAGTAAATTTATGTGGTAGAGAACACCGATGCCCACTTGTGCGTGTAAATACTTACGTCAACATTTCAAGGTAACTTCCCGAAATGCCCATGTCCCAGCCAGACCACACCCCCACCTCGCCCCTTTTGTAAACTTTCTGATTTGTGAGCCTACTGGGAGAAATGTAGATACTTGCATGCTTCCTAAAATCCGTGCGGCACACCACCCAAGATATTTGCATGTGTCCTGGCTTTGGCACATATAGGGGCTTTTAAACTTCACCTGTTAATCACTGGGTTCTAGTGGGCCCCTCAAAAACAGGGACTGGTGTTCTAGGGATGGCCCCAGACCCCCCTCCCACCTAAATAAGTCTTTGGTGGGCTAGTGGGGGCCTGGAGTGCCTCCAAGCTCCGGGCCTGGTCGACACTATTTTCCACAATGGCACCGACTGGCCACTGCCTCTGTCACATGATATTTTAGATGTTGTCTACTTCTTATCCTGGGACAGTACTATGGAACACCACCCTATTTCCTCTATGTTGGGTTACTACTGCGGACGTATGCCTGAGCACCTGTGAACTATGGTGAAAACTAAAACATTGAAAAAAAGGCTCTAAACTTATTTCTGCAGTCGTATAGCCCAGTCGGTCAATAAGCCTTCAGGGTCATTTTTGCTGATGATCAGGAATATGGTTTCAAATTTACTGCTTAGGAATATGTATTCTATCTTAAGAATAATCATTGTTCATGCATTCCTCAGCTCTATGTAATTTATATCAACAGTAATAGGTGTACTTGTATTTTGAAGTTTTCATTTTTCTACTGTTTTATCATTGTTTGATTTGTGTACATTTTATTGTAACCGCCATGATCACTGGAGTGCGTAGTCTTTAAATAATGTTAAATAGATAAATAAATGGCTGTTAACTGCTGGCTTGCCACCGGGATGAGCTTGAGATATAGTCTTTCCCTTTTCAACCCTTTTCCTCTCGCTTTTACTTGGAATGGCAGAAGGGGTCCTCATGCTAATACAGCAACTCTCCCCTGAAACCAATGGTAGCGGGTGCAGAGTCTGCAAGTGATGCTATATACCAACTTAACTCCCTTCAATCAACACACTTCGCTAGTAATAGCATTAATAGCCACCCCTTATAATGTTATTATATATATTTATATAATTATCTGATCTTCATTTTCCTTCTCACTCCAAGTTATTGATTTCCTTGTTACATGTAACTGCTTTTCTGCACTATTGTTCAAATTGTAAAGTTTATTTTAATTGCACCCCTGTTTCTTGTGAACCAGCATGATGGGACTATCGTCTTGAATGTTGGTATATAAAAAAAAACTTAAATAAATAAAATAAATAAATACCAACATTTATGACATGCCCCACTTGATGTCCTTCTTGCAGTGAATACACTGAGCAAAAATGTAGGTCCTCCCTCACTTTAAAGTGCCTCCAGATGTAAGCAAATTGAACTCCTGTGCTGTGATATGATTGGCACAGCCCAGCAGGGGGATCTGACAGGCCCATGCCAACCGTTGGCGGACATGTCCTGGGCTGGGACAGAGCTGAAGCTTCACCTGTACCAGCCCTGTTCCCTGCGGATAGGACCCTTGGGTTCCAGGGGTTGGCAGGACTTAGGCGATGGTCCCACAGGGCAAGGACAATGAGAGAGTCTGGGGCCAGGCTGAGATCAGGGCAGGTGCAAACAAAGAATCATCGGATCCAGGCTAAGGGTAGGGGCAAGCAATGAGAAGGACGTAATCTGGGTCCATTGGCAGGCAGCAAGCAAGAGAGTGGTCAGTATCTAGATTGAAGGTCAAAGGGAGATGGCAGGGAAGAGAATGTCATTGTCTGAAGCTATGGAGCAAAGCAGGCAACAGGAAATAAAATGAGAGTCCAAAGCAAGGGTCAAAGGCAGGAATCAGGCCAAGTCAGACAAAGGCATGGGAGGAGACTGGACATGGAGGACCAAGGTGCGGCAGGCCAGACAAGGCAGGACCTCGGGAGCAATGCAACATAGGCAAGACAATGGGCAAGGTAATAAGGCAGGACAATGAGCAATATGCAGATGTACTGCAACCTTCCCAGTACCTGGCTGGTTTCTCAAGGAGTGCAGGATAGCAGCAGTACAGGCGTGAGGTGGGTTGTGGTGACTTCAAGTCAACGACAGAAGCAGCTAAAAAGATTATGCATATGTACTACATCCTACCCAGTATGTGGCTGGATGCTTGAGGAGCTGGGATGGCAGCATACCAGGTCCAAAGTGGGTTGTGGTGATTTCCAGTATTGACCACAGAGGCATCTAAGAAACCTACAGATGTATTGGAACCTCCTCACTAACTGGTTGGCTGCTCAAGGAGGATGGAGCTGGAGCAGCCCAGGACCAAGGTGGATTGTGTTGACATCTGAAGTTGATCTCTGGGGCAGCTGAGACAGTTATGCACTAAGCTCTGCAGCATCAGATAGGTGGGCTTCTACCTGGTGCCTACATCCTGAATAAGCTGGTGCAGAGGCACCTTCACAGCTTCCTGCTGTTTGTGGAGCTGCTGCCCACCCTTCATGTTCCAGTGAAAGTGCCTCATTATTGTTCTGTATTTCTTTCTATCAGATCTTCCTCTCTCCCCATCCCAGGACATCCCTTACTGTCAGATATAGCAAGTGTTCAATCTATCAGATTACTTCATAGACCCCGTCTTCCACTGCTCTTTTTAGGTTACTGTCACCATCTGTACCAAAAGAAAACAGCAACAGTCATATGTTTCTGGATTAGCTGCCAGATCTTCATCATCAACCTTATTGCCATTAAGATAAGGGCTTAGTTATGGCTCTTATCCATCAATGGGGTATGCAGCACAGCCTTCCTGCACCCTGGTAGTTTGTCCCACTAGAGATACTGCCTGCCCCTACCTCATCCAGCTGCCATTAATGTGCTATCAGGGAGAGGTAGGTGTGTGTAACATTCTGTCTGGTTCCTAAGTCACTAGTAAATGGATGGTACTTCCGTCCACCTTGGGAAACTGTGTCTGCTTCCAAGTACAGCGGTGAGTGCTGAGTTTTCACCAGAATGTTGTCCTGGAGGGCACTTTACAATTGGGGACTATGAGTTGCAGCAACTACTTAAATCCATGTTCCATACCACCTCCAGGGAATGGTTATCTAGGGCAACCTTCTTCTTATGCACCATTTTACCACCTTCAAAGTTGCCTTTCTCTTACTCCAGGAGTAAGGTTCAGTGTGCTGCGACAGTCAAAAAAGCAAACAGAATGTTGGGAATTATTAGAAAGGGAATGGTGAATAAAACGGAAAATGTCATAATGCCTCTGTATCATTCCATGGTGAAACCGCACCTTGAACACTGTGTACAATTCTGGTCGCTGCATCTAAAAAAGATATAATTGCGATGGAGAAGGTACAGAGAAGGGCTCCAAAATGATAAGGTGAATGGAACAGCTCCCCTATGAGGAAAGACTAAAGAGGTTAGGGCTTTTCAGCTTGGAGAAAGGACAGCTGAGGGGGGATATGATAGAGGTGTTTAAAATCATGAGAGGTCTAGAACGGGTAGATGTGAATCGGTTATTTACTCTTTCGGATAGACTAGGAGGCACTCCATGAAGTTAGCATCTGGCACATTTAAAACTAATCGGAGAAAGTTCTTTTTTACTCAACGCACAATTAAACCCTGGAATTTGTTGCCAGAGGATGTGGTTACTGCAGTTAGTATAGCTGTGTTTAAAAAAGGATTGGATAAGTTCTTGGAGGAGAAGTCCATTACCTGTTATTAATTAAGTTGACTTAGAAAATAGCCACTGCTATTACTAGCAACAGTAACATGGAATAGACTTAGTTTTTGGGTACTTGCCAGGTTCTTATGGCCTGGATTGGCCACTGTTGGAGACAGGATGCTGGGCTTGATGGACCCTTGGTCTGACCCAGTATGGCATGTTCTTATGTTCTTATGTTCTTAACCATGGTGGTGTGCTGATTACATGGACATGGGGCTGCATTCCTGAAACATCATCAGGGGGATGGGGCTGGGAGATTGGCTTAAGAGACAGACTTTCCCTTTTCTGTGATTTTCTACTCCTTCTGCACACTGCATGGAAGATGTAGTCCTTAGTCTAGTACCTGCAGCATCAGATTGATCTAACACTAACGGATGTTGTTTTTGCAAATGATGTTGCATACCACTGTTTGCAAGATAGTCCAGTGGGAGTGGTGGAATAGCCCAATGGTCACAGCAAGCTGTGAACCAGAAAAGCCAGGTTTCAAATCCTGTTGACACTCCTTGTTAGCTTGGTCAAGTCATTCACGCTCCATTGCCTCCGGTATAATTTTTAGGCCCTATTTACTAACCATTTTTCCTACAAAAAAAATACAAAGGGAGAAAACCTTTAGTCAATAAGCTACTAAGATTGTAAGCTCTTTGGGGATATGGAAATTCCTATGGAACCAGAATGTAATCCACTTTGAATTGTCACAAAAGGCGGAATATACATTTAAAATGATTGTTAATATTAATACCTTTCCTCTACTGATAGCCTTCTGAAAGTAAATACATTCTACAAAACACTCCTCCTCCAGAACTCTAAAGCATCGCCTTACCTCTGATGTCTTGCAGGATTTCTTCTTCTTCTCAGAATCCTTGTATGCTGCTGCTGGAGCTGGAGTTTAGGGAGGCACAAGAGGGAAAAGACCAGGGTCATCTCTAATGCTCTCCACTACCTGATGTGTTTCTGAAGGATGTTCTAGGCCCCACCAGTATCACGTGCTGCCTCCTGCAACTAATCACTAGATAGCACACGTGGCTAGGTTCCCCAAACCCTCCTCAATTATTAGATGTTCAATATCCTCTAAAAAATCCCTAACTTGATTAATCTGAATCAGTAGTTTCCTAAATATCTGCAGACACTGCTCAGGAGAAAATGTGTGTATGAGGGGGGGGGGGGGGAGGGGCACTGTGCTGTTTTTGACTGGACACTCCTCACTGATGATGCAATCCCCCACTGACTCTGCCTTCTTCTGTCCCAACACCAGCTGCCTTCTTCTTCTGTCCCAACACCAGCTGCTTCTGTAGCTGGTTTTCCCCTTCCTAAAAAACATGTGTCCTCATCTTGGATGGGGGACTCCTGCTTCTATCACTACTATCATCAGTAGTGCTGCTTGTGCTGGCCCTAGATCTTTGTGGCTGAAAGGCCTTTCCTCCTCCTCTCCCACTCTTATTGCCACATCAGAGAAGGAGTAAATAACAGTCAGTTGTTTACCCTTTCAAATAATACTAAAACAAGGGGACATTCCATGAAGCTACAAACCAGCAGTTTCAAAACAAGTTGTGGAACCTGTTGCCAGAGGACGTGATTAAGGCAACTAGCATAGCATGGTTTAAAAGAGGTTTGGACAAGTTCCTAAATGATAAGTCCATCACACCATATTAGCCAAGTAGATTAAAAAAGTTATTGCTATCCTTGGGAGTGATTAACAGGACTTGGATCTATCAGGGATCTATCAGGTACTTGTGATCTGGATTGGCCACTGTAGGAGACAGGCTCGATGGACCTTGGTCTGACCCAGCATGGCAGTTCCTATATTCTTACTCTTTGATGCCAATGGTATGATGGAATTTGATCACTTGTAGTGGCTAAGCACTTATGTCGCAATGTACAACCAATACTAGTGTGGACTCACATAGACAGCATGCCGGACAAAGACATTATATCAAAGGAAAAGTTGTAAAAGGTAACAGATAAAAATGTTAGATCTTTATTTGGCCTGATCATAGAAAATAAATAACATTTTAAAACCATTGAAAGACGAATCTGAAAGGAAAGAAATGTAGATAGGAACCCCAGGGCACAATTATCAGAGCAATTAGAAAACACCACAGTGAAGGTGCCAGAGACCAGCACAAAGCAGGCTGGGAAGAAAAAATGGAAGCACCGAAACAAATAATGACCATAGGAGTAGGGGTTCCCAAGTAGCTGGAGGAAATGGAGGAAGCAACCAGTGGGTTTTCCCTGGGGGATGGGGATGCATTCTGGGGGAGATTTATGGGTTGGGACAGGCCAGGAAGCAGGGTAAAGAAAGGAAATAGGAGATTGAAGAATTGGTGATTAAACTCCTGGTCTATGCTGGGGTCTTGGAGAGGGAAGCATGATAAGCAACATGAACAGGGCTATAATTCGTGTTAAGCCATTTATTGATATCAAGGATATAAATTGGATACAGTGTTGCACAGCAAACATTATTACTGAGAGAATCTTGCCAACAAGGACACAAGGCCAGAAGGATAGGAGAAAGATAACAACTCCCCCTTGGAAAAAAACATATAGAAGAGAAAATTAAATCACTGCATGCAGAGGTGTCATTGGTACATGTATATCACAAGGGATTGAGAATGACGAAAGTACTAAGGAAAATCCAAAACATAAAGCTAAGGTATGCTGCATTAACAGAAGAAGATCTTAGATTCATAATAAATCAAAAATAACAGTGGAAGCACAGAAGTTGCGATATGAAGAAACCTGAAAGGAAAGGACACCAAAATAAAATGTTTAGAGAGAACCCAGTGATTCTATAGGGAATTGGAGAAGAACATTAGTTCAGTTAAAAAATATCCAACAAAAGAAGCAACAGAACGGTTTTGGAGAAATTTCTATAAAGATCATGTAAAGCATAAGGGAAAAGCAGAATAGTTGCCCAGCATACAGGGAAATATAGAACAGGCAAACATCAAAACTATGGAATGGCTTGAAGTTACAATGACTGATAGGGATGTGAATCGTTTTCCATATCGTCTTAACGATAGAAATCGTGTGGCAGGAGAAGAAAATCGTGTTTGGCACGATTATTTCATTGAAAAATCGTTAAAAATCGTTTTTTCCGATTAGTGCGCACTAACTCGAGTTAGTGCGCACTAACTCCCCGTTAGTGCGCACTAACTCAAAATGATACAAATAGACACTTTCCAGGTCACTGAAGGTCAGTTAGGAATGAATATGTGTTCCTATTGGCTGGCAGCCCTCTTATCTATTGATGTTACCAAGGTTTCCACTGAGGTGATGGTTGGGGGGATGGGAAATGGAACTGGAAACTCATGAACACCAACAGAAAATGAAACAAAGTGTTCACACTTCCCAGGTCAGTAAAGGTCACTTAGGAATGAATATGTATTCCTATTGGCTGGCTGTGCTCTTATCTATTGATGTTACCAAGGTTACCACTGAGGTAATGGTTGGGGGGATGTGAAATGGAAACAGTTGGAAGCTTGACATGTGATGATCAGCACTCACGTGACTAGAACTTCTTTGTTTATTATTTTTGTTTGCAGGCACCTGAAATGCTAGTGCATGTTGAATTTGCCAATCACTGTGCATTTTAGAAAGGTGGTCCTGGCTGGAACTGTACACAGTTCAAATATATGTAATTGATTGTTGGTAAGTGTATTTTTTAAGTAGCCACACTGGCACAAGTATGTTTACTTTTCCTCCTACTTAACTCACTAGCTCAGCTTTGTAAGAAGGGCTTCTCTGCTTGAGTGAGGGTCAGGCAGCTCCTCCCTGTCTGTGAAGCCAGCCTCTCACTAGTAATGCAGGGAGGGAGCTGTCTCAGACTTCACCATCCTCCTCCCCCCCCCCCCCTCACCCACACACCATTCACTAGCTGGGACATGGGGGAAGTCAGGAGTGAGGGTCAGGCAGCTCCCCCCTGTCTGTGAAGCCAGCCTCTCACTAGTAATGCAGGGAGGGAGCTGTCTCAGACTTCACCATCCTCCCCCCCCCCTCACCCACACACCATTCACTAGCTGGGACATGGGGGAAGTCAGGAGTGAGGGTCAGGCAGCTCCCCCCTGTCTGTGAAGCCAGCCTCTCACTAGTAATGCAGGGAGGGAGCTGTCTCAGACTTCACCATCCTCCCCCCCCCCCCCCTCACCCACACACCATTCACTAGCTGGGACATGGGGGAAGTCAGGAGTGAGGGTCAGGCAGCTCCCCCCTGTCTGTGAAGCCAGCCTCTCACTAGTAATGCAGGGAGGGAGCTGTCTCAGACTTCACCATCCTCCCCCCCCCTCACCCACACACCATTCACTAGCTGGGACATGGGGGAAGTCAGGAGTGAGGGTCAGGCAGCTCCCCCCTGTCTGTGAAGCCAGCCTCTCACTAGTAATGCAGGGAGGGAGCTGTCTCAGACTTCACCATCCTCCCCCCCCCCCCCTCACCCACACACCATTCACTAGCTGGGACATGGAGGAAGTCAGGAGTGAGGGTCAGGCAGCTCCCCCCTGTCTGTGAAGCCAGCCTCTCACTAGTAATGCAGGGAGGGAGCTGTCTCAGACTTCACCATCCTCCTCCCCCCCCCCCCTCACCCACACACCATTCACTAGCTGGGACATGGGGGAAGTCAGGAGTGAGGGTCAGGCAGCTCCCCCCTGTCTGTGAAGCCAGCCTCTCACTAGTAATGCAGGGAGGGAGCTGTCTCAGACTTCACCATCCTCCCCCCCCCCTCACCCACACACCATTCACTAGCTGGGACATGGGGGAAGTCAGGAGTGAGGGTCAGGCAGCTCCCCCCTGTCTGTGAAGCCAGCCTCTCACTAGTAATGCAGGGAGGGAGCTGTCTCAGACTTCACCATCCTCCTCCCCCCCCCCCTCACCCACACACCATTCACTAGCTGGGACATGGGGGAAGTCAGGAGTGAGGGTCAGGCAGCTCCCCCCTGTCTGTGAAGCCAGCCTCTCACTAGTAATGCAGGGAGGGAGCTGTCTCAGACTTCACCATCCTCCCCCCCCCCCCCCTCACCCACACACCATTCACTAGCTGGGACATGGGGGAAGTCAGGAGTGAGGGTCAGGCAGCTCCCCCCTGTCTGTGAAGCCAGCCTCTCACTAGTAATGCAGGGAGGGAGCTGTCTCAGACTGGTATCAGGGTTAGGGCACTGTGTGCAGGAAGATCACAACACTCCTGGTATTAATAGGGATAGGGCACTGTAAGAGATGACTGTAGTAGATTGAATAAAGATCTGATGTTTCTGCTCTCCTCACACCAAACAAAAACAACACACAAGCAGAGAAGCCCTTCTTACAAAGCTGAGCTAGTGAGTTAAGTAGGAGGAAAAGTAAACATACTTGTGCCAGTGTGGCTACTTTAAAAATACACTTACCAACAATCAATTACATATATTTGAACTGTGTACAGTTCCAGCCAAGACCACCTTTCTAAAATGCACAGTGATTGGCAAATTCAACATGCACTAGCATTTCAGGTGCCTGCTAACTAAAATAATAAACAAACAAGTTCTAGTCACGTGAGTGCTGATCATTACATTACTTTTTTTGTCAAGCTTCCAACTGTTTCCATTTCACATCCCCCCAACCATTACCTCAGTGTTAGCCTTGGTAACATCAATAGATAAGAGCACAGCCAGCCAATAGGAATACATACATACATATTCATTCCTAAGTGACCTTTACTGACCTGGGAAGTGTGAACACTTTGTTTCATTTTCTGTTGGTGTTCGTTAGTTTCCAGTTCCATTTCCCATCCCCCCAACCATCACCTCAGTGGTAACCTTGGTAACATCAATAGATAAGAGGGCAGCCAGCCAATAGGAACACATATTCATTCCTAACTGACCTTTAGTGACCTGGAAAGTGTTTATTTGTATCATTTTCAGTTAGTGCGCACTAAATCGAGTTAGTGCGCACTAACGGGGAGTTAGTGCGCACTAACTCGAGTTAGTGCGCACTAACACGATTTAACGATTTTTAACGATAAATCGTTAGAATTTCTATTGTATCGTGTTCTATAACGATTTAAGACGATATAAACATTATCGGACGATAATTTTAATCGTTGAAAAACGATTCACATCCCTAATGACTGAGGTGGAAGCCAGGTTACAATGAGCCCCACATTGAAAATACCTTCACGCTGATGGCGTGCCCAGATTTTAACTCAAATATTTGACATCCCTCTACCAAAATCTGGCTCACTGAAAAATCAATTGATCATTCAGGCAGAATTAACTCCATAAAAGTTAAGAACAAGAAAAACACTTCTCTTGCCAAAGGGAGAGCTAAATAACGTCCCTAAAATCTATCGACCAATAAACTGCTTGTCTAAAACCTTTTAGCTGTTTACTGCAATCAATGCAGATAGAATATATCACCACACTGATTTTATTAAAATCTCAGCAATAGAACATTTGGGTAACAAAAGAGGAGCATACGATCATTATTCAGTAGGGATGTGCAATTGTTTTTCCCGAATTAGGCATTTTCAATGAAATTGCTTAATTCGGAATGGTTCGAGAGAACCGAAAAACAATTTAATTTTTTCCAAAATGTTTTGTCTCTTGATGAAATGTGCCGGTCAGAAGGCCTGTATAGATAGAAACATAACAAGGTAGCACAGCTTGTTCACTGGAAGCTGTATAACCAATCATTATAACATTGACATACCAAACAAACAGAATAGAACAGAATGAAGAAGTTGTGATCACCTGGGACATTGTTATTCCCATTGACGGGAAGATAAATGCATGAACATATTGTGGTGAAAGAGATGCACACAAGAATGGCATTGCTGACGCTTATGTCAGTACCCAGTGACTATTCTGTGGATCGTATATAGAAAGCAAAGATCCTTAAGTACTAAGACATGCCATCAAGAAAATGTGCAGAAAAATACAGAAATGGTCCCAATTATACTGGGTTCCACTGACCTGATTAAGAAGAATTTCAAAAAGCATCTCAGTATGTTGCCAATAAATATTACAGCCTATGTACTCCAGAAAGAACCTGTCTTTAGTACCTCTAATGTACTAAAAAGGACATTAAAGTAAATTTGAGAGATTGAGATAATAAATAAATAAATAAATCATCCCCAACATATTCTGGCTTATGAATGAGGTTCATTCCTGTCAAGGCATTCACAAAACAAACCCAGTTGGAGAAAATGTCCCCTGTGTTTGCTGACTATATATAGATTTACACTAGTAACTAAGGGGGTCATTTTCTAAACCTATTGCATGTGAAAAGTCCCTTTTCGCATGCGATAGCTTGCCGGGGGCAGAGTCGGGGTGGAGTCGGGGCAGGAAGGGGAGGAGTCGGGGCAGCGAGGAGGCAGACATGGTGGTATCTTTGCTGGCGGCGATAGGGTAAGCACCGTTATCGTTGCCAGTAGCACGCCCAATAGCACCACCTTTCAAGGTGGTGCTATTGGGCGTGCTACCTAATAAATGAAACGCTATTAGGTAGCTACCTAATAGCTACCTAATAGCGTTTCATACCTAATAGCACCACCTTTCAAGGTGGTGCTATTAGGTATGAAAGCCAGCAGCAACACCGCGGTGGTGTGATGGCTGCCGGCTTTCGCAGGCCCGCCCCCCCTGCCCCCCATTACCACTGGATTCACCATTCTGTGTAAGAATGGAGAATCCAGGCCTAAGTGACAGAATTTGTGGAAGAGGCAAACAGAAAGTCAGAGAGCAAAGATTCTGGCTTGTCAGTCAAGAGTCACTGCTTTATAACACCATTCATAATGAAAAAGAGATCTGTCTCTCACTCTTTGAAGGGAAGACGTGTCTTGTACCCGGCTGACCATGGTAATATGGGTGCCAGACTCACTTTGGGAGCGGGGAGGGGAGGGGAGGGGAGGGGAGGGGGGAGGCTAGTTATGACTGGAATTTCCAGTTTGTTAAGTTAGGAGTTGTTGAATGGTTTGAATTCAAACCATGACAAGGCAGGGAGCCGATTGTTTCCCGGGCACTAGGCTTGTAGGGTAAGGAGAGGAGTTTAGGGTCAAGGGGGGGGGGGGGGGCACACGGAAGAGTTGGATCACTCACCTGCCATCGTCGCTACTGCTGCATCCCACCCACTCTTATATTCTAGTTTTGTTTCTTAAGGGGTGTTTCCTCGATTGTTGCAGCAAAGGTGGGAGGATTGCCTGAGCCAGTTTGGGGTTCAGCGATATGCTGAATGGTTTGCTGACTTGACGATGGTCATGCCTGGATTTCTAGGAAGGAACAACTGGGTGCAGTTGTCCCATGTATGACTCCTTGCTGGGCTGTGGCAGGGGTCGTAGGAGTGGTGAAAGTGTAATGCTGGTAACCTGCATGCTGGCTGACTTGGTAGCGTTCATCTTGCTGGTTGGTGGTGAATGATCACTGAGGGTTCATTATTTCCTGCTTACTGTTGGCTCAGGCAACTGGTTGTATATTGTAATAAAGCTGTGGCCTATTTGATTCCTCTCAGGTGTCTGTGTTTATTGTGTTGTAAAAGGGTGGCTGCTGGGAGAAGTGTAAGTCCTGGCTACTGATATTATACCCCTGTTGATATTATATCTTTGTAACAATCAAAAAAGAGATTACAGTATATCCTCTGATACACTGACATTGACAGGCAACAGCTAACCTTTCTTTTTCCTTCCTTTATAAATCTTTTTATAAATGTTTTCTTTCACTCTGAGAAAGCTTTTCAAAATCAGAACTTCTCTGTCTGAAATCCAACAAAGAAATGACTGAACAATTAGAATGGTTACTGCTCAAAATTAAGTTTTTCTTCTCACTTTCAATTTAATAAATGGGAAATGACTTTAGTTATGCGTTGAGCTGAGCAGGAGGCAATTCCATTACGCTTAAGTCTATTATTGAATTTTTCCTCTATCTTGGTGTTCTTTGGAGTTTCTCCTTTTATCATGTCGCAGTCTAAAGAAACAGGCAGTTGTTCTATACCTTTGATGTGGGCTGAGGTATCCAGTAAAAATAAAAAATGGTGCTCGAAGAAACTGGCTGATTGTGCACCTCATGCAGAGGAGTGGGCCTCTGAGGAGAGTGAGTCATAGGAAAATGAGGTGGATGACAACATGACATATGTTTCTCAACTTATGGAGCGTTTTGGGGAAAATATTTTGAAGAAATTAGATACTCGGTAAAGTATTATTGTTGAAAAAGTTGCCACTGTGATGCAGTCGGTGCAGGAGAATGCTAACAAAATTGAGGAGGCTGAATACTAGATTTGTGAAGCTGAAATGTCTCTTACCTTGATTAGTGCTAAGGTTGATTGCTTGGATCGCTTAACAGCCATGTTCACAGACAAGATTGACAATCTTGAGAACAGATCACATCGTTGGAACATCAGAATAATTGGTTTACCTGAAAAAACTGAAGGTACAGATGCAGTTTGTTTTTTTACAAAATGGCTGCCTGAAGTTTTGGATTTCCCTTGCCCTAAAGGCATAGTGAAACTGGACAGAGTGCACAGATCTTTGGCTAGGGCTGAAGTAAGTTGTGCGTGCCGGCTGACTGCCAATGCGCGATCCCCAGCACAGCAGCAAATATAGCCACCGTGCCGGGAGCCTGACCCTGCCACCGCCCCGCCCCCTCCCTTTTTGCAAGCCCCAGGACTTACATGCACTCTGGGGCTTTACACGTGTCGCTGGGCCCTTTTAAAAAAGACCCTGGCACGCGCATGTTATAAAACCGCATGTCCATGTGAGTGCGCTGGGTAGCGTGCGCACATGGACATGCGCGTAAGTTAAAAAACATATCTAAAAATGTACAGGCAATATAATGCAATAAGAAAATCAAAAATAAAGAAAAAGAATAATCTGTACATTTCTCATCTAAAAAGGAAACAGGGAGATCAAAGAAAGAGTGATAAACAATGAAATATAATAATAGGAAATAAGAGAGAACGAATGTCGGCTTATACTTTTAGCCGACCTTGAGTGATTTTAGGTGAGTGTCTAGAAATGTTCGCAGTTGTGACGGTTGAAAAAAAAACATAGTTGGCAACATTTACAGGGATACAGCAAGATTAATTTGGCCCCCCTTGATAATACCTCAGAGCTCATGGAAAGAAACTTTTTCCTGAAAAGTTGAGTTACTCTAGTAACATTAGAGTAAATCCATAATTTCTGTCCATAGAATAATTATACTCTATTACGAAAGAAAAACCTAAGGACGGTATTTCTATCTGACAAGAAAGAAAAAGAAACCAACAAATTTTCTCTATTGGAAACCTATATCTCGTGTGATGATTCACGTATTTCAGTAATATTTAAAGAAGAATCTTTTAGGAGACTTCCAACAGAATCTTCTTCTGGTTTATGTAAAAAATAAGCCGTTATTATTGGCATTGCTGCAGTTGGAATTTTAAGAACATAAGAAATAAACTCTTGAACAAAGCAGAAGGAGAAATTAATTTTATCACAGGAAAATTTAAAATACTCAAGTTGTGACTCCTCAAAGAATCTTCAGTATTTTCCAGTTTCTTGAAAGAAATTTGATCCGATTGAACAAGAAGATGTTGAACTATCTCAACTGAAGCGAGCCGAGTATCCAACACCTCCAATTTAGTACTATATGAAGAAATCAAGTTTGCATTTGTCAGAACGAAGTGATTAATTTCTGAAGTAGCTTTGGTTAAAGAAGAAATGGAAGAGAAATAAGAGCATTCCATAGGACCTCTAGGGTAATCTTGAGGGGTTTAACAAGTCCCGTATTCAAAATCAAGATGTTAGATGCTGCACTACCTCCACTCAGTGCAATGCCCTCACACAAGTTTCCTGGTGGGGCCGATGTCATGTCCATAGCTGGGATAACAGCTGCTTCTGTTAACTCTAGAGCAGGGCTCTCCTCTCCAACGGTGCCCAAAATCACCTTAGGATCAAAATGATGTAATTTTCCAGCAGAGGCGGTGACAGGGAATTCTAAATTCGAGGTCACAAGCAGGCCATGGTGAAGAGGATGGGAAGGCATGATCGAGACTCGGGGGCTTAAGGATATTTCTTCGGTTAGCGGGGATGGCGTTCGTTCGGCATCGTTCCCTGCAGCAACCAAGACACCTGGATTCATTTGCGGCATAGCTGGAAAAAACCTTCAATCCAGGGCTGATGTAAATCAAGTGAGGGGGAACTTGTAATGCTGCAACTCAGCTTGGCCTTCCACTTTGTATGAGGCATTTTGATAAGAAATCAGTACAAGAAGAAAAAGCTTTGTGGAGGAGAGTTTTCACAGCGTTCATCCAGTGGACGGCTGGAGCCATCTTTAAAAATGGCGCCAGCCATCCAGTGCTCCTACCATGTGACAGGGGCCGGCCAATGGCACAGTTACCCTGTCACATGGTAAGGGCAAAGGGCCATCAGCGCCATTTTTATTAGTGGTAGCCGATGGCCCGAGAGCAGAAGATCGCTCCCAGGGCCCACTGGACCACCAAGTAATTTTAAAACATTTTTTTGGGGGGGTTTTAAAGGGTCAGGGTGGGTTTTTTGTTTATCGGCCGACAGCCTGAGCATGAGAGAACGCTCGCGGGACCTCCGCTGGACCACCAAGTAATTTTAAAATGTTTTTGGGGGGGTCAGGAGGGTGGTGGAGGCTAAGGGAGCGGTTTTAAAGGGTCGGGTGGGTTTTTAGGTTTTGTCCTAACTCCCGTTAGTGTGCACTAACCAGATTAACAATTTTTTCAAGATAAATCGGTGGAATTTCTATTGTATCGCACTCTTTAATGATTAATGATGAATTAAAATATATCGGACGATATTTTAAATCATCAAAAAACGATTCACATCTCTAATGATTAATAAAACGGAAAATGTCATAATGCCTCTATATCGCTCCATAGTGAGACCGCACCTGGAATAATGTGTACAATTCTGGTCACCGTATCTCAAAAAAGATATAGTTGCGATGGAGAAGGTACAGAGAAGGGCAACCAAAATGATAAAGAGGATGGAACAGTTCTCCTATGAGGAAAGGCTGAAGAGGTTAGGGCTGTTCAGCTTGGAGAAGAGACAGCTAAGGGGAGATATGATAGAGTAAGATCCTGAGAGGTCTTGAACGAGTAGATGTGAATCGGTTATTTACAGTTTCGAATATTAGAAGGACCAGGGGGCATTTCATGAAGTTAGCAAGTAGCACATTTAAGACTAATCGGAGAAAATTCTTTTTCACTCAACGCGCAATAAAGCTCTGGAATTTGTTGCAAGAGGATGTGGTTAGTGCAGTTAGTGTAGTGGGTTCAAAAAAGGTTTGGATAAGTTCTTGGAGAAGAAGTCCATTAATGGCTATTAATCAAATATACTTAGGGAATAGCCACTGCTATTAATTGCATCAGTGGCATGGGATCTTCTTAGTGTTTGGGTAATTGCCAGGTTCTTGTGGCCTGGTTTAGCCTCTGTTGGAAACAGGATGCTGGGCTTGATGGACCCTTGGTCTGACCCAGCATGGCAATTTCTTATGTTCTTATGTTCTTAATACCAACTATGACTCTAAAGTATGGAAATCTATCTGGGAGGGGGCTCATTATAGCTTCATATGCACTAAACATATGGTTAGAACTTATGGTTAGGTTGCTACATAGAAACTATCGCACCTTGGTATTTTACTGTACTATACATTTGAATCCAAATTTTAGCTGTTGGAGGGAATGTGGCGAAATAGGTATATATTATCGTATGTGGTGGCAGTATCAAGGAGTCTGCTTTTTATGGCAGCTTGTCACACAAAAAATAGCTGATATATTGGGTTTTCAGGTTCAAATATTGCCATTAACCTAAATAAACATATCTAGAACAGTGAAAATGTATCAACCTCTCACTGAAAAAGCTTACTTTCCAAAAACACACATTTATTCATTCAAAAAACAACAATTTTGTCTTATAAACATAAATAATACAATTGAATGTCATTAAAATGATAAATCTACATTACACAAAATGACACAAAATCACAGGACTAAGAACAAACCAAAATCAAAAACCGAAAGAACACAAAAAGGAAAAAAAACACAGAAACACAAAAGCATAGGGAAATCTCAAAAAATATTACACATGTATAAATATGACAGAACATGTGAGTGTGAACTAAATACATCAATTGCAGAATGTCATGAAGCAAAACAGATCATGAAACAAATAATTCCAAAATTTGCAATAACCACTGTGAAATCCTCTTGACTTGTATAATGAAAGGACAAATTCCAAAGAGATGCAGCAGAAAAGCCAAAAAATCCAATCACTGTGGAGTGAATAATGTACTGCCAATTTATGTATATGTCTCTCTCACTCTAGCACTGTATCGAACCCGAGGACACTGTTTGCTCAATATTTATTTTTTGCCTATACAACTTTAAAATAAAGAGTTCTTAAAAAAAATCAGGAAATGATGCTGGGATAGGCCGGTTAAAGAACCTTGATTGATTCTCCTTCATCCTTGCCCCTTCTCTCCCCGTCACATCTCCGCTCTGGCTTGCCCCATAGATTATAGTGTGTCTAAAAATGAATGAAACAAAATTTTGAGGTGCTTTTGCAAGCACTATCCATCCTTTTTGGAAATTGAGCTGAAATGAAAATAGATGTATTCATTACATTTTACACATTTGAAAAAAAAATGTGTATCTCTATCAAAGGGGTTATTTTCTAACTGACCACATTAGTGCAAAATTTGTGAGTACTTTTTATCCACAGTCTTTGCCCCAGTTTACAAAGTGAAAGTACCCACATTGTTTCCCTTTCAAAATTATCTAATTAAATCTTCCCACACCTGCTATTTGGGGTAGATATTTTTCTCTAAAAAATGTGCATATTTTTAAAAAAAAATCAAATGTATGTGGATAAGTTCAATCTTCCCTGTCCCCGTCCCCCCCAACTTTGCTTCTAGGAATGTGTCTTCTCATATTCCTATAAGTACTACACATGTCAGTTTACCTATGTAACATCCCCAAAAAGTACTGACCAATAACATGCCTACCTACAATCTAAAAGCAGCTCACTGCAATAGATGCAGAGAATATGAAATCACATTGTTGTTAACAACATCATGATGATGGAAATAAAAGAGAGGTCGATGGATCCAAAGACGGTTGATGCTGAATAAAGCAATCATAGCCAGATATAAGAAAAGTCAAAACCTATTAAAAAGAATTTGATAGTATTCCCTACTCTTAGATAATACATTGCCTTGAAATGTATTAGCATGAACTCTGATCAAGTACATCAAGTTTTCTATGAAAATATGGCAGACTACAACTGAAGTGATGAAAAAAAGCAGAATGTAAATCCTATAAATAAATACGTCATTCCTAACATCATAATCCAATGAGGAATGTTTCATGGAGATTCCTGTAACCACTCCTATTCTGTCTGGCACTGAATCCACTAAGTATTCATGAACTCTGCACTATGGATTTAACCTTAATTCTGGAGATATAAATTAACTTGTAGGGGCCATATACAAGTATTGGACTTGTATATTGGCCCAGCAAAGTTCTTGAATGGGTGAATGAAAACACAAGAAAACTCTTCTATGCCCACAAAGCAATCTTTAAGAATCAGTGTGTGCCGAAATTCAAATATTGTACATTCCAAGAGCTGAAGGCAATATGAGTCGTAAAGAAACAGATTACACAGATTATACTCATCCAAACATAGTTTAAAGCATCAACAGATGCAAATCCTAAAATACCGGTGTAGTATAACAGTGAATAGCAAACATCGGTTTCCCTCCTTACGCTTAGACAATTATTCCAACGAGCAGAAGGAATGAGTGAGAATCTACCAGTCTACTTATTTATTTAATTTATTTATTTAGCACTTTTATATACCGATATTCATGTAAAAAGTTACATATCATACTTGGGAAAATAGCACAATTTTCAGAACAGGAAAACTTCATTAAAGATTCAGATCAGCAGGGAAGGAAAAACAATTGGCTAAAGCATAAATACAGTGGAAATTCTGCAAGCACAAGTAGATCAAAACTTGACACAGGAATGGTTAAGGAGAGGTGAACTTAAACCTAAAGATTAGTGGTAGAAAATTGCAGCACAGAACAATAGACAATGGAATAAGTAGTTCACAACCTGCATAGAAAATATAGTAAAACAAAAACATGCAGATTCTGTCAAACAGAACTAGAAACAGTTACACATGCTGTCACTGGGCGTGTTAATGTCAGAAGACCTGTATTTGAAAAGTAGCATGGCTCATCCACTGGAAACTGTAATAATAATATAACATGACTATATCAGAAACACAAAGGGATGACAACCCTGACAGAACTGTCAGTTCCAAATGACTATTCCATACAATGTATGACAAGAGAGAAGATCCACAAGTACCAAATAATGCAATGAGAGAAGAAGAAAAATGTGTTAGAAAGGTTCTGAGATATTCTCAATTGTATTAGTGTGCCACTACAGGCCTGATTTAAAAGAACTTCTAAGCATGTCCTAAATTGTTGCCTAAACATATTACATCCAGAAGGAAGCTCTCACTGCTACAATGTTAAGTGCTGAGGTGAGCACGAGCAGAACATTTGAAAGACTGAGATCATATCCAACATTCTCTGACTTATGAGTGAGGTTCATTCCTGTCATAGTGTACTATGCAATACAAACCTATTTAGAGACTTTACCTCAAAAGAGAAGAGAAGAGATATGCCCAACTTACTGGCATGGGGAGAAACATCCATCAGGGCTGGAGATGTAAATGTATTTAAAATAAATTTCAAAAACATGATGAATAAGGCAAATTTGTTTCATTCGGGGGGCCGTGAAATGAATCAGGGCCCCCCCCCAATGAAAAAATCCTTATTTGATGAATTCATTTTAAAACAAAATGCATCGGGCCTAAACCTAGCCCTGAGGTTGGGGCCTCACCTAAGGCCTAGGCTGAGGGCCAAAGCAGAGACTACAGCCTATGCCTGAAGCCGGGGTCCCGCCTAGGGCATAAGCCAAGGCCCAAAGAAGGAGCCTCAGCCTAGGCCGGAGTGTGATGCTGGGTTCACGGCCATCCTACTGGGAATTTGTAAACTATCTAGAATCATAAGAGCAGTACTGGAAGACCCCCTGATGAAAACTCAATGAAAAACAGAATTGTGTTGAAAATGGGATGTTTGTAAATTTCATGGGGAACACATATCCAGTGAACTTTGGAACTATATTGCCTCGTTCTTGTTTAGTAGTTTGCATTTTCATATAAGGTTCTTTATTATTATTATTATTATAGTTTCTACCATTTTGCTCATCACTAACATGAGGTTCATTGTAGTTTCTTCGATCACCAAAGAATACTTTATAAAAATTGGCATTATATTAGCTGCCCTCAAATCTTCAAGTACCATATATGATCCTAGATAGTTTAAAAATTCCCAGTAGGATGTTTGAATTTCATTTTTCAATTCTTTCAACACTCTGAGATGTATATATCTGGTCCAGGTGATTTGCTACTCTTTAATTTGCAAATTGTCCTTATTATATCTTCCAGGTTCACTGGGATTTATAGAAACATAGAAACATAGAAATGACGGCAGAAGAAGACCAAACGGCCCATCCAGTCTGCCCAGCAAGCTTCACACATTTTTTTCTCATACTTATCTGTTTCTCTTAGCTCTTTGGTTCTATTTCCCTTCCACCCCCACCATTAATGTAGAGAGCAGTGATGGAGCTGCATCCAAGTGAAATATCAAGTTTGATTATTTATTTATTTATTTATTTATTTTATTTAAAAGAATGTATATACCACTTTATAAAATTAGTTTTTGTCAAAGTGGTTTACATTGGAAAGAGTAATAAAATAAAAAGAATAAAATAAAATTATAAAGAAAGGGTAATAAATAAATAAAATTAAAAGTACATAAAATTAATTAATAGCTGGAACAAATTCTAGCTAGAAATAAACAAATATTTACTAAAGTAAATAAAAATAAAACTGTTGCCGTGGAACTTGCTAATAATATGGAAGGGAGGGGGGAAGGAGAGGAAAGGTAGAGAAGTGACAAAGTAAGACCGAAAACTAGGGAACAAATGGGAAAAAGGGGGGGGGGGAATGAAATGAAAAAGAATGATAGTGGCTGTAAATGAGGTGGTGGAGAAGACTTTATGTTTGTCCTGGAGTAAGTGTTTTAAATGCTAATTGAAAAAGATGGGTTTTAAGTGGTTTTTTGAAATGGGAAGAATTTGAAATTGAACGAAGAAGATTGGGAAGGGAATTTCATAAAATGGGTCCAGCTACCGAGAAAGCTCGTTTTCGGGTGACTTCTAGCCTTGCTAGTTTAGGAGAGGGGATATCTAGGAGATTTTGGGTAAGAGAACGTAAATGACGGGTAGGTTTGTAGATCCGCAGTGATGAACAAAGCCAGATGGAGGTTGGGTTATGGATCAAGCCATGAATAATAGACAAAATTTTAAATTGTATCCTAAATTTTACTGGGAGCCAATGTAATGATTGAAGGATTGGGGTGATATGGCTGTGTAGAGGGGTCCTGGTTAATATTAGTTAGGGGTAGTAGGGGTAGTAACCGCAATAAGCAAGCTACACCCATGCTTGTTTTACCCAGACTATGTTATTCAGCCCTTATTGGTTGTTTTTCTTCTCCCCTGCCGTTGAAGCAGAGAGCTATGCTGGATATGCGTGAAGTATCAGTTTCTTCTCCCCTGCCGTTGAAGCAGAGAGCTATGCTGGATATGCGTGAAGTATCAGTTTTTCTTCTCTCCTGTCGTTGAAGCAGAGAGCTATGCTGGATATGCGTGAAGTATCAGTTTTTCTTCTCCCCTGCCGTTGAAGCAGGGAGCTATGCTGGATATGCGTGAAGTATCAGTTTTTCTTCTCCCCTGCCGTTGAAGCAGAGAGCTATGCTGGATATGCGTGAAGTATCAGTTTTTCTTCTCCCTTGCCGTTGAAGCAGAGAGCTATGCTGGATATGCGTGAAGTATCAGTTTTTCTTCTCCCCTGCCGATTTGTTTCGGTTCCTCTGAATTGTCATCTTTAAATATCATTTCTGGCTTGGGTATCTCCTTTATGTCATCTTCTGTAAAGACTGAAGCAAACTAATTAAGTTAGTCTCTCCACTATGGCCTTGCGTTCCCTAACTGTCCCTTTTACACCTTGATCATCTAGTGGTCAAACTTATTCCCTCATGGTCTATCTGCAGCTGTAAAGAATATAGAATAAAGAAGATGATATAGATGAGAGCAAGTATATATTTTAAACTATTATTAAGATGCATGCTGATCTTCCAGATGCATCCTGATCTTCCAGATCAGCAGTTCCTCATTTCCTGCTGCTTGCTAAGGCACAGGTGTTTTTTTTCTGATAGTAATAAGCTTTTGTGTGTATGTGTGTGTTTGTGTCTGTTGGGGATCTTCCTCATTGATTTAGCTGTTCAAAAGTCCAGCTATGAATAGCAAATACTTTTATCTATCTGACTGAATAGCTACTCACATCAGCCCGTTTTTTGGCTTAATTGGGGGAATTGAGTCCTTAGTTTATACTTTCAACCTAATGATCAATTAATAGACAGCAGAAAAGGAAGTTGAAATGATCAGCTACTTCGGAAGTCAGCAAATATATTTTTTATTAAAGGCTCTAACAGAAACTGTGTTAGGCCGATACATTATCAGGTGTTCAGGCTAGCATATGGGTTAACCTGCGGTTGGATGCGCGTTTTGGACGTGCATCCATAACCCCTGAGTGTGAGGTCAAATGAGGCAAATTGCTTGAGAATGGGCATACAATAAAGCATTTTGAGCTGGCTGCTCCAAGCTCTAGAATATATTAGCTGCCTCACTTCCCTATGCATGAGCTTCACTCTCATTTTTTTGGACATGCAAGTCACTCTGGAGATGTTAGTGCCCTAATGAAAAGGGAGGAGAAAGCATACTAAGCATTTTCAGTGTTACGCGTGCCGTCTGCAGCAGACCTGAGGCACGGCCCCCTCACCTCTCTTCAGTAACTCCAGCGCCTGGTCCCTTGTCTCTGGTGGTGGTGGACCTCCGACTCTGTCCTCAGGTCACCCCCTGGTGCCTCCAGCTCATCTACAGATCCTGGTGTCTCCAGTCCAGCTACCACCGCTACAGTTCCACACCAGGCCTCTCCGTGTGGCCTGCGGAGAGACACTACTACTCAGAGCCGCGCCCCTCCCTAGGCACATGTGTATCATTGAACCTTAAGTAGGGCCCGGGGAGGGAACCGAGCGACGGCTACAGATGATGACGTCAGCGGAGCATTGGTACTTAAGCCCAGGCTCCGTTCCCTAGATTTGGCTGCAACAGGTCTTCTCGCTGGTCGAATACTCGTTGCCTCCTGAGAGAATCATCTTGTCCCTGTTCCTCGTTGAACCCTGGTTCCCGATTCCTTCACTCCTTCGTTCCTGCTCTTCACCCTTCCTAGGATTGCCTACACGGACTTTGACTCTGCTTTGCCTGACCATGCCGTTGACTCTCTCCAAGCCCGGACCTCTGCTTTGCCTGACCACATCATTGACTCTTTCCAAGCCCAGACCTCTGCATCACCTGACTACTCCGTTGTCTCTCTCCAGACCCAGACCTCTGATTCACCTGACTTCTCCGTTGCCTTTCTCCAGACCCAGACCTCTGCATTGCCTGACTACTCCGTTACGTCTCTCCAGCCCAGAACTTTGCCTTGCCTGACTACATTTGACTATCTCCTTGATCAGACTTCAGCCTTGCTTGCCACTGCTTCTAGATTGCTGCCAGCCCTGACTCAAGCTTGTTCTACGATGCCTCTTCAGCCTATGTCCTGGACTTGGCCTATTCAGGCTTTGGCCTGCTTTTGCTCGGGCACCCCCTGTCTGATTTTTTTCCTTTGGCGCCCGAGTCATCAGGACACTATCTCGTCCAGTACTAGACTGTACCATCTCTCTCCTGCTGTCCTCTAGGCTGACCTTGTTCTCTCCTTCGATGACAACATACGGAGGCCTACCTAAGTCCAGCCGGCCCCGGCACCCAAAGGCTCAACCCACAGGAAACAAGGGCTGGTATTAGTGAAGCGCCAGCTGGCCTCCGTCCATCAGCCCACTCCGCCTGACGACCTACCTACCTACCTACCTTGGGCCGCAGTGGGGTTGCATCAACCCCACCACGGCCTAAGGGTCCACTTCCGGCGCAACACTCAGGACTAATTGTAAGAGATTTAAAGTCAAGAATCACAAAACTCCACATGTCTTTCTCTCATTTCCTCATTTGTATTCTCTCTGAAACCTTTATTCACATCAGCTCCATAGGATTCAATTTGGAAAACCCCAATACTCACACATATGGAAAAAAGCATCTATTAATGGGTAATCATTGTGATTAGTGACTTGGGAAGGTAGTAAGCATTATGAGTTGGTCTTTACAAGCAAACGTATAGAAATGGAAAGTCTATTTCTACCAATACTATATCTGATGAAGAGCTGTCTGAATAGGAAAAATTCCCTTGCTGAACTATCTCAATTGATCATTTATGTCCACAATGAGATACAAGGTTTGTAGTTACTTGGCAATTTTAATATCCAGGTTAATAGCTTACTAACTGATTAATGGGGTCATGTATCAAAGGGCTTTATGACATTAACTTATGCGATAATGCATTATCGCATGCGAAAAATGATGTAGCGCATGGTGTGAATGTAAATTTTTGGGGTGGGTAGGATCGGGGAGGAGTTTGAGGATGAAGTTAGTTAAATAAGGGGTCATATTGTGCCGTGTAATAGCATAATGCATGCTATCGCACAGTTTTAATGCCAGAAATAACTATACCCCTTTCCCCGGCGTTAAGCTGTGCAATATGTTCAAAATGGCCTTAATGAAATTTGCGATTAATTTTTGGAATCACATTTTGGACATTTCTGGGCTTCGGGAGGGGAGAGGGAGAGAGGGAAGAGGCCCAAATTTGTAAGTTTCTATTAACTATGAAGTTTTTTGATTTAGTCCTCCAGGTAAATGACCCCATTCACATTACAGGTAAATGCCTTTAATTTAATTTTCATTGTAAACTCAGAGACAATTGAACTAACATTTAAAAATATACTGCCATTATCCCAGAGTGATCATGATTTGATACACCTTTCTTTATACTGTGAAGATTAGTGCTAAGAAACTAGCTTGGATTGAATGAGATCTGTAATTTTACTTCCGAAATGGTATTTGCAGAACTAGGAGATTTCCAGTTTAAATTAATTGATGTCCATTATGATACAGGTTGAAACTTGTCATCAGGAGCAAAGTATGGCTATGAATCAATTAGCCTCTACCAAACATGTTAGGGCACTTAAGGGAAAATTAGCTCATCGGTTTAAATATGAATTTTGTAAACTGAACAAGAAGGGAGCAGACTAGGAAAGATCTGGAGAAACTCACTGAATGAAAAGTATAAATTGAATTGCCAGAGCATTACAAAAGCTATAAAGCTGAAATTTTACTGGCAAAAAGGGACTATTTTTTTTACATACTATTACTATTGCTTCCAATCATCTAAAGGGACTATTTAAAATAGTAAATAACCTATCAAATTCAGCAGTGGTAAAAAAAACAACATGGTGACTCCCTAAATTTTGTTAATTTCTTTGCAACCAAAATTGATCTTATTTGTAAGGTTATAGATTGTAGCATGATTGTCAATCATGGTTCTGTTGAAATTTTATTTGCTGCCCACTATAAATTTGCTACAAAATAAATTAACCCTCTAAGTGTAAGAATAATCAAAATATACAGAAACAACCAATCTCACTGGACAAAGTAAAGATGTGTGGAAAGATTAGTTTTAATTAAAGGGAATGATCATCATATTGCACTGTATGATCAATATTATTAGGGCTCAGAGTGCTGCCCTTTTAAAGCATGAGTTTTAATCATCAGTCATTCTAAATTTTAAAGTGCACAATTCAAAAAACTCCAATGTGCAATCTAATATTCCCATTGTGAATAACTCAAAAAGCACTTATCTGTAAAGTTGTTTTCAAAAAGCAGAGATGTGCTTCTGGTTAGAATTTCATGTTGGGCTTTGTTTTGGGGCCCTCCCAAAGGGATTTTGTTTTTCCCGCGGTTCGGGGTTTGTTTTTTTCTGGGGGCTCCAATTTTCGGGTTAATACGCGCTAACTCTCGATAGTGCGCACTAACGTGGCAGTGCGCACTAACCCGAAAATGAATTTTTTCTGAAATTTCAGAAAAAATTAAATCGTTTTTCGGCTCTCCCAAACCATTCCGAATTAGGCAATTTCATTTGGGAAAAACGATTGCACATTTCTATAAGGGATGCTGTTTAATTAGTTCCAACACATTAAAATTGAAATGCCCGACATTGCAATGTTACAGAAGATGTAATTTCTTCCTTCTTCAGGGGAAACATATTCTAAATGTGGAGTCAGCAGAGCCCCAATTTAGACATTAGAGGAACATGTAAAGCTCAATGCCAACAGCGCTTGAAGTTTTGCGGGAGAGAAGTTATGTTGAAAAGCTCATTTTAAATCTTCCATTCTCTAATTGATCATCAGTAGAATGGAACACTAACATTCATGCAGCATTTTGTCTACAAATAAAATATAAATTTTTGATGAGGTTGAATTAAATATGATGGATTCCCTTCAGAGTAAAGTTAATCTAACAGTGTGCCTGCTCAGTCCTCATTCCTAGAAACATAGAAATGCAGAAAAGGATTGGTGGTCCACCCAGTCTGATCAGCAAACTTCACATGGAAGTATCTGCCGCACCATCCATTGTTACCCCCATGTATCACTCAGATTTTCTTGAAGTGCTTTGCTTATGGAATTGGCAGTAGAAGCAGTCCTGTGGTTTTTTCTTAAGGTCTGAGCATCAGTACCCCAGACTGTAAAAAAGTTATGGCTCACCTTGGTTGTCCCTGAATCCAAATTTCTCTTTACTTTTAGCCCCCACACCCCTCTTTTGAAGCAGAAAGCAATGTTGCACTTGCATCAAAAGCATCAAGGCTTATGGTTAAGGGTAGTAATCCTTTGCTTCTATTAAGATTAGCAACTGCTGCACTGTGCTGGTTACCCCCATGCTCATCAATTCCAAAGACCATATAAGTCAGGGCCCTCAATGGTTGCTGTCTAAACCCAATAACCCTTTTCCCATGCCATTGAAGCTGAGAGCAATGTTGGAGTTGCATCAAAAGTATCAAGGTTTAGTAGTAATCGCCGCACCAGCAAGTTACCCCCATGCAGATATTCTTCGTTTCCTTTAGGACTTGGCCATAGAAGCAGTCCTGTGCTTTTTCCTTTATGTCCGCGTAACAGTATCCCAAATCATGGAAGTCATGTCCCTCGGTTGTCATCTGAATCCAATTCCTCTTATCCCTCTGCCGTTTAAGTAGGGAACAATGTTGCAATTGCATTAAAAGCATCAAAGCATATTGGTTAAGGGCAGTAAAATCCATGCCTTCTGCTAAGGGTAGTAAATAACATACCAGCAAGTTACCCCTTGCACACTTATCTCATTTCTGTCTTCTAACTTTTAGAGATCCACAGTGTTTATCCAAGGCCCCTTTGAATTCTTTCATTGTTTTCTTCTTCACCATTGCTGCAGATCTTACTATCATCCACAAATATACTTTACATTCTATCCCTTCTGCAATGTTGTTCACAAAAATATTGAACAAAATTGGTGTCGACACTGATCACTGTGGCGCTCCGCTTAACACAGCTCTCTCTTCAGAGTAGGTTTCATTTACCATTACACGCTGTCTCCTATTAGTCAACCAGTTTGTAATCCACACCACTACCTTGGTACTCACTCCCAAGCTTCTCCTTTTATTTGCAAGCGTCCTATGCGGGACCACATCAAAATCTTTGCTGAAATCCAAGTAGATCACATCAAGCGCTCTTCTTCAATCCAATTCTCTAGTCATCCAATCAAAAAAAAATCAGTCAGATTTGTCTGACAGGACCTTCCCCTGGTGAATCCATGCTGTCTCGGGTCCAGAAACCCGCCAGATTGCAGACAGTTCATTATCCTTCCCTTCTGCAGTGTCTCCATTAATTTTCCCACCACTGATGTGAGGCTAAGCGACCTCTAGTTTCCAGCTTCTCTGCTACCACTCTTATGAAGCTGGACCACCACTGCTGTTCTCCAATCCCATGGCACCACTCTCGTTTCCAGGGCTCTATTGAAAAGGTCCTTCAGTGGACCCACCAGCACATCTCTGAGCTCTCTCAGTATCCTGGGATGTAGCTCATCTGGCCTCATGGCCTTGTTCACTTTCAATTTGTCTAGTTTTTCCCATAGATTCTGTTCCATAAACCGAGTTTTGTCTACCCCATTCCATCTACGATCTTGTCTACGAGCAACAGTCCTTCTCCAGGGTCTTTTTTAGTAAACACCGAACTGAAGTATTTGTTTAATATTTCTGCCATTCCTTTATCTCTCTCCACACATTGGGACAGATTTTAAAAGGGTTACGCACATAATAAAGAGCTGCTCCTCCGCCTTTTCTGTACTCTGTGTCTCTGTGTGTCTCATGTTCACTGTGTCTCATGATTGGGATGTGGCCAGCCAGGGCTGGCCACATCCCAATCATGAGACACAGTGAACCATATCTCTGTAACAGTAACAATATCCAAATCCGCTTCCACCATTAGAACCTGCAGGTCTGGGATTTTGCTACCCAGACTATGGGCATTTGTGCTCATAGCTTTCCAGTTTCTCTCCTTGGACATCTTTTTTGTTCTATTTAGGTGATTTTAGTTGATTTATTTATGCCCTTCTTGGAAAGGTTGGGTGTGACATTCCAATTTCCTTTTGCCACCCCTGTCCTCTGGTTTAAATGCCTTATGGCATGTGATTTACATTTTTCTCTTAGGATCTTTTTTCCTTTGACATAGAGTTTTTTATTGTTCCATACACAGCCCCAGCTCCCAATATATTCAAAACTTTCTTCCTTACACCAGGTTTTCAGCAAGTCATTGAAGTTATCTATATGGCCTAACCACTCTTTCCTTTTTCCATGAACAGATAATACTTCTGAAAAGGCAATTCTCTTCACCGTGTGCCTAATCTGCTTGCCCAGAAACTGGAAATCTCTCTGTGTGGCTTGGATGTTTTTTCTAGCAAGGTCATTGGTTCCAAGATGGATGATAAGGTGAACTTCAGAGTCCATACTTTCTTCATTGATTGCACTGACTATAGGATTTGTATTTCTGAGGATCCTAGAAGGCTTTTATCTCTCGAGAAGCGTTCCCTAATTAAGGCCGAATTTTAAAATGGCCACTCTCGCAAAAATAAGAACTTACACTTTTGGCCGGGCCCTGCGCGTGCTGTGCACATTTTCAAAAGGGCCCAGCCATGAGCGTAAGTCCCGATAGGCGCACAACTGCTGGGCCCTGAAAAAGGGGTGGGCTGGGGAGCATGGTCTGGGTGGAGAGGAGCAGGATGGAGGCCGGCCGGGGCAGCAGCCATTAGCTGCTGTCCCAGGGAAGTGTGCGCCGGTAGCCGACCAGTGCACAGAAACTGCTTCTGCTCCGGAAGAGCATTAAGTGGTGAGATAAAAAATTTTGGGTAGCTAGGAAGGAGTTAGGGGTCAGGGTGGAGAGGGGAAAAGGAAGGGAGGTTAGGCAGGGGTTAAGGAAGTTCCCTCCCAGTCGGCTCCTTAATTGGAGCAGACTGGGAAGGAACTGAGGGAGGCTCAATTGCGTCACCACGCATAATATTCTAAAATTCACACACCCTCCGGCACGCGTGGCCCGCACCTGCACGCGTTGATTTTAAAATCTGGTACACGTGGGTGCACAGCCAATAGATTTTCTAATATGAGTGTGCCAGCACATGCATGTTATAAAATCGACGCATCCATGTGCGTGCACCGTGAATTGCGTGCACATGGACGCGGACGCGCATGTTTTAAAATCTACCCTTTAGTGCTTCTGACTGAGTATCCCAGCACCACAAGCTTTTTCTTATGTATTTTGGTCATGTTATGGAATTTCTGTGGGCATTGGGTTTCTTCCTTCCTTTCTGATCCCACATCAGTCTCCATTACTAGAGCTTCTTCATTTTCCACTACGGAGAATTAATTTTGTACTTGTGTTACTTGAGAGAGTGGGTGTCTCCGCCTCACAGGTCTTATCCTACCAGAACCTACTGTAATCCATTGATTCTGCTCTGTGCAAGTGGAGGAGGGCATCTGGGCAGGACTATTGAGAAGAATGGGTGTCTTTGGGTCACAGATCTTATCCTATCTTTTAACAAGTTTATCAATAACCAAAATAGTCCATGACATGCACTTATTCTGAAATTATCTAATCCTATGAAAATTAGGTTTTTTGTTTTTCAGATTTTTTTTTGAAACTCAGAAAAGCAGTCTAGATTGCACCCTTTTTGATTTCAGTTAAAATCTGCCCCTCCTAAAAGCCAAGGCACACAGTTACGCAATTATACACAATGTCTATACTAGGCTCAAATATATATTAAACAGTAAAAGCTCATTTAGGGGTAGATTTTTAAAGGTTTGCGCACGCGTCCATGTGCGCGCACTTCCCGTGCGGCACATGGCAAGGAGGGGTGTAATTTTGCCAGCCTGCGCGATGATGCAATCATCACGTCCTCAGTTCCGTAACCCCCTGCGTAACCTTCCTTTCCTTTCCCTTCCCTTCCCCTCTCCTCCCCACCCCATAAATCTACCCTATCCAGTACCTTACCTTTTTTTTTTTTGAAGTTGCTGCTCCTCTGGAGCAGTAGTAACTTGCATGCGCCAGCCCGGCACAGCGGCAAATGGCCGCCGTATGGCCACCTCCAGTCCCACCCCTCCCCGCCCCCTGTGTTCCTTTGAAGATGCACGCGGCACGCGCAAGGCCCGGCCACACTTCTACCCCCCCATTTTTAACACGAGCAGAGGATTTAATATTACAGCCATTAGGGAACTCAGGAAGCCTTGTGAATCCAGGAATATCTGCAGTCAGTAGACTCTGTTCTTCAATACACTAGTTTTATAGGCAGGCAAATCCAATTAACCTCACCCTCACTAGGTACAGGGCCAAAAGTAAAGGTTGTTTTTTTTTCTCAGACCCAGAAGAGCAGTCTAGACTCCACACTTTTTGGTTTTATAAAGTTTTTAAAATCTGCTCCCTCCTAAAAACCAAGGCACACAATTATACACCACTTCTGTACTAGGTTCAAATATAATTGCAGTTTGGCTACTGATATTATTTGAAGCAGGTCTTTTGGTGAACTCACCATTAAAAGAAGTTTTTTTTTTTTTTTTTTTTTTTACCAGACAGAAAACCTCCCCCCAACAATTAATTTTTGGCCATGTATTAAAAAAGATCTACATACATTAAATCTTAGTTCTAGGGGTGTGCCAAAAATGCTGTTTCATGTTATGTGTCATTTGGATGGGGGTTTTGATTTGTGTTGTTGTTAATGTTTTCCAATTTGTTTTTTTTTTTTTATAATTTGGATGGCGTGGGCACTAAAAACGATAGAAGAAAAACACAAAACTTCATGTTTGCTTCTATCCTTTCATTTTGAAAACAAAAAGAAATGACAGGTCCCTAGTTAGCGCCTGATAATTACTATCCTTTACCAAATATTTATTTTGGGGGAAAGGCAAAAGAGCAATGCATGGCAAATAAATTACTGCAAGTATAACTGGAAACAGTAGACGTCAGTCAGACTTAATCCTGCTCCAATGTGGAGAAAATCTTCCTAGGGTAGAGGTGAATAAAAGCAGTTATCTGTGGGTGAATAATCAATAGTGAGTGGGATCTGAGCCCAGTAATGGAGAGTATAGGCAGGCTTTGCTTCCTGTGATCTCTAAGCATCTTGTTTTCAGGCCCTTCCAAATAACGTTTGGAACGTTTGCAATCACACCAAATAGATTCCAAATACTCCCTTTTACGGCCCTAGATTTTTGGGAAAACACCATAATCTGCTGCTATTCACCTCCTGGCGGCTGAAACTGCTGGGGGGTGAATCTCCTTCCATAGTTATTATTTACCGTCACCCTATATATACCACTTTCCAGAATTAGTAATTCAATCATGTACTTTTTTTTCTTGAAAAGGTTGCCACAAATTTCAGAAACTAATTAAAGCCCATAAGTGTATCTTTCAAACAGCCTCCTTTCAAAAGTGATCTAAGCATTGTTTCTAGCTGCTGGACCTCAGGGATTTTTTGCACTGGAAATGGAAGATGAGCTGAGTTATCAATCACATAAAACTCTATTAATTTTATCACAGCTGTGATGGCTGGTGACATTAAATGACACAGATCTGACCATCTATGTCCCTGAAGTAGCGCATCTCGCCACATCTTTGCAAATGCTAATTATAATTTTGACCTTAAAACAAAAAAAAAACCCCAAGCCACCACCTTCTTCTAAGAAAGTGGATGCATGGATAGTTTTCGCTCAGTGCTACCATCACTAGGCTTTGCTGATGAGGTTGGTTTTTTATTAGTACACTGAAAGAAAGGCGTACACACAGCGGGAATGGTATTAGAGTTTATTGAAAAGAAGAGAACGTACTTCGTGATTATGAAGACATTTCAAGGACACCAACAGCATGGCTTACTGTAGATTTCTCTTTGTGACATTTGATGTTTCTGATGACTTAATTATTGCAGATTCAAGTACATAGCTGCGATAAATTCACGGAAGGCATTTAGGAGGTCTCATCTATTGTTTAACTTAAACACGGAAAATCATTGCTAGAAGTAATGAGAGATCAAGTCTGATTCTGGCTTGTTATAGTTCACTAGGGGGCAGAGTTTAAAAGGTGTGCACGCAGCCTACATTTGTGCGCGCTACCCGGCGCGCACAAATGTACACCCGGATTTATAACATGTGCGCGCAGCCGTGCGCATGTTATAAAATCAGGGGTCGGTGCACGCAAGGGGGTGCACACTAGTGCACCTTGTGCGCGCCGAGCCCTAGGGGAGACCCGCTGCCTTTCCCCATTCCCTCTGAGGCCGCTCCGAAATCGGAGAGGCCTCGGATAGAACTTTCCTTCCCCCCGCCAGGCAGGCTTAACTTGTGCATGCCGGCCAAGTGCTGGCACGCGATCCTCCGGCCCAGCGGCTGTGGAGAGGACTTTGGCCACGCCCCGCCCCCACCCTGCCCCCACACAGCTCATTTTTTCAAGCCCCGGGACTTACATGCGTCCTGGGGCTTTACTTGTGCCGCCGGGCCTTTTGAAAATAGGCCCGGCGCGCGTAACCCCCTTCCGCGCGTAAATCTTCCTGGATTTACGCGCGTAGGCCTTTGAAAATCTGCCCCTATACCATTTAGCAATAGAACAGATTTGAGATTTTTTTTTAGAATTGTGCTGTCTTTTCACTTTAATACTGTGCTGATTACTGTTCAATGGCTCTGATATATTTCTGCAATGATTAGTGCGAACCTGCAGAATCCTTTGGTATTTTCTTGAAATGGGCTTCTATTGAACTTTTATTTATTTTTCACATTTCTAATCTGCTCTTTCCAAAAGAAGCAGTAGAGCAGTGTTTGGCTAATGTAAATAAAATACTGATGATACAGCATAATTTAAAACAAAAAGTATATAAAATATTAAATAAAAAAGCCATAACAAAAAAAAAAAATACAATGGTATATGCCAGGACAATGTTATATCTTCCTATGATAAAATTCTGGATAAAATCAGCTTGGTAGATACGTCTGAGAAACAGTTCCTAAGCTGGAGCAGTTTACTGAAATCTGTTCCATAGGATCTTTAATTAGTCAAAGAGTTACCTAATTTTAGAAAATTATGCAAAGAACACTAGATTTCTTAAATTTAGGGGATGTCACTTTTTATTCCTGGATTTTATTGATATGTTTAAGTAACAATTTTTTATTAAGTTGTTTTAATTTTCTTATATTTTGTTATCTGGTTTTGGGTTATGGCTTTTTAATTTAATATTTTATGTACTTTTGTTTTCAAGAATGCTGTTTCATCTGTATTTTATTTACATTAATTGAACACTGCTCTATACCCTGTTATGGGAGAAGTGGATTAGAAATTTGAAAATAAAGTTAAACAGAAGTCAATTTCAAGAAAATATCAAAGAATTCTGCAAGTTCACAATATAATTACACAAATATATCAAAGCCAATTAAACAGTAATTGTATCCGGGATGATAGATATTGAGGGACAAGATCATTTAAAGCCATAAAAATAAAAAAGATGATTTTAAATTAAATTCTTTGATTGGTGTCATGTTTGTCACATACCTGGAGGGAGGGCAAGGACCATAGTGAAGACCCTGGTCACAGAACATAGAAACATAGAACGACCTCTGATGGAGTAGATAGCCCGTCAGGTAGTAGCTGCTGGGTAGGACCTGAGGCACCATGTAATATCTGGAGACAGATATTACATGGTGCCTCAGGTCCTACCCAGCAGGTAGGCTGAGGTCAGGTCAGGTAATGTACAGGCACAGGTTAGAGTCAGTCTGAGGTTAAGACAGGTAGCAATCAGAGCACAGGCAAGAATCAATCTGAGGTCAGGACAGGCACATTCAGGCACAGGCTGATCACAGCAGGAAGTGAGCAGTACAAGGTCAGAACAAGGACTGGCGGCTGCCATTTTTTCAAAATGGTACGGGCCACCCATTGCTCCTTTCATGTGACAGGGGCTTCCCAATGGTACCAGTAGCCCCTGTCCCAAGATATGGGCAAAGGGTGGCCAGTACCATTTTGAATAATGGCAGTTGCTGGCCTGGTAGCAGGAGGTCACTCCTGGGTTCCCTGCTAGATCACAAGACTATTATTGGTGAGTCCTGTGGGGGGTCAGGAGTGTGGGCTAGGGTGGGCAAAGATTTTCAGCTGGTGGGGGTTCAATATTGGGATAGGGATAGGGTGGGTTCAGGGGTTCTTTTTTTTTGGGGGGGGGGGAGTTTTTTTTTTTAAACTAAATGATCTGGGGTGGACCCAAAATGGCCCATCCCTGAAACAAAAATAAAAAGAGAATGACATTTTTTGGAGCTACCATACCTACTACATCTCCCAATTTTAACATGGCACTTGGTTTTTAAGATTTACCTCTACGTGAGCAGTGCTGAAATCATCAGCCAGTGCCACAGGAAGTTCAGGAAGTCAGGCCTATAAAAACCAAGAAATAGGTGAGAGCTTTCAAGATGGTGACCTGAACAGTCACGTTAGAGAGAAGCTCCCATTATTTCTTCTTTCTTTATTGCCGACAATGCCCCATATAAAACGAAAAGCCAGGGTATGGTGTGGAGAAAGTTCATCCACACTGTTGGAATCCACTCAACCCCGGATTGGAAGCTTCTTTGCTGCGGTACCTCCACTAACATCGGGAGACCGGGTCGCTGAGGGGCCGGCTGAGGAGTGAGAGCCATCCCCTCTGACCAAAATATCCTTAAGCCTTGGATCACCAATGAGACTGGTGCCGCCAGGCCGAGACAAAGGATGAAGGCAGTTGGAAACGTTGGCCCCTCGGAGGAATTCCGAGGTGAGGCAGGAGCAGCTGGACAGAGGATAACAACATAGATTTACCACTCTGGAGCAACAAGCAAAGGTAAAGCCCCGCGGGGGTAATGGAGGAGAGGGGCTGGACTTTGCTGGAATGCTTGGATCGTCGGGCATTGGCAATGGCGCTGGTGTAGCAGCAGGTGGAGGAGGAGGAGAAGGGGATCAAGAATCTCCTAAGCAAGTAAAACTGTTACAGCCTACAGCTGAAATAACACTTTCCTCAATCTGGGTAGCCCTCCAGTCCCTTAAAAAAGCAAAATTGGGTCTTACAAAAGAGGTGCTTGATGTTAAAAATCAAGTAATGCAAAATGCTACTGAAATAGTTTCTCAAAATAAAAAGATGGAAAAGATAGAAGATCAGATAACTGAAGTGGAAAAAATAAAGACTGCCATGATTCAGAATGATAATGATGTGAATAAGATATTGGAAAAGATCGAGAACAATTTGAGAGCGCATAATCTAAGGTTTATAAATTTTCCAATTCTCAGGAATGTTTCTCCTTTGTACTTATTTAAGTTGTATACATCTCAAATATTAAAAATACCTGAAGAAATATAGCCAGTGATTACGAAGGCTTATTATCTATATGCTAGTGAAGTTAATCAAGAGAATATTGATGTTTAACTATTGCCTGATTTGACGAATCCTCTCAAGAGATGGTGGTCTCCCAACAGAGACCACTACTAGTTTCTTTTGCCTTCCTAATGAATTAAGAATAACATCTTTAAACAATATTTCAGAAATAATCAGGCTCTCTTTTTTGGTTAGAAAATATGGTGTTACCCGGACTTGGTGAAACAAACACAATTGGGAAGAAAAACATTTCTAAATATGAGGGGGGAAGTGTTACAAAAGGCTGCAAGATTTAAATTACAATTTCCTTGAGTGTTGTATCAAGAGCAAAGATATGTGTTTTTTGAGCCACTACAGCTTAGATCATTCTTGGACACTCACTCCACTCCTAGTTAGACCCGCATTTTGGTGTGATTTAAGTAATTATAATGGAGGATCTGTTCAGATTTTCCAGATATATTTAGTAATAATATTGCTAAAGTGATATGTGCTCCGTTTTCCATAGCTCTCCTGTATTTCTTTTATTTTTTATTATGTGCAGTCAATGATATATCTGATACAAATTTATTATAATTTCTTCTTTTGTTTTGACAATTGCTGTTGCTGTACTTAATTCATTTCAATAATAAGTGGATGCTTGTAATTATGTTAAAATGCAATAAATAAAAAATAAAAAAAACAAAAAACAAAAAATCCGAGAAATAGTAGTGGTCCCAGATAGTGTGGAGCAGAAGCCAGATGATATTCTGAAGGACCTCAATAGATCTTGGGTCTTAGCAGCAGGACCTGGATCGTGAGGTATGTTACAATTGGCAGCCCATGAAATGCTATAAGAATAGATTAAAAACCCTATATAGATCTCACTTGATAGGATGCAGATGTATATACATGAAATTGCATATCAATGTACATTCATAAAAGAATGACCATCATACCAAGACTTTGATAGGCTTATCATGCTATGTTGCCCATATCAATTACTTATATTTTTAATCATCACTCATTCTTAAATAAGAGAGGGACCTCCTCTCACTGTGTACCCCGAACACTTTAATCTCCTTTTGTTGTTTTTTTTTAATGTTTATGCACTTAAAAATATAATTTATATAATGTTAGACAACACTTATCTTTAAAGTTGTCTTCAAAAAGTGAGTGGGATGCTGATTGAGAGATGTTCCCCGATGTATGGATATGAAACTCCCGACATTACAATGTTTTGGAAGATAAAATGATCTTCCTTCGTCAGGGGAGAGATGAATTGTTGTTGGAAATAATTTCAGCAAAATCCCATATTTCCTATAAGATTTTAATCCCCGAAAACAAGCATGCAGCAGTATTTTGTATCACCCATATTCTATGTTTTGTAAAACCTATATTTAAGGCATTAAAGTAGTACAGATGTGATATCATCTGTGAATAGACCACAGTAACTAAGTCCTTCCGTTCCAGCAATGGACACAAATTTTGAATATTTCATAGTTGAAGGAGGTCTTCATTATCTTATCATTTTGGGCATACATTACAATGTGTGAATGTAAGACAATTTTGGTTTAGTGTAATGACTAATTTGAAGATATACTAAAGGACAGGGAGCTGTTAATGATGGTTCTATAAAACAAACATTTTTCAATTTTTGAATGGTTTTAAACATAACATTTTCAGTTAGTGAGAGACTGAGCTCTGTTTCTCTTATCTTGGGTTCCTTCAAAGTTTAGGGTTCCACTCAATATCACATTTTTATTTTCCTGACTCCAGTTGCAACTATCATTGAAAATATGCATCTGTGTTATATGTTTTAGCTTATAAATAATGGGAGGCTTAGCCCCATAATATACCATTTAGAGAAGTGATACTGTGAGGCTCCAGAGACACATGACACCTCAAAATTCATAGTGGAGTTCTTTTATACCACCACATTGTCAATGTACCCATAAAAAATGGACTTTAATTTTAAATTTTAAGCCTCAAGGATTGGAATAGTTCATGGGTGGCTGACTCCAGTCCTGAAGTCTGACAAACAGGCCTGGTTTTCAGGATATCTATTAGGGATGTACATTTGTTTGCAATGAAATAGAAAATACAGACAATATTTCCTATTTCCTTGCATTTCAGGGAGCCAATGAAATGATAGGCAACCCCATGAAATTTTGTGCGTTTTTTGGGGGTGAGAAAGGGCACATTAAAAAAAAACCCACCCCAAACCCAAAACAACCCTTCAAATTTACAGGCCGATTCAGTAAAGTCCGCGGGAGAGCGGACGAACGCCCGCTCTCCCGACGTGCGCACAGGCCACTCGTCTGTGCGTGCAATTCTGTATTTAAATTAGGTGCTGCGGTAGAAACAGGCAAAAGGAGGCGCTAGTGACACTAGCGCATCCCTAGCGCCTCCTTTTGACCCGGAGCGGCGGCTGTCAGCGGGTTTGGCAACCGAAACTCGGAAACTGGACGCCGGCAAAATTGAGCATCCGGTTTTCAGCCCGACAGCCGCCGGCCCATTTTAAAAATTTTTTTCTTTTTTTTTTTTTACTTATTTTACCCTTTGGGACCTCCGACTTAATATTGCCATGATATTAAGTTGGAGGGTGCACAGAAAAGCAGTTTTTACTGCTTTTCTGTGCACTTTCCCGGTGCCGGCAGAAACTAGCGCCTACCCAAAGGTAGGCGCTAATTTCTTAAAGTAAAATGTGCGGCTTGGCTGTACATTTTACTTTCTGTATCACGCGGGCATACCTAATAGGGCCATCAACATGCATTTGCATGTTGAGGGCGCTATTAGGTGCCGCAGGTTGGATGCGCGTTTTCCGCCTCTAACTGAATAAGGGGTAAGGGAAAACGCGCATCCAAGGGCATGTTAACAGTGCACTCCGTCGGCGCGCACTGTACTGTATCGGCCTGTTAATTAATTGCAACCCCCACCCTCTCGACCCCTCAAGACTTGCCCTACCCCCCCCCCCCCCCAAGACTTACCGAAAGTGCCTTGTGGTCCAGCGGTCCCAGGAGGGATCTCCCCCTCTCGGGCTGTCGTCTGCCACTAAACAAAATGGTTCTGATGGCCCTTGCCCTTACCATGTGACAGGGGCTATCGGTGCCATTGATTGGCCCCTGTCACATGGTAGGAACAATGGATGGCCCACACCATTTTTTAAGATGGGTTAAAAATGTTGCACTTGCAATAAAAGCCTCAAAGCATATTGGTTAAGGCTGGTAATCTCTAACCCTTCTGCTAGAGGTAGTAACCGCCATACAGGCAAGTTACCCCTCTGCATGCTTAGCTCATTTCCATCCTCTAGACTGTAGAGATCCACAGCTTTATGTGCTTCGCCGTGCCTTTTTAAAATAGGCCCAGCGAACGGAAACCTTTTAAAATCTGGCCCATTGTGTTCAGTTCTGGAGCCCGTATCTCAAAAAGGATAGAGAAAGGATGGAGGCAGTCCAGAGAAGGGTGACAAAAATGGTGTGGGGTTGTATTGGAAGACATATGAGGAGATGCTGAAGGATCTGAATCTATATACCCTGGAAGAGAGGAGGTGCAGGGGAGATATAATACAGAACCTCAGATACCTAAAAGGTTTCAATGATATATGGACTTCAAACATTTTCCATTTGAGAAAACAATAGAACTAGGTGTCATGAAATGAAACTCCACGGGGGACAACTCAGAACCAACATCAGGAAATATTTCTTCATTAAGAGGGTGGTGGAGGTCTGAAATGCCCTTCCAGAGTAGGTGGTGAAGAAGATAACAGTCAAAGAATTCAAAGGAGCATGGGATAAACATTGTGGATCTCTAAAGGCTAGAGGATGGAAATGAGGTAAGCATGCAGAGGGGTAACTTGCCTGTATTGTGGTTACTACCTCTAGCAGAAGGCATGGAGATTACCAGCCTTAACTAATATGCTTTGAGGCTTTTTTTGCAAGTGCAACATTTCTTTCTGTTTGGACAGCAGGAGGAAAAGAGGAATTGGTTCCAGATCACAAGTGAGGGCCCCGACTTCCATGGTCTGGGATACTGATTTCCAGACATAGGGGAAAAAGCACGGGACTGCTTCTACAGCCAAGTCCTAAAGGAAACAAAGAAAGCATTCATGGGGAAACACTGGTTGAACTACACTGGCTTCCGATCGAACAAAGAATCCATTACAAAACATTGTGCACCATACATAACGAAAACGCAGACTGGTTAAATACAGCCCTCCGAGTACACATCCCTAACAGAAACCTAAGGTCAGCAAACAAAGCCCTCCTGACTATACCATCAGTCAAAACAGCAAGACTAACACAAGTAAGAGAGAGGGCACTATCATTTTCAGGACCCATACTATGGAACTCCATGCCCTTGGATTTAAGGCTACAAATAGACAGCAAAACCTTTAGAAAAAGTTTGAAAACCTGGCTATTTAAACAAGCTTTCCAGAAAGAGAAGGGATAATAGAATCCAGGGATGGGCAAAGCACGAACAATTAAACAACCATACACACCACAGAAATTCACTAAGGGGCGGATTTTAAAAGGCGCGCGAATAGCCTACTTTTGTTTGCGCTCCAGGCGCAAACAAAAGTACGCTGGATTTTAGTAGATACGCGCGGAGCTGCGCGTATCTGCTAAAAACCTGGATAGGCGCGCGCAAGGCTTTGGATTTTGTATAGCCGGCACGCGCCGAGCCGCGCAGCCTACCCCCGTTCCCTCCCCTCACCTTCCCCTCCCTTCCCCTACCTAACCCACCCGCCCGGCCCTGTCTAAACCCCCCCTTACCTTTGTCGGGGGATTTACGCCTCCCGGAGGGAGGCGTAAATCCCCACGCGCCAGCGGGCCTCCTGCGCGCCGGGCCACGACCTGGGGGCGGGTACAGAGGGCACCCGCCATGCCCCCGGACCGCCCCGGGCCGTAGCCACGCCCCCGTACCCGCCCCAAAATGCTGCCGACACGCCCCCGAAACGCCACGACGACCGGGCCCGCCCCCGACACGCCCCCAACATGCCCCCCTCGGAGAACCCCGGGACTTACGCGAGTTCCGGGGCTGTGCGCGCGCCGGGAGGCCTATGTAAAATAGGCTTCCCGGCGCGCAGGGCCCTGCTCGCGTAAATCCGCCCGGTTTTGGGCGGATTTACGCGAGCAGGGCTCTGAAAATCCGCCCCTAAGTGTGTAGTTTTTAAGATATAGCACATCATTACTAATGGATAAGTTACATTTGTAAAATTAGCTCTGTAATTAAAACTGAGAAGGAAAGACATGGACATGATTAATCACATTTAACAACGAACATTGATAGCAAACTATGTTACCGAACCTTATGGCACCTATGTAAACGGACAAATTGTAGTATCATTATTTTATGTGCCTTAATGTAAACCTTTGTGACGGTCCCCACCAAACGACGGTATAGAAAAGACTTAAAATAAATAAATACATAAATAAAAAAATTGCTGGTGTGGTGGTTACTACCCTTAACAAATAAGCCTTTGCACTTTTGATGCAACTCCAACATTGCTCTCTATTTCAAGGCAGGGGAAAAGGGGAATTTTATTCTGACTACAACCAATGAGTGCCCGATCTGTAGAACTGATAAGCATGGGGGTAACCTGCACAGAGCAGCAGTTACCACCCTTAACAGATGGCATGGATTACTACCGTTAAACAATAAAGCTTGATGCTTTTGATGCAACTTCAACCTCGCTCTCTGCTTCAAAGGATGAGGGGGGTGGTGGAAGGAAAGAGGAATTTGGATTCAGAGACAACCAACACAAGCCATGACTTTTTTACAGTCTCTGTGGTATTGATGCGCAGACATTAAGGAAAAAACACAGGACTGCTTCTATGGCCAAGTCCATAAGCAAAGCACGTCAAGCAGCACTGACAGATACATGGGGGTAACCTGAATGGTGTGGCAGATACTTTCATGGGAAGCTTGCAAGGCAGATGGGCTATTGGTCCTTTTCAGCCCTCATTTCTATGTTTCAATGTTTCCAGCGTGTCACCCATTTTGGTGACATCTTGTGGATCCTTTCTTTTCACAATGGATGGGTTTGTGGGCAAAGGGGGCTCACTTGCTAGTCACTTGCCACTGAGGGAATCCCTTTGAATAAGAGGCCATCTGCATTTGTGCTTAGCCAAGGGGGTGGGACTGGACGCCCCCACAAAAAAAAGTTGTTATGGATAAACGTTGATTGCTAGCAGAGGAAGAGGAAGAAGGTAAAGACTGCCAGAAAGACCCAACTGCTAATTATTCTGCTATCACAACACATTTTTGCAGCTAAGGATTCTCTCTCCTTTTCCAACCATTGTAGAGGGCATGGGATAAGCACTGAGATTCCTTAGTTGTAAAAGATTGAATAGATTAGATAGCAGAACATTTAGCAACTGGGTCTGCCTGGCAGGCTGCAGTTTTCTCCTCCTCCTCCTCTTCCTTTCTCCTCTATCTCCTTGGTAGTCGTCTGAGGCATGTGTGGTCTTTGTCTGTTTTCCCTCATCATGTTCTCCTTTGACATCCTCTTCTGGAGTCTGATAAGTCTCTACTTCTTCCTTCTTCACAAAGACAAGAAATCTTTATGTGCTATGCTTGTTTGCATAACCCTCGGAAGCTAGCAGGAGAGGTCAAGAGAAACAAAGATCTGGGCTTTTGCTCACTTTAGTGCAACAGCACTATTACGCTTTCTCTGGTAAATAACAGGCTTATGTTAATGCCAAGTCCTAAGCTTTAGCATATTTTTTTTCTTCTCTTCCTATCGCAATACATTCTGTTTATAAGCACAGGTCTTGCTTCCATTACTGCCATGCTTGTGCCAGGTTTCTGGAAATTCAGCTTTGATGGAGGTTTGTGGCTATCTTGCTGCTTTGCTCCAAATCATTGCTGGGAAGCACACTCTGTAAGATGTGGGTCTTTGCAGGCTAACCGCTGCCATCATGTTACATGCACAGTGCACTAAATAAAACGAGTTGGATTCCTTTCTAGCTATTCAAACTGTTTATTAAAACTTGGCCTATGTGACTACTCATAGCCTGGAGCTTTCATGCTTCTTTCAGCCTGTGCTCCAGGCCTTAAAACTGCTCCCGAGGTCAACTGTGTGTCACACCTTGCAGGTTACTCTCAGTACAGGCTCCTTGAATCTTACTGTGACTGCTTTTATTCATCAAAGGTAGCAAATGTTTTCTTCTGGACATTTGTATAAATTATACATTTGGATATATTAAATTAAATTTATCCAAGTCAATTGTATTTGCAATAAAGAATATATATTACCATTTGAAATTCTTTCTATGAAAATGAGTACATTTATTCTCATGGACTAAAAATCACTATATTGAAATTTCCTGTAATATTCTAGGCATAGGAAATATATACATCTTCAAAATCCAGCACTTTTGATAAACCCAATTTTTTCATGAACAGGAACTATATTATTGATTGTGTTACTCAAGAAAATATCACCTGCATTTAACAAGGAATATTTGAAATAATTTAAGGTATTAATTCTTCTGCCATTGTATTTAGAGCTTAACAATAAAATAGTACATTTTTAATAGGGCACTGAAAGGATAGCCAAGCAAATCTTCACAGGCTGGAGCAGGAACCATGCAGACTCCAGCCTTTCTTCATGGAACTTAAACTTTATTACCATATTCAAACACAAATGTTAGTAGACTGCCTACCTTCTTAGGGTTCAGGAGCTTCTATTCCTGGAAATGCAGGGTCTCCTGATCCCAGCTGGGCTCACAAACATCCCCCTCCCAGGAGGGTCCCACCCATAGAGCTCTCTCTCTCTCCCTGTAGGAGGACCAGGCTAGATGCCTGATCCTGTACAGGTTAAGAAGGGGTTTTAGGGCCACTCCTTCACAGGCACCCAAATGCAAAAATGTATGCATACTATTGAGCCCTCACAAATTCAGCCAATTTTCAGACATATACGCTGGGGTCTACTTACTAACAGGCAAACACAGTTTAACATATGAGATTTACCACCTATTCCATTATTTACAATGGGGCCTTTTCCCTGATAATGGGAACGATGCAATACAGTGCACTCAGCTGAGTTCACTGTTTAATGCATGGTTTGTTGCACGTTTTGGATGCACATCTAAAACCCCTTATGCTCTAAGGGGATTAGAACATCCAACCCCCTTTGAAACTAATATCACTCATCACATGCAAATGCATGTTGATTAGGCTATTAGCTACTAACCCCACTCTAAAAAAAAAATATGCACTTGATGCGCACATTTTAACACTCAAAACCTAGCACCAACACATGGCTTGTGTTAAGTTTTTAGGCACCTCAAGCCATGCCCAGAAGAGCAAAAACTAGTTTTTTTGTGTGTTTCCTCCTACTTAATATTGTTGTGATATTAAGCAGGAAGAACTACAGAAATCTGCAACAAACAAAAAAAAACCCAAAAATAAAATAAAAAACTGGAAGCTCAATTTACAAATGTCCATTTTCCTAACCCATGGCTTGCACGTTAGGAAAATGGACACTCAGAAAATTGAGTGTCTGGTTTCCTTATCTGCCCACAGCCACTTTTCATGGGCGCTCAAAAGCATGGACCTGCTAGGGTGCACAAATTATCTATTGCATGTCCCTTTTAGCACACCAGCTCATTAGACTATTAGATCAAGTCTGATACTTCACGCATATCCAGCATAGCTCTCTGCTTCAACGGCAGGGGAGAAGTAAAACTAATAGTTCACGCATATCCAGCATAGCTCTCTGCTTCAATGGCAGGGGAGAAGAAAAACTGATACTTCACGCATATCCAGCATAGCTCCCTGCTTCAACGGCAGGGGAGAAGAAAAACTGATACTTCACGCATATCCAGCATAGCTCTCTGCTTCAAAGGCAGGGGAGAAGAAAAACTGATACTTCACGCATATCCAGCATAGCTCTCTGCTTCAACGGCAGGGGAGAAGAAAAACTGATACTTCACGCATATCCAGCATAGCTCTCTGCTTCAACGGCAGGGGAGAAGAAAAACTGATACTTCACGCATATCCAGCATAGCTCCCTGCTTCAACGTCAGGGGAGAAGAAAAACTGATACTTAACGCATATACTGGAAGATTAAGTATATCCAGCATAGCTCACTGCTTCAACGGCAGGGGAGAAGAGAAACTGATACTTCACGCATATCCAGCATAGCTCCCTGCTTCAACGGCAGGGGAGAAGAAAAACAACCAATAAGGGCTGAATAACATAGTCTGGGTAAAACAAATAAGCATGGGTGTAGCTTGCTTATTGCGGCGGTTACTACCCCTAACTAATCAAGCTTGATATTTCACTTGGATGCAGCTCCATCACTGCTCTCTACATTAATGGTGGGGGTGGAAGGGAAATAGAACCAAAGAGCTAAGAGTAACAGCTAAGTATGAGAAAAAAAATGTGTGAAGCTTGCTGGGCAGACTGGATGGGTCGTTTGGTCTTCTGCTGTCATTTCTATGTTTCTATGTTTCTATATAAGATGGCAAGCATCAATGTTAGCATCCTGGACTTCTATGGAAGGCCCCTAGTCAAGTCACTGGCCCGCTAGCTGCTCCGGATATAAATGACTTCAACGGCCAGGAACTGGAATAAGTCTGAGAACAAAGAAGTGTCTGATGAGAAGGCAAGCCTGGTCACATTAGTCGGGTTCAAATTATATGCAAATGTTGGTGTTATATCTGAAAATGTTGAAATCCTTATTCTGTACTATATAAAGTTGTGCTGAGGCTAAAATATCCACATAAAATATCTATTGCTTTGAAAATGAGTCTAGTGCATTATTTGGAGTGGGTGATGGAAAATGTGCATTAGAGGAGGAGGGGGAGGCTCGCCCGTACACATATTGTGTGCAGTTCAAAACCACAGTGTCTTTTTTGTGAATCTGTTTCACTATAGAACACTGTGGGATCTTAAGGTAACTTATTTTTCAGAACAGTTTCAATATTCTTCCTTTAACAAAATGAAAAATTAAGTAACTGCCAATAGTTCTAATCAGAATCATTCAGTTTCACATGTGGGCATGGGATTGTGTGAGCTCACCTGATCGATACGTGCCAGATGCCCCTAAGATCCTTGAAGATTCTGCACTGTCTGCTCCTCGGTGCCAGTGTCAGTCCCTCCGTGTGACCATCCGTCCCTCCTCCCTGTCTCTAGCCTAACATTCTACTAAACAGGCAAATTAAAAAAAAAGAAACCCGACTTTTGCAGGCCTAAGAAATCTTTCAAAAACAGACCTGTAAGTTAATCTAGAAGTGTGCGTGTTCATTGTTTCGAAGCTCTATAGTTACAAAATGGCTACTTTCCCCCTGTCACTTCACAGGGCCTGTACAGGGCCTTGTCTCAGGTTTAAAACTTCCTATGCAAAATTAATCAGCATTCTCACACAGGTGCTACTTACCCTGACAAGCTCAGCTTGGACAATGCCCCCCTGTGCTTTAAAATGACTGAATGCATTGAGACTTTCTTAAAGAAACGTTAATCACCATTGGAAGAGCAGATAAAAGCTAAAAAAAACCCTGCCTCATATTGGCCAAATCCCCACCGCCCTCCCCCAGATTCCAAATAAACTAATGTGGTAAACTAATGAAGTGAGCTAATCAGCGTGTCACTGGATATTAGCAAATGAAATTCAGTAATGATTTTACAACGGGTGTACATCTCCTGAGATACTTTAAAGTAATAGACATAATATTCTCTTTATTAGCATTTACATTTTTAAAACATCCACATGACCTAAACTTGCAGCATTTTTAATGTTATAAAAATACACTTCTCAGATTTAAACTTTCAGACTTCTCTGAATTACAAATTTCAAAATAAAGAAATCACTTTTCTGTTATCATCTTAAATACATTTTTGGATGGGCAGGCAGGTCTATTATCTGCTTGCCCGTACTAATATGTTGCCAAGCTCACTTTGTGAGCAGGCCGGGGGGGTGGGGGGGAGGGGGAGGGGATGGTTGACTGGAAGCAACCACAACTTTAGGGCAGTTGTGATTTGAATTCAAACCATTCAGGGTTAGGGAGCTGATTGGCTCCCGGGGCGTAGGGCTTGCAGGGTAAGGGGAGGAGTTGGGTGATCCGGGGTTGGATGCAGAAGGGTAAAAATCCCTTGACTGCTGATGTCTGTTGGAGCCACGTTGCTGCAATAGCTTTCATTGACTGTGTGTGCTGGTTGGTGGTGCTCTTCGATTCATGGCGGTTATGGAATTGGAGGAGGCGCCAACAGCTGAGGCGGAGTTCAGGGAGGCGAGCCATGACGTGGGCCAATGGCTGCAGGAGCTAGTATCAGCGGAGATCGGCCTGTTGTGGCCTGTCACTGTGTCGGGGCTCCCTTCAGTGAGTGTGCCGGTCAGCGTGCCTGCTCCTGTGGCTGGCGCTGGGGAGCCGGTCCTGCTGGCGCGGACATCCGGGGAGTGTGCCAGTTCCCAGAGCATGTCAGGAGGATAGGATGTGCATTCTCACGCGTACAGCCATGGGCTTCTCGTGTCTGCCTCTGGTGTGAAGGCTGCAGCCCCCAGATGGAGCATGGCCTCCGATTGGGCCTATTCCTTTTCCACCGCATGCGGGGGGGGGGGGGGGGGGGGCTGCTGAGGTGGGGTTAACCAATGTGGCAGGCGAGCCACGGTGACCCAAGGCTGTTGCCTGTACTGTGAGTCAGCCTGGGCTGCCTCTGGCAGTGGTGCTGGGTGTTTCCTTGCCTGCTCCTGTTGAGAGGCATACTCCTGTGTTTTTGAGAGGGTCGTGCAGTTGATGCAGGGCAAGTGGGGCTGGGAAGTGTGCAACCTGAGTGGGGGGGTTGCAGTGCTGTGGCGTCCTCACATCCTGGTGCTGAGGCCATGATAGGGGATGGAATGCCAAATTTCCTGGGGCTGAGTTTTCTGGGGGTTGGATGTCAGACTGTGGCTGTGAGGGGTTTTTGGGACAGTTTGGGTCAGAATTTTACAGGGGAGGGTCCTGCGGTTCCTCGGTTGGGGTCGTGTTTCCAGGGGAGGTTGCTTTCTCCATTGGGGAGCAGCTGGGGTAGCCATCCCTGTCATTGGCCGTCTGATTTTGAGCGTGGAATGCCATTTAGTCCCTTGGGTCAGGGAGCATGGTGGTATTCCCCTGGCTGGGATTCCTTTCCTGATGCTTCATGGGTGACTGTTGGGAATCGGGTCAGCGGTGCTGTTTGGTCTTGCTGCTTCGGCTACTTCTATTTCTTCACAGGTTCAAGCTTCACATGAATCTGCTGATGGTCTAGGTCCCTCACAAGAGGAAGGATGGCAAAATGATCCTGTGTCTGTGGTGGCCAATGTTACTCGCCCTTTGACCCAGACTATGAGGGAGGCAGCACCGACCATTGCGTGATATGGTGAGGGTTCGACTGGTATTGTGTCTGGGGTGGAGGCGGGTTCGAGTCAGTCTGTATCTGTGCCTATTGATTTGAGTTCATCAGAGGGTGGGGCGGTCATGGGCAAGTCTCCTGCCATTGTAGGTAAGTCAGGTGATTCTTTGAGGGCTTATAGACAGGATAAATCTAAGCATAGGATGAAGCATGATAGGTCGAGTTCTTCTGATTCCTCGTCCTCCTTTTTTGTGCTTCATTGGATGCTGGGGTAGGGTCAGGTGAAAAAGGGCTGGATAGAGGGCCTCTGGCACTGGTGACCTTCTCGGAACTCTGGGAGGATGTACCTATGTCCCTTAGAAAAAATATCCAGCAGAGGAAGTATATTGATATTTTTCAGTTGTTGGAAGGTTGTAATGGGAGGAGGAAAGAAAAGAGGAAAAAAGTTGGCATGGAGCATTTTTCTGGGACTCAGAAAATGTTTCGGCTTCTGGCTGCGGCAGGCCTCGGCAGGTCCCCCCCCTACCTTTTTTGCCACCGGCCACCAACGCAGTCCGGCGCAACGTGCCCCGCTTCGTGCAGGCCAACCACGGCCTTCCATGTGGCCACAAATGCTGTTTTCCTCCGGCTGCTAGTACCGGCACCCAAGGGCTCAACCTGCGTGGAACGAGGGCTGGTATAGATAAAGGTCCTGCCGGGTTGTCCTCGCCAGCTCCACCTACCAGAGATGAGAGCCATTGGAGGCAACCCCTCAGTGGTCACACCATCACTAGTCCCGGCCCAAGGGTCCAGAACCATAACAGAAAAATGTGGCACATAGCATTCTTAATTGGATTTGTTCCTTTTTGCGCCTAGCTAGTACCGTAGGACATCACGATAATATGCAGTGTGGGCCTTTGTTAGCTTATGCTGATGCTATTCTGGCAGCTAGCAGGGAGTATGAGGGGTGGTCTTGGCTCAATTATAAAGAGCGTTTTCGTGACTGTATGGAAGAAAACAAATTTATGCCTTGGGGTACCCAGGATGTCGGTTTGTGGCTAACCCAGATGAATAGCAATGTTCCTTCCTCTGCAGTGAGTAACATGGGTGGGGTTACTAGTATATTGGGTAGTCGTCTCTTTCAAATGGTTCCCAGGTGGTGTGGGTAGAGTTGAGTATGGTCCTCTGGACATTTGCTGGCGCTTCAATCGATCCATGTGTAACTTCCTGGATTGTAAATTCTGGCATGTGTGCTCTGGTTGTGGAGCCAGTCATCCATTTTCAAAATACCTCAAGCAGTCGAGTGATGGAGCTGCTGGGGGAGCCTCAGTGAAGGGAACTTCAAAGTGAATCTTTGAGCAGGCTCCTACTCTGGTGCAGGTGGCTGCAATGTTGTCTTGGTTGGAGATTTACCTGAAGATGGATGTTACGCTTCTTTTTTTCATGGGTTTGTATTTGATTTCAGGATTACTTTTGTGGGTCCGGTTGGCGTCCGTGGCAGGGGAGAAGAAAAAAACAACCAATAACGGCTGTATAACATAGTCTGGGTAAAACAGATAAGCAATGGTGTGGCTTGCTTATTGCGGCGTTTACTACTACCCCTACTACCCCTAACTGATCAAGCTAGGTGTTTCACTTGGATGCAGCTCCATCACTACTCTCTACAATAGGGGTGGGGGTGGAAGGGAAATAGAACCAAGAGCTAAAAGAAACAGATAAGTATGAGAGAAAAGGTGTGTGAAGCTTGCTGGGCAGACTGGATGGGCCGTTGGGTCTTTTTCTGCCGTCATTTCTATGTTTCTATGTTTCTATGATAATTGCCCTTCAGTATGGAAAATGGTGAATGTGGTTCTGGACAAGTTGCAAGGGGAAATTGGACTGGGAAGAATTGTAGGTCCTTTTGTGGAACCGTCATTTCAGGGGATGTCCTGTCACCTCTGGCGGTTGCCCCGAAAAAGGAGCCTGGGAAATTTCAGATGATATACAATTTGTCCCACTCTGGGTAGTTCCGTGAATGATTTTATCCCACGAGAACTTTGTGCTGTGCGCTATGCTTCTTTTGATTTGGCAGTGGAAATGGTTCAGTGTAGCGGTTGGGGCGCTTTGATGGCTAAGGTTCATATCGAGTCTGCTTTTCAGCTGTTACCAGTGCATCCGGAGTAGAGATGTAATTCGGCCAAACCTTTTGGTTCGGCCTTCGTTATCGGCCCACCACGGGAAATTTTGTTTTCCCGCGGTTTGGGCTGATTTTAATTTGGCTGCCTCCCAAAATGATATCGAAACCTGTCTCGACACTTCCAATTTAATTAATTAGAATGGGGTTATAAAAAAAACAAACCCAAACCCACCCCAACCCTTCAAATTTAATTAATTGCAACCCCCCCAAAACTTGCTGAAATTCCCTAGTGGTCCAGCGGGGGTCCCGGGAGCGATTTCCCACTCTCGGACTGTTGGCTGCCAGTAATCAAAATGGCGCCAATGGCCCTTTGCCCTTACAATGTGACAGGCTATGTGTGTCATTGGCCGGCCTCTGTCATATGGTAGGAGCAAAGGGCCATCGACACCATTTTAATGGCAGCCAACGGCCCGAGAGGGGGACCCGGGATCCCACTGGACCACCAGGGACTTTTGGTAAGTCTTGGGGGGGAGGTCAGGCAAGTCTTGGGGGTCTGGAGGGTGAGGGGTAGCAAGTAATAAAATTTTAAGTGTTGGGGTGGGTTTGGTTTTTTTTTTGTGCCCTTTCTCCCCCCCCCCCAAAAAAAAAAAAAAGAAAACTACACAAAATTTTGTGTGTTTTCTTATTGTTTCTTCGCCTCCCGAACCGCGACAAATAGGAAATATCATCTCTTTCTTCTAATTCATTGCAAATTGCACATTCCTAATCCAGAGAGTTTTACACTGCTGGGTATTTGTTTCAATTAATATTTTTATTTTGACAAATGTTTGCCTATGGGATGTTCTATTGCATGTGCTTACTTTGAGGAGTTTAGTACCGGGTGGTTGAGCAGCAGTCTGGGTCTTTTATTCATTCTTTGGATGACTTTTTATTCGTAGGCCGTGTGGGTTTGACTGGTTGTGCTGAGGAGCTTAGATGCTTTCAGGAGCTTGCTGCCAATTTCAGTATCACTATCATGGAGGGAAAAATGGAGGGTCCTTGTACTTGGTTGGTTTTTCTGGGGATTGAGCTAGATTTGATTAATTTCACGACTGCCTTTGTAGAAGGTGGAAGGTTTGAAGGGAATGGTCGGGAAAGCCCTTATTTGTAAAAAAAAACCTGTTCCTGCATCAGATACAATTCTTGGTTGGTAGCTTACATTTTGCCTGCCAGGTTATTCCCATGGGGAGAGTATTCTTGTGCAGGTTGTCTTTCATGATGTCTGGGGTTAAGAGCAATCATTGTATTTGTATGACATGTGAGATTCGGGATGACTTGCATATTTGGGATCATTTATTGTTGGACTTTAATGGGTCTTCACTCTGGCAATCTAGCTGTGTATTGAACCATGACTTGGAGTTATATACGGATGCTACAGGTTCTCTTGACTTTGGTGCTTATTGTCAAGGTTCTTGGTGCACAGCCTCATGGATGTAAAAGTGGAAGTTAGCTGGTACAATAAAAATCATTACCTTCTTAGAACTGTTTCCAATACTGATTGCAATATTTCTGTGGGGTTCACATCTCCGGGATAAGAAAGTGGTTTTCTGTGTGATAACCTGGGCGTATAGGAGGTTATCAATAAGCAAGCTGCAAAATGTTTATTGGTTTCTGATTTATTCGTGAGTTCGTCTTTCATTGCATAGAGTTGAATGTGACTGCTTTGGTTCATCATGTTCTGGGGTTAACTAACATTTCGGCTGATTCTCTTTTTTGTTGCCAGTGGGACCTGTTTCGGAAGCTTGCTCCAGAGGCGAATCTGTGCGGTGCTTCAATACCTACTTTCCCATGGAAATTTGGTTCCCAGAAGCATGGAGGCTCTTCTGAACATCATTTCCCCTTCTACCTGGACGGGTTACATGAAAGGAGCTTACAAGGTGGTGTCTTTTCTTGTAACTTTGGGTTGGAAGTGATGCCCTGTCCCTGATATTTTCTTGTTGTGTTTTATTGAGAAAACAAAGGCTGAAGGTGCTTCAAATGCTGCAGTTTCTAGGCAGTTATTAGGGTTTTCCTTTTCTATGCGCATTCATGGATGGGGTTTTCCTATGGGACATTTCTTTGTCATTTATTACTGGGTTGATCCAGAAGCGTGGCACGCAGGCTGGATGGGTGATTGCCCATTACACATGACATTTTGCTTTGGTTATGGGATGTGATGTCAGGTATTTGCGTGTCGCAGTACAAAAGTTGTCTGTTCTGCTTAGCTTTTGTGCTGGCTTTTTTCAGTGCTTTTCGGATTAGTGAGATCGTGGCCAAGGCAACTAAAGGAGCGAAATCCTCAAGGTTGTTGACGCAGCATGTGACCTTGTGCAGTGATTCTCTTATCCTTTTCCTAGGTCTAAGACTGACCAGGGAGAAATTTAAAAGAGACACGTGCCAACACATTTGCCAGTTTTCTCAGTTCATTCCCAACCCTACCTGGTTTAATAGCCGATGCACCTCCCAGCTACTCCAAACCCTTTAAACCTCTCAAAAATGTATTTTTTTTATTTTTTTGGACTTACACACCATCCCCATAGCAGAAGTAAAGTTACACGGCAGGGGGCCTCAGTGTGCGCCGGATCGCACAAGTATTTACTGGCAAATTCTGGTGAAAGTCCTCAAATGCCCTTGTAGTGACATTGCCCAATGCCCCACCCAGACCATGTTCCAGATGTGCACACAGCGGCATTTGCATGTGTATCTGGGTGGCTGTTAAAATCCATTTGGCGTACATGAGTCCATTGTATTTGTGTATCCCCTTATTTTGGGGGTGCATCAGAATTTTTAAAAGTCACATTTTAGGAAGGTCACTGCTGGATTTCCCTCCAGTAGCTCTTCAAACATGAGTTCTTATTTTCCTATGTTCTTACTTGTTTTCCTGGGAATTTCAGGGACTAATTCACAAGGCAACATTATACTTGAAGTTCAGCTTATAGGAAAAATAATATAAATTAAAATGAATGCAATGGTTTCTTTGTGATGTCAGTGGTGCCAGCAGTTTCCTGCTAACATATAATTATATAATAGATGACAGCAGATAAAAGCAAAATTAGCAAATTCAGTCTGCCCAGTTGAGTTTCTTCCACTTAGGGTAGGTATGTATTTGAATTCGCATATGCAATCCAATGCTAACTCTTTCAACTTACACCTCAACTTTTTATCTACCTCTGCTTCTCATATCTGTCCCTAGGAGGCCCCAAGTCTGTTACGTTTTGGCCTCTGCCCCTTCTACTCATAGACAATTTATCTTGAACTTTGACTCTTCTTAGACCAAGAAATTTTTTTTTTTACATTTTTTATTTATCAACTTTTAAACCAAATATACAAACATAATATTTGCATCGGAAATACAGAGGTATTATAATCAAAATATTTGGGCTATCCTGCCCTTATCCAGAAAACAGAATCAAAAATAATTCCTATTACAAATAACATCCTCTTGTTACATAGGAAACTTGGAGAGAAAAGAAACTATGCGAGGAGTATACAATAGAAACAATTACAATTTTATAAGCCCTGTCACCACCTATTTTTATAGACCTCTTTATACCTCTTCGGGAAGTCTCCTACCAGATAAGAAATCCCTCAGTTGGTCTGGTAGAAAGAAAACATACGTCTTTCTGGCCAGTTGTATTATGCATTTACAGGGGTATTGTAGTTTAAAACTACCCCCTGCTGCTATGGTCTCAGGTCTTAATCTACAACGCAGACCCCCTTCCAGGACTTATTACCATGTTTTGCAATAATTCCCACACAAATGACAGAGATGAAGCATACGCTCAAAAATGATGCAACACAAAAAAAGAGGTGCGTGAAACAAATTAGATAACCCTTACAAATTTCTTGAAAAGAAAGTTTTAATCTTTATCGGTGTGTGACTACTCCACAAACGTCAGTGAAAATAATGAGTTTAAAAGAGGTTGGTGTCCCCCGACACAGTCCCCATGTTTCGCCCCACAGGCTGCATTGGGAGGGACAACAAAACACCATTTGCAAAGCTAAAATGAAAAAGTATAATAATGTGTAAGGACTAAAAAATATCCAGCAAAACAGAGCAGAAAACACATATCTCAGTAGCACATTTCCTTTCTTTCATATGCAGTAATCCTCCCCGAGACAGTTCATTTTAGGGCATTTAAAAGGCGCTGATAAATGGCGCCAAAAGAAACAGCCAATCAGAAAAGTCCACAAAAGAGGGCTTTAGCCAATCACGAAAAGATCTGACATCACGGTGTGAAAATCCCGGCTGTGGGTCAGTGATAAAAGAAGCTATGGCTGTTCCAACCACAAAGAAAACTGCGGATATCATCCTAGATGCAAGAACCTTGTATAATGCGGACCTGACAGGACTCTGTATGCAAATTGAACTATAATGATGTTTAAAAGAAGAGGGTTATGATAACCTAGAACAGTGGTTCTCAACCCTGTCCTGGGGACCCCCCCAGCCAGTCGGGTTTTCAGGATATCCACAATGAATATGCATGAGAGGAAATTACATACACTGCCTCCATAACATGCAAATTTTCTCTCATGCATATTCATTGTGGATATCCTGAAAACCCGACTGGCGGGGGAGGGGGTCCCCAGGACAGGGTTGAGAACCACTGACCTAGAAGAAAACCCTCTATGCATGCAGTTAAGTCATTATGCCGCATAGTTGACTTGGGAAAAAAATAAAACTTGAGGGGACACATAAGAAAATGAACACAGGAAACCAGTGTTTTATGTATCGAAAGCGATACATAAAACTATACAGAAAAGTTTTAAAACAATTGGGGAAAAAACCAAATATTATAGACTAATTGGAAACCGATACTATTGTTATGAGTTAAAAGCATGCTTGTAAAAATTTATTATTGAAAAGTGAGGTTACTTATGATGGATAATGCGGCAAAAATAATGAGGAACTAAATGTGAATAAAAATGGATACTGAAGGCAGAGACAAATATTTCTAGGTGCAGTCAATTATAGAAAATGCATCCACTCTATTTCTGAATTTAGACCATTTGGAGCTAATGCATTGAGGATAAATATCCATCTTTGTTCCCTCAGAATCAATAATTTAGAGAAATCCCCTCCACGTGGGGGTGTAGGTATTGCTTCGAGAACAAAGAATCTTGATTTTAGAATTTTAAAACCTGTTATAATAAAGAATGGACATGATATATTATGATACAACTTCCAATTATGAGTAGTTATAAATGAGCTATGTTACCGTAAAATCTTGGCACCTGTTTAATGATAGATTTTATTATAGTTTCTAAGATTATTATTTGTGCCTAATTGTAAACCATTATGATGGTCCCTAACTTAATGACGGTATAGAAAAGTTTTTAAATAAATTAAAATTAAAATAAAATAAAATAAATCAGAAATAGAATGGAATGCAAATAGCCAATGTGCATTGCGGATAAATATCTATCTTTGTTCCCTCCGAATCAATATTTTAGAGAAATCCCCTCCACGTGGGGGTGTAGGTATTGCTTCGAGAACAAAGGATTTTAAATCAGAAATAGAATGGGATGCAGATAGCGAATGCATAACGAGTGGAGCTTCTGCTCGTGCAGAGTTTATGCACGAGCGACGTTCGGTTATGCGGATTTTAACCATACATGTGGTTTTGCCAACATAAACTCTGCACGGGCAGAAGCTCCACTTGTTACAGCTATCAAAATTAGCCGCCCCATGCTCATTAATGTTTGGATTTTAAACATGATCCTTCCCAGCAGGTTATTCCAGTGTCCTTTTGGAATCCTCCTGCTCCATGCAGGTTACCAGGGTGTTTCTTTATGGTTCTCTTTTGCCTTTGGGGATCCTCTGTGCTGCTTATCCCATGCGTTTTTGAATTCCATTACCATTCATGCCTCGGTAACCTACCCTGGGAGTTCATTCCGTGCAGCCATTAGCCTATCCATGAAGAAATAGTTCCTTATGTTGCTCTTGCTATTGATCCTGCTACACGGTATGCTAGGTCCAGTACTTCCAGCAATTGTAAGTAAAAAAATGTTTAAAAAGCAAGAATATATATATATATATGCTTTCCCCGGCTCATATTTGCATTTCTTGCAAAACCATTTGCCATAGACACGAAGAGGCTCATTTTCAGACAGCCCACATAGTGGTAAATTCTGTGAGTGCATTGTACATGCAAACTTTACTGAGTATTCTCAAAGAACAATGTGTGCTAATTTACTTTGAATATCCTCTAGTTATGGGCTGAATACTCCCATACAATCTCTTGCGTGAAGTTACTCCTTGTCTTTGGATGGTGTAGTTTATGATTGTGTGTGTACACTCCTGCACATACTTTTTCAAATCAAAAAGTAGACACATAAGTGTTAGCTCTGCCCCTTGATTGCCTCTCTTCCATGTATGTAAATCGAAATGTGCACACAGCCCAGGTACATTTTATTTTTTTTGTGAATTATATTTATTAGTTTTGCAAGAGTGGTAATATACATTTTAACTACAAGTAACAATAATAATGAGGGTACAAATAATGCGCAAACAAGTAATGCAGCAGAAACCATTGCAAAACAAGAAAATCAGTAACCAATGACAGCGAAAGGACGCCAACACATTCTGATATTCGGTTCCATTTCCAGGAAATCTTAAAAATTTGTTAGAGATTTACAATGGAACCCCTATATGGTAAACAGACACAGTTGAAGTAACAAGCTAAGAACAACAAATTGAAAGATAACAGTCTGCATTGTAACAGCGACCTAGCTCGCTGTCTTGAATGACAAAAAGATGATGCAAAGTTTCATAAGAACATTTGATGTATATTCCTCCCTTTTTCCCCCACCCCCCCTCCCTGGTCCTCCCATGTAGCCCTTCCCCTCTTCCCTTCCCATTTCCCCTGTGTGCATGTTCTGATTATCGTATGTAGGTAAGTTTCAACGATGATACAAAAATCTGCCTTTAGAACAGGTAGTGCGTACTCTATAGGCCTGCGATGTTTGCCCAAAGGATTTCATGAGCGGTGAAAAATGGAAAGCTGCTCGTACTCTCAACCCTGTCAGAAAACCCCCCGAGGAGTAAGACATCCCCCGACCTACTGCATCGGTGTCTACGAGCATATCTTGGGTGTCAGATAATCCGCTAAAGGCTTCCAAATATTATTCAACTCCAACTTCCTTTTTTCGGAAGCAACCTGCCCACTAGAATACTCAAGTGTGTATAAATGGATCAATAGTTTAAACCATGTTTCATAGTTCGGGCCTTCCGTAGATACCCAACATGCCAAGATAGATTTTTTCCCCGTCATACTAATTTTTTGAATAAATTTCATGCTGTAATTATTTGGGGTATGAGCAGAGGTCTTATTGATTCCAAATAACCATAACATGGGGTCTTTGGGTAGTTGTGTTTGAAGCAGCAGATTACATTTGTTTATAATTTGTCCCCAAAAGGTGTTGATCACTCTACATGACCAAAAATTATGAGTGAAGGAACCCGTGTCAGACTTGCACTTCAAACACTCCGAAGTAGGGATGATGCCAGCTATATGTGCCATATCTGCCGCTAAGTAGTATCGCCTTAAAAATTTGAATTGCAATTCTCTGTATAAAACGTTTTCTGACCACTCAGTCAATTCTCCGTAGCAGCATTTATACTCAGAATCTGTCAATTGGAACTCTGGCCATTGGCGCCATTTAGATAATACCTTAGCAAGGGTGTCTTTCGCAATTGTGTTATGTAACGCCTTACTATATGCAGCAATAGTCGGTTTGCTAAGCTTCCTCGCTAAAACTATGTCATGTAGTGTCCAAAATTTTTGACTGGGCATTAGACACGTACCGTGTGCTTGTACAAAGCTCTGTAACTGCATATATGCATACTGGTCAGTGGGGGAAAGGAGAAAAATTTGTTGCAGTTCAGAAAATGTATAGAATTGCCCTGTCTCCTTAGAAAAACACTGATAAATCCACACCAGGCCCTTAGCTCTCCATTTATGAAAAACCGACAATGAAGCAGCCGGTGGAAACAGGCCGTGATCGCATATGGAGAGGAAGGCAGTGAGCTGAGAGGGTAGACACACCTGGGTGCACAGGTAAGCCCATGCTTTCCGACAGGCTTGTATCAGTGGTTGCTGCCATAATTGGGCGGATAGTGAGGCTCTCGGGATCTGAAGCAAATGATTCAAGGATCGACATCCCCACCAGACTTTTAAGAGATTCAGGGGGGTATAATACGAAAAGTCTCCTACTATATCTGTAATATGTCGCAGTAGACACGCCAGATTGTACCAGCGCATGTTAGGACATCCCAATCCTCCTTTTGCCGGGAATTGCATTAAGGCCTGAAGGGAAACACGCGCCCGCCGCCCATTCCAAATGAATCTCCTAAAGGAGGCGTGTACTGCCCTGCAGTCCTGTCTAGTTAACCATAGGGATGACATTTGCAGTATGTACAGCCATCTTGGTAGAATTAACATTTTTATAATCTGTATTCTGCCTGTAATAGAGAGAGGCAATCCCCGCCATTTCTGAAGTTTGTGTGCTGTGTCCTGTATTAGGGGATCTATATTAAGTCTATAAAAATCAGCTATGTCTGGAGGGATTTTAACTCCTAAATACTTCATAGCTGTATCTACCCATTTCAAGGGGAACTCACCCTGCCATAATGGTTTTACCCTCCCCCCTACATCCAAAGCCTCCGATTTGTCTTTGTTTATACGAAGGCCCGCAAATCTCCCATAGTCCTCTTGTATGTCCAGTAAAGTTTGTAACGATTGTTGGGGGTTTGTAAGGTAGATTAGAATATCATCAGCAAAAGCCGCGATTTTAAATGCATGGGGCTCTGCCCCGTGACCCCTAATCTCTGCCGTAGCTGCGATCTTACGAAGAAGAGGATCTATAGCTAAAATGTAGAGCAACGGGGAAAGAGGACATCCTTGGCGTACTCCTCTGTGAACCTGAAAGCCTTCTGACTTGAAACCATTCGCTACTATGTATGAGGTGGGATGCGTATATAGCATGGAAATATAACTCAGAAAATTACCCGTCAACCCAAACCTTTTCAGAACTGAAAATAGGTAAGGCCAGGAGACCCGATCAAATGCCTTTTCAGAGTCAAACCCTATCGCCAGCGCACCAGTTTGTTGTGATAAAGACTGCGACATTGCCGTAAGCAGTTTGATAATGTTAGCACATGCCGGTCTATTCCTGACAAAGCCCACCTGGTGTTCTGAGATGAGCTGTGGGAGAATAGTGCTTAATCTATCTGCCAATACCTTGGCTAAGATTTTGAGGTCGCAGTTTAGCAATGATATGGGTCTATAGGAACTAGGTACCAGTGGGTCTTTCCCTGGTTTGGGCAGAACTGTTATATAAGCCGAGTTAAAATGGACTGGGAGCGCACGCTTCTGAACTGCCTCATTGAAAAAACTAGTTAAATTGGGGGTTATTTGGTGTTGTAAGATCTTGTAAAAGTCAAAGGAGAAGCCATCGGGTCCTGGGGCTTTCGCCGCTTTGCTAGTTGATATAGCCGCCAGAACTTCTATTGAAATGATGGGTCTATTTAAAAAGGATGACTGAGTAGCGGATATTGTTGGAACATTCAAGTTTGTGAAAAAGGCTTCCTCCTCTAATGCTCCCCCTGCAACATCATCTGTATAAAGTTCTTCGTAAAAACGTCGAAAAACTTCGCATATCTCTTGCCTTGATGTAACTGTCTTCCCCGAGATGGCTCTCATAGAGGGTATATGGGTCTTACCTTTGTGTATTCGGACTAGATTAGCCATATGTTTCCCCGCTTTGTTCCCATATTTGAAAAAGTTTCTATCTGTCACCTGAAATGCTTTTTGGGTCCGCTGGTGAACAATGCTGTTGAGATCCCTCAAAACACTAAAGTATTCCAATTGCGTTTGTGTATTAGGATGAGCTATCAAGGCACGCTTTAACTGTCCCAGCTTATCCTCCAAGGATAACAGTTGCTGGTGTAACCTTTTTTTTCGGTATGCTATATACGATATAATTTCCCCTCTGATTACTGACTTAGCAGTTTCCCAATATAATTGAGGATTAGAAACGTGCTGAGAGTTATGTGTGGTAAATTCCTCCCATTTCGTTCTCAGAAAGGCTTGAAATAACGCATCCGTGCGTAAGTAACTAGGAAACCGCCAGAACCTTTCTCCCGGTTCCCATGTTTGGAATCTAAGTTCTACCCAAACTATTGCATGATCAGATACGCCCTGAGCACCTATGACTGCTTTCGTGAGTGATTGTAACCCATCTCTGGGAATTAATATATAATCTATTCTGGAAAGGGAAACATGTGCCCTGGATATATGCGTGAAGTCTTTTTCTGTGGGATGAAGTGTGCGCCAGGAATCTAACAGTGAGAGTTCTGAACATAGAAAGGAAACCCCCTTCCCATCCCTGGAAGCCTCGGCCGGGCCCGGAGGATTTTTGTCTAAAGTGGGATCCGCCGGAAGATTGAAGTCTCCGGCTACTACCAAGTATCCCGTCGAGTGTGCTACCAATTGGGAAAGGATATACGTGTAAAAACCATGTGAGTAGGCATTAGGCGCATATAAACAACATATGGTGATGTCCCTGCCATTTAGATTGCCCACTACCATTACCATTCGTCCTTCGGGATCATTGAGGACTTTCACTGTAGTGAAAGAGGCATCCTTATGAATTAAAATAGCCACTCCCCCTTTTTTCCCTACAGCTGGAGTGTAGTGACAGGTTCCCACCCAGTCTCTTTTTAATTTTTGACTTTCCAGCGCATTTAAGTGTGTTTCTTGAATACAAGCTATCGTGGGATGAGAAGACTTAAGTTGCTTCAGAACCTTATATCTCTTTACTGGGGAGCCAAGGCCATTCACGTTCCAAGAGAGAATCCTGTAATCACCCGCCATTAATCTGTGCGAGTTTGTCAAATGTGTAGACCACTGTACATAAACTCCTGGGTATATGCGAAAACCTTAATCTTAATGAACGCCATGCTCGCCCGCAGCCATCTCCCTTCAGGCTGACCTTCACCTCACACATTCCCCATACGAGAATCCTAGTCCAAAACAGTTTACCATAGTTTGGTTTACATAACACTGTTGAAGTTCTCCATATTTGTTCACACATTACTACCTCCTCATAGACTCTACCCTGTCCTTTTTGAATCAGGTATACATAGTTCACACACACACTCCCCTCCCCATGCCACCCTTCCCCCCCTGTAAATCTACTATCCCGGAACCCAAACCCCTCCCCACCCCCTTGATCCCCCATCCCCTTTACCCTCCTCTGAAAGGTAAACCTCAGAATTTTACGCCCCTAAATTGGGGTAGAGATCACGCTACATGTGATCGGGTGCCCCGCTCCACCGAATAATATAGCCAAGGGGTAAGCACACTGATACTCTAACTTCCCCCCCTTTCTCTCCTTTTCCTTGTTATGCCAAAGTGTTGTCTTGGCCTCTAATACCAATAAATACTGCCAACAGTAATTTCTTTTCTAGAGACTATATCACTTCTCCCAATACATGGCCTGAGCCATTTGTTAGCCCTCACAATGAAAAGAAAGTGCTAGAGAATGATACACGGGAGTGATGTGAGGTGTACCTTTCATTAGACAGCCAGAGGGATTGATCTGGGTCATCGCTGCTTGCATCCTTCCAATATGCAGATACTAACATGTTAATTAAAGACAAATACAGTGCACAGAAAATGGCTCGATTCTGAAACATAAATTGTAGGAGGTCTACTAAAGCAGTACGTTCCAACTTTGTAGAAAAAGAAGCCAAAAATGAAACCCAAATACTGCAGAAGAGAACGACCCCCTGGAAATCCAAAAAAAAAGAAAAAAGCAAAAACAGTGTCATAGTTCGGATTAAATGTAAATTGGTCCGTCAAAATAATACGAAACAACCATGTCGCTGAGATTTGCTTGTAGGCTACATCACCGCCAGATCAAAAGACTAACCAGGCAAATGCCGCAAGTTATGCCCTGTTAGCTTCCCAAGAATCAATTCAGCCAGTTAGTCGAAAGAAAGATTTCGAGCCAGAACAGTAAATAACAGCAAAAATAAACTCCAAACCTGTGTTACTCCACAGCCCAGGGTAGAGGAAGGAACATTAACTCGATCCTGCTGCGCCATGCCGTTGTCTGGAAGAAACGACAAGATGGCCGCCTGTTCTTCTCTTCACTATCCACTCACTTCACATTTGAAGCCATGAATTTTCGCGCTGCCTCTGGCTCGTCAAAAGTGGATGTCTGGTTGTCGTGCCAAATTTTTAATCGCGCTGGGAATTGAAGGGTAAATCGAACCTGTTTGTCATAGAGTGCTGAACATATAGGGGAAAAGCTTCTTCGGAGACCTGAAACTTTAGCGGAATAGTCTTGAAAGATTCTAATTCTTTTACCCTCATAAGCCAGATCCGGAATTTTTCTGTAGGCTTGGAGGAGTGTCTGCTTATGGGAGAAGTTTAGTATCTTCGCTATTACAAGCCGTGGACGACTTTCCCCCTCTCTACGCTGCCCCAGTCTGTGTGCTCTCTCCACGTGGAACACTGGGGAGATTTCCGGCACATGTAAGGCATCGGGAAGCCAGGTTTCCAGAAAGTTGCTCAGATTATTCTCTATTAGTGTTTCTGGCAACCCCATCAGACGGATGTTGGACCGTCTGGCCCTGTTCTCCAAATCATCCAGCTTGTTAGTTTGGGACTCAACCTGCTTTTCCAGCGCCGTTATCTTACTCGTAAGGGAGAGATTGTCGTCCTCCAGCAGGCTGACTCTCCCCTCGATCCGCTCAAATCTCGGGTTGATATCGTCTAGGGCTGTACGAACTTCAGAGATTTGGGTCGATATTGCAGCAAGCTTTAAATCAAGGGTTTCCATAAGAATCGCCTTAAAACTTTCAGTAGTCGTGGAATTTAAGGCCAGAGATTCCGTCGGGGATTCACTCGCCGCCATCTTAGGTTCCCCCGTCTTTGTTTTTTCTCTCTCCTTCCTACCAACTCGTATTGGCATGCCGGGTGAAGAGCGGTTCATATAATTTGTAATGGACATGAACCCTTGCGATCTCCGATGAATTTGTAAGAGTTTATGCCGTTGAACGAGCAGATTAATGGCAAATTCGGAGCGGGGCACCCGGAGCTCTCCTAAACCCAACCACCTCCGCTCATCACATCACGTGACCTCCCCAGGTACATTTTAGAACAGCTATTTATGCACATAAAACAAGTTCTATGTGCATAATTGGGTTTTAAAATTACCTTCAAAAAGGGTAATTTTATAACTCTCTGTAGTGGGGTAAAATCTGTATGTACCTTTTATGAATAGACTTTACCCCACATTTTCATAGCAAACTTATGCGCATAAGCTTGCCTTGAAAATTCCTGGGTAATTTGCCTGAAATGTGCACAAACTAACCCACAGAAAGTTACACCTGCCCTATTGAGAGTGTAATTAGTGCAGATTAACTTGTATATATTTTTTTAAATATATATGTGTGAAAATCTGTTCTCCAGCTCCCTCCTCCCCCCAGGCATGCCAATTCCAGGTTATATGCATACTTTTGTGCAAACGGAGCCCCGGCCTATTTTATAACAGCCATTTGCATGCCTAAAACATAGTTTTATATATGTAAATAGCTTGGAAAATCAGGCCCAAAAGGGAGAATTTCTGGTTGAAAAGTGAACATGGAGAAATTAATCAGTTGTACTTTATTATTTTATTGTAAAAAAAATACAGGAAGGAAGTTGCAAACATAGTGAAAACGAAATTTTGTTTGGCTGCTTTGTTAAATATTTTCCCATTGGAAACTATGGTAACACCTTTTAATTAATGGCTTGTTTTTAGCCGATATTCTGAAAACAATTGAAAAGTCTAGTCTATATTGCGTTTCTTTTCACTGCAAATATTTTCACATTCCTTTGCTTACTGGAATTTAAATAACCATAAATGTCCAGTCATAAAGTTAATTATTGCTATTCCGAACTTATCTTGTTTTTTGTTTTTTTTTTTAAAATTATAAATAAAGAAAAGAAAAAAGCAACATCCTCACAGTCACTGCTGATAATGGCTTTCTGAAGTAAACAGAATGCATGCAGTCAATCAATCAAAATTCAAATTGCCAGCATATTGTTATCTATAAGGGACTCCCATGAGGTTTATAATATGCACCCCTGAAAGAGTGAATCCTGGAATGCTTATTTATGTTACAGATCAACTTGCTTTGGCAAAGCATATATATATATATATATATATATATATATATATATTATTGAAAAGGAACTACAGGGCGTCAGATGCTATACTGGAAGAAAAATGCAAACATGCTTAATTCACTGTATATTTTATCCAGGCTAATTATCTTAGCTGTTGTTTTCCTTTTCACTTGCATACGGTACACTTCAACTTGCTAATTTAAAATAATAAAGTGTTCTCCTGGTACTCTACATAAACATCCCCATCTTCTTAATCATAATAAAAGCTTTCACTTATTACCAGTAGTGGTCTCACCGTTTCATTTTCGATAGAACATAATTGTTGGCAATTTCATTCGCCGGGCATGCCTTACCCTTAAAAGTTTACACTAATTACCTGTAGTTGCTTTAATGTTTTAAGCTGCCCTTCATCCCACACTTCCAGACACACCACTCAGCTTCCTCAACAGATAATATATTCAACAGCTTCTGTTCACACCTGACATCAATTTCCTTTGATGTTCACAGTCTAAATGAGAATGCTACAGCAAGCTGTATTTGTGAAGTATACAGGATGCCTTTAAAACGATGGCAGGTATTTTCCTCATTAAAGCAGCCATAACAGATAGTTAGATATGATGCTGTCCCTCACCTTCCTGCTAATTAATGACTATGATTGCAACCCAAATAAGATCAGGCAATTAAATGTGATAACATTTCAGAAGTGAGGAAAATAATATACAATCTTGGAATAGCTTCCTGAAGATAAATAAAGTTGATCGTAGTGAAATTAACATATAAATGTGCTACTCTATCAACCCCCCCAAAAAAAAATCTTATATACTGAAGAATATAGTAATTCTATTTTTAATTGAAACATAAGATGCATGCCCCATTAAATTAAAATGATATGAGTCAGACGCAGCCTACAATTAGAAACAAGTTTCGGCTTTGTATTGTTTTTCTAAGGTGCAATGGCCAAATGCCTGCATGAGTCCTAGTACAAGCACTCTGATTTCTGATTTTCTTAGCTCAAACTCAAATTGGGTTCTGCTATTTTTGTAGATCATGTTTGCTAATATTTGAACGCTCTTGTGACAGTGGTAGTAGAGCTGGCTGAGTGACTTGGTTCTGTGCATTGCTGTGCGTACGATATGGGTTTGATTCCCCGGCAGACAGTTTTCACTCCCCAGGCCAGCCATGGACGCCAGGTAGGCAGCTTTTCTAGAATCCTTGCAGGGAGGGGAAGGGAAGTCTTGTCTATCACTCAGTGGTGACACCTAGTAGACAGATTTAGTATCCACATTAAATGGGTTCCAGAGGGAATTCCTGCCCGAGCACAGTTGCTGAGATTGCCAAATGAGTTGGGAGAGAGATATCAAATAGGCGTAGTTGTAAGCAAAGACTCCAGGCACCATAACACCAAACAGGCTGATGCCAATTTAGCAGGATGTCCAAAGGTGTATTAGGAAGCTGCTAGACCAAAAGAAAAGAAAACTGTAGGAGTGGTAGTAGCAGTATATTTTTAGATACTTTGGGGAGCATTTGACACTATAATAGATATAATTTAAAAAAAAAAAACAACTTTTAGATTTTGAGGAAATTGTAATTGCAAACTGTAAACAATTCAGAAGAGTCAGGCTACCAGAAATGTAGTCTTCATTCTCACAAGCATGAATACGATCGTGTCCAGTTATGGCTCAGAATGAAATGCCACAGTTGAAAAGCCTTCTTAAGATATTTTGTTCTCTGACCATGTTTGATTCAATTTACCCTGTCACTTTAGAACAGATCCCAGTAGGCAATGTCAGGATAAGCAGCTCTGTGTATGCTGGGATGGAATGGGAACTGAGGAGAAAATAATGTCTGGAAAGAGAAAGGAGAAAGAGCCTGGTATGGTGTAAGCCTGAGTGGAAAGAAAGTCTGGCAGGCCAATGCAATAACATGCAATCAGGCCAGCGCACAGGCTAACCTGCAGTCGGATGCACGTTTTGGATGCGTGTCCAAAACTCCTGATGCAATAAGAGGATCAGCACATCGAAAACGCACATCCAAACCAGCACGTAGCTAATAGCACTCATCGCATGTAAATGCCATGTAAAACTGAGCGTCCATTTTCCTAACCCGGGCACAGCCATGTTTCTGGGCCATGGACACACTAGAGAAACACAATTTATCCCTAGCACGTCCCTTTTAGTGCGGCAGCTCATTTGCCTATTCCATCAGGCGCCCAAGACAGGTGAATGTGTGCGCGGTAAAAAATGGGTGCCCAGTTTGAAAGCATGTTTTTTATGTGCACTTTCTTACATCGGCCTGTTAGTGGGGTAGATTTTTTAAATGATCTCATCACAAAACTATAGTGCTAGACAGAGCAATCTGCATTCATTAGGTGGTTCAAATTCTGGGGAGCCGCTGGGACATGTTATGATCAGAGAGAGCAACTTAGATGGCTACAACAAATTTTTTTTAGCACAAGTCATTTAATTTAGCCAGGTATCCATGTGTAAAGTGATAGAAGGTTTAAATCTAGCTTGGGGACCTAAGGAGGCTAACCAGCTGGCTAGAGTTAGGGAAATTTTCAACCATAAACTTATTGGCCACAGAAGTACTTCTGAATATCTATTCTACTGTGCCTACAAAAAGCATGACCCAGACCTGGAAGAAATAATAATTCATGATGTAAACCGAGTTGATTTGATTTGTATCAAGAAAGTCAGTATATAAAAGCCTTTAATAAATAAATACAATTTTTCCACTCTTGTTATAGTGTGAGACCTTCTGCTTATATATGAATACGACTCATCTGCTATAGTAACCAGTGTGCTAAATCATGAGATGTAGCCTGCTATACTAAAGAGTTTTTCCCACTTTGTATCTATGGAAAAATGCTTAATGCAACTGGTCCATAGATCCATATTCAGTCACTGTCCAGATAGCAAAGTTAGCTGGATAAACATATCCGGCTAACTTTCGAGGTATATTCAATAGTTCAGTTGCCCTATTGAATATAGCTGACTATCTTAAAGTTAGCTTGCTAACTTTAACCAACTCTTTGGTCTAACCAGACTTAGCTGGATAAGTTATCCATCTAACTCTCAATATTGGAGTTAGCCAGGTAACTTATTCAGCCAATGGAACCCAGTTATACCCCGGGAACACCGCTAACTTATCTGACTAAATTCTAGCTTGCTAACATTAACCAGCTAGAATTTAGATGGATAAGTGTCTAAATTTTCATTTAGCTGATAATCTGAGTTATCTGTCTAAATGCTTTTAAATATGGGCCTTGTGCTATCACCATTTTGCCTGCAGCAAAAGTGTCACCAAATTAGTACCACGGTGTATCGCAAACAACAGATATGAATAATTTGTCGCAATACCAGAGCCATCATTCCAGACCTTTCAAGTTGGGATTACCAATGAGTCAATTCTTTCATATTAGATGGATTTGATCTAAGAGGGCTGAAGAATTTGTCAGGCAGGCAGAGATATTTATTGCCAGGTTTCAGGTGAGGAATTATCCGAATAAAACAATCAAATAGGCATACAAATGAGCCAAGTTTTTAGATTGCCAGGATTTATTACAGTATAAACCATAGTGTGAAGATTCACATTGGTTCTGTGTGTTAAAACACACTATAACAGCAGTGGCAATCATATTTTCAATAAGAAAACACTGGCAAGTTTTGGCATTGCATGAAGTGTTCAAACAGCAGTCCATCATAGCATTTTCATGGGGTTCTAACATTTGAGACTATATACTGCATTCACATTTCACAAAGCCTGATGAGATGCATCTGGAAGTGGAACATGAGATGTGCGACAGATGCAATTTTTGAGCAAATGCAGTAGTAGACATTAACTGGGTAAACTTTCACAAATTGCATGTCAGATTATGTGGTATATGTAATAATCTGCCCATGTTCCATGTTATATGTTAGTAGAACTAAAAGACCTTTTAAAGTAAAATTGACTGATCACCACTCCCATTTAAATACTGCCACCATGAGTGTTTCTATTGTATAGCATTTTATGGAACACCAACATACATTTGACCAGATGCATTGGACCACACTGGAACAAATAAAAGGGTAGCCAAGAGGAGGAGATATATTGTCTCACTTTAATTCTCATGTACAGTATTGAATCTTCATTTTAAATACATGTTTATCTCATGGTATGAACAAGGAACTGGACTGGACGGCTCTATTCTGATAGGTTGGAAGTTGGAGTAGTTCATTGGCACATTTCATAGCACACATTTTCATTGGCTGTGGGATGAAAGTGCAGCTTTGAACTGTGGGTCTCACAGATGGACTGGTGCCTTTACTCAGTGTACGACGAGTGAGGTAATCAAATTTGCAGATGATACAAAATTGTTCAGAGTAGTTAAATCACAAGCAGATTGTGATAAATTTCAGGAAGATCTTGTGAGACTGGAAAATTGGGCATCCAAATGGCAGATGAAATTTAATGTGGATAAGTGCAAGGTGATGCATATAGGGAAAAATAACCCATGCTATAATTGCACAATGTTAGGTTCCATATTAGGTGCTAACATGCAAGAAAGAGATCTAGGCATCATAGTGGATAACACATTGAAATTGTCGGTTCAGTGTACTCAGGCAGTCAAAAAAGCAAATATTAAAAAAGGAATGGTGAATAAAATGGAAAATGTCATAATGCCTCTGTATCGCTCCATGGTGAGACCCCACCTTGAATACTGTGTACAATTCTGGTTGCCACATCTCAAAAAAGATATAATTGCGATGGAGAAGGTTCAGAGAAGGGCGACCAAAATGATAAGGGGAATGGAACAGCTCCCCTATGTGGAAAGACTAAAGAGGTTAGGAATTTTCAGCTTGGAGAAGAGACGGCTGAGGGGGGATATGATAGAGGTGTTTAAAATCATGAGAGGTCTAGAACAGGTAGATGTGAATCGGTTATTTACTCTTTCAGATAATAGAAAGACTAGGGGGCACTCCATGAAGTTAGCATGTGGCACATTTAAAACTAATCGGAGAAAGTTATTTTTCACTCAAGGCACAATTAAACTCTGGAGTTTGTTGCCAGAGGATGTGGTTAGTGCAGTTAGTATAGCTGTGTTTAAAAAAGGATTGGATAAGTTCTTGGAGGAGAAGTCCATTAACTGCTATTAATTAAGTTGACTTAGAAAATAACCACTGCTATTACTAGCAACAGTAACATGGAATAGACTTAGTTTTGGGGTACTTGCCAGCTTCTTATGACCTGGATTGGCCACTGTTGGAAACAGGATGCTGGGCTTGATGGACCCTTGGTGTGACCCAGTATGGCATGTTCTTATGTTCTTATGATTGAACATTTCAAAGTCCTGAGTTTTATTATATAGAGCCAGTAAAGGTTTTGATCAGTGTGAAGCCATGACATTGGATGCTGCTCAAATTCACAAGAGTTTCACCAGAGAGGTCACACATCACCCCTGATGAAGACATTATTTTGAAACATGGCCATGGTGGGGATCATGACCACTGTTGGTGGTGGTTTTCATACGATATATTATGGGTGATATATTATGGGTGATATATTAAGTGGAGGAACACTGGTGCCACTCTACTTCTGCTTCACTTCCTCCTTCCTTCCAGAAGAACAATGAGTGAATGTTCAAGGCTTTTCAAAGGTTCTGTGGCTTAGGTCTGACTTCCTCATTCGAAGTAATTCAGATGGAAAGAACAGATAGAGGACCATTACTAAAAACCCATAAAATGGGGAAAAGGTGGATAAACTTCTCCATAACAAAAATCCAAAAATAGAAACTAACCCCCTGTCCAAAAGTAAAGAAGAAAATAATCTTAAAGCCCTTCTTAACTTTAAATCCCAAAAGGTAGGATTTAAGAGTCCTTAGTTTAAAAAAAAAAAGAAAGAAAAAAGGAAAAAGAAGTATTAAATAAAATGCTCCTTCTTCTTCCATAACGAAACTAAAAATCCACAGTGACTACAGAATTAAATGAATGTCTTGGGTCTGCACATCCCTCATGCCAAGTAGCACTTTAGAATTGATAAACAGTAGTAATAGTAGCAGTAGCAGCAGCAAAGTGGCACAGATCCCTGCTATACAAAAATGTACAAATGTGTATGTTTATATATAAAAATATCCATGGCATTAATCTTAAAAAGCTTACTTGGATTCCAATGGTGTCCATCTTCTGGTTGAAAACAATGAATGCTGATATGGACAACAGTAACACAGCAATAATAACGATAAAGACGGAATTACTGGGGATGCTGCTGCTGCTGCTGTTCATCATTGCTAGCCAACCTCCTGTCCTAATTCCTAGTCCAGGAGAAATCCCGTGCAGTATGAATAAGTGTAGAGGGGATGCAGGGAAAATTATTTTAAAAACAGATGTGAAGCCATAATAAAAGGTTATGCCTTTTATTTAATAAAAGGGTTAAAACAAAATTAAAATGTATACTAAAGGAGGATTAGGATTTAGACTCAAAAAAGAAGGTTTAGGAAATAAACTCATGAAGGAAATATTTGAAGCAAGAAGCAAATTAATATTTTGAGCAATCTAGATAGCACTCTATTAGTCAAGGTAATTTTCAAAGCCACTTCTATAGACAAAGTAGTGCTTTGGGTGCACATTAAGAACATAAGGACATGCCATACTGGGTCAGACCAAGGGTCCATCAAGCCCAGCATCCTGTTTCCAACAGTGGCCAATCCAGGCCATAAGAACCTGGCAAGTACCCAAAAACTAAGTCTATTTCATGTTACCGTTGCTAGTAATAGCAGTGGCTATTTTCTAAGTCAACTTAATTAATAGCAGGTAATGGACTTCTCCTCCAAGAACTGAAATGGCCCTTAAGAAAATTGTATGATGATGTGCATAAACACACATACAACTTCATGCACATGGGGAGAAGCATTGCAGGGAGTGGAGTCTGGGCAGGGTTTGGACTCGTGCATTATTTTGATCTGAAACAAGTATGAGTGTAAATTCTCTCGGCAAAACTACATGTATCAAATAGCAGGTGTACTTGTGTGTACACCCAGTTTTGCCAGGACTATTTTTTAAAGCGAAAGTATGCGTGTAATTCTGCTTTGAAAATTGGTGTAGCTTATGTGCCTATTTGCTGGCTAACATATGCAATGTTACAAAATTACTCTCCTACAGGTGAATTTTCAAAAGAGTTATGCATGTAGATGTAATATACTACCATTGCAATTTTCAAAAGCATTAAATGCACTTAACATGGACAAAACCTTCCATGAAAACTTAAATAGCATATATTGCAGCAATTTTCAAAAGCCATTGGTACAATACATATAAATATATAAAACCCAGTTTTAAGCATGTAAATGCTTTTAAAAATTAGGCCCTGTGTAGGATGGAGACAAATAGGACAGCATCTTGGTGTTTAATTACAAAGAATAACAAAGAGTCAATTCTATTTATTTCATTGAGAGGAAACCCCTCATATGGAGGCAATTTGGTGACTACAACAAAAAAATGCAAGACTTCAAGATCTAGAAATATATAAGAGTTAAAAGTCAAGAGGAAAGGATGAACCAATTTCCCAGCAGTAGCCCTGTGAACTGCTGGTTGGAGTTCTGTCTCTTGAGGCTTGGGCCTGGCTTCTCTGCTCATGGAACCGAAAAGGGGCTGAGAAAAGCTTGGAGGCAATGACTAAAAATTCCCAAAAGAAAAGGAGTGTCACACACTAGGGCACAATACTTACCAAGTTACAGGGAGATCCCCCTCTGCGGCTGGACTATAGAGGAAAGAACCCCATGAAGGCCATTAAGGAAAGTCATTGTCCATCAGCCTTGGAGTTCCATCAAACTGTCAATCAAGGGTGGCCAACTCCAGTCTTAAAGCCTTTTTAGGCCTGATTTTTAGGATATTCAGATATGCATATACTATGTCCACAGTTTGCAAGATTTTTCTATCTCATGCATATTCACGGTGGATATCCTGAAAACCAGGCCTGTTTTTGTTCCTGAAAACCGGAGATGGCCAACCATGCTGTAAAAGATAGTAAGAGATGGGGGTAGGGTGTAGGTTTGAAATTCCGGAGTCGAGGAAGGCCAACGAAAAACCCAGGAGATTTTGTTACATATATTCATGGAATCTTGGAATCAACATATCTCATAAATAATAGCAGATCTACATGAGCTCAGATTTTAATTTTCCCAGATCTAAATACAAAGGTTCTGATTATGATATTGTAGTTCTAATTGATTCCAGTTCTTGTTAACAGGCAGAAAAGCATAACATAGCTAATTAAATGATGTGGTTTTTTGCTTAGACAATATAAATACTTCTCCAATACTATTTAATTGGATTATTGTAAATATAGCTTTGTCATAATCCAAGCCAGTTGATCATTTTGTGCACTATGCAGTATTTTTAACCTAAATTCTTTAAGTACCTAATTTTCCCTGGACATATCTTATGTGAGCATGTGTCACAATATTGTACAGACACATTAGTATCTGATCAATGCATCGTGTGACAAATATCATAACTTTTATTGCATAAAGCAGTCAGATTTGCCAATATAGGCATTCCCAAGAGAGCCGAGAAATGCCTTAAAAATAGCAAAACAGTGATTCTCATCTAGATTATCAAAAATTAAAAACCAAAGACAGAGATAAAGATATCACAAAACTAGTATACTTTAATTAAATGAAAATATGAAAATCACTATACAACTTTAATTAGACAAACTGAAGCAAAATATCACAGTACATAAGAAATGAAAAGAAAAAGTCCTCGACAATTATGAGTGGATTCCTTGAAAGATATTGCCCGTTCACTAATTAATATGTGAGAGTTTGTTGCATTATTCCAAAAAGAAATCAAATCCTCCTATGTTGCTAACCAAATAAATAGAACACTGATGGACTATAAATCTGTGATGCTCATTCCTTAAAAGAGGATCTGCAATGAATCATCCTGACAAAGAATTTGTTTAGGTCACACACGTGCTTGCATTATAACACGGGGACATGCTACTGCTTTGTTACTCGGTTGTTCCATTATGATTCTCTTTGGCTTTTCTTCTGTTTCTAATGATTTTGAAAATATGTTAATAATAGGAGTGTGTGCATTCATTTTGAAATGGCATGAAAACCGCAAGGAAACAGCCTGCTTTGTTACGGGTGGTTTTAAAACAATCTCCCTGGGTCTTCCCCTGTGCTTCCCTCTCCCCCAAATGCCTCTTATTCCTTCTAGTTGATCTCCAGAGTCCAAATGGAGCAGACACAATCCCCAGGCACTCCTGCCCTGCTGGCTCCCAATTTAAAAATGACATCAGCTGGCTCTGAGGCCTGAACCATTTTGTTATACGGCTGTATACTGTACTGCTGCATGCAAAAATAGCACCAGCCTCAGGGCTGGCTGGTGCCATCGGCAAATCAGGACCTGGGATTCAGGAGTGAATGGGGATCACTCTTGCTTCATTTGGATGACTGAGACCCCAAGGATGAGGTAAGAAGCATCCAGGGGGGTAGAGGGCTTAAGGGAAGGCCAGGGTTTAATTTTTTAATTTTAGAAGCACTGAATTTCCTTGTGTTTGTTTTTATGTTGTGTTTTATTTGTTGTCCATTTGGTGTTTATTTTGTTTCAAATAAACAAAATAAACAGAAACAAACAAAATGAAATATGAAGGGACAATAACATTTTAGTATACTCCCCTAGTTGATAAAAAGGTAAGTGGTGGTGGACCCTTGGCCTGGTGAAGAATTGGTACAGCCCTCTGGTCGGACCCAGAGAGCGCCTGCAACCAGGAGGCGGAGCACACGAGGAGACAGAGGCTAGCTAGAGCTTCGCCAATAACAGTCCGGGGTTTCCGCATGTTGAGCCCCTGGGTACCTGGACCGCCTGGACTTAGGTGGGCCTCAGATGGTCTCCCGGAGAGGTAGCGGAGGGGTGTGCCCACCACAAGCAAGGGTGAACGACTGATGCAAGGAGGGTAGACTAGACCTGAACTGGGAGCCCCGGAGACCTCAGGGAGGTAGCAGTTCAGGAAGGTGTTAGGGTTTTGAGGTGTTGGAGTGGATTCTTGGGTACTGCGGTGATGGCCATGCCCACGGGAAGGAGCCCCATGAAGAACCGCAGTATTAGGCTAGAGTCTAAACACGCAGACACAGAGAATTCGTATTTATTATACAGCTTTATGGTACTGCCCAGGGTGGCAGCAGTGAGGTAACTCAGTAGTTAGTCCAGGAATCCTCAGGAGAGGAGACCAGTCCCACGTTCATATGATGGTAGACAGCGCAGGGTAGAAGGGAGATTCCCGGATGTAGACTCCCAGCACTGGAGCTGAAGAATAGATAAGTTGACAATGTTAGTTACTCACTGAAGTAGATAGCTGAATTGATGAGAATCTTGGCAGGCAGTAGTTGAACTGTAGGCACCAAGGTAGGGAGAGCAGGCCCTCGAGGAGTGAGTACCCAGTATCCCAGATAGGTACCTGTAAGAAAGTACAAAGGCCCGCAAGGAGCAGGGTTAGATATGGCCCTGAAGGGTAGAGAGCTTCCAGCGGCTGCTGGGAAGCAGCAGAACAGCTTAGACTGGAGCAATTCCAATTCTTGCTAACTCAGTTTGTTAGCAAACGAAGGGTAGGCTAAATACCTAGATGGCGTGACGTCACTCGGAGGGAATACCCCCGAGATTCCTGCCATGGCGTGGATAAAGACGTGAGTGGCATGTGCACGCGCACCCTAGGAGGCCCTCAGGAAATCCATGGTGAACAATGTTGCCATTACCGTTCCGGGGACGCCAGAGAGAGCGGCATAAAGATGCGGCAGCAGTCATCTTCCCAAGGCTTGAGGAGAGAGAAGGAAGAAAGGTGAAGCACAGAGGTCGAAGCCATCTGAGACCGACGGACGCAACAGAAGGCTCTCTGAGCAAGACAGGCAGCGCCTGCGGGTCTAGTCGGGAGAAGGCCGCGTATAGAATCCAGGCCGGCAGGCCTGGTAGTAGCGGAAGGCCAGAAGAGAGTGTCGGAGTGAAGCGCAAGAGTATCCATCCAGAAGTGGTCAGCCAAATGTCAATACCAATGTTAGTCTGAATGTAGTCAAGGCAAGCAAAGGTCAGTTCCAGGCAGCAGATGAAGAGAGTAGTCAGGCAGGCAGTGGTCAGTTCCAGGCAGCAGACGAAGAGAGTAGTCAGGCAGGCAGTGGTCAGTTCCAGGCAGCAGACGAAGAGAGTAGTCAGGCAGGCAGTGGTCAGTTCCAGGCAGCAGATGAAGAGAGTAGTCAGGCAGGCAGTGGTCAGTTCCAGGCAGCAGATGAAGAGCGTAGTCAGGCAGGCAGTGGTCAGTTCCAGGCAGCAGATGAAGAGAGTAGTCAGGCAGGCAGTGGTCAGTTCCAGGCAGCAGACGAAGAGAGTAGTCAGGCAGGCAGTGGTCTAGAACCAGAGATCAGTCCGAGAAGGTACTACCTGAGTAAGGACACAGGAATGAGGAGATGCTGGAACAAGGAGACACTAGAACACAGGATAGGCAAACTAGAACACCTCGGTGTTGACCCGATTGCCAAGGCAAAGAACTGTAGCCTGAGCCCTGTCTGTATACAGGGCTCAGGTGATGTCATTGTCGTGTGCCACAGAGAAGTTTCCCACACTTGGCCCTTTAAATGGCCGAGAGTTCCACACACGCACGCGTGCGCTAGGCGATGGAGCCAATGCCATGGAGGACACCAAGCCCCGGCGTGAGGAGCGCTGTGAAACCGAAGGACTCGATGGGCCTGGAAATGCCCGGGTGCGCCGTGGTCAAGTGTCACTGGCAGTGGTTGCGAGTGAGGAACCGGAGCTAGTAGAGGTGAATGCTAGGTGAGCAGGCCCGGTCGCGGCACCAACACAGCCGGGACGCACAACAGTAAGTGTTTGTTTTATCACTCTTCTCTATCACTGATCCTAAAGTGAAACACTGTCCAGTGGTCCATAAGAAAAGATCTATTTTAGAACAAAGCGAACAACCAAGTCTTGCCAAATTTAACTTCTGGTCTTTTTATTTTTATTTTTTTATTTAGTATATTTAGCTATCGTCTTTTCATTGTAACTCAAGGTCAGTTGCATCCAGGTTCAGTATTTCCCTGTCCCCAATGGGCTTACAATCTAAGGCCTAGATTCACCAAATTGCTATAAATATAGCAGAAATAGCACTGACACTAAAAAAAAATGGGCGTGATTAGGATAATTCACTGAGTGTCACGTCACATCACATCGGAAGTTATTGCGTTGTGCATGGCATCAACGCTTCAGGAACTGCTCCAGTATGTAGCGTGTTGTGTCAGCATGTTGCACATCATTTTACTTGGCGCGAATTAATTTGCGCATGGTGCATTATTTTTTTTTTTTATATATATACCGACTTCCTGCAGCTGCCTCTTTGAGGGTGAGTCAGGCATTGGAGAGAGGAGAGGAGTGTTGCTGAGTGGATTAGTGAGAGTAGGAGCTTATAGATTTTGATTTCCTGAGTGCATTGTCTTGTCTTCTGATCTCATCTGTTTCCCTTTACCTTGGTCTTTTGTCTTCTTTATGTGAATGAAAATTTTTGTTAGTTTGTCCTGTTTGTCTGTGTTTGTGTCAGGAGGAGGAGTGGTGATGAGGTGAAGGAGTAGTGATAAGGTATGGTAGTGATGTGAAGGAGCAGTAGTGAGGAGGAGTGGTGAGGTGTGGTGGTGGTGGTGAGGTGTGGTGGTGTTGAGGAATGGAGAGGGAGCATTAGAGGCAAGGAGAGGAGGAAGGGGAGGAGGGAGATTGAGGGCAGGAGTGCTTGAGGAAGGAGGAGAAGGAGGAGTAGGAACAAGGACAGGAGTAGAGATAGGGAGGGGGAAGAGATAGGGGGAGGTGGGAGGTGGGAGGGGGAAAAGGATAGGTGAGAGGGAGAAGAGGATAGGCAGGTGAGACTGGTGGGGGGATAGACAGAAAGGGCAGAGGGAGGGGGATTCAGGAGGTGCAGGAGAGGGGGAAGAAGGGAGGGGAGAGAAGAGTGGGAACAAGAGTGAAGAAAATGAGGACACCTCTCCAGAAGCAGAAATGGCATCCCCTTCAGCCAGGCACAAGGGCACCTTCATCTCAGGGTATTGTTCAGCCCAGAGTACAATGAAATGATCATAACTGGGGACCTGGAACATTATGCCATGCTTTTCAGCAACCATGTGGCCAAGACCTCAAGGCCAGTGAAGGGCCAAATCTGGTGCACCATCGCCCGGCTATCTCAGGGCACAGCAGCATGAGACGCAGTGAGAAAACAGTGGCCCACATGTACTGGGACATAAAGGCCCAGTTAAAGACCAAGGTGGCAAACCACAACAAGTACTTCCGGCAGACCGGCAAAGGAGTCCCTTGTCCAATTGTTCTGATGCTCATGGAGGAATGCCTCGTCCAAGGCTGGGACTGGATATGTTCAAAGGCATGGCTGAGTGATTGGACACGACGTGAGCTAGAGCAAGAAAGCTCACCTCACCTATATATGGTAAGGCTGATACAGGTGTGCACATCATTTGGCATAAGATGCTCACATTGATTGGCATGCAAAGTGCACATCTCATACCAAAAGGTCCATGTGTATACCTCTTAGCTTTGGTACTTAAATGTTCTTGTTTCCATAGGTCTCAGCCATCCAGCCCCAGGGACCAGTAGTGAAGAGCCAGGGACCAGCCGTGCCAGCACTCTTCCGCACCCCCTTCTTTATGAACGCTCAGACACAGTTCAGCGAGGAAAAGGAGAGATTAAAGAGGTTAGGGTTGTTCAGCATGGAGAAGAAATGGCTGAGAGTGATATGATAGAGGTGATTATGATAGACCTCAGAACAAAAGAGCGCACCTGGCGCAGGCAACCCTCTCCCACACACAAGACAATAAACAAACACTCGCTACACAATTACTGGCAGGCCACCATACAAGCTAAAAAGGATTTCTATGCGACCAAAATCCACAACTACCAATTCAACTCTAATGTTCTCTTCTCATATGTTGCAGAGCTCACTAAGCCCCCTACCCCCAACTCCCAGGAAGAAAACTCCAATGAGAAATGTGTTGACCTGGCTAATTATTTCCAAAATAGAATTCATAATATTCTTCTTCGATTCTCTACCAAACCCTCCTCCACCACTCCCCTACCTACTAAAACCAATGGATTTCACTCTTTCGACAACACCTGCACACTGGAGATAAAAACTATCCTAAAAAAGATGAAACCTGCCTCCCACACTGCTGACATCATCCCCTCAAAAACCCTCCTCTCCATTCCCAACTCCATTACCAAACTCCTCGTAGACCTAATCAACTGTTCACTCACTTCTGGCACCGTCCCAGACCCTCTCAAACTTGCTATTGTCAAGCCACTCCTTAAAAAACCTACCTTAGATGCTAATGACCCCTCCAACTACCGGCCCATTTCCAATCTGCCTTTTGTAGCCAAAATCCTTGAAAAGGTAGTCAGTACTCAACTCTCCGACTATCTTGAAGACCATAACATCCTGCATCCCTCCCAATTTGGCTTCCGGAAAGGTCGTAACACTGAAAATCTCCTTCTAGCAATCACTAATACAGTTCACAAAGGCCTAGACCAAGGAAACTCTTATCTACTCGCCATCCTAGATATCTCTGCGGCCTTTGATACAGTCAACCACCAAATCCTTCTATCCCGGTTGTCAGAGATTGGCATCTCTGGCACAGTGCTCTCTTGGTTCACATCATTCCTCACCCACAGAGAATACCTAGTTAAAATTGACCATTCCGAATCCCCACGCATCCCCCTCATGCAGGGCGTTCCACAAGGTTCCTCCCTTTCCTCCACCCTTTTTAATGTCTACCTCCTCCCTCTCTGCTACCTACTCTCTGACCTAGGACTCAATTTCTTCCTGTATGCGGATGATGTGCAGATCCTCATCCCCATTCAAAAAACTATCAAAGACACTCTGCAATTCTGGGACTCCTGCTTAGCCTCCATCAACACTCTCCTAACCAACCTCCAGCTTGCACAATGCAACAAAAACAGAAATCCTCCTCATATCTAACAATCCTGATCTCACATCTCAGGCCTCATCCAACGTCCCCACCTGCACCCACCCCCTCTTGCCACCCTGCCAGCCTCTCGCACCATCCGTAAGAGACCTAGGTGTTGTATTAGACCAACACCTTAACTTTAAACCCCACATTTAATCCCTACTAAAAGGGGGTTTCTTTAAACTACACATTCTCAAAAAACTGAAACCCCTCCTCCACACCCAAGATTTCCGTCTAGTAGTGCAATCTACCATCCTATCTAAGTTGGACTACTGCAACTCCCTCCTCCTAGGCCTCCCGCACTCCACTATCAAACCCCTACAAATCCTGCAGAACTCCATGGCAAGAATCATCACTGACACCCGCAGAAGAGAACACATCACCCCAGTCTTAAAGGATCTACATTGGCTTCCCATCCCCTTCTGTATAAAATACAAAACCCTCACCGTTCTCCACAATGTGCTCCATAAAAACAGCCCTGCATGGCTCAATGAAATGCCACGTTTCCATGCCTCCAATCGTCCATCCAGAGCCACCTTTGCTGGCACCCTCCATACCCCACCTCTCAAAATTGCTCATCTCTCCATCACCAGAGAAAGAGCATTCACCATCGCTGGACCCACCCTATGGAACTCACTCCCCACCTCTCTCCGCCTTGAACCCTCCCTACCCAATTTCAAAAAAGGCATCAAAACATGGCTCTTCCTGCAGGCCTATCCGGATACCAATCAAACCTAATCTCACTTGCTCCTACCATACTCCCGCCATTCTGCGTCTTGCTACACCACCCTCCAACCAATATGTATTGTATGGAAATACTGATTATGTAATTTTTGAAACGTGTTAATTATGTTAATACTGTTACTCCAGTTCCTATTCACTTTTCTCACTCTTTCCTACTTCTGCTTTTCATACTCTTCATGCTTTTGCTTTCTCCCTACCCCCTCTCTCCTTTTTCCCCCTCTGCTCCCCTTCCCCCTTCCCTATTTTTTGTAATTTCTGTTTCCTTTCTCCATGAGTTGATTGTAAACCGGTATGATGTGTCCTACGGATATCGGTATATTAAAAGTTATTATTAATAATAATAATAATAATAATAATAATAATAAATAATAATACAAAATCATATAAGGACTTGAACGGGTAAATGTGAATCGGTTATTTATTCTTTTGGATAATATAAGGATTGGGGGCACTCAATTAAGTTAGCAAGTAGCACATTTAAAACAGATTGGAGAAAATTCCTTTTCATTCAATGCATAATAAAGCTCTGGAATTCATTGCCAGAGGATGTGGATATGGCAGTTAATGTAACTGGGTTTAAAAAAGGTTTGGATAAGTTCCTAGAGCAGAAGTCCATAAACTGCTATTGGTCAATAAGGTTTAGTAGCTTGGGATCTATTCACATAATGTTTGGGTACTTGCCAAGTACTTATGACTTGGATTGGCCACTGTTGGACATAGGATACTGGGCTTGATGGACCTTTGGTCTGACCCAGTAAGGCATATCTTATGTTCTTATGTTCTTATAAGAAGCAGCAGCAGCCTCCTAATCCAGAATCTCCAGGAGGGAGATAGAAGGTTACAAGAAAGCCTTGCAAGGATTCAGGGGGCCAAGGCTGAGCAAAAAGGGAACCAGGAAATACAGTTGGTCATGGTCATCTTCTATTTGGAGTGGAGTCTGGTGGTCTTGTCAAAAAGTGGAGGGAGCTCTACAGAGTGGCCAGTGGGCTGCAGCACTGATTGGCCAGAGTTTGGCACTACATGTGGTCCTGAGGAAGACCCTTCAAGGTACCCAAACACTACTGACAGAGACTGCTTCCATGAGAAGCCCTGAGAAGGAAGCAGTAAAGAACCTTGAGAGAGGAATCGCAGAGAGAGCCCTAGCAAGAGAGCCCTAGCAAGAGACTGCCCAGAAGGAGGCAGTAGCGAGAAAGAAGTTGGTTTGAACATTGAAAAGTTGAAGAGATCTACATCGGGATACTGTATGAATAACGAATTTTGAGAAACACCGGAGGAAAGTCAGAGACATTTACATTGGAACACGGTTTTCTACAATGTGGTAACTTCCGTCTGTTGCAGTTTTGTGTTATAGAGTATATTCCCCTGAGGAAAGATGGACTGTCTGAAACATGTGATGTCTGAAACATCATACATCAAACATGTGATTGTTTGATAAAACATGTGATTGTTTGACAATCACATCAAACATGTGATTGTCTATGATGTCTGAAACATCATAGACAATCAACTAAACCTAAAGAAATTAATTAATAATACCACGAAGGATGGCTTCTATAAATTGCAAGTTCTGAAACGGCTCAGACCCCTCCTCCACTTCCAAGACTACCAGTCAGTCCTCCAGGCAATCATTTTCTCAAAAATTGACTATTGTAATTCCCTTCTACTCGGCCTCCCAGCCAATTCCATAAAACCTTTCAAATGCTTCAAAACGCCTCAGCCAGGATTCTGACTAAGTCTAACAAAAGAAATCATATTACCCCCATCTTGAGAAACCTTCATTGGCTCCCAATTAAGTTCAGAATCTCCTACAAAGTACTAATAATCATACACAAATATATACACAACCTCATTCCACTGGATCGCAGTATATCTTTTCGAGCACATATACCCGCTAGACCGGTGAGAGCAGCGTATAGAGACACTCTTCTCGCCCCTCCTATCAAAACCTCATTAAATAAACGATCTCTATCCACAGCGGGCCCGGCGCAATGGAACTCTCTACTGCCAGAACTCCGGGAGGAACCTTGCCCAATCACCTTTAAAAAGAGACTCAAAACTTGGCTATTCGAACAAGCTTTTAATCTATGCCAATAATCTCTGCTCTATCTATCCAAACAGGTGCTCCATTTACCGTGACTATTTAATCCAATAAGCACCTGGATATTTAGCTAGGTTAGTCTTAACTCCGCAGAAGAACTCGCACTACTTTATTTATTTGTTGTAATTTATTCCCCAGTTCCTTGTTCCAAGTTTATCTCCCTGTTCGATGTAACCGCATTCTTACATGCATGTTAATGTTATAATGTAAACCGAAATGATATGTAACATTGCTACATGAATTTCAGTATATAAAAATGTTAAATAAAAATTAAATAAAAAAATGTGCGTGTCGGGACTTTAACAACAGATTTACAATTAAAGAGAAGGGTTAACACTAAAAACTAAAAAATGTCGTGTGAAGATAATAGAAAAAAGAAGGTAATACTTCATAAAAATATTGTAAAAAGAAGTAGAGAACAACTATACATGTTCGCCGAAAGGATGTCATATATCACAATTGGGACTTTAATGTTGTTAAAAAGAAAACATTTTTTTTTAAAATTCACATAAGGAGGAGGTTGGAAGTTAATGATTATAAATGCATTCAAGGTGCAGGGATGCCTACACGAGTATATGAAACTTTCAACCGACTTCAACAAACATTTTTTTTGTGAATTTAAAAACTTTTTATAAAGAACATATCGTTGTATCATCAGAAGTGAGAAAGAGTTCTCTGGTTCTCAGCCTGCTAACCACTAGGCCACTCCTCCACTCATAAATGTAAAATCATCTGCCCAACAAATAGTTGGTGACACGGTTAATATTTATCAGCGTTAAATTTGATTTAAGCTAATCAATTTCTGGCCCGAAATAATGGCCCTCAATGTCAGAATTTGTCTTCTGAGGCTTTCAGCGCTTAGTAACCTCAGCTGCCACATGGATGGCAGTTTCTGCGTTATGGCCCTGTGATCTCATGAAAACCACAATGTTTGTCTGTCAGCTAGTCCCAGTGACATACAAAAAAAACCACAAAAGGGTCTGGTTATATTTTACACGAGGTATTTGGAATGGAACGGATTTCGAGAAATAAAATAATCCCTTCCGTGCCGTGTGGTTAGTGGTCACTGGTCAGATCCTTTCCCAATGCTAGTGAACCCCAACTCTGGTTTTCAAGCAGCCTTAAACAGGATTACTTATGTATGCTCAAGTTTATACATATCTCAGGTATCTATGAAATTTTGAATAGTAGAAATAAACCCACTTTAGCGTCAATCTAGACGAGGCTTAGCATTTCCTTAAACTTTGCTGTTGATCTGAATGACATGTGTACGGCTCAAATTCATATCCTGGTCAGTGGTAATTTAAAACTAAAGGTTTCCAGGCAGGATCTTTCTTTTTTTTTCGGGCCTCCACCTTTCTCACAAGCTGCAAGGAGAAAAAAGAAGCAAGTTCGTTCAGGCTGGCAACAAAAAAAAAAAAAATGTCAAACTCAGCAATCTGTCAGAAAATCACCATGCATGCCGCTGATGTGGTTTTAGTACGCAGTTTTTCTAGGGCAAGGGTGCCAAACTGTAATCTACAACGGCTGGAAAGTGATCTGGTTTCGGTACATCCCCAATGAATATGTATGAGCCACAGCTGCATATATTTGAGGCAATGCATTCCGACCAGTTTGCCTGAAACCCATGGTCTAGGAGTAAGTAGAGTCCACCCCCAAGCAGGTAGTGAGGATGTCTGCTTGCAGGCAGTGTGTAATAGTTCTGCCCTTCTCGGTGGAGACACTCTGGGCTTCCTGAAGGGCGTCATAAGCAGCCCAGTGGATTCCCACAGCCATCCACAGCATTTCAGCGGACAGCACTGCAAATGAAACCCCCCAGTATTATTGCAGACTGTCATTTCTGAAAGTGACATTTTGGTGATTAGCGTTTCGCTGATTGCATATTTTAATTTCTAGGAAATATTTATTAGAAACAAATGATGGCAATAAGTGGCATATTGAGCAGTTAGTTGCTCATTAGGGTGCCTAATTGCTGAATAAAATAATTTGTTTTTATAAGTATTTTCCTAATTTAAATGAAATTATCATGCTAGGAAACACCAGATTCTGAGGGCTCGATTTTCAAAAGCATTTACATCCATAAAAGAGGTTTTTCGGCTCATAAATGGTTTTTTTTAGAAAATTGCCCTACGGGTTGTGAGGGTAAAAGTAATTTCATGTGCGCAATTACGCATACTAGAAACAGACATTCCCGGGGCAGGGCTGCTGCAGGGAAACCATTTTGGCACAATACCTTTTGATTTTCAAAAGTTATGGGCAGAAATGTACACGTACACATGTAACACCTGCTCCCAAGAGGGGTAAATGTGTGGACATATTGCCACGCACGCAGGGCTCTGTGTGGACCCGCTGATTTTCAAACAGACGTGCATGTCAGTGTGCTTTGAAATTACGGGCTGAAGTCTGCATGCACTTTTTATACAAAGCTGCTAGAAATGTACCCTCCCAACGTAGTGAACCTAAAACAAGAAGATGCTTCACCTGTTTGAATAAAGAAAAAAACTGAACTAAGTTAAATACTTGACTTGAAAAATGGTTTTTTTTCTGAATATGTTGACAGAGCCCCTCATATTGGCACTGAATGGAATTAAAAGTGGATAGGAATAACTGGTAATCTGGATGCCAAGGAAGCAGTGTGTTATAACTAGATTCTTTAAACTAAATAGAGGAATTAATGAATTGAAAGCTTAAGTGCTATTGAGGGCATGGAGTTCAGGAATTAAAAGGAGAAATAATCTGCATTTGTTTTTAAAGTCTGTCAGCTTTCCAAGGCAGGTAGTGTTGCACAGAAAACGTAGCACTCGTGGGCATTCTTCAGTCCTATGCAAAATGAGCTTTCCTCCAACCAGCTCTGTTAGCTGTCAATGCCACCTCCAATTACAAAGTAAAACATAACTGCAGAACATTGCTCTGTAGACTGTCAAACTATTTGTTAGTTTAGGTGCTCAGAATGAGCTCAGTTCCCCCTCTGCTTGGGATTTAGACCACCATTTTATTCTAAAGATATTCATCATGTTGGGAACATATAAATATTTGTATCTTATGTTTAAAAAAAAAAAAGGTCTATCAAGAGAAACCTCGTATCTCAGAAAATATCAGTAGACCCATTTTATTCTAGAGTATAGGCTGGCCCCCTCTCTGGAGTGTGTAATATGTTATCAGCTTCATTGACATATGCATGAAACTCATTATCCCTTTTCAGATATGCAAAGTCACTTTACTAACCTCAACAGCATCTGGAATAGGGTGCAAGAAACACAAGTAGCATGCTTGCAGCATGAGGTCAGCATAAATTATGGGCAGACTTAAAAACACTTGCCAACAATCCACACTCAATCTCATTTCACTAGCGCTTAAATACTTATTTGGGCCCCCCATCTCCAACGGAAATAATGAAAAAAGTTCAGTATGATGAAGTCCATCAAATAAAGCAGTAATAAAGGATTGTACCACAGATATCAACTGATTTACATCAGCAGAAATGTTAGGAAATAGAGGAAGGTAAAATAACCCAGAAACATGTGCCACAAAGGAAAATAATTAAACTTAAGTCTGTCAGGAAACCGGGAAGACATGGGAACATTGAACACACATGTTGTAGTTAATCTTGAGCTCTCAATGCAGAGGACCTTGAGTGGCTACAGCACGTAATTCATGAAAGAATCAATACCTTTCTACACTTAAATGCAAGAGCTACGGCAATACACCTCCTTCCTTTTCCTTCTGCACAATGAGGCCGATGCAATATAGTGCGCTCAGCCAAGCGCACTGTATAACCCGCAATTGGACGCGGGTTGTATAGGCGCTAATTAATCCCCTTATGCAATAAGGGGATTAGCGCCTCTACAATACGTGTCCAACACGGAGTAAATCTAATAGCGGTCATCACATGCAAGTGCATGTGATTGAGGCTATTAGTCATTCACTCCCGATGCAAATAAAATAATGTGCGTCTAGGACGCACATTTAGCGATCAGAAATTAATGCCTACCTGGAGCAGGCATTAATAGCTGATCGCTCCTTAAATCAGCACAGAAAAATCTGCTTTTCTGACTGCCTCCTATTTAATAGCGTTGCGATATTAAGTAGGAGCAAAAACAAAACAAAATAAAGTGAAAAAAAAAAAACCCACCGGCAGTCGGGTGCAGGAAACGAATGCTCAACTGACAAGCGTCCATTTCCTGAACTCCCTGGCTGTGAAGCGTTTAGGGAAACCGATGAACTCGGCATCGATTTTCCTAACCAGCAGACGGCTGACGCTGATCGGGTTCTTGTTAGCAAGGAAGCGCAAGGGGTGAGCGTGTCCCTAGCACCTCCTTGCTAACGCCACCCTCTAATTTAAATATTACATGGTGCCCCCAAAGGGGTCGCCTGGGGGCACATTAAGAAAGCGGGCACTGACTGTTCAGTGGCTGTTTCTGAGTTTGTGGAATCAATGTTCTTGATTTCATCTTGGAGATTTAGTTGCAGTGCTTCAATGTATGTGATGGTTCTTGATTTGTTTTCAATTTTGTTGGGTTTAGTTCTGAAGGTGAGGGAGGCTTGTATGAGGGAGTGGTCTGACTAGGGGATTTCAGTTATTTTTGTTTGTTGTGTATCCTAGGTGTCGGTGTTGATAAAAGCCAGATCAAGGGTATGTCCTGCTTTGTGAGTTGGTTCCTTAACAATTTTTTCTACTCCCATTGTTGCTAGTGCATCCAATATTGTTTTCCATGTGGCTGTGAGGGGATGGGTGTTCATATGCAAGTTGAAATATCCCAGGATGATGACTGGTTTATTGAGTGTTAAGTTGGTAATGAAGAATTCTATTACTGGAGAGCAGTTTCGCTCTAATGAGCCAGGAGGACAGTAAACTAGGCAGATTTGTAACTTAGGATAGTCGAATAGTGCGATTTCGAAAGGGGAACATATCTTGGAAGTGATTTGTTTCATCTACAGGTTTTTTTTTGATGATTAACATGAGACCTCCGCCTCTTTTTTTTGGTCTGGGGATTGAGAACGTTTTGTAAGTTGGGTCTTCTTTTTGGTTAATTAAAACGTTGTCAGTGTTCTTAATCCAGGTTTCTGTGATTGCTAAGAAATCTGATTTGGTATCAGTAAGTAAGTATGGGCAATTTTTTTTACTATGGATTGAGCGTTGAATAGTATGAAAGATAGGAGTGTGCATTTGGTGTATGTTTTCAGGTTCTTGTAAGTAATGTTTGAGCGATTGTACTCACGTTTCTTCTTCGATTTTTGGGATTCTTCCTGAGCTGTGGATCCATTTTGCTTGGTTGTGCTGTGAAGGATTTTCATGCTTGTTTGGGGTACGGTAAGTGGTCAAGAGCAGGATAAACTTTTTTCTTCTTTGGTGCCAGCGTTCACAGGTTTCCTGAGAGGATCAGGTGTAGTTTACTCCAATTCACATTATTTGTATTAATGTGTTTCTGCCCCCTCTCCTCCTCTTTTAAGATGGACTGGAACATGTAAGTTATAATTTTGTTGTATTGAGAGTTTTCTTCTTTTTTCCTAAGTTATTTTATTTGTTCCTTATTATTACTTCATTCTGTTAATGAAATCTCTAATAATACAAAATAAAATGATGAAAGAATTGGTGGAAATGTAACGTTCCTTTATGGAAGCATACTCTGCATCCTTTCCAGATGTGTGATACTGCACTTAGGGGGTAATTTTCAAAAGGAGTTACATGCGTAAATGTAGCTACTATTGTAGCAATTTTCAAAAGCCATTTACTCAAGTAAAGTGCACTTATGTGAGTAAATCCTATAGACAAGTCAATGGCATATATTGTAGCAATTTTCAAAAACCCACTTACTCAAGTAAAGTGAATTTACTCCAGTAAACCTGGTTTTTACTCGAGTAAATGCTTTTTAAAATCAGGCCCTTAGCACTTAGGTATATAGCAAGACGTTTCTCTAGCTCATGTTCTTTAGAATAAGAATAAGTGGTACATCTGGATGAAACAGAGGAAAAATCAGTAAAAGAGAAGGCCGAACACATTTAAAAACAGTGCCTATCTTCTTCTTTCTAGTTTTTCAGTAGTGCAACAGATTTGCTGTTTCATTTCATGCTGCCTTGTAATTAAAAAAAAAAAAAAAAAGTTCAAAATTTGTTCAACTGTGGTACTTTATGTACCGACATCAATGAAATGGTTACAAAGCAATTGGCTATATCACTTCAAGTCTTGTACAAGATTGCATTAGGATACATGCAAAATATCCATAATGCTTACAAAATAAATAGCCACAAACGTAAGCAATGTTACCAACCTTAACAGTTGATATTTTTAGTAAACCATATAGGTGTAAGGTAAGCAAATTCCTTTTTGCCTATATCATTTTCAGAGTTTCAAAGAGTAACAGTGTAGTTTCTTTTTGAAAAAGTAACTCTACACTTATGTGGGCACAAATTTCCCTGTGCATATTTGCACCTGTGTTTGTTTTTATTGATGGAAGGGCAATACAACATGTGAACATGCAATCATACTGTGCATACATAGTTTATTCCCTCAATCTAAGCATGCCTCCGGAAGTGCCCATTTTTAATTGGCTGAAAACATGAAAATTGCAAAAATTCTTGAATATTGTTAGCTTCTTATAGACATAAATTAAATTTCACCCTATCGGGGGTGTAAGCAGCTAACTCGGAAGCTATCCATCTAGATCTCTTTGAAAATGGTCCTCTGCAAGAGTCTATATCTCTTCTTTAAAAAAAAAAAAGTGGTGTTACTGTGTTCTTGCCTTGCTTTGCGAAGTTCCAGCTGTGTTATTCCTACTTATAACATCCTCAGACCCTGGCCAGCTGATTGTTTGATAATGTCATGAGCAAGGGGAACAAGAGTTGAGCTTTGCAATTCATTTTCACAAAGCTATAATTTCTAAAAGTTATTTTTAACCAGCACAATAAAGAGATATGACCTTAACGCCGTGCAGCATGCAGGCATATAATCTGACATTGACATTTTATGGAAGTGACCTTTTTCTGTATAAAGACACTTGAAGAAGTGAACAAGCAAATGGATATCCACAGGCAAAAAACAGGATGCTGAAGCAGCAGTTCCTCACAGATAAACAGTTTTTTTTTTTTTTGCCAAAGTTAAACTTTGGTGTCATGTTTTCAACAAGAGGGCATCCTCTAAGGTTAAGGGAGAATTGGATTTCACCACCTTCAGAGGTTGGGATTGTTTATTTATTTATTTTATTTTATTTATTTGTGTGTTTTTATATACCGAAGTTTGGAACAGGCCTTCACTCCGGTTTACAAGTATAACAACTTCTTATAGATACATAGGTAGTAGTGGTGAAATTATAGATCATTTTACCAACAGAAGCAGCCATGAGTAAATGACTTCAAAGGTAAATTGGACAGGTGTCAATAAAAAAAAATATATCTGTGAGTACGATGATGTAGTTAGACTCAGAGGAAAAGTGCAAATGAGTGACAAACTGATCCTCCTATTTGGGAACAAGAAGTAAGGTGTTTTTTTTTTCACTGCTGAAGTGGCTACAGGTGCTCAAAGCATCTTTCATTTCTCTTCTATTACTGCTTAAATATACCTGTGATGCAATGAGAAGAAGGGTGATTGACATACATTCATATTAGGTTTTCTCAATAACCAATGATATTACTGTGCAAGATACTGAAAAATGGGGATGACTTTCTGGCTCATAAGACATACTGTGTCAGATCAGGGTCCATATAATCTAGCATTCTGTCTCCAAGAGTGGCCAGATTGGGTCACAGGGTCCTGAAAGATTCCAAAAAGTAGATTTATTTCTTGTTGCTCCCTTCAAGGGATAAATGATCATTTTCCCAAATCTGTTTGGCTAATAACTATTTATGGATTTTTCCTCCAGGAACTTGTCCAATCCTCTTTTAAACCCCACTATGTTAGGCATCTTGATTGTGCACAGAGTGAAAAAAATACTTCCTACATTTTGTTTTAAATCTGCTGATTGTTATTTTCCTGGCATATCTCCTTGTTTTAGTATTCTTTGAAAGGGTAAATAAGCATCCCTATTTTATATATTCTCCTACTTATTTATTAGGAGCGTGCCAAGGAAAACATTTTTTTTCAATGTATTTAATCATATTATACTGCGCCTCCATTCGCTTTATTAGTTTAAAACAAAAAATATTTTTTTTCTTTGTTCATTTGTTTACTCTTAAAGTCAGTGGGGGAAACACTGCAGCCTATGACGTTAACTTTCAAAGAAACATGCAGGCGAACCTGTGCACAAATTCATCAGCCTACGCCCAGGGACGTAGTCATTTAAAGCATACATGCGTTTATATGTGCATGTTATAAAATAGCCTTGACTCATGCATGAGCGTGCGAATCCCACGTCTACCGTGTAAGTGGGGAAATTTTAGAAGGGACTCGTGCTGATGCCTTTGTTACTTTTCCCAGTTTGTTCCAAGTTCACCCAGATAAGGGATGGGACTTCTAAACCCCCCTAGTGTAATAGCCTCTTTTCCCCCCTGTTATCCCTGACCCTTAAAACCTCGCTGAATTGCTTAGAATTTTTTGTTTTATGACTTATATGTCATCCATAGCAGAAGTAACAGCAGGGGACCCCAGTGTGTTCCGGTGCATGTACTTACACGCTCATCTCTTGGCCAAGCCCCAACATGCCCACACCCTGCCCAGACCATGCCTAACCCCTGTTTCTTCACTTTTTCTTTGTGTGCACTGTGGGAAATATACACGTACACGGACAGCTTATATAATCCACTTGGCACACACTGGCCTGACGTGCGCATATCTTCTGGTTTTAGTGTGCACTGGACTTTAAAAATTCACCTATATTTTGGGCTCCTGAATTGGGGTTTTCTCATTAATTCTAATAAAACTGGTGGATAGACATCATTAGAAGGGTGAAGACATGCCAACGCATCGAGATTATGTCAACTTGGCACCAGAAGTGGCGTGAACAGCCTAACAAAGGGACAAAGGGGCACCAATAATGGCAGGAATTCTCCAAGGAACCATTAGAGGAGAAAAGAAGCAACAAGAATGGGAGGAACACCCCAAAGTTTCAAAAAAGGGCAGCAATAATGGTATGAATTCTTGAAGGCAGCATGAGAGGCAGTCACCAAGTGTACCATCAAAACCATGGTACCATTAAGGGGAAACAAAGCAGAAAATGTGTCAGGAAAAATCCTAAAGCACTGATAATGGGACAAAGCAGCACAAAGAGTGGCATCAACATACCAAGGCACCATGAGAGGCGCAGTGGCAGGACCCCAATTTGTAGTCTCCAGGGTGTGGCTGCAAGGCAGAGTGGCAGAAAGAACCCCAGGGTATAAAGTATGGGCATGGTGTTGACTGAGTTGCCAGAAACCCCCCTTCCCCAAGATGTAGCATGAGAGATAGATCGGCAAGGCAGAGTAGCATGAGTGATATGCGTATTCCTGATGAAGCCAATTGTCAGACATGGAATGATCTGTAATTAATATCATAAGCTATTTCTACATTCCCTAATAGAAAGTGATCTTGCTGCTGGGTAGAATTTTGGGTTTCTAGTGAAATCTGCTTTCCGATTGAAATGTTTGTGTATCATGGAAAGGCAAGTAGGCAAAGTGATAGCAATAGGACCCTAAGGTGATATATCTGGAACATGGCATGTAGGCAGAGCAATGATAGCAGGACCCATAATGTGGTACATAAGCACCAATGTAAGTAGGTAGCGTAGCAATAAGACTCCTAAGATGATATATCACAGTCATTTCAAGTAGGCAAACCGATAGCAGCAAGACCCCTAATGTGGTACATTTGGGGCATATCAGGTAGGAAGAGGCTGAGGCAGAATTGGTTGAGGCAGAATTGGCTGAGGCAGAATTGGACATTGTTGCTATCACAGAAGCATGGTTCACAGAATCTCATGAATGGGATACAACAATACCAGGCTACAACTTGTTAAGGAAGGACAGAGAGGATAGAAAAGGGGGAGGTGTGGCTCTTTATGTTAGAAACAACATCCAAGCATCTGAGCTACAAGGAAGTTGGGGTAAGGAAGAAGCTCTATGGCTCGACCTAAAAAAAGATGACGGAGCGTCCATTTATATTGGAGTGGTTTACAGGCCTCCAAACCAAAAGGAAGAGCTGGACAGAGATCTGGTTGAAGACATCCATAAGATAGGTAAGAAGGGAGAAGTGGTGATCGTGGGTGACTTTAATATGCCAGATGTAGACTGGAAAATCCCATCTGCAGAAACTAAAAATAGTAGAGCGATAGTGGATGCCATGCAAGTATCTTTGTTCAAACAAATGGTGTTGGAACCCACGAGAGAAGGAGCTATACTCGACTTAGTGCTCACTAATGCAGATAATGTCTCAGATGTCCAGGTGGGCGCCCACCTCAGCAGTAGTGATCATCAAACGGTATGGTTTAATATCACTAAAAGAATAGGGAAAAGAACCACAAAGACCCGAGTTTTACAGTTCAAAAACACAGACTTTGAGGAAATGGGGAAGTACCTGGAGGAAGAACTTAAAGGATGGGAGAACAAGAGAGATGTGGATCAATAGTGGACCAATCTAAAAGGAGCAATCACCAAGGCAACTGCTCTATATGTTAGAAATGTAAAGAAAAGCAAAATAAAATTGAAACCTATCTGGTTCTCAAAGGAGGTGGCTGACAAAATTAAAGCTAAAAGAACAGCATTCAAGAAATATAAAAGATCCCAAAGGGAGGAGCACAAAGAAGAATATTTGTATCATCTGAGGGAGACAAAGAAATTAATCAAGTTGGCAAAGAGTCAAGCAGAAGAGAGGATTGCCAAGGAGATAAAAAATGGTGACAAAACATTTTTCAGATACATCAGCGAAAAGAGAAAGGTCCAAAGTGGTATAGTGAAATTGAAAGGTGGTAATGATCAATGTGTGGAGAGAGACGAAGAAATGGCAGAAATATTAAACAAATACTTCAGCTCTGTGTTCACTAAAGAAGACCCTGGAGAAGGACCATCTCTACACAACAAGAAGCTGGAGGGAAGTGGAATGGATATAAATCCTTTTACAGTAGAAAACGTGTGGGATGAGCTAAAGAACCTGAAAGTGGACAAAGCCATGGGGCCTGATGGGATTCATCCAAGGATATTGAGGGAGCTCAGAGATGTTCTGGCAGCTCCGCTGTGTGACCTGTTCAATAGATCCCTAGAAACGGGAGTGGTGCCAAGTGATTGGAGAAGAGCGGTGGTGGTCCCGCTTCACAAGAGTGGGAACACGGAGGAGGCTGGCAACTACAGACCGGTTAGCCTCACTTCGGTGGTGGGAAAAGTAATGGAGTCACTGCTGAAAGAGAGAATAGTGAACTATCTACAGTCCGGAGAATTGATGGACCAGAGGCAACATGGATTCACCAGGGGAAGATCCTGTCAGACAAATCTGATTAACTTTTTTGACTGGGTAACCAAGGAATTGGATCGAGGAAGAGCGCTTGATATCATATACTTGGATTTCAGCAAAGCTTTTGATACGGTTCCGCACAGGAGACTGGTGAATAAAACGAGAAGCTTAGGAGTGAGGGCCGAGGTGGTGACCTGGATTGCAAATTGGCTGACGGACAGAAGACAATGTGTGATGGTAAATGGAAACTTCTCTGAAGAGAGAGCGGTTTTAAGTGGTGTACCGCAAGGATCGGTGTTGGGACCGGTCCTGTTCAATATCTTTGTGAGCGACATTGCGGACGGGATAGAAGGTAAGGTTTGTCTTTTTGCGGATGACACGAAGATCAGCAACAGAGTGGACACGCCGGAAGGAGTGGAGAGAATGAGACGGGATCTAAGGAAACTGGAAGAGTGGTCGAAGATATGGCAGCTCAGATTCAATGCCAAGAAGTGCAAAGTCATGCATATGGGGAGTGGAAACCCGAATGAACTGTATTCGATGGGGGGGGGGGGGGGGGGAAGCTGATGTGCACGGAGCAGGAGAGGGACCTTGGGGTGATAGTGTCTAATGATATGAAGTCTGCGAAACAATGCGACAAGGCGATAGCAAAAGCCAGAAGAATGCTGGGCTGCATAGAGAGAGGAATATCGAGTAAGAAAAGGGAAGTGATTATTCCCTTGTACAGGTCCTTGGTGAGGCCTCACCTGGAGTACTGTGTTCAGTTCTGGAGACCGTATCTACAAAAAGACAAAGACAAGATGGAAGCGGTACAGAGAAGGGCGACCAGGAAAGTGGAGGATCTTCATCGCATGACGTACGAGGAGAGATTGAAGAATCTAAATATGTACACCCTGGAGGAAAGGAGGAGCAGAGGTGATATGATACAGACTTTCAGATACTTGAAAGGTTTTAATGATCCAAAGACAACTACAAACCTGTTCTGTAGGAAAAAAATCAGCAGAACCAGGGGTCACGATTTGAAGCTCCAGGGAGGAAGATTCAGAACCAATGTCAGGAAGTATTTCTTCACGGAGAGGGTGGTGGACGCCTGGAATGCCGTTCCGGAGGATGTGGTGAAGACCAGAACTGTGAAGGACTTCAAAGGGGCGTGGGATAAACACTGTGGATCCATAAAGTCAAGAGGCCGCCAATGAAGAGTGGGTGACTCGCCAGAATGACAGCTACTGCCTGGAGACAATACCCTTATTCAATAAACATACACATGCTTACTGTGACTCCAACATCGCTCTAAGCTTCAACAGCAAGAGGAAATGTGGAAAAATTGATTTACACTCACAAAGAGGGGAGTAGCTGGCTTGTTACGGCGGTTACTACACCAAACCAAATAAGCCTGATACTTCACCTTCAATGCATATACAGCATAGTTCTCTGCTTCAACGACAGGGGAGAAGAAAAAAGGGTTCACACTCACAAAGCGGGGAGTAGCTGGCTTGTTACGGCGGTTACTACCCCAAACCAAATGTGTCTGATACTTCACTTTTGATGCATATCCAGCATGGCTCTCTGCTTCAACGGCATGGGAGAAGACTGATACATCACACATTTCCAGCATAGCTCCCTGCTTCAACAGCAGGGGAGAAGAAAACCAACCAATAAGGACTGTATAACATAGTCTGGGTAAAACAAATAAGCATGGGTGTAGCTTGCTTATTGCGGCGGTTACTACCCCTACTACCCCTAACTAATCAAGCTAGATATTTCAATGGTGGGGGTGGAAGGTAAATAGAACCAAGAGCTAAGAGAAACAGATAAGTATGAGAGAAAAAATGTGTGAAGCTTGCTGGGCAGACTGGATGGGCCGTTTGGTCTTCTTCTGCCGTCATTTCTATGTTTCTATGTTTCTATGTAAGAGCAACAGCAAAGCCAAGGTGCTTTCAGTCATCTCGCCCCTCTCTCGGAAATTCTGGGAACCCAAGCAAAATTAGACTGATTTTCAAAAACACCATCTTTTCCCATCAACTCTGGCACCAGCCTTGAGTGATGAGGGCTTACAATGTCCCCAGTCATTGAGAAAATAGGTTGATAAATAACAGATACCTGGAGATGTTGTGGGGTGAATAGGTGATTGGAATGGGCATCAGAGAAAGAAAAGAAGTGTGATTGAGATGAAAGAAGAGGCTGAAACCCACAGGAGGGTCTGACATTGTCACTGTCACTTACTCAGTGAAGTGAAGAGTGGGTGAAGAAGTATCCGCCGGGACAGAAGGGAACAACTGAAGATTTCTCAGGGAAAAGCCAAGCCTCAGTCAGTGAGAAGACGCAGCCCTTGAGAGAAAAATTGTTAAGACCAAAAGAAAATAAAAAATGCCATACTAGGTCAGTTCAAAGACCCATCAATCCCAGCATCTCGTCTCCAACAGTAGACAATCCAGGTCACAAGAACACAGCAGGATCCCAAATAGATCCAATACTTTTTGCTCTCAACAAGAGATAACAGGTAGCTTTCCCAAGTCTAAATGGCTAACAATGGCTTAGGCACTTTTCCTGCAAACATACTTAGGCATCAATATCAACCTCAGATAAATAGGACCATCAAATCACCCAAGCAGATTGCCTGTTAATGTCAGCATATCACTGATTCAGGATCACATATCATCATAGGTCCATCCACACACAGTCATTTTGCATGAAACACTTTTTAAAAATAATTTTCAGCGAATGGCTGTAATATTTATAAAAGAAAAATTACTTCCCAAATCATCATAGCTACTGGCCCAACATGATATATTTAATTTCATGCAGCTGTTTGTGGGGCTTCTTTTCATCCAAGATTGAAAAACAAGTTATTTTCTGAAGGTCTACAGAGGCACACAAATCAGAGGAATTATTTCAGATTATTTCATAATCCAGAAAAAAAAGGAACAAAATGAATTATCAATAATAAAACAAAGTTGGAAGAAAACTATTTTGCCAAAATAATCAGTTACTCATGTTGATATCAACATTTAACTCACATTTCTCTGGAATGGCCATCTTGATTAAACAAAGCATTGACCAACTGCTTAGAAGAGATCAAAATGACATCAATGAACATGTGCATTTGCTTGCCCTCATTCTAATGCATAGGTAGATTTCAACCTGTCATTAATTACTAATGCTAACTCACTGTTGAATTTGATATAGTAATTAAATGCAGTCAGCCCATTCTATTTCTTTGTTAAGTCCTTGAGAAAAGACTGTCTGCATAGATGTATCCAAATCTGTTCTTTCTGTTCCACTGCCCGAACCCTATCCCCTCTCCAAACTAATGGCACAGAATCCAAAACTGTTAAAGAATTGTCAAAGAATGACGCATCTGTAAGAAATGTGCAACAAGTAGTGCCTCTAATTTACGTATATTCTCACCCTTATTGTGTGTTTAGTCATTCCCCCATATTGCAAATTACATCCACATTTAATTAGATATACGACAAATGTAGATTTTCAGGAAAAGCTTTGCATAAATTGGAAACTTCTCCCAGTAGTTGACACCACATAATCTAATTTTAAAATAAGGGAGCAATAGGTATAATCCTGATATGATGATGTATCCACAAGCAACCGAGCTTCAGCCAGCATTCAACATACTATAAGAACCACAACAAATGCTGGATTAAAGTGATACAGTCCCAGATTTCAGATGTTTATAAATCCAAAAGTTCCTTTATTCAAAAGATGGCAGCTCCACTGTATACAACATTGTCTTTCACGCACAAGGGGTCCCCCGACACGGATCCGTATTTCGCCAACGGCTGCGTCGGGAGGGATGCCCAAAAGAATTTTCTTAAGGGATTTCTAAAAACAATTACAAAGGACTGTATTAAAGACCATGGTACCAGTACAGAATAGATACAATTATATATAAATAAAGCACGCATGAAATTTTACCTTAATCGGAGTTCACAGATTCGGGGCAGGGAGCGCGCTTGAGCATAGACTAGAACTGACTTAAAAGCTGTCAAAAATCGCGCCAAACAGGTTTCACAGACCAATCAGAATAGAGGAACGTACAGCCAATCACAAGTGAAGGAGCAAAACACCTGCAACCTATCAGAATCAGGTAAAGTGGAACCATTCGATTTCTTTGTTAAGGCCCTTCGGTATGACAGAATCTAAACGGTGTATCCATCTTTGTTCACAGCGTGTAAGTAAAGTGTCAAAATCACCACCTCGCAAGGAGGGGGAAAAAAGCCCTAAAACAAAGAAAAACATTTTTTTTTGATTGGTTGAATCCCTGTAACCCTCACTTGCAATTTAGTTTCTGTTTACATCACTCGTATATAGCTTTTCTGGATTTGTTAGTTTCTAATACAGGTACAGGTTTTTCCACTACCCTTTACCGTAAAGAGACTGATCGCAATACCATTCTAAAATTTGATAGTTGCCATCCCAAAAATCTTAAGAAAAATATCCCTACAGGACAATTCCTGAGACTGCGTAGGCTATGTTCATCTACGGCCGACTATGTGGAAAAAGCTAAGGAGATGCGCTCCCGGTTTAGACTGAGAGGGTACCCGTATAAAGTTTTGAAGTCAGCATTCAAGAGGGCCTTATATGTAAATCGGGATTGGTTATTTCTCCCATCACGGAGAGATGATGATAAGTCTTTAAATTGCATTTTGCCCTTTTCACCTTCTAGTCATGCGATTTCCAATATTCTTCGGAAACACTGGTCTGCCTTAGCCCTTTCTGACATGTTTCAGGGCTCCTTGAGATTCACGTACCGCAGAGGTAGAAACCTCCGGGATATTCTGACAGACTCAGATTTTTCTTCGAACCGATTAGTTAGAACACAGGTGGAGACACATAAACCATGTGGAAACTGTTCGGTATGTAAACACACATCCGTACTTTCTCAATTCATTGAGCCCAACACTGGGAAATGACTCTGAGTGCGCCTCTGAAGGTGTTGTTTATATTATATGCTGTCCTTGTGACAAACTATATGTGGGCAAAACCAAGAGACAGATATGCACCCGCATTATAGAACACAGGTCTAATATAAAACACTCTCGGAACCTGGCACCTCTGGTTGATCATTGGGCTCTGCAGTCCCATACTGCATCCGACCTGTTTTTCTTTGTTTTAGGGCTTGTTCCCCCCTCTTTGCGAGGTGGTGATTTTGACACTTTACTTACACGCTGTGAACAAAGATGGATACACCGTTTAGATTCTGTCATACCGAAGGGCCTTAACAAAGAAATCGAATGGTTCCACTTTACCTGATTCTGATAGGTTGCAGGTGTTTTGCTCCTTCACTTGTGATTGGCTGTACGTTCCTCTATTCTGATTGGTCTGTGAAACCTGTTTGGCGCAATTTTTGACAGCTTTTAAGTCAGTTCTAGTCTATGCTCAAGCGCGCTCCAGCCCCAAATCTGTGAACTCCGATTAAGGTAAAATTTCATGCGTGCTTTATTTATATATAATTGTATCTATTCTGTACTGGTACCATGGTCTCTAATACAGTCCTTTGTAATTGTTTTTAGAAATCCCTTAAGAAAATTCTTTTGGGCATCCCTCCCGACGCAGCCGTTGGCGAAACACGGGTCCGTGTCGGGGGACCCCTTGTGCGTGAAAGACAATGTTCATTGTATATAGTGGAGCTGCCATCTTTTGAATAAAAGAACTTTTGGATTTATAAACTCATCTGAAATCTGGGACTGTATCACTTTAATCCAGCATTTGTTGTGGTTCTTATGATGATGTATCCAACATGTTTTGTGACTCTTGATGGACATCACACAATGACCTAACCACTTGATCCTTAATGTTCATTCTCCTTGAGAAGGCAAAATGTGGAGATAAACTCAATGTTAGGTTTGTTTGTATAATATGCCAATATTTTCTAATGATGGCACAAATTTGTGAAGATGCTATAGTATATATTAGTACAAACGTTTGTCCATCTGACGTTTCATGAAAAGATTGTTGAAATATGTTGTTCTATGTAATTTGTTTCCTTTAATATTGTTCTATGTAAACCGGCATGATGTATCTACGAATGTCGGTAGATAAAAAACTTTAAATAAATACATAATAAATAAATAAATAATGACCTTTGAGTTCTGTGTCAAATAATGTATTAATGGCATCATGTTTCATCTCAGGTAAAAGTGACGGACTGACAATTTCCTTGATATTTCTGGAACGTGTATAAGAAGTAAGAATCCTGGAATCTTTAAAATATGGATGTAATTGAAGAATATTAAAATGAGATCTCATAATTTTCACCAAACCAGGAGTTAGAGTACCTAGAAACAAAATTAATGATATCCTTACTAAAGTCCCCAGACCTTGTTTTCATTAACAAGGCATCTCTGTTGGCTAATTGTACTCTTTTATAGCAATTTTTCAATAACTTGTAAGGGTAACCTCGTTCAAGTAATTCACTACATTTATGTTGTAAATGCTTCTTTAATTCACAAATGTTGGTGCAATTCCTTCAAATTCTGAGTAGTTGTGAATAAGGAAGACTGTCTTTTAAAAGAAGGATGGAAACTATTGTAATCAAGGAAAGTATTGTGGTCAGTTGCCTTTTTGAATAAAGTAGCTTCTAAATGGCCTTGTTCAGATTTATAAACATACACATCCAAAAATGAAATTTCTGTAAAATCATGTGACATGGAAAATTGAATCTCATTTTCACAGGAATTTAACCAACGATGAAAACCTTTCAGTTCATTCAAAGGTCCAGACCAGTGGTCCCCAAACCTGTCTTGGAGGGCCACCAGCCAGTCGGGTTTTTAGGATATCCTCAATGAATATGCATGAGAGAAAATTTACATGTTATGAAGGCAGTGCATGCAAATTTTCTCTCATGCATATTCATTGAGGATATCCCAAAAACCCGACTGGCTGGTGGCCCTCCAGGACAGGTTTGGGGACCCCTGGTCCAGACCATAAAAAAAAAACGTTGTCAATGTATCTCTTCTAGAGCATTACATTTTCAAAAAAAGGGGAATGAGCTAACCATTCCAACTCGAACCTGTCCATATATAAATTAGCTAGAGATGGCACCATAAGTTGCGCCCATAGCTGTTCCTGAAATTTGTTGATAAATTTTTCTTTCAAATATAAATTTTTTTTTTTGTCAATGCTAGCCTCATAAGCTGTATAATGAAACTGGTAGGCACATCATGAGGACACGGTCTAAAACTCAAAAGATCTTTAATAGTTACCATTTTATTTATTTATTTTATTTATTTATTTTAAAGAATTTATATATCACAAATTAAACAGGATCTGTCTGGCTAAGCGGTTTACAAAAAATAAACATACATAATAAGTAAGCAAAAATTAAAACAGGCATAGTACATCAAATGAACAATACATCCAAAAACATTATAAAAAAAACTACTTCTTAAAAGACTAGGTATTGATGTGTAAAGAGATTTAACATCAAACATTACAAGATAAAATTCCTTACAATCTATATCCAATTTCTGTAAAATATTCAAAAAATGAGTAGTATCTTGAATGTAAGAATGAATCCTATTTACATAAGGCTTCAAAAAGTGTCTACATACATTGAAAGTGTTACAATGCTGCTCGCGGGCCTAGCCGCGAGCAGCCTCTCACCTCTTGCTGCCAGCTTGCCTCCTCTCCTGTGCTCCATGGCGATCGTCACTCTTCCTGCAGCAGTTAGGGCTGCCGCCGCCGTGCTCCACAGCAGGCCAGCCACCATCACTTCTCCTTCCATGCGGCCTGGAGGCCGCCGACATTGTCCACCCTTCTATGGCGATCGGGACTGCCGTCGCCATGCTCCGAGGTGGGCCAGCCACCATCCTCCTTCCATGCAGTCCAGAGGCCGCCGACATCATCTTCTCCCCTGCGTGGGAAGTCTCCACCTCCTATCTCTCTTCAGTTGCCAATGCCTCTGGCCTGCTCCATCCTTTGATTCAGGGACACCACTCTCCAGTGTCCTGCCTCCTTAGGCGCGTGGTCGCACCACCTTCAGTCTTTTAAAGGGCCAGTGGTGGGAGAAGCCCCGTGGCCCCTCCTGGTGATGTCATCAAGGCATTTCCTCTTCAGCCCTATAAAAAGGCTCAGACTTCAGTGCATCTTTGCCTTTGCAAGGAGTCAGTCATGGAGCTGCCTGCTCCTGGAGTCTCTTCTGTTCCAGCTCTTCTCCCAGGAGGCTACGATCTCCATCTTCACTTCTTTAAGGCACTCTGTTTTTCGTGGGAATTCCCTTGTCTTCCTTTGTAGTTCCTGATCGTCCTCATCTTCATTCCATGTCCTGGTCTCTTGTTGGATCCCATGTCCTTGTCTTCAGATATCTTCATTGTCTGAAATTTCTGATGTCCTCGCCTTCAGATTTTCCTGATGCCCTCACCTTCTGATGTCCTGTCTCTCCACAGGTCCTGTCATCCAGTTGTTCTGCCTCTTGGTGCCTCCTCGATGCTCTTGACTGATTGACCTGGGGGTCTGAAGTCCAGATGTCCTGATGTTCCATATGTATTGTTCTCCAGTTCTCTCAGCATCTCCTTGACTGAGTGTCCTGGGAGTTGAAGTCTTGGTCCTGACGTTCCAGTTGTCTTCATGTCCAGATGTCCTCATCTTCAGATTCTCCCGATGTCCTCGTCTCAGAAGCTTCATTTTCAAGCATTCACTTCTTTTGGCTCCTTTACTGGGAAGCCTTCTTCTCAGATGTCCTGGTTTCTGATTTATCTCCTAGTGGGCTGCCATCCTCTGTTCAGCTTCGAGATGACTTCCGGGTGCGTCTTCCATGCCGGGTCTGAAGTTTCGTCTTTTTCTGGTTAGCCTGTCAGGTGCGTCGATCACGCTGGGTCACCGAAGCTCTGTCCAGGTTGGTTGCTGCTACGAGTCTTGGCCGGATTCCTCTTCATGCTGAGTTTTAGCTCTGCTGTCGTCTTTCCACTCATCAAGTATCTTCATCAGTTCTTGATGTTCCTCGCTTCAGTCTTGCCTCAGCCTTGCCAAGTACCTTTGTCTGATCATGTCTTCAAGTATCATCATCTGACCTCATCTCCAAGTACCTTCGTCTGTCCTTGTACCTTCATCTGACCATGTCTTCAAGTCTTGTCCAAGTCTCCGAGTTCCTGTCTTGTTCCAAGTTCCAGTTCCATCGCCTGTCCTTGACCTCTGTCCATCCTGATGCATTTGCCATTCCCGTATGGCAGGTCTGAAAGGGCTGTTGAGTGGCCAGAGGGCTACCCCAGAGACCAGCATTGCGTTGTTGGGTCCTGATTTGTTCAGGTTTGGCAGAGGTCAGAATCCCTGGTCTTCAACCTGTCCGACTGCATGGACACGTCTTACCTGCCTCGGCGCTTCTACAGAATTCTCTGCAGTTGTGCCGTGGTCCAAGGGCACACCAACCTCTCCAGAATCGGGACCTCTCCATAGTGGTCCCGCAACAGAAGGTTTTTCTAAGAAAGATCCATTGGCAGAAATGATTGGTCTGCCAATGGCTGAGGCTCCCAGCTTTTAGTAACTTGAGCCCACTGTCATGAACTTTCATCATGATGGATTATAATTCTTAGGCTCTTGCAGATCTGTAAACTTTGGAAATATCATGAAGATTTTATGAACTCATTCTACAGTAGAGCACCATCAAGATAAGTTTTTCTATATGTTTTTCATCTAGACATTGATATCAAAATGTTACTATATTGGGTCAGCCAATTCTACAGCTAGGCTGGTGAGTTTTACTGCCTAAGTAAAATATAGTGTTTTTTAACAATAAGAATAAAAGAAAAAAGAAGAAAATCAAAGTCTTGAACAAATGTTAATAAATTGATAAATAGTTTTTTGGAGGTTTTTTTTTAAGTCCAGTGATTCTTACTTATTAATATGCTCATATATTCTTTATTGAACTTGCATAGAGGTTCTGAACTCTTTTTCCTCCTTTATGAAATATTCTTTGATACATGTTTGTTCATTTAAATTTAGTATCAGTGTGTCATGTGGAAGCTTTTTACTTTTTGACTTTCTGTCTTGAGCTTCACACTTACCTGTTATTTTGCTGGAATTGTTTTTAAATAATGCCCATGCTACAAGCAAGCTCTTAACCTTTGCAATCACTCCTTTTAGTTTTTTTCCTAACTAATTTCATGATTTTTATCATAGTCTCCCTTTTTAAAATGAAATGCTATTTCATTGGTTTTCCTTAATGTCCTCACCTTAGTGATTATGATCATGAATGTAGGCAAGCCTGTTAGAAATAGCTGGGGCATTCCATCAGAAACATGAGGAAGGGAGAGAAGAGGCAAAGAGGAGGAGGTGAATAAGGATAACATTGGATGAGTTTAATGTGCACAGGTGGGGTGAGAGTTGCCGAGATGAGGTGGAGCAGGAAAAAAATGAAAGAGAAGCAGAGGTGTGACACCATGGATGGGGAGAATGAAGCTGACTGGATAAGAGGACGAAAACTTTGATGTTCAAGAGCAATGGGCAGGACAGGGGGCAGAATGGCCGGTGAAGTGAAGAAGGTAGAGAGCAAGTATGGTGCATTTAAGATTTGTAGAGGTTTGCAATAGGGAATACGATTGTGGAGAAATAGCATCAGGCAGAGAAAATATAGTGGAAAAGAGGGGAAAATCAACTTACTTGAGATAATACTATAGCATGCACCTCCTGGCTTTCTGGTAGTAGAAACACACACAGTGGCAGAAGCCCAGGCCCAGGTAGGCTTTGTGGTGACCTCTAGAGTAACTCCCCAAGACAGTTGTGAGAAGTGGACAGATGACCTGCAACATCCCCAGGCCTTGGACCAAACGCTGAATCTATTCACTAATCATGTTTTTTCTCAGAGTGAAATCATTCACCACTAGCCTTTGTCGTCTAATCCAGAGAGATATGCTTTAATTTGAAATGAAATAGGAAATGTCAATGACATTTCTCATATTTTTTTTCATTTTGTTTTAGCAACAAAATGAATGAAAGAAAAACACTATTTTGTTTTGTTTCTAAATCTCCTTTCCAATCCCCCTCAAACCCCCCCCCCCCCAATTAAAATTGTAGCCTGATTAAAAACAAAGTCCTCCTAGGCTTTTTTTTTCTTTTGTTTGTTTATTTAATTTATATCCTGCCTTTCATTACTGTTCAGTCACTTCAAAGCAGATTACTTTCTGTTTTTTTAGGTATTTTCCTACCCCAAAGGCTTACAACCTGAGGACTGAATTTTAAAAGCATTACTCACACTAAAAAACCCATTTATGTATGTGGGTTGTGTGCAAGCAACGCATATTGTAAGAGTCGGAGCTTTTGCGTGTATATATGTGTGCTCGAGTAACAGAAAAGGGGCAGAGTTGGGGGCAGGGCATGGGCGTTTCGGGGAGGATGCGTCTAACTCCCCATTTTAAACTGGAGGCCGCAGCGCCTGGTGACTTGTTAGACACATAACTCTACTACTACTACTGCTCCTGATGAGGCGCAAGTCTGCAGATCTCGCGTTTTTGGGTTTACCAAACAGGGTGAGGGGGTGCAGATCAACTGGGGGGCATGCAAGATGAGGAACCAGAGGTCTCTGGGTGGCCTCAAGATTGACTACTGAAACTGGTTGACTTTGAGAAGCTAGAAATGTCCTTGGCGTGAGCATATTTTAAAATCCACTTTCATGTGCGCATTGAAGACGGCAAATTAGATATGTGAAGTAGGTTTGCTCAAAGAACCTCTTAAAATTAGGACCTTATGCGCAATAGGTGTATTTTAAATCATGCATATTCATTCTGGATATCCTGAAAATCTGGCTTGTTTGTGACTCTCAGGGACTGGAGTTGGCCAGCTCTGTCTTAGACTAATCTTTATAGGAGATACTACATATAAAAAATTCAAATGATTTTTTTAAAAATTAACAAAATTCTTGAGACAGTTTTAGGTTTGTGTTGATAAAGAATCACAATAGGCTTCATTTAAATATTATTTGTCAATTAGTATCTCATAAATAAAATGTAGTTACCTGAAGAGGTCAAGTCAGCTAAACAAATGATCAGTTTTGGATTTTTGCATATAAATTGAATCTATTTTAGACAATTTATAACCAGGAATGTACAGAGTATTCTAATATTTTCCATACAGCTTTTAAAAAATATGTTATTGTTTTTTTCTTATATACACAAAACATTTCTAAAATATATCTGGACATTAGTATATAGACCTACTATAGCTTTACCTTGAAATATTCTAGTAAAACTTAATTAGTCAGGCAGTAATTGAATTGGCCCAGTACGATATACATGTCTATTAAATCACCAATTCTGGCAGTCAGGAGGACAAGGTTTTTTACAATGCTGTGTCTATCACATCAAATTCAGAGAGTCACTGAGAAAATAAACTTTCTGTCACAGATTTTGCACTTAAAATCTGATAACACTCTGTGCTTACTGCAGTATTACCTCATCAAAATGGCCTTTCAGGTAAGCATACTGCTAAATGGCTATAAACATAGCCCCATGGAAAAGAACAAATTACAATTTATGTACTTTATTATACCAAGACATCTGTTTATTAATGTTATTACAAAATAATAGGGTGGAACAGATGTTTCATTTGCTAATTTCATATTCTACTATTTGCAAACTATCTGGGGATTCATTAGCAAATCCATATTTCTTTGCTTTCAAAAGTGAAACAATAAATAAGTTAATTTTCCTAATATTAGAAGCAGAACTTAAGGAGAATGATTCTGCCCACAGTAAATACTTCAGTCATGTGAAGAGTGATTGTGCCTAACTAATGAAATGATAGCATCTAAGGTCTTTGATATGAACATTAAGCACCATTCAGAAATGCAACACAACTATCAGATATCCTCATTGTCATGCAAGGCAATCTGTAAGAAAAGAATCCCGTACAAGTTTCAAGATGCTACCAAAGCACCTATCTCCTCTTTTATCCTCCTTTATATGAAAAAAGCAGTTGGGGAGGAATATGAAGCACAAAGGAAATATATATATTGCAATGAACTTGCTCACTTCTTCCAAACCAAAGTGTCCTCTCTCACTGCACGCTTTGCAGCCAACCCTAACACCGTGAAACTGCCTTCTTTCAACCTTACCTCTACCCTCTCATCTTTCGACCTATCCTCTTCCCTTGAAATTGAAAACATCTTAAAAAAAATGAGACCCTCCTCTCACCCCTCTGAAACCATTCCTACTAAACTTCTCCTATCTATTCCCAAAGCTATTGCCAAACCTCTCTCATCCATCTGCAACTGTTCCCTGGAGCAAGGTATAGTCCCTACACTCCTAAAACAGGCAGTGGTGAAACCAATCCTTAAAAAACCCAGCCTTGACCCTTCTACTCTAGCTAACTTCAGACCTATCTCTAATCTCCCTTTCCTATCTAAAATCTTGGAAAAATTAGTCAACTCTCGCCTATCTGATCACCTAGAACAACACAACATCCTTCCTCCCACACAATACGGCTTCCGGAAAAACCTGAGCACTGAAAAACTGCTGCTATCCCTGACGGATACCATCACTAAAGGATTCGACACTGGGAACTCATTTCTCCTTGCTATGTTAGACATATCTGCAGCTTTTGATACTGTTAACCACATCATATTAATCAACATTCTCAGTAACATAGGAATCTCCGGCACTGCCCTCTCTTGGATCAAATCATACTTACAAGATCGTCATTATACAGTATCCACTGGCAACAATGAATCCGACCCAGTTAGCCTTAACCAAGGCGTCCCCCAGGGTTCCTCTCTCTCCTCTACTCTATTTAACATTTATATGCTCCCCCTCACCACCCTCCTTACTAATCTTGGCATCAAACACTTTATCTACGCAGATGATGTCCAAATCCTTTTCCCCTTCACTGACTCCATCCAAACTGCTCTTCAAAAATGGGAATCCTGCCTGACGGTTATCAACCAGCTACTCACTGACATGCACCTTGCCATTAACCCGCAAAAAACTGAACTCCTCATCATCTCCAACAAACATTCCTCTCTCTCCATTCCCACTGCGTACTCCTCCACGCTCTTCCCCTCCCACACCCGTAGCCTGGGCGTCCTCATTGACAACCAGCTCTCTTTCAAACCCTTCATTAAATCTATCCTAACTGACTGCTACTTCAAACTTCAAACTATCAAAAAACTCCGGCCCCTCTTATTCTTCACTGACTTTCGCACAGTACTACAGTCTATTATCTTTTCCAAAATAGACTACTGTAATGCACTCTTCCTTGGTCTCCCTGCAACACATACTAAGCCATTACAACTCCTACAGAACGCCTCAGCACGCATCCTCACCAATTCCAGGAAACGTGACCACATTACTCCTACCCTTATCGATCTCCAGTGGCTCCCAATACAGTCTCGCATCCTGTTCAAAGTTCTCTCCCTCATTCATAAAAGCATCACCAATGAAAATACTGACTGGATCAACCCCCCACTGCTTTCTCGCACATCCACTAGACCGACTCGCACTGCCCTCCAAGGGACACTCCGTACCCCCTCTATCAAATCCACCAATCTTATTTCCACAATGAACAGAGCCTTTTCCCTTGCCGGCCCCACCCTGTGGAACTCTATGCCCCCAGACTTGCGCACTGAAACATCCACACCCAAATTCAAAAAAAACCTAAAGACCTGGCTATTCTTACAGGCCTACCCCTCCCTCAGCAATCATCCTCCTGATAACCCCCTAAGCTGTGTATAATGCATTCCCTGTATCACCTTTTACAATGTGCTTCTGCTGTCTTTATCTCTCAATTACCTTCTCCCCTATGACCTCTTGATTTGATTACAATGCTTTCCACGTACTACCGTCACTATGTGCTCTTGTTAATTTTCCCTCATCTGCTTCCAATTGAGGAACCTTCGTTCCCTGTAAATAGTTACCCAGTTACTGTTTGTTGATGTTTATTTCTTGTATGCAAAGTTTACTGTTCTATGTAATGGCAGTGCCAAAAGTTCTGTATAATGACACTGTCAAAAAGTTTTAGTTATCTGTAAACCGATACGATGTGCAAACGGCTATCGGTATATAAAAACCTATAAATAAAAATAAATAAATAAATAAATATATACCGGTATATATATTATATTTCTACTATTTTCAAGCTGGTAAACATCCATTAGAAGAGTAATGATTAGGATGTGCAGAGTCAAAAAATGTGTTTGGGTTTGTTCATTTGTTTCAAAGGCTCCTGTCATTTGTTATGTTCATTTCTGCAATGTCCTCTCCACCTAGCTTGATGTTACCCAGGTAGAGAGACCATCAAGCTAGGTTGAGAGAACATTGCCCAAATCTCATCTTGGAGTGAGTTTCCTCACTCCGAAGATCATCAAATCTTCACAAGAGACCACTGTTCTGTTCGTACATCTCACTTTGAATGTCAAAGTGGCCCCTAACCCCCTACACTAATACCTAAACCTCACCTCGTGTTACTAGGTGGGCCTCCCATATGGATATAAATACCTATCTAGGGAGAGGACATTATGGCTAGATTCTCTCTCCCTCTCTCTCCCTCTCTCTCTCATCACATGCAATAAGCCCTTAACACATATGAAAACACCTTAGTGTATTTTGATAAATGAGGGGGATAGTCAATGGGGAAGCATTGCAGGCTATTTTATGCTTCTAAATTGGGATTTTCCAATAATTTCTAATGAAACCGGTAAGTGGATATCATCAGAAGGGTGAAGGCATGCCAACACCATCAGAGGATCAACACAGCAGCAATTGGGTCTAGATCACCCAAAGGTTGCAAAAGTGGGGAAAGGAAACAGTGACATATACCCCTCAAGGCTATGTGAGAGGGGAAACATTACTCTAATTATGGCATGAAAAGCTCAAGGCACTATGAAGGGGGAATAAAGCATCAAAAAAGTTGCAAAACCTCTGAAGGCCATGATAAAGGGTCAAATCAAGTGAAAGAGAGGCATGAAGAACTCAAAGCATCATGAGAGGTGCAAAGCAGCCACCCAGAATGACAAAAATACCCCAGGGCTCCAAAGGAGGGTCAAAGGCTACCAACCTAATTGATAGAAAGCCCTGGGAAGGGAGAAACCAGAAGAAATCTCTGGAGGAAGCTTGATGTCATTTCCGTATGCCATTATTAGATGAAGGAGCTGACTGTTTGCGTTTGGAGTTGGTCTTACTAAAGGCTAAGATGCTAAAGATTAGAGGTACCAAATCATGTTTAGCCAGAAACAGTTTAATATTGTGTGATTCAGGGAATCCAGGACACAATTCATCATTTGAATTTGCAATTTTTCCAAATATTGCAGAGGCAGTAACCACCATGGAGAAGTGTGGTCCTGATTCTGGGAGCTGCACTTCTGCAGCCCTTGCTTTTTACTGTGGTATAATCCATTTTTGGCTAAATACTGGATGAGCACTAGCTGCAAGAAATGTTCAAGAGGGCATGAAACCATTAAAGAAATCTGGGTGGGTAAGGCCCGTAAAAAGTGATAGATGGTTAGGAAAAGAGTGAGAGTCAGAAAGTACTGTAGGGAAGGGTAAGTGGAAAACACTAAGAAGATACCTAGTGCAGTGGAGAGAGCATCCTGAGGTATCAAGATTGGCTTGGAGTGGAGGCACTGGTGGCTAAAACTGAATGATAGGAGCAAAGCAATGCAGCACAAAGAATAGAGAAAAAAACCTTAAGGTATGCCATGATGGCTGAGGTGGAAAGAGGAAATATAGTTTCAAAAGCCCAAGGAGTAGAGCAGCAGGATTGCAAAGCAATGGATAGCCAAGGCAAGATAGAGAGTCAGCAAGTGCTGTAGGTAAAGGGTATTTGGACAGAAGTTCCAAGACAGCCAGAGTGAGTGATATTATCCCTGTTGGAGATATGGCTATCTGGATGATCCTACCAGCAGATATGCTTCGGTCCAACTGTAAAGACTGAGCAGTACCCACAGTGGCATGAAGGGCCTCATGAGTGGTTCAGCAAGTGTGGAAAACAATGAATGGCCAGGGAAATACCAAAAATCAGTGAGTACCATAAGGGAAAGGTATTTGAAAGGAAACTTAAAAATTGCAAGAGTGGGAAAAGCCTATCTCAGGAGGAGGAATATGGTTGATGCTGCCAGTGAATCTTGCATATGCTGCTATCAAACTGTAAACACTGAGTCATGCATGTGTTATGTACAAACAACCAGTACAGTGATACTGTGAATAGCTCATTAAATCAGTTAGGGTTCCATCTATTACTTTAATAACTATGGTTACTGCAGAGTTAATATATGCTGATGAGTGCTGATACCTAAAGCATATTTTGTGGGAAATCACCAGCAGCACAGTCATCAAACCCCCTAAGGTATATAGTGTGGGGAACCACAAAAAAGCACAAAGTCATCAAAACTCCCATTATCTGGTGGGGTATTTGCAATAAAGACAAATTTATCAAAATCTCAGGCATATAGTTCATGGAATCACAAACCGCTCAAAGTCCTCCAAAACACTAAGGCATATAGCTTGGGGAAGTGCATCAGTGTAAAATCTCAAAATCCCCAGGGCATATAGTGCAGGGAATCACAAACAGCACAAAGTCATCAAAATCACCACAGTGTACATTGTGGAGTATCACAAATAGCACATACAGTATGGGGAATGACAAAGTAATCAATGCCCCCTCCCCCATGTAAAGTATGGATAATATCACAAAGTCATCAAAAACTCCATGGCATAAAGTGTGGGGAATCAAAAAGAGCACAAGGCCATCAAAATCCCAAGGCATGGACAATATTGTCAAAACCCCATAGGTATGGAGTATGGGTAATTACAAACAGCACAAAGTTGTCAGAAACACCAAGGTATACTATACAGGAAATCATAAACTGCAAAAAGTGGTCAAACCCCCAAAGGTATATAATACAGGGAATTATAAACAGCACAAAGCATTCAAAATCCTAAAGATGTACAGAGCAAGGAGCAAGGAATCACAAACACCACAAAATCATCATAACCTCACAAGCATATTAGTATGGAGAATCACAAACAGCACAAAGTCATAAAAACCAAGATTTTAAACCCTCTAGAGACAGGGAGATATATTCAATACCTGAATCTAATCCACTTTGAAGTGACTACAAGGCAGAATAGAAATCAAATAAATAAATACATTTCAAACAGCAAATCTCCAAGGCTTAGAGTGAGATCCATCACAAACAGCACAAAGGTGTCCAAACTCACAAGGCATGGAGTATGATCCACCACAAACAGCACAATGATGTCTAAACCACCAAGGTTTAGAGAGTGGCCCATTGGAAACAGCATAAAGGTACCTGACCCCCGAGGAATGGATTATAGTATATTGCCAACAGCAGAAAGATATCTAAGCCCCCAAGACATGGAGTACAGTCCATTACAAACTACATAAAGATGTCTAACGTCCCAAGGATTGACAGCAAGATGGGAAACCAGAAAAGAGCTGAAGTAGGCTGGAAAATGTCTATTTTTTTTTTCAATTTTTTTTTCTGGGGACAAAACACCCTAGTACACCCAATAAGGAAATAATGTGGGAGAACTTGGGAGGGACTATAGAGGGATAGAGCAAAACAAATTAACAGAAAAATTATTGGGTAGGAAGATAAATTTATATTTTTCTTTCTTTTTTCAATTTTTTTTCCTGGAGTTAAAATATCCCAGTATAATAAAAAAAGAAACAGGGTGAGAGAACTAGGCTAATAGCGAAACAGAAAACAACATGGAGGTACCAAAACCAAGCAGGCACATCACAGAAATGGAAGGTAGGTATATTAACATTGTAACAGACAGTATCGTTCCATTACCAATACGTCCTGGGAAATTCCACTAAGATTAGCTAGTTCTCTACAGAATAATTAGAGGAGGAGCCATTCTGTGCATGCCCTCCATAAGAGGGAACAGGAATGGTCATCGCCTTTGAAATGTTTTACAACAATTCTCTACTGAGAGCTCTGGAGGCAATGTATTTTGGTTTCTGAAGGTGTAGTATGTGTTTGATTTTTGGGCATGCTCTGGGACTCCAGCAAATTCTGCTGGTAGTCTGTGAATTAGGTTGTGAATCTGCCTTTTCTTTTCCATTCCCTGGTGGTTTAGAGTTGCATTCCATGAATATTATGGGCTTAAATATATTTTACTTGGTAGGAAGCCTAGAGAGACTCTGCACATCCCCTGGACTCAGGGAATGTGGAACCCTGTTTTGGGGCATATATAGGTTAGGGAAGACCTGCCCATCTATACCCTTGATGAGGACAACTACTTTTTCCAGTTTGGAAGGGGTGTCCTGCTCATCTAAGGGATACCCTGCCCACCTGGGGACATTTCTTTTCCCAAGCCCTCGAAGTTATAAATTCTCTTGTCCTGCTGTAAGAGAATCCAGCACAGATAGAGAAAAGAGATTATAACAGACAAAGAAATCCTGTGGTAGTGTGGATTAAGTTTAATTGTGCCATTCTTATCTGAGTTTCTGTAATAGTAAAACAAAGTTTAATTTTGGACACTAACCAAGTGACTTCCATGTGGCTATTGGCACATATAGCATACACATTGAGAAAACAGTGCCCCTTTCCCAGGGACAAAGAAAAAGGGTCACCCATTGCATTCTGAGCCTTAGAAATAATCTTCCCCCCTTCCCAAACTGAACAAAAAAATCCAGGCCCTTGAAATAAGAGACTATGTAAGAGCTATCCTGATAAGGTTCTAGCCCTTTTATGGCCTTAGCGGGTTGCAGTCTGCACCTGGGGATGGGGTTATAACAACTTGACTCCCAAGTTGATATATCTAGGCATGGTAGGTAGGCAGAGTAGCAGCATGGTGGCACTAAGACCCCTAAGGAGGTACATCTGGTGCATGTCAGGTAGGCAGAGTATATCAGAAAGACCCCTAAGTTCATACATCTGGAATAGCAGGCAGGCATAGTGGTAGCAGCAAGTCCCCTAAGGTAGAATATCAGGGGCATGCAGTTGCAGAATGGTAGATGCAAGATGCCTAAGATGGTATGTCAGAGGCAGAACAGGTAGGCAAAACAGCATAAAGACTGTCAAGGTGCTTTCAGTCATCTTACAGAGAAGGGCTACCAAAATGATAAGGGGAATAGAACAGCTCCCCTATGAGGAAAGACTAAAGAGGTTAGGACTTTTCAGCTTGGAGAAGAGATGGCTGAGGGGGGATATGATCGAGGTGTTTAAAATCATGAGGGGTCTAGAACGGGTAGATGTGAATCGGTTATTTACTCTTTCGGATAGTAGAAAGACTAGGGGGCACTCCATGTAGTTAGCATGGGGCACATTTAAAACTAATCGGAGAAAGTTCTTTTTTACTCAGTGCACAATTAAACTCCGGAGTTTGTTGCCAGAGGATGCGGTTAGTGCAGTTAGTATAGCTGTGTTTAAAAAAGGATTGGATAAGTTCTTGGAGGAGAAGTCCATTACCTGCTATTAAGTTCACTTAGAGAATAGCCCCTGCCATTAGCAATGGTTACATGGAATAGACTTAGTTTTTGGGTACTTGCCAGGTTCTTATGGCCTGGTTTGGCCTCTGTTGGAAACAGGATGCTGGGCTTGATGGACCCTTGGTCTGACCCAGTATGGCATTTTCTTATGTTCTTATGTTCTTACCACTCACATGGAAATTCTGGAAACCCAAGCACAGGCAGATTGATTTTCAAGAAGTTCAGGGGTGAGTGACTGAGATGGAAGAAAAGAGGGGGGTGAATAAGTGAGAGGAAAGGGGGAATGAAGAAGTGGAAGAGGGAAGTAAGAAGAAGGAGGGTAGAAACATTTTGTGTGTGTATGTGAGAAAGGAGAAAGTTTGTAATTATGTATGTATGTATTTGGATTTATTAATTGCTTTCCAGATAAAATATCATTCAAAGCAATGTACAAAAATTCAGAATATTAAATATTAAAACAATATAAAACACAATTAAAATAAAATGAAATAAAAAAGAATCCACGACAATCTCAGGTGACTGAAAATCAAAAGTTCCCAGGTGTTTATTTGAAAAGGTTTCTGGCAGTGAAAGGTGTTTGTGTGGCTGTTACTGAGGTTAGAATTTTCTTTTGTATGGTGAGTAGGTGTGGGCCTGTCTCTTGGAGAGTGCATCCCTTTTGGGTACCTTACCAGGGGCAGCAGCGGAGGGGGTGGGCATCTCATCCTATCCTATCCCTTACCTCAGGCAGCAGATTGTCATGAGCTGCTCCTAACTGCTGGCATCAGTGATAGATAAAGGAAGGCTCTGCTCCTGCTCTGGGCTGCTCTGAACTACCTCCCACAGCCTGACATCATCAAAGGCCGGCTCAGTGTCGCACGTGTTAGCATGACAAAGGAGACATTTTGAGCTTGGCCTTTATTGATGATGTCAGGCTGGGGAGGAAGCTCAGAGAGTTGGTCACATGGCAGCAGCAAATTTCCTGATGTACCACCAACCTCAGCAGTCACCCTACACATATATTTACATCATCTCTATATCTGGAGTAAGTGATAGTAAACTTCTTAAAAGTGAAATACTGACAAGGTAAGGAGTCTCAATGAAATGGGGGAGTTGAGGCTGAAGAGTCATCGGGGTCTCTATGACCAGTAGATGTACTGGGCAAACTGAAATTCTAATTTGTTAAACTGACAATTTAACTGCCGTGAGCATGTTAGAAAATCTCCCAACTTACACGCGTAAAACCCGACTTTCAGAGGGGAAAATACATATAAATTACAAAGGTAAAATTTCTATGCGTGTATTTTTAAAGTGAGACATAAAAATGTGAATATAGCATTTGTGTGCTACTTATCTGGATTTTTTTGCATGTTCGTATATTTTATACCCTGAGTATATCACATATGCACAGGTTATAAAATACAGGAATAAATTTTCACATGCATATATGGGGGGACGAGGTGCACAGCTGTTTGAAAGTTATCCTCCCTTGGAATAGCCACTACTTAATCACTGTACGCTAGCAGCATGGGATCTATGTACTGTTTTGGATCTTGCCAGATACTTCTGACCTGGATTAGTTGCTGTTGGAAACAAAGTAATAGGCTTGATGGACCCTCAGTCTGACCCAAGGTGGAAATACTTATGTTCTTAAATTGGAACAGCTGAAGGTGTCGAATTGTCCTTTTATTAGTTTTGCCCTCTTTGTGGTCTGAGCACAAAGAGCCCTCTATTCCTGCCTCATTTTCACACATCCTGTTAAGAGCTGGAGAGTACTAGGTAAATGACTGGGTATTCCTGAAGGGTTTCTTTCACCACTCACACTGATTAAAGACAATCCTGGCACATCGATAGTCACATTTCATCTAGTGACAAAGGAAGGGAAGGGCGTTGGTCTCTGCGCTCTTGCCCAGTTGTGGGATGATACGCGCTGGCTTTCTTTTGAGTAAATAAAAAGAAGGTTCAGCCTTGGAGAAGTATCGCACTAAACTCGGTAAGGCTGAGATGGTATCTTGGATGGAGAAAATGTTGCTCCTGGCTGAGGAAGACTGTAAGATAATTTCCCCCTTGCATAGGATGATCACCCTTATATATGAGGACCAGGAGCCCTTGACAGCGATAATGGCACAGTGGAATGAAGGTCTCAGATTGAAGCTTACAGATGGGGCTGTATCTATGTGCTGTAGAAGTGCGGAGCTTATATATAAACTTTTGCATAAGGCAAAAAGATGCCCTTTATATTTAGCTAGGTTCTCATCCCTGTCCACCTAGTACCGCTGGAGGGTTGTGGGATGGTTTTTACCTTCACATAAAATGGCCCTGCAGTGTTATGAAGGACTTCTGGGGTAAGGTTGAATATAATGTCGTTGATATTATGGCTCTTTGGGTGAAACTTCTCCCTGAGACATGTCTCCCGGGATTATGGAGGGATGCAGCTTTGAATGTTTACCAATGCAAACTGTGCAATCACCTTGTTCATGTGGCTCGTTTTAGTGTTGCGAGTCATTGGAAGTCTAGACTTTGGATATCGTACTGGTGTAAGCAGGCGCTAAATGAGAAACTGACTTTTACTCTGCGTAAAAGGATGGTCGTGCATGATGAAGTGTAGACCAAATATTGGGATTATGTAGGAACATGATGGATGAATTCTTTGGGGGTTTTTTTTATTTTTAATTGCTATTGTTTTCTGTCCCCCACCATTCATATTTGTGGTATTGTGATGGTTTCTTCTTTTTGTACATCCCCTTTGCCCGGATTTGCTATAACTGTACATCTTCTGGTGAAGTGAAGCTTGTCTGTCAGTTTTATCTAACTAAAGAGTTTTAAGAAATAAACAGAAAAGGAAAAAAAAAAACGTGATCCCTCCAGTCTATCCATTTATCTTGTCCACACTGCTAAGGATACATTTAAGGGACAATTCTTGAATTAACGCTGGCAAGTAAATAGCATCATCATTGGGCTGTTACAGAAGAGGAAGAAGGAGCTGTAAAGGAGCTGACAGACAAAAAATATCTTTTCAGCATTATGAAGCTAAAAGTATGTGAGTGTACACCTTTCATGCCTGCTTATCTTCATCTAAATGGATTGCTCAGTTTGTGAGTAAAGTGAACTATGAAGAGATACCACTGAATTCCTAAAAATGAAAAAAAAAAAAGCAGCTCATTTTAGCTGAAGTCCTTTAATAGCCACCTTCAAGCATGCTTGTGGGGTGGTGGTGGTTGTGTTTTCTCTGTAAATAATCATTTTTATGTCCTACCTCTAATATGATTACCGCTGTTCTCTTGGACTGTGTTCTTCTGGGGAAAATAATATCCAGAAGGAAATCCAGGAGCATCTGTGACCATTATAATATGAGCACTTAGTTAATGCCGTATCTCAGAGGAATGGGAAAACCATGGCAGGTGATCCCACAACAGAAGGAAGCACGCCTGCGGGTTTCTCTGTGGTCTGACAGCCACACAGGTAGCTCATGCTTCCAGCGTTGCTGTCAATGCAACACTGAAAACTACTGGGAACAGTATGACCATTCTGTGATCCCGGCAGCACATTGAATTTTGGGGGGTGGTGGGTTACGAGGACAGGAGGGGGAAGTGGAGAAGGTTAAGGACAGTCTGAAAGTAAGCAAATTTGTACTAACCGCCAGGAAGGGGTGCTGATCTGGCCTCTTTTCTATTTAACCACTAAAATGTTAGGAGGAGTTGTTGTTGTTTTTTTGAGGGAAAGGTGTTGTGGGGACTCAAGTCACCAGGCTTACTTTCCTGTCACTAAAGAGGGGGGATGTAGGGTCCAATAAGTAGGCCTGCTAGGTTTCCTTTATTTTAAAATGACCCTGGCGCCATTTAACCGGATATATTCTTTGAATATATACAGCTAAGGTTAAAGTTATCAAGGAACTTTAACCCTGCTCGTATCATTGTCTACAGTTAGCCAAACAACTTTTCAGAGAATTACAAATATTGCAGTTAGATGAATAAGTTATTTGGCTAACTCAACTCTTCCCCTGAACAATCCTGAAATTCTTCCCATTTATCCTGCTATATTGTATTTATTTATTAATATCTATCTAGCGGTATAAAATATAGATATTTTATGCAGAACACTAATGATAATGCTTTATATGAAAAATCTTTATTTATAATATAAATTTAACATAAACATTACACATTTCACAAAAAAACAAAAATGCAAAGAATTTCAAAACAGTGATACACAGCAAAAATAAATGGAAAATAATACAAAAGTATCATAGAAAGTAATATGGCAAAAAGTTATTGCTATGAAAATGCAATAGAAATACTGTCCTTTATAATCCAATAAGCTTGTATGTAGCCACAGAGAAACAGAAATGTTGATAGAAGCTGAAGGCACTCGTTGAATGTTAAAGCCTTATGTTTCACCCAGCAAGGCTTCCTCAGGGGATGTATGTAACATCAGGCAGAACAAGTTTAAATCTAAAAAAGACATTAAAAAATGATTTTAAAACATAACACCACAAAATATAATTTAAAATAGAATTAAAAACCAGAAAATAAATATCTTACTTACATACAGAAATGTAATATGTCACTGGAACCCCAGAAATGGGACAAATATTTAAACTGCAAGCTCATTCAAAAAAGGATGTTATCTGTGAAAACAAAGCATATTATGAAGAATACAAATAAACTACAAAAAGGGCTGAAAACTAAAGTTTAATAATGAAGAAGAAGATTTCCAAAACGGAGTGCACATGAGACTTCCTGCTGCTAGCAAAGAATGTGGGGAACAAAAGCGAGGTTGGAACCCGCGAGAGTAAAGGACCTTTAAATACAAAACATGCTCGGTCCTTTCTCCTTCACAATCACTACCGGCAAAGGTTCGGATGAAATTAACTTAATAAAAAAAAGGATTTTTATTCATGATAACAAGGGGTATAAAAACCAAATCTAAAAAAGAGATGATAAAAAAGGGAATTATAAAAACGACTCCCATTCTATTGCGGTGTTCAGTCCGTGAGGTGTCACTCATAAATAAACGTTTGTTCACGGCATCTCAGAAGTAGAGAAAAATTACCTTCTTGCCCTAATATAAATAAATTGAAAATAATAAAAAAAGTATCATACAAAGTAATTTGGCAAAAAGATATTCCTATTAAAATAATATTGAAATACTGTAGAAATGTCCTCTATAATCCAATAGGCTTGCATATAGCCACAGAGAAACACAATTGTTGATAGACGCTGAAGGCACTCGTTAAATGTTAAAGCCCTGAACTTAGAAACCCTGACAAAGGCCTTATGTTTTGCCCAGCAAGGCTTCTTCAGGGGATGTATGTAACATCAAGCAGAACAAGCATGAATCTAAAAAAGACATTCAAAAAATGTTTTTAAAACATAACACCACAAAATATAATCTATATAAATAAAAATGTTAAATAGTTTGGACAAAATAGCTAATCTCAGAAACCACTGAACCGATTGCTTTCAGATTTGGACACAACCTTCATTTCGCATACAGGAAGGTTTTTCTGTACTTATATTACAGATATGTCTCACCTGTGACAGGTAAAATAGTTTTAACATTTTTTTTGAGAAAACAGCGACATCTGCTGGACATAAGCGCCATCTGTTACACCTTACACTAACACATGCTACACTAATCATTTCGCCAGTCCAGGTCCACGTTTCACTTTCATTTTAATACATTCGCGTACTTTTTTCGGCAGAAGATACGTTTTTCCTTTACAGATAAAATACACCCACCACCCTCCTCACGCCCCCCACACACATGCCAAATTTATTTACTTCCCAGGCCCTCACAACACACAGAAAACCTGACAGAAGTCTGGGAGGCTCCAGTGCGGGGCCAGGACCTTTCCGGGACACATCTCCTGCACTACGGCTGTCAGCTGCCAGCAATCAACATGGCGCCGACGGCCCTTTCCCCTACTATGCCACTCGGGGACACCAATGGCGGCAGTAGCCCATGTGACATAGGGCGAGGGCCCCTCGGCGCCATTTTCAGGACTGGCAGCCGGCGGACCTTTGCCCTTACTATGTCAGAAGACCTACCGCTGCCATTGCTCCACCCCACTGACATAGTAAGGGCAAAGGGCGTCGGAACCCATTTCAGTGCTCGCAGCCGACGGACCAATGCCAATACATCGCTCCCGGACCGCTCCTGAACGCCCACTCCACCGACTGACATTTTTATCAGGTCTCGGGGGGTCTGGAGGGTGGGGGGTGGTAATGAATTTATTGCGAACATTTTGGGGAGGGGTTACAAGGGAGGGGCAGGTTTCATTCATTCAGCAACTCTGGGAGGGGCAGGAGGGTGGGCTACTGTTTTTCGCAGGGCTGGGGAGGGGGGGCAGGAGAGTGTGGGGTGGTTAGTTTAAGAGAACTTTTCTCATAGGGTTGTTTTTTGGGGAAGGGGGGAGGTTCACACACAAATATATACACTAAACTTGCATGATCTCGGGAATGCACCAAAATAGCCCTCCCCAGACCACAAAACAAATTTGGAAGTGCAAATTTGGTTAGACACTCCCCTATTTGGCTAAATAACATGCACAGACGCCCAGGGACAGACCACATGTAGCACCAACAATTTTAATTTCCCAGATCTTGGGAGGGGGCAGGAGGGTGGCGGGGGGGGGGGTTATTATTTGATTTAAAGGGTTGGGATTGGGATTTTTTTTGGGGGGGTGGGGGGTTCCCACAGAAATAGAAAGACAAAGGTTTTCTGATCTGAAGGGTAGGCAGTAGGCGGGGGGAGGTGACAGTGAGGGGAGGGAGAATGAGAGGGGAGGCGTGTGTCAGGGGAGAGAGTTGGAGTGGGGACAGGGGAGGGAAAGGGGGGTGAGTGACCAAGGGGGAGGAGGATGTGTGACTGACGTAAATGAGCAAGGGGAAGGGGGAGGGAGGGTAAAGAACCTGACTCTGCCACTGCAACGCATGGCCGGGTACCGCTAGTTTTAAATAGAACTAAAAACCAGAAAAATAAATAACTTAGGGCATTATTTTCCAAGTGCAATTGGGGCGGATTTTAAAAGGGTTACGTGCGTAAGTTACGCGCACAACCCTAAAAAAAAAAAAACCCTGCGCGCCGCCGAGCCTATTTTGCATAGGCTCGGTGGCGCGCGCAAGCCCCGGGATGCACGTATGTCCCGGGGCGTGTCCGGGGGTGTGGCTGTGGTCCGGGGGCGTGTCCGGGGTGTGGCTGTGGTCCGGGGGCGAGGCCGAGTGCCCCGACACAGCGGCCTGTGTCGGGGCCTGCCCCGCCGGCAGACAGCCAGAGGCAGGTGTAACTCAACAAAATAAGGTGGGGGGGGGGGATTTAGGTAGGGCTGGGGGGTGCGTTAGATAGGGGAAGGGAGAGAAAGGTGGGGGGGGGGAACAAAAAAAATTTCCCTCCAAGAGCGGCCCACTCTATCTATTGGTGCAAAACTACATGCAGACCTTGCACTAAGGCAGGCCATTGAAAATTTCCCCTATAGCATTACAAATTGCCAGCATGTAGATAGGATAGAACATTTTCCTGATATGAAAAATGTGTTTTATATCTGCTGGTGTACATTTGCTATATGAATGCAATTTAATATCCCAAGCCCTTCTGTTTTTAGGTTTTATCCTATAAGCATCAATAACCCCCCCCCCCCCCCCAATGAAAAAAAAAATATATATAATAGGAGTTTATTGGATAAACTGTGGAAAAACATCATTTACTCTGATACTCTGATCTCTACCTTCCTTGGATACTCCTCTGTTTTTGTTCCTTTTCCATCCTGACAACTCTTCAGCTGCACAAAGTTTTAGCAGCTGATAGGCTTCCGTTCTCTCTCTCCCTTCTCACCAGCTCCGTTGTAATACTGTTCCCAATCGCAAGCTTCAGAGCTGGTGGTAAGAGAAGAGAATGAGCAGGTGGGGAGTTTAAGAATGATTGAGACAGAGGTGGGAAGACAGCTGAGGAAAGGCTATTGGAGATAGAGAGATGACACTGGGGGCTTTGGAAGTAAGAATGATAGGCTGGGGTTGTGTGGGGGAGAATGCTATGTGGGAGTGGGGGATGTGCTGGTGCTAGTTACTAGGGGGTTTTTATATTGTGATGGCAGTACATTTGTTTTATGAAAATGTATCTATTTCATTCAATTTAGAAAAGGTACTCAGTATTAAGTATTAGCACTTGCACCACAATAAAATTAGATTTTTTTTGTAAAATCAAAGAAGTTCTAATTAACTGGAAAATAAACACCTACATTTATGATATATATATAAGCACCTATAAACAGAAGCCCTTGCTATACATAACATATTAGAAAACACTGCTATCTGAAATAGCTAAGCTTTGAAACACCATGTTTCCTAAGTACTAACCAGCATTAAAATCCCCTTTTAATGTGCTATGTGTAAAACTAATGACCAGCAGAATACAGGAATGCTGCAATGACCATGCTAAATAAAGCAAGCATGGCCATTGCAGCATGGTCCCACTCTGCATGTTGATAGCAGGCTTGATCTTGGTGAAGGTACATCTGTTTGTGTCAAAAATCTAAAACACAAACAGCGGAAACTGCAGTTTCCATTCTTATTTACCAACTGAATTTTGTCATTGGGGAGTTCCAACGAATATTGATTCTGACAACAGAGGATCATTCTTGCAGATGTTGTACATGTTTTGAGTTCTTTGTATAAGGTTTTGACATCAGCCACAAATGGTTCTCTCCATTGTCAGAATCAATAACCTTTGGTACTTCCCAATGACAAAAGAGTACATAAATGAGAACTGAGACTATGGTTTATGTTTTAGATTTTCAACATCTGTGCCAAGTTTGACCAACTTATTGCACTGTGAATATAACCATTATTTATTGAAGAAGTAAAAAGACTGTTTCTTTACCAGATTCAGAAAGGTGACTGAGAGGATTCTGTGTGTCCAGTTAAATGGTTAATGTCACTACATTATTCACAATGCAGAGGTATTCCAGAAGTGTTCAATCTTACACCTGCACCTTTTGCAGACTACAGAGTGGAACTGTGGTGTCCTGTACCTAGAGATACCACAACCAAAGACACTAACTGATGCATATACACTGAGAGGTTACCACAGGCCTCCTCACACTACGCGACCCAAAGCTAAAAGTTTGTTAACACAGAACCCCACCACCACCATCACTAGCACCAGAAAGAAATCATTTAGTTTCCCTTATTCCCCTGCTTCTGATTCCTCCACCCAAATCATTACATTCCCCAGTGACCCATGTCTTCTGATCCCATCCTTCCAAATTGAGGTGTCATTTCTAGCATCCTACGCCCTCCAATTTCCTACCTGTAATCCCTCAGGCTGGTAGGCAAAATGTTTTTTGTTTTTTTTACCATCCACTACTAAAACCAGGAAGTAGCGGACGTAGGGAAGTAGCGGACATAGATGAACCATATATCCATAAGTCCAGGGCAATGGGGTGGGAGCCCCAGTCAAGGTGGTGAGGCTTGGATGGGGTGTATTGACATTGGTGGTGTTTGGAGGAATCGTAGGGAATAAATCTGATCCTGTTTTGTGGACAGGGTTGCAATTTTCCTTTAAGGGAGCTGGGTCCAGGACACCGCCTCCCCTATAACCACTAGCATGCCATTAAGTACAACTCAGTGGGAGGCTATACATTTTCCACACTGTTCTCCAGCGAGTGAATTTTAAAAGCCCTACGTGTGCGAAAGCCGGGAGGTACACACTGTATTGGCTCAGCACATGTTGCACAGATTTTAAGAGGCGCCCAGGTACGCACATATCTCCTGGTATGCAAATAAAAAAAATTTCATAAAAGGAGTGGAAAATGGGCATGGGTGGGGCATGGGCGGGGCATGGGCATTTTAGGAAACATGAATGAAACTAGCGCATAAGTATTCATACACACCAGCATGCATTCCTATCTGCGTAACTTTACTTCTGCTACGGACGGGGGTGTAAGTCATGAAACAAAAAAAGCTTGGCTAGTCAGAGGGATTTCAAGGATCGGGGCTAATAGGGTAAAAGGGATGCAAGTTAGCCAGGGGTTTTAGGAAGTTCTCTTCTTTACTAGGGCGAACTGGGAACAAACTGGGGAAACAGGTAATTGCATCGGTCTGCGTATCTATATCTACGGGCATAGACGCGCATATGTTATAAAATTGTCACGTCCATGTGTGCGAGCCGGCAAACGCAAGTATATATGCTCCCACCTGCAGATCTTAAAATTCACCTTTACTTTAACAATTCCATTAATAAACTTAACACCAAGGTTAAACCAACACATCAATAACACAGGTTAGTAAATCCCAATGTATTTTCCTCTCAGTAAAATACCATGGAAATGTATAATGGCAGCCCCCACATTTCAGGGTCTCCATAATTAAAGAGGCCATGCAGCCCCCAGACCTCCCCTCTGATCAAGTATAAAAATTATGATGTAATTACTGCTAAAATAGAGGATTGTCTGGAATGCAACAGATTACAACGTCCAAGGCATCATGGTTTTACCTAAAGTAGGATTGTCAGATGAATCTGATCAATTTCTTTGGCTGGGTGACCAGAGAGGGGAGAATGCTGCTAGAAGCTGTGTACTTAAATTCCAGTAAGGTCTTTGAAATGGTTCTGCAAAGGAGACTTCTAAATGAACTGAATGCCCTTTTCATGGGTTCCTAAAGTAACTCACAGGCTGATGCAATACCATGTAATGAGGCTAGTACACAGGTTGTCGCGTGACATAACTCCTTATGTAATAAGGGGATTAGCCTGGCCAAAACACGCGTCTAAACCAGCGCGTAGCTTATCGTGTTCATCACTTGTAAACGCCATGTTGATGAGGCTATTAGCTAGTACCCCCTTATGTAAAAAATAAATGTGCACTCGATGCGCATATTTTTACACTCAAAAATTAACACCAGCCCCAGATATGGCGTTAAGTCTTGAGAATCCCCAAACGTTTACAGAAAATATTGCTTTCTTGTGGTTCCTCTGACTTAATGTCATGTCAATTTTAATATCATGCTCTATTTACAAGTGTCCATTCTCATAAGCCATGGCTTTGCAAGGGTTAGGAAAATGGCTGCTCATAAAGTTAAGCGTCCGTTTTTATAACCTGCACATAGTAATTCTCCTGGGTGCATGATGTCGAGGAGGCGCTAGGGATGCACAGTTTTCCGTAGCACCTCCTTTTTGATGTAGCATCTCATTAGCCTACTGCATCATGTGCCCAGGAGAGGTAGATGGGCGCATTAGGAAAGCGGGCGCTCAATCATGTGCGCCTGCCTTTTCCTGCACGGATATTGCATCGGCCTGTTTGAGTGGGAGGTCAAAAAAGGGCAATGGTAAATGAAGTTGACTCCAAAGAGAGGGATGTTACTAGTGATGTGCTACAAGGATTGGCTTTTGGACTGGCTCTTTTCAACATTTTTGAAAGCAATATTGTGAAGGACTGTTGGGAAAGGTTTGTCTCTTTGCACATGATGCCAAAATCTGCAACAGGATAGACATGCACAAAGGTGTGAAGACATAAGGAGGGATCTAGTGAAACTATTGCATCCGTTGGTCTCAGACAGCTTTTATCTCTGTGCCTCATCTTTCTTCCTTCTCTCTCCTCAAGCCTTAGGAAGATGGCTGCTGCCGTGTCTTCATGCCACTCTCTCCGGTATCCCCGGATTGGCAACGGTGACGGTGTTCACCATGATTTTCCTGAGGGCCTCCAAGGGTGTGCGCACGCATGCCACCCACGTCTTTATCCACGTCATGGCAGGAACCTCAGGGGCGGCCTCTCCGAGTGACGTCACGCCATCCGGATATTTAGCCTGCCCTTTGTTTGCTAACAAACTGAGTTAGCAAAGATTGGAATGCCTCCAGTCTAAGCTAATCTGCCGCTTCCTTGCTGCCGCTGGAAGTTCTCTCTGCCCTCCGAGGCCATTCACCTCTAACCTGGGTACCCGATCCTCAGGGGTCCTTCTGCTCTATTTCAGGTACCTAACTTGGGATACCGGGTACTCGCTCTTCGAGGGCCTGCTCTCCCTAATCTAGTGCCTGCCACTGAACAACTTCTGCCTGCCAAGGGCTTCAACTATATAGCTGTCTGCCTCAGTGAGTACTAACCCTTTCAGTCTGTCTCACTTCAGCTTCAGCGCTCTGTGTCTACATCCGGGACCTGTCCCTGGTACACCGTGCTGCCTATCACCTACCCGAGTATGAGACTGGTCTCCTCTGCCGAGGACCCCTGGCAACTCTACTGGGTTACCTCACTGCTGCCACCCCTGGGCAGTACCACCAAGCTGTATGATAAACATGAATTCTCTGGTCTGTATAGAGTCTAGCCTAGTACTGCGGTTCCTCAAGGGACTCCTCCCCATGGGAGTGGCCATCTCCGCAGTACCCAAGAATCCACTCAAACACCTCAAAACCATAACACAGCCATAGGAGGATGTGGATGTGGGGAAGACCTCACTTTTGCCACTCTATTGTATACATGTAGCAAGTAGTGGAGGCGAAAAGGAGTACTCAACATTGTTTTTGGTGACCCCGACGTGACCCTGGCGGGGTGTTGTGTTCAATGGCTGTAACAAATCATCGAATGTAGGAAAGTGAGAAGCAGTTAGTTTTTCCAAGGACATGATAGGGAATGACAGAGCCAAGTTTCAGTCTTGTAGGTACTCTGAAAGTGGGAGAATTAGTGATGAGTGAGTGAGTCAATGAGAGCTTTGGCATTTATATATATAGATAAGTTTCCACAATTTTTCCCGGCACTGAAGTCAGGCTCACTGGTCTATAGTTTCCCGATTACCCCTGGATCGCTTTTTAAATATCGGGGTTACATTGGCCATCTTCCAAACTTCAGGTATAACGGATAATTTTAATAATAGGTCACACATTTTTACTAATAGTTCTGAAATTTCATTTTTTAGTTCTTTTAGAACCCTGAGGTATATACTATTTGGTCCAGGTGATTTACTACCCTTCAGTTTGTTGATCAGGCCTACCACACCTTCTAGGGTCACCGTGATTTGTTTGGGTTCATCTGAATCATCACCCATGAAAACCTTCTCCGGAACGGGTATCTCCATGGCATCCACTTCAGTAAATACTGAAGTAAAGAAATGGTTTAATCTTTCCATGATGGCTTTATCTTCCCTAAGTGCCGCTTTAACCCCTCGATCATTTAACGGTCCAACTGACTCCCTCACAGGCTTTCTGATTCTGATATATTTTAAAAGATTTTTATTGTGACTTTTTGCCTCTATGGCCAACTTCTTTTCAGATTCTCTCTTAGCCTGTTTTATCAATATCTTATGTTTAACTTGCCAATCATTATGCTTTATCCTATTTTCTTCTGATGGATCCTTCTTCTAATTTTTGAAAGAAGATCTTTTGGCTAAAATAGCCTATTTCACCTTAACTTTTAACCATGCTGGTAATCATTTTCCCTTCCTTCCACCTTTCTTAATGCATGGAATACTGTGCTTCTAGGATGGTATTTTTTAACAATATCCACATCAGTTGCACAATTTTTACCTTTGTAGCTGCAACTTTCAGGTTTCTTTTAAACTGGTTTTTTTTTTTTCATTTTATCACAGTTTTTCTTTTGAAAGTTTAGTGCTGGAGCCATGGATTTACTTACTGTCCCTCTTCTAGACATTAAGTCAAATTTGGTCATATTATGATCACTATTGCCAAGTGGCCCCATCACTGTTACCTCTTTCACCAGATCCTGAGCACTGAGAATTAGATCTAAAATTGATCACTTTCTCGTTGCTTCCTGAAACACTTGCTCCATAAAGCTCTCATTTATTACATCCAAGAACTTTATGTCTACGACAACCTAATGTTTCACTTACCCAGTCAATATTGGGGTAATCCGGCTTGCCAGTTCGATGAGGAAGTCTAGCGAAAGAGGAAGTTCCTGAGCTGCCAACTCATCTTTGATTTTCATGGACAAACCATCTAAAAAAATAGACTGGAGACAGTTTTCCTCCCAATGTAGCTCAGAAGCTAAATTCCTGAATTCAATTGTATAATCCGAGAACGGACGACCTCTTTGACGGATGTGCAGGAGTCGGGAACCGGCAGCCATCTGCCGTGCCGGGTCTTCAAATACCATCTGGAACAATTCTAAGAAGCGGGGAAAATCTTGTAATACCGGATTGGCGCATTCCCAAGTGGGGGAGGCCCAGGCCAGGGCCTTTACCCTTGAATAGGGAGAAGATGTAGGTCGTCTTGTTTATATTGTTCGGAAATAGTGCAGACTGGAGACTGAAGTGCATACTGAACTGATTAAGGAACCCCGGACATTGGTGTGGATCCCCAGCATAACATGGAGGAGCAGGAAGTGAGATGGCCTTGTGAGGGGGTATCTGCGCCATGGGAGCGCTCACTGCTGGGGAAGAGCAGCGATGGAAGTGGTCACTAAGTCTAGGTGAGCGTTGAGACGTTCGATGGAGGAAGTTATTGTCTCCAATGCTCGCTGTTGCTCCATGATTCTCTGGGCTAACCCTGGAATAGCTTGTAGGGCAGAAGCTTCTGCCGAGTCCATGGCCTTTGCTTATTGTTGTGACGAGGCAGATGGACTCCTCGTCCAAGGTGGAGTTGGCGCTACCTGTGAGGGCAAATCCTCGTAGGTCCCCACTGTCGGAAGGCAAGGCCGGTTTGGTGCAGAGGGCCGGCTGGAGCTTCTCCAATACCAACCCCGTTCCCCACAGGTTGAACCCTTGGGTTCAGGGGCCGGCTGGACTTAGGTGGGCCCCTGTGAAGAGAATGGAAGCGTCAGCGGAATTATTCAAGATAGAAGCCCAAGGATCACTGATAGCCAGTCCAAAGTCAGAAGCCGGAGAGTCGCTACTAGCCAGTCCAGAGTTTGATGTCAGAGAGATGTCTATAGCCAGTCTAGGGGTCAATGCCAGAGAGATGTCGATAGCCCGTCCAGGGGTCATTGCCAGAGAGATGTTGATAGCCAGTCCAGGGGCTGGAATCAGGAAGACATCAAACCAGGGTACAGGAACAGGAGCAATCCTCCACAGAGAAACCGGAAACAGGAGCCAGAGCAGAAGCCAAGGCAAGGTCTGGGAGCCAGACCTTGCCTTAAATAGTGAAAGGCTGTGCAGGGCACAGAGGAAGAGCCATGGCAATTTCCTGCCATGGTCCCTTTAAATTAGAAGCAGGAATGCATGTGCGGGCCTAAGAAGACCCAGAGGGGGCGGAGCCCACTTCGGGGATGGCTGTGCGTCGGGAGGGCCTGAGTGGATGGGCCTGTCGACACAGAGGGGAAGAGAAATGAGGGATGGTGCCCCAAACATGACTGGCCGCTGCTGCTGGGGACCTGGAGGTGTAGGACACTACGATGCATCGGTAAGGAGGAGGGCCCGGGTGTGGGAGGCCGTGGCCAGCGGCTCTAACACTGTTTATTGCCTGCCTTTCTTACTACCTATTTTATTCCCTATCACTTTCAAAGCTAAGATATAATGGATTACATAGAAACATAGAAATGACGGCAGAAAAAGACCAATTGGCCCATCTAATCTGCCCGGCAAGCTCCCACACTTATTTTCCCATACTTATCTGTTTCATCAACCACCAATTTTGTTGCCCTTGTTGGTAACTGTTTGATTCAAGTTTCCTGCCATCCCCTGCCATTGATGCAGAGAGTAATGGAGTTGCATCAAAGGTGAGCATAAGGCTTAATGGTTAAGGTAGTAAACGCCGCATCAAGCACATTACCCCGATGCTTGTTTACCCAGACTGCACAGATCAATGCCTTGTTGGGTGTTGTCTGAATGTAAATCCTGTTTTCCACATTTTCCCCTGCTGTTGAAGCAGAGAGCAATGTATTAAAAACTAATACTGCAACATAAATAATATCATCTGATTTATTGTCATATCCAAAAATAAACACAATTTCACTCTGAAACTAGGAAATGCATAATTATGTCCTCTCTATAGAAAACTTTCAAATTTTCATATTTTTTCCTAATTTTAGTTTTGTTGTCTATGCTTAGTTTTCTCAAACTCATACTGAGTTAAGATAAAGTGAATGCATGCCTGAAATATTTTACTGCAATATGCCATGACATATATGACAAAAGTAGCTAAATATCAGTCAAGAATTATAAACTTTATATAGTGCCTCATTGATAGGGAGAATCTGATTTCTTTATCACATATTCTATTTCTAGTTAATGGACATGCCATGACTAGAATGTCAAGGACAAGTTTTCAAGGAATACTTTAATTTTTATCAGAAAAAAAATAGATACTAGACAGAAAAATGAATTTTATTCCATTATATTTTCCACAGTTAAAAAAAGTTTAGTAGGCAAAACTATAGAATGACTATTAAAGGAAAAGATAATGCAGCACTTTGAAATAGATAGATTACTGCAGTGATTCTCAACCGGAGCTGCTGGCCGCTATCGGAGATCAGGCTGGTGGGGCTGAAGATCAGAGCTGCTGGCCACCACTGGAGACCAGGCCAGTGAGGCTGAAGACTGGATCTGTTCAGCTGGGGGCCAGTATTTGTGTGTGTGTGTGTGTGTGTGTGTGTGTATGCATTTGAGATCGGTTGGGTGCTTCTGTGTCTGTGTGTGTGTATGTATGTGAAAAGAGGGTGCTTCTGTGTGTGTTGTGTGTATATGAGTCAGGGGAAGGTGCTTGGTGTGCAGTGTGTATGTTAGAAGGGAAGGGTACATGTGTGTGTGTGTGGTGAGTATGTGAGAGGTGAAGGGTGCTTTGTGTGTATGTAGTGTGTATGTGAGAGGGTCGGTGCTTGTGTGTGTGTGTTTGTGGTGTATATGTGGGAGGGGGAGTGTGCTAGTGAGTGAGTCTGTATGTGGGAGGGGGAGGGTGCTTGTGTGAGGGGGTGTATATGAGAAGGACAGGGTGCTTGTGTGTGTGTGTGTGTGTGTGTGTGTGTGTGGTGTGTATGTAGGAGGGGGGAGAGTGTGTGTGTGGTGTATATGATGGAGGGGGAAGTTTGCTTGTGTATGTGGTGTGTATGTGAGATAGGGAGGGTGCTTGTGTGTATGTGTGGTGTGCATGTGAGAGGGGTAGGGTGCTTGTGTGTGTGTGGTGTGCATGTGAGACAGGGAAGGTGCTTGTTTGTATGTGATGTGTATGTGAGAGGGGGAGGGTGCTTGTGTGTGTCGTATGTATATGAGAAGGGAAGGGTGCTTGTGTGTGTATGTGATGTGTATGTGAAAAGGGGGAGGGTGCTTGTGTGTGTGTTTATTATATGTGTAAGTGGGAGAGGGAGGGTGTTTGTGAGTGTGTGTGGTGTGTATGTGGGAGGGGGAGGGGGAGGGTGCTTGTGTGTGTGTGGGGTGTATATGAGAAGGACAGGGTGCTTGTGTGTGTGTGGTGTGTATGTGGGAGGTGAAGAGTTTTTGTGTGTGTGGTGTGTATATAGGAGGGGAAGGTTGCTTGTGTGTGTGGTATATATTTGAGACAGGGAGGGTGTGTGTATGTGCTGTGTATGTGAGATAGGGAGGGTGCTTGTGTGTGTGTGGTGTGCATGTGAGAGGGAGAGGGTGCTTTGTGTGTGTGGTGTGTATGTGAGAGGAGGATGGTGCTTTGTGTGTGTGTGGTGTGTATGTGAGGGGGTGGGTGCTTGTGTGTGTGTATGTGGTGTGTGTATGTGAGATGGGAGGGTGCTTGTGTGTGCTATATGTATGTGAGAAGGGGAGAGTGCTTGTGTGTGTGTTTATGGTATGTGTAAGTAGGAGAGGGAGGGTGTTTGTGTGTGTGTTTGATATGTATGTGGGAGGGTGATGGTACTTGTGTGTGTGGTGTGCATGTGAGAGAGGGAGGATACTTCTGTGTCTGTGTGTGGTGTGTATATGAGAGAAGGAGGGTATTTCTGTCTGTATGTGTGTGAGAGAGAGATGGAGCATGTTTCTGGCTGGTTGTGGCTGTGAGAGAGTGGGGACATGTGTTTGATTGAGAGCCTGTATATAAGTGAGAGAAAGCATGTGTGTAATTGAGAGCTTGTATGAAAGTGAGATAAAGAGAACATGTATGTGTGATTGACAGCCTGTGTGTAAGTGAGCTAGAGAGAACATGTGTGTGATTGAAAGCCAGTGTATAAGTAAGAGAGAGCGAGAGCATTGTGTGATTGAGAGAGACTGGTCAGAGAGGTGACATGTGTATGTGTGAGAGAGACTTATCAGGGAGGTGACTGGTGTGTGTGTGTGTATGTGTGTGTGTGAGAGAGAGAGAGAGAGACTGGTCGGGGAGATGATTGATGTGTGAGAGACAGAAACTAGTCCTGAGTGTGTGTCTGGTGTGTGTGTGTGTATGTGTGTATGAGAGAGAGAGAGAGAGACAGAGACTGGTTGTGGTCCCTAAGGAAGAGGACCGTGAGGACAGCTTCAGCAGCTACTGCTGCTTCTGGTATGGCTTGAAAGGGAAAGGATTAGAAGAGTTGCTGGAGAGGGTAAGTTAAGGTGGCTTTTTAAGTTAATTTTCTTGATTGACTGCCATTTTAATTATTTAATATTATGTGATGAGTCTGCTGTTTTGAAATATTTTATTGGTGTTTGGAGAATTTTTAATCATTTTTATGAGCTTTTAATTGTTTTTAATTGTTAGATGTTATTTTGTTCATCGGTTGTTTTGAAATATTTAGTCATATCGTTTTACAATTATTTCTGTGTGGGGATCTATAGCAGCTTGGCTTTTGCTGTTTCCCTAACGGGAGGTGTATTGGTGTTTAGGGCCTGGTTTAATATTTGTAGTGTTGCCTTTTTATATGTAGGGTTGTTCCATGTGAGTGCATGCCATAATGCAGGTGTAACTTTGTGCAGATTAGTTTGTGTGCATTTTTCAGATCCTGGCACTGTATTAGGTGTTATATTTCTATTTCAGATTTTTCCAGGTTCGCACTGCATGCAGAGTGGCTTTTTGGGTTTCCATTCCGGTTTCTGTCTCCATATTTGTAATTTGTGGTCTTTCTGTACTTGATGAAGGTCAGTTTTGTGTGTGTGTGACAGAGGTGAGGTATCCAACTAGGACATGCATTGGTGGTGACCTGCTGTCTTTTTATAAGTAAGGCTATTGCACCTGGTAGTAGAGGGAGTTTGTGTTGCTGTTATTGAGCTAACACCAGAATATATTTTTGTGTGTGGGCTGAGTTGTACGGGGAATGTTCTAGTTCTGCTTTATTCCCATTGCTGAGGGTCGGCGGTGGGGGGTGGGGTTCCTGTGGATGCAAAGTGTACATTCACATTTAGCTTTGTGACTGTCATGTGTTCAGTGTGTCACGCATGTGAGAACTATCTGTCAGGTGTCTCCCGATAGAAAAAAGGTTGAGAACCACTGCCCTAGAGCTCTGCTTCCTGGGGTATGAAGAGCTGCTGCACCCGCTACTGGTGTCCTGTCCTTGGAGGCCGTCGTAGTCGGCCTGCACAGGCACTGCCCCCTTGCTCTGCTCCGCCCCATAGTTAGAAGCAGCGCAGCCTACGGGGCTGCAAGAATATCAAATCGGCCTTTCTCCCTTCAGTTGGGATCGGGAAAAGCTGCATATCCTGACCTTTTTTATTTTCTATGAAAAATGTCACCTTTGTTTACTGAAGCCGGTCAAATATTTGAATATTTCTATTATCATTTCCGCCTTTCTTTGTAGGGTTTGAGGTGTAGGTCTTATTTAATGTTAAAAGTTCTTCCTTGAACTGCTTCTATCCTCTCAGCGGGTAATTTCCAAACCCACTTACATGCACAAAACCCGGCTTTCTGGATGGAAATGGCTTTTCTAAACCTGACCTGGGCTCAGTGCACGTCAATGTGTATGTACATAACTTGTTCTCACTTTTTGCAAGCACTGAGGAGGGGAATTCCAGGGAGTGGAGCCGGAGCGCAACTGGCACTCACACATGGAGAGGTGAATTTTAAAAGCCCGGCGTGCACATTAATTAGGGAACATGAGGAGAAATCGGGCTCGCGTGTGCCAAGCGGATTTTAAAAGCTGTCGACATGCGCTCATGTCTCTTGCAGCGCACACATCTCAAAAGTTTTAAGAAAGGGGCGGAGCATGGGTTATTTCGAGGCATGGACCTAAGATATGAACTTAAATAATGACATGGCCTGGCGCGCAATGAGGCCCCCTGCCGCGTAACTTTAGTTCTGCTACGGATCCCATGGAAGCTAAAATTTAAAGCAAATTAAGCAGATTTATGGGGTTTTAAAGGTTGGGACTAACAGGGGGGAGAGAGGGTTAACAAACCAGGGGGACTGGAGGACCTATCTCTTAACTGAGTGAACTAGGGATGAACTGGTAAAGAGCATCCCTTTAAAAATCCCCCGATATATGCAGTAGAAGAGGGATTTGCATGGACATGCACACCCCCACTTAAAGTTTCGTTCACATGTGTGCATGGCCAGGCCATTTTATAACATGTGTGTATATGCACATGTATGTTATAGAATGGCCACATACATGGGCGGGACTGATGCCTGTGCACAAGTGTGTGCAAGTGCGCAGGTTTGAAAGTTACAAAGTGTAACTTTGTAAGTGTACACATGTAAGTGTACACATAAATTTCACTCTCTGAAAAGGAGATGTAACTTTACATGAATAAATGTGTGCGCATACTCAACCCATTATCCGAGAATCATTTGTTTCCTATACTAGGGAAATATTGCTTCTTTCTTCCTGCTGACAATACAACCAAGTGTACTGGTTTCCTATTGCTTTCCGAATACCTTCATGATTAATGCTAGATCTCTCTCTTGTTTAACATTTTCCAGTACTTGTACTTAATCATTATACATTTTGGCACTGAGGTTCATTTTTCAAACCCTTGAACATTTTCCATTTTTGTTTCACATTTGCTTTCACTTTTGTCACTCCTTACAAAATATGTACTGTCTTACAGACCTCTGTATTTTTAGCTCTGTATTTAATTTATAATCTTCCCTGATGTTCATGGCTGAGGATAGCACAAAATAAAGAACATGCACACAACAGTAAAATAATGGCATACAATATAACATAGAATCAAGACTGTAGAGGTCCTAGTTTAGTATTTTTGTAACAGTCTGCAAGAAGAAGATGAAAAAAATAACACCGTGCTGGTTGAGCTCCCTGTTCATAATGGATCCCATCAGCTTTCCGCCCATCTACTAGTCTGGGCTTTTTTTTACCTTGCCTTTAGAAAAAGAATGCAGCATCAGCCAGATGATGCCAATCCCATGCTTGAAATTATGTGAAAACTGAAAATAAGACCTTTGAAGGGTTAAACTGGGTAAAGTTTAGGAGTGACTTCACATCAGTTTAGAAAGAAAGGGACAACACCCCCACTGCTTTACAATCCAAGTCTGTCCCATGTAGCATGGAGAACAATGTGTGCTAGTCTCAGTCGAAACAATGCTGCCAGTACTGTGTTAAGCCGCTACTATCAAATTTAAGATGTAACTTTCATTCATTGTCAACTGCCTATAGATTAGACTTTGTCAATATTTTTGCTTCTGTTAATAAACAGAACTTATGGAACCACTACTAAAGTTGCACTTTGACCTTTTTGATTAAAAGATGTTTTTATTAATGAAATAATAAAGTAATATCCTTCTGGTTGATAACTACCTGAGCTTTACAGTAGAATTATGCCAATCTGTTTTGGGGTCTAATCAATCCTGACCAGTCAATGTTTCACCTTTGGGTTAGTCCATTACATCATCTGTTTGACCGAGACTACTTCAGAACTCAGTAGTACAAGTAGGGATTAGAACCTACTTATGAACAAAGAATTACACTTGCTTAACCTTTGTCAAGTTACACCAATTACCATAGGTTCTTCTGGTACTTATTTTTCAAGTAGAATGATCCCCTTAACCCTCCTCTTTGTGTATTCCCGTGTTTATTTATAGTGACATTCTGAAAGTACATGGTCAAGTGGAATACAGAGGGCAATATATAGTTCTAGCACAGCAGGAGGACCAGTTCTTGCTAGCTCATCCTCAATTGCTGTATCCAGGTCTCCCTAAAATGGGTCTGCATAGCTGCTTCACCCCATGAAACATCAGTGACTCATTGGCCTCAAGTTTGCAGTGCATGTGGCTACAGGTTTTGTTCCATGACTTAGCTGCATAAAATGCTTCTCTGCTAATTGAGTTCTGTTGGGTTCTCTGAATAGCTGGATCATGGAATATATGAATTGCTTGACATTACCCAGGCTAGGGCTATCTTGTACTGGTGTCACCCATTTAAACACATGCCGTGTTAGGAGACGGAGGATTAGCCCCACTTTGTCAAGTCTACATGTTAGGTTGCAACTTAAATATCATGTGATGTTGATTCAAGAAACCCCAGAAATTATCACTCCCCACCAAATTTCTCCAACAGGGATATTCATGATTCTGTTTTCCACATGGGGTTTCCAGCATCCTCCTGTAGCTGTAATCTTTGCAATTGCCCCTATAATAATATGATGATATTGTTTGTATATTGTATTTTTAAACTGTTGAACAGTGCTTTGGGCAGGTTTTTGTGCCTAGTATAATGGTATGCGTGAAATAAATGGAATGGAATTATCATCTGTATAACAGAAATCATTTCCTGCAACACTTCAAGGCAGCTTTCCCCTTACATTTAAGTGGCAGCTAGAGTCATTTGCTCCTAGTGTAAACTGTCAAGGTTCTATCCAAACATAGGAAGTCATGGGACAATGCTTCCTCATACAGTGCTTTGCTTCAGATCTCAGGTCTAGCAGAAGCAAGTGCCTGGGCTTAATGGAAAAGAGTGGTGCAGCCACCAGCAGGCCAGAAGCATGGGGAGTGGAGACAGGGAACCAGGCACAGCAATCCAGGAAACAGGTGAGGTGATGCATGGATCGGAAACCGGGCAAGGAAGTCCAGAAGTCAAAAACAAGGTGAGGTAATCCAGAATTTAAGTAATGCAAGTAAGTGAGCTATTCCACCAGCAAAGGCCTATCAGTTATTTCTAGCATTATATACTGCTCCTTGCTAGGACTACACCCACTCTTGCCACAATCAGTGATCCTTAGGGTATGCTCTGGAGCTCTCTTGGAGAGACCCTACACTATATACATCAGGATTTCTGGTTTTCTTGGGTTGTTGTGGCTCTATTGCTTAGTCTCCTGTCTCTAATGCTGACATTTGCTGGTTCAAGTCCTGGGGGTCCCTGACAGAGCCATAGACAATTTCTACAGTAGGGAAATATCTAACTTTATCATGCAGAGTAATGGCTTAGTCATCATAAATGAGTTACTTACACAAGTTTCTACCAGAAAAAGGTGGAACACCTGCTGGACATCAGGATTGACTTACTTTGAAATGCATTTCAGGATACTATGGAAGTAGGACTTTGTGGTTATTAAGGCTGTCGGTCTTTGGCAGTGAACAAGTGTTTCACAGTCCTTCTTATGCCAGGATTTCTCCTTCATCTCCCTTTGGGATCAGTCAACAAGTAACTTGTCATTCATCTCAGAGTTGTTAGCTAAAGTTGTACGAAAAAATGTTCACATCTTTTCTTTGTTTCTCATTTTGGCCTGGATTTATCAAAATGCGGTAAGTACCGCATGCGATAGCAAAAGGGGCGTGTTTTATGCTAATATAGTATTTATCGCAATTTGCGATAATTACCTGTGCGAAGAGCTAAGTTAGTGCACATTGCAATACCATTTCAGATTCTGCAATAAGCGCCAAACCTGATGTATGTCCTGCATTCAACCACTGGGGGGACCAGTTTGAGAGAGTGAGAGAGAGAGAGAGAGAGAGAGAGAGAGAGAGAGAGAGAGAGAGAGAGAGAGAGAGAGCCTGGCCATAATAGCATGTCCTATAGGCAGGTATTTGTATCCCTATGATAGGCCCACCTAGTACACCTAGTAACTCGAGATGGGGATTAGGTAAGAGTGTAGGGGTTAGGGGCCACTTTGACATGCTACGTGACACCTACGAACAGAACAGTGGTCTCTTATGAAGATTTGCTGGCATTCGGAGTGAGGAAACTCACTCCAAGATGAGATTTGGGCAAGGTTCAACCTAGCTTGATGTTACCCAGGTAGAGAGTCCATCAAGCTAGGTGGAGAGAAGCGATCGCATGCGGTAAACACGTTTTCGCATGCATTAAAGGCCTATCGCATGCGAAAACAGGGCTTTTCGCATGCGATAAGCCCTTAACGCATGCGAAAACACCATACCACATTTTGAAAAATGACCCCTTTTGTTTGGTGCTTATTTAGTTTCATTACATTTATCAGAAATGAAATAAACACCATAGCAAAAAAAACAAAACAGGAAGATAAAACAAAAGACAAAACAAAAAGAAAGGAAAAGCCCTCCCCTGCTGAAAAACCCAGCATTGTCAATATTTAATTATCGAAGGAGCTGCTTTGTTTTTCTTTTCCTCAACCTAAATTTCAGCATGTCTTATTTTTCGTTCATGCTTTGTTCCAAGAATGTGAAGATCTGTAGAGTACAGCTATCTCATCATGGTAAGATCATTATAACTCATCAGATGGCCCAAATTCAGCTGCAGATATTGTACTTGGGCTCTGAAGCCCTAACATGATTTTGATTTGGTCTAGTAGCCATAAGTGATTTTATTGGAACATTGACTGATATGGAGGGCAGTATGGGGATTTGCACAATACAATTTCAATTTGCACTAATACCATTGAATCATTGCATTTGTATCACTGGGATTTGTGCAGTGCAAGCTGCGGCCTTCTTTCCGATTATTTACTTGCATAACTCAAATGACTCATCATTTCTTGGGGGGAGGGGGAAAGAAGGGGAAGGAGCAAGCTACCTCAACTGTTACTGCTCAGGTGGAGATCTTCCAGTGCATACACACTGAAACTGAACAGTAGAAATACGATAATAATGAAACTTTGATCAATAGAATGGAAAACCATCAAAATAAAACTACATTCTTACTTACTTGCTGAGAGGTATGAAGTATAACTGGGGCCTTCTTTCTCTCCTGGACACTGGCTATGTCCGAGGAAGTGCTTGGTGGCTTCTGTGTCTCCTCAAACTGCTGCTGGTCTTGAGATGGTAAGTATAAGATGTCTATATTCAGCATGTTTGTCTGGCTAAGACTGATAGTTGAACAGATGCCAGGATTAGAAAATCCTGTCAGTCTGACATGACCAAATAAGATTATAGCCAGCTGATAATTTATCTGGCTACATTAGGGATAGTTAAAGGGCATGGTGGGTGGGTGGGTGGGTGAGAGAGAGAGAGAAAGAGAGAGAGAGAGCACCTTGCTATAGTGTCACTTCCCTAGATAGGTATTTGTATCCCTATGGGAGGCCCACCTAGTAACTCGAGGTGGGGATTAGGTATTAGTGTAGGGGGTTGGGGGCCACTTTCACATTCCACATGAGATGTACGAACAGAACAGTGGTCTCTTGTGAAGATTTGATGGCCTTCGGAGTGAGGAAACTCACTCCAAGATGAGATTTGGACAATGTTCTCTCCACCTAGCTTGTTGTTGCCCAGGTAGAGTGTCCATCAAGCTAGTTGGAGAGAACATTGCCCAAATCTCATCTTGGAGTGAGTTTCCTCACTCCGAAGGCCATCAAATCTTCACAAGAGACCACTGTTCTGTTCGTACGTCTCATGTTGAATGTGAAAGTGGCCCCTAACCCCCTACACTAATACCTAATCCCCACCTCAAGTTACTAGGTGGGCCTCTCATAAGGATACAAATACCTGTCTAGGGAAGAAACACTATAGCAAGGTTCTCTCTCTCTCTCTCTCTCTCTCTCTCTCTCTCTCTCTCTCTCTCTCTCTCTCTCAAAAACATCACAGCATGCAAAGTTTCCCCACTGCATGAAAAAAAGCCTCATTTGCATGGGAAATGCCCATTAATGTGATATTGGAAAATCCTAAGTTATCCAGATACATTTATCTGGCTAACATCATAGCTGGCTAGCAGCTGAATATGGACCTCTAAGTATTCTGGAAGCTATTCAAATTAGGTAGCCCATTGATTAAAGTGTGGGCAAGCATGCTTGGTTTCTTGACCATAGTCTGAGTTGGCATCAGGTTTTGACCAGCATGCTTCTTTTAACTAACTCCAGATGCTGATAAATGTCACAAGACTGACTTTGTATAACAGGAAAGGAATAATGAGCCGCATGCATGTTAAAATGAACTTTGTAACATATTACTAGATTCTGAGCAAGGTGCTGACCTCACGACACACAGGGATTTGTTTGATTTTTGCTGGGATGCACAAGGCTTCTAAACTGCCTGCAATGTGAACATTTTTATTTGCCAAACTTGAGAAACAACTTTCTCCCAGAAAACATTCTGTCTGGAGCTGAAGTGAATTGCTTGTTTTCATACAGATGGTCACCGATGCTGGAAGTCCATGAAATAATTTTTATGTTGTGGATAAATTATTCTATATTTTGGAATCATGAAATCCCGATTGCTAAAAGTGGAACCATGCTGCTAGACAGATTAGTATTTTCATGTACACACCTGTTCAGACTACATGATATATTAAAAAAGGTCTTATGTTTTGCTTGCACCTCATTTCCAGAATTAATCTTGCTATAAATTCAACTCACCTTAATTTATGTGTAAGAATACACACATTTTAAACACCTTAAATGCTGGGAAGTAAACATATTTTTCTGGTTAGTGCTTGCTTCCCATTCGTCAGCCAGCAAACAGAGAGGCTGAATAAATCACACACTAATTGCCAGCGGTGCCAAATTTAGAGTGAGATCTGGAATCCTTTTGATCAAAAACTGCTGAATATGAAATCGTCTTTCAGCTCTCTAGGCAACTTTATCCGTCTTTCTATTCTCCATCTGCCAGTCACCTGGGAATTTGTGAACTATTCCATATGTCAGCCTTGTCAATCACAGCAGATTGTGGGAACTATCTGCCTACTGCATAGGAATTCTTGCCACCCAAAAAAAAAAAAAAAGTCAGCATTAAAGTAGGAAGTGTAAATGTTGAATGCTCTATCATTCAGTGTTTTAAAATATTATACACATTCATGAGATCACAGATTTTTCTTTACTTTACTTTTATAATATTACATAAGGATAAACAGGATATAAATGAAAGAAAAGTAAAATAGTAACATGCATAAGTTAAATAACAATGTAATCTTCACATAGAAATGAAAGTCCTATATATTATGATATGTACAGTGTTGGCATGCCGATATCCTTCATGTGTTTCTGCATTGTGCGGATGTCGAATAAAGATTATTTAAAAAAAAAAAAAAGATATAAAACCACAATAAATGGGCAGTGATACCATTCGAGAGTCATAGTTTAATTCTCTATAAATTCAACTATCAGGAAAAAATGGGCCAGAGTAAAGGGATTCATTTCCAGGTTTTTCACCTTTCTTTTGGAAAAGCTCGCGATTGCAGAAGACTTAATCAACAACAACAAAAATCAGACATACCCATGCAATGTCCTGATAAATAATTGCATTTACACAGGTGCCCCGAGTAAAATAATTCCCCAATCTGGATTATTTCTTGTCTAAGATTAATATACATTTGAGGTAATTTTCAAAGCCATTCACATATAACACCTGGTTTTATGTATATGTGACCCTTTTTCTTGGAAGGAGCATTTTCCTTCCGGGCACATATAAATTGGAGCTGTCTTCCTCTGCCACCTGTTCCCCTCTCCTTGTGACCCCCAGGGGTGAGTCCTTTCTGTGGGGAGGGGAACCAGTGTTTCTGGCCCAGGCGGTGAAGTGTTTTCCTTAGTTAAAATGTAGCTTGTTGACTGAAATGGTGCTGTGATGGTGCTTGGCTGGGATAGGGCACAGGGTGTTTAAATAAAAAAACAGTTTACTGGTTTCTTCAAAAGTAACCAATGTCCGGGTGAAATAAGGAGCTTGCAGATGAGTTTCCTTTCTCTATGTGTAAGTGCTAAAGACTAGGGGTGTGCATTCGGATTGACCGCATTAGTAAAACGCAACTCATATTTTTTTTTTACTTAAAAAATTGATTCGACATAAACGATCGGATTTCCCACATATCGAACATAGATATGTTCGATATGGTGGAAATCGCGATTGTTGAGCCAAAATAAAAATATAAACCCCCTCACCCTCCTTAATCCCCCCCCCGACTTACCACAACTCCCTGGTGATGGAGCGAGGAGTGAGGACGCCATTTCTGCAATCCTTGGCGAGAAGCATGTGACGTCGGCGGCACGTCGAGTGACGCCGGCGTCACGTGATTCCTGGCTCGTTCGCGCCGGACGGCTCGTTCGGCCCAAAAAGAACTTTTGGCCAGCTTGGGTGGGGCCTCCTGACCCCCCCAAGCTGGCCAAAAGTTCTTTTTGGGCCGAACGAGCCGTCCGGCGCGAACGAGCCGGGGAATCACGTGGCGCCGCGTCACTCAGACGCGACGTCACGTGATTCCCGGCAAGTTCGCGCCGGACGGCTCGTTCGGCCCAAAAAGAACTTTTGGCCAGCTTGAGGGGTCAGGAGGCCCCCCAAGCTGGGGGGCCCCCCCAAGCTGGCCAAAAGTTTCCTTTTGGGCCGAACGAGGGGTGCCGGAGGGAACTCGCGGGGAATCACGTGAAGCCGCGTCACGCCGACGTCACGTGATTCCCCGCGGGGTCGCTTCCGGGATCCTCGTTCGGCCCAAAAGGAACTTTTGGCCAGCTTGGGGGGGGCCTCCTGACACCCCCAAGCTGGCCAAAAGTTCCTTTTGGGCCGAACGAGGATCCCGGAAGCGACCCCGGATCCCGGAAGCGACCCCGCGGGAATCACGTGACGTCGGCGCCACGTCGCAGTGACACGGCGTCACGTGATTCCCCGCGAGTTCCCTCCGGCACCCTCGTTCGGCCAAAAGGAACTTTTGGCCAGCTTGGGGGGGTGTCAGGAGGCCCCCCCAAGCTGGCCAAAAGTTCCTTTTGGGCCGAACGAGCGTTCCGGCGCGAACCCGCGGGGAATCACGTGACGCCGCGTCACTCCGACGTGACGCCGACGTCACGTGCTCCTTGTAAAGTTGGTCAGAAATGGCGTCTTGACCCCGCTGGACCACCAGGGAGTTGTGGTAAGTCTTGGGGGGGGGGGGGATTAAGGAGGGTGAGAGGTTTAAATTTTTATTTGCACATATGGACATATACTCAACTCATTGAATTCTGTTTATGTCCATATTGACCGCAAATGGGACCCCCTTTGGACATATGGACATATGAACTTAAACTTTTGCTCTGCACATCCCTACTAAAGACTCAGGTTCCTGGGTGACTCCTAACTCTCCTGAAATGAAGAGTTTCAGTGTCCCAGACTCGGGGGGGGGGGAGATCCTGTGCTGTGAGGGAAATCCCATTAGAGGTTGCAAATGTCCTACCTGAGTTCCAGTAAACTTTAGACAGTTACCCAGGCTGCGCCCTGTGTCCCGGCTAACTTAAATAAAACCTACCCGGCTACGTTTGAATATAGCCGGGTAGGGTTTTTTTTTTAGTTATTCGGACTTGTGTGGCCGGATAACCTGCTACTTAAGGCCAGATATCTGTAAAAGATATCCGACTAAGTAGCACTGTTGTCACCAAACAAAATAAAAAGATCTGCAAGTCCATCCTATCCCTCCCCCAAAAATGTAATACAAAGGCCCTTTCAAGCCATGCTATCCTAACCCCCCTAAAAAAACCAAACAACTTTTTAAAGACGTGCCCGGCATTGCACGCTGGTGCCCTGTCCTGACTTTAAATTATAAATATTGATTGGGTTGCCGCTCCCCTTCCCCCACCCCCCCACCCCCCACACCTACAAGGAAGAATCGAGGTACCTGCCCCTCCCCTCCTCCTCCTGATCATTTCCATCCCCCTCCCCCCGATACCCACTACTATCAACAGGCACCGGGCATCTCAAGAGCCATGGAAGACCTGGACCTGAGAGAGCAGGGCTATGAAGAACCAACCTTGGGACCCTGCTGTCATACGTTAACTGCTAAACCCAAGATGAGGATGGGAATGGTTGGCGGTTGGGGTAATTTGCTGCCATTCATTTCTGAGATATGGTTATGGAATATTGGTTTCTTACAAAATGAATATCTGTTGTATTCTGCTCATCTGATGTGATGATTATTAATCGTATTTTGTTTGACATTTGGTTATTGAAGAAAATAACGAAAAAGTCCCCCCCCCAAAAAAAAGACTTACTTATGGTGTTCATTATATTTATTTGACTCTTATCTTCTATCGGGTTACATTATGGGGTAGATTTTATAAATGTACGCGTGGGCGTAGTTTTGTTCGTGCACCAGGCGCGAACAAAAGTACGCTGGATTTTATAAGATACGCGCGTAGCTGCGCGTATCTTATAAAATCCAGGGTCGGCGCGCACAAGGGGGCGCACATTTGTGCAACCTGTGAGCGCCGAGCCCAGCGCATGCTGCCTGTTCCCTCCGAGGCCGCTCCGAAATCGGAGCGGCCCCGGAGGGAACGTTCCTTCCGCCTCCCCTCACCTTCCCCTCCCTTCCCCTACCTAACCCACCCCCCCGGCCCTATCTAATCCCCCCCCTACCTTTGTTGGCAGATTTACGCCTGCGGAAAGCAGGGGTAAATCTGCGCGCGCCAGCAGGCTGCTGGCGCGCCATCACCCAACCCGGGGGCTGGTCTGGAGGCCTCGACCACGCCCCTGGGCCCGCCCCTGAAACGCCGCGGCACTCGCGGCACGCCCCTGACACGACCCTCCATGCAAGCCCTGGGACTTACGTGCGTCCCGGGGCTTGCGCGCACCGCCGAGCCTATGCAAAATAGGCTCGCCGCGCGCAGGGGGGGTTTGGGGTAGGTTTTCGGGGGGTACTCGCGTATCGTACTCGCGTACCCCTTTGAAAATCTACCCCTATGTGAACTGAGATCGGGATTGTTGTGAAATGACCTTATCGTATGATGCTAGAACCTTTTTTTGCTACCTCTAGGTTTTGATGTTTTTTCCATGAATCATTTTCCCTTCTGAATAAAGCTAATTGTTCCCTTTCCCATACTTAACACACAAGCACCTAAATGGCATGCAAATGCATAAAGGCTCAGAATCATAGAAACATATAGAAACATAGAAACATAGAAATGACGGCAGAAGAAGACCGAATGGCCCATCCAGTCTGCCCAGCAAGCCTCCACATTTTTTCTCTCATTCTTATCTGTTACTCTTAGCTCCTTGTTCTATTCCCCTTCCACCCCCACCATTAATGTAGAGAGCAGTGATGGAGCTGCATGCAAGTGAAATATCTAGCTTGATTAGTTAGGGGTAGTAGGGGCAGTAACCGCCGCGATAAGCAAGCTACACCCATGCTTATTTGTTTTACCTAGACTATGTTGTACAGCTCTTGTTGGTTTTTTTTTTTTTTTTTTTTTTCTTCTCCCCTGCTGTAGAAGCAGAGAGCCATGCTGGATATGCATTGAAAGTGAAGTATCAGGCGCATTAGGTTGGGGTAGTAACCGCCGTAACAAGCCAGCTACTCCTCGCTTTGTGATTGCGAATCCTTTTTTTTCTTCACCCCTGTCGTTGAAGCTATGCAGGATATGCGTGAAGCATCAGTTTTTTGTTTTGTTTTTGTTTTTTTTTTTTTCCCCTGCCGTTGAAGCAGAGAGCTATGCTGGAAATGCGTGATGTATCAGTCTTTCTCCCATGCCGATGCAGCAGAGAACCATGCTGGATATGCATGGAAAGTGAAGTATCAGGCACATTTGGTTTGGGGTAGTAACTGCCGTAACAAGCCAGCTACTCCCCGCGTTTTGAGTGCGAACCCTTTTTCTTCTCCTTTGCCGTTGTAGCAGAGAGCTCTGCTGGATGTGTGAAGTATCAGTTATTCTTCTTCCCTGTCATTGAAGCAGAGAGCTATGCTGTATATGCATTGAAAGTGAAAGTATCAGGCATATTTGGTTTGGGGTAGTAACCGCCGTAACAAGCCAGCTACTCCCCTCTTTATGAGTGCAAATCCTTTTTTCCATTACCTCTTGCTGTTGAAGCTTAGAGCGATGTAGGAGTCACAGTAAGCATGTGTATGTTTATTTAATAAGGGTATTGTGTCATAGCCATCATTCTGGCGAGTCACCCACTCTTCATTGGTGGCCTCTTGACTTTATGGATCCGCAGTGTTTATCCATGCCCCTTTGAAGTCTTTCACAGTTCTGGTCTTCACCACTTCCTCCGGAAGGGCATTCCAGGCATCCACCACCCTCTCCGTGAAGAAAATACTTCCTGACATTGGTTCTGAATCTTCCTCCCTGGAGCCTCAAATCGTGACCCCTGGTTCTGCTGATTATTTTCCTACGGAAGAGGTTTGTCGTTGTTTTTGGATCATTAAAACCTTTCAAGTATCTGAAAGTCTGTATCATATCACCTCTGCTCCTCCTCTCCTCCAGGGGTGTAACATATTTAGATTCTTCAATCTCTCCTCGTACGTCATCCTATGAAGATCCTCCACCTTCCTGGTCGCCCTTCTCTGTACCGCTTCCATCTTGTCTTGTCTTTTTGTAGATACGGTCTCCAGAACTGACACAGTACGTCCAGGTGAGGCCTCACCAAGGACCTGTACAAGGGAATAATCACTTCCCTTTTCTTACTCGATATTCCTCTCTCTATGCAGCCCAGCATTCTTCTGGCTTTTGCTATCGCCTTGTCGCATTGTTTCGCTGTCTTCACATCATTAGACACTATCACCCCAAGGTCCCTCTCCTGCTCCGTGCACATCAGCCTTTCCCCCCCCATCGAGTACAGTTCATTCGGATTTCCACTCCCCATATGCATGACTTTGCACTTCTTGGCATTGAATCTCAGCTGCCATATCTTCGACCACTCTTCCAGTTTCCTTAGATCCCGTCTCATTCTCTCCACTCCTTCCGGCGTGTCCACTCTGTTGCAGATCTTAGTGTCATCCGCAAAAAGACAAACCTTACCTTCTATCCCGTCTGCAATGTCGCTCACAAAGATATTGAAACAGGACCGGTCCCAACACCGATCCTTGCGGCACACCACTTAAAAACCGCTCTCTCTTCAGAGAAGGCTCCATTTACCATCACACATTGTTTTCTGTCCGTCAACCAATTTGCAATCCAGGTCACCACATCGGCACTCACTCCCAAGCTTCTCGTTTTATTCACCAGTCTCCTGTGCGGAACCGTATCAAAAGCTTTGCTGAAATCCAAGTAGATGACATCTAGTGCTCTTCCTTGATCCAATTCCTTGGTTACCCAGTCAAAAAAGTCAATCAAATTTGTCTGACAGGATCTTCCCCTGGTGAATCCATGCTGCCTCTGGTCCATCAATTCTTCAGACTGTAGATAGTTGACTATTCTCTCTTTCAGCAGTGACTCCATTACTTTTCCCACCACCGAAGTGAGGCTAACCGGTCTGTAGTTGCCTGCCTCTTCCCTGTTCCCACTCTTGTGAAGCGGGACCACCACCGCTCTTCTCCAATCACTCGGCACCACTCCCGTTTCTAGGGATCTATTGAACAGGTCACACAGCGGACCCGCCAGAACATCTCTGAGCTCCCTCAATATCCTTGGATGAATCCCATCAGGCCCCATGGCTTTGTCCACTTTCAGGTTCTTTAGTTCTTCCCACACATTTTTCTACTGTAAAAGGATTTTCATCTATTCCCCTTCCCTCCAGTTTCTTGTTGTTTAGAGATGGTCCTTCTCCAGGGTCTTCTTTAGTGAACACAGAACTGAAGTATTCGTTTAATATTTCTGCCATTTCTTCGTCTCTCTCTACACATTGATCATTACCACCTTTCAATTTCACTATACCACTTTGGACCTTTCTCTTTTCGCTGATGTATCTGAAAAATGTTTTGTCACCATTTTTTATCTCCTTGGCAATCCTCTCTTCCGCTTGACTCTTTGCCAACTTGATTAATTTCTTTGTCTCCCTCAGTTGATACCAAATATTCTTCTTGTGCTCCTCCCTTTGGGATCCTTTATATTTCTTGAATGCTGTTCTTTTAGCTTTAATTTTGTCAGCCACCTCCATTGAGAACCAGATAGGTTTCAGTTTTCTTTTGCTTTTCTTTACATTTCTAACATATAGAGCAGTTGCCTTGGTGATTGCTCCTTTTAGATTGGTCCACTGCTGATCCACATCTCTCTCGTTCTCCCATCCTTTAAGTTCTTCCTCCAGGTAGTTCCCCATTTCCTCAAAGTCTGTGTTTTTGAACTGTAAAACTCGGGTCTTTGTGGTTCTTTTCCCTATTATTTTAGTGATATTAAACCATACCGTTTGATGATCACTGCTGCTGAGGTGGGCGCCCACCTGGACATCTGAGACATTATCTGCATTAGTGAGCACTAAGTCGAGTATAGCTCCTTCTCTCGTGGGTTCCAACACCATTTGTTTGAACAAAGATACTTGCATGGCATCCACTATCGCTCTACTATTTTTAGTTTCTGCAGATGGGATTTTCCAGTCTACATCTGGCATATTAAAGTCACCCACGATCACCACTTCTCCCTTCTTACCTATCTTATGGATGTCTTTAACTAGATCTCTGTCCAGCTCTTCCTTTTGGTTTGGAGGCCTGTAAACCACTCCAATATAAATGGATGCTCCGTCATCGTTTTTTAGGTCGACCCATAGAGCTTCTTCAATACCCCAACTTCCTTGTAGCTCAGTTGCTTGGATGTTGTTTCTGACATAAAGAGCCACACCTCCCCCTTTTCTATCCTCTCTGTCCTTCCTTAACAAGTTGTAGCCTGGTATTGTTGTATCCCATTCATGAGATTCTGTGAACCATGTTTCTGTGATAGCAACAATGTCCAATTCTGCCTCAGCCATTAGGGCCTGCAGATCTGGGATTTTATTTCCCAAACTATGAGCATTTGTGGTCATAGCCTTCCAGGTACTCTCTTTATGGTTATTGCATTTCCTGGACTCCTTGTGAGATATTTGTTGAGATTTGTTATTCACTTCACTATTTCTTTTTGCGGTAGTGCCACTGTTGACAGAGTTTTCCATCTCAATTAGATTTTTTTTTGCTTATGGATCTTTAAATACTGCATGCATTGTGTTTTCTCTCTCTTTTCTGGTAATACTGCAATGCTTTTCTCAAGAACTTCTTCAGTTTTTATTTTAGAGAAGGCTTGTTGTTCTTTTTGCATTTGGTACATTGTGTGTCTCCTCATCACAGGTCTAATTCTACCAGAGCCAACTGTATTCCTGGTTTTTAAAGAATTTCCTGATGACCTGTTTGAGTGGGGCGGTATACCTGTTGCGCCCATAAAGCTTAAAGTAATGGGTTTCACACTTTTAAAGGTGAATTTTAAAAGCCTGGAGCCCGCCAAAAACGGGATATACGCCAAGACGTCAGGCTGGCGCACGCTGCATGGATTTTCAAAGGTGCCTGCGTACACGTGCATCTTCTGGTAAATGCACAAACCTTTTTTTTCATAAAAAGGGGAGGGGTGTGTTCGTGGTCTGGGTGGAGCATGGGTGCTCCAGAATTTATGCATGAAATCAGCGTGTAAATAATTACACGCACAAACACGCACCAGAGGATCCTACCACATAACTTGACTTCTGCTATGGATGATGTGTAAGACCTAAAACAAAAAAAAAACTATGCTAAGAGGGATTTAAAGGGTGGGGATAACAGGGTAAAAGGGTAAAAGGGAGGCAGGTAATTACCTAGGGGGTTAGAAAGTCCTATCCTCTACCTGGGTGAATTGGGAACAACTGGAGAAACTGGTAATTGCATCGGTGTGCATGTCCACTAAAATCTCTCACTTACGCAGGAGAGGAAGCACATGTACTCATGTGCAGCCTATTTTATACAATGTGCGCATAATATGTATATAGTATAATAATAATAATATAGTATGTTATAATATGTATATAGTATAATAATAATATAGTATGTTATAATATGGCTGCATCTGTTGGCACGAGCTGGCATACATACGTACATGTGCACCCACGTGGCTGTTTCAAACTTACTGTTATAGTACAGATTTACTGGTTCCATGCTTCCATGAGCTCACTATCAAATTAGTTTAAGGATGGAGTTTTGGGTTCTCCCTGAGGGACTACATTAATGGAGATTTGAAGAATTGTTATTGACATGTTTTTTGTACCATGTTTTACTTTAGGTATGCCTTTAGCAGGACACTCCCCTTCATGCTCCCTATAAGTCATAACAGTGGATTATGTGTTTGACCATTCTATTATTTGACATGGGTTCACCTCTGGTTGGACACTCACCTCCATATTAGTGGGTGTTTTATTTGTGGGTACATAGTAGTGGATGTTTGTAATTGTTCTCCACGCAAGGGTAGTGGCAGAGGCCTTGGTGGGCTTGGTTCTCATTGATCTTCCCTTTGGATATCACTTGAAAGTCACTTTTGCTCCAAAGTAGGGATGTGCATTAGTTTAAAACAAAATGGAAAAACAGGGACGGTAACTTTAAAATAACCACATGGGTACACATGTACACACGTATGCTATCCCGTGCCAAAGGATGTGGCTATATTATAACATACGCAGATATATGTGCACATGGTATAAAATAGGCTGTACGTGCGTACATGCGTGCACAATTTTATATGGATATATGCATGTGCAAGCAAATGCCACGTCAACTGCGGAAGTGGGGAGATAGTAGACACGGGTACTGACGCAATTACTAGTTTATCCAGTTCATTCCCAGTTCATCCAGGTAAAGTATAGGACTTCCTAAACCCCCTAGTTAATTACCTGCCTCCCTTTCACTCTCTTAGCCCCCTACCCTTAAAATCCCTCTGACTATCCTAGTTTTTTTGTGATTTTTTGTGATGCTATCTATAGCATAAATAAAGTTTCGTGGTAAGGGACCCCATCACGTGCTTGTGCATTTAAGTATTTAAGTGCTGATTTCATTCATAAATCTTGGAATGTTCATGTTCCTCCCAGACAACACTCACATCCCGCCAATTTCTTGGAAAAACAAAATTACCGGTAAACAAAATGGCACCGATGGCTCTTTGCACTTACCATGTGACAGGGGCTATCGGTGTCATTGGCCAACCCCTATCACATGGTAGGATCAATGGATGGCCCACACCATTTTTTATCCTTCTCAACCACAAAAATTGGGAGATAGGAAGTCCATCTTTCAACTTTTTTTCTAAACAACGTAGTCGTGATCTTACAACCTTCTCGCTGATTTAGAATATCCAAAAAAGCCACAGTGTGCTGGTGATACTGAGCTGTAAGCTGAAGATGAGGATTTTTCTCATTTAACCACTGTAAAAAATCAAGCAGATCTTCTTTTGAAGCCGTCCAAATACAAAGTATGTTCAAATAAAGCTGAATTTCAGAAACAAGCAGTGGAGCTATGTGAACAGTTTTCTCAAAAAGGGTATCCTAAATCTGTGATTAAAAAATCATTGAAACATGCCTTGCTAACAGGGACTTATTACTTCAATATAAGCAGAGACCTTATACCCAAAATTTGACATGTGTATTGAGATATTCTGCTCATAGTAATGAGGTAGTCAATATTGTAAAATCTCATTGGCAGGTGTTATCCCTGCACAGTGTTTTCCAGATTGTCCCCAGATTTGCTTTTTCACAGGCACCAAATATCAGAGATCTGGTGGTGCTATCTGCATTTGATTCTACACGTGATAATCTGCTGACAGGAGGCCATCAAGTATGTGGCAAATGTGAGATGTATGCCCAGACCCTCATGGGCAATCAATGGAAATCCCCTAATTCAGACATTGTAATTGATCGAGTAGTACTAACCACCTGTGAATCTGAATGTGTGGGTTATGTGATACAATGCCCCTGTGATAAGATCTATGTGGGATGTACCAAGAGAAAAATCTGTATGAGACTGATTGAGTACAGCAGTTGTATTAAGACTTCCAAGCTCACAGCTCCCCTTGTTCAGCATTGCTTACAGGCCAAACATAATTTCTCAGATTTACGATGGTCTATTTTAGAGAAACTTCAGATGAGTACTCATGGAGGGGATATCCAAGCTCGTCTCAACAGACGGATTTTCAAACTTTGTTCTGTGTGTCCTCAAGGTTTGAACGAAAAAATAAACTGGTATTCGTTAATTTAGAGCCTATACATGCTTGACATCATTTTTTGTTTTCTCCTTCCTCGTTTTCAGACAAGAGGATGTAGTCGAGAACTTCTGTACATATTAAGGAAGCAGCATCCTGTGTTATGGTGTAATCATACGGACCTGGTTGAAACCTGGCTTTTGTATCTAACATTGCTATGAAATTACGAATGATTTGTAGAAGAGTTTTGCTTCTTTTTACATCGCACATAGAGGACAGACATTGTGCAATGTACTATTTGTTACTCAGACAGTTGAAAATGAGCTTCTGTGTCCTGGTAGTTACGACCTGGTATGGGTTAATAACTTTTCCTTCCCAAAATCACGAGAAATGGAAACGATTTGTCCAATGGTTCTCCAAGGGAGAACCACTGAAAGAGTATAAAGGAGTTAGGGTAGAGTGGGAATATGATGCTATTGTTATGTGTTATGGATTGTTGTATTGCCTTTGGAAGATGGTGAGAACTTCTTCCTTCATTATGGGTTTATTTATTTATAACTTTTCTATACCGAAGTTCAAATAACAGAGTTAATTATCACTCTGGTTTACATTGCAACCATAAAACAGTGACAAAGTTGTCTTACATAGAACAGGGGGAGAGAAAAACTTGGATACAGCTTAAGCATGGGGAGTAACATGTCAAAACTGGTAAGAACTGAAAAGAGTTGGCTTTTTGGAGTAACAAGGTATTCCGAGGGAGGGGGTAGGAATGAGGGATTGGAAGGGGGTTGGAAGGTGTGGGGGGGGGGGGGGAGGGTAGCGGAGGGTTACCATAGATTTAATGAAACTAATATACATATATTAAATAGCTTAGTCAGCGGGTTGTGAGAGAACCCTTCATAGCCAGGGCTATGTAGAGGGCTGGTAAAATTCACAGTCATATCTATTTCCCATAATTGGAAATGTGCTATTTATTAATTTAACTTTCTTTGTTTCAGGATTGTCATGCTATGAAGCAAAGTTCCTACATCAGATGTAGAATCTGCCTAGGCCTTGCTCCCAGCCTAGTCAGGAATGGGTGACTGGCTCGCCTTAAAAACATTTATGTGTTGGTCTGGTAATATTGCCATGCAATGTAATTGTAATTTGTGTGATTTTTTTGTAAAGATTTGTGTACGAGGCTTGACCTGTCCCCAAATTTTGAATAACTGGGAGGGGAGTGTAATGACCTTTTGGATTCATTACCATTAAGACCCTGGTTAACTCCTTGAGCTAGGACAGACAGGTCAGTAAGTGAGGGGATGCACCGGGATGGTCATTCCTCATAAAAGCAGCTCTCTCCCTGAGAGAGTAGGGCAATGCAGCTTGAGCTTGGAGTTAGAAGTTTTTGCCTTGTTTGGATTTTTGGACCAAACTCTGGGGCTCAGGCATTCCAGCCTGGTGTACCTAGGAAAAGGTCATGAAGCTACTTTTCCTCAGCTGGTTTGGTTTCATTTCTTGGTTGTTTTCAAGGATTTTTACCTCAGTTGTAGGAAGCCTTGTGATATCCCTGGTTTTGGCCTACAGATGAGAGATAACAGGGAAGTCTCTCTCTGGGGGGGAGGCACCAGGATAGGGAAGGCCTACTCCACTTCACCCTCTTGAGAGGACAGAGGTATGGTGGATTCTTGTGTTTGGACTCAAGTTTTGGGAAAACGAGATTTTGTATTGGAAGATCTGGGAAGAACATTTTGTAGTCCCCTTCCTGCCATGAAAAAGGAACATAGGAAGAGCTGTATAGTTCCTGGTTAGATCCCTTTTCCAGCAAAGAATCCAGAGTAGACAGCAACATTCTGGAAATCTGTAAGATCAAATTAAGATATTCAGAGAATCCCCACTTGGAGTCTTCACTCCGGAGAAGGAGAGAATTTGGGACAATGTATCAAGAAGGTTTTTCCAGTTTTATCAGTTTTGGAGGGGGGCAGGGGTTCTGCCCAAACATAGATACCCCTGGCCATTTGGAAACCTCACTTTTCCACCTCCTGGATGGCGAGTGTTTCCCTTATCTTGCTATAGAGAGAGAGAGATCCCTTGAACAGATATAGTCTGAGAACTGTATTCCATCTGTAATACCAAGAATTGATGTGGGCTATGCCATTTATTTATTTTTGGACACTCACCAAAAGTCTCTTGTGTAGTTACTGATAAAAAACAGTTTAACCCCTACTACCCAGGTCATGGAGGAGAAATTCCTACTGCCCCCTCCCCCCCCCCTCCCGAAAAGAAATAACCCAGCCCTAGGGCTAAAAGAGACTTGTGAGAGAGTATTTGAATTGTGGAGAATAGCCCCAAGAACCCTGAGTGCCTCTATGTAGTCTGCAAGCAAGAGTTACATACTTATCCGTCTAAGTTGCGGTCACTGAACAGGACTGGATATACAGCCACTGCCACTTAGCCAGAGAAGTTTTGTCTTATCCAACTATGCCTCTCAGTGCACAGACCCATGAAGCAACCATCAATCAAAGGGCCTTATTTACTAAGCATTTTCCCCATAGACACAGTATGAGAGAAAAGCCTTTGTCAATCAGGCCCAAAATTTGTTATTAGAGAAATACTAATTTTGTCAGTGTTCTAATCCATCTTTTTATTTCTTGTAAAAACTTCTTCTGTCTGGAGAAATTAGTTTTTCACAACTCTTCATGAGTAAAAAATGCATGCACATTTTTTTGAATTTTCTTTCCTTCTCAAATGACTGGGTGCTAATTGAATGCATATCTTCTTGACCCCCAGCATACTGTACCCTTTAAATATAAAATATACCTCACCTACTTATGTTTTATGAGAAGAAGCTAATTTTGTTCTTCTCAACAACATGCATCTTGTAGCTCTTAAACTTATGAGCCTATACTGCTACTTTGTTTTTCACAGCTCCTTACATACAAAGATACCTGTTTGTATAGTCAGTCACTGCTCAAGAGAAACTTTATATGTTTATGTTGTGGGTCACTCATACGGGCACTAATAACTTCACATTTCTGATCATAACTGCTATAGCTTTGGCATCTTACTGTCACTATTGATCAGGAGGCGCTATTTTTTAGATACATAGAAGCTGACCGCTAAACTTTGCACAATATCTGCTGCTGGCATTTCTCAACTTCCATATGATTTCCATTTTGAGCAGCTTAAAGCAAAAATGCTGACAAGTATTTTTTTTTTTTTTAATACGCTCAGACGTACATTTCTCTTTCATTTATTTGTCTCTTTTCCTTGAAAAACAGCAAGGAAAATTATTGCTAATAATGATCAAACAACCTAAGATGTCTTGATGTAATTTAAGCCTGATTTATAAAGGGCTTTTTCCTATTTTATGCCTATGGGAAAAACATTTTATAAATCAAGTGTTTTGTTCCTAACAAAATTGCATCTAACTATAGGTATCACTATTTCCCTCACCCTCTGGGCGTGAAGAAATTATGAGATTTTATTTTTCTGAAGTTGTTTCTGTGGAGATGACAAAGATTAGACTGAAAAGTATTTTTTAAATGTCCTTATTTCCACCAGGCATGTATTTCTAAGTGTCTCTAGCAATTGCATTTCACCAGACTTTCTTGGCAAATAATGAGTCCAGTGCTCTCGAGCATGGTTGAATAATGAACCTGAAGTAGATCATCCCTATGCACATGTACTATATTACAAATAAGATTTCATAAAATGATGGGCATTCATGGAGAATATTCATATTTATTTATTTTATTTATTTATATGACGCCTTGTCCAAAGGCCCTATGCAGTGCACATAATCAACATATATTATCAATATTAAAAATGTACAATGAAAACAGATAAGACAAAGTACCTCAGCCTGATAGATGGAAATAACATTTCGAAAGCATACGCTTTTACAGTCTGGAAACCCCAATATACAAACCAGCTCACAGACACCAGTCTACAACAATGCCAGACACAAAAAAAAAAAAGAATGTTTTAGCCATTCGTTTAAAAGGCTTATGACATTCAGTCTGCTGCAGTTCTTGAGGTAGAGAGTTGGAGCAGCAACATAAGTACTATTAGAAATATGATGGATAAATGATATAATGATATAAAAATGAGGTGTAAACATATTGGGGCCAGAGCAATATAGTGTGCTCAGCTGAGCGCAATGTTTAATCTCTGCAGTTGGATGCAGATTGTGTAGGTGCTACCTAATCCCCTTATGCAATAAGGGGATTAGCGCCTCCACAATGCGCGTCCAAGGTGTGGTAAAAATAATAGTGCTTATCCCATGCAAATACATGTTGATAAGGCTATTAGGGAATATCCCGCAATGCAAAAAAAAAAAAAATGTGTGTTTAAACGCACACTTTTAAGCTAAAAAATTGACTGCCTAGTGCAGGCATTAATTACTGAGCACCCCCAAACGTACAGAAAATCAGAAAATACTCCTTTTCTGTACATCCTTCTACTTAATATTAGTGCAATATTAAGTAGGAGGAGCAAATACTTTAAAACAGTAAAAAAAAAAAAAGAATGTTTATAAAAAGTGCCAGTGGTCAGGTTCGGGAAAAGGATGCTCAGTTATTTATTTATTTATTTTGTTTTTTTCTATACCGGCATTCGTGAGAAGTATCACATCATGCCGGTTTACAATAAACAGAGGGGTGATAAAAGGTACAGTGAACGAAATAAAAAACAGGTGCTAAACAAAGAAATAGTTACAGTTACAATAAAACAGGGATAAGTACAACTAAGGGCAAGAAGAAGAGATGATAGGAACTTTAACATAGAATATTAACCGAGGTATGACGAAACGAGAATGAGTATGACGAAACGAGAACGAGTATGACGAAACGAGAACGAGGTATGAGAACGAGTTCTTGAATGCCGGTATAAAAAAACCTTAAATAAATAAAAAATAAAATGACGAGGTATGACGAGTTAACATCCGTCCGTTTCCATACCCCTGGCCAGGCGCCGATAAATTCGGCATCCGTTTTCTAAACTGGTGGACAACCGACCATTCACTGGCTCCTGCTATCAAGGAGGCGCTAGAGGCGTGCAAGTGACCCTAGCACCTCCTTGACAATATGACTCCTAATTTAAATACTGCATCCCAGGAGGGATGCCTGCCATTCCTGGGGACACATTAGGAAAGTGGGTGCTGAACACTCAACACCCGCTTTCAGTGCATTTGAATTACATCGGCCCCATTGGGGCAATATTCAAAAGCTTTCACATGGGTAAATAATTATTTGTATACAAATTTGACACCTGTCACCCCACCCCACTCCATATGTGGGAAAAAGTCTCACAGTGTTTCCCAGTATGCATTCTTTTATCTTCCTAAAAAAGTGAGAAAAATCAAGTTAGGGGAGGGAATGTATTGTGGTTGAATTTTCAAATCTCTATGTTTACTTTCAAGTATATGCTTTGCACCTGCTTCACAACCTGCCTTTTTCAAATGAAAACTCCATGGGAAGTTTCCCTTTGCAAATGAGCTTGCTGGCCTACCTTCTGATGAGGTCTACTCAACACATGGCCATCAGCGCCATCTTGTGCCCCTACCATGTGACAGGGGCTGACCAATGGCACCGGTAGTCCCTATGGCATAGTAGGTCAAAGGCTATTGGCGCCATTTTGAAACCGGCAGCCGAGGGTGTGAGTGCAGGGAATGGCTCCCGGACCCCCCGCTGGACCACCAGGGAGTTTTGGTAAGTCTTGGGGGGGTCAGGAGGGTGGGGGTGTGTAGTTAATTTTTTAGCGGGGAAACGAATAGGAATTAACGTATAAATGTATCGGGGGGCCCCCTTTCCGAATGCAACGTATCTGCCCCCCGATGAATATGAATTCCGAATGCAATGTATGGCGTCCCTCTGCACATCCCTATAGTGTTACACGCCCTGCCCGCAGCCGTCCCGGGCATGGGACTGCTCACCTTCATAGTTTTACAGCGGGTCCCGGGACAACCTCCCTCATGGTAGTTGCCAGCCCTGCTAGGCCCCAGCATCCTGTGGCGGCAGTTTCCGGGCCTTCCTATGCGCGCCAGGCCTCATGCCAAGGTTCAGCGTCCTCTTCCATGATAGCCATGCCCCTACACACACGCACGGACTGCCCGGACTCATGTAGGGCCAAGGGCGGGTCTTAGCTCTGCGGCGCGCCCTGATTGATCCCTCGATATAAGGAAGTTCCTGTTTCTGCTTCCTTGCCGTGGCAATCGGGTCAGTTTGCTCTAAGATTGCTTTTGGGTTTGCTCATGTTCCTGCTTGTTCCTAGTCTTGTTCCAGGATCCTTCTGTTCCAGTTCCATTCCTGATTCGTTCCTGCATCCTAGTTCCTGCGTCCTGCTTGTTCCTGTGTTCTTCTGTCTGTCTACCCAGGTAGTACCCTCGGACTGTCTTACTGGTAGTGACCTCAGTTTGCTCTTGACCTGCCTGCCTGTCTGCTGCCTGCCTCAACGACCTCAGCTTGCTCTTGACCTGCCTGACTGCCACCTGCCTCTACGACCCCAGCTAGTTCCTGACTCGCCTGCCTACCTGCTGCCTGCCTCTATGACTTCAGCTAGTTCCTGTCATGTCTGCCTGCCTGCCACCTGCCTCAAGACCTCAGCCTGCCTTCGACCTCATCTGACCTCTGGTACCTGACCTCTGCTTCACTGACCACTCCTCGGACTGACCTCTGGACTTTGACCCTTGCCTGCCTGACCTCATCTTCAGATTCTGGCTCTGTTCCTCGCCTGGTCATCTCCAACTCTGTTCTGGTTCTCCTTGTACCAACCAGCCTCCAACTTCGAACCCAATCGTGTTCCCCCTGTGTCCGTGGGCACACAGGACTTACACTTTCCTAGGAGACCCTGTGAGACCCACCTAAGTCCAAGTGGCCTGGGTCCCTACGGGCTCCTCCCAGAGGGACCTCGGGCTTCCAGTGGAGAAGCTCTTCTCAGCCTCTGCTCCTCCAGTGCTCTACCCCCTGGGGGCAGCTACCTCCTGTTCCCTTTCAGAAGACATTCCATCCCTGCCCCAGGACAAAGGTCCACTCCCGAGCGCAACACTTAGTGAGGCCTCACCTGGAGTATTGTGTAAAGTTTTGGAGACCGTTTCTCAATAGGAACAGAAATAGGATGAATGCGGTCCAGAGAAGGGTGACGAAAATGGTGGGGGTCTCCATCAAATGACTTATGAGGAGAGGTTGAAGGACCTAAATATGTATATTCTGTAGGAGAGGAGATGCAGGGGAGATATGATATAGACCTTCTGATTCCTGAAAGGTCTTAATGATGCACAATCAACGAACCTTCTCCATTGAAAAGAAATTAGTAGAACTAAGGGTCACAAAATGAAACTCCAGGGAGGAAGACTCAGAACCAACATCAGGAAATATTTCTTCATGGAGAGGGTGGTGGATGACTGGAATGCCCTTCCAGAAGAGGTGTTGAAGACAAAAGCAGTGAAAGATTTCAAAGGGACATGGGATAAACACTGTGGATCCCTAGGGACTAAAGGATGGAAATGAAAAGGGAAGTGCATGGGGGTAACTTTCTTTTTGGCAGTTTCTACCCTTAATCAATAGGCTTTCATGCTGATGATGCAACTCCAATATTGCTCTCTGCTCCAATGTTACTCTTTGCTTTAATGGTGGTGGTGGTGGTGGGGGAATAGAGGAGGGAATCGGACTCAGACAGCAACCAACAAGGATAATACATTTTAACATCTGCAAAAACAAGTAGCAGTTGGGGTAACTTGTTGATGCAGCTATTACTACCCTTAAACAATAAGCCTAATAGTTTTGATGCTACCACAAGCTTGCTGGGCAGACTAGATATACTGTTGGTCCTTTTCAGCCGTCATTTCTATGTTTCTATGTTCTATGACCAATTAGCAGCCTGTAGATCCCCTGAAGCTTCCGACTCTCCTCTCTGACACTCAGAGTCTTCTTCCCCTTCCAGAGTAAGGGAGGCATGCCCAGTGCCTTCGGAGAGGTGAGCTTCACATTTTTCCTCATGCTCTGTGGAAAACCCAAATATAAGAAAAAGACCCACAGGGTAAAAATATATCAAAAGATAACACCCCACACAATTTATGGCTGACTAGGTTATGAGATATTAAAAAATGTTTATTGAAACAAAAGTGAGACAAATAGACATATATAAGATCAATTAAAACTAGCTGAAGACATACAATAGCTAAGTACTTTTTCAACAATATAGATGCTGGATTGAATAACATAGGATCCTCTAAATCAGTGGTTCTCAACCTTTCTAATGCCGTGACCCCGAAATACAGTTCCTCATGTTGCGGCGAGCGCGGGGTGAGGGTGGGGCTTTGGTCATATGGGGGCGGGGTTATGGATGGGGTTGGATTTTAGTGCATACTTATTTATTATGACATTTATAAACAGAACCACCATTCCTCATAAAACAATAAAATTAAGAAACATAAAGCATCAGTTATAATAGTAAAACCATACTAATAAAAGAATATTTTAAAATTACTGATAAATAGATTTTCTATTAATTAAAATCATATACATTTTTATAATTTCCCAAACACCAATAATATTTCAAAACAGCACATATATCAAATAACACACAATAATTAAAACTAATAAGGATTTTAAAAAGCCCCTGCTGTCCATACATGGGAGCTCTTGATTTCCAGTCACCCTGATATTGTCGAGGATTAGGAGGTTATCCCCTCTCTCTCACACATACACTCACATGTCCATTCTCTCTCACACATACACTGTCACATACTTACACATTCATGCTCTTATACCCACCATAACCTCTCACTCTCACAGACACTGATACACTCTCAGGGTGTAAGACACTCTCTCCCCCCCCCCCCCCCCCCCCACACACACACTCTTACTCCCCTGGATTTTCTCATACACACTCATGCTCTCACTCTTACTGGCTCCCTCACAACCTCAGAGCCTCTCAGATAAAACTCTATGCAGCAGACATAATGCTGAATGTTGAGAATTGTGTTATGCAGACTAATCTGGAAAATGCACTAATTTCTACATGAGTCATAATGAATCAGTCCTCAGCTGCAGGCTTCAATTGATTATCCTGGCTCCCTTTATGTTTGCCAAATACAGTTCATGTGTAACAGCAATCCTAATTCTCCACCAGATCAAGCTGATTTCACATCCCACTTCATACTTTGTCACCTCCAGCTGAGTCAAACAATTAATCTAATTACTGCCACTGCTGCCACGTGGCTATTGGGGAGGCACTGATTGCTGCTATTGGCACTGAAGCCCATTCTGCTGCCTCCTCTGTGCAGGCCCCCTGGGTTTCCACTTCCTCCATGTTGATCTCGTACATTGTGAGATCCGCCATAGAGAAAGTGCTACTCTTGCACATTCCCAAAGATTACATGTGCCAATCAGTAAAAAGTAATTTTTTACATCTGCTTCCCTTTCTAATTTTTTGCCATTTCCTTTTATATTGCCTTTTTTTCTATTTCTTTTCTCTCCACCTGTCTTCTTCCCTCAAACACAGAGTCAGGTTCTCATTCTCACATGCATTTCTCTCTCACACACACATACACAGGCTCTCACTGGCACAGGCTGTCTGAGTCTCACACACAGGCTCTCTCACACCCCCACATGCTGCCTTGCTCAAGCACAGGCTCTCACTCTTACATGCTGTCTCTTTCACACACACAGAGGCTCTCACATGCTGTCTCTGCAAACACACACAGTCTCTCAACTCATCTCATACTCGCACACACCTCTCTCTCACCTCTGGGCCTCTTCTTTACGGGTTGCCACAGGATGGGCTCTGCAGTGGTCCTAGTCTTCCCGGCCCCGCTGCTCCTCTTCTGCACGCGGCTGAAGCGCCTCTTCTACCCACGCGGCTGACGTGCCTCCTCCTTCCTCCCCGTGCGGCTCCGGCAACATTTGTCTTCCGGGGCAGGGCGGGCAGGAAGGAAGTAGGAGGAGCACCTGCAGTGGCTGATACACCTCCTTCCTGCCTGCGCGGCTCCAGCAACATACGTCACTGCGACGCGCTAGCTTTTTGGGCCATGTCTCTTCCCTTTTGGGGTTGGAGGAGGCAGGTCGCCAGCTTCGCCCCGCCTCCCCGCAGCAGCCGCGGCGCCGCGGACCGGCAAAAAACCCCAACGGCCCGGTACTGGTCCGCGGACCGGTGGTTGGGGACCTGCTTTAGGTGACCCCTGCGTTTTGGTCGTTCGACCCCCGCCGGGGTCGCGACCCACAGGTTGAGAACCGCTGCTCTAAATGATATCTCTCTTCATAAATTATTTCAAAAGTAATTTACATGGTTGACATGTTTTGCATAGCTGCATCAGGATAATTCATGAGTACCTAGCTATTGATATTACACATCTCAATTGTTGCCAGATAGTCCATGCAGTTATATGGACTTATTTGAATGAATTCTCTTAAATTCTCTCACACTCCCCAAGCATGTTTTTTTTTTAATATAATCATTCAATAAGCAATGTCCTTCACAATCAATCATCCTTTCCAATCTTTCTCAAATCAAAGTTCCATGCAGATATAGATGCAATAAGAACATAAGAACATAAGAATATGCCATAATGGGTCAGACCAAGGGTCCATCAAGCCCAGCATCCTGTTTCCACCAGTGGCCAATCCAGGCCATAAGAACCTGGCAAGTACCCAAAAACTGTCTATTCCATGTAACCATTGCTAATAATAGTGGTGGTTATTATATAAGTCATCTTAATTAATAGCAGGTAATGGACTTCTCCTCCAAGAACTTATCCAATCCTTTTTTAAACACAGATATACTAACTGCACTAACCACATCCTCTGGCAACAAATTCCAGAGTTTAACTGTGTGTTGAGTAAAAAAGAACTTTCTCCGATTAGTTTTAAATGTGCCCCATGCTAACTTCATGGAGTGCCCCCTAGTCTTTCTATTATCTGAAAGAGTAAAAATCTGATTCACATCTACCCATTCTAGACCTCTCATGATTTTAAACACCTCTATCATATCCCCCCTCAGTCGTCTCTTCTCCAAGCTGAAAAGTCCTAACCTCTTTAGTCTTTCCTCATAGGGAAGCTGTTCCATTCCCATCACCAACTTAGCCTCAATTATCAATGAGATTTCATAAGGTTCTATACATAAGTCATTGCTTGAAATTTCCACCGTGGTTTGTGCTCCAAAAAGTTCACTAAAGAGAACACAATAGGAGCTGTTTCTAAACTCTCAGTACCATGTTTCCTAAAAATGCAGACGTATGGCATCTTAATGCCAATTTCTCCCCAATTTTCTTAGGAGCTTCAAAGATTTGTGTGGAATGACATAGCAATGTGGAACATTGCTATGTCATTCCTGGAACAAGGTTCTATGGCAGCAAAATATTCAGCCTTATGAATTCAGCGTTTCAACATAATCTTGTCCAAAGCTTTTTTTGTTGTCAATAAAAGTTTTACCATCACTCTGGCAACAAAAGCTGCTGTCAAGAGAGATTGTTTAGATGATCCTATGTTATTCAATCCAGCATATATATTTAATGCTGAAAAAGTACTTAGCTATTGTATGCCTTCAGCTAGTTTTAATTGATCTTATATATATCCGTATGTCTCACGTTTGTTACAATAAACATTGATAGTGCCACATATTTTCAGTATCATGTTCTCATATCCTAGTCAGACTTAAATTGTGTGGGGTTTCCTCATGCTCTGCCACACCTGCTATTACCTGACTCCCGAGGGGTGACACTCCAGTGAAAGAGAAATCCACAGAGAGCATGATGTTTTCTCTCTTCGGGTCACAAGTGGTAATGGTGGGAGTAGACTGGGAGATGGTAGCAGCCATAATGTCTTTCTCTTGAGGTTCTAGGATAGATGGTTCTCCTCTCCCTTGATAACTGAGAGGGGCTGAGCTCCCCTTCACAAGTAGATAAGACTATTCTCCACTCAAGGAATCAATAGTGGCTCAGGCTTTAACTACTATGGGATTAGAGGTAGCTGGAATTTGGTAATATTTGGTAATCAAAGTTTCCCTCTGACAGCCTGCTAGGGGATGAGGGCTCCTCAAGGTGCTTTCACTTGGGCTCTCAGCCTGTGGGGTTATTTTCTGAGATCAGTCTGGCTCTTGCCTAGAGGTTGTAATTCCCCTTGTCCTTAATCGGCTTTCTTCCCAGACTAGCTAAGGATTTAGGGGAGCATGAAAATCTCAGCTTGTGATGATTTTTTTTGTCTCTGAGTGGTGTCCCTCTTGGATTAGCTAAGGGGGGGGGGGGGGGGGGGTAGGAAAACTGTATGTCTTAGGCAATGGCATTTGTCTCCCCAATTTGCATCCTTCCAAAGTTAGCCAATGGGAAAGAGAGGGGGGATCAAGAGTTTTAACTGGTGGTGCCTCTTTTTTGGGCTTCTCAGAAGTTTAAATAACTTGACTATCCCATCTTCCCACTTTGGCTCTGGGACTAGTCTATGAGAGCACCCAAAAAGGCAAGGGGAAGGGGATCTAGAAGTTCCTTCACCAAGTCCTTAGCCAGTGGGAGTGGTTCTATGATCCATTAATTATGCCTCATTTGACTAGGCACTAGAGCTGGTATAGAGAAGGGGGCAAGAGGCTTGGATAGAGAAGGCCAACTTCAACTTCTTCCATTCATCCAGATAGCTTTCATCTCACAGGCTTCCAATTTCAAAGGAAATATTACTATGACAATTGCTTACCAATGATTTGTTCCAGATCCTGCACATACTTTGAGAAATTCAGCAGTTTCATGCAGCAGTCAGTAGAATAAGACATTGGGAGGAGAAAAATGATTCACTACTTAGATGCTGTGCAGGAGGTGGACCCTTGGGCTGAGGTGAAGTTGATGCTACCCACAAAGGAAGCCCTATGGATCCCCACCATCAGCAGGCAAAGCTGGCTGACTGATGGAGCCCGGCTGGAGCTTCGCCAATACCAGCCCTCATTCCCTGCAGGTTGAGCCCTTGGGTACTGAGGCCAGCTGGACTTAGGTGGGCCTCCATCCAAGGTCTTCTCAGGGATGACGAGGAAGTCAGCCAGGGGCCAGTAGAAAAAGTAGGAGTAGACGTTCTGATCTGGATGAGGCGGAGTCCCGGAGACTCGTGCGCCAATGGAAACAGGAGGCAGACAGAGGGCACCCGAGTAAGAACAGGAGAAAGCCTGAGAGGCCAAGACCAGAGTGAATTCAAGAGGAGCATTGTAGAGCAGTAGAGATGTGAATCGTGTGATTGATCGTCTTAACGATCGATTTCGGCTGGGGGGGGGAGGGAATCGGATCGTCGCTCCCGGACCCCCGCTGGACTTTTGGCAAGTCTTGTGGGGGTCAGGAGGCCCCCCCAAACTGGCCAAAAGTCCCTGGGGGTCCAGCGGGGGTCCGGGAGCGATCTCCTACGCTCCTGACGTCAGGGGACAAAAAACAAAATGGCGCCGGCGCTACCTTTGACCTGTCATATGACAGGGCAAAGGTAGCGCCGGCGCCATTTCTACAATGCACCGCAGGCCCGAGAGTAAAAGATCACACCGGGACACCCGCTCTGGACCCCAGGTAATTTAAGGCATTTTGGGGGGGTTCGGGAGGGTGGGGGATTTATTTTAAAGGGTCGGGGTGGGTTTTAGGGTTGTTTTAGTGTGCCGGTTTTTCCACCCTCCCCCTTCCCCTCCCCCTTCCCCTGATTTACGATTTTTGACGATAAATCGGGGGAATTCCTATTGTATCGCGCTTCTAACGATTTTTGACGATTTAAAATATATCGGACGATATTTTAAATCGTCAAAAAAACGATTCACATCCCTATAGAGCAGTCTGAAGTCAGGGCAGGTGGCAGGCAAGGAAAAGTGGCAAGACAAGCATGGCTCTAAACCAGAAGTCAGCTGGAGAATGGTTAGTCAAGGCAAAGGTCAAACCAGGAGACAGGTAGGATCATATTCAGATGAAGCAGAGGTCAAAGCCAGGAGACAATCAGTAGTGTGGTCAGACGAAGTGGAGGTCAAAGCCAGGAGTCAATGAGTGGTGATGAGCAGGGTAGACACGGAACACGGGAGCAGGAACAGGAACACAGACGAATCAGGAACCAGGAACATGGAGGAAATGCAGGAACAAGCAACTAAGCACACGACTAGCAAGGAGACCTGTTGCCAAGGCAAGGAAGCACTGGCTGGGCCCTGCCTTAAGTACCGAGACCCAGTGACATCATCATCCAGGGCCGCGGGGTGGATTCCTGCTGCGGCCCATTTAAAAGGAGAACTGATGCGTGCGCCTAGGGTGCGGCGTGAGATGGTGGCGTCTCCCCGCGGACCACATGGGGAGGCCCGCCGCGGAGCTGAGACAACCGCTGCGGAGCATGGAGAGTGACCCGGAGTCGGAGGCGGCAGCCCACGGCCGCAAGAGAGGCAGAACTAGGGGCTGGAGAAGGCAAATGGGGGTAAGAGGGCCTGCCACGGCCGGCACACACAACATTAGATGTTTTTCTTTTATTAGGGTCCCCCAACTCTGAGGCATGTGGAAGTGCACTACTGGGCTTTATACATAAGGTTGAGCTCTTTGGGATCCCACTGTTACATGAAAAGACCAAAGGCTCTAAGTAGTCCCTTTGTTGTTGAGGGTGGCATGAAGGGTTAGAGCATGTGGTTATTGGCTATTATGTTGTACCATTTACTTTTGCATTTTATGCATGTTGAATAACATTTCTGTGGCTGTTTCATCCATTGAATAAAGGAATAAAAGAAGCTTTTTTGGGCATGTAACAGTGTGGTTATTTGAAAGGAAAGGGGCAGGGGCCGTTTGTTCAGCCATATCAGGCGGACTGGATGGCGTGCCAAGGGTAAGCCTTTTGGTGAATGTAGATGGATCACGCAGCTCCTTTTTCGAAGAACCCGACTCTTTCTGGAGGTGGATGCATGCAATGGTAGTTGATGAGAACAAGTTACGCATTCATTCTTAATGATGAAGTCGAACAAAACTAAATATCTTACACAATTTTTAAATTTTCCTGGAAGATTGCTGGTTTCCACTAGAAAAAAAATAATAATTTTACTTCTATAGTAGAGTCTTAAGATCAGTACTAGGGCATGGCAATTCTTCCTTAATTCTCTGTGCAGCCCAGTAAAATTGTGGACTCTCTTACTGTGTTTGTCATGCATGAAGCCCTTTGTACCTTGCAAATCTTTTTTAATAGCAATTCTTATTTCTCCACTATTACTGCATGGCCTTTTCTAAATTGATTTGCCTATTATTGCTTCCAGGCAGTCACAACCTGCCCACAATATGCTAGGCGAATTAAAACAATACTTTGGACACAAATTACAGATATTTTTTTCAACTTATCACATATGTTAGCTAGGATAACAATGCAGTACATCCAACAGATTCTGAACTCACTGAAATGCCTCTGTAGATAATTAAGAGCTGTGGTGAGAGATTTGTTCATAGAGCTTGTGCACAATTAGATACATTTGTTCACTTATCCTGATTTATTGAATATTGCATGAGACTTCCAAGCTTGGTAAAAGGTCCTGATTCGATATGCTTTTATGCCTAATTAATTATCAGTATTAAACATGTTGATGCATTTGCTTCTTTCAGGGCTATATTAAACTGCAGTGAACTGTTAACCTGTTAATAATGAATTAAGATTTTTGGTGAAGTACAGTTAGTTGAATATCCAATATCGCAGCATATTTATTTTCACAAAAAGAAATATAGATGTATTCCATTTGTATACAAGTTGTATGTGTAAGTGTTCTTCTTCTTGTTTAAGACGTACTAGTGAATAAAACACAATCCTGCAATCGAAACTTGTAGAGTGTTCATGACATATTCTAAGCTTTCAATCTGTTATATCAACTGCGTTGAATCATACCTACACTGATGTGCTAGACTGCATCTCTGTAAACAAAAGGAAGCAGAATAAATAATAAATATCTCACTAAACAACCAGCAGCTATTTTGTTAATTAAAAAAAAAAAAGTGACTCACAGGAGAGAGAAACTGAAGTTCCCTGAAAAGTAAATATTCATTAGAACCTGATAATAGACCAAATTACAGACAACTCAAATTTCTTTTTGTTGTCCAATTTGATATGGTAAACAGTGGACTTTTAGTTTAAAAATGCCAGATTTTAACTTAAATTACTCATTTCCTCTATTATTTTAATTAAAAACAGTCAAAACATGTTATAGATGATTCTGTAATAGTCATTATTTGATACTAGTACAAACTTTAACTAAGGGAATAGAAAAAAGTGATGAAAAGAAAAGAAAACTCAAGTAGTAAATGGCCAAAATATAGAACAAACACACACACACACACACACATACACACACATAAACACACACACACACACACACACACACATACACACATAAACACACACACACACACACACACAAACACATATATACATAAAGAATTGCAAAAAAAGCTTTTGCTTCCCTCATTTTGGAGATGAAGGCTCTGATATTACACTCTTTTGAATGGGTTTGCAGATTAAATGTGTCCCGTTTCGGGCTTCCAGGAACTTATGTTGCTGTTGCATATGAACTGATAGAAATCAGTTACATACACCTCCCTGAAAAGCCCTGCTTGGCGAAACATAAGGCCTTTGTTGGGGATTCTATGATTTAACATTCAGCAATTGTTTTCAGCTTCTATCATTTAAGTCCCTCTGATGCTGTATACAAGTCTATTGGATTACAATGGACATTTTTAATTCTATAGCATTTCTATAGCAATATTCTTTGCAATACTTCTTTGTATGATATTTCTGTATAATTTTATATTTACTCTTACGTGTGTCACTATTTTGAATTTTTTCTAAAATATTTATTGCTTATGTTATAATTAGTTCCTAATGTTATAAATACATATTTTTTCTATAAACATTCTTATTAGTGTTCTGTATATATATCTTTGGTGTATATATATATATATATATCCAATATATTCAACATAAAATTGGTACATATATAATATGTAAGAGGAAAAAAGTATAAAAAATGTATATAAACAGCAAATTCCCAGCTTGTTTTAGCAAATTGCCTGCATTAGAGGAAAACATTTTTTTTACTTTAAAAGTGGAACAATTCCAGATAAATAAAACAAAGAATGAACAAACAACATACAAAACAAATTTCCAGAAAACACTTTGAAAATATGTCAGAGAAGAAAATTGTCAAGGATTCTGTTTCCTCTAGAAAAATAAGGGAATCGGCAACAATGGCACTTCCTTAAAGTGGTTTGAAGCATTCTTTGCCAACCGAACCCAATCAGTTACATGAGCCAACAAATAATCCTGCCCTAGAGATCTCACCAGTGGATTGTCTCAGGGCTCAGTGCTCTCTCTGATGCTTTTCAGAATTTCTATGCATCCTACTGTGACCTCATCCACTCCTTCAATATCATGTACCCCGTATTTCCAGATTACATCCAACTCTGCATCAAAATGGGATCTGACCATAGTTCATTCATTACCAAGCTCAATAACTGCCTTTCAGCAATAGCCTAATGGCACAGCAAACACAAACTCAGACTAAACACAAACAGAATTCCTCTGGCTCAGCTGCCTAGATCACCCCCCTGCAATTGCTTCCCTCACCAGCAGGTAACACCTTAAATCCTAAGAAGTCAGTACGAACTCTAGGGATTCAACTCAATCAAACCCTCACAATGGAACCCCTCATTTCAAAAGCTGTAAGATCTTTCTTAAGAACAAGAAATTGCCATACTGGGTCAGACCAGGATCCATCAAGCCCAGCATCCTGTTTCCAACAATGGCCAATCCAGGCCATAAGAACCTGGCAAGTACGCGAACACTAAGAAGAATCCATACTATTAATGCCAGTAAGAGCAGAGGTTATTCCCTAAGTAAAATTGATTAATAGCAGTTAATGGACATCTCCTCCAAGAACTTATCCAAACCTTTTTTAAACCCGGCTCCAGTAAGGGGTAGATTTTTAAAAACTATGTGCGCGCTTCCATGTGTGCGCGGTACCCTCAAAATGGTCAAAATGGGTCAAAATGGCGCCAGTAGCCTTTGCCCTTAATATGTGACAGGGGCTATTGGCGCCATTTTGAATGCTGGCAGCCGACAGCCCGAGAGCAGGAGATCGCTCAAGGACCCCCGCTGGACCACCAGGGACTTTTGGTAAGTCTTAGGGAGGTCAGGAAGGTGGGGGGTTATTCGTTAGTGATACGTTGTATTCATGGGGGTTTGCCATACGTTTCATGACTCCCCACAAATACAAAAAATATGGCATATATGTTGCAGATTGCCAATACATTGCAAACGAATGCACACCCCTACTCTGTACCCCAAAGGAAATCTTTATCCTAACTCCCCACCTAGGGGCCTACCTCCTCTGGAGCTATTCTGACATATCCATGACCTCCAAGTTGTCTTGGGACTCCTCTGCTTCTTGACACTCCATGGGTTCCAGAGCAGGGTCAGCTGCTTCCCCTCTCGAGTGTTCTCCTTCTGGTATTTGAGAGATAGCCCTACCCTCCTCCTGCAACACGTCCTTCCAATCAGCTTCACCTCTCCTCCCTGGTTTTCCCAGAACCCAAAGCCTTTGGGCTTGATCCTTCTTCAACGCTGGGGAACCTTCCTCAATGCTGGGGAACCTGGGTAGTACGGGAGGGCTGTTCTGGATTCCTAGGATTTTTCTGTCTCTGCCTAGTTCTTTGCCTTTACACCTGTGGCGGAGTAGGGACAGCCGGACATCCACCACATTTGCTCATGTATGCACAAATGCCACCTCGATCGCACAAGTTGGGGGACTTTAGTAGATATGCTCACTGAAACAATTACCTGTTTCTCCAGTTCATTCCCAGTTCACCACAATAAAGGAGAGGACATTGTATACCCCCTAGCTAACTTGCTTCCCTTTTACCCTATTAGTTCTGATCCTTAAAATCCCACAGACTAGCCTAGTTTTTTTGTTACATGACTTAAATGCCATCCATAGCAGAAGTAAAGTTACGTGGTAGGAGACCACAGCTCGTGCTTGTGCGAGTAGATACTTACATGTTGGCTTCATTTTACAGACTTGGCCTGCCCATGCCACGCCCATGTCCTGCCCCTTTTTGAATTTTGAGCGTGTAGCAGGAGATAGGCGCATACCTGTGCAGATTTTAAATCCGTGCAGGGCACGCTGGGCTAAGTCACACATATATCTCCCACCTTGGCGTGCATAGGGGTTTTAAAATCAATTAGATAGGCTTTTGAATCATCATCCCTACGCGAGGATATTTATACATCAAATGCTTTTCAGGGTCAACTAATATCGTGAAGGTGAACAGAAAGCAGCAACAATCATATTGTATTAGAATAACGAAGTGATTCTAAAATAAAATAAACTGTATGATAAAAGGAAAATAAAGCTGATAACTATTAAAAAGAGTTTCCAATAATAATGTTTAACTATTGCAGCCTACTTTCTGGGATACGGGCTCAAATGTAAATCCCCCAAAATAGTTATCCGGTCAGGATCTTCTAACTCCCTGAAATGTCCTTTCATGTTGAGGAAGAAAACGGCATGACTATATTTGATTTTCAAATGGATATGCACTCTTTTATCCCTAATCAAATGCCCATAGAAGTAGCAGTTGTAAAGAACATGCAACATTTATATGATTTAATGTTCACAGATAAATTACGCAAGTGTTTTCTTTTTGAAATTTAGTCAAAAAGTGCGTACACACAAATGTGTGGGTGTATCCTGTATCTAGGAAGACTATTGAAAATAAAGCTATGATTTCTAGAAAGTTTTTATTGTGTTGCAAAATTAAATGATTGTCATCATACTGCAATACAAAGTGAACTTGAGGTTCTACCATTTCTTATGCAAAGAGCATAAACATTCAGATCATCAATCATAGAAGAAACAACCCTTCACACAGCCATGATTTAAATCATGTGCTATGTCAAATTGGCATTTACAAGCATTTGCCGTCAGTGGAAAATGACTTTGCATCACACATATTGAAGTCCCTGCTAACAGTAGCATAAGTGAGCCCTGTTTGGTCATTGAGATTCTTCCTGCTTGAATCAACAGTTTAATCTGCAGTAGTTGAGGGTGAGTGACTTAAGAGCAACCCATCATGATTTGAGTAATGTTAAGAGTTAGCCTTTGTTACTGAAACAGGAGAAAATGGTAGACACTTTTTGAACTGTTAAAACAGATGGAAATATCAAACATTTCCCATTTTTAAGGCATTTGTAACTTGCCCTGTAACATTTGTGAATCTGGCTTAAAATTGTTTTGAAAAATAGTTTACTTAGTAGAAAATGTGTTTGTCATTTAACTACCAACATTAACGGGCCAATTTTAAAAGGCCCTGAGTGTAAAAATCGGGGGTTAGGTGCGTGGCTGGGCCCTGCATTAGGAATGTGCAGAGGGACGCCATACGTTGCATTCGGGATTCGTATTCGTCGGGGGGCAGATATGTTGCATTCGGCAAGGGGGGCCCCCCGATACATTAATGTGTTAATTCTTATTTGTTTCCCAGCTAAAATTGAATTAACTACAACCCCCCACCCTCTTGACCCCCCCCCCCAAGACTTACCAAAACTCCCTGGTGGTCCAGCGGGGGGTCCGGGAGCCATCTCCTGCACTCACACCCTTGGCTGCCGGTATTCAAAATGGCGCCGATAGCCTTTGGCCTTACTATGTCACAGGGGCTACTGGTGCCATTGATTGGCCCCTGTCACATGGTAGGAGCAATGGATGGCTGGTGCCATCTTGTGCTCCTACCATAGTAAAGTTACCCTGATGCTAATCAAACCTAGACAGTTACACTATTCTGTAATTACCTACCCTAGTTTCCTTGCATCCCTGTGCCTCTCGGTACTTACCTGCCCCAGACTCCTTGCATCCCTATACCTCCCATTCCCCCCCCCTCCCCCATACCACCGTAACCCACTCCTCCTCCCCAGATCCCGCCTAAATTGAATCTTAATTTTTCGTATCCTTTCGTATCCTTTCGTATCCTTTCGTATCCTCTTCTCGCCTTTCCCCTTCCCCCTTCCCTGTTCAATGTAATTTCCTTTCTGTTCTTCAGTTCATTGTAAACCGGCATGATGTGCTCCTCAAATGTCGGTAAATAAACGTTCATAAATAAATAAATAAATTGGAAAAGGTAGGAAAGTTAGGGAGGGGTATATACAACAAATATGGCCCTATACATTGCGAATTACCAATACGTAGGAAACAAATGCACACACCCTACCCTGCATGTGCAACACTCATTTTTCAAAGGGCTCAGCTACGCGTTTAACTCCCGATATGCGCCGAAGTGCCTGACCTCAAGAATGGAGCGGGCCGTGGGGCGGAATTTGGGTGGAAAGGGGAGGGGTGGGGGTCGGGCTGAGACAGCCCCATTAGCCGCTGTCCTGGGGAAGCACCTGCTGGCAGCCGGCTGGCGTGCGGATACTGCTGTTCCAAAGGAGCACCAAGGTAAATAAAAAAAAATCTTATAGCTAGGAAGGGGTAAAGGGTCATCAGGGAGGAGAGGGGAAAAGGTAGGAAAGTTAGGGAGGGGTATAGGGGTTCCCTCCCACTCCGTTATTTAATTGGAGTGGACTGGGAGGGAACTGGGGAAGCCCTACTCGCGTTGCCATGTGTTGCTTTTTAAAATCTCTCCCCCCGCACGTGCGGAGGCCATCCGCCTACACATGTGCCTGTGGACATTAAAATCTGTTGTGCATGTACATGTGGGAAACATATTTTATAACATGCGCATGCCGGCGTGCGCATGTTATAAAATCAGCACATCCATGCGCATGCCAGGAATTGCACTCCTTTTAAAATCTACCCTTGTATGAAGAGTATGTAAGGGAACTAATTTGTGAAATTGCTTAAGGATAATTTTTAAGTGCATTTTTGAATCACATTGTGTTTGAATGTTTCTCTTGACACATTGGTGACAGTTGAAATATGTAAATGACTATAGGTACATTTTTCAACAGGCAGTATTTGTAGTTTTTCTCAAAGACGTTTTTCTACCAGTTGATGTGACACAACACATGGTTTTATTATTTAACGGCTCTCTGAGTATTGTAGGTAGAAAACTGCCAAGGGAGGAGGGCAAACCCCAGAAGAAAGAAAAACCCAGGTCCCCCCATGACTGCCAAGGGGGGGGGGAGGGGGAAGTCTAACTACATTCCCTTGTTATAACTGCTTTTAATTTCGTACCCTTGCATAACTGCTTTGAACTTCATGTCCTTGTACAACATCTTAGTCACTTCAGGTATATTACTTATAGATTCTACCTTCTCTGTTATAATTGCGTACCCTCAATTTTAATTAGTATCCGTGTATAACCGCATCTAGTCACTACAGGTATATTATGTATATAGTTTCTGCTGCTCAGTTTTTGATTTTATAACCTCCTTTTGGTTTCTCCGCTGCTTCCTCTTCTCGCCTTTCCCCTTCCCCCTTCCCTGTTCAATGTAATTTCCTTTCTGTTCTTCAGTTCATTGTAAACCGGCATGATGTGCTCCTCAAATGTCGGTAAATAAACGTTTATAAATAAATAAATAAATAAATAAATAAATAAGGTCGAAGGCTACCGGCGCCATTTTGATTACTGGCAGCTGAGGGCGTGAGTGCAGGAGATGGTTCCTGGACCCCCCGCTGGACCACCAGGGAGTTTTGGTAAGTCTTGGGGGGGGGGGCAGGAGGGTGGGGAGTTTAAATTTGCTCCTTTAGACGGCCGAATAATTCGGCGTTGTATTCGTGGGGAATCTCGATATGTTTCGCTTCCCCACGAATACAACAAATATGGCCCTATACATTGCGAATTACCAATACGTAGGAAACAAATGCACACCCCCTACCCTGCATGTGCAACACTCATTTTTCAAAGGGCTCAGCTACGCGTTTAACTCCCGATATGCGCCGAAGTGCCTGACCTCAAGAATGGAGCGGGCCGTGGGGCGGAATTTGGGTGGAAAGGGGAGGGGTGGGGGTCGGGCTGAGACAGCCCCATTAGCCGCTGTCCTGGGGAAGCACCTGCTGGCAGCCGGCTGGCGTGCGGATACTGCTGTCCCAAAGGAGCACCAAGGTAAATAAAAAAAAATCTTATAGCTAGGAAGGGGTAAAGGGTCATCAGGGAGGAGAGGGGAAAAGGTAGGAAAGTTAGGGAGGGGTATAGGGGTTCCCTCCCACTCCGTTATTTAATTGGAGTGGACTGGGAGGGAACTGGGGAAGCCCTACTCGCGTTGCCATGTGTTGCTTTTTAAAATCTCTCCCCCCGCACGTGCGGAGGCCATCCGCCTACACATGTGCCTGTGGACATTAAAATCTGTTGTGCATGTACATGTGGGAAACATATTTTATAACATGCGCATGCCGGCGTGCGCATGTTATAAAATCAGCACATCCATGCGCATGCCAGGAATTGCACTCCTTTTAAAATCTACCCTTGTATGAAGAGTATGTAAGGGAACTAATTTGTGAAATTGCTTAAGGATAATTTTTAAGTGCATTTTTGAATCACATTGTGTTTGAATGTTTCTCTTGACACATTGGTGACAGTTGAAATATGTAAATGACTATAGGTACATTTTTCAACAGGCAGTATTTGTAGTTTTTCTCAAAGACGTTTTTCTACCAGTTGATGTGACACAACACATGGTTTTATTATTTAACGGCTCTCTGAGTATTGTAGGTAGAAAACTGCCAAGGGAGGAGGGCAAACCCCAGAAGAAAGAAAAACCCAGGTCCCCCCATGACTGCCAAGGGGGGGGGAGGGGGAAGTCTATGATAATTCAGGTTCACTCACCTGGAGGAGAGGGAGACAAGGTCCCCAATAACCCCAAATACTTCATAGGGAGCACTCCCCAGGGATTTCCAGAGCATCTTGGGCACCCCTAATCAACCCTAACAACACTAACCACACATAAAGTTTTCTGGAAAAATTCTACTTATGCCTTATTACCTCAGTTTGCTCCTTGCTGTGTCAGACAGATGTTGACACAATCCTGTCACACACCAGCATTCGACCATTAAGATAAGTGGATCCATTTTATTTGTAAAAAGATAAAGAAGTCACAAAAAAAATGTTGAACAATTTTTAGACCAATGAAGGCTGGGTGACTGGGAGTGCTTATTATGATCATTCTACATTTATATGCTTATATAAGATTTACAAATAATTTAAGAAAGAATCATTTGGGAGGTTTGATTGTGTATACAGTACCCACTTTTAATGTGGTAACCTTGGTCTAGTAAATTTTGATAAAGCAATCACAATGAATCCAGCACAAGCACTTATGCTGATAGTAAACTGCACACTTTTAGTTATATGGAATATCAGATGGGACATTGACGATAATCCCATGAGTGTATTCTGGCCAGAACTGATTAATTTACATAAACACCTAATTAGATAAGAAATACATAGTGCCACTTTGCTTCAATATATCAAGCAACATATGATACCCAGAGGTTTAAGGATACATAAGGAAACTAATCATAGATGATGCTAACTTTAATACTAAGTGGGTTGCTATACTGAACAAATGCTCCTGGATTTAATGGTATTATAATTATTGAAAACCAAAATTACAAAGGCTTGGAGCCAAGAAAATGCACTCCAAATACTCAAAATCAAATACCAAAGGAGATGCAAGAAGAATTGAGAGGTCCAAAACTTAATAATTGTATGTAGAAGAACAAGGTCTTTTTAATTCAAAACGGCAACTTCATTGCTCAACTGTCAAGCATAAACAATTTATGTTTTATGTTTATGTTTATTGATTTTTGTATACCGTCATATTAGTCGGAACCTTCACAATGGTTAACAATCAGAATGGAAGCAGAAAATACAATTATCAATATATCCATAATTAAATAGTTAAAAATTAAATAAAATATAATCTAGAAAGGTAATTACAAGATAAAATAGTCATAAAAACATGGTAAAAGCAATAAAAGATATAGGGAGTCCAATAGCATTAATCTGTAACCTTTAATACATCATATACTCATTTAACAATTTATTGATAATATATCATTCAATTACAGATATGCGTTGATACAATACATACACATAATTTTCATAATTGTATCCATTAATACATCATTGATACATTAACATTAATGCAAAGACATGTGCAACCTTCACAAGAGTCAGCGACAGATATTACCTTCAGGGAATTGATACAAATACAACAATTATCTCATAAAAACAAACCCTAACATCAAATCCCTATCCTCTACCATGTATATCCAGGAACTCACTTCCTCCACAGATTTAATTAACTAAATGGCTGCACATCCACAGTGTGGGTTCACCACCTATAATAGAGGGTGTGATCAAAACTCCTACAAAGGTTTTTTTAAAACACAATGCCAAGACATTAATGTATATATATCTTAAAGCCAACCTTATATAACTCTTCAACACGCTTCTAGTTTCAACATACTGTCTCTGCGTAAGCACATTCAAACAACCATGTCTTAAGGTCTTTCGTAAATTTTTTACTGTCCGCTTGCTGTTGCAATTGCACAATTTTGGGCCCGCAATTGGCTTAAATGGGCAGACCTTATAGATGGAACATCTAATAAAACCTTGTTCGCTGACCTGAGATTTCTCTGTGGTATATGCAGCCGGATCATAGAATTCAGCCACTCTGTATTTTCACCATAAATGATGTTATGAATAATTCATGCTATTTTGTATTGAACTCGGTATACTACTGGTAACCAATGAAGTTGAATTAACACAGGAGTAATATGATCGCATTTCCTCTTGTTTGTCAATATCCTGGCTGCGGCGTTCTGTAACACCTGTAAAGGATGTAATGTGGTCAGCGGAAGTCCCAACAAAAGTGAATTATAATAGTCAATAGAGATGTGAATCGTGTCCTCGATCGTCTTAACGATCGATTTCGGCTGGGAGGGGGAGGGAATCGTATTGTTGCCGTTTGGGTGTGTAAAGTATCGTGAAAATCGTTAAAATCATGAGCCGGCACACTAAAACCCCCTAAAACCCACCCCCGACCCTTTAAATTAAATCCCCCACCCTCCCGAACCCCCCCCAAATGCCTTAAATTACCTGGGGGTCCGTAGCCTTAAATTACCTCCATAGCGGCGGTCCGTAGCTAAATCGGGGGAAGGGGGAGAGCAGGAAAAGCGGCACACTAAATCGTGTAGTCTTCAGCTGGCGCCATTTTGCAAAATGGCCGCTGCAAAATGGCGGCGGCCATAGACCAAAACGATTCGACGCAGGAGGTCGTTCCGGACCCCCGCTGGACTTTTGGCAAGTCTTGTGGGGGTCAGGAGGCCCCCCCAAGCTGGCCAAAAGTTCCTGGGGGTCCAGCGGGGGTCCGGGAGCGATTTCCTGCCGCGAATCGTTTTCCGTACGGAAAATGGCGCCGGCAGCAGATCGACTGCAAGAGGTCGTTCAGCGGGGGTCCGGAAAATGGCGCCGGCCATACGCGTATGGCCGGCACCATTTTCCATACGGAAAACGATTCGCGCCAGGAGATTGTTTTCCGGACCCCCAGGGACTTTTGGCCAGCTTGGGGGGGCCTCCTGACCCCCACAAGACTTGCCAAAAGTCCAGCGGGGGTCTGGAATGACCTCCTGCAGTCAAATCGTGTTGGTCTATGGCCGCCGCCATTTTGCGCCGCCATTTTGAAAAATGGCGCAGGCTGAAGACAACACAATTCAATTGCAGGAGGCCGTTCCGGACCGCTGCCGTTCCGGACCGCCGCTGGACCCCCAGGTAATTTAAGGCATTTGGGGGGGGGTTTGGGAGGGTGAGGGATTTAATTTAAAGGGTCGGGGGTGGGTTTTAGGGGGTTTTAGTGTGCCGGTTTTCCTGCCCTCCCCCTTCCCCCGATTTACGATTGTTTGACGATAAATCGGGGGAATTGGTATTGTATCGTGGCCCTAAAGATTTTTGATGATTTAAAATATATCGGACGATATTTTAAATCGTCAAAAAACGATTCACATCCCTAATAGTCAATGTTCAAAAAAACTAGATGTTATGGTTAAGCGGTGTTTGAGTGGATCCTTGGGTACTGTGGCAGATGACCATGCCCATGGGGAGGAGCCCCATGAGGAGCCACAATACTAGGCTAGACTCTGAATGTACAAACACGGTTAGTTCTTTATTATACAGCTTGAAGAGTACCACCAGAGGTGGCAGTAGTGAGGCAGTCTAGTAGTTGCAGTCTCAGGGACCTCGGCAGAGGGAGTCCTTCTCACCCCGTTGGTATAGGAAGATTCCATAGCAGGTCTCCCTGCAAGGAAGTACTGTGGATGAGATAAACTGAGAGAGTACTCACCAGGTGTTTGCTGTTGATATGCGATTCCACCAGGTCTGTTGTAGATGGTACAGGTACCGAGGCAGGGAGAGCAGTCCCTTGAGGGCTTACATAGTGCCTTCCAGAACTGAGCTGTGAATTGAGCTCCTCGATCGGAGACTATGTGCTTAGGCAAACCTTGCAGGTGGAAGATGTGCGTGATGAAGAGCTTTGCAAGCTCATGGTGGTGGGTAAGCCAGGAAGAGCCACAAAGTGAGCCATCTTTGAGAACCAATCTACAGTTACCCAAATCGTGTTGTTTCCCCTGAGGATGGTAAGTCTACCATGAGTCTGTGGCAACATGTGTCCATTGTTCGTCTGGCACTGGGAAAGGTTGGATTAGACCCCAAGGAAGACCGGGAGGCATATTCTGTCTGGCACAATTTGCACAGGAAGCAACGTAGGAGAATGTGTCTTCCTTCATGGTGGACCACCAATAAAAGTTTTGTAACAGACAGAGTTCTGCATTGGCCAGGGTGTCCAGCCAGTTTAGAGTTGTGTGACCAAGCCAATAACTTATTTCTGAGGTTCTTGGGTGCTATAGTCTTTCCTGCAGGTACTGAGTGTGTAGCTGCTAAAATAACCCTTTCTGGGTCAATGGTGTGTTGCGGTTCCTCTGGAGTGTCTTCAGAGAGGAATGAGCCAGATAGGGCATCAGCTTTGATATTCTTATCTCCAGGGAGGTATTTTAGCACAAAATTGAATCTGTTGAAAAACAGAGACCATCTCGCTTGTCTATGATTTAGGCACTGTGCATGGTGGAGGTACTCCAGATTCTTATGGTCTGTAAAGACAGTGACTTTATGCTGCGCTCCTTCGAGCCAAGGGCATCATTCTTCAAATGCCATATTTATAGCCAGGAGCTCTTTATCTTCTATTCCATAATTTTTCTCTGCTGGAGAGAAGCGATGGGAGAAGAATGAGCATGGGTGAAAGGCCTTGGAATCACCGGCCTGGCTTAGTACAGCCTCTACACTATCATCTGAGGCATTGACCTCAACGATGAAGGGCTTCATGGGATCCGGGTGTCGGAGACACGGCTTGATCGAAAAGGCATCCTTTAACTTCTGGAAAGCAGCTATTGCCTCTGGAGACCAATTAGCGACATTGGCAGTGCAGCTTACATTTCACTTTACAACCTTCATTATTTCCCACAGGCCTCTCCAAGACCAGCTACATTTGTCTTATTTGGATGGGAGAGCCTTGTAGTGGGCATCTAACTTGTGGGAATGCAAGGACCCTATCTTGCAGGACATAGATGGATTTTTGGACTTGTTTAAATCCATTTTTGATGACCCTGCTTGTATGTCTGTTGCTGGATTTGCTTTGGTGGACCTGAAGCAAGGCAACAGATCTCTGGCGGAATTTGCCATCAAATTTAAAACTCTTGCAGCGGAACTTCACTGGGACCCCAGATGTCTGAAGACACTCTTTTGCAGAGGCCTGGACACCTGCATAAAGGACTAGCTGGCTGCTCATCAGACACCTGACTCGCTGGAAGTATTGATAGCCTAAGCTACTTGGATTGACTGGTGGCTCCGAGACAAGGTGGAGGAAGTCCGGCCTAAGGTGCTACCTGGGTTGAAGCAAACCAGTGCTCCTGCATTACGAGGGGATACAGCACCTCCTGCTGTAGAGATGAAGGAATCGAAGGAACCTGGTCACGGTCACTTGACTTCTAAAGAGAGAAGATTTAGGAAGAAGAACGGCCTGTGCATTACTGTGGTCAGCCAGGCCATGATGTTTCTGTCTGCCCTATTCATCTGGGAAACGGACAAGCCTGAGTCCCACGGGAGGACTGTTCTTGGGCTATACAGCAATATCTCCTCCACTCTCTCATCCAGTCTGTGATCCCTGAACCAGTGATGGTTCAAACCTCTGCCCTGAAGGACTCAGGGGCAAGAGGCAACCTTAATCTCAGACATTTTGTGGAAAATCTGAGGAGTCCATTCTGCAAATTTAAAGACAATTGTTTTTACCACCGCTTCTTTTGAGGATCTTTTCAACATCACCAGCAGTTTTTCTTTTTCTGCTGTTTTCATAGCAGTTGCTATGCTAGCTGGTGCTCTACATCTTTTATGTCTTCCTGGATTACAAATTTGAGATATCCGCTATGATCTATCCACTCGAAAGTCGTGCTGAAAGACTACAGCACTGTTGATTCCGAAGATGAAGATATCTCTATTACCAGCCTGGCTTTCTGCTGGTGATTCTATCAGTTCCAATGAAGAAGACATTTCTAGCTACCAGCTTTCGCAATTGGTCCTTTCGGAAGTCATGCCCTTCTACCCATGGCACTGTTGATTCCGAAGAAGAAGAAGATATCTCTGACTATCAACTTATGTTTGGTTTACTCGGAAGTCGTGCTGGAGGTTTACAGCACTGTTTGATTCCGGGGATGAAGATATCTCCATCAGCCTGATTGATTTGCTGATATTGCCATCATCTCTCTTCCAGCATCCTGAGGAAGAGCCAATCAGAAGTGGATTTTGGATAAGTTTCTACATCACCATTTCCACTGAAACCTCAGCGACATCTACGGCAGCCCTCTCATTGCTGCTGACTTCACTATACACTTCGCAAGATTCTTCAAATCTAAACTTCATCTGCTTTCGTGAAATGAACTCAAGAATTTAGAGATCCTGGATGTTGAACAGAGGCTGAGTTTTAATTGCCTGAAAGGGCTTTGGCCCCAAAACCATCTTTGGGAGCCTCAGACCTATTGGATAAAGAGATGCTTTATCAACCCCATCTCGCACATCCTTGGTTCTTAATCTGGTACCCGAAGAGGAGGCTGCCCTTTGAAGGTGGGTACTGTTGCATTCGTGCCTGTTCTCGCCCTCGCTCCACCCTCTCTACCTTAGTGGTGACTCCCTTCGTGTCTGACAGACAGATGCTGCCGCAGCTTCTCCCCACCATACTTCCTGGAATCCCTGGGCTGGCCTGACGGTGCAGATCCTCCATGTTCCTGATTACATAAAGGCGTGGGCGTGCGCGCGCTCCAGAGTTTGTACCGGCAAGGGTGCGAACCTCGGGGGCGTCCCCGATAGTGAAGTCATCCGCTTCCACTTTAAAAGGTTTGAGTTAGCAAGGGGAATGCTGCTCTGCCTCAACCACCTTACTAGGGGTACCCGCTCCTTGGGGGCCCCGCTCTCTCTTCTTGATTTCAGATTGCTAAGACGGGATCCGGTACTCAGTCCTCGCTGCCCCCGCTGCCCCCGCTGCTGCCGCCGCCGCTGCTGAAAACCTGGGGAGAGAAGGCCTGCGCGATCGGCGCCCAGACCCGTCGGGGTAAGGCCTTCCTATTCCCCTTGCCCCCGGCGAGCCCAGCCTCCGATCGCACGGCCTGCTAACCGCTCCGCCCATCAGCGCGACTCGGTCTCCTGGACCCTCCCACCAGCAACTAGCAGCCAATTAAAAGCTGAGAGGGTTTTTTGAATTTGAGAAACTCACTTAAATTGCCTGATCCGCTGGCGCTGTGTCCTTTTAAACTTAGACCTCCGCTGCTGCTGCCGCTGCTGCCGCTGCTGCTGAGAACCTGGGGAGAGAAGGCCTGCGCGATCGGCGCCCAGACCCGTCGGGGTAAGGCCTTCCTATTCCCCTTGCCCCCGGCGAGCCCAGCTTCCGATCGCATGGCCTGCTAACCGCGCCGCCCATCAGCGCTACTCGGTCTCCTGGACCTTCCCACCAGCAACTAGCAGCCAATTAAAAGCTGAGAGGGTTTTTTGAATTTGAGAAACTCACTTAAATTGCATGATCCGCTGGCGCCGCGCACCTGCATCGCGCACTGAAGGAGCGTGACAAAGGGGCTGGCCCCTTTGTGCGCCCCTTCGTGCAGCCTCTGAGATTAAGAAGAATTTAAAAGAAAATACTTAAAATACTTAAAAATGCTTAGAACTCTACATTCACAGTAATATCACCCCCAACCGTCATTCGGACCTCTCTCAACCTCAGTCATCCTCCAGCAAGCTTCACTCGGACCTCTCTCAACCTCAGTCATCCTCCAGCAAGCCTCACTCGGACCTCTCTCAACCTCAGTCATCCTCCAGCAAGCCTCTCTCGGACCTCTCTCAACCTCAGTCATCCTCCAGCAAGCCTCACTCGGACCTCTCTCAACCTCAGTCATCCTCCAGCAAGCTTCACTCGGACCTCTCTCAACCTCAGTCATCCTCCAGCAAGCCTCACTTGGACTTCTTTCAACCTCAGTCATCCTCCAGCAAGCCTCACTCAGACCTCTCTCAACCTCAGTCATCCTCCAGCAAGCTTCACTCAGACCTCTCTCAACCTCAGTCATCCTCCAGCAAGCTTCACTCGGACCTCTCTCAACCTCAGTCATCCTCCAGCAAGCTTCACTTGGACCTCTCTCAACCTCAGTCATCCTCCAGCAAGCCTCACTCGGACCTCTCTCAACCTCAGTCATCCTCCAGCAAGCTTCACTCGGACCTCGCTCAACCTCAGTCATCCTCCAGCAAGCTTCACTCGGACCTCTCTCAACCACATCCATTTCCGCCACGAAGATGTTGACTTTTACCAACCCTGAATTCCAAAACAGACACAAACACCTTATTAACATCCCCCTTTTGAAAAATAACAAAAACTTATTATGTCTCACCTTCCTCCTCATCAATGCTCAATCCTTATCAAAAAAAACACATGTTAATTTCTGACATACTACAAGAAAAAAACCCTGACTTCTTTGCCATAACAGAATCCTGGCTTAAAAACACTGATCAAGTACTTCTGAATCACATAGCTAACAATCAATCAAGTACTTCTGAATCACATAGCTAACAATGAATATGACACCTTTTCAATACCAAGAGGAGGAGGCCTTCTACTTCTTACAAAAAAACACCTCTCAATGAAAATGATTCCACATAACCTCCCAAAACAATATGAAGTAGCCCTTTTCGACTCTCAATTCCTACAAGTTTGCCTTATATATTGTCCTCCCAAACTACTTGACAGCAACATCTCTCCACTCCTGGAATTCCTCATTACAAACATCAATACAAAAAAACCTTCCATCATCCTTGGCGACCTCAACCTCCATACTGATGCCAACCCCAGTACACCAAGCTGCGAAACCCTACTAGACATGCTCTCAAGCTTAAACTTCATCCTTCAAGTAAACAACCCCACACATAAAGCAGGTCACACACTTGACCTAATTTTCACCAATTGTTTCTTCACGGACACCTCCATTTCACACACCTCAGTCCCCTGGTCAGATCACCATCTCCTACTATGCAAATCTCATTTGAACTACAACATCCCTTCAAATAATAACACACAAAAATTCTTTAAATACCGTCCTCCTTTTCAAACTAATCCCCTTCTACAAGAGCTGGGACATCAACTAACGAATCTAGACATCAAACATCAACAACGCTATCCAATCTTGGTCTCTTATCACCAAAAAAACCGCCAACATCATTAATCCAGAGAAATTCAAACGTCTGAAGAACAAAAAAGAAAATCAAAACCCTTGGTATAACACCTCTCTAAAAAACATGAAAACAGCCCTCAGGAAAACTGAGAAAGAATGGCAAAAAAACAAGCTGCCTGCAATACAACAGAAATACCGCACACAACTAGCCGCCTACAAAAAATCAATCCAAAATACAAAACGAGACTACTATGGTAAAAAAATTATAAACTCCACGAACAAATCAAAATCCTTGTTCAACATAGTAAATAACCTCATTACAGATAATTGTAATTCCAACGTTTCTGTCACCAAAAAAAACTTAAGCCAAGACTTAGCTATCTTCTTTAAGGATAAAATCTCCAAAATAACAGACTCCTTCAACACAACATCAAGCTTCCAAATACAAACTTCTACAAATAGCAACTCCCCTTGGCTCAACTTCAGACCTATCTCCATTACGGAAACAGAAAAAATGATTAAAAAAAATCAACCCTGCTCGCCATGACTTATCCATTCCCACTCGATTTCTTAAGGAAATTGCTTATCCACTAGCCCCAACAATTGCAGCAATCGTCAACAAATCTCTAGAGGAAGACGAACTACCTCCCATGCTAAAAATCGCTACAATCACACCTTTGATAAAGAAAAAAAACCTCAACCCAGATGACCTAAACAATTACCGCCCAATTTCTAACGTACCCTTCTTTGCCAAATTGACAGAGAAGACAGTGTTGAAACAACTCAACGATCATTTACATGACAATAAAATACTTTATCCCACCCAATTTGGTTTTAGGAAAAACCACAGTACTGAAACCCTCTTACTCAACCTTTCCAATACCATATTAAGAGGACTCGACAACAAAAAAGGATACTTACTGATTCTTCTGGACCTCTCTGCAGCCTTCGACACAGTGGACCACAAATTGCTTATTTCTAGTCTTGAATCCATCAGGCTCGCTGGAAAAACTCTTAGCTGGTTTTCATCCTTCCTTAAAAATAGATATTTCAAAGTCGCCTACAACAACATATTATCAAACGCCATCCCCCTCGAAACAGGTGTGCCGCAAGGATCGGCTCTTTCACCCATCTTATTCAACATCTACCTTACTCCTCTTTGCCATCTCTTATCAAGTCTTGACATAACATATTACATGTACGCCGATGATATACAAATTCTCATTCCAATTTCCTCCTCATTAGAAGATACAATGTCTAGAGCAGCCTCTCACCTTGATACAATCAGAAACATGTTAATCCAACTTAAATTATGTTTAAATATGAGCAAAACTGAATGCATACTCATCGCCAGAAAAAACTTCGGACCTAAAACTATTCCACCCTTCCAATTTGACAATTTCATCATCCAACTTAAAGACAATGTTAAAGATTTGGGCATCTGGGTTGACAATGATCTAAATTATAAAAAACACATCTCTACAAGAACAAAAGAAGGATTTCACAAACTACAAGTAATCAAACACCTAAAACCACTGCTTCACCCCCATGATTTCAAAACCGTCCTTCAAGCCCTAATCTTCTCTTGTTTGGACTACTGCAATTCTCTTCTGATTGGCCTACCCAAGTCATCCCTAAGACCTTTACAGCTTCTTCAGAATGCCGCTGCCAGAGTCTTGATGGCGAAAAGAAAATCTGAACACATCACTCCTGTTCTCAACCAACTACAATGGCTCACAATTGAGAAAAGAATCGAATTCAAAGTCCTCTCAATACTGCAGAAAGCAATTTACAAAGCAGACTACACTGCTCTTGATGACTTCATACATATCCACTACTCCCTACGCATTACAAGAACAACTAGTAAACTACAACTAGTGATTCCATCACTTCCTCACGCCAAACTCTCTTCCACCAGAAATAGAGCCATTTCCATCATCGGCCCAAAGTTATGGAATTCACTACCTCAGTACCTCACTGGTTAAGAAAACCCTAAATCTTTTAAAAAAGACCTAAAATCCTGGCTTCTCAGCCAATCTCATAATGACAGCTCGGACTATTGATCTCAAAACTTTCAGTCTTCCCCTTTGACAATTTATCCTGCTTCCTAACTACAGATATCTCCTATTATGTATGAACCCTGTTTTTTCAGTGTACCTAACGTTTGGTATATCTTGTTTTGTTTTTGTTTTTACTAATTTTATATGACAGTTCTCAGTCTGTTAAATGTAATTTTTCAAATTTTAATGTAACAGGTTGTTATAATTGTAAACCGGAGTGAAGGCAACTCTGCTATACCTCGGTATATAAAAAATGCTAAATAAAAATACAAGTCTTAATAAGGTCATCTATGAGCTTCATTACACCTATGGCATTTGTGTGCTAGGTGTGAACATGCTTGCTTCATGTAGGTAGTAACCTGCATAATCTTCATGCAGTGGGAGGTGTCATATTCCTCCCCCTAGGTGGCAATGCCTTCATTGAGGTAAAGCTTATGCATTTCATAATGTGGTACCTTAGATAATGGTAGATCTTGTGTATGCCACCTTATATCCATGCATTCTGTTTACTCCCCAGTTCTTTAAGTATAAGCAAGAAAGTATTGACCCACTTACATGCATGGTGATATGTATGTGCAGACAGTGCAATAAAACCAATATCATCGCATACCCTACCTACATACAGTTAGCTTTCATATAGATTTATACTAAAAAAAATAGTGTGCACATCAGATAATGCCTTGCCCTCAGGAGGCTGCCGGTTTTTCCTTATAGCCTGAATAAGCTTAGGCTCTTGCTGGCATAGGACAGGGTGTCTTGCCGTCAGGGCTTCAAGGCCATGACTTGCCTGGCTTTGTCTGTAGAAAATAGGTGTGTTTCATAAATGTTCATTCCCTGTATCACCCTTTAACCCACCATCAATATATCACTGGCTCTCTTACAGGGCTCGCCTGTAGCATTGAATCCTCCATTCCACTATGTAGAAAGAGTGATGGCCCTACACCAAACACTTGAAACTGTAAATATCCCTGCTGATTATATTACATAGAAAAAAAAATCACAATATTTAGAATGCCTGCACTGTTTAGGACACAAGCTAGCAAACATTCTCTAGCCCTTCCCTCAGTTGAGCTTTGATAACCCTGAAGAAAAATGCGTCTTACTGTTGAACTCTTACATGATGAGGCTCCAGGCATGAGTTTGTCTCCTTAGGTTTCTCTTCCTATGGCCTGGGTGATACAAGATTGACTCTTTGGACAGGATTAGCCTGGCCAAAATAACTCTCCTCAGAAGATACATTTTTTTAGCCTGCTGCATGCCACCAATTTTCAGGATGGTTTCTGAAGCCCTAGAGGAAACACTTTGAGCCTGCCCCTTTCACATGCATTTTATAAACATAGCTGGCTAACCCAATGATAATTGGTTATTATAAAATGTATCCATTTAGCATTCCTGTATGGCTGTGTGACAATCATCAAAGAAAACCGGTCAGTCAGTGAGAATGGCTGGCATTCGTTATAACAACAGCTGTTTAGCATCATTAACTGGGTATCACATTAAATTCAGATTGATGTGTTAGCTATATTTGTAGGGGACAGACCCAAAAAACAGCAAGGTAGGCAATCCAGTAGTGCAGAAGCGAAACAACGAAATGGGATGCCACAACGAAGTCTTTTTCAAAACTTTATTGATGGAGACGTGAAAAACTGCCCGACTCTGGCCGAGTTTCGCCACATAAAGTGGCTGCCTCAGGGGCTCTTTTGGTGTCAACCGTATTGAAAGACAATTGATTCAATTCGTCAATGGTGCCATATACATTTAGATGTATTCAGCGAACATCGTCTCCACACGCGGGAAACTCGTGGCAAAACTCGGCCAGAGTCAGGCAGTTTTTCACGTCTCCATCAATAAAGTTTTGAAAAAGACTTCGTTGTGGCATCCCATTTCGTTGTTTAGCTATATTTGTAGTAAATCATTTATCTAACCAGATATGTATAATATCCAGGTAAAACACGATATTCATACTTCAACCCACCATCAATATATGCAATTATCCGTTTATTACTTTTGATGTGCTTTTTCAAATCCACCTATACTGTGATATACAAAGATAGCCTGGTATGGTTTCCTTGTTTTGAATGTAGCCTCTTATTTTTCTCCATTCGTCATTAAATGGCTATATCGTTGATAGCCGGCTTATTCAATATGGACCCCAAGCATGTCTAACAGTGCCACTCCTAACAGAGCATGTCACTGGCAATGGTCTGAAATAAGTAACATTTCTATTTTGATTTCACCACAGATGGGAATAAACCTTCTGAACCAAGATAAAATCAATTCTTGTTTTTGTATTATATGCTCTAACTATATGTGTGAAATCTAGTTCCCTAGGATGTAAGATTCTCCTAATATCTAATAAGTATATGGATTCACATAGAAAAGGAATTCCTTTATTCTTCCCCATTGGGAGTAATTGTTTCTGGACCTGCCTATCTGGCACAAGGTCAACTATGCAATTAATATCTCCCCATATAATCTTTGACCCAGGTCCCATGGTAATTATGTGAGCACTAATCTTAGTAAAGAAAGAGTGATCATAATGGTTAGGGGTATATATTGATGCTAGTTTTCCATAAATGGTTATATATCTACCATTGGGATATACAATAGGGATGTGAATCGTTTTTCAACGATTAAAATTATCGTCCGATAATGTTTATATCGTCTTAAATCGTTATAGAACACGATACAATAGAAATTCTAACGATTTATCGTTAAAAATCGTTAAATCGTGTTAGTGCGCACTAACTCGAGTTAGTGCGCACTAACTCCCCGTTAGTGCGCACTAACTCGATTTAGTGCGCACTAACTGAAAATGATACAAATAAACACTTTCCAGGTCACTGAAGGTCAGTTAGGAATGAATATGTGTTCCTATTGGCTGGCTGCCCTCTTATCTATTGATGTTACCAAGGTTACCACTGAGGTGATGGTTGGGGGGATGGGAAATGGAACTGGAAACTAACGAACACCAACAGAAAATGAAACAAAGTGTTCACACTTCCCAGGTCAGTAAAGGTCACTTAGGAATGAATATGTATGTATGTATTCCTATTGGCTGGCTGTGCTCTTATCTATTGATGTTACCAATATGGTTGGGGGGATGTGAAATGGAAACAGTTGGAAGCTTGACAAAAAAAGTAATGTAATGATCAGCACTCACCTGACTAGAACTTGTTTGTTTATTATTTTTGTTAGCAGGCACCTGAAATGCTAGTGCATGTTGAATTTGCCAATCACTGTGCATTTTAGAAAGGTGGTCCTGGCTGGAACTGTACACAGTTCAAATATATGTAATTGATTGTTGGTAAGTGTATTTTTTAAGTAGCCACACTGGCACCAGTATGTTTACTTTTCCTCCTACTTAACTCACTAGCTCAGCTTTGTAAGAAGGGCTTCTCTGCTTGTGTGTTGTTTTTGTTTGGTGTGAGGAGAGCAGAAACATCAGATCTTTATTCAATCTACTACAGTCATCTCTTACAGTGCCCTATCCCTATTAATACCAGGAGTGTTGTGATCTTCCTGCACACAGTGCCCTAACCCTGATACCAGTCTGAGACAGCTCCCTCCCTGCATTACTAGTGAGAGGCTGGCTTCACAGACAGGGGGGAGCTGCCTGACCCTCACTCCTGACTTCCCCATGTCCCAGCTAGTGAATGGTGTGTGGGTGAGGGGGGGGGGGAGGATGGTGAAGTCTGAGACAGCTCCCTCCCTGCATTACTAGTGAGAGGCTGGCTTCACAGACAGGGGGGGAGCTGCCTGACCCTCACTCCTGACTTCCCCCATGTCCCAGCTAGTGAATGGTGTGTGGGTGAGGGGGGGGGGGGGGGGTGGGTGAAGTCTGAGACAGCTCCCTCCCTGCATTACTAGTGAGAGGCTGGCTTCACAGACAGGGGGGAGCTGCCTGACCCTCACTCCTGACTTCCCCCATGTCCCAGCTAGTGAATGGTGTGTGGGTGAGGGGGGGGGGGGAGGATGGTGAAGTCTGAGACAGCTCCCTCCCTGCATTACTAGTGAGAGGCTGGCTTCACAGACAGGGGGGAGCTGCCTGACCCTCACTCCTGACTTCCCCCATGTCCCAGCTAGTGAATGGTGTGTGGGTGAGGGGGGGGGGGGAGGATGGTGAAGTCTGAGACAGCTCCCTCCCTGCATTACTAGTGAGAGGCTGGCTTCACAGACAGTGGGGGAGCTGCCTGACCCTCACTCCTGACTTCCCCCATGTCCCCAGCTAGTGAATGGTGATGTGGGTGAGGGGGGGGGGGGAGGATGGTGAAGTCTGAGACAGCTCCCTCCCTGCATTACTAGTGAGAGGCTGGCTTCACAGACAGGGGGGAGCTGCCTGACCCTCACTCCTGACTTCCCCCATGTCCCAGCTAGTGAATGGTGTGTGGGTGAGGGGGGGGGGGGATGGTGAAGTCTGAGACAGCTCCCTCCCTGCATTACTAGTGAGAGGCTGGCTTCACAGACAGGGGGGAGCGGCCTGACCCTCACTCCTGACTTCCCCCATGTCCCAGCTAGTGAATGGTGTGTGGGTGAGGGGGGGGGGGGTGGATGGTGAAGTCTGAGACAGCTCCCTCCCTGCATTACTAGTGAGAGGCTGGCTTCACAGACAGGGGGGAGCTGCCTGACCCTCACTCCTGACTTCCCCCATGTCCCAGCTAGTGAATGGTGTGTGGGGTGAGGGGGGGGGGGGGAGGATGGTGAAGTCTGAGACAGCTCCCTCCCTGCATTACTAGTGAGAGGCTGGCTTCACAGACAGGGGGAGCTGCCTGACCCTCACTCCTCCGGGGTATTGTGATCTTCCTGCACACAGTGCCCTATCCCTGATACCAGGGGTGTTGTGATCTTCCTGCATGCAGTGCCCTATCCCTATTAATACCAGGAGTGTTGTGATCTTCCTGCATGCAGTGCCCTATCCCTATTAATACCAGGAGTGTTGTGATCTTCCTGCATGCAGTGCCCTATCCCTGATACCGGGATGTGTGCAAGAAGATCACAACACCCCCGGTATCAGGAATAGGGCACTGTGTGCAGGAAGATCACAACACCCCCAGTATCAGGAATAGGGCACTGTGTGCAGGAAGATCACAACACCCCTGGTATTAGGGATAGGGCACTGTGTGCAGGAAGATCACAACACTCCTGGTATTAATAGGGATAGGGCACTGTGTGCAGGAAGATCACAATACCCCTGGTATCAGGGTTAGGGCACAAGTTCTAGTCACATTGACTGATCACATTACTTGTTTTGTCAAGCTTACCAACTGTTTCCATTTCCCATCCCCCATATACTGTCAGTAGGAAACTTGGTAACATGAATAAATAAGAGGGCAGCCAATAGGAATACATATTCATTCCTAAACTGACCTTAACTGACCTGAAAAGTGTCAAATTGTATCATTTTCAGTTAGTGCGCACTAACTCCCAGTTAGTGCGCACTAACTCCCGTTAGTGCGCACTAACTCGAGTTAGTGCGCACTAATCGGAAAAAACGATTTTTAACGATTTTTTAACTAAAAAATCGTGCCTAAGACGATTTTCTTGCCCTTCCACACGATTTCTATCGTTAAGACGATATGGAAAACGATTCATATCCCTAATATACAATGGACTTTTCCAACTGAAAGGACACATTCCTATGTATTAATATTGCTAGTTCATACTTATGAGTTGTACCTTTAGCGGCAAATACTAGCACTACCTAACCCTTCCTTAACTTTTTATGTTCTGTGTCAGACATATTGGTTTCTTGTATGTACACCACATTACACTGTAACCTCTTCAAGTATAATATTTTTTCTCTTTTAAAAGGTGATCCAAGCCCAGTGACATTCCAAGTAATAAACTTAACTCTTGTGACTACTGACATAATCTAATACATATCCAAAAGGATATTCCTTTCTTGTCCAATCTTGATTGGGACCCCAACCCTTCATCTAAGTCCCCAACCAGTGACTTGCACTTTTGAAAGGCAGTACAGTACCCCCAAAAATGAAATAACAAATTAGACACATGCAACCACTTACCCCACCCCACCCCTTTACCCCCACCCCCACCCTCACCCAACCCAAAAACCAGAAACTTGAAACATAAACAAAACATGTTATATCATAAGCTGTGGAATTATAATGATGAGTATGGGTGCCATCCCCGGTGATATATCACGAAAACTACAAAATATTCCTCATTCAAATCTCTTGATTTCCCAGCCATCCCAATTTGTAGGTTCATTTGACAGTAGTACAACAGTGGTCAATATTATGCTTAAGAATACTCGGGTCAAAAGGTGCAATTAAATTAAAAAACATCTGTATAACCGTTGTCAAACTGCAGCTGCATATGTTACAGTACTCGAGTTGATACTGCCATCCTACAAAATGTACAGGATCAAGAAGTAATATCTCTTCTGTTGGCCCATGAAATCTGCTGCGATCCAGTTCAAGAGCCTCTTCCCTCCATGTTAGCTTGCTCTGCATCTGCAGCTGATAATTTCCCAACAAACTCCTTAGCTGTGGTCAGTTGGTGAAACATATGTATTGTATTAACAGGATAAAGTAGCACCCATTTCAGATTTTTCCCAGATAACTCACTGCAAAGGTGGCCAAATTCCTCCCTCTTTAAAGACACATGATTGGAGAAATCTTGAAAAAGCAACATCTTTTGATTTTAATATTGTAGATCTCTTTTTTAATGAAATGCTCGTATGATTAACCTCTTTTGCACTACTCATGGTCTTGATCTGCTCGCCACTTGCAGCCGCATGTTGTGCAGTCATTCAAAGATTATTTTTGATTGGTATTCAGCCAGGCCCAATGCAGACCACATCTATTCCTCTAATACTCTGAGTCAGGAACTATTTCTACCATTAATTCTAATATGACTGCTTGCTATCAATGCAAGACCATGTACAAAATGTTGATCACTCATCATTTTACAAAATACGTTTACTCCGCCATTTAAAAACTCTGCTGGACATAGAAAACGTTTGGATTGCACTTCAGTCATTAAAATTAACTTCAGTTGATTACTGCAGTGCTCTTTACATAGGTCTCTCATACACTACCATCAAACCACTACAGCTAATACAAAATGCCACAGTGAGACTTCTTCCAAATACAAACAAACATGATCCAGTCCTTCAAACTTTACATTGGCTTCCAATAGATAGCCAGATAAAGAATAAACTGGTGCTACTAGTTCATAATTTGCTACACCATGTTCACTCTCCATGGGTGAATAGTACCCTAAAAATGTATGTTCCAACCAGGTCCCTTCGGTTGGCCTCTCAGTCACTCCTTGAAATCCCGTCTTTAGGCTTAGCGAGATTATCCTCCATTCATGAAAAACAGTTCTCTTTCAGGTCCCTCAATCTGTAATTTACTAGGGATGTGAATCGTGTGCCATATCTCTTCTCCTGCCACACGATTGAAATCGTGTGGCAGGAGAAGAAAATCGTGTTAGGCACGATTATTTCGTTGAAAAATCGTTAAAAATCGTTTTTTCCGATTAGTGTGCACTAACGGGAGTTAGTGCGCACTAACAGAAAGTGATACAATTTGACACTTTTCAGGTCAGTTAAGGTCAGTTTAGGAATGAATATGTATTCCTATTGGCTGCCCTCTTATTTATTCATGTTACCAAGGTTCCCACTGACAGTATATGGGGGATGGGAAATGGAAACAGTTGGTAGCTTGACAAAAAAAGTAATGTGATCAGTCAATGTGACTAGAACTTGTGCCCTAACCCTGATACCAGGGGTGTTGTGATCTTCCTGCACACAGTGCTCTAACCCTGGCACCAGGGGTGTTGTGATCTTCATGTACACACAGTGCCCTATCCCTACTAATACCAGGAGTGTTGTGATCTTCCTGCACACAGTGCCCTAAACCTGGCACCAGGGGTGTTGTGATCTTCATGCACACAGTGCCCTATCCCTATTAATACCAGGAGTGTTGTGATCTTCCTGCACACAGTGCCCTAACCCTGGCACCAGGGGTGTTGTGATCTTCCTGCACACAGTGCCCTATCCCTATTAATACCAGGAGTGTTGTGATCTTCCTGCACACAGTGCCCTAACCCTGATACCAGTGGTGTTGTGATCTTCCTGCACACAGTGCCCTAACCCTGGCACCAGGGGTGTTGTGATCTTCATGTACACACAGTGCCCTATCTCTATTAATACCAGGAGTGTTGTGATCTTCCTGCACACAGTGCCCTAACCCTGGCACCAGGGGTGTTGTGATCTTCCTGCACACAGTGCCCTATCCCTATTAATACCATGAGTGTTGTGATCTTCCTGCACACAGTGCCCTAACCCTGATACCAGTGGTGTTGTGATCTTCCTGCACACAGTGCCCTAACCCTGGCACCAGGGGTGTTGTGATCTTCATGTACACACAGTGCCCTATCCCTATTAATACCAGGGGTGTTGTGATCTTCCTGCACACAGTGCCCTATTCCTATTAATACCAGGAGTGTTGTGATCATCCTGCACACAGTGCCCTAACCCTGATACCAGGGGTGTTGTGATCTTCCTGCACACAGTGCCCTAACCCTGGCACCAGGGGTGTTGTGATCTTCATGTACACACAGTGCCCTATCCCTATTAATACCAGGAGTGCTGTGATCTTCCTGCACACAGTGCCCTAACCCTGACACCAGGGGTGTTGTGATCTTCCTGCACACAGTGCCCTATCCTATACCAGGAGTGTTGTGATCTTCCTGGACACAGTGCCCTAACCCTGACACCAGGGGTGTTGTGATCTTCCTGCACACAGTGCCCTATCCCTATTAATACCAGGAGTGTTGTGATCTTCCTGCATACAGTGCCCTAACCCTGACACCAGGGGTGTTGTGATCTTCCTGCATGCAGTGCCCTATCCAGCCTGCATTACTAGTGAGAGGCTGGCTTCACAGACAGGGGGGAGCTTCCTGACCCTCACTCCTCCCCTCCCCATGTCCCAGCCAGTGAATGGTGTGTGGGTGAGGGGGGGGGGAGGATGGTGAAGGGTGAGACAGCTCCTTCCCTGCATTACTAGTGAGAGGCTGGCTTCACAGACAGGGGGGAGCTGCCTGACCCTCACTCCTCCCCTCCCCATGTCCCAGCCAGTGAATGGTGTGTGGCTGAGGGGGGGGGGGAGGATGGTGAAGGGTGAGACAGCTCCTTCCCTGCATTACTAGTGAGAGGCTGGCTTCACAGACAGGAGGGAGCTTCCTGACCCTCACTCCTCCCCTCCCCATGTCCCAGCCAGTGAATGGTTTGTGGGTGAGGGGGGGGGGGAGGAGGATGAGGAGGATGGTGAAGGGTGAGACAGCTCCTTCCCTGCATTACTAGTGAGAGGCTGGCTTCACAGACAGGAGGGAGCTGCCTGACCCTCACTCCTCCCCTCCCCATGTCCCAGCCAGTGAATGGTGTGTGGGTGAGGGGGGGGGGGGAGGATGGTGAAGGGTGAGACAGCTCCTTCCCTGCATTACTAGTGAGAGGCTGGCTTCACAGACAGGAGGGAGCTTCCTGACCCTCACTCCTCCCCTCCCCATGTCCCAGCCAGTGAATGGTGTGTGGGTGACGGGGGGGGGGGGAGGATGGTGAAGGGTGAGACTGCTCCTTCCCTGCATTACTAGTGAGAGGCTGGCTTCACAGACAGGGGGAGCTGCCTGACCCTCACTCCTCCCCTCCCCATGTCCCAGCCAGTGAATGGTGTGTGGGTGAGGGGGGGGGGAGGATGGTGAAGGGTGAGACAGCTCCTTCCCTGCATTACTAGTGAGAGGCTGGCTTCACAGACAGGTGGGAGCTTCCTGACCCTCACTCCTCCCCTCCCCATGTCCCAGCCAGTGAATGGTGTGTGGGTGAGGGGGGGGGGGAGGATGGTGAGGCTGAAACACCTCCTTCCCTGCATTACTAGTGAGAGGCTGGCTTCACAGACAGGGGGGAGCTGCGTGACCCTCACTCCTCCCCTCCCCATGTCCCAGCCAGTGAATGGTGTGTGGGTGAGGGGGGGGGGGAGGATGGTGAAGGGTGAGACAGCTCCTTCCCTGCATTTCTAGTGAGAAGCTGGCTTCACAGACAGGGGGGAGCTTCCTGACCCTCACTCCTCCCCTCCCCATGTCCCAGCCAGTGAATGGTGTGTGGGTGAGGGGGGGGGGGAGGATGGTGAAGGGTGAGACAGCTCCTTCCCTGCATTACTAGTGAGAGGCTGGCTTCACAGACAGGTGGGAGCTTCCTGACCCTCACTCCTCCCCTCCCCATGTCCCAGCCAGTGAATGGTGTGTGGGTGAGGGGGGGGGGGGAGGATGGTGAGGCTGAAACACCTCCTTCCCTGCATTACTAGTGAGAAGCTGGCTTCACAGACAGGGGGGAGCTGCATGACCCTCACTCCTCCCCTCCCCATGTCCCAGCCAGTGAATGGTGTGTGGGTGAGGGGGGGGGGGAGGATGGTGAAGGGTGAGACAGCTCCTTCCCTGCATTTCTAGTGAGAAGCTGGCTTCACAGACAGGGGGGAGCTTCCTGACCCTCACTCCTCCCCTCCCCATGTCCCAGCCAGTGAATGGTGTGTGGGTGAGGAGGGGGGGGGGGAGGATGGTGAAGGGTGAGACAGCTCCTTCCCTGCATTACTAGTGAGAGGCTGGCTTCACAGACAGGGGGGAGCTTCCTGACAAAAATAACAAAAATAATAAACAAACGAGTTCTAGTCACATGAGTGATGATCATCACGTTTCTTTTTTTGTCAAGCTTCCAACTGTTTCCATTTCACATCCCCCCAACCATTACCTCAGTGGGAACCTTGGTAACATCAATAGATAAGAGCACAGCCAGCCAATAGGAACACATATTCATTCCTAACTGAACTTTACTGACCTGGAAAGTGTCAACACTTTGTTTCATTTTCTGTTGGTGTTCGTGAGTTTCCAGTTCCATTTCCCATCCCCCCAACCATCACCTCAGTGGGAACCTTGGTAACATCAATAGATAAGAGGGCAGCCAGCCAATAGGAACACATATTCATTCCTAACTGACCTTTACTGACCTGGAAAGTGTCAATTTGTATCATTTTCTGTTAGTGCGCACTAACGGGAGTTAGTGCGCACTAACACGATTTAATGATTTTTAACGATAAATCGTTAGAATTTCTATTGTATTGTGTTCTATAACAATTTAAGACGATATTAACATTATCGGACGATAATTTTAATCGTTGAAAAACGATTCAAATCCCTATAATTTACTGCCATTACACATAAGGTCCCAAACAAATCAAAAAGACTTCAAAATTGCCTTAAAAAATTATCTTTTCTCTATTGCTTTCTCCTTGCTTTCCATAACCAGTCAAGCTTCCACTCAGTTAGCTATTCTCCGTGTTGTATCCAAGCAGAGTGCCTCAAATTGAGATTTCAGTCTTGAGACTAAAATCATAACTGCAAATTTACAGGGTCATTATTAGGGCTTTATTGCATGCTCAGAGTAATGAAGGAATAGCAACGCCATGCTAATTAGGAGCAGGGGAGGAGTATGGACAGGATTTGGGCGGGGTTATGGTCCGGCAGTGCTGCCAGCCATAATGTTTTCCACCATATTGCTGGCAACACCGTGGGAAATAACACCACCTTTTGCCATGGGGGTAATAGTGTGCGATGCTGCCGCATTGCGGCAGCTGAAATCACATCGCCCCCCCCCCCCGCCACTTTTTTTTTCACGACTCGTCATTCTGCTATAAATATACAATGATGAATCTAGGGGTAAATGATTGGGCAATGAATGAAAATTGGTTCAATGGCATTTTGCCATGTGTGCACTTTGTTGTTCTGTTTTGTTTTTATTCTATATGTAAAACAAGTATTTTTATGTTTATAATGCTGTTACCCACCCTGAACGTAAACAAGTAAATAACAAAATAAATAATATTGTTCCTTTGGGAGCTTGCCATGTCATCTAATTTTTCTCTGTTACTGCCTTTTCCAGCACATGCAGCTGTTTTTCAATATGAATTGCGTCATTCTTCACTCCCAATATAATAGCTTCAGCACGTGTATGGCCTGGCTCCAGGCTCTGTTGTGGAAGTTTTTGCCTCTGATAGCTGAGCTGATAGATGCTCCAAAGTGCTCTAAAATTTCCTTTCCAGAGCTTTGACCACCATGGCAGTAAGTGCCATGGTGGTCAGTAAGGGTTCCAGCAATGTAGGCGGTGGATCACTCATTACAGCGGCCATCTTAGGATTGGCGGCCTTCGATTTTTCTTTACTTTCAAGGCCATGTCCTTACCTTCTTGTCCCACAAATCTGTCCATGAACAAGTGAACTCACAGACCGAGTGATCTGTTGGAGCGTTGCAGAGGTAATACCGGAAAAAACTGTGGCCGTTGAGGGGTGACACCCAGAGCGCAGCTAAGGCACGTCTTCCTGCTTCACCGAATCATGTGCTCTCCCAAGTTTGATGTGCTTTTACTATAAAAATAAAGTAAAATGTACTAGTTCACAGTAATTAGAAATGGGTCCGTTTTCTGGATAATAGCATCACTATCCAGAGTGACTGGCCAGATCTGCTTCCCAATTGCTGATCTGATTTGAACATTCAGGTTAAAAATGTATAAGTCCTCACTCCTGTTTTTTTTTACTTGGTTTAGTTCCATTATTAACATTAGATTTGGGTTATAATCTGAAAAGTTCCATTTCCCCATAAATATCCCAATCACTGCAGTCTCTTTGAATCATTAGGATGTGTTCCAAAACATCTCTAGTAATAACATTACACACAAGTGTGTATCCTCAGACCTCTCAATGACACTTTTTTTTTCTCGAGAAGAAGTGGGGAGGGTGTCTTTATTTCAGAAAAGAAAGAGACGCTTTCAGTAGTTTCCACAAAGCTGAGGATATAACTACATTTTTTTTTTAATCTAATAACTCAAATCAATTTCTCCTACAACTGTTCTGCAAGGCTTGCTTTAGACATGTTTTCCAAGCTTTTAACTACATTTTATGCTTATCCCAAATGGGAAGACAAGAATTGCTGAAATAAAGCTTTTCCTTTGTGCATTTCGTTTTTAACCTGTGAACAATGGGAAAGGTAAGATAATTCAGCCTTTACAAGCCAATGCAGAAAGCTGAATCTGCCTCATTGTCAACTTTAGGCAATACATGAAACCCACCTGGGGATCCTGGGAAGGCCTGTTCGGCTCTGGCTTTATGCTTCATTTTGTTTTTCTCCTCCCACTGCCTGGCCTGCGTGCACACTGAAGGACAAACAATCCCTCTAGTTTTCCAGGCTGTAATGAAATACACAGGAGCAAAGGAACCACCAATACAACTCACAGTGACAATTGCTCTCTTAACCCATTAAGGTTAAACAACTTGTATAGATTTGTTAGATGCAATGCACTATACATGTAACTTAACCACAAATCATTCTGGAAGTAAATTTTGTACATCTTGTGTTATCAAAATAAGGAAATAATAGATGCACTATTCCCAGTGAAATGTGAGTCTGCAAAGCTAAGATTTAAAGCAGCAGGTGTAACACAGTAACATTGAAACAATGGCAGAAAAGGACCAAATGGTCCATGCAGTTTGCCCAGCGAGCCTCCTATGGCAGTAGCTGCCGCATCGTGCAGGCCTCTCCCATGTCTATGAGTATAGGGATGCATTTTATTATGTTGAGTTGGACTTGTGACATGATTTTTCACTAGTTTTGTACTGGTTTGTTACACAAAGTTCATCCCAGCTGCAGGCATAGGGAGGTTCATTTTCAAAGACTTTCTCCACTGGTAAAACAGTGTCCAACTTGTTGAAATGGGCTTTGGCAAAATTGCCCACCTGATAGAAGAAGGGGTACAAGTGGGTGCGTAGGGTCCGGATGCTTATACTTTTACCTGCAGTGAGCAGAGGCATTGCTAAGGTGGGGTTGGGAAGGGGTGTGCACTTAAGCACACATGTTTGCATTTTGAAAAGTCTGTGCACAATTTTACCTAAAAAAAACAAAAAAAACTATGGGTCTGATTTTAAAAATCATTTATTTACGCCCTCAAAATTGGGTTTTACACTTGTAAATGCACTTCACCCATGTAAGTGGGTTTTGAAAATTGATAGAATACTGCATTGAATTTTCCAAGGGATAGTCACGAGTAAGTGCACTTTACATGCATAAATTACTTTTAAAAAATGCTATAATAGTTTGTTACATTTACACGTTCACTACTTTTAAAATTACCTCCTTTGGGTGCATGTTAGCAGGTGTAACTGCCTGCTGGCAGTTTTGCTGGGATCATTTTCAAAGGGTAAATGCGCGCACATTTTTCCTTTTGAAAATTAACGTAGTCAGTTGACAAACTCTAAATCCGTATAGGCAGTTACAAAATTACCTTCATAAAGTAAAAAGCAACATGAGTGCAAATGAATTATGATGTATTCTGATAATGTTGATGTGGTTATATGCAAACTCAGGACATCACAATTCCTCTGAAGGAATGTAAGTCATTAAATTATCAATGAAGTCATGTTGCTGGATATTATGTGATGCATGCTTATGCAAGCTTGCTAATCACATCCAATCCTGTATGCATGCTTTCTGCCCCATACAGTCTAAAGAAGGTTAAACTAGACTACACTTGAGAACATTACTCAGTTTCTTGCCTGCGCTGTGCGCTATGCATATATCACTGTTATTTCTCATTGAAAATTACTGCTAAATTAATCTTGCAGTGTATGTTGAATGTTCAAATAGGTTTTACCAAAAAAAAAAAAAAAAAAGAGGAAAGTTTAAAGAAAAGGGTTTAATGCATCATTAACTTTTCAAAAGGTGCCAGTTCCCTTCTGCTGTTAATGACGTGCATAACGGTTTAATGCAATGCTACTTTTAATTATCCGAGCTCTTTCTTTTAAATATCAAATTTCCTGCCCTAAATTGTCCCGAGTTCTCTTTACAGTCTCATCTGTCACTGTAAATGTCATCACTTTATTCCTCCTTTGGAAGCAATGACAGGCCCACTCTTATCCCCGGCTTTATCTCTTTTTCCATCCTTTATTGTGCCACAAAGATCCCTTTTTCATAGTTTACAGCTGTATCCGCTTTCCACACGTGGCAAATGATTGCCTCAGTAAAGGTATTTTCTGTTTCAATCTTGCATTTTCCCAAGGGAGAACAAAAAGGGACAAGCTTTCTGGAGTTGGTTTCACTGAGAAAATTGTTTAGAATTGCCTCATTCCTCAGCAGATTAACGAATGCATACAATCCCGGCCTAAGTGCCATTGTGCAGCACAATTTGTCCATTATACTCTGTCCTTTCCATTAAAAAAAAAAAAAACCCTCACCAATTAAAGTAATACAGCCTTCCAGTACCTGCTCCCAATTAAATCTGAGCTGTATTACCTGCCTTGATGCAGCTGGTCACAGATTCCTGCCACTTACTAACATTCATTAGGCTTATTCATTATCAAGGGGTTGGTGAGAGGAATTCAAGCCACTAGCTTTCTTTCAGGGCCCACCAAAATTATCTGCTTTCAGAGCAAGTCCCCAGTAAAAACAGGATTAGGAGAAGGAAGAGTGAATTCGTATACTGGCAAAATATAAGGGGGTTTCCCTCCCGCCTTGTCCATGACATCTTTGTTTCATTGAGTCAAGAGCATAGCAAGCCCAGGTTTTCTTCAAATGAGTCAAATGATGCAGAATTAAAGACAGGAGTATGCTGTCATCCAAAAAAAAAAGAAAACCCACCCAAAAATAATAAAACAGCTATGCAATTAGTAAGTTTTATATTCAGCAATCTAAAATTTCTTAACAATTTTGAAGGTAATTTTCAAAAGGGATTTTTGCAGGTAAAACAGGGTTGTCTATGTGGAAAAATGATCTTTAAAAAAAATTGCCTGCCTGATATGCAGGTAGATAGAGGTATGTGAGTCATGTTTGTGCAAAAATTCACCCAGACTGAGGAGCGGTGCTCCTGGGGGTGGAGCCTGGGAGGACATACTTTTGGATTTTAAATAGTGGGCATACAAATTCCCTTGGAAACTGTGTGCAAATGATTCAGCATTTAGCAGGCACCACTTGTGTGCGTAGATTTGGTGGGATATGAATTTCCTAAGCAGGCTTATGCTTGCAAGTCTGCTTTGAAAATCGGCGTAACTTATGTGCGCATTTGCTGACTCTTCTTTTAATATATAATCTTTAAAAAAATGACCCCCTTCATGTTTAGGCAGTTGCAATAAGTGCTCTACAAGTAATATCCATTGCTCTGTGCTGCAAACTACAACTAGGTTATGGGCTAATGGGTACTTTAACAATCTCTACGTAGAAACTGTTGCCTGATTGACTCTGTGCAGTAACTCTGGCTTTGGAAAGGCAGCAATTAAATAAGACAGAATCAGTATCTTTGAATTCTATAGTTTGCCAGACAGAGAATGTGGAGATTACTAATCCACGGTGGAGAGAAACATGCAGAAGATGTGCTTTGGTTTATGCAACTAGCACATACTTCACTATTATCTTTAGTTTTACAAAGATACCAGTAGAAGCTTTGCAGACGGTTGAGTATGAAGATTCCCACCCTTGGCGGTTTTGACTTCCAATAACTGTCAAATATTAATGTTTCCTTTCCCCTCATTACTGCTGTGAAAGGGAATATTTGACTGCTTATTCAGTGTGTTTTCAAATTCTCCAAAAGTAATTCTCAAGAGCTCAAATACGGTTGGGCTTCTGCTGCCATGTGAAGGTGGAAGAGCTTGTCTTTACTTGTCGTTATATGCCCCTCTCCACCTTCACTCCTGCTCATAAAGCACTCTATATCCATCTAGAGTGGCCAGGAGGCCTCTACCCTGATTAGATTTACTTCTGTTCAGAGGAGTAAATCCTGCAGCCTTCCTTTTGCCTGCATAGTTCTCATTATTTCCTATAAGAGGAAAAATTATTTTTTTACATTTTCTTTTCCTCACATGGAAAATCCTCAGGGCTAGGCAAAGGCCACATTTATTTCTTTTAACTCTGTTCAGTTCCACTGGAATGCGATCAGAAGAATAGTGCCAGGAAAGAGTTGTATAAAGGACTTGTTTGGAGTAATTTTCGGCTTCTAAAGAGAGAACACAGTAATGGCTGCAGCACATTGAAGCAGGTGTCTTAGAAAAGTGAGGTTGATCATGCTTATCAACTTCATAAACATATCAACACACTTCCACCACCTGACCCTTCCCTCCATCCTGCTCAAACCCCATTCATAACTCTCTCACAATCACCCTCACAGTTATAAACTGTCAGGACCTTCCTTGCACACATGCACTCTCACGTGTATTCACACTGATCATGCACGCACAAACACTGTATACTCAAGGAAAAAAAACATCAACAACATAAAAAATAGGGGTTCTTTCATTTGTATTTTTTTTTATTATTATGCAGTCCCTCTCTTCTGGGTCCTTCTTTGGCAAGGGGTGGCAGAGGCCTGATGTACTACAAATCAAGGGGCTTGCTCTGAAATAGGAGGGAAGCTTCTTCTATGGGGCCCTTAGCTGTTTTGCTGGAGGTCTCTTTCAGACATTAGTCAGAACGTGCTTTTTATTTATTTATTTATTTATTTATTTATTTATTTATTTATAGTTTTTTTATATACCGCGGAACGTAATACACATCACCTCGGTTTACAGCAAACAGTAATTCAGCCAAAGGCTTTACAATAAACATCTTTTTGTTTGAAATGAAAAGGGAAATCTCAACAAAATTTCCCATTTCGTTTCATTTTGTTTTAAAAATGAAACAAATAAAAAAGCAAACAAACTTCCATTTCTTTTCCTCTCCCAACCACTTAACTCATCTCTCCTGCCCTGCTATGTTTCTGCTTCAAAATGGCACAGCAAGGCCTCAGGCTGAAGCCATTTTGTTGTATGGAGCCTGAGGGCCCTCTGGTGCCATTTTAAAACAGAGACTTTGCGGAACAGTAGCAACTATTGATTACTCTTACTCTTTAGACCTGCGGAGGGGGTAAGTGGTTGGTTGGGGAGTCTGGGGGAAGTGCTGTGGGAGGCTGGTAGCTAAGGGAAAGCAGGCGGGATAGATCCAATATTTTTCTTTTGGTATAATTTTTCATTTCTTTCATTTCTGGTTTTGTTTCATTTTAAATTGACCAAACAAAATTAAACAAATAAATGAAAATAAAAATCAAAAGATATTTAGAAATAAAGATCACAATGAAAGGCAAAAATGTTCACTGCATACATACTGCATATGTACCAGGTTCTGAGTGATTAATTTATAATACTGGAGAGAAAGACAGATATCAGGACAAAATTCACTTCAGAAGGTTTTGGACAATGATCACAGGTTGTTGGCAAGAGTATATACGAGAGTGGGGTGGATACAATACCATTTTTGGAAGAAGCTGTCCACTGTCTGCACTGAACTAGAAAAACTGAAAAAGATCCAAACCATGTATCCAGATAGGATAGGATGCATCTGAAACGCAGGGGATCTGGTGGGTCCAGTGAAAGATGAGAGTGGTTCCATAGCCTGGAGAAGGGCAGATATAGTTTCTGTTTATGAAAGTGGTAGCAGAAAGAAAGTTGAAAACTATAGGCCAGTTAGTCTTACTTCAGTGATGAAATATTCAATAGAAACTCTCCTGAAGTAAATGATAGTGAACTATCTGCAATGCAATGGGTGAAAGGATTCCAGGCAGCATGGCTTTACTAGAGACTGATCATGTCAAATGAAGCTGATTGATTTCTTCAATTAAGGGACAAAGGAATTAGATCTAGGATGTGCACTGGATGTGGTTTATTTTGGATTTCAACAAATCTTCAGATACTTTCCCATAAGGGAGGCTCATGAATAGAGGCGAACCAAGGGACACCCAGCACCCAAGGGCCAAAGCATTTGTGTTACCTCTCCGGGGCCCACCCCTTATCCTCCTTGTCAAAATGCTTACAGGCAAGAAAGTGATACTAATAGAAATCCCAGAAAAGAAATGAACTGACTTCCATGGTAATGCAAGCAAACAAAAACCAGTCTCTAATAAAGAATAAGACCAAGAGTCAAGGACCATGATGTAAAATGTATAAATTCTTCCAAAATTTCCAATTTTTACTCTTCTGGCCATCAGGAGATAAAAAAAAAAGTAAAAGAAAAAAACATTCCAGACCTGCACACATCACTGCAGGCTCATTACAGCATACTGTCTGTCCCATCACTAAATACAGAATAACTGACAACAAATTAGAAAGAGAAACAGAAAAAATAGCAGTCTCTCTTTCCTATCCTCCTAGGGTTCTGCAGTCTTGCTCCACAGCCTCTTTCTCCTCCCAGACATCCCAGCCAGACTCATATGCAGTGCAATAATTCAAAAACAGAATCAATGCCATCCCTCATTAAAAAAAAAAAATCAAGAAATATGAATCAATCATACTAATAGTAAACATACCAATATAAAACAGTATTTCAAAACAGATGGCAAATAGAACATTTAATAAATAAGGAATATCTTGAAATTTCCTTATTTATTTATTTAATTTATTTATTTATTTATTTAACACTTTTTATATACCGGCATTTGTAGGACACATCATGTCGGTTCACAATTAACTGAGAAAGGAAATTACAATGAACGAGGATAGAGAGAGTCAACGATATTACAATGAACGAGGAACAAGGATAGAGAGAGTCAACGAGCAGGGATACAACTTTGTAAAACGAACTGGATAAAGATTATCCATGTTAAGTTTAGGTATGCATCAGGATGTTAAGGATACATGTGCAATTAAGAGCTTAACATATGAACTTATTTACAATATTAAATGCAGGGGCAGGGAGAAGGGGAAGGGAAATTCCTTCCTGAGAATTTGAGGACCCTACCCTGCTATAAATTATTTTCAAAGGCACTAAAGACACACTTATTCTCACTGGCATTCATTGAGGTTCCAGTGTAAGATATAACAAATAACATCAGAGTTGTAGTAATGTTTAGTAATAAACTGCAGACATAGACTCTTTGTGCAAGTATGTTATTGTAATTTTTATTCCTGTCTTCTTTACTATTTTTGTCAATGTATATTGAATGCTATGTTTATGGTTTTGCTATGAATGGTTTATCATTTGTACTCTGCCTCAAACCTTTGCTATGAGTGTGGATAAAATAATCCTTTTCCAAAAGTAAATAAATAAATAAATAAATAAATAAATAAAACATAAAGAAAAAAACAACTTTAAACATTTTATAAAAATCAAATATTTCAAAACAGCAACTATATCAAAAAATGCCAAATAATTAAAACTAATAAAAATAAAAGTTCCCTCTCCATATCTGAAAAATTATGATTTCCAGTCACCATGAAATTGTCCTAAATTAGTGGAAGGTAGGTGGGGGGCCAGAGAGGAGGAAACACACAAACATTTTCTTCTTTCTCTCTCTCATATATACATACATTAATTCACACACACACATACACCCTTCTACCTTCTCTTTCTCACTCCCTTCTTCCTCCTTACTCTCGCTTCCCCCTTTCCTTCCCTCCCAGTCACTCATCTCTCCTCACACTCACTCCTTCCTCCCACTCACTCCTTCCTCTCAGTCAATTCCTTCCCTCCCCTCTCAATCACATACCACTCTTACCCCTCCTCTCCCTCTCCTTATCAGTCACTAGCATCCCCTTTCCTTCCCTTACTCATACCTCTTCCCTTCATTCTGTCACAACCTGCCATATGACCCCCCTCCCCCCAGTGATCCTTGTCTTTTTCTGTTGTCTAGGTATGGAAAGCCCTCCAGTAGATCATCATTTACCCCACCACAAGGCATCTAGTGCCTACCTCCCTGTCTCTCATACAAACAAGCTGTCACAGACACACATGCTTCTTCTCTTTTATATGCACAGGCTCTCTCACACACACACACATGCTCCCACACATGCATGCTCCCTCTCTCTCATACTGCATATGTTTTTTCACACACATACAAGATCCCTCTCTTTCATAAACACACACGCTTCCTCTCTCTCTCTCAACATACATGCGCACAAAAACACACACGTCCTCTTTCTCATACACACATGTTCTCATACACATACACATAAGTTCCCTTTCTCTGATGTACACATGCTCACACAAAAGCTTCCTCTCTCTCATACACACACTCACACTTCCTCTCACCTGGGTCTCTCCCTCGCTTTTTCATGGAGTCTGAGGGGAAAGGGTGGGGGGGCTTCCTGCGGCTTCCTCCTCACTCAAGCACTGGTGGGTTGGAGTGTGCCAGCAGCCTTGTGGTTTCTTTTTGATTTTGGCTACCAGCAGGCCTCTTCTTTATTTTGGCTGATGGCAGGATGGGGGTGCACTGGCGGCCCCAACGGACCTCTTTTTCAGCTGCTATGAGATAGGGTCTGTGGCAACCTTGATGGGCTTTTCCTTCTTCATGGCCCAATAGCAAAGGACTAAGGATGTCTCTGCTCCACCTCTGTAGGCATGCAGCCCAACGGCACACTCTTCCATCTTCCTTCCAGTGCGTGCGGCTTGGGTGATGCATTCTTCTGGGCCTGCTTCTGCACAGAACCCAAAGTTCTGTACTTGAAAAATGTACAGAAAAAAGCCCCTGGGTACCCCCTAAAGCCTGGTGTCTGGGGTCCTTGCCTCCCCCCCCCCCCCCCCCCCCCCCCACACACTTCCCTCCTTCGAATGCCACTGCTCATAAATAAACTAAGCAGCCTGAGAGTTGGTCGTAATATGGAGGACGTTGGAAAAGACTGGCTGAGATATAGACAGAGGGTTGTAATAAATGGAATTCCCTCTGAGGAGAGAGTGGAGTACCACAGGGATCGGTCCTGAGACTGATTCTGTTCTATATTTTTGTGGCATGATATTCGGAAAGATTAGATGGAAAAGTCTGTGGTTTTTTTGGATGTCACTAAAATCTGCAACAAAGTGAACATTCCTGAGGGAATAGCCAAAATGAGATGAGATCTAAGAAAGCTTGTGGAACGGTTGAGTGTTTGGCAGTTGAGGTTCAATGCAAAAAAAGTGAAAAGTCATGCCTTTGGGGTATAGAAATCTGAAGGAGCTTTATGAGACGATGGGAGAGAAGCTGATGTGCACTAATCAGGAGAGAGATCAGGGAGTGATAGTGTCTGATGATCTCAAGGCAGCAAAACAGTGTGACAAGGCAGTGGCTAGAGCCAGAAGAATGCTGGGATACATAGAGAGAGGCATAATCAGCAGAAAAACAGGAAGTGATAATGCCCCTGCACAGGACATTGGTAAGGCCTCACCTGGGATATTGTTTGGATCTAGATACCACATCTCAAAAAAGGTAGAGGTTGGAGACAGTCCAGAGAAAGGCAAATAAAATGAGTTGAGACTTGGAGATCTAAAATTTATCCCCTAGGGGAGAGGAGTGGAGAGTCAGGGTCTAGGATACAGACGTTTAAATACGAAAAGGCATTAGCAATACACAGGAGGCAATTCTTTTTCAATAGGGGGTGTGCCGCCCCCCCCAAATTTCATTTCTTTTTGGGAGAAGGGTTTGGGTTTATGTTCTTTCAGTATTTTGGTTTGGACCATTTGTCAAAGCAAACTAAACATTTTTTTAAAATCCTATGGGGCCTCCCCCAGCCCCTCTAAATCCCTTTCCACCCCTGAAAAAGTTGTCGGAGCCAGGGAGCATCCTGGCTAGTACTGAACCCTTTCACAGGGATCCTATTATGGAAAGGGACAGGAGGGATGCCCACTCGCATCCTGCCCCTTGCATGTCACTTCAAAATGGCACCACAAAATGGTAATAGCCGGACCTGAGACCAGTGCCTATTTGAGGTCACTATACTGCTATCTCAGAGATGGCTGGCACCATTTTGAAAGAAATGTTTGAGCAGGAAGCAAGTGGGCATCATTTCTGACCCTTTCATTAATAGGACCCCCATAGAAGGGACAGTAAGGCCTTGGGCAGGCGTGGAACCTTTTTTAAGAGGTGGGGGGGGGGGGATTGGAGGGGCCTAGGCTCCAGCAACTCTTGTGGGGTCAGAAGGGCCCATGGAGTTCTCAGGTCCCAGTAACTATTTTTTGTGGGGATCTCAAGGGAAGTCCCAGGAATGTCCTAGGAAAGACCCAAGAAGGCCTCTAGGAGGTCCCGGGGAGGCCTCAGAGAAGCCCCGGACACACCCTGGGCATGCCACTGGTTGATCTTATGGAGACTCAAGAAGGCCCCAGAGAACCCAGACCAGAAGTGAAGGGTTTTTATTTTCATATTTTGTTTAAAACAAAAGGAAAACCAATATAAAAAAAAATTTTAGTTTAGTTTTTGGGGTTTTTTTGTTTAGTTTTTTGGGTTTTTTTGTTTTTGTTTAGTTTTGACAATGTAATAAAACAAATGCATAGCCCTATGTTTAAATGAAAAGTAAGCCCTGTAAATAGGAAATATGATATGAAGTGCATGTTATAAAATAGCCTGACCATGTGCACATATGTGTGCATTTTAAGTGGATGAGTGCATGTGCTCACAAATGCAGCTTCTACCACGTAAGTGGAGGGATTTTAAACTACACGCATGCTGACGCCATTGCCAATTTTCCCAGTTCACCTAGGTAAGGAATAGGACTTTCAAACCCACCTAGTTTAAACCCTTCCTCCCCTGCTGCTACACCCGACCTTTAAAATCCCAGTGATCTGTCAATATTTTTTTTTTTTTAAGTTACACGTCATCCATAGCAGAAGTAAAATTATGCAGCAGGGGACCCCGGCATGCATCAGTGCGTACAATTATTTACGCGTAAATCCAGGAATGTCCATGCCCCGCCCAGACCACACCCATTCCCTGTCCCCTTTTCATTTGTGTGTACCTATCCGGGCAGCTTTTAAATTTTGCAGCAGCCCAACATACTCGTATATCCCCTAATTTTGGCGCACATTGGGGTTTTAAAATTTACTTTATGTAGTTTAATTGCGTAAAAAAATAAAACATGTGTGCAGAAAACCAGTTATCTTATAATGTATGATTGTGCAAAATGGAAATTTTTCTGCTTTGTTCCCCCTTCATGGTACCTTAGCCTGATCATACCACTCTTGATGCCATTTTGCCCCTTTCCTTCTTCCTTGGCGTGCTCATGCCACTGTTGTTGGTGCCCTTTGCTCCTCTTTTGAAGCCTTGTGGTGTTCTGGCATGCACTATCGGGTGTTAGCATACACTAACTCCCGTTAGTGTACACTAACCTGAAAATCAGGTCCCCCCGAAAAAAAAACCTGAACTGCGCGAAAAATGAAATTTCCCACAGGGGACTCCAAAATGAAGCCCGAAACAATTAAAAAAAACGATGCACATCTCTACCCCTCAGTATAGTGACCATACTGATGTATTCTTAAAGAAAGGAGCCAAAACTCTGCCTCCTCACAGAGAATACGACTGCATGATCAAGCTGCAGCCTGATACCAAGTCGCCCCGGGGCAGGATTTACCTCTTGTCTCTCCCAGAAACCAAGGCAATGTCTGAATACATCCGGGAGAACCTGGACTGGGGTTTCATCCAGTACTCCATGTCTTTGCCTGGAGTTGGCTTCTTCTTCGCTCCAAAAAGCAAGGGGTCACTTCGACCCTGCATCGATTACCGAAGATTAAACGCTATAACCAAAAAGAACCGGTACCCCTTACCACTGGTCACTGAATTATTTGACTGCCTTCAAAGGACAATGATTTTCACTAAGCTAGATCTCTGAGGGGTGAGCAATTTAATATGAATTCGCTCAGGAGATGAATGGAAAACAGCATTCAACACTCAGTATGGGCACTACGAGTACCTAGTGATGCCCTTTGGGCTATGTAACACTCCGACTGTCTTCCAAAGATGATGAATGAGATTTTTAGAGACCTTATATATGTTTGTGTCATTGTGTATTTTGACAATATTCTCATCTTCTCTTGGGATCTCAGCCCTCATTGCCAACAAGTACTCTAGGTGCTCCAGAGACTGCGGGACAACAAGCTATATGCAAAACTAGAAACATGCTTATTCAAAAAGGAGAGCCTTCCCTTCTTGGGGTACATTGAATCTAGTAAAAGTTTCCACATGGACCCTGACAAAGTAAAGAGTATTGAGGATTGGCCCCAACCAACTGGATTGCATGCCCCACAATGATTCTTAGTCTTTGCCAACTACTACCAGCACTTCATTGCTAACTATTCCAAGATTGCCACTCCTCTCACTGCACTAACCCATAAGGGGGCACACACCCTAAGGCCTGGTCTCAAAAGCTGTGTTTACTTTTCAAGAGTTGAAGGATGCCTTCCTTCAAAGACACCGTCTTCATCATCCGAACCCTATATGCCCCTTCATAATAGAAGTGGATGCTTCATTGGAGTAGGGGCACTTCTAAGCCAGTACTCCTCTAATGGGATGCTCTCTCCTTGTTCCTGCTTTTCAAAGAAATCTTCCCCAGATTAATGCAATTATGGGATTGGCAATAGAGAACTTTTGGCAATTAAGCTAGCGAAGAGTGGTGACAATGGCTCGGTGGTGCCCGGCATCGAATTATTGTCTATACTGATCATAAAAACTTAGAAGATCTCCATCATGCACAACAAACGAATGGTTGGCAGGCCTGCTGGTCCCTGTTTTTTGCATGTTTTAACTTCAAACTGAGATACTGGCCAGCATCTAAAAATGTCCAAGCAGATTCCCTTTCCCACTCTTTTCAGCCAGAGGATGCCTGGAACCTAACATTGATCAAACCCTGAGCATCTTGGCCAATACCATAACCATATCACCAGTGGAGATGGTCGTTCCCTGCAAACTCAGAGAAAAGGTATTGAGATGGTTCCATGATTCCCATGTTGCAGGCCACCCTGGACAGGCTAAGACCCTTGCATTGCTTCCGATGCAACAAGATGCTTGTGCAATGTGGACTCCTATCCCACCTGTGCAATGCATAAACTCTTGTAGGGATGACCCTGGGAGATGACCTTGGGGGATGGGTCATTGTCAGCCTCAGGGAACCCTGGACCCATTTGTCCACTGACTTCATAATGGGCCTCCCCCTCTCTAATGGCTCCACTATCATTTGGGCCATAGTCAACTGTTTCTCCAAAATGGCTCACTTTGTTCCACTCCCAGGACTTCATTTGGCTCCGGAGTTGGCCCGCCTGTTCATGCACCACATTTTCCAGTTGCTCGGGCTACCCAAACATATTGTTTCAGATTGAGGGGCTAAATTCATGGCCAGATATTGGTGCTCACTGTACAAGAAATTTGGCATTTCCTTGGATTTCATGACAGCATACCACCTCCAGGAGAATGTCCAATCTGAGCAAACTAATCGCACCCTCAAGACCTTCCTCAGAGCCTACGCTAATGAACAGGACAACTGGGACATACCTTCTGCTATGGGCAGAGTTCTCAAGCAACTCTAATATCTGCATGGCCATTGGTGCTTCACCTTTCCAGATAGTTTATGGAAAGCAACTCTTACCTCCTCTGCCACTCCCTTTAGCGGTATCCTCACCTGCAGCCCAGCTGACTACCCAGGAACTCCAGGACCTCTGGACCCTCACAAACCAGATGATCCTAAAGGCGGACAAAAAGGCCAAGAGGTCCACTAATATCCACCAAAGACTCAGACCATAATTCAATCCTGGTGAGCAGATGTGGTTAAGTACATGGCACATCTGTCTCCGAATGCTCTCTATGCAACTTACTCCACAGTATACTGTACCATTTACAGTCATTCGACTTACCAACTACAGCTACCTCCAGCTTTGGGCATTCATAATGTGTTTCACATTTAACTGCTAAAGCCCTTAGTCTTCTCTTTGCCCTCAAGAAAGTCACCTGAGCCTCAAAAAGTGACCTCTAAAAATAATACCATATATGTCGGGGCAAAAAATGGGAGTATCTCAGCTCTTGGAAGAGGAGAATACTTGGGAGCCCTTCTCCAATATTCTGGATGCAAATCTTTTGAAGGAGTTTCACACTGCAAACCCAAGAAATTAAGACCCTCAGGGAGAGGGTTTAAGAGGGGGGATATTGTAGTGCACGGCAGCTCGTGGGCTCATCCCGTGAGCCACTGCACTTACATTTACTGCCAGAACCCTCTAGAGCTGCCCCAATGCCGGCCTCCATCACCAAATGTGGTAGAAGGCCACACTGTGGCACAATCACATGCCGCTCTGCAAATGCAGCAGAATGCCCCAATTGTGGGCCCCATCCTCCTTAGGGCACACAAAATTTAAAGAGCCAACAGCGGGAATCATGAAGATATGACTTTGATGACATCACTCCCTTTGCATTATAAAAGGTTGGGGAAACTGGTCATGGCATGGATGTGCACCTGTTATAAAATTACCTCACTTACATGGCTCAAAGTTGACATTACACAATTGTGCATACACACTTGTAAAAGTAGGAGCACATATACATGTGTCAGGGCTATTTTATAATCTGCATATATGTGCGTGCAGGATATAAAATTGACACGTATGTGACATATAAACAAGTATATGTGTAGGGGGTGTGCGTTTTGAACTTATATGTAAAACGCTACTTTTTTTTTTTTTTAACTTAAAAAAGTGATGAGGCGAAAACGATCGGATTTCCAACTTATTCAACATAGCTATGTTGAATACGTTGGAAATCGCGATCGTTGATCCTAAATAAAAATTTAAACCCCTCACCCTCCTTAATCCCCCCCAAGACTTACCAAAATTCCCTGGTGATCCAGCGGGGAGTCAGGAAGCCATTCCTCTATTCCTTTGCGAGGACCACGTGACGGCCGCGTCACTCCGACGTGACGCGGCCGTCACGTGGTCCACTGCGATTCCGCTCCTGGACCCCTCGTTGGACACAAACGGAACTTTTGGCCAGCTTGGGGAGGTCAGGAGGCCCCCCCAAGCTGGCCAAAAGTTCCATTTGTGTCCAACGAGGGGTCCGGGAGCGGAACCGTGGTGGACCACGTGACGGCCGCGTCACTCCGACGTGACGCGGACGTCACGTGCTCCTCGCAAAGGAATAGAGGAATGGCTTCCTGACTCCCCGCTGGATCACCAGGGAATTTTGGTAAGTCTTGGGGGGGGGGGATTAAGGAGAGTGAGGGGTTTAAATTTTTATTTAGGGAACCGGTGCACGTATGGACATAGACTCAACTTATGGAATTCTCCATATGTCCATATTGACCGAAATTGACCCCCCTTTTCGACTTATGGACTTATGAACATAAACTTTTTGTCTGCACATGCCTATAATACATTCCACAGTATAAGACCTGCTATTGAGAAAGCTCTAGTTATTGTGTCTTGTAACTGATATTCACAAATTGAAGGAACTATAGTAAATTATGTTCAGAAGAGCTCAATGATCCATTTAGTATATACAGAGTTACTGGATTGGTTAAGGAAAGGGCCTTCTCACACAGTACACAATTTTATACATGATGTTTAAAATCTTAAACTATACTCTTAGTTTTTTGGAAGTCAGTGAATCTGTTTAACTGAGGAGTGATCCTTTCATGATATCCAACCCCAGTAATTCATCTAACCACTCCATTTGATACTAACTGCAGCAGCCTCAACAACTCTTCCGGAAGACTCTGGAAAAGTTCATTGCAATAATCAAATCAGCTGAGCACCACTGCCTGTAAAACAGCTATACAATCATCCATAGGAATAACATTTTTTAACTGCCTTAACAAACATTTTTTTTTAATATAAAGATGACTTTGCCACAATATAAGATCTAAATATCAATCTTGAAACTAAATGAACACCAAGATCTCGTGTTTCTTCGCCTAGTAGAAAGGTCACATTATCTATGCCCAACTCAGGAAAATGTTTGGGAACAGTACTTCCAAGCCATAAAATCACTGATTTCTGCAAGTTTAGAACCTTGTTCCTACTTATTGTGTATAAACATGTCTTCAGCTAGACAGCTACTCTATTGCAGGACTACGGATGAGGTAGCATGATAAGACTAATTGTTTATCATAGATAAAATAATCAAGCCACAGGGAAGAAAGAATCTTTCCCAAGGGTTGTACATATAAGTTAAAGAGTACTGCTGATAAAGCAGATCCCTGTGGGACTCCAGTTTTAAATTATTTCCATGCTGATTCTTTGCCACCTACTCTGACCTGCTGGGACCTGTTAGTTAAAATGATATAAAACAGGCAAGTACTTTATCTTTTATGCCAATCATCCTGAACTGCAAAATTACCTTAGGAGTTATGGAGCCAAATACAATGGCAATGTCTAATTGAATTAGCAGCACTGGCACACCCCTATCCATTTTCCTTTGCAGTGTATTGGTCAGAGATACCAGAAAATTCTCTGCTCTATGATACTTTCTAAACCCTATATATTTTTCTAATTGATATAAGCCCCACTTTTCCATTATTTTACTCAACGATAGTAAATATTATATGGGGTCTATAATGGAGAAATTACTTACTGGATAATTTTGTTTTCATTAGTGTAGACCAGTGGTTCCCAACCCTGTCCTTGGGACGCCCCCAGCCAGTTGGGTTTTCAGGATATCCACAAATGCAAATTTTTTCTCATGCATATTCATTGTAGATATCCTGAAAACCCGAGGGTTGAGAACCACTGGTGAAGACAGATGGACTCAGGACCAGTGCCAGCAGATGGAGATGGAGCAAGATGACATCACAGTATATATAACCCTGCAGTAACCTCAGTCTGCCAGTATTCATTTTAAAAGGAACTGTGGAAATACTAGCAAAAAACAGTTAAAATTCATGATTAAAAAATAGGTAAAAAGAACTGTACTCAACCAACCATAAACACCGAACGCATGTAAGATTCAAGGTACCCTAAGCTAAGGACTGGATGAACACTTACCACTAATCCCTTGGGATCCAGATCTTCACAGGAGGACTATTGACACACTCATGCGGCAGTCAAGGGTGGGAAGCTGAGGCCTTCAGTCTACTCTAAGGAAAACAAAATTATCAGGTAAGTAATTTCTACATTTCCTAGCATGTAGACAGATGGACTCAGCACCAGTGGGATGTACCAAAGCTACTCCCCCAACAGGGTGGGAAGCTGCCCATGGTCCAGTCAATACCTCATGTGCAAAGGCTGCATCCTTCTGAACCTGCACATCCAGATGATAAAACCTGGAAAAAGTATGTAAGGAGGACCACGTTGCAGCTCAGCAAACATCGACGGGAGACACAGACTAACCTCCGCCTATGACATGTCCTGAGACCTAGTTGAATCAGTCCTAGACTGAGTAGGCAATGGCTTTCCAGCATCCATATACGCGGCTGTGACTGTCTCCTTAAACCAAAACACTCTGCTTATTCCTGCCATGGAGAACAAACAGGCGCTCCATCTTTTGAAAAGATTCAGAGACCTCCAGATACCGCACAACAAGTTGACATCTAAGAAACGTAAGAGGTGATACTCCTTTGCATCCATGACCTTATCCATGGATGGCAAGGATATGGACTGATTCAAATGAAAGTCTGAGACTACCTTGGGCAAGAAGGATGGAACAGTATGCAGCTGTAATGCCCCTGGAGTCACCCAAAGGAACGGCTCCCAGCAAGACAAGGCATGCAGCTCAGAAGTTCAATGCGCAGAACATATAGCCACCGGGAACACAGACTTCAAGGTCAACAATCATAAGGAACGTCTACACAGTGGTCGAAACGTAGGGTTTGCCAAAAAACTGAGCACCAATTAAAACTCCACAATGGATCCGAGAACCTCAAAGGAGGTCTAACATGTTTCACTCCCTTCAAAAAACATGCCACATCAGGATGAGATAACAAAGAAACACCATTCACCAGGCCTCTGAAACAGGGGAGAGCAGCAACCAGCACCTTCAAGGAATTAAGGGCCATATTCAACCTTTTCTGCAACAATTCCAGAATGAAATAAATCTTAACTGGACAAGGAAGAACATCCCGCTCCTCATACTAGGCCTCAAAAACTCTCCAAACTCACACATAAGCCAAGGAAGTGCAGAACTTGCAAGTGAAGAGTAAGATGGCAATCACCGCAAAGGAATAACCACGCTTTAACAGGCGAGCCCTCTCAAGGGCCAAACCGTAAGACAGAATCAAGTCAGATCTTCATGAAGAATCAGTCCCTGCTGTAACAGATCCATGTGCGGCAGAAGATGAAGGGGAGTCTCCACCAGGAGATGTGCAAATCTGCATACCATGAAGGCCTAGGCCTGTCTAGCACCACCAAGAGTACTAGCTCCCTATGGCCTTTGATCTTGCGAATTATTCTGCCCAGCAAGGAACATGGAGGAAAGGCATAAAGCAATCTGTCTTCTGGCCAAACCTGTACGAGAATGTCTATTCCAAAGGACCATGGATCTCTCCTGTGACTGTAGAAGAAAGAAACCTTCGCATTTCGAGAAGTTGCCAACAGGTCTAGGAATGGAAGGCCCCAGCAATTCAAAATCAGCTGAAATGCCTCAGCTGACAACACCCTGGGTCCAGATGGTCCCTGCTGAGAAAGTCTATTCTTACTTTGTTTTTTCCTCCAATGTGAGTGGCTAAGATTATCTGCAGATGACTTCCACCCATTCCATAAGCTAATCTATTGTCTGTGACCCTTGTTGGATCTTGGTTCCTCCCTGGTGATTGATATAGGGCACTGTTGTTGCGTTGTCAGACATCATTCGATCCACTTGATCCCGCAGCCTGTGGCTGAACTGCAGGCATGCCAGCCATACCACCTGGGTCTCCAGGCGATTGATGTACCAGAAGGACTCTGCAGCATTCTAACATCCCTGGGATATTAACTCAGTGAGCCCCCCTACCATGGAGACTTGCATCTGTAGTGAGTACCAACCAGGTCAGAGAGGACAAGGGAACTCCCTTTCTCAGATGATCCTTCTACAACCACCACCACTGAAAGTGGGAGCAGATTTCCATCGGTAAGTGGAGCTAAGCCGCATAATCCTGAGACTGTGGGTTCCAACGAGATAGCACAGCACCTGAAGAGGACACATATGTATCCTTGCTCATGGCACACTTCCAGGGTAGCCACCATCAAGCCAAGAACCTGTAGGTAGGACCACTCCGTCGGTCGTATCATGTTCATCAGCCAACACATTTGAGACATCAATTTATGGATTAGAACTTCTGGTAGGAAAACTCTGTCCTGTCCAGTATCAAACTGGACCCCCAGATATTCTAACGACTGTGAAGGCTGAAGATTGCTCTTGCTCAGGTTCACCACTCAACCGAGCTCCTGCAACAAGAAGATCAACTTATGTGCCACCAAACAGCTCTCTTCCTGAGACTCGGCTCAAATTAGCCAGTCATCCAAATATGGGTGCACCAGGATTCCTTCCTTTCACAAGGCCGCCGCTACTACTACCATAACCTTGGAAAAGGTTCTGGGAGCAGTGGCTAGACTAAAAGGCATGGAATCTCTGTGTTTGCATGATAAAGGAAGCCAAACACCGTAAAGCGTAGAAATAATAGGTGCTCCAATTTGATGGGAAAATAAAGGTAAGCCTTTGACAGATCCAAGGAGGTCAGAAATTCCCCTGTCTGTACCACCATTATCACAGAGTGTAAGGTTTCCATGCAAAAATTTGTAACCATCAAGTGACGGTTGACCCTCTTGAGATCCAGGATGGGATGAAAGGAGCCCTCTTTCTTGGGCACAACAAAATAAATCAAATATCACCCCATACTTTCTTAGGCATGGGCACCAGAAGCACAGCTCTCAGTTGGAGGAGCCTTTGAAGTGTGAACTCCACTGCCTACTTCTGCAGGGAATGGCAAGGGGACACCATGAACATGCCCTGAGGAATACTGTGGAATTCCCGTGCATGCCGTTCTTGTGTGACCTCCAGGATCCATTGGTCTGACATGATTTTGCCCAATCTCGATAAAGACATCCCCCTGTTTCCTGTTCTGAAAGGTAGGTCGGCAAACCTTCATTGGGAATCATGGGAAGGTCCACCTTCTGAGCCCGCTCCTCTCTTGGGCTGTCAGGGATGTAAGGACTGAGACCTACTGAAAGGTCAAATCTGCTGAAAGGCCGTCCCTCTGTAGGGACAAAAATGCCTGGAACCCCAGAGATGAGCCCTCATACCAAAGGGGTGTTGTAACTGCTTCTTATCCTCCGGCAACCAAGGAACCAGAGACTCGCCCCACTTATTGGCAAGTTTCTCCAACTCGTTGTTAGGGTTTTGAGGTGTTTGAGTGGATTCTTGGGTACTGTGGAGATGACCATTCCCAAGGGGAGGAGCCCCATGAAGAGCCACAATACTAGGCTAGACTCGAGACACACAAACACAGAAATTTGTCTTTTATTATACAGCTGAGATATACCACCAGAGGTGGCAGTAGTGAGGTGATCCAGAGACAGCAGTCCAAGGACCCTCGGCAGAGGGGACCCGTCTCACAGAGATGGTATAGGGAGATCCGAATGCAGGTTCCCAGTGCAGCAGAGCTGTAGATGAGACAGACTGAGAATGTTAGATTACTCACTAAGTTGGTAGCTGTATAGGTGAAGATCCCAGCAGGTAGAAGTAATTGAATACAGGCACCAAGCCAGGGAGAGCTGGCCCTCGAGGAGCGAGTACCTGATCTAAGATAGGCAACTGAAAGAAAGCAAAAGGTCCCCCAAGGAGCAGGTACCCAGGTTAGAGAAGTACCCCGAAGGGCAGAGAGAGCTTCCAGCGGCAGCAAGGAAGCGGAAGAGTAGCTCAACCGGAGGATTTCCATCCATTCACGATCCTTGCTAACTAGATTAGCTAGCAAACAAGGGCAGGCTAAATACCCAGATGGCGTGATGTCACTCGAAGGGGACATCCCCAAGGTTCCCGCTATGATGTGGGTGGCGTGCGCGCGTGCACCCTATTAGGCCCTTAGGAGAAACATGGTGTGAGGCTTTGCCATTGCTGTTCCGGGGATGCCAGAGAGAGCGGCATGCAGACGCGGCAGTGGCCATCTTCCCAAGGCTAGCAGGGAGAGCAGAAAGGTGAAGCACAAAGGTCGAAGCCATCTGAGACCAACAGATGCAACACTCGCTCCCAAACAAGAGCAACCCTTTAAAGGGAATCTTGGTAAAAATGGCTTTGGAGGCTGCATCAGCTGACCAAGTTTGCAACCAAAGTTGACGCCTGGCCACTATCACCGAAGCCACTCTTCTGGCCAAAGTCAGGACCAAATCGCAGCCTGCATCTGCTACAAAGTTGGCAGCAGGTTCCATAAATACTCTGGAATTCCCTCCACACTCATCAACCTCATGAGAAAGAAGCAGGCAAGATCTCACCACCAGGGTGCAACAGGAGGCAATCTGTAAATTCATCACCACTGCCTCAGTCTTGCTTTAAAATATCCTCAATCCTTTTATCATGTACATCCTTCAAGGCCACTCCTCTCTCTATGGGAATAGTCATCAGCTTAGAGGCGGCAAGTAGCAATGCATCCACATTGGGAAAACGCAAACACTCTCTCACATCCAGATCCAGAGGGTACAGGGCTTCCAATGTCCAACCCCCTTTAAAATTTGCCTCTGGGGTGTCCCATTTCAGCTCACCCAATTCCTGAAAGGCATCCAGCACAGGGGAAAAAACAAGAGACTTTACGTAAGGAAACCAAAATGGGATTCTTCTTTGACTCTGACATACCATCTGAACCAGGGACAACTAGCTGTTTCAAGAACTGGGAAATCAGGGCCGGCAGTTCATCTTTATGAAAGAAACACACATGGTTTGATATGATTCCAGCCATGGAGGAATTTTCCCATCTTCCAGGGAATCAGGATCAGCTTCATCATCAGTGCCATCCGGATTCCTGTCAAGAACACCTGCAAGGAGCTGAGGTGAGCCCTGGCACTTAAGCATAGGACTAGAGGAGGGAGGAGCCACCACCTGAGAGTCCAACTGGACAGGAATGGGGGAAGCAGAGGATCATGCTTAAAGAAAGGCTTGTAAGCCTTGAAAAAAATTCTACCCAAGAAAAAGCAGCCGGGTCCAGACCAAGCCCAGAAGGAACTGGAGCTGGTCCTATAGAACTGCCCTCACCAGTGGTGGAGCCAGAAAGGGAGAACCAAGATCTGGCATTTCCTCCAGCCAAGGCTATGACCAACCCATCATCAGAATGTGAAGAGCCAGGCTTATCAAAATCTGAGGAAGACAACTCTCCCTGAGCTTCTGAATAGCGCCTACACAGGTTAGATGCCAGATCAGGCTGAAAAGCCCTAATATGTCAGGCAACACAAATAGGAATATGCTTAGGCTCCTTGCTTACCAGCGCCATCATGGCAGTAAACATGTGTCAGAACGGCTCACACTGGACATTAATCTCAATTGGTCTGGCTCAGGCAAGGGTGCAAACTGTGACTAACGTCGGACCCACACCACATCCTCTGCCCCCTAAAACTCTTCTGAGTCAGCTGAAAAGTTATTGACCTCACCTACAAAATAGTTTGCTAATTCATCACAGTCAACTGGAGATAGATCTACTACTTCTTGCTCATTGGATAACCTTTTCACCACCATAACTTCTTTGGATGATTTAATGAGTTCTGAATTTGCATTGAATAATAATTTCTTTTAGTTTCCTGCACTAATTTCTTATAACTTTGTATCACTAACAAGTATATGTTTTAATTCTGCTGAATTTTCTTTCTTTTGCCAAATGTGTTCTCTTTTCCGAAGGTCTTGCTTCTTCATGATTAAATCATAATTAAACCAAGGGTTAGAGATGACGTGGATCTATTCTTTTTTATCTTTAAGGGGGCAGCTTGATTATATACCTTAGTTACAACTGAATGCCAATCTTTCACCAAGATATTCAATTTTTCTGCATCTAATTGGTCAGCAACTTGCTCCCAAGCATTTTTTAAATGATCTGTTAACTTTTCACCTGTAGGCCTTTTCAGTCCTGCTCTGTGAAAAGCTGTTTTCCCAGTTAAACAAAGATCAGCATACAATGGTCCGACCAAAGGATTTTTAAGCTTCAAAGCTGCCCTAGATACCCAGATGTAACTAATTTCTCTTGCCAGAATATTTGATCCAAGGTATGCCCTGATTCTTGTGTAGCTTCTTAAACTAGCTATATCATCCTAAATGCATTCATGGCCCCCACAAAATCTTATACTTCAAACCAAGTCACACTACCTCAACTCCTTTCCAAAGTGAGTAACTGAACTGAACTTTTCAACCTTTTTACTTAGGTATACAGTGCTCCTAGCTTATTTCTAGCTTCTGGCTACTTTTTGGGCTTTTGGTTTTTTTTTTTGTGTGTGTGTGTGTGTTTTTTTAATACACTCAGTTCTGCTTACTAGCTGCCTTACAGACGTAAAAATAAACACACTATCTACTGCTTACCAGCTGCCTTATTGACTGACTATTTAAAAATACAAACAGTCTAACTTGTTTATTCACTGCCCTACTGACTATTAAATTCAAAAACACACAAACACACTAAATAATATTCCCAAATAGTTTTGTCCCAATACTTTTAAAAAATACAGTCCCAAGCAAAAACTTACTGATTCATTTCAGCCACCAGCAAAGTGATCCTCTAGAGATGTGAATCGTGTCCTCGATCGTCTTAACGATCAATTTCGGCTGGGAGGGGGAGGGAATGGTATTGTCACCGTTTGGGTGTTTAGAGTATCGTGAAAATTGTTAAAATCGTGAACCGGCACACTAAAACCCCCTAAAACCCACCCCCGACCCTTTAAATTAAATCTCCCACCCTCCCGAACCCCCCCAAATGCCTTAAATTACCTGGGGGTCCAGCGGCGGTCCGTAGCTAAATCGGGGGAAGGGGGAGGGCAGGAAAACCGGCACACTAAAACACCCTAAAACCCATCCCCGACCCTTTAAATTAAATCCCCCACCCTCCCGAACCCCCCCCCCCAAATGCCTTAAATTACCTGGGGGTCCAGCGGCGGTCCGGAACAGCCTCCTGCAATTGAATCGTGTTGTCTTCAGCCGGCGCCATTCTGTGCCGCCATTTTGCAAAATGGCGACGCAAAATGGCGGCAGCCATAGACCAACACAATTCGACTGCAGGAGGTCGTTCCGGACCCCCGCTGGACTTTTGGCAAGTCTTGTGGGGGTCAGGAGGCCCCCCCAAGCTGGCCAAAAGTCCCTGGGGGTCCAGCGGGGGTCTGGGAGCGATCTCCTGCCGCGAATCATTTTCCGTACGGAAAATGGCGCCGGCAGGAGATCGACTGGAGGAGGTCATTCAGCGGGGGTCCGGAACCCCCGCTGAACCCCCGCTGAACGACCTCCTGCAGTCGATCTCCTGCCGGCGCCATTTTCCGTACGGAAAACGATTCGCAGCAGGAAATCGCTCCCGGACCCCCGCTGGACCCCCAGGGACTTTAGGCCAGCTTGGGGGGGCCTCCTGACCCCCACAAGACTTGCCAAAACTCCAGCGTGGGTCTGGAACGACCTCCTGCAGTTGAATCGTGTTGGTCTATGGCCGCCGCCATTTTGCAAAATGGCGGCGCAGAATGGCGCCGGCTGAAGACAACACGATTCAATTGCAGGAGGCCGTTCCGGACTGCCGCTGGACCCCCAGGTAATTTAAGGCATTTGGGGGGGGGGGGTTCGGGAGGGTGGGGGATTTAATTTAAAGGGTCGGGGGTGGGTTTTAGGGTGTTTTAGTGTGCCGGTTTTCCTGCCCTCCCCCTTCCCCCGATTTACGATTTTTTGACGATAAATCGGGGGAATTGGTATTGTATCGTGGCCCTAACGATATTTGATGATTTAAAATATATCGTACGATATTTTAAATCGTCAAAAAACGATTCACATCCCTATTATCCTCTCCTCTCAGTGCTCCCTTGTGAGGCATCTCCAAATCAGTCTGCTTTTGTTGGAGAACCTGCCCCACCTTCACAATTCTGTGGAAGTGTGCTGCTATGCTCCTGCACTTGTGTATTGTCCTGCATGTATTCATTCTCTTGGTGCTTGGACTCCAACCACAGAGCTGACTTCACTACCAGGTGCAGAGTATGTGCAAAACATCGGATGTTCTGAAAGCCCCCATCAGATATTGCCTTTACTATGTTTGCACCATTTTCTGTGACAAAGAACTCTGCCTGAAGATTCCAGTCTCACTGGTGTAGCTGCCAGCCCGACAGCATATGTCTGATGCATGCTAGAATATTGGCTGAGGTATGGGCATCGTCCATCAGGTGGGTGTGCAGTAAAGCCCACCACCCTGATACTTGTTCACTAATAGAGCTGCTACCTGCCCCTGCCTCAGCCAGGTCCCACCAGTGTGCTGTGAGGGAGAGGTGAGTGTGCATCATTCAGTGTGGTCCAGATATTGCAGGTGAAATGCACAATGTCACCTTAGCTAGCAGCGCTTGGATGTGACTGCGACACTGGTTGTACAGGCTGGGGATGACCTTTCTGATAAATGTGGTTCTGGAGGAGACTTTTTAATTTGGAACTAAGACCTTCAGCAAATACTTGAAACCCACATTCTCCAATATCTGCAAGGGCTGGTCATCAAGGGCAATCATTTCTCCAATGCTTCTGGTTACAACTTTTGAAGCTACCTGCCTCCTTCCCTGGGATAGCGTTACCGAACACCACCCCATTTCCTCCTAGAGATGTGCAATTGTTTATCATGAATTAGCCAATTGCAACGAAATTGCCTAATTCGTCGTGGTTCGGGGACCCCGAGACCCGAAAAGGATTTTCCCCGAACTTCGGGGAAATTTCGTTTTTCAGGTTTGTGTGGGGAGAGGGGCACTTTTTTTTTTTTAATTAAAAACCACCCCAAACATTAATATTAAGTACAATACAACCACCCTCCCCCCATCCAGATCCCTCCCCAAGACTTACTAACATCCCTGGGGGTCCAGCAGGGTCCCGGGTTCCATTTGTCCCTCCGTGCCTGGTGTGCTCCTGCAAGCCATGCTCAAAATGGTGCCGAATAGCTTCTGAACTACTATGTCACAGGGGCTACCGGCGCCATTGGTCAGCCCCTGTCACATGGCCATCGGTGCCATCTTGTGCTCATATCATGTGACAGGGGCTGACCAATGGCGCCGGTAGCCCATGACATAGTATGGGCAAAGGCTATCGGTGCCATTTAGAATCCTGGCATCCGATGGCACGAGTGAAGGAGATCGCTCCCGGACCCCCGCTGGACCCCCAGGGACTTTTGGCCAGCTTGGGGGGGCCTCCTGACCCCCCCCCCCCCAAGGCTTGCCAATAATCCCTGGGGGTCCAGCAGGGGTCCGGGAGCAATTTTGTTGTCGGCTGCCAAGAATCAAAATGGCGCCGATAGCCTTTGCCCATACTATGTCACAGGGGCTACCGGCGCCATTGGTCAGCCCCTGTCACATGGTATGAGCACAAGATGTCGCCGATGGCCATGTGACAAGGGCTGACCAATGGCGCCAGTAGCCCCTGTGACATAGTAGTTCAGAGGCTATTCGGCACCATTTTGAGGAGCACAGCTTGCAGTAGCACACCGGGCACGGAGGGACAAATGGAACCCGGGACCCCGCTGGACCCCCAGGGATGTTAGTAAGTCTTGGGGAGGGATCGGGATGGTGGGGGGGGGGGGGTTGTATGCAATGTAATAAAATGAATTTAAATGCTTGGGGTGGGGTTTTTTTTAGCTTTGTTTCCCGCTTCGTTTTTTGGGCCGGTTTCGGGTTTCCTCGTTTCGTTTTTCAAAAAAACTAAACGAGAAAACCCGAATTTTACCACGAAGAATCCGAGCCAAAAAATGACCTGGTAGAAAAAAATGAAGCACATCTCTATTTCCTCCATGGTGGGTTGTTGCTTCTGACATATGGCAGGGGGCTGCTGGCCTGCCTCCTGACTACTAGAAGGGGCTGAGAACATGAGGTGACTGTGCTCCTTTTCAACCACTTTACGCTGCCTGGAAAAAGGGGTCCCCTGACTGGTACTGCCACCATCCCCAGATGGCAGTACTGTTGGGTGTTGCTTCTGCATATGACGCATCATGCCAAAATTAGTTAGATGTCCCATTTGCTTGCCTCTGCTAATAGCCCTTGCACAGTAATTACACTGAGCAAAACGCGGGTCCTCTATCACTTTAAAAGTGGCTCCATATCACAGATTTCTTTCATGATCCCTTCTCTATAGTCTTTGGTGTAGATGCTGGCATTGGAGCTGAAGTAGTGGGTTCACCCTGAGAAGCAATGCCAGGGGCATCAGTCACACTATGTGCCTGCGCTGACCGCTCTTCCTCCTCATCATCATCAGTTTCATCTCTCCCCTGCAGCACTGAAGTGGAGGCTAAGACAGAACTAACTAATCCTCATAAACCTTCATCAGCTATTACTTCTTCCATTTCTGATGAGAATCCCACACAAGATGATTTTCGGAATCGGAAGAAAACAGTGCCTGCGCTACATTTTCAACGCTAAGTCGAGTCTGCTGTCACACTGCTGCTTTTGGGTCTTGCCCTTTTGTCTTGCATAACTCAGCCTCCCCTTCCCTCACCTCCAAAACTACAGGGTCAGAAACAGGTGGTAGCAATGCATCATCTTTAAACTTCAGTTTTTTCCAGATGGAACTGCCTGCCCCTCCAGAGATTTTAGATTGGAACAGGTCCCTTTTTAACTTTAATGGGGGACTGGCACTGCCTTTTGAAGTGCCTCCTCTGCCGGTGCCAATCACTCAACCACATCTAGCTTTCCCTGATATCATGGATTTAATGTCACTGCCTACTAGGGACTTCAAATAAAAGAATTATTTCCAAAAGAGGTCTACTGTGGATTTGGCTTCCAAGAGCACCTCTGTCCCAATATATGTGAGTCTGCAAAACTGCCCACTGATGCTCAGTGCACTGCCTTCTTGGCTTAAAAGAGCACTGCTGGGGGGCGCTGTTGATAGGCCTTGTAATCATTAGATGACTTGGTATTGTGTAATTCTTCCGAAGAAGTTATCTTTGCACTTATCCTTGAATCCACTTTTAAGTGATACCACAGTCCAAAACATCGCAAAGTTTTGGAGTGTGAAGCCCCTTCTTCAAGGAGACAGCGTTGAGTATGATGGTTGATAGGTCTACACAATATAAGAAAAAATAAGAGAGTCCTTTAATGTTGTGATAAAACAACTAAAAAGATATGGTTACTGTGACATGGAAGAGACACATACTTGCAAAATTGGAGTGCCAGGGACAGGAGGCCGTCTCTGACAGACTAAGTAAAGCAGTGCGGAGAGCTATCGCTTGTACTGTAGAACAAAAACAAGATGGAAGAAGCACGAACACGCATCAAACATCAGCGAAAAAACCTTATTTTTGGGAGTGTACCGTCAATACTTACAATTTAAGGTGCCAGTGGCTACCGGGGCAAAAGAGGTGCAGAGCCCTGTACTGGCGCTAAGACACTGAAAAGAGCGCCACTTTTAAGGGAATCCCTCTGGCTGTCAATGCTGACAACTGGAAATGATGTAATAGCTCGTTACTGGCTGGAAAAGCCGTTCATAAAAAAATGTGCTACAATGTCTTCATGATCTAGAGAGAATTTCTGATATTAAACAAAACTGTATGGTTTCTTTTGTCACTGACTGGGAAAACTGTTCGTGGAAAAAAATATATTTTTACTATAATGGCTTATAATGCAAGAATTCTTCATATTAATGAGAGCCATTCAATCTTATCGTTAAACCCAGATGGTTCCAACGATTGAAGTTTAAAAATCCATGCCTGCTCTTTGTAATTTAACATTGAGGTTCTGTCCCCACCTCTCCATGAAACTGGGATATGTTCTAAAATGGCTCATTGTAGATTTTCAAAAGAGTGGGACGGTGGTATCAGTTAAAAGTGGATTCAAAGATAAGTGCAAAGATAACTTCTTCGGAAGAATTACACAATACCAAGTCACCTATTATTCACAAGGGCTTATCAGCACAATAACCAATTTATTTGGTATCGTATGAAGGTTGATTAATTTCATAATAGAGACATCCCATTTAGCAAGTTCTATATATATATGTGTTTCTAATATTTGCTACATCATTGGGTCTTTTCTTTGAGTAGCTCTGATAGGTTGCATTCTCGTCTCCTTGCCAACCTGTCTGAACCTATGACAGGACTGTGAAGTCACTTATGACTCACAGGAAATGGGCTGGTTTTTGTTATGGATACTCCCACATGGCCTTCTCCTATTTCAAACGGCTGCCAAGAAATCACTGTGAACCAAAAGAATGAAACTAATATGATATGTTTTATTCGTGGGGGATTGCCATGCATTTCGCGAACCCACGAATACAACGAATAGGGACTTGTGCGTTGCGGATTGCATATTTGTTGAAAACGAATGCACATCCCTACTGGATGGTACTTCAGCTTTTGAAAATGAAGAATCGGCTGTTCTTACTGTTTCTATATTTAACGGGCCTGGTTTTCAAAAGTATTTACAAGCTTATAACTTGATTTTACATGTGTAAAGGCACTTTACCTGTGTAAGTGGGCTTTTGAAAATTGCTCCAAGATATGCCAGTGAATTGTCAATAGGTTTTACCTGTTAAGTGCTTCTGAAAATTGTTATGATAGAACATTACATTTACATGCTTAACTCCTTTGAAAATTTACCTGTGAATTTTGTTTTAGAAGCTGATAGAAAGTTGGTGTTAAAGCTATTTTTCTGACAGAAAGATGATTCTTTTCTAAACTTCAATATTCATACTTTTCCTTATGTAGCACACACCTCTCATCATAGAAGGAAACACTTTTTATTGATGAGCCTCCAAATTTAAAACTAGGAGACAAATTTTAGTTAAATTACCTATATAAATGGGTTATTCAATTGCAAGCAACTCAATATGTATGTTTAATCCTCCACAACTGGCTGTTTTCCTTAGTTCTAATACTGATCAAAGTAGAAATCAAAATGTTTCCTCTCCTTCTTGATTTGTATCTATAGAGAGAGTCTTAAATTTCTTTAGAGGTAAGGTTTAGCCGTTCTTTTTTCCTAATTTATTTCTTCTGCAATTGGTGTATGAGGCTGCCCCATTTGTAGTCTGGTTATAAGCAACAAGAATCCCATTTTTCCTCTCTGAATTGTTTTTTTTTTCCTTACTTCTATTTACTTATAGAATATTTATTTTGTATTGAAATTATGAAACTAATAAAAAAAAAAAAGCATATACACGAATACAGGCTACCTACGCATGTTCTGTATATGCTAATTTTCCAAGCATAACCCCTTTGAAAATGTACTTATATGTGTGTGTGTAAATTTCTCACATCAGGGAGAATCCATTAGAGCTCTGAGAAGGAGGGACTATGGAAATGAAATAGTCTTGGTGGCTCAATCCAATTATCTGCTCTGTCAGCTTGATAGAGGAAATTATTTCTCATTGATCTTATTAGATTTTAGTTTAGTATTTGACACAGTGGATCATGGAATATTGCTATCATGGCTGGCTGGTCCAGGTATTGCAAGAACAGTGCTGAAATTTATCACCTTAATTTTGATAAATAGACAGCAAATAGGTGCCCTGGGGAATGTGATGTCTAGCCCTCGTGGAGTTGCATGTGATATGCCATAATGTTCCTGTCTATCACCTTTTTGGCTTAACCCATACTTATTTCCTTTGTAAGAATTAATCCACCTTTGTGTCAACCAAGAGAAAAAAAGAACCACCAATTTTAAAAAGTGGGATTTAGAGACCTTCATATACTCAGAATAGTGGAACAATATAGCATAGTAACTTTACTTAACTGTCTCTAAATTTCTCTTGGTTGATGTCATTATACCTCCTGTCTTGTGTTTACTTTATTTTGAGTGCATTCTTCTTTGTTTGACATTGGGAACAGGGTCATATTGGGTCATTATAGAATCTCTCAGCTTGCTTTGCAGCCATTAATTGTTTGCTAATTAGTAACAAGCTGAAACTAAATTCTGGTAAAAGAGTGGTAATACATATTTGTAAACCAGGAATGAGTGGTAAGGATTCCTTGAGTTTACTGGATGGTAGAATAGTTGCATTAAAGAAGGAGGTATGTGATATGGATTTATTAGTGAATGAACATATGTAAATGCAACCATAAATCCACTCAGTGGTGAGGAACAGTTTTGGCCAGCTTAGGTTTATTTGGCACCGAAGAGCATACTTAGACTGGAACAACCTGATTAAGATGGAACATGCTTCATTTTCATCAAGGCTGGACTACTGCAATGCTTTGCTAATAGCATTACCAAAAGAAATCTATATATCCGTTTCAACTAGTACACAATTGAGTGGCTCGTTTTGTTATGGATTGTAAACAAAAGAACAGAATGACATCAGTTACAGTAGGCAATTTGGGAATATGTGATGTGTTTGTGAGTATATAGAGAGTGATATATTTGGTTTTAGAAATATGGAAATGGAATTATTGTAATTATATGTTGTTGAGACTATATCCTGCCTAGAGTGCTACAGCATTAGGTGTTAGATAAAATTATTAATAACAAAAATGCATACCCCCAGTATATCTTCACCACCCACACCCATCCAGCCATGCACACACATAGATATCTCCCCACACATAATCCCACCCAATTTAACTCAAACCTCACCCCACACACCCTACCTCTAGCTCCTTTATAGAGCCACACCTCTATTCCTCCCAAACGCCCCCTACCACACACTATAACCCCACCAACCACACCCCATAGCCACACACCCCCGTTATTCAAATCTATGTTGGAAAGCATTCCTGAAGCCATGCCTCTGTATAATTTCTCCTTTTGTTACAAGTAAATGGTAAGAGTCAACCATTCTCATTATGACTTCACTGACCATGAAAATCTCAGCAATGATGGCAATTTAAATCTGACCTAATTTAGTTGACATTGAGTTTGCTACATCAGCAGCAGACAGTTTGGATATTTTGTTTTGATTGATTGAATGGTAGTTAGAACATTGTGTGGGATATCTGTCCCTTTAAATGAAATATTGCCTTTCTAGTTGTAGCACAAAGCAAGATAGATTGTTTATATGAATCAATGTCAAGGTGTGAATTGAAAATCTGGAGAATTGTTTGGAAAACTAGAGCTATCAGAGCACACTTTCTGACACCAGAACTGCCAGAAATGAAGTGGTAAACAGATGTGTCACTACTTTTGAAATGGGCAGATATGTGTTTTATATAGACATACTGCTTTGTGTTTAGCTTTGCAATAAGTTGTTCATACTCTGACTGCCACGTCTGATACAGTCAATCACAGTATGTTAGTTAACTGAAAGAAACAGGGATGAGTGGACAAGTCGTACGGTGGATTTGTTCCTTTCCCCAAGGATCTTTGCAACAAGTCTGGATGGGCCAATTTTTGTCAGAACACTGGGATATGGTCTCCCCCCCCCCCCCCACCCTATCTTTTTATCCTAATTCAACCAGGTGTCACAAAATTTAGATTGTAAGCCATCTGGGGATAGGGAAATACCTACAGTACCTGAATGTAATCTGCTTTGAACTGCTGAAAAAAAGTGCAAAAAGCAGAATATAAATCTAAATAAATAAATCTAAATAAATAAAATAGAGGAAAAACAGCAATCCAAAAGAAATAAACCCTCCAACATACTTTGACGATCATAATAGGCACTCTCAGGAAAAAGCCTTCATTCGCCTTATCACTAATCATTTGGTCGAGTCCATATAAAAAATCTTCAAAATTAATTTTTATTTTTTTGTTTTTGCAAATAAAATATCCACTTATCTGGCATTTGATGTCCTTTTTCAAATGATAGTATTTCTTCTCAACACTAAACCCCCAATATGGTCCATGTTTAAAAAATGATCTGCCCCAGGGGGATATGAAGGTTCATGCTTCTAACATTTCTACTTTAGAAATCCTAGAATCAAAGATGCATATTTTCTTGAGTTGCTTATAATAAAATAACTATTGGAACCTGACTATAAAACACATTTGTAAAACTGTTATGATACTTTTAAATTTATAAGCTCTGGCTGGCTCCATACATTTCAATATTTTTAACATCTTCTTGTAGTCATCTTGTGAAGCCGACAGTGTTTCTGCTACACTTGACATCAAAGGTATTATTGGAAGGTGAACATTACCAGAAGGAAAACAATGTTTTTAAGTATTTTATAGATGTCAAAAAACCCCCCATAATAATTAAATAATTGAGTACCATTCAACTTCAAGATTAAGACCATCCAGAGTTTTAGTATTAAACTGAACGATCCAAAATATCTCTCTAAAATGTAGTTGCCCTTGGCAGGGTTAAAGTGGTATGTGTTCAGTAATGTCCCAGTGAAGATTGTCAAATATATCCTTCTGTTAAGCAATATTGAATCATTGGTGCATACAATTTCTTCATAGCACACCCTTTGGCATAGATATTGAGAGGCCAGCCAGCTAAGTTACAAGCATATTCAGCGGCATGGCTGAATATACGCATACAAACAGAACTTAGACAGAAAAGTGTTATGCGGCTAAGTCTAGACACGCTCAATAGCAGATCTAGACTTAGCCACATAACTTATACTGCTAAGTCCCAATATCGCTACTTAGCCAGAAAAGTTATTCAGCTAAGAAATGCCACTTTGATCCATCTACTGCCCATCCATCTTTTATCCAGCTAATTAGATACCTGGATAAGTGACTTGTCTGGCTATATAGCAGCCGCTGATTTTGAGAAGATATTCAGTGTCTTCTAGATAGCTTGATATGTCCTACTTATCTGGCTGTCTGCCGGTTAAATATTGACCCCTTTGTTTCTTCACCACTAGGGAGATTTCCTAGCTCTGAGTTTAATGTTAGTTTGACCATTGATCCGTATTAGTTGCCTCCAAGGTTCATGGCCTGGGGTTTACCCTAGACGTCAAGCTAACTATGGAATCACAAATTCTTTCAGTATAAAAGTTGGATTTTTAATATATTTGTAAAATTTGCTGCCAACATCCTTTCTTTGAGCAGTGCACATTCACTACAATGATCAACAATTGCATACTTTATGCAAGATTACAATTCTTTATGCAACCTCCAGTTTATTAGGCTGGTTGAGGAAAGAGGATCATTATAGGGAAAAATAATTATGATATCACGCTTTTATCACTGTGTACTATGCAAGTTCTTTTGGGGTTGGGGAAACCAAATAGTTTCAAGACCATCTGTTCCAGCTAAAGATCTTTTTTCACCACACACTATATAACCATAAATTAGAAATACAGGGACAGTAACTTTCAAACAGGAGCATGGGCACACATATATAGGGATGTGCAGACAAAATGTTTATGTTCATAAGTCCATAAGTCGAAAAGGGGGGGTCAATTTCGGTCAATATGGACATATGGAGAATTCCATAAGTTGAGTCTATGTCCATACGTGCACCGGTTCCCTAAATAAAAATTTAAACCCCTCACCCTCCTTAATCCCCCCCCAAGACTTACCAAAATTCCCTGGTGGTCCAGCGGGGAGTCAGGAAGCCATTCCTCTATTCCTTTGCGAGGAGCACGTGACGTCCGCGTCACGTCGGAGTGATGCGGCCATCACGTGGTCCACCGCGGTTCCGCTCCCGGACCCCTCGGACACAAACGGAACTTTTGGCCAGCTTGGGGGGCATCTTTGCATTACTTTCTCTGGATATATTTTAGCTTTATGGTAGATTTGTCTGCGTTTTGAAGAAACATTGCTGGAGAGTAGTGATGCCATGCCTTCTATATTAGATATTTTCCTATTTAAAGCATGAACTTCACAATAACCTACAAACTGGTTTTTATTGAGCATCAGTCATGTTTTTGTTTCATTGTGCATCAACATTTACAAGTTTACATGTATGCATATGTGACCATGTATATATTAAGAATATGCCCTTAGTTTCTCTTTACTGTCCTGATGGTATTAAAACCATTTACACAACATATACAACATATACAAATTGTACTTAGACGTTTGGTTAAACTTTTTAACATGTCATCTGCATTTTGATAATCTAATGACTGAAGAGCTCCTAATTAACTTAAGATAAGCCTAGAACAACTGTATATTTAGCGGGGAACATTTTTTTTTTTTTACAGGGTGAATACCTCTTCCTCACAACAGGAAAAAAAAGTCTGCAGTTCTTTCATGAAAAGGTAGCTCATTAACCACTTTACCCTTTTCTGTGCTTGCTCAAAAGAGCTTTTCAATAGTTTTATTCACCTCACCATCCATCCGTTCTAAGTATTAAAATAACTTGCTCTCTGCAGAAAAATGACATTCTGGTAGGTACTCACCAATGCTATAACAGTGGCTAAATCTTCAATGGCTAATGTAAGTTTGCTAGATGGTTTCTTTTTTTTGGCCTATATAATTATGTTCTTCAGCCATTTACCACTTAAAGTTAAAACTATTCCTTTAATGTTACCTGCACCTCTGAAGATATATTATACTAAAATTATAGATACACAAATTTAGAAGCCTATTTTCTAAGGGCTGTCTACCATTTTGTTTCTATGTGGAAAAACAGCTTAATAAATAGGGTCCTTAGTTCGAAATAGGGAAGGGTAAGCAAGCTTGGATGACATTTTTTACCAAAACCCAGCAGAGAAGAAGCGAGGAATCGACACAGTGCCAATAAAACCCTGCCTGCTTACCCTGAATTAAGAAAGTCTGAGCCAACTCTGATTATCTTCTGATTTCCATTTTTGCCAGCTAATTAGGAAAACTAGCATTTATACACGCAAGGCCTTCATTTTTCAGCCAGCTGTTGAAAATGTCTGACAAATGTTGAGGGAGAAGAAAACAGTTTTAATAGAAAATATCATGATTCATGCAATTTATGATGGGTTAATGGAGAAAAGGAGAAGTGGACACTCAATAGAAGATCAAAACGCCAACTAATTCATAACACTGCATTATGATATAGCAGGAAATATAGACAAAATATTCTGTGGGTCCCAGCATGAGTTCATTCTATACAACTACAAAATGCTAGGCAGTTAAGTAAATATATGACTTTTTATGTGGCCATAAGCAATGTCAGGTAAGTGAAATCTTATCTTCTGATCACTATCAGAGGAATTAGGTTCACTAGAAATTCCCCCATATATACTGCTGCTAACTTGACTGGAACAAACTTCCTTTTTCCTTGGAAGAGAGGAGGGTGTGTGGAAGGGGGAAGGGAGTATGAACGTAAAAGGTAAGACAGTGATTAATCATAGTCATAGCTGAATTGTAGCTAATTAGTCTCTGTTAAAGGCCAGCGTCCCATTGGTGAGAGGAGTTCATTACAATCTCATTCAGTTACAGAAGAAACTAGGGTAAGGGAGGGAGAAGCGTGGAGGTAGGCAGGCAGGCACAGAGACATTATGAGAGCAATTGTATAACCGTGCACGTTCAGGAAAAGTCTCCCCATATTTTTAATGCGCAGATTTCACCCTGAATTTTGAAAGTGAATTTATGTGCATGCTTTGAAAAATCAAGTTTAATTAGCTGGATTATGTACACAAAATGAACTCACACCAAGTTGTATCTCCTCTTTAGAAGGTATAACTTGTGCGGGGCCAAATTATGAGCAGACTTTTTAAAATAACAAAAAAAAACATAGGCAAAAATTATATTTCTGCCCCAACTCCTCCAGCCCCAAACTTTAATGTGCTGAGAGCCCCAGGCACATTTTCTAACTGCCATTTACACGTAGAAAGCACGGTGTTATGCAGCTAAATGGCTTTGAAAATTCAGCCCCATGAAGAAAACATTCAAAGCCATTTCTGTGGGCAAAGTGCTTTAACTATAGAAATGGGAAGCTCTGAAAATTCTACCACCTCCCCTGTCACTGAGAGTAAAAGTACCCACAGTAGTCTCAGCAAAATGTGGGGGCAGAGTTAGGGTGCTGAGGGATTGCATTTCCATATCCTTCAACATGTTCTCCCTGGGCACATTTGCACCTGCTTCCGTGATGGCCTGCGTTTTGAAAGGGAATCCCTTGTTTAGTTTCCCTTTGAAAACGTGCTGGCAGTACCATGGGTACAATGTACCGGCGAGAGTACAAGCCCCATGGGCTATTTAATTTTTTGCCCTGTATATGAAAGCGAGATACAGAAGAACAATTTTCATTTTCCAGCTGGCACTAGGAAAAGTGAACGTGAACTGCAAAACAGTTGCTCAAAATGTCAGCCACAAAAGCTAGCAAATCAATGTTATTTCTGAAACCAAACATTTTAAGCTGAGTCCTATTTGTCGTTTTGACCATTAAGCTCCACTGGTGAAGGAAACATCTGAAAGTGATTTATCTACTAATAAGCTTCAGCCCCAGGTAAACCTGACAACTCTATTATTAGCAACTCAAGGGCTGGAAACCAAAACAGATAAATGATTTCATACACTAGAAAAAAAGACAAAGGCATCACAAACCATAGGTAAAATATAGATAGAATGAAGTTACAGTTTATCGGCGGCCATTTTCATTACTGGCAGATGGCCGGTTATGAAGACCGACGCCAAGTTTACCGGCGTCGGTCTTCATAACTCGGCGGTCTGCAGAGTTTGTTTTTTTTACTTTAAAAAAGTACAGAAAAGCAGTTTTTTTCTGCTTTTCTGTACTTCATTTCAATGTGCTCAGCTATTAATGCCTGCTCCAGGCAGGTGTTAATATCTGAGCGATGAATGTGCATCTGAGACACACATTTATCTTTTTGCATTTGGAGTGAATGAGTAATAGGCTCATTCACATGCATTTGCATGTGATGAGCGCTATCTCATTCACTCCGCGTCGGACGCGCCTTAAATAGGCGCTAATCCCCCTATTGCATTAGGGGATGGATCAGCAACTATTTATCCCACGTCTGACTGCGGGTTAAACAGTGCACTCAGCTGAGTGCACTGTATTGCATCGGCCCCTTAGAAAGGAATCTAAAGGCTGCAGATTAATACAGCATATTCAATAGGCCAAGAGTTGTGCTCAGGCTTGTCAACCCTTGGGCCGACGGGAGGATGGTATACCTTAGGAGAAGATACGTAGGTTCTCCCGTCGGGTGGCGAGGCAGAGCAGAAGAAGTGACCAGCTGACCCTTGGCACTGGAGACAGAGGCGACTGAGGAGGCAGACGAAGTCGTGACATCGAAGAAAGGAAGTGTGTCTTCACCACTGGAAGTCTGTGGTCCCCCTAGGAGGAGCCCGTAGGAACCTGGACCGTTGGGACTTAGGTGGACCTTTGAGAGGTCAAGAGGTTTGGTGCAAGGGCTGACTGGAGATTCACCCCTGCAAGCCCGTGGTCCCCCCGGGAGGAGCCAGTAGGGACCTGGGCCGCTGGGACTTAGGCAGGCCCTTGGAGACAATGGTCAAGAAGAGGTCCGAGGTCAAGTGCCAGAGGGTCATCACATATCAGTCCGAGGTCACACACCGAGGGACTACCACTTGCCAGTCCGAAGTCACACACCAGAGAATCACCGCTTGCCAATCCGAAGTCAATAACAAGAATCACCGCTAGCCAATCCGAAGTCAGGAACCAGGAACACCAAGACAAAACAGGAACAAGGATCCAAAGCACAAGAACTCACCGAAGCAAGCAGACCTGACTAACCACGAAAGTTGCCAAGTCAAGGAATGAGCAGAGGAAGCCGCCCTTTATACTTCCCCTGTTCTTGCTGATAGGGAACAGCTGAAACTAGTTAAAGGGATCAGGTCCCTTTAAATCTGTCAAGGGGGCGCGGCCTCGTGCCTAAAGATGGCAGTGGCCATCTTGGATTTCCTCCGTGGAGGAAAACGCTGCTGGACGCCGTGAGGGGGGAGCAGGGACGGCTCCCCCTGCGTTGAGCAGCATAGGGACCCATGCCGGAGCGACGGGCCTTGAGTCAGGGCGTTCCCCCGGGACTCCCGCGGCAGTTCGCCGTTGCGGGCAAGGTAGGGGACTGCGGTCGTGGCCTACCACGGCCGCAAAACACAACACCAAGGTAGTAACTTTGGTTTAGAGAATGGAAATATAGGAATGCAGAAACAAAATGAGAACCTAATTAAAAGATCCAGAGCAAAGATTTTAAGATCTTCGAAATTTTGAAAGGTATTGAAGGAATTGACGTGAGAAAAAAAAATCACTGTCCTTATTGCTGAGATTTAGATTTGTGATTTTAAATATATCCTGAAGGTGTTTACTGCATCTGTGATGCCTAATGACTTATTGAACAAAGATGTGAGCTATGTCTTCTACTCCGACAAATGGCTCTGTTATTTCACCAGACCTTAATGATAAAATGTAGGTCTTATATTGATGGTGTCTTTTACACTGATTCAAATAAAGAAATGATCATGAATATAAGAGAGAAAAAAATCCTGACACCTAGGGTATAAGATTTATGTTTTCCAAATCTTTACTAGAATAATACAAGTGAGGCTAAGGGTAGTGATGTGAATTTGTTTTCAACAAATGTGCAATCCGCAATGCATATTCATTGATTTCGTGGGTCCCTATTTGTTGTATTCATGGGTTCGAGAAATGCATTGTGATCCCCCACGAATAAAACATATCATATTATTTTCATTTTTTTGCTCCCAGTGATTTCCTAGTGGCCGTTTGAAATAGGAGAAGGCCATATGGGAGTATCCATAGCAAAAACCAGCCCTTTCCTGTGAATCATACGTGACCTCACAGCATTGTCATAGTGAGTCAGACAGGTTGGCAAGGAGACAAGATTGCAACCTATCAGAGTGAAGCATTTTTCTAATGCAGCCAATCGCCACTCTTAGTGTGGTGTGCTCAACGTATAAATAGTATAGCATCATCAGGAATAGTATTTTTGCGGGTGTGGTCCGGGGAGGTGGCTGTACTCAGAGCTAGTCTGAGTGTCTCAAATCTGTATTCAATTGTTAGCTACTTTGATAGAATTTTCCATTGAAAAAGATATTTGTTCGAAGTTGTTGCAGTGCCAGCTAGCCATGCTTTTTTTGACCGCTCTTGTTTTTATTGATCTCACACGCTCTCTGTCTGTCCCACTGAGACAAGCTGCTAGCAGTGGCATTTTGCTGCTTATTTTTATATTTTACCCCCTGGAGCAGGTTGCAAGCAGGATTTGTGTGTTGTGGGTGGGAGATATAATCAATTTCTAGCTAGTTTGATAGAATTTTCCAATTTATTTATTTTATTTATTTATTTGTTGAGTTTTATATACCATCATTCAGTAGAGCCATCACAACGGTTTACAAAAATATACATTTTTCTTAGCAATTGTGTAACAGAAAAAACAATGTGAACGTTATACATTTTCTTAGCAGTTGTGCAACAGTAAAAAACAATTTGAACAATATCAGAAATAAGCATATCAAGTCCAGAGAGCATTATTAGGTTGGATGAGGAGGGTATGCAGTTCAGGGTGAAGAGAATGTATTAAGAGGTTTATAACTGAGAGTTCAGTTGAGAGTTGGAATGATCAGACGTCTGAGGGTCAGTGTAGAATTTGCGGAACATTAGTGTTTTTAGGTCCTTTCTGAATATTTTTAGGTCGTGTTGGGTTCTCAGGTATTTAGGTAGGGTGTTCCACAGTTTAGGTGAGGCAATTGAAAAGGCTCTTTCTCTTGTGGTTGCCAGATGTGCATCTTTGATAGGGGGAATGTTTAGGTAGCCTGAGTTATTAGAGCGTAGGTTTCTTGGAGGATTTTGAGGGATTATATTTAGGGTGTTAAGACTTTGATGATCATTGTTTAGAATTTTGTGGATTATGGTCATTGATTTGTAAGCAATACGTGCAGTAATAGGGAGCCAGTGAAGTGAGGTCAATATTGGTATTATGTGTTCACTTCTTTGATGAAAAAGATATGTCTTCGTTTTTGCTGCTGTGCCAAGCCAGGCTTTTTTTTTAACTGCAGTTTTTTTTTATTGAACTCAGACTTTCTCTCTGTGCTCTTTTAAGCCAAGAAGGCAGTGCCCTGGGCGTCAGTGGGCAGTTTTCAAGACTCACATATATTGGGACAGCAGTGCTCTTTTAAGCCAAGAAGGCAGTGCACTGGGGGTCAGTGGGCAGTTTTGCAGACTCACATATATTGGGACAGCAGTGCTCTTTTTTTTTATTTATTTAAAGTTTATTAAGTTTTGTGTTTTGGCATACATAACAATATCGCATAATTAATACATAATATCTGTTGTACAACTCTAACAGGCCCGTACAAACATTGTATGTATGTAGTAATAAAGTGGTAAACAAAGTGGTAAACAAAGTAACAAGCAAAGTAATAATATAAAAAAACAAAACAAAAAACATCCCTCCCTCCCTCCTCCCCCCCTCGATACGGAGACTTACTGTAGCAACAAGATAATACAGATACAATACATTCCCGTACAAATAGTCATTATCATTATCAGTATCATGATACCTGTTACATCGAATAATCACTATCTAGTCTGAAGTGAGGTGAAAAATGGAGAGATAAGTAAGATTAAAATGAGAGTGTGAATTGAAATACAGCACTACACATGGAGATGGGCAACCGGTTTATATGAGAGACAATGCATGCAGAAATACATTTCTGATGCGCAACGTAATCTGAGAAAGGTTGCCAACATTTGTTGAAGGAGGCTAGTGTACGATTTTTTACGGCAGTCAAGGAAGCTAACGTATGATAGGTGTGAAGACGATTAATTACATCTTTAAGTTTGGGCAGTTTGTTCGTCTTCCAATGCATAGCAACTAAAGTGCGGGCAGCAATGAATACATGAACACAGAATCTATGATATATTTCACTCGTATTATGAGGAGGCATATTCAGTAGAGCCTCCTCTATGTTTGGAGTCAGCGAACAGTTAAGAAGCTTGCTGAGCCAATCAAAAATAGTGCCCCAGAAAAGCAGAATTTGCAGGCAATCCCACCAAATGTGTATATATGTGCCTTGTGCTCCACAATTACGCCAGCAAATATCCAGAGTATTAGGATAATACCTATGAAGCTTGTCAGGTGTTATGTACCACCTATATATCATCTTAAGACAGTTCTCTTGTAGCCTGGCTGAATCGGAGCTACGCCTTGCCCTTAAAAGAATTGCTTCCCATGATTTATGACCCAAGGATTACCCAGGTCTGCTTCTCAATGAGATATAAACTGACAAGGCTCAGTTTGTAGCGGTATCAGCAGCTGGTACAATTTAGAAACTGTGCCTGTAAGGCTATCACACTATTGGATAAATGTTTCGAACATTGAGCGACCCGGTCGCATTGACTGATCCGGTTGAAAACCACATAAAATGAATTACCTGAGCATAAGCTAAGAAGTTGCGGTGGTCTAAGGAAATTTTTTGAGTAGTTCATCCCAGGGAATAATAGTGCCCAGATTTAGAAAATTCCCTTGGGTAGTAAGACCCAGCTCCTTCCAGACAGCTATCCTCCTGGTTTGATAACCCATCTCCAGCTGGGTGGTGTTCAATATAGAAGACTGATAAAAATATTTATATTTCACAACCAATCTTTGTCTATAACTGGTCCACAGGCGTAAATTAACATTCAGAGACCCTGGGATTTTGCGGACTGGACGCCTTGTAGATTTTGGTTGCCACATGAGAGCCGTCAGTTCCATAGGTCCTACTATATACTGTTCAATTTGTACCCATTGTTTTGGAGCTTTAATGCGATGAAAATCTAACATTGCCCTCAACTGGGAAGCACCATAATACATGCCAGATTTGGTACTGCCATGCCTCCAAGGGGCTTAGGTAAATAAAGTACTTGTCGAGCTAATCTAGGTGGCCTCCTTCTCCAAATAAAATCAAATATTTTTTTCTGCCATATACGCAGAATAGCGGAGGGTATGTAAATTGGTAACGAGGTGAATAAATACAAAAACTTGGGGAGCACAGACATTTTAATGATGGCTATCCGCCCCATCCATGTATATGCTTCCTTATTCCATCGACTCAGATCGACAGTGATTTTTTGAATAAGAGGGATGTAATTGAGAGTATATATCTCAGATGGCTTCGCTGAAATACGCACTCCCAAATATTTAATGGAAGATTTTGCCCATTTGAAAGGAAATTGTTGTCCAATGGCACGGATATCCGATGGGGGAAGAGTAACATTAAGGAGCTCTGATTTATCTAAATTCACCTTGAGACCGGACACCTGTCCGAACCCCTTTAATTCCCTCATCACCCCTGTGAGAGATACAACAGGATAAGTCAGCATAAGGAGAACATCATCCGCAAATAGGGATAATTTGTATTGATGATCGCCCAAAGAGACTCCCTTTATATCTGAAGCAGAATGAATAAGGGACAAAAAAGGTTCCAGATATAGTGCAAAGAGCAAGGGGGATAAAGGGCATCCTTGCCTAGTGCCCCTGCCAATATCGAACGCCTGCCCATACCCATTATTAACTTTGACCCTAGCTTGGGGATGATTATACAGTTTTTTGATCCACTGGATAAAAAAGGACCAAATGCCATTTTTTGCAGAGTAAGGAACAGATACTGCCAATGCACCAGATCAAAGGCTTTTTCAGCATCTATAGATAGGAGCACAGCAGGCACCTGCTCTTCCCTCACCCACCACATCAAGTCCAGCCCCTTACGGATATTATCCGCTGCCATGCACTGAGGTACAAAGCCCACCTGATTGGAGTGTACTAAGTTTGGTAGGAACTTATTAAGCTTAAGGCTATATTCGAGCTAATATTTTAAGATCAACATTGATTAGGGATATAGGTCTAAATGAACTGTAAATCGTGGGGTCCCTCTCTGGTTTGGCTAGCACAGTGATGCCCGCCACATTGGCTTGTGCATTTATCGAACCATCATCACGAAGACTATTGAAGTAATAAGCTAGGGGCTCAGCTAATGTGTGTGCAAATTTTTTATAATTGGCCCCGAAAAAGCCATCAAGCCCAGGAGACTTGCCCTGCTTTAGTGACTTAATAGTACTTCGCTAGTGGAAATTGGGGACTCCAAAGTCTGACATTGTTACAGCGTAAGGCTAGGCAAGTCAACCGACTGCAAATATTCAAGTATATGGGCATCAAGAATATTCTCATCCTTACTATAGAGTTGTTGGTAAAATTGGGAAAATGCCTCACGGATACCTGAAGAATCCATGATCATAACACCATTTGTTCCCTTGATCTTGGACACAATGTTCTGTGATATCCTAGCTCGAAGTTGTCTAGCAAGTAACCGACCCGCTTTATCCCCCCCACCCCCCTCATAATACAGTTGCCTAGTAAGATTCATGGCATGTAATATAGATTGGTTATCCAATTGAGCTAAATCCGTTTTACATGCTAAAAGCTTTGAATAGCAACGGTGGGACTGCGTTCTCATATGCTCCCTGGTTAGATGAGTAATCTGAGCCATCAAGGCTCCTCGTCTCTGATTTTGGAGGCGTTTGCACGCTGTGGCTCTGGAAATGAGTAAACCTCTCACCACAGCCTTAGAGCAATCCCAGAGATTGCCGGGCGTAGTGTGGGAATCATCATTAAGGCAAAATACTCTTGTATCTGGGATTCCAACAATTTAGTGAATTTATCATCCTGCAGTAGGGACTCATTTAACTTCCAAAAGCGATCACCTAAATCTTTAGCACCCATTTCTACCTCTAAGCTAACTGGTGCATGATCAGAACACATGATGGCTTCTATATTAACTTTTTGAACCTGATTACAGAGTAGTTTATCTACTAGCAGGTAATCAATTCGGGAGTAGCTAGAATGAGGGGTTGAATAAAAGGTATACGATCGGGAGTGCAGATAACGGTTCCTCCAAATGTCAACTAACTGCCAGTCATCCATAAGGGCTTTCAATTTAAGGCGACTAGATTGTGCTGATGAGGACTGACCACGAAGTATCAAGGGCCTGGCATAACGAAATATTGAAATCGCCCCCCCACAATTAATGCTCCTTCTGCATGTTTTAGCAAGATATTCTGTAGGTCTTCCAAGAAGGATTCCTGGTCTCGATTGGGGACATACACAAATACCAGTGTGTATATTTGATCACCCATACTTATTTTTTAACAGGACATATCTACCGGAAGGGTCTACCACTTTGGCCAGGAGATCAAATACTATGTGAGCAGCAAGGAGTATACCAGAACCCGCATATTTATTTACATAAGAACATAAGAAAATGCCATACTGGGTCAGACCAAGGGTCCATCAAGCCCAGCATCCTACTTCCAACAGTGGCCAATCCAGGCCACAAGAACCTGGCAAGTACACTCCCACTAGCTGCTAAGAAGGTATGAGGGTAATCTCGGAAAGCTAATAAATGATGATGTTTTCGCTTAAGATGTGTTTCTTGAATAAATGCTATGTCTGCCTTAAGATGCTGAAGTTCCCTTTGTAGAAAGCGCTTCCTATACGTATTTAGCCCTCATACATTAAGTGAAATAATTTTAACCATAGGTCATAGTTGAGAAAGTGAAAACCTTAAACATATGCCCCACATAATCACAGCCCCTGCCAGAGAAGCTTCCCAAACCTTTGTACATATACCAAATCCCACCTAACTTCATACCAGGTATTCTATAAAGCCAAGTGAATAAAAAAAATAAAAGAAAAACAAACAAGCTTGCCCGTCACCGCCCCATGATCCCCATGAAAATATGACTGACCAACCCTCAGCAAGTCGTGAATCTGGGGGTTCCTGAATTACCACCCACTGACAATAGTCATCCCGCTTTCCCCTCTGGTACAATACCATAGATAATGGCAAATTTTGAACAATAAAAAACTTTTCAATATCAAGTGATAACATTAACACTATAGTCTATCCGCCACATCGATTCAGCTCCTACCAAAGTCTGACATTCAGTTCTGATCCTGCTGAAGGATGAATTGAAGAGCAATTTATAAAAAGTTCAGCACCTCTTCAACGGTTTGTGCTCCAGCTTGAGATCGCTGTCTTCGCATTCGTCCTTTCCCTGGAACCGGCTGGCGCCATCTTGGGAACACCTCATGTGAGACTGCTAAAGCTAGTTTATCTTGTGATGCAAAGGTGGCTACGATTCCCACCTGCTGAAAGCATTCCGTTGCTTCTGCCACTGACTTCATGCGGTAGGTGACTCCTTTGCTCTGGAATACTAGGGTAAAAGGAAATGCCCACCGATACCAGATCTCTGCATTTCTTAAGGCTGCAGTGACTTCCCTTAATTGGTATCTTTTTTGTAAAGTTGAGGGGGCCAGATCGTTATAAATGGACACCTGAATATCTTGCCAACTCCATTCAGGCTTGTCGCGCGCTGCCTTGATGACTGCTTCCTTAACTTTAAAGTGGTGAAATTTTGCTATTATGTCCCGAGGACCATTATCCTTCCTCAGGCCTGTCACTCGGTGTGCCCGGTCCAGATCAATCTTTATTTCTTCTGCGTTGTTCGCTGTTGCTGCGGAGTTATTATTGAGCAAGTGGATGCACAGGGAGGTGACCGTTTCCATACAGTCCTGAAATTTCACCGTCTCCGGTACTCCCTGGATTCGTATGTTCGTGCGCCACGACCTGTTTTCAATATCTTCAACCTTTTCGGTGAGAGCTTCCAACTCACAAGTGAATTGTTTAGATTGTTTTGTTAGCTTTTCGATCAAAAGGCTCTGATTATCATCCCTGCCATCAAGTTCATCCACCCTGCGTCCCATAGAGCTGATATCTTCCTTCATATCTGCTATCGACGCCAACAGTTCAGCTTTATGGTTCTTTAAATCTTCACGTAGCTCCATATACCAGGTTCTTATTTCAGATCGCGAAGGAAGATCCGAATAGCTGCTTTCAGTAATCAGTACTGGTCTACCTGCCAGCGTTTCGCTCGATCCCGCCTCGGTATCCGCGTGGTCTGCAGGCTGCACGGCCTTCTCGGCTTCACCCGAGAGAAGCTCCTCTGCATGTTTGCTGAAAGAAAACTGCTTTAAATCCATTGTTCTCTTTCTGGAGGTCATCCTATTTAGTTCCGTCAGCTGTGGCAACAATCCCGGGCAGATGAGATTAAATTTCGCTATTAATTTTGCCTTGATAGCTGCCTGGGGTCACAGAGCGAGGGAACTATGCGTCCATCTTGTATTGTGGCTCAACAGCGCCCCCCAGCAGTGCTCTTTTAAGCCAAGAAGGCAGTGCACTGAGCGTCAGTGGGCAGTTTTGCAGACTCACATATATTGGGACAGCGGTGCTCTCTGAAGCCAAATCCCCAGTAGGCCTCTTTTGGAAATAATTCTTTTAATTGAAATCCCGAGTAGGCAGTGACATTAAATCCATGATGTCAGGGAAAGTTACCTGTGGTCAAGTGATTGGCACTGGCAGAGGAGGCACTGGCAGAGGAGGCACTTCAAAAGGCAGTGCCAGTCCCCTATTAAAGTTAAAAAGGAAGCTGTTCCCATTCTGAAATCTCTGGAGGGGCAGGCAGTTCCATCCGGAAAAAACTGAAATGTAAAGATGATGCATTGCCACCACCTGTTTCTGACCCTGTAGTTTTGGAGGGAAAGCTGAGTCATGCAAGACAAAAGGGCGAGGCCCAAAAGAAGCAGTGCAACAGCAGACTCTAGTTAGCGCTGAAAATGTAGCACAGACAGTTTGCTTCTGATTCTGATGATGTTACAAAATACAAGCGGGGTCCCACACACACATGGACACATGCGTGTGTCTTTAAAAATCTACCCCATGGGAACAATTTTGAATCACCATTAACCTGCATTGTTTGCAATGAATGCAGGTACTTTTAGCCTGTGTGCACTGCTGTTAATTTTTTTTTTTTTAAAGGGAACCTATCTACATTGTCGCCCCTTTAAAATTAGCAGCTGCCAAGGGTATACACTAAGGGCCTGATTTTTAAAAGCATTTACTTGAGTAAAACTGGGCTTTATTCGAGTAAATGCACTTTACTCGAGTAAGTGGGTTTTTGAAAATTGCTACAATATATGCCATTGAATTGTCCATAGGATTTACTCACATAAATGCACTTTACGTGAGTAAATAGCGTTTGAAAATTGCTACAATAGTAGTTACATTTATGCGCATAACTCCATTTGAAAATTACCCCCTAAAATTCTTCCTTCCTATTTGTGTGAGTGACTTAGGGTCATTTTTTTCAAAATGCGATGGGCCATTATCGTGTGCGTTAGGGCCTTATCACGTGCGATACCTCCCTAACGCATGCAATAACGACCACATCGCAATGTTACAATTGAAACGAGGGCAAGGGGAGGGGGTTAGGGCGGGGTCTTGGGCGAGGTTGCCAAACTTTGGGACCCGGGAGCAATGCAGATGATAATGTTTTACACATTATCGCCAGCCGTAGCGCTGGAAATAGCTGCACCTTTCGCAGGGGTGCTACGGGGGGGGGGGGGGGGGGGCGATAGTGTGCGCCGCAGCTGCAATCACGGTGGGCGAAAATGCACCGCCGCGATGCGGCCGGGTGCACACTATCGCCCCCTTTTCCGGCAGCGGCTCTTCATTCCGCTAAGTTCATAGCGGAATGAAAAACCCTAAGCCTGAGTGTGTGGGGAGGTGGAGGAGGCAGCTCTGAAGGTGTACGTCTGAAAATCAAATGCATGTGTGCTGTTTTATCCCAGCAACCCAAACAATCCCCCCCCCCCCACCCTACTTCCCCTCCAGGAATGCCTGCTTTCTAACTTGGATAAAAAGTAAACCTGTAGCGAAAGCCAGCACGCAATTTTAGCTGGACAGAGGAAGACTATTTTCAGCCGAGCCATTTTACTCAAGCATCCAAACGAGTGGCTTTGAAATGTCGCCCTTTTCCAACTCCATTCGACTCTTGTTTATAACTGATCGGGTGTGTTTGAAAAGTGGCAGTCACAAAGTTACCCAAACATAGCATTTCCCCTTTTCAGTATTCTGCTAGACTTTAATTTGCAGGCAAACGTAACTGACATGGACAGAGATCAAATCCAGAGGCGTTTGCTTTGATAGAGATGACCCACTTGTAACAATACGTTGATTAAAATGCAGTTTTACTCACCATTTACTATCATGCGTGTCTGTATATTTACAATTCAAAGGGAACTGTGTGCATAAAAATGGGAGGGACTGATAATTCGCAAACCTTAGCAACTCCTGAATCGCTGGGTGATTGCAAGAACCCAAACAAATTGTGATTATCCCTGGCAATTCATGGATCACTTCATTGAGATATTCCAAGGGATCACTCTGGGCCTGTTTATTATAGCCTCTTTTTTTTTTTTCTCTCTCTCTCTTTCTGGAAACACAAGTGTGAACTGATCCAGGAACTCACTACCCCCTGCCTATTTGAAAATGTAGGTACTTTAACATCATAGGTGGAGGGAGGTGGGAAATATTCCCTAAAGCACTGAAACGGCAAATCCAACCAATGCAGCAATTAGTATTTCATATTTCCCGTGATCCTGTGAATCCAGAAGATAAAAACAGTGGTATCACACAAGTGGAAATGTAGAAAGGGATGCTCATTAAAAGCTACGCTGCGTATATGTGCAATGACTTAACACCTGCAGAGGTGTTTTAATAGTTGTTCTCTTTCTATAGTTTCTATGCGTGAATCCATTGTTTTTTTAGCTTTTAATTTGAATGTGCTGTGTAGCCATTTATTTTTTTTTGTGATTTACTGAGATCCTATGAATCCAGAACATAATAATGTGATCTCTCCCTCCCCTCCTCCCCACCAACCATCCTACCGTTTCAAAGAAAATCATAGTATTATTATTGTTTTGTTTTGTTTTTCTTTTTTTTTTTTTTTAATTCTAAGTTACTTAGCAGGAAGACATTATGGTTAACTAAGGTCATCAATGACATTTCTATTAAACATAATGGCTTTTTCCCCTGCCTGGTGGTCTGGATAATGAAATTTACAATACAGTTTTGAGAACTGAAAATAATTGGAATTTGATTGCAGAGGTATATTGTTATTGACTAACACTATACCTGATTATAATCTGAGCAGAAGGCAGCTTGCCTCTAAAAAAAAAAAAAAAAAAAAAGGAATCCTTGTTAGCTGTACAGTATTATATGTTATAGAAGGTCACGGCCAAATACTATTACCTTTTTAATTTTGAAAAGAAATTGTAATCTCTCCAGGTACAGCAGTTCTCTTCCAGAACACTGTATTAGATGACACATGACAGATGGAGTAATATCTGTGGCATACATTTTTTCAAATGTTAAATAAGTACTTAATGTGCCCTGCGTGTAACATTAAACAGTTTACATTGCTTATTTCACTGCATCATTTGTTTGAGCAAAAATGCCACCAACCTATCATGGTAATAATGAGGATACAGTATCCCATAATAATGAGTAAAGCTAGAGTCAATAGCTTTAATCAGAAAGTAACAAATGGGGAAGCATGTCAGAGGAACATAAGGCCTCACTCTATATTATTCCGCCACTTCTTTTATCATTTTTTTCCGAAAATCAAGTATATTATTTCAGAATCTGTTTAAAAGCCAGTTGTTGTGAAATTCTAAGGAATTTGCAGAAGGAGGTTGATAGATAAGTAAAATATTGAATTGAGCTGCCTTACGAAACTGGCGAAAAAGAAATTCCCCTTGAAAGGAACCATGAATATAAAGGAGTGGGCACAGCTATCCTGCCTGGTCTTCCTAAAGATAGAGAGCTGCAGGGAATCCTGGATAAAGGGAGGATCTCTTCCTCAGAGGATAGGACCTGAGGCCCTAGAAGGATTACATAAGCCCCGGGGTGCTGACGAAGACCCAGCATATGCCAAGACCTGATATGTCTAAGGTTGGTGGAGTCTCTCTTTTTAAAGACTGTGGGGCCAATGCAATATCAGGAGCTCCATTTACCGAGGTGGTGAGCACACAGTTGGACGCACATTTTTTTTTAGCGCAAAAGGAACGCCAATGCAATATCGGGATTAGCTCGTCCATAATGCACGGGCAAAATCTGTGCATAGGGAATAGCGCCAATGGCATGCTAATCCAATTTAAATGTGATAATTATCTATTAGCACCCGATGCAGTAACATGTACTGAAATTTTGTGCATCTAGAGTGAGTTTTTTTATGTTCTAAATTTTGCGCCTGCCTTTCCCTGGCGATATTGTACTGGAGCTAGTGGTAGCTTGCGGTTCCTTAAGGTTTCCTGCTTTTCAGTGGAAACTGTTTACTTCCTTGTCATGCTGACCTTCCTCTTGCATCTGTGAGCAAGAATTAGGGCAGCCAGCACAACCTCAATATCTGTCTTCCCAATATCAACTCTCCAGTCTCCCTTTCCTCGTTTGAGTCCTCATCTTCCCTAGAAGTAGAGAACATACTTAAGAAAATGAAACCATCAACACTATTCCCTCTAAACTCCTACTATCTATACACAATGTAATCGCCAAACCCATCTCAAATATTCTCAACTGTTCCCTAGAGCATGGCTTTGTCCCGAATTTTCTGAAACAAGCTATAGTTAAACCGCTACTCAAAAAATCCAACCTTGACCCCACCACTCTTTGTAATTACAGACCGGTGTCCAACCTACCCCTCCTAGCTAAAGTTCTTGAGAAGCTGGTGAACTCACGCCTATCCGATCACCTTGAACAGAACAACATCCTCCCTCCTACCCAATATGGTTTCAGGAAGCATTTAAGTACTGAAACATTGCTCCTCTCCCTACACGAGACCCTTATCAAAGGAACCGACTCCGGATCCTCCTACCTTATCGCATTACTTGACATCTCGGCTACGTTTGACACAGTCAATCACGATGTCCTACTCAACATACTCAGAAATATTGGGATCACTGGCAAGGCCATTGATTGGATTCAATCTTATCTCCAAAATCGCACTTTCACTGTCACAATGGACAACAATGAATCTGATCCCATCAGTCTTCCCCAAGGTGTACCCCAAGGTTCCTCACTCTCATCCACGCTATTTAATATATACATGCTTCCCCTTACCACGCTTCTCACTAACCTGCACATCAAGCATTTTATTTATGCTGACGATGTGCAAATCATCTTCCCTTTCTCTGACACCATCCAAACTGCTTTACACAGCTGGGAATCCTGTCTTTCCTCCATCAACCAACTCCTAAAGGACATGCACCTAGCTCTTAATTCCAACAAGACTGAGCTATTAATCGTATCTAATAGGCAACCGATCCCAGACATCCCTCCTGCTTACTCAGCTACAAACTTCCCATCGCACACTCGCAACTTAGGAGTTATTATTGATAATCACCTCTCATTTAAACCATTCATCAAATCCATCATAAGGGACTGCTATTTTAAACTCCAAACAATAAAGAAACTCAGACCCCTACTACACTTCAATGATTTCCGTACAGTCCTCCAAGCTATTATTTTATCAAAGATTGACTATTGTAATGCGCTCTTACTTGGCATTCCTGCAACACACACTAAGCCACTTCAACTCCTACAAAATGCCGCCGCTCGGATATTGTCAAACACAAAGAAAAGAGATCACATCACCCCCACACTTATTGAACTACACTGGCTCCCTATACAGTCACAAATTCTTTATAAAACACTCTCAATCATACATAAGAGTCTAGTAAATTCCAACCTCAACTGGCTTAACCCCCCCCTCTTACCTCGTACCTCCAAGAGACCTACACGCCCAGCCCTCCAAGGAACACTCCATGCCCAATCTATTAAATCTTTTAAACTCTCCTCCACTATTAACAGAGCCTTTTCTCTTGCCGGCCCCACCATATGGAACTCACTGCCCCATGATATTCGCATAGAGACCTATACCCCCACTTTCAAAAAGAAACTTAAAACCTGGCTCTTTCAGCAAGCCTACTCCATCTCACCCCCTATTACATAAAACCCCCCTATGAATGTTATACTGATAACTTGGTATGAACGCCTTTATGTCTGCTGATTTTGTACTTTGCACTAGCATGTATATAGTTATAGTTATAGTTATATTCCATAGCATCTACCCATTGATGCCTGTTATATGTAAGGGCTCCTCCCAAAAATTATTTATATGTTGCCTAGTTCATCATATTATATTATGTTATCTGTTATATGTACGGGCACTGCCCAATGGTTTTTTGTTCACTGTGAACCGATACGATGTGCGAATGGATATCGGTATAAAAGAAATGGTAAATAAATAAATAATAAATAAATATCAAATAATCCTGCGAACAACAGAAGACCAGAGTACCATGCGGCGGCACAAGCACAGATTAGCAAATGGCTTTAATCCTTTTAAATCCTTATTAAAAACTTGTCGATTGGACATCCAATTCTGGGGCCATCACAAGACGCCCTGGACTCTTGGCGTTGGTAACATCATCAAAAGAACACCTAAAAGTTGAACGTCCATTACCAGAACAATGGACGCCAAAGTCCAAGTCATCTGTGAAAGCCCCAGGCTTCAGATCTCTTTAAATAACAAGGGCTTTTTATGAACCTTGAAGTTTTGAGTCTGTTTAAAAATGTGTGCTTTTGGATCCTGCCCACCACACAGCTGTGATAAGCTGAGGATTTGGTTGGTCTAATTGCATTTAAAAAACATCATCTGATGGACCCTTGGTCTGACCCAGTATGGCATGTCTTATGTTCCTTATATTGTTATGTGTTCAAGTGCAGCTCAGAGCCATCCGTAGACCCTGCAGGCAGTGTGTTTTTTGGCCATGCACAGCTCTCCTTGAATTACCTGAGTCAGAAGTGGTGCAAAGATATCATCTCAGCTCTGGTGCAATTGAGACCCCATATGAGGACCTGTGCAGTGATATTGATCCAATCGCCTCTCGCAACCATGCCGTCCCTGGGCTGACGAAACTTCTGTGCGCCTTGTATTTTTTCACCATAGGAAGTACCAGATTACAGTAGGACTGGTTTGTGGGATGAATCAGTCCTCAGTCTTGCGGCACTCTGGACAAGTCTTGAGGGCTATGATGAATCCTATGTGACCATATATTTATTTCCCAGAGGACCCAGGGTAACTGCAGGAAATCCAGTATGGATTCTTTGACATAGCTGGGATGCCCAATGTATTTGGCAGAATAGACTGCACCCATATTGCACTTACTCCCAGCTCAGAACAGGAGAGTCCATTCCGCAATCAGAAGTCATTCCATTCGATGAATGTGCAGGTGGCATTTGATGCGCATAAATAGATCCTGAATGTAGTATCAAGGTTTCCAACACAGGAATGGCTTCCACAACAAAATGCAACACTTCCTTCAAATATCTCCTCAAAGTCATCCTAGGTAATTCTCAAACAACCTCAGGAAACTTAAGAAACTGGAGATATAGGTATCTTAAGCAATTTTCAACACATTCTATTCTAGTCAACATTACACTTTCTTGAATAGCTATAGAATTAACCTCTTGCAAAGTCTTAACATTGGTTTTCAATAAATTCTTCCAACTATATCCTTGTATTACTTTGTGTTGTCCTGGACCAAAGATTCGTATTTATTAGAAATATCATTCACCCCTGACAAGAATAAGAGGGCTCACCCAAAAAGCCCCATTAAGAAGTCTAATGTAATGGCTTAGAAAGGGGAAACACTCAATGTTTGATGAAATATTTAAGGTCTGAGGCTGACCACCAGATCCATGGATTTACTGAGATGGAAGAGAAAATGGAATTCCAACATGCATACTAACTTCTGGAAAATTATTTGCACTGACCCCACCATCCTTCAGCATTCCTGTCACCTTGGCATCTCCATCGACCTCAGCGGTCTGAGACAGACCCAGAAGAGCAGATGTGCATTCAACCGCGGGAGTAAGTCTTTAAGGGGACTCAGTGAAACCTCTTCCCCTGCTGAGGTAAGCGCTCCATCACCAGCCATGACAACTGGGCTCACACCCCCATCATAGGAGACACTGCCACAAACTCCAAATTTGAACACTGGCATGGGATGTGAAGGATCAATAGGAAACACCCTCACTCTCCCCTTCCTTTTAGATGGCATAATCCAAAGGTAACAAAAAAACAGAAAACCTCAGGCACAGCGAGTATCAGGCAGGTTCATGCCACCATCTTGATTTTGCCCCCCAGGTAGACCTCGTAAACTTCTAACTTTAAAAATACATGCGTAGAGAATTTACAGATGTAATTTACAAGCATTTACCCCTCGTAAGTCAATTTTTACATGTGTAAATCAAGAGATTTTCTAACATGCATTTTGGCAATTAAACTACCAGTTTTGCCAATTAGTCTACCAGTTCGCTCAGTGCATCCGCAGGTCATTGAGAGACCCTCCTGAATTTTCAGCCTCAAATCCTTCCATTTCACCTAGATCTTCCACCCAATCAATGTTTTACTTTTATTCTCACTTACTCCAGATATAGAGCAGGTGTAAGTACATACAAGTAAGCTATCAAATTTGAATATGCAAACTGCTTATAGCAACTTACTTTCCACAGGGAGTTTCCCTTTAAAAATCCATAGTACCTGTGGGGCTTCAAGATGCCGACTGCTGCTGAAAATTGCCGTTTTTAAGAGCATGATAAATAAAACCTGGTTGGGTGAATATGAATAAAATATAGCCACAAAAAAAATCCCTGCGCTACTTGTTCAGAGGATCATCTTATTGGACATAATCAGGAATCATAGCAAGGGGTGAAAGATCTCACTCCCTTCTGTTCCCCTTTCCTCAACTTATCCCCATTCTATAAAGTACAATGTGTGTGTGTAGAAAACTCTGTGCACTCCCACTAATAGCGTCTACCACTCATTTGCTTCCCAAACTAATTATTCTACCATGAACCCTGAATGCAATGTGCAGTTTTGCACTTATTATAAACTTTGCCTCTATTTATTTATTTATTTATTTATTTATTTGTATTTGTTGACCACAAAACTGCCAAAGCTCTAGGTGATTTACATTAAGTCTACACGGGGGTAGGGTAGGGGCGGAGGAGGCTAATATGCCTATATCCACTGTTCCTAAGTAGATATTATACAAATTCAAAATGTTTGGTCATTTTGTGTACTCCCCTATTGCAACATGTACATAGTGATTATCAGCCCAATACATGTCTCACTTGTTCTGTTTACTTTGAACTTTCTACAGTGGATAGCACATACCATATGGAATTCCACCTCTGTTTTGGCTCTCTTCTTGGACTGTGTCCTGTATGATAAAATAAAATAAACTAAAATGTATTATATGTAAGCCAAATGCCTTCTTGAAACAATATGTGGAATTAAATATCTTCCTTTCTGTGCCCAGATCATCTAAACTCATCAGCTGTGTGGGATGCAGAACCTTCCAGAAAAGAACAACTCGGAGTGACTTCGTTGCTGCATGATACAAGTACAAAGCGATGATGAAACATGAAGCATTAGACAAAGCTGAAGTGGCTTCACCAGATCAAATTTTTGTTATTAATGTCCAGAAGATGTACAAAGTAGTCAGTATGTCCCAAAATCAACTTTTAGGATCATTAGCTCATAAAAAAAAATGTATGGCTGATAGTTCATTTATTTAAATGAATCATTTTACAGAATTATGGGGGTAGTTTTGAAAAGTACCCAGATAAATGCAAGGTCAGCTGGTACTTTTTAACTGCAGGTTTTGCACCAGTTTGCAAATTTGAAGATTGCCCTGAGAAAAGGTACTTGCAGTGATTTTCACCAGTTTTTTTCCCGTGGGTATCTTTTCGCTTGAAAACAACATGCATTGATTTGAAAATGTTATATATATATGCATTATTTCTTTTCCTCTACCTAAAGATTCCACCGGGACCTACCTGCTTAAAGAATGCATGGAGTTGGTGCCCACATGCACCTTAACTAGGTAAGGACTGGGCAAATTTCAGAAAGCCAATTTACCTGCATAAATATGCCTTTATTGGGGAAAAATGACTCCTGAAATTTGCACCTATGAAAAATGAGAAAATGTCTTGTGCAATAGAAGAGGACAGGTCATACATTTTGATTTGAAAAGTGGCTACAATAAACATCTATTCGAGCAGGCAAGTCAATAAAAAATATTTGCTGCTCAAAACTAATGCGGAGCCTGCACCAGAGGCTGAACAGAGCAAAAATGAGAACATAAAGAACACAGTTCTCAATAGTATTCTTAAGTCAACAAATCTGCGCAATAGGGAGACCAAAGAGAAAGGCACAGATGCCACTGGTAACCCAGCGCTGTGCACCAGAGACGGGGGGGAGGCAGGGGGACATGTCCTCTCCCGCCCACCTCACACGGCAACGCCTCACACAGGCCGATGATGCAGCTGGTGAGTCGACATCGCCCTCACACCTCCCTCCACATCGTGGGCATGCACAGCCCTTGCCGCGGGACCCACGGGCGGAAACAGGGGAGAAGGGGAGGTCTGTGGGGATGCTCTGCTGGGGGAGGGAGGAAGGCGTGGCCAAGCAACGTGAGATGGCTCATTGGGCAATTTGAAGCCCAGGACTGTTCCAAGGAGTGGCAGCAGCCACACGGGGGGGGGGGGGGGGGGGGGGGGAGTACCTACATATGGCCATGTGGACCATGTTGGAGGGACCACCTCCACAGCCCTCTGACCTGGGACATGTGGGGAAAAGAGAGACACTGGCATCAATGGGATACGAGCCCATGCCCACAAGGAAACTGGAGCCTTAATCCAATGCCATAGACCACTCAGCCATGCTACCCCCCTCATATGGGATTGCAGGGAAGCTGTATGGCTGGGCTCTCCCAGCTGCAAATCAGGCTGCTCCCGAGGGGTGAGATGGTATGAGTGACTGGCTGCTTGTCCCATTCCCAAACCTACCTGCTGGAGAGCCAGCATGGAAGGCATGAGCACACAACCATCCCAGCAGGGAAAGTACCCCTAGGCTGCCCAGTTCCTGTCCCATGCGTTATCTGCCACCCACTGGGTTGCTGGGTTTGCTATTGGGTCCCTAGTAGGGGACTATGGACTCTGCTTCCTCCCCAGGTGGTACTGGGTCCCCTGGATCCTCCCATGGGACCAGATGATGAATCAGAGCTCTGCCCTGCGGCCACATGGCATGACTGGTATGGTACAGTGAACCCTTCCAGTCCTCCCCTGGGTAGAGGAAATACAGACCCCAGCACAGTATCCCATAAGGGACCTACCTTGTTGAAGCTCTGGCAGGATCTCCACTGCAGCTGGGTTGGGCTGTCCTGGGGTCTTCAAGGGTGACAGGAATGCACTTCTGACACTGACCGGGGAATGCTGCAATACCATTGCAGCCTCTTCTTCCAGTTTTTTTTTTTTTAATTAGGCTGCTGTTTCAGAATATAGGAACATGCCATACTGGGTCAGACCAAGGGTCCATCAAGCCCAGCATCCTGTTTCCAACAGAGGCCAAACCAGGCCATAAGAACCTGGCAGGTTTGAGCTGCTTCTGCCCGGGGATCTTTCCCAAGAAGCTTCAGCCACTGACTTGGTAAGATCCTGACCTGGTCTTGAACCAGAGTTTGCTCTGTTGGAGAGTCAGTCCTCTAAAGAGAGAGACTGTGGGAGTTGAACCCTGGTGTCCCCGGTTCGTGGCCTGCTTCTCTAACTACTAGGCAGCTTTTCCTCTTGAGAGGCAGCCATGTGGGGGACAGGAAGGGGGAAAGGGGGAACATGGTGCTTGGAGGAGGGGGACTGATGGGAGGGGAGGAAAAAGAGGGAAACAATGGGAGAGGAGAGTGTCCTAAGGGGGGCAAGGGGGAACCAGATGGGAGAGGGGACAATAGGAGAGGAGGATGCCTTAACCTATGGCTTCCTCCTCTCTAAGAAGGTAAATGGCAATGTAACTCCTCCTGTGATCTTTTAATCACAGAACATGCCCTGATTCATGCTTGAATCTGCACTGTCTGTCCAGCCTGTCTGAAGCCCTGAATGTGGCCTGTCTTTCTCAGTAGCCACTTCTTTGTTCACTTGTTCGTTCACCTAGCCCGGTCGCCTCCATGTTGGACGTGGAATTCCCACAGCTGCTGCGCGTGCCTGACAGTTTTTGTGCATGCACATGTGAGAGATGAGCAGCCAAAGTGCCTGAAGTATTTCTGTTCCCAGAGAAATATGTTCTCACAGTTGTTCTAATGCAAAAATACCTGCAGATATTTGTAAGAAAGAATGTTCTAACATACTGTTCTGTATAATCTACTGGATATAAAATAAATGCATTTACTTTTGCATAATTTCGATTTTCTTTCAGTTTAGAATTTTAAAATTTATGGTGCCTAATTTTCAAGTTGCCGGTGTATAATTCCCTGTGGTGAAACCTGCTGCCCCTCCTCTGGCCTCTCCTGCACCTCCTCCTGCTTATATGACTGCTATGCTTCCTCCTCCCTCTACCCCATTGCTGGCAGCCTTCAGGAGGCCGCTCCCTTTAAGGTGTTCTGTTTGAAATCTCTTCGGCTTTACTCTGCCAGAGCTGACAATGCCCTTCTGAGGGCTGTGTCACCTCTGACAGAAACCTCTCCCCCATGGAGAAGCTCCTGCTTTGGACAGCTTCGGGAGTCACTGCCACTCCACAGAATCAGGGGCTTTACCATGTGTGTCTCATTATGCAGCCAACACATGTCACAAAGTAAATAAGTGCTCACTCATGTTAGAAATGTCACTCTATCAATTTATTCCTTAGTTAGACAGCATCATAGTGGGCAAGGCACTGTATCTCTTCAATTTTCCCTTCTCCTTCTGGTCCCTCCTCCTCCCCTTCTGGGTCTGTGGGCTGTGGGCTTTCACCCTCGGGAGGAGGCAGGCCATAGCTTTTTTTTTTGCTAGGCTATGGAGTATACAGCAGGCTAGAAATATGTCTTATGCACACATCCTCCAGATTTGTCAGGGAACCAAAAGCAATGGGGGTCTGTCTATGGTTTCAGTGGTAGCACTTATCTGATGCGCTGTCAGTGAGTCCTAATGAGGTCATGCGTCAGGCTCTGGTCCGCCTGTGATTCTAGACGTAGCACTTATCTGATGCATTGTCAGGGAGTGCTAATGGGATCACGAGCCAGGTTTTGAGAGGACAGCCTACATTACCTGTCAGGGAGAAGGGGGAAAGAAGACAAATGTTAGAGAGGCTAAGGTGGAGTACTGTGTGACTGGGTTTTGATGAGCATGGAGTGGGCTTCCTTGTGAAAAACCTTTAAGCCCTTCTAGAAACAGGAGAGAAAAGAGTAATGGTTACTTGCAGAGCATTGGCTGTGTGAGTTGCATGTATGCCTAGAACCCACCCTCCGGTGAGGTGACCTGCCAGGAAGCAGTCATGAAGATCTGACTGTGACAGATCTAGGTGTCATGGCCTGAGCTGGAAACCCTGGTTCCACATTAGTTATGAGACCTCTGGCACTGTACACCACCATGCACATGTTGAGGAAGTAGAAGCTGGCCTTATTCCCAGCAGGTCACCTGATTGCTGTCTGCGAGCAACCTGTTGCCCCCCCAAAACTGACAGGAAAGCAGCGATGCCAAAAAAATTCTGTCATTGTTTGCTATTGATGCTGTCTGTCATCGGAAAAAGAAATATATTGATTACTTCTCCTGCGAAAAGCACCCAAAAACTGATAAATACAGATCAAGTTATCTGACTGTTTTATTCCAGATGTTGGTGGCAAAAAGGAAAGGTCTGTGGTGGCTTTGAGATGGACTGGTAAAGCGTGGCCTTCCTGCATGGAATCATCCTTCAACTGCTAACAGAGGTATAAAATGGCTTCCTTATTGAACGTGAATCTGCACATGATTTGCCCCTTAGACAGAACCAGAAGTTGTGTTCAGGGCCTATATACACCGTCTTATGGGTTACCTTCTTCTCCCTCCACATATGCTACTCCTACAGGATCCATACATTTCTGATACTCATTCCTCCATTTCTCACCGCCATTATTTACACAAGGCCCATCACCAGGCCCACCAAACCTATAACCAGTAAAAACAGGTACATAATCAGTAAAAAAACTCTCCAAATACCGTGATACGCATTGAAAGGGTCCCAAACACAAGGATAAAAAAGTCTGAGACACACAGGGTGATAAACAGAAAAAAACGGACACAGAACAAATGAAAAACAACCGATTCTAACCTTGGATGTGAAATCAAACATCTATGCAGATGATGTCCAGCTCGTACTACTAATGGAACCGGACCAGTCAACAGCGATAACGAAGCTAAGTGCATATCTCATAACCATACAAGAATGGACGGAAAGCAACAAATTCCATTTGAAACCAAACAAACAGAGATACTGTGGATATAAAACACATACAGGCAAATCCCTGATCTGAAAATACCATCTGGAACCTATCAGGCAAATGTTTAATCTGTTGCGTGGATAAAATCTGGGGGTTACGCACGTGGCTGGGCCTTGCACGCACCGCATGCATTTTAGGAGGAGCCCAGCCATGATACGCGCAGAAGTGCCTCGCCAAAGAAAAGGGTCAGTCTGGGGGATGGGGAGAAGCGGGGCTTCAGGCGCTGGTACAGCAACCATTTGCCGATGTGCCGGGGAAGCGCACACCTGCACTCTGCCGGCACGCGCAACTTGCTACTGCTCCTGTTGAGGAGCAATAGGTAAAAAAAAAACCCAGGGGTAGAGAAGATAGGCATAGGGGACGGGGAGGCAAGGGGAAGGGAGGTTAGGGTAGGGGGTAGGGAAGTTCCCTCCCAATCCACTCCTTAATTGAAGCAGACTGGGAGGGAACTAGGGAAAGCCACACATCGCTGTGCAAAATTGACAAAGTCTATCCCCCCTTGTGTGCGCCATGCGTGCTGATTACAAAATCCGGCACGCATGTGCGTGCAGCCCAACAATTTTATAACATGTGTGAGCCGGCACACGCATGTTATAAAATTGGCACGTCCATGTGTACACTCCGGGAAGTGCGTGCACCTTAGAAAATCTACCCATCTGAGCACCCCCTAAATAACACAGGTTAAAACTAACTCCCACAAATCCAGGCAACATTAAAGACGTGCCTTTTTCAACTGCATAGCTTACAAAGACCACGCCCTTTCCTTAAGAAGATGAACCTAAGCACATAGTTAGTTACCTCACATCTGGATCAATGCAACACCCTGTACAAGAGGCTAACAAGAGGAGATGGACGTATTTACATGAAAGAAAGATGGCCACTCCAGACCACTAAGATCCTCTCTGGGTTTCTCCATAACTGAAGAAATTAAAAGCACAGATACCCCCCAATGATCCTTCTTGAGAGGAGAACCTGCTTTATGAAACTCTGTTCTGTCCTAAATGCATGACTACTCCCATTTCAAGAAGCAAGCAATTAATTGGTTCTTCTACCAGGCCTTTAATACCGATTCCTCCACCCTAGAAAGCATGCATTGAATACAAATTGACAGCAATAAACTGCCTGGCACTATTTATTTCAAGACTCTTAAACTTGCTTCTATAAACTAGTATTTTGTTGAGATGCTTATGTATTTATTACAAGCTAGGTCATTATTGTTTATAATACGTTTAGTATTATAAACAATAATGATTATATTATAGTTATATAATATATATATATATTATATACTATATATAGTATTATAGTATTTAGTAATATTTTACCTCAAACTATTTAAACCCAGCTACACTAACTGCACTAACCACATCTTCTGGTAACAAATTCCAGAGCATAATTGTGCATTGAGTGAAAAAGAATGTTTCTCCAATTAGTGTTAAAAGTGCTACTTGCTAACTTCATGAAATGCCCCCTAATCCTTCTATTATCATATCCCTACTCAGCCATCTCTTCTCCAAGCTGAACAGCCCTAACCTCCTCAGCCGTTCCTCATAGGGGAGCTGTTCTATCCCCTTTATCATTTTGGTCGCCCTTCTCTGTAGGGATGTGAATCGTGTGATCGATCGTCTTAACGATCGATTTTGGCTGGGGGGGGGGGAGGGAAATCTGATCATCATGTTTGTTTGTTTTTTAAAATTGTTAAAAATCGTAAATCGGGGGAGGGCGGGAAAACCGGCACACCAAAACAACCCTAAAACCCACCCCGACCCTTTAAAACAAATCCCCCACCCTCCCGAACCCCCCCAAAATGTTTTAAATTACTTGGGGTCCAGTGGAGGGATCCCGGCGCGATCTCCCGCAATCTCCCGTTCTCGGGCCACGGCTGTGTTAATAGAAATGGCGCCGGTGGCCCTTTGCCCTTACCATATGACAGGCGAAAGGTAGCGCCGGCGCCATTTTGGTTCCTGACACCCAACGTCACGAGTGCAGGAGGTCGCTCCCGGACCCCCAGGGACTTTTGGCCAGCTTGGGGGGGCCTCCTGACCCCCACAAGACTTGCCAAAAGTCCAGCAGGGGTCCGGGAGCGACCTCCTGCACTCGCGCCGTATTGCCAATATTCAAAATGGCGCCAGTGCTACTTTTGCCCTCAAAAGTAGCACTCTCACTATGTCATCGTATGACATAGTGAGGGCAAAAGTAGCGCCGGTGCCATTTTGAATATTGGCAATACGGCACGAGTGCAGGAGGTCGCTCCCGGACCCCCGCTGGACTTTTGGCAAGTCTTGTGGGGGTCAGGAGGCCCTCCCAAGCTGGCCAAAAGTCCCTGGGGGTCCAGCGGGGGTCCGGGAGCGATCTCCTGCACTCGTGACGATGGATATCAGGAACCAAAATGGCGCCAGCGCTACCTTTGCCCTGTCATATGGTAAGGGCAAAGGGCCATCGGCGCCATTTCTATTAACACATAAATTGAGGGCCTCGGTCCGAGAGGATACTTCTTGGTAGACCATGTAGTCTAAAAATGTGCTGAACGATCAGCTGGGCCAGCTGTGGTGCGGACGGCAACCCTGGGAGTGCCACGAAGTGTGCCATCTTACTAAATCGGTCGATGACCACCCATATGACGGTGTTCCCACTGGATGACGGCAGATTGACCACGAAATCCATCGCAAGATGGGTCTATGGTTCCGAGGGAGCTGGTAAAGGCTGAAGCAAGCCTGGGGTCGAACCTGGGATCCTCTTATGACAAGAACATGACTGGCAGGTCTCTACGTAAGACTGTTGAACTTAGGCCACCAGTAGTATTGGCACAGGGTCTGTAAGGTCTGAGTGTGTCCTGGATGGCCGGAGCAACAGGAGTCATGAGCCCTCGCCAGGACTTGATTCCGAAAGTTCGGTGGAACCAGAGTTTTCCCGGGAGGGATGGTCGTAGTGGCAGACAGTAGGACACGTGACGGCTCGATGATGAACTGATGGTCATCCGAAGTCTCAGTAGCCTCAAAGACATCGTGATAAGGCATAAGATTCTTTCCAGCAGGTCTTTAGCGCAGTATGAAGTTAAATCGGGTGAAGAATAACGCCCAATGTGCCTGTCGAGGGTTGAGTCATTGTGCCCGATGCAGGTACTCAAGGTTTTTATGGTCCGTGTAGACCGTAAACTGGTGTTGTGCCCCCTCTAGCCAAGGACGCCATTCTTCTAGGACCACCTTTATGGCTAAGAGCTCCTTGTCGCCAATGGCGTAGTTCTGCTCTGCCAGAGAGAACTGACGGGAGAGGAAGGCACATGGGCGTAACTTGTGATTTTTGGAAGTCTGGCACAGAACAGCGCCTACGCCTTCTGAGGACGCGTCCACTTCGATGACAAATGGCCGTTGCGGATCCGGATGGCGTAGGCATGGCTGTCGCAGGAATGCCTCTTTGAGGTGAGGTAGGCGGCCTCTGCTCCCAGAGTCCAGTTCTTGGGATCCGTGCCTTTCCAGGTCAAGGCTCTCATCGGGGCAACGATGGACGCATAATGAGGAATAAAGGAGTGGTAATAGTTGGCGAAACCCAAAAACCATTGGAGTGCCTTCAATCCAGACAGCTGCGGCCATTCCCGAATGGCTTTTAGCTTCTGGGGTTCCATACAGAATCCCTCACTGGAGACAATATACCCCAGGAAGGGAGGGACTCTCGCTCAAAAAGGCACTTTTCAAGTTCCGCATATAGTCTTTGTTCTCTGAGACGTTGCAATACTTGGATGACATGTTGACTGTGAGAAGTCAGTGAGTAGTCAGTGAAAATGTCATCCAAGTACACGACCACATACCGATACAAGAGATTGCAGACTATCTCATTTATGGTGTTCTGGAACACCGCTGGAGCATTACAGAGCCCGAACGGCATCACTAAATACTCATAGTGGCCGTCTCATGTGTTGAAGGCCATCTTTCATTCGTCACCCTCCTTGATGCAGATCAGGTTATAGGCCCCTCGGATATCCAACTTGGAGAAGATCCTCGCACTTTGCAGCCGATAAAAGAGCTCGAAGATGAGGGGCAAGGGGTAGTGGTCCTTGACCGTTATTGCATTCAGGCCCCAGTAGTCGATGCAAGGGCAAAGGGTTCCATCCTTCTTTCCAACGAAGAAGAACCCAGTCCCTGCTGGGGACGTTGACTTCCGAATGAAGCCCCTCTCTAGGTTCTCTTTGATGTACTGTGTCATGGCCTACGTCTCCGCAGGCAAGAAGGCATAGATGCGCTCCCAAGGAGGCTCAGTGCCAGGGAGGAGGTTGATGGCGCAGTCGAATGGTCGATGAGGTGGAAGTATCTTGGCCTTTTGCTTTGAGAAGACATCCGCATACAAGGCATAGGAGGTCGGCAGGCCCTGAAGACTGGTGGAGGCGATGGAGCACGAGACTGGAATCACTGATTGGAGGCAATTGCCGTGACAATTCGGCCCCCAGTGGGATAGCTGCAAGGTCTTCCTGTCGAACTGGGGACCATGTTCCTGGAGCCAGGGGAGGCCCAAGACGACAGGATTTTTGGAATGCTCCAAGATATGGAAGGGTAACCGCTCACGGTGAAGGAGTCCAACCCTCAACTGGACAGGTTCCATGATGTGTGTCACACGTCCCGGGAGGGGTTTACCCTGGATCGATGAGATGACCAATGGAGCTGGAACACGGACCTGTGGCATCTTCAAGTGCCACATACTCTTCATAATGAAGAGTATGTGGCACCAGAGTCTACCAGAGCTAACGGGTGGAATTCTCCAGCAGCAGATGTTAGCGCCACTGGTAGAGTTAGTGGAGGTGCAGGTGAGGTTAGGCCCAGGAAGAGACCTCCTTCAGGTCCTGGGCCCGGGAGTTTCCCGGTCACGCTGGGCAAGCGTCTATTTGACGGCCTGCCGCACCACAATAAAAACAGTCCTTCCTTCATTCGCCACCGGCGCTCTTGCATGGAAAGTCTCCCACGGCCCAATTCCATGGGCTATTTGGGCGGTGTTCGGGGGGTTCCCGATCTAGCCTTGGGAGAAGGCGAGCATTGAGGGCGCCTGGAAGGAGTTGCAGCTTTCGGTGTCATCTGGGCCTCTTGGCGGCGCTCTTGGTGGCGCCGATCTATACGCCCTACCAGATCGATGGCATTCAAGGACCTAGGTAGTTCCCGGCCTGTGAGCTCATCCTTAATTCTAGGGCTAAGCCCCTGAAGGAAGATGACAGTTGTAGACAGTCGGGGCCCCAGCCGAGCTCCGAAGAAAGGGTCTGGAAATCTATGGCAAATTAGGCCAGTGCCCTTGAACCTTGGTGTAGTTGAAGCAGTTTGGGCCCAGCAGAAACCTCCTGCATAGGATCACCGAAGCTCATCTGGAAGAGCTCCCAGAACTCCCTCAGATTGCTCAGAACGGGATCATCCCATTCCCACAGGGGGGAAGCCCATTCTAGGGCCTTCCCTTCGAGGAGAGAAAGAATGAAGGTGGTCTTGGTAGCCAACTGCAGGCGGAAAGAGGGCCAACTGCAGGCGGAAGTGCATGTTGCACTGGTTAATGAAACTCCTGCAGGCCCAAGGTTCCCCTGAGAAGTGTGACAGTGTAGGCAGACGGATTAATGGATGGCCCCTGGAAACCACAGGCGGGGATGGCAGGGGTTCAAGGACCCCAATGCCTCAAAGCACTGGTTCAGGCCCTCCACTGCAGAGACAAGGGCGTCCAGGGTCTTTTGTTGGTCCATCAGACACTGGGCCATTCCAGGAATGGCCTGGCGGGCGGATGCCTCTGCTGGGTTCATGGACTTGGCAATCTGCTATGCTCAGGCTTGTGAACCCTTGGGCCGATGGGAGGATGGTATACCTTAGGAGGTGAATCCATAGGTTCTCCCGAAAACCTGCCCCAACCTCCCCCTGCGCGCGCAAGCCCCAGGACACACGTAAGTCCCGGGGCTTTGCTAGGGGGGGCGTGTCAGGGGCATGTCGCAGTGGCGCGTCATCCAGGGGCGGAGCCATGGGCATGGCTCTGGTCCGGGGGTGTTTTGGGGCATGATCAAGGCCTCCGAAACAGCTCCAGGGCCGGGGAATCGCGCAGCCGGCGCGCGCGGGTTATGCCTGCCTTGGGAAGGCATACCTCTTCCAACAAAAGTAGGGGGGGTTTAGATAGGGCTGGTGGTGGGTTAGGTAGGGGAAGGGAGGGAAAGGTGGTGGGAGGCGGAAGGAAAGTTCCCTCTGAGGCTGGCTGTGCGGCTCGGCGTGCACAGGCTGCCAAGTTTGGTCAGCCTTGTGCGCGCCGATCCCAGATTTTAACGGCTACGCTCGTATCTATTAAAATCCCACGTACTCTTGTTTGCGCCTGGTACGCGAATAAAAGTAAGCATGTGCGTAAGTTTGTAAAATCTACCCCATTGTCTTGTAGTGTGTGTTTGGTATCCAGCTGCTATAAAATTAGGAATAGTGTTAATGAAGGATAAAGCTTATATCCTATCCATGTACTTGTGTCTCTATGGATAATATATGAATGGTATCCACCAGGCAGAGAGGTAGATACCGCAACCCCAGACAGATACAGAGAAAAAAACTCATATCCAGACAGATAAAAAAAAGAGTGAAACAGCACCCAGACACAGATATAGACAGATACAGAGAAAGAAAGACATCCCACACAGAGAGTCAGAAACCCAACATCTAGACAGGCAAAGAAACAAAACATAACACATCTATAAAACACAGACAGAAACTACAATATCCAAGCAACTGAACTGCAAGAAACATGGGGTAGAGAAGAAACATTATGGGATTTCCTAAAAGAAAAAAAAGGATGATAGTACATCCATTTTTACTGGAGTGGTTTACAGGCTTCCAATTCAAACAGAAGAAATAGACAGAGATCAGGTCAAAAGCATTCAAAAGGTGGGAAAGAAAAGAAAAGTGTTGATTGCTGGAGACTTTAATTTGCTGGACATAGACTACAGAATCCCTTCTGCGGAATCTACCAGAAATAGAGAGATAGTGGATGCCCTGCATAGGGCTCTGTTTAAAGAAATGTTAATGGAACGCATGAGGAAGAGAGTTATACTTGACCTAGTATTTACTAACGGGGATAACGTCTCTAATGTCCGGGTGGGTGCCCACCCAAGCACCAGTGATCATCAAACAGGATGGTTTGATATCACAAATAGGATACAGAAAAGTCACACAGACTCGAGTTTGGAATTTCCAAAATATGGACTTTGTCGAAATGGGGATGTACCTGGAAGTAAATAACAGATATTCCTAAATAACAGATCCTTCAAGGTCACTATGAATAACATCTCATCAAAACCCCTCCCTCTAGACACCGGTGTACCACAAGGTTCTGCCCTTTCGGCCACCCTCTTTAACATCTATCTAATTCCTCTCTGCCACCTCATCTCCAGTCTTGGAATAACTTTCTTTCTGTACGCCGACGACATTCAGTTCATCATACCTGTCACCAACTCAATAGAAGACGCTCTTCGCACAGCTGCCAAACACCTAACCACAATTAGAAACATGCTCAACAAGTTAAAATTATGCCTAAACATGAATAAAACTGAATGTATCCTCATTGGAAGAAACGTCTCAGACCAAACCATTGCCCACAACTCTCTTCTAATCAACAACATATCCATACCTCTAAAAAGCTCAACAAAGGACCTCGGCGTATGGATCGATAAAGATCTCAACCTAAAAACACACATAGCAGCCAAAACCAAGGAAGGTTTCTATAAACTTCATGTACTAAAACACCTAAAGCCGCTCCTCCACCATCAGGAATTCCGAACAGTTCTACAATCCCTGATCTTCAGCAGCTTAGACTACTGCAACTCAATGTTATTAGGTCTCCCCAAATCCACCTTAAAACCGCTGCAGTTACTGCAGAATGCCGCTGCAAGAGTACTGACCGGAAATAAAAAATCGGATCACATCACCCCAATACTAAAAAGCCTACACTGGCTACCAATCATTCAAAGAATTGAATACAAAACCCTGACGATCATCCATGACGCTTTACACAATTCAGTTAACTCCGCAGTCAGTAAAATGTTCCACCCCCACAAACCTCAACGGAACACCAGAACTTCTGAAAAACGTCTACTCGAAATACCCACATATCCCATGGCTAAGCTTACTAACACCAGAAATAGAGCTCTCTCCATAGCGGGGCCTAAACTCTGGAACGCCCTACCATGCTACCTCACCACTATCATCGAAAATAAATCATTCAAAAAAGAACTGAAAACCTGGATCTTCAGCCAGACTTTCAATGATGATTTAAGCAATCCACAATTGTGATGCCTCATGCTTCCCATCCTTCTCCCCTCTTCTCTTCTCCGCTTACCTACCCCTTCCTCCTTCCATTACCTACCCCATCCCCCCCTCATTTCCTACTTTTCCCATTCAGACTTTCTTGTATTCAGAGCACGAGTTTGTACATACCTTCCTCGTTTTTCGTTTCTATTTTCTTTTTCGTTATTTGAATTAAATTATTTTTTAGTTATTCCTGTTACTTCCTTCTCCATATGCTAGTTGCATATACTTTTGTTTCTCAAATTGTTCTATGTATCATTGTTTCGTTCCAATGTAAACCGGGGTGAAGGCATGTGCTAAACCTCGGTATATAAAAGCTTCAAATAAAAAATAATAAATAAAAGTAGAGCTAGAAGACTGGGAGAAAATGAGAGAAGTGGAATAGCAGTGGAAGAAACTAAAGGGAGCAATTACAAAGACAAATATTTATATGTTAGAAAAGTAAATAAAAGTAAGAGAAATAAGGAACCAATCTGGTTCTCAAAGGAGGAGGGTGAAAAAAATAAAGGCAAAAAGAACAGCGTTCAAGAAATATAAAAGATCCCAAAAAGAGGAACACAGGGAAGAATATCTGGTGAAAATGAGGGAGACAAAGAAAGGAATCAAGAAAGCAAAAAAATCATTTGGAAGAAAGGATTGCCAAAGATGTAAAGCGAGGGACAAAACAGGTTTCAAATATATCAGAGAAAGGAAAAAGGGTCAAAGTGGTATAGTGAAAGTGAAAAGTGACAAAGATCAACGTGTAGAAAGAGACAAAGAAATGGCCGAAATATTAAACAAATACTTCAGTTCAGTGCTCACTAAAGAAGGCCCCAGAGAAGGATCATCACTAGTTGAGAAGACTGTAGATACTAGATAGGTGTGGAGTAGACTAGACAAAACTCTATTTACAGAAGAGAATGTATGGGAAGAGCTAGGAAAACTGAGATTGGACAAGGCCATGGGGCAGTGGGTAAAGGGGAATTGGTTTTAGACTGCAACCAATGAGGGCCCCTGACTTTTATGGTTTGGGGAACAAATAGGCATGAGGGCAACTTGCCAGATAATTTTGATGCATCTGCAACATTGCTCTCTTCTTCCATGGCAAGGGGAAAGGGGAACTGGATTCAAACATCATCCAACAAAGGCCCTGACTTTTACAGTCTGGGAAACTGATAAACATGGGGGTAACCTGCACAGTGTGGCAGATACTCGCATAAGCTTGCTGGGCAGACTGGGGGGGATCATTTTGTCCTTTTCTGCCGTTATTTCTATGTTTTCTCTCGAAGACAGACACACAGACATACCAGAGATGAACACAGTCATATACATACCACATCCAGAGACAAAGGCAGACAGTGGCACAACACACCCGGACACAGAAAGAGAGACAGGTAGACAGACCATATCACAGAAAGAGACATAGGCTACACACACACACCACAGGACATCAAACACAGAGAGACACACATTCCATACCCAAACAGCCCTGGACCCAGAGTGAGACGCACCACACCCAGATAGTGCACAGGTCACATGCCCCAATGATAAGGGCTGGAAATATTTCCAAAAACATTATGCGCTAGCTAAAAGGTTTTAGGAACTGAGAAAAACTCCCTCTCGCACTTCTGAACTGTGTTTTTACTTTTTTAATGTTTTCACTAATTTTTACTACTTTCCTCTCCACCTTTGTATTTTTCTTAGCTGTCTCATCTTTTATTTTCTCATATTTTGATTTGCTTGTTTAACGTTTTTATACTTTTTGCCTTTATTCTCTCTTCCCAACCTCCTCATTCTCTCTATGGCCTCTTTGACCATCCCTCTTTTCCCCATATCGGCCAACCGCTGTGTTCTCTCCCTCTGGGTAGGGAACCAACAGCGGCAGGAGCTTCCTCCGGGCTGAGGCCTGAGGGGCACATCTCGTTCGGGCTCGTGGAACACCACAATGGCTCTTCCCATGTCCAGTTTTGCCGCAAAGTAAGCAGCCCCCCACTCAGGTCTGCCATAGCAAAAGCAGCTCCTCTCCCTGACCCACCATAAGAGATGAATGGCTAAGCTGTGGCATGCTTGCAATGAAATCAAGGCGTTCTGGCAGCTCCCTCCCTCCTGAGCTTGCAGTGCCTACACGGCACTGAAACGTGGCAGTGCAGCCCTTTTTTTCTTCCCGGATTGGGCAGACATCATGCCTCCCCCTTCAAGTTGTTCACCCCTGGATTACTGCACTATTCTGGAAAGAATTGCTTTTTAATACTTAAAAGCAAGCTTGACAATATATTTGACATATTTATGTTCTTGTAGGAGTCCTGCCATTCCCTTTTCTTTGATAAGGAAGTTGGTTGAGTTGTTGCTGAACCAATAGTAATTATTCATTATTTTCTGTGATTGTTTTTCACTCTGTAACAAATACAAATAAATAGTTTAAAGAAAGCAAGAAAATGAAATAATAGATTATACTTTCACTAGAGTAAGAAGTCATAAAAATGCTTTCATGTAGTTACTTTTCGCTTTATTAATTACTTAATACAGTTAATAGTATGACCAGCAATTCTATTTTTCACCAATTACCATTTTAAAAGTTTTATTATTATTACATGTGTTTATAAATGCATATTATTTGTGTTATGGAGCGCAAGATGTATGAAGGATGTAATAGAAGAAGAATGCATGAAAAAATGTCTGTTAGATAAACTTTACTTCCTACTTTATAACTGTACAGAACATTTTAATGGGTAAAATAATATTATGTGTGCGTTAAATTCTTCTGATTTTGAAGAAATAATCAATAAATGCCCTGTATCTCATGGTTTCAATTAATGCTTTCGATAGAACACTCAAAGCAACATTCTTTACTTAACCTAATACCTGGTTTATGTCAGCGTCTGCCTGGATTATTCTGCATGGTATTTGCTGTGTATTTATTTTGCTTTTTATAGATGCAATAAAGTTTTTTTTTTCTTGGTATTTCCTTAAATTTTGCCTCCCCCTGCTGGTTGTGCAACATGAAATGCATCTAATGATGGCGAAAGAACTTAACAAGATTTAGCTACTTCGAAGTCACACCTGGATAAAGACAATTTTGGAGCAAAACACACAGCACCAAGCAGAGACATAGCTTCTTTAGGTTAATAAAGAAAAAACATAGTTAAAATTAGCAATGGATTTGCTTAGCTAGAGGAAGGAACACATTAAAGAGATAAATGGGCAGTCCAAAATAAACCGAACACTACCAACCATTCATTAATCTATTTGGCTATACAAACTGATGTTATGAACCTTGTTTAAACAGAACCACTGATTCAGATTCAGTTTTTCAAAAACCACCTGGGTTCAGTAAAATGTAGTAACTACAGTCTTTTGAATCACCTAAACTGGAGCGATACAGCATTTGGCAAATTATGTGAAAATAGGTAGGTATGTGTGTGTGTGTGTGTGTGTGTGTGTGTGTGTGTGTAAGGGGTGGCCTTATAAAATCTTACTGGTAGCAATTATTACAACAGTAGACTTTTATCTTTTTTTTTTTTTTTTTTACTTGTTATAGTGGCTTGTGTGCTGATGTTTACAGAGCTGTTATGGCAAACCTGCTGTGTAATGCTAAAATAGTTTGTTAAGTCAAACATATATGAACCGCAGGATGCATAATTTTCAGAACTGTGTCTCCATGATCTGCAATTTACATTAAATTGCTATGTTTTGGTTAAATGGCACCTTAGCTTCCAAGCAACTCTTTGAGTAGTTGTTGCTTTAATTATTATTTAATTTAGTGGTTATGACTGGTTTTCAGTTAAAGAGGGTACTACTGACAAATTCAATTAAAGGAAAATATAGAACTTAATGGTCCATGCTAATGATTCATTTTCATACATAATATTTTATCATTTCCTGTGCAATTTTACCCTGAACACTTAGTTTGTATTAATAAATGTTTACATTGAAGCCACAGAAAGTGCAGCAATTAAAATGCTTTGATGATAGCATTTGTTTACAAGTGCCTTGCAAACAATTAACCCGTTCTGTCCTTGAAATGCATTGTCTTCTTTTTTTTTTTCTTCTGTTTTACCATTTCCCTTGGAGTCCCTGACAGCCTTTCATTAAAATATGAGGCTGGTTTTCTTATCTGAAAAATATTCATTTCTACAAATGGCCCTGTTTTTGAAAGCCTTTTATAGTCAATATTTCGAAAGACTGCTGATTGCATCCTCTTTTTTTTTTTTGGGGGGGGGGGGGGCAGGCATTTTCCTTCTGCGCCTTTGGGCTTCCTCTTCAGTCTAAACTGGCCTTTCCTGGGTTACAGAACCAGAAACCTTTCATTGATGCTTGGATTTCCCCATTTTTTTTTTTGTTTTGTTTTAGGAGCCCCTTGAAAGCCATTTACCTAGGTAAATAGCTAGCTTGCCTAAAAGTTGCCCTCTTCTGCCTGGATAAAAGTAGACATGGATTTCCATAGAATGTCTAGCTGGATTTAGCCATGGACTTGTGTAGGTCAGGGAAGGAAAAGAGTGCGTTCTATTGATTTTCAAAATAAGTATGTGTGCAATTTTGACAGTCTCTCGCCCAGCTCCTGCACAAATAGCAGGTACAACATAGCCACTTTTGCAGCTGCTACGTTTCAAAGGGAAATTCTGCCCCTGGTTTCCCTTGCAAAATATGCTGCAGTGCACGTGGGCCAAAAGTGACTGGGTACCGGGCAAGTCATGCGGACTATTCAAAACCACGATCCTTTACCACCTCCTCTTTCGTCTAGCCTGCTGAGTGCTGAGATGATCCTCAGCCAGGGAGAGAAGGCCTGGCAGGCGAGGCGTGGCCACTAGGTGTCACCGTTGTACGATGTCTGGGGACTCCCATCTCTCAGGGGGCTGCAAATGCTGCCTCTACAGTCCCCTCAACCTGGTCAGCAGGAGGAGTAGAAGCTGGGATTGGGAATTCAACACAGGTTCCTTGAATGGCAATGAAAACTGCTACTAGTGAATCATTGGCCAGCTCCCTGGTTTATGTCCTATGATATATTTTAAAAGTGTACAAACAAGTAGTAACCACCTTTATATATTGATACAAATATTAATATATATATATTTTTTTAAATATTTTTTTAACTACAATCCTAAATATCTAGAAGAAGCTATGTTTGGCCTAGTGTTGCAACCTACCTCACTCATTATAGCAACAAGCCGCTAGGCTTGCTGTGAAAGCTTCTTTTTGTGAACATATTACTTCCTTGCTTTACACTGGCTTCTGGTGGAGCAAACCTTGATTTTTAATATTTGCAAGGTGTTGCACCAAAGTTTTTGAAAAACACACACACACACACACACATCATTTTAGGGTTTATATGCCGAATAGATCTTTGCAATCTGGTGACAAACATTTGTTAGTGATTCCATCACTGAAGTTAGTGTATTTTCAGGAGATAAGACAGCGCTGTATTTCAATTGGCGGGGTATTCCTTTGGAATAGTTTGGCCATGGAACTGCATGCTATTTCTGATTATAAAACTTGAAGAGTTTCCTTTTTAATGAAGCATTTCTGCATTTGCTGTCTTAGGGGGGTTATTTTCCAGGCTGTGTTATGGGCTTTTTGCATACGTTAAGGCGTTTGTTTGCATGCGAAAAGCACCATAACGCATGTTGCGATGCTAATTTAGAAAAGGGGAGCAGTTTGGGGCAGGATTTCTGGCCAAGTGCCACATCGCACAGTTTTAACATGGCTAATAACTACTCCTTTTTCATTTGCATTAAGCTGTAGAGTATGCTGAACTGCAATTTATTTATTTATTTTTATTTAAGGCTTTTATATACCGACTTTCTTGATACAGATCAAATCAACTCGGTTTACATCGAACTAAGCAGAACTATAACCAACAATTCAACAAGAGACATTTAGAAGGAGCATAAAAAGTTACATTATAACAAGGCTGCTTTAACTGGGAGAAGGAAAAAAAAGAGGGGGGAGAACGAAAGATAAATTATTATATACAATAAATTACTATATACAATGGAGTATGGGATGGAGGCAGAGGCCAGACCTCATGATAAGTTGTGATCAAAATTAACGTTTGATTATTTACATACGTGATATGAATCAGAATGAATCAGAATAAAATCAGAATAAATTCATCAAAACCCCCCAAGATGAACAATGCAGGGAATTACAAATAGCACAAAGGCATAAGAACATAAAATTTACCATACTGGGTCAGAGCAAAGGTCCATCTAGCCCAGTATCCTGTTTCCAAAAGTGGCCAGGCCAGTTTACAAGTACGTAATAGGAAGGAAGGAAGAGCAGCAGGAGAGACCAGGAGCACGCAACACACCTGCCGGTGCTTGGCGACACACTGGTGTGTCGCGACACACCGGTTGAGAAGCGCTGTGATAGAGGTTGATAAAATCATAAATGTGAATCTGTTCCTGTATTTACTCTTTCAGATACTACAAGGATTAGGGGGCACTCCATGAGGTTATCAAGTAGCACATTTAAAACAAATCTGTGAAAATTCTTTTTCACTCAATGCACAATTAATCTCTAGAATTCATTGCCAGAGGATGTGATTAAGGAAGTTAGTATATCTGGGTTTAAAAATGATTTGGATAATTTCCTGGAGAAGTCCATAAATTGCTATTAATCAAGTTGACAGGGGTAGATTTTAAAAACATATGCGCGCGCATCCACGTGCATGTTATGAAATCCTGGGCGTCACGCACAAGGGGGGGGGGGGTGTTTGAAAAATGCAATTTATGGGCGCTAATGAGATCGAGCCTCACCCAGTTCCCTCCCAATCTGCTCCAATTAAGAAGCGGACTGGAAGGGAACTTTTCTACCCACCCTACCTTTTCTACCCACCCTCCCTCTTCCCCTCTCCCCCCAACCCCTTTAAAGGCCCTACCTTTTTTTCCTTGTTTTAGAACTTACGCCAGCTCCTAAGCTGGCATAAGTTGCAAGCTCTAGCAGTCTGCCAGCGTGCAATCCCCCAGCATAGCGGCAAATGGCCGCTGTACTGGCAGTCTCCATCTCCGCCCCACCCCACCCCCTGGACCACCCCTCCCCACCCTTTTTCTTCAGCCCGGCTCTTGTGTGCGTAACGAGAGTTACACGCGTGGCCGGGCCCCTTTTAAAATGCGCGCAGCACTCGCAAGGCCCGGCAACACGAGTAACCTCCATTTTTTACGCACCCTGTTCATTTAAAATCAGGCCATTAGGATTTAAGTCACTGCTTATTAGCTGCATTAATAGCATGGGATCTATTTAATGTACGGTACTTTCCAGCTATTTGTAAACTAGTTTGGCCACTGTTGGAAACAGGATGCCGGGCTTGATGGACCCTCAGTCTGACCCAGTATGGCAACTTCTTATCTTCTTAACCAAATAAATGTAAAGACAGAGTTTAGTATTTGCAGATTATATTTATTTGCCTGCATTCATATCCAAAATATTTTAGACATGCTATTTTACTGTGATGTTATTTAAAATTGTATGGCTGTTTTTGTACTGAAAATATATTACATATAAGTGGTCAAATTTCCTTTAAGATTAGTTATATGGATGTGCAAAGCAATATAAAAAAAGTATATGAAAACCAAAGGAAATTTATTGAACATACTTCTCCAGGGTGGCCCATGGAAAAGTAGCGTGCCTCTGATACACTGGTATTGGAGGCAGGTTACTTTTCCATGGCCATCCTGTATTATTAGTGGTAAAGAAAATTTTTAGTAACTGGAAACAAGGTGATCTTATTACTTAAAAAGCATGGTGGAATTTGGTATATGTAACATATAAGTGTGAGGCGGTGGCAGCTGATAAACACAGTAGAGTAAAATGCTTTTACAGTGTATGGAGTCTATGATTGAGCTCATGTTTAATTAATAGTTTGAATTCAGACCATGGTATATTATTTTTTAGGATTATTAACTATTGGTTTCTTAACTCTGTGAAGCAATCATTTGTTTCTTTTTGTACATGAATTGTCATTGTTTTCTTTTTTCTGATGTTGACTAGCTTATTTCAAAATGTACTTTAAAATTGTCAACTGGAAATAAAATATACTATTTTAACAAATCAAGGGCGTCATTTACTAAGCTGCAATGTTTTATCCCAGGAGGGGCAAAATGTCACGTGCGGTGTGCCCGTGATATTTTGCCCCCCCCCTCCAACAAGATATCATGGCAGTCTCACCCCGCAAATTTTTATCGCGGGAGAAACGCATGATAGTCATGCCATGAAAAAGTGGCCCACCTCAGCCAGGGCTGTCATCACTTTAAAGGGCCCAATGCCCAAATTGTACCCACATTCCAGGGTCTTGGTAGTTCCCCACTCACCCCATGGCTGCTTGCAGAAGCAACTTCTCAATAAAACGGAATACAACAAAAGAATGTGTGATGTGATGCCTCTCCCCCTATCCAATCCCCTTTCCTTTGCATTAAATTGGATCCTCTCCTACTCAAACAAAGGTCCCCCTCACAGTAGTACGCCCCCTCCCTCCCCCCTCCTTTCCTCCAGAATCCCCTTCCAAAATAATAATTTCCTAGTTGGCTAGGGTAGCCCCCCTCCCCTCCCTTATCTAAAATAAGTCTCTGAAGGTCTAAGACACCCATGAAACTCCTCCCCCATCCCCAGATGTCCCCCCATACCTTAAAAAAGAATCATTGGTGGTGCACGGGGAACCCAGGACACCTCCAAAGTCATGGCTCAGGCGATGCCATTTTCCAAAATGGCACTGACCTGCTTTTACTAGGGGTGTGCATTCGGATTGACCGCATTAGTAAAACGCAACTCATATTTTTTTTTTACTTAAAAAATTGATTCGACATAAACGATCGGATTTCCCACATATCGAACATAGATATGTTCGATATGTGGGAAATCGCGATTGTTGAGCCAAAATAAAAATATAAACCCCCTCCCCCTCCTTAATCCCCCCCCCCCCCCGACTTACCACAACTCCCTGGTGATCGAGCGAGGAGTGAGGACGCCATTTCTGCAATCCTTGGCGAGAAGCATGTGACGTCGGCGGCACGTCGAGTGACGCCGGCGTCACGTGATTCCTGGCTCGTTCGCGCCGGACGGCTTGTTCGGCCCAAAAAGAACTTTTGGCCAGCTTGAGGGGGTCAGGAGGCCCCCCCAAGCTGGCCAAAAGTTCTTTTTGGGCCGAACGAGCCGTCCGGCGCGAACGAGCCGGGAATCACGTGACGCCGCGTCACTCGACGTGCCACCGACGTCACATGCTTCTCGCCAAGGATTGCAGAAATGACGTCCTCACTCCTCGCTCGATCACCAGGGAGTTGTGGTAAGTCTGGGGGGGGGATTAAGGAGGGTGAGGGGGTTTAAATTTTTTTTTTGCACATATGTACATATACCCAACTCATTGGATTTTTTTTATGTCCATATTGGCCGCAAGTGGGACCCCCTTTCGGACATAAAAAATATGAACATAAAATTTTGCTCTGCACATCCCTAGCTTTTACTCCTATCACATGGTAGGGGCATGTGACCACCAGTGACATTTTGAAATGAGGGTTGGGAAGGGGGACTACCTTGGATCATCAAGGGCTTATTTTTTTGGAACTGGAGTCTGGGGGATGGGGTTTGTGGGGCACATGGGGGTCTTTGGTAGGTGCAGGGGATTTTAAGGCAAATGGGTAAGAGGGTGTGGCCTCACCATGCAATTTAACATTTTTTTTTCTTTTTTTTTACTATTTTATTGTAGGGCTGCCTCGACGGGCAGCCCCAAGGTGGGCATGGATCAGCCAAGAACCCCAGGGTCATTTGTGCACTTAGTGAGAGTAGTTATTTGTATCTCTAACAGGTCTCCCGGGAACATCCAGATGTATATGTTAGCAGCTCAATGTCCTCGAACAAAAATAACTACACTTCCCTGAAATGCAATACAATAACATGGCTTAATTTTTTTCACAGTGAGCTGTGTTATTTTATTTGTATTAAATTGCCTATGTATTAGCTGCTTCATATGCATTAGGAAATGTCATGCATGCTAATGCATTCAAAGCAGCTAATTTTTATAGGGGGAGGAATTTGTTTAAAAAATGCATGATATCATACAATATTGCTGCAATCTAGCTGCTATGTCTTGTGATAAACACCATTTAACATGCATTGCAACCATATTGCAACTTAGAAATTCTAGCCCCAAGTTTGGAGTAATTTGGAATACAATTTACATTATTTGAATTGACGATTTTTCATTATTTTAACATAGCTTTCATTGAACTTAATTCTTCAACATGTCGAATATAAATAATATATTCTGCAAAGTTACACCTTTTTTGTAACAATAGATTACATTGAATAATAACTAATTAATTAGTAGTATTATCCTTTGCCCCTTTATTCAGACTTTATATTCTGCACTTCTGCTCCAGTAGTTCTTATTCAGTAGCCAAACCTACAGTACGCACAATAATGTTTTGTCAAAAATCGTGCCTTAGCATTGCCCTCCTGCAGAGAAATGTTCTTTTCCATGAGCCCTGGCACGGCACTCAAGTCAGGCAAGTTTCTGCAGGGTTTGTGCCGGACAATGCGCTACAATCAATTTCAAAATTGTGGCGTCGCTCAGCGCCGTCGCACAAACGCAATCTCAAACGGGGGGGAGAGAAAATGGGACGGAGGCAGGGATCGGTGACAAGTGGCCATGCACCGCTGGTTTACGGGTGAAGTGGGGTGGGATGAGGACAATAGCAGCGATGGCATTTTGTTTTCCCCTTGCTCTGCAGCTGCTCAAGGAAAGCATTCACTTTCTCTGTCTCTCTTTCTCCGTCTGGCGCGCGCTCACACACACACACACACACACACACGCGTGCACACACACACACATCAAATACTCACACATCCTGGGCTGTGCACTGCCTTTTAGAAACGAAGTCTACTGACAGAAGACGCAATGACTTAGTGTGGCTCAGTTACAGACTCGAGGCCAGAGTAAATGGAAAATACAGAAAACACAGCTTAATACTCTAAACATATATATTATATATGCCTTCCTAATTAGCTTTTTTTTGCTTTCTTTCATCATCATTAGACAAATGTAACATATTTTATATCTAGAGTATAGCTTGGAGTTTTCTGGATTTTCTAAACCCTCTGTAACTGAGCCACACAGCCTTTTATGACACTAATCATCTTTTCTAAAAAGGCAGTGCACAGTGCAGAAAGTGTTGGGTATATGCTTCTGTATACGGGGGTTTGTGTGTGTGTGTGTGTGAGAGATTATGCTTTCCTTTAGTTGCTGCAGCGCATGGGGGGGGGGGGGGGAATGCCATCATTTCTCCTGCCCTCGTTCCACTCCACTTCACCCGCACACTAACCATGCACGGCCACTCGTCACTGACCCCTGCCTTGCCCCCCCCCCCCCCCTTTCCTTCAGCCTTTGAGGTTGCATTTGTGCGACAGTACTGAGTGACACCACATTTCGAAACGGATTGTACAACATTGTCCAGCACAAATCATGCAGAAACTCGCCTGGAAGAGTGCAGAGCCAGTGTTCCCTGAAAAGATCAGTTCTTTACAGGTGGCCGGTGCTGAAGCACAGCTCTTGACAAACACCATTGTGTATATATTTGGCGGCAGAATTACTGAAGTAGAAATGCAGGAAATAAATTCTGAATAAAAAACATACACACACACATATACACTTTTTTCCTGTTGAATTTTAATTGTATTCATATAGGAGTATGCAGGGCAGGGGCGTCACCAGAACTGAATTTTCTTTTGGGGGAGCCCAAGATTAACATGGGTGGGCAGGCCCCTCCCCCCTCCCCCACCCCACTCCATCCCTTCCCTACCCCTCATGCCCATCTTATGTGAGTCTTTGTAGCACTATGTACTAAATCATTTCAATTTCTGGCAACATTTTATCTCCCTGTGCAGTCTCTTCTATTCTTCATTCTCCCTTTGGTTAAGGCAACTAATTTTATACAGTATTAAATCTCTCAGGATAATGAAAGGCAATTCTATAAATAGGTTTCCAGCCTCTAGGCATTTCTGATCTTTCAAGGGGCTGATAATTAGGGGGCAGAGAGAGGGGGTAATTACCTACGAAAAGTGAACAGAAAGACTTTGATGGCCTCAACATTTACATGTCCAGTCTGAGGGCAATAGTGTTTCCCCTTCAAGAGATCCCTCTTAAAGAAGCAGAGGGTCATGGACTGGCAGTGATTCCAGTGCCCTCAGTATCTCTAGCTGTTGCTACTTTAAGGACTAATTCAAATATGACATAATCCTGCTGCTAGATATGGGGACCTGAGCCAGCCCCCAAGGCCCACCAATAGCTATGCTCCTAGTGCAGGAAAAAATTAGATTTGGTTCAGGCTGTTTCTGTGACAGATTTTCTCTCTGGGTTGCTCCAAAAATGAGTGGTTTAATCCCTGGATAGTCAAATCCAGGCCACCAACGGCAGATGGATTTCCACCTATGCCAGTCATTTTCCCTTCAGGTTGAGCCCTCTGGTGCTGGTTACCGGCAAGACATGAAAACCAGGGGAAGCTCACAACATGCACAGGGAATGAGAGGCCTGAAACAGGACAAAAAGCAGGACTGGCTCAGAAATCCAGGAACCCAGGAAGGAGAACAAAGAGGAGCACTGAATGTAGAAGCTGAAGATAATGAAGTCTTCTGGATACAGGAGTGGAGCCAAAGAATGAGCACTGGTAGGGAGACCCAAACTCTGGCAACTGACTGCTGAGACTGCCTCAGTATAAGTACAAGTCTATACAGAAAACAAGATGGCAGGGGAGTGAGGAATGCAGAGCTGGGAATACTAGACAGACAGTTCAAGCAACTGACAGCACCACCTGCAGGCTGGAGGAGCACTCAACAACAAATCCTTACAGTACCCCCTCCCCTTCAAGGATGGCCTCTGGATGGCCCCTTGAATTGCTTAGCAAGAAATGTCTTCAAAAGATGAGGTGCGTGGAGGTCAGATGCATCAACCTATCTTCAGGGCCATATCCCTTCCAATGGACCAAATAGTGTACTTTGTACAGGGTACTCTAGAATCTCTTCAAACTGAAGCTCAGAATGGCCATCAGCCAGATCTGGATCTAGAGGCATTCTTTGGGAAGCTGAAAGTACATAGTTACTGGGTTAATTTTCTCAATAATTGCATATGGCCATATATAACTAGGGCCAATCTTAGCAAAAGAGAGCTTCAGACTTAGATTCCTTGTGGACAGCAAGACTTTGTTGCCAACCTAAAGCTGTAGTTCACATCTATGATGATGACAATCAACAAATTTCTTCTGCTGGGTCATGGTTTTCTCCAAATTATTGCACCCATGTGCCCGGAATTTCTATAATTATCACACCAAATCATTAGCTGCAGGAATTTCCATAGCCAGAGAGGCAGGAGGTAAATAAATAGGGAGCTGGCCTTAAACTGTGAAGAATTGTGAAACCCTCACAGATTTGTTAACATGCTTGTTGTGACTAAACAGCCCAAAGGAGCATTCTGCCTCAATCATTCTGATGAGCAGAGATGAAACATCTAAGGAACTGTTCAAGTTCTTGGTTGGTCTTCTCTGTAAGGTCATTTGTCTGGAGATGATATCCTAATGAATAATGAAAATTAATATCTAGATATTTACAAAAGACCCCCCAGAATCTGCCAATGAACTGGGGACATTGATCTGATACGATAGTGGTTGGGATTCCATGTAAACAGACCGACTCCCTCATGAATATGATGGCAGGTTAAGGGGCTGAAGGCAGCTTAGAGATGGGGATGTAATACTCCATTTAGGGAAAAAGGTCCATTACTTCCAAGGTAGCAGTACAGTTAGTAGAAATCAGGAAATCCATGATGGAATCTGCGGAGAAGTGTGTCCTCTGTGCAGAAGGAATTGGGAGCGAGTGCAGTTTACCCATAGGTTTTGCCTAAGGAACCTTGCTTCTAGCACATAATAGAAAAGTCAAGACATGAATTCTACAATCCTTGCATAGGGAATGCCACCAAAAATCCCCTGGAAATCAATTCAACAGTTTTCTTAATCCCTGGATGTCTGTAGAGTTTGGAATCATGCCTCCATTTAAAAAATATCTGGGTAGAAAACATCTACTGCGTCAACAGTATCCAGGCTTATTGGATGAAGGGTAGTAACCGCTGCACCAGCAAGTTACTCCATGCATTTTTCTTCATTTCCATCCTTTAGCCTTTAGGGATCCACAATATTTATCCCATGCAGTTTTGAATTCATTCACTGTTTTGGTTTCCATCACCTCCACCAGAAGGACATTCCAGGCATCCACCATCCTCTCTGTGAACATATATTTTCTGACGTTGGTTCTGAGGTGTCCTCCCTGGAGTTTCATTTCGTGACCCCTAGTTCAACTGATTTTTTCCAGTGGAAAAGGTTTGACATTTGTACATTATTAAAACATGAAGGTCTGTATCATATCACACTTATGCCTCCTCTCTTCCAGGGTGTACATAGTTATATCCTTCAGTCTCTTCCCATAGGTTTTCTGATACTGACCCCACACCTTTTTGATAGCCCTTCTCTGGACCGCCTCTATCCTGTCTCTATCCCTTTTGAGATAAGGGCTCCAGAACTGAACACAGCACTCCAGGTGAGGCCTCACCAAAGACCTGTACATCTCCTTTTTCTTTCTGGTTATTCCTCTCTCCATGCAGCCCAGCATTCGTCTGACTTTAGCTATTACCTTGTCACATTGCTTCACCATCTTCAGATCATCAGACACTATTACAACAAGGTCCCTTTCCCAGTCTGTGCACATTAATCTATCACCACCAATCACATAAAGCTCTTTTGGATTGCCGCACCCCAGATGCATGTCTCTGCACTTCTTGGCATTGAATCCCAGCTGCCAAATCTTTGACCACGTTTTCTTAAATCATTTTTCATTCTCTCTACTCCATCAGATGTGCCCACTCTGTAGCAGATCTTAGTATCATCTGCAAATAGACAATCTTTACCTTTTATCTCTTCTGCTAAGTCATTCACAATCAGTCCCAAAATTGATCCCTGTGACACTTCACTTATCACCGTTCTTTCTTCAGAGTAGGTTCCATTTACCATTACACGCTGCTCCTGTCAGTCAACAAGTTTGCAATCCACGCTACTACATTGGCACCCACTCCCAAGCTACTCATTTTGTTCATGAGTCTTCTATGTGGGACTGTATCAAAAGCTTTACTAAAATGCAAGTAAATTACATCAAGCGCTCTTCTATGATCCAACTCTCTAGTCACCCAATCAAAGAAATCAATCAGATTTGTCTGACAGGAATTTCCCCTGGTGATTCCATGCTGTCTTAGGTCGAATTACCCAGCGTATTGTAGATAGTTCACTATTCTTTCCTTCAGCAGAGTCTCCACAAATTTTCCCACCTCCAAGGTGAGGCTAACTGTCCTGTGGTTTCCAGCTTTCCCTCTGCTCCCACTCTTGTGAAGCGGGACCACCGCCGCTCACCTTCAATCTCATTACACCACTCCTGTTCCAGGGATCTATTGAACAGATTCTTCAGTGGACCTGCCAGCACATCTCTGAGCTCTCTTAGTATCATGGGATGTACCTCATCCAGCCCCATGGCCTTGTCTACTTTTAGTTTTCCTAGCTCTTCCCATACATTAATTTCTGTAAACAGAGTTTTGCCTACTCCTCCCTCATCCAAGGTCTTGTTAACTAGTGACAGTCCTTCTCCAGGGTCTTCTTTAGTGAACACCAAACTGAAGTATTTGTTTAATATTTTGGCTATTTCTTCATCTCTCAACATACATTGATCTTTGTTGCTTTTCAATTTCACTATACCACTTCGGACCTTTCACCACACTTTACCTGTTTGGAAATTCTCTCTTCTGCCTGACTTTTTGCATTCTTGATTTCTTTCTTCATCTCCCTCAGTTTCACCAGATATTCTTCCCTGTGTTCCTATCTTTGGGATCCTTTATATTTCTTGAATGCTGTTATTTTTGCTTTTATTTTATCAGCTAACTCCTTTGAGAAAAACTGTTGTGACAATGTATTGGCCTTAACATTCTCTGAGTCAGGATGATAGGAAATAATGAACTGAAAGTAAGCAAAGAACATGGCCCACCAGGCTTGCTGGGGAATCAAATATTTCACAGCTTCAATATAATGTAAATTTTTGTGATCAGTTAGGATTGTAATCAGAAAGGTTGTTGCTTCCAACATTGGTCTCCACTCTTCCAAAGCCCACAATGGTGAGGAGTTCTCAGTTTCCCACATCATAGTTGCATTCTGCAGGAGAGAACTTCTGGGAAAGATAACCACATGGGTGGAGCTGGGAATCTGGATCAGGTCTTTGTGACAAGACTGCAGCTACACCAACCTTGGAGGTATCTACATCTATGACAAAGGCTTGGCTGGATGAGGGTGACCCAGGATTGGAGTGGATGCAAAGAGTTGCTTCAGTTCTTCAAAGGCCTGCTGAGCTTGGTGATTCTAACAATTTTGTTGGTGTGCCCTTACATGTAAGGGCAGTAAGTGGTGCTATGACCATGGATAAGTTTTGAAGCACAAATAATAGTTAGCAAAGTCCAGAAAATGTTGGAGTGCCTTAAGGCCCAAAGGTACCAGACAATTAAGTACTGTTACCTTATCTGACTCCATCTCCCCAAGAAGTGGACTTGTTTCTGTTCAATCACACATTTTTCAATCCTTGGTGCAAAGCTGGTTCTGGAGAAGATGAGAAACCCCTCTATTATATGTGGCCTATGAATGGCCAGGACTAAAGAGAAAATCAAGATATCACCAAGGTAGACCACTACATATTGAGAGGAGGATTCAAAAGATATCATTGACAAAGGTTTGGAATATAGCAAAAGTATTACAAAGACCAAAGGGCATGGCTGTATGCTCACAGTGTCAAACCCTGGTCTTGAAGGCGGTTGGAGTCAAATAAGGTTGTAGGACCTCCGCAAGTCCAGCTTGGTAAATGTTTGTGCACCCTGGAGTCTTTAAAAGAGTTTAGAGATTAGAGGTAAGGGATTACAATTCTTAACTGTAATCAATACAGGGCCTAAAAGATCCATCCTTTTTTGTATGAAGAAGAATCCTGCACCAGCAGGGGATTTTGATTGTCAAATGAATCCTTGAACCAAATTTTCTTGAATACATTTGGACATAGTCTTACGGACCTGACAAGGGATATATCTGGCCACATGGATGTATAGCTCCAGGAAGCATTTCACATGGCACAATCGTATTCCTGATACTTCAGGAGCATCTCCACTTGCTTCTTGCTAAACACATTTGCAAAAATATAGTACTGTTTAGGAAGGCCTGGGGAAATTTCCACAATAGCAGCCACAGGTAAGGAAGATGCAAGAAGGATACCAAGAGATAATCTTTCCTAAACACCAGTCAAAGAGTAGGTTATATAACTGAAGCCACAGTAATTGCTGAGGAACCATACAGGAAGGTGATTCAAGAACCAAGAAGAAAATGGTTTCAGAGTTCCACAGACCCACTACAAGAATTAGATCCACTCTAACCTATTGCACCCCTACATGTTTTAGGGGCGTCCATCAATGGCAACAACTGAGACAGGTGTAGGATTGGGTTGGATAGGAATTTCTTGCTGGCTGACAAAATCCAGACTAAGGAAATTGCCAGTTTCCCCAGAATTGATCATGAAGGCCAATGCAAGGATACAAAGATTGAGATATTCTGGGCCTCTTGATTGAGGGACAACTCCAAAAGGTCCAAGGGAATTTGTTTTTGTGAGACTAGTGATGAACATGGATCAGACCTGGGTACTTTACATGGGCAATTTCTGACTAAGTGTCCAAGGTCAGCACAGTAGAAGCAAAGTCCCAGCCACTTCCTTCAATTTTTATCCATTTGGGAAAGCTGAGTGCCAATATTTCCCAGTTCCATAGATTTCTCAAGTAGACAAACAGGAGTAGCCCACAGAGCAGCATGGGGCAGCCCTCTAGTACTGACCATAAGAATTCATAACGGAATACAGGAGCTCTGATTGCCATTCATGAATGAGCATCCAGGTTTAGGTGCAAGGAGGTCAAGGCATCCAGATCTGAAGGCAACTCCCAGCAGGTCAACTCATCCTTGATCTGATTCAATAATCCATTCTGGAAGGCCGAGACAAGGGCCTCATTATTCCAGCCTGTCTCTGCTGTAACCATACAGAATTCTATAATGTTCTGCCCCACAGTATGGGTCCCTTACATCATGAGGAGATGGGAAGTAAAGGCGGACATCAAGTAGTCTGGATCATCAAAATGCCATGCTAAAAGCATCACAGTCTGAGATTAAAGAGGTCTTATTTTTTACAGGGTGGGAAGGCCCAAGCCAGAGCCTCCAAGTTAATAGCAATATTATATATGCCACCTTTGACTTATGGTCAGGAAAATGAGAGGCCTGCAGTGAATTACTATAAAGCTCTGATTCAGAAAGCCCTGGCAAGCTTTTGTGTCTCCATAAAAGCATGGTGCAGTTTCTACCTGAGGATCCTTATGCGTCTGCCCATAGCTGCAGGGAGGTATAGGAGCAGAAGGTGGTACTTAATGTGACAGTGATCCAGAGGGTCCCTGGAAGAGATTTCAAACAAGGGCATTAACTTGTTCCTGAAGACTTGCTTGACATTGGTTCAGTGCCTCCAGGTGCTTATCCTGGACTTCCAAATGCATGCTCAACATGGTGGGGTCAATATTAGACAGGGCCTGCTTGTTGTCTGTGGGTTGCCCCAGAAATTGCTGGCCTAATCCCAGAAAAGTCAAATCCAGACCTCCATCAGCAGATGGATTTCTGCTTAGGCCAGCCAATTTCCTTTCAGGTTGAGCCCTCTAGTACTGGTGGCCGACAAGACATGAAAACCAGGGGAAGCCCACGACATGGACAGGAAACAAGAGGCCTGAAACAAGGCAGAACTGAACCAGAAATACAGGAATTCATGAAGAAACACAAATAGGAGTACTGAATGTAGAAGCTGAGTATAATGAAGTTTTCTGGATATAGGAGCCATGGTATGAGGGCAGGAAGGTAGGACCAAGCGCTGCCAAGTGACTTCTGTGACTGCCTCAGTATAAGTCTATACAGGAAATAAGATGGCCACCAGGGAAAAGTGAGAAGCACAGAGCTGAGAGGACTAGACAGGCAGTTCAAGTGGTTCACAATGCCACCTGCGGGCTGGAGTAGAAATCAGCAATGGATCCTTAGACTCAGTTTCTGCCTGTGTTTGGCTAGATTTTATTTTTTTGGTGGGTGTTTTTCTTTTTATTCATATTTTTTCTATCATTCATTTTGAGAAATAGCATGCACTCTTCACAGAAACAAATAATCAAAAAATCTTTAGTCATTTTCAATTAATAGTTTGGTTCACATGCAATGTACAAAAGCAAACTGACTCATTCATCAAGTTTTTCACATTCAGATCATCTGAATGTAAATCCCTAATTTTATTTCTGTTTGTTAAAAAGATTGAGCTAATATACCAGCAAATAGTTTTTAGTGGGCATTTTACATCTTAAATTATGTTAAAGAATGAGAGAGCTATAAACCCAGGATGCTAAAGGGTAAAGTCCATGTTAATATTTCATACTTTGATTTAAAGGCATAGACATTTTTATATGGACTTTAAATAAGGTTAAAGAAATAACTGATTGTAAGATAAGTAAAATACATTTCTGTTCATAATTACATTGCAGATCTTTACTGCATCATTTTCAATGAATTCCCAAAAGTAATGTGTGGTTTACGTTTGGAAGAAAATTATTCTGATGACAATGTGTTTTCATTTAACTTATTTTATCTGCATGGATTTTTTTTTCTTTTCCTTTATGAAATACAGCCTTTGCATTTCCTGGTGAAAATAATTGTATAACTACTACATCACATTATTATAATATTTTATCAACTATAATTTTACTATGTGCACTGCAGTATGCTAATTGACTATACTTTAAAAATATTTAGTATGCAACTATAAACATATTTACTAATTTACATCATACACGTAGGAGTCAGTTTACCCAGATTCAGGTAAAGGATCAGAGGGAGCAACAGAAGACACCTAATTGCCCGAGAAATTGTAGCCATGAGACCTGAAAGAAACTGCAATACATCCCACCCTATGATCTAAATACCAAGATTTTTGTTTAATTTCAATAATATTTTATGGAAATAAACTTTTTTCTGTTTTGCTATTTTCTTTTGTTTGTTACTTTATTACTTTATGCATGCCTTTTGTTTATCACTGTGTATGACAGAAGACCTATTAGTAATAATCTATAAGTGTAAGTATATGGTGTGAGGCAAGTGAAATATATGTGCAGTACTTTATTCTATAGCTATGAGTGCATGTAATAATACTATTTAAAGCTATAAGTAATAATGGGGTAGATTTTCAAAAAGTATGTGCGCGTGTCCATGTGCGCACGCTACCCAGCGTGCGCACACTCGGATGTGCAATTTTATAACATGCACGGGCTGGCGAGCACATGTTATCAAATTTTGGGTCGGCATGCACAAGGGGGGGTATAAATTTGCAAATACACATGGCGATGCATCGCAGCAGACTGGGAGGGAACTTCCCAACCCCCTACCCTAACCTCCCTTCTCCTTCCCCTATCCTGCCATCCCCCATCCCTATCCTAAATACCCCAATTTGGGAATTTTACCTTTTGCTCCTGCCTAATGGCCACTGTTCTGGGTGCCTCTAGCCCCACTTTGCCCCACCCCGCTCCCCAGCCCACCCCACACCCCAGATTGCTCCCTTTTAAAGCCCTGGCACTTACATGTGTCCCGGGTTTACACACGCGGCCGGACCCATTTGAAAATTGGCCCGGCGTGCGTAAGGCCCGACCACGCACGTAAATCCTAGGATTTACGCTCGCCGGGGTTTTAAAATCTACCCCAAAGTTCTTTCTAAGTCATGATTGATGTAGCCGAGTAATATCACAGTATGATACAGTACACTAGGACAAAGGTAACAGGTACACAAGAAAGGCATCCCTGGAAAGAGAGACTAGATAGCTGAAGCCAGGGCAATCGGTTGAGTGATAGCCTACCTTTTTCTTTCATTATGAAAGAGTCCATAGGTGACCCAGTAGAGAAAGAAATGTATCACCAGGTCCAGGAATGAAGCGGAAGGTATGCAGGTGTAAAGGTTAGAGTTGCTAATTGCTGTCCTCTTCAATGATCACATCTGACCCCAACACAGAATCTGGCAATGACATAGCTGGTATCTCAAATCCGTGATCACTGCCTGCTGAAGGGGCTAGGCTGGGGCTCATTGCTCTATTACCAGTGGTAGGGATTTCATGGCTCTGACTGGACAGCCCTCTACTCTCCCCGCTTACTTCAGTCTTTCCTCGTTTCTGCCAACTGGGACAAGACATTAATGCCAATTCCGAGTTCACTTTCTGGGCCATCCCAGCGCTAGCATTGCCTTCCAAAAACATAGTCATAAGAACATAACATAGACACACAGAAGCAGCAGCACTGTAGAACCACTGGCTGGGGCTGCTGAAAGGTATGGACTCTCACATTCCGATTCAGCCTTCATAGTACACCCCCCCCCCCCCCACAATGAAAACTGTAGTTGGTCTCGATGATAAAAAAAAAAGCCACACTCCATCTGTTCTTGATGCAATTACACTGGGCTCCACCAAAAGGCCTAATTTACAGCTGGCTACAGCCTACTCATCAGGCTGCTGGATGTTTCTCCAGTAAGCCAAGTGCATCCCTATTCTAGACACGATGTCTGGATGCCATTTCCCACTCTGGATGCAGAAATGTTTTATATCATTGCCCACTTGCTTAAGGCCTAGCTTGTAGTAGCTGGTGAACATAAAATGTCCTCACGCCAAGGCTTTTTGCACACCCACCACAGCTGGGTGGGGTACACATGCTCTCTCTCTCTCTCTCTCTTCATCACCTTGTGTTGGATTGATGCCACCAATAGCCCTGGAGAATCTGTTGCATCTCAGGGGCTGTTAGATGATGACACACTGCTAGTCACTTCAATTTTGTACACTATTAGCTTCTTCCTGCTGATTTGATGTGAAACTGCCAGCTTCATCTCCTTTGGGCAGGAAAGGTACCATCTTGTTGTTTTACTGCAGCTCTCAGCTAAAACTTCTAATGCTATGAATAAGTATAAAAATAGATCTTCTTCATCACTATCTTCTCTCTATCTTCTCCAAATCACATGTTAAATGTTATTTCTCAAAGTTACTATGTAAATTAACCTTTCAAAGTTACTATGTAAATTTATCTTTCTAAATTATTATTTGTTACAGTGTAACAATGTAAAATAAGCAGCTTCTGCCTTATTTCTGTTCAGTTACATGTAAACCAATGTGATATCTCGATCGAATGTCCGTATATAAAAGTAAATAAAGAAATAACTAAATAACTAAATAAATAAACTATCAACCACTATCACAAATTTGGGTCCCAGTTTGGGCATCATCTGTGATCCCCCCTTTACTGAATAGACTGAATGAGTGGAGCACACAGTTCTCAGGATGCTATTAATGCTCCGGATCCCTTTTTTCACTCTGCCATTGATTCATATATGTAGCTCCTAGGATGCTGGGTTTCACCATCATGGAAGAGGTATAAACCTCTGAGGCTCTTAGTGTGGTTGTGAGGAAGCTCAACACATTCAAATTCACCCAAGTCTCTCTAATTGACCAGAAGATACCAACTGTAGAAGAGTTCAATAGTTTGGAAAGGCACCAAAAAATATAGCCGGAAGCCAGTAGAGATGTTCAACAAAAAAAGAAAGACTTAAATTCAACTTGAAAAATAGAATCCAACTAAGATTGCAAAAATCATAAACAAAAGAAAAATCATAATTACAAAAGCCACAGTAATTTTGTCCATGAGGCATTTTATCCTTGATCTTTTTCTTTGGTCTGAATCAGTGGTACTCCTTCCCCGTAGAGGGTGGGAATATTCTCCTCTCTCACTGTCATAAACTAGATGTGAAAAACTTGCAACAAAGGGGAAAAATTCCTCTTTGCTTCAAAAATGCAGCCTTAACTCCCCAAAACCAAGTAGTCTTCAGTCCCCACTGTTAATTGGTCATAGGTTAAAACTACTGTGAAATCCAGCTCTTTCAGAAAGGGGTAAAATGTTCCTCTTGTTAGAAAACAAGTATGAGCATTTGGGAGAAATGAAATAGGAAATGAGGCAAAATTTTGTACTTCATTTTGGGTCTTTTTCAAAGTGGAACAAATTAAATTCTGATGAAATTTCATCAGCATTTCATCCTGTCTTGAAAATTGGGGGGGGGGGGGGGGGGAATCACCTTTCAGGGCTAGGCTTGAACTCAAGTCCTTGCATAGGGAATAGGCCAACACCCAAATTAGAGGCCCTGGCCTAAGCTTGAGTGCAATGTCAGTGTCTAGGCCTAGAACAAAGGCTGAAGCCAGGGCCTTGCCTAGGAGTAGATTATGGCCCAATGGAGATGCTGTGGCCTATGTCCAAGTGCAATGCCTGGGTCTCACCATAGACCCTGGCCTGATCCCGGAGCTTGACTGAGACCTGAGCAAAGGCCCAGGCCCAGGAAATTTCATGATCCCCACTTATCTTATCCATTGGGAATCTGAAACCACATCTTGGCCCAGTCATGATGCCTCAGCCTTGGCACAAACCTAGACCTGAAACCGGGAGATAGTCCATATTCCTGGGCTCCAGCCTTTGCCAAGGCCTGAGCCCAGACCTGACACTAGGGCTTGAAGCCGGGGCCTGTTCTGGAGACTGGGTCCCAACACCTGGACCTCAGTCTAGGCCAGAACCTGTGTCCAACACCGGGGCCCAGTCCAGAGGCTGGGTATTGATCCCTGGGCTTAGTATAGGTTAGGGCATGGAGACCCATTTTCAACATCAGGCCCTCAGCCTCTGCCCAGTCCCAATGCCAGGGCTAGGCCTGGTTTAGTTTAGTTTAGTTTATTGTCATTTATATACCGTTACATCAGACGTGCCTTCACAACGGTTTACAAAGATCAAACACAAATATAAAATACAATATATCATAAAATAGTAACCGCTAACTCTATTAAAAATATGAAATAAATTAGCTGTTAAAGAGAAAGATAAAAGCAAACAAAATCAGATAAAACTCTAAAAGGGTAGATTCATAACTATAAAAAACAATAAACAAAACAAACACAAAATAAATAAATGGAACACTCTTAACAGTTCAGCGTGCCCGATTGTCTAGAATTAGCATCTCAAGTCTGGTTACTTGAAAATCATTACTAATAAATCATTACTTGGTGTTCATAGCTGACACTTCATACTCAGTAAAGGTGCATTTAAATAACCAAGTCTTAAGATCAGACAAATTGCTTTTTGTCTGTGCAGAGTCTCAAATGAGATGGTAGAGAATTCCATAGCTTTGTTCCTGTGATAGATAAAACACTATCTCTCACCTGGGTAAGCCTAGCTGATTTAATGGTCGGTACTGATAAGAGACCCTTATTAGCGGATCTCAATTTTCTTTGAGGGACGTGGAGAAGCAAAGATGTATTAAGCCATTCGGTTTGCTCCCCGTATATGACATTTTGAATCAAACAGGCCACTTTATATTGAACACGATATTGAATTGGAAGCCAATGTAATTTGATCAGGGTAAGAGTGATATGATCACATTTTCGTTTACCTGTCAAAACATGGGCTGCCGCGTTCTGGAGAACCTGCAGCAGTCAAATACTAGAAGCAGGCAAGCCAAGCAATAGTTACAATAATCGAGATTTGCAAAAATAAGCGTTTGTAAAACAGTCCTAAAATCTCTATACTCTAAAAACGGTTTTAACTTTCTTAAGGTTAATAATTTAAAATAGCTGTCTTTCAACTTAGCGGCTATATGTTTTTTTAAAAGAGAACTCTGTGTCGATAATTACCCCTAAATCACGAGTGCAAAAAGAAGGACTTATTTTTGTATTGGCATTTAAAAACAATGCAGGTATACTATTGAAATGACATTTACGTTCAAGGAGCACAATTTCTGTCTTGTCCATATTTAAAACTAGGCGTAAAGGCTGAAGTAATTGTTTTAATGATAATATATACATTTTAACAATTTCTAATGCATCCTCAAATGTCTGCCTTTTGGCACAATCCCAGGCTCAATGCTCGGGACCAGCCTGGAGGCCAGTTCACAACACCGGGCCTCAGCCTTTATTAGAGCTGGTCAAAAATTCCAACTATCTCAAAACCTCTCAAACATATTCTAAAATCTTCCACTTGTAAACCATGAGGCCCACCAAACAAACTACCTCAAAAATTCCCTTCTCTCCAAACTCGAACTCGAGAGAATCCAGAGGGAATCCCTTCTGAATATGCTTAGACAGTATATGTGCTGCCTAAGCCCATCCCAAAAAGGGGAAGGTGAAAAGCTGGGGGGGGGGGGGGGAGGGGGTAATCCCCAAATTGCAAATCCCTCCTTGAAAGGTGGAAAAAGGTGGAAAAGGAGCATAGGTACAGTTACACCGGCAAGAAAAAAAGAGTGAAAATATTTTGAGAAAAGAATCAAAATATTTTTGGTTTTTGAAATTTGATCATTTGAACTGAAGAATCTGATTTTATGTTGTTAATAAATCCTTGAACCTGCAAGATAAACAAAAATAAAATTGAAAGTTAATATTTGATGTTCCTTGAAAAACCTGGAAAGCGGCAACACCTTCTGAACACCCACCGCAGCTTTTCAAAACAGTCAGATGGAATATAAACACATTCCTACTCCGGCGATATAAACAAAGTAATGCGATCATAATATCCCATGCTGGTTAATGCATTGACATGGTCCAGATCACATAGGCTGCAGTATAACTAAGAAAGAACAACTTGAGCATAAACACTATAGACAGAGCTGGAGTATAACTTTGTGGCACCCCAGCTGCATTGGTGCCGCGGCCGGGCCTGCTCACCTAGTGCTTCCATCTACCAGCTCCGGTTCCCCCTCACTCGCAGCCACCGCCATGCCTCGTGTCCACGGCACCCCCAGGCATCTCCAGGCCCATCGGAGCCTTCAGTCTCGACAACGCTCCTCACGTCGGGGCTTGGCGTCCTCCACAGCATCAGTCCCTCCCCTAGGCGCGCGCACGTGGACCGCGCGGCCCTTCAGTGCTGAAAGCCAGTCCACGGTGCCCGCTGATGACCTCACATGATAGCAGTATAAAAGGCGAGGCCCAGTCCCCAGAGCCTCGCCTTGCAATTGGGTTGATACAGCAGATGCTCTAGTTTGCTTCATGTGTTCCAGTGTTCTTCGTTCCAGTGTCTCCTGTTCCAGCGTCCCTTCATTCCCTGTGTCTCCGTGTGTTCCTGAAACCTTCTCAGGTAGTACCTCTTTGGACTGACCTCTAGTACTGGCCTCTGCCTGCCTGACCATTCTTCTGTCTGCTGCCTGGAGCTGACCACTGCCTGCCTGGCCATTCTCCTGCCTGCCGTATGGAACTGACCCTGGTATTGACCCTTGCTTTGGCTGACTGTTCCTGGATTGATACTCTGGCTTTGATCCTTAAGCTTCACTCGGACACTCTCTTCTGGCCTACTGTGACTACCAGACCAACCTGCTTGGAAACTAACCGCGGCATCCACTTGACCAGACCTGCAGGCACTGCCTGTCTCGCTCAGAGAGCATCCCTGAACTGCTACCTCCCTGAGGTCTCCAGAGTTTCCAGTTCAGGCCTAGTCCATCCATTCTGCATCAGCCGCACACCCTTGCTCGTGGTGGGCACATCCCTCCGCTATCTCTCCGGGAGACCACCAGAGGCCCACTTAAGTCCAGGTCCGGTCCGGGTACCCAAGGGCTCAACCTGCGGAAACCCTGGACTGTTATTGGTGAAGCTCCAGTCAGCCTCTGTCTCCTCGTGTGCTCCACCTCCTGGTGGCAGGCGCTCTCTGGGTCCGACTAGAGGGCCGTACCAATCCTGCGCCAGGCCAAGGGTCCACCTCTAGCACAACATGTCAGCTCTTGACAAAAGTGCGAAACTCGGCCAGTCGGACAATTTTCAATAAAGGTCTTTCTTACACATTGATCTCCACTTTTTTTTACTGCTACACAGCGACCTTGGATTGGTTCCGATTTGTTTTCTGGGTACAAACATAGTAATCAATATCATTGGTGGGATGGGTTCATCAATAAAGCCCAGAAAAGGTGTCTGCTGCCCAATGGGATCATAGTTAAAAAACCCTATCCTGACAATTATGACCCTCTCCCTATAGAAGATAAAGAAGATGAAGGCTGTGAGTAACTGGGTACTGTTAGTATTGTCTATGTAGCTTACTTGATCTGTGATGCAACAGTTTGGTGGGGTTTTCAAGTTTTATTTCAGTTGCTCTAAAGATGAATATTAAGATCCTGGCGTGCACCAAAACCAGGAGATACATGCATAAGTTGGACCGGTGCATGCCACATGGATTTTTAAAGGCACCCATGTACGTGCGTATCTCCCACTATGTGCACAAAAAATGTTTATCAAAAAGGGGTGGGGTGTGGTCTAGGCAGGGCATGGGCATTCCTGGATTTCTCAATGAAACCAGTGCACAAATACTTCATTTTATTTTTACATCTCCTCACCCTTTCCTTGAGCTTGAATATTTGTGAGGTAGGTCTACTTTCCACCCTTATGTCTGGACATTCCTTAGCACGACATACATGCAGCGATTGACTCCTGCTACTGAAATTGGCAGGAAGGATGCAGGTATAAAAAATGATTTGTGTGCATATCTTTAAAACTTAAGTGTATGTAGAAATGGTTTCCCTGTCCCAACCACGCCCCTGAGAATGCCCTTATGCCGTACTCATAAAAGTACATTTAAAATTGCTTGCATGGATACTTTTACACATAGGACCAGATTTTAGTACCTACGGCGGGTGTAGATTTGTGCACGCAACCTGGCGTACACAAATCTACGCCCGATTTTATAACATGCGCGCGCAGCCGCACTCATGTTATAAAATCCGGGGTTGGCGCGCACAAGGGGGTGCACACGTACGTGTGCACCCCCTTGTGCGCGCCAACCATTGGGGCTCCCCTAGGGCTTGGTACGTGCATTGGGGAGCCCCAATGGTTGTGCGCGCCAACCATTGGAGCTCCCCTAGGGCTTGGTACGTGCACGTACCAAGCCCTAGGGGAGCCCCAATGGTTTTCCCCATTCCATCCGCCCCCCCCCCCCCCAGCCCTATCTAAACCCTCCCCCTAACCTTTGTTTAATAAGTTGTGCCTGCCTCTGGGCAGGTGTAGGTTGCGCGTGCCGGCCGAGTGCCGGCGCGCGATGCCCCACCTCTTTCACAAAGCCCCAGGACATACGCGCATCCCGGGGCTTGCGAGTGTCACCGGGCCTATGCAAATTAGGCTCGGCTCACGCAGGAGCGGTTACATGCGTAAATCCTGAGGATTTATGCGCGTAACCCTTTGAAAATCTGGCCTATTACAGTACAGCCCCTGGGGTCGTTTTTGGAAAGCCCATTTACTTGCATAAAACTTTGCTTTATGCACATGAATGCTTTTGAAAATTACCCCCAAAATGAATATAGCGTGCGACTATGCATATTTAGAGATAGTGATTCTAATTTGCCAGGATTACTTTTCACTGTATCTAAGCTGTTGATTTAATACATTAAACTAAGAAATTACTGCTTTGAGATTATTTTACTTGTAAATGTAATGGATATAGATTTGCTGACAGCTTTTACCAGTTCCATGTTTATGGGGAAAACCTTAGTAAATCCAGCTCGTGTTGAGAGTTCAGACATAGGGAATCAAGGCACTGGTTAGATGCTCAGTACCATACTTTTGCATTTCATTATTTTTATCCACTTGTTTTCAAACTGTATTAGCAATACAGTGCCCTAAGAGTACACTCTATATGGCTCTTACTGTGTGATTTATATTACTTTCACACTAAAGGACTGATCAGAGTATAACATTTGATTCAGGAAATCAACCAGTGGCAAGTACTCAAGAGTCTGACTTATCACAGCTGCGCTTAAAGGGCTTTGAGCATTAAATACATCTTAATGGAATAATTCTGATGATATTTATAAAGTGCAAATTTCCAACAGGAGACATACCATAGGAAACCTGAGCAATGTAACTATAGTCAGGAACTAATACCAATAAAAAGTATAAATACAAAAAAATTCATGATATTGTTCCAGTCACAGCCATGAATACATTTTCAGAGGGATAACTCATGCAAGATTAGTATTAGTATATGCACTCATAAATAGCCTCTTTTTGCATATGTGCTATTTCGTAAACATCAAATGTATGTGTGTATTTTCAGTTTTGCAAGTACATTTATATGCACAATAAAGGGACACAAGTACATGCAGAAGTTACTGTAACTTGTTTATTATTAAGAGATTTATGTGAATAAAATTAGGCAACTTATTCACGCAATATGGCACCTGCACTTTCGAACGCAAATCCAGTAATGTGAACAGGTTTGAAAATTGTCCTCTATGTGTATCTTACCATGACTATTAATTGTAAAATGTGTTATTCAAGATTTCGACAAGTCTTGTTCTAAGGCAATACATTGTGTTTCTTCTAAGATAAAACAAGTGAAAATATTATTAATATTTTGAAAATTATTTGCAAATTGTTAAGGACATCAGAAGGTAATGTATGTTTATATATATATACAATTAAACATTCTGATTAATTGGATTCAATTGAACATAATTGTTCTAGCTTTTAATGTAAAGGTGAGTTTGGACTCGAAGTGGAATAACAATACTTTTACTTGTAAATGATAATGATCACTAATGAGGTAGGTTATAGAGCTTGGGAAAAGAAGCAGTTACTCAGTGAAAATGCTTTCGGCCACTATTGACCTTTGAGTTCCTAACCTAAAGGATACACAAACAAAGCAACGTTCGTTGGCAAGTTTTTTTCTGATAACCTGCTGGAATAGGGACAGAATATCCTGAAGCTATTTTACATGCACAATTTAACAATTATGTGGTCAGAGGAGGGACGATTCTATTATGCTGCTGGGAATTTTTAACATTTATGGCCCTTAAGCATTTACAAAAGGAACCTAAAATCTAACAGAATATAATCAATACCATGACCCATTCTCCTGAAGTTAGAGAAATGGTATCTGATGTTTTACTAGGAAAAGTGAGCATACAGGGTAATTCGTAACATACCAGAATAAGAATTAAAACATTAGGCAGACACATCTTGATCTGAAGACAGGAGTCTAGAAGAGGACATTAATTTACAAAATGTGTCCTTCAAGCTATCGTGCAACATGTTTGCTTTAAATAAAATATTAAACGATGAGTCACAAAAGCATTTCATTTTAGCCTGGGCTGGAAGGGAAGGCATTAACCACCACTGTGGTGGCCCTTGCCAGCCAACAAGTGGCATCGAGGATCTCTCTTGGAGAAGTTGCCATTGCATTCTTTAGGCCTGCGAAGGTTCATTGAGCCACCAGGACAACTTTAGAGAAGGAACTGGGGAAAAGGACAAATATATTTCAATTGTTAAAACAGTGTTTTTATCTTATTTTGTGCTTTATTAAAATAGATGTTATTAACCATACATTCAGCAAAGAGACACCACATTTAATAGGAGTACTATCAAGTGAAATCATGAAATTTATATTATGATTATGTTTTATCTTGTAAATATGCTCCTGTTAACTTTTTTCATTGTACAATATTTGATTATTATTGCTCTTATATTATTTCAATAATGCTCCTACAGAAGAACATAACATAAGAACACAAAAATTGCCATACTGGGTCAGTCCAAGAGTCCATCAAGCCCAGTATCCTGTTTCTGACAGTGGTCAATCCAGGTGCGTGTGGATGCCTGCGTACTCATTTTAAAATTAGCCTGTTAGTGAAAATTCAGGGTTCATCTCAACAATCTCAATACACCAAAGACACATTGTCCACAATGAATCATCTCTCTTAACACAGTGTTATGTTTGGTGGCTCGAGGAACATCCCCGGGAGCTGCTGCAGTGGAGGGTAGTCTGCCATATTCCGGGAAGGACTCTCTAAGGCTATCAAGGATGAGATTGTGGGATGTGACTTCCTGGCAACCCTTGGAGGCACTAATCAGCCTAGCCATCCACTTGGACCTGCAGTTCAGGCAAAGGGTGAGGGAGAGGGACTCGGTTCTCTGAACCACTCCGAGGATCTCTAAACTCTGTGCTGCCTAGGACACCCCCCCCCCCAAGACAAAGGGCCTACTATTGATACCAAAGAACCTATACAGGTTGATTGCTATCAGTTATCACTGGAGGAAAAGCAGAGGAGATGCTGACTGCACCTTTGCCTGTAGTGTGGAGCCCTGGGGTGCTTCACGTCTTGTTGCCTGGCAAAGTCGGGAAATGCCAAGACCTAGGTCTTAAAGATTTGGCTCAAGAAAAGAACTCTGTATATGTTCTCAAGCAACCATCATACTTGGCCACAGTGAGCTGAGTGGCTTATATATGCAAGCTCGTGTAGCTTCTGGGCTTGACTAATCATAGGTTGCTGAGAAGTTAGAAATGCTGACAGCAGATTTGCTAACATACCCGGATTTTACACCTTGGAGTTTGTTCTGCCATCCTATCTTGCTGCCATACACACCATACCTTACACCTTGAGATGTTCCTGACACTATGTGGGGCTGCTTTGCACCTCTCATATTGCATTGGTGTGTTGATGCCACTCTTTGTGATGTTTAGCCCATTCATCAGTGGCTTGGGGTTGTTCCTACCACCTTTTCTACTTTGGCCACCCTTCATGGGGACCTTAGGTGCTGATGACACATTGGGTGTCACTTTGCCTCTCGTGATGCCATCAATAGTTCATGTCACTTGCTGGTGTCATCTTTTTGCACCTTTGGGTGTTATTCCTCCTCTTGCTGCTTTGTTGCTGCCCTCACTGTGCTTTGGAGAACTCCTACCAATACTAGTACACGTTTTCCTTTTTGCAGATCCTTAGGCTATTTATGCTAATTTTGGTGCCACTTTGCCACAGTCTAACTACCCTGGAGTTCTTTCCCCCCTTCTGGTGATTTTGTCCCACAAGTTTCATGAGAATTGGTAAGAAAACCACTATTCTGGAGCTCAAAATAGACTGCAATGCTTCCCCCATTGATTTTAATGGAAAATGAATACAATAATGAAACAAATAAAATATATATATATATATTTTTTCATTTTGAAACTATCGAAATTAATTTGGGTCCCATCAAAACAAATGAATGAACCAAAACAATTTTTTTTTTTTGCTTTTGCACATCCCTACAATGACTATAAAAAATACCGCAACTATCAATTAAAAACTATTTGTAGATTGTAGGAATTCAAATTACACCTCAGTTAGCCAAAAGTATTCATGAGACTAGATATATTTAACTATTTTCCACAGATAAACCCCTTGGAACATATGGTTCAAGCTAGAAAAAGTGATTGCTTTTGTTTTTGGTTTTTTTTTTTAACAAGCATTGTAAACTATATTTTTCTTTACCTCTTCTTTTAAAACAACCATTTTCAGTTTTCCCAGTGATGTTTAAGATGGAGCCAATACAATTTAGCATAGAGAGCAACGTCTAACTTCACTTCTAATTGTTTCTTTCCATGATTTTCATGTGCTCATCAATCATATACAAATTATAGCATGCCTGATTGGGCCCTTTTCCACTCTAATCATTCCCTGCTAACTGATGCTACCTGTCAGTCCTTTTGGGAAGTTAGCCAAATAGTAGCAGCAGCAGCACATTCAGCAATTTTGCTAGGCCTTTGCCATCACAAGTGAGGGCGCAAAGCTGATGCACTCTCAACATCTAGCGAGAGAGAGAGTCCTGAGCCCAATTAATTAAGGGCGTGCCTTCGTTTTCGAAACAACAGGAAAAGTGTGACAAAATACTTCCCTTCGGTTGTAGCGTTTCAAAATGAAACAAAAAGAAAAAAACCCCAAATGAAATCCATTGGATCGTTCCTTTTATTTCAGAATGCACCTCCTTGCCACCTTCTCCTTCTCCGCTGCTGCCAAACACCCCGAGCACCGCTGCAGTAGACAAATTCTCCTAGGAGCCTTTCTAATCCCTCCTGCACTCATTTTACTCTACCCGTTGGGTTGAATAAGGCGTAATAGGGAAGGAGCAATCCCCAGTCACTCCTGCTCCGTGCTGGCCAAGTCTGAGGTTGGCATCATTTGGACAACAGGACCCCCCCTATGTATATCCCTATAGTTAATAAACTAAAGACTGTATAGGATAGCGGTAAAATCAAAGCTCTCCATTCAGGAAATATGTATTTATATACTGAACTATAACAGTACACACTGCTGCAAAATCCTGGTAGGTAGGTATACCATCCAAGTGTCTATAATGAAGACCTGATTTAAAAATAATTCATAACACAATTTCTAACATAAATGTTAAAGTGAATTACAGGGTTGGCCCAGCTGCTTAGTGGCAAGTGCTGCACTGCCATTCAGTGGAAATAGCCTCAGTTTTGGAGTCAGATCTTCTGTTCCCCACATCTGCAGGTACTGGAGATGCTGTTAACGAAGCATTCATAGTCCTTTGAGGGAGAGAGTCATAGACATCACTCAATGATGATGATGATACCTAGGGGGTGAGACTTATGGGTTAAGGAGGGAGCAATGATTTGTGGTCTTTGTGATGGCTGGGATGATTGGGAGGGAGATTGGAGGGAATCCTTCCAGGTAGTTGCTAATGAAGGCTCATGAAGCCAGATTACAACCCTGGTTCCAAATGAGTTGGCAGTATAAAGAAACAGGAGGAAAATGTAAGATAAATAAGGTTTCCTGCTCTAATGTTTCATCTCTTTATTTTATTTTATTTTTTTTACTAGGGATGTTCTTTTATTTGAAATGACATAGACAATGTCAACAGCATTATCTGTATCATTGTATGTCATTTTTTTTTAAAAGAAACAATAGGAAAAAACCCACAAAATGTTGTATTATTTTCTATTGTTTTTACTGGGGTCTATTTCAGAATAGTACACACTTTTCAGAACTAGTGTGGTCTATTGCAATTAGAACACATTATTTCTAAATTTGCAAATAATGCACTATTTCTGAATAGCATGCACTATTTGTTTTAAAACAAACAACTGTTTTGGTTTAAAATTGGGGTTTCTATCCAAATTTAATTAATATAGGCAGGCATCAATAGCAAAGGGAACAGCTCACCAACATTTTAAATGAACAGCTTAGATGATAAGTACCAAAAGGAAATGTTGATGCTTGCAGGCTGTCTTATTTAGTCTAATTTAATCTTCTGCTTTTATCCCAATCTTTTAGTTCCTTAGAACCACCCAGAGCAGCTTTCAACAAATAGGTATATACTTTAAAAAAAATCAATTACAAAATACATTTTAAAATTCATAAATATATATGTTATAAAATTAAAAACAAAATAATCATAAGCAATGTATAAACAATCTCATGGGTTGAACATTTACTTCTTGTGTGTGTGTGGGTGTGTGTGTGCGAGAGAGAGAGAGAGGGAGAGAGAGAGAGATGGAGGAGTAGGGAAGGGGGAACAGGAAATGTGTGTAAGGACTCTGAAAAATGCAGCAGTTTGGTCTGGCATTGTTTGATCCTATAAAATCTAAAAAATGTTTCCCCCTTGCGCTCCCTTCAAGCCAATTCACTTTTGCAGCAAACAGGAGGCACTAAATCATTAGTCACCTGAACAATTAAATAGTGAAAATAGAATTGTACAGTGTATGATGCCAGAACCCGCAGCCATGAGACTTTCAAGCTGCGCTTTATTAAACAATTGTTACTTCACGAAATGGCCATTTTTGAGTTTGGCTCACATTAATCCCAGATATGACTTTGTGTTTCTCGCTGCCTACAGAGAAGTGAAATCTGTGGAAACTAGAAAGCGAGCCGTCGCTCACACTACACTAGTGAGATGGAATTCCCTCCTTAAATATTTGCATATATGTGATGATTTTGTGTCTTTTAGGAAGGACTGTTGGGGTTTTTTTTCTGTTGCTTTTAAGAATTTGTGATATGCTCTGGTCTTGTGGTTCTGTTTATTCTGGTGTATCGATGGTTTGGGATTTTTTTTAATTCATGATTTTATTGTTTTATAATCTACGTATTCATATGCAATCTGATTTGCGCTTATGTTTTATTTTTGTTAAGTTGCCATGACTCTCCTGGACAGGCCTCTTATAAATACTGTAAATAAATACAATAAAATAAATCTGTGTCCGAAGGCTACTGGAGATAAATGAAAGATGTCAAATGTGTTTGGGTGAATAAGTTTTGTTTGAGCATGTTTATGGGCAGGGTAAAGGCCATAAATAGAGTATCTTGGGTGACTCTTCCACCTACGTGCTTCTAATTTATGTATTTATTTCCCAGTATTTGATTACCTGCCTTTCTTTCAATACATCAAGGTGGGGTATAACCATAAATAAAAATAAAACAAACAATAATGCAATAAAATATCTATTGCCTGTTTCAAATAGCTTTTTCACATTTTTTTGCTGAAAGTCTTTCAAATATTTACTTTAACAATAGTTGTTAATTTATTATTATTATTATTATTATTATTTTTATGATGGCTACCATTCAGAAGCTGTAAAAAATTTCTGGTAGCCCAGAAAAAAAAAAAAAAAAAGCAGGTTAAGGCAATTGCTGCTGCTCGTGCCTCACTGCGGGATCTACACAGGGCAGAAGAAGAGAGCCCAGCCCTGAGCAGAGAAGAGCAGAAGAGAATTGTGAGAAATCATTAGGGATGTGAATCGTTTTTGAACGATTAAAATTATCGTCCGATAATTTTAAAATCGTTCTAAACCGTTAGAGTACACGATACAATACAAATGCCACGATTTATCATCAGCATTTATGTATCCTTAAATAGGGCACGGGAATTATTTGGGGGAGGGCGGGAAAACAGGCACACCAAAACAACCCCTAAACCCACCCCGACCTTTTAAAACAAATTCCTTACCCACCCCCACCCTCCCGAACCCCCCCAAAATGTTAAGTTACCTGGTGGTCCAGTGGGGGGGGGGGGGGGTCCTGGCGTGATCTCCCGCTCTCGGGCCATCGGCGCCATTTTGGCTACCACTGATAAAAAGGCGCCAATGGCCCTAAAAAAAACCCCCCACCCCGACCCTTTTCAAATTACCCCTTTGCTTCTCCCACCCTCCCGACCCCCCAAAAAACCTTTTACATGTACCTGGTGGGCTAGCGGGGGGTCCCGGAGCCATCCCTTCAATCATACCCTCGGTGCCGGTGCTGGAGGTTTCAAAATGGCGCCGATCGCCTTTGCCCTTACCTTGTCACAGGGAGCGACGGTCGCTCCCTGTGACAAGGTTCACTGGTTCGAGACACTGCTTTGAAATACTATTTTGCCACCTTGAAATCATTAGACACTAGAGATGTGAATCGTTTTCCATATCGTCTTAACGATAGAAATCGAATGGCAGAAGAAGAAAATCGTGTTTGGCACGATTATTTTGTTGAAAAATCGTAAAAAATCGTTTTTTCCGATTAGTGCGCACTAACTCGGGTTAGTGCGCACTAACTCCCCGTTAGTGCGCACTAACTGGAGTTAGTGCGCACTAACTGAAAATGATACAAATAGACACTTTCCAGGTCACTGAAGGTCAGTTAGGAATGAATATGTGTTCCTATTGGCTGGCAGCCCTCTTATCTATTGATGTTACCAAGGTTACCACTGAGGTGATGGTTGGGGGGATGGGAAATGGAACTGGAAACTCACGAACACCAACAGAAAATGAAACAAAGTGTTCACACTTCCCAGGTCAGTAAAGGTCACAGGAATGAATATGTATTCCTATTGGCTGGCTGTGCTCTTATCTATTGATGTTACCAAGGTTACCACTGAGGTAATGGTTGGGGGGATGTGAAATGGAAACAGTTGGAAGCTTGACATGTGATGATCAGCACTCACGTGACTAGAACTTCTTTGTTTATTATTTTTGTTAGCAGACACGTGCATGTTGAATTTGCCAATCACTGTGCATTTTACAAAGGTGGTCCTGGCTGGAACTGTACACAGTTCAAATATATGTAATTGATTGTTGGTAAGTGTATTTTTTAAGTAGCCACACTGGCACCAGTATGTTTACTTTTCCTCCTACTTAACTCACTAGCTCAGCTTTGTAAGAAGGGCTTCTCTGCTTGTGTGTGCCTTTTGTTTGGTGTGAGGAGAGCAGAAACATCAGATCTTTATTCAATGTACTACAGTCATCTCTTATATTAACCTACTCAATTTTTTTTAAATGATTTGTTATATCACTGAATTAATAATTCATTATTATTAGGTGGTGGTGAATGTCTGACTAAGCTACTTGGCTAGTGTAACTGGTGAGGCTAGTGGCAGTTTAGCAGAATTATAATTTATTTGTATTAGTACTGCAGCATTAATATATTCAAGCCTAGGTAGGCAGCCAGTGCACTACTCCTGCAGTCACCTCATTGCTTCCTGTGCATTGCATTATAATATGCGCACACACTGACTCCAGCTTGGGTGGGGACAAGGCAGGTCTCCTTTACTGCACACACTGACTCCAGTTTGGGGATAAGGCAGGTCTCTAGAGATGTGAATCTCCATTTGCGCAAAAGGGCGCCGCCCGTAGACAACACGATTCGACTGCAGGAGGTCGTTCCGGACCCCAGCTAGGCTTTTGGCAAGTCTTGTGGGGGTCAGGAGGCCCCCCCCAAGCTGGCCAAAAGTCCCTGGGGGTCCAGCGGGGGTCCGGGAGCGATCTCCTGGCGCGAATTGTTTTTTCATAAGGAAAATGGCGCCGGCCATAGCAGGGTGGGTTTTAGGGTTGCTTTAGCGTGCAGGTTTCCCCGCCCTCCCCCCCAATGGACCCCAGGTAACATAAGGCACTTTGGGGGGGTTCGGGAGGGTGGGGGATTTATTTTAAAGGGTTGGGGTGGGTTTTAGGGTTGCTTTAGCGTGCCGGTTTCCCCGCCCTGCCCCCCACTGGACCCCAGGTAATTTAAGGCACTTTGGGGGGGTTCGGGAGGGTGGGGGATTTATTTTAAAGGGTCGGGGTGGGTTTTAGGGTTGCTTTAGTGTGCCGTTTTCCCCGCCCTGCCCCCCACTGGACCCCAGGTAATTTAAGGCACTTTGGGGGGTTCGGTAGGGTGGGGGATTTATTTTCAAGGGTCGGGGTGTTGTGATCTTCCTGCACACAGTGCCCTAACCCTGGCACCAGGGGTGTTGTGATCTTCCTGCACACAGTGCCCTATCCCTATTAATACCAGGAGTGTTGTGATCTTCCTGCACACAGTGCCCTATCCCTATTAATACCAGGAGTGTTGTGATCTTCCTGCACACAGTGCCCTATCCCTATTAATACCAGGAGTGTTGTGATCTTCCTGTACACACAGTGCCCTAACCCTGGCAGGAGGGTGGGGGATTTATTTTAAAGGGTCAGGGTGGGTTTTAGGGTTGCTTTAGCGTGCCGGTTTCCCCGCCCTACCCCCCACTGGACCCCAGGTAATTTAAGGCACTTTGGGGGGGTTCGGGAGGGTGGGGGATTTATTTTAAAGGGTCGGGGTGGGTTTTAGGGTTGCTTTAGCGTGCCGGTTTCCCCGCCCTACCCCCCACTGGACCCCAGGTAATTTAAGGCACTTTGGGGGAGTTCGGGAGGGTGGGGGATTTATTTTAAAGGGTCGGGGTGTTGTGATCTTCCTGCACACAGTGCCCTAACCCTGGCACCAGGGTTGTTGTGATATTCCTGCACACAGTGCCCTATCCCTATTAATACCAGGGGTGTTGTGATCTTCCTGCACACAGTGCCCTATCCCTATTAATACCAGGAGTGTTGTGATCTTCCTGCACACACAGTGCCCTAACCCTGGCACCAGGGGTGTTGTGATCTTCCTGCACACAGTGCCCTATCCCTATTAATACCAGGAGTGTTGTGATCTTCCTGCACACACAGTGCCCTAACCCTGGCACCAGGGGTGTTGTGATTTTCCTGCACACAGTGCCCTAACCCTGGCACCAGGGGTGTTGTGATCTTCCTGCGCACAGTGCCCTATCCCTGATACCAGGAGTGTTGTGATCGTCCTGCACACACAGTGCCCTAACCCTGGCACCAGGAGTGTTGTGATCTTCCTGCACACACAGTGTCCTAACCCTGGCACCGCCGCACCAGGGTGTTGTGATCTTCCTGCACACAGTGCCCTAACCCTATTAATACCAGGAGTGTTGTGATCTTCCTGCACACAGTGCCCTAACCCTGGCACCAGGGGTGTTGTGATCTTCCTGCACACAGTGCCCTAACCCTGGCACCAGGGGTGTTGTGATCTTCCTGCGCACAGTGCCCTATCCCTGATACTAGGAGTGTTGTGATCTTCCTGCACACACAGTGCCCTAACCCTGGCACCAGGGGTGTTGTGATCTTCCTGCACACAGTGCCCTATCCCTATTAATACCAGGAGTGTTGTGATCTTCCTGCACACACAGTGTCCTAACCCTGGCACCGCCGCACCAGGGGTGTTGTGATCTTCCTGCACACAGTGCCCTATCCCTATTAATACCAGGAGTGTTGTGATCTTCCTGCACACACAGTGCCCTAACCCTGGCACCAGGGGTGTTGTGATCTTCCTGCACACAGTGCCCTATCCCTATTAATACCAGGAGTGTTGTGATTTTCCTGCACACACAGTGCCCTAACCCTGGCACCAGGGGTGTTGTGATTTTCCTGCACACAGTGCCCTAACCCTGGCACCAGGGGTGTTGTGATCTTCCTGCGCACAGTGCCCTATCCCTGATACCAGGAGTGTTGTGATCGTCCTGCAGACACAGTGCCCTAACCCTGGCACCAGGGGTGTTGTGATCTTCCTGCACACACAGTGCCCTAACCCTGGCACCAGGGGTGTTGTGATCTTCCTGCGCACAGTGCCCTATCCCTGATACCAGGAGTGGTGTGATCTTCCTGCACACACAGTGCCCTAACCCTGGCACCAGGGGTGTTGTGATCTTCCTGCACACACAGTGCCCTAACCCTGGCCCCAGGGGTGTTGTGATCTTCCTGCACACAGTGCCCTATCCCTATTAATACCAGGAGTGTTGTGATTTTCCTGCACACAGTGCCCTAACCCTGGCAGGAGGGTGGGGGATTTATTTTAAAGGGTCGGGGTGGGTTTTAGGGTTGCTTTAGCGTGCCGGTTTCCCCGCCCTACCCCCCACTGGACCCCAGGTAATTTAAGGCACTTTGGGGGAGTTCGGGAGGGTGGGGGATTTATTTTAAAGGGTCGGGGTGTTGTGATCTTCCTGCACACAGTGCCCTAACCCTGGCACCAGGGTTGTTGTGATCTTCCTGCACACAGTGCCCTATCCCTATTAATACCAGGGGTGTTGTGATCTTCCTGCACACAGTGCCCTATCCCTATTAATACCAGGAGTGTTGTGATCTTCCTGCACACACAGTGCCCTAACCCTGGCACCAGGGGTGTTGTGATCTTCCTGCACACAGTGCCCTATCCCTATTAATACCAGGAGTGTTGTGATCTTCCTGCACACACAGTGCCCTAACCCTGGCACCAGGGGTGTTGTGATCTTCCTGCACACAGTGCCCTATCCCTATTAATACCAGGAGTGTTGTGATCTTCCTGCACACAGTGCCCTATCCCTATTAATACCAGGAGTGTTGTGATCTTCCTGCACACACAGTGCCCTAACCCTGGCACCAGGGGTGTTGTGATTTTCCTGTACACAGTGCCCTAACCCTGGCACCAGGGGTGTTGTGATCTTCCTGCGCACAGTGCCCTATCCCTGATACCAGGAGTGTTGTGATCGTCCTGCACACAGAGTGCCCTAACCCTGGCACCAGGAGTGTTGTGATCTTCCTGCACACACAGTGTCCTAACCCTGGCACCGCCACACCAGGGGTGTTGAGATCTTCCTGCACACAGGCCCTAACCCTATTAATACCAGGAGTGTTGTGATCTTCCTGCACACAGTGCCCTAACCCTGGCACCAGGGGTGTTGTGATCTTCCTGCACACAGTGCCCTAACCCTGGCACCAGGGGTGTTGTGATCTTCCTGCGCACAGTGCCCTATCCCTGATACCAGGAGTGGTTGTGATCTTCCTGCACACACAGTGCCCTAACCCTGGCACCAGGGGTGTTGTGATCTTCCTGCACACAGTGCCCTATCCCTATTAATACCAGGAGTGTTGTGATCTTCCTGCACACACAGTGTCCTAACCCTGGCACCGCCGCACCAGGGGTGTTGTGATCTTCCTGCACAAAGTGCCCTATCCCTATTAATACCAGGAGTGTTGTGATCTTCCTGCACACACAGTGCCCTAACCCTGGCACCAGGGGTGTTGTGATCTTCCTGCACACAGTGCCCTATCCCTATTAATACGAGGAGTGTTGTGATCTTCCTGCACACACAGTGCCCTAACCCTGGCACCAGGGGTGTTGTGATTTTCCTGCACACAGTGCCCTAACCCTGGCACCAGGGGTGTTGTGATCTTCCTGCGCACAGTGCCCTATCCCTGATACCAGGAGTGGTGTGATCTTCCTGCACACACAGTGCCCTAACCCTGGCACCAGGGGTATTGTGATCTTCCTGCGCACAGTGCCCTATCCCTGATACCAGGAGTGTTGTGATCTTCCTGCACACACAGTGCCCTAACCCTGGCACCAGGGGTGTTGTGATCTTCCTGCACACACAGTGCCCTAACCCTGGCACCAGGGGTGTTGTGATCTTCCTGCACACAGTGCCCTATCCCTATTAATACCAGGAGTGTTGTGATTTTCCTGCACACAGTGCCCTAACCCTGGCAGGAGGGTGGGGGATTTATTTTAAAGGCTCGGGGTGGGTTTTAGGGTTGCTTTAGCGTGCCGGTTTCCCCGCCCTACCCCCCACTGGACCCCAGGTAATTTAAGACACTTTGGGAAGGTTCGGGAGGGTGGGGGATTTATTTTAAAGGGTCAGGGTGCGTTTTAGGGTTGTTTTTAGTGTGCCGGTTTTCCCGCCCTCCCCTTCCCCTCCCCCTTCCCCCGATTTACGATTTTTAGATGATAAATCGGAGGAATTGTTATTGTGTCGCAGCTCTAACGATTTTTGACGATTTAAAATATATAGGACGATATTTTAAATCATCAAAAAACGATTCACATCCCTACGAGGTCTCCTTTACTGCACACACTGACTCAAGCTTGGGGACAAGGCAGGTCTCCTTTACAGCACACACTAACTCCAGCTTGTGGAAAAGGCAGGTCTCCTTTACTGCAGACACTGACTCCAGCTTGTTGAAAAGGCAGGTCTCCTTTATATATATAATCTTATCAATCAATCAGTGGACTGTATTAGCTGCAGCTGGTGATTGATTAAATAAATACCGCAATATCAGTCTACTAAACTAGTGTGTCGTCTTACACTAGCCACTAGCCAGCCACTACCCCTGTGTTGGTGCTGGACTTGCACGTGAGCCTTAAATTTATAAACAAATTGTTTGTGTTAGTAGTGCAAGTATAAGTAAATATAATATTATGGGGTAGCCTAGTGTCATTGGCTAGTGGCTGGCTACTAGCCACGCAAGTGAGCCACTAGTCAGATTATCACACAGTGACCTGTCACTGACTGACGAAGTCACTCCCTAACTGTATTTAACCCTTCTTTATATCTTATCTATTAGGTGCTGCTCACTCAGTATACTGCTGTGCCAGCTTACTTGTTGGTACTGGACTGGACTTGCAGCCATAACGTTTTAAAATGTTTGCTGGTAAGAAGAAGAGTGCTACTGGAAAGAAAATTCCAATCATTAGGAAAAAACTGCGATTTGATGATACCCCTTCAACTTCAGCGAATGTAAAGGAGCAAGTTAACTTGCAGGACAACGAAGGAGCAAAATCTGGAAAGGTGAAAGTGAAATCTGTGCTGCAGCAGCAAAGTTTATTGATGGATGAAGTGCTACAGAAAGTGCTGAATAGAGAATCAGAGGACTCTGAGTCTGAGGAGGAGGATGACAATGATGATATTCAGGATGAGGAGAAGAACACCACCAATGACAGTGATAGTAGTGATGATGAATCAGATGATGGTAGTCCGATTGTCAAAAAAACCACTGTCAGTGCCAGTAGTATCCTTTCTATTCCTAAACCAGTTGAAAATTTGCAGGTTACTACAACAACAACTTCTGCTACTTCTACTCCTAGCACTTCTACTCCTACTCTGATGACAACACTGACAAGAAATGTCCAGCCTAGAGTAAGGGACAGTAGAAAAACATCAAAGGTTTGGAATCATTTTAATGTTACTGATGATTGGAAATGTGCTCAATGTATCCATTGTAAAAGGATGGTGAGCCGTGGAAGAACTCTTGGACATCTTACTACCACCAACATGAAATATCACCTGGAAAAAGAACATAGAGCACTGTTGCTTGGAGAAGAAGCTGCAGGGAAGCCACAGAAGGAAATTACATCAGAAGATTGTGTGTATGTGAAGCAGAAGCAGTCTTCTCCTTCTCCTCTTCCACGGCAGCAGCGGCAAGCTACTGTTGAGCAGATGGGGTGGTGTCCTTCTTCCATTTCACGGACTAGGAAGCAAGTAGTATCCAAAGTGTTGACACGACAAATTGCTGTAATGATTGCTGTGGATGATCAGCCACTGCAGATTGTAGAGAATGAGGGATTTAAGCAGCTGATGCATCTTGTAGCCCCTGAGTACAAAATTCCATCAAGAACTACATTTACCCGTCAGGTGATTCCTTCCCTGTACTCACAATGTCGTACTGAAATGCAGATTGTGATGGCAAGGGCAAAGGGAAGGAGCATACATCTCACCACTGATCTTTGGACTAGTAAGAATGCAACACATGCATATTTGTCTCTAACAGCGCATTGGTGGCAGCTGGATGAGGCATTAACTGACAGCAGAAGCACAAGCAGTGGCAGTAGCACCAGCAGCTCCAAAAAGCTTTCTCCAGGATACCGGTGGGCTTTACTGCATGCTCAAGTGCTAGACAAGAGACATACTTCTGAAAATATCCTACAGACAATTCAGGGGATGATGGAAGGATGGAAAGGGCTACTTAGAAGCAGTGATATGGAATGTTTAAATGGATATATCATTACTGACAATGCTGCCAATATGAGTAAGGCTCTGGAGGATGGTGGATTCAAAGGCATCCGATGCTTTGCACATACACTGCACCTGGTAGTGAGGGATGCGTTGGGGCTAGGTGCCAAGGAAGTGCAAGGTACTAGTCGTCAAGCCCTGAAGCGGTTGATTGAAAAGTGCCGCAAAATAACTGGGCATTTCAATCGCAGTGTGAAAAGTGGGAAGGAACTCAGAGAAAAACAAAAAGCAGTTAGGGCACCATTGCATAACCTTGTTCAGGATGTGCCTACCAGATGGAATTCCACCTATCTTATGTTGGAGAGGTTGTCTGAACAACAGACACCTCTGCATGACTTGGCAATGGAATCTGAAATTGGATTGGAAAATCCACTTGGATGTCAGGACTGGACAAACATTGCACAGATGGTGTATGTCCTCAAGCCTTTCAAAGAATATACTGATGAACTGAGAGCAGCTACAGCCACGTTAGGTGATATCATTCCTGTAATATATGATCTGGAGCAGGTATTACAGGAATTTCTGCATCAGACAGATATGTCGAAGGAAGTGTTGCAGCTTGTGAGATGCTTAAAAGAGCAAGTACGGAAAAGGTTGAAACCTCTAATGGAAAAGGATAGCTATATGTTAGCTACTATGTGTGACCCACGTGTGAAAGGCAGTGTTGCTCTCAAGTGCAATACTCTTGCATCCTGGACAAATAAGTTGATTCAAATGGTTGAAAAGATTTCAACTCCTCCCACTCCATCCTGCTCAGCTGCTTCCAGTTCCACCAGCTGCTTCCCTCCCATGATGACAACCCATTCTCCTCCCAAATTTCATGAAACTGGTGCTACTTCAAAAGCAAGAGCAAGATGTGTCAGATTTGAGACTGGTGGTGCTGCTAACCAGCAGCAATACCTGCAAGATAAGGTTGCAAAAATTCATGTGAAGGATTTTCTCTCTGAGCAAGTTCAGAGCATGGAGTCAGATCCTCTGAGATATTGGGCAGAAAAAGCTTCAATGTGGCCTTATCTTTCCATAGTAGCACAACACTTTCTTTCCTGCCCACCCACCAGTGTGCAAAGTGAAAGAGTATTTTCATTGACAGGGAACATTGTGAGTCCACACCATGCACGTTTGAATCCAGACTTAGTTGAGGAATTGGTTTTCATCAAAATGAACCTTCCGCTGCTTGATAATGTGAAAATTCGCTGTGACTGGGAGGAGGAGTGAGTCTCTTGTCTAGGATGGGGATGCAAGGTCGTTTGGGAACACAGCAGGGTGGAGCATTCAGCAGTAGCACTGCCTCATGATAGAACTGACCCTGCCTCTTCACCTCAGGTGTCTGCTGTGCTGTTATCATCTATCTTGTCAGCTTGATGAATAAGGACTTTGTACGTGCAAGCAAGAAACCTAAGTTTGTGTCTATCAACTGTGTGCGCTTATTTAGCAGCAGTTAGAGAACAGGCAGTTAAAGTATTTTTGAGTTTTGAACATAGTCTCTCTAAGCAGTTACTGTATATGTGATAGGGGCATGGTTTGTTAAGTTGAATTTTCAAGTTGCATTAATAAAAAACAGCATTTACGTGTGTAAATAAATAGCATATACTTCTTTATATAGTACAACATGAGTAAATCTACACGTGTGAAAAAAAGGGATGGTCTAGGTGTTCCCAAGTGGAGGCCAACATTTATGTATGTTAGTTGCTATTTATAAGAGATTTACTGTATGTGTAGATTTGGCAGCTTTATATTTACTCTCGCTCTTTATCTGGAGTAAGTGATAGTATAAGAAGTCCACTAATATTTCTCAAATTTAAAACATTTTATTAACTACAAAAATATAACGAAATTAAATAACACTGTTATAAAAATATAACTTTACAATGACAACATACCAAAAAAAAATTATGTGTTAGCACCCAGTACTCAAGGATGTGGAGAGGAGAATGGCAACCCGAGAGGAGGATCCTGCTCTGGAGCAGAGGGCAGTGGCATCTCCTCCTCACGAGGCATCTCATGAGGAGGAGATACCTGTGCCCTCCGCTCCTGAAAGGCCTCCTCCATGGCTGACAGCCTCCTCTGCACATCCTTGACATCTGCCCTGATGCTGTTTACTCCCTGCAGGATCTCCTTCAGTATGCCAAACTGCGCATGTGCAGTACATACGCAGCTTGGAGGAGATCCTGCAGGGAGTAAAGCAGCAGTGCTGGTGCTGGTGCTGCTGGGCCCGGCTGTGGCTGCCTCCATCCTTTGGGCACTGGCAGTGGCACTGGTGGCTGTGGCTGCCTCTTCTTGCCCTGTAAATAAATGTAAAAAATTCTACATAAGATATAGAACAGGGGTGGGCAGTTATGGTCCTCGAGGGCCACAAACCAGTATTGTACGCACCAGCAAGTTTATAATATTAAAATACATTCAACCCCTTAGTTTACTAAATTGCAGGGTTTTGGAAAAATGAATTTATAGTCTACAACCTCGGAGAGGGAGAGTGGAGGGATATCATTCTAGATAATTAGAGATAATATTATATAAATATATAACATAACATACATCTATCCCACCCTATATAACTGACTGATCACAAACAATAATTTTGATTTTCTGCCTCAGACAGATACTAGACAAACTACTACTACTAGTACTACAACATACATACTGGCCCTGTGGGCCAAAATACAAGCCATTAAGCCCGTACACACGTGCTACATTAAAAAAAAATGTTTTTCAGTTCATTTTTTAACATGGCACTCTTCTACAGTTCTTCTTCCTCACTCATCCTCTTTCTCCCACTGCCTCCCTCCCCTCTCACAGTGACTAATACCCCCTTCCCTCAGTCTCACATTTATCCCCCATTCACATTTGCAGCATGTTGGTCAATGGTCAGGGCTCAATTATCTAATAATATAATACCTGGCCCACCAGTGACGGTTCGCTCCGTCCTCCTCTGCTGACAGCTACTGGGCCCAGGAAGCCCTGCCTCGTCCCTGCTGGTGTGTGGTTCTGTACGAAGACACAGATCAAATTTCACAGAACAACAGTTAAAATTTAAAAAAAAGGAATTGGAACTGACACAAACAATATTAAACACAAATTCCATTACAATTAATTGAATAATATTTGTGTACTTGTGGAGTATTCTCAAACAGCCTACCAGGCGAAGGACGCGCTAAAGTCAGGCGGACCTCCTCAAGCCAATCACCCTCGTGAAGTCTCAGATGCCGACCTGAGAATTAGAGGTAGAAAGGAAATAGAATAACATTAATTGATTAATAAATTAATTACAAACACAACATGCCCTACTAGGTTATTTTTTTATGCAATATATAAAATTTAGTAATAAAAAAATATTTAGCTATCTTTTAATGAGGTATTCAAAATTCCCAAATACAAATCCCATCATTTCAAAATGATAAATAAATATAAATAAATATAATACACCACTAACATTATCTCTCACCTTTCTTCTTGAGATCTTCGATCTCACGCGGGTAAGAGGCTCTCCGGCAGAACTCCTCCTGGAGAGCCACCCAGGCTGCAGACTCCCTTTGAAGGTTAGGCCTGCTGCCTGAGGGGGTGTAGAGATGCTCCTCATCCAGGAGGAGTAGCCGGGCTAGGAGGTCCACATCTGCCTGTGTGAACCGTGGCTTCCGGGACCTAGCATCACGATCTGCCTTTGAGGAGGACAGTTGGGCTGACTCCCTATCACGATCCATCTACAATGAGAAAATAAAAAAGAAGATGAAAAAAGTAAGTTCAGAAGCTCAGAATGCAAAGGGCTGAAGTATCCCACCCTTCACATCCCCCACTGCTGGTATATGGGAGAGAGAAGGGGAAGGGGAGGGGGTGGGGGGAGGTGAAGGGGCAAGCAGCCCCACTCCCTGTGAGGGATGGGAAGGGAGAGACAGCCTCACTCCCTGGGAGGGATGGGAAGGGAGAGACAGCCCCTGAATGCAGGGGCTGTCTCTCCCTTCCCATCCCTCCCTCCCCTCCCCCCCCACCACTCACCCACACACTATTCACTGGCTGGGACATGGGGGAGGGGAGGAGTCAGGGTTAGGGAACTGTGTGCAGGAAGATCACAACACCCCTGGTGCCAGGATTAGGGCACTGTGTGTGCAGGAAGATCACAACACTCCTGGTGCCAGGGTTAGGGCACTGTGTGTGCAGGAAGATCACAACACTCCTGGTATTAATAGGGATAGGGCACTGTGTGCAGGAAGATCACAACACCCCTGGTGCCAGGGTTAGGGCACTGTGTGTGCAGGAAGATCACAACACTCCTGGTATTAATAGGGATAGGGCACTGTGTGCAGGAAGATCACAACACCCCTGGTGCCAGGGTTAGGGCACTGTGTGTGCAGGAAGATCACAACACTCCTGGTATTAATAGGGATAGGGCACTGTGTGCAGGAAGATCACAACACCCCTGGTGCCAGGGTTAGGGCACTGTGTGTGCAGGAAGATCACAACACTCCTGGTATTAATAGGGATAGGGCACTGTGTGCAGGAAGATCACAACACCCCTGGTGCCAGGGTTAGGGCACTGTGTGTGCAGGAAGATCACAACACTCCTGGTGCCAGGGTTAGGGCACTGTGTGTGTGCAGGAAGATCACACTCCTGGTATTAATAGGGATAGGGCCCTGTGTGCAGGAAGATCACAACACTCCTGGTGCCAGGGTTAGGGCACTGTGTGTGCAGGAAGATCACAACACCCCTGGTGCCAGGGTTAGGGCACTGTGTCTGCAGGACGATCACAACACTCCTGGTATCAGGGATAGGGCACTGTGCGCATGAAGATCACAACACCCCTGGTGCCAGGGTTAGGGCACTGTGTGCAGGAAAATCACAACACCCCTGGTGCCAGGGTTAGGGCACTGTGTGTGCAGGAAGATCACAACACTCCTGGTATTAATAGGGATAGGGCACTGTGTGCAGGAAGATCACAACACCCCTGGTGCCAGGGTTAGGGCACTGTGTGTGCAGGAAGATCACAACACTCCTGGTATGAATAGGGATAGGGCACTGTGTGCAGGAAGATCACAACACCCCTGGTATTAATAGGGATAGGGCACAGTGTGCAGGAAGATCACAACAACCCTGGTGCCAGGGTTAGGGCACTGTGTGCAGGAAGATCAGAACACCCCGACCCTTTAAAATAAATCCCCCACCCTCCCGAACTCCCCCAAAGTGCCTTAAATTACCTGGGGTCCAGTGGGGGGTAGGGCGGGGAAACCGGCACGCTAAAGCAACCCTAAAACCCACCCCGACCCTTTAAAATAAATCCCCCACCCTCCCGAACCCCCCCAAAGTGCCTTAAATTACCTGGGGTCCAGTGGGGGGTAGGGCGGGGAAACCGGCACGCTAAAGCAACCCTAAAAACCACCCTGACCCTTTAAAATAAATCCCCCACCCTCCTGCCAGGGTTAGGGCACTGTGTGTGCAGGAAGATCACAACACTCCTGGTATTAATAGGGATAGGGCACTGTGTGCAGGAAGATCACAACACTCCTGGTATTAATAGGGATAGGGCACTGTGTGCAGAAAGATCACAACACTCCTGGTATTAATTAGAGATGTGCATCGTTTTTTGTGTTCATGTCGTTCTTTGTTTTTCGGCCGCCATGGAAATTGTCATTTTTTTTCGGTTCGGGTCTTTTTTTTCGTGAAAAATCGATTTTTAGTTAGTGCGCGCTAACTCCCCGTTAGCGCGCGCTAACTCCCCGTTAGTTCGCGCTAACTCCTGTCAGTGCGCACTAGATTTTGTTATTTTTTGTTACTTTTTGTTAGTTTTTGTTAGTGCGCACTAACGGGAGTTAGTGCGCGCTAACGGGGAGTTAGCGCGCACTGACTCCCGTTAGTGCGCACTAAACGGAAAAACGAATTTTTGCGAAAAAACAGGAAAATCCTGATTTTTTTCAGGCTCCCTGAAACATGCCAAATTGGACAATTTCGTTGCAATTTTCCAATTCGGCAAAAACGAATGCACATCTCTAGTATTAATAGGGATAGGGCACTGTGTGCAGGAAGATCACAACACTCATGGTATTAATAGGGATAGGGCACTGTGTGCAGGAAGATCACAACACCCCTGGTGCCAGGGTTAGAGCACTGTGTGTGCAGGAAGATCACAACACTCCTGGTATTAATAGGGATAGGGCACTGTGTGCAGGAAGATCACAACACCCCTGGTGCGGCAGTGCCAGGGTTAGGACACTGTGTGTGCAGGAAGATCACAACACTCCTGGTGCCAGGGTTAGGGCACTGTGTGTGCAGGAAGATCACAACACTCCTGGTGCCAGGGTTAGGGCACTGTGTGTGCAGGAAGATCACAACACTCCTGGTATGAATAGGGATAGGGCACTGTGTGCAGGAAGATCACAACACCCCTGGTATTAATAGGGATAGGGCACAGTGTGCAGGAAGATCACAACACTCCTGGTATTAATAGGGATAGGGCACTGTGTGCAGGAAGATCACAACACCCCTGGTGCGGCGGTGCCAGGGTTAGGACACTGTGTGTGCAGGAAGATCACAACACTCCTGGTGCCAGGGTTAGGGCACTGTGTGTGCAGGAAGATCACAACACTCCTGGTATTAATAGGGATAGGGCACTGTGTGCAGGAAGATCACAACACCCCTGGTGCGGCGGTGCCAGGGTTAGGACACTGTGTGTGCAGGAAGATCACAATACTCCTGGTGCCAGGGTTAGGGCACTGTGTGTGCAGGAAGATCACAACACTCCTGTTGCCAGGGTTAGGGCACTGTGTGCAGGAAGATCACAACACTCCTGGTATTAATAGGGATAGGGTACTGTGTGCAGGAAGATCACAACACCCCTGGTGCCAGGGTTAGGGCACTGTGTGTGCAGGAAGATCACAACACTCCTGGTATTAATAGGGATAGGGCACTGTGTGCAGGAAGATCACAACACCCCTGGTGCCAGGGTTAGGGCACTGTGTGTGCAGGAAGATCACAACACTCCTGGTATTAATAGGTATAGGGCACTGTGTGCAGGAAGATCACAACACCCCTGGTGCCAGGGTTAGGGCACTGTGTGTGCAGGAAGATCACAACACTCCTGGTGCCAGGGTTAGGGCACTGTGTGTGCAGGAAGATCACAACACTCCTGGTATTAATAGGGATAGGGCACTGTGTGCAGGAAGATCACAACACCCCTGGTGCCAGGGTTAGGGCACTGTGTGTGCAGGAAGATCACAACACTCCTGATATTAATAGGGATAGGGCACTGTGTGCAGGAAGATCACAACACCCCTGGTGCGGCGGTGCCAGGGTTAGGACATTGTGTGTGCAGGAAGATCAAAACACTCCTGGTGCCAGGGTTAGGGCACTGTGTGTGCAGGAAGATCACAACACTCCTAGTGCCAGGGTTGGCACTGTGTGTGCAGGAAGATCACAACACTCCTGGTATTAATAGGGATAGGGCACTGTGTGCAGGAAGATCACCACACCCCTGGTGCCAGGGTTAGGGCACTGTGTGTGCAGGAAGATCACAACACTCCTGGTGCCAGGGTTAGGGATGACTGTAGTAGATTGAATACAGATCTGATGTTTCTGCTCTCCTCACACCAAACAAAAGCAACACACAAGCAGAGAAGCCCTTCTTACAAAGCTGAGCTAGTGAGTTAAGTAGGAGGAAAAGTAAACATACTGGTGGTGCCAGTGTGGCTACTTAAAAAATACACTTACCAACAATCAATTACATATATTTGAACTGTGTACAGTTCCAGCGAGGACCACCTTTCTAAAATGCACAGTGATTGGCAAATTCAACATGCACGTGCCTGCTAACAAAAATAATAAACAAAGAAGTTCTAGTCACGTGAGTGCTGATCATCACATGTCAAGCTTCCAACTGTTTCCATTTCACATCCCCCCAACCATTACCTCAGTGGAACCTTGGTAACATCAATAGATAAGAGCACAGCCAGCCAATAGGAATACATATTCATTCCTAAGTGACCTTTACTGACCTGGGAAGTGTGAACACTTTGTTTCATTTTCTGTTGGTGTTCGTGAGTTTCCAGTTCCATTTCCCATCCCCCCAACCATTACCTCAGTGGTAACCTTGGTAACATCAATAGATAAGAGGGCAGCCAGCCAATAGGAACACATATTCATTCCTGACCTTCAGTGACCTGGAAAGTGTCTATTTGTATCATTTTCAGTTAGTGCGCACTAACTCGAGTTAGTGCGCACTAACGGGGAGTTAGTGCGCACTAACACGATTTAACGATTTTTAACGATAAATCGTTAGAATTTCTATTGTATCGTGTTCTATAACGATTTAAGATGATATTAACATTATCGGACGATAATTTTAATCGTTAAAAAACGATTCACATCCCTATTAGACACTATCACCTGAAGGCCCCTCTCCTGGACAGTGCATAACAACCTCTCACTACCCATTAAGTACAGCTTCTGATATCTGCACCACCAAATGCATGACTCTGCACTTTTTTTTGCAGTGAATTGTAACTGCCAAGCAGGACTATAAAGTTATGAGTGGCCTGGAATGAGTAAATGTTAATCAGTTGTTTACACTTTTGAAAAGTTCAAAGACCAGGTAACACACAATGAAGTTAGTCAGTGAATACATTTAAAACTAATAAGAGAAAGTATTTTTTTACTCAATGCATAATTCATTGCCAGAGGATGTGGTAAAAGCTATATTTAAAAAAAGGTTTGGACAAGTTCCTGGAGGAAAAGTCCATTAACAATTATTAAGGTAGAGTTGCAGAAATCTACTGCCTATTGGATAAGGAGCTTGGCATCATCTACCCCTTGGGATCCTGCCAGATACTTGTGATCTGGCTTGGCCACTGTTGGAAACAGGATACTAGGCAGGATAGACCCTTGGTCTGACCCAGTTTGGCAAGCCTTATGGTTTTTTGCTCTTATGTTCACATACCTCAAGCTTTCTTAGCTCACTTCTCATTCTATCAGCTCCCTCACAGATATCTGCTCTGTTACAGACCTTAATGTCATTCTGAAAAAGAGAAACCTTTCCTTCTAACTCTCTGCAATATCACTCACAAAAGATATTGAACAGAACCAGCCTCAGGGCCAATCCCTGAGGCACTCCACTAATCACCTTCCTTTCCTCAGAGTGAATTCCATTTATCATTACCCTCAGTTGTCTATCACTCAACCAATTTCTAGTCCAGTCCATCACCTTGGGACTGAACCTGGGCTGCTCAGTTTATTAATGAGATTCTTATGTAGTACAGTATCAAAAGCTTTGCCGAAATCCAAATAAACCATATTGAGCATGCACCCTTGTTCTAATTCTCTAGTCACTCAATTTAAAAAATCAATCAGATTTATTTGACATGATCTTCTTTCTGATAAAACCATGCCGCCTCCGATCCTGCAACCCACTGATATTAAAGCTTACCATAATGGATAATGAATCCTTATGTTTTTATTTCATCCAATATATTTTGTATCTAAACGATGAATATATGTATGCTCCCATGTCTTTTCTTCTGTGTTTTTAAAATTAGTTTAAAAAACCAAGGCAGGTAAATGAAAAAAAAATCAAGTGCCCTGCTTGAGAAAAATTCGGTTAGATATGTTGTTGATCAGGACAGAAAGAGAATATTAATGATGGCTCTTCCTGGTTTGGATGGTCTCACACATACTACTTTTATTTATTTATTTATTTGGATTCTTTTATATACCGAAGTATAGCAAGTTGCCTTCACTCCGGTTTACAGTTTTAACAACTTGTTACAGGTAAAGCATAATGCGAACGAATACTCGTTAGAAGATTACTTGCCCTGGTTGATGAACACCACATTTTTGCATTTGATGACGAACGATTGCTTTGAGATTGATGTTCAGTGGGTCGGCAGGTCAGAAAGTTACCTGTGTAAGTTTACTTAGATATTTAATGGAACTTAGCCTGGTAAGTGTTCTGCTGAATATACCTGGTTAAAGTGACCCAAAGTTACCCAGATATCTTTAGAAGAGTTATTTTTTCTACCAGTGTGAGGAGCTGTGGGCAGATTTTATCTTCCACCAGCAAGGGCTCTCAGAGGGCTTTGCATACCAGCTGCATAGTCCTCCAAGCTCTATTTATTTTTTTATTTAAAAACGTTTCTATGCCGTTGCTAAGTTAAATACCATCGCAACGGTTTACATGTAGGCACATATTTAATGTAGGTAAAAGCGTACTATAGTACATTCTAACAGGTGCCGTCAAAGGTTCGGTTACAATATATCATTAGACATAGTCATTTAGCGAGGTAGTTCATGACCAATTGTACCAAGGTACTTACACAGGTAGTTTTATCACACATAGTATTATAGTTATGTATTATTGTGGTGTAGAGTTCATAATCTACTGTACAGTCCTAAGGACTGTATGTCGGTGCCTTTCTGTCTTTTCCTGAAATATTTCTCTCTATTCTCCTTTGTAAAATGCTTTTTTAAAAAGCCATGTTTTTATATTTTTCTTAAATGTTTTGAGATCACTTTGTAGCCTGATCTCTGGAGGCATTGTGTTCCAGATTATTGGTCCTGCTAGTGATAGGGCTCTTTCTCTCTTGTGTCAGTCTTGCTGTTTAACTGACGGGATGGTTAGGAGTGCTTTATTTGCTGATCGGAGATGTCTGTGTGGCGTGTGTACCCATAATGCTGTGTTCAACCAGTCTGATTTCTCATCATAAATTAGTTTGTGAATGATACATAGGGTTTTGTATTTAATTCTGTGTTCAATTGGTAGCCAATGTAACTCTGCTAGGGTTTCAGTTATATGGTCCCTCCTTCTTTTTCCAGTTAGTATTCTAGCTGCTGTGTTCTGAAGTATTTGCAGTGGTCTTAATGTTGTATTAGGTAGTCCTAACATAAGGGCATTGCAATAATCTGTGCTGGAGAACATTAGTGCCTGTAGTATTGTTCGGAAGTCATTTTGAGTTAGCAGTGGTTTAAGTTTTCTGAGTACTATGAGTTTTGCATAACCTTTCTTTACTTTTAGTGACATGTGTTGTTTCAGATTGATTTCAGGGTCTATTATTATTCCCAGGTTACGTACTTTTCCTGCTAGTTCAATTTTCTGGTTGTCTTTGAGTATTATTGAGGTTTGCCTGATTTCAGAATGTTTTTGTTCTAAGTGAAGAAATTCTGTTTTATCAATATTAATTACAAGTTCCATTTGTGTCAGTAGTTGTTTTATAATGCTTAGGTACATGTTGGCAAGGTTTAATGTTTTCTCTGGAGTGTCCTCTATGGGTAGAATTAGTTGAATGTCATCAGTGTAAATGCAGTGTATAATTCCTAGCCCTGCAAGTAAGTGGCATAATGGCAGCATGTATATGTTAAAGAGGGTCGCAAATAGGGCTGATCCCTGTGGAACTCCTGTTTTGAGATTAATGTTTTCTGATAATGTGTTGTTGATCTGAACTTGGAAAAACCTGATTTTTGGATATGATCTGAACCATTTTAATGTTAGGCCATGTAATCCGATTTCTTCTAGTCTATTTAGTAGTATTTTATGGTTTACCGTGTCAAAGGCTGCCGATAGGTCAAGCATTAGTAGAGAGAGGAGTAGAATCTCAGTGCTGTAGTGTTTTCGAAAACCATGTTGAGAAAGATACAGTATGTTATTGTTATCCAGGTGTTCAGCTAGTTGTTTCTGTACCATTTTTTCAATTAGTTTAGCTATTAAAGGAAGATTTGATACTGGTCTGTAGTTGTTTAGGATAAGGGGATCACTGTTTTTTTTCTTATTGGTTTAGGAGTGTTTTATGCTGTTTTATGCTGCCTTAGCTTCAAACCATGCTCAGAGCTTGCATTTGGTCCTTGTAATGCTTCCAGCCTTGGCCTTACATCTATCTTGAATCTTGTGCTATCTGACTCTGATCCTTGTCACTAATTTGTGGCTTTAAATTGACCCCACTCTCAGATCATGTATTCCATCTCTTGTTTATCTTTAGATGGATTCTTTTATCTTGTGGGCATTTTTGCTGTCCTAGTTTGCTTCTTTGTCTTCATCTGGTCCTAGTCTGGTTCTGTGTTTCCTGGTATTATTCTTGTTTTAGTGGACACCATCCTGTATCCTGTCTCTGCAGAGGTCCTGCCTAATTCCTGTAGGTGCCTTCAGGTTCCCTAGTGTGTCCCTCTCTATGATCCTGCTATCCAGCTCCTGCCAACCACCAGCACTTGAGTGCTCAGCCCAAGGAGAAGTTGGCCAGTACAAACAGAAGATATCCTGTTCCAGCCGTTTTCAAGGCTGTTTTGTCTGGGTCCATTCCTGCTCCTGATGTTGGGGTGGGCATCTCAGCAGCATGCTGTCACACCAGAAAATGTATGCCAGTTAATCACTGAATGTCTGTGATAATTGGTAAAAGTTTAGTCCTGACCCCAGAATGCCTCCAGCACTGCTGCTTTTAATCTTGCAAAATTTGGTGCTTGTTATGAGTTACCAGAAAAAATTGAATAAGGGAGCGGTGGAAACTTTGAAATCTCAAAATTTGTCTGTGTTATTTCAGAACTTACTAGTGATGTGCTGTAATTTGAAACAGAACAGGAAATGTCAATGACTACTTTCTGGCTAGATTTTACCATGTAGCATAATGGCACCAGCATCAGTTGACTGGCGGCCATTTTAGAAAGCTGGAGATCGCCCCTGCCCCTGGAACTCCATGCCCTTGGAGTTAAGGTTACAAAGAGAAAACAAAACATTTAGGAAAAATCTAAAAACCTTGCTCTTTAAACAAGCTTTTCAAAAAGGGAAGGGAGAATAGAAACCAGGAAAGCGCGAGGTATACCCACACACACAACAGTAATCACTGTGTAGTTTTTAATAGAGAGCACATCACTAAAGGATAAGTTACAATTATAAAATGAGTCTTGTACTCAAAACTGCTATAGAATTGACCTGGACATGATGTTTTCACATTTAACAATTAACATTGATTAAAAACTATGTTACCGAACCCTATGGCACCTATGTAAACTGAAAAATTTTAATAGCATTACTTGTATGTGCCTTACTGTAAACCGTTGTGACGGTACCCACCTTAACGACGGTATAGAAAAGATTTAAAATAAATAAATAAATAAACTGGGGAAAGGAGTGTTTGGTGGGGAGGTCTTTGTTGCGTGTCCCGGCCGCGTGGGTGCTACAACCGGGCCTGCTCACCTCGCACTCCCTTCCACCAGCTCTGGCTCTTCGTTTTTGGCCACCAAGGTCAGCTCCCACCATTCACGGCACTCCCAGGCTTCCCCAGGCCAGTCAGGGCCTTCCAACTCTCAGCACTCCTCATGCCGGGGCTCGGCATCCTCCACAGCGTCGGCCCCACCCCTAGGCGCATGCGCACTCGTGCAGACCATGTGTCCCTTTAAAGGGCCCCGTGCGGGAACCCGGTTCATGGTGCCCGATGATGACATCACATAGTTCCTGTATATAAGGCTAGGTCCCGTCCCCAGAATCTCGCCTTGGTAATCGGGTCGACACTTCGGTGTAGCTAGTTTGCTGTTCCTTGTTCCTGTGTTCTCCTGCTTCTTCGATCCAGTCTCATTCCAGTGTTCCTGCATTCCTGTGTTCCTGTGGCCAGTGCTCCTGTGTTCCTGTCCTGTTCCAGTGCTCCTGCATTCCTGGGTTTCCATGGTCCTCCTTGTGTTTCAGCGTCTCTCCTGATCCCTGCTCTTCGTTCCTTCTCCTGTCGTACCTTTTCAGACTGATTCACGGTCCTGACCTTTGCCTGCCTTCTGACTACGTTTGACCACTGCCTGGAACTGACCACTGCCTGCCTTCTGACTATGTTTGATTGCTGCCTGGAACTGACCACTGCCTGCCTTCTGACTACATTTGACCACTGCTTGGAACTGACCACTGCCTGCCTTCTGACTATGCTTGACCACCACCTGGAACTGACATTGGCTGACCACCCTCGGATGGATACCCTGGCTCTGACCCTTGTGCTACATTCAGACACTCTGTTCGCTTGCGTAACTACCAGGCAGACCTGCTCTGATACTACCCGCGGCCTAGGCAGCACCTAGGCCGCGGGATAGACAGCACCTATTGATCAGACCAATAGGTGCTGCCTATCTCGTCTGGAGGACTTTTACTTTCTGTCTCATCCAAGAGGTCTCCGGTGACCCTATCTTCATCAGCCGTAAACCTTTGCTCATGGTGGGCACACCCCTTAGTTACCTCTCTGGAAGACCCTCGGAGGCCCACCTGTCCAGGCGGTCTGAGTACCGAAGGGCTCAACCTGAGGAAACCTCGGATTGCTATTGGCGAAGCTCCAGCTAGCCTCTGTCTCCTTGTGTGCTCCGCCTCCTGGTGGCAGGTGCTCTCTGGGTCCGACCAGAGGGTCGTACCAATCCTGCACCAGGCCAAGGGTCCACCTCCAGCGCAACAGTCCTGGGTCAGAGGCCCTTTCTTTAATTGGGTTTGGTAGGTAAGGTAGGGGTGCCTTTCATTTGGTTTGGTTTTTCTGTTTGTTTTTTGGGGGACTTTCTGTCCATTTGTTTTGAATAAACATAAAATAATACATGAAATAAAAAAAACAAGTGAAATGAAAATTTTCAAATGTCCCCAAAAAGGCTTTGAATATTGATCACTTTATTTTTATGAGTTTGCATTATGGTGTGAGGATGATAGTTTGTGTGCATATAAGTTTGCAAGTTTACTTCTTTTTTTTTATCACCATTTAGAATATTTTTCAGTTCCTGGCTAGATAATTGTTTATTTCTAATAAGTAGGTTAGAAATGTTGAGGGCTGTTTAGAGAATATAAAAGGTAGTTAAGTGAATTTTATTTTTTACTGTTTCATGAACAGCAAGTATAAATTGAAGACCTTGAAGATATCATTGAGTGGTGAAATTATGTGTTTGAATAATGCAAGAGAACCCAATCTGTTTGTTTTTCCTTTCAATACTGAAGCAAATTTTCTCTGTGTTTTTATGGCAAATTCCACTTCTCTGTTACTCTGAGTGGCTTTCTCTAATACAAAGTGAGTTGGCTTTCTCTAATATCTTCATCCAAACATATTTGATGGAAATGGTATTAGATAGTCTGATTTCTTAGTGTGACAAGGATAGAAGCTGGAGCTGTAAAAATAATTATGATGGACTGAGCTTTTTGAGGTCGATACTCAAAAGTCATTTAGGGCGTCATTTTCTAACCCTATCGTATGCTACTGGGTGCGAAAGCCGGCAGCGATAACACCGCGGTGGTGTGATCGCTGCTGTATTTTGCAGGCCAGCCCCCCGTTACCGCATGATTCAAAGAGCTCTGCGCCATAGGAAAATCCAGGCCTTAGATGGATAACTGAAAAGTTATCCATCTAAATGGCTATGTGGCAATATTCCAAGCCATAGGCGGTTAGATTCTTGCTAGAATGTAGCCACATGTCGGAGGTATTCCAAGGGTGGGCGGGATGCATTTTTGGGTGGAGCAGAGTTAGCTGCATAACTTATGCAGCTAACTCTGCTCCACCATAGGGCTATCCTAATATTGGCTGGATATACTTATCTAGTCAAATTTAAGATAGCCTTGGATATTCAGTGCCATGGCTGCACTGCTGAATCTCCCTTTAAAGTTACTCAGATAGCTTTATTCATCTAACTTAATCATTGCGCTCAGGGGGTGGACCCTTGTCCTGGGGCAGGGATGGAATGACTCCTGAAAGGGAACAGGAGGTAACTGCCCCTTGGGGGTGGAGCACTGGAGGAGACAGAGCCTAGGAAGAGCTTCACCACTGGAAGCCCGAGGTCCCCCCGGGAGGAGCCCGTAGGGACCCGGGCCACTTGGACTTAGGTGGGCCTCGCAGGGTCTCCTGGGAGAATGGAAGTCCGGCGTGCCCACAGACATAGAAGGAGCATGGTTGGGTTCAAGCTGGAGCAGGGAGAAGCAGAGCAGAGTTGTAGATGACAAGGCAAGGAACAGAGCCAGAATCTGGAGATAAGGTCAGGCAGGTGAAAGGTCAATGTTCAGAGGTCAGTCCGAGAGTGGTCAGGCAAATCAGGGGTCAGATACCAGAGGGCAGATGAAGTCAGAGGCAGGCAGAGGTCTTGAGGCAGGCGGCAGACAGGCGGGCAGGTCAGGAGCAGGCTGAGGTCTTTGAGACAGGCAGCAGGCAGACAGGCAGGCCAGAATAAGCTGTGGTCTTTGAGGCAGGCGGCAGGCAGACAGGCAGGTCAGGAACAAGCTGTGGTCTTTGAGGCAGGTGGCAAGCAGACAGGCAGGACAGGAACTAGCTGAGGTTGTAGACAGGCAGCAGGCAGGCAGGTGGGTCAGGAACAAGCTGAGGTCAGTACCAGAAGTCAGTCCAAGGGTACTACCTGGATAGACAGACAGACGAACACAGGGACAGGCAGGACTCAGGAACAAGGATGCAGGAACAAGTCAGGAACAGAACTGGAACAGAAGGATCCTGGAACGAGACTAGGAACTGTTGCAACCGTCGCTGCCTGATTGCTTCACTCCGCCTACCTTTCTTTTTCTGCGACTCCTCCTCCTCCCTGTGGAAGTCTGGCTGCTGTGGCATCTGCCCTCTGTCCTCGCCAGCGTCCCCGGACCGGCTTGGGCGCTGCCTCCCGCCATGCTCCTCAGGTACCTTAGGGCGCACGTGCCGCGTGGCCCTCATTTTTATTTCCTCTATGGCGTGAACCTCAGGGGCATCCCCCTGTGATGATGTCACGCTGCCCGGATATTTAAGCCTGTTGTTTTTTGCTAGCCTTTGAGTTAGCAAGGGAATTCCTATGGATGGGATTCACTCTCCGTACCCAGCTACTCTGCCTCCAACTTCTATTTGGACTCTTTGTTGTTAACGAGGTACCCGCTCCTCGGGTACCTCTCTGCTTCTTTCAGGTCGCTATCAGGAACCGGTACTCGCTCCTTGAGGGCCCATGTTCCCTGACTCGCTGCCTGTGTCCATCTCCTCTTCTACTTGGAAGAATTCGCTACAGACACCATCTGTGGGTACTACTACTACCATCTACTCCTCAGAGCTGTTTCCCTGGAACCAGGTACTCGCTCCTCAAGGGCCTGCCTCTGTTCCAGCACCAGTGCCATCTTCTACGGAGAACTGATGCGTGAGAACTTGCCAACGAGTCTCTGTGCCCAGGGATCTGGTACTCACTCCTCGAGGGCCAGCTCTCCCTATCTCGGTGCTTCTCCATACTGGGGACTCATTTTCTCAGTTCTTCTTCCTACAGCACTGCTACCAGAGAAGCTGCTGTTCCAGCGCCATGAGGAATACTAGCCCAGCCGGGCTCCATCTTCTACTCACTACCGCCACCTCTGGTGGCTTCACAAACTGTCTAATAAAAGATATAATCTGGGTTTGTGTGTCCAAAGCTGAGCCTGACCTGTGGCCCCTCATGGGTCTTCCTCCCGTGGGTGTCGTCAGCTGCCACAGTGTCCAAGGGTCCACCCAAACCCTACAAAACATAACAGGAAAAAGAAGGAACAAGCGCAGAGACAATCTAGTTATCAAGCCGACCTGATTGCTAAGGCGAGGAAGTGGAGACAGGAACTTCCATATATTGCTAGATCAATCAGAGCGTGCCGCGGAGCCAAGACCCATCCTCAGCCCTACAAGTATCCGGGTGGTCCGCACACGCACGTGTAGGGGCGTGGCTAGCATGGCAGAGAGCGCCGAACCTCGGCATGGGACCTGGTGAGCAGTAGAAGGCCTGGCAACCGCTGCCGCGGGATGCCAGGGCCTAGCAGGGCTTGCAACTACCGCGAGGGAGGTCGTCCCGGGACCCACTGAGGAACTATGCAGGTGAGCGGTCCCATGCACGGGACGGCCACGGGCAGGGTGCGTAACATTAACTAGTCGCTCCATTGCTGAATATCAGCCCCTTTATATTTAAGAGTGTGATTCTAGTGATGGAGTGCTTCAAAGTGAACTTTCTGGTGGGACAAAAGTTGTGAATGTCTTTGTGAAACTGTTCTCTTTCTGTGCAAATAAAAAATACTTATCTTTGTATCAGACGTATGCCAGGTCTTTATAAGGTTGTTTTTTTGTAAAAGTCCTCCACTAAGTTGGCCATAAAAATGTTTGCATATTGTACCCATTACGTTCCCCATGACATGTAGAAATATTTATCTTTGAAAGAAAAGTTGTTGTGTGAAAGAATACATTTCATAAACGTATTTGATTATCCTATTTATGTATCTTTTTAAGATGAATTATGTGCTAGACAGCAATGCCATCCAATGGGGAATATTTGCATAGAGAATACAGATACTAGAGTTTAATTGGAGCTAAATTTTCTATTCTGCTCAGTCTTTAATACTGAAAAATGGCAAATAAGGAGGCCTGTTTACTAAATCATATTGAAACCATGTTTTATCACTTGATTTTAATGTAAGTTAGTTAGTTCAGTATTCCCTATAGTGAGGTAACAGAGTGCCACACTTTAGTGACTACCTTGATAGAGGTGCTTTCCGTGGACCAGAGTACGTAGATGTTACTAGAGGTATAATTTCCACATGTTATATTGCCTGTGAGAATGTGTGATCCCTGTAAAGGCCTCAAGGGCTTGAAGTTTTACATTTCCAAATTAGTCCCTCTCCACGTCACAGAAACTTCCATCCCCCTATTACCTTAGCTTCCTTCTGATCAAAAGAATCCATGTGGGCCACCCCCTCTCTGAGCCTCCCAAGTTTAAAATGTGAATCCCTGCCCCCTAGTGACATCCTGCCTCTCCACTCAAAATGCCAAAAAAAGACAACCCCATGCTTTTAAGCCCCCTATTATCCTCCTTCCCCAAGATTCCCACCCACCCACCCCACCTGGTATAACCCCAAGGTGGAGAATTGGCAGACGTAATCCTCATTTGCTCCCGCAATCTTTGTTATCATTCAAAATATGAGGGACAAAGTGGAGCCTCCAGTCAGCCAGTGCCATTTTGGATGTAGGCAATGGTGGAGCAGGAGCAGTGGAGATCACTTCTACTCCTTTTCTGCTCAAGAGCTTTACCAAGCAGAGGAGGTTCATAGGAAGGGCCCATAAACACTTGGAATTTCTTTTTCCTTTTTTTTTTTTTTTTTGGCGGGGGGGGGGGGGGGGGGGGGGGGGAGAGGGACAGGGCCTCACATTTTTCTCTTGGAAAGGATGAGGATGGGTGCCTGTATGTTTTTTTGATGTTATTGGAAGGGGATTAATGACGTGTATGTGGAGGGTGGGGGAGGACATTTCTTTTGTCACTGGAGGAGGTTTTGTAGTTCAAGCTTTAAACCCCTTCAGCTTTTACTGAGTGGTGATCCGAGGGCATAATCATAACATAGTAAAAGTAGGTGTGTTCATCTGCTGATGCTGTCAACAGTAGTTAACTACCTTCTCTTGAGTTGTAGCTAACTACAGCAGCCTAACACATTAATATAGTTGCATAATAATGAGCTGTTTTCATTCATTTGCAGGTGATACAACTCATTAATATTTTGCATGCACTGAGCCTGATTTAATGCCATGTTATCAGTAATACAAAAAATGAATGTTGCCAATAATTTTTGATACGATGCACGTTTCTTAAATTGTGTTTACATTTGAATACAAAAACAAGAAATACTTCTTGTTTAGCAAACATCAATGACACCGAAATATAAATTAAATCATTCAACAAGAAAAAATTAATCTATTAAAGAAAAAAGCAATACTTTAATGCATATTAGTCCACAAATAATTATGAAGCAATACCTTATTTTACATGGTTGTTGAATGCCAATTTTTGTGTCAATTGCTAACACATTATCACAACTTACAAAATACACCACAATGAAACAAATATTTATTTATTTATTTTATTTATTTAAAAACTTTTCTATACCGTTGCTAAGTTAAATTCCGTCGCAACGGTTTACATGTAGGCACATATTTAATGTAGGTAAAAGTGTACAATAGTACATTCTAACAGGTGCTGTCAAAGGTTCGGTTACAATATATCATTAGACATAGTCATTTAGCGAAGTAGTTCATGACCAATATTACCAAGGTACTTACACTGATAGTTTTATTACACATAGTATTATAGTTATGGTTTATTGTGGTGTGGAGTTCATAGACTAATCTACTGTATAGTCCAAAAAAAAGGGCATAAATGCAAACCTATCTGGCTAAAGTTAACCAGATAAGTTAACATGAATATTCAGTGGAATAAACTTTGCTAAATATCCCCAAAGTTATCCAGTTACTGTTAGTTGGTTAGGTTTAAAATTATCCAGTTAAAGATAGCTAAATAACGTTAAGCCTAACTAGCTATATTCAAAAGAATATAGCCAGTTAAGCAACGGCATTTTAAAAGGTCTAGCCCTCCGGCTGTGGTTCCTCAAGTGATTTCCAAAACCTCAGCAATGGGCCTGAACCCACTGCTTCACCATGTGAAACAAACAAAAGCAAGACCGATGCCTTGGAAAGTAAATGTATTAAATACAGTAATGCCCGACTCTGGGCAAGTTTCGCCCTTTCGGCTGCATCAGGGGCTTATGATTGCATACTCAACAACAGTGTTCACAAGCACACTTGGATAATGGTGTAACTCTCAGCCGCTTAGAATGATATAGTGTTATCACTTTTAATTTTGTGTCTTGTTAGTTACTCACAGATTCTTTGCTTGGCAATATTCTCTTTCAGGTTTACCAAAACCCAAAGGCAGTATGATTTCATCCACACACACAAGGAAGGCTCATTTGTGCTTCAGCGCAGAAGAGGCAAATTTGCATTACTGTATTTAATAAATTTACGTTCCAAGGCATTGGTCTTGCTTTTGTTTGTTTCACATATGTGGCTACTCTAGACCATCTTCTGCATTTTTTTGGTACCCACTGCTTCACCCCTATCCCTGAAGCTCCTCATAGTAATGCAAAACAATGTCAGTCTGAAAGGTCAGAAGGCAAGACAGCCCACCACCTCACCAGTGATTCAAAAGTAGTACATAGATATGGTGTCTCCTCCCCAAGTGACTCTACTGTACCTCTTTGGCCAGAAACATAAAACTACACAGGCCACAGGAACCAAGCTACATGTATACTAGTGATATGCATTTGTTTTAAACAAATTATACAATTTAAATGAAATTGTATAATTCGTCATGGTTCGGGAGAACCGATATACGAAAGAAAATTTTCCGATAATTTGGAAAAATTTGTATTTTGTGTTAGTGCACACTAATGGGAGTTAATGTGCACTAACATGCAGTTAGTGCATACTGTATCCTGTTAGTGCACACTAACAAAGTTGCAGGCTTGCACCCTAATGGGGTTTAGCATGCACTAACTCTATGTTATTAATATGCATTGAGTCCCATTACTGCACATTACCTAGTTTTCTAATTTTGGAGTCAGTGCACCTTAATAAGACTTAGGGTACACTAACTGGTTGTTAGCTCGCACTGCATATTATCAAAAAATGTTACAAATAAGTTACAAAATGTGTCAATTGCTAGAAGTATGGTTCTGCATTTCCTTTTGCTGTCTCCTTACTGTCTCTTTAGAAGGAAGCAGCCAATGGGAATGCAGAATCATACCTCTAGCTAATGAACTGCCCCCAATTGACATTTTTTATCTTATTGGTAACATTTTTTGTTAGTATGCCCTAAGTCCTATTAGGGCGCACTAACTCCGGAATTAGAAAACTAGATAGTGTGCACTAACAGGACTTAATGCACACTAATATAATTATGCTCTAAGCCCCATTACGGTGCACTAACTCCAAAATTAGAAAACTGGTTAGTGCGCACTAATGTGACTTAGTCCTCACTAACATGGAGTTAGGGCGTACTAAACCCTATTAGTGCGCACTAACACCGAAAAGAGAGAAACACAAAAAAAAATTAGTGCACACTCCCATTAGTGTGCACTAACACAGGAAAAATGAAATTTCACACAGGGGCCTAAAAACAAAGCCTGAACCAAACATGCCTAATGTGTACCATTCCTGGAGTAATTCTTTTACAGTAATGCTGATAGCGCACACTACCAGCAGTGCTGTCAAGGCAACAATTGATGCCACTAGGAATGGAATCCTTGCACCACAGCCACAGCAGCCTGTGCAGTTTTGGAGGGGAGGACACCATACCTATGTACTGTTTTTGAACCATTGAAAGTGTGTGTGTGTGTGTGTGTGTGGGGTAGGGATGTGAATCGTTTTAGGACGATTAAAATTATCGTCCGATAATTTTAATATCGTCTTAAACCGTTATGGAACACAATACAATACAGATTCTAACGATTTATCGTTATAAATCGTTAGAATCGTGAGCCGGCACACTAAAACCCCCTAAAACCCACCCCCGACCCTTTAAATTAAATCCCCCACCCTCCCGAAACCCCCCCCAAATAACTTAAATAACCTGCGGGTCCAGCGGCGGTCCGGAACGGCAGCGGTCCGGAACGGGCTCCTGCTCCTGAATCTTGTCGTCTACAGCCGGCGCCATTTTCCAAAATGGCGCCGAAAAATGGCGGCGGCCATAGACGAAAAAGATTGGACGGCAGGAGGTCCTTCCGGACCCCCGCTGGACTTTTGGCAAGTCTCGTGGGGGTCAGGAGGCCCCCCACAAGCTGGCCAAAAGTTCCTGGAGGTCCAGCGGGGGTCAGGGAGCGATTTCCCGCCGCGAATCGTTTTCGTACGGAAAATGGCGCCGGCAGGAGATCGACTGCAGGAGGTCGTTCAGCGAGGCGCCGGAACCCTCGCTGAACGACCTCCTGCAGTCGATCTCCTGCCGGCGCCATTTTCCGTACGAAAACGATTCGCGGCGGGAAATCGCTCCCTGACCCCCGCTGGACCTCCAGGAACTTTTGGCCAGCTTGTGGGGGGCCTCCTGACCCCCACGAGACTTGCCAAAAGTCCAGCGGGGGTCCGGAAGGACCTCCTGCTGTCCAATCTTTTTCGTCTATGGCCGCCGCCATTTTTTGGCGCCATTTTGGAAAATGGCGCCGGCTGTAGACAACAAGATTCAGGAGCAGGAGCCCGTTCCGGACCGCTGCCGTTCCGGACCGCCGCTGGACCCGCAGGTTATTTAAATTATTTGGGGTGGGGGATTTAATTTAAAGGGTCGGGGGTGGGTTTTAGGGGGTTTTAATGTGCCGATTTTTCGATTTTTCGATTTTTAACGATTTTTAACGATTTTTCACGATATTTTACCCCCCCAAACGGCAACAATACGATTCCCTCCCCCTCCCAGCCGAAATCGATCGTTAAGACGATCGAGGACACGATTCACATCCCTAGTGTGTGGGGGGGGGGGGGGGGTGTTGGCCCAGCGTTCTCAGATATTTTGGCCTGAAACAATTTGCACCATTATGGGGAGATGCGAAGATGGTGAGCTTGGGAGGGGATCGTGGGCAACTGGGCATGGACCTGATGGCCTGATTTTGGAATCCACTTGGAGGGGTGTGGTGGTCAAGGTCATGGTTCTAGACCTTTTGTTGTTTTTTTTTTTTTTTTGTTTTGTTTTTTTAGCATATTGCTACTTAACAAGCCATATGTTTTTGAATATATCCAGATAACTTCACACCTGCTTCTGGAACCAGCTAGTCAAATTTATTTTGCTAACGTCTAACATTTAAACATAAAAACATAAGAACATGCCATACTGGGTCAGACCAAGAGTTCATCAAGCCCAGCATCCTGTTTCAAACAGTGGCCAATCCAGGCCATAAGAACCTGTCAAGTACCCAAAAACTAAGTCTATTCCATGTTACTGTTGCTAATAATAGCAGTGGCTATTTTCTAAGTCAACTTAATTAATAGCAGGTAATGGACTTCTCCTCCAAGAACTTATCCAATCCTTTTTTAAACCCAGCTACACTAACTGCACTAACCACATCCTCTGGCAACAAATTCCAGAGTTTAATTGTGCATTGAGTGAAAATGAACTTTCTCCAATTAGTTTTAAATGTGCCACATGTTAACTTCATGGAGGGCCCCCTAGTCCTTCTATTATCCGAAAGAGTAAATAACCGATTCACATTTACCTGTTCTAGACCTCTCATGATTTTAAACACCATATAAGTTTCCCAACTAACTCATCACTGCCCTAGAATGCCTCCATAATGCCTCCAAGTTTCTTCACTGACTGCCATTTTATTCAACCTATATAAGTTTCTTCTTTGTCAGTTGTTGGCTAATTTGGACATCGGCTGTCATCTCTGTCATCGACAATATACAGGTTTTATTTAACAGTTTCTTCCACATTTGACGGCAATTTATAAATATTCTCTCATTACCTTAGCTTTTAGCTGGTTTTCAGCAGAGAAACTTTCCCTTAAACCATTTTTATCTGAGAGTGTTGCGAACTGATGTTCATGCCTTAGTAATTTTAGTTATTGATTACTATAGCATCCTTTATCTCAGTTTACCTCAATCTACGACTAAGGTGTTACAACTGATTCAAAACACTGTGACATGCCTGGCATCTGGAGCCAGCAATTGGTAAAATATTACTCCCATATTTGCAAATCTTCACTGGCTCCCAATATCATGACATATCAAATTTAAACTGGCAATTACAAGAGTATCAAACACAAAAATATCAATTACAAAGGTTTTCAGATACAAAAGTTTCAAATTTAAAACCATTTCATTGTTGTATAAAGCTATTAATAACTTGACCTCTTCCTATTTTAACTCCCTTTAACAAATTTAAAGTTCATCTCGTACACTGCAATCCTCATCCCATAATTTACTATCAATCCCCTCTGAATGGAAAATTCATCTTCTGGAAACCAGAGAAAGGACCTTTTATGTAGCAGGTCCTTTTTTATGGAACTCATTGCCTGAGCCAGTGAAAAATGCATCATCACTGATAACATGTTGCAAAATGCTAAAAGCCTATTTATTCCAGCAAGCACTTTAAGAAAAACTGCTGTTTTTAAACACTTTTTATGGGCAGAGAATGTTGATTGTTCATGAACCATGCTTGTTTTTTTTTATTTTTTATAAGGATTTGAGCTAGGAAGTTTTAGATCTCCTCAGGAGTGCCTATGAGTCAGACTACTGCCATGAATTAATCCTTATGAGCATTATAGGTGCATTGTCCTAGTCATTGTGTTTTGTTTTCAAATATTTGTTTTATATTATCAATTTTATTTTTTATATAAATTGGTTTTGCTGTTAGATTATGTTGGTATGTATTTATTTTAACTAATTATGTATGTTTTCTTGTAACCTGCCTAGTATTGAAGATAGGCGTCTAAACATTTATAAATAAATACATTTATTATTTGGCTAAGTTTTAGCTGGATAAGGACTTAGCCAACTAAAAATTAGCCAGATAAGTGTTGTAGATATTGAAAACTCAGCCACTAGCTGGATAACTTATGAGTTATATGGCTAAATGCCTTTGAATATTGGACTCAGTATTTCTGATATCACACATATATCTCCCAAACAGATACTTGAATGGCAGTTATTATTCTACAAGCCTCAATTTTCCCAAGACAGCATGGATGAATTAACCTCAATGTGCCTACAAAGGGAGATAATTTGAATCTTTGAGCCTTATTGAATAAAGAACATAGAAACAGAATTTTAGCAAGAGATGCACTGCAGAGCTGGCATAGGAATGTAGGACATTAATTCTGGGGGTGAGCCAAAGCTGGAGCTTGATGTACCTTACAGAACAGGTAAGGGGAAGAGTAAGAGCATCTAACGCAGAGGACAGTATAGTGAAAAAAATAAGAAACTGCCTCTTCAACTGATTTAGACAATGTAGTAGAGGATAGATGAGACAGTAGTGGAGAAGATACAAGGGTCAATAGCTTAGAGATTCCTGTAGGTTTTGTTGGTGACTGGAAAATGCTGTTGTGAAAGCTATCAGATGATGGTCTGAGAGGGGAAGATCTGAGGTCGAGAATTCTGAGAATAGTTGGAAGAAAGGACTAGGTCAAGGCAGTGGCCATGCTAATGAGTAAGGTCAGTAAAGCTCAGTTGGACGTCAAACGAAGAGGCATAAAAGTTATAGGGGATCATTAGACTGGAGGCTAAAGTTGCCAAGAATAAAGTAAGGGGAATATGGTTTAAGGAAGAAAGAAAGCTAGGAGTCAAAGGTGAGAAAGGAGGAGGAGGGGATTCATCAGGGAGGTCAATAAATGAGAGCTATCTGGACAAGCATTTGGGTGAATCTATGGATAGACTGGGCTTCAAAGGGAGTGGGATTGAGGTGGAAGGAAGAAGAGGTTGAAACCTACAGGAAGGAGATAGCAGCAGACCAACACCACCACCACCACAGCTTACTGCACAAGATGTATGGGAGAAAAGAAACTCCATTACAAAGGGCAGCAACTCAAGCAAAGTCAAGTCTCAGTCAATGCAAGAAGATAAAGAGATCATGAATGAGGCAAGACTGTTGGAAATAGAACATGCATTCCACAGGGAACATGAGAAAGGAAAGGAAGAGGGAGAGAGGGATAAGATGGGAAGGGTAAAGGTTTACTCAGGCATGCAGAGGTCTGGTGTCTCTATGTTTCTGATGTAGGCATTGATTTATTTCATAATTTTTCACAAGAGTCCTTGGAGCAAATATTCTATTGTTAGTAAGGTTCACACTTTAATGAGAAAGCATGGACAAACCTACAAGTTGACTATGGAGGGGAACTCTGAGCCATTTGGAGGAATGTTTATACCTTTGGTACCCAGCAGATTTAATCTTGTGCCATTGATGTGGTTTGTGGAGGGCTATCACACCAGAATTGGTGGACAGGATGTGGTGGATTATGCTCTATGGTGGGGGAGGGGGGGGGGCTTCTTTACTGGGATGTAGTAGTAGTAAGAGGAGTGATCATAGCGATAGATTGCTATAGGTGGCTTGAAAGTGGCCTTCGATTGGGACATGTGTAGTGAGCACGGGGGTGCGCTCACTTGCTCTAGAAGGTTGAGAGCCCTTGGACCATGGTACAGCTCATGGAGGAGCCCCAAGACACACACCATGGGAGGTGAGAGTGTCCAAGCATGGGCTGGAGCTGGAACAAGGCTGAACCAGGATCGAAACATGGAACATCGAGGAACTGGAACAAGGCAGGCTCAGACCTCCACTGGACCTGCATGCATAGGTGAGACCCAGCAACGCAATGCTGGTCTCAGGAGTAGCCCTCCGGCCACTCGGTAGCCCTTCCAGACCCACCACTTGGGATCGATGAGTGCATGAGGCCAGATGGAGGCTGAGGGCAGGAACTTGGAAGGTCTGAGGAAACTGGAAGACGAGGACTTGAGGAACTTGGAAGACTCAGACAAGGATTCAGGATTCAGAAACTAGTACAAGGTAAGTACTGCACCACAGCAGGCCCTACACAGCCGCCCATGGCTGGTTGCAGACCACACCGGAAGCAAAGCAGACTCCAGATGAGATGAAGACTTGAGCTAGAAACATGATGAAGATTCAGGAGAGGCCTGCACCACACTACTGCCCATGGATGGTCATGGACCACGCAGAAGCAGAGCAGGCTCTGGTTTGAGTCTAGGGCATGGACAGAAGCAGGAACAAGGAACTCTGAAGTCTGGGAACAGGATTCAAGGATTCAAGACTCAGGATTCAGGTCTCAGATTCAGAAACAGACCACGGCATTAAAAGCAAGGGCCTTCTGGAGACTTGTGCTGCAGACGTGAAGACAGGACTTGTGCCACGAAGCACCCTATACAGCTCCCAATGGGCTGGTCACGGACTACAACGGTGGCACGCAAGGAAAGATGGATGAGAAGGAAACCTGGAAGCAGGGTAAAGAGGCGGAGATGGGAACATCAGGACCAGGACTGGGATATCAGGAACATGGAGCATCAGGAACACTGGAGAGATGATGAAGGAGCTCCAATGAAGAACAAGACCAGGAACATTCATAGGAGACCAGGAACATCGAACATGAAGACCATCAAGACAGGCAGAGACCATGGAGAAATTTGCTTGGTGAAGGAGGCACAGACGACTGGGAGGATCCATGCGATGACCCCGAGCCCTTTTATAGGGCTGGTGAAGGAACAGGCTGATGACATCAACCGATGGGGCTGCAGGGCTTTTCCCGCCACTGACCCTTTCAAAGAAGATCAGAGGTGCATGCGTGCACCTATGTGGGACCCAGGACAGGCAAAGAGGCAACAGAGTCGGTGGCGTTCCTGCCACAAAGTGAAGCGCTTTGGTGGTGGCACCAGGGCCGCGAAGAAAGAACCAATGGTGGTGGCTTCCTAGCCAGAAGGAGATGGGAACAGCAGCTTACTTTGCTGCAAAGCTGACAGTGGCGTCAACGGCATCCGGCCCACGAAGAGAGGACCAACGGTGGCAACTTCCTGGCCATAAGAAGATGGAGACAGCGGCGGCCCTACCCACCGGACAGCAGAGTTGGAGACGGCTCCTCAGCTGTGGAGAGAAGTGGCAGTCGAGCGCCAGCCCGAACAGCATGGCGCAGGCAGTGCGAGAGATGTGAGGGCTGCTCGCAGGATGGGCACCGTGAGTGGCAACCGTAACATGGCAAGGGCTATCCAAGCAGTGGGTTGAAATTGGGAGATGGTTTCTTGTTTATAAGATGTCCTGGCTTGGGTTAGCATTGTTTTTTAGAATTAACCTGCAGCCTTTGTTTACAAATACAGTGTCTCTTCTGTTTATTGCCTGAATGATGAGTAAGTGGAAGAGCAAGGTGTCCCTGCTGCCCATGTTAATGGTTTCATACAAATGAATAAACAAATGAATAATCTGGATTATTTTTTTTTCCTTAACACATTCTGAGCTGTAGCGATCCAAAGGCAAAAAAATAGGAAAATAAATGTATGCATGAGTACAAAACAGTGCAAACTGCAGTCATTAGACTCCTATTTTTGATAATGATAATTATTTTTCTTCCATTGGTGACTCATGATATGATGTTATTTTGCATCTAGATACACTATGGCATATTGCTGATGTTATGATGTAGCATCATGGTGTGGAGCAACATCTGTCCAATATGAAACACATATGGATGCACATAATATGAGTCACTGTTGTAGAGTAAAAGAAAGAGATGAATACCCAGAAAAAAAAAAAAAGATATATACTTTGTATTTGTTTTTGCTTTTTTTCCCCAACCAAGATACCATTGGTTGCGAAACTAAAATTAAGAGCAAAAACAAAGACATAAATATCTTTGGTTAGAAACTATATATAAAAACTGAAGGTTACTGAATTACTGTAGATGCCATTATTACTATGACAACCTTGTATAATTTAAATAACATTTCTTGCGTTCTCAGGACACCCATGCTACCTTTTTTGTGTACTGCCTAAAACACATGCATGCTTTGTTCTTCAACAAAAAAAAAAAGAAAAAATCCTGCATAAATAGAGAGCATAAGTAGCTGCATAATGTGTTTCTTTTCTCAGTGCAGTGAATGTCAAAGTGCTCCTTAAAGCATATGAGGAAAGTGCTTCCTTAAAAGGGATTACAATAGCAAGTTTACAAAGTGCTTCTTTACAGGGATCAATCTAAAATAAAATACAATACTTCCTTAAAAGAACTCTCGTTTTTTTTTCACACCTAGTACAGACCACCCTCATAGAGCAGTTCAAAGCAAAAATATGTCAAAATTCAATTACATGCACTTTCAAACCACCTGCAGATATTTAAAAATACCTTGCATATAACTCCCACCTGGAACTGCTATGAACAATCTTTTATTTATTCACATCTTTCATTGCCGTGTTAATATAACCCAGTTGACAATTTTTACACTACTGGAGGTAGAAACTTGCAAATGGTGATTTGTTAGACAGGGCTATCCACTGATTTGTAAGGCGGCTATCAGACAACACCTACTGTATAATCCATATCAATCAACTGTCTTTATAAAAACATATATTTTTACTCATAGTTCTGATGATATGAAAGAACCTGGAAGGCACCATATTCCGAACTAGCCTTAGCTTTGCTGGCAGATGTGTGGGTGTGGGGATGGCGTCCTATGTGGGTGGTGACTCTTACTGATTTGGAGGAGGTGGGTCCCAAGAGTGCCCTGTGAGGCCATACCAGTTACACAGCCCAGGGGTGCATTTAGGTCGGGGGGGGGGGGGGGTGTGCATATTATTGATTTTCACATATATGAACACTTTTTTTAAACTCTGCTCAGCTGCGCACACATAGCATGGGTAAAGAGTACAAGCATCCTTTATTTGCATAGACCAGGGGGTCCCCAAACTTTTATAGAGGAGGGCCACATAGGACATTTCAAATCACAGAGAGGGCTGTTGGCAGGTGGGGGCAGGGGAGGGGGTTTGAAATCCTTCTCCAAGTATGCTGAGCTGGGGGATGAAAAGGGTGTGGGCAGGCAGAGAGCATCAATTCCTGATCTGTGACCTCTTTGCTGCTTGACCACTGTCTCAGTGGCCTTTGGGATGGGAGGTGACCAGGCAGGGGACTTGTAGGAAAAAAAAAAACAAGTCTGCCGAGAATGTCAGTGAGGGGACCTCGGGATGGAATGGGACAGCTGTAACCTGCAGCAGAGCTGATTTCAAGTCTGGGCAAGGCAAGGGAAGATGGCTGGGGTGGGGAGCAGAGCAGGAGACATAGAAGGCATTTAATAGGCAGGTTGCAGGCAGGCTCCATTCTTCAGCAGCAGTGCTGCCTGCAGTGACACTTCTCTAGAACCTACTGAATATGCAGTGGCTCCTTAATGCTCCTGGAGAGAGGTACTAGTCGTGGGATGTGGGAAGACAGCGACTGAAAGAGACTGGTCTTGGGGGGAGTACATAGTGGCTGGTGAGAGAGAACTTCTTTGGGGGTGACTGTGATTGGTGAGAGACAGAGACAGCTCTGGGGGGAGTGACAATGACATGATAAAGAGAGACAGATCTTGGCTGGAAGGGGTGATAGTGATGAGAGAAAAAAAATGACAAAAGGTGAGTGGCACCTTCTGGGGGAGGGAGTAACAGTGACGAGAGAGAAACTGGTCTTGGAGGAAGGAGTGACAGTGCAAGAGAGAGACTGGTCTGGGTAAGGGGTGACAATGACAAGAGAGTGGTCTGCGGAGGTGTGACTGGTGAGTCACTGGCCTGGGAGAGGGAGACAGTGACTGGTGAGAGACAGACTAAGCTTGGGGGAGGGGTGATAGTGACTGGTGAGAGAGAGACTGGTCAGGTTGGAATGAGAGGGTGCCTCTGATTGTGTATGATAGGGTCAGTGTGTATATAGGCTACATCCATGTATGTATGAGAGAGTGTGTGTGTCTGTATGAGAATGTGTGTTTATGTTTATGAGGGGGTGCCTGTGTGTGTATGAGAGGGTGCATGTGTGTGTGTGTGTGTGTATGAGAGGGTACCTCTGTCTGTGTCTGTGTGTGTGTGTGTATGTATGAGAGGGTACCTGTGTCTGTGTCTGTGTCTGTCTGTGTGTCTGTGTCTGTGTGTGTGTGTGTGAGAGAGGGTACCTTTGTGTTTGTGTTTGTTTGTGTGTGTGTGTGTGTGTGTGTGTGACCCCCCCACACACACCAAGAGACAGAGGCTAGAGAACATGCTACCATTTAAGTAAACTGTAGCAGATAAAAAAAGAGGATAATGTAGCTATGTATGTAACATGAGCCACCAGCCCAGAAAACCCAGAATGAAATTGAAAAGGATGCCAGAATTCTTACTGTGAAGGTGCTTAAATAACTATTGAATAGATGAGTCAGAGATTCAGGTAGGGGATTTGCATGTTATAGCCCCCTGGACTACTGTTGGTAACTTGCAGTATCATTTTAAATCAAAGGATAACAAAATCCTAAATTACAGAACTATGGCTTGAAAAGTCCTTCATTGGAGACTTTTGAGTAAGAGAGGGATTTATGAGAAAAATGTACTGAAAAACAGTCCTAGGAAGCAAACAGATTTTCACCCTGACTAACAAGGAAAGTCAGATCCTTGAGTACTTAGTTCTCAGACAACAGAAAAAAAAAGTTAGGCATGATGGAAGGGTGTGCACATATTCTCTTTCCATGGTCTTACTTGCGTCTTGGCCTTTTGGCTGAGAGAATGTGACCCATCCAAGCTGAGCAATGGTGATCCCATGATTGCTACACTTTGTGATCCGTGAGTGGAAGGGACGGGAGTATCTCTTTCCAGACTAAGCATCTCACATTCATGAAGGATATTCTGTATCTAGGATGTGTGAACTTGAGTGCCAGGGGAAGAGCCACAGTGGGGATATAGCACAGGAAAGAGTAACCACCTCAGTGAGTAGTGCAAATAGGAGCAGCACCTTGTCAGCTACCACTTCCTCCCTGTCTCAGTACACTAAACCCATATTGCCTGCAAAGAACCATCTCTCCTGACATAAGCCATAGCTAAATCAACTGGCAAGAAAGACCCTCTGCCCACCTCAGCAAAGAAGAACCAAAAACAAATTTCTGTGACATGTGACTTTGCAGAGCCAATCAAGAACATGGACACAGATGTGCTGGTATATTGGACACACAAGTCAGCAGTCTAACCAGACCTAGCCAAGGTGGCTCAGCACTATCTTTACTATCCACAACTAGCATGCCCAGTGAACATTTATTCTTAATGGCACAGGACATCATGAGCCCTTATTACTCAAGGTCAGTACTAGAGTTCTTGGAAAAATTATGCTTTTTCAAAATCAATCTGCCTATGCTTGCTTTTCCAGAATTTCCATTTGAGTGATAGGATGACTGAAAATACATTTAAGGCTTGTTGGAACCCTTCAAAAAGATTACTCACCTTTAATCAAATTCTTCACTAAAGCATTCCCAACCACAGAATTCTCTAACCATAGGGGACTTTAACCATAGGGGACTTTAACCTACATGTAGATAGCATATCTAAATCTACAGCATGTGAAATCTTTCTAGATACTATGGAAGTCATGGTCTGGTCACAATTTGTAAGCAACCCCACTCATAATGCAGGACATATCCTTGACCTAATTTTCGCCAATCACAGTAAATGCACAATCAATTCTTCTCACTATATATTGCCCTGGTCTGATCACCAGCTAATAAAAGCAGAAGTAACTCTCCTCACCACACAACAAACAAACCCACTCAATAATCAATCTTTTGTATACAGAAAAATATAGAACCTGAAATTCTTGAAGAAATAATTAAAAATCAAATTACTGAGTTCAATCACGATAATGCCTCCTCATCATTTGACTCCTGGGATAAAATCATCAATGAAATAGTGGATACCCTATGCCCAATAAAAAAAAAAAAAACATTCCAAAATGAAGGCAACACAACCAAACAAAAGAAACCTTGGTATAGCAAAGAGCCAAGGTACACTAAACTGACCCTGAGAAATTCTGAAAAACAATGGCAGAAATACCAATCTACAGAATCCCTTGAAAAATACAAATCTCTATTAACAAAATGCATGAACAATTCAATAAAGTAAGAAAAAAAAGACTACTGTGCAAAGCAGATTCATGGTGTAATATTTAATTCTGAATTGCTCTTTGAAACAGTTAAAAGCCTCCATCTCAAATAGCTATGACTTTTCAAAGAACTTGTGCAACATTTTTGCTACTTTGCTGTTAAAATCAATTCACTAAAAACACAATTCTCCACCTGCCTACCAACAAAAAAGCCTGAAAAATTGAGCCAAGTAAAATGGAACTCAGTTGACCCAGTTTCTAAATTTGAAATAAATCAAATCATCACAAAAATTAAGCCTGCTACCCATCCAGTGGACCCTAGCCCTGCAAGTTCCCTAAAAACAGTAGCGTAATAACTCTGATATTCAGAACCATAATGAACCTCTTGCTAGCAGAAGCATCGGTCCCAGATAGGGCAAAACAAGCTGTGATTAAACCAAACCTAAAAAATAAAACTGCCAGAATCAATGATTGGGACAATTACTGACCAATATCCAATTTGTCTTTCATTACCAAATTCCTAGAAAAAGCAGTGTAATTCAACTGGAGAACAACCTAGAAGACAATAATATACTATACCCAAACCAATTTGGATTCAGAAAATTTTACTCAATAGAAACCCTACTCATTTCCTTGGCCGACCCTGTTCTACAGGGGTTTGACAACAATGAATCATATATCCTTGTACTAATTGAATTGACAGCAGCATTTGACACAGTTGTTCATACCCTGCTATGCCACCAGCTGAGAGAAATTGGAATTGATAGAAATGTTAACAAATGGTTCTCTTTCTTCCTAAAAGAGGACATTCCAAGTCAAACTGGGCAATCAAATTCCTGACACCTACCTAATCGATACAGGTATTCCCAAGGTTTAGAATTCTTGGCCATACTATTCAACATTTATCAACTGCTCATATATGCATTACTACCAAATCTAGGAATCAAATTCTTCCTTTATCCAAATGATATACAATTCTACATCCCTTTTGACAAAACATTTGAAAAAACTGCATCATCTCTACCAACATCAATGAAGGCTATACAACAAAATTCATTCAACTGAACTAACTCTAAACCCAAAAAGAACCTGAAATAGTGTGGTTAAGGAGAGACACCATGATAATCAAACTGCCAACCATATCCTAGGAATTATTTCTCTCTCAGATCACGTGATAGATCTAGGAATATAGATCAATGAGAAATAGGGATGTGCGAAGCCCGAACCTATCGATTTGGGCTTTGTTTTCAGCTTGCTGCTGGAAATTTCATATTTCCCAAGGTTCGGGCCTTTAAAATTTGGGGAGACCTGAATTTCGCTTTAGTATACACTAACGAACTTTCGTTAGTGCGCGCTAACATTTTTTCATTAGCACGCATTAATGGGAGTTAGTGTGCACTAAACCCAAAAACAAATTTTTCCTGAAATTTCGGGAAAATTTTCTTCGGGTTTCGAGCTCCCTGAACCAGGATGAATTAGGCAATTTCATTGAAATTGCTAATTCTTCCTGGACGAATGCACACCCCTAATGAGAAATTCTCTATGAAGATAGCATATAAGCAAATTAATCAAAACAGGATACTCCAAGCTGAGAATATTACATTGGCTGAAACCCTTTCAAAATTACAGGACTTGTGCACTGTCTTAAAAATACTAATATTTTCAAACTTAACTGCAACTCCCTATTACTAGATCTACCCTCAGGACTACTAAAACCACTTCAACTACTTCAAAATTACTCTGTTAGACTCTTACTAGGTACAAGGAAATTTGACCACATCACCCCCTCGCTGATAGCACTGCACTGGCTTCCTTTACAATCCAGAATTAATTATAAAGTACTAATTATAATTTTAAATATTGACAATATTAACATGCTTATTAGAAGAGTGACACCACAACATTACTAGGGATGAGCATTCCTTTGGAATGAAATAGGAAATAGAGATGATATTTCCTATTTCATTGTGTTTTGGGGGAGGGAACAAAATGATAAGAAAACCCACAAAATTTCATGTGATTTTCTTATCGTATTGGGGGGGGGGGGGGAGAAAGGGCACATTAAAAAAAACCCCCACCCCAACCCTTCAAATTTTATTAATTGCAACCCCCCAAAACTTGACTGACTCCCCCAAGACTTACCAAAAGTCCCTGGTGGTCCAGCAGGGTCCCGGGAGCAATCTCCCCCTCTTGGGCTGTCGGCTGCCACTAATAAAAATGGCGCCGATGGCCCTTTGCCCTTATCATGTGATGGGGCTATCGGTGCCATTGGTCGGCCCCTGTCACATGGTAGGAGCAATGGATGGCCTGCACTATTTTTTTAAGATGGCACCAGCCATCCATTGCTCCTACCATGTGACAGAGGCCGGCCAATGGCACCAATAGCCCCTGTCACTCAGTAAGGGCAAAGTGCCATCGGCGCCATTTTGATTACTGGCAGCTGATGGCCCAAGAGCAGGAGATCACTCCCGGGACCCCAGCTGAACCACCAGGGACTTTCGGCAAGTTTTTTTTTTTTTTTGGGGGGGGGTTGGGCAAGTCTTAGGGGATCAGGAAGGTGGGGTTTGCAATTAATTAATTTGAAGGGTTGGGGTGGATTTGGTGTATTTTTATTTATTTTTTTTACAATCCCCTGTTGTAATTAATTTAAATTTGAAGGGTTGGGGCGGGTTTTGTTTCAGGGGCAGCTGAAATAAAATCGGCCCAAACCGCGGGATTACAAAATTTCCTGCTGCACGCTGATAACAAAGGCTGACCAAAAAGATTTGGCCGAATCACATCTCTAAACATTACACATCACAGAGAGCACTAAAATCACAAAACAAAGGGCATCTAATGGTATCCTCTTCTCGAAACACACACCTAATGCAAATAAAAGACCAAATGTTTTCCATAGTGGGCTCCAAGTTGTGGAACTCTCTTCCAGAATCACTATGGGCCAGATTTTGTAACCTATGCGCGGGCGTAGATTTGTGCGCACTGGGTTGTGTGCACAAATCTATGCCTGCGTAAGTTACAAAATCTGGCCCATAGTAATTCTAGAAGAGAGTTCCACAGCTTGGGGCCCACTATGGAAAACATTTGGTTTCTTATTTGCATTAGGTGTGTGTTTCGAGAAGAGGGTACCATTAGATGCCCTTTGTTTTGTGATTTTAGTGCTCTCTGTGATGTGTAATGTTTAGAGATGTAATTCAGCCTAACAGAGAGAGAAAGAGAGAGAGAGAGAGAGATGATCACCTGAGATGGCAGCACTGGCTGTAGAAGTCTTGCTGCTACTACTCTGCCTACCTTGCATGCCTATGATGTACTACTTTAGGGGTCATGCTGCCACATGCCTACCTATCATGCATCATATATACAACCTTAGGATTCTTGCTGCTACATGCCTATCTTCCATGCCCCAGATGTACCATTTTAGGTATCTTGCTATTATCAATCTGCCCACAAGCCATGCTTATTATGTACCAGCATGGAGTTTTAGTACCTCAGTTTGGATCTCAGCCAAGTTTTCCCACCCTGTTTGTTGATTATATTGAGATGTTTTGTCCCCAGAAAATAATGTGAAAAACAATTATGTTTCTCCTCCCACCCCATCTCTTTTCTGGTTCTCTGTATTACTGTTTCAATTTACATCTATCAGATTTCAGATTAGTTCTCTCATCCTTCTTTCTTGGTTTTACTTGGATGTGTTGCCCCATAGCCATCAGCCAGAAGGAAGAAATGGAGACAGAACAGAAAACATGCACAGGAGAGGCCTTTACATGTTCTGAATGTAGTAAAAATTACAGTAGGAAGAGAGAATGAATGCAACACCAGAAAATCAACAAAGGCAAGGGACTAGGTTCAGCTACAGAATATGGGAAAAACTTTCTTAATAAAGTGAACCTCACAAATTACCAGGAAAGCTACACTGATGAGAGATCATTTTCTGATTATAACAAAAGTTTCAATTGGTAATCAAATTTCACAAGAAACTCAAAATTCCACTCAGCAGCAAGATCAGTTTCAAGTAACAATTGGAAAATGCTTCAATAAGAAGTCATCTCCAATGCCACTCTGCCTTGCTGCTATACCCCTTATCCTATACCTTAAGAGTAATTGTTCCACTCAGCATTACTTGAGGGTCTTGCTGCCAATCTTCCTTGCTGCCATATCCTAGACTCTATACCTTGGGACATGTTTGCCACTCTGGGGGGCTACTTTGCCCTTCTTATGGTGCCCTAGTTTGTTGATGCCACTCTTTGTGCTGCTTTGTCTCCTTATTGGTTCCTTGGGGGTTTTCCTGACACTTTTTCTGCATTGTTCTCTCTTCATGGATCCTTAGGATGCTGATGCCTTTCTTGGTGCCAATTTGCCTCTTGTGCTGCCTTTGAGGGATCATGCCACTGTTGTTGGGTACTCTCTTTTGAAGCCTTGGGTTATTCTTCCCACTCTTGCTGCTTCTTTGCTCCTCTGACAATACCTTGGAGAACTTCTGCCACTGTGATATCCCTGCTTCCCTTTATGGTGCCTTAAGCTATTCATGTCACTTTTGGTGTCATTTTGCCGTGGACTAGGTGTCTTGGATTAAGGAGGGAAATGAGACCCCCTAACCCCCACTCCTGGATCCTGACTACCACCACCAGGAAGAAAGGGTTTATCTACTGCCAGAAAGTCTGCAGGATTCTCACATAGAAGTACAAGACTGAGACACACTACATATCTCCTTTCGCTTAAAGAAACAAGTCTATCACAGAAGTCTTCTCATGTACCTCTTTGATAATGTAAAGTTATATGTTTTTAAAGAACTTGCTCAAGTATGCAATGAATATGTGTAGCTGGAGCAAATACAGATTTACAAGCATTTTTGTATACTGAGGAAGGAGAGAGAGCAAGAAAGAAGAGGATACATTTCCCTTGATAGCCTAGGGCAGTGGAGACATATCCTCACCTAATTCTGAGATAACATGCCCTGGGCCAGATGACAGTCAGCATGATAACAAGGCTGGGACAGAGTGTAACCCTGCTGACAATTTGTTTTACAACACCTGAAACATGAGGCTACATGTAACTGTACAAAACCAGTACCATGATAGCTGAGTGAATGTTTGAGGGTGCAGAGAAGACTTGAGAAAAGGTAGTTGCAGGTTAGACAACAGCAGAATAAAGATCTATCTGTGAAATGGAGGACCCTACACCAAATGACAACAGTGCAAAGATCAATTGCATGAAAAACAAAATAACATAACACCAGATAAGACTTTTGAAATATGTGATCAATTTAGTAGCATCAACATGAAGTCACACAGTTATTACAACGAGTTCATCTTTGCCATTAACAATAACAAAGGACAAGGTATATAAGCTGATATGCAAAAGAGACAGCATAGTTTTTTTTTCTTTGTGTGAAACAGCAACAAGCAGTATTATGAAGCACCTAAATAAATAGGCATACAAATCCTTATACAAACAGTTGAATACAGCAAAGCAAAAATCATGTGGAAATGGCAACCCAGTAAGCATTTCTCAGGACACGGAACAGCAGATGCAGCAAGTGCAAAAGTCAGAAATGCTAGCCCCGAGACAGCCCATGTTGTGAAAATGCACTGGAGTCAGGGCACATTGTTCATAATTGCTGACTCTGGAGTGGTTTTTTTTTTGTTTTTGTTTTTTTTATAGCCAGTATATGGATTATAGGAAACCCCAACATAGGTCACAGACAGAAGGCAGGTGACTGGAGACAGGAGGCTGGAAAAGGTGGCAGATCAAAACTCAAGGCACCAATAAAGGGTTAAAGCAGCGCGAAGAATGGCATCAAGGTACCAAAGCACAATAAGAGGTGCAAAACTGCCCCACACACAGTGGCAAGAACATCCCAAGGAATAGAGTTCAGGGAATGACAGCAAAAGCAGAGCGACAGTAAGAACCTCAAGGTACAAAATAAATGCTCGTTATGGCAGAAATGCGGAGTGGAAGAAAAACTCAGGTGAAAGATAAGGCTATAACAGCAAACAGCAAGACAGTGTGGCATGGGAGATGTCTGCCTTCCTGTGAATGGACTTGTCAGACTTATCACAGCAGAATGATCTGTCCTCAGTATCATTTGTGTGACATGAGCTTCTATTTCGTTCCCTGATTGAACTTGATCTTGCTGCTGGGTGGAGATTTTGATTTCTTGTGAAATTTGCTTTCTGATTGAAACTTTAGTCAGCATTAGAATGTTAAAATGATCTATTTCCTGTGAAAGTGAGGTGCCTTTTCTGGCCCTTTGTGAGGTTTGTTGCTTTGCAAAGCGAGCTTTCACCATATTCTGAAGCTGAACGCAGTCTCTTCCTTTTATGATTTTCTGGTATTACATTAGTTCTTTCTTCCTTCTGAAATTTTTAGTAGATTCAGAACATGTAAAAGGTCTCTGCTGTGTATCTATTGTTTTCTGCCTTTCTTTTTTTTCTTTCTGACTGAGGATTTTTGTGGGCAAACACCCAGTATAGAGTGGGAGAACCAGGATAGGACTGTAGAGGGGTAGAACAAAATGAAGAACCATAAATCATGCAGTGAAAGGAGAAACTTCAATAGTTTTTATTTTTTCATATTTTTTATGTAGACAAAGCAAACATCCCAGTATAACCAACAAACGAAGAACAACAAACAACACAGAGTTACCAAATCTTCCATGCTGACACGTATGAGGCATAGCAAGTAGAAATATGAATAGCATCTCTCCCAAGGTGGTATGTAAGGAGCAAGGCAGGTATGTAGAGTAATAGCATTAAGACCCCTTATGGCAGTAGAAGGGGGTATGGCAGGTAGGCAGTCAAAGCAGTAGCAGTGGGTTCCCTAAATTGCTACATCTGGGGCATTGGAGATAGGTAGGCAAAGCAGTAGCTATAAGACCCCTAAGGTGATACATGTGGAGTGTAGCAGGTCGGTAGGCAGAGCAGAAGTGGTAAGACCCCCTAAGATACTAAATGGGGGAATGACAAGTAGTCAAGCAGAGTGGCAAATGTAAGTCTCCTATGGCAGTATAAGGGGCATGAGAGGTAAGAAGGCAAATCAATAGCAGCAAGATCCCTAGGTGCTATACCTGGGGCATGGCAGGTAGGCAGAGTGGCAAGGCCTTAAAGGCTCTTTCAGTCATCTTGTCACTTGCATGGAAATTCTGCCAAGCCAAGGAAAGGCAAATTGATTTTCAAAAAGAGCAACCTTTGCATCAACACTGATATTAGCCTTGAGTGATGAGGGCTTATGATGTCCCTTGTCAGTGAGAAGACATGTTCACTAGGCATACTTGTTGATGGGCAGAAAGGAGTGTACTGAACAACTTTGGCTAGGTCTGGCCAGACTGTGGACTTCTGTATCAAATATGCCAGCACATCTGTTTACATGTCCTCAATGGGATCTGTGAGATAGCATGTCACAAAAATTTGTGCTGGGGTAGGCAGCGAGTCTTTCTTGCCAGCTGATTTAGCTATGGTCTGTGCCAGGAGATCTGCTTTTGTTTGGTTTTTTTTGTGGACAATAGGGCATTGGTTTAGTGAACGGAGGTTGAAAGTGGTAGCTGGCAGGATGCTGCTCCTGCTTGCCCTACTTTCTGAGGTGGCCACAGTTTCTTGCTCTACATCCTCACTCTGCCTCTGCCTTTGGCGCTCCTCTTGATAGACCTTAGCTACCAGTAGGGATGTGAATCGTTTTAGGACGATTAAAATTATCGTCCGATAATTTTAATATCGTCTTAAACCGTTATGGAACACAATACAATAGAGATTCTGGAGGTCCAGCGGAAAATGGCGCCGGCAGGAGATCGACTGCAGGAGGTCGTTCAGCGAGGCGCCGGAACCCTCGCTGAACGACCTCCTGCAGTCGATCTCCTGCCGGCGCCATTTTCCGTACGAAAACGATTTGCGGCGGGAAATCGCTCCCTGACCCCCGCTGGACCTCCAGGAACTTTTGGCCAGCTTGGGGGGGGCCTCCTGACCCCCACAAGACTTGCCAAAAGTCCAGCGGGGGTCCGGAAGGACCTCCTGCCGTCCAATCGTGTTCGTCTATGGCCGCCGCCATTTTTCGGTGCCATTTTGGAAAATGGCGCCGGCTGAAGACAACAAGATTCAGTAGCAGGAGCCCGTTCCGGACCGCTGCCGTTCCGGACCGCCACTGGACCCGCAGGTTATTTAAGTCATTTGGGGGGGGTTCGGGAGGGTGGGGGATTTAATTTAAAGGGTCGGGGGTGGGTTTTAGGGGGTTTTAATGTGCCGGTTTTGCGATTTTACGTTTTTTCGATTTTTCACGATTTTTCACGATTTTTCACGATATTTTACCCCCCCCAAATGGCAACAATACGATTCCCTCCCCCTCCCAGCCGAAATCGATCGTTAAGACGATCGAGGACACGATTCACATCTCTAGCTACCAGAATCTCCTTCCTGGTTGGAGGGCAAGACTCCATTTCACCCATGGATGGCAAAAGTAGCAAGCATGTATGTATGTTTTTCCGTGAGAAATCTCAGTCTCTCACCTGTAGCTTTGCAAGGAGTACAGAAACCACAACGACATTGTTCCCATTCTTCCTTGCTTTTCCTCCAGAATATTTACTGAAAGAATGATAGCACTTCTGGGACTCATATCCTCCATGGCATCCTTGAAGGACTTCAGGATTTGTACCAGCGGCCCCATCATTACCCAATCATGATACTCCAGGGGGTATTGCATACCTATCGCTATTTTCAGAGATAGAGTGTCTGCTACTGCTCCAGTAACATCTGCAGCATCATATAGGTGGAATGACATTGAATGCCAGCATCTTGAATGAGATGCTTGTGAGGCAGCCCAAATTCCTCAGGCTTTTCACAGAAAAGCAGTCCCATCTTCACACTTCTATAGAAGTGTGAAGATGGGACTGATGACCCTGCTGTTTTCCTGCACTTTTCTTCAAGCTCCTGCAGGAATAGATTTCTGTGGTTCTTGGACCTCAGCCCCAGGGTATCCCTCACTGCCAGGTGCAGCGAGTGTGAAAAAACAATGGATACCATGAAAGCCCCTGTTGTCTATTGCCTTTATCATATTTGCAGCATTGTCTGTGACAAGGAAACCTGTGTTTAGACTTCTGGTCTCTGGCATAACTTCCAAATCTCCAATATAAGGCAAATAGAATATTCAACAAGGTATGGGTCCATAGATAAATTGGGTGTGTAGCAAAGCCTATCTGTACCCTGATGCTCTATCCCTGCTACAGCTGCTGCCTACCCCTGCCTCAGCCACATCCCACCAGTGTGCCATCAGAGAGAAGTTAGTATATGTAGTGTTCATGCTGCTCCAGATATTACTGGTGAAATGCATGCTACTCCCTTCTGCCTTTGCCAGTAGCACCTGGATTCAACTAAGGCAGTGGATGTACAGGCTGAGTATGAACTCTCTACTAATTTAGTCCTGGAGGAGACTTTGTCATTTGGGGCTAACACCTGCAGCAGATGCTGAAAGCCCATGTTCTCCATTACCTGCAGGGATGGTCATCAAGGACAATGACTTTCCCAATGCTCCTTGTTACAACTTTTTATACTGTCTGTCTCTTGCCTTGGGACAGTGTTACTGAACACCATTTCCTCCAAGGTGGTTGCCATTTCAGACACATGGCAGGAGGCTACGGCACTGCCACGAGGCTGCTAGAAGGGGCTGTAGGATCAGCTTGGGGAAAAGTCTTCCCTTTTCAGCCCCTTTCCTCTGATTTTTACCTGGAATTGCAGAAGAGTCCACCAAGCTAGTACTGTCACTCTTGCACGATGCCAATGCTACCAGGCACTGCTTCTCCAGGTGTTACTGTATACCAGTGTTTGTGAGATACCCCATTTACTTCCATCAATTGATATCCTTTGCACAATGAATAAACTGAGTGATTCATGGTTCCTCCCTAACTTTGAAATGCCTCAAGATGAGGGATTTCTTTTGTGATCCCTTCTCTACATTGTTAGGAGTAAATGCTGGCACTGGAATTGAGGTAGAGGATGGACCATAAGGAACAATGCCAGGGGCATCACTCACAAATCTACCGATGATATTGGTTCTTTCTCACTATCCTCATTTTGCTGTATCTCCCCATCAATGAATTGGATACTAAGATACTATTATATATGTCTCTCAAAATGTATTCTTCTATTAGCTCTTCAATATCTTATGATTCAGGCAATCTGATACAAGGTTCTTCCTCCAAATCAGTTGATGAAAATACTACCTTCACAACCTTAGTGAAGTAAGTAAATAGGAGCACACTGTTATTTTAAGTGTTGCTCTTCTCCTACTCCTGCTGCCCTGCTACTGTCTACCTTGGATTACTATCGCCCTTTTTTCCTCTGCTCCAAAAGAGGAGGGAGGGAAAAAGGCAGCGGTGGCACGTGTTCTCCAAATTTCAATTTCTTTTGGGTTGAGCTGCCTTTCTCTGCTGCCATTCTAGAATTAATGAAGTCCCTCTTCAATTTAGGTTCTGGACTACCTTTCTTTACGCTGCCAACTTTGCCAGCCCTGCCAACATTTTCGTTTCCTGCAATGACTTTCCCTGATATGATGTAATTTGTCACTGCCTACAAAATGTTTTTTTCTTTAATTATTGGTACTTTAAATGTAGCCCCATTTGTACCACTCAACTGTGTATCTGGAGAACTGTGAAACATACACACAGTACAATGTATATGTTTAGTGTGCTGTGCTGCATAAAATGCCTTGCAGGTATTCACTAGTGCTGACACAGACTTCACACACAAAAAAGATTAGCAGCCAGAACACTCTTTTCTTCAGTCTATAGGGATATACCTGAAGTTTCACTACTATGTAGCAAAATATTTATATATTTGTTTGTTTGTTTATTTATTTATAAAATGTTTTAATCGCTTTCCAATTTTATAATAACATTTCCAAAGCGATGTATACATATGGCAACCAAAATTATACAAAACATCAAAATAAGCCAGAATGTTAAAACAAATAATATAACTTTTTAATATCTATCCCAGAATAGCAGCCCTAACAGGTACCCACCTCCACCCCATTACAGTTCCATATTTAAAACTAGTACCCTATGTAAATCTATTTGATTTTAGGAATATATGATGACATCACCATCCCCTTAATCCTAAGTAGCTCTCCTAGAGAGTTAATTCAAAATTCTGACATCACAAAATGGACACTTAACCTGTATTTGAGCAGAAATACAGAGATGATGAACTTTTGCCAGAATTGCAATACTTGACTGAATTATCTGGTCTGCCAGCACAACTGTTTAGAAAAGCCTCTCAGAAGGAATAAAAGTTTTTCTCCAAAAACAGCACTGACCTAAGACAATACAAGCCAGGACTGTATGTGTATATGCATGTGTAAGAACAGATGTAAAACCTTCAGCAGAGCTTATTTATGCCTTGAAACTGGAACATCCAATCCAGAAAGACCTTATCAGACATGTCAACTTACCAAGTCAACTCTGTCATGCAGCCTGGTCATCAGCTTGATCACAAGCCAGACAGATGACCTTCTAGGAGATGCCCAAGTTGTGGGGGGGGGGAGGGGGGAGGGATGCAGTTCAAATAAAGAAGAGACCCCATTTTAGGCACATATTTTACTATGTATGAGCTCCTGAATATGCATATCTAGGCTCTTAAAAACAGCATGAGAGGAGGAAGCAGTGAAGAAGGTCCATTAATACCATAAGAAGATGATACCTGAACCCTATGTACCCTTCCCTGAAACCAAGCAGATGAGCTTCTGTGTCTTGGAAGGCACTGCACACAAGAGAGTCTCCTGCCTGCTACCTAGCAGCCCAAATCAAAAATGTATTTTTCTTCTCCAGGGATCAAAAATGTCATCTAAGTTCAGCAGGCAACTGGAGCCACTAAGGTGTGCTTCCATCATCAGAGACTGCCTCCTGGAATATCAGTTTCTCTTCTGCCTCAGCACCAAGACATCATCAGTAGTGAGACAAAGGTTAACCTTCTAAGAGTTATGGGGATATTTAGCAAAGTTTACAGTATGCATAATATCTTAAGCACGTCAAGGTTATCCTGATGTGTATTGCTCTGAGTTCACCTATAATATGTTAAGCTTTAATCATTATAAGTACATGCGGTGTTAAAGATTGTAGAATAAGTTTCTTACCTAAGAAGCATAAGTTGTGTATATTATTCAGAGTAGTTAGTCTGATATGTCTGAGAAGAAAAGTCTGATTCTGAGATAAACATTAGTCTATGCATGGGCTTCTCAAATCGTGTATAAGGTAATAAGTGGTAAGTTTCTGTAGCCTTCCCAGTATTCCTCAGAAAGAAAGAGAAAATGGAGGGGTAAGTGTGTAGCTAGCATCCTCCAGGTTACAGTATATTCTAAGAGATTCTTACAAGTCTTTATGCAATTTTCACTCACAGATGTCCAGGACAGACATTCAGACAGAGAAAAAAGCATTTTTAGCACTGATGCAATTCACCACACTGTCTCCCAATCCCCCAATGAAGAAAAAAGACACAGCAGCAAGTGCCACCGACTGTCTTTCTCCAGCACACGGCACAGTGAATAAGCCCAGAATTAGAAGCAGTATCAGTGCCAAAAAAAAAAAAAAAGTTTTTTTTTCTTTAACTCAGTGAGAGCTTTCTCCAAAGACATCCTTCTCTAGCCGAAAGCTAGAGTGGAATACATAGCTTCTTGCTAGGGATACGCAGCCTCATAAAATTCAGTTTGCTTAGTTTGAGAGGTACCACCATTTTATTACGTTAGTTTTGGAACAAATTAAAAAAGTTAGCTCATTCATCTAATTCTTTTTTTGTTTTACATTGAAGTCAATGGGGAAGGCACCACTGACCTCACTGTAAAAGAAAAAACAGCCACAGCCCAGTTCCTACCTGCCATAAAACTGGGCTGAATGTATTTTTTCCTGGGTTTTAAAATTCTTTCTGTTACTACTAGACAAGCATTTTTGGCGTGCCTGCGTGGAGGAGAAGATTAGAGCAGAAATAGCTTAATACGATAGTGCCCCCATAAACTTATTGGTGTTTTTTTTTTTATTTTACCAGCCCTCATTACCCGCAGGTTGAGCCCTTGGGTTCCAGTGCTGGGGCCGGCTGGTTTTAGGCGGGTCTCCATGTGATGACTCCCAGTAGGTGGTAGCAAGGGTGCGCCAGAGACCAGCAGAGGAGACAGAGGACCAGGGAAGGTCCAGACGAGGCAGGGTTCCGAAGACCTGGACACCAAAGGAACAGTGTAGGACAGGGTTTGTCCAGGTAATAGAAGGCAAAAGCCTAAAAGTTCAAGTCCATAGGAAACTGAAGAGAGGTGATAGGCAAGCTGAAGTCTGGGCAGGCGACAAACAGGCAAAGTATCTAGAAGCAGAGCAAGGGTCAGAGCCAGGACATCAATACAAGCGTTGTCCAACAAAGCAGGGGTCAAAGCCAGAGAGTCAGTCCAAGTGGAGTCCAACGAAGCAGGGGTCAAAGCCAGAGAGTCAGTCCAAGCAGAGTTCAATGAAGCAGGAGTCAAAGCCAGAGAGTCAGTCTGAAGGAATGAGGAGAAGACGAAGGAGCAAACAAGTACAGGAACCAGGAACAGAATCAGGAGCTGGAGTCAGGAAGGATGACAGGGACAGGAACCAGGAACAATGGCAGGAACCAGGAACAATGACAGGAAGGCAACGAGCACATGAGCAATCTTGGAGACCTGTTGCCAAGGTAGAGAACAAGTGTCTGGGCCCTGCCTTTTATACAGAGGCCGAGAGATGTCATCATCTGGAGCCGTGGGCTATTTTCCCGCTGCAGCCCCTTTAAGAATCGGGGAGTTGCACGCGCGTGTGCCTAAGCCAGGGCTTGGAGGAAGCAGGATGGTGGCGTCACTCCGTGACCCATGCGGGGAGGCCTGATGGGCACGGGAAGGAGCCATGCAGGATTCAGAAGCGGCAGAGGAGGCTGCAGGCACTCAGGGACAGAGACGGCTGCCCTCCACCATGAGCAAAGGTGAACCGGAGCTTGCAGCTGTCATCCTGGGGGCAGTAGGCCCAGCGCGGGCCTACCGCAACCAGAGCACATAACAGCACCCCCCCTTTACACCCTCCTCTTGGAGGTCTGGGCTTGCCCGGATAGGCATGGTGGAACTGGAGGAGGATTCCCCTGTCCAGGATGTTGGTAGCTGGTTCCCAGGAGTTTTCCTCTAGACTGTAGCCTTCCTAAGAATGAAGGTACTCCCAACGTTGACCTCTTCTCTGGACATCAAGTACCTCTTGGACCCGATAGGTAGTATCAGATTCATTAGAGACCTGAGAAGGGACAGGTGCTTTATGGGAAGGCCAAGAGAGGAACACAGGTTTGAACAGGGAGACGTGGAACGAGTTGTGTATACCCAAGGTGGGTGGTAGCTGGAGTTGGTAAGTAACCGGTGCAATACGTCAGGTCACTGGAAAAGGACCGATGTACCTGGGTGCAAACCTCTGAGAAGGCAATTTCAGTCAGATGTAATTGGTACTTAGCCAGACCTTTTGGCCAGGCTGGAACTCTGGAGCCGGAAAAAGGCACAAATCCTCAGATCTCTTTGCTTGTGAAGCGGCCTGACAAAGACGTTTATTGGTTTGAGTCCACAGAGTCTGTAAGGCATTGGCTGGCCTGGAACTGGTAACAGAAGCCAGGATTGTCTGCTGTAGACTATGGAGAATGGATATACTCTGGTAGCAGCTGCCACATGGGAATTGTGAGAAAATTCTGCCCATGGTAAGAGCTCCGCCCAATTATCCTGTTGGTTGTGTTATGAATCGGCTCCTACTGAAGGGAGAAGTTAGCAATCTGTTAGGCTTCGACTCCTGAGGAAGGAGGAGTTAGCATACTGTATGATCTACTCCTCAAGAAGGGAGGAGTTGACAATCTGTAATGAATCTGCTCCTGTGGAATGAGGAGTAGCAATCTGATATGCTCAGCTCCTGTAGAGGGAGTAGTAAACAATCTGTTACCAGCACAGTGCTTGGAGAGGACACTCAGCTGTAGAGGAATGTAGATAGGTGGATCCTTGGACCGATGGCAGATTACTGCGCCCCCAGAAGGATATCCTGAGAGGGACCACCGGCTAGGCTTGAGTATGGAGACAGACACAGATAAATCTTTTATTAGGCAGGTTAATAGAACCACCAGAGGTGGCAGTAGTGAGCTGATATGCCCGGCAGAGCTGAAGTCCCTCAGGTACTAGAATAGCGATCCCAGGGTTGAACTGTAGAGAAACTATAGATAGTGAATAGACAGGGTATGCTGTGTTCATAGCCAAAAGTAGATGACAAAACTCACATAAGGTCTTTAAGGAAGCTCAGTAGCTGGAAAGGGTTAGGCCCTCAAGGAGCGAGTACCTGGTTCCAGGGAAAGCTCTGAGAGAGCGAAGGTAACTCATAAATGTCTGTATCTGCGATAGCTTCCAGGCAGTAGAGAATCTTCAGAGTGTTCAGGAACATGGGCCCTCGAGGAGCAAGTACCGGTTCCTATCTGCAATCTGAAATAAAGAAAAGAAAGCGAGGCCCCCGAGAAGTGGGTACCCCTGGTAAGTCCGAGGAGGCAGAGTAGCTTGGAACGAATCCTTTGCGTTTCCTTGCTAACTTGATTCGTTAGCAAATACTGAGACCTTTTATATTGGAAGCGGATGACGTCATCTCAGGGGGATGCTCCCGAGGTTCGCGTCCTTGCTGGTACATCAATCGGAGCGCATGCACGCATGCGCCCTATGTCATTAGGAACATGGTGGATCCGCAGCGTCGTGCCGGTCTGGGGATGCTGGAAGTAGACGCAAGAAGACGCCGTGGCTGCTAACCATCCATCAGACCCGGAGGGAGTCGCCATAGAGGTAAAGAGGGCGGAGTGAGGGCGTCGTGCAGCGACGGACGCAACAAGTTGTTGGAATAAGACCGCAAGAAGTTCTTCAGAGAATGATTGGTATGCTCGGCCTGGCCATTGGCTTGCGGATGGTATGTGGTCATCAGGTTGTTAATTCCAAACTTTTTGCATAGGGAGCGCCAGTAGCGAACAACAAATTGAGGCCCCCTGTCAGAAGTGATGTCTATGGGCAAGCCATGGAGGCAGAATACATGAAGGAAAAACAGGTGAGCGAGTTCTGGAGCCGAAGGCAGTGCAGACAGAGGCATGAAATGCCATTTTATAGAATTGGTCTATAATGACCCAAATTACCATATTCCCCTTAGATGGCAGCAGGTCCATGACAAAATATGTGGACAGATGAGTCCATTGCTCTTCAGGTACAGGCAACGGCTGGAGGAGGCCCCAAGGTCGGCCTACTGGAGACTTCTGCTGGGCACAAGTGGAACATGAATCCACGAAGGCACGGGTGTCTGAGACCATGGTTGGCCACCAATAATAGCGTTGGAGCAATCCTAGGGTTTGTGCACATCCTGGGCAAGTTTAGAGTCGTGCACCCAATGCAAGACCCTTTCTCGGAGCTGGCGAGTCACAATAGTTTTCCCAGCTGGAACCGTGACAGTGGCAGATAGAGATACAAGCAGGGTCAATGATATGACTGGGTTCTCTTGAAAGTTGTCAGGGTCAAAAGAACATCAACTCGGAGGTTCTTTCTCCGCTGGACGGTATCAGAGCTCAGAGTCAAATAAAGAAAAGAATAAGGCCCAGCGGGCCTGGCAAGCATTTAAATGCTGGGCGTGCCAAAGGTGCTTGAGATTTTTATGCTCGGTTTAGATAGTAAATTTAAACTGAGCGCCCTCTAACCAAGGGCGCCATTCCTTGAGGGCAAGCTTAATAGCTAACAGCTTCCTGTCTCCTATGCTGTAGTTTTGCTCTACACGGGTGAACTTGTGGAAATGGAAAGAGCATGGATGGAGAGTTCCTCGAGAAGAGTATTGACTTAGGACCGCCCTGGCTCCTATAGCTGAGGCATCCACCTTGACAACGAAGGGAGCTATTAGGATCCGGGTAACACAGACAAGGTCTGGTAAGGAAAGAATGCTTAAGGTTCCGGAAGGTAGCCACAGCTTCTGGTGACCAGTTTCGGGTATCGCTGCCTTTTTGAGTCATGGCCATGTGGGGTGCGGCCAAAAAGGAATAATTTGATATAAAATGATGGTAGTAAATCCAAGATATCTTTGGAGTGCCCGAAAGCCCAAAGGCTGTGGCCAGTCATGAATACCCTTTAACTTACTAGGGTCCATGGTGAATCCACGCTGGGAAATGATGTAGCCCAGAAAGGGCAGACTGGTTCTTTCGAATAAACATTTATCCAATTTGTTGAAGAGATGGTTCTCTCAGAGCCGCTGGAGAATGGTGTAGACATAGGCATGATGGGAATCCAGATCTTTCGAAAAAATAAGAATATCATCTAAGTACTTGACAACCTTGGTATAAAGGAGGTCGCAGAAGATGTCATTAATCATCCTTTGAAATACTGCGGGGGCATTGCAAAGTCTGAAAGGCATGATGAGGTATTCATAATGCCCATCTCTTGTGTTAAATGCTGTTTTCCAAATATCCTCTGGGTGAATACAAACACGATTGTAGGCACCCCACAGGTCTAGCTCGGTGAAGATAGTGCTACCCTGGAGACGATCAAATAGTTAGAAATTAATGGCAGAGGATACCTGTCCTTGTGGGTGATTGCATTTAGGCCACAATAATCAATACAAGGTCTTAAAGACCCATCCTTCTTCATGACAAAAAAGCCTGCACCCGCAGGTGAATTGGATGGTCAGATAAACACTTTGGCCAAGTTTGCCTGGATGTATTTGGTCATTGCATGGGTTTTAAGCACAAAGGGTAGGTCCTTACCCTGGGAGATGTAATACCAGGTAAGAACATAAGAACATAAGATTGAACAGTAGATAGTTCTTGCCTGATGTTGTTCCCAAAGGGGGAGGCGAGCACACTTCCTCCAAGTAATTCAGATCTTCCGTTGGCTCCTTTTTGATTCTCGCCGACTGTAGGCACCACTTGCAGAGGCAGAGGTTCCTGTCATCTAGCCTCATCTAGTAATGCTGCATCCATACCATGTACCTCCTCGGACGGGCTCGACTTCAAAAACGCAGTCCGTATAGAAGTAGAGCCAGGTTCAATGGTAGTTGTATTGCTCTTGGGTGGTGCAGGTGTTGTTGGGGCCCTGGGACTGACATCTCCCAACAGCAGTGATGCTTGCTCCCCATCTACTGCTATAACGGGATTCTCTGGGGTCAAGTTTTCTGCAAGTGAGAAGAAACCTGTCAATGTTGTTTTTTTGGGCTAGGTCTTGCAGGGGTCGAGGCTTCCTGCCTGACCTTGCCCTTCCATTTTGTATGCGGCATTTAATAACACCAATCAGAAGAAATTATATAGTGAACAAGTAAGGCTCTTTCACTCACACTTCTGAAGCACACCTAAAGCATACCAATACCTATATATAGAAGGATGAGATCTAGTTGGGGGATCCATGTCTCAGCAGAGGAGAGTCGCGATGGCAGCCTTCCAGCCTTCGCCGGCCTAAGCCAGACCAAGCCCTTATGGGTCCCCCAAGACTTGCCAAAAGTCCCTGGTGGTCCAGCGGGGGTCCAGGAGTGATCTCCTGCACTCGGGCCATCGGCTGCCAGTAATCAAAATGGCGCTGATAGCCTTTGCCCTTTCTATGTCACAGGGGCTACCGGTGCCATTGGTCATCCCCATCACATGGTAGGAGTACAAGATGGCGCCGGCCATTCATTGCTCCTACCATGTGACAGGGGCTGACAAATGGCACCTGTAGCCCCTGTGACATAGTAAGGTCAAAGGCTATCGGCGCCATTTTGAATACCGGCAGCCGAGGGCGTGCGTGCAGGAGATGGTTCTCAGACCCCCCGCTGGACCACCAGGGAGATTTGGTGTCTTGGGGGGGTCAGGAGGGTGGGGGTTTTGTTTAAATTTGCTCCTTTAGACAGCCGAATAATTAGGTGAAGATTTGTTGTATTCGTGGGGAATCACGATACGTTTCGCTTCCCCATAAATACAACGAATAAGGCCCTACACATTGCGGATTACCAATACATAGGAAATGAATGCACACCCCTAGAGATCTATTTAAGCTCAGCTATTCCCCCTTGTTCTTGGCCATACATAGTCTTGTGAGATTGGCATGACTTTTATGTGTCCTAGTCTAGTTGCATCAACTTGATCAAGATGTGCATGCTTCCCAAACTCTTGTATTTGTTTCAACATGTCCCTTGCATGATGCCATACCATATATTTACTTCTTTGAATGGCTGGCTGGAGAGTTTCATATGGCGGCAGGTAAAGTGGCTTGCATAAATATGGCTACATTGTATAGGCCTAAATGGCAGAGGGGAATGGGACTACCTGATTTACGAACTTATTATTGGGCAGCCAGTTGTCCTGTGTTACAGAATGGTTCAATTTTGACAATACTTGTTCCAGTCTACAACTATAGCATGCTCAGATTGAGGGTTTCAAGCTCCAATTGCTTTTAACAATGCCAGTTTACTCTTCAGCAGCTAGAAGAATATTGTACAGAAGCCCTTTTATTGCTCATTCGGCTCAGATTTGGAAACAAGTTAGCAAATTCTTGGCCCTTTCTAACCTAGATTTCTCTCCAATTATGTCATTGGCCAAAATTCCTCGACTGTATTATTGCACATTTTATTCCAGCAATGGCGAATTGGCAGATCAATGGCTTATGTTCTTTTTGGCAGTTGTGGAAAGGAAAGAGACTAGCATCCTTTGAAGAATTAATCTTATCATACAAACAAAAATACACACCACCTTTATTTTCAGTTGTGGGATGCATGCTGAAATGGGCTGGAGGGGGAGGGAGGATCTCCTCATGCGTCAGACTCCTTACAACAGTTTCTTAGTAATGTTAAGTTACCGGCAGAGTTATTTCTCACTTCTATGACTGCATTACTTATTCAGATCAGAGAGACTGACATCCTTGATCAGGAACTCTTCAGCCAGGACAAGACCATTATTATTTTTTATTAATTTATTTAAGAGTTTTTATATACCGTCATTATTCACCATCATAACGGTTTACAATAGGGCACCAGTAAAAAATATGGGTCGTACATTACATAGGTGGTGCCATTAGTATTCGGTAACAATAAGGCGTTTATTAGGGGGATTAAGTGTTTCATAGCAATATGTCCTGAAGGTTGCCTACAGTTAAAAAATTGTTGAAATAATTCAGTAAGGATTTATAAAATTAGGCATTCGGTGCTTTATGCTGCATAACTTTTACTTTATTGCCCGCATCAGTTTTCTTTCTTGAAGGCTTGTATGTAAAGCCAGGTTTTGAGCTGTGTTTTGAAAAGTTTATGATTGCTCTGGAGTCTAAGGTCAAGGGGCATGGAGTTCCATAATATGGGACCGGCTAGAGTAGAGCTCGCTCCCTCACTTGGGTTAGGCAACATTCCGTTTAGGGGAAATGCTGAGATAAATGGGCAATTCATCTTGAAGAGGGTGGCCCATATGGTAATCTATCTGAATAAATAAAACAAAAACAGTATTAAACCAAAAAGCAGGGAAAACAAAAAGCCAAGAGTGGGCAAAGCTTATATACATACCACAATGATGTAGAAAAACCAGATTTCATTGTAAGTCAGTGGCAAGCAGCCACCTAGTTCAATGGAATAGAGGACGAGTAGCAGAAGACCAGATAGGTGTGGTGCAGGTTAAATCTAGTAGTGCCACAGTAAGAAGAAATTCACAACCGCCAAGCACCTAAGAGATGCCACCAAGGAATTTGAAATCGCTGGTCACCTGGGAAGAAGTGAACTGGATGTCATGTCAAGCACAAATTGAAAGTGAGGAACAACAAAAAGAATAGATGCCAGTGAAGTCTTTTCCAAAATCTTTAATGGGTGGAGATTTTGGAAAAGACTTCACTGGCATCTGTTCTTTTTGTTGTTCCTCACGGCTTTTCTAGATTGCCTACCTTGTTTTCTGGGCCCAAGCACAAAATGAAAGACACAGACAAACAACAAAAACCAGACCTGGGGCATGAGCAGTGAAAGTAAGGACTTACCATCACCATGGGTAAGAACCAAAACCACACAGGGTGCCCACAGCAATAGGGCCGAGTCTAAAAAAGCTCAAGGGGGCGGGGCTACCTCTGAAAATGCGCAAAAGCAGACAGGGATACACAAGGAAAGCATTGGGGGAGGAGGGAGACCAGGTACGAGGCACGACTATTGACACATGGCTCTCTCACAATAGACTAAAACTAAATAAAAAAAAAACAGAAATAGTCCACCTCTCATCAATTACAGATTCATCCATAGGTCCCCCCCCCCCCCCCCTCAATTAGTATTTAACGGTATCACTATCCCCATCTCCAAATCTGCAAAAAATTTAGGTATAACCATTAATTCAGATCTTTCATTAAAACAACACATATCCATAATTACCAGAAATTCATTTTATAAGCTTCAACTCTTGAAACGGCTTCGTCCTCTACTTTTCTTTCACGATTTTCGGACTATACTTCAATCACTCATCTTTTCTGGGCTTGACTACTGTAATTCTTTTTATATAGGTCTCCCAGATAACACACTTCACTCACTTCAACTGATCCAAAACGCAGCAGCACGTATCTTAACAAACTCTTCCATAAAAAATCACATCACTCCGATACTTCAATCATTACATTGGTTACCAATTAAATACAGAATACAATTCAAGATCCTGTCCATTATACACTCTCTCATCTACACTCCTAATTCAATTACCTTATGTTCCATTCTCCAGATTTTCAAACCCACCAGACATCTAAGATCACTGGACAAAAACCTCTTAGACATCCCATCACCACAACAGGCCCGTCTTGACATCACCAGAAAAAGATCATTCTCTGTCATTGGACCAATCTTATGGAACGCATTACCAGACTCTTTAAGATCCATATCCAACTCCAAACACTTCAAAAAATCCCTAAAAACACATTTATTTCAATCTGCTTTCCATATATCACACACTAAATAACATAACTACTTCTCCATCACACAGGGCACAACATTATTATATATTGATTTATTTTTCATGTAAACTATTCATTGTTTTAGATTTTTATTTTTATTATATATTTTTGTAATTTTGAGCTTTTATAATTTGATAATCTTTATGTTCTTTTAAATTTATGTTAAAACAATTTTTATTAACTTTTCACAAAATACATTCAGATAACCGTCTGGGTGCGGGTGGGTTCTGCGCCCGCTCCCAGCATCACTGAAAACAACATGTGTGATAACAGGGTAAACAGTACACCCTCCCCCCCCCCTCCTCCAACCCGCACCCCCCCCCTAACTCCTCTGTTCGTCCCCGAAGAAATCGTGCAAGAAAAAGTCCATGTAGTCCATTAAGCGAAACCAGCCCCGATATCTTCGATAGGCAAAGACTGTATGGTCCAGTCGGGAGGTCGTCCCCGCTTCACGCGGTAAGGATTCTGCTTCTAGCGCGATGAGGAAGAGCTTGTAAATAGGGTTCCCAAATGTCCATAAATCGGGCCCGCATCCGAGGCGACCCCTGGGAAGAATAAGATTCCATATGCATCATAGTGTAGAGGAGATTTCTCCACACCCAAAAGGAGGGTGGATCCACCTCCCGCCATTGCAATAAGATAACCCTCTTCCCCACCACCCCGGCCCTTTGAATGAAGAGGCGAGTGCCCTGGTCCCGAATCCGCAGCGCCGGGATATACCCAAAAAGCAACCAAGTAGGGGCAATGGGAATGGAGACCCCCAAAAGCTCCGCTAAAAACTTGGCAACAAGAGTCCAAAACCGCAAAACCCCCGGGCATGACCAAAAAGCGTGGGTCAAAGTGCCCATACTTCCCGGACAGCGAGGACAACAGTCAGTCCTGGCAAGTCGTTGCTGAAATGCCCGCTGAGGGGAAACATATGCCCTACTCAGGAACTTATACTGGATCTCCCTATAAGCGCTGCTACCCGAGACCCTGGACACTCCCCTAAAGCACACACACAACATAGGATCAGACACACGAAACTCCCCATCGTTGTTCCAGCGAGCAGCCAGAAGAACAAAAACCTCCCTAGTATTAATCTTATTTAACTGTCTATAATAATAAGATATAGAGGGAGCCCGAACACTGGACAACTGCAACAACTCCTCGAGTGTCTGGAACACCCCAAGCCTCAAGAAGGCCGGAGCCAGCGATTTCAGGTAATGAGCAATTTGCAAGTACGAGAAGACATCTTTCCTGTCCACCCCATAGCGGTCCCGGAGCTCAGGCCAAGTAAATTGCTGCCCCTCCATATGATAAAAATGACCCAAATACGTGAGACCTTTGGCTTGCCACTTTTGAAAAACTCGGGACTGTGTTCCAGGAGTAAAGTCAGGATTCCCCCCCACTGGCAAGAGATACGCGCAGATATGCGGCAAATGCAACCACTTAGTGAGCGCCACCCACGCACCCCTAATCGGACTCAGAGTTACTGATTGTGCGAGTACTGAAGACAGGAAACAGAGAGTAGGATTAAATGGGCAATTTTCTCAGTGGAAGGGAGTGGACAGTGGAGTGCCTCAGGGATCTGTATTGGGACCCTTACTGTTCAATATATTTATAAATGATCTGGAAAGAAATACGACGAGTGAGATAATCAAATTTGCAGATGACACAAAATTGTGCAGAGTAGTTAAATCACAAGCAGATTGTGATAAATTGCAGGAAGACCTTGTGAGACTGGAAAATTGGGCATCCAAATGGCAGATGAAATTTAATGTGGAAAAGTGCAAGGTGATGCATATAGGGAAAAATAACCCATGCTATAATTACACGATGTTGGATTCCATATTAGGTGCTACAACCCAAGAAAGAGATCTAGGTGTCATAGTGGATAACACATTGAAATCGTCGGTTCAGTGTGCTGCGGCAGTCAAAAAAGCAAACAGAATGTTGGGAATTATTAGAAAAGGAATGATGAATAAAATGGAAAATGTCATAATGCCTCTGTATCGCTCCATGGTGAGACCGCACCTTGAATACTGTGTACAATTCTGGTCGCCGCATCTCAAAAAAGATATAATTGCGATGGAGAAGGTACAGAGAAGGGCTACCAAAATGATAAGGGGAATGGAACAACTCCCCTATGAGGAAAGACTAAAGAGATTAGGACTTTTCAGCTTGGAGAAGAGACGACTGAGGGGGGATATGATAGAGGTGTTTAAAATCATGAGAGGTCTAGAACGGGTAGATGTGAATCGGTTATTTACTCTTTCAGATAGTAGAAGGACTAGGGGACACTCCATGAAGTTAGCATGGGGCACATTTAAAACTAATCGGAGAAAGTTCTTTTTTACTCAACGCACAATTAAACTCTGGAATTTGTTGCCAGAGAATGTGGTTCGTGCAGGTAGTATAGCTGTGTTTAAAAAAGGATTGGATAAGTTCTTGGAGGAGAAGTCCATTACCTGCTATTAGGTTCACTTAGAGAATAGCCACTGCCATTAGCAATGGTTACATGGAATAGACTTAGTTTTTGGGTACTTGCCAGGTTCTTATGGCCTGGATTGGCCACTGTTGGAAACAGGATGCTGGGCTTGATGGACCCTTGGTCTGACCCAGTATGGCATTTTCTTATGTTCTTATGTTCTTACAATTGAGTGGGTTCCGCCTGCATGGCATAAGTGAGAGCCACCGGGGCAGTCAATTCCCTATCCGCCTCAAGGGCGGTGAAGGAAGCCTCTTCTAGGATCCAATCTCGAATAATGCGCATATTACATGCTAGATTATAGAGATAAAGGTTTGGTACGCCCAAGCCACCCTCGCCCCATGGCCGTTGGAGCCATAGCAATGGTAAACGAGCCCTCCGTCCCCTCCAAAGAAAGCTCCGAAGGGCACGGTCCAGAGAGATCCTATCCGATCGCTTAAGATGAAGGGGTAAGGTCTGCAGAATATAAAGCCACTTCGGAAGCACCACCATTTTATAGAGGTGCACTCGGCCGCTAAGAGAAAGAGGTAAAGGGCCCCAACGGTGCAACAGTTCCTGCGTGTGTTGAAGGAGCGCGGGAATATTTGCTGCGTACACCTGATCCGGAAGTACCGTAATATTGAGTCCCAAATAGCGAATACCATGGGGAGCCCAGTGTAAGGGAAAGTTACCCGGCCAGGTCTCTCGTAGCGTATCAGGGAATGCCAGTGCCATAGACTTCCCCCTGTTCAAGCGAAATCCCGAGAAGCCCCCAAAAGCTCCCATCCTGTCCAACAAAATCGGTAAGGATGTCTGCGGGCTGGTTAAAAACACCAAGAGGTCGTCAGCAAAGGCCACGCTTCTAAAGATTGTATCATGGAGGCGAATCCCCCGGATACCAGGCGTGTGTCGTATAGCCAAAAGGAGAGGTTCCAACTGTAAAACAAAGAGCAAGGGAGAAAGAGGACAGCCCTGACGGGTACCCCGGGTAATGTCGAACGGGACTGAATATTCCCCATTAACCACGAGAGACGCCTGAGGATCCGTATAAAGAAGCCTTATTGCCTGTAAGAAAGGGCCGTCGATCCCCATTCTCTGTAATATATAAAAAAGATAAGGCCACTCCACCCGATCGAACGCTTTTTCCACGTCAAAGCTAATCGTAAGAGATGGAGTATTGGTCGAATGACAAATTTCTAAAGCAGTAAGAATCTTTCGGACGTTCGTTAACCCATATCTACGCCGCACAAAACCAACTTGCTGTGGTCCCACCAAAGTGGGGAGCACACCCGCCAGGCGATCTGCTAATATTTTCGCCAGGAGCTTCTGATCATAGTTTATCAAAGAAATAGGGCGATACGATTCCACCCTCTGCGGATCCTTCCCCGGCTTAGCAATTAAAGTAATATGCGCATTATTCATCTGAGGCGGGTATCTCCCGTTAGCAACCAAATCGGAAAAAAGGGCCCTCAGCGGGACACTGATCTGATCCATCAGACATCTGTAGAACTCGGCCGTATACCCATCCGGGCCAGGCGCCTTCAGCCGTTTAGAATGAAGTATTACCCCTTTAATTTCTAGCTCAGTGATTGGAGCATTGAGCAGTTGTTGCTGCGCGGGGGTTAGCGCAGGAATTGGCAAGGAATCGCAGAACTGACTACAGTTCCCCTCCGACCATTCCCCCGCACTGTACAATTCCCCAAAATACCTCCGAAAAAGACGTAATATGGTCTGAGTACTGGTTTCAATCCGGCCAGACTCATTTTTGAGGCCCACCACATGCCGGGTTCCCCTGGCAGAGCGGATCAGGTGAGACATCATTTTCCCAGCTTTATTGCCATATCGATATAACTGATACTGATGGTATAAGACACTTTTTTTGGCACGGGAATGCAGGACTGTATTCAAAGTGCATTGTATAGAGTGATATTGATCTCGGAGTGGAGCCGTATTACTCCGTAGAAGCTGGCGTTTCACCCGCCGTAGTTGGTTATTTAGTTGTATAATTTGAGCATTGATTGACTTCTTACGGTGAGCCACGTAGGAAATGATGTCTCCCCGTATCACCGCCTTCGCCGTATACCAAAACAAAGATGGGTCATCTTTATGTGCCTTATTCAGAGTAGCATAGTCCGACCATCGTTCCAGCAAGTATTTCTGGAAAGCTGGATCGTCGGCTAGATAGTAAGGAAAGCGCCATGATCTAGTGCCTGCGCTATGAGGCGCAAGCTGCAGATCTACCCAGACTGGAGCGTGATCTGAGATAAGGATAGTTTCTATTCCCGCCTCAGCCACTAGAGGGAAGGCATGTCCACTAATCATAAGGTAATCGATTCGGGCATACGTGGCATGAGCTCTAGATAGATGTGTAAAGTCTTTAACCTTGGGGTTTAGCTGCCGCCAGGCGTCCACCAAGTGGAGGGTAGATTCTAGCATCCCAGGGCCTTTTCCCATACCATACTCACGACGTCCCGCTTGGGAGGTATCCACCTAATTGTATTGAAATCACCCCCGACAATTAGAATGTCTGCCAAATATGGCAGCAAACATTCATAGAGCTTCTGGAAGAATTGGGCATTGTATGTGTTTGGGGCATAGAGATTACAAAATACAATCTGCCTGTGGAAAAGTTCAGCCACCACTATTAGATAACGGCCCTCCGAGTCTTTAATTTCCTTGTGGATGGTAAGCGGCAAACTTTTATGAAACAGAATCGCCACCCCAGCTGATCTGGAGGTCGCCAATGCATAGGCCACCTGTCCCACCCAGTATCGGCATAATTTAAGGTGTTCAGCATCATTGAGGTGGGTTTCTTGAAGAAATCCAACCATCGCCTCCTTCCTCTTCAAATGTGTCAAGATCTTGGTGCGTTTAATTGGGGAGTGTATCCCCCCGACATTCCAGGAGATTTCTCGGGTAAGATTACTAGAGATACTGGTATAAGCGAAGCATATAATACAGAGTTAATACAGTTGAACATATCCGAACCCCCCCAGCTGGAGTCCAGACGTGTGGCGTTTTGCCACGGAACAGAATATCAAAAAAACCAGACCTATGGCCTAAACTGGACCAATGAGGAGTCCAAACAGAGGAGTGTCCCCTCCCTCCCTTCCCCCCTACCAACCCCACCCCCACCCTATTTCCCCCGCCCCCGCCCCTTCCCCTATCCCAGCCCGTCCCAAGTGAGAACACAACAACCATAGCGGAATCCCACAGGATGCTGTGTCAAGAGATCACGCAGCCCCCCCTTCACCGGCGTGTGGGTACCCCGCACCCCTCCCCCCCTCCTCCCCCACCCCCACCAGCCGGTAATTCCACAAGCAAGTTCATGGCGGTCTATTAAACTCTGGGATAACACGTCCTACTCCTATAATGCAATGTTGACCTAAATAAATCTGCATATAAACATCCCAACCCCAACAGCCCACATGAGTGACAGAGAGATAAGGAGAGAAAAAAAAGAGATAAAACATAGGTAAAAATCGAAATAAAACAAAATAACAACCAAGAGTCCAAATAGAGAAGTTTCTCTAGTGCATAAAGTAAAAGAATACAAAACCATGGGCACAATATATGAAGTCCGGAGGGTAAATCACATTGTCCTTTATCAAAAAAAAGTCACTATGTACCCCCGCATTACTAGAGCGCCGGATTCATCAGCAAAAAAGATGCGCACCAGCATCTTAGCCGCAGTGTTATATGAGGAACCAAACATCAAACAAACGAAGAAAAAACCCCCATCAAAACCAAAGGTAGCTGCTAAACTTGACAGAATACTTGGCCGACTGCCAGACACCCAATGAAGGCCAAACACCAGACAGACAGATGCGTAGCAGCCATGGGTCCATAGGCCTAGGCAGTGAATGAAGAAAATGAGAAGAAAAAAAAAAAAAAAAACGAAGCGCCCAGCCAGCCTTGTGCATAGCGAAGTCTGCAAGATAAAAAAAACGGCTAAAGATGCTGACTCGGGGCGGTAAAAAAAGAAAAAAACAAAATACTGAAATTCGGCAGAAGGCATTATGACCCGCGTCAAGCCTGACTCGTCTTCTCCCCACTATTCCAGCTCCACTTCACGGATTCATGGCGGCGCAACGTTGCTCGCCCTGCGTTCTTCCACGAAGGCCTGCGCCTGTGCAGGCGTCTCAAACCACTGGGGCCCTTCCGATGTGGTCACGCGCAATCGGGCAGGGTAGATGATAGTCGCCCGGAGGCCCATATTGATCAGGTTCGAACAGTGGGGGGCCATAGCCCGCTGCTGCAGGGAAACCCCGGCCGAAAAGTCCTGGAATAGTAATATTTTCCGTCCCTCCAGCTGCAGGCTGCGCCCCCCCCGGAGCGCACGAAGAATGTCAATTTTATGTGCGTAGTTCAAAAGTTTGACAATTACAGGCCGCGGCCGCGTGGCCTCCCTCTGTCGCTGGCCTAGTCGATGTGCGCGCTCCACGCGCAGCGGACCATTCGTCTGGGGAAGAGACAGCTGTTCCGTTAACCATTTCTCTACATAGGAGGGTAAGTCGAAATCAGTGATCGACTCCGGCAACCCGATCAGACGGAGATTCGAGCGGCGCGACCTATTTTCAAGGTCCTCAAGTTTTTGGGCCTGCTGTGAGAGAGAGGTCTTAAGAGCGGCGATATCGTTGCGTGCGGTCACCAGGTCATCATGCGCTTCCGACACCCGCGATTCTAATTCGACCATACGAGGCTCAAAGCCTTGCAAAGATTGCTTAAGGTCCGCAATTTGCTCGGCTATCGCCTTGAGTTCAGGGCCAATCGCGGCCGCCACCGCCGTCTTTATATGTTCTAAGTCGATACCTGGCATCGTCTGGCCTGGCGGCGTGCGATCCGGCGAAGATGGCGGGTCCGCCCCCCTAGGCCTCTCTCGCTCTTTGTCCTTTCGGATCGTCCGAGTCGCCATGATTTACTGCCCAGGAGGCTCCGACAGTAATGTATGAGAGCAGGGAATAATTTCAGAGATCGCCGAGAGATTTGAGGCTGGGGATGGGCTCGGATCTGGAGACGGGGCTCGGAGCTAAGGGTTCCACATCCGCCTTCCCCGCTGGGTCACGTGATCTCCTGTTCTTTTAAATTTAAATCTTTATTTACATTTGTTTTTTTATTTAGTTATGTAAACCGTTTTGATTAAACACTGTTTGTAAAGACGGTATACAAACACTTTTAAATAAAAAATAAAATAAATAAATTGGTCACCAGACTCAAAGGCAAAAAAAGAGAAAGAGCTTCTAGCATACCAGGTAGAGAAATACAAGGGGTAAAAACGATAAATAAAAATAAACAAGGATGAACAAAGATGGTGAATATAGAATAATGGATAAAGAAGATAAACAATAACTACAGTTTTTTGAGGAACCCTGAAAATAGGGGAGGGAGGGGAAGGGGAGAGGGTGAAAAAGGGTGAGGTAGGGGGTGGGGATAGAGGAGAGAAGGAAGAGGAGAAGAGGAAAAAAGGTGAAGGACAAGGAGTATGGCATGGAAAAGGGGCGGAAGGAGGGAAAGAAAGGGGGAGGGGGAATGGAAAAGTAAAGAGAGGTGGAAGGGGAAAAGGACAGCAGAGGGAGAGGGTGGGTGGGGAGAGAGTGGGAAGGGATGGGGGAAAATCAGGAGAACATGGAAGTGGTAGAGAGATGAGAACGGGGAGGGCAGAGTGGGGAAAGGAAAAGGGAAAGGTGAAGGGGAAGGGGAATTAGGAAAGTAAAACCATGGGATGGGGAAAGGGAGAAAGAGAAAGGGGGAGGGAGAAAGGGGAGGGGAGAGGGGAAATGGGGAAACAGCTTGTAAACTGGAGGTATGAGCCATAACAAAAAATAGAATGAAGAAATTAGAAAAGACTGACTACTGAATGTCTCGATTCAAACCAGAAGGATGGACTAAATTGAGAGTGAAGATCCACCATTGTTCTCTTTTTATCAGCCATTCACCAAAATTACCCCTGCATGACCATGGGGTAGGGACTCTCTGCAAGAAAACAGGTCTTCTAACTGATTGTGGAAGTCATACCAGTGCTGGACCAAAGGTGCTTCTTCACGAAACTTGCATATGCAACTCATGTGTTCGAAAATCCGGGTTTTAAGAGCGCAGATCATTTTGCCCACTATAACAAAGGGCAAGGCCATGAGACAATGTAAGTTACCTCATCAGTACCGCAGGTTGAGGCTTGACTCAGCACAAAAGATTGACCAGTGGCAGCATTAGAAAACCTGCAAAGCCATTCAGAAAAGGGGCAGGCCATACATGCACCTCAGGGGGCATGACCGACAGCCACAGCTCAGAGGACACAATTATATCCCTCATGTTTCGGCCTCGTGTAAACTGGAAACGGGGGGAGATCTCGAAAAGGCAAATGTGGGGATAACACATGCCAAAACTGCCTTATCACTGAACAGACCTGGTCGATTTTAGAAGAAAATGGCAGTACCCAAGTGATTGCAGAAATCAGAGACCGATTCTCTGGTAATAGAAGGAGTTCTCAGTTGGTATAATATGCACGTTTCATGGCACGTTTTAAGAGTTTGTATGGATAGCCATGGGACTGAAAACATTTTAGCATGGTCTGGCCTGAATCATAAAATCTTCTTGGAAAGAGCACAGTCTCCTGAGATAAAAAAGCTGGCCCACTGGTATATTCTCACATAGCACTTTAGGATGGTGACTGGTGAAGTGGAACAGGGTGTTGTGGTCTGTGGGTTTCCAGAATATGGACATAGATTATATGGATCTTTGATGCCTTAGAAGTCTTGGCTGCATGGCTCCCAACTACAATTGTGTGGTTCACTAGGATACCCTGAATGAGGCACTCATTGTGGAGAACTTTAAAGCTTGCAACCACTGCCTGTCCTCTTCTCGGCTGCCTAATGGATGGAGTGCAACTTCTTCCCCTCAATCACTCTGATTCCCATTCTCAGCTCTGATTCCCTTCTCTTTCTGTACCTGCTCTGTATGCTGCCCCACCCTTTCGCTACTCTGTTCCTGAAATGCCTTTCTCCTGCCTTCTCTTCTTCACCTCCCTAACAAGCTCCCTGACTCTACTCCTCTGCCTCTCCTCTCTGCCAACACTCTCCCCTCTTGCACACCTGCCCTTTTCCTCTCCTGGCTCTCCCTTCTCACCTGATCCACCTCTCTCCTCCCTAGTCTCATGTGGCCGACCCTTTGTTCAGCCACTAGATGGCCCTATCTACCTTACCATCAGGACTAGTAACAGCTTAGCAGGAATTTCCATTCCATTTCAGTTTCAACAATGAACTGAATGTGATTGGCTATCCCAAGGGCACATGGTGGAGGTAAAGGTATAGAGAGTGTGGTATTTTGAGTTGGCTTTTGAAGAGTATATACCTATATTTCCTTTATCCTGCTGAGTTTGGGCCTACCAATTTGTTATTTTTTTCTGCATTCAGAGGAGATTTCTCATCAGTACACTCCCTGTCTGAGATGGTCTGCCTAATTTTTGGAAGAGAGAGATATTTTTGGAGATTTTGATCAGGTTTTTCAATTTTTTTTTCTTTTTCTGGGGGAAAACCTGTACCCTTTGGAGAGAGGCAACTCCCCAATCCAGAGAGCAGGGGCTGGAGACCTGTGATGTACCCCTCTACTCCCTAAAGGAAGCAAGACCAGTGACAGCATTACCCAGTAGGGATGTGAATCGTTTTTTGACGATTTAAAATATCGTCCGATATATTTTAAATCGTCAAAAATCGTTAGAGCCGCGATACAATAACAATTCCCCCGATTTATCGTTAAAAAATCGTATATCGGGGGAAGGGGAAGGGGAAGGGGAAGGGCGGGAAAACCGGCACACTAAAACAACCCTAAAACCCACCCCGACCCTTTAAAATAAATCCCCCACCCTCCTGAACCCCCCCAAAATGCCTTAAATTACCTGGGGTCCAGAGGAAGGGTCCCGGTGTGATCTTTTACTCTCGGTCCTCCGTGCGTTGTAGAAATGGCGCCGGCGCTACCTTTGACCTGTCATATGACAGGTCAAAGGTAGCGCCGGCGCCATTTTGTTTTTTTGTCCCCCCGACGTCAAGAGCATAGGAGATCGCTCCCGGAGCCCCGCTGGACCCCCAGGGACTTTTGGCCAGCTTGGGGGGGCCTCCTGACCCCCACAAGACTTGCCAAATGTCCAGTGGGGATCCGGAACGATCTCCTACCGCGAATCATTTTTCCGTATGGAAAATGGCGCGGCCACACCGTATGGCCGGCGCCATTTTCCGTACGGAAAAACGATTCGACTGCAGGAGGTCGTTCCAGACCCCCACTGGACCCCCAGGGACTTTTGGCCAGCTTGGGGAGGCCTTCTGACCCCCACAAGACTTGCCAAAAGTCCAGCGGGGGTCCGGAACGACCTCCTGCAGTCGAATCGTGTTGCCGTATGGCCGGCGCCATTTTCCGTACGGAAAAATGATTCGCGGTAGGAGATCATTCCGGACCCCCGCTGGACTTTTGGCAAGTCTTGTGGGTGTCAGGAGGCCCCCCCCAAGCTGGCCAAAAGTCCCTGGGGGTCCGGGAGCGATCTCCTACGCTCCTGACGTCGGGGGACAAAAAAACAAAATGGCGCCGGCGCTACCTTTGACCTGTCATATGACAGGTCAAAGGTAGCACCGGTGCCATTTCTACAATGCACGGAGGACCAGGAGTAAAAGATCACACCGGGACCCTTCCTCTGGACCCCAGGTAATTTAAGGCATTTTGGGGGGGTTCGGGAGGGTGGGGGATTTATTTTAAAGGGTCGGGGTGGGTTTTAGGGTTGTTTTAGTGTGCCAGTTTTCCCACCCTCCCCCTTCCCCTCCCCCCCCACTGGACCCCAGGTAATTTAAGGCATTTTGGGGGGATTCGGGAGGGTGGGGGATTTATTTTAAAGGGTCGGGGTGGGTTTTAGGGATGTTTTAGTGTGCCGGTTTTCGATTTACACGATTTACACGATTTACACGATATTTAAAAAACCGAAACTGCGACGATCCGATTCCCTCCCCCTCCCAGCCGAAATCGATCGTTAAGACGATCGATCACACGATTCACATCTCTATTACCCAGCATGGAATATTTTAGGACTTAAGCAATTTGGAGTTTTCCACTTTTTGTTAGTGCAGAGGGTTTATTTTTTTTCGATCCCCCCTCCTCATAGCTTGGAGTCAGGAGAGTGAGAACTTCGTTCAAGACTGAAAACATCACACTTTTCCCCCCAGAGAAGTCACACAGAATTGAAAGGCAGATCAGAGTAAAACACCAGGATCTGGAGACTCCCATCCGGTTCTCTAGCCCCAAAGGGACCAGGACAGACAAACGTTTGGACTCAGGTAGGATCTATTCATGATTTGGGGTCCGTCCCCCCCATAGGATTTCCCTGTTTGACTAGGCTGTTTGTCCCATGATGGGGAAACAGTGGCAAGCTCCCTCCCAGAAGCTAGAGAGCTGGACACAAGTACCCCAACAGAGAAATGTACAGTTTCATTCGTGGAACAGTGATCCATGGTTTGGAAATAATCAGTACATTTTATTTGAACACCCAGTCTGTGTCCAGCCTGTCTGTCCCTAGGGAAATACACAAACCTATGGAGGAAAAACTCCATCACCTTTTCCCCCCACAACAATAATTCCCTCCCAGGGATCTGCAGAGAGAAGGGGTAGGAGAGAGAAAGTAATCCCGACTAAAAATATATATTTATGGCCCTAGGGGGTAACAGCAACCCTGCATTCAAAATATGTTTCCATACAAGAGAAACATTTTTATCAGTAAGCCTCTATATTACAACTTTATCAGTATGTATAACAAATTAGCTAATAAACACCACCTCCCACGGTAGCCTCAACAGTCTTTCTGGCTACCAACCACCCACAGGTGTTTGTGCTACGAGTTGTCTTTATTTCAGTGTTGCAAAGAAAAACAGTTCCTTTTCATTTTTTATTTCAGTACTCCAGAGCTGCAAATTCCTCAACATATTCTTTATCTTACCCATCCACCCAGAGATGGAACATCTGCAAATCTATATCCATACTCTCTCTTGCTCATTTACCTGATCTATTTCAGACCTCTTCCCCATGACTACTTCCATTCCTTCCTCTGTCCAAAGCCAGCTCTCATCCTCTTTTAGTTGTTCATTAGTCTCCTAAACTGTAACTGGTGGCTGTACCTGCCTGCTCTTGGCCTTCCCATCCCAGGTCAGATGATCAAGCCCTTCCTCTCTAGTCTTTTTATGAAAGATAGTTTCTATTAGTAGTTCCAAAGTCTTAGGTGTATCCTTAAAGAGATATGTCCTTTGTAGATAACTTTTCTGTTTTCCCTTTCACTCTAAAGGGAAAAACTTTGTTGAGAACACTGCACCTTATTTATTTATTTGAGGTTTTTTTTGACTGACCATCATCAGAGATATCATGCCGATTTACATGTAACAGGGGTAAAAAAACAAAGCAGGAAGAAAGCAGTTTCAAAAAACACAGGTTCACAGAGAACTGGGAAGTTCAGAGAAAGTTACATGTAGGAGCGAAAGCTTAGGCTTAAATTCGTAAAGGCGAACTTATGTACATAATAAAGCATCCCAGAAAAGGGATTGAAACGGGGGTGCAAAAATCCAATATCTCTATATCCATTTATCTATAGATAAATGGATATAGAGCATAAGACAGGAAACAGAGAGTAGGATTAAATGGTCAATTTTCTCAGTGGAAAAAGGTAACAGTGGAGTGCCTCAGGGATCTGTACTTGGACCGGTGCTTTTCAATATATTTATAAATGATCTGGAAAGGAAAACGAGTGAGGTTATCAAATTTTCAGTTTAAACAAAATTATTCAGAGTAGTTAAACAACAAGCAGATTGTGATACATTATAGGAGGATCTTGCAAGACTGGAAGATCAGGCATCCAAATGGCAGATGAAATTTAATGAGGTCAAGTGCAAGGTGTTGCATATAGGGAAAAATAACCCTTGCTGTAGTTATACAATGTTAGGTTCCATATTAGGAGCTACCCAGGAAAAAGATCTAGGCATCATAGTGGATAATACTTTGAAATTGTCGGCTCAGTGTGCTGCAGCAGTCAAAAAAGCAAACAGAATGTTAGGAATTATTAGGAAGGGAATGGTTAATAGAACGGAAAATGTCATAATGCCTCTGTATCGCTCCATGGTGAGACCACAACTTGAATACTGTGTACAATTCTGGTCACCGCATCTCAGAAAAGATATAGTTGCAATGGAGAAGGTATAGAGAAGGGCAACCAAAATGATAAAGGGGATGGAACAGCTCCCCTATGAGTAAAGGCTGAAGACGTTAGGGCTGTTCAGCTTGGTGAAGAGATGGCTGAGGGGGGATATGATAGAGATATTTAAAATTATGAGAGGTCTTGAATGAGTAGATGTGAATCGGTTATTTACACTTTCGGATAATAGAAGGACTAGGGGGCACTCCATGAAGTTAGCAAATAGCACATTTAAGACTAATTAGAGAAAATTATTTTTCATTCAAAGCACAATTAAGTTCTGGAATTTGTTGCCAGAGGATGTGGTTAGTGTAGTTAGTGTAGCTGGGTTTAAAAAAGGTTTGGATAAGTTCTTGGAGAAGTCCATTAACTGCTATTAATCAAGCTGATGTAAGGAATGGCCTCTGCTATTAGTCACATCCGTAGCATGGGATCTTCTTGGTGTTTGGGTACTTGCCAGGTTCTTGTGGCCTGGAAACAGGATGCTGGGCTTGATGGACCCTTGGTCTGACCCAGCATGGCAATTTCTTATGTTCTTAACTTTAAAATAATTACATACAAGCCCATATTCATGCCCATATGGGCTTGCAAACTCGTTCGCAAACCATACATGTTTATGCTTTAAGGTTCACTACCTTCGCACAAATCAGGCAAGTTTTCAGGCAGTCCTCATGTCCACTACCACCCAGCTATCTACATTCCTAATAATAGAATCACCAACAAAGATGGCCAACCTAACACTTCCTTCCTGGGCAGTAGCACTAGGAATACTTGTCCTGAGGGTGAGAGGACAACACATCACCTGGAGTATAGTCCTTGCTACAGGATCATTTCCTGCTACATCAGGGTGATGTTCTCCAACCCGGAGACCTTTTTGATCCAAGGCAACACTGGGGCTGCATTTGGCTACTATGCCCCTGAAGGTCTCATCAATGTACCTCTCTGTCTGCCTCAGCTCCTCCAGGTCTGCCACTGTAGCCTCCAGTGATCAGACTTATTCTCTGAGAGCCAGGAGCTCTTTGCACCTGGTGTACTCATACAGTCTCTCAGCCACGGGTAAAAAAATCATACATGTAACACTCAATACAAAAGACTAGAAAGCCTTCCTCTTGCTGCTGGACTGCTGCCTTCATCTTAATTTTGTTGCGTTCCTAGTTAAGTTTAGATTAGTAAGGGAGTTTCGATTAGAGTACTGTAAAATTTGCAGGTGTATTTACTAATTAATCTGCTAGTGTCCTATAAGGGGATGATTGAACTCATTAAGGGCTGGTGCATTAGTATGATTTAAATAAGAGCCTGGTTGATTTTTAATGAGAAAGTGTCTCCTGACTAAAAGTCAAGGGTTGTGCTAGGGGTGGGCAGGAGGGAAAGAAAGACACTAGAATTAACTCCCTCTGGCTTGCTTATTATCTTGAACACACAAACTCTAAAGAAATTATCCCTCTGTTTCACCTTTCTCCAAACTTTTTTAAGTCCAAAGATTTCCTAAAACTTTACTTACCAATACTCTTCAACCTCTATTAAGTTGATCTTCACTCAAACTATTGAAAGGATTGAGATTCATGCGACTTTATGCATGCGTTTCTGGTCTTTTTCTCCTGCAGAGGGTGTGGGGCCTCTGAAAGCTGGGCCTGTGGAGTTCAAAGCCTGGATCGCTCACTGTGATCTCTGGGGTGCTCTCCTGAGGGATGCCGGGAGCAGTATGCAGATGAGCTTTCCGGTCCTCTTCTAATGCAAAGGGTGTGGGGCCTCTGGAATCTAGAGCTGTGGAATTCAGAGCCTGTTTTTTGCATTTGTGGCTGAGGTGAAGTACAGAGGCTGGTCAGGCCATGAATCTGCATGGAGATTCATGGCCTCCAAGATGCTATGAGGGAGGAAATTGAGGGTCTCAGGGATGTTGCCCAGAGGACTGAGTTGAGAGACTAGTATAAATCATCGCTGCACAACAATAAGGATAAACTGTGCATGAAAGTTATACATATGCAAGTAAAAATAAATACATATTTTCCTATTTATAGAATTTTAATTATATACAAGTGTAAAATGTATGTGTGTACACCATACCCCCAAAGGCAAATAAATGCAGTTTACACATGCATAAAGTGTAGTCTCCCACTGTCTGTCTTCCTAGTTGCAGCACATGTAAGAACTAAGGGTGGAATCTACTTGTCTGTGAATTCATGAAGGTCCAGATTCTCCTGTATGGTTCCCAGTCCAGGAGAGTTGGATCCTGCAGAAAGGAGAAACTGTGGGATAAGATCTTCCACCAAATCTATGCAGTCTATTACAACAGCCACAGTGTGAAAGACCTAAGCCACAAGTAGTAGGACCTCTAATAGCTGGTGAAGAGGAAGCAGGACAGTATGACAGCTGAGTGACCTCAGCCAGGCCAGCTTCAACATAGTGGAATGGTTGGTGTTGACAACTATTTTGGATACAGCTGTGGAAGAAGTTGACCAAGTAGATACCTCCCAACCACAACATCAGCAAGGTTAGCACTGTATTGCACCATATTTTGAAATAGGTGGTCCTTATCCAGTAAAGATCCTGGGCTCTTGGGCACACTGGGAGAACCAACTAGTACCTTAGGCCTCCTGACCACCTGGTGTTTCTGGACAGAGTGAAAAGCTGAATATTGTGTTAGCCCCAATGTTCTTTTATGCAATGAGATTTCTCCATCTCTTTGTCAAAATCTCCAATAAAACATTCTGCACACCTATGGTATAGGAGGAGCATAATAGATTGATGGATTTGAAATTAATGTGTAACTGGGAACCTTTTCTGTATCATGGAGCCACAGTCTATATATACACATAGAAACTACTGGAACCCATTTTCTTGTCACCTCTAGACCTACAACATTGAACAAGTCTTTGGGACAGGTAACACTTCTACCCTGGCCCCCCTGGCCCCCCTGCCCCAGTAGAATAAAGAAGGCTGCTATCTTATTCTCCAGTTCTCTATATATAGAGCCACTAAACAACCCTTTTCAAGAGCCATTTGTGTCCTCTTCCGCTGGCATTGCCTGCTGGTGTTTGATAATTGTTTTCAGAGTATATATCTACAGTTAGAAATGTAGCAGAAGGTGGAACAGTTCTCTTAGATATAAAGGAATGTTAACTACCGGTAAGTGTGAAGAGAAATGCCCACAATGCATGTATATTTAAAGTATGTACTATTTTCACTGTTGCAGGAGAGTAGTTTGGTGATGAGTCAGATGAGCTGGGACCAAGTGGGACCGAAGGACAAGGCAATACTCAAAGGTGCTGTCTCCTGTCTCTGAGGAAGACAAGGAGGTGGAAGAGGGAGCAGAAGAGAAGCAGTGACAGCCCTTTTGGGAGGAGGCGACCCAGAGGGCTGCTCCTCTTTCATAGTTTGCAGAGGAGGAACTCATCTCTCATCCAGAAGAGGAGATGCAGAGAAGCAACTCATCAGTATCAAAACCAGAGTGGTGAGGAGATAGTGGGGCTCCGCATAGAGATGCATGGCCTCCAAGATGCTGTGAGGAAAGAAATTCAGGGCCTCAGGGATGTTGTGCATGAGATGTGGGGTGTTTTTGAGATAATAAACTCCCAGACTGCAGTGGAGGGAGAAGCTACAAAGGAAGTCCCCCGTCCCCCCCCCCTGCTAGCCACAGCCCCCACCAGCTCCATACTTTTTCATGGGTCCCTGGATGCAGCCTCCACTACTCTTTCCAACACCTGGATGGCACCTCCCTAGGGTGACATTCCACCTGCATCATTATCTATTCCACCACCACCTTTCATTATGCTGCACCTCCTGTAATGATACCTCCACCACCACAATCCATGCAACCTGCAGCATCACCATCACCATGGACCACAAGGATGACCATCTTTGTGGTCATCCTTGATGAGACAAGGATCACCACAACTGCCAGGCTATTTTTTCATCTCACTCAAAGCCCTGCAGAATCCTCCAGCAGCTATCATGATGCACTACTGCCCCCAGATCCTATGCCCTCTTAGGGCAGCATCAGCAGTGAAAGGACACTACTGCAGAGAGGCTCCAGAAGTGGGCATGCAAAAAAGAGGTTGATCAAGGAAGCACTAACATTATGTAATATAATAGTCATCACATTGAGCACATCATGTACATAAATGCAAGTTTACCTTTGAAAATATCCGTATTTTGAGTAGGCCGAAGGTTCTCTCAATGACTGCCCTGGTCTGCCAGTGGGCCCTGTTGTAGTTATTCTCCACAGCAGTCTGTGGCTTAGTCATTGGGATCATGAGCCAATTTTTGAATGGATGTCACCTGTAGGGATGAAGGCAGAAAAGAGCAGAGTTACATATGCCTTAGAGTTGGGCAGCAGACAGTTCACAGGACAAGGATAGAGTGGTCCTTCTGGGTCAAAGTTGTTAAGTCCATCTATATGTGAAGGAGACAATAAGAAGAGAACAGTTGATGTATGGTAACCTTACTGAAAGTGTATGGTAACCTTACTGAAAGTGGTCATGAATTCCTGACTGCAAGAGGTTGTAGGCATCATAACTGGATTTCAGAAACCTGGGCACAGCATCCATGATGATGCCCTTGGCATTGCACACCACCTGCATATTGAGGGTGTGGAAACCCTTGGGGTTTCAATAGGTGGTCTCTTCTTCCCCTGGTGCCTTATAGGGAAGTGAGTATAAGTTTGAGCCCCCAAGATAGAGGAAAAATGTGCTATTTAATAGAAATCTGTCATTATTGGATATTGTTGCTGTCTCTCTGAAGGAAGGATATATAGTTTTGTGTTTTCCTGAGCAACGCAGACAGGAAAACACAACATAGGTCTATTTGAGTCATATTGAAAAGGGACTTTCCACCACTGACTCATACCCCATAGTATGTCCCAGTAACACACATTTCCATCTCCCTTTATAGCCCTGTGCACCCCAGTTCCCTCCCAATCTGTTCCAGTAACCCCCAGTATAAACCCATCACAGTTACCACCCAGTAGGTCCCAGTCTGTCCCAGATACACCCCCTTCTACCATTTAGCCTGCTCCTATGTCCACTCACTTGGAGAAACCAACTTGTCAAACACCAAGTCCAAAATCATAATAAAAGTTTGCACTTGTGTGTGTAAAAATGCAGTAGTAAATGGACGCAAGTAAGTTTGATGACGTCCGCAAGTACGACACTTTAAAAATACACTATTATGCGCATACATGCTACCCCTGCCCCGACATGCTCCAATATGCCCCTCTTTTGTACAAGCACCTTTGCTTGCGCATGCACCTATACACGCATATGGGGTCCCCTTTTAAAATACGTATTACGCAGGCTCGGTCCTCATACATGTGTATATATGGCCCCTTTTATTTGAATAAGTCTTTGAAAACTCCCCTAATAATCTATACCTATAACTATAGTATTATTCAATGTGCACACTGTTGATAAGGGTGTCAGCAATGACGTCTCTTTCAGCCCCACCTCCACTTGGATGTGCATAAGTAGGGATGCATCATAAGGAGGTGATGTGCTCAGATATTAAGCAGAGCAGGTGCAAGTTTGGGATATCCCCTGCCAATGCACATCTGTGATGCTGATGACAGCCTGGCACACTCTCCTGATGGCCTGAAGAGGCACATAGAGTTGCGATGAATCTGTCTTGCCAACACCCCAACTCCCGCCATTGTTGTCAGCTTAACTCACATTTGTCAACATTCTGCTTCCCTGTGTTGATCTGGCATCAGATGAAGCTGTGTGATAGAACCTATCATCTTCACTAGTCAGAGCCTAAACAGTGCTTCTCTTCATGTCCTATTGCACCAGTTGCCATCAAATGCATCAGTTTCCAGGGCCTTCACCACATTCTTTCCTACACACACATACATACAGACATAGAAAAACACATATACCAAACACACACATACACACACACACACAGATTACCTCAGCCTCCTTGGAAGCCTGATGCAATTGTACTGCTGCTATTAGGGTTGCCATTATAGCAGTGGTCCCCAACCCTATTCTGGGGGCCCACCAGCCAGTCGGGTTTTCAGGATATCCACAATGAATATGCATGAGAGAAAATTTGCATGCACTGCCTCCATAGCATGCAAATTTTCTCTCATGCATATTCATTGTGGATATCCTGAAAACCCGACTGGCTGGTGGGCCTCCAGGACAGGGTTGGTGACCACTGTACTATAACATTGTACAAGTTACGCCATGATAGTTATAGTTCTGTTGTTAACATTACCCTAATGCAGCCCTACCACTGTTGCTAGGATTTAACCAATCCTTATACAATTGTACATCTCTTCTCTGACCACTGGCCTGAATTTTCCCCTCCTTTGCTGAAACACTATACTGGATCTCTAGACATGAGTGCCTGAATTTCTTCTAGGCCTTCTAGTAATTTCTTTCGTTGCAACCTTTGAAATAGAACCAACTGTTAGTTTGATTTTATCATCACAGTTTGTTTTAAATACCTGCCATTACTAGTGAGCCTCCTACATCCTCTGTGTTGCCTGCCAGAAAGACCCAACAACATAAGCACATGTGTTACCGCTATGACTTCTAGTTATTATGGTACTTGACGTCTACCAGACAGACCCAGCTGCTAGTCAGACAAACTCTGCCACATAATTGCCTATATTTCTACTAGGCCTTCTAACATGTCATATTAACTATTTTGCCATTCATTCTAACAATCCCAACACTTACTATTAAATTGGTCAAGAACAGCGCTATAAACACTTAAACACATGCCACAAGTTCATGCTTTCTGTTTTACTAAATAGTTGCTGGATTGTGGATGTGCTGGGGATGGAAATGGAGCAGTAAGAGGTAAAAGGTTTTTATATGACAAGATACAATTGGGGAATATAGTATTGGGTTGCATGAGGGAATTTATATGCTCAGCTACCAAAGCAGAGGAATCTCAATTGGGCAGACTGGAGGGACCAATTTGGGTTTTATCTGCCATGTTACTGTGAGACTGTGATCTATCACTGGCTCAAGGGATAAGCAAGCGTAATGGGGCAAAATAGCTATAATGAGTTATTAGAAAGTTTGTGATACCTGAGAATAACAAGTATTTGTGATTCTTCTTCAAATCAAATTCCTGTATTCTTTATAGTGAGGGTGGCATTTGTTAAGTAATTATAATTTTTGGACTGTCCTAATGGAATGGTAGTGGCACTTTTATATTTGGGACCACCTGGTTGTACTTTGGTTTATACAGAAGAGATCAGTGATAAAACAAGTACTAAAACGTTAAAAGAAATAATAGTTATATGGTAGGACACCAGCAAAAATTTTACTCTGCATGTCCAATTGTTCAGAATTTTCACAATTGAAAGTTATCAACCCTAGTCCTTCCTTCAAGGTCTCTATGAAGGATAGAATCCAACTCCATCCCTCTGAGGACCCATTATATTATTTTCTGTTAGCTTCTATATAGAATTAAAAAAAAAACAGTAATGGGAATTTTATCCATAAAAACTTGCTCTTCTCCAACTGTCAATTTGAGGCCTTAGGGGTTAGATTAGAAATATATTTATAGGAATTTAAAACTAGTCTCTTAAGGATTTGGTAGTCTTCAGGTTTAATAGCCTATTGCCTAGTCTCCTGAATCTCCCCTGTAGCCTAACTCTTATAGTAGCCCAACTCTCATCTAGCGTTTTGCTCAAATGTAGCAAGCCCTAGCAAGCTTTACATAATACATACTAGCAATGTTTGATTTCTTTTTTTAATCCTAGCTTTTAAATTCAAAAAAGAGAATCCACCTTGAGTGTCACAAACAAGAGGCCTCTGATGCCACAATATCCTGCTGGCCCCACCCCCATTCCAAGTGCTGCATTCTAGGAAATGGCACTGTTAGGCCTTGAGACTAGTGCCATTTTGAGTGCATGTTGGCATTGGTCTCAGGGCTGGATATCATTTTTAAATAGCTATGGCAGGGGAAGGAGTGACTGGGGATCACCCCTGCCCCTTTCTCCTACCAGGTCAGGAGAGAACCCCCCATGGAAGGGGTAAGAGGTGGCTGGGTAGATCCTAGCCCTGGCTGATTTATTTGAGCTGATTTGGAGGAGCCTGGAGAAGCCTTGGCTGGCCTAGGCCCAGACTACTGAGAGCAATGGCGTAGTCAGAAGGGCCAAGGGAAAGGCATAATTTGTAGTGAAATGGTCTAGAATGCAGACCTGGCACCTCTTTTCAGGTTTAAGAGTCAGAGCAGCAGAGCAATTCTTCTCCAGTCCCTCCCCTTTGCACAGCCTGCAGGGAAAGGAAGTGGAGGGGGTGAGCCTGGAGCACTAACAGGCTGATGCAATACTATGTGCTAGCTGTTGTACATGGCTTAACACCTGATTGGATGCGAGTTTTGGATGTGTGTCTATAACCACCAATCCAAAACGGGGTAATCCCCGTTTTGGATTGGTGCATCCAAAACACCATGGCGCAACACCATGGCGCATCCAAAACACCATGTAACTAATAACACTCATCACATGGAAATCCATGTAGATGAGGCTATTGGCTAATCTTCGTGATCCAATAAATTTTCCGCGCAGCTAATGAGCCCTTGAATGCAGTAAATTTTATACCAGCCCAGGCCTCGTGTAAAGGTATGCCATCCTCAAGGGCACATTGAAAAAAAGAAACATCCTGCTTTTTGTGATTCCTCCTAATGAGTTGAAGTGATACTAATTAGGAGGAGGCAAATAAAGCAGTATTTTCTTTTTTTAAAGTCTTAAAAAATATATTTTGGGTGTCCAATAAACACGCACAAGATACATGGTCCAGGCCGTGTATCTCGTGCGTGTATATGCCGGTAGTGGGATAAAATTGATGTTCGTAGATTGAGCATCTGTTTTTCCAGCCCGCTTGACAGCCACCTCCCTTGTTAACCCAGTGGCGAGGAGGCACTAGGGACGCACAATTTTCCCTAGCGCCTCCTTTTTAGTGAAATCACTCATTTAAATATTGGATCACGATCCCAGGAGAGGTGGCTGGACTTGAATTAGGAAAAAGGGCACTCTTCATTGAGCGCCTGTTTTCTGCACACATTTATTGAATCGACCTGATAGAGAATTGTTGGGACCTCGATGTGGAATGTGGACCCCTGGCCTGAGTTGGGATTGTCACAACCTGGGAGGAAGGCCTACCGCAGGTTCCCAACTTCAGGAGGAGAGGCTGGCGGAAGACAGGGGCTGGCTCAAGCTTCATCACTACCAACCCCGTTCCCTGCAGGTTGAGTCCTTGGGTGCTGGGGCCAGCTGGACTTAGGTGGGCCCCTATGTAGAAGCTCCGATGAAGTATCAGCATCAAGATCCAAGAAGCAGCTGGGCAAGGCAGGGAGAGGTCCGATCCTAAGTCCTGGGCAGGCGGCAAGCAAGCAGAGTGACGTCCGGTCCGAAGTCCTGGGCAGGCAGCAAGCAAGCAGAGTGAAGTCCGGTCTGAAAGTCCAAAGCCAGGGAGGTCCGTCCAAGGGAAGAAGGAACAGGAAGCTGGAACGGGAACCGGGAAGCTGGAGCGAGTGCTGGAAGACAGGAGCAGGTACTGGAAGGCAAAAGAGCAGGATCCCACGAGGAATACAGCACAAGGAGATTTGTTGCCAAGTCGTGGAGGTGCTGTGGAATCAGGCCTAAATAGGCCAGGACAGATGACGTCATATGGCGGGGCACACGGGTGAGTCCCGCCGCTGGCCCTTTAAGTCGCGGCCATAGCCACATGCGCACGTGCATATGGGAAGGGCCCAGCCGGCTGGGAAGCTGGCAGCATTCTGCGCACCGGGAGAAACCCGGCGCAGGGGGAAAAAGAGGGCCGAGTAGCTGCGGCACGTTGATGAGGGTCCGGGAACCGGTGGCCCGACAGTGCGGTGTTGGGGGTTGCTAGGAGCCGGTCAGTGAGTGCAACAAGAATAGCCACTCTGCTCCCTAATCCAGCAATCCCCTTTTATTCCCCCTCCACCTCTCCTCATGTATTGCAGGGAACAGAAGGGGAAAGGGTGATCCTGAAGTAGATACTGCAGAGCAAAGAAATTAGCACAAGTTTGAAACTTGTGAACAGTAATACTAATTGTCAAGGCTTCAACCCTGGCCTTGTTAAAAGGCTCTACTGCTCAGAACTTTAAAATATGTGCTAGTTCAACCCCTTTTTTGTGCCATTACCGAAGGCATAATTGCTGGAAGAACAAGCCCCCTTTTTTCTGGACCTGAGAAAGCAGAGCAGAGCCAGGGGGTGTATCTATACACCCCATCAATAATCCATGCAACCACTGGCTCTGTTCTGTTTCATCAGGAGAGCCCATAGTTGCAGTCCTTGGAGGAAACAGAGAAGAACAGTGTTGAGCTGCTTACCCTGAAACAAGGACAGCCATGTGGCTTTGATTGAGGTATGTGGGTGTGTGGGAGGGAGAGTTCCCACCTAGCCCTGGACCCACCCATCTCACCCCCATCACACTTCCACTTCCTTTTTATCTACAAATTGAACCCTGGCCAGGGGAGTTCCTGAACAGGCTTGTTTTAGCCAAGTCAGGTAGGCCTCAGCCCCAGGTTGATGACAGGGTGAATTTTTGCTGAAATTAAAAGCACTCCAAAATTTTCTGGGTTTTCATGTGGCCTATCAATTCATTTTGAGTAATGCAAACTGAAACAAAAAAAGGGGCCATTTTGGTCTGGATGACCTATTCATTTAAAATGAATGCATCTACTTATGGAACATACAATGCTTGCTGGTAGCTAATTCCTTTCCATTACTATAAAATTAATACCTGGTCCGAAGAAGGTGCTAAATGTTAGGCTTTAGCTAGCACTCAGTAAATAGTGTGTGGAGAAGAATAGCCAATTCACAATATTTATCATGTACAGTGTCTGCTATAACCTCATTTGTATGTGATGCTCCTTCATTTACATACATGTAGACTCTAATTTTGTTCTCATATATGCTAATGTCTTTTCAGACTATCTTAGCATACACAATAAGCCATTATTACATAATGCTATTTTTAATGTGTACCAAATGGCCTTAATGTGCATGCTAAACTTTCTTACCTAGGCCCCTACGTATAATTTGTGAGTGTGTGTGTTTATGCTCTGTGTTTAAAGCAAATGAGAAAAAGGGTTTGTTTCTTTGCAACTGCTACTCATTTCTACTTATCTCAGTTTTTATATAGATTACCACCTCAGGGAATACAATATTTAAAGAAATTTATTGCACCATAAGGAAGCTGCTTGCTTTTCATACATTTACATACTGTACCCTATGCTCACGAATGTTAGAATCATATTTTTTTTCCCAGAAAAACAGCTTTGTGCAAGCCAAACAGAGTCAGTATAAATAAAACAAAGCTTACTAATAACATCTGGGAAAAACTCCAATTTAAAATCTCTGCAATTAGTATATAAATAACATGATAGCCAGTTATAGAGTAAATGAAGCCCTCCATTCAGGCCAACTTCATTTAATAAACCCTCCATTGTAGTTCTTTCAGTTAGAGTACAGTTACCTTCTTTGACCATGCTAACATGCAGGTTACTTTTGAGGTTTTACAAATGAAAGATTTTAGACTGCTATCTATTTTTCAGAGAACATATAATCCATATACATTTTTATTCAGTTTCCTTATCTTATGAGGACTCCTCAGGCGATCAATGGACCATGATACATCAATATTTTCCTTAGCTTTGACTTCCAAGTGCCTGACAAAGACTTCCCTAATTATCAGTCACAAGACAATAGTCACCTGTTTCCCATTATCCGTGCAAAATATGCAAAGCATAGATTATAATACCATCGTTTTATAGTACATCTGTAGGGATCTTCTTGTCATGAGAAGAGATGATGACCAGCCTTTTGAGTGGAACTACCACCAACATAATGTGTAAACATATTTGATTAATGGAACACTCATTAATTTGTTCTGAGAGCAGAAAAGACAGAGAAAATGTGTCAGCAGTAACTTATGGAAAAAAAAGCTTAGTTTTTCTGCACAAAATTGTTTTCACAGATAGCAACAGAAACATATGAGAGTTCCTAAAATAAATCATATGTTACAACTCTAACACGATAGCTAGAAGAATTTATTAGATGTCAGCAGCAGTCCCCCCAAAAAAAACCCTGTCCACGTCTTATATGTAGATGGGGGATAGTATAATTCAGTAAGGTCAAGACATCCTGGATGAATAAAGACAAACTAATCTATTTTCAAAAGGGTTTCTACCAACCTAATTTTAATAGCAAAGCACATTTTCAAATTTAACCACCAAATTATTATATTTACAGATGCTTCTGAAAGGCAAAGTTCTGATGGGATTTGAAACAGATCAGCTCCTCTTAAATGATCACTATGTGTTTTCTAAATGTTTGCTGTTTCATTAACATATTTAATTTTCTCTCAGTTTAGATACTACCTTCCCCTATTCCTAACATATGTTATGCAATTATTATGCTTTTTTTTTTCTATTGATATCCTTTGCTAAATCATAAAAAAATACCAAAATTACAAGAAGACTTCCTGATGAAAACAGAGCTCCTAGCCGAATTGTGAAGTGATCTGAAGAAGAAACCAAGAATTAGAAGTTTGCATATACTGGACACAGTAGATGACCGTTTAGCATGTTGAAGAGAGATGGTACTGTGAAGTTTTGACGTCAAAGTTATTTTTCGCTCTGGTTAATTTTTAGCTCCTGAAGAAGATCGTTTTTCGAAATGTGACCCATGTAGAGCACCGAGCATTGAAAGCAGGTCACTGAGATGCACCTTCTTGAAAAAAAATCAAACGCAAGTGATAATAAATACACCTTTTTATATGAGTGGGGATAAGATGATGATGATTCACAAGTTTGCTTAAAAACATTATATGCTGTGAAGGAGTTATAATATTCCTTACACACATAACATTTTTCACTCTCCCTATATGTTAGTTTTGGATATAGGACAGTTATAGTAGTGAGTGATTGTATTTTGAACATTTATTGATTTCACTCTTATTTTGTGGATTTTTGTATGTGATTTTACTAAACCACGTGACATAGCATAAATAGTTAAACCTATTTAAAAGAAAAGCAGGGATAAATAGCACTGCTGGAAAACAAAAAGATGCATCAGTTGTGGGCCTCCTGGACTGATTTTCACCCCCATAAAACAAATTGTATGGCCCCCTCTCCCCTGCTGGCCAAGAAAACCCCTCCCCCAACCCCAAGAAAGTTTTTTTAACACCAAAAATAATAGAGCCACCAGGCCTGGGCTTCCAGCTATCCTCCGTCCCTGTCCACTAACATAACAATAAATTGCATCTTCTGCCCATCAAACAGCTCCCCAGCCTAACACCCTCCTCCAGAAGCCATCCCACTCACCCAGTGCCTGCAAAGGGTCCCCTGTTTTGAATGCCAGGATCACTGTGATGTGCGATCCCGGCTGCTTCCAGCGTTACTTAGGTAATAATGCTGGAAGTGCGCTGAATAGTGTAAAAGTACGCTTCCAGCGTTATTACCTAAGTATCGCTGGAAGCGGCGGGGATCGCATAGCACAGAGCCCATGTGAAATTGAGCAGGCTCCATAAGCATACACCTCTGGCCCTTAGGAAGGTTTAAAAGGCAGCCTGCCTCATGCTCTGAGCTGTTTGATTACATCACTGAAGTAGGAGAACAATTGCAAAAGAGAGAAGGCTACAACTGGATGCTAGCTAGTAGTATCTTCACAACAAGGCCCTTAATATATCTCTAGACATTACTTGGGAGTAATTCTACTCAAAAGTTGAAAGTTCTGAAGAAGGCTCCTGAAGAGGAGTTAAAACAGGAATACCAGCAGGAGGATGTTGCAAGTACTACAAAGTTGCAGTTAGCCCTTGCTTATGAATGATGCACATTACACAACCTAAAAAATATTCTACTTCAGGAGATATCCAGAATAAAACGGTCCTTTTTAATAAAAAAAAAATTGCACAAGAAAAGCACAGGCAGTCAAAGTGTCTTTTTTGGCAGAATGTGGCCAATAAAGCCAGCTTGCTTGGAGTGATCAACTGCAGCATCAAAACATTAAACATCAATTCGATAATCATGTATGCGATCCAAGTCGACAAAATCCAGCAGATCCAACACAAGACAGTAGGAGGCTACATATGCCATATTCAGCTCACAGTGCAGAAGCAATGACTAGCCACAACCATGCATTTGGATGTCCCCAGTGTTGTCACAGAATCCTTGGAAACAGGGCTAGAGCAAGGGTATTAGCACCCTAGGCTAATATATCACTGGATGTGAAGTGGTTTTCTTTACAGCATGGATTTAGAATCAAGGGGATATGAATGGTAGTATATGGAACGTTCAAGTTGGGACAGTTATTATACTGGACAAGTATATATGAAGTTTTGAGTATATAATTGAAGGGTGGTAGTATATTATATAATCGCTGAATTACATATGTTGTTGTTTAAAGGTTTTAAGTTTCCTCTGAAGAAGCCCTATGTTTGAGGGTGAAACAAAGAATTCTTGTAGGGAATGTGCGCTATGAGAAGGAGGAAGGAAAAAATTGTGGAATAGTGATATCTTCATTTTATTGATATCATTATACAGTTTTCAGAATTAGTGGTTAATGAATGAAAACATTATTATTGAAATTTTGATAAATTGTGAATTGTATATTCCTTTGTATTGCTGTATTTTATATCTGGGATGGGTTTAGTATGTGTGAATGTGAGTTAATTGTGTGTTTTTATAACATGGGGAAATTGGGGTTGACACTTCCAGCATTATTATAATATGATTGTATGGATACATGTATGTATCATTTATATGTTATGATAGATTAAACTTTTTGAGAATTGACCTTGTAAAAGAATTTGTAAATTGTTGCTGTATTTTCCTTATTTTCCCTCCATTAGGGTGAATTTTTATAAACTCATCATAATAATGCCACCGTCATCCATTGCAGAGCAATCCTGTGAAAATGAATGCATAATTGGTCATCGTATTTTTAAATATGTAAATATGATTCACAAATGATGTCACAATGACTTTTGAAGAAATCATCTGTGATTTTGGGGGGTAGACTGCAAAAGAAAATCAAGAAATACATGTATAAATTAAAAGAAATCCATACCACTTTGCCTTAAGGTAATCTCTGAAATGGCTGACTGGCCTGAAGTTGAATTAGGATATTTCTCTTGTCACTTCAGTAATGGTGACAAAAACTCCCTCCATTACTAGGCACTCAAAACCCTTCAAAAAGACATTCAGAAGCTGTAAGGAAGGTGGATCCTTGAGCTGAGACGAGGTTGTTGCCACCACCAAGGGGAGCCCCTGGTGGTCCTCGTCATCGGGAGGTGGTTCTAGGAGAGAGAACCCAACAGGACCTTCACCTATACCAGCCCACATTCCCCGCGGGTTGAGTCCTTGGGTGCTGGGCCAGCAAGACTTAGGCGCAGGTCTCTCACATAGCAGGCAGAAGACAGGTCGGACATACCAAGGGTTGAGACAGGCAGCAGGCTACACAAGGTGGAGTCCAGGCCAAGGTCTGGGCAGGCAGCAGACGAACAGAGAAGTAGAACCAGGCAGAATATCAGGGTAGGCAGCAGGCAAGCAGAAACCAGGAGACAAGCAGGGTCGAAGCCAGAAGATCAATCCCAGGGATGAGGAAGAGATGGATGGAAGCAGGAACTGGAACAGGACTGGGGCTGGAGCAGGAGCAGGATCCAGAGCAGGAGGCAGAAGAAACACAGGAACGTGGGATCAGGGCGCAGACAATACGCACTCACCAGGAGCTGGACCTGTTGCTGAGGTGAAGAGGAAGTGGCAAGGCAAGGTATTTATACCTGACTGACGTCATCATTCTGGGCTGCAGGAAACTTTCCTGTAGGGGTGTGCATTCGTTTTGATCGCATATGTAAAACGCAACTTTTTTTTTTTAACTTAAAAAAGTGATGAGGCGAAAACGATCGCGATTTCCAACTTATTCAACATAGCTATGTTGAATAAGTTGGAAATCGCGATCGTTGATCCTAAATAAAAATTTAAACCCCTCACCCTCCTTAATCCCCCCCCCCCCAAGACTTACCAAAACTCCCGGGGAGTCAGGACGCCATTCCTGTATTCCTTTGTGAGGAGCACGTGTGGGAAATATGCGCTTGCCAGCAAGCCATTTCATCAGGGTTAAACACTAACTTCCCTTCTCCCTGACATTTGCCTGAATAAAAGCATCACTTGTGCTTAGGCCTCTCTGCCTAGGAAAGGATACCTGACTTCATGTATTTCTCTGGCTTATAATTAATCCTGATTGCCTGAAATAAGGGCTGGGTGTTCCCTAGTCAGAGGCAGGACAAAGTCAGGAGGTATAGATTTCAGCAGCCAATGAAATGATCCGTGCACACCCCCTGAGCCAAAACCAATAGTGTAGGGACTCGTCTGTTGCTATGGGAAAGTAGCCAATCATGTAATGACACATCATCTGCCTTTGTTTGAATGTACAATAAAAGGAAGAGCCTCGTGAGGGCTCAGCCTTTTCCTTCTCTTCCTGCCTGCGATGAAAGCTGTCTCAAGTGTGTTCCATGCCTCCATACTCTACATCTGGTGAGCCCGACAGTGATGATAAACTCCATGCTTATTTCAGCTGGTCATAGCTTAAAGGTACGTACCGTTCAACAGATTTGCAATCGTAATAATTTTAAAAAAGTACTTCTTAGTATTTTTAAAGTATTTCTCAGCAAGTTTGTTCCCCACACTCGTAAGCATGGGCAGTGATTTGACTGTACAGCAGAGGCTACATGCCAGGGAGCTGCAGCAAATCATCAATAATCATTATTTCATCACCAGAAGAAAAATAGCGCAAGTCAGCCTGGGGGACTTAGAAAAATTAATAAGTGAAATAGCTTGCCGTTGCCCTTCGTATTCTGGAACTCTAAATACTCTAAATACCCAGGAATGGATTTCAATCGGCAATTGTCTTCATATGGCTCCCAGAGCTCCCATAAAGCAAAGATTAATCTGGCAAAAATGTACAGAGGCCATCGAACACATAGAAAAAAAAAGTTTAAAGACAGCAGTTTCAAACCATGTGCTTTTAGAAGCAGGCAGACTCAATCAGAATTCCCTTCCCCCATCTTATGCTCAGTCTCCCTCAGAGACAGCAAATTCTTTGTATCAGCTCTCCATACCCACACCCAAGCCCATTCACACCTTCCCCATTTCTTTAGAAAAGCAACCCTTGAGGCCACAACCTGGCCTGGGTGGGGCGATTAACATTGAATTTCAGCAGAAAGAAAACTTTACAGAAGAAGAATTATTAGAAGGACTTCAAGCCTTCCCCATCACAGAAAAGAACCATGAACAAAGGGGGACAGAAAATGAAATAGAACATCTGGAGACACACACTCACATGGCTCCTGTGGCTTCCTCTGCGTCCACCTCAGAGAAAAGGCCCCAGGAAATAGAAAACACTGAGGTCAGAAAAACTAGCCTTCCTCCATCTTGCCTGCAACCCCCTTCCCCCACCAACCACTCCCTGTACCCCCATTTGAATTGCCTGAGACAGTCATTAATTCTGCATCATCAATTTCTCCAGGTAAATTACCATCTCAAACCACTGCTCCCGGTAACAATTTATGTGCCGCGGTCAGCATGGGATTTCACCTAGAACATGGAAATCTCACAAAAGAGGAATTATTGAAAGGGATTCAAGCCTTTCCCATTACAGAAAGAAACAACTAGGTGTGGCAGCAATAGAGTTGAGTGCAGCCCGGAATGCCATGAGCAGTGGCTATGCCCCCAGGTCTTCAAAGAAATCAGCGTGTAAGACCTTGGGCCAGGCAGCTGCACTCCTGCGTTACAAGCAAAGAAAATATCATTATGAAAAAAAGGATTTAATTAGACTCCTGCGTTACAAGCAAAGAAAATATCACTATGAAAAACAAAATGATTTAATTATACACTTCAATGATCTATTGCAGTCCCGATTAAACAGAGTAATTGCACAGACAGTACATATTTGGAAAAAATGGTTTCTATTAGTCTTTGAATTCAGTTACAAAAAGTCTGCATACTTTGAGAGTATTTTCCCCCACAAAGTGAATACATAGCCTTATGTTAAAACTGTACTGAAATTTGAATAATATTCTGTGTAAATTACATGTGAAAGTTTCTCTTTTGCAAAGTTTATTTGGCTCACATTTAAAATGACTCCATTTCTCTGAGATTTAAGTTTATAGCTTGAATTGCCAGTGCACAGAACTTCTACTTTTATTGTAATTCTCCCTTTCAGGACAAAAGTAAATTAAAATAGTATCTGTCTGCAAGGAATCAGCAAATCCTCGGCCAGCCATTGTCTGCGGTCGATGTTATCAATTGTTAAACAATGCTATCTTTAAGTTCCTATTGACTGAAGGATTAATTCCTTGGGTGCAGTTCTTTTCTTTTGAGAAACACTGCTCCTCCCCCCCTTTACTGTCACTCTTGCTTGCCACTCATGGGGGAGGGAGGGAGAACTTTTGAAAAAAAAAACAAAAAAACTGGACTTAGTACTGCAGTTTCTCTCTCTAGTTTATATATGTTATAACTCAGACAGATTAATAGTAGTTACAGTCACTTTAGCGTGCAGCAGACAGAGCAGAGCAAACAGCGTGTTTAATTTCCTATTCTAATAATTATATGAAGAAATTCTATTCTGATATTCCACATTGAAAGTAAGCTCAGAGTATTATTGATTGCAACCTGGAACAATAGTTGCATTCCATAAAGTAATGATGGTGTCTCCACTAGGAGGCTCTATGTTATTCTACCAGTTATATTATATTATTGTTTTAATAATTCTGTTGTAAAATAGTTTTTGTTTTTCAGGCCTACAGACCTTCTGTATTAAGGACACTTCAGTTTTATTTTCTTTTTCACAAAATTTATACAGAATTCTGAACCTTAAAATTTTTACTGATAGAGATTGCTACATCTAAAGCAAACCCTCCCAAGCCTTTTCTTGCAAATCCAAATTGATTTTATTAAATTGAATGATAGAATTGATTCTCCAAGGTTAAAAAAAAGTAAGAATTTCACTTTTATCCTTACCTTAGTAATTTTTTGCTGTATGCCAGTTTTTAATATTTTCCAGATTGACGCTGCCATGAAGAGATGTGAAGATGGACACTTTGCAGTTTATTTTAACATTTTTCTAACACCTTTTGACTTTTGATCCTTGATCTAATTTTGTTTTTGATAACTTTTTGATAAGATTTTTAGCTTAAATTATGTGTTATCTGTTGCCTGTCTTGATGCCAAGAAGACTATGAATGAATAGTTGCAAGATGAATGAATATATGTCAGTCTTGTGTAACATATGTTTAATGTAATGTCTAATATACTTGTCATTTGTGATTACTGCAAATGACTTTTCCTTTAAATGATTAATTTACACTTATTGCTATTTTACTGAATGAAAATTGATCACTGCATAAAAACTTTCTTGATAATGGGCCTACCCTCTGTTCTGAAAACTAATAATGGCTCTATTTACTGCAGCCATTCCTTTACATGAATTTTGTCAATAATTGAACATTAAATATGTATTTGGCATCCCCTACAACACCACAGGGCAAGCCATTGTGGAGAGAGCCAATCATACCCTTAAGAGCTCTTGACAATACAAAAACTAAAAAGGAGGGATTGCCCCTGGATTTTCCCCTAAGAAGGACTGGCTGAACAAGAACAAAGTATTGTTTTAAATCACTTTAAATCATCCAAACATTTCAAATTTAAGACCACAGCCATGAGTAATCATTATGGGACTGGGGTTAGTCACCCACAGCCATCAGTTTTGTACAGAATATTTAATGTCTGGTACGGTCCCGTCCCCTTATCAAAGGGACAAGGATATGTTTCTCTGCTTGCTTCCACAGGTATCAAGCCGTGGAAAGATGGAAAGGTGTCCAGGTCTACAGGACCCGATCCCCAACTTCTCCCTGAGCCTCCACAGCCCTCAGAAGGACAGAGACCGGACTCCTTGCAAAAAGCAGCGCCACATGACCTGGGGACAGATCAAGGCCCTATCCAACCAATCTGCACAACTCTTAGAACAGCAAGGCCTTGAGAAAACTCCAGAGAACTTATTAGCCGCTTTTTCTTGCCTGAATGCCAACTCATTAACAATTGTGTTCTGTACCCTCATCCTTTGCCTTATTTCTCCAGCTATGGCGATTTCAGAACAAGGACTCTGACAGGACAACATGTACATCCTCGAATCAGAACTTTTCACACCTGTTGAATCGAACAGACTGTTGGATCTGTGCACACATGCCAACCCAAGCCCGCGGAGAATGACTGATGCATGCTGTACCATTTAACCTTACAGTATGCTGTACCTTACAGTATGCTGTACCTTACAGTATGCTGTACCATTTAACCTTACAGTATCCTTTACAGAGAGGTGTTTTCATTAACTCTCCAGTTAATATTACCATACTACACATTGGTAGCTGTATTCAAGAGACTGCCACTCTTTGTTGGGACTATTGATACAGGGGATGGAAAGGGACTTCAGGTGGGAAATATCCATATTGTAACTGAACCTTTGTATTAATCACTGAACACTTGCATAGTTATACCAGATATGTATGCAATTGGCAGATTTCAGGATGTGCAGTGGGAGACCCAAGCAAGTACAGAAAGTATAGAGGGGATGAAGGATTTACCCTTTGTAGTTATATAGCCCAAATGATAACCAATGACATGTCCACTAATCTGTTAGGAAACATATGGATGTTATGTGGGCGTAGAGCATATATGTACATTTCCCCAAGATGGAAAGACAGATGCACTTTAGGCTACATCCTCCCCTCATACTATGCAATCAAAAATTTACTCAAAGCAAGGCTCCGTAACAAAAGGGAGGCGATAAATTATCCCATAGAAAAGTATACAGAAACTCAGATAGCTAGAAGCCTGTTTCCCCCAATGGGGACAGCTATGAATTACAGAGACTTACACATCCTAGCTAACTGGACGACTGCCATATTTAATCAGACAGTCCATGCATTAAAACTACTCACAACAGAAGTTTCTCAGATTAGAGAAGTAGCATTACAGAACAGCTAAAACTTAGAAAACATTTTAGCCTTAAAGGGTGGTGTTTGTGCATTAATTGGATCTCATTGCTGTGTGTACATATCAGACTATAAAGCAAACCTCACACATACCATAGAGCAGATAGAAACCATGGTTGCTGATGCACCATTTTCAGACAGAATACCAACTTCTCCATGGGACTGGCTATGGTCCTGACTCCCTGATATTTCTGGTCTAAAAAGGGTGATTTCTATTATAATTACTGTAATTATCTTAATTATCTGCCTGTGATGCTGTATTCAGTGCATACCCAACCCTCATATCCATATTGAAACCTTGCTCTCAGCCCGGATACAAAGATGTCTTGTAAGATGCCTAATAGGGAATCTTGAGCCCTGCAGCGTTGGCACACCACCTGCACCAGCTCTGGGTGATATGGAGATTCAGGAGCTCATCGGCAGCTGGCACACCATGTCGAATTAGCTTTCTTCTCTCCATAATCCCCCTTCCCCTATTTCCAGCCCATACCAAGACATAACAGATTTCAATAAGGGTCTAAAGCTTTATTGAGCTGCCTAAACAAAAACAGAAAGGGTGAGATGTGGGAAATATGCGCTTGCCAGCAAGCCATTTCATCAGGGTTAAACACTAACTTCCCTTCTCCCTGACATTTGCCTGAATAAAAGCATCACTTGTGCTTAGGCCTCTCTGCCTAGGAAAGGATACCTGACTTCATGTATTTCTCTGGCTTATAATTAATCCTGATTGCCTGAAATAAGGGCTGGGTGTTCCCTAGTCAGAGGCAGGACAAAGTCAGGAGGTATAGATTTCAGCAGCCAATGAAATGATCCGTGCACACCCCCTGAGCCAAAACCAATAGTGTAGGGACTCGTCTGTTGCTATGGGAAAGTAGCCAATCATGTAATGACACATCATCTGCCTTTGTTTGAATGTACAATAAAAGGAAGAGCCTCGTGAGGGCTCAGCCTTTTCCTTCTCTTCCTGCCTGCGATGAAAGCTGTCTCAAGTGTGTTCCATGCCTCCATACTCTACAGCACGTGACGTTGGCGTCACGTCGGAGTAACGTGGACGTCACGTGATTCACCGTGCGTCCGCTCCGGGACCCTCGTTGGACCCAAACGGAACTTTTGGCCAGCTTGGGGGGTCAAGAATGAACACATGAAGATATCAGGGTCAGGAGGCCCCCCCAAGCTGGCCAAAAGTTCCATTTGGGTCCAACGAGGGTTCCGGAGCGGACGCGCGGTGAATCACGTGACGTTCGCGTCACTCCGACATGACGCCGACGTCACGTGCTCCTCGCAAAGGAATACAGGAATGGCGTCCTGACTCCTCGGGAGTTTTGGTAAGTCTTGGGGGGGGGGGATTAAGGAGGTTGAGGGGTTTAAATTTTTATTTAGGGAATCGGTGCACGTATGGACATAGACTCAACTTATGGAATTCTACATATGTCCATATTGACCGAAATTGACCCCCCCTTTTGACTTATGGACTTATGAACATAAACTTTTTGTCTGCACATCCCTACTTTCCTGCCGTTGGTCTTTTAAATCTAGGCCAGGTGCACGCGAACAGGAGGCCCAGAGATCACTCCGGCTTCCGCGGTGTCAGGAGCACTGCGAGCAGGCTGCAATGGTGGTGAACTGAGCTGGGATGCAGCAGCGGAGGGGGTCACTGGACCGGGCTTCCTGCCCGCACAGGTGAGGGGACCCAGCCCGACTACCTGAGGGCTGGGGCGCCTAACAGAAGCTATCTAGTATAAGAAAAATGCAATACCAAAAAAGCGCTAATTCCAGAATTCAAACAGCAACAATCTTATTAATGAAAACACAACACAGTAGATATTACACCACTATAGAATACTGGTACACTTCCTATTAGGAAAACAGAACAAGACAGTCTGCTACAGATCCCTAGAAATGAAACTACAGGTTCGCAGAATATCTCACTTTAGTCACACATACAAAATACAAACACCGAATACAGAATACAGAATGAGTAACCTCAAATTAGAAACAGAAATATGCAGACAAAAAAAGAATTATTCTTTGCTCCACTGTCCATTCCAACCTCATCCCTCCCCTCCTGTTTTCTGCAGACAAGAGGGGAAGGAGCAAAGGATGGGGACTAGATTTGGAAGAAGAATAGCTCTCCTTTTCTGTGCTCTGTTCTCTCTGTTCTCACTCCTACCCCCTTGTTCCCTGAACATACAGGAGTGGTTGTAGGGGGGAATGGTAGAAGAGCAGGTAAGGAACAACAGGAAGGAAACAACTGGATTAAGAAATAAAGTAGCTCTTATTTACTAGGGATGTGCAGACAGGGACCACATACGTTGCATTCGGTATTCCTATTCGTCGGGGGGCAGATATGTTGCATTCGGCAAGGGGGTCCCATGATATCTTCATGTGTTCATTCTTATTCGTTTCCCGGCTAAAATTTAATTAACTACAACCCCCACCCTCCTGACCCCCCCCCCCCCCCCAAGACTTACCAAAACTCCCTGATGGTCCAGTGAGGGGACTGGGAGCCATCTCCTGCACTCACGCCGTTGGCTGCCGGTATTCAAAATGGTGCCAATAGCCTTTGACCTTACTATGTCACAGGGGCTACCGGTGCCATTGGTCAGCCCCTGTCACATGGTAGGAGCACAAAATGGCGCCGGGACAATAATTGAACTGAGGATATAGGGAATAAAATAAGAAATTTTTTGAAGTAACATGTTTACATTGTAACTAAATTAAAGGGATATGTTTACATTGTAATTAAGGTTTATTGCAACATTTTTGTAACATTTATGTGTTTGATGTTAACTTTTAAAAGATTGTATATAACATGATGTTTAGTTGAATGAATGAATGAATGAATGAATGAGTGAGTGCATGCAAACTTAGGGTGTGTTTTATGTATGTTTTTTAATAAATATATGGAATAAAATATATAATATATTTAAGATGTGAATACGGGTATATTGTTTATGAATTTATCATATAGAATACCTGTATTGAACCCAGTGCAGGGAAATGTTACTAACCTTAACCAATAAGCCTGATACCTTTGATGCTACCATAAGCTTGCTGGGCAGACTGGATTGGTCCTTTTCTGCCGTCATTTCTATGTTTCTATGTATGTAAGTTTCTATGTATGTTTCAAAGCCATTTCCACGTGTAAACCAGTGCTTAACTTGCAGAAACATGATTTTACAAAATTGCCTGTGGTATATGTGAGTCAGAATACATCCATAGTGTCTGTATGATCAGACCGTTACCCACTGTGACTTGCAGGTACTCCTGGGGATGAAGTTGGGGACATTTAGCAGGTGGAATTGTGTGCGGGTAGTTTTGGTAGGAAAATGTTCAGAGGGAAAGCATTCATATACGGTTTTTTTAAAACTGGTATAAGGTCTCTGGGAAAATTGACTTGATTTATGCAGGCAGTTGCAAAATTACCACAAACATGTGTACATTTAGGTATAGCTTGATTTTTCAAGTGACTTAAGGTCATAAAACCCTGCATAAAAGTATGCAAGCATTCCCCATTTCACCTTCACTAGCAAGAAGTGTTCTAGGCAAGAGTAGCCAGGGGGGGAAAGCATCCACATGCTTACTTGTGATTTTAGAATGTGCGCACATAGATGTACATACAGGAAGTAAATGTCATCCCAATACACATACACACACAGGAAATCACACCATGCATTTTATCCCAGTACACATATACACAGGAAGTCACACCATGCATTTTATCCCAGTACACATACACACAGGAAGTTACACCATGTCATCCCAGTACACATACACACAGGAAGTCACACCATGCATTTTATTAGGGATGTGAATCGTTTTTCAACGATTAAAATTATCGTCCGATAATGTTTATATCGTCTTAAATCGTTATAGAACACGATACAATAGAAATTCTAACGATTTATCCAGGTCACTGAAGGTCACTGAAGGTCAGTTAGGAATGAATATGTGTTCCTATTGGCTGGCTGCCCTCTTATCTATTGATATTACCAAGGTTACCACTGAGGTGATGGTTGGGGGGATGGGAAATGGAACTGGAAACTAACGAACACCAACAGAAAATGAAACAAAGTGTTCACACTTCCCAGGTCAGTAAAGGTCACTTAGGAATGAATATGTATGTATGTATTCCTATTGGCTGGCTGTGCTCTTATCTATTGATGTTACCAATATGGTTGGGGGGATGTGAAATGGAAACAGTTGGAAGCTTGACAAAAAAAGTAATGTAATGATCAGCACTCACGTGACTAGAACTTGTTTGTTTATTATTTTTGTTAGCAGGCACCTGAAATGCTAGTGCATGTTGAATTTGCCAATCACTGTGCATTTTAGAAAGGTGGTCCTGGCTGGAACTGTACACAGTTCAAATATATGTAATTGATTGTTGGTAAGTGTATTTTTTAAGTAGCCACACTGGCACCAGTATGTTTACTTTTCCTCCTACTTAACTCACTAGCTCAGCTTTGTAAGAAGGGCTTCTCTGCTTGTGTGTTGTTTTTGTTTGGTGTGAGGAGAGCAGAAACATCAGATCTTTATTCAATCTACTACAGTCATCTCTTACAGTGCCCTATCCCTATTAATACCAGGAGTGTTGTGATCTTCCTGCACACAGTGCCCTAACCCTGATACCAGTCTGAGACAGCTCCCTCCCTGCATTACTAGTGAGAGGCTGGCTTCACAGACAGGGGGGAGCTGCCTGACCCTCACTCCTGACTTCCCCCATGTCCCAGCTAGTGAATGGTGTGTGGGTGAGGGGGGGGGGGGGGGGAGGATGGTGAAGTCTGAGACAGCTCCCTCCCTGCATTACTAGTGAGAGGCTGGCTTCACAGACAGGGGGGAGCTGCCTGACCCTCACTCCTGACTTCCCCCATGTCCCAGCTAGTGAATGGTGTGTGGGTGAGGGGGGGGGGGAGGATGGTGAAGTCTGAGACAGCTCCCTCCCTGCATTACTAGTGAGAGGCTGGCTTCACAGACAGGGGGGAGCTGCCTGACCCTCACTCCTGACTTCCCCCATGTCCCAGCTAGTGAATGGTGTGTGGGTGAGGGGGGGGGGGGAGGATGGTGAAGTCTGAGACAGCTCCCTCCCTGCATTACTAGTGAGAGGCTGGCTTCACAGACAGGGGGGAGCTGCCTGACCCTCACTCCTGACTTCCCCCATGTCCCAGCTAGTGAATGGTGTGTGGGTGAGGGGGGGGGGGGAGGATGGTGAAGTCTGAGACAGCTCCCTCCCTGCATTACTAGTGAGAGGCTGGCTTCACAGACAGGGGGGAGCTGCCTGACCCTCACTCCTGACTTCCCCCATGTCCCAGCTAGTGAATGGTGTGTGGGTGAGGGGGGGGGGGGGAGGATGGTGAAGTCTGAGACAGCTCCCTCCCTGCATTACTAGTGAGAGGCTGGCTTCACAGACAGGGGGGAGCTGCCTGACCCTCACTCCTGACTTCCCCCATGTCCCAGCTAGTGAATGGTGTGTGGGTGAGGGGGGGGGGGAGGATGGTGAAGTCTGAGACAACTCCCTCCCTGCATTACTAGTGAGAGGCTGGCTTCACAGACAGGGGGGAGCTGCCTGACCCTCACTCCTGACTTCCCCCATGTCCCAGCTAGTGAATGGTGTGTGGGTGAGGGGGGGGGGAGGATGGTGAAGTCTGAGACAGCTCCCTCCCTGCATTACTAGTGAGAGGCTGGCTTCACAGACAGGGGGGAGCTGCCTGACCCTCACTCCTGACTTCCCCCATGTCCCAGCTAGTGAATGGTGTGTGGGTGAGGGGGGGGGGGAGGATGGTGAAGTCTGAGACAGCTCCCTCCCTGCATTACTAGTGAGAGGCTGGCTTCACAGACAGGGGGGAGCTGCCTGTCCCTCACTCCTGACTTCCCCCATGTCCCAGCTAGTGAATGGTGTGTGGGTAAGGGGGGGGGGGTGGATGGTGAAGTCTGAGACAGCTCCCTCCCTGCATTACTAGTGAGAGGCTGGCTTCACAGACAGGGGGGAGCTGCCTGACCCTCACTCCTGACTTCCCCCATGTCCCAGCTAGTGAATGGTGTGTGGGTAAGGGGGGGGGAGGATGGTGAAGTCTGAGACAGCTCCCTCCCTGCATTACTAGTGAAAGGCTGGCTTCACAGACAGGGGGGAGCTGCCTGACCCTCACTCCTCCGGGGTATTGTGATCTTCCTGCACACAGTGCCCTATCCCTGATACCAGGGGTGTTGTGATCTTCCTGCATGCAGTGCCCTATCCCTATTAATACCAGGAGTGTTGTGATCTTCCTGCATGCAGTGCCCTATCCCTATTAATACCAGGAGTGTTGTGATCTTCCTGCATGCAGTGCCCTATCCCTGATATCGGGATGTGTGCAAGAAGATCACAACACCCCCGGTATCAGGAATAGGGCACTGTGTGCAGGAAGATCACAACACCCCCAGTATCAGGAATAGGGCACTGTGTGCAGGAAGATCACAACACCCCTGGTATTAGGGATAGGGCACTGTGTGCAGGAAGATCACAACACTCCTGGTATTAATAGGGATAGGGCACTGTGTGCAGGAAGATCACAATACCCCTGGTATCAGGGTTAGGGCACAAGTTCTAGTCACATTGACTGATCACATTACTTGTTTTGTCAAGCTACCAACTGTTTCCATTTCCCATCCCCCATATACTGTCAGTAGGAAACTTGGTAACATGAATAAATAAGAGGGCAGCCAATAGGAATACATATTCATTCCTAAACTGACCTTAACTGACCTGAAAAGTGTCAAATTGTATCATTTTCAGTTAGTGCGCACTAACTCCCAGTTAGTGCGCACTAACTCCCGTTAGTGCGCACTAACTCGAGTTAGTGCGCACTAATCGGAAAAAACAATTTTTAACGATTTTTTAACTAAAAAATCGTGCCTAAGACGATTTTCTTGCCCTGCCACATAATTTCTATCGTTAAGACGATATGGAAAACGATTCACATCCCTACATTTTATCCCAGTACACATATACACAGGAAGTCACACCATGCATTTTATCCCAGTACACATATACACAGGAAGTCACACCATGCATTTTATCCCAGTACACATACACACAGGAAGTTACATCATGCATTTTATCCCAGTGCACATACACACAGGAAGTTATACCATGCATTTTATCCCAGTACACATACATACAGGAAGTCACACCATGCATTTTATCCCAGTGCACATACACACAGGAAGTTACACCATGCATTTTATCCCAGTACACATACATACAGGAAGTTACACCATGCATTTTATCCCAGTACCCATACACACAGGAAGTTACACCATGCATTTTATCCCAGTACCCATACACACAGGAAGTTACACCATGCATTTTATCCCAGTGGACATACACACAGGAAGTTACACCATGTCATCCCAGTACCCATACACACAGGAAGTTACACCATGAATTTTATCCCAATACACATACACACAGGAAGTTACACCATGCATTTTATCCCAGTGCACATACACACAGGAAGTTACACCATGCATTTTATCCCAGTGCACATACACACAGGAAGTTACATCATGCATTTTATCCCAGTACACATACAGACAGGAAGTTACACCATCCCCCCTCTTTCTCCCCCTCAACTTCCTATCCTTTCCCTTGTCCCCACCCTCTTTATTCCCTCCTCCTGTCCTACAGTACTACTCTCTGTCTCTCTTCCTTCTCTCCAAACAAGCTATATCTCAGGCTTGACCAAGTGAAAAAAAAACATTCTCCCTAGTCCCTCTACTTGCAGCTGTCCATATCGAGGGCTTCTACCTAAACCACCCCCCCGGCCCAATCTAAACCCCCCCCCTTACCTTTGTCGCAAAGTTACGCCCCCCTCCGTGGTCTGGTCCCGGGGGCTGTTCCGGAGGCCGCGCCCATGCCCCCGGAACGCCCCCGGGCCAAAACCACGCCCACGTCGCCGCCCCCGAAATGCCGCGCCCTGACCCCTAAACGGCGCGTCATCTCGACATGCCCCCCCGTCACACCCCCGACAGGAAGCCCCGGACTTACGCGCGTCTCAGGGCTTTACGCGCGCCGGTGGCCTATGCAAAATAGGCGCGCCGGCGCGCGGGAGCCTTTGAAAATCCGCCCCTAAGTGAACTTAATAGCAGGTAATGGACTTCTCCTCCAAGAACTCATCCAATCCTTTTTTAAACACCGCTATAGTAACTGCACTAACCACATCCTCTGGCAACAAATTCCAGAGTTTAATTGTGCGTTGAGTAAAAAAGAACTTTCTCCGATTAGTTTTAAATGTGCCCCATGCTAACTTCATGGAGTGCCCCCTAGTCTTTCCACTATCCAAAAGAGTAAATAACCAATTCACATCTACCCGTTCTAGACCTCTCATAATTTTAAACATCTCTACCATATCCCCCCTCAGCCGTCTCTTCTCCAAGCTGAAATCTCCTAACCTCTTTAGTCTTTCCTCATAGGGGAGCTGTTCCATTCCCCTTATCATTTTGGTAGCCCTTCTCTATACCTTCTCCACATCAATTATATCTTTTTTGAGATGCGGCGACCAGAATTGTACACAGTATTCAAGGTGCGGTCTCACCATGGAGCGATACAGAGGCATTATGACATTTTCCGTTTTATTCACCATTCCCTTTCTAATAATTCCCAACATTCTGTTTGCTTTTATGACTGCCGCAGCACACTGAACCGACGATTTCAATGTGCTATCCACTATGACGTCTAGATCTCTTTCTTGGGTTGTAGCACCTAATATGGAACTCAAGATTGTGTAATTATAGCATGGGTTATTTTTCCCTATATGCATCACCTTGCACTTATCCACATTAAATTTCATCTGCCATTTGGATGCTCAATTTTCCAGTCTCACAAGGTCTTCCTGCAATTTATCACAATCTGCTTGTGATTTAACTACTCTGAACAATTTTGTGTCATCTGCAAATTTGATTATCTCACTCGTCGTATTTCTTTCCAGATCATTTATAAATATATTGAAAAGTAAGGGTCCCAATACAGATTCCTGAGGCACTCCACTGTCCACTCCCTTCCACTGAGAAAATTGTCCATTTAATCCTACTCTCTGTTCCTGTCTTTTAGCCAGTTTGCAATCCACGAAAGGACATTGCAGAGCATATAAAAAGACATGATTTAATGGGACACAGTCAACATGGATTTACCCAAGGGAAGTCTTGCCTAACAAATCTGCTTCATTTTTTTGAAGGGGTTAATAAACATGTGGATAAAGGTGAACCGGTAGATGTAGTGTATTTGGATTTTCAGAAGGCGTTTGACAAAGTCCCTCATGAGAGGCTTCTACGAAAACTAAAAAGTCATGGGATAGGAGGCGATGTCCTTTCGTGGATTACAAACTGGTTAAAAGACAGGAAACAGAGAGTAGGTTTAAATGGTCAATATTCTCAGTGGAAAAGGGTAAACAGTGGAGTACCTCAGGGATCTGTATTGGGACCGGTGCTTTTCAATATATATATAAATGATCTGGAAAGGAATACGAGTGAGGTTATCAAATTTGCGGATGATACAAAATTATTCAGAGTAGTTAAATCACAGGCAGACTGTGATACATTACAGGAGGACCTTGCAAGACTGTAAGATTGGGCATCCAAATGGTAGATGAAATTTAATGTGGACAAGTTCAAGGTGATGCACATAGGGAAAAATAACCCTTGCTGTAGTTACACGATGTTAGGTTCCATGTTAAGAGCTACCACCCAGGAAAAAGATCTAGGCATCATAGTGGATAATACTTTAAAATCATCGGCTCAGTGTGCTGCAGCAAAAAAGCAAATAGAATGTTAGGAATTATTAGGAAGGGAATGGTTAATAGAACGGAAAATGTCATAATGCCTCTGTATCGCTCCATGGTGAGACCACACCTTGAATACTGTGTACAATTCTGGTCGCCACATCTCAAAAAAGATATAGTTGCGATGGAGAAGGTACAGAGAAGGGCAACCAAAATGATAAAGGGGATGGAACAGCTCCCCTATGAGGAAAGGCTGAAGAGGTTAGGGCTGTTCAGCTTGGAGAAGAGACGGCTGAGGGGGGATATGATAGAGGTCTTTAAGATCATGAGAGGTCTTGAACGAGTAGATGTGAATCTGTTATTTACACGTTCGAATAATAGAAGGACTAGGGGGCATTCCATGAAGTTAGCAAGTAACACATTTAAGACTAACCGGAGAAAATTCTTTTTCACTCAACGCACAATAAAGCTCTGGAATTGGTTGCCAGAGAAGGTAGTTAGTTCAGTTAGTGTAGCTGGGTTCAAAAAAGGTTTGGATAAGTTTTTGGAGGAGAAGTCCATTAATGGCTATTAATCAATTATACTTAGGGAATAGCCACTGCTATTAATTGCCTCAGTAGCATGGGTTCTTCTTAGTGTTTGGGTAATTGCCAGGTTCTTGCGGCCTGGTTTTTGGCCTCTGTTGGAAACAGGATGCTGGGCTTGATGGACCCTTGGTCTGTCCCAGCATGGCAATTTCTTATGTTCTTATGTTCTTAACCTCAGAGGTGCGCCTGGGACAGAGGCTGAAGTGAAACAGTGATATCAGGACATCAAACATGCCAGACAAGACAAGACAGCAAAGATACAGGCAACACCTTGCAGAAAGGTTGGGATCTGATGTCATGAATGACCAAGATTAATTCCTGGAATTCATAAGAATGCACCCGGGGTAGATATTTACTAATCATTTTCCCCTTAGGCATGGAATGGCAGGAAAGCCTTAGTAATTCAGTCCTCAGGACATTATCTGAATTATCTTACTACAAAGTAGAAAGGCACATCATGGGTGCCTGATAATCTCACCCCAGAGTCATTAGGGTGTTACAATGTCAGTTCAATAAGTGTGAGTGGTATCATTTGGGAAGGGTGGGGCTAAAGCAAACCAGGATATTTTGGAAAGGTGGGTGACTTGGTGAGCCAATAATAGAATTCAGGGCTGCAGATGTCAGGGTGTACTACTTGTGTTTTAACATCTGAGACAAGAGTGGGACTGGATGCTTGCAGAGCAGAGTAGAACAGGAGTTTTCTGCCTATACTGGTCACTATCCCCTCTGGTTGAGCCTTAAGGTGCTGGTGGCTGGCAGGACAGACAGGAAGCAAGGACATACAATAGGGTATTGAAAGGCACCCAGAGGTATGAGACAACCTGCAGTAGGGACAAGAACAGAAGGATGCTCCAAGACAAGATAAAATAAGACCCAAAACAAAATAATTCAAGCCAAGACAGAATACATGGCCTGAGAGAAGAGTCAATGTAAGGCATTAGATTAGGGCCACACATAAACCCAAGAAGCAGGACAAGGATTGAAAACAAGGACAACAACTAAGACAAATAATATGAACTAGAGCCAAGACTGAGAACAAGAGCAATGTGAGGTCAAAAACAGAGTAGTATCAGCAACTGCATCTAAGACCAAGAACAAAACCTAGACCAAGCGATGGCAAATGTGCATAGTATGAGGCTGACTTTTATGGGAAACAGAACAGGACAAACATGGCTATCAGCAGTTTGAACAAGTTGTTGTGCTTCCCGGCCGCAGCCGCTCCACAGCCGGTCCTGCTCACCTCTCCTGTCCTTCCACAAGCTCCGGGCTTACCTCCTCTGTCGCCACAGCCTGTTCGCAGCATGCCCGGCTCCCCCACTCACCGTCTCCAATGCCGGCCTCACAGCGGAGCTCCCGTAGGGGTTCCGCGTCATTCTGCTCCTCGGCCCCTCTCCTAGGTGCGTGCATGGCTGATGTCGCCCTACTTAAAGGATGAAGCACGGGAAACCCGAACCCGGTGCTCCCTGATGACATCACGCTACCCAGGTATATAAGGCAAGGCCCATTCTCCTGAATGGTGACTTGGCAATCGGGTCATACACTCTGGTGTGACTAGTTAGCCTTCCAGCGTCTCTTGTTCCAGTGTCTCTGTTCCAGTGTCTCCTGTTCCAGCATGTTTAGTCCTTCCGCAATGACCTTATCTTCCCTAAGTACCCCTTTACCCCCTCGATCATTTAATGGTCCGGGCCAACTCCTTTGCAGGCTTTACGTTTCAGATATATTTTAAAAAGTCTTTATTATCAGTTTTTGCCTCTTTGGCCAACTTCTTTTCAAATTCTCTCTTAGCCTGTCTTAAATATATTGGGCCAGATCTTCAAACCTGCGCAGAAGTAGATTTGTTCGCGCAACCTGGCGCGAACAAATCTACGCCAGATTTTATAACATGCATGCCTCCGCGCGCATGTTATAAAATCCAGGGTCGGCACGCACAAGGGGGTGCACAATTGTGCAACTTGTGCGCGCCAAGCCGCGCAGCCTTCCTCCGTTCCCTCCGAGGCCGCTCCAAAATTAGAGCAGCCTCGGAGGGAACTTTCCTTCCGCCCCCCACCTTCCCCTCCCTTCCCCTATCTAACCCGCCCCCCAGCCCTATCTAAACCACTCCCCTACTGTTATCATTGAAGTTATGCCTGCCACCAGGCAGGCCGTAACTTGCACGCGCTGGCTGGCTGCCGGGGTGCCATCCTCCAGCACGGCGGCTGTTCCGGAGGCCTTGGTCCTGCCCCCGGAACACCCCCGGGCCAGTGCCCTCCCATGGCCCTGTCCCCGGAATGCCCCTTTTTCGAAGCCCCGGGACATATGCACGTCCCGGGGCTTGCGCGCGCCGCCGAGCCTATGCAAAATAGGCTCGGCACGCACAGGGGCAGATTTTCTCGGGTTATGCATGTATGTTACGCACATAGCCTTTGAAAATCTGCCCCATTGTGTACTACTCTGTTTTGTAGGTCCAAACCCTTTAGTGAGACTATTTTGAAGTCAGAGATGCACAGTATATATACTAGCAGATCCCACCACTGACACAGAGAGGAATCTGAGGTAAAGAAAGAGGGTCGATTGCACAGCATGTGCCATGTAACTCTGGGTTGCAGGAACCAGACCGTCACATGCTACCCAGCCTGAAGATTTGGAAGGACAAAGAGTGGGCTCATATGTTGGTAACAGCCCTATCAGATCTGTCCCTGTGATGTCTACAAAGAATATCCCAGACCTTGCGCTGTAAGACAGAGTCAGCCAAGCATTCTCTTTGTGAGGACTATTTTTCATACTACCTGCATATTTGCAAAGCCTAAAGGTTTATTGACTTTGCACCAATTTTTAAAGAAAAATATACATTATGACAACATGTCCCAGCAGTTATCAAATAAATGCTCATTGACATTTAGTGAGCTTTCACTAAATAATGTGAAATGTGAGCACATACTATTTTGTGTAATTTTGGTAACCCCTCATTTGCATATGAGGTTCCTTCATTTGCATGTGCATGTTAACATTTTTTGAGCTTCTTACATAAACTTTAAAGTCTTCTGGCATAACTCATGTGACCTTGGTCCGATTTTGCCATTTATTCTTTTAACATAACTCCTAAGAAATGCACATTCTTACATTTATGTTTAATAAATTTGATATTATTGCATGCTTCATAAATCTATGGAGTTTATAAAATAAATACATACAAAATCATTTGAATTTGGGAAACGATTACATAGCTTAAAATGAGAAAATGCAATCAAACATAGTAAAGGATATAAAAAGAGCAATAAAAAAGATCCTATTATTCAGTACTTAAAAGCAGAAATTATGTAAACCAATCTTTAAAAGGCAAAGAAAATAACTAAGGGTGAACTAGTTTTCTAAACTTTAAATAATCTCGTATAGCAAGTACTTCCTTTGGGGCAAAGCAAACCTCAATTTAAGACATTAATTGTTGTTAGTTCACGTGCTTGATAATTCTATCTGACTTGGAAGTGTGAGTGACACCTCGAGTAATCAATCAGGAAGCTCCTTCCTCAGAGCCGACCCATAGGAAAAAGCAGTGTCAGCTGTGTCAGAGCTAGCCTGTGTGTCAGTGGGTATGGAATCACAGGACAGAGAGGTAAAAAAACAACCCAACATCAACGGAAAGGAGACCTATAGCAAGGAGTCATGGAATGAGGGGGGAATAGACCCAGGAGTAATCTATGGAAACATTTCTTTACAGAGATGGTAGTGGATGCTTGAAACAGCCTCCCTATGGAGGTGGTAGAGGTAAGGACAATATATGACTTCAAGAAAGCAAGGGATAAAGACCAGAGATCTCTGAGGGAGTAGTAGGGACTGTAGAGCCGAGTAGTCGGTGTGGATGGGCGAATATAGAAACATGAAAAAAGAGTCTGTTTTTGTGTTTAAAGAAAGCAGGCCAAGCATCAGTGTTTAATGTAAGCAGAGAGAGTGAGGCTGGGAGAGAGCAAGGAGAAGCTGCAATGGGTGGAGAAGGAAGTCTTTTTTTTTCAGTACCCGCCTGATTTTTTTTCTAGGAGAGCGCAGAAAGGGGGTAAGCGGTTCCAGCCCAGTGGGAAAAAGGGAAAAAGAGAGGAGGAGATCCTTCCGTTCATCCGTGAGAGAAAGGAGATCTGTGCAGTTACAAGCTGGAGGGGCTGAGAGTCACAGTGTGGGGTTACGATCCTGTGGTGAGCTGAGAATGCTTCTGTCATTCAAATGCACCGAGTGAGTTCAGCTCACAGCAGCAGCAAACCAGCAAGCTAATACGACCCTGTTGAGTGTTAAAACAACTGGAGCTGTACCAAGCCTCATAACTAATACTAACCAGTGCAGCAGAGAATATTGTGTGAAAAGGGTAGAATAGCACGTCAATGAAGGAAACATTTCTAATCAGTTGCTTCAAAGGAACTGGAACTTTATTTTTGGATTACACAGGTCTGTTTCTGGTTTCAACTTCATTTAGACTTTTTTCTATATTTTTCTTGTGAAGGAAAATACATTTCATATCAACTTCACTGAATTGTTTTCTTTTATTTTTCCTTATTTCGTGTTTTATGGTATTTTCCCATTTTTGTAATGTGATAAATGCATTTCTGTTCTGATGTTCCCCACCTCTGTGGGTAATTAATTCCCTGTTCCATGGTGTTTAGTAAAATTTTGGTTTTTTGGTTTATTGATTTCCAACTATAGGAGTGGGAACACTGGGTTAGGATAAAAGTGAGTATAAGCTGTTGGTCCTTGAGAATCGTTATTCTTGAATTGCATGGGAATTGGGGGCTCCAAAAATGTCAAATTACCTTCCCATTTTAAGAAAGCATGTATACACAGTACTTAGGGACTGCCGTTTTCTTCTTATGCTGATTCTCCCATACTACTGACTTTCTTTTGCACTCCAAATGTTATGTACCCTCTTCAGGGAACATCACTCGAGGGGTAGCACAGGGCGGCAAGATTGGACATAGGGCAATCTTCTGGCTAGCTAGCCCTCTTCCTCTAGCCAGTAGGACTCCAGTGTGGTGGCACTGGAGTCCTACTGGCAGAGGCTAGGACAAGAAGCCAAAGGTAACTTCATGAACTGACAAGGTGGCTTTGGCAGGGCTGGATTACTTAGGGCAAAGACCTGGACATGGTGAGAACAGAAAGGAGAAACGTGGCTAGCCTGGAGAGTATGCTCGTTGAGGTCCCCTAGTGGAGGGGAGTCTGCAAGACAGGCTGAGTCATGAGACCAGGGAAGAGATGGTAAGGACAGTTCTGAGCAGGGCTCACCGGAGGCCTCTGCTGGTAGGAAGGCATCATAGTCAGGGTATGGTAAGGATGCATAGCAACTGAAATCATAACACCAAGGGTATATAAATGAATGCAAAGTAAATGAAAGAATCGGATTTGTTTAATTTGGTGGTTCCTTGACATTCATTTTGGGACCTCTGACAGAAACAAATTAAACCCCATTCATTTTGAGATGCCCATTTGCTTTAAAGTGATGCACATCCCTAATAGATAACTTTGAAAAATGCCCTCTAAGGGAGTAATTTTATGACAATCTGCATAAATCTGTGGACTGTTATACACCTATATTACACCAATTTTCAAAACAATTTTGAAAATGATTCCACAAAAACTACCCAGTTAAATTTACAACTGCTACTTTTCAGGGAACGTTTTCAGTGAGATGTACATGCATACCTTTCAAAATCAAATATTATTTATTTATTTATTTGAGGTTTCTTATATACCGATAGCCGTTTGCACATCGTATCAGTTTACATACAACTAATAACTTATGGGCAAAGCCATGGCATGTAAATGCAAACATCACCCAGACTCTGTCTACGGAATACCTGTCTTTGGTGAGTTTGAAATTCCATACACATAGAGGGCCTATGCATGCAATTTTATACCTATATCAGCTGGGCAATTTTAAAAAGGGCCAATTCTGTGGATAAAGAAGTATTTTACCTGCAGAAGTCGTTTTGAAAATTAACCTTCAAAGTTAGCTAAAGATGGAAATATATGCATTAGAAAACCTCTCTAAATATATATGTTGTTTACTCTTTGTGACAGCACCTTCCTCGTACTTAGAGGCTGTTGCACTAATCTACAGTATTTTCTGTGGGTTAGTGGCCATTTGTTTGCACAATTTTGCTACTGTTGCTAGTGAGGTCCAAGTAGTTAAAACACAAATTAGTTGTAAGGAAATGCAGGCATTGTGAGACCGGAGAGCTGGGGATCTAAATGGCATATTAAATTTAACGTGGACAAATGAAAAGTGATGCACAGAGGGGGAAACATTAGCTTAATTTATCCACACAATGCTGGATTCTGTATTAGGAGTTACCACACTGGAAAGGATTTCAGGCTCAGGGTGGACAATACATTGAAATCTTCAGCTTAGTGTGTATTGGCAGTCAAAAAAGCAAATATAATGTTAGGGATTATATGGAGAGTAGAGAACAAAACTGTGAATATAATGATGCCTCTAATGATCCATGGTGCGGCCACACCTTGAATATTGCATGCAATTCTGGTCACTCTGGTCACAAAAAAAAGATATAGCAAACTAGAAGAGGTACAGAGAAGGACAAAACCAATCAATATAGAGATGGATCAGCTTCCTTATTTAAAAAAAAAAAGCTAAACAGCTTTGGGCTCTTCAGATTAGAGAACAGATGACTTTCGGCCACATTTTCAAAGGCCCATGTGCATAAAAACTGGGGTTTACGTGCGTGGTTGGGTCTTGCGCTCGTTGCGTGCATTTTCAAATGGGCCCGGCCACGCGCGTAACCCCGGTACGCGCATAAGTGCCGGGCCTCCTCAAACGGGCTGGCCGGGTGGCAAGGAGGGGCAAGGGGGGGGGGGGCAGGCTGCCCATTCCCTTCCACTGATAAAATTGTCCATTTAATCCTACTCTCTGTTTCCTGTCTTTTAGCCAGTTTGCAATCCACGAAAGGACATCGCCACCTATCCCATGACTTTTTACTTTTCCTAGAAGCTTCTCATGAGGAACTTTGACAAACGCCTTCTGAAAATCCAAATAACTACAATTACTGGTTCACCTTTATCTATATTTTTTTAACTCCTTCAAAAAAGTGAAGTTCTGAAGTCAAGCTAACTGGTCTGTAGTTTCCCGGATCGCCCCTGGAGCCCTTTTTTAAATATTGGAGTGACATTAATCACCCTCCAGTCTTCAAGTACAATGGATGATTTTAATGATAGGTTACAAATTTTTACTAATAGGCCTGAAATTTCATTTTTTAGTTCCTTCAGTTGATTTACTACTCTTCAGTGTTGGATCCTTCTTCCAATTTTTAAATGAAGATCTTTTAGCTAAAGTAGCTTTTTGCACCTCACCTTTTAACCATGCTGGTAATCGTTTTGCCTTCCTTCTACCTTTCTTACAGGCCGGTGGAGCACACTGTTAACCTGCATTTGGATGCGCGTTTTCGACGCGCTAGCTTTACCCCTTATTCAGTAAGGGTTAATAGCGTGCCGAAAACGCGAGTCCAACCCCCCCCCCCCCCCCCCCGAAACTAATAGCACCCACAACATGCAAATGCATGTTGATGGCCCCATTAGTTATGCCCATGCAATTCAGAAAGTAAAATGTGCCGCCAAGCCGCACATTTTACTTTCAGAGATTAGCGCCTACCCAAAGGTAGGCATTAATTTCTCTCGGCACTGGGAAAGTGCACAGAAAAGCAGTAAAAACTGCTTTTCTGTACACCCTCCGACTTAATATCATGGCGATATTAAGTTGGAGGTCCCAAAAGTTACAAATAGTTAAAAATAAAAAAAAAAAATTTAAATGGGCCCGCGGCTTACGGGTTGAATACCGGATGCTCAATTTTGCCGGCGTCTGGTTTCCGAACCTGTGGCTGTCGGTGGGTTTGAGAACCAACGCCAGCAAAATTGAGCGTTGGCTGTCAAACTCGCTGACAGCCGCCACTCCTGTCCAAAAACAGGCGCTAGGGACACGCTAGTATCTCTAGCGCCTCTTTTTACCGCAGGCCCTAATTTAAATAAATTAATTTACTGAATCGCGTGCACAGGAGAGTGGTCTGTGCACACGCCGGGAGAGCGCTTGTATTTGTTTGTATTTGCATTCAGTCTCATGCAGGATGTTTATCCTATTGGACTCTATGCCATCCCAGACATAAAGCGCCACACCTCCTCCCGACTGCTCCTCTCTGTCATTGGGATATAATTTGTACCCGGGTATAGCACTGACCCATTGGTTATCCTCCATCCACCATGTCTCTGAGATGCCAATTAAGTCTGTGTCATCATTCACTGCTATACATTCTAATTCTCCCATCTTACTTCTTAGACTTCTGGCGTTAGCATACAAACATTTCAAAGTTTGTTTTTTGTTTGTATTTTCATTCAGCTTTTTTATTGATAGGGATAAGTTAGAATTTTTTAGCTCAGGTGACTTTTTAGTTACAGGCACTTGGACTACTTTTCTTATTATTGGAACCTCACTGTCGGGATGCAAAAGATCACAAAAGTTTGTGGACTGTGGGTAGCCCCCTCCCCCCCCTGCTCTTTTCTTTTTCCCTCCCTTCTCTCCCTTTGGTAGAAGTAGCCTGGACATATAGTTCCCCGTCCTTCTTCACCTACAGACTTTCTTCCCTTTCTTTGGCCTAGTCAAGATCACCTCTGGCAACTACCCAGGGCAGACAATATGGTGATCATAAAGGTACAAACGCAGTCAAATTTCCTAGCTTGGCAATTTTTCAGGGAAAGGAAACAAAGAGATCCCTTCTGAGCATGTGTAGTCCAAAGAGGTATAAAACTCCAGCTCATCATACCCCAGGCAGATTCCCTGCTGAGAACCAAGGTTAGGAAGTCTCCAATACTGACCTTGACTCCAAAAAGAGAACTCACTTTGCTGATTCACCCATCTAGGAGTAAGAGATGCCCTTTAGATAAAGGTGGTATTTTCTGCTAGGCTTTGTATAAAATTATAAACTATTAGCTGGGGAAATTACTTTGGCATATTGTGCTGGTAGATTTTCAAACGTGCACGCGTCCATCTGCATGCTCTAACTGGCGCGCACACATGGACACCCGATTTTATAACATGCGCATGCAGGTGCGCACATGTTGTAAAATCGGGGGTCGGCGCGTGCAGGGAGGTGCAACCTGTACGTGCCGATGCCTACGGCCTTGCTCAGTTCCCTCCCAGTCCGCTCCAATTTCTAACCTCCCTTCCCCTATCCTACCCACTCCCTAGCTCTAACTCAGACCCCCAAAATTTTTAATCTACCTCTTGCGCGGCAAATGGCCAGTGTGCCGGGAGTCTCTAGCCCCACCCTGCCCCCTCCCTGCCCCTTTCCCAAGGCCCCGGGACATACGCACGTCCAGGGGATTGACGCAAGGCCTTTGAAAATTGGCCCTACGCACGTAAGGCCGGTCACGCACATAAAGCCCCGGGATTTACACGTGTACCCTTTTGAAAATCTACCCTATATTGTATATATATTGTGTTTTGTCATTTTGTCTCAGGTGGTCTCATAAACACCTGTTGTTTAATATATATAATAATTTGTTTGCTGTATTTTCATTAGTGATCTCATAAGCGCTAGTTTTGTTTTGTACATACACATTACAGAAAAATATAGCTCTCAATCTCAATCTAAAGTTTTTCCTATACGCAGATGATATTCAAATCATTATCCCTATCAAAGACACATACTCTAATACTCTTGACTACTGGGAATCATGCCACAAAAAAATCAAACAACTACTCAACAGCCTACACCTCATCTTAAATTCCTCTAAGACTGAAATCCTACTCATCTCTCCTGAGAACAACACCTCCAACAGTTCTCTTCCTACCAATCTGCCTACCACACAAGCTAGAGACCTAGGAGTAATAATAGACAACCGGCTAAACTTCAAGGCACACATCAACAAAACAACCAAAGACTGCTTCTATAAACTTCAGGTCCTGAAAAGGATAAGACCTCTTTTCCACGCTCAAGACTTCAGAACGATCATCCAAGCAGTCATTTTTTCGAAACTAGACTATTGCAATTCCCTATTGCTAGGTCTACCATCATCATACTCCAAACCCCTACAGATGGTTCAAAATTCAGCAGCCCGAATCTTGACAGGCGCAAGGAAAAGAGACCACATATCCCCCGTCCTGAAAGAGCTTCACTGGTTACCAGTCTACTTCCGCATCATGTACAAAGCCATAACCATCACCTACAAAACTATACATTAACTTACCTCTCTCGATCTTCAATTCCCTCTCCAAACACATAATTCTACCAGACCTACTAGAGATGCTTATAGAGGCTCCCTCCAAGTTCCCCCAGCGAAAACGACCAGACACATCACCATAAGAGATCGCGCCACCTCCACAGCTGGCCCTCTTTTGTGGAATTCCATTCCTACAGACCTCAGACAGGAGCCCTGCCTCCCAACTTTTAGGAAAAAACTTAAGACTTGGTTATTCAAACAAGCATTTCCGGACACAACCCAATGACACATTCCAATGACTCCTAAAACACCACTCCTCTTGTATATAACATTTATTCTGTATACTATATTTAAATTGTATATTGTTTAACCATCTCTTTTCTCTCCTCTCTTCTTCCTTCTCCAAGTTCGGCTACCCTTGTTAAATGTAACTGTACTTTCGGACACCACAGTTCTAGTTTTTGTTTATAATGCACTCCTGTTCGATGTAAACCAGCAAGATATGTTTTCATGATTGCCGGTATATAAAAACTCTAAATAAATAAATAAATAAATAAATAAATAAATAAATAAATAAATTTAACAAAAAAGACATAGTGGATCTTAGTCAGTTCAGTAATACAAACAATAGGGCAAATACAAATATTAGCAGACCCTGAACGAACCTTCAACACTTACCCAAGCACGATCCTTTGAAATTTGCCTTAGTAGGTTAATATTCCCTATATGCATCATTTTGCATTTATCCACATTACATTATATGTGGGGGTGTGTGTATGATCATTTTCAGAGAATAAAATCAAAGAAGAAAATATAAGAAAGAAGTAGAGAATTAGAAGGAAATATCAAAAAGTTATTTCAAGATTGTTTTGTTGGATCTCATCATAATGGAAGTGAATATGGTTGATTTGAAGATAATCCTGTATAATTTGATGAACTCAACAAAATGTTACCGTTTTACTAATTTTAAGGTTATTATCTTATCAATGTATATATTGCATGATCTCATTTATTTTTTGATGTAAGTCAAAAATGAGCAGAATACCTAAATGCTTCATATTACAATTGAGTGATACATTCAGAAGCTTAGATCTTTCATATAGTGTATTAGAATATGCTCAATTGGAGTACTATGCAACTGAAATGTATGCCCACTGTGAACTAGATTTTTTTCTGTACTACAAACATGAATTAATCTGTCAAAGTAAAGCAGAGACTGGTCATGAAATCCATAGGAATGATCTGATTATATGATACTGTACTTCACACAACCCACCATGTACAGTATAAGAAACAGCAATGGACTTCAAAACCAGTGAAATAATAATAATATTAATAATAATAATAAAGAAATAAGTTTTGTATAGTGTTGTTTCATTTATAATATAAAAGCTTATTTTGCTTTGATTGAAGAGTATTTTTTTAAAAGTTGTCCATAACTTCTACCATTTATCTCCATCTGACAATTTTTGATGTAGAAATAGACCCAGTATGTTGGTCAGCTCATATTATCAATTTTATGCTCTCAAAAACGTCTTCTTTGATTGACAATCATTTTACTTGTCATTTGTAGCATTAGGAAAAGGGTCACCCCAGATATATTTGTAGATAAATTTGTCATTCAGCTGCCAGGAATCTGTTGAAAATCTGGTTGGAAATTGGAGCCAGTTCTTTTCTCAAATTTTTGATGCACTTGCTTAAAAAAAAACAAAAAAAACCCAACCTTCTGGCTTTCCAAATTAAATCTCTTTAATTTGGACCTTCAGAAGTTTAAAAATGCCTTTGGCAAAGGCATTAGAATAAGTTCAAACTGGAGGCTGATAAGATTAGCTATTTGATCTCTAATAAGGCATATGTAAAACATTAGTTCCTAAGGTCAATTTTTGTTTATTCAGTGCAAGGTCAATAGAATAAATTATAAAATGTCTCAGTTGTTTTTGGTACTGAAGGATGTGACTTTTCTATCTAGTTGCCTTCTTGTTTCAACTTACTTTGATTTAGTGCTTAAAGATCTCATTAGCTTTTTCCATGAAAAAGTCCAAAAACTTTATCAATCATGTTCTACTGGCCTAAATCAAGAGGCTGTTACGTTACTAAGGTAGAGGATATGATTTCTTTAGTTCACTGGGGACAATTTAAATTAGTTAGTATAGAGGTTTGAACTTTGCTTGGTAAAGCTCATTCATCTACATGTTCTTTGTGCCCATGCCCATCTGATTTGATCAAAGTGGCAAGAGAATCTATAGTGGATGTTCCTACTATGATCTTAGAGGAGTCTTTTAAAGATGCAAGTCTTCTCATCTCAATGAAGCTTGCAATGCATTGGTTAAACCAATGCTGAAAAAGGCTTCTCAGGTTTTATTGTGTCAGCAATCATCAAGTTTCTAATTTGTCATTTTTGTCAAAATTAATAGATAAAACTAGGATTTCGGGGATTTCCTAGATTAAACTAATTATCTTGATTTGTGCCAGAATGGTTTCCATAGAGGTTACAGCATGGAAACTGTACTGGCCCCTATGTCTGATGATCTAAGAAAATATGTAGAAAAAGTAGTATTTAGTAATATTTTGGCTCTCTTGGCTGCCTTGGAAACTGTTGGTCATGGGCTTCTTCTTAAGCGGCTTCATAACTATGATGTTGGAAACCATGAAATCTGTTGGTTTGAACCCTTCTTTAAGGGTAGAACTCATTCTGTGTTTATGAAAAAGAGATTGTAAAAGAGATTTTTGTCTCAAGCATAATTTAATGTCCATTTGCACCCCCTACTTAATATTGTTAGAGTTAGCGACCTTGCATTCCAATTCTATGCAAATGATGTTCAGATATAGTATTCTTTTTATTCTAATATAGCAGATCCTTTTGAGAAACTCAGTGGCTGCCTTTTTGCTGTATCACCTTGGATGAAAACCAAAGCCTTGACCGTGAACACTTCTAAAACAGAATTGCTTTGGATTGCAGGGTCTGGAGGAAATCAATCAGACCAACATATTTATCTATCTATCTATTTGTTTATTTAAAAAAGTACTTGTATCTTGCTTCCTCCAAGGTTTGGGGTGGGTTACAAAACATATACACATTAAGGTAAGAACAATTAGACAAAACAAGTCATCAAAACAAGAACAAATCAGAACACATAATATAAAATCAAAACTACACTAATACTGCAGCACAAAGCTGGTAAGAGAATCTCTAAGTTGGAAAGGCCTGTGTAGACAAATGAGTATTTAATGTTTTCTTAAACATTTTGGAATCAGTGAGACTCTATAGAAAGAGGGAGCAAGTTCCATGCAATAGGGCCAGCATTCGAAAAAGTTCTTTCACTCATGATAGATAATAGGGATGTGCAGAGCAAAATTTTATGTTCATATTTTTTATGTCCGAAAGGGGGTCCCACTTGCGGCCAATATGGACATAAAAAAAATCCAATGAGTTGGGTATATGTACATATGTGCAAAAAAAAAAATTAAACCCCCTCACCCTCCTTAATCCCCCCCCCAGACTTACCACAACTCCCTGGTGATCGAGCGAGGAGTGAGGACGTCATTTCTGCAATCCTTGGCGAGAAGCATGTGACGTCGGTGGCACGTCGAGTGACGCGGCGTCACGTGATTCCCGGCTCGTTCGCGCCGGACGGCTCGTTCGGCCCAAAAAGAACTTTTGGCCAGCTATGTTCGATATGTGGGAAATCCGATCGTTTATGTCGAATCAATTTTTTAAGTAAAAAAAAAATATGAGTTGCGTTTTACTAATGCGGTCAATCCGAATGCACACCCCTAATAGATAACCTAACCTGTTTTGCAGCTGGGACATCCAGGAGGAATTGATTTGCAGACCTGAAGTTTCTAGTGGGAATGTAAACTATTAATATTCAGCTAATCCAGAGAGAGGAAACATTGTTAAGTAAACTATGGATGAAGACAGCATATAGAGATGTGCATTCTTTTTAAACGAATTAGACAATTTCAAAGCTATCCAGTAGTAGTTCTGCACAGGTGTCGATTGCCGATTCTTGCCCCCCCCCCCCCCCCCCCCACACACATTGTTGATATCATCAGGGTCAAGAACCGGCAATCGACACCTGTGCAGAACTACTGCTGGATACTGCTGGATAGCTTTGCACCTCTCCCTGGGACATCGGGCCACTTTCCCAACTTTTGCCCTACTGGGAGTGCATTTATTGCCCTCTCTCTGACTGCCTGGGTTTTGCTGGCCCTCTTACTATCTTCGGCCTCTGGCCCCACCCCCCAATGATGTCACCAATGTAGAGGGTCAAGAGCTGGCAGGTGCTCCATCATACGCATGAAGGAGCACAACAAAGGTGCTCCTTTGTGCGCTTCTTCTTGCACGAATAGTGCCGTTGAATGCTCTAGTGTTTCTTTTCCTTGTTCTTCTGACGTATTCCCTCTGTTACTGGTCAAGGTAGATATGGCGATTTATCCTCACATAAGTCCAGACACTTTTTCACTCGACCCTGTTGTTTGAATTCTGTCACACTTTCTGAGTCAGTTATTAACTCAGATATCCCTTCTAATTCAGCTGTCAACTCAGATACTCTTCCTATCTCCATTTGCTTGCTCAATGTACAGTTAAAAACAAGTCACATTTGCTTCATGATTTCATTTTTAAAGAGCAATTGTACATTTATTGTCTCACTGAATCCTGGCTGCTTGAGACTGACCATCTTGTCAAATGAGAAATAAAAAAAATTAAAAAATAAATTAATCAAATTTGCCCTATGGGTTACTCTGCAATTCTCAAACCCATTTTAAAAGGTGTGATGGAGGCTTTTTGATTATCCACAAAAACAGCTGCCCTGTTGTTTGAATTTTTAAATGTCAACGGCTCCCTAGAAATGCTCACTTTATCATTACACAAAATAAATCAATACCCAGAATATAGCAATAAATATAAACTAAATATCAATAAAGGGATTCTGCTATGTCCTCTTTATTGATGTACTTTATCATTATAACATTACTGAGTATGCCCTGCCCAAACTCCTTTTTGCAGATGTTTCATCTTTCTTTGAGCAGATTTTACTCACTAAATTTGATTTAAACAAGATGGTCATCGGGAAATTTAAATCTACATGTTGATGCCTCTCCATTAACTCCCCAATGTTCTTTATTTCTAGATATTATGGATTCACTCAGTTGGTCACAAATTATCCATTCCCCTACCCACAAGTTAGGGCACACCCTTGACAATCATTGTTAAAAAATCCTCTGTCTCTGATAGGTTCCATACTTCCACCATTTCTCCAGTTCCATGTTCTGATCATTTCCTCATTAAACTTGATTATCCTGTTTTATGGATGTGTAATTGTTTAGGACGAATTAGGCAATTTCAACAAAATTGCCTAATTTTGCCGAACCAAATTTTCCTGTAATTTCAGGAAAATTTGTTTTTCAGGTTAGCGTGCACTAACAGGGTCCTCCGAATTACAAGGGCCTGAACCATGGGAAATACCAAATTTCCCATGGTGGGCTGAAAACAAAAACGAACTTGGAAAGATTCCAAAAACGAAAATGAACTTGGAAAGGTTCATGCTTTGCACATCTCTATCCTGTTTCCACTTGTGCATTTTCTCTTAATGCACCTTGTGCTTCGATCCCATGCAGAGGCCCCATTGTCACCTCATTGTTTCATGATTCCATCTCATCTGCACTTTTAGACTCATACTTTGCCAATTTTTCAGCTAGTGAAATTGAAAGGTGGTAATGATCAATGTGTGGAGAGAGACGAAGAAATGGCAGAAATATTAAACGAATACTTCAGCTCTGTGTTCACTAAAGAAGACCCTGGAGAAGGACCATCTCTACACAACAAGAAACTGGAGGGAAGTGGAATGGATGAAAATCCTTTTACAGTAGAAAATGTGTGGGAAGAGCTAAAGAACCTGAAAGTGGACAAAGCCATGGGGCCTGATGGGATTCATCCAAGGATATTGAGGGAGCTCAGAGATGTTCTGGCAGCTCCGCTGTGTGACCTGTTCAATAGATCCCTAGAAACGGGAGTGGTGCCGAGTGATTGGAGAAGAGTGGTGGTGGTCCCGCTTCACAAGAGTGGGAACAGGGAGGAGGCTGGCAACTACAGACCGGTTAGCCTCACTTCGGTGGTGGGAAAAGTAATGGAGTCACTGCTGAAAGAGAGAATAGTGAACTATCTACAGTCCGGAGAATTGATGGACCAGAGGCAACATGGATTCACCAGGGGAAGATCCTGTCAGATAAATCTGATTAACTTTTTTGACTGGGTAACCAAGGAATTGGATCGAGGAAGAGCGCTTGATATCATATACTTGGATTTCAGCAAAGCTTTTGATACGGTTCCGCACAGGAGACTGGTGAATAAAACGTGAAGCTTAGGAGTGAGGGCCGAGGTGGTGACCTGGATTGCAAATTGGCTGACAGACAGAAGACAATGTGTGATGGTAAATGGAACCTTCTCTGAAGAGAGAGCAGTTTTAAGTGGTGTACCGCAAGGATCGGTGTTGGGACCGGTCCTGTTCAATATCTTTGTGAACGACGTTGCGGACGGGATAGAAGGTAAGGTTTGTCTTTTTGCGGATGACACGAAGATCAGCAACAGAGTGGACACGCCGGAAGGAGTGGATGGGCGACCAGGAAGGTGGAGGATCTTCATCGCATGACGTACGAGGAGAGATTGAAGAATCTAAATATGTACACCCTGGAGGAAAGGAGGAGCAGAGGTGATATGATACAGACTTTCAGATACTTGAAAGGTTTTAATGATCCAAAGACAACGACAAACCTGTTCCGTAGGAAAAAAATCAGCAGAACCAGGGGTCACGATTTGAAGCTCCAGGGAGGAAGATTCAGAACCAATGTCAGGAAGTATTTCTTCACGGAGAGGGTGGTGGACGCCTGGAATGCCCTTCCGGAGGATGTGGTGAAGACCAGAACTGTGAAGGACTTCAAAGGGGCGTGGGATAAACACTGTGGATCCATAAAGTCAAGAGGCCGCCAATGAAGAGTGGGTGACTCGCCAGAATGACGGCTACTGCCTGGAGACAATACCCTCATTCAATAAACATACACATGCTTACTGTGACTCCAACATCGCTCTAAGCTTCAACAGCAAGAGGAAATGTGGAAAAATGGATTTACACTCACAAAGAGGGGAGTAGCTGGCTTGTTACGGCGGTTACTACCCCAAACCAAATAAGCCTGATGCTTAACCTTCAATGCATATACAGCATCGTTCTCTGCTTCAACGGCAGGGGAGAAGAAAAAAGGGTTCGCACTCACAAAGCGGGGAGTAGCTGGCTTGTTACGGCGGTTACTACCCCAAACCAAATGTGTCTAATACTTCACTTTCGATGCATATCCAGCATGGCTCTCTGCTTCAACGGCATGGGAGAAGACTGATACATCACGCATTTCCAGCATAGCTCCCTGCTTCAACAGCAGGGGAGAAGAAAAACAACCAATAAGGACTGTATAACATAGTCTGGGTAAAACAAATAAGCATGGGTGTAGCTTGCTTATTGCGGCGGTTACTACCCCTACTACCCCTAACTAATCAAGCTAGATATTTCAATGGTGGGGGTGGAAGGGAAATAGAACCAAGAGCTAAGAGAAACAGATAAGTATGAGAGAAAAAAATGTGTGAAGCTTGCTGGGCAGACTGGATGGGCCGTTTGGTCTTCTTCTGCCGTCATTTCTATGTTTCTATGTTTCTATGTTTTCTCATGTTATTTCCTTGGTTACCTCAGTTCTTGGTAATTTGGCCCCTTTAAAAGTCTCAAAGCTCCATAAACATAAGTCACCACCTTGTCTAAATTCCACTGCAGTGAAATCCGTTAGGTACTCTCTTAGAAAAGCCGAACGCATCTGGAGAAAATCCTCCACCTTGGACTGTATCCAAACTTTTAGGAAGCTTCTTCTTGATTTCCAAAACTGCACCAATTTTGCCATGAATGGACATTTTGCAAAACAAATTTGTGAGGTTGGCTATAACCCTAATGTTTTGATTTAATATCGCTAAGCATCTCACTAACTCTAATGCAACTTCAAAGGTTCTTGCTATTGCACCAAGCATGCAATCCTTTTCTACCTGTTTTCAGCTGAAGATCGAAAACATTTGTTTGTCTTTTTCATCGATTACAAATTAGTACTCGGTACCTTCTTCTACAACTCTATCTACTTGGAATACATTTGAAGTTGTTTCCACTCTTGAGGTCGAGAATTGTATATCCAATTTAAATGACACTATCTGTCCACTTTTCCAGTGTTCAGCCTCCCCCCCTTAAATCTTCTAGAAATGTGTTAGCTCCTTGGTTTGCCAAACTAATTCATCTTTCTTTAGCCAAAGGTATTGTCTTACAACCCCTCATGAAAGCCACTGTGCATCTTCTTTTAAAGAAATCATCACTTGATCCCACAGACCTTAATAACTATGGTCTGATCTCTTCTTTACCTCACCTTGAAGAGCTTCTTGAATCAACTGTTTAACTCAGCTCACTGACCATCTTGAGAAGCATGAGATCTTAGATCCTCAGTAATATGGACTTTGACATTCGCTTAGTATAGAAATTATGTTATTATCTCATGCGGATTTCCTTAGAGAAGGCCTAGACAATGGTCAACAATTCATTCTAATTTCCCTCAACATATCTGCTGCCTTCGACACCATAGATCATAACATACTACTTTATCGTCTGCAGGAACGTGGTATTTCAGGAAATGTACTTACCTGTTTTCTTCCTATCTCTCTGATCGTTCACACTCTGTAAAATTCCAGAATTCCATCTCAGACTCTTCTCCTGTCAAAACTGGGGTTCCACAAAGATCAACTCTTTCGGCCACTTTGTTTAATATTTATCTTGCCCCTATTTGCAAAATTTTGGCTACTCTCATAGACTGTTACAAACTTTCTGAAGACAATACACAGTGGGCCAGATTTTAATACCTTCGCGGAGGCATAGATTTGTGCGCGCAACCCGATTTTATAACATGCAACTGCAGCCGCACATATGTTATAAAATCCGGGGTTGGTGCACGCAAGTTCCCTCCAAAATTGGAGCAGCCTCAGAGGGAACTTTCCTTCTGCACCCCCCCCCCCACCTTCCCCTCCCTTCCCCTACCTAACCTGCCCCCCCCAGCCCTATCTAACCACCCTTAACCTTTATTCCATAAGTTGCGCCTGCCTCTGGGCAGGTGTAGGTTGCACACGCTAGCTGAGTACCAGTGCACAATCTCCCAGCACGACCGCTGTGCTGAAGGTCTCAGTCCCTCCCCCACCCTGCCCCTCCCCGCCTCTTTCACAAAGCCCCAGGATATACGCACATCCCGGGTCTTGTGCGTGTCGCCGGGCCTATGAAAAATAGGCTCGGCCTGCATAACCCCCCTACACGCGTAAATCCAGCTGAATTTACACATGTAGGGCTTTTAAAATCTACCCCAATTTATTCTGCAAATTTGACCCACATGGCAGGAAACACAAGAACTACTCAACATCTGTTTTTCAACCATAAAAAAATGGCTAAACTTTAATAAACTTGCTCTTAATATGGCAAAATCTGAATTCATTGCTATTCATAGCCCTCATGCATCCCTACAAGATTTGACCATCACTCTTGATAATTCCATCTTTGCCATCAAAGTTCAAACAGAAAGCTTAGGTGTCATTCTTGATAATACATTATCTTTTTGTCCGCAGATTAAACATGTCATTTCACAAGGATTTTAAAGACTCCAAATCAGTGGCGTAGCCAGAATTGATTTTTTGGGTGGGCACAAGGTTAACATAGGTGGGCACAAGGCATGCAGGTCTACTAGTTGTTTTCTTACTGATAAATAATGCCATATACTGCACCCTAGAATGGCTTTCTAAGTAGTTTGCAACAGCCATTATGTGTCATGTATGAAACTTTAAAATAATTTACTTCAATTATTTCAAGTATAGAAAACAATCAAATCCAATCATATAATAAAACAAAAATTAATGTATTCTTTCATGAACCATCTTTGCAGAAATCTTCATAAATACAGTAAAATATAATTAATCATCAGAACAGGTGCAGCGCAGAGCTAGGGCAATTCACATTACAAGTAACATGAAAAAAAAAATTCAAATTCTGGTGTAATCTCAGCAAAAAATAACCCTCCACTGCTATTTTGTGAAGTAACAAACTCTTGCAAAGAAAGAGGCATCTGGAACCTTGCCAAACAATCACAGCACTGACTCTCAGGATTCAAACAGCAAACTTATGAAAAAGCAGCAATGCAAATACTACACCAGGCCCTAGAACATTAATACATCACCTATGGGAATAACAGAACAGGCTGGACTATTACTACAGAGAAACTATATGCTAGAAATACTCATTTCTGTCACAAACAGGCAAAACTGAGACCGACCCTTACCTAATATAGAAATAAGAGACTATAAATTAGAAACAGAAACATGTAGATAAAGCCAAAATAGAAAGCCTGAGAAACTAAAATGTCTGAACAGTGGAATACTTAAGAAAGAGCAAAATACAAAAATATAAGAATGCACATTCCCAAAGATGACATATTTAAATTGCTAACATCTCTCTCTCTCTCTTTCTATATATATATATATATATATATTTTTTTTTTACCTTTGTTGTCTGATCTTTGTATTTTTCTAATCAGTTGGTCCTGGTCTCTCTTTCCCATTTTTTCCCTTGTCGCTCATTTCCTAATTCCTCTTCAGTGTCTTTTCTACTACTGTCTTCTTCCCTTCCACACACACACACATATATACATAAATGCTTTCTCTCACAGTCTCCCTCACACACTCAGGCTCTCACTCTCATATGCTCTCCCCCCCCCCCACCAAGCTCACATTCTCTGCAGACACACATACAAGCTCTCACTTTCTCACCCCTCCCCAGGCTTATATTCTTATGCACACACAGACGCACATCCAGGCACCCATTCTCATCCACACACACACACAAACCCATTCTCCCATTCTCACCCACACATACACACTTTCAAGCACCCATTCTTACCCACATATTCAAGCTTCCATTCTCACCCACACACACAAACCCAGGCTCCCATTCTCACCCATATATATACACATTCAAGCTTCCATCCTCACCCACATATTCAAGCTTCCATTCTCACCCACACACACAAACCCAGGCTCCCATTCTCACCCATATATACACACATTCAAGCTTCCATCCTCACCCATATATACACACATTCAAGCTTCCAACCTCACCCACATATTCAAGCTTCCAACCTCACCCACATATTCAAGCTTCCATTATCACCCACACACATTCAAGACTCCATTCTCACTCCCATACACACCCAGGGTCCGATTTTCACCCACACACACACACACACAAGGCTCCCATTCTCATCCTCACATACACATTCAAGCCTGTGCACAGTTTCCGCTTCCTCCCCCCAGAGCAGGAAGATCAGCTGGCCTCTCCTGCTGCCACTAGCCTCCTGCAATCTTCGGGCCGTATGGCCGACCGATCTTCCTGTTTGGGGGGGGGGGGGAGGAGAGCGGAAGCGCCGCGCACAGTTTCCGCTTCCTCCCCCCAGAGCAGGAAGATCAGCTGGCCTCTCCTGCTGCCACTAGCCTCCTGCTATCTTCGGGCCGTATGGCCGACCGATCTTCCTGCTGGGGGGGGGGGGGCGGGGAGGAGAGCGGAAGCGCCGCGCACAGGTTCCGCTTCCTCCCCCCGGAGCAGGAAGATCAGCTGGCCTCTCCTGCTGCCACTGGCCTCCTGCGTACAGCCGACCGATCTTCCTGCTGGGGGGGGGGAGCGGAAGCTGTGCGCGGCGCTTCCGCTCTCCTCCCCCCCCCCCCCCCAGCAGGAAGATCGGTCGGCCATACGGCCCGAAGATAGCAGGAGGCCAGTGGCAGCAGGAGAGGCCAGCTGATCTTCCTGCTCCGGGGGGAGGAAGCGGAAACTGTGCGCGGCGCTTCCGCTCCCCCCGCAAACAGGAAGATCGGTCGGCCATATGGTTGTAGGACCGCTTCCCCACGTGTGCCGTGATGGCGCGCCAAGCATGGGTTCTCCTCTTCACTGTCGCGGGGATGGGATCCCGCGACAGCCTTGCAGTTCTGGTGTCAGTTGGGTGGGCCTGGGTCTAAATTGGGTGGGCAGCTGCCCACCCAGGCCCACCCGTGGCTACGCCACTGCTCCAAATTCTTTCTGGTCTCCAAAAGTTCCTTCACCCTTTTAATTTTAGTACGGTTTTGCAAGCCTCTATTTTTTGCATCATTGACTACTGTAACAGTTTTTATCTGGGGATCCCATCTTCTTCTCTCCATTCTTTACAGTTACTTTTAAATTCAGTGGCAAGACTAATTTTGGGCCTGAGAAGGTGCGATCAAATTACTCCAACCTTAGTCGAGCTTCATTGGTTACCTGTCAATACAAGACGGGAATGTTTATCCTTCTGAATGATCACTCGTGTGCTTGGGCTATCATGATTTTAAACTTTTATCAACCAGCAAGAACCTTGCATTCATCCCAAAGAGGGATTCTGAATATCATTTCTCCCTGTTTTGCCTGACTTCATACAAACCGCGTGAGTGCTTTTTCAGTTGCTCAACCGACTTTCTGAAACTCACTCCTTATTGAGCTCAAAGTGATTCACTTAAAAATTTTAGAAAAGAAATAAATACTTTTCTTTTTGTTGACTTATTTTTAAGTTAACTTAGTTTATTCAAATGTATTTTATTACTGTTTTATATCATTTATAAATTGGCTGTTTACTTTTTTACTTTTTAGTTTGTTTTATTCATTTTAAGATTATCAACTGTTTTAATTTCTTTTATGATTATATATGTAAAGCTGTTCATCACCTAGGCCTTTTGTGTTAGGTGATTCAGAAATCATAATAAATGTAAATGTTAGTGCATACTAACATGAAATTCGGGAACCACAAAAAAAAAAACCCTGAATCATGGAAAAAATGAAATTACCAGCGGGGGACCTGAACCGAACCATGAAACAAAAAAAAAAACAAAAACAAAAAAACCCCACACCTCTAGATGCAATTCTGTAGGGACAGGAAGACAGGTGTGATATGATTATGTAATCTTGTCCCAGTGAAGGGCCATGCAGCAGAGTCTTGAACTAATTGCAATGACCTTAGTGTGTATTGAGGGAGACCAATGTAGAGGGAGTTACAATAATCTAAACCAGTGATAATAAGTAACTGCAGTACAGCCTAGAAATCTGTAGGTTTTAGAAGGGGTTTTTAATGGTAAAATAATCTGAGTTTACCATATGAATCTTGGACTACAGACTTAATCTGAGATTTCTTGGACAGTGTAGGATCAAAGATGATGCCTAAGCTATGTACAGAATTAGAAATTTAAAGTGTATATTTCAAATTAAAGGTAGTAGGAATTCAATATGGTGACATACCACCCAAAATAATGATTTCAGTATTTTGCAAGTTCAAGGTAAATCTGCTGGGGTAGATTTTATAATTTAGCGCAAACGCGTACTTTTGTTCGCGCACCAGGCGCATACAAGAGAACGCGGGATTTCAATAGATACGCGCGTAACCGCGCGTATCCATTAAAATCCGGGATCGGCGCGCGCAAAGCTGCCAATTTTGGGCAGCCTGCACGCGTCGAGCCGTGCAGCCTGCCTCCGTTCCCTCCGAGGCCGCTCCGAAATCGGAGCGGCCTCGGAGGGAACTTTCTTTCGCCCTCCCCTCACCTTCCCCTCCCTTCCCCTCCCTAACCCCCCCCCCCCCCCGGCCCTATCTAAACCCCCCTACCTTTATTGCTGGATTTACGCCTGCCGGAGGCAGATGTAAATCTGCGCGCGCCAGCGGGCTGCTGGCGCGCCATCACCCGACCGGGGGCTGTTCCGGAGGGCGCGGCCATGCCCCCGGAATGCCCCGGGCTGAAACCACACCCGCGGCGCCGCCCCCGAAACGTCGTGTCACCCGCGCCACGCCCCCGAAATGCCGCGTCATGACCACCACACCCCCCGGCACGCCTCTCCATGCAAGCCCCGGGACTTAGCGCGTCCCGGGGCTTGCGCGCACCGCCGAGCCTATGCAAAATAGGCTCGGCGCGCGCAGGGGGGTTTGGGGTAGGTTTTGGGGGGGTACGCGCCTATCCTAGGCGCGTACCCCTTTGAAAATCTACCCCATTGTGTGTGAGCCAAGATCTTATTGTAGCTATAGAAACATAGAAACATAGAAATGACGGCAGAAGAAGACCAAATGGCCCATCCAGTCTGCCCAGCAAGCTTCCCTCATTTCTTCTCCCATACTTATCTGTTTCTCTTAGCTCTTGGTTCTAATTCCCTTCCACCCCCGCCATTAATGTAGAGAGCGGTGGAGGAGCTGCATCCAAGTGAAATATCTAGCTTGATTAGTTAGAGGTAGTAGGAGTAGTAACCGCCGCAATAAGCAAGCTACACCCATGCTTATTTGTTTTTACCCAGATTATGTTATACAGCCCTTATTGGTTGTTTATCTTCTCCCCTGCTGTTGAAGCAGAGAGCTATGCTGGATATGCATCGAAAGTGAAGTATCAGGCACATTTGGTTTGGGGTAGTAACCGCCGTGACAAGCCAGCTACTCCCCGCTTTGTGAGTGTGAATCCTTTTTTCTTCTCCCCTGCCGTTGAAGTTATGCTGGATATGCGTGAAGTATCAGTTTTTCTTTTCCCCTGCCGTTGAAGCAGAGAGCTATGCTGGAAATTCGTGATGTATCAGTCTTTCTCCGATGCCGTTGAAGTAGAGAGCCATGCTGGATATGCGTCGAGAGTGAAGTATCAGGTACATTTGGTTTGGGGTAGTAACCGCCGTAACAAGCCAGCTACTCCCCGCTAGACATAAAGAGGTAAATTGAGCTGTAGTGGACCAAGTGGATTTGGGAGCAAATGAAAACTGAATAACATCAGATAAGCTGGATCATGAGGTTCTTGTGGCTATACCTTATGGAATCAATTTTCAAAGGGGTTTTATGTGCAAATATGCCTTTCACATTCATACATTTAATGTACACATGAACAATCACTTTTCAGAACATGGAGAGTACACTCCATACTTATGTGATCATGCAAAAATGTGAGCATGTACAAAGTAGGCAAGTGTCGGGCATGTCAGGTCATGGTTTAGATGTTTGTATGCACCCTGATATTTTATAATGAATGTACATGTGTACATCATCAAGAATGCAGAACGTCATCAGGAATGCAGAAATATTTTTACACCTGCTCTTTAATATGCCAAATTAAAACCTTCATTGCCCTTAGCTTGTGACAGGGAATCCGTGCCATTGGCCGGCCCCTGTCACATGGTAGGAGCACTGGTTGGCCAGCGCCATCTTTAAAGATGGTGGTGGCCATCTTTATGATTGGCAGCCGACGGTCCGAGAATGGGAGATCGCTCCCGGGACCACCACTAGAGCACCAGGTAATTTAAAAATGTTTTGGGGGGATCAGGAGGGAGGGAGAAGCTAAGGGGTCATGTTTAAAGGGTCGGCGCCATTTTTGAGTGGCAGGCAAAATGGCGCCGATGGCCTGAGAGCGTGAGAACAGTCCCCGCGCCCCCACTGGACCACCAGGTACTTGTAAAAAGTTTTTGGGGGGTTCGGGGGGTGGGGGAAGGTAAGGGATTAGTTTTATAGGGTCGGGGTGGGTTTAGGGGTTGTTTTGGTGTGCCGGTTTTCCCGCCCTCCCCCCAAATAACTCTCGTTAGTGGACACTAATGAGAGTAACGATTTTTCACGATAAATCGTGAAAATTTCTATTGTATTGCGCACTTACCGATTTTTGACGATTTAAAAAATATCGGATGATTTTTTTAAATCTTCAAAAAACGATTCACATCCCTACTATCCACTAACTATTCCTCTCTCTATGCAGCCCAGCATTCTTCTAGCTTTAGCTATCGCCTTGTCCCTCTTCCAGTCCATGCACATTAGTCTTTCACCACCCATCACATACAGCTCTTTTGGATTACCGCATCCCAGATGCTTGACTCTGCACTTCTTGGCATTGAATCCCAGTTGCCAAATCCTTGAACAGTCCTCAAGCTTTCCTAAATCACTTTTCATTTACTCTACTCTTTCAAATGTGTCCACTCTGTTGCAGATCTTAGTATCATCCACAAATAGACAAATTTTGCCTTCTAACCCTTCCGCAATGTCACTCACAAAGAAATTGAATAGAACCGGCCCCAACACCAATCCTTGTGGCATTCCAATTAACACTATTCTTACTTCAGAGTACGCTCCATTTACCATTACATGCTGTCTTCTGTCAGTCAACCAGTTTGCAATCCATGCCACTACCTTAGCACCTACTCCCAAGCTTCTCAATCTGTTCACAAGTCTCCTATGTGGGACTGTATCAAAATATTTTCTAAAATCCAAGTAAATCACCTTGAGCTCTCTTCCTGATCCAATTTTCGAGTCACCCAATCAAAAATGTCAGTCAGATTTGTCTTACAGAAACATTTCCTGGTGAATCTATGCTGTCTCAGGTCCAACAGCCCACCAGATTGTAGATAGTTCACTATCCTTTCCTTCAGCAGTGTCCCCATTAATTTTCCCACCACCGAAGTGAAGATAACCGGCTTGTATTTTACGGCCCCCTCTCTGCTACCATTCTTATGAAGTGAAACCACCAGCAATCTTCTCCAATCTTGTGGCACCACTCCCAGCACATCTCTGAGCTCCCTCAGTATCATGGGATGAGGTGTGCATCCGTTTTCCACGTATTTGTAATCCGCAACTTATTTTTTGCTATCTGTTAAATACGTGGGGAGGCGAAACGCATCGTGACTCCCCACGTATTAAACAGATTTCTGTTTTATTCTGCCTAAATAAAAATTTAAACCCCCCACCCTCCTGACCCCCCGAAGACTTACCAAAACTCCCTGGTGGTCCAGCGGTGGGGTTCGAGAACTCATTCACACCCTCGGTGCTAGTTTCATCATGGCGCTGATAGCCTTTGTCACAGGGGCTACCGGTGCCATTGGTCAGCCCCTGTCACATGGCCATCAGCACCATCTTGTGCTCCTACCATGTGACAGGGGCTGACCAATGGCACCGGTAGCCCCTGTGACATAGTATGGGCAAAGGCTATCGGCGCCATTTTGAGTCCTGGCATCGGATGGCAGGTCGCTCCGGGACCCCCGTTGGACCCACAGGGACTTTTGGCCAGCTTGGGGGGGCCTCCTGACCCCCACAAGACTTGCCAAAAGTCCAGCGGGGGTCCGGGAGCGACCTCCTTTCACGCCTGCCGTCTGATCCCAATACTCAAAATGGCGCCGATCACCTTTGCACTCACTATGACGGCGATCGGCGCCATTTTGAGTATTGGCGGGACGGCGATTTTGAGTCTCAAAATGGCGCCGATCGCCTTTGTCCTCACTAGGATGGCGATCGGTGCCATTTTGAGTATTGGCGGGACAGCGATTTTGAGTCAGGGTAGGCAGAAAAGGAGGAGGAGTAGCTGCATTTTAACATAAAAAAATGAAAGTGACAGAAGTGGAAGAGATATTGGGAAAGGAGGAGAAGCTGTGGGTTACTTTGGAAAGGGAAAATTGAATTATCATCTATACTGGAGTGACCTACAGACCTCCATCACAAAGAGAAGAGGTGGAATGCAATTTAGTGGAGGAGTAAAAACCAGGGCTCAAATCCTAGGCAAGCCACTTTACTGTCCCTTGCCAAAAGTGCAAACTTAGGGCCAGATTCATTAAGACTTTTCTCCCATTTTGTATCTATGGGGAAAAACCCTTAAAGGTAGATTTTAAAAGCATTGCTCACGCAAAAATCGCCATATACGTGCGTATGCGAGCCACACACAAATTTTAAGAAGTCGCAAAATACATGCTTACATACCCATGCAAGCTTCAAGAAGAAGGCAGTGAAAAATGGGCAAGGCTTGGGCAGGGAATAGATGTTCCAGGTCGAGGCCAAAACTTCCAAGAGTAATTCCGTTATTTTAAAAAAAGCTGACCATAGCGCACGTCAGCATGTTATCTGCGTAACTTTACTGCTGGTCCTGATGAGGAGCAAAGTATGGAGAGCTCACGTTTTAGGGTTTTCAGTACAGCGTGAAGGTTTGGGGTCAAGTGGGGGGCTCACAGGATGCAGAACCAGAGAGGTCTTCAAGACCTCATTATCAACGGCACATACTGGTGGATTAATTGGAAAAATTGTTTTTTCCCTCGCGCAAGCGTATTTTATAATCTGCTCGCACATGCACGTAAAAGTCGGTAAAGCCCTAGTGGAAATATGCGAGGGACACTTCCTTGAGCCCCCTCTTAAGATTACTCTCACACATACGTGCGGGAGGGTTATTTTAAATGATACACGTGTACTCGAGTGAGTGCATGATATAAAATTGCAGCGTATCGCTGCTCACGTGCAGATGTGTGTGTTTGTGGGCGCACACGTGTTCCTTTTAAAATTAGCCAGTTAGTGAATCAGGTTCTTAGATTATAAGCCTTCTGGGGGTAGAGAAATACCTACAGTACCTGAATGTAATCTGCTTTGAAGTACCAAAAAGCAGAATATAAAGAAATAAAACATTTAGTCAAATATATAATTAAGATTGCAATGAACGGGGGAGTTGCTGCTGGTGGGAAATTTTAATTTGCCAAAAATGCCTTCACCTCTGCCAAACTCTTTACTGTATATTCATGTTTATATATCTAATCATAGGTGAAGGAATCCAATGATTCCCTTAGCAATGTAGATTAACTGATATTAAAATTACAACCTGCTTAGTAATCCATGGCATAAGACCTAAAAGTGAGTTAACTGCAAATCATTGTTCTTTTATAAAGATCAATGAATTCTAATCATTTTGAGTCATATCACATGCATGCTATCAGTCTACAGCTTTGCATTTAAACTGTGGATACAGTGGGAATAATATATTATTATATCAGGGATGTATGATTCCAGTCCTTAAGGGCTGCAAACAGGCCTGTGTATTACACAAATTAATCTAGGTACTCACAGCAATTGCATGCAGATAATGTCCTATGAATATTCATTTGGGTAGAGCAGAAATGAGACCTCTTTGGGGCAATCAAGGTCCAGAATTGTGCATCTCTGATCAATAGGTCTTGCATTCTTGTAACTTTAAACATTCATTTCCCAAACTGTACAAGAAAACTCAAACCACATATGCAGAGAACTTTCAAACCTATTTGCAGTAGAGCATTTATTAGGTATGTGCATCCTTTTTTTGATGGATGGAAATATCGTACGATATTTTCTAATCCATCATGTTTCGGGGGTCCCTGAAAATGATAGGAAAACCCCACAAAATTTTCATGTGGTTTGCTTATCATTTTTTTTGGGGGGGGGGGGGGGGGGGGGGGAAGAAAGGGCACACAGAAAAAAAAACCCTCAAACCCACGCTGATGCTTTAAATCTAATTATTTACAATCCCTCACCCTCCTGACCCCCCAAAAAAGTTCCTAAAGTACCTGGTGGTCCAGCGGCGGTCCCAGGAGTGATCTCCCGCTCTCAGCCTGTCGGCTGGCAGTAAACAAAATGGTGCCATGGCCCTTTTCCCTTAACATGTGACAGGGGCTATGCCATTGGCCGGCCCATATCACATGGTAGGAGAAATGGATGGATTTTTTAAGATGGCGCCGGTCGTCCATTGCACCTACCATGTGATGGCACCAATAGCCCCTGTCACATGGTAAGGGCAAAGGGCCACCGGCGCCATTTTGTTTATTGGCAGCCAACGTCCTGAGAGTGGGAGATCACTCTCGGGACCCCCGCTGGATCACCAGGTAATTTTGGAAAGTTTGGGGGGGTCGGTAGGGTGGGGGATTGTAAATAATTAGATTTAAAGGGTGGGGGGGGGGTTTCGGCTCAGGAAAGCTGAAAAACAAAACTGTCTGGACTGCGGGAAACGGAATTTCCCATGGGTCCATGATACCAAAACCGGAACCAATTCCTGCACCCGATTCACATCCCTATCATCTATGCATATAAGTGGACATGCGGAGATTGTGGCGGGAGCTGCACAGTTTTATAAATACTGCGTAGTTCTAGTCTGAAAGTATGCACGCAGGTTTCAATACACACAGATATTTGCAATGCATTGAAAGCATGTACTTTCTCTCCCTATTTTATAAATATACGCAAGCATATTTTACACAGGAAAAAATATAATGTGTACATGTAAAATCCCTGATTTATACACATAAGCAGAAGTGCTGAGAAAAGTGCGAAAAAAAAGCAGAATCTAAATCTAAACATAAGCAGGTATATTTTAAAATATCCACGTGTACTTGAAATCACCAGTTTGCTAATACCTCTGCCAGTTCACCCAGTCTATCTCCAGTTCATCTAGATCCTCTAATACTTCATCCTGAACTCCCCCCAGTTCACCCAGACCACTTATCCAAAAAAAAGCAGACAATGGACAAGTCTGAATCAATTTGCACTAGTCAGCTAGCAGGAGCAAAAGTGCACAAATAAATGTATTTTCCTAAATCTCTTATAAAATAACAACATCTGCGTGTGCATCATGGCCCTTCCCTGAAATACCCATATACTGCCCCTTTTATTCACTGGTAAAAGTGTGCACAAAACCAGAAATACATGCATACTTTCGATGTTTATAAAATAGAATGTACACAAATACAGGCTACTTACGTGCATATATACTAGTTTTCTGCATGTAAACCTTTTGAAGATTTACTCAGTAAAAAGCAAAACATCATAAATTTGATTGTGCACAGATTCCATGGCTGCCTTGTAAACTTAATTCTAAAAATTCGAGAATATCAAAAAATTCTGCAAGAATTTATATATTCCAGAGCTATTTTATCAAGTTATCAGCTAGGTTGACAATACTAGGGATGTGAATCGTTTTTCAACGATTAAAATTATCGTCCGATAATGTTTATATCGTCTTAAATCGTTATAGAACAGGATACAATAGAAATTCTAACGATTTATCGTTAAAAATCGTTAAATCGTGTTAGTGCGCACTAACTCGAGTTAGTGCGCACTAACTCCCCGTTAGTGCGCACTAACTCGATTTAGTGCGCACTAAATGAAAATGATACAAATAAACACTTTCCAGGTCACTGAAGGTCAGTTAGGAATGAATATGTGTTCCTATTGGCTGGCTGCCCTCTTATCTATTGATGTTACCAAGGTTACCACTGAGGTGATGGTTGGGGGGATGGGAAATGGAACTGGAAACTAACGAACACCAACAGAAAATGAAACAAAGTGTTCACACTTCCCAGGTCAGTAAAGGTCACTTAGGAATGAATATGTATGTATGTATTCCTATTGGCTGGCTGTGCTCTTATCTATTGATGTTACCAAGGCTAACACTGAGGTAATGGTTGGGGGGATGTGAAATGGAAACAGTTGGAAGCTTGACAAAAAAAGTAATGTAATGATCAGCACTCACGTGACTAGAACTTGTTTGTTTATTATTTTAGTTAGCAGGCACCTGAAATGCTAGTGCATGTTGAATTTGCCAATCACTGTGCATTTTAGAAAGGTGGTCTTGGCTGGAACTGTACACAGTTCAAATACATGTAATTGATTGTTGGTAAGTGTATTTTTTAAGTAGCCACACTGGCACAAGTATGTTTACTTTTCCTCCTACTTAACTCACTAGCTCAGCTTTGTAAGAAGGGCTTCTCTGCTTGTGTGTTGTTTTTGTTTGGTGTGAGGAGAGCAGAAACATCAGATCTTTATTCAATCTACTACAGTCATCTCTTACAGTGCCCTATCCCTATTAATACCAGGAGTGTTGTGATCTTCCTGCACACAGTGCCCTAACCCTGATACCAGTCTGAGACAGCTCCCTCCCTGCATTACTAGTGAGAGGCTGGCTTCACAGACAGGGGGGAGCTGCCTGACCCTCACTCCTGACTTCCCCCATGTCCCAGCTAGTGAATGGTGTGTGGGTGAGGGGGGGGGGGAGGATGGTGAAGTCTGAGACAGCTCCCTCCCTGCATTACTAGTGAGAGGCTGGCTTCACAGACAGGGGGGAGCTGCCTGACCCTCACTCCTGACTTCCCCCATGTCCCAGCTAGTGAATGGTGTGTGGGTGAGGGGGGGGGGGGGGAGGATGGTGAAGTCTGAGACAGCCCCCTCCCTGCATTACTAGTGAGAGGCTGGCTTCACAGACAGGGGGGAGCTGCCTGACCCTCACTCCTGACTTCCCCCATGTCCCAGCTAGTGAATGGTGTGTGGGTGAGGGGGGGGGAGGAAGATGGTGAAGTCTGAGACAGCTCCCTCCCTGCATTACTAGTGAGAGGCTGGCTTCACAGACAGGGGGGAGCTGCCTGACCCTCACTCCTGACTTCCCCCATGTCCCAGCTAGTGAATGGTGTGTGGGTGAGAGGGGGGGGGGAGGAGGATGGTGAAGTCTGAGACAGCTCCATCCCTGCATTACTAGTGAGAGGCTGGCTTCACTGACAGGGGGGAGCTGCCTGACCCTCACTCCTGACTTCCCCCATGTCCCAGCTAGTGAATGGTGTGTGGGTGAGGGGGGGGGGGGGAGGATGGTGAAGTCTGAGACAGCTCCCTCCCTGCATTACTAGTGAGAGGCTGGCTTCACAGACAGGGGGGAGCTGCCTGACCCTCACTCCTGACTTCCCCAATGTCCCAGCTAGTGAATGGTGTGTGGGTGAGGGGGGGGGGGGGAGGATGGTGAAGTCTGAGACAGCTACCTCCCTGCATTACTAGTGAGAGGCTGGCTTCACAGACAGGGGGGAGCTGCCTGACCCTCACTCCTGACTTCCCCCATGTCCCAGCTAGTGAATGGTGTGTGGGTGAGGGGGGGGGAGGAGGATGGTGAAGTCTGAGACAGCTCCCTCCCTGCATTACTAGTGAGAGGCTGGCTTCACAGACAGGGGGGAGCTGCCTGACCCTCACTCCTGACTTCCCCCATGTCCCAGCTAGTGAATGGTGTGTGGGTGAGGGGGGGGGGGGGGAGGATGGTGAAGTCTGAGACAGCTCCCTCCCTGCATTACTAGTGAGAGGCTGGCTTCACAGACAGGGGGGAGCTGCCTGACCCTCACTCCTGACTTCCCCCATGTCCCAGCTAGTGAATGGTGTGTGGGTGAGGGGGGGGGGAGGAGGATGGTGAAGTCTGAGACAGCTCCCTCCCTGCATTACTAGTGAGAGGCTGGCTTCACAGACAGGGGGGAGCTGCCTGACCCTCACTCCTGACTTCCCCCATGTCCCAGCTAGTGAATGGTGTGTGGGTGAGGGGGGGGGATGGTGAAGTCTGAGACAGCTCCCTCCCTGCATTACTAGTGAGAGGCTGGCTTCACAGACAGGGGGGAGCTGCCTGACCCTCACTCCTGACTTCCCCCATGTCCCAGCTAGTGAATGGTGTGTGGGTGAGGGGGGGGGGGAGGATGGTGAAGTCTGAGACAGCTCCCTCCCTGCATTACTAGTGAGAGGCTGGCTTCACAGACAGGGGGGAGCTGCCTGACCCTCACTCCTGACTTCCCCCATGTCCCAGCTAGTGAATGGTGTGTGGGTGAGGGGGGGGGGGTGGGAGGATGGTGAAGTCTGAGACAGCTCCCTCCCTGCATTACTAGTGAGAGGGTGGCTTCACAGACAGGGGGGAGCTGCCTGACCCTCACTCCTGACTTCCCCCATGTCCCAGCTAGTGAATGGTGTGTGGGTGAGGGGGGGGGGGGAGGATGGTGGTCTGAGACAGCTCCCTCCCTGCATTACTAGTGAGAGGCTGGCTTCACAGACAGGGGGGAGCTGCCTGACCCTCACTCCTGACTTCCCCCATGTCCCAGCTAGTAAATGGTGTGTGGGTGAGGGGGGGGGGGGAGGATGGTGAAGTCTGAGACAGCTCCCTCCCTGCATTACTAGTGAGAGGCTGGCTTCACAGACAGGGGGGAGCTGCCTGACCCTCACTCCTGACTTCCCCCATGTCCCAGCTAGTGAATGGTGTGTGGGTGAGGGGGGGGGGGAGGAGGATGGTGAAGTCTGAGACAGCTCCCTCCCTGCATTACTAGTGAGAGGCTGGCTTCACAGACAGGGGGGAGCTGCCTGACCCTCACTCAAGCAGAGAAGCCCTTCTTACAAAGCTGAGCTAGTGAGTTAAGTAGGAGGAAAAGTAAACATACTTGTGCCAGTGTGGCTACTTAAAAAATACACTTACCAACAATCAATTACATATATTTGAACTGTGTACAGTTCCAGCCAGGACCACCTTTCTAAAATGCACAGTGATTGGCAAATTCAACATGCACTAGCATTTCAGGTGCCTGCTAACAAAAATAATAAACAAAGAAGTTCTAGTCACGTGAGTGCTGATCATCACATGTCAAGCTTCCAACTGTTTCCATTTCACATCCCCCCAACCATTACCTCAGTGGTAACCTTGGTAACATCAATAGATAAGAGCACAGCCAGCCAATAGGAATACATATTCATTCCTAAGTGACCTTTACTGACCTGGGAAGTGTGAACACTTTGTTTCATTTTCTGTTGGTGTTCATGAGTTTCCAGTTCCATTTCCCATCCCCCCAACCATCACCTCAGTGGAAACCTTGGTAACATCAATAGATAAGAGGGCTGCCAGCCAATAGGAATACATATTCATTCCTAACTGACCTTCAGTGACCTGGAAAGTGTCTATTTGTATCATTTTGAGTTAGTGCGCACTAACTCGAGTTAGTGCGCACTAACAGGGAGTTAGTGCGCACTAACTCGAGTTAGTGCGCACTAATCGGAAAAAACGATTTTTAACGATTTTTCAATGAAATAATCGTGCCAAACACGATTTTCTTCTCCTGCCACACGATTTCTATCGTTAAGACGATATGGAAAACGATTCACATCCCTAGACAATACACATAAAGTAGCAAAAAATTCTTAAACAATAAAAACAGATATTAGGTTAATAATATAATAAATGGTATATTGAAATCTTTCCTGGTAACTGAACAGCATATTTAGAACCAAAAATGTACTGCCACGTGTTATAGGCTTAAACCAAAACACTAAGCTACAGATCTAAAACTCACTGCAGCTATCAAGATAGGGGAACTGCAGATCCAAATCTCACTGCAGCTAACTGCAGGTCCAAAGATCTCTATAGATACTACAGGAAAGGGAAAGGGAACTGCAGATCCTGCTATGAGTATATACTGCTACAATAAAGATGAATGGCAAAGAACACAAATATTAATTGGTTGATTAATAGCAACTTCAAATGATAGCAATAATAATAAATATAATAGATAAAGTAATCCTCCTTACTGATAAGAACATAAGAAATTGCCATATTGGGTCAGACCAAGGGTACATCAAGCCCAGCATCCTGTTTACAACAGTGGCCAATTCAGGCTACAAGTAACTGGCAAGTACCCAAAAACTAAGTCTATTCCACGCTATTGATGCCAGTAATAGCAGTGGTTATTTTCTAAGTCAACTTGATTAATAGCAGGTAATAGACTTCTCCTCCAAGAACTTATCCAAACCTTTTTTAAACCCAGCTACACTAATTGCACTAACCACATCCTCTGGCAACAAATTCCAGAGCTTAATTGTGCGTTGAGAGAAAAAGAACTTTCTCCAATTAGTTTTAAATGTGCTACCTTGGATTGGTTTTTTTCAACATTTTTGTGAGCGATATAAATAAAGGGTTGTCAAAGAAAGATTTGTCTTTTTTCCAAAGATACCAAAATCTGTAACAGGGTAGACAGCCAGGAAAGTGTGGAAAACATGAGGCGGGATCTAGCGAAGCTCAAGGAATAGTCTAAGGTCTAGCAGCTAAGATTTAATAGGTACATGCATTCGTTGCTCCATCTGCCCGATTCGCTTCAGCAGCATGCGTGTATCAGACAAATGGATAGGGTGGGTGCAGAAACGAATGGTGTGCACATATGTTGTCAAAGGACCCAAGGAATTGGTCAGCTCTGCCACTTCTGGAAGTCTGACGTATGAAGAGATATGATCACTCAAAGGTCTGCTCATTTTTATATGTTTTCCCCTACATTGGGGCCGATGCAATAAATATGCGCAGAAAGTGGGCACTGAACAGTCAGCGCCTGCTTTCTTAACACATCCCCAGGCACCCCCCTTGGGGGCATCATGCAATATTTAAATTAGGGGGTTGTGTTAGCAAGGAGGTGCTAGGGTTGGTAACGCACCCCATCACCTCCTTGCTAACGAGAACCCAATCGGAGTCGGCGGTCCACCAGTTAGGAAAACCTGATGCCGAATTTATCGGCATCAATTTTCCTAAATGCCGCACAGCTGGGGGTTCAGGAAATGGACGCTTGTCAGTTGAGCATCCATTTCCTGCACCCGACTGCCAGTTTTTTTTTTAATCTTTTTTTTAACTTAATTTAATTTTGTTTTTCCTCCTACTTAATATCACAATGATATTAAGTAGGAGGCAGTACAGAAGAACAGTACAGAAGAACAGTGTTTTCTGCTTTCCTGTACTGGCTTCAGGAATGCTCAGTTATTAACATCTGCTCCAGGCAGGTGTTAATTTCTGATTGCTAAATGTGCATCCTAGATGCACATTTTGTTTTTTTGCGACTAGGACATAGTGAGGGCAAAGGCTATCGACACCATTTTGAATACTGGCAGCCGATAGCCCGAGTGCAGGAGGTCGCTCCTGGACCCCGCTGCACCACCAGGGACTTTTGGCAAGTCTTGGGGGACCCTCCTGACCCCCGGTAGCCCCTGTGACATAATAAGGGCAAAGGCTATCAGCGCCATTTTGTATACCGGCAGCCGAGGGCATGAGTGCAGGAGATGGCTCCCGGATCCCCTGCTGGACCACCAGGGAGTATTGGTAAGTCTTGGGGTGGGTCAGGAGGGTGGGGGATTTGTTTAAATTCATAATTCGGCGAAGATTCGTTGTATTCGTGGGGAATCGCGATACTTTCACTTCCCCACGAATACAACGAATATGGCCCTATACGTTGCGGATTACCAATACGTTAGAAATGAATGCACACCCCTAGTAAATAGGGGCTCAATGAAAGGTTATGATGAGGCCCACAAAACTTCTTTCTTTCTGGTAACCCTTACTATACCACATATTATTTTTATTTATTTATTTATTTAACAGCTTTTAATATACCGGTGTTCATGCGAGCACATCACGCCGGTTTACAATAAACTTGCGAAAGGAGGAAATTACAAAAAACAGGGAGTGGGAGATGGAGCAGGTTTGAGAAAAAGGGGGGGGGGGGGAGGGGGGAAGGTAAAGGAGGAAGAAGATAGCAGCTGAGAAATTAAAAGGAACGTAACATTATTTACATGAGAGGCAATAAATGAGGGATAAACATTGTCACAAAGTTACAGCGGATAATGAAGGAAATATGGATTGTATGGAGTATATATATGGAGGCTTATTTACGGTAGTTATGGCAAGTTATGAGGAACATATATATATGCTTATTTACAGCAGTTATGGCAGGAGAAGAAAGACAATTAATTATTACAACTTTTATAAACAAATGCATATTTTATTATTGTGACTCCCGGAATGCAGGGGCACACTGTGGCCCCCAGGATCACTTTTCCTCCCAGTTATTTGCCTTTCTCCTTTTTTGCACCACTCAGTCCACTGAAGGCCCCAGGGTGCCGGGGTTTATGGCAGAGAGCAGGATTTAACCTCCAGGGCTCTATTGCTCATTCTGTATTGTACCCATGCTTGGGATGTCCTTGATTTAGGGCACCACATCATCAGGGAAGATGCTGGACACTCTGATGTGGCATTTAACAAAGAATTACTGTACCCAAAAATAAATTGAAGTCCATTTCACAACAAAGTTCTCCAATTTATCATCTCAGAAAAATAAACCATCCAAAGTTGCTTCTTTCCTCAGGTCTAATAGCTGAGTCAGTGTCCCTTAGGTGGAAGACACTAGGCCAGATCCAACCCTCCAGATGTTAGAAGCCGAGCTCCCAGTGGGACTTGGATCCACTTATCCATCTCTCTCTCTGATGGTAAAAGGGTTAGACTCCTGGTGGCAGAAAGTCCCAAGAAGTTTTCAAAATCCCAAAATCTCTCTACCTTCTTAGTGGGCAGGAACTACTAATAGCAAAATAATTCCTCGCAAAACAACCAGAACAAAACTCACTGCAAGAACCTCTTCCTGTGCTCCTCCCAAGGCAGGGGTGAAAATTCTCCTTAGGCATGAGCAGGTTCCCTCAAAAAAAAAAAAAATCAACTCTTGGCAAAAATAAACTTTTCTCAAAACTCCTCTTCCAATCTCACCGGAACAATCCTTATCAGACCTGGGGGTTACTAGCCAGGGCAGATTCTCTTCCCTTGTAGCAGGCTGGGAGGGGAGGGGACCCAAAATAAGGCCCAAAAAACCCACCAATATTTTTTTTAGCCTCTGACTCACAACTCAGAAATGCTACTTCCCCTGTATCTGGCTGAGGCACTCAAACAAATGGGAAAAACTCGACAGCTTCTTAAACTCTAACAAAAAATGTTACATTTCTCCACATGCATTTCCTGCTTTTATGTAAAAATGCTGATCCATCCAAAGAAGCCTCTGTGGAGGTGCCTGCAGGGATAGTCTGCAAACTACTAAATCCTAGCCTAGGGCTTACGCTAGGGACAAACTGGTTAGTAGGGATGTGCATTCGTCCTGGTTCGGCCACCCCGAAAAACGAAGCGGATTTTCCTGCACTAACCCCGAAATTCGGGTCAGCCGAAACAAATCGGCCCGAACCGCGGGAAAACAAAATTTCCCGCAGCGGGCCAATAACGAAAGCTAAACCGAAAGGTTCAGCTGAATCACATCTCTACTGGTTAGTGAATACCTAAAGGTCCCTACCCTAAATAATAGTGACCTATATAGAATTTTGCTACCTTCATGTTTTATTTTAAATAGCAGATATATATTACAAATTTTTATTGTTTGATTTGTTGTTGTTTCAGGGGTGTTTTTTTTTTTTCTTTCATTTTTCAGTCCATTTAATGTTTATTTCAGTTTGGCTTGTTTGCCAAAATAAAAATTAAAAATTAAAGCCCCAAAACAAATAAAGCAAACAAATCAGGGCCTCCATGGAGCCCTATGACCCCCATCCCCCCAACAACCCTCCAATGAAGCCTGAAAGGCCCAGCTAGGGCCTCCCTGAGCTCCTCCTAGCCCCAAGAAACCTGTGGGACACAAATCTACCCGCTGAGCTGAGTCAAGCCTAGCCAAGGCCTCCCTATGCACCAATGACCCCCACCAAACTTCCCAAAAGGGGTAAGTGGGAGCTGCAGAGGTCCTTGTCCCTGGCAAAATATTTTTGAGTGCGGGGGGATCAGGGGAGCCTGAGGAGGCCCCTGCTAGACTCAGTTTATCTCAGCTGGGTAGGCCTGGGGCCCATAGGGGCCTCAGGAGCTAAGGAGGCCACTTTTATTTTAATGAACCAAAAACACCCCCAAATTTTCTGTTATTTTCAGGCAAGGCCATTTTCAGTTTGCATGTGCCACTCATTTAAAACAAATGCACATCCCTTTTTAAATAATGTTCCCGATTATGACTTAAACAAAACAGACATATTAAAATAATCTTCTTCAGCCAAAAAAACCCTCCTAAAGGGTCATTTGACTAAGCTCAATCACTTCATTTAATTTGTATTAGAAGAACTTTTCATTTCATTTACCAGTTTATAATGGGCAACTTTTTCAATATGGAGCTAAAGGTCACTATTACATGTAAGGAAAATTAAGCTGATGTTCTTGGTTGCCTTACAGTTCTCCTAGTTCAACTACTCCAATAAATGAACATGTACAACAAGCCGAAGGGCTTTTTATTACAAATTTAATTCATTTCTCTAGACAACTGTGAAATTTGCCATTGACATTAGTCATTACCCCAAGGCGAACTAAAAGATGATCTCAGTTAATAAATGATCCTTAACAAGGAACGCTTCTATCTTCTGTGATATTGGCACAGGCACATTTTATTAATGCAGGACTAGCTTCCTGCCAGAACACTAACATTCACGACTATTTGCTGTGCTTGTTTCCTCTTCCTGCTCCTGATATTAATAATTATGCAATGGGATAATTAGCAACATGAAGAGACAGTCCTGTGAGTTTGCAGCTAAATTTTCAGCACGTTAACCTTCTGGGAAATATAGGACAGAAGCAAAGAGTCTAGCCAAATAACCAATGCAGGTTGATTTCACAGTATGTAAAAGGCTAATTATCTGTGAAAAGTCTGACCGCAAGTAACACTATTATAGAAATGTGCAAGCATTTTATTTTAAATAAAACTCAAGGTTTTCAGAAAGTCACTAGTTCACAATCTGGAGACTGCTCATTAAAGTGCGTTATAAAAATGTTTAAGTGAAGACAAGTAAAATGATCTACCATTGGGAAAAAAAAAAAAAAGAATCCTGGAACAAAATACACTGATAAGAAATACTGCTGTCTGTATGACAAGGTACAAATTTCTTTACAGAATCATCACAATGTAAAACATACATTCAGCACCAGAAAAAAATTAGGTTAAGTGCATTGTATTTACTGTAGACAGGCTACAATAAAAGTAGAAAATATTACTATTTTTTTTCTTTTTTTACAGATACTGTGTGGAATTCATTCAGCTATAAGAATATTTATCCACTAGTAGTAATAACAGACCACAATTTTTGTCCTAAAAAAATAAATTGTATTTGCAGAAAGCAAAAACATTATGGAGTGTGTAAAATGCAATATTCCCATTTTCTCGTCAGACTTCCAATTTATTGAAGTAACAGAGCAGAAAATACACTGACAGCTGTTACATTTTATTGCGAATTAGTATATACATTTTATATCCAGTGAGCAAATGCATGATACATTGTATTCCAGTAATTGCCAGTGGCTTTCCAAATGGAAACGGAATGATCTTGGTGCAATTACACTCCGGAGAGTAAATGTAACATGCTACATTTCTACATTATGGCATTTTAACAATATCAAGGATGTTTTGCTATCTTTTTCTTTTTCTTTTTTTTTTTTTGTTACTATTTAAAAAGGTCAAGCTGAAATATTAAAATATAAAAGGGACTATCAAAGCCAGAGACTGGTTATTATTCTTTATTTTATAGGTCATATGCATTTTAGCATGCACTATATATAAAAAAAAAAAAAAAAGTTCATGGGAAAAAAAAATAAAAGAAAGTTTATGTTTAATCTAATTTCAGTCCTTTCTCATTATCCCTAAATTCGGAGGAAGGCAATTGACTGCAAGGTCGTAGTAGGATTTCAGCTTTTATCTAGTTTATGGAGAATGTATTATTATTGAACTATTGTTCATGAGTTATTGTGTTTAGGATTGCCAGCTGGGTTGCTCCAGCCTTGGCTTCTTCTCCACTGCTTGCACAGACTTCTACTTCTGAGTTTACTATTAACATTCCCAAGAAAAGCAAGACGACAAGTCCATCTATGCAGTGGGATAAAACAAGAGCTGGATCATCCTGCCCTGAAAATATGGAGCCAGTTGGCAACCCAGTTTATGCTACTGAAAGGATTAGCTTTCCTTAAAAGACAATTTGTCCAATGTTCCTACATATGTTCTTTCACGGAAGATGTCATGCTGTGTAGCTACTTTACTGATACAAATCATTGGTATGCAAAACGAATATTAGAACAGATTTGCTTTTTTATTTTTTATTTTTTGTGCAAACTTTCAAGATTATATTTCAAATTGCTCGTTGGGCCACGGTTTCTCTGTCTTCAATCCTTTTATTATAATATACAATAAATCTGGCTGACTCCTCCCCTCTAGTGGCTACCAGCTCTCTTTGCAGCATGAACAGATAAAGAAGGCATACAGAGGACCACCGCAGAGACATTTGTGATAATTCCTGAGCCTACAGGAAAAACAGATCGGTCTGTCGCAGCATCCAATAAATTGTATCGGTCTTTTAAAACAATGCGCTGGTGGCTACAACTCAATCAACACCAACCTGCTGACACAGAATTACAATTTGTGCAGGTTATTAGTGATTGAATTAACAACTTGCCCTAACTTGTAGCTAATTTATTCAAGGACACTGACTTATTTAATAAGACCGCAGACAGTATTGAAGAGGACAGTTTTCAGACCAATAGTCGGTAATCACACGTGAAAGAGAAGAGCTATAAGAAAGGGTTATATAGTCGCTTATAAAGGTTGTAACAGCTACTGTGTGCACTTGGAAAAGTAGGATCCATTAGTCAGAAACAAAAAAATGAATTATATTACAGGGCAGCTTAATAGCACGAATTGATTGACAAAACCCGCTCTACGGCAGAATATTACATTATTTTACCTTGAGGCCTGATTTGTTGTTCTTAAACCTGCACTTCCAACATTAGCCTCCACCCTGCTCACTGCCATAAGGGGGTCAGAGGCCGAGGCCAATGAGTCCTTATTTGCAGTCACCAGGGATATTTCCCTGACTGAAGGCCTCTTTGCCAAGCCCAGTCAATTCTTTGGCTGAAGGGCATAAACTGCATCAATAAATCAAATGAACCTTTGAGTCAGCCAGCCAGTAGGTGCTTCTATAGTGTCATGAGTGAGGCTACATTCTGAAGCTGTGATCACTGTCCCCAAAGTGAACTGAGCCCAACCAACCTGAGGGGCGGATCTGGTGATTCAAATCTGGCCAAGGGTTTCATACCACACGTTCTGATTGCATTAAATATAACGCTAAAAGCCTTCTTTGGCACTCAAATTTTGCCGACCATTCTGATGCAACCCTAACTGGATTATTTAATAATATTTTTATTGCATTGTGTAACTTGGGGTAGATTTTAATAGGTGCGCGCGCACGGCTCCCAGCGCGTGCACATGGATGCGCAGATTTTATAACATGAATTTTAGCAAACTATGAACGGCGACGCAATCGAGCCTCCCCCAGTTCCCTCCCAGTCCGCTCCAATTCAGGAGTGGACTGGGCAGGAACTTCCCTGCCCCCCTACCTAGCCTTCCTTCCCTCTCCACCCAGACCCCTACTCCCTACCTAATTAAAATATTTTTTTTTATTTTTGTACTTACTGCTCCATCGGAGCAGAAGCAACTTGCATGAGACGGCCAGCTGCTAGCATGCGCTTCCCTGGAACAGTGGCTAATGGCCGCTGTCCCGGCTGGCCTCCACCCCGGACCGCCCCTTTTTCAGGGTCAAGCATTTTGTGCGCGTATCAGCAGTTACGTGCGTGCCTGGGCCCCTTTGAAAATGTGTGCGGTGTGAGCAGGGCACAATCACGTGAGTAACTAACTGCCAGTATTTGCATGTGTGGCCCTTTTAAAATCTGCTCGTTATTGAACAAGGCCTTTAGGGACACACTTTTTCAGTAGTGTACCTAACTAGCAAGCTAACTTTAGGCCTTGTGCCTAATTTAAGCATGCCCAAAACAACATGATTTTCAACACAAAGCCCCCTCTCAGATTATGTGGCTAAATATACAGCCAAATATTCCACACTGCTAAATAAGGCATAAAGTTATGCATGTTAATGGCATGCCAGTTTAGTGCATAATGGTAGAATTTGCAGCTTGCCAGAAAGCCCCGCAAGCAGCTGGCCTTACTTCTGACACCGCCAGCAGCTGGCCATGGGGTTGTAACAAGACACTGCCAGGCTACCCTCACCTGCACGAGACATAGCCATCACCACCACCACCACTCCTTCAATCCTCCCTTACCGCATGCATGCCAGACTGCATGCTAGTTAAAGGGCCCATGATGGGAAAATTCCTGTGGCACCCACTGTTGGAGTCAGCGCTTCAGCCCTATATACGTGCTTCTCAGATTTCCCCTTCTCGCCGCAGCAATGGGTCTCCTGCCTAGCAGCAGAGTGTGTTGCTATAGCGTTTCTGCATTTCCAACTTTATCTTGCCTTGTCTTCCTGTCCAGCCTCATTCTGCCTTGCCTTCCAGTCTGTCAATCAAAAAATCCACAAATGGGGGTAACTCACCAAATGTTACAACAACAAACCTGCATTAAATGTTATTTTTCTTTGTTTCTTTTTTTCTTTTTTTATATCTCTTAAAACATGAAAAATACCCAAAACAAACAGGTAATTAATTCATTGATTCTAATTGCAACCAAGAATCCCTTTTCACAAAAAACTTTTTCATAAAAGATTTATCGCAAAAAATTTAATTAGGAGGGGGTTGGTTGTTTCATAAACTTACCAAGGAACCATCCAGGTAATCCTCAGTATTATTTTTAATCCTGAGCAAACTGCCAACCCTCCACACCTAATTTATTTATTCAGCACAAAAACAATTTTTTATTATTGAGTATTTTTTGTACTTTTTATAATTTTTGTAAAAAATCAATCCTTGTCAAAAATGGAAACAGTTCACCAATAGAAAACTCCAAAACTGAATGCGCTTCTTATATTTTCATTAACCAGCCGCAAGATACTTAGCTTGATTCAGACGCTTAGACCTCAGTTCACAATAGTGTTTTTTTTACGCAACAAGGCCGAGTTTCGAATCGATTCTTCATCAAGGGAAACTGCTTGACCACCACACATCTCAGCTCTCTCCAGTTGTTACTTTGTAATCCTGTGCTCGCATTTTAGAAATTTTAAATCAGCTCGCAGTGCTCTGCCTATGTCTTTCAAAGGTTCGCCATTTTTTTTGAAAGACATAGGCAGCGCGCTGCGAGCTGATTTAAAATGTCTAAAATGTGAGCACAGGATTACAAAGAAACAACTGGAGAGAGCTGAGATGTGTGGTCGTCAAGCGGTTTCCCCTGATGAAGAATCAATTTGAAACTTGGCCTTGTTGGGTAAAAAAAATTCTATTGCGAATTGAGGTCTCAGCATCCAAATCAAGCTAATCCCCTCATTTATCAAAATGTGCTAAGGCGTTTCCGCATGTGTTATGGGATTATAGCATGCGAAAAGCGCCATTAACGCATGCGATAGCATCATATTGTATGGTGCAAAAGGAGGAAGTGTGGGCTGGGTTTACTTTTTTGAGAAGCCCTATTGCACACGTGCCTAGCTGTGATAGCCTGACCCTAGATAGGTATTTATATCTCTACGGGAGGCCCACCTAGTAACTCAAGGTGAGGTTTAGGTATTAGAGTAGGGGATTAGGGGCCACTTTGACATTCAATGTGAGACTTACGAACAGAACAGTGCTCTCTTGTGAACATTTGATGACCCTCAGAATGAGGAAACTCACCCAAAGATGAGATTTGTGCAGTGTTCTCTCAACCTAGCTTGATGTTACCCAGGTAAAGAGTCCATCATGCTAGGTTGAGAGAACACTGCACAAATCTCATCTTTGGGTGAGTTTCCTCATTCTGAGGGTCATCAAATGTTCAGAAGAGAGCACTGTTCTGTTCGTACGTCTCACATTGAATGTCAAAGTGGCCCCTAACCCCTACACTAATACCTAAACTCACCTCGATTTACTAGGTAGGCCTCCCATAGAGATATAAATACATATCTAGGGTCACAGTATTATGGCTAGGTGGACTCTCTCTCTCTCTCTCTCTCTCTCTCTCTCTCTCTCTCTCTCTCTCTCTCTCTCTCTCTCTCTCCCCCCCCCCCCCACATTGTAGCAATTGTGATAAACTCCCTATTACCATAAAACACACCCTTTTTCCCATCACATGCAACATTTTGATAAATCCAGGCCTATGTTTGCCTGGATCTGACTATTCTTTCCCACTGCCTGCTCTAACCTTGGCTTTCCTCTGTCTCTCATAAGCCTGCTGTCTTCTCTACCTCTGGGGTCCTTGCCTCCGCCCTAGGGGCCCACTTAAGTCATGCTGGCCGCCAGAATCCAGGGGGATCAACCTGTGGAGGAGGCAGCTGGTAAAGGTGAAGCCCCAGACTGTCCTGCTAAAGATGCATTCACCAGCTGCCAGCATAAGCTTTGAGGGCTCACCCTTGAGATTGCATCAATTACGGAGCAGCACTAAAGGCTCACACATCTGCTATCCCTTACTCATAATTTTTAAAAATTTAAATTACACAGTGAAATTTGTAATATGCCCCTTAAAATGTCCCCTGGAATGGCTCTTTTTAACTCAGCAAAATGTATGCAAGTATTTTTAGGGCACTGAAAATGGGCTTAAGCAGTAGCACATCTGAGTGACTTATACCCATATCTTTCTATTTTGAAGTGCATAAGTTTTGTCATAGCTTTTGAAAATGTATCCTTTAATAACTAACAATTGCATTAGCATATTGTCACAAAGATGCTATATTGTTCCTATGAAAAAAAGTATTGTAGTACAGTACAAGGGTGTTTGTTGCCCGTTATTGTCCCAGTTTTAACACTGACAGGGTCTTAGATGACTGTGAATGCCCTGTCTAGAAGGGATCATTAATACAAATTGAAGTTTGTTTTAGGGATATTTAAAGATCTCTTTAATAATTTTGAAAAGGAAGTAGTTGACAGCAACCTGCATGACAGAGAAGTGAGTGAAACAGGGCATTTCCAGAGCATTAACCTTCTACTCAAGCAGATTGTTCAGATTCTGACAGAAAATTCTAGCCATCAGGGTTGCATTTCAATGGCAAATATTGAATAGCATGCCAAAGATGAAAATAGAATACCAAATGTTAGTTTCTGGTATTTGCCGTTATCATTTTTTTCTGTTCCTTCATAATATGATTTAATTCTTGATGTATAGGATAACTTTAGGAGAAGATAAAAAGAACATGTTATGATTATTGTTTCTCAAGTTCAGTTTGAGAAATTGAAATAAAGGGTAAAAAATGGCTTTCCTGTGGACACACAGGGAGGATAACTTTAGTACATGCACAAGCACACCGATAAATGCATGTGGATGACCATGCATGCGCCATCAGACGTATTTTGTATTGCGCTTACAAATGTGCACACACTATATAAAATATATTTAAATCTACCCAACCTACCATAGTGTTAGGTGACTTTAATCTACACATGGACATCCAACAACTTTCTAACACATGCCAGACACTAATGGATGCCATGACAGCACTAGGGTTTTCACTAATAACCGATAAACCAATACACAGAGCCGGACACTCACTTGATCTAACATTCATAAATAGCAACTATCCAGAACACTTAGCAACAAGCTACACACAAATTCCTTGGTCTGACCACCTCCTTATTCAGTCCAATATTAATATTCTCAATCCCCAGACCATACAAACTCATAATCCCATAGAATTTAAATATCGACCACCCTATAACAACGATGAACTAAAGGACAAATTAGAAGAAGAACTAAAATACATAACACTTAATAATTGTAACTCAGCTACGGAACTCTGGTTAGACTCAACCAAGAAAATAGCCAATGAAATAAACCCCATCAAAACAATAACTATCAAAGAAACAAAACAAAATAACCACTGGCATAATGCAAAAATAAAAGATGCAAAAAGAAAGCTCAGAAAATTTGAAAAAAACTGGAGAAAACACAAAACAATTGAAAACCTAACCAAATTCAGGAAACATCTAGCCTCCTACAGATCCTTAATACTAAAAAAGAATACTATTCCAATAAAATAGAAAAGTTTGCCAATAACCCAAGAACCTTATTCTCCATAGTAACAAATCTCACAAATCACAAACAAGAATCACCTCAAAGTCTTCCTGAATCAAAATGCAATGAATTAGCTAAATTTTTTAGTGACAAAATATTAAACCTAAGAAACAAACTCCCAAAAAACAGCAAACAAGCAATCGTAATGCAAAAGAAAGATGTTAACATATGGTCCTCATTTATAGAAATATCAGAACAAGAAGTTGAATCAATGATAAAAAATATAAACCCTGCTCCACATAAAATCGATACAATACCAACAACTGAGATAAAAAAGATTACCAATGTGGTAACCCCAACAATAATTAATATCATAAACCTATCCCTAACTGAAGGATTAATGCCAGATACACTAAAAGGGGCAATCATTAAACCAATCATCAAAAAGAAAAACAGTGACCCACTAATCCTCATTAACTACCGCCCAGTCTCAAACCTCCCATTATTAGCAAAATTAATAGAGAAAACAGTACAGAAACAGCTAGCTGAACACCTAGACAATAATAATATACTGTACCCGTCACAACACGGCTTCCGAAAACACTACAGCACTGAGACATTACTTCTCTCTCTAACAGACAACATACTAAGAGGTTTTGATAACAGTAAACATTACATCCTTATAATGCTTGACTTATCTGCAGCCTTTGATACAGTAAACCACAGAATACTACTAAAAAGAAGAAATTGGATTATGTGACAAAACAATAAACTGGTTCAGATTCTTCCTAAACAACAGGTTCTTTCAAGTCCAGATAAAAAACTCATTATCAGAAAAATGTAAACTTGAAACAGGAGTACCTCAGGGTTCAGCGCTGTCTGCTACCCTCTTTAACATATATATGCTACCCTTATGTCATCTGCTGGCAGGCCTAGGGATAATACATTACATTTACGCAGATGACATTCAATTAATTCTACCAATAGATGACACAATTGAAAAAACATTAGGTCTAGCCAATATTTACCTAGACATAATTAAACAACTACTAAACCAAATGGAACTGGTCATCAACATTGACAAAACTGAATTCCTTCACCTAGAGAGAAAACATACTGAAATCATTCAAACACCAATAACCCTAAGAAATAACCAAAAAATTGAGCTAGCCGAAAAAGTAAGGAATCTGGGAGTAATAATGGACCCAGAAATCAACCTGAAGCAACACATATCTATAAAAGTAAGAGAAGGCTATGCAAAACTTATGGTCCTCAAAAGATTGAAACCATTACTCACACCCACCCACTTCAGAACAGTATTGCAAACACTTATCTTTTCCAGCACTGACTACTGCAATGCACTCTTACTAGGACTCCCAAGCACATCGATAAGACCACTCCAGATACTTCAAAATACTGCAGCCAGAATACTGACGGGAAAAAAGAGGAGGGACCATATAACCGAAACTCTAGCAGACTTACATTGGTTACCCATCGAATACAGGATAAAATACAAGGCCTTATGTACCAATCACAAACTAATATATTATAAAGAAGCAGACTGGCTAAACACAGCCTTAAGAGTACACGTTCCACAAAGAAACCTCCGCTCAGCAAACAAAGCACTACTAACAATCCCTTCAGTAAAATCAGCAAAATTAACCCAAGTGAGAGAAAGGGCTTTATCATTGGCTGGGCCCATACTATGGAACACGATGCCCCCTGAACTCAGATTACAGAATAATCTCAAAACTTTTAAGAAAAATTTAAAAACATGGCTCTTTAAAAAAGCCTTCACTAAAGAGTGTGGAGGGTAGAGAATGAAAGTACAGAGTAATGCAGATGAGAATGAATTTACTCAATCCTACATTTAAGAAGTAATATCTCAAAGAGTAACTCAATAATATACATGGACTTGACCAACATTACTCAAATAATGATTTTATTTATGAAATTGTAACCGAACTTTATTGGCACCTGTTAGAATGTACGATATCCTAGATTTACTAACCTTAGTCTATGTGCCTATTTGTAAACCGTTGCGATGGTATATAACTTAGCGACGGTATAGAAAAGTTTTTAAATAAATAAATAAATACATAAATAAACAACAAATTGCTTGCATATCTAAAAAATATGTGGCATGTATTTCAACATACGCAGATAATTAGCATGTTAACACACATCCAGCTATATTAGTTAGCCGGATAAATAGTGGTTTTTGAGACTTATCCGGCTAAGTGACAGCAAAGCCACCACTACCTAGAGAAATCTAAATGTATCAAGATAAGTGGTGCAAATCCTTTATATATGAGTATTTGTGTTCTTAATTTTAATCATTTACACATGGAGATTTAACTCATATATTTTCTAGAGATGTGAATCGGAACTGGAATTGGTTCTGATTCCAGTTCCGATTCACATCTTGAAATTATTTTCGTGCGGTACAATCATTTTTTTTTATTGGCTGCGCCCGAGCCGATAAACAAAAAACCCACCCCGACCCTTTAAAACAGATCCCTTAGCTTTCCCCACCCTCCTGACCCCCCCCCCCAAAAAAACCTTTTTACAAGCACCTGGTGGTCCAGTGGGGGTCCCAGGAGCGATCTCCCACTCTCGGGCCGTGGGCTGCCACTAAGAAAAATGGCGCCAATGGCCCTTTGCCCTTACCATGTAACAGGGGCAAAGATGGCGCTGGCTGTCCATTACTTCTACCATGTGACAATGGCACGGATACCCTGTCACATGGTAAGGGCAAAGGGCCATTGGCGCCATTTTGATTAGTGGCAGCCGACGGAGCGAGAGCGGGAGATCGCTCCTGGGACTCCCCACTGGACCACCAGGTACTTGTAAAAAGTTTTGGGGGGGTTGGGAGGGTGGGGGAAGCTAAAAGATCTGTTTTAAAGGGTTGGGGTGGGTTTAGGGGTTGTTTCTGTGTGCCATTTTTCCCGCCCTCCCCCAAAACGATAAGAGCACCCCGTGAACAATTTCGTGGGGTTTTCCTATTGGTTTCGGGGAGCCCCCGATTTCTGACGACTTTGAAAATATCGTACAATATTTTCAATCGTCAGAAAAACGATTCACATCCCTAATATTTTCCTTAGTTCTTGTTGGTTTTTTAAGTGTTTAAATAGTCAAATACTGTAACATGCACAAATGAAGGACATTACCAGTTTTACCAATTAGTCCACCAGTTTGCCCAGTCTAACTCTAGGTCATTGAAATCCTCCTGGTTCTTCAGCCTGAATTCTTCCCAGATTATCTAGACCTCTCACCCCGTCAGTAGACTATAAAGAATTTTATTCTCACATACACCGGTCTAAATATATGGAAGTAAAATATGTATGTACATCACTTTGGCAGGTTATAAAATAGCAGAAATGTTGGCTCCACCCTGGAACACCCAGCCCACCCCTTTTTTTTATATGAACACATATATTTGTGAATCGTTACTTGAATGTGTATGTTTGAACTATATAAAATAGCATTTATGTGAATATGTGCTATCTACGTACACATCTACTGATCTGTACATGTGCATCTCTTTGAAAATTCACCTTTTAGTTAGTAAGAAAGCAGGATTAGACTTCATGAGTTTGTAGCACTGTCCTGGGTGGTAATTCACTGTGCTACTCCACTACTGGATGGATTTACTCCTGCAAAATCTGGTAGTACTAGTCAGAGATTTCCCTGACTTTCTTGAAAGTGTTTACTATATGGCTTTTTGTAAAATGGGTTTGCTTACTTATACTTCATTCACCTTCAGTGTGAAAGTATCACATTCATAAAAAGTTCATCACCATACTTAAATGTCAAAAGGATTTTCATAGGTTAACAGGGACTTTTAGTGCTTCAGCATTCTTATCAATTTACTGAAGCACCAATTAGTGGGATTTCTGTGCTTCCCAATAGTTATGGGGGCAGTTTTGAAATCCCAAGTAGGGCTTGCAGTACTCAGTAACAATGGTATTGCAAGCTCCTTTTCAAAGGAAAAAAACCCCGAGGGCTGGAAAATGTGGCTGGCCAAAGGAACAGGATTCAATTCTCAGTTTGTACATTTCCCCATGCTTTGAAGCAGACGCACTTCATATATCCAATCCTATCCATCTCTGCCTCCTTATTTTGGGGCAGGTGAAAGTATGATTGCTGTGAACCAACTGGGAGAGGCAGGAGATTTTCATGTGGGTTTTCTGTTTACCTGTGGACATCCCTTTGAAATGTGTCACCCCATGTTATTTTGGCATTTAAGGAGGTAGCTATCTTTTGATGAATCTGATTCCTCACTGAATGTGATTCCTCACTGAATGTGAGGTCTGAAGTATAAGATGGAAATTGCATGTTTGATGGACACTCAGAGTTCTGGGCATACTGAATTGTTACTAATAGTCCAGAAAACCCAGTTTACCATTAAACCATTTAATGATTGTCACAACTGATCACAAGTTTCAAACTAGTGTTAATTCAACCCCTTTTTGTGTTCATTACTTTTTCAAGTTATTCTTCCTCATGAATGTTATTCTCTGAGCATTTTAGAAAGTTTTGCTGAGTCCTAATTAAAATTGCTAAATTTGGGAAAGTTTTATGAAAGTGAATTTTATAGACATGTAAAATCACATAAATTTTACATGTCTATAAATATTTCATAGACATGCCAAATCATATAAAATCTTCAATGATGTCTACTGCACTGTTCATAACTGTGCATGTAAAACTCCCCAAAACGTAGCCCACCACCAAAACCTCATCCCAAGTTACTAGTTGCCCCTCCTACAGTGATATAAATAGTTTACTTAACGTATATGAGAGCCTTATAAAAAGGTTCTCTCTCTCTCTCTTTCTTTTTCTCTCATGACAAAATGCAATAAAAGCCTTTCTCAGGTTGCAATGTGAAAATAATACAGGTATGATAAATGTAATGCACTATTTTCACTATATTTATAGCAATTTGATGAATCTAGGTCTTAGCAGGATAACCTGTAGAAATTCTGGGAGAGGCAATAGTTATCTAGATCAAGGCCTGATTCATCAATGCATTTTCCCATAGTCATACCGGGTCATTTTTAATTTCATGTTAGGGCATTTCCAGCACGAAAATGCCATAATGTGCACAATAACGCCATAGCATGATGATCGGTGATGAGCGGAGTGCCACAAGGGTTGGTGTTGGGACCGGTCCTATTCAATATCTTTGTGAGCGATATCGTGGATGGGATAGAAGGTAAGGTTTGTCTATTTGTGGATGATACTAAGATCTGCAACAGAGTGGATACGCCAGAAGGAGTGGAGAGAATGAGACGGATTTAAGGAAGCTCGAATACTGGTCAAAGTTATGGCAGCTGAGATTCAATGCCAAGAAGTGCAGAGTCATGCTTATGGGCTGTGGAAATCGATGGGGGGTAAAGGGCTGATGTGCATGGAGCAGGAGAGAGACCTTGGGGTGATAGTGTCTAACGATCTGAAGTCAGTGAAACAGTGTGACAAGGTGATAGCTAAAGCCAGAAGAATGCTGGGCTGCATAGAAAGAGGAATTTTGAATAAGAAAAGGGAAGTAATTATCCCCTTGTACAGGTCCTTGGTGAGGCCTCACCTGGAGTACTGTGCTCAGTTCTGGAGACCGTATCTCCGAAGGGACAGAGACAGGATGGAGGCGGTCCAGAGAAGGGCGACCAAAAAGTGGATGGTCTTCATCGAATGACTTATGAGGAGAGACTGAAGAATCTAAATATGTATACCCTGGAGGAAAGGAGGAGCAGGGGTGATATGATACAGATGTTCATATACTTGAAAGGTTTTAATGATCCAAAGTCAATGACAAACATTTTCCTTTGGAAAAAAATCATCAGAACCAGGGTTCACGATTTAAAACTCCAGGGAGAAAGACTTAGAACCAATGCCAGGAAGTATTTCTTCATGGAGTGAGTGGTGGATGCCTGAAACGCCCTTCCAGAGGAAGTGATGAAGACCAAAACTGTGAAGGATTTCAAAGGGGCGTAGGATAAACACTGTGGATTCATAAAGCCTGGAGGATGGGAAAAGAGAAGAGGTATGGGGTGACTTGTGGGAATGACGGCTACTACCTGGTGATTAATACCCTTATTCAATAAACATTCACATGGTTAATGAGACTCCAATATTGCTCTGTGCTTCAATGGCAAGAGGAAATGTGGACAAGAGGATTTGCATTCAGGCAATAACCAACATTGCTCTATGCTTCAACGGCAAGAGGAAATGTGGAAAAGAGGATTTCATTCAGGCAACAACCAACAAGGCAGCACAGTTGGGTAAACAAATAGCGTGGGAGTAGCTTGCTTGTTGCGACAGTTACTACCCCAAACCAATTATTCTTGATACTTCTCTTTCAATGCATATCCAGCATAATTCTCTGCTTCAACGGCAGGGGGGGATGAAGATAAGAGCATTTAGACAACAACCAACAAGGACTGAATGTGTCCCCGCCTGAGCTGAGGATACCACGCTGAGTGGCAGCCAGCTTTAAGAACATAAAAACATAAGAAATTGCCATACTGGGTCAGACCAAGGGTCCATCAAGTCCAGCATACTCTTTCCAACAGAGGCCAAACCAGGCCACAAGAACCTGGCAAGTATCCAAACACCAAGAAGGTCCCATGCTACTGATGTGATTAAAAGCAGTGGTATTCCCTAAGTCAACTTGATTAATAGCAGTTAATGGACTTCTCCCCCAAGAATTTATCCAAACCTTTTTGAATCCAGCTACACTAACTGCACTATCCACATTATCTGGCAACAAATTTCAGAGCTTTATTGTGCATTGAGTGAAAAATAATTTTCTACGATTAGTCTTAAATGTGCTACTTGCTAACTTCATGGAATGCCCTCTAGTCTTTCTATTATCCAAAAGTGTAAATAACCGATTCACATCTACTCGTTCAAGACCTCTCATGATCTTAAACACCTCTATCATATCCCCCCTCAGCCATCTCTTCTCCAAGCTGAACAGCCCTAACCTCTTCAGCTTTTCATCAAAGGAGAGCTGTATCATGCTCTTTATCATTCTGGTTGCCCTTCTCTGTACCTTCTCCATCACAACTGTATCTTTTTTGAGATGCGGTGACCAGAACTGTACACAGTATTCAAGTACTCACCATGGAGCGATACAGAGGCATTATGACATTTTCCATTTTATTTACCATTCCCTTTCTAATAATTCCTAACATTCTGTTTGCTTTTTTGACTGCTGCAGCACACTGAGCCAACAATTTCAAAGTATTATCCACTATGATGCCTAGATCTTTTTCTTGGGTGGTAACTCCTAATATGGAACCTAACATCGTGTAACTACAGCAAAGGTTATTTTTCCCTATATACAACATCTTGCACATCCACAGTAAATTTCATCTGCCATTTGGATGCCCAATCTTCCAGTCTTGCAAGGTCCTCCTGTAATGTATCACAATCTGCTTGTGATTTAACTACTCTGAATGCTGGGCTTGATGGACTCTTGGTCTGACCTAGCATGGCAATTTCTTAATTCTTATGTTCTTATGGAACAGTAGGCATATAGAACCTAAAACATAATCTCCAAGTGCATACCTGGAAATTATTATTTTATTTTTTTTATCACACAGATAATCGTAGTTAATAACCCGCAATGCCATGAATGAACCACATGTTATATAATCAAGAACCACGTGTTAATCAAGACTAAAGAAAAAATGTGGTCATATTACCATCTTAGGAAATGGAACAAAAGGGATTTTAAATCTGCAGATAGAGAGCAGCTGTCACATCACAAATTATGGTAGTGCCTCCTAGTGGCATAACAATATAGACAAGAAAGTATCTTCATGACCGCTATTTGCTGAATTAAGGCATATCAGAATGTTTAGTTTCAATGATGCTGTAATTTCATTTTAACCATTACCTTAATTTTAGTGTATGCCAGATTTTATATCTTTCCAGGTTGAAAACACAAACCTTCTTTGCCATGTAAGATGTAATGCTTGAAGATTATATTTTTTCCCAGTTTGATTTTTTCATTGTAAATAGAACTATTTTGATTTTGACTTTTGTTTTATTTTGGATCGATCCAAACACTTTTTGGTCTAAGTTTTGAGCTCAAATATGTGTTAATTTTTGTTTGTCTTTTTGTGAAATATGTTTCTATGTAATGTCTGAGCATTTAAGTTTTTTGTGGTTCTAACTATTGCATGTTACCTAATAATAAAGTGGGAATATTATGCAGATGTAGGGGTTACTAGATGCAGGGAGTTATGGCAATGATGGAATTTTCTCATTGATTCCTTTGAATTTGTTTTGCTCTTATATTAGGTTTTAATCCATAACATATGCATCTAATAATGAGTTAAGAGCTATGCTCCGAAGTCAGAAATCCACCATACTGAGAGAACTGCATACATCATGTGTCACTGATTTCAGAAATCATCCCATCCTTTGCACAGAAGTCATCTTGCACCCTTCATTATATGGACCTTTATTTGATATGTGATAACTGATTGTCATAACAAAAATATTTTTATTATACACCTAGTCAATATTTAGTTATGTACCCATTTCAAGATGCCACTGTTTAGGTTTTCAAGTTAATGATACATTCTGAATTAATGTAGTTTTTATTAGTCCCTATAGTCCAAGTGTTTTGTAGCATTTTTCAGTCCTATACAAGGTCAGGATTAACAACAAATAATCACTCCCTATCAGATCAAAGCTGGGGGTACCTCAAGGATCATCCCTTTCACCAACACTATTCAATATTTATCTCCTTCCACTCTGCCATCTACTATCTAACCTCAAGCTAACACACTTCCTTTACGCGGATGACATTCAGATCCTCATCCCGATAATGGAATCCCTCCACAAAACGTGGTCTTACTGGAACAGCTGCCTTTCGGAAATCAAAAACATGCTAACAAGCCTCAACCTCGTGCTAAATACTAGCAAAACTGAAATCCTCATAATAGCTCCAGACAAGTGCTCTCTATTCAACCCAACTAGTTCCACCCAACTCTCCTTCACATCAATCGACCACACACCACAAGTAAGAGATCTTGGTGTACTTCTGGACAACCAACTCAACTTCACCAAGTTCATAAACAATACTACCAAAGACTGCTTCTTCAAATTGCAAGTCTTAAAAAAATTAAAACCTCTTCTACACTTCCAAGACTTCCGCTTGGTACTACAATCTATCATCCTCCCTAAACTGGACTATTGCAACTCACTCCTCCTGGGCCTGCCAGCCAACACCATCAAACCACTTCAGATGGTCCAGAACGCGACAGCCAGAATTCTCACTAACACCAAAAAATGGGATCACATCACCCCTATCCTCCAAAATCTTCACTGGCTGCCCATAAAATTTAGGATACAATTTAAATCCCTCATGATGATTCACAAGGCTCTTCACAACATCTCCCCCCTCAACCTATCCTTCCAACTACAGCAACACGTCTCCAATAGACCAATCAGAAGTGCATACCAGAACATGCTTCACACCCAGCCAACAAAAACCTCATTGAGGAAATGAGCTCTGTCCACTGCAGGTCCCCATCTTTGGAACCTGCTCCCACCGGACCTCCGCCAAGAACCATGCCTTCCGACATTCAAAAAGAAGCTAAAGACTTGGCTATTCACTCAAGCTTTCCCTGAGAGCTAAAATCTGGTGAAGCGACAGACGATATACCTACCTCTGTACATATGTTCCTGATTTATGGTTCCTGATTTATGGTTCACAGTTACATTTAATTGAGTTTATGAAAGTTCTCTTTTAATAGTTTTCCTGTATACTTGTGTTAATGTATTCTGCCTTGAGGCGACTGTTTTAATGTATTTCCGCCCTGGAGGCGACTGTTCAGTTCCTTGTAAACCGGTGCGATATGTATTCTTTACAGGAACATCGGTATATAAAAATTAAAAATAAATAAATAAATGCATATATGCAGTTACTTGCTGAGTCAGCTAGATGATTATTTGATATGTTCTCTTTTACTTTTCTCTATGAAAGCTAGTCTGATCACACTGACCAATCACCCTTTTCCACTGCTTGCCACTTTACAGTGTGGTATGTCTTGGTATAAATCAAATATTCCCTTGAGTTAAATTCTGCCTTATTGCTTCTTCTGCACATGTATTTTTCTTTATTTCTTCTCTTGCAGTCTGTATTTATTAGGGATGTGAATCGTTTTTTGACGATTTAAAATATCGTCCGATATATTTTAAATCGTCAAAAATCGTTAGGGCCACGATACAATACCAATTCCCCCGATTTATCGTTAAAAAATTGTAAATTGGGAGAAGGGGGCGGGCAGGAAAACCGACACACTAAAACCCCCTAAAACCCACCCCCGACCCTTTAAATTAAATCCCCCACCCTCCCGAACCCCCCCAAATGCTTTAAATTACCTGGGGATCCAGCGGTGGTCCAGAACGGCGGCGGTCCGGAACGGCCCCACTCAATTGAATCCTGTTTTCAGCCGGCGCCATTTTGCAAAATGGCCGCCGCAAAATGGCGGCGGCCATAGACAAAAACGATTCGACGCAGGAGGTCGTTCCGGACCCCCGCTGGACTTTTGGCAAGTCTTGTGGGGGTCAGGAGGCCCCCCCAAGCTGGCCAAAAGTTTCTGGGAGTCCAGCGGGGTTCAGGAAGCGATTTCTTGCCGCGAATCGTTTTCCGTATGGAAAATGGTGCCGGCAGGGGATCGACTGCAGGAGGTCGTTCAGTGGGGGTTCTGGACCGCCGCTGAACGACCTCCTGCAGTCGATCTCCTGCCGGCACCATTTTCTGTACGGAAAACAATTCGCGGCAAGAAATCGCTTCCTGAACCCCGCTGGACTCCCAGGAACTTTTGGCCAGCTTGGGGGGGCCTCCTGACCCCCACAAGACTTGCCAAAAGTCCAGCGGGGGTCCGGAACGACCTCCTGCATCGAATCGTTTTTGTCTATGGCCGCCGCCATTTTGCGGCGGCCATTTTGCAAAATGGCGCCGGCTGAAGACAACAGGATTCAATTGAGGGGGCCATTCCAGACCGCCGCCGTTCTGGACCACCGCTGGATCCCCAGGTAATTTAAAGCATTTGGGGGGGTTCTGGAGGGTGGGGGATTTAATTTAAAGGGTCGGGGGTGGGTTTTAGGGGGGTTTAGTGTGTCGGCTCACGATTTTAACGATTTTCACGATAGTTTACACACCCAAACGGCAACAATACGATTCCCTCCCCCTCCCAGCCGAAATCGATCGTTAAGACGATCGAGGACACGATTCACATCTCTAGTATTTATGGTACTCACATTACTGATCTTTCATATTCTATTCCCCCTGCTCCTAACCTTACCCACTATACCAAATTTTGTTAGCCCCTTCTACTATGGGTTCCCTGTAAACCTTTTGGGGCATTTTTTCCTGTAATAATACCTTTCAGGTTATTTACTTAGAGTTTGTTTACAACCCCTCTCAGATGTTTTCTGGTAGTGTTATACTTCTGTTTACCTATAGGCCCACTTCTGCCTAAGACCAGAACATGCCTGATGCTTTGCAACACTTTTATAACATGTCCCACATTATATATGCACAATACAGTGTGAGTCCTTCTGCTGACTCTTGGTTTTCCTCTTTATTTTTCTGGCTTCCTTCACTCTCCTGGTTATGTGCATTGCTTATATCCCTGTTTGCTATTACTTCCATACTAGTCTCTCTTTGTTTTTCCTATCTTTACACTTGTCACAACATTATTATGTAATTACTTGACTCTGAAAGATAACATATGTGGTCTTGCTATTATAGGTTCTCTCTTCTTTATAATGCAGCCATCCTTACAGCTCAACTATAGAGCTAACGAATGCCTAGTGAAACTTAGTCATACTGCTATTATTTGTTAGTTAGAGAATGTGTGTCTATCTATGAGTCTCATTTACTTTAGTGGGGATCTAGAGAGATCACAATGCACACAAAAGGTTCGTTGTTAGCCTACACATTTTTTAGTTCCTTTAGAACACTGGGGTGCATGCCATCTGGTCCAAACCTCAAAACCTGAAGATTTGCTACTCTTTAGTTTGTCAATCTGACCTACTACATCTTCCAGATTCACAGTGATTTGGTTCAGTTCATCTGACTAATCACCCTTAAAAACCACCTCCAGTGCCGGTATCTCCCCAACATCCTCATTGGTAAACTGAGAAGCAAAGAATTAATTTAGTCTTTCTGTAATGGCCTTATCTTCCCTAAGAGCTCCTTTAACCCCTCAGTCATCTAACAGCCCAATCGACTCACAGGTTTCTTGCTTCGGATATATTTAAAAAGTTTTCATTATGAGTTTGTGCCTCTACAGCCAACCTCATTTCAAATTCTCTCTTATCCTGTCTTATCAATGTTTTAAGGTGCTCTATCAGGAACATGGCAGCTAGTAAGACACCTAAAGTGGAACCCCTAGGGCATGGGAGCAGCAGCAAGAATTTCAAGTTGCTTTCAGTCATCTTGCCACTTGCAGAGAAATTCTGGAAACACAATCCAAGGCAGATTGTTTTGAAAACGACAAGCTTTTCCAACTGTGGTTCAATCTTGAGTGATGAGGGCTCATGATGTCTCCTGCTACTGAGAAAATTCTCTGAACACACTGTTTGGTGGGGCAGTAATGATTGTGCTGTGCCAGCCTAGCTAGGTGTTGCAAGACTGTGGACTTGTGTACACAATATGGTAGCACATATTTGTCCATGTCCTTGATGGCCTCTGTGAGATAGCATGTCACAGAAATATTTGCACAGTCTCCTTTGCTGCAGTAGACTAAAGATCTTTCTTGCCAGTAGTTTTAACTATGGCATGTATCAGGTGTGATGTTTATTTGTGGGTAACGACTTTGGAGTACTGAGTTGGAGAAGGAAGTGGTAGCAGAAATGGTGCTGCTCCTTCTATTGGTCACCTCAGAGAGGTTCTCCTGTGTAGACACATTAGCTACTTGCATCTCTTTCATGAATGTCAGATGCTGTGAATGGATTTGTATTTGTATTTATTAAAAATTTCTTAATCGATGATGCCTGAGCCCTAATTGATTTACATATAAAATATACATAATAATTACCAGCAAAACAACAACATTACAACAATAATGTAATCATCTGCCAAATCGGCAATCAGTTGTCACCAGAAGCATAGTTCAAAGGCTCTGGTCTTAGCAGAGCTCTGATTATGGTGAGATTCCCCGGCCCTTTCACCTGTGGATCACAAAGTGCAGCAAGCATGTATATATTGTTTTCTATGAGAGGTTTTAGTGTCTCTCATTCCTGTTTCTGTAAGGAGTCTATAAACTACAACATCAGTTCTTGTATTACCTGTTGCTCAAAGAAGCTCTCTAATGTTTCCTCCAGAATTTTTACTATAGGGAATGGGATGATCCAGCCCAGTGTGGTGCTTCTTGAACTCATATCATTGCAGCTTTGAATGGTTTAAGGATTGGCTCCAGCTGTCTCATGACTACCCAATCATGATGCCCCAGGGGGCAAAGCACACCTATCTGTTTCCAGATGCAGATCATAAAGGGTGTCTGCTATTCCACTAACTTCTGCAGTACCATATAAGTGGAATTCCAGCAGGTGCCTTTATCTTGAATCAGATGCTTGTGAGGCAGCCCAAATTCTTCCTGTTTCACATGGAGAAGCTGCCCCACCTTCACACTTGTATGTAAATGCCCTGCTATTTTCCTCCACCTCTCTATCACATTCTTCAGGAATGAAGTCCCATCATCGTTGGACCCCAACCCAAGGGTATCTGTCACTGCCAAGTGCAACAAGTGTGCAAAGCAATGGATATCTTGAGAGCTCCCACCTTATATTGCCTTTATCTTATTTGCACCAAAGTCTGTCACAAAAAAAGCGGCCTGAACATTTCTGCCTCTCCTGTCTAATTACCAACTCTCCAGAAACTTTCTTTTGCAATTACAACCTGTGTTTACCTTTCCCCTCCTAAACTTACCTTCAAAGGACTCACCATCTTTGGGGAACAATTATCACTGATCACCTGCAGCTGTTGCATTGCTTGCCATGGCCATGGTCCTGCCACGGCTGAAATATTTGCCACAGTCTGTAGCTCTTCTCCCTGCAAAGCTTGCTCTTTTTTTTTTTCTACAAGTTTTATGGCAGGCTTCTGAAGCCCCAGAGGGGAAGAGCCAAGAATGCAAGTGGGATAAAGGAGAGAGAGAAAAAGAGCAGGAAGGGAGGGAGAAACAAGGGAGTGAAAGAGAGAGAGACCTCAGGCCTAAAACCAGCTGTTCCAGATTTTGTTTTAAGGTATTGAACCAGTAGGATCCTCCTATTTCCACTGGAGGGATGGGTCCTATTAGGGAAAATCCTAAGGCCCTTGAAAGCTAGGAAAACCTCCTGTAGGTGCCCGAGACCCAGGAGGGGGATAGAAGTATCAGGGACCATCTTAGGATGGAGCTACACTGAGGAAATCAACACTGGGAGGTTGTTACCCCAAGAGTTCAATGGATTCTACCAGGCCGGGGCCACAGTATGACTCTGTGAGGCTCAAAGAGTCCACCTATCTTTCTCCACAGCTATAGAAGACAAAACAACTGGCAAAAGCCTATGACCACACCCTCTTTTAGAATCAGAAGTGAGGTAATGGAAAGAGTGTGCCCTCTGTCTCTGACAGCTGAGGAGTGGGGAAGTCCCAAGAATAATGTACTGATTTAGCAGGTGAGAAGGAATTTAGTGTAATCAAGCCTCCCTGGTGTGGTCTTTATTGAATTATCCGTGTAGGGTCTGAATATATTGTTATAAACCTGAAATGAAATGGACACAATAGACAAAATCTGAAGGCTTGGGTTGTATGTATAAATTGATCTTGAAACCTCTCCCAACCTATTCTGTGGACACAGAAGTTCTGGCAATGAAAACCCATCAAATGATTGTTTCTCTCTGGCAAAGAAAAGAGTTTGTGAATTGTTTTCTATCTGGGAGACAGAAAAAAGAAGACATAACTGGTCATGGATTTTCTTGTATTCACAAGTCTGAAGAGCATGACTTGGTGGAATTTGAATGGGCCCATTGTGGAGACTTGTGAAAAAGGGACTCATGCAGTGCAAGGATTAGGCGGTGTCTATTTTCTCAGTTCTCTAGAAAGTAAGAAATCTTGTTGGGTTTTTTTTTTTGCATGGACTACTAGAGTAATACTTTCATGTTTTAAGACTCATCACTCCCAAGATTTTTATTTCCATCGCGCACCAGAGCGCTTGCTAACTCCCCTACAGGGGATTTAGAGAAGAGTCTATCACTTTCTTCCTGTCAAAGGAGTTCCTTTCACATGAGCCTCCGAGTTTCAGTAGCCAGCAAACCTCTTAGGCTCTTTCAGAAACAAATGGTCTTAGCTTCCTGTTTTCCTTCTCCTTTTGGTATAATGCATGTTCTTTCATAGCCCTGGAAGTCCAGTCCATGTCCCTCTGGGTGTCTCTGGTTTACTCATTTACTCTTTAATGCAACTAACCTGGGCCAGCTGTTCCTGGTACTTGTAATGAACCCCAGCTGCAGGAAGTGAGTGGAACCAATTAACAGAAGTTCCTTGTTTCCTTGCTTGTCCGTCCTCATTAAACTATTTGCAGTACCAGAGGGTCTGAGCCTTTTTAATCCCTTGTGTAATTATGCTTTTTCTAGTTCTCTTGATGCAGGCTAAGGTATGTCTACCGTGTCACAAGAAAGCAAAGAAAATATCTACAATTATAATCCTATCTTCATTGCTTTATCTTGCCCTTAATTATTTAAAGCCAGTGCTACATATCAAAAAGGACCATTCCCTTCACTAAACAACATATCAGATGTTTGAACTGTAAGGAAACTTCAAGTTCCACTCCCCCACTTCTAAGAAACCATGACTGGCACACAATACAGGAAGAGTGGTTAGTTGGCAAGGATACCATAGCTATCCTTAGGCTCGTTTCATATTGAGTAGGTGATCTGTCTCAAAGAAGCCAATTAACACCTGTGTTCTCTCTTGCATGGTACTGATACAATTGATAAATTACAGTAATATTGTTATTTTATAAATAATTGTTCCATTATTTAATAAAGAATTGACATTACTGTACAGAAAAGGCCATCTTTGTGGAGTCACTCAGTAACCATTCACTAAGAAAGATCTTATAAATCTTATGTGAGAGACCAAATAAATAATCTTGAGGATCCATCGACAATCATGGTAAAATAGGAGAATCACTCAAAGATCCATAAGTGTACATTGAACAGAAATCTATTTCCATAAACCAAGTGAGTAGAAACTCAGACCATGCCTCCTAGTTTAAATATTTTTGCTTCACTTCAATAAAATAATTTATCACATTCTACATATTAAAGAACTAGAAATGGGCATTTACATTTTCTTTAACTCTGATCTTGTAACATTCTTGAGTTCTTTCCAACATATTATTGTCTTCATTGCATGTCTCATCATAAAGATGGAAAAAGCAGGACTCACTAGTTTGATTATTCAGCAGAAAGGGCTTGTCCATTCCTTTATTGTGAATATTGGGACCTGGAAGAGGTGTCCTAGTGGAATTGTATAACAAAACAATCCAGACAAATGGGACAAGCACTGAGATTTAGCATGCATGCTAAGGCTGTTTAGTACATGCTAAAAATATTGTGCAATGCATGCTAAACTAAAATTTAGCAATGCTATTCATAACACCTACATGTCTTTTGGAATCACTTCTGTTTTAAAGATTCCGTGGCTCATATTTAATCATATCTTTCATTTTTTTGCTATTGCACATTTTTATGTTCAATAGCAAAACAATTTAAAAAAAGAAGTGACGTGGACTTATCAATGCAAGGCATAAATATGGCTCATGGATGCCAAAAAGTGAATAGGTGTTATGAATAGTCTTGCTAGACATCTTTTGATATTGTTCTGGCACATACATAGGAAGGTAAATGCAATTTATGGTGAATTGCAAGAAATATAAGAATATAATGGAAATAATATTGCTTGCCATATTTACTTTATGGCTTTATTATTTTATAGAATGGCAAGGCAAATTGTGCAAAGTACCAGGGAAAACCATCAACTATACACAATAATTAAATTCCTTCACGTGAAAATAATTATGGCTTATTATTTTATAGCCATAAAAGAACATGGCACCAGCTGGTCATGAAACCAGTGCCATTTTTAAAGCAGAAGCAATGGGGCAGGAGCAACTGGGGATCACTTCTGCCCCTTTCACCCTTGAACGAGTGCTACAGAAATCATAAGGGGGTATAGGGGTTAAGAGGGACTAGATGCAGGTTGTATCTTTTTGTTTTAATTTAATGTTTATGGGAGGCCACTGTCTTTCCTAGCACCATCCATGGGCAGTGGCTGGGTGCTGCAGATAATGGGCTACTCAGGGCACCCCACCTACACTCATTGACTTGGCATTCTGCTTTCCCTTGCCACCCACCTTGTGATGCTGTGGTCCCACCCCTTCTTCCATTTGAGCATCAGAAACGTGGAAAAAAGGAGTACTCATCAGTTATAAGGAAGCAGGAAATGGGGTCAAACATTGTAGAAAAGAAAAAAACAAGTAGTATATCAGGCCACCCAAGTGAGGTTGTCAACTAGGTATGGTTCTTTGTGCATGTGGTCACCGTAGTTTTAAAGCTCACATCTCAAAAACAGTTGCTTTATGGTCCTATATATATGCAAACAGTCTTCTTGGCTTAACTATGATGAGGCTGTCAGGAGAAAAGATGACCAGTAATCTGAAAGATTTTGGAAAACCCAAAATACAAGCACTGGCTCACTCACATGTTAGGGCAGATCCATAACATGAAAGCCCATGATGCAAGGCATGGCCCTCAACTCTTTTGGGATCTAGGCAGAAGCTCTTCACTGAACAGAGGGAATTCCACCCCAACTAACATATGCTGGCGGGTCAATAGAAACAATAGCTTGTTGTTCGATAGCAAGTTTATACACATGCCACCAAAAGTGTGCAGCCCACCCCTTTGCCAAATATCCCCCAAAAAACCCAGATCCAACCTGGGGAAGTAGAAATCCACTGGTATCTTAGAGCTCCTACCCAGTGCAGTAGGAGGCTATGGAAACATGGCTTACGCAGTATGGATGTGCAGAAGCAACATTTTTATTTCAGTTCATTTATCTGTTTCATAGGAGAGCTCTGTTTCATTACTTTCAAATGAAAGAGAAATCTTAATTTCTTTGTTTTTGGTTTTTTTTTTTCATTTCCCATTAAGTCAATGGGGTAAGCAATGCCGACAAATTGGGGTTTTCTAATCAATTCTAATGAAACTTGTGGGTAGATAACATCAGAAGGGGTAAGAGAACTTCAAGGCACCAAAACTGTGGCAAAATGACACCAAAAGTGGAATGAATAACCTAAGGCACCTTAAAGGGGTAAGATGGTACCAGAAGTGGCAGGAATTTTCCAATGAAAGATCAGAGGAGCAAAACAGCAGCATGAGTATCAAGAACATACCTAGGCTTCAATAGTGGGCACGACAGCAGTGGTTTGAACCCTCAAAGCTAACACAAGAAGGGAAAAGCGGTTCCAAGAGTGGCATGAACATCCTAAGGCACCACGAAGGGGGAACAAGGTTACAAAGGTGGCAGATATAAAACCCAGGCACTGATAGAGGGACAAAGCAAAATTAAGAGTGGCATGAAGACTTTATGATACCATGAGAGGTGCAAAGCAGCCAACTACAGTGGCAAGAATACCCCATGGGGAAGAGTCTGAGATATAGCATCAATACAGAGTGGCAGCAAGACCACCAAGGTGTAGAGTCTGGGATATGACAGACAGTCTGGTTTGCAGAAGACTCCATAAGTAGTTCATCAGGAAAATGGCAGAATGACTGAATCACAGCAAGAGACCCAAGGTGGTACATCAGAGACATGGCAGTTAAACATAGTGGCAGCAAAACCCCCCAAGGAGCTATATTTGGGGCATGGCAGCTAGACATAGTGGGGCAAATTTTAAAAGTTACGTGTGTGGCCTATATTTGTGTGCACTACCTGGCACACACAAATGTATGCATGATTTTATAACATGCGTGCACAGACATGCGCATGTTATAAAATCAGGGGTCGGCGCGCGCAAGGGGGTGCACGCCAAGCCCTTACCAGCTGGCTTTCCCAATTCCCTCCGAGGCCGTTCTGAAATCGGAGCGGCCTCAGAGGGAACTTTCTTTCCCCGCCCCACCTTCCCCTCCCTTCCACGCCCCCGAGCCTGAAACCCCCCATACCTTTGTTGTGGAAGTTACGCCTGCCAGAGGCAAGCATGACTTGCGCATGCCGGCCAAGCCTCCCAGACTGACCCCAAAACGCCCCACCATGCCCATGGACCGTCTGCCCTACCCATGTACCACCCCTGTTCCACCCCTGCCCGCCTATTTAGAAAAGCCTGGAACATACGCACATCCCTGGACTTTACACCCCCAAAATGCCCCTGGGCTGGCACCATGCCCATGGCCCCAACCCTGGAACGTCCCAAGTGCCGCACTGCCCCCGACACGCCCCCGACACAGCCCCAAGCAAAGCCCCGTGACTTACGCACGTCCCGGGGCTTTGCGCACGCCGGCAGCCAATGCAACATAGGCGCACCGGCGTGCAAGTCCCCTGCACGCATAAATCTGGCTGGATTTACGCTCGCAGGGCTTTTAAAATCTGCCCCTTAAAGTTTAGGGACACGAAAGGTTCAACTGCCTTAGGGTGCATGCACCGCACGGCCCTGCTTCAAGTACCTTCAGTGGCACGAACCTCAGGGGCGTCCCCCTGTGATGACGTCATGCATCCAGGATACAAAAGGCCTACGCGATTGCTAGCTAATCGAGTTAGCAAAGGTTTCCTACAGATGGGATTCACTCTCCATACCTTGCAACTCTGCCTCCTTCAGACCTACTCTATTTGGGGTACCCACTCCTCGGGGGCCTCTGTCTCTTTCTTACCTTTCAGGTTGCAGTCTGGAACCGATACTCGCTCCTCGAGGGCCCATGTTCCTGGACTCGCTACTTGGACTCCACTTCTGCCAGGAAGACACCGCTGCCTATAACATCTGTGAGTTACCATCTTTATCTCTCAGAGCTATTCCCTGGAACCAGGAACTCGCTCCTCGAGGGCCTGCCTTTACTCCAGCTCCTGAGCTCCACACTGAGAGACCGCTGCGTGAGTACATTACCAACGAGGCTCTATTCCTTCTCTGCATATCCTGCTACTACTCACAATATCAGTTCTCTCTATTACAGCACAGCCATTGTGGGATCACTGTTCCAGAGCCTGAGGGACTACAAGCCAAACCGGGCTACTTTCCAGCTCACTACTGCCACCTCTGGTGGTTCACCAATCCTGTTATAATAAAAGAACTAGTATGTGTGTGTGTGTCTGCTACACTGAGCCTCACCTGTGGCTCCTCACGGGACTTTCCCCCGTGGGCATGGTTATCTGCCAAAGGTCCAGGGATCCACCCAAAACCCTTACAAATAATAACATATTTTCCATTCCTGGATTCAGAGTATTCACACTGACACCTGCTGGATGAAAAGTTTCCTAATCTATAGTTATATTGGTGTCAGCATTAATCATTAGGGGCTTCCTCAGGGACTAATGTTTTCAAGTATTTTTTGGCTATACTCATACACTGCAAACAAACGGTGGTTCCGTACAAACGTGCATGGATCTAAAAGTAAAAATGTATAATAATCGTTGAGGGGAATGCTCTATAATATGGACTCTGGAGTACGGTTTCAGTAAGTTGAACAAGTGATTTATCTTTGGGCTTTGTATTGGTAGTTTTTTAACTTGTGTTTTGGGTGATGATTGAGGTAAGTTCAGTGTAGGTTTAGGTGGAAATTGAGCTTCAAATTTATAAAATTTGTGTGTGATTCTTTATTATACACTTATAGTTAAAATTGTGAATGAAAACAAGGTATTGTTACGAATAAGGTGTTCACCACCTGATTCAATCCATTTGTCACAGGTTCATTTCATATGTTAAACGATAATTTGGTTATTTGATTAGACATTTACCTAGAGAGGTAATAATAATTCGTTTTCATCTTGCTGTGAATTATTGATGGTTGTCCATACGTTTTTTGCAGTGTATGAGTATAGCCAAAAAATACTTGAAAACATTAGTCCCTGAGGAAGCCCCTAATGACAGGGGATGAAACGAAGATATCTTTTGTCGGACATAAATGAGCAGATGATTTTGATCAAATGAATGTGGATATATCTGATACATTGTGACGATTAATTGATACATCATAGTGATTACTTATAAGGCTACATGAAATTGAACACAAAGACAAGTATCCATTACTGCGATTTGACACCATAGAAGTCTTAAACTTGATATTGTTAAGTTTTCAATCTTATAAACACTTATATTGTGGAAATAAGATATGTTTATTTCAATTTAACATCTCCAAAGAACAATCATTGTTTTATTTGGTGGCATGAATGTGTGAGTGTGCTAGCTTAGTTTTAATTGTCTATATAAGTATATATGTGGGTATTTTCAATAAATATCATATAAGTGGAATATGTTGTCTCTCTAAAATTTGTTTGGGTTTGTGGGAAAAAAGAGGCATTTCCTCCCTCTGAGATCTTATCAGATTTCAGGCACAGCTGTGTGGCCTTCACTGTCTCTCTCAGGCTTTAGTGTTAGTTAATTGCTAGCTTTGTTACGATCCCGGTCACTAGCCTAGTGACCGGGCTCTTACCTTCCTCCGTAGCGCCGCGAACCGCCGGGTTTCTGGCCTCCAGGGCCGCATGGCAGCGGCGTCTCCTCGTGGAGACGTCGTCAGAAACTCCTCCCCCCAGCCCTGGTACGCGCGCGCGCGAAGAGCCGTGTTTTAAGGCGTCTGCACCCGGATGTGCAGACACGCCTCTTTTGACGTCAGCTGATTGAGCAGGGGATTTAAGCCGGGACTTTTGAAGTTGCAATTCGCCTTGCAACGAGGTTTCTCTTCGGAGTGCTAGTTGCCATCGTTCATCTGCCTGCCTGGTTCCTGACTTCAGCCTGCCTGACTCTGGTATCGTTCATCTGCCTGCCTGGTTCCTGACTTCAGCCTGCCTGACTCTGGTATCGTTCATCTGCCTGCCTGGTTCCTGACTTCAGCCTGCCTGACTCTGGTATCGTTTATCTGCCTGCCTGGTTCCTGACTTCTGCCTGCCTGACTCTGGTATCGTTTATCTGCCTGCCTGGTTCCTGACTTCTGCCTGCCTGACTCCGGTATCGTTTGCCAGCCTGGTTCCTGATCTCTGCCTGCCTGACTCCGCTCTCTGCCTGCTTGTACCCCGGTTCGTATCGCTTCCTTGGATTCTTCTGTTATCACCTAAGACCCAGCGGTCCGGGTCCCTACAGGCTCCTCCTGGGGGGATCTCGGGCTTCCAGGGCGAAGACTCCTAAGCCCTAGTGACCCGGGCCTCTACAGCTCCTCTGGAGGGGTCACGGGTTCCCAGGTGAAGATTCATCGTTTCATCTAGTCTGCCTCCCGTCCGTCTCCCTCCGGCGGTCGGCCCAAGGATCCACTTCCGGATTGGTCAATCACAACAAGCTTTCTGATCATAGACTTAATGGAATATCTAAATAAACAGACTCTTGCCTGTTCGTAAACATTTTAAGTGCAAGTCAGTATATAGAAGTTCACTCAGAGGTTGGGTTTTGGCCTTCAAACTAGTCTGTGTCTGGGTGAAAACTCTGAATCCTCTATATACATCCTCAGCAAAATTAACAAAAAATGACTCCAACATCAGATCCCCATATCAGGCCTGGCTCCACCCAAGGACCCGACACTGGGTCCTGGTATCTGGACTGGGTTGTGGCATTGGGCCTGGGCCCATACCCTGGCTTAAGCCAATGCCCAGACATTGGGACCTGGCCTCTGGGTTGAGTCCCAGAGTCAGGTCTGTGTCTAGGCTGAAGCCCCCGGCATCGAGACCCGGTATCTGGATCGGGTCCTGGCATCATGCCTAGGCTGAGCCTAGGCTAAGGCCCATGTGTCAAGTACCAGCCTCCAGCTCAGATCAGGTTCCATCACATACAGGGGAACCCCTGGACCAACTAACAAGAAATCATCAATGTAATGGACCATACTGTCTACCTTTTACTGGTGGGCAACTACCAAGAACAGAAAAAGTGCGGAATATCTTAAAATAGGCACAAGAGATTCATCGTACATCTGTCATTGGCATACACCTATCAAATTAGTTGAAAGATTCAAAACAGAAACCCAATAAAGGGAATCAGTCAGGATGGATTGGTGGCAAGCGGAAGGTTGCTTCTTTTCTACCTTGGTCATGAGGTCACTTCTGCCGCACTTCCACAACAGAAGCAGTGCACTGTTTAAAAACACATAGCTGACAGAATATTTGTCTCAGAGGATGAAGACATTGAATGAGGATCCCTATGAGTAGCACAGGTTGTGTGTCAACCTGTAGTTACCAGTCTCCTTCACTGGACCACCAAGAGTGGAGAAACAATTATCAGTGGGAAGAAGCAAGTGGCAAAGTGGATTATTTTACAGCCCAGTTATATTTACTTTTTCATCTTGACCTTGATGATAGCCATGAAGCAGCTAGCTGACCTGGGATTCAAGGGATTTGACCTGGTGAAAGATTCATTGTACGGAATTCTAAAACTATCCCTAAAGCCAGCCATCAGCATTGTGGCCATCTGTTTCTGTGGGTTCTGCCAAAAGGGATGTACATTTGTTTGAAAAAGATGGGTAAAATGCAACAAATAAGTCTATTAGTTTCATTTGTGGACCCTCAAAATGAATAGAGAGGTTCCACAAATGAAACAAAAAATAATTCTGACAGGGTTGGTGAGGGTAGAACAATTGCTGCGGAAACAGTACAGCACAACAGCGAAAAAAGGGCAAGTCATGCCCCAAAATAAAAGAAAGGCTTAATTAGCCACAGAAGGCAGGCATGGAAAGTAGCTCAAGGCAGAAGAAATTGAAATCTGGAGAGCATGTGACACTTCCATCTATTCTGCTCCCTCTTTTTTAGTAATAAACAATTAACCAAAGAGGAAAAGAATAAGAAATATGTCCCACAAAAATAATCTCACTGAAATAAAATCTTACATCTTGGATATTAAATTCACAAATCTATAATGTGAGTGACCTTCATATAGCACTTGATAGGCATTGGGCGCTGCCTCCCGCCATGCTGTTCAGCACGGGCCATCCATTTCTCCTACCATGTGACAGGGACCGACCAATGGCACCGATAGCCCCTGTCACATGGTAAGGACAAAGGGCCATTGGCGCCATTTTGATTAGTGGCAGCCGATGGCCCAAGAGGGGGAGATCACTCCTGGGACCCCGCTGGACCACCAGGGATTTTCGGTAAGTTTTTGGGGGGGTCAGGCAAGTCTTTGGGGGTCGGGAGGGTGGGGGTTACAATGAATTAAATTTGAAGGGTTGGGGAGGGTGTGTTTTTTCTTAATGTGCCCTTTCCCCCCCTGAAATGCGATCAGAAAACCACACAAAATTTTTTGGGTTTTCTTAACATTTTGGCAGCTCCCGAATTGCGCCGAAATAGGAAATATCATCTCTATTTCCTATTTTATCGCAAAACGAATGCACACCCCTAGTAATCAATCCTGAGCATAGTTCCAACGAAGCATGGGTCAAAACCAGTAATCAGTCTTGAGCATAGTTCCAACGAAGCAAGGGTCAAAGCCAGTAATCAGTCCTGAGCATGGTCCAAACGTAGCAGGGATCAAAGCCAGTAGTCAGTCTAAGCAAGGCTAGGGAGGAACCAGGAACAGAATCAGGAACTAGGACCAGGAACAAGGTCAGGAACAGGAACAAGAACGAAGTCAGGAACTAGGATGAGCAATGAGCACACGAAAAGCATGGAGACTTGTTGCCAAGGCAAGGAACGAGTGGCGGGCCCTGCCTTAAGTAGCAGGGCCCGATGATATCATCATCCAGGGTCGTGGGTAGGATTCCCGCCGCTGCTCCTTTAAAAAAGGAAGAATCACATGCGTGCATGCCTAGGAGGAAGCAGGCCACTGGACGGTGTTGTCTCCCCACGGCACACGTGGAGAGACCTGCCGGGAACTGGAGGAGTCCATGGAAGAGTCAGAGGAACAGAGCAAGGCCAAGGAGGCAGCGGTGGTATGGGAGCACAAGCGGCTTGCCACTTCTGCCAGGGAGGACAGGCCAGGCCAGGGAGGACAGGCCAGGCACCGGAGATGAGTAAACCCAGTCGCATGCCTGCCGCAATGAGGACATGCAACACCTTCCTCAAATTATTCCCCATTAGCCCATCATGGTTGTGCTGCATGTTTGGAGCAGTAGCTTGAGCAATAGGAGAATAGTTTTCTGGTGGGACAACTCTGCTATAGCTAATGCAATAAATAGTCCACCAAATACTCTCTAGTTGTAGAGCTTCTTAGGGAATTTGTGCTTGCCTACTTGAGATAAAACATCATTGTGAGAGCTCACCATGTACATGGGATCCGTAATGTGAGTGCTTATTCTCTTTCTTTTTTCAAGTGCTCTCAATTCTGAGAGCTGGTCCTGTATTGGACAGGCAGGAACAGCCTGTACTAAAACACCTTTGGTCCTTTGGAACAATGATGCATAGAAATTGTTGCGTTGATCCATCTTGGAGAGCCTATACTAGGATATTTGAAGAAATCACTTCCTTTCAAACTGGTAGAGGCTGGGGCTGTGGGTTTATACCAGAAATCTTGGTTGTAGAATACATTGTGAGGCAAGAAGATCTGACCTCACTGGAGGCAGCATTCAGTCACAACTAACTAGGTTGGGGTTTTTTTTGCAAAAGCCTGGAAGTTGCCTAACCTCATGACCACCACATGGTGAAGCACATTATGGCTGGTCGGGCCTAGTGCCATTGGTCTAATCTAGATGGTTAGTGGCCTGTTACCCACAGCCAGCTCATACTATTATGGCAGGCTCTCCCTGAATTTGTTGCCTCACCTTATTAAGTGGCTCTCTTTCGCACTGTGTTCCCTCTTGCCTTCTTTGCTGCTTTGAGAGTGGGTGAACTGGTGGCAATCTTCTTGCTGGGTTCTGTTTGGATACCGTATATATGTGGACAATATTCCATTTTGCATCCTCCTGGCTTGAGACCTTTGAAATGCTTGCCATATGTCTTGAGGCAGTGCAATGCTGGCTATCACACAACATGCTAGCATTAAATTTATAAAAACCTGAAATTATAATCTTACAGTGCTCCAACAGATTACAGGTATCTAACTCATTCTTCTTTAAAAATCTGGAGATCCCAATTGTATCAGAAAAGAGTCTAGGTGTACTTCTTGACTCTAATATTGACATGCATAGTCGAAAAATATCAGTGGTAAAATCTGGGTATTTCAAGCTCTGCCTGCTGCATCCACTAAACCTTTGCTATCTCCTGCAGACTTTAATTCAGTTGTTCGGTCCTTGATTTTACCAAATTTGGATTATTGCAATGTGCTTCCCAAATATATGCTGAGTGCTTTACAAGTTTTATTAAACTCTGCTGCCAGACTAATATCTGGCCTGACTAAATGAAAGCACAACGTATCTGTTTTGAAAGAACTCCATTGGCTGCCTTTTGAGCAGATAATCCAAGACTGCATTGTCAACTCATAGCATTGCTTAAAATGGACTCCCTCCTATGGCTTAATCAGATTCTCTGTTGATATAATCCTGGTCGAGCGCTATGATCTTACCAGAGACAGTTATTAGATGTGACTTCAATGCTGCAGGTTCATCTGACTGAGTCCTATGAAAGATTCTTTTTTTGTTGCTGGCTCAGTTCCCCGGAACTCATTGCCCATGGGTTTAAGGATTACTGAATGTACAAAGACCTTCAAGAAGCCACTAAAGATTTATCTTCTCCCATCAGTTGTTTGATTGCTAAGAACATAAAGTCAGATCAGAACTACTACTGTTTGCTGCTGTATATTTTTATGTTCATTTTTGTTTTGTGTTTACATTTTTATATATATTCACACTGTAAGCTACCTAGAACTTTGCATAGGCGACATAAATAAATAAACACATATCTGTGCTGAGTGGTCTGCTTTTCTCTTCTATTACAGTCACCAAAGAGAACTTGGATTTCTGTATTCTGAGGTCCATGATGGATCAAGATGGTAAGGCCCAGCGCATTTCTTTAGAGGCTACCCATAGCTCAGTAACCTGTCCAATTAGGAATGCTGCAAAGTACTTAGCCTTACAGCTGGTAGATAGTAACCACTTCCTGGCTTACATCTCCACCCACTTAGTTGATTCCAGTTTTCCACTGTCTTCAGATGGACCCTTGAGATAGCTGGCCTCCAGCCACAACACTATGGCACCCACTCCTCTAAGATAGGTGTGGCTAGTAGTGTCGCTGCCTCAGGTTTCCCAGTCTGAGCCATTCAACATCTTAGAATATGGTACCCAGTTGCTTATATATCATACATAAGGTATAGAATGGTACCCCTATAAGCACTCGCTTCTATTGCTGCTTATAATTACACTGATTTCTTTCATGTGTTCCTGGAAGAATGCCAACAGTTTGGTTCCTGGGTAACTTCTTTAAATCCAGGGCTGAGGAAATGGCACAGTCCAAAACATTTCATGGGCATAGGACATGTGGCTAGCACACCTTAGTGTCCATTAGGGATGTGCAGAAGGAAAACATTTGTTTTGTTTCGGTTTTCGTTTCGCTGGGACCCAAATTCATTTCATTAGTTTCATATGGGGGAAAACCAATTTGTTTATTAGTTTCATTCATTTTTCTTTTTGCCATTAAAGTAAATGGGGGAAGTATTTGCAGCCTATTTTTGGCTGCAGAACTGGGGTTTTCTTATCAATTCTGATGAAACCTCTGGGGAGCAATCATCAGAACTAGAAAAGAGCTCCAAGATAGACTGTGGCAAAGTGGCACCAAAGTGGCATGAATAGCCAAAGGCACTTTAAAGGGGCAAAGGGGTACCAGGAGTAGCAAGAGTGCTTTAACAGAGGTGCAAAGCAGCAGCAGGAGTGTCAAAAACACACCACAGCTTCAAAAGAGAGCACCGATAACAGCTGCATGAACCCTCGAAGGCAGCACGACAGGCAAAGTGGCAAGCAAGTGGCATCAACATCCTACAGCACAATGAAGGGGGAACATAGCAAGCAGTAAGGGTGTCAGAAAAAACCACAAGGTGCCGATAAAGGGATAAAGCAGCAGAAAGACTTGCACCAACACACTGAGGAACCATGATAGTGGCAAGAACACCACAAGGAGTAGAATCATCTGGTGTATGGCAGCAAGGCAGAGTGGCAAAAAGTTGATAGGTGCAAGACAGGATGGCAGAGCGGAGGTAGTCTAGCAAACAACCTTCTCAGATAGAACCCAAGAAGAAAGTGCACTGTGTGTTATGCTTGCTTAAGGTAGAAATACAGTGGACCCTTGACTTACAAACTCAATTGATTCCAGAGGGCTGGTTGAAATTCAAGTTGGTTGTAAGTCAAGACTATTTTTTCCATAGGAAATAATGGAAATACTCATAATGCATTCCAAACCTCCCAAAAGCACCCCTTACCTAACCATCAGCTATATAATTGAGCGGTGACCAACGTGCCATGAATGCGCAGTAGAGAGCAGCTCTCACCGACGTGCCACGCTTGCGTGGATGAGACAGCTCTAACCAACATGCCGCACCTGCGCCGCAAATGCGCAGAAAGGAGCAGCTCTGACTGTGCGGAAGAGACCTCTGACCAACATGCCGCGAACATCTCGCCCATTTTAATGGGCCCATGAGCAGCTGTGACTGCGCGGAATAGACATCTCTGGCCGGCACACTTCGCCCATTTTAATAGGCTTAACGGCTTGTTTTTATAATAAAAAATGGTTGTATAATATCTGTAATTACCAGAAACACCAATAATTTCCTAGTGTACTCACCAAAAAGTTATAAAATGTGCCTAACCTACCAGAAACAACAATTTCATCTCCTCCACCAGTTCCTTTACAATTATTATTTTTTGTTTATTTGGATTTATATTCCAATTTTCACAGCACTTCAAAGTGGATTACATTCAGGTACTGTAGGTATTTCCCTATCCCCAGAGGGCTTACAATCTAAGGGGTCATTTATCAAAATGTGCTAAGGCATTTTCGCATGTGTTAAGGGCTTATCGCATGCAAAAAGCTCCATTAACGCATGCGATAAGCCCTTAATGCATGCGATAAGCCCTTAACACATGCGAAAACGCCTTTAACGGATGCGATAGCACCATATCGTATGGTGCGAAGCAAATCCGAAAAAGAGGACTTGGCTGGGTTTACCAGTTTGTGAAGTCCTATTACACGGACAACGTCGATTTAGCTACACCTTTTTCAGTAGCATTAGGCCGTGCGATAGCTTGCATTACAGGGCGGTAAGGTGTTAGCGCATTTCATGATGTCTCCTGAAAGGCCTGTTTCAGTAGGTTTGAAGCTCCTGGAGCACCAGCCTAGCCATCTGGGGGGGGGGGGGGGGGGAGAGAGAGAGAGAGAGAGACTAGCCATAATACCCCCCTCCCTAGATATGCATTTATATCCTTATGGGAGGCCCACCAATAACTTATACCCCGTCTATGTCTGCTGCTGCCCAACTTGTCAAGCCCCCGTGGTTTCTCGGATGCACTGGTCATTAGGGATGTGCAGAGCAAAATTTTATGTTCATATTTTTTATGTCCGAAAGGGGGTCCCACTTGCGGCCAATATGGACATAAAAAAAATCCAATGAGTTGGGTATATGTACATATGTGCAAAAAAAAAAAATTAAACCCCCTCACCCTCCTTAATCCCCCCCCCAGACTTACCACAACTCCCTGGTGATCGAGCGAGGAGTGAGGACGTCATTTCTGCAATCCTTGGCGAGAAGCATGTGACGTCGGTGGCACGTCGAGTGACGCGGCGTCACGTGATTCCCGGCGAGTTCGCGCCGGACGGCTCGTTCGGCCCAAAAAGAACTTTTGGCCAGCTTGGGGGGGCCTCCTGACCCCCTCAAGCTGGCCAAAAGTTCTTTTTGGGCCGAATGAGCCGTCCGGCGCGAACTTGCCGGGAATCACGTGACGTCGCGTCTGAGTGACGCGGCGCCACGTGATTCCCGGCTCGTTCGCGCCGGACGGCTCGTTCGGCCCAAAAAGAACTTTTGGCCAGCTTGGGGGGGTCAGGAGGCCCCCCCAAGCTGGCCAAAAGTTCTTTTTGGGCCGAACGAGCCGTCCGGCGCGAACGAGCCGGGAATCACGTGACGCCGGCGTCACTCGACGTGCCGCCGACGTCACATGCTTCTCGCCAAGGATTGCAGAAATGGCGTCCTCACTCCGCTCCATCACCAGGGAGTTGTGGTAAGTCGGGGGGGGGGGGGGGGATTAAGGAGGGTGAGGGGGTTTATATTTTTATTTTGGCTCAACAATCGCGATTTCCCACATATCGAACATATCTATGTTCGATATGTGGGAAATCCGATCGTTTATGTCGAATCAATTTTTTAAGTAAAAAAAAAAAATGAGTTGCGTTTCACTAATGCGGTCAATCCGAATGCACACCCCTACTGGTCATTCTCTTTGGGGACAATGATGTTAGGAGATATTCTACCTGTTGACTTTTGCTAAAGACTATGATATTTAATTCAGCTCCCTTTGCTTCTTGGATACCCTGATATCTCCTAATTTGGTCAGAAATCATTCCCTGTTTCAAGATTGCCCAGCAAAGATTTTGAATTGAGGGGAAGCTAGAATTAACAGTCAGGTGGGCAGAGCAGCCTCTTTGCTTAGCGTTCAGCATGCTTGCCACAAATGAGTAGTCATGTCCCTCATCGAGCTGTTTGAAAGGGATGATGCTCATTTTTCCAGTATTGGTATGGCTTTATTCTTTAACACCCTACACAAGATTTTGTTCAGTAGCTTTCCGGAATATTAAGGAAAATATGTATAGACTACAGCTATTTGGAGGGTGTGCCCCCTCTTGGAAGCATGCCCGTGTACTTTTGTACATGGGCATGTATTTTTGGCAGGTGTCTGAGCCTCTGAGGGAGATCAAATGGTTTCTGAGTAACTGGTTGCAGTGAGAAGCTGCCTGCATAAAACCACAAAGTACGAGCCAGAGTGGTATCCAACTTGGTTATTGACACGTAAGACTTTATGATAGATGGCAGGCCTTGGAAGGGATGTCACCCTGGTGCAGGTAAGTCCCCATTGCAGGGCATGTGGCCTGTGACCAAAACCACAAGAGTGGCTGTGGCATGGCGCATGGTGATATCAACCCTGATAATAATGACTCTGAGAACACATGCTGGCATAGGATCTTCCTAATAGATGGGTGGCAGGTAGGGGTGGTGGTTTTTGAGCAATGTACCTGAAGAGCTGAAACTCAACATCTGTTTAATAATAAAGCTGTGGTCTTTTACCTATTCCAAATTTGAATCTTTGGTCAGTGTCAGTTTGTCATGGGTGTTGTACATTTTGTGCATGAGTCTGACTCAAATTGTTAAGGGAGTCAAAAAGGAAAAAAGGCAGGGGAGGGCGGTAGTTGGTGTTGAAGTTAATTTCTTTTGCCAAAGAAACCAAACTGGAAAAAAACATTAAACAAAACCAATTCAGGAACACCCCCCCCCCCCCCCAACACACACACACATACACACACACCATCCCTTATGCTATTCATGTTATTGAAAGCTTTCCTTTCTATTGTTCCTATCTGGTAAAATTTGTTTGGCTATAGTATTGGCACTCGGAAATATATTATAATTTTCAGTATCCTTCTGTGATTCCTTTTTCTGTTACTTTTTTGGCTTCTTCAGCATTCTATGTGGCTTTTGATATAGAATATGGGAAAGTAATACATTTAACAAGAAATATTTTATATAAAAAAAGTAGAGACTTCCTTCACTTAGTTCTCACTATTTTTTCTGAAGCATATAAATCATAAGATGCAGCAAAAATCACTCCCTTGGTAAAATATGAGAACTGAGCAATTCCAGCAGCAATTTAGTCTGAGCTTATTCCAGCTTCAAGCAGCAGTAAATGTATCCTTGTCCATGGTCTTTTGAAGGTGAATAAGAAGCATGTGTGTATTTGACTCAATAGACTTCTGTATTACATACCAGCAAACGAACACTAATGAAACAATATTATAGAACATCCAATGAAAAACTTTTTTTATTATTTCTGCTAAATAATTATTCTTTTTTTTTTTTTAACTGGTTACTAAACAGTATACATGAAACAACTATTCCAATACAATAAAGACAGAAGTAATCACAAAAAATATTTCTATAACAAAATGTTTCAAAGTTTCGTGTATGTCATTTTGAGGTCTGAATTAAGACCCCTAATTCAAGAACACAAACCACTAAGTGGCTAAGCTTAGCAAAAGATCAAACAAAGTAAATCCAATGTAATTCTCACAAGCATAAGCAATACACTAGAAAAAGTGACAGTCTGGTTTAAAAAGCAACGCTGACTCACAGCTTTAAATTAAAAATTCTTCAACTAAACCCCATATACATAATGAATTAGGACAAAATGGCAGTCCAGTTTGAAAAGCACTGCTGACAGGAAACTTCAAAGTAACAAATCTTCAACAACACCCCAGACAAAAGCCTTTATTGTTTCACCCAAGAAGGCATCATCAGGGGGCAAACTTTCAGTCAGATTATTCTAGCGTCAATATGAAAAATGAATTCACTTCCACTATTACAGCAGGTATTTGGTCAATTTTAGCATGGGTTTACTTAAATCTATATTAGAGCCTTCCTCCCATTGTGAAAACAACGCGGGAACCCAAACCCAGGCTCCACTTCCTGCAACATCTCTCCTCTATGAATATTAAAGTATGTGTATACCGTGCACATGCACAATTTTCTGTTGCATGTGAAACGCCCATTCACAAGAGACGGAAGCTTGACCATGCTACCATTTAGGTGTAGCAGACAGAAAAAAAAGAGAAGACAATGCAGCTATGTAACTTGTGCCGCCAGCCCAGGAAATTGAAAAGATCATCAGACCACCCTTACTGTGAAGATACTTAAATGACCATTGAATGGATTGGAGATTCAGGTAAGGGATTTGCATATCACGGCCCCCTGGAATTCTGCTGGTAAAGTTGCAGGAAATATCACTGAAAATCGAAAGATTCAAAATCTTAAATTACAGATCTAAGAGTGGGAAAGGGATTTATGAGAGAAATGTACTGGAGAACAGTCCTAGGAAGCAAATAGATTCTCACCCAGACTAACAAAGCATATTCAGACACTTGGATGCTGAGTTCCAAGACAACAGAAGGTTGGCCGGGCAGGAGGGATGAGTGTATACATGGTCTCTTTGCATGGTCCTGCCTGGGTCTTGGCCTTTAGGCTGAGAGAAAGTGACCCATACAGGGTCAGACAACAAATAAAGCAAAAGCCAGGCTGAGGTGAATCTAGGCTGGTTAACAGCACATGACTGGCCATGAGGTTAGTGGAACTAAAATCATTGAAAGCTGAGACCGTGGAGGGCCAGAACCACTGAATGCAAAAACAGCCATGAGCCTAGTGGAGTTCTAAACCCAAGCCAGGGAAACCTTCCTACCGAGGGAGGAGAACTGAAGGATAGCAGCAGGCCTGGAGGTAGTCTGCCCCCCCCTTGAGTGCGGTGACCCCAGCAATGGATCTGAAGCAGTCCCCATTGAGCAAGGAGACCTTAGTGGCAGTCCAGGAGGGGCAAGCCAGCAGCAGTCTGGAAGGTGGAGTCGAGTCTCCCAGGAGGACATGGACCCTAGTGTCAGATATAGAGGTGCAGTGATCCCTCTTGATCAAGGGGAACCCAGTGGCAGTCTGTGGAGGTAGAATTGGGTCACTCCAGGAGGGTGTGGACACCAGAGGAAGACTGGGAGGCAGTCGGGTCCCCCAGGAGAATGTGGTCCCCAGTGGGTGACTGGGAGATGGTGTTGGGTCCACCAGGAAGATGTAGACCCCAGCAGCAGACTCGGAGCCAGAGACAGGTCCCCCTGGAGGGCATAGACCCCAGAAACAGACCAGGAGGTGGAGTTGGGTCCCCCAGGACCTCATGGACCCCTGCATTGGCACAGACCTTTCAGCAGAGTGGAAGGAGATGGTTTAGATACAGCAGACCCTCCAGACCAACACTGCCCACCAGCCCAGTTGCATCTGTAAACATGGGTGAGACTTGGGATGAAAAGAGTAGGATAACAATAATGCTTGAATAAGCAGGAACGCAAGAAGTCCCTTCTAATCTATAGTGTAATATACTGTGGGGGGGGGCGGGGTGGGGGCAACAACCCCAAATTGCCAAATATTAAATGTTCTTGCTACCTTGTAGAAATGTATACAGTTGTGTAGACTGGGACTACTAACCACGAGTAGATAAGTGGGCTTCTTGACATTCTATTAGCAATGTACATAGTCATGTAGAATTGTATAACCTTGTATAGTCTAATAAACCTGTATATATTTGTACATACTACCAGCCTTGTTCACAGCCCCATTTGTTTTCCTGGGGGTAAAGGGAGGGAAATCCCACCCACTAACACATTCCCCAGGTGGAGGCACCAGGCACCAAAAACGTGAGGTCCAATGGAGTCTGCCCTAAGGGGACTCCCACCAGGTCAGTTCCAAACCCAGGAACACCCATGAGATGAGCGGTCAAGAAGGTGTTACACACAATTTTCTGATACACAGTTTTCTAAAGGGACATTTCTGTGAATAAAACACTATTTTGCCTGCAGAGGCCCCTTTGAAAATTTCTGACCCTATGTCTGCTTTAAGGCCAGCTGCCATTTTGAATTTCCTAATATTCTCTCTCTGGAGGCTAAAAATAATTAGAGTGAACTGACTCTTAACCATTTTGAACAATTTTTGAAAGTCTTTAAAATGTTTAATTCAACTGGAACAGTACAGAACTATATTAACTGTAAAATCTGCAAATGCTATGATTAAGATCTTTAACAGAACTGAGTGTGTAGAACCCATGTTTATTTTAAAGAAAAATAGGAAAGATATCAATGCAGATTAGACTGAGCTACATAACCAGGATGCCAAATTTATTAAGTATCTCTACAAAAGTGAAAACTAAAACTGAAATCTGTTTAAAATCCTAAATGGAGAAATTGTGTCTGGCAGTTCAATTATATGTGCAATTACTGTGCAAAGCCAAGATGCTTAATACAAACTCTGCAAAAATGTAATGTAGTTGCAGATCTCAAATTATTTACTTTTGTCAATTATTTTTACCCACCTTTTGCTTTGAAGAGTTTTTTTTTTTTTACATACTAAGAAATTGCAAATATTCCTTCTACCGATTTAAGGTACAGGCATCTCCAAATTAAAATTCAGTCTCCTATGTTTGCCTACTTTATCTTAAGACAATTCACTCACTATTATTCCCTGGAGCTGTTATATCCAATTACCTGTAAAATATAGAAGGAGTGTGACTCCATCTCAAGAGAATTACCTTGGGTGTTCATTTGTTAGTAGATCTCAGAACACTGTAGATTCATTGTGAGGTATAATGTTATAGTCTGTGTTCTTCCAAAATCTCAGAAGACACACCATGGAGTGCATTATTATGATACAGGGATATTTGTAGGGGACAACATTTCAAACTTTACAAACCAATGTTCCACAGCGATTTCAGGAAATATGTAAATGAAGAAGAGATGACAGAAGCTGAAAAGCAAAAGAAGTAAAATTAGTATCATCTCATTTTCAATGTTCTCTCTAAAGAAGGTTCATAAAACATGTGAACAAACATGTGAAAACTCTGTGGGTTCAAACTGGTTCGACTGACCTCTTTTAAAAAGAGCTTCTCATTGCAGATAGGACCAGCACTAGATTGTTTGCTGCCCTATACGAACAATTTATATGTTTCCCCCTCCTCATTGTGGGTCAATATTCAAAGGCATTTAGCTTGCTAATTTTCAAGTAAGCCAGCTAAATGGCAAGTTTTTAAATACTGACTCACTTGTCCGGCTAGATTTTGGTAGGATAAAAAAAAAGAGGTGTTCCTGGGGAGGGCCTCATTCCACTAAATTAGATGATTTTCAGTTCTATAAGGCTAAGGAAGTCATTTACTATGCCGTGGCATTTTTCTTGGAGGAGAAAATACCCTGGGACTGCCGTTTTGTGAATCCTGTGGTACTTTCCCTGCTGGAAAAATACCATGGAAATATTTAATCCCAAAATATTATGTATTGGCAGCTCTAGGACTGTGGGGGGTTGCCATCTCTTAAAGGGGTTAGTAAGCCCAGATTTACCACCCCTGAAGGTTTATGAAGAGTCCCAATAGACCAGTGGTTCTCAATAGGGATGTGAATCGTTTTTCAACGATTAAAATTATCGTCCGATAATGTTTATATCGTCTTAAATCGTTATAGAACATGATACAATAGAAATTCTAACGATTTATCGTTAAAAATCGTTAAATCGTGTTAGTGCGCACTAACTCGAGTTAGTGCGCACTAACTCCCCGTTAGTGCGCACTAACTCGATTTAGTGCGCACTAACTGAAAATGATACAAATAAACACTTTCCAGGTCACTGAAGGTCAGTTAGGAATGAATATGTGTTCCTATTGGCTGGCTGCCCTCTTATCTATTGATATTACCAAGGTTACCACTGAGGTGATGGTTGGGGGGATGGGAAATGGAACTGGAAACTAACGAACACCAACAGAAAATGAAACAAAGTGTTCACACTTCCCAGGTCAGTAAAGGTCACTTAGGAATGAATATGTATGTATGTATTCCTATTGGCTGGCTGTGCTCTTATCTATTGATGTTACCAATATGGTTGGGGGGATGTGAAATGGAAACAGTTGGAAGCTTGACAAAAAAAGTAATGTAATGATCAGCACTCACGTGACTAGAACTTGTTTGTTTATTATTTTTGTTAGCAGGCACCTGAAATGCTAGTGCATGTTGAATTTGCCAATCACTGTGCATTTTAGAAAGGTGGTCCTGGCTGGAACTGTACACAGTTCAAATATATGTAATTGATTGTTGGTAAGTGTATTTTTTAAGTAGCCACACTGGCACCAGTATGTTTACTTTTCCTCCTACTTAACTCACTAGCTCAGCTTTGTAAGAAGGGCTTCTCTGCTTGTGTGTTGTTTTTGTTTGGTGTGAGGAGAGCAGAAACATCAGATCTTTATTCAATCTACTACAGTCATCTCTTACAGTGCCCTATCCCTATTAATACCAGGAGTGTTGTGATCTTCCTGCACACAGTGCCCTAACCCTGATACCAGTCTGAGACAGCTCCCTCCCTGCATTACTAGTGAGAGGCTGGCTTCACAGACAGGGGGGAGCTGCCTGACCCTCACTCCTGACTTCCCCCATGTCCCAGCTAGTGAATGGTGTGTGGGTGAGGGGGGGGGGGAGGATGGTGAAGTCTGAGACAGCTCCCTCCCTGCATTACTAGTGAGAGGCTGGCTTCACAGACAGGGGGGAGCTGCCTGACCCTCACTCCTGACTTCCCCCATGTCCCAGCTAGTGAATGGTGTGTGGGTGAGGGGGGGGGGGGGGGAGGATGGTGAAGTCTGAGACAGCTCCCTCCCTGCATTACTAGTGAGAGGCTGGCTTCACAGACAGGGGGGAGCTGCCTGACCCTCACTCCTGACTTCCCCCATGTCCCAGCTAGTGAATGGTGTGTGGGTGAGGGGGGGGGGAGGATGGTGAAGTCTGAGACAGCTCCCTCCCTGCATTACTAGTGAGAGGCTGGCTTCACAGACAGGGGGGAGCTGCCTGACCCTCACTCCTGACTTCCCCCATGTCCCAGCTAGTGAATGGTGTGTGGGTGAGGGGGGGGGGAGGATGGTGAAGTCTGAGACAGCTCCCTCCCTGCATTACTAGTGAGAGGCTGGCTTCACAGACAGGGGGGAGCTGCCTGACCCTCACTCCTGACTTCCCCCATGTCCCAGCTAGTGAATGGTGTGTGGGTGAGGGGGGGGGGGGGAGGATGGTGAAGTCTGAGACAGCTCCCTCCCTGCATTACTAGTGAGAGGCTGGCTTCGCAGACAGGGGGGAGCTGCCTGACCCTCACTCCTGACTTCCCCCATGTCCCAGCTAGTGAATGGTGTGTGGGTGAGGGGGGGGGGAGGATGGTGAAGTCTGAGACAGCTCCCTCCCTGCATTGCTAGTGAGAGGCTGGCTTCACAGACAGGGGGGAGCTGCCTGACCCTCACTCCTGACTTCCCCCATGTCCCAGCTAGTGAATGGTGTGTGGGTGAGGGGGGGGGGGGAGGATGGTGAAGTCTGAGACAGCTCCCTCCCTGCATTACTAGTGAGAGGCTGGCTTCACAGACAGGGGGGAGCTGCCTGTCCCTCACTCCTGACTTCCCCCATGTCCCAGCTAGTGAATGGTATGTGGGTGAGGGGGGGGGGGAGGATGGTGAAGTCTGAGACAGCTCCCTCCCTGCATTACTAGTGAGAGGCTGGCTTCACAGACAGGGGGGCGCTGCCTGTCCCTCGCTCCTGACTTCCCCCATGTCCCAGCTAGTGAATGGTGTGTGGGTGAGGGGGGGGGGAGGATGGTGAAGTCTGAGACAGCTCCCTCCCTGCATTACTAGTGAGAGGCTGGCTTCACAGACAGGGGGGAGCTGCCTGACCCTCACTCCTGACTTCCCCCATGTCCCAGCTAGTGAATGGTGTGTGGGTAAGGGGGGGGGGGAGGATGGTGAAGTCTGAGACAGCTCCCTCCCTGCATTACTAGTGAGAGGCTGGCTTCACAGACAGGGGGGAGCTGCCTGACCCTCACTCCTCTGGGGTATTGTGATCTTCCTGCACACAGTGCCCTATCCCTGATACCAGGGGTGTTGTGATCTTCCTGCATGCAGTGCCCTATCCCTATTAATACCAGGAGTGTTGTGATCTTCCTGCATGCAGTGCCCTATCCCTATTAATACCAGGAGTGTTGTGATCTTCCTGCATGCAGTGCCCTATCCCTATTAATACCAGGAGTGTTGTGATCTTCCTGCATGCAGTGCCCTATCCCTGATATCGGGATGTGTGCAAGAAGATCACAACACCCCCGGTATCAGGAATAGGGCACTGTGTGCAGGAAGATCACAACACCCCCAGTATCAGGAATAGGGCACTGTGTGCAGGAAGATCACAACACCCCTGGTATTAGGGATAGGGCACTGTGTGCAGGAAGATCACAACACTCCTGGTATTAATAGGGATAGGGCACTGTGTGCAGGAAGATCACAATACCCCTGGTATCAGGGTTAGGGCACAAGTTCTAGTCACATTGACTGATCACATTACTTGTTTTGTCAAGCTACCAACTGTTTCCATTTCCCATCCCCCATATACTGTCGTAGGAAACTTGGTAACATGAATAAATAAGAGGGCAGCCAATAGGAATACATATTCATTCCTAAACTGACCTTAACTGACCTGAAAAGTGTCAAATTGTATCATTTTCAGTTAGTGCGCACTAACTCCCAGTTAGTGCGCACTAACTCCCGTTAGTGCGCACTAACTCGAGTTAGTGCGCACTAATCGGAAAAAACGATTTTTAACGATTTTTTTAACTAAAAAATCGTGCCTAAGACGATTTTCTTGCCCTGCCACACGATTTCTATCGTTAAGACGATATGGAAAACGATTCACATCCCCAGTTCTCAACCCTGTCCTGGGGACCCCACCAGCCAGTCGGGTTTTCAAGATATCCACAATGAATATGCATGAGAGAACATTTGCATACACTGCCTCCATAACATGCAAATTTTCTCTCATGCATATTCTTTGTGGGTATCATGAAAACCCGACTGGCTGGTGGGGTCCCCAGGACAGGGTTGAGAACCACTGCAATAGACCCTCTGGCCCACAACTCTGCTGCCTCTGTAGGCAGATGAAATATAAAAACAAAAAAGTTATAAAGTTTTTTACCTTCAGGGTAGTCCTACCTCCACTTCCTCCCATTTCTTAAAAATCAGACTCCTAGAAGCCATGATCCCCATCTCCTATGCTACTTCACCTTCTGGGCAACTTTCAATAGAAACTCTGGTGGTGTAGTGGGTCTCATATTGCCCCTAGGCTCCGATCCCAGCAGTGACCATTTTTTTAAATGATGATGGAAATCGCTATCATGTGATAGGGCAAAGACATAGCTGGCTGACTGCACTGGGGTACATTTTAAAAAACAGCGCGCGTGTGTACTTTTGTTCGCGCACCAGGTGCAAACAAAAGTACGCTGGATTTTATAAGAAAAGCACTTAGCTGCGCGTATCTTATAAAATCCGGGGCCGGCACGCGCAAGGGGGGTGCACATTTGTGCAACTTGCACGAGCCGAGCCCTATGCACGCTGCCCGTTCCCTCCGAGGTCGAAATCGGAGCGGCCTCGGAGGGAACTTTCCTTCCACCCCCCTGCACCTTCCCCTCCCTTCCCCTACCTAACCCACCCCCCCTCCGGCCCTATCTAAACACCCCCTTACCGTTGTTGTAAAAGTTACGCCTGCCTCTGGCAGGGGTAACTAGCGCACCAGCGGGCTGCTGGCGCGTCATCTCCTGACCTGGGGGCTGTTCCGAAGGCCTCGGCCACACCCCCGGAACACCCTGAATGTCATGCCGCCCACCTGTCACGCCCCCGACACACCCCCTAGCAAAGCCCCGGGACTTACACGTGTCCCGGTGCTTGTGCGCGCTGCCGAGCCTATGCAAAATAGGCTTGGCGCGCATAGGGGCATTTTAAAAGGGTTGTACGCGTACCTTATGCGCCGAACCCTTTTAAAATCTACCCCTATATGATTTGCATTTTTAAGGTATGAATGATCTGATTAGCATGCATTTGCAGGCCATTTACCGCAGAGCTGTTTTGCAAAATTCATGCATTCAAATCACATCCAAATCAGCTAATTGCAATAGGCGCATGTTTGGGCCTAAAAATCGCACATTATTATTTATTTATTTATTTATGGGTTTTTGTATACCGTTCACCCATGGGTATCATATAAGTTTACATTATGACTTTTTGATAATGTGACGGCGATCATATTATCATTACATTGTAATATTGCAACATTACTTTTCAATATATTTATAAATGATCTGGAAAGAAATACAATGAGTGAGATAATCAAATTTGCAGATGACACAAAATTGTTCAGAGTAGTTAAATCACAAGCAGATTGTGATAAATTGCAGGAAGACCTTGTGAGACTGGAAAATTGGGCATCCAAATGGCAGATGAAATTTAATGTGGATAAGTGCAAGGTGATGCATATAGGGAAAAATAACCCATGTTATAATTACACAATGTTGGGTTCCATATTAGGTGCTACAACCCAAGAAAGAGATCTAGGTGTCATAGTGGATAACACATTGAAATTGTCGGTTCAGTGTGCTACAGCAGTCAAAAAAGCAAACAGAATGTTGGGAATTATTAGGAAGGGAATGGTGAATAAAACAGAAAATGTCATAATGCCTCTGTATCGCTCCATGGTGAGACCGCACCTTGAATAATGTGTACAATTCTGGTCGCCGCATCTCAAAAAAGATATAATTGCGATGGAGAAGGTACAGAGAAGGGCTACCAAAATGATAAGGGGAATGGAACAACTTCCCTACGAGGAAAGACTAAAGAGGTTAGGACTTTTCAGCTTGGAGAAGAGACGACTGAGGGGGGATATGATAGAGGTGTTTAAAATCGTGAGAGGTCTAGAACGGGTAGATGTGAATCGGTTATTTACTCTTTCGGATAGTAGAAAGACTAGGGGGCACTCCATGAAGTTAGCATGGGGCACATTTAAAACTAATCGGAGAAAGTTCTTTTATACTCAACGCACAATTAAACTCTGGAATTTGTTGCCAGAGGATGTGGTTAGTGCAGTTAGTATAGCGATGTTTAAAAAAGGATTGGATGAGTTCCTGGAGGAGAAGTCCATTACCTGCTATTAAGTTCACTTAGAGAATAGCCACTGCCATTAGCAATGGTAACATGGAATAGACTTAGTTTTTGGGTACTTGCCAGGTTCTTATGGCCTGGATTGGCCACTGTTGGAAGAAGGATCCAACAGAAGAAAATAGGATAAATCATAAACGTTGGCAAGTTAAATGTAAGACATTGATAAGACAGGTTAAGAGAGAATTTTAAAAGTAGTTGGCTGTAGAGGCTGGGCTTGATGGACCCTTGGTATGACCCAGTATGGCATTTTCTTATGCTCTTATGTTCTATTATGCCCATCTGAAAGGAGAGGGAAAGAACAAGAGGACCAACAAGATCAGCAAGTCCAACAACAAGGATATTGAATGTCACTGAATTGCTAGAGGGATCCAGTGAGGAAATAGTTCAAAAGAGGGGCATTGTCCTTGTTAAGTTTATTTTCCCTTCACATAGGGATTTGGTGTTAAAACTATTCTTAAGAAATAGATCTATTAAATATTACAATCAATAAATATGGATTTATCCAGATGTCACTAGAACTACCCAGAGCAGGAGAAGAGAATTTCTAGCTTTAAAACAACTAGCAGAGAAAGTAGGAGCCCAGATGCTGATTCGTTACCCCTGTAAATGCATGGTAAAATTGAACAATGTGAATTATATCTATTATGAACCTGTGGATCTAAAAAGATTTTTGGAGGCTAAGAATCTGATGGGGGAGTAGGCTACTGAATAAAAGTATTCACAAAATGTTGAATAATGGGGCAAAAATTTCCAAATTTATGTAAGTAATAATTACTTTAATATATGTTCAAACTAATTTTGATTCCCTCTACTTCATAGTATATAGAATGTCTAAAATGTTTAGGTATTTCCTTTTTGAATTTGGTTATAGAAACTAGTATTAATATTTAGTCATTCGTATTATTAAATGATATGTATATGTCATGATTTATGAAAATTAATAAAGATTAAATTAAAAAAAAAAAAACTAATCGGAGAAAGTTCTTTTTTACTCAATGCACAATTAAACTCTGGAATTTGTTACCAGAGGATGTGGTCAGTGCAGTTAGTATAGCTGTGTTTAAAAAAGAATTGGATAAGTTCTTGGAGGAGAAGTCCATTACCTGCTATTAAGTTCACTTAGAGAATAGCCACTGACATTAGCAATGGTAACATGGAATAGACTTAATTTTGGGTACTTGCCAGGTTCTTATGGCCTGGATTAGCCACTGTTGGAAACAGGATGCTGGGCTTGATGGACCCTTGGTCTGACCCAGTATGGCATTTTCTTATGTTCTTATGTAAAATAATATTGTAGCATTGTAAAAATTATATTACATCTATGGGTTGTAATGTTGTAGCATTGTAAAATTACATTACATCTATGGGTTGCTTTAACAATTATAATATTATGACATTGAATAATATTTGCTATTTGGTAACTTTCTATTATCGTTAAAATAGCTAACATTAAAGAGGTCGTATGAATTTTGTTGGAGATGTTATGAGTTCTCTTAGTGTGGGAATAGTGATGGTTGTTTGGTGCTGGATCCCAGAGTGGTGGGTTAATTTTTGTTGGGATAGGCTTTTCAGAAAAGCCAGGTTTTTAGGGCTTTCTTGAAATTTTGTGATGAGGGTTCCGTTCGGAGTTCTGTTGGTAGCTTGTTCCACAATGTGGGGCATGCTATTGAAATTGCGCGTTCTCACGTTAAGGTGAGGTGAACCTGTTTTATGGAGGGGATTGTAAGTAGCCCAGTGTTTTTAGAACACAGCTTTCTTTGTGAGGTGTAAGGATGAAGGGTGTCCTTTAGCCAGTCAGTTTTTTCATTGTTGATGGATTTGTGCATGAGGGTAAGGGCTTTATATTGAATTCTGTGGGCTATGGAGAGCCAGTGGAGTTCTTTCAGTATGGGGGTGATGTGTGTGGAGCACTTGCTGTTTGTGAGGGATCTGGCTGTCACATTTTGAAGTAGCTGGAGTGGCTTAAGGGTAGAGGCTGGTAGTCCGTGGAGCATGGAGTTGCAGTAGTCGAGTTTAGATAGGATGAGGGCCTGGAGTATTGAACGGTAGTCTTGAGTGAGTTAGTGGTTTGATTTTTTTGAGAACTTGGAGTTTGAAATAGCCCTTTTTTATTATTGCATTTATGAAGGTTTTCAGGTTGAGTTCGGAGTCTAGTGTGATGCCTAGGTCTCTTGCAGTTGCAACAATTTGGCTTTTGATTTGAGTGGATGAATGGTCTTGGATTATTCCATGTTTGGGGGGGGGGGAGGTTATTAAAGATGTGAAGTTTTTCATTTTTTGAGTGGTTGAGGGTGAGTGATATTTGTGATAGTTTTTCTATTCGAGCCATTGTAGGAGGGTGTTCTGTAAGTCTTCTTTCATGGGGAGGAGTATCTGGACGTGATCAGCATATATAAAGTTTTGTAGGCCCAGGTCAGTGAGGAGTTTGCATAGTGGGAGCATGTAAATGTTGAATAGGGTGGAGGAAAGTGATGATCCTTGGGGGATGCCATGTGGGAGGGGGAACTGTTTTGATTCTTTGTTTTTGAAGGTTACTTTGAATGATCTGTTACTTAGGTAGGAGCTGAACCATTTGATTGAGGTACCGTCAAGTCCAAACTTGCTTAGTCTGGTTAGAAGGGTGTTGTGACTGATGGTGTGGATTGCGGCGGATATGTCCAGTAGGGATGTGAATCGTTTTTCAACGATTAAAATTATCGTCCGATAATGTTTATATCGTCTTAAATCGTTATAGAACACGATACAATAGAAATTCTAACGATTTATCGTTAAAAATCGTTAAATCGTGTTAGTGCGCACTAACTCGAGTTAGTGCGCACTAACTCGATTTAGTGCGCACTAACTCCCCGTTAGTGCGCACTAACTCGATTTAGTGCGCACTAACTGAAAATGATACAAATAAACACTTTCCAGGTCACTGAAGGTCAGTTAGGAATGAATATGTGTTCCTATTGGCTGGCTGCCCTCTTATCTATTGATATTACCAAGGTTACCACTGAGGTGATGGTTGGGGGGATGGGAAATGGAACTGGAAACTAACGAACACCAACAGAAAATGAAACAAAGTGTTCACACTTCCCAGGTCAGTAAAGGTCACTTAGGAATGAATATGTATGTATGTATTCCTATTGGCTGGCTGTGCTCTTATCTATTGATGTTACCAATATGGTTGGGGGGATGTGAAATGGAAACAGTTGGAAGCTTGACAAAAAAAGTAATGTAATGATCAGCACTCACGTGACTAGAACTTGTTTGTTTATTATTTTTGTTAGCAGGCACCTGAAATGCTAGTGCATGTTGAATTTGCCAATCACTGTGCATTTTAGAAAGGTGGTCCTGGCTGGAACTGTACACAGTTCAAATATATGTAATTGATTGTTGGTAAGTGTATTTTTTAAGTAGCCACACTGGCACCAGTATGTTTACTTTTCCTCCTACTTAACTCACTAGCTCAGCTTTGTAAGAAGGGCTTCTCTGCTTGTGTGTTGTTTTTGTTTGGTGTGAGGAGAGCAGAAACATCAGATCTTTATTCAATCTACTACAGTCATCTGTTACAGTGCCCTATCCCTATTAATACCAGGAGTGTTGTGATCTTCCTGCACACAGTGCCCTAACCCTGATACCAGTCTGAGACAGCTCCCTCCCTGCATTACTAGTGAGAGGCTGGCTTCACAGACAGGGGGGAGCTGCCTGACCCTCACTCCTGACTTCCCCCATGTCCCAGCTAGTGAATGGTGTGTGGGTGAGGGGGGGGGGGGGAGGATGGTGAAGTCTGAGACAGCTCCCTCCCTGCATTACTAGTGAGAGGCTGGCTTCGCAGACAGGGGGGAGCTGCCTGACCCTCACTCCTGACTTCCCCCATGTCCCAGCTAGTGAATGGTGTGTGGGTGAGGGGGGGGGGGGAGGATGGTGAAGTCTGAGACAGCTCCCTCCCTGCATTACTAGTGAGAGGCTGGCTTCACAGACAGGGGGGAGCTGCCTGACCCTCACTCCTGACTTCCCCCATGTCCCAGCTAGTGAATGGTGTGTGGGTGAGGGGGGGGGGGGGGAGGATGGTGAAGTCTGAGACAGCGCCCTCCCTGCATTACTAGTGAGAGGCTGGCTTCGCAGACAGGGGGGAGCTGCCTGACCCTCACTCCTGACTTCCCCCATGTCCCAGCTAGTGAATGGTGTGTGGGTGAGGGGGGTGGGAGGATGGTGAAGTCTGAGACAGCTCCCTCCCTGCATTACTAGTGAGAGGCTGGCTTCACAGACAGGGGGGAGCTGCCTGACCCTCACTCCTGACTTCCCCCATGTCCCAGCTAGTGAATGGTGTGTGGGTGAGGGGGGGGGGGGGGAGGATGGTGAAGTCTGAGACAGCTCCCTCCCTGCATTACTAGTGAGAGGCTGGCTTCACAGACAGGGGGGAGCTGCCTGTCCCTCACTCCTGACTTCCCCCATGTCCCAGCTAGTGAATGGTGTGTGGGTGAGGGGGGGGGGGGTGGATGGTGAAGTCTGAGACAGCTCCCTCCCTGCATTACTAGTGAGAGGCTGGCTTCACAGACAGGGGGGAGCTGCCTGTCCCTCCCGCCTGACTTCCCCCATGTCCCAGCTAGTGAATGGTGTGTGGGTGGGGGGGGGGAGGATGGTGAAGTCTGAGACAGCTCCCTCCCTGCATTACTAGTGAGAGGCTGGCTTCGCAGACAGGGGGGAGCTGCCTGACCCTCACTCCTGACTTCCCCCATGTCCCAGCTAGTGAATGGTGTGTGGGTGGGGGGGGGGGGGAGGATGGTGAAGTCTGAGACAGCTCCCTCCCTGCATTACTAGTGAGAGGCTGGCTTCACAGACAGGGGGGAGCTGCCTGACCCTCACTCCTGACTTCCCCCATGTCCCAGCTAGTGAATGGTGTGTGGGTGAGGGGGGGGGGAGGATGGTGGAGTCTGAGACAGCTCCCTCCCTGCATTACTAGTGAGAGGCTGGCTTCACAGACAGGGGGGAGCTGCCTGTCCCTCACTCCTGACTTCCCCCATGTCCCAGCTAGTGAATGGTGTGTGGGTGAGGGGGGGGGGGTGGATGGTGAAGTCTGAGACAGCTCCCTCCCTGCATTACTAGTGAGAGGCTGGCTTCACAGACAGGGGGGAGCTGCCTGACCCTCACTCCTGACTTCCCCCATGTCCCAGCTAGTGAATGGTGTGTGGGTAAGGGGGGGGGGGGGAGGATGGTGAAGTCTGAGACAGCTCCCCCCCTGCATTACTAGTGAGAGGCTGGCTTCACAGACAGGGGGGAGCTGCCTGACCCTCACTCCTCCGGGGTATTGTGATCTTCCTGCACACAGTGCCCTATCCCTGATACCAGGGGTGTTGTGATCTTCCTGCATGCAGTGCCCTATCCCTATTAATACCAGGAGTGTTGTGATCTTCCTGCATGCAGTGCCCTATCCCTATTAATACCAGGAGTGTTGTGATCTTCCTGCATGCAGTGCCCTATCCCTGATATCGGGATGTGTGCAAGAAGATCACAACACCCCCGGTATCAGGAATAGGGCACTGTGTGCAGGAAGATCACAACACCCCCAGTATCAGGAATAGGGCACTGTGTGCAGGAAGATCACAACACCCCTGGTATTAGGGATAGGGCACTGTGTGCAGGAAGATCACAACACTCCTGGTATTAATAGGGTTAGGGCACTGTGTGCAGGAAGATCACAATACCCCTGGTATCAGGGTTAGGGCACAAGTTCTAGTCACATTGACTGATCACATTACTTGTTTTGTCAAGCTACCAACTGTTTCCATTTCCCATCCCCCATATACTGTCAGTAGGAAACTTGGTAACATGAATAAATAAGAGGGCAGCCAATAGGAATACATATTCATTCCTAAACTGACCTTAACTGACCTGAAAAGTGTCAAATTGTATCATTTTCAGTTAGTGCGCACTAACTCCCAGTTAGTGCGCACTAACTCCCGTTAGTGCGCACTAACTCGAGTTAGTGCGCACTAATCGGAAAAAACGATTTTTAACGATTTTTTAACTAAAAAATCGTGCCTAAGACGATTTTCTTGCCCTGCCACACGATTTCTATCGTTAAGACGATATGGAAAACGATTCACATCCCTAATGTCCAGTAGTATAAGAAGGTAGGATTGGCCGGCGTCAAGACCTCTGAGTGCTGAGTCGGCAAAGGAAAGTAGTAGGGTCTCCGTGCTGAGTGTTTTTCTGAATCCGTGTTGCGATGGGTATAGTATTTTTTGGGATTCTAGGTGTTCGGAGAGTTGATGGTTGACAGTTTTTTCCATGATTTTTGCAATGAAGGAGAGGTTCGAAATGAGTCTGAAATTTGTAGGATCGTTGGTGTCCAGGTATGCAATATGGTTAATTCATGCGATAAACACATTTATCGCAAGTTAACGCTGTTTAGTGCATTATAGAATTATCACAGCTTAGTAAATCTAGGCCTAAAATTGAAAGATTTTACATGTGACTGGATTTGGCTATTGGGTTTTAGTAACAAAAAAAGATCTTGCATAATGAATTCCCAGTGAAAATACATGAAGAAAGTATATTTGAATGGAACCTGAACTGTTGACAATAATCAAGTATGCTTAAAAATTACAGAAGTCCAGTGATTTATCAAGCAAGCATTCACTCTATCCAAACATAAACATTTTGGGTTCAATATTCAGCTGTATCTGGCTAAGTAACTTAGCCGGATATAACATAGCCTTCTAAGTTATAAGGAAAAGTCAGGGGCATAGCCATGCCGCTGAATATCCAAACACAAATCTCTACAGCCAGATAAGTTATATCCGGCTAAATTAGACAAAATCTATGTCTAATCTAACTTATCTGATTAACTTAACTGGATAAAAGTGAATATTGGTTCTTAACTGGTTAAGTTAAATGGATAAGAAGTGTAGCTCAGATCCACCCACTGTCTGCCCACTATCACTCCGGCTAAGTCAGTGGTTCCCAACTCTGTCCTGGGGACACCCCAGCCAGTCAGGTTTTCAGGATATCCAGAATGAATATGCATGAGAGAAAGTTTGAATGCACTGCCTCCATTACATGCAAATTTTCTCTCAAGCATATTCATTGAAAATATCCTGAAAACCCTACTGGCTGGAGAGTCCTCAGGACAGGGTTGGGAACCACATGGCTAAGAGATAGCTGGATAAGTGACTTATTCAGCTATCTAGCAGTCTGCTGAATTTCAGCAGACTGCTAGATAGCCTGAAAGACATACTTCTCAGGTTATTGAGCGCTGAAGGTGCTTTCAATATTCTTTATATCTTTTTTATAATGATACTGGCTGCTAGGCAGTCCATCTGCCAGCAGGGGTCCTCACTGTGCCACACTCAGACCCACTGTAGCATCTGCCTTGAAGGCAGCATGACACAGAAAGACCACCCCTATAAAGGTTTCAGTGAGAAGTCTCTACTCTGTTTGTGACCCCTCAACTGTGTATTCTTGACTAGCATCCCTGCTCTGGGACTCCTTGTTCTTATATGCCTTGCCTGGTTCCTTGCTCTGTTTAGGCCTCCCAATGGCGTTTCTTGCTTGTGTGGTCCTAGTCTTGCCCTGTGTTAGGCCTTTCAGTGGACTTTCTTGCCTGTTTGTTCCTAGCTTTTCTCTAGTTTGAGTTAGGCCTTCCAGTGACCCCCTTGTCCATGTGTTTCCCTTGTGCTATCTGTTTTTCTTCTATAATTTGTCTGGTTCCTAGTTTGGTCTCTAGACCTACCCTGCCTTGTGCCCATTTGTCCCTGTCTTGTCAGTGCTCACCCATGTTTGTGTTCAGTGCGGCCAGGGCTCCTTCCTGTCCCCTTGCTTGTTGCTGCCTGCCAGTTCCAGTAGGTACCCTGTCCCTGACCCTGTGCACCACCTTCCATAAGACCTGACAGCCACCAGTACTGGAGGGCCCAAACTGAAGGGAAGATGCCTGATTGTGCAGAAGATCTATGCCCATTCTGACTTTTCCTGACCCCTGCAGAAGACCTTATGCTTGGCCTGCCTGATCCTGAGCCCCACAGAGCCCCACCTAGGTGATACCATCAAATTAGCCAGCATAGCCATGACACTTTTTCTAACAGAAATTGAAAGTTTCAATTTCCAGAGATTCAAGTGAGGAGTTTTAGTAACTGAAGGAAGTGCCTTTTTTCAGACCTGCATCAGCCAAAAAAAGAGCAGAGTTACTAATTTCTATTTTCAGCCAAAGCTAGTCAGCTAGATTTTCTGCTGATAATCAACCTAAATGTATCCAGATTGTGATACATTACAGGAGGACCTTGTGAGACTGGAAGATTGGGCATCCAAATGGTAGATGAAATTTAATGTGGACAAGTGCAAGGTGTTGCATATAGGGAAAAATAACCAGTGCTATAGTTACACAATGTTAGGTTCCATATTATGTGCTACTACCCAAGAAAGAGATCTAGGCGTCATAGCGGATAATACATTGAAATTGTCAGCTCAGTGTGCTGCAGCAGTCAAAAAAGCAAACAGAATGTTAGGAATTATTAGGAAGGGAATGGTTAATAAAACAGAAAATGTCATAATGCCTCTGTATCGCTCCATGGTGAGACCGCACCTTGAGTACTGTGTACAGTTCTGGTCACCACATCTCAAAAAAGATATAGTTGCACTGGAAAAGGTACAGAGAAGGGTGACCAAAATGATAAAGGGGATGGAACAGCTCCCCTATGAGGAAAGACTAAAGAGGTCAGGGCTGTTCAACTTGGAGAAGAGACGACTGAGGGGGGATATGATAGAGGTCTTTAATCAGGAGAGTTTGGGAGGCAAGATGGCCACCAGATAGGACATGTGGGACGTGAGGTCCTGGCGTGGCATTTTACTTCATAAATCTTTCTATAACAAAATGCCTCACACGAAACGAAAGGGGAAAATTCAGGGAGCAATGTCAAGCTCCCTGGCTGTCGACCCTTTCCAGGTATGCATAGAGAGCTTCCTAGCGGGAGCAACCGTAATGTTAGAGGGGCTGGTTGCTGGGGGGATGCTGGAAGAGCAAACCCATTCCTTCCTGACCCTGCACATCACCTTGAGCCCTGGCGAGCCGATCAGTCCGACGCATCCAGTGCAGATTGAATCGTCCCCGCTCGAGATAACTCCAAGCGGATTATAGCTGGAGCTCTTAGAGGCTGAGCGGGTAAGATCCGGGACACGACAGGATGGGATGGTTACCTCGCGAGGTGGAGAATTTCACTGGGCACTGGAAATGGGCCCTTTTGGAGATGAAAAACTGAACCAAGCTGCGAATACCATTGCAGGTAAAACACTATATTCGGCAACCCTGAGGGAACAGGGTGAGGCCCAACCGGAGCCCACTGCAGTGAGTGTTAATCTTGTGCAGCCTGAGGATATAACATTGGGGAAAGTTTGGTATGCTCTAAAGACTATAGATACGGCTTTGAAGTTGATTGCTCAGTCAATATCTGATGTTAAAAATCAAACAAAGGAGAATAATAATTTGATTGGGACTTTTAATCTCACGATACAAGATCATGAGGAAAAATTACTTAAAATGGAGAATTTACAACAAAACTTTGTAAAATCAGAAATGGCAATGGGAAAAAGAATTGAAAGAGTTGAAAACAGCTTAAGAATGATGAACTTGAGAGTAATAAACTTCCCCGTGATCAGAATGATATCACCCGCTGAGCTGTTTAAAACATATATGAAGGAGATATTAAAAATACCAGCGTCAACATTACCAGTATGCACTAGAGCATACTACCTTCCCCAGCCAGGATGCGAGGTTGAAGGAGAGAATATTCCATCTATGAATATTTCTGAAGTACTAGAATTATCAATGGAGTCAGAAATAAAAGAGATAAAAGCTATGTTAATTACTTTTGCCTTTATATCAGACTGTAATTACGTTCTGAAAATGTTTCTCAGAAATAAACTAGCTTTATTCTATGGGGCCCAGGTCTGGATTTATCTGGACATGATAAAGATAACACAACAACATAGGGAAGAATTCCCTGCTATGAAAGAAAGGGTCCTTAGTTGAGGAGCCCGTTATGTTTAAAAATACCCCTGCAAATGTTGAGTTAGATTTCAAAATAATAACTATGTTTTCTTTGAACCTGCACAATTAAAGGATTTTCTGTTAGGCCATCCTCATGATGTTCCCAAAGAGAGATCGACTTAATAAGAAAGGGGTTGCTTATCTATCATAAGTTTGTATAATGAATAATGTTTTTTATTTCATTCTAATATTCTCTTGCCTCCCAATTTTCCTATATTTAGGTACATATCTGGAATGTCTTTTTTCTCTTTTTTTCTGTAGAATGAAGTTATATATATTATATATATATATATATATATATATATATATATATATATACAAAAAACCCCCAACATACAACCGCGGGGAACTGTAAGCACTATTATTATATTTAATAAGTCAAATGCAATATGTGATATTTTTTAGAAATATAAATCTTTTATTAAATGTTTTAACACATGTACTAATAATTTAAGTGAAAAATCATGTATATATGACATTAAATATTTCAAACATACTAAAATCTAACTATTAGTCCAATCAATGATAACCCCCAGTCTTCTCCTGTATCTGTCCTCAATCTGACCCTAATTGAACTAAATATACCCTAACCTCATTGATGTTGACATGGGTCTATACAAAGGAATACACCACTTATTGTTTTAACAATCTTGTATATTATGTCTTAATGTACATTACTTATTCAAAAGCAGTTAACATATAATAGTAGTGTAATTCCTTTGATGGAATCTCTCTGTTGTCCCGACAAGGTCCTCGTTTCGCCAATAATGGCTTCTTCAGGGGAATACTTCTATTGAGACCACACATCAATGAAAACAAAAAACTTCCATCACTCGCATCTGAAAGCATAAAGCTCTTATTATATCAAACTCAACACTTCATCTACTAAGTCAATATATACCAATTTTGTCACATAAATCCATATATTGCAACCAACACAGTTTTAAAACATTGTATTTATAATGAAATATTCATTACTGATTGAAAATTAATAATAAATAAATGGTGAGTTTACAAAAAACTTATATCCTGATATCCACTCCTACCTGCGTTTTGAACGGAGTGGATTCAGAAAAAACACATTCTATTCAATCCGGCTCATTGGCTCCTTAAATCTTAATATGTGAAATCTCCCGAATATGAATGTGTTCCTATAAAATAATTCAAAAAAAGAAAATTTACATCCCCATCTTGAAACTCTATTTCTGATCTGAAGTTTGAAAAAATGATTCAAAAAATTAATCAACATAATATGCTTTATAGTCTGGTATATTCTTAAGATGTTTCCACAGAGACACAATTATAATATTACCTTTCTATCTCATCTTATGAGTTTTTGCACTAGTAGAAGCAGAATTGCCAAAAAATTTTTTTGCTATATATATATATATATATATATATATATATATATATATATATATATATATATATATATATATATATGTATGTCAGAATATGTACTGCATTCTATTTAGAAAGCATTTCATGTAAATTTTGTGAAATTTCTGAAAAGAAAAAATTTAAAACAAAATCATGAGAGTTCTTGAATGATTAGATATGAATCGGTTATTTACACTTTTGGATAATAGAAGGATAGGGGGAACTCTTTGAATTTAGCAAGTAGCACATTTAAGACTAATCAGAGAAAAGTATTTTTTTCTCTCAATGCTCAATTAAGCTCTGGAATTTGTTGCCAGAGGATGCGGTTAGTGCAGTTTAAAAAAAGTTTGGATAAGTTATTGAAGGAGAAGTCCATTAACTGATATTAATCAAGTTGACTTAGCTACCGTTATTACTGTCATCATTAGCATGGGATCTATTTAGTGTTTAGGTACTTGCCAGGCTCTTGTGGCCTGGTTTGGCCTCTGTTGAAAACAGGATGCTGGGATTGATGGACCATTGGTCTGACCCAGCATGGAAATTTCTTATGTTATGTTCTTATATACACACAAAAGCTCTTGCATATGCTCATTTGCATATGTACATGTTCTGCTTCTCATGCTCAATCCTACACGCACACACAGTGTCTCACATTCTCAATTATACACACTCACACTGTCTCTCATGCTGAAACATACAGATTCACACAGAGACTCTCATGCTCAGTCACACACACAAACACACACACACACACATGCTCTGTCTCTCATGTACTTTCACTTATTTCCCACTCTGGAAGAACAAGGGGAAGCAGCAACAGCCCGACAGTCACTACAAGTTGAAAGAGGCTACTAATGTAACCCTGGCACAAGTCACTTCTTGTGACGATGCCAGCATTTTAGAAGTGTCTAGATCTTCTAAAGAAGTTAACAAATCCATAGTTCTTTCCTTTAATTTAGGACAGTGGTTCTCAATCTTTTTTTGGCCAGGACACACATGACAGATGGTTCTCACATGCGTGACACACTGAACATTTGGCTATCATGGGGCTACATGTAAACATACACTCTGCATCCTCAGGAACCCCCTAGACCCAACAATGGATGCAGAGCAGAACTAAGGCATTACCCATACAGCTCACCATACAAAAAAGATATTCTGGTTCTAATGACATCTCAGTAAGACCAATCTGTCTCTTCCTTACACAAACCAGTCACCTCCCTGACCAGTCTCTGCTTCTCACAAAGAAACACATCACCTTCCTGAGCAGTCTCTCACTCTCTCTCAGAAAAACACATCACCTTTGACCAGTCTTTCTCTCAATCACACACATGCTCTTTCACTTACATACAAACTCTCAATCATACACAAATGCTCTTGCTCCCATTCTACCATACACACAAAGCTGCCACTCAAGCACCCAGGCACCCATTCTATCACACACACAAGCTTTCACTCTTGCACCCAGGTATCCATTCTACCACACACACACAAAGCTTCCACTCACACACATACACACACAAGCAAGTTTCCTCTCTCACGTGGAGCCTCTTCTCATTGCTTGACCCAATAAGCCTGGCCTCTGCTCTTCGGCTGCCACCGGCCTGGCCTCTGGCGACGGCATGCAGTGTCACTCTGCTACTAACTGCATTGGCCCACCGGGGGATGATTGATCCTCTGATAGGCCAGTCTGCCCCTGGGGAAAAGAGAAGCGCAACTGGGGCAGGAGGACACCGGGAGCTACAACACACCTGCTGGTGCTTGGCGAGACAGAGGTTGAGAATCGGTGATTTAGGAGAATGATTAATCAATGTATTAGAAGAATCTTTTCATATAGAAGGAACAGCTTCGGAAGCAATTTTCAGTATATCCAAAAAAATACTTCTTTAACATCTCAAGGAAAAATTAATTTTTTAATAAGGAAACTTACAGAACTGTAGATTACTGTAGCTTGATAAAATGTCCAAGGACTCAGTCTTTTCATATAATACTATACTATCTTTAAGAAGAGCATCTATTGGGCATTGTAGGTCTGAGATCTCTGTTTGGAGTAAAGTTAAATTAGAAGATATAGCTTGATTTCCTTCATCTAGCACTTGAAATTTAACTTTAACATCATCTGTATATTTGCAAGGTTGCAAGGTTGAGTGATATAATTAATTAAGATTTCTTCTAGATTCCTGCCAGAGCTGTTCCCAGGAGCTAAGAGCATTGTCTAACAACAGATTTGGACACTGTGTCTCGCACTGTATTCTGATCTACTAGATGCTTTCCTGGCCAGCACCAGATTCACTGCAGCTATAGATTGTTTCTGATTCTCCTCCCTGCAGCCAGACTCACTCTCTGTATCAGGAACTCACTCCCCACTGCAGTTTTTTCAGCATCCACTCCTCCAATAGTTTCAGCCGCTTGTCATCTTGAGTTCACAATAAGGGTACGCAGCAAGCCAAATCATAGGAAATCCTAAGGGAGGGAAGGGGAGAAGTGTAATCTAGACCAAGCTCAATGATGTCTCTGGGCTCAGGAGAAACATTTCTACTCCAAGCTCTGCATTGTCAACCTGCACAATCAGGAAGGGATCCAAAAAAGTCATCCCTGGAACAGGTGTTGGAGGTTCAATAAGGTAGGGCATCACTCTGCCCTTCCTTTATCACATTTTAAAGTATATTACAAGGAAAATAAGAAAAATGTGGCCAGCACCCTCAGAGGTTCCTTTCCAGGCTAATGCTCTGCAGATGCCATCTTGGAATCCCTCCAGAATAAGACTCTGGACTCTACAATGGAATCTACCCTTGGGAATGTAAATGACCAGTAGGTATCCAAGGGCTCAGTGCTAGGACAGTTATTTTCAATATCTTTATTAGCAGCATTGCAAAGGGATTTAAGGACAAAAACTTGTTTGCATGTGGTACAATAATCTGTAACAGAGCAGCCATGCCAAAATGGGGCGAGAAGAATGAAAAGGGATTTGGGAAAACTAGAAGAATGATCAAGAACTTGGAAAATGATCTTCAATTCTAAAATGTGTAAAATCATGCATTGAAGTGCAAAACCACACTAGTTACATACATACTGGAAACTGTTATTCAACTTGAAGGCTGACAATCACTTTATTAAGGTAACAAACAGAAGAGGCAAAGTGCCAACTACAAATAGCAGCAAGAGTAATGGCACAAAGAAAGAGTAATAAACCAGTAAAACAAGGTAAGCAAAAGAAAAGATTAATACATTTCAAAACAATTTATTAACCACATGAAAGAATAAATAATTAAAAATAATTAATTAAAAAAATGGCTCCCTCTTTATTCTGTAACTCAGCCAGATTATCACCTGATTTACTACTTTTTCTCCTTCTTCCATCCTATAGACATTGACTTGTTCTATGAAACAAAGATATAAAGTCAAAATGTATTTATCTAGCTTTCATTCAAGTGAAATGGAAATGATGAAATCTGCTGCCTGTTGCTATACAAATCTTTGGTTGTGATTGGTCAACAAAGCTATCATTCTTTTTGGGGATGGTTTCATGCCCTTAAACTGACATAGGCATTAAAGAAGGGAATGTCATGGGTCAATGAACGAGGCTTTGCCCTGTGACTACTTGAGCTGAATTAATCTGTATGCATCCAATAGGTAGGTAATTCATAAAATTTGAAGAATAACTTTATCATGGCGTCAGATGAAGAGTAGCCTTTGAGCAACGAAGATGTATCTGGATTGAGGATGCCATAAGGGCAGACCTCCTTAATGAACCAGAGGTTTCATGGCCTAAAGACAGAGGAGGACAAGTTAAAAAGTTAGCTTATGGAGGATCTGAAGGGAGATATAGACTGGGAGAGAGTAAAGACAGCAATTTAAAAGTAATTTAATTAAAAGTTGATTACTGTTGTGCTCTGAGGCATCAGGAACTGATTACAGTATATTGGAGAGCGTGAAGTCTACTTCAAATTTTGATAAATTTGAAGCTTGATTAAATTAGAATGACAGAGGTCTCCTTAAATTTAATGTGATAGTAAGGTCTGTTCCTGCAGCACTGATTGCCACAGAACAGCACAGACAGTCAAGAATCTACATAGACACACACATATATGTCAATTATGTAGCTTTTTTCTTTAACCTGCAGATAGACAGTCAAAGATAGGGAGTCCAAGTTTGAACAATGCATTTAAGATATTCAGTGCATGCATAAGGGGGCCTGTGGGGATTTCTGCAAGTATTTTAAAAATTGTGTGACGGGAGCTGCACAGTTTTCAAAGTACCGGTATGTGTCCCCAAAAGTACGTGCACACAATGGGGCAGATTTTTAAAAAATACGCATGCGCGTAGTTTTGTTCGCGCAACCGGCGTGAACAAAAGTACGCCGGATTTTAAAATATATGCGCGTAGCCGTGCGTATCTTTTAAAATCCGGGGTTGGTGCATGCAAGGCTGCGCAAAATCGGCAGCCTGTGCTCTGAGCCGCGCAGCCTGTCTCCGTTCCCTCCGAGGCCGCTCTGAAATCAGAGCGGCCTCGGAGGGAACTTTTTTTTTGTCCCCCCCCCCCACCTTTCCCTCCTTTCCCCTATCTAATCCAACCCCCGGCCCTACCTAAATCCCCCCCCCCTACCTTACTCGACGCTGGCAGGCGTAACTTGCGCGCACCGGCTGGCCAGGCCCCACACAGGCTGCTGGGTCGGGGCACTCGGCCATGCCCCCGTTCCGCCCCGGACCACAGACACACCCCCGGATCGCAGACACGCCCCCCGGACTGCCCATTTTAGCAAGCCCCGGGACTCACGCTCGTCCCGGGGCTTTGTGCGTGCCGGGGGCCTATGCAAAATAGGTGCGCCGGCGCGTGAGTGCCCTGTGCACGTAAATACGACAGTATTTACGTGCGCAGGGCTTTTAAAATCTACCCCAATGTGTGATTGTATGTGTGTGTGTGTGTGTGTGTGTGTAAAAGTATGGGCACATTTCTGGTAACACTTATACTAGGGTTGCCAACTGGCTCCAGATATCCAGGACTGCCTGTTCCAGACCTGGTTTTACTCCCCTGCATGCAGGTACTTATTATAATCTTGCTTTTCTTAGGGAATGTAATAGAGAAATCAGACTAAGTCCCAGCATGCAATGGGGGTAAAACCAGGGCTGGATCAACCTGCCCCGAAACTCTGGAGCTAGTTGGCATGGAACCCTAACTTATACATATAAGCAAAGTACACACACACACTTTATATATATATGTACTTTTATGCAGATACTGCCTCCAGTTCCGCTGGACTGGGCACATCAACAAAATGGTGCCCCGTGCTTGCCAGCCAACCTTCATGTGTGGGGACGTCAGCAGTCTCACTCTGCTAGCAATTGAGCTTGAGGGTGAGCACTTTCCCAGCCATGGGCTGAGAAGATACCTCTGAACAAAGAAGACTGACTGGAAGGCATTGCAGAGGCAGTATCATTTTGGAATGGACCACCACTGTGGGATAAGTGCCCGGAGAGAAGCGTCATGCGCCACCCTCTGCATGGAGAGCGGTGCCCATTTTTTCCTATGCTGCAACCCCACTGCCAAAGACTGTTCCCACACCTCAGAAGCCACCAGTGCCTCCTTCCAAGAAATAAGGCTGTTAGACCAGAGGGTGATTTCTCCTTTCACCCATGGGTCACCCAGCACGGCTAGCATGTAAGTATCCGGCTGGGTGAGGATTTTCAGCCTGTCTTGCACTTGCAAGGAGCCCATGAATAACACTGCCCCTGCTCCTGCTGAAAACGTCTCCAGGATGTTTACTATGGAGATGACCCCACCCAGAATGGCTCTTGTGGAACTGAGCTCACCCATGACATCCTTGCAAGGCTTCAGGACTTGAACCATTTGGTTATGTGCACTCATTCATGATGCCCTGGGAGCGAGCCATCCTATCTCAATTGCCAGAGACAAGTCATGAAAGGCTGTCCTTTGCTCCACTAATTCCTTCAGCATCAAATAGACAGACCTTCAACTGCTCAGTATGCAACAGAGTAAAAAAAAAAAAAATGTTTTTTTGCCTGGGCCCCTGAAGAATTGTCCTGGGAAAGAGAGAGAGAGAGAGAGAGAATCAGAGCTGTATTAACTCTAATAGAGATATCCTATATTTTTTTTCTTTAATTGTTTACTGAGCTGAAGCATTTTCTTTAGGATGGAATTGTAAACATAAAAGCAGGTGGACCAAGAAGTTAGAGGAGAAAAGTAAACAAGCAGTTGAGCGGAACCGTGCTCTGTGCTTTTTGCATGTGCACATGGGAAAGGATCCAGTTTGGAGGCCGATTTGAGAAAGACACAGAGAGAAGAAGGAGCAGATAGGCTTGGCTACTGTAGGAGAGAGAGAAAAAAGTAGTACTTTTGTTAGCGAGCAAAAGGAATTGCTAGACAAGAGAAAGTCCTTTATCCCTAGGTTTCATTCTAAGCCAATGGAACAGCCTTTGAAGAAATGTTAAGCAAAAGGAGAAATTTGTGTGAAAATAAATTTAGTATAAAGATAAAGTATACACAAAAATAAGCTGTTCTGGCAAAATTTCAAAAAATATATTTTATTAAATATCAATTATGTCCTAAATACATAATAAAAATTTACCTAGCTACAATATCAAAAATTATTTTAGATATGCCATTTGACAATGCTACCCACGGTTACATACATGGCTCTGCAGCTGTTTGATCTTTGTTCTCTGTTTATTTCCTACAATTATGGCAGGCTTTTGATATATATGTTTAAGGGCCTCATTTTCCAAGGAGTTACCGCGCGTGATAATTCCCCTAACAGCAGATAACACAGTTTGTGAATGCAAAATTTTAATTTTGTATTCAGGGGGCGGAGGGGGCAGAGCAAATGTAAAGTAGGGAGGATTTATTGTGTGCCGCAAAGTTAGCGCGGCTCCTAACTACACCTAACTACACCTCTCTCTCTCTCTCAAAAGCCTGCATCGTACTGAAACAGGCTTATCAGGAGACATCGTGAACCGCGATATGTAGCCCAAATTGGGCTAATAGTGCAACTTGCGCTAACAGCCTTTCGCTGCAATTCGCGATACACCTGCTTATTAGCATAAGGTACACCCCTTTTTGGTATCGCATGCGATATTGGAAAATGAGGCCCTAAGTGAGGACCCTTGTGGGATACACTCAATATTGCATCTGTACATTCTGTGGGACATTAACAAGAATACCCCTATGGAAGACTAAGGGCCTTATTTTCCAGACGGATCGCACGCGATACCAAGATGGGGGCGGAGTCGGCCCTGGAAGAGGCGGAGTCGGGGCGCCACTGGGGCCGACTCCGCAAAGACGCCGCGTTCGACGAAAAGGTAAGGCCCCTTTCACGTCCTAGTTCGCGCCCAATAGCTACACCTTCTATGGTGGCGCTATTGGGTACGAAACTGTCAGCGATCGCACCGTGGCGGTGCGATCGCTGCCAGCTAGCACAGGACCGCCCCCCGTTTCGGCCCCCCGCCCCTCATTACCTAAAGTATCCAGGCCTGCGATATTTTAGAAAATAAGGCCCTAACTCAGCAAAACATGTTGGGTTCTGAAGAATAATGAATTGAGTTGTAACTAGGGATGTGAATCGTTTTCCATATCGTCTTAACGATAGAAATCGTGTGGCAGGGCAAGAAAATCGTCTTAGGCACAATTTTTTAGTTAAAAAATCATTAAAAATCGTTTTTTCCGATTAGTGCGCACTAACTGGGAGTTAGTGCGCACTAACTGAAAATGATACAATTTGACACTTTTCAGGTCAGTTAAGGTCAGTTTAGGAATGAATATGTATTCCTATTGGCTGCCCTCTTATTTATTCATGTTACCAAGTTTCCTACTGACAGTATATGGGGGATGGGAAATGGAAACAGTTGGTAGCTTGACAAAACAAGTAATGTGATCAGTCAATGTGACTAGAACTGTGCCCTAACCCTGATACCAGGGGTATTGTGATCTTCCTGCACACAGTGCCCTATCCCTATTAATACCAGGAGTGTTGTGATCTTCCTGCACACAGTGCCCTATCCCTAATACCAGGGGTGTTGTGATCTTCCTGCACACAGTGCCCTATTCCTGATACTGGGGGTGTTGTGATCTTCCTGCACACAGTGCCCTATTCCTGATACCGGGGGTGTTGTGATCTTCTTGCATACATCCCGGTATCAGGGATAGGGCACTGCATGCAGGAAGATCACAACACTCCTGGTATTAATAGGGATAGGGCACTGCATGCAGGAAGATCACAACACTCCTGGTATTAATAGGGATAGGGCACTGCATGCAGGAAGATCACAACACCCCTGGTATCAGGGATAGGGCACTGTGTGCAGGAAGATCACAATACCCCGGAGGAGTGAGGGTCAGGCAGCTCCCCCCTGTCTGTGAAGCCAGCCTCTCACTAGTAATGCAGGGAGGGAGCTGTCTCAGACTTCACCATCCCCCCCCCCCCCCCCCCTTACCCACACACCATTCACTAGCTGGGACATGGGGGAAGTCAGGAGTGAGGGTCAGGCAGCTCCCCCCTGTCTGTGAAGCCAGCCTCTCACTAGTAATGCAGGGAGGGAGCTGTCTCAGACTTCACCATCCACCCCCCCCCCCTCACCCACACACCATTCACTAGCTGGGTCATGGGGGAAGTCAGGAGTGAGGGACAGGCAGCTCCCCCCTGTCTGTGAAGCCAGCCTCTCACTAGTAATGCAGGGAGGGAGCTGTCTCAGACTTCACCATCCTCCCCCCCCCCCCTCACCCACACACCATTCACTAGCTGGGACATGGGGGAAGTCAGGAGTGAGGGTCAGGCAGCTCCCCCCTGTCTGTGAAGCCAGCCTCTCACTAGTAATGCAGGGAGGGAGCTGTCTCAGACTTCACCATCCTCCCCCCCCCCCCCCCCCCTCACCCACACACCATTCACTAGCTGGGACATGGGGGAAGTCAGGAGTGAGGGTCAGGCAGCTCCCCCCTGTCTGCGAAGCCAGCCTCTCACTAGTAATGCAGGGAGGGAGCTGTCTCAGACTTCACCATCCTCCCCCCCCCCCCTCACCCACACACCATTCACTAGCTGGGACATGGGGGAAGTCAGGAGTGAGGGTCAGGCAGCTCCCCCCTGTCTGTGAAGCCAGCCTCTCACTAGTAATGCAGGGAGGGAGCTGTCTCAGACTTCACCATCCTCCCCCCCCCCCCCTCACCCACACACCATTCACTAGCTGGGACATGGGGGAAGTCAGGAGTGAGGGTCAGGCAGCTCCCCCCTGTCTGTGAAGCCAGCCTCTCACTAGTAATGCAGGGAGGGAGCTGTCTCAGACTGGTATCAGGGTTAGGGCACTGTGTGCAGGAAGATCACAACACTCCTGGTATTAATAGGGATAGGGCACTGTAAGAGATGACTGTAAAAGATTGAATAAAGATCTGATGTTTCTGCTCTCCTCACACCAAACAAAAACAACACACAAGCAGAGAAGCCCTTCTTACAAAGCTGAGCTAGTGAGTTAAGTAGGAGGAAAAGTAAACATACTGGTGCCAGTGTGGCTACTTAAAAAATACACTTACCAACAATCAATTACATATATTTGAACTGTGTACAGTTCCAGCCAGGACCACCTTTCTAAAATGCACAGTGATTGGCAAATTCAACATGCACTAGCATTTCAGGTGCCTGCTAACAAAAATAATAAACAAACAAGTTCTAGTCACGTGAGTGCTGATCATTACATTACTTTTTTTGTCAAGCTTCCAACTGTTTCCATTTCACATCCCCCCAACCATATTGGTTAGGGATGTGAATCGTTTTAGGACGATTAAAATTATCGTCCGATAATTTTAATATCGTCTTAAACCGTTATGGAACACAATACAATACAGATTCTAACGATTTATCGTTATAAATCGTTAGAATTGTGAGCCGGCACACTAAAACCCCCTAAAACCCACCCCCGACCCTTTAAATTAAATCCCCCACCCTCCCGAACCCCCCCCCCCCAATAACTTAAATAACCTGCGGGTCCAGCGGCGGTCCGGAACGGCAGCGGTCCGGAACGGGCTCCTGCTCCTGAATCTTGTCGTCTTCAGCCGGCGCCATTTTCCAAAATGGCGCCGAAAAATGGCGGCGGCCATAGACGAAAAAGATTGGACGGCAGGAGGTCCTTCCGGACCCCCGCTGGACTTTTGGCAAGTCTCGTGGGGGTCAGGAGGCCCCCCACAAGCTGGCCAAAAGTTCCTGGAGGTCCAGCGGGGGTCAGGGAGCGATTTCCCGCCGCGAATCGTTTTCGTACGGAAAATGGCGCCGGCAGGAGATCGACTGCAGGAGGTCGTTCAGCGAGGGTTCCGGCGCCTCGCTTAACGACCTCCTGCAGTCGATCTCCTGCCGGCGCCATTTTCCGTACGAAAACGATTCGCGGCGGGAAATCGCTCCCTGACCCCCGCTGGAACTCCAGGAACTTTTGGCCAGCTTGTGGGGGGCCTCCTGACCCCCACGAGACTTGCCAAAAGTCCAGCGGGGGTCCGGAAGGACCTCCTGCCGTCCAATCATTTTCGTCTATGGCCGCCGCCATTTTTCGGCGCCATTTTGGAAAATGGCGCCGGCTGAAGACGACAAGATTCAGGAGCAGGAGCCCGTTCCGGACCGCTGCCGTTCCGGACCGCTGCTGGACCCGCAGGTTATTTAAGTTATTTGGGGGGGGGGTTCGGGAGGGTGGGGGATTTAATTTAAAGGGTCGGGGTGGGTTTTAGGGGGTTTTAATGTGCCGGTTTTTCGATTTTTCGATTTTTAACGATTTTTAACGATTTTTCACGATATTTTACCCCCCCAAACGGCAACAATACGATTCCCTCCCCCTCCCAGCCGAAATCGATCATTAAGACGATCGAGGACACGATTCACATCCCTAATATTGGTAACATCAATAGATAAGAGCACAGCCAGCCAATAGGAATACATACATACATATTCATTCCTAAGTGACCTTTACTGACCTGGGAAGTGTGAACACTTTGTTTCATTTTCTGTTGGTGTTCGTTAGTTTCCAGTTCCATTTCCCATCCCCCCAACCATCACCTCAGTGGTAACCTTGGTAACATCAATAGATAAGAGGGCAGCCAGCCAATAGGAACACATATTCATTCCTAACTGACCTTCAGTGACCTGGAAAGTGTTTATTTGTATCATTTTCAGTTAGTGCGCACTAAATCGAGTTAGTGAGCACTAACGGGGAGTTAGTGCGCACTAACTCGAGTTAGTGCGCACTAACACGATTTAACGATTTTTAACGATAAATCGTTAGAATTTCTATTGTATCGTGTTCTATAACGATTTAAGACGATATAAACATTATCGGACGATAATTTTAATCGTTGAAAAACGATTCACATCCCTAGTTGTAACAACTACCATGGTTTTGAAATATTTATATTATGGATCATATTGAAGTTGGATTACACAGAAGGATAATTGACTGTGTAATTAGCAATTGTTATTGCTTGCTTGTTTGTATTTAAGATTGGATTGTTTAAAGTTCTTGTGAAACTTTTCATATTTTCATATTCGTTGAAGATTTTTAAATATTTTTTTTTATTTTCTTTTTTTGTTTTGTCTTCTTTTTCATGTCTTAGGATGTTAGTAGTCTTTTGTCCATTGACCCTTTTGCATACATCTGTATTTATGTAAATAGAATTTTTGGTATTCTATCAGTGTCAATTTTTTATTGTTACATTGATATGTTTGTATTTATTGGCTTTATTTGATGTTTGATTTGGTTTGAGTGGCACAAGCTTAGGTTTATAACATTTTTTTGAAACTGTATCTAGGTACATTTTTGGTATGTATTTATGACTTAATTGATATTTAATAAATTGTACTTTTTGAAGTTTTAAAAGTATAGCTTATTTTTTAATAATATTTTCTGGTATTGCTTCACTAGTTTTCTTGATCCCTTTATATGATTTATTAAAAGTAAATTTACCAGGAGAGATGCATAGCAAAATAGAAATCTGCTGTAGTTAAAAGTCTGAGTGAAGAAAAGCTTGAATAGAATCTGTTTATTTGTGAATTTGGACACTAAGGGGGTCATTTTGTAAGCCTATCGCACATGAAAAGTCCCTTTTCACGTGTGATAGCTTACTAGGCGTGGAGTCAGGACCAGGAAGGGGAGGAGTTGGGGCGGCGAGGAGGCGGATGCAGCAGTAACTTCTCTGGCGGCGAAAAGGCAAGACCCTTTTACGGTGACACTATTGGGTGCGAAAGCCAGCAGTGATAACACCGTGGTGGTGCGATCGCTGCCGGCTTTCGCAGGCCCATCCCCCAGCTTTGCCCCCCACCCCCGTTACCGCGGGATTCACTAAGCTGTGCGACATAGGAAAATCCCGACATAAATTTGATGATTTATTCAATCAGAGACTGATATTAGAACCAGAAGCTGTAACCACTGACTGAAACACAAGCACCTTATCAAAGTGAACTGCTGTTATAATCAGGCAGTTTTTCTTTGCGACACGTACAGTGTTTGATTGGAACACAATCTCCTAGTTAATAAATGAGGATTTCTCTGCTAATTAAAACTTCTTCTGTACTAGAGCTGTATACCAGCAAGACTGAGACATAATCCAAGAAGAAAATAGTAAATTTGAGTAACTGACAAAAATCAGATAAGGACACAATTTATTTATGGATTACTTTTTTTTATTAACTAGATCACAGTCCAACTCGGTGGTTCCAGCAAATGAGGCATTTGTATACATTGATTCTGCCAGAAGATAACTTGCATAAAGTGTACATAGTTTCTCTTTTTGATTTTGTAAAGCTCAGGATAATAGATGTTGTGTCTAGACATGAACCAGAGGAACCAAGGACCAAAGGACCCAACAGCTCAAGAAGTGCCTATGCACTCCAGCATCACCATCAAAGACTGCAGAACTGTGAGCTACATCCTCCTACAAAGACAATGCATTTCTGGCCAAAAAACAAAAAAGAAGTACAGATGCATCCAAAAATACTAAAGAATGTACAAAAACTGGTACATAGAGTGAGACACAAGGAAAGACTGATAAAAATAGGGACAGTAACTTTAAAATTGGCACACATAGGCACATTTGCGTGCATATATCGGCCCAGGGACACGGCTATTTTATAATAGACGTGGCCATTTTATAATAGACACATGCATATGCGTGCATGTTATAAAGTGGCATGGCCAAGCGCACGTGTGCCAAATTTTAAGTGGGCACGCACATGTGCCATGCCACTTCTATCACGTAAATTGGAGGGCATTCCTAGTTTTACCAGTTTGTCCCCAGTTTGCCCATTTAAGAAAGAGGTCTGCCAACCCCCCCAAAGTATGATACCTCTTACTCCGTCTAGTTAGTCCTAACCCTTAAAACCCTGGAGATCTGTAGTTTTCTTTAAATTTTTGCATATATGTCATCTATAGCAGAAGTAACATTGCGCAGCAGGGGGTCTCAGTATGCACCAGGATGCATCAGTATTTATGCACACATCTTAGGTTCACGCCTCAAAATGTCCATGCTCAGCCCAGACCACACCCATTCCTCACCCCTTTTTGGAAACTTTCGAGATGTGCATATCTCGGTGGCCTTTAAAATTCGTTTGGCGCGTACAAGCCCCACTTCTATGCACATCCCCTATGCATGCATTGGGCTTTTAAAATTCATCTTTAAGTGTTCTCACTTCTCGAGTATTGAAGGAAATGTATACTTACCCGGTGATTTTCTGAGTAAGAACTGAAACCTGCAAGAGACAAAAGTGATAATATTTTGAGAAAAAAGTCATATTTTTTTGTTTAAGAAATTAGTATTACAAATTTGTGTTAATTATTGTAACCTAAACTTTTCTCTTTTTATTTTCTACTAGCTGTACCCGGCCACGCGTTGCCGTGGCTCAGTCTGGTTTAATTTCACAATGCGCATTAGCTCTGCTCTGGCTGTCCCAACTCCCTCCCCCTCTTCCCCGGCGGTGGACGGACTGGCTCGGGGACTCTTTTACCCTTTCCTCCTCCTGTGTGTAACTGTCCGGCAGTCCCTACTCCCTCCCCCCTTCTCTGTTTCTTTCTTACTCATACACACACACACACACCCACATACATGCTCTCTCTCCCTCTCGCTCTTTCTCTCTCTCACTTGCACACGCACAGGCTCACACAAACAAGACTCTCTCACATACATACAAATACACACACAGTCACTTTTTCACATACACATGCATTCATGACCTACCCGTATCTTCTGAGACTTTTTAACCAGACCTGCCAGGTCTTATCTTCAGCCAGCAGGGGATGGTGTCCGTAGTAGCCCTGTCAGGCTTCATCATCAGCTGCCATGAAATAGGGTCCACCATGGCCCCACTAAACCTGGTCTTTGCTTACCTCAGGATGGGGTCCACAAAGTTTCTGTAGGATGTTGTTTTTGACTGCCATGGGATGGAACCTGCAGTCCCCTTTCCCTTTTTTTTTTATTTTTTTTTTTGGGGGGGCGCAATAACCTCCCAATCTACACCCATGTGTCCACATGCACTCGAAAGGCACAGCCAGCCTATATAAATAAAGACTGATTTGCTGCAAATAGGTGATTGGCTTGCTGGTGTCACTGGCCACAATGAGTTGGGGGGGGGGGTGGTTTGGATGGAGCTGGACACTGTGGTCTAAAATCCAGACCTTTTTCAGACATTGTATCCCTTCCTCTGGCTTCTGGACATTAGTACCAAAATCTGTACAGTCCAGAAAAAACACAGACAGTTGGCAACTCTACTGGTATCAACCCCCAAATTGCTGCCTCCAGGTGACTATTTATGTCAATCAAATGGAAGAACTAGCTCTGTCAAGACCCTGTCACCTTCTGTGAGATGCTAGGGTGGACAGACAACATAAATTGTGAAAAATGTCAAGAATATCGAGAAGATGTAGTCTATGTGAGAAAGCTATATAAACATTTTGATGAAACTGATTTGGAAACTGCAACCAATGAAGCAGCACAAAGAGTGGCACCATGCTGAATGCACAGACATTGCAAGTAATGTGTCCCCCATATACCCAGCTGGGCTCACAGCCCCATTTACCATCTGTGCCAGTGGAGGCCACATGATTGGAAAGGCATGGACCGCTTGTACCTACTGTGGGCACATGGACAGACAGCAGTTCTGAGTCCCTTCCCTCCCAGTTGGTTATAGTATGTGATAGCTGTCAGCCCATACCTGTGTGCCGATGGCCAGCCCTTCGTGAACGGTGGATGAACTGCTAGGAGGTTTGCAGGCATGAGTAAGCTAGGTGGTGCACAGAAGGATAAAAGGTAGGGCCATCTGCCTCCCACACCACTGCCAGCAATTCCCACCTACCATCCTTTTGTTTGTGTTGACCCAGAGACTTGGGATTATACTAGCAGCATGTTAGGGAAAATTGATTGTGTCCATTTAAATATATCAGGGCTTTGTTCTGGCAGTGATTGCTGGTACCTAGTACTAACACGTTTCCCTCGTGCATAGGCTCTTGGGAAATAACAGGAGAATGTTCACAAAATTTCCTGAAAATGTTCTGTCTACATTATATCAGGTGTTATTGTGTGAAGGTAGTTCTGATGGGATCATTTTTAAAGCAAACATGCAAATAAGTTTGCTTGGAAAATTGGTTTTACTTATGCTGATTTTTGCTGATTTTCATATGCAGGATGTTAAAAAACGTGTTCCTAATAGGGTACAATTAAAAGCCATCGTTAAAACAGTACCTTACATGAGTAAATGGGCTTTTAGAAAATTGCCCACTGTATGGGGCGGATTTTAAATGCCCTGCGCGCGTAAATCTGGCCAGATTTACGCGTGCAGGGACCTCGCGCGCCGGTGCACCTATTTTGCATAGGCCGCCGGTGCGCGCAGAGCCCCGGGACGCGCGTAAGTCCCAGGGCTTCGTAAAAGGGGCATGTCGGGGGCGTTCCCGAAATGACGCGGCGTTTCGGGGGCGTGACGCTGCATTTCGGGGGCGGGCCCAGGGGCGTGGCGCCGGCCCGGGGGCGTGGTCGAGGCCTCTGGAGCAGCCCCCGGGTTGGATGATGGCGCGCCAGCAGCCCGCTGGTGCGCGCAGATTTACGTCTGCTTTTAGCAGGCGTAAATCGTGCAACAAAGGTAAGGGGGGGTTTAGATAGGGCCGGGGGGTGGGTTAGGTAGGGGAAGGGAGGGGAAGGTGGGGGGAGGGCGAAGGAAAGTTCCCTCCGAGGCTGCTCCAAAATCGGAGCGGCCTCGGAGGGAACGCGCCGAGCCCAGGGAACGCGGCCTCGGAGGGAACGGCCTCAGAGGGAACGCGCCGAGCCCAGCGCACGCGCCGAGGCAGCGTGCGCTGGGCTCGGCGCGAGCAGGTTGCACAAATGTGCACCCTCCTTGTGCGCGCCGACCCCAGATTTTATAAGATAAGCACGGCTACGCACGTATCTCATAAAATCCAGCATACTTTTGTTCACGCCTGGTGCACGAACAAAATTACGCGCTCGCGCAAAATTATAAAATCTACCCCTATATGTGGATAAAAGTACCTGCATAGGCCCACTATATGCATATTTGTACCCTCAGAAGGGGGAGCATTCCTTGGGCCAGCTTGTGGCAGGTTTTTGAATTATTCACATACGTTTGAAATTTCAGAAGCATGCGAGTAGTTTTTGTTAGGAGAATTACCCACACAAATGATCACATGCAAAATGTCTGTGGGTACTTTTCCTTAGTTAATTTTCAAAGTGAAAGTATGGGTATACTTTCTCTTTAAAAACTAGGGCAAAATCCATGAGTAAAAAGTAGTCACAGAATTTGGCCGGTCTTAAAATAGCCCCCTAGGAATCTATATCATATATAAAATCCATTGGTCAGAACTTATGAACCAAAAATATTATAATCTAATGCAATACTTTGGAAACCCTACAGCATGGACACCTGTTTAACATCTAGTTGCCATGAATAAATGGAATAGAAAGTGTAATTTATGGGTAGTGAAAAAAACCAGTTCCTTTTGGTTTCTGCTGAAACTTTGATTATATAATATGTAAGAGCCAAAGTCAAAGCTATAAATCTGTCCTCATTTAAGGGAGAATGACATGAGCCCTTCTTTATGGCATACGCTAGGACTACAAGTTCAGAAACTTTTTTTTTTTTACTGGAAACCTCAAAGTCTGTTCAAAAGCATTAGATGCTGATCCACTTATCCTCAAAATTCATCATTCTTTTCTTTGGTGAAACACGGAGTCTCAAATCAGACACAAACTCCTTATGGATAAGAAGAAGAAAAAAATGTGTTTCATTTTGTTCATTAGTGTTGTTGGGACCATAATTTGTTTCATTAGTTTCAAAATAAAAAACAAAACAAAACAATATTTGTTTATTAGCATAATTCATTTTTTGTTTGCTTTTAAAGTCAAAGGTTGAACACTGCAGCCTATTTTGGACTCCAGAATTGGGGTTTTCTCATCAATTTTCATGAAACTTGAGGGAAGAAATCATCAGAAGGAGAAAGAACTCCAAGGTATCTAGACTGTGGCAAAGTGGTGACAAAAGTGGCATGAATAGCCTAAGCCAAGGGGAACCAGCAGTAGCAGAAGTTCTCCAAGGCATCATTAGAAGAGCAAAGAAACAGCAAGCTATGGAAGAATACCAGAAGACTGCAAATGAGGGCACCATAAACAAGGCATGGACCCCTGAAGGCAGCATGAGAGGTAACGTAGCATCAAGAGTGACATCAGCATCCTAACAGAGGCATAAAGACCATCAAGGTATAAAGTCTGGGTATAGCAGCAAGGCTGAGTGAGATAGAGACACCCTAGGTGTAGCATGAGGGGCATAGCAACAAGGCAGAGTGGCATAGGATATGTCTGTCTTATTACTTATTATTACATCTGTGTATAATATATATTGCTCTGTGCTATCATTTCATTATCTCTTTCTCTTCTAGTTAAAGATATTGTATATTAATTTGTTTGCTTTCTTGCTATTTGGTTGCTTTAAGATTCCAGAGGAAAAAATCCCCAAGCCATTCCAGCATTTTAATTAGTATCCCTCTCTTTTGTATCTAGCTGGCTCTATTAATCTCTGTTTAGATACTAATAATGGGGCATAAAGTGCTGTAGGATCATTAATAGCTAAGGACAAGTAAAGTTCCAGAACGTGTTCTGCTCTACCCAGCTTGACCAAGGTTTAACTGTTTAACTCCCTCCCACCCCTAGGTTTGTTTTTCTGATATAGTCTGCCTAAATTCATAATTGGAAACAAGGCAAATTAGTAAATTGGTATTTCCTTAGCTGTTAACTATCAATAAATTACCAAAATGAGGACTATCCAATGTAGCTATGTTTTTACTCAACACACAATTAAACTCTGGAATTTGTTGCCAGAGGATGTGGTTAGTGCAGTTAGTATAGCTGTGTTTAAAAAAGGATTGGATAAGTTCTTGGAGGAGAAGTCCATTACCTGCTATTAAGTTCACTTAGAGAATAGCCACTGCCATTAGCAACGGTATCATGGAATAGACTTAGTTTTTGGGTACTTGCCAGGTTCTTATGGCCTGGATTGGCACTGTTGGAAACAGGATGTTGGGCTTGATGGACCCTTGGTCTGACCCAATATGGCATGTTCTTATGTTCTTATCAATGTCTTACATTTAACCTGCCAAAGTTTATGCATTATCCTATTTTCTTCTGTTGGATCCTTCTTCCAGTTTTTGAATGAAGATCTTTTGGCTAAAATAGCTTCTTTCACCTCCCCTTTTAACCATGCCGGTAATTGTTTTGCCTTCTTTCCACCTTTCTTAATATGTGGAATACATCTGGACTGTGCTTCTAGAATGGTATTTTTTTTTAACAATGACCACGCCTCTTGCACATTTTGTAGCTGCTCCTTTCAGTTCTTTTCTTACAATTTTTCTCATTTTACCAAAGTTTCCCTTTTGAAAGTTTAGCAATAGTGCCGTGGATTTGCATACTGTTCCTCTTCCAGTCATTAATTCAAATTTGATCATATTATGATCACTATTGCCAAGTGGCCCCACCACCGTTACCTCTCACACCAAGTCCTGTGCTCCACTGAGAATTAGATCTAAAATTGCTCCCTCTCTCATCGGTTCCTGAACCAATTGCTCCATAAATCTATCATTTATTCCATCCAGGAACGTTATCTCTCTAGTGTGTCCCAATGATACATTTACCCAGTCAATATTGTGGTAACTGAAGTCTCCCATTATTACCGCACTACCAATTTGGTTAGCTTCCCTAATTTATCTTAGCATTTCACTGTCCATCTCAACATCTTGACCAGGTGGGTGGTAGTATACTCCTATCACTATAGTCTTCCCCGACACACAAGGGATATCTACACATATTCAATTTTGCATTTAGTCTTATGTAGGATGTTTATCCTGTTTGACTCTATGCCATCCCGGATATAAAGCACCACACCACTTCCCGGGTGCTCCTCTCTGTCATTGCAATATAATTTGTACCCCGGTATAGCACTATCCTTCCACCATATCTCTGAGATGCCAATTAAGTCATCTACTGCTATACATTCTAATTCTCCCATCTTACTTCTTAGACTTCTGGCATTAGCATACAAACATTTCAAAGTTTGTTTTTTGTTTGTATTTTCATTCTGCTTTTTAATTGCTAGGGATGTTAGAATTTTTTAGCTCAGGTGAGTTTTTAGTTACAGGCACTTGGACTACTTTTCTTATTATTGGAACCTCACTGTCGGGATGTCCTAATTCTAATGCATCATTAGTATCCTTTGAAGTTACTCTCTCCGAACCATGCACTGCTGAGTGACTGTTGGCTTTCCCCTTTGTTCTAGTAGAAAGGAGAAAAGTTCAAAGTGGTATATGAAATGTGAAAAGGATCAATGTGTAGAGAGATATGAAGAAATGACAGAAATACTAAACGAATACTTCAGTTCTGTTTTCACTAAAGAGGTCCCAGGTGAAGGACCATTGCTAGTTAACAAGAAACTGGAGGGGAGTGGAGTAGATGTTACTCCGTTTACAGTGGAGAAGTGTGGGAAGAGCTGGGAAAACTGAAAGTGGACAAAGCCATGGGGCCTGACGAGGTTCATCCCAGGATACTGAGGGAGCTCAGAGATGTGCTGGCGGGTCTGCTACATGACCTATTCAATAGATCACTAGAAACAGGAGTAGTTCCGAGTGATTGGAGAAGAGCGGTGGTGGTCCTGCTTCACAAGAATGGGAGCAGAGAGGAGGCTGGAAACAACAGGCCAGTTAGCCTCAACTCAGTGGTGTGTAAAGTGATGGAGTCAATGCTGAAAGAGAGAATAATGAACTATCTGCAGTCTAATTGCTGGACCAGAGGCAGCATGGATTCACCAGGGGAAGATCCTGTCAGTCAAATCTGATTGACTTTTTCGACTGGGTAACTAGGGAATTGGATCAAGGAAGAGCGTTCGATGTCATCTACTTGGATTTCAGCAAGGCTTTTGATATGGTCCTGCACAGAAAGCTGGTGAATAAAATGAGAAGCTTAGGAGTGAGTGCCGAGGTGGTGGCCTGGATTGCAAACTGGTTGATGGACAGACAACAATGTGTGAGATGGTAAATGGAACTTACTCTGAAGAGAGAGAGGTGTTAAGCGGAGTGCTGCAAGGATTGGTGTTGGGACCGGTCCTGTTCAATATCTTTGTGAGCGATATAGCGGACGATTCGCGGCGGGAAATCGCTCCCTGACCCCCTGCTGGACCATTGCTAGTTAACAAGAAACTGGAGGGGAGTGGAGTAGATGTTACTCCGTTTACAGTGGAGAAGTGTGGGAAGAGCTGGGAAAACTGAAAGTGGACAAAGCCATGGGGCCTGACGAGGTTCATCCCAGGATACTGAGGGAGCTCAGAGATGTGCTGGCGGGTCTGCTACATGACCTATTCAATAGATCACTAGAAACAGGAGTAGTTCCGAGTGATTGGAGAAGAGCGGTGGTGGTCCTGCTTCACAAGAATGGGAGCAGAGAGGAGGCTGGAAACAACAGGCCAGTTAGCCTCAACTCAGTGGTGTGTAAAGTGATGGAGTCAATGCTGAAAGAGAGAATAATGAACTATCTGCAGTCTAATTGCTGGACCAGAGGCAGCATGGATTCACCAGGGGAAGATCCTGTCAGTCAAATCTGATTGACTTTTTCGACTGGGTAACTAGGGAATTGGATCAAGGAAGAGCGTTCGATGTCATCTACTTGGATTTCAGCAAGGCTTTTGATATGGTCCACAAGACTTGCCAAAAGTCCAGCGGGGGTCCGGAAGGACCTCCTGCCGTCCAATCGTGTTCGTCTATGGCCGCCGCCATTTTTCGGCGCCATTTTGGAAAATGGCGCCGGCTGAAGACAACAAGATTCAGTAGCAGGAGCCCGTTCCGGACCGCTGCCGTTCCGGACCGCCGCTGGACCCGCAGGTTATTTAAGTCATTGGGGGGGGGGTTCGGGAGGGTGGGGGATTTAATTTAAAGGGTCGGGGGTGGGTTTTAGGGAGTTTTAGTGTGCCGGCTCACGATTCTAACGATTTATAATGATAAATCGTTAGAATCTCTATTGTATTGTGTTCCACAGAGTGGACACGCCAGAAGGAGTGGAGAGAATGAAACAGGATTTAAGGAAGCTGGAGGAGTGGTCGAAGATATGGCAGCTGAGATTCAATGCCAAGAAGTGCAAAGTTATGCAAATGGGGGTAGATTTTATAAATCTACGCGCGCGCAAAATCGGAGCGGCCTCGGAGGGAACTTTCCTTTCACCCCCCCGCACCTTCCCCTCCCTTACCCTACCTAACTCACCCCCTGGCCCTATCTAGACCCCCCTACCTTTATTCGAAAAGTTACTAGGGATGTGAATCGTTTTAGGACGATTAAAATTATAGTCCGATAATTTTAATATCGTCTTAAACCATTATGGAACACAATACAATAGAGATTCTAACGATTTATCGTTATAAATCGTTAGAATCGTGAGCCGGCACACTAAAACTCCCTAAAACCCACCCCCGACCCTTTAAATTAAATCCCCCACCCTCCCGAACCCCCCCCCCCCCAATGACTTAAATAACCTGCGGGTCCAGCGGCGGTCCGGAACGGCAGCGGTCCGGAACGGGCTCCTGCTACTGAATCTTGTTGTCTTCAGCCGGCGCCATTTTCCAAAATGGCGCCGAAAAATGGCGGCGGCCATAGACGAACACGATTGGACGGCAGGAGGTCCTTCCGGACCCCCGCTGGACTTTTGGCAAGTCTTGTGGTGGTCAGGAGGCCCCCCCCAAGCTGGCCAAAAGTTCCTGGAGGTCCAGCAGGGGTCAGGGAGTGATTTCCCGCCGCGAATCGTTTTCGTACGGAAAATGGCGCCGGCCATACGCGTATGGCTGGCGCCATTTTCCGTACGGAAAATGGCGCCGGCAGGAGATCGACTGCAGGAGGTCGTTCAGCGAGGGTTCCGGCGCCTCGCTGAACGACCTCCTGCAGTCGATCTCCTGCCGGCGCCATTTTCCGTACGAAAACGATTCGCGGCGGGAAATCGCTCCCTGACCCCCGCTGGACCTCCAGGAACTTTTGGCCAGCTTGGGGGGGGCCTCCTGACCCCCACAAGACTTGCCAAAAGTCCAGCGGGGGTCCGGAAGGACCTCCTGCCGTCCAATCGTGTTCGTCTATGGCCGCCGCCATTTTTCGGCGCCATTTTGGAAAATGGCGCCGGCTGAAGACAACAAGATTCAGTAGCAGGAGCCCGTTCCGGACCGCTGCCGTTCCGGACCGCCGCTGGACCCGCAGGTTATTTAAGTCATTGGGGGGGGGGGGGTTCGGGAGGGGGGGGGATTTAATTTAAAGGGTCGGGGGTGGGTTTTAGGGGGTTTTAATGTTCCGGTTTTGCGATTTTACGTTTTTTCGATTTTTCACGATATTTTACCCCCCCAAACGGCAACAATACGATTCCCTCCCCCTCCCAGCCGAAATCGATCGTTAAGACGATCGAGGACACGATTCACATCCCTAAAAGTTACTACTGCCTCCGGGCAGTAGTAACTTACACATGCCGGCTGTCTGCTGGCGTGGCAGGCCCCAACACAGGCCGCTGTGTCGGGGCACTCGACGACAACCCCGGACCGCCCACATGCCTTCGAACATGCCCCCGAGCCGACACCATGGCCCCTGGCCACGCCCATGACCGCCCCTTTTTGCAAGCCCCGGGACTTACGAGCGTCCCGGGGCTTGTGCGTGCCGCCGAGCCTATGCAAAATAGGTTCGGCGCGCGTAGGGTGATATAATTCAGAACTCTGGTTCAGAACTTTGGCTCATTCAGCCAGTCCCAGAATCCTCAGCTGGCTGATTCACACTGACACTGTTGAAATACAGTGAATTTCTGACCCTCTCAGACTCAAGAATGTAGAAGATCTGGGAAACTTGTATGCTCTGCAAAGCCTATAATTAAAGGCCAGGTGGGCATCAATGGCAATATTTAACTCATAATACAAGGAAGCTTGGTTCTCACGACAAGCTTGTGTCTCATAGATGCCTATCTCAATGGACAGGAGCCAGGTAAACGAAGATTCCCTAAGGTTACAGCTTTAATTAAAGTTCTGGCACCAGCAACAGAATTCAGGCCTACTCTCTATTCAGAACATAGACCTACTATCTGTTTACACAACACAGAAGATCAAAAGGAGATCAGAAGAAACCAACGGCGGGAACTTCAGGCACTATTCTGTTGAAACCTCACTGGACAAGATCATTTACAGGACAAAAGGAGTATCTGGAGAGTGATGGCAAATGAGCTACACCGGGGAAAAACTTGTCAGGGCAGTTCAGAGGATATGTTGTCATGACCACAGCATGATGTGTCTCTGTAAATGAGTCTTTGGGCAGTCACGTAATTCTAGAAGTTTCGGCAATACTGTATGTTTAACTATAAAAGAAGGGTCACTTCCTGTATTCAAGGAGATGCTGGTCATTTTGAAAGACAAAGGGCACCCAGTATCCAGCATCTCCCAGGAACACTTTTAATGCCAAATAAAATTTACTTTATACCGTTTACTGAGTCTAAGTGTTCTTGTGTGCCTGGCCCTAAGTACAGAAAATTATGTACATTTTTGGCACCCAACGTGGGGCTTAATAGCTGTTGTTATTATTATTATTATTCTTTAGCTGTAGTGTGTGGATTTTGGTGGACAAAATTGCACACTAATTTCTTGGACATTTAATTGGCTTTCCGTCCAAAGGCTTTTCCCAGATGGACTGGAGGGTTTCCCGGATGACAGATGAGCTCAGAGAAGTTGTTTAATGAAGTTTTTAAGCTGCAGGATCCATTTTTGTATATAAATACTCTTCAGAAAAAAAAAATCTGTAAGTATCAATGTTTTTATTTTATCTGTTGTACAGTGTATATAGATTGTGTGTTACATTGGGATCAGAATACATTTTGCAAAATGAAGGTAAAGGAGTGGATGATTTGATTAAAATCCAAATTAAGTTATGCTCTCTTCAGAGTGTACAGTTGAAAAAAACAAACAAACAGAGGGGTATCCAGCACTAGTCGGTCTGTGGTCTTTTGTCCTCAGACCGCATGGCTTCTGGCTCTGCAGAGGTTTCAAGTTACACTTGTGAGGAGATGAGCTGCAAAGTGAGCTGTGGTGATTGTGTAGCTTCAGAAGTTGGAAGAGGGAATTATACAATGTTTGAAGTTAAATGGGGTAAGTTTGAAAGTTATAATTAGTATGATAAGGAGTTTTTAGTTAGTGGATTTTTACCAAAGTTTGGTTGTTTGTTGTTTGTACAGGAAGGTGCTAACGGCTTTAATCTTTTCAAGCAGGCTACATGTGGTTAATTTCTTTCTTTTCCTCCTCTGATTAGCTTTAACAAGGAAGCCTATTTTTTGTCGTTGTGAATCTATTCATATAAGTTACGATCTTGTGTAAAAGGTTTCCTTGCTAAATAGATTAGTGATTGTAGTTAAACCTAAAATGGATATTTGTTTTATTGGAGCAGTAGGCATTCTTTGTATAGAGCAGAAAGGAAGTGGGAGTGAGAAAAAAAAGAAAAAAGAAAAAAATGTGGTGCTTTTAAAACTAGAAACTGCATGGCTGGATATTATAGTTTACAGCTGTTCCATGTGATCAGAGGTACACAAATGCCTCCAGTTTATTTTAGTCCATGAGATTTATTTTTATAAGTTCATACTTAAGTTTGCTTTGGAGTTAACGCGTGATTGCTGTTAGGTTATCATTAAACAGAGAAAGGAATCTTTCAGTTCTATGCTGTTTTTCTTCTCCCCCCTCCCCCTCAAGGTAGTATAGGGCTGAGTGATGTAGCCCTTGCTGGATTCAAGGACTCTTATGTTTATAGTAAACATAGAAACATAGAAATGACAGCAGAGGGAGAACAAGCGGTCCGTCCAGTTTGTCCAGCCAGTTTCACACATATTTTCTTTTATATTTATTTGTTTCTCTTAGCTCTTTGGTTCTATTTCCCACCATTAAGGTAGGGATGCTCATATTTGCATCTAAGTTTTTAGAATTGTGTTATTAATGAGAGTTTATTGTGAAGAGATTTTAGCACAATGTGAGGTGTGTTTCATTTTTGAGAAATTCCAGATGTTCATTTGGTAAGAAAGAAAGCATGAAACTGTATTTATTTAAAGCCATTCATAATTAGATTTGATTTATCATTGGAAAGGATGTATTGTCTTTTTCTTTGGTCAGGTGCATAGGCAGAGAGATAGAAGGAAAAACAATATATATATACCAAAAGAGAGCGACTCCATTTTAATGAATTGATCTGTTTAGTGTGAAAACAGAAATTTGTGTTGTTGAAAGTATGGGGAAGTGCATATTAGGGATGAGGGATGATGTGATGTTAAAGAGGGGATTGAGCTGTATTTCTATATTGGATAAGGGTATGTAAAGTGCTGTATCACTTAACTAACCTATTCATTTGAAGAGTAACAGTTGTTTGGCGGGAGAGGAGGTGACCCCCCCTTAGGAATGTGTTTGAGAAGAAAGATAAAAAAAACCTGGGAGTGAGTCACTTTTAAAATGAATTGTACAGTTATGCTGATGTAAGAGTTTTGAGGTTTTTGTTTGATATTATAAAGTGTTAGAGTCAGTATGTGATGGAAGAGGGACTAAAGATATAAGTTATTTAATTAAACTGACATAAGAAAAAAAAGGGAGAAAAGATCTCATATGCCTACCATCTAGGCTGAGTTTTTGTTAATGAAAGACCTTATGTTATATTCTAAGGATGATAGATATTTCTCAGTTTTGCTTATACCTCACTAGATGTTAACTTTTAGATGAAGGGAATGATTGGGGTTTTTGTTGAGGGGAGCTTAGGTATACAGATCCGAAGGGAGAAATAGCTTAACAACAACACAATAAAACAGGGAGATGCCTCATATATAATTGCAGGTTCTGGCTAATGCATATGAATGAGTGCTCAGGGTTGGGCACAGTAGGGAATGAATTGCTCTTGGGTATAACAAAGTCTGTCCTTCAAGTGAGTTAGGAGTTTATAGCATAGAAGAAAAAAAAAAAGGGTTTTTAGATTTGTAAATGGAAGTAGCTCTTATCACAGGGGACAGCGCCTCCTAGAGGTGGACCATCATAGAAAGGAAAGTAGCTTTATGACTGCTTTTTGCTGAATTAAGGTATAATAGCAGTTTGACTTTTAAGGAACCTGTAATGTCATTTTTAAATTTAAATTTAATCATTATATTAACTGTCATATACTAGATTTCTTTCCAGGGTACCAAAGCACAAAGCACATCTGTCTCTGTTCCATGGAAGATGAAGATTACAGTTTTTTCCAGTTTGATTCCTTTTTCATTTTTAATAGATCTATTTTACTTTTAATCCTGAGTTTTTGTTTTCTTTTGTGGATCGATCCAATTCTTTTATATTTTTAAAGTACTTTTTAATTTTTTGAGCTCACAAGTTTGTCATGTTGTCTGTTATATGTTAAATGTGTAATAATGGGAATGCATGCATTATGTAGTCAGTTTTGTGAAGTATATGTTTTACTGTAATGTCTGAGTATTTATGTTTGTGGTTCGGACCATTGCATGATGTTTTGAAATAATGTGGGGATTATTTTGCAAATTAAATATAGGGAGTACGTGACATAATAGTATTTTCTTACTACTTAATCAGGATTTGTTGTGCTTTTATTTAGGTTTAAATCCATACACATGCATCTCATCTAATGAGCTAAGGCAGTCGGCTCGGCCATCAGCACTGAATCCTACTAAAAGAACTATATACGCACTGACTGCAGAAATTATCCTTGGCCACAGAAGTTATTATATACTATATGGACTGAAATGCTTACAATTTATACATGATCTTTGCTTTTCTCTTCGTTCTATGGGAGTGATTTTATGCAGAATCTAGGTTCTTTCATTCTCGGCCAGTACTTAGGTGTTCAAGTTAATGATATCATCTGAAGTGATGCTGTTTTTATTAGTTTGTATGTTCCAAATTTGGTAGAATTTTCCAGTCTTAGAATTTATAATACATATATGTATTCATATGCTGAATCAGCTAAATGACTATGTACTAGGTTTTTCTTTATCTTTATCTATGGAAGCTGCTTTGATCACATAGAGGGTGATGTGTCTCCGTGTGATTCAAATATGATAATTTAGGGTTCAAGAGGGAGATCTATATATGTTTCTCTTCCACACCAGCATAAGTTATAAGCTATTCTTATTCTTTTGTTTTGCAGCTTGCACTTATGGTAATCACTTTGCTGATCTTTAATATCTCAATATTCTATTTTTTATTCTAATTTCTTCGCTGCACCTTTTTTGAATATCTTTTTCCTATGACACTATTAGATTTTACCTAATGACTGTTTCACTCTCTTTCATAAATATTTCTTACTAGTGTAGCCTGTGATATTTATTATGAGATTGTTCTCCTTGAAACAAATACATACCTTACACATGAGGAGCTCTGTCATAGGGATCTGCAACATTCTATTACTATGTCTTTCGGCATATTAATTGCTCATTGTTCTTTTCTTCTTATCTTGGCCCTTTCACTATAAACCCTATCTGTGACTTAAGATATTCTGTTTATAAGCTAGTTTGTTTCCATTTAGGATTCCAAAGGGGAAGATATAATTTTCTTTATTTCTGTTTGTATTTGTATTACATTCCTTCCTTTCTCTGTGCAAAGATTCACACTGATGGTTTATTAATCTTGCAAAGTACATTATTTTGTTTTAGATCACATAATATGCTAAAGACTTTCTCACAGAGTCAGCTTTTTCTTGTTTTTATGATTATCCCCAATTACACTTAGACTTACCATCATTTAAGAAGGGTATTAGCCCCGCTTCTCTAGAAATACCTGAAGACGAAGCAGTATTACTAGCTCTCATCTACCTTAATAACTTATACCCCTTGACTGAAACTGGTTTAGAAACCTTGCCATCCACAGCTATATCATCTCTTGGATAGGTGACTGCCACAATTGAATTAGGACTGTCCATACAGTGATTGCTTTCACTGCTACAGGTTGTTGTCATACTGCATAGCACCATCAATACCCTACAGAATTAGCATGATGTTTTGGACTTTTGATATGCTTTTGCCTACCAGGCATATGCCTCTGCTTTTGATGATTTGGATCTCACATCACTGCAGTCTATGACCAGAATATGTCTTATGCTTTGCAACACCTTTATAACTCATCCCACATTATGTATGCACTACACAGTATGAGTCCTTCTGCTGATTCTTGTTTTTTCTATTTTATTGGCTTTCTTTACTTTTCTGGTAATGTGCATTGATTATATCCCTGCTTGCCATTTTACTGAATATTATCCTGGGTAGTTGTTCACAATAACAGTACTCCTTGAAAAGACTTGCCCAGTATACCTAGTACTATATGAGAAACATAATACTTTCATACTGATCTCTTTGTTCTTCTTATCTTTATCTGTTACACCACTATTATGTAATTACTTGACTCTGAAAGATAACATATGTGATCTTGCTATTATGAAGTAGGTCCTTTTTATAACGCAGGTATCTGTATAGCTCAATTATAGAGCTAATGGCTACCTAGTGAAAATTAGTTATGCTGATTATTATTTGTTAATTCATGAGTACATGTCTGCCTATGAGTCTCATTTACTTTAAGGGGGAATCTAGAGGGATAACACACACACAAGGTTAGTTGTTAGCTTACATATTTAGCTCATTTGCCATAGTCACTTTGTTATGGCTCATCATCGAAGACTGGTTGGTGTGTCACCTTTCCCATTGACGGTGCCACAAGAGGGAAAATGATATAATTCAGAACTCTGGTTCAGAACTTTGGCTCATTCAGCCAGTCCCAGAATCCTCAGCTGGCTGATTCACACTGACACTGTTGAAATACAGTGAATTTCTGACCCTCTCAGACTCAAGAATGTAGAAGATCTGGGAAACTTGTATGCTCTGCAAAGCCTATAATTAAAGGCCAGGTGGGCATCAATGGCAATATTTAACTCATAATACAAGGAAGCTTGGTTCTCACGACAAGCTTGTGTCTCATAGATGCCTATCTCAATGGACAGGAGCCAGGTAAACGAAGATTCCCTAAGGTTACAGCTTTAATTAAAGTTCTGGCACCAGCAACAGAATTCAGGCCTACTCTCTATTCAGAACATAGACCTACTATCTGTTTACACAACACAGAAGATCAAAAGGAGATCAGAAGAAACCAACGGCGGGAGCTTCAGGCACTATTCTGTTGAAACCTCATTGGACAAGATAATTTACAGGACAAAAGGAGTATCTGGAGAGTGATGGCAAATGAGCTACACCGGGGAAAAACTTGTCAGGGCAGTTCAGAGGATAGGTTGTCATGACCACAGCATGATGTGTCTCTGTAAATGAGTCTTTGGGCAGTCACGTAATTCTAGAAGTTTTGGCAATACTGTATGTTTAACTATAAAAGAAGGGTCACTTCCTGTATTCAAGGAGATGCTGGTCATTTTGAAAGACAAAGGGCACCCAGTATCCAGCATCTCCCAGGAACACTTTTAATGCCAAATAAAATTTACTTTATACCGTTTACTGAGTCTAAGTGTTCTTGTGTGCCTGGCCCTAAGTACAGAAAATTATGTACAAGGGTTTTTTTTTAAGGGTTACATGCGTAACCCTTTTAAAATCCGGCCCATGGGATGTGGAAATCCGAAAGAACTGTATTCAATGGGAGGTGAAGGTCTGATGTCCATGGAGCAGGAGAGAGACCTTGGGGTCATAGTATCTAATGATCTGAAGTCGGCAAAACAATGTGACAAGGCGATAGCTAAAGCCAGAAGAATGCTGGGCTGCATAGAGAGAGGAATATCAAGTAATAAAAGGGAAATGATTATCCCCTTGTACAGGTCCTTGGTGAGACCTCACCTGGAGTACTGTGCTCAGTTCTGGACACCATATCTACAGAGACAGGATGGAGGTGGTCCAGAGAAAGGCGACCAAAAAGGTGGAGGGTCTTCATCAAATGTCTTATGAGGAAGATTGAAGAATCTAAATATGTATACCCTGGAGGAAAGGAGGAGCAGAGGTGATATGATACAGACTTTCAGATACTTGAAAGGTTTTAATGATCCAAAGATAACGACAAACCTTTTCCATCAGAAAATAATCAGCAGAACCACGGGTCATGATTTAAAACTCCAGGGAGGAAGATTCAGAACCAATATCAGGAAGTATTTCTTCACGGAGAGGGTGGTGGATGCCTGGAATGCCCTTCCGGAGGAAGTGGTGAAGAACAGAACTGTGAAGGACTTCAAAGGGGCATGGGATAAGCAGATCTCTTAGTTAAAATTTGTAACCTACCATTAAAATCATCCACTGTATCTAAAGAGTGGCCAGTGTAACCCCCAATATTTAAAAAGGGCTCCAAGGGCGATCCAGGAAACTATAGACCAGTGAGCCTGACTTCAGTGCCAGAAAAAATAGTAGAAACTATTCTAAAGATCAAAATCACAGAGCACATAGAAAGACATAGTTTAATTAAACACTGCCATCATGGATTTATCCAAGGGAAGTCTTGCATCACAAATCTGCTTCATTTTTTTGAAGGGGTTAATAAATATGTAGGTAAATGTGAGCCAGTAGATGTAGTGTATTTGGATTTTCAGAAGGTGTTTGACAAAGCCCCTCATGAGAATCATGGGATAGGAGGTGGTGTCCTTTTGTGGATTACAAACTGGTTAAAAGACAGGAAACAGATAGTAGGATTAAATGGTCAATTTTCTGAGTATATTTATAAATGAACTGGAAAGGAATATGACGAGTGAGGTTATCAAATTTGCAGATAATACAAAATTATTCAAAGTAGTTAAATCACAAGCGGATTGTGATAAATTGCAGGAGGACCTTGCAAGACTGAAAACTGGGCATCCAAATGGCAGATGAAATTTAATGTGGACAAGTGCAAGGTGATGCATATAGGGAAAAATAATCCATGTTGTAGTTACATGATGTTAGGTTCCTGTTGTGTCTGTCAGTCTTCGACAGCTTCGTCCCGCTAGCCTCACCTTATTCTCGGCTACTCCCGCTTACCTGGGCAAGATGGCTACCACCGCATCTACCAGCACAACTCTCTGGTATCCCCAGAACGGCTATGATTCAGCCTCCCGCCATTGCTCCTTCCAAGTACCTACTAGGGTATGTGTGTTTGTGCAAACCACGTCTTTGTACCACCCTTGGCACAAACCTCGAGGGCGTTCCCTCATGCTGACGTCACGCCATCTGGGTATATTACCTTCATCAATTTGCTAGCTCCCAGAGTGAGCAAGGACTCAAATCCTTTCCTGTCTACGCTACTCTGCTGCTACTGTGCTGCTGCAGGAAGCTCTCTCTTTGCCCTTCAGCGTATATGCTAACCTGTGTACCCGCTGCTTGGGGGCCCTCTGCTTTATTTCAGGTGCCTTTCAGGGAACAGGTACTCACTCCTTGAGGGCCTGCTCTCCCTGCAGCTAACACCTAGTGAGTAACTCTCAGTCTATCTCATCCACAGTATCTCCTTGCTGGGAGACCTGCTGTGGAACCTCCTGACGTCATCTTGGAGAGAAGGGCTCCCTCTGCCGAGGTCCCTGAGACTACAACAACAGACTGCCTCACTACTGCCACCTCTGGAGGAGATTTTCAAGCTGTATAATAAATAATTATCCTGTGTTTTGTGTGCATGAGTCTAGCCCAATGCTGTGGCTCCTCACGGGGCTCCTCCCCATGGGCGTGGTCACCTCCATAGCACACAAGGATCCACAAAACACATTTTATCATAACAGATTGCTAACTCCATGGATCCAGCTCAGCTCACTGCATTGCAGGGCATTCCAGGCCTGGCTCAGCGGATCTCCGAACAGCAGACTGCGCTGGAAGGACTGACCACTGCATTTAATCTACTGCACACACAGATGAACTCGCCTTCCACTTCAGGTAAAGAAGCGAAACTGTCTGAGGTGACAGTCAAGACTAATGTGCCTCTAGCAGCTCCCACCTGCTTCTCAGAAGAAGTATGGAGATGCAGAGACTTCATTAACCAGAGCTGCATGCACTTTGCATTACAACCTGGTAGGGATGTGAATCGTTTTAGGACGATTAAAATTATCGCCCGATAATTTTAATATCGTCTTAAACCGTTATGGAACACAATACAATAGAGATTCTAACGATTTATCGTTATAAATCGTTAGAATCGTGAGCCGGCACACTAAAACCCCCTAAAACCCACCCCGACCCTTTAAATTAAATCCCCCACCCTCCCGAACCCCCCCCCCCAATGACTTAAATAACCTGCGGGTCCAGCGGCGGTCCGGAACGGCAGCGGTCCGGAACGGGCTCCTGCTACTGAATCTTGTTGTCTTCAGCCGGCGCCATTTTCCAAAATGGCGCCGAAAAATGGCGGCGGCCATAGACGAACACGATTGGACGGCAGGAGGTCCTTCCGGACCCCCGCTGGACTTTTGGCAAGTCTTGTGGGGGTCAGGAGGCCCCCCCCAAGCTGGCCAAAAGTTCCTGGAGGTCCAGCGGGGGTCAGGGAGCGATTTCCCGCCGCAAATCGTTTTCGTACGGAAAATGGCGCCGGCAGGAGATCAACTGCAGGAGGTCGTTCAGCGAGGGTTCCAGCGCCTCGCTGAACGACCTCCTGCAGTCGATCTCCTGCCGGCGCCATTTTCCATACGAAAACGATTCGCGGCGGGAAATCGCTCCCTGACCTCCGCTGGACCTCCAGGAACTTTTGACCAGCTTGGGGGGGCCTCCTGACCCCCACAAGACTTGCCAAAAGTCCAGCGGGGGTCCGGAAGGACCTCCTGCCGTCCAATCGTGTTCGTCTATGGCCGCCGCCATTTTTCGGCGCCATTTTGGAAAATGGCGCCGGCTGAAGACAACAAGATTCAGTAGCAGGAGCCCGTTCCGGACCGCTGCCGTTCCGGACCGCCGCTGGACCCGCAGGTTATTTAAGTCATTTGGGGGGGGGTTCGGGAGGGTGGGGGATTTAATTTAAAGGGTCGGGGGTGGGTTTTAGGGGGTTTTAATGTGCCGGTTTTGCGATTTTACGTTTTTTTGATTTTTCACGATTTTTCACGATTTTTCACGATATTTTACCCCCCCAAACGGCAACAATACGATTCCCTCCCCCTCCCAGCCGAAATCGATCGTTAAGACGATCGAGGACACGATTCACATCCCTACAACCTGGCCACTTTCCCTCTTTCCCACAGCCTATGCCAAGACTAACTACATCCTGTCGTATCTAGATGAACGAGCATTGTCTTGGGCCTCTTCACTATGGGAGCACGAGGATCCAATCCTTCATGACCTTGAAGGATTACTCGAACTGTTTAAGTCAGTTTTCGATGATCCTGCCCGGTATACCATTGCAGGATCTTCTTTGGTTCACCTGAAGCAAGGGAACAAACCACTAGCTGACTTCGCTATCGAATTCAAGACACTGGCATCTGAATTATCCTGGCACCCAAGATGCCTGAAGACCCTCTTCTTTGAAGGACTGAACTCTTGTCTAAAAGACGAACTCGCCGCTCATGAGATGCCTGAGACCTTGACTGAACTAGTGAAATTGGCAACAAGGATCGATCGCCGACTTCACGATAAGGTTCAAGAGACCAAAACTCCCAGGAAACCCTTTCTGAGCAAAGTTCAAGTCAAATCCACAACCAGGCCTGTTCCTTCGGTCCCAGCAGCCGGCGAAGAAGAACCTATGCAGTTAGGCCGCAGCCATCTGACTTCAAAAGAGAGAAGAACGCGGAAGAAATTGGGGCTGTGTATGTACTGTGGACAAGCCGGTCATGCTGTCCAAAATTGCCCTATATGTCCTGTACAGGCCACAGTTCAGGAAGGATGAGCATACAGCAGTCAGGGAGGAAGGGAACACCTGCTTACCCAGCCAGATCAGTAGAATCAACCTTAGCAATAATGAAGTTACAGATGGCACAACTAGATCTCTCTCACATCCTTCTCAAGATTTCTTGTTTTCATACTGTTGTCATTTGAGCCTCTTTTGGTGCCTTAGGGTCTTTATGCCACTTCTACTGGAGTCCTTTGTCCTTTTGGTGCGTTTGGTGTTCATGCCACTATCAGTGCTGCTTTGCTCCTCTTTTGATGCCTTAAGCTATTTATGCCACTGTTGTTGTTGTTGTTGCCCTCTGCCCCCTCTCACAGTGTCTTGGATTTTTTATATTACTTTTAGAGCTGTGCTTATCTCTCTTATGGTGCCTTCGGGTGTTTCTGCCACTGTTGGTTCTGCTTTGGCCCTTTCCTAGTGCCTTAGGATGTCCATACCACTCTTATTGGTGTCCTTTGCGCCCTTTTAGCACCTTGGGCTATTCTTCCAACTTTTGGAACCGCTGCATCCAGGGCCAGTGCAAGAGTATTTGGTGCCCTAGGCACCCCCCTCTCCCATCTTACCTATTAGCAGCAGCTCCAGCTCAGCGCTTCTTTAGGCAGTATTGGTTTTCCCCTTCTAGGTCTCAAACTGGTGGGATTTTGCCATTCCCAAATTTTTTGCAAACTGCCTAGTTTGCTTAATTGAAGCACTGACCCTGACTGCACCCCTCTCTTGGTGTCTTGAGATGTTCTTGCCACTGTTAGTGCTGATATGCCCCTCTCATGCTCTCTTACAGTTTCATGTCATTGTTGTTAGTGCCTTTTATTTCTCTTTTTGTGACTTGAGGAGTTAGATGCTATTGGTAGGAGTTTGGAGAGAATTAGAGGCATGACAGTTTTTGTGTGTTTGTCTTGTTTGTCTGTATGTCCCTTTCTATTAGTAGAAAATAGGAGTGGGTGGGTGCGAGGATGGAGTGTGAAAGGCATGTGCACGGAGATAGGAAGAAAAGGTGTGAGGAGAGGGGAGAGGAGATGCGTGAGTAGAGGAGGGAGAGGAGGCAGGAGGTGAGGTGAGAGAAGAGGAGGGAGAAGAGACAGGAGGAGAGGAGGGAGGTGAAGAGCAGGAGTGATAGGGGGCAGAGTGGTAGGAAAGGAGGAGTAGGAGTAGAGACAGGAAGGAGGGAAGGGACCGGAAGAGGCAAGAGGTGATGGGGTCTAGGCAGGAGATTGTGGAGAGAGGAGGATGTCAGGGCAGGGTTAGAGAGAGAGAAGATAGAGCATGGAGGAGTTGTCAGGGCAGGTGCAGGAGCAGAAAGAGGAAGGGAGGGGAGCGGGAAGTGGGAGTGAGAATCAGGAGACTGACACCACCTCTCTGGAAGTGGAAGTGGCAAACCAATCCTTAGGAAGCCAGGCAGCAGCTCATCTGTGGCTCCATGCATACAAGTTCAGCATGGAGGAGAATGAGCATATCATTACCGATGTTAAGAACTACAGCATGCTCTTTGGAAACTAGGCTGTAAAGACCTTCAGGGTTGCCAAGAGCCATTGCACAAGCCATATCTTGACAGAGCAGCATGAAAAGGACAAGGCACAGCTGAAGAACTAGGTACATGCATCAGACTGAAGGAGGAGTCCCATGACCCATCATCCTCATACCCATGGAGGAGCAACTCATCCAACGGCTAGGACAAGACATCTTCGAGGGCATGTACAAGGCCCTGGATGCCACGTAAGCCAGAGCTTTTAAGTGATAATTTATACTACAGATGTCCACACTTTTTTGCATTGGATGCTCACATTGAAAGATGCAATTAAAGTGAACATCTTATGCAAAACTGGCTTGTTAGCATTCATATTTATGTCTTCCTTGTTTCCATAGCTCTGACCCATGAAGCCTCAGGTCCCAGCCATCCATGGGAGGAGCATGCTGACCCATTTCAGCTTGATGCACAGACACAGTGGACAGAGGATGAGAAGGAAGAGGTGTAGCAGCAGCTTCTTTAGCAGCAGGAGCAACTTAACCTGTCCATCATTAACGAAGAGTTCATAAGCTATAGGTATTACCAATTATTAGGCTTATTCAATATTTGTTGATAGATATTGTGGCTTTCAATGCATACTTCACTTTCAATACATATCCAACATAGCTCTCTGCTTCAACAGCAGGGGAGAAGAAAAACTAATAGTTCACGCATATCCAGCATAGCTCTCTGCTTCAACGGCAGGGGAGAAGTAAAACTAATAGTTCTCGCTTATCCAGCATAACTCTCTGCTTCAACGGCAGGGGAGAAGTAAAACTAATAGTTCTCGCTTATCCAGCATAACTCTCTGCTTCAACGGCAGGGGAGAAGGAAAACTGATACTTCACGCATATTCAGCATAACTCTCTGCTTCAACAGCAGGGGAGAAGAAAAACTAATAGTTCACGCTTATCCAGCATAGCTCTCTGCTTCAACGGCAGGGGAGAAGAAAAACTAATAGTTCACGCATATCCAGCATAGCTCTCTGCTTCAACGGCAGGGGAGAAGTAAAACTAATAGTTCACGCTTCTCCAGCATAGCTCTCTGCTTCAACGGCAGGAGAGAAGAAAAACTAATAGTTCACGCATATCCAGCATAGCTCTCTGCTTCAACGGCAGGGGAGAAGTAAAACTAATAGTTCATGCTTCTCCAGCATAGCTCTCTGCTTCAATGGCAGGGGAGAAGAAAAACATCCAATAAAGGCTGAATAACATAGTCTGGGTAAACAAATAAGTATGGGTGTAGCTTGCTTGTTGCGGCGGTTGCTGCCCCTGACTAATCAAGCTTGATATTTCACTTGGATGCAGCTCCATCACTGCTCTCTGCATTAATGGTGGGGGTGAAAGGGAAATAGAACCAAAGGTTACTTGGAGCCAAGAGAAACAGATAAGTATGAGAAAAAAAGAAGTGTGAGGCTTGCTGGGCAGACTGGATGGGCCGATTGGTCTTCTTCTGCCGTCGTTTCTATCGTCGTTTCTATGTTTCATCTTTATGGATGATGCCGACCTGTAGTGGGAAGTGGTAGCCGCTCCAGACTCACCAGCGGCCTCCAGCACCCCGCATGTCCTATGACATCCCACACCTGAGGCACAGCAATCTCAGCAGATGTACCCAGCAGTGCCTGATTTTCAGCCAGAGGTCACACCGTAGCATCCACCTCAGCAACCTGAAGCACCACTCCCAGCAGACCAGCAGTTGTGGACAGAAATCTTCTTGTTGTTTTGGACCAGATAGAAAGAGGCATGGCCTGTACCTCCACAATATATGGGCAGAGCTGGTCAGAATGAGGAGAGCTCAGGTACAACACACCCATGCAGTGCAACAACAAACAGTCACATCAGAAAGGGTCACACCACTGTTACCATTATGATAAACAACTTGATGAATGCTATACAGCTGATACAGCATCTGCCACATCCTGCCCCCATTCTATCACCATCTTTTCAAGGATCCACCACTCCTCAAATTCCCCAATTGTCAGGATGGGCCCAGGGGTTGGGGATGAGATAATGTGCTGCCCCCATCCTCCAAAAAGCCTCATGGAGGGAAAGGCACCTGAAGCAATATGTGACTAAGGTACAATGACATTTCTTCACTGTCACTTCAGACAGAGCCAGACCCATCCTGCCTGAAGAGTCCCTGTGCCAGCTAGATGGAGGAATGGTGGGCCTGTCCTGCCTGAAAAGTCCCTATGCTGGCAGTCACTCCCAATCCCCTTAAACAGTGAGACACACACCACGGGAATTAAAAGTATGTACATCCCAAAATGCCAGGGCCCCTTTCCTAAAATAGAAAGGGATTGGCAAATTCAAAACATTATGGGCCAGGTTTTATAATCTATGCGTGGGCATAGATTTGTGCGTGCAACCCAGCGCGCACAAATCTACGCCCAATTTTATAAGGAGCCCCAATGGCTTTCCCCGTTCCCTCCCCCCCACCTTCCCCTCCCTTCCCCTATCTAACCCGCCCCCCAGTCCTATCTAAATCCCCCTCCTACCATTGTTTCTTTATTTACGCCTGCCTCTGAGCAGGCGTAGGTTGCGCGCGCTGGCCGAGTGCCAGCACGCGAGCCCCCGGCACAACCACTGTGCCTGAGGCCTCAGTCCCGCAACCGGCCTGCCCTCTCCTAGCCTATTTTTTCAAGCCCCGGGACATACGCATGTCCCGGGGCTTGTGCGCGTCGCTGAGCCTATGTAAAATCCGCCCCTTTTTGCATTATATGCTTTTGCTATTGCTGACTTGTACTTGATGCTATTATTACACCACTTGTTTGTTTACACGTCTTAACAGGCACTGGCCATTCCCCTACAAACACCACCTTGCAACCTTGGCAACACAAACAAGTAACTAAAGACACAGCCAATGGGAATGCAGAACAATACCTCTGCTAACAAACTGCTCCCCCAATTGACACTTTTTAACATTTCAGTTACATTTTAATTCAGTTAGTGTTCACTAACTATAGTTAGTGCATACTAACTTCCAGATAGCGTACACTAAGTCCCATTAGTGCTTACTAATTCTGAAACTAGGGAAACCTGAAATAAACACCCCCAAACCATTTTAAAATTTAAATCAAAGAGATAATGATCCAAAACAAAAACAATGTGAAAAAAGCACACCCCTAAAACACACACACACACACACACACACACACACACAATCACAGAGATCACAATGCTCTCTGAAGGGGTCCTAAGTGGTAGCTAAGTTCTGGTATGCTTAAAGTCAGATATCTAACAATAAATTGATTCTACCATTGGGCAATTACAGGTTTGCTAGGTGTCACTGTAATCTGTCTGATGTACAAATCTTAGTCATTTGTGTATATATCTTGTTGGTTGTTTTGCCTTCGGTCTTCACTCTGTAACCCTACCTTTGTTAAAAATTTGGACACTTTTGGCCCTGCTTCCTGGGGCTCCCCTCTTTCCTAACCTACGGACCGATACAGTAAAGTCCGTGCACAGGCCACTCTCCTGTGCGTGCGATTCAGTATTCAAATTAGGCCCGGCTGTAAAATGAGGTAAAAAGAGGCGCTAGGGAAACTAGCGCATCCCTGGTGCCTCTTTTTGGACAGGAGCGGCGGCTGTCAGCGGGTTTGACAGCTGACGCTCAATTTTGCCGGCGTCGGTTCTCGAGCCCGCTGACAGCCACGGGTTCGGAAACCATACGCCGGCAAAATTGAGCGTCCGGTTTTCAACCCGTGAGCCGCGGGCTGACTTCAATTTTTTTTTTTTACTTTTAGTAACTTTCGGGACCTCCGACTTAATATCGCCTTGATATTAAGTCAGAGGCTGCACAGAAAAGCAGTTTTTACTGCTTTTCTGTGCACTTTCCCGGTACCTGGAGAAATTAGCGCCTACCTTTGGGTAGGCGCTAATTTCTGAAAGTAAAATGTGTGGCTTGGCTGCACATTTTCCTTTCTGAATCGCGCGGGAATACCTAATAGGGCCATCAACATGCATTTGTATGTTGCGGGTGCTATTAGGTTCGGAGGGGGGGTTGGACGCGCGTTTTCAACCCCTTACTGAATAAGAGGTAATGCTAGCACGTCAAAAACGTGCATCCAATCGCGGGTTAACTGTGTGCTCCGCCGGAGTGCACTGTACTGTATCGGCCTGCTACTCAGTATTTTCATAGGTCTCTTGCCCCATTCTACTCACCTTTGTCACCATAATGAAGCCCATGGCAACACTATAGCTGTGCTTTCAATCCCAGCTCTGTCCCAGATCATGGCCTACCTTGCTGTTGCCAGTGCTCCCTGCCACAGGCCAGAAGACCAGTGGTCTTCCTTTTTTGTGGGGCAAGATACTGCCACCTTCCATTTCTGGTCAAGCTGCTAAGGGCCCCCTCTCCACCACATGAATCCATCATAATAGCCAAATACTGGTCACTACAAGCTTATAGAAGACATTGTCAAATTACAATCAAAAAGAACTCATATTAAATATAAATGACATTTAATAAAGAAAACCATCTAAAATGGAGAAGCAGTCCATTGGCTCAGTGGGTATAGCATGTGGGAGGTCTAAATCAATTTCCAAACCCTGCGGTCGTTGGGTCAACCCTGGCCAGAATTTATAGCCCCTGTAAGGGAGCCATTGGCCAAGGGCTTGATAAACTGGTTATCTTTGGCACTGTAAATCCACCTTTTAAAAATTGTTTTGAGAACTAGTACCCCTATCATAATTTTATGCAGGTTATTAATATACCTGTGACATGTAGTGCACTGTAGCACTACCAAGTACTAACAAGACTGAGTATTTTCACACTAAGAGCAATCATATACACATTCCTACATCACCAGCAGACAATTCCTGTTTATACAGGCAGATATACACATACACACACATATGTTAGGAAATAGTTGATTACAGACTCTCTCCAGCAATTTGGTAACCTACACAGATCATCATGAAACATCAATGATGTCTGGGCCAAGCTTGTACATACCTGCCAATGAGGTAGTCAGAATCATGACTACTCATAGAACAAACATTTTCTATACCAGGCAGCCTGACAAACATCTGTAGGAAGCATACATGCTCACTGATTCTTCCTTGTAACAAACATGGCCTTCTCTAGGCCTCAGGAGCCAAAAATGCATGTATTTGAAGAAAACATCAGTAAAAGTGCAGAGGACATCATACATTCCACATCATACCTCTGGGGACATTTTGGCTATACATTTATCACTGTGGCAGTCTTCAGAAGGAGGTTCTTGAGGTCCCTTGCTTTAATGCTGTACATAGAGCTGATGATTTTGAGTATCAGCACACCTGTCTCTGTAGCCACAAAATCAAAATGCACAAACACCACAGGAGACATACCCTACAGAACTGCAGCTCTGCTATTTTGGCCACATGTCATGTCAGAACATGACCTTTTCCAACTCCTCATGGCAGCCACGTGGAAAACCAAGGGCCTCAAACCTGTGTACACATGAAATTGTGCTTCTCTGTTTGGAAGATGACAATGATGATAGCAGGTCTCCCCTGGAGTCTTCAGCCTATGTGTTTTAAGGGTGGCCTTATGTAGGATAAGGACTGTAACTGCTAGCATTCAGACCTAACAAACCACTCTGCAGATTTTCTCTGTACCTACATAAAGCAGGACTATATGCATATCCTAGAGCTGTATAGACAAAGGTCCTTGCTGGGCCCTGATATCTCAATATTTCCCAATGGCTACCTGTTACATGTCAGGGTAGGTTTATAACTTCTAACACTGCTTTGCATTTGGTTCAATGAGGTGAACCTTTTTTAATGCCACATGCTGATGCTGTTATTGTCATCACAAAATAAACTATGGCATATACATTTCACTGGTTTCTGTATATACCATGTTGAGGCATAGCACCATCCTATTCCCAATCCAAGTTTCAGGTGGTCAGACCAGCATCCTTCAATAGCCTCCCTGTGTAGATAACATAACCAACATGACAGACCAAGGGCCAAGGCACTCAGCATCTATACATGAGATTTGGACATTTGCACATTTTTATACTAACGCATGCTGCTATAATCATCATGTGCTAGTACTTCATTATCATGTGCTAGACCCCCATTTAGCTTGCAATAATGCCCTAACGCGGCTTGATGCATCTCCTAGAAAGCAGGTTAAGTAGCTCTTCCACTGAATGACAATTGAACAGGACCAGATATTCAGCCACCACCACTTAGCCAGATAAGTTCCTATTTATCTGGCTAAGTAGCTCTGAATATTGGCCTCTGGGTGTGTATCAACAGGGATCTTTTGGTGGCATACCACTAAATATCCAAGGGTTGCATTCAAAATAAAGTAAGTACTGAAGCAAGCTGCTTCCAATAGATATTTATTGGAAACAGTAAGGAAGGAAGTCCATTTCACTTTGTTGCAACATAAAGATAAAATATAAAAATAAACATGAATACAAAGAATAAAGTAAACAGGAAATATAAAACACAACATCTAATACGATGAAAAGAGATTGTCTTTTTTGTGACCTTGGCAAAATTATAAACAAGAAAAGATCCTGTATGCATATTTCAGATTGAATCAAGCACATGAAGTAATAATAATAATTAAAATAATTTATGGCACTGGAAAATAACATTAAGAAAGAAATCTATTGTTTAAAGCTGTATATTAGAAGCAGAGAAATAAATAGCTATTTGATTAGAGTAATACAGGGGGTCATTTTTCAAAGCGATCGCACGCGAAAAGGCAATTTTCGCAGGCGAAAAGTCCCTTTTTACGTGCGATCACTAAAAAGGGGCGGCATCAAGACCGGAACAGGAGGAGTCGGGGGCGGCACCGGGGTGGACCTACCTTTTTGCTGCCTATTTCGTCCCCAATAGCACCACCTTTTATATTGGCGCTATTGGGTGCAAAAGCTTTCACAGACCTGCACCCCCCCCCCACTTCGTCCCCCCCCCCCCCCCGCCCCCCTGTGCCACGCGATTCACGACACCGCAGTGTCTTAGAAAATCTAGGCCATAGTATCAGGAATTGAAGTAGGATGTTTTGACACTGCCGATTTGGTGTCACCATTTTACTGCTTTCATTTTGACCCAAGGGAGTGTTTCATGCTGTATTGATATCACTGGTTTGACGCAAGGAAAAATTTGATGTATGGGAATGGCTGGACATTTGGAAGGTTTGATGCAAGTGAAGAGTCATTAAACTTGCAAAGTTATAATCCGATGCTTTTAGTTATTCTGTTTTGGTTTAATTTAAAATCTGCAAACTATTAAATCAAAGTATAATTGCAATAAATTTGCTCATGATGGTTATTTATTCTGCTTTGGTGGATTTTATTTTGATAAAACTGTTCAGTTTTGGTGTTAGAAAAACTAATTAAATAAAAATAAATTGAAAGATTTTAATTAATTCAGACCTTCATATTTTTTGTTTTAATGAATTTACTGATTTAAATGAATTAATTCATTGATAGCTTTTCATTCATGTGTTCACTTTAAATGAAATGTTCTTAATTTAATTACATGAATTTAATAGATTATTTGAAATTAAATTCTGTTTTTGTTTTTAAATAAATATAAGTGAATATGAAAATTCCTAAAACACCTTAAAGGACTGGATCCAGAGTTCTGGCCTGATCCACCTTAAGTCTAAGACAACAGGGAATCCTAGTCCAGGTGGAGATCCCTGAGAAGGTATATAACTAGCTAGGCCCAGGAATAGTTCTTTACGTGTCCAAGTGGTGGCTCTTGGGTCTTTCCGCGGTCCTGTGCAGGGCGTACCATTGGCCTCGCATCCAGATGTTGCTCGTTTCCTGAAGGGAGTAAGGCATTTGTATCCACCGGTAAGCTCTCCTTGTCCATCTTAGAATCTGAATTTAGTTCTCAAAGCTCTGTGTGCCCCACCATTTGAACCCTTACATAGGGCGACTTTGAAGGACTTAACGTTGAAAGTTGTCTTTCTGGTGGCAATCACTTCGGCGCGAAGGGTTTCCGAGCTTCAAGCGCTGTCCTGTAGGGACCCTTTCCTGCAGATCTCCGCTTCTGGTGTCTCCTTGCGCACGGTCCCTTCTTTTCTCCCTAAGGTTGTTTCCTCTTTCCATTTGAATCTATCTGAGGAACTTCCATCATTCCCCGATTTCCACGGGATTTGCGGAAATTGGACGTTCGCAGAGCTCTTCTACGCTATCTGGAGGTTACTAATGAGTTTCGAATCTCAGACCACCTCTTTGTGCTCTGGAGCAGCCCTAAGAAAGGTAACATGGCCTCTAAGACCACCATAGCTCGATGGTTGAAAGAAGCTATTAATTCAGCTTACTTACTCCGTGGTCATCCTTTACCTGAGGGTCTTCGGGCACACTCGACTCGATCTCAGGCCATCTCTTGGGCGGAATGCCAGCAGATTTCACAACAAGAGATCTACCGGGCGGCTACGTGGATGTCCTTACATACCTCTGTGAAGCATTACAGACTTGATGTTCAGGCACCAGGGGTGGCTAACTTTGAGGAAGGTGTGCTTCGAGCGGGCCTCTCCGGTTCCCATCCCAATTAAGTGTTTGCTCTGGTACATCCCAGGAGTCTGGACTGATCCGGGTACATACAGGGAAAAGAAAATTGGTTCTTACCCGATAATTTTCGTTCCTGTAGTACCACGGATCAGTCCAGGAGTCCTGCCCATTTTTACAGTGTGGAGGTAATGGAGAGTCCGCTTCATCAGCATTGCTTTACATTTCGTAAAGTTATCTCAATTCTTGTTCCCCTGTTTTGGGGTCTGGTTACAGTTGGGGTCCATGCTTTTTTTACGTTTATGGTTTTTTGTATATAGTTAGTTGGTTAGCATTTCTGCTGCTTTGACATTACGTAATACTGACAGGCTGTGGGTGGCACATAGGTATATATAGGGCAGAGGCTGTCAAACTTTCTCTGTCTCCACCTGCTGGTGCGGGGAAAAAACCCAGGAGTCTGGACTGATCCATGGTACTACAGGAATGAAAATTATCAGGTAAGAACCAATCTTCTTTTTCTGATGCCATGTTCTTTATGAATTTGTTTTAGCTGTTGATCAATATCTTTGTTATTTTGATTTGAATGTCATGTTTGTCTATATCCCATTTGTTTAATTTTTGATTGTATTAGAGGGATATCTGCATTATTTCTTTCTTTAGTGAACACAGAACTGAAGTATTTGTTTAATATATCTGCCATTTCCTTGTTTGTCTCAGCAAATTGCTCCTCGTCAACTTTCAATTTCACTATACCACTTCGGGCTTTCCTTCTTTCACTTATATATTTGAAAAATGTTTTGTTACCTCTCTTTATCTCATGGGCAATCCTTTCTTCTGCTTGACATTTTGCTTTCCTGATTTCTTTCTTTGTTTCCTTCATTTTCACCAGATATTATCACCTATAATCTTCTTTTTTGGGATCTTTCATATGTCCTGACTCTGATCCTTTTGCCTATATTTTTGCAGCCACTTCTTTTCAGAATCAAATTGGTTTCTTTTTCCTAGAAGTTTTGTTTATTTTTCTAATATATAGATTTGTTGCCTTTATAATAGCGCCTTTTAATTTAGCCTAATGTCGTTCCACCTCACCCATTTTTTCCCAGTCTTCTAGAACTTCCTCCAGATACATCCCCCATTTTGTCATTCAATACTCGGGTCTTTGTGTGACTTCTTTGTATCTAACCATACTATCTGATGATCACTTGTACTCAGGTGGGCACCTGTCTGGACATTAGAGACATTAACACCATTTGTGAGCACTAGGTCCAGAATGACACCATCCATCATGGGATCCATTACCATTTGTTTGAGCACAGCCCCTTTTTCACTTTCTCTCTATTTCTTGTAGATTCTGTAGAAGAGATACTCCAGTCTACATCTGGCAGATTAAAATCTCAAATGATCAATACTTCCCCCTTCTTTCCCATCTTTTCAATGTCTTCAATTAGATCTCTGTCCAGCTCTTCTGTCTAAATTGGAGGCCTATAGACCACACCAATGTAAATGGAAGCATCATCATCTTTTTTTACGCTAGCCCATAATTCTTCTTCCTTATCCCATGTCCCTTGCATTTCAATTGATTGTATATTGCTTCTGACATAAAATGCTTCTCTTCCTCCTTTCCTGTCCTCTCTGTCCTTCCATAGATGGCTAAATCCCAGTCATGTGACTCTGTAAACCATGTTTCTGTATCAGCAACAATGTCCAGATCTACTTCCACCATTAGAGTCTGCAGGTCTGGCATTTTATTGCCCAGACTACGAGCATTTGTGCTCATAGCTTTCCAGCTTCTCTCCTTCAGGTTACTGCTCTTCTTGGACTTCTTTTCTGCCTTATTCAGCTGACTTTTGTTATCCACCAATTTCTTTGAGATTTGGGGGGGGTAGCATTCCAGTTTTCTTCTGCCACCCCCATCTTCTAGTTTAAATGCCTATCTCTTAGGATCATTTTTTTCTGCCACAGACAGATATAAGCCATCTTTGACATAAAGCTTTTTACGATTACATACATCAGGGATGAAATTCCCAGTAAAATATGTTTGTTTTACATTGTTTTATCTGATATGTGTTTTTGTGTTTTAAGTTGATTTTAGATTTTATGATTGTTTTATTTTGTTAACCACACTAAGCGACTGTATTGGAAGAAGCATTATATAAAGAAATATCATTGAAATTTAGAGTCATGCATGGAACATATGCAATGAAAAGACATACATTCTAATTCTACAAACTTACTTTTTAGAGTTTTGGTATTTTCATATAGACACCTAAATTGATTCTTTTTCTCCTTTTCACAATGTACTTATTAGCAGTTGATTCAGACAATTGGAATTATTCATATTTATCTGATCTTAAAATCCACCTGGCTTACCTTAGCTTTTTCCATCTCTTCACTATCATGATGCTCAAATGTCTCTGCTTTAACAGTATCCTATGAAAATACTTCATGTCAAAAGATGTGTTTCTGAGAAGCCCAACAAAGCTCCATACTGAGAGTGATCACCATGCCAAACGTAACAAATCAACAAATCCAATTCCATAGTATCCTTGGCAACCTATTCTCTGTACTCTTAAAATGCTCCTTCTCCTTCTACTTCTTACTCCAAGACCAAGAAACTCTCTTCCACAATTCAGACAATGCAACCAAAACAGACACCCCGCTATCCTTTCCCCACTTTCTGAACTAACTACAACCCCCCCTACCCTCCACACTTAGAAGATGAACTAGAAGAAGAAGACAATGAAGACAAAGAGGTCAAACTAGACGAGGTCCCACATGCATGCCTATTATGACGTCTTGATCTACCATGTCTCCTCTTTCCACCAGACACCTTTGGCCCCCCTTCTACCATCTTCCCTGTCCTCCTCCACTCCTAACTACAATTACTGAGACATCATCATTACATGCCCCATGCTGTAAGGATGATGAACCACCAGCAACTGCCCCCACACCTCCATTTCTCCATCAACCACTGAGGACTTTGTACCATCCATGACTACCCCATCCCACCATTTCTACCCTCAACATCAACTACGACCTCAGCACTCATATTCCCTCTATTACCAGCAATCCAGGTATCTGCAAACTAAGATCGCATATCATTCTGGGATCCCTTCTTACAAACCCCAGCAGCAAACTCACCTGGCCTCAAAGCCAACACTGAAGTCGGTGTTCTGTGAACCTGTGAAGCCTGCACCCCTGAACGTGATGCCTGAGATCCCATCTGCTCCTCCTCATTGTGAGGCTGAGCATTCTGTACCGCATCTCCTGAATCACCTCTTCAGGCCTCCTGTTGGGACATACCAGGTCCATCAGAGTACTCAATGACACCACACCGGTGAGCATCCATCTGTGGAGGAAACAAGGAAACATTACTTTTATGTGCCTTACTGTAAACTGTTGTGACGGTACCCACCTTAATGACGGTATAGAAAAGATTTAAAATAAATAAATAAATAAATGAATGAATGAATGAATGAATTAGCCACTGCACCACCAGACATTGGACTCCCAGACAGCAAACCAGAATCTTGACCCATAAGGCTGCCCATATGGTAAGAGCCAAACCATGGTAGCCCACTAACCCTGACAAAATCACCCCAACTCACTTGTTGCCTACCATATTCCCACAGCCCCCATCATCCTGACCTCTCCAGAAAAAATAAAACCATTGGAAAGCACTGCCCCTATATCACCCAGTGCACCCACCTTAGGCCACAACATATCATAACATGCTCCCATCACTGGCCCCCAAAGCCAAACATTGACTCAGGCACTGGAAACAACCCCTGCCCAATAGACTCCCTGGAAACAGTTCCAGTCACAAAAGAACCTTTCATTGGATAACCAGAACCAGTATCTGTTCCTCCTGGGCCATTATTTATTTATTTATTTATTTATTTATTTATTTATGTATTTATTTGTTTATTATTTTTACTATACTGGCTTTCATGACTTGAATCACATCAAACCGGTTTACATTTAACAAAGTGTGCAAGGTAAGAGAGAACTCAAACAACTGGAACAAGAGCATTGTAAGGAGAGTGACAGTTACAATAAAACAGGGAAATAAATAACTGGGAGCTGGAAGCGAGAAGAGGGGAAGTTAACTGACAGCAAATTATTTACAAGGTAGCAAGATTGAATCCGATAAAATGTGATTTGTATAATAAATGACATTGATAATAATGTGAAGGTGATGACAGCGAAGAACAAAGTTTGTTATTTAAATCCATTTTTGATAATGTGATTGAGATGTTGGGTGTAGGTCTCAGTCAGGGACTGGAAAGACTTTTTTAAAAAGCCAAGTTTTTAGCCTTTTCCTGAATGTTGGTAGGCAGGGTTCTTGTCTCAGGTCCGCTGGGATGGAGTTCCATAAAAGTGGACATGTTGTTGAGAACTCTGGCACTGAGAGATTTATGATGGAAGGTTTTTGCGTGTGGAACCTGAAGAGATTCTTTGTAAGATTCCCTGATGGGTCTAGCGGATGAGTGTTTTTTGAAAAGAATTTGTAAGTTGATCCGGGCTTGTTGGTGGATGACTTTGTAGATGGTGGTGATGGATTTGTAGATGATTCTGTAGTGGATCGGTAACCAGTGAAGGTCCTTGAGGATTGGGGTGATGTGATCAATTCTCCTACAGTTCGTCAGGATTCTGGCAGCTGTATTCTGCACCATTTGTAGAGGTTTGGTATGGGAAGCTGGGAGACACAGTAGTAGCGAGTTACAATAATCTAGCTTGGAGAAGATTATTGCTTGTAGAATTGTTCTGAAGTCCTGGGGGTGGAATAGAGGTTTTATTCTTTTGAGGATATGTAATTTGTGAAAGCAATCTTTGGTAGTTTGGTTGATGAATGATTTTAGGTTGAGACGGTTATCCATGATGGCTCCTAGGTCTCTTACGTGAGAGGTTTGAAGGAGGGCTGGTGGCTTTGAAGAGGTATTGTTGTTTTCCGGGGATATAAGCAGAAATTCCGTTTTCAAGGCATTGAGTATTAGGTTTAGATTGGTGAGGAGGTGGTTGATTTCTATTAGGCAGCTATCCCAGAATTCTAATGTTTTTGTAATGGATCCATTAAGACCAAAACTCCCCATACTGCTGTTGCACAAATGCGCAGTCCCTTGTGAATCCTCAACAATCATATCACTGCCAGCCACCCAACCTTATCACTCCAAACCTCCCACTACATGGCAGGCACTTAAACACTACCTTCATCCGACATACCATGCCAGCCCATTTGCCAGCCACAATATCCACTACAAATGAAACAGTCCCACCCAACTCAGCTGTCTGTTCAAAAGTGCTCTCACAAACTAGGGGTGTGCATTCGTTTTGAACTTAAATGGAAAACGCAACTTTTTTTTTTTTTTTAACTTAAAAAAAAGATGAGGCTTAAACGATCGGATTTCCAACTTATTCAACATAGCTATGTTGAATACGTTGGAAATCGCGATTGTTGATCTAAATAAAAATTTAAACCCTTCACCCTCCTTAATCCCCCCCCCCCCCAAGACTTACCAAAGCTGGCCAAAAGTTCTGTGAGGGTCCGGGAGCGGATGCGTGGGGAATCACGTGACGTCCGCGTCACGTCGGAGTGACGCGGCGTCACGTGATTCCCCTCGGGTTCGCTCCCGGAACCCTCGTTGGGCCCAAAAGGCACTTTTGGCCAGCTTGGGGGGGTCAGGAGGCCCCCCCCAAGCTGACCAAAAGTGCCCCCCAAGCTGGCCAAAAGTGCCTTTTGGCCAGCTTGGGGGGAATCACGTGACGCCGCGTCACTCCGACGTGACGCCGACGTCACGTGCTCCTTGCAAAGGAGTACAGGAATGGCGTCCTGACCCCGCTGGACCACCAGGGAGTTTTGGTAAGTCTTGGGGGGGGGGGGGGGATTAAGGCGGGTGAGGGGTTTTTATTTGCACATATGGACATAGACTCAACTTATGGAATTCTCCATATGTCCATATTGACCGCAAATGGGACCCCCTTTCGACTTATGGACTTATGAACTTAAACTTTTGGTCTGCACATCCCTATCACAAACCACTTCCTCAGTGCTACAAACAGGCCTTCTTTTCTTCCCCGCTATTTCTTTACTGGCCCCACCAACAGATCCTGACAATTTGGCACTAGATCCAGATGTCCACTCCGGCACATGCTCATGTATGCCTACTCCAGTGCAATGAACCCCGATGAACTTGGCACATGGTAACTAGCCCTGCCACATGAACTGACACCTCCAAAAACCACTTCCTCCATCCCTCTGAACTGGCCCTCCTGAAAATCCCCACCACAAGGGCCTACCCCAGCGTCAATCACTCCTCCAGCACCTGTTCTGCCGCAACTCCCGACACACTCGAACCCTCATTGTTATGTCTGTCGCTGTCCGACATCTCTGCTCCGCCCACCTTACCTCATTGGTGACTCCCTTTGGGGTTGATGGAAGGCTAGCTGCTGCAGTGTCTCCAGGCCATCCTCCTCCGTCGTTCCCGGACCGGCTCGATGCTGCAAGCCGCCATGTTGACCAGATGCCTAAGGGTGCTCGCTCGCATGCTGCCCGACTGATGTACCAGTGTTGGCGCGAACCTCAGGGTCGTCCCCCTTGAGATGACGTCACCAGTTCCAGATATTTAAGGTCTCAGTTTTCGCTAACAAGATGAGTTAGCAAGGGATTGGTTACCTAGTTTCCTCCTGGTCACTGCAGATGGGATTCGCTCTCCGCAACCCTAGCTACTCTGCCAACTCGGACTTCACTAGAGGTACCCACTCCTCGGGGGTCTCGCTCTCTCTTTTTCTTTGCAGGTCGCAGTCCAGAACCGGTACTCACTCCTCAAGGGCCCACGTCCTGAACTTGCTCCTGAATACCACTTCTGCTAAGAAGTCATCGCTGCTTACAACATTGTGAGTTTCCATCTATCTCTCGGAGCTTTCCCTTGGTACAGTTACTCGCTCCTTGAGGGCCTGATGTATACCATCTCCTGGGCTGCCTTAAGAAACTATTTTGTGAATGTTACCATCAAGGACTTATTCCAGAACTCTGCATATACTGCCTACTCACTGTTTTAGTTTCTCTACAGCTCAGCCACCCTGGGATCGCTGTTCCAATACCTGAGGGACTACAGCCCAGCTGGGTGCTTGCAGCTCACTACTGCCACCTCTGGTGGTTTAGCATATTGTCTAATATGGTAAACCACCAGAGGGAACACTGAGAGGAGAAGATCACCTTGCTGGCTGAAAGGAATCAGTAAGTTTTTGCTTGGGACATTGTTTTTCTTAATAGTATTGGGAATAAGATGTGAATTGGAATCGTTTTGGATTCCAATTCACATCACTAATTTTTTTTTAGGGAGGCCAACGCCGCTAAAAAAACCAACCCACCCGACCCTTTAAATGTACCCCACCCTCCTGACCCCCCAAAACCTTTTAAAATTACCTGGTGGTCCAGGGGAGCCTCGGGGGGCCTCGGGGAGAGATCCAGGGGGGCCTCGGGGAGAGGGGAGATCCAGGGGAGCCTCGGGGAGAGATTTCCCGTTCCCAGGCATCAGCTGTTCTAAAAAAAAATGGCGCTGATGCCCCTTTGCCCTTACCATGTGACAGGGTATCCGTGCCATTGGCCGGCCCCTGTCACATGGTAGGAGCACTGGATGGCCGGCGCCATCTTTAAAGATGGCCGGCGTCATCTTTAAAGATGGCGCCGGCCATCTTGGCCATTTTGGCCAGCTTGGGGGGGAGAAGGAGAAGGAGCAGCTTTTAAACTAGAACAAAGGGGTAAGCCGACAGTCGCTCAGCAGCACATGGTTCGGAGAGAGGTATCTTCAAAGGATACTAATGATGCATTAGAATTAGGGCATCCCGACAGTGAGGTTCCAATAATAAGAAAAGTAGTCCAAGTGCCTGTAACTAATAACTAGGGGTGTGCATTCGGATTGACCGCATTAGTAAAACGCAACTCATATTTTTTTTTTACTTAAAAAATTGATTCGACATAAACGATCGGATTTCCCACATATCGAACATAGATATGTTCGATATGTGGGAAATCGCGATTGTTGAGCCAAAATAAAAATATAAACCCCCTCACCCTCCTTAATCCCCCCCCCCGACTTACCACAACTCCCTGGTGATGGAGCGAGGAGTGAGGACGCCATTTCTGCAATCCTTGGCGAGAAGCATGTGACGTCGGCGGCACGTCGAGTGACGCCGGCGTCACGTGATTCCCGGCTCGTTCGCGCCGGACGGCTCGTTCGGCCCAAAAAGAACTTTTGGCCAGCTTGGGGGGGCCTCCTGACCCCCCCAAGCTGGCCAAAAGTTCTTTTTGGGCCGAACGAGCCGTCCGGCGCGAACTCGCCGGGAATCACGTGGCGCCGCGTCACTCAGACGCGACGTCACGTGATTCCCGGCAAGTTCGCGCCGGACGGCTCGTTCGGCCCAAAAAGAACTTTTGGCCAGCTTGGGGGGGTCTCCTGACCCCCCCAAGCTGGCCAAAAGTTCTTTTTGGGCCGAACGAGCCGTCCGGCGCGAACGAGCCGGGAATCACGTGACGCCGCGTCACTCGACGTGCCACCGACGTCACATGCTTCTCGCCAAGGATTGCAGAAATGACGTCCTCACTCCTCGCTCGATCACCAGGGAGTTGTGGTAAGTCTGGGGGGGGGGGATTAAGGAGGGTGAGGGGGTTTAAATTTTTTTTTGCACATATGTACATATACCCAACTCATTGGATTTTTTTTATGTCCATATTGGCCGCAAGTGGGACCCCCTTTCGGACATAAAAAATATGAACATAAAATTTTGCTCTGCACATCCCTACTAATAACCCACCTGAGCTAAAATATTCCAATGTATCCCTATCAATTAAAAAGCAGAATGAAAATACAAACAAAAAACAAACTTTGAAATGTTTGTATGCTAATGCAAGAAGTCTAAGAAGTAAGATGGGAGAATTAGAATGTATAGCAGTGAATGATGTCATAGACTTAATTGGCATCTCAGAGACATGGTGGAAAGAGGATAACCAATGGGACAGTACACTACCGGGGTACAAATTATATTGCAATGACAGAGAGAAGCACCCGGGAGGAGGTGTGGCACTTTATGTCCGGGATGTCATAGAGTCCAACAGGATAAACATCCTGTGTGAGACTAAATACAAAATTGAATCTTTATGGGTAGAAATCCCTTGTGTGTCGGGGAAGACTATAGTGATAGGAGTATACTACCATCAACCTGGTCAAGATGATGAGACGGACAGTGAAATGCTAAGGGAAATTAGGGAAGCTAACCAAATTGGTATTGCAGTACTAATGGGAGACTTCAATTACCCCAGTATTGACTGGGTAAATGTATCATCGGGACACGCTAGAGAGATAACGTTCCTGGATGGAATAAATGATAGCTTTATGGAGCAATTGGTTCAGGAACCGACGAGAGAGGGAGCAATTTTAGATCTAATTCTCAGTGGAGCACAGGACTTGGTGAGAGAGGTAATGGTGGTGGAGCCGCTTGGCAATAGTGATCATAATACGATCAAATTTGATTTAATGACTGGAAGAGGAACAGTGTACACATCCACGGCTCTCGTGCTAAACTTTCAAAAGGGAAACTTTTATAAAATGAGAAAAATTGTTAGAAAAAAACTGAAAGGAGTGGCTACAAAAGTAAAAAATGTCCAAGAGGCATGGTCATTGTTAAAAAATACCATTCTGGAAGCACAGTCCAGATGTATTCCACAAATTAAGAAAGGTGAAAAGAAGGCAAAACGATTACCAGCATGGTTAAAAGGGGAGGTGAAAGAAGCTATTTTAGCCAAAGATCTTCATTCAAATATTGGAAGAAAGATCCAACAGAAGAAAATAGGATAAAGCATAAATGTTGGCAAGTTAAATGTAAGACATTGCTAAGACAGGCTAAGAGAGAATTTGAAAAGAAGTTGGCCGTAGAGGCAAAAACTCACAGTAAAAACTTTTTAAAATATATCCGAAGTAGAAAGCCTGTGAGGGAGTCAGTTGGACCGTTAGATGATTGAGGGGTTAAAGGGGCACTTAGAGAAGATAAGGCCATCGCGGAAAGATTAAATGATTTCTTTGCTTCGGTGTTCACTGAAGAGGATGTTGGGGAGGTACCCGTAATGGTGAAGGTTTTCATGGGTAATGATTCAGATGGACTGAATCAAATCACGGTGAACCTAGAAGATGTGGTAGACCTGATTGACAAGAGTAGTAAATCACCTGGACTGGATGGTATACACCCCAGAGTTCTGAAGGAACTAAAAAATGAAATTTCAGAATGATTAGTAAAAATTTGTAACCTATCATTAAAATCATCCATTGTACCTGAAGACTGGATGATAGCAAATGTAACCCCAATATTTAAAGAGTGCTCCAGGGGTAATCTGGGAAACTACAGACCAGTTAGCCTGACTTCAGTGCCAGGAAAAGTAGTGGAAATTGTTCTAAACATCAAAATCACAGAACATATAGAAAGGCATGGTTTAATGGAACAAAGTCAGCATGGCTTTACCCAAGGCAAGTCTTGCCTCACAAATCTGCTTCAATTTTTGAAGGAGTTAATAAACATATGGATAAAGGTGAACCGGTAGATGTAGTATATTTGGATTTTCAGAAGGCGTTTGACAAAGTTCCTCATAAGAGGCTTCTAGGAAAAGTAAAAAGTCATGGAATAGGTGGCGATGTCCTTTCTAGGGATGTGAATCGTGTCCTCGATCGTCTTAACGATCGATTTCGGCTGGGAGGGGGAGGGAATCGTATTGTTGCCGTTTGGGGGGGTAAAATATCGTGAAAAATCGTTAAAAATCGTTAAAAATCAAAAAATCGAAAAAACCGGCACATTAAACCCCCTAAAACCCACCCCCGACCCTTTAAATTAAATCCCCACCCTCCCGAACCCCCCCCAAATAACTTAAATAACCTGTGGGTCCAGCGGCGGTCCGGAAAGGTAGCGGTCCGGAACGGGCTCCTGCTCCTGAATCTTGTCGTCTTCAGCCGGCGCCATTTTCCAAAATGGCGCCGAAAAATGGCGGCGGCCATAGACGAAAAAGATTGGACGGCAGGAGGTCCTTCCGGACCCCCGCTGGACTTTTGGCAAGTCTCGTGGGGGTCAGGAGGCCCCTCACAAGCTGGCCAAAAGTTCCTGGAGGTCCAGCGGGGGTCAGGGAGCGATTTCCCGCCGCGAATCGTTTTCGTACGGAAAATGGCGCCGGCAGGAGATCGACTGCAGGAGGTCGTTCAGCGAGGCGCCGGAACCCTCGCTGAACGACCTCCTGCAGTCGATCTCCTGCCGGCGCCATTTTCCGTACGAAAACGATTCGCGGCGGGAAATCGCTCCCTGACCCCCGCTGGACCTCCAGGAACTTTTGGCCAGCTTGTGGGGGGCCTCCTGACCCCACGAGACTTGCCAAAAGTCCAGCGGGGGTCCGGAAGGACCTCCTGCCGTCCAATCTTTTTCATCTATGGCCGCCGTTTTTCGGCGCCATTTTGGAAAATGGCGCCGGCTGAAGACGACAAGATTCAGGAGCAGGAGCCCGTTCCGGACCGCTGCCGTTCCGGACCGCCGCTGGACCCGCAGGTTATTTAAGTTATTGGGGGGGGGGGGGTTCGGGGGGGTGGGGGATTTAATTTAAAGGGTCGGGGGGGGGTTTTAGGGGGTTTTAGTGTGCCGGCTCACGATTCTAACGATTTATAACGATAAATCGTTAGAATCTGTATTGTATTGTGTTCCAAAACGGTTTAAGACGATATTAAAATTATCGGACGATAATTTTAATCGTCCTAAAACGATTCACATCCCTAGTCCTTTCGTGGATTGCAAACTGGCTAAAAGACAGGAAACAGAGAGTAGGATTAAATGGACAATTTTCTCAGTGGAAGGGAGTGTCCAGTGGAGTGCCTCAGGGATCTGTATTGCGACCCTTACTTTTCAATATATTTATAAATGATCTGGAAAGAAATATGATGAGTGAGATAATCAAATTTGCAGATGACACAAAATTGTTCAGAGTAGTTAAATCACAAGCAGATTGTGATAAATTGCAGGAAGACCTTGTGAGACTGGAAAATTGGGCATCCAAATGGCAGATGAAATTTAATGTGGATAAGTGCAAGGTGATGCATATAGGGAAAAATAACCCATGCTATAATTATACAATATTGGGGTCCATATTAGGTGCTACAACCCAAGAAAGTAATCTAGGCGTCACAGTGGATAACACATTGAAATCGTCGGTTCAGTGTGCTGCAGCAGTCAAAAAAGCAAACAAAATGTTGGGAATTATTAGAAAGGTCATGGTGAATAAAACAGAAAATATCATAATGCCTCTGTATCGCTCCATGGTGAGACCGCACCTTGAATACTGTGTACAATTCTGGTCACCGCATCTCAAAAAAGATATAAATGCGATGGAAAAGCTACAGAGAAGGGCTACCAAAATGATAAGGAGAATGGAACAGCTCCCCTATTAGGAAAGACTAAAGAGGTTAGGACTTTTCAGCTTGGAGAAGAGACGGCTGAGGGGGGATATGATAGAGATGTTTAAAATAATGAGAGGTCTAGAATGGGTAGATGTGAATCGGTTATTTACTCTTTCGGATAATAGAAAGACTAGGGGGCACTCCATGAAGTTACCGTGTGGCACATTTAAAACTAATTGGAGAAAGTTCTTCTTCTGGAATTTGTTGCCAGAGGATGTGGTTAGTTCAATTAGTATTGCTGTGTTTAAAAAAGGATTGGATAAGTTCTTGGAGGAGAAGTCCATTACCTGCTATTAAGTTGACTTTGAAAATAGCCACTGCTATATTACTAGCAACGATACCATGAAATAGACTTAGTTTTTTGGTACTTGCCAGGCTCTTATGGCCTGGATTGGCCACTATTGGAAACAGGATGCTGGGCTTGATGGACCCTTGGTCTGACCCAGTATGGCATGTTCTTATGTTCTTATGCTCCTGCTTTCTTCTGCTGGCTCTCCTCTGCAACAGAAACTGCATGGGGTTCTATAGCCTCATGAATCCTGCTGGCTCCATGCAGTTCAGTTTGCAGAGGGAATCTGGCAAAGGAGGAAGAAGCATCACTCAATAAGCCTGCTCACAGAATTCTCCTGAACAAGTATTGGGGCTGAGGTGAGGAATGGAAAGCAGAATATGCCTCACCGGGTTTTGGGAGATTGAAGGGAAGCTGATGATGTTTCATGGGATTGGGAAGAAGAGATGGAGGCAAAGGAAAGGTAATAATGATGACATGAAATGAGGATGAGGGTATGTGATGCCAGGGGATGGAGGAAAAGGAAAAGAACATGATGACAGGGGTGGCGAAATGGAAGATTATCATTATAGGGTGGGGGCAGAGGGAAGTTGATGATGATGCCATGGATGAGGTAGAGGGAAAGGGAAGCTTATTATGATGATGCTGGGGTGAGGAGAAGAGATGGATGTAGAGAGCCGGTGATGATTATGCCAGGAGGTGAGGGAGAGGGCAGGTGATGCCAGTGGTTAAAGGGAATAGAAGATGATTGGCATACGGGGTTGAGGGACAGGGAAGAGAAATTAACGATGCCAGGAATGGAGGGAAAGGGAATATGATGATGCCAGTGGGTGGAGGCAGAGAGAAGTTGATAATGATGATGTTGGGGTGAGGAGAAGAGATGGAGCAAGAGAGAAGGTAATAATGATGATGATGCCATGAGATAAAGGAGAAGGGTAGAAAGAAAGGGAAGGAAGTGACAATGATGATGTTACCAGGAGAGAGACGTAGAGAGAAGGTAAAGATGATGATGATGAAAGAGGCGAGGAAGAGGTGGTTGGTGATGATGATTGGGGTGGGAGGGCAGGGAAAAAGGGAAGGTAATGATGATGATGATGCCTGGGGGTTGAGGGAGAGGGAAGGTGATGTTACCAGGGTTGGGGAATAGAGATTGAGGGAGAGAGAAGGTGATGATGGTGATGATGATGATGCCAGGGGGGTGGGGGAGAGAGTTTGAAGGAAAGGCATGATGATGGAAGGAGAGGTGCATAAGATAAGGAGGGAGAGAGAAGGTGATGATAACAGTTGGTGGGCAAAGGGTTAGAGGGAGAAAGGAAGGTGATGATACTGCCCGGGATGAGAAGAACAGAGGGAGAAAGAAGGTGATGATGATGCCAGAAGGTGGGGAGAAAGGGATGGGGATAATGATGGGAGATGGGGATAGAAACATAGAAACATAGAAATGACGGCAGAAGAAGACCAAACGGCCCATCCAGTCTGCCCAGCAAGCTTCACATTTTTTTCTCATACTTATCTGTTTCTCTTAGCTCTTTGGTTCTATTTCCCTTCCACCCCCACCATTAATGTAGAGAGCAGTGATGGAGCTGCAACCAAGTGAAATATCAAGCTTGATTAGTTATGGGTAGTAGGGGAAGTAACCGCCGCAATAAGCAAGCTACACCCATGCTTATTTGTTTTACCCAGACTGTGTTGTTCAGCCCTTATTGGTTGTTTTTCTTCTCCCCTGCTGTTGAAGCAGGGAGCTATGCTGGATATGCTTGTAGTATCAGTTTTTCTTCTCCCCTGCCGTTGAAGCAGGATATGCATTGAAAGTGAAGTATCAGGCTTATTTGGTTTGGGGTAGTAACCGCCGTAACAAGCCAGCTACTCCCCGCTTTGTGAGTGCGAATCCTTTTTTCTTCTCCCCTGCTGTTGAAGCAGAGAGCTATGCTGGATATGCGTGAAGTATCAGTTTTTCTTCTCCCCTGCCGTTGAAGCAGAGAGCTATGCTGGATATGCGTGAAGTATCAGTTTTTCTTCTCCCCTGCCGTTGAAGCAGAGAGCTATGCTGGATATGCGTGAAGTATCAGTTTTTCTTCTCCCCTGCCGTTGAAGCAGAGAGCTATGCTGGATATGCGTGAAGTATCAGGTTTTCTTCTCCCCTGCCGTTGAAGCAGGGAGCTGTGCTGGATATGCGTGAAGTATCAGTTTTTCTTCTCCCCTGCCGTTGAAGCAGAGAGCTATGCTGGATATGCATTGAAAGTGAAGTATCAGGCTTATTTGGTTTGGGGTAGTAACCGCCGTAACAAGCCAGCTACTCCCCACTTTGTGAGTGCAAATCCTTTTTTCCACATTTCCTCTTGCTGTTGTAGCTTAGAGCGATGTTGGAGTCACAGTAACCATGTGTATGTTTATTGAATAAGGGTATTGTCTCCAGGCAGTAGCCGTCATTCTGGCTAGCCACCCACTCTTTATTGACGGCCTCTTGATTTTATGGATCCACAGTGTTTATCCCACGCCCCTTTGAAGTCCTTCACAGTTCTGGTCTTCACCACTTCCTCCGGAAGGGCATTCCAGGCATCCACCACCCTCTCCGTGAAGAAATACTTCCTGACATTGGATAGAAGGTGAGGGAAAGTATTGATGATTGGGGGAAGAGATAGTGGAAGATGAGAATGATAATGCCAAGAGGTGTGTGTGTGGGGGGGGGGGGGGAAGAGGTGGAGGCTTATGGAAAATGATGATGATGTCAAGAGTGAGGGAGAGGGAAGTGATGAAGATGATGTGTGTGTGTGTGGGGGGGAGAGGTGGAGGCTTATGGAAAGTGATGATGATGTCAAGAGTGGGGGGGAGAGGGAAGTGAAGAAGAAGATGATGAAGTGAGGGGAGAGGGGTGATTATGATGCTAGGGGGTAGGGGAAGGAAGAAGATGATGATGCCAGGGGGCTGGAGGAAGAGAGAAGAGAAAGTGATGATGGAAAGTGGTTAGCGTGCCACAATGAAGTCATCCCTGTGCCAGGTGTGCTACAAAACAAAAAAGGTTGGGAACCTCTGGCATACAGATATCTTAGTGTTTCTTTTTTGTTAATATTAACAATCTGTTTATCATTTGACAGGGGCGTTTTTAAATCTTTCTGCTCTTTATTTAGACACCTGGGATACTTTAGCAATCATTGCACCCTCTCATTCAGATGACTGTCAGTTTTCACCCATCTTCTAGTTTAAAAGCTGCTCTATCTCCTTTTTAAAGGTTCATGCCAGCAGCTTGGTTTCACTCTGGTTAAGGTGGAGCCCATCCCGTTGCAATAGGCTCCCCAGGAATATTCCCCAATTCCTAACAAACCTAAAACCCTGGAGCTCTGCTTACATTTGGGTCTTGCATGTGGAACGGGAAGTATTTCTGAGAATGCATTGCAACCCTTGATGTTCTGGATTTTAATTTCCTACCTTAGAGCCAAATTTTATCCTTCAGAATCTTCCTACTTCACTTTTCTATGTCATGGGTACCCACATGTACCACAACTGCTGCCAGTGGCTCCTCCCCCAGTATTCTCTAAAATCTTATCTAGGTGGTGCGTGAGGTATGTTACTTTCGCATCAGGCAGGCAAGTTTCCAAGAAATCCTCGTGCCCACCAGCCACCCAGCTATCTTCATTCATAATGATGAAATCATCCACTAATTCAGCTCTTCCGTCTTGGTCATGGAATCCTTGAGACATCCTTGATCTCAGAGGATAAAGCACCATCTGGAGAACAGGTCCTAGCTTCTTGATCACTTCCTGCCATTGCAAGATCATGGTTTCCTGCCAGGTGTCCTTGCTCCTCCAAAGCAGCACAAGGCTGCTAGATTTGAATTGGGACCACTCTACTATGTCCCAGAAAGTTTCCTCTATATACCTCTTTGTCTGCCTCAGCATCGCCAGGCCTCCAGAGACCAGACTCGTTATCTGAGAGCCAGGAGCTTTTTGCACCACGTGCACACATGCAACCTCTCACCAACAGATAGATAATCATGCATGTGACACTCCATGCAAAAGACTCGATAGCCCTATCTTATTGTTGGGCTTCTGCCTGCATCTTATTTTGTTAAGTTGATAAAGATGTAAAGACGGTGTGGATGTCCCAGTCTAAGTGTTGCTAAAGTGATTAGAGTTTTCAAATGTATTTATTAGGTGCCTTTTAAAATGTATGGTTTTTAAATTTGATAACCTGATGATTACTGTTAGTGAATAACCAGTAGCAGGACAAATATTAGTCAATTACTAAAAATCTGGGTTAATTTAATGTTTTAAGTGACTGATTTATTTTAAAGACTTTCCTCCTATTGGATGTCATAATCTATATATCAAAAAAATGAGATGGGTGGATGGGAGGATGAGAACCAAAACTAGTAATTAACTGCCCAGGAAACAGTACTCTCACCTTCACAGATAAAGTAATTATTAATAATCTTTGCAAACTCAAAATTCAAACACTTGCAGAGAATCAAAATTTACTTTCTCACAATGCAAACAATTCTAACACTGGCAAACAAATACTATCTTTTACTATCCCAGAGAATCAAAATGTATTGTCCCACAACATAAACAATTCTGACACTGGCAAAAAAATTACTAATGTTAAAACTGGCAAACAGTTCTAATGCTGGCAAATAAATATTAACCTTACAACTAGCAGACAATATAAATTGCCAGTAATAGTTTCACGTCCCCCCCACCCCTAAGAATTATTTTTTAAATTTTGGCATAAGATTTGTCTTTCTTCCCAGCATACCCAAATGTAGCAAACAAAGATTTTGCCGTTGGCTGTCTAGTCTTTCTCCTCAATCCTGACTGGTTTCTGTCAGTAGAAGGAGAGTGTAGAGACCTCAGTAAGGAACATTCTAGTTGGTCCCTTTCAAGGAAGGAGAGGACTAGGAGAGTAGAGCTTATGATTTTTCCCAGAAGAGTGAGTTGAATTACACCTTGTTAGAAGTTAAGCAAACAGGTGTGCATTAGCACACAGAAGAAAAGGGGAGCAGAAGCAGCTCAGCCCTGCAGCAACATGTCTGAAAAATTCAGATATCGTTATCTATACCTTTGGCCTGACCTGAAAGAAGGCCTTGATTTGTCCTACTTGTGACCTATAAATCAACTCTATATAGGATATATAGTGGCTTCCCACGCAATCTCTTGCTTCCAAAATTTGGTAGATATTTGTTCCCAGTAATCATATTTGCTTGGGAAGGGACTCACTGGTGAATGGAGGCCACCAAATTTTGGATGCAAGAGATTGAGTGGGAAGCCAATGGAGATTATGTTAGAGAATAGGAAGGAATTCTATTGTGTGTGTCTGAAACCTATCCGTTAGCATAGAAGTGCTCAATTACTATTTATTCTTCATATTTTCTTCTCCTATCTCCTCAAATAAGTGACTTAGGAGTTGACATAGGGAGGGCATTTTTCAAAGGCATGTCCATGGGTTAAAAAGGAAATGGATGCTTTGAATCCTGCCTATCGTCTCTGTGTAAAAGTATGCATGTAGTGCCAGTACATGCAGATAGGGGAGGAGTTCCTGAGTGGAGAGTCCACGAGGGTTTGCACTTACATAAATACATGCACAGTTATCAGTATGCACATATGCATGTCATTTCACTGGGGAAAGTACCTGCACACACAGCAGATGGAGATCTGTGTGCACAGTTTTTCTGTCACAATTTTCAAAGGGAAAGCTTTCCCTTGAAAATTGACATAACGTCTGTGGGTAAAAACTAAGAACCTGCCAACTTTACACGCCTGCAAACAATTTGAAAGTTACACTACTAGAGGGTGTATGAGCTGCAATTTCTCTAAAAACAACTTTTTAAGAAATGGCTAAAGCTGATCGACTGACAGTTATCTGTTTTGTTTTTATATATTATACAAATACATCAGAAAGGGCAATGTTGTTCTGAGCTTGTCGCTAAGTATTGCAGTCTATTTTTTTCCCCACCTCACTACAGAAGTTGCTTAGGTAGCAGAAGAAATGAAATACCTCCGGGACGCATTCCAGTACTGTACATTAAATTTGAGGATTTTACATGCGATAAAGTATTGTCAGTATTGCTTACAGGGAATTCCAGTGATACCTCAGCTTTCTCGGACTTATTATAAATCCTTTGTTGGAATTATTGCGGCTGGTTCAATAATTCAGATTAGCCCTCATGTTTATTAATGCACTACATCTGTGCAAACAACATGTCAAGCAGAGAGTTTATTGTAATTGCCTGAGCAAACAGAACCTGAAAGAAGCAATTTCCAGTTACAATGTGCTATGACAAGTAATGAGGTAATTGGCATTCTGTCCTGATTACTTCCACCTTTCTTTTCATCAGGTCTATATTGTGTGTGATAGATAGTCTTATAAGAAATGAAGGTGTTTGATAATATGGTTCACTGCTGCGTAAGGTTAGTGATTAAAGACAATCATCATTTTCTCTCGGAGATCTTATTAGCTTTAGCATTATTTATTCATATGTGTAAGATGTAGAACCCAGATCAATCTTTCAGGTTCTATATATATATATGCGATGAAAATATCCTGTAAGCTCAAGAGCAAAATGAATGAATAAAATACATTCCTGAGCTTTTCCTAGGCCGTGCCATAGGAGAATGAACTTTCCAAGCTAAATAAATGCCACAGTGTTGAAGGAGGGCCGATCTGAACCTAGATCTGTATGTTGCTGCCACTTAACCAACCAAAAAAAAAAATGATGTATTAAAGTTTAGCTGTTAGTGTCCCTTATACCAAATCTGAAACCGAAGTACATCATTTTAAATGAGTGCTCAGTGAGTGAATTATTTTTTAAGCATATCAAAAGCTAAAATATAGAATGAAATGTATGCATATATCAAAGGAAAAAATAAAGGATTCAATATTTACATTGAAGATAGACCTATACAATATTCTAAACTAAGCTCATTTTCATAAGATGATGCAGTTGTTTTCATTTAAATAGAACTAACGGTATTTGAATGCACCTCCGCTATGAAGTGCCGAAAAGCGGAATATAAAAATCTAAAAAAAAAAAAAAATTTCAAAAGGTTTTAAGGTCATTCAAGAAGACTTTTCCCCCCCATTCTGTATCTGTGAAGGAGGTCCCAAGTCAAGGTGACCAGGAGACACACTTTAACATGCTGCTGTACCCCTGGCCATCCAATTCCTCTTCCCTTTCATCTGGTCCCCCTTCATCTCCCTTAGTCCTGCAGTAATTTGAGCTCCTACGGCATGGGTAGCAACTCCGGTCCTCAAGAGCCTCAATCCCATGTGGTTTTCCGAATACCCATGATGAATTTCATGAGGTAGATTTACATGCACTACCCTTATTGTATGCAAATCTATCTCATGCATATTCATTGTGGGATTATTGAAAAAACCAGACCTGTTTATGGCTCATGAGGACAGGAGTTGGCCACCCCTGTCCTACAGGAAAATATCCTCACTGGACTTACAGGACCAGGAAACCTTGGTAATAAAAGCAGGCATAGTAAGATTTTTTTTTTTTTAAAGAGATTGAAGTCAGGGCCATTTTGTCCCACTGTACCAGCCTGAGTCCCCTCTCATCCGGCCTTGCATTGACATTTGTACAAAGGAAGAAACATTTTCGAAAGCCATTTCCCCATGTAAAAACTATCCAAAATGTATGCAGGTAAAAGAGTACACATAGTTCCACAATTACAAGTTAATTTTCAAAGGGCCGTGCACGTAAAAAACCAGGGGCTATGCGTGTGGCCGGGCCTTTCGCATGCCGCACGCATTTTCTGAATGGGCCCGGCCATGCACACAGCCCCCATTACGCGCGGAAGTGCTGAGGCCTGAGAAAGGGCAGGTTAGGCAGGGGGTAGGGGAATTCCTTCCCAGCATGCTCCTTAATTGGAACGGACTGGGATGGAACTGGAGAAAAGGTGATAGCATCACCGCACATAATTGGAAAATCCCCCCTGCTGCGCACGTGAGCCTTGGTTCTCCTGCACATGCACCGCGCGGACATTAAAATCCGGCAGTCATATGCATGTGGATATTGACTTTTATAACATGCGCTTGCTGGTGCATGCATGTTATAAAATCGGTGCGTCCACGTGTGTGTGTGGTTTTGAAAATCGACTCCCATATTGTACTATCATTCTTGTATTGGAAACATTCCTGGGATGGGGTTAGGTCAGAGAAGAAAACAACACATATAATTTTGGATTTTTATGACTGTGAGCATTGTTTTAGTTGAGAAAAAGTGCCTGCAGCAAAAGTCTCTGTAAGCACTTTTTCCTTAGACAATTTTCAAGGTGAAGGACTGAGGGTTGTTTTACTTTGACCTGCATCAATGTCTATACTTTGAAAATTGTCCCTTTGGTGACAATTTTAGACAAGGTATAGACATTTGTGTATATATGTCTATACCTTATTTAGAGGAGTGTGTAGAGATATTTATCTGGTTTGGGTTTGGCTTTTTAAAACATTTTGTTATTTTTTTAAATGTATTTAATAGGGATGTGAATCATTTTTTAACGATTTAAATTATCGTCCGATAATTTTAAAATCGCCATTAATCGGTAAGGGACTCGATACAATAGGAATTCCCTCGATTTATTGTGAAAAATCGTTAAATCGAGTATGAGAATTATTTGGGGGGAGGGCGGGAAAACCGGCACACCAAAACAACCCCTAAACCCACCCCGACCCTTTAAAACCAATCCTTTACCCTTCCCCACCCTCCCGAACCCCCCCAGAATGTTAAATTACCTGGTGGTCCAGTGGGGGGGGGGGGGGTGTCCCGGCGCGATCTCCCGCTCTCGGGCCATCAGCGCCATTTTGGCTACCACTGATAAAAATGGCGCCGATGGCCCGATAAAAAAAAAAACCCACCCCGACCCTTTACAAATTACCCCTTTGCTTCTCCCACCCTCCCAACCCCCCCAAAAAAACTTTTACATGTCCCTGGTGGTCTAGCGGGGGGTCCGGGAGCCATCCCTTCAATCATACCCTCAGTGCCGGTGCCGGTGCTGGACTGGTTTCAAAATGGCGCCGATCGCCTTTGCCCTCACTATGTCACAGGGAGCGACCGTCGCTCCCTGTGACATAGTGAGGGCAAAGGCGATCGGCGCCATTTTGAAACCAGTCCAGCACCGAGGGTATGATTGAAGGGATGGCTCCCGGATCCCCTGCTAGACCACTAGGTACATATAAAAGGTTTTTGGGGGGTCGGGAGGGTGGGAGAAGCAAAGGGGTAATTTGTAAAGGGTCGGGGTGGGTTTTTTTTATCGGGCCATCGGTGCCATTTTTATCAGTGGTAGCCAAAATGGCGCCGATGGCCCGAGAGCGGGAGATCGCGCCGGGACCCCCCCCCCCCCCCACTGGACCACCAGGTAATTTAACATTTTGGGTGGGGGGGTTGGGAGGGTGGGAGAGCAAAGGGGTCATTTGTAAAGGGGTGGGGTTTTTTTTATCTGCTCAGGCCTCACTAAAAAATTAACAATGTGAATTGGAATCGGAACCGATTCCAATTCACATCTCTAACGATCCGATTTTTTTCTCCCTCCATCCGAACCTGATCGTTAAAACGATCGGGCACACGATTCACATCTCTAGTATTTAATAGAAAAATATGAAGAAAACAACAAAGATAATTGTAAAAGCAAAGAAAAAGAAAAATGGCATGCCTCATTGGAAATTAAAAAATAAAACAGGTCATGCATTTCATGTAAACCGACATGATATGATTGTATCATGAATGCCGGTATAGAAAAGCACCAAATAAATAAAAATAAAATAAATGTGAGGCCTCACCACGGACCTGCACAAGGGCATCATCACCAACATTCTTCTGGCTTTAGCTATTGCCTTGTCACATTGCTTCACCGTCTTCGGATCCCCATTCACTATCACCCCAAGATATCTTTTGGTCAGTGCATATCAGTTTTTCACCCCCAATCACATACAGCTCTTTTGGATTACTGCATCCCAGATGCATGACTCTATGCTTCTTGGCATTGAATCATGCCTACCAAATTTTCAACCATTCTTCAAGCTTCATTCTCTCTACATTTTTGCACATTTACAAGGACTACAGGAAATAGCTACTTTCCACCTGGTAGGAAAACCCTTTTCAGTGCCACATGCTTCCATTTGATGTAGTAGCATTTTGAAGAGTTTTCATCAAATATCTGTTGTTGCCCATGTCAGGAACTGCAATGCTTTAGTCTTTCCATGTTTAGACTGGCTAATATTGAGCAAATCCTGCAAAGAAGTGAAAAAATATCCATCCTGTAACACTCCACACCCTACTAGGGTACATAGTGAACATTGAGAAATTCCTCCTTACTCTAGGGCACCAGTTATTGACATCAGATTGTTATGAATGCTGTTGAAATATCTCTGGACATCCTGAAAGAACAGTGAAGTATGCTAGAAGTAAACGACCTAAGTTGAAGAGGAAACACGTTTCACAATGTAGGCACTGCCACGGAGAACATTATCACCTGATTTCTCCTCGGTTTTACCCCAGGTGAGTCAGGAATGCAAAGCAAATCCAAATGGGAAGATCGGAGGACTCTGGCTGGAATATGCTGTGCTGTTTTACAGACCAGGTAACAGGGAGCCATATCTTGCCATATAGTGCCATATTTTAAACAAAATGACCACAATTTTAAATTGCACTTGACTATTGACAGGTACCCAGAGCAATTTTTGTAGGGCAAGCATAATTGCATCCCTCCATTTAATCCCCTTCATTAATCTGGCCACCGCAATTTGAACTAACTGAAAACTGCCAATTTCTCATTTTGGCAACTCCAGTGAAGCCATATTGCAATAGTCCAATCATGATAATACTAAAGCCGGGACAATTGTCCTCAGATTTTTAGGAGACAAAATGTTTGAAGATGACGAATGATTCATAAATGAAAAAAAAGGTTAATTTTACAATGGAGGGTCCTTCAGCATACACCGAAAGATCTGGTTCAAATAGTACCCCCGGATTTCAGAAGATCTTGCTAAATGATAACATTATTCTACGGGGAAAATACGGATGCAGCTCAGTACAGAATGAACCTCAGCATTTCTGATTTAGAAAGGTTGAGTTTAAGATAACTTACCTTATACTAACTGGACATTTTAGAAAGAACATTATCTACATGTACCTCTTCATGTAATCCATTAGATTTAACAAGAAACAACAGCTGGACATTATCACTGAACAGAAGAATAGGACTCCTAGAGGACACTATTCAAAATGCGTTCAGTGCTATTTAGCTTATGCGGCTAACTGGTGGACCACTGAATACATACACATATTCAGCAGCGCTGCTTAGCCATAGAAATCACTTATGCAGCTAAAATGTTTGCCACATAAATTGTGGGCATGTGATGGGTGGATTTGGGTGGAACGAGTTAGCCATATAAGTTATGTGGCTATCTAGCGATATTCAGCCTTAACTGTATAAGTTATGCAGCTAAGATAGACATGCCATGGAGCAGGTCTTTGACTGTATAACGTTTATGGCTGAATACAAATTTATACATGTGTATTCAGCGGCTTAGCTTTGCTGCTGAATATTGCTTCTAAGTTAACTGCATGTCTATCAGGCTAACAGAAAACAACTAACATGAATATCTGCCTCCTATCTTCAATAATTTACAAAAAGAAGATAAAAAATATTAATCAATTATGGAGCAAATATAGACACCCTTGTGGTACCCCAGATGAAAGAATGCAAGAATTATGTGAAATTTCACCAAGATCTACAGGTTGAGATCTTTCAGTAAGATAGGTTGTAAACCATAGTAAAACTTTCCCATCTAACCATATACAGATCTAAAAAAGTGATCAACTCCTGATCAATCATATAAAAGCAAAGGAATAATACAATCTAATAAAGCAACCATTTTCTGTACTATAACATTCTCTGAACCCAGACTGATCATTTAAAACTGACTTTGTACATATAGGGGTAGATTTTCAAAAATACGCGCACGCTAGCCGGCGCGCACACATGTACGCCCAATTATATAACATGCACACGCAAGGGGGCGCACACTAGTGCAACTTGCATGTGCTGACGCCCGCGGCCTTCCCCCATTCCCTTTCCCCTAGCCTGACCTTCCCACCCCTTCCCCTAGCCTTTCTACCCCCTAACCCTAACCTAACCCCTCCAAATTGTTGTCTCACCTTTTGCGCGCGCCAGCCCCAGGACCGCTCCTTTAGTAAAGCCCCGGGTCTTAGACATGACCCGGGGCATTACGCGCGTTGCCGGGTCTTTATAAAATAGGCCTGGCGCACATAACCCCCCCCCCACACACACACACACACACACACGTGTAAGGCTTTGAAAATCCGGCCCATAGTATATACTATAATAATTGGACAGAGATCACCTTTTCAAGAATTTCAATCAGAAACGACAGATGGGGATTGGGATGACAATTTTCCATCAAAAAAAAGGTTGAGATGTTTATGAATATATTTTTCAATTTGGTATACTGCATAGTTAACACAATCAATGCAAGTATCTTGCCTACGCCTTGTATATTCCTGTAAATAGTCCGTTGCAGTTTTATTTATTGCTTTAATTCCTCCACCTCCTGCTCTTTGTATACTCCTCCTTGTTCGCCCTCCCTGTTCATTGTAATTTCTGCCTTTTAAGTTACATTGTAAACCGGTATGATGTATGCATACTAATACCGGTATATAAAAGTTTTTAAATAAATAAATAAATAAATAAAATAAATACATGCATAATTTATTAAAGACCTAACAATAAATAGAAATGTATAAAACTTGATGGTATGTAAAGCTACACGTTGTATGTACTTCCTTTGTGTTACCTCATGCCACAATAAAGAAATTTGGAAAAAAAATAAATAAATAAATAGCTTAGCTTTTCTTAATAATAGCTGTACAATATTCTCCTTAAATAACTCAGGAAACATCCCAAGTCCCGTGACAAATTAATCATAGGTTTCAACCTCTCCAAGAAACGGCCGTCCAACCCTTTCAGATTTTCATTTGGGCAAAAATCCAGTGAAGACCATGTAAGGCATAATTGACCTAAGATCAGCATCAGAGTCTACAGTGTAAAAACCTCCCAAGAAATTGTAGAATTCTCTGTAGATTTTCCCTCACCCTTATAATTAGCATTATCACAAACAAAGCCTAATGGAAGAGATAATGCAATATTCAACTCCTTTCTAATATTCACTATTTTTTGCTGAAAATGGCATACAAAGTTATTACGTAAGACTAAAAATGAAATTAACAGTTTAAAAAATGCATATCATTTTCTAGGTCTATTTAAAAATTTGCTAAGATTTCCAGAAATATATGATCTTAGACTTCTTGAGTGCCTGTTAATAGTCCATACCCACGTGACAAGTTTTGAACATTAATATAGCTTCAATTCTTTTTTTATGGGCTAGGCATTAGAGTTGCCTTAATTTCATTTCAGTAATTTAAGATCCTCTGGATACCAAGAAGCAGTTTGCTTACTTGCTGGCAAAATATTGCTTTTAATAAGAGCAGACTTATCAATGGCAGTTAGCAATTCATCCTCAAAGAAGGGAAACAATGACCAAGGCATCTGGAGCTAAATATACCTCAGGAGCAGGTCCCAACATAAACTCAGCCTTAGATGGATAATGACAAAAGTGAATGGCTTGATTTAAAGCTGAGATCCTACAGTTTAGCCTTTGATGCACTAAGCTAACTTTAGGTTGCTGATGCTTTATTGGTCAAGTTTAGCTTATTTCTGGCTCTGCTTCAAAGGCGGACATGTTTAATATGATTATTGAAGATTCTATTGTACATCCTAACCTCACAGTGTTGGGGGATTTCAATATTATTCATATGGTGAACTTTGTAACAACTGGAACAGAGAATGTATTACTTTTATGTCCAGCTTGGGCCTTGTACACTCTCGTACACACAGGGCACTCTTGATTTACAATCTATTAATGGAAGTTGTATACCTTTGTATAATAATCTCACTGTCAAACCCGGGGCTGGTGCAAGGGAATTAGGTGCCCTAGGGAAACCTTTTGCCTTGCACCCGCCTCCCCGTCACTCCGCCCCCTACCGGCTCGAGTCAAACTAGTTTGACTCCAGCCAATATTTGGGTGAGGATGGACTCGGTCACTCGTCGGTTGGCAACAAGAGAGAAGAGACAGCCACTGCTGCGGTGGCGGTAGTGGCAGCTCAGCATATGTGGAAGCGGCTGTTGCTGCCACGGCAGCTGTTGCCCCTGGGACCCTGGTGCCCTAGGCCCCTGCCTAATTCACCTAGTGCTTCCGCCGGCCCTGGTCAAACCCCTTTCATGGACGCATCATTTTCTGATATCTTGTGCAACATGTCTTAAAGCACACAGGCTGGACACTAAAGAGCATTATGTCAATGGGAGGAAAAGTCATGATATTAATCTTGAGAACCAGTACTCAAATCTTAAAGATTTTCCAGAATAAGTTTTGGAACTTTCTCATAATCAGATTTCTATTTGGAATATGATCAGCAGTAAGGCTAGGTATATACTTGCTCTTTTATATCATTAGGGGATACAATGGGAGAGATAGGAAGGGAGGAAAGGGATATCTAAGAAAGATGTTGTATCTCTCTGGAGGGAATTAGCAGACTTGAAAAAAGAATGCTGTCAGTAGAAATGCATATTAAAGAGATGGACGATAAGAATTTGTGGCATAAAAGAAATACAGATTATTTCTGCCAAATAGTGGCTACCAAAAGAAAATATTATATGTCTATTATAAAATTTACGAGGAATAACCCTGGAGTTTTGTTTGGGGTAGTGAATTCATTGCTAGGAATCAAATCTACTCAACCTATAGATTGTAAAGACATCCTAGATTCAGAGGCATTATCTGTACATTTTAAAGTCAAGGTAGATAGTTTAAGGAGAGGAATAAATGAGGGTTCTGAACACAAAATGTTGTTAGGATCTATTACGGAGGTGCTTACAGTTAGGGGAAGAAAAAAAGGAGAGGAAGTAATGAGCAGCTTCAACCATATCACTTTCCTGGAACTGAAAAAAATTCTTGCTGCCATCAAGCCATTGAGTTATCTATTTGATCCTTGCTCTTCATGGTTAATTAAAGGCTGCACAGATAATGTTCTAAGCTGTCTATTGAGTTTGATCAAGTGTTCCTTAGATATTGGTATAGTTCCTCAAGTTTGTAAGACTGCCATCATGTCACTCCAATTGAAACATGATAAACTGGTTCCAAGACTGTGTAGTAACTACCGGCCGAAATCTAATTTGCTACATGGCAAAGATATTAGAAAAGGTTGTTACTAAACAGTCTTCAGTCCCTCTATTTTTAGCAATTATAGGCCTATTTCAATTTGTCTTTTCTATCAAAAGTGTTGGAAAAAGTGGTCAGTTTTCAAACAGATTATTTATCAAAAACAAATGCTCTTCATACAAGACTGTCTGGTTTTTTAGATCATGTTTTAGCACAGAAATGAGCACTGATGACATTAACAAATGAAATTCAAATTAAAGCTGATACTGGAAAAGAGGCTTTTATTATATCACTCAATTGATCATATGCTGTTGTAGCAGCTACGAAAAGTGGGCTTTGAAGGCCTTAAAATGGTTTCATTCCTATTTGACAAACTAGACTTTTCAAATTGTTTGGTAACAAACTGAATCTACTCCAAATCTTTGATGTTTGGTTTTCTTCAGGGTTCTATATTAACCCCTATTTTATTCAAAATATATTTAGCACCATTGGTCACTTTGATACAGGAATATGGTTGTTATTTATATACAAACGACAACCAACTTGATGCTTTTAATGATACAACAAATTTGGATGATTGGTCTTTATTAAATAACTTCTATTGGTAACTTGTTAAAAGACCATAAACTAAAATTCAGTTCACTTAAAACAAAAGCCTTATGGATAGGCAAACCAAGACTACTAAAATGTTTCCTTACTATTTATTGGGTGGTAATGCATCCCAAATGTTTGATCACTATTCTGGGAATAAAATAGGACTCTAAACCTTTGATGAATGATCAAGTATTTGCTACTATCCAAGCCTATTTTTACTATCTTACCCCTAGATGCACTAAGCCATGATGTTTTCTTGCAGAAGGGGTCCCACTATCATGGGGGAGGGGGGGGTTTCACCACGATAGTGGAGCCCCTCCCTCATAAAAGCATTGTGGCTGTATGGTGCGTTCTTTTGTGTTGTGGTTAAACATCACAACACAAAACAACATGACGAGTGGCCCTTTAACAAAATGTCAGCCCCAGCCTCATGGGACCGTAATCGCCTTAAAGGTCCACAGGTCCCCCATAAAAAACTTTGTGGCCAAATTGAGAGATTGAGTCAGGGTCATCAGTAGAAGCAGCCCTGACACCCCTGAAAAGTTCAAAAGTTAGAAAAAGAACAATGTGGTGTTGGCCCTGGCCCTCTTTCCAACTTCCCCAAAGCACACAATAAAATGTGGCACCGTTCCCCCAATACCCCCACTCCCCAAATCACAGCCTGAATCCCCCTACCCCCTGCCCCCAAGGATACTCCAATTAATACTCCTGCCCCCCAAAGTCATCACATGAATCTCCCTACCCACTCGCCCTTCCGCAAAGTCACTCCATGAATCCTCCAACCCTCAAAGTCACTACAATTAATCTTCCCACATCCAGTTCCTCCAAAGTCTTTACAGGAATCTCCCACCCTCCAAAAAAGTGAAGGATCCCCTTCACCACTCCTGCACCCTCCCTCCAATCCCCCTATATTGAAAGGGATCCCATGTTGGGGCTGGGTGCACTCTCGCATCTGCCCTAGTTGGCATCATTTTCTAAAATGGCACCGGCCTGACCTTGACCCAGCCATATGACTGGGGAAGGTCAGGGGATTGGACCCAGGTGCAGTAGGGGTCAGCACTGATCCCCAGCTCAACCTCCCCATTTTGCCACTATTTTTTATGTACTGTGACTTTACATGTGAGGTATGAGCCTCAGGATCCATGTTAGAGTCCCAGGCCTCCTGCCACACATCTAACGCATTACAAATATGTGTAGATATTTTATTACGGCTGGCCACCTTCTAGGTCGGTCGCAATAAAATATTCACATCAAGTTGACTAGTAATGACCATCTTTACATACATTTGAATATTCATGCATGTAAATAGCATCAAGGAAGGCCATTGTAATAGGAGAGGGTATCTGGACTAAGAGATGTAAAATATCATGTATATCATATGATCTACCCAATCTAATGCATGTTAGAGCTCTAAAGCTGCTTGATGAATCACCCAGTTAGATTCCTACATCTAATATATTCCTTTCTAGATAAAAAGATTTGGAATCATTGGCACATGCGTTGATTCTTTTGTACTTAAATTATTGCAATGCCCTATATCAGGGATATACTATAAGACAGAATAATCTAAGTACTTCAAAATACAGCTGCTAAATTGCTTTTTGGATTTAGAAAAAAAAACAATTCTGTAATTCTCATCTTGATCAAATGTATTGGCTGCTTATAACTTCTAGGATTTAAAATTGTTTTCTTAGGGCCTGATTTTTTAAAGCATTTATACACCTAACACTGGGTTTTATGAATATAAATGCACTTTACTAGTGTGTGGGCTTTTGAAAATTGCTACAATATATACGATTGAATTGTCAATAGGTTTTACCCACATTAAGTGCATTTAACACAGATAAATTTCTTTTGAAAATTGCTATAATAATGTGTTACATTTACATGCAGAACTACTTTGAAAATTTAACTATAAGTGATTATTGGTTGACATATTTAAGGCAAATAGCAGAAAACCTTTTATTTCTCAGCACATAATTAAGCTATGTAATTCGTTGCCAGAGGTTATGGAGAAAGCTGTTAATGTAGCTGGGTTTAAAAAAGGTTTGGAGAAGTTCCTGGAAGAAAAGTCTATAAACCACTATGAAGGTAGAGTTGGGGAAATCCACTGCTTATAAATAACATTGATTAACAAACCTTTGGCATCCTGCCAGGTATTTATGTCCTGGAAAGACGATACTGGGTTCATGGACCTTTGGTTTGACCCAGTAGGACAAATATTAATATGGTCTTATGTCTATAGGAATTACTCTAATTATTTTGATAATTTTTTACTTTCATATAACCCAGCTCACTCATTGCATTCATCTCAAGAAGACCTATTTACGATAGCATCACCTTCAATGATGAGATTAGGATTGACTCATAAAATGGCCTTCAGTTGTATTACCCCCTTATTTTTAGAATGATCTTCCTCAAGTTATTAGGAAAGAAAATAATTCTGGAAGAAGCTTGAAGTGTGGTTTTCAGAAAGGCTTACAACGATAGTTAGAGGCCTGGAATAGTTTATTAGAGCAGTTTATTTTATATACGTTTGCTGAATTATTCTGTAGTAAATTGTAGTGATTTTAGATTTTCTGTTTCTTAGCCATGATTATTATTTTTATTATTTTAGATGTGTTAGATTTTATTATGATTCTTTTTATTGTTTATACATTTATAAATTGTGATTATTATTGTTTTAGATTTTATGTATTGTATATGCTTAGACATTTTTATCATTTGTTCTTAGTATTAACTTATTTGTGTGTTATGATATAATGTGCATAGCACACTTTGTTATATTTCTATCTTGTATTGTTATTGTTGAATTTTTGAGAAATACTTTGATGGTTTTAATTGAACTACAGACTATCAATACAATTAATAATTATATTAATGATAATAATAACTTACCTATGATAAATTTCACTGTTTTTGCAGAATATCGTCAAGCTTTCCTGAGAAATTTAAAATTCTCACGTCTTTGTTACATTGCCTGAAATACTGCAAAATGCTATGAAGAATGTGTATGTAAATTTACATTATTAATCTCTCAATACTTTTATCTTTGCCCCTCCTATCTCCAAGAGATTCATTGGATATATAGGTCTACCCATTTAATTTATGTACACAGTCAAGGGGAGAGATTGTGGGAGAGTTATTACCCTCTTTTTAGCATGTGCTAAAAACTCCAGAAGGTAATAGAGAAGTAATTAACCTCCATTAATAGCATCATTGAAATGCCATGTCAGTGTGAGCGCATGGCTCTCGCTCCCTTAGGTGCTTTACAATTAGCAACACTTCGAAGAACATGGTGCAATAAATGTAAGCCTGTCTTCCAGATTATCATTATGTAAGATGCTTTTTCTTAGTTCACAGTTGCAGGCTCAAAAATTCTCATTACTACAACAGTAGCCATCACACTACAGATGTCTTGTCTCAAAAACCGTTAGCTCTTTATTAATCATTTAAAAAGGGGCACTGCATATCACCAAAGCCATCCAGTTGTAATTCAACAAAAGTAAAGCAACAGTTTTAAAGGCAGCTTTAGACCTATGTCATTTCACTACATTTAGGAAGTCTGGTCCTTGCAGAGTTCTGCAAATGGCAGCACCTAATATCAGAAAATGGTATTTGTGTGTGTGTACTCAAACCTTATCTTAGATTGATCATGTTCCTGACATAAATTTTTGCCAGTCATACATTTAACTACAAATGTATGGACAAAGGGAACAAAAGACTTCATAATACATCTAGTTTTCTTTAACTGCATCTTCATCACCATCAATACCCTCATCAAAAATCAAAAGTACTAATAGCCCAACTAAAACCTTACAGATACTCTGAAAGGCTGGTGCCTTTTTCTTTGCTGGTTTTAAAAAGAAAAATAGGGCAACAATATTCTAAAAAAAATCCCAAAATAGAGACAATGCTGACCTCAGATAGTTTTATCAGTCTAAAGAATGGAATAAGCCTCCGATGTACATTAATCATATGACAGTATCATACAAGTCATTGCACACGCCAGTAAAGAAATCAAGCTAGACTGGCATGCCAATGTTGAAAGTATTCCATCATTTTAAAATGTGTTTAAGTATTCCAACATTTATAGGTGCAAAAATTGCCAGATGTCCTGGAGAAAATCTCCTTCTTAAGTGTTTGCAGAAAATAATTTTCTATACTATTTGTACTCTGGCTTAAAATGGGGTCTGATACAGAGGTCAGTGGTGATATAATTTCCTGTCTTACAGGTTTGAATTTTTAATTATTGCTATTCCAAGGAAGATTATATAATGCTTTGTTCTGGTTTTCTTTTTCTTCTAGACCTTATATTGGTCTACTTTTAGGATTCTTCATGTATTAATATTTATCATTCTCTGCTGGTGTTAGAATAGGTGCTCCAGACTCATTTACCCTAAAGAGCATGGGGCATTATATGATATGTAAGAGACCCCCATGTGGGTGGTAATCCTCAGCTAGAAGTGCTATAGGCCTGGGTCCAAGTCCAGATGGGGACTTAAAGAAAAGTATCCAGGCCTAAATCACAAAAATCAAAAGCATCAAACAAATCACCGCAATGAACATAATGGTTTCCTTGCCCATTCTAGATCTTTTCACCACTCTCCCTTTTTTGTACCTTCATCCATAGGAAAAATATTCTCACCAGCGAGAGTGGGATAACTAGAGGGTAGCTCCAGCACAAACTGGTCAGGTGGAAAAAGATATTCCCAAGCACAAACATATCAAATAGGGTTCCAACAAGTCAAAACACTCCAACTCTAATAAAAAAGTTTCAGAAGTGTCCTCAAGTCCCTTGATGTTCTTCTCAAACAAAATCTTCTCTTACCCCACCAATGACTGATTGCCTGGGCAAGAAGATCCTTTGATACAGCCCTTTGGGATACTGGGGGAATGCCCTTCCCTCTGGACCTGCTCAATCTTTATCCAAAAATCTTCTCGAAGATTCACAGCTTTCTTTTATCCTATCTTCTCCAAGATGTTTGAGACCCAGGGATGATCTCTAGTTTATACAATCCACTAACTCAATCTCCGACTCCTTAGCCCACTCTCCAGTCCACTAATACTGAGCATGCTCATGGGGATTTTTATATCCCACATAAGCCTTCTCTGAAAAGGTGGGGTTATGGCAAGGGAAGGAATCCAGAATATCAAAAACCCCACCTACAGCCCATTGCTGGAAAAAGTACATGGGAGCAATTATTTAGTGCATCACCTTGCATGAACTTACTCCACGCAAGGTGATGCACTATATAGTATATATCTTTTGCTTTACAAGCACATTTTCCTTGAAAGCTTGTCTTTTCTGTAGAAAATAACTGTATTTTTCTCTCTCTCACAGTGAAGTTAGTATCCTACCTGTGCAAGTTCCTGAAACCCTTGATAATAGCATCTAGATGCTTTAAATGAATGGCAAAGCTGACAGTGCCTGCCTGAGCCAAGATCTCTCTGATAGCACCTCTGATTAACAAACTGAAAAATCAGATGTGAAGTCTCCTTAAAGAAAAATTCTAGTGCATTGGGCAGTTATGAAAGGTGTTAGGCTGACAGCGTTGGAAGCTGATGTAAATTTATCTGCATAAACAGTAAACTATGGACAATAGTAAAGCTTCTAAAATCATCTTCCCATTGAAATGTAACTCTGCTCTGGAAAGATCACTTTTCAGGGTAAGAAGGTAACCTAATCTCTATACCTATGGAATCTTTGACCTTTCTGTTGACTCGGCCAACAGTAGTGCCAATTAGTGCCACATTGTGTTGGTAGTTTCAATAATATGCCTGACTCATGGGAACTGAACCAAGTGGCACTCATTTTATATAGGCCATCTTATGACTTTTGAATGGTAATGACTTCCAGCCAAATACTGACCTGAACTAGGTTTGAAAAAGTGGCATAGAGGAGAAAGGCTTCATAACCTTTTGCCCAATTTCTTGAGCCATCCAATGAAAAAAGCAACATGAGGCTCCCAAAATACTTTGTTTCCTCAAAAGCTCTCAAATAGCTTAAATCACAACTCATATGTTCAGATATGTCTTGGCAACAATGTTGGACCATAGGTTTAAAATGGATTTATGGTCCTTATCCTTGTGACCATAGCATATCTTCAAAACTGAATATATCTATTCAATCTGATGATACTACTGATGCTTCTGTAGCTACATTTTAGCACCATTTATCTTATCCACACACAACATTCAAATATGCAGGAATTATATATCAGTTGTCACAGGGTCATGCCACTGGCCACTCTGCCAGTCACAAACTGGCTGGAATTCTCTGAGAACATAAGAAACTGAACCATTGCTTAAATCTCTGGGAGGGGGTTGCTTTTACATGGTCCTGCTGCCTGACTCCTCTGTGCAACTTAACCAGTTCTACCTTCAGAGGCTCCCCATATGAAGTACTTCAGTCTCTGTTGCCTATATTTACCCTGTTCCTTCCAGGGTGTCACAGCTATGGGTTCTAATCGTCTGACCCCAGTTGGTGAGCTGGGCTTAAGCACACATAGTCTCAGTTATCCTGGTAGTTTAGTCTCTATAGCTTTACTGTATCAAACCAATTCAATCTCAAACAATAAGAAAGCAACTCTCACTTTAATCCTCCTGTATGCTGTTCACAGTTGCTTCCTGCACAGCCTAAGCTTGGCTGCACTCTATGGGCTTGGTTCTTAGGGAACCGGGCCCTACTGCCACCTCCCACTGAGGTCTGCAGCTGGGTTTGTACTTCCCCTTTCACTATGGCTGCAACTATATCAACCCCAAGGCAGTATTCAGTTAAAGCTTCTGGCCTGCAGACTCCATGAGTGTGTGTCCTCTTCAGGAGGAGGAGGGTCTCCACCACTCGTCTCCCAAGTTCATTGGCTACGGCTCATCCTCAGGGCTGCTCAGCACCTCCACCTCCATCTCATCTGTCTCTTCCTGTTCCTGCACTGCCCCACTTTCAGAAAGCTCTCACCCATCTCCCCCGAAGCCCAGGCTCTCTTGCCCTCTCGATGGGGCAAAGTCTGGGAAGTTTCTCCCCCTCCAGAACCCCCGTGCTTTTTGGAAGTGGGAGTCTACTTCCTATTCTGATTTCTTTTACAAACTGGATCTCCTGCCCAGGTTTTCTCTACAGCCCACCTTCTTATATTCACCAGGGGAATATAATGCCCATCACACAGTAAATAGAAAATGTTATTCCTGGACCCAATGAAGACGTTTGATTAGGCTGACATTATTTTGACAGAGATGCTGCTGGTATTTCAATCATTGAAGTGCATTCTGCCTGTTCCAGGGCTGAAGACTAATTTAAAGAAAACAGTAACATCAGCACCCAAGACAACCCTTATGTATACTGGCAGGAGGAGAGCACCTTCTTGCCAGACATCTATAAGGTATAATGATATTTAAGCTGCCTACCAACCAGGGTCTGCTCTGAGAAAATCTGTAGCACTGTAGGCAGTACTGTCAGAAACCATCATCTGTGCTACATATTCCAGGGCAGTTTGGAAAACATATCTGGGCTGAGGCTTCTGGTGACTGATGAGCACATGGACTTCATTGGAAGTGATAGTGAGGGTGACAGCATTGTTGTGAAGAGACTAGCACTGCTCATTCAGGGTTGATATCTATTCTTCACTTCTGTTCTTGTAACTATTTTTGAGTCTGAGTTATCAAAGTTTGCTACAGTATTAACTACTGACACAGATGCCAAATGGACAAAAAAAACCCCTTAACAAATCTTAACCTTTGTGTTTCCACCAGCCAGTGTCCATCTGTCTATTCAATTTAAAATGTGTAGCATCACTGCTGAATGGTAGCATTGCCAGTTATTATTACAAATACCAATTAACCTAAAATATGGATAAACATCGATTAATTTAGTGCATTCAGGTACTTTGAAAAGTTTACTCTGACTCTTCAGGTTCCAATATGAACTTAATGTGGACATAATGAAAATATTAAGCAACCACATATTGCTGATAGTGAGAATAGTATCTTTATGGTGGTGGTGCTGCTGCTCATAGGCATGGCACTGTAGATTAGGGGTGTGCATTCGGATTGACCGCATTAGTAAAACGCAACTCATATTTTTTTTTTACTTAAAAAATTGATTCGACATAAACGATCGGATTTCCCACATATCGAACATAGATATGTTCGATATGTGGGAAATCGCGATTGTTGAGCCAAAATAAAAATATAAACCCCCTCCCCCTCCTTAATCCCCCCCCCCCCCTGACTTACCACAACTCCCTGGTGATGGAGCGAGGAGTGAGGACGCCATTTCTGCAATCCTTGGCGAGAAGCATGTGACGTCGGCGGCACGTCGAGTGACGCCGGCGTCACGTGATTCCCGGCTCCTTCGCGCCGGACGGCTCGTTCGGCCCAAAAAGAACTTTTGGCCAGCTTGGGGGGGTCAGGAGGCCCCCCCAAGCTGGCCAAAAGTTCTTTTTGGGCCGAACGAGCCGTCCGGCGCGAAGGAGCCGGGAATCACGTGGCGCCGCGTCACTCAGACGCGGCGTCACGTGATTCCCGGCAAGTTCACACCGGACGGCTCGTTCGGCCCAAAAAGAACTTTTGGCCAGCTTGGGGGGGTCAGGAGGCCCCCCCAAGCTGGCCAAAAGTTCTTTTTGGGCCGAACGAGCCGTCCGGCGCGAACGAGCCGGGAATCACGTGACGCCGACGTCACGTGATTCCCGGCAAGTTCGCGCCGGACGGCTCATTCGGCCCAAAAAGAACTTTTGGCCAGCTTGGGGAGGCCTCCTGACCCCCTCAAGCTGGCCAAAAGTTCTTTTTGGGCCGAACGAGCCGTCCGGCGCGAACTTGCCGGGAATCACGTGACGTCGCGTCTGAGTGACGCGGCGCCACGTGATTCCCGGCTCGTTCGCGCCGGACGGCTCGTTCGGCCCAAAAAGAACTTTTGGCCAGCTTGGGGGGGTCAGGAGGCCCCCCCAAGCTGGCCAAAAGTTCTTTTTGGGCCGAACGAGCCGTCCGGCGCGAACGAGCCGGGAATCACGTGACGCCGCGTCACTCGACGTGCCACCGACGTCACATGCTTCTCGCCAAGGATTGCAGAAATGACGTCCTCAGTCCTCGCTCGATCACCAGGGAGTTGTGGTAAGTCTGGGGGGGGGATTAAGGAGGGTGAGGGGGTTTAAATTTTTTTTTTTGCACATATGTACATATACCCAACTCATTGGATTTTTTTTATGTCCATATTGGCCGCAAGTGGGACCCCCTTTCGGACATAAAAAATATGAACATAAAATTTTGCTCTGCACATCCCTACTGTAGATGTATTTATTTAATTGCATTTATAGACTGCCTATACCAAGTCCCAAAGTGACTCACATTAGAACAAACATAATAAAAAGCATACAATTCTGCAGACACACACACATGCATGCACAAAAACAAAACCCAGCAAAATCAGCAAATAAAAATATGAGAAAAATATAAATCAGGACTGCTAGATACTAACACATTTAATGAAGAGGTAAAAAGCATCAACCTGATTGTTAGCACACTCCTATCCTTGAATGTATATATTTTGTTTGCAAACTATGTGGATACTGCCGCTTTCAGTTCTCTGGAAAATTTTGAATCTGATTCTTTAGAGTTTATACCAGGGTAGGCAACTCTAGTCCTCATGTGCTACAACCTGTTATTGTTTGTGGGTTTCATGGACCCTTGGCCTGAGGTGAGAGCTGTTACCACCTGTGGGGAGGAGCCCCACAGGTCTATACTGTCAGGAGCGAGGTCAGGTACAGCAGGAGCTCTGGGAGAGAATCTGTGGGGAAGGTCCCGAGGAGCGGGCTGAGAGACACAGCAATGAGGAACTCATTGCCAAGTTGGCTAGGAGGGAGCAAAGGCAGTGCTTAAGAACCCTGACCAAATGATGTCATCAGTCAGGGACGCCCCTGAGGTTCCCGCCCTAGCAACTTCAAAAGAGGGCCTGGTGGTGCATACCTAGGAAGGCTCGGAGTTGGCATGGGTGGCGGAAGCGTCCCGGCTGCCATGAGGAACCATGAGATGTGTGGCGGTAGAGGCTAGCCCCCGCTGAGAGCAGGTCTGGAAAGGGAAGCAGGGCAGTACAAGACGTGAGTAGACGCGGTCGCAGCCATCTGCGACTGACGGTCATAACACAACCCTGTTGGGTTTTCAGGATATCCATAATGTATATGCATGAGATGTATCTGCATGCAATAGAGGTGGTGTATGGAAATACATCTTATGAATATTAAATGTGGATATCTTGAAGCTCTGACTGGCTTGTGGCACTCATGGACTGGAGTTGCTTACCCCTGGTTTATACCATAGATACAAACTAAAAGAAAACTATTGCTAGATCTGACCCATTATATATCTAGCAAACAGTGTCTCTTCTGAAAGCGGAGAAAATATTTAGCAGTAATGTTGACTGCCAATGCCATCAGACTTACACAGATATATTTTTTTCCAATACAGAAACTTGATTTCTGGAGGCTAGAGTGGCAGACCTGGAGGAGCTGAAGCAGTAGGAGAAGTATATTGAGGAGACCTTCAGGGATAGAGTAACCAAGTCCCAATAGTAGTCTGGTAGCACCGGTGCTGCCTTGGAGGAAGAAGTTATGGTCGTAGATCATCACCCTGGTGTAGCAGGTGTAGCAGGTGTAGCAGGTGTAGCAGGTGTAGCAGGTGATGCATTATCCTTTTGTATCGAGGAATACTCTCTCAGGGCCAATGCCCAGTAGGGAAGGATTAGTTCAGCCATCATAGTTGCTGATTTGATTATTAGGAATGTAGATAGCTGGATGGATGTGAGGATCACTTGATAATTTGCCTGCCTGGTGTGAAAGTGGCAACCTCATGCATCTCCTAGAGAAGATTTTAGACAGTGCTTGGGAGGAGCCAGCTGTTGTTTTATATGTGCGCACCAATGTGATAGGACAGTGGGAAAGGAGGTTCTGGAAGCCAAATTTAGGCTTTTAAGTAGAAAGCTGAAATCCAGAAAATCCAGAGTAGCATTCCCTGTTCCATGTGCAGTTTCCCAAAGGCAGGCAGAGCTCTGGAGTCTCAATGAGTGGATGAGACGATGGTGCAGGGAAGAAGGATTCTGTTTTGTAAGGAGCTGGGCAATTTTTGGGGGATGGAGAGTCTCATCCAAAAGAATGGGCTCTACCTTAACCAGGGTGGAATCCAGGCTGCTGGCTCTAACCATTAAAAAGGAGATAGAGCAGCTTTCAAACTAGAACAAAGGGGAAAGCCGATAGTCGTTCAGCAGCGCATGGTTCAGAGGAAGATGTCTTCAAAAGATACTTATGAAACAGAAGAGACAGGTTATCCCAACAGAAAGGGTCCAATAAAAGCAAAATTAGTCCATATGGCTATAAGTAAAGAACCACCGGAGTTAAAGATTCCATATTATCCTTGTCAACTCATAAGCAGGTTATTAATACAAATAAAAAACACACTTTTAAATATCTGTTTGCTAATGCCAGAAGTCTAAGAAGTAAGATGGGAGAGTTAGAGTGTATAGCACTGAAGAAGAATAATATATAAATGGTATCTCAAAGAGCTGATTAAAGGAGTATAACCAATGGGACAGTGCTGTACCAGAGTACAAATTATATTGCAGTGATATGTGGGGATGTGGCACTTTATGTTTGGGATGGCATAGAGTCCAACAGGATAAAGATCCTGCATGAGACTAAATGCACAATAGAATCTTTATAGGTAGAAATCCCTTGTGTGTTGGTGAAGAGTATGGCAATAGGGTATATTACTATCCATCTGGCCAAAATGATCAGACGGGCAATGACATGCTAAGAGAAATTAGAGAAGCTAAGAAATTGGGCAGCTAAGTTATAATGGGAGATTTCAATTATCTTCAGAAGAAACGTTGTATCACAATACTTATATTTAGATATTGTCAATATTTAAGCTATGATATGCTTGCGTAACAATTATAAATTAGGGACCTTCATAACATCCACGGTGCTGCAAGTTAATACTTGTGTTTATGTACCTGTGTGGATCATGTTTAATCATTGGTCCAGTTGTCCATTACTCATTCAAAAGTGTTTTGAGCTTTTTTTAAGCATTTTTATACTTTTTTCTATTTTCTTAAAACACAAATGAGTTACTTCCCTGTGTTTGCTTAGCCAGAGTCAGAGGTCCTTGCTTAGCTGGAGTCAGAGGTCCGTTTCACGGTCTGCTGCTTCAGGGGTATTTTAGGCTGACTTATTTCACTCAGCGCTCTTCACCACGGTGCTACTGCGGGTGAAGACTCCGTTTGTTGCAAATTTGCAGGGGTCCCTTCAGTTATTTTTGAAAGTGAGAAACTTTAAAATTATATAGCTTTTGACAATTAAATTGCAAAACTTTTACAAACTTTTACAAAAGCACATCACACTCGGTGGGGAGAAAAACGCCGACACTTACCAGACCTATCTCCATGTTGAGTTTCGGCATGTCAGCAAATGAATAACTGAAACCGAGTCCGATTTATAGGTTAGTTGTGCTGATCTCATCTGATGTTAAGAGTTGGCCATGATTTTACTGGGAAATCCAACAAAATGGTGTCATTCAATTTCTTTATTGAGTCCACCTGAGGTTACTGATTTCAGCAGGTAAATCCACTTCTGCTCACATTGTCTGAGCCGCATTATTCTGTCTCCTCCTCTCCAGTGTTGTTTAACTACCTCCAGGATTGTCCACTTAATGTCCTTGAATTCATGATTATGTTCTTTGAAATGGGCAACCAAGGGTTCCTCAAGCCTGCCTATATTGAGGCAGTACTTGTGCTCTGTTAAACAAACCCTAATTTGGCGTTTTTCTATTTTAGCATAAAGATGATTTTCTCTTAAGTGTTGTAGAACCATAATAACATATTGTTGATGTATCTGTAAATTGGAGAAAAAAATAAAAATGTCATTTAGATAGACTACAACGCAGATATAAAGCAAATCTCGAAATATCTCATTGATGAAATTCTGAAATACTGCCGGGGCGTTAGTCAATCCGAAGGGCATGACTAGATATTCATAATGCCCATCTCTGGTGTTGAATGCCATCTTCCACTCGTCACCTTCCTTTATCCTGATAAGATTATATGCTCCTCGAAGATCCAACTTGGAAAACACCTTGGCCCCCTGTAAACGGTTGAAGAGTTCAGCTATTAGTGGTAATGGGTACTGATCTTTGATGGTAATGGCGTTAAGCCCACGGAAATCTATACATGGGCATAGGGTTCCATCTTTTTTCCCAACAAAAAAAAATCCAGCCCCGGCTGGGGATTTAGAGCACTTAATGAATCATTTCTGTAAGTTGCCTCTGATATATTCAGTCATAGCCTGTGTCTCCGAGGCGGATAATGGATAGATCCTACCGTGAGGCGGTGTGGCTCCCGGAATCAGATTGATTCTCGGTGAGGGGGCAAGGTGTCAGCAGCTTTTTTGGACAAAACATCTGCGAACTGATGGTACTGAGGTGGTAGCAGAAGAAGCTACTGGAAGTGTTAGATCCTTTGATGCAGGTCTTAAGGCATGCTGGGCCCCAATGGAAGAGTTTTAAAGATGTCTAGTCGAACTGTGGATTGTGATGTTGCAACCAAGGAATACCAAGAACTATAAGGTGGATAACTCTCTGGAGGACATAGAAGGAGATACTTTCAGTGTGGTTCGGTGCAATGTGACACGCCAATGGAACTGTGTGATGAGTTATCCTCCCCGGCAGGGGATCTCCATGAATGGAAGATATTATTAACGGTTTTAGGCATTGGCGAGTAGGAATGTGTAGTTGTTCTACCATCTCTTGCAGAATGACATTTCCTCCAGCTCCAGAATCTACTAAAGCCAGGGTGGAGAACAGATCTCCGAGACGTAAAGAGACCTGCAGAGTTAGTGAGGGAGCTGGAGAAGCGATGCCTAGGATTAACCCCCGATGGAGCCTAGGCTTGGAAGATTCCTGGGCATATTGGGCAGCGAGCTATGAGATGACCCGCTCCTCCACAATACAGACAGAGGCCTGCCCTATGGCATCTTTGCCGTTCCTCAGGAGAGAGGGGACCACACCCCAATTGCATAGGTTCTTTGACAGTCCCTTCTGTAGTAGCTGCATTTCAAGGGATAGAGGCAACAGAGCGAGAGGGAGTAGTAACCACCTCATTCTGATTCATAACAGAATACCACCTCATTCTCGTGCTTGATCCCTCTAGAACTCTTTCTTGTAGTCGACAATTGATCTGGGTTACCAAGTCCACAATAGAGTCCAATGATTGAGGTAAATCTCAGGCTGCCACTCCATCCTTTATTCTGGATGACAGGTCCTCCAAATATATAGACCGAAGACAGTTCTCCTCCCAAGTGGAGTTCAAAGGCAAGAGTTCTAAATTCAATGGTATAGTCCGCCAGTGGTCGACTTCCTTGCCGAAGTTGTAGAAGCTTCGAGCCAGCGACCACTTGTTTTCCTGGCTCGTCAAATACTGCTTAAAACAATTCCAGGAACTTAAGAAGGTCTTGTAGGACTGGATCCGACCGAGGCCAAAAGGGCGAAGCCCAAGCCAGGGCTTTACCTTCCAACAGCGACAGGATATAAGTAGTTTTTGTAAGATCATTCGGGAACAGGGAGGCTTGAAGATGAAAATGCATGCTGCATTGGTCAAGGAATCCCTGGCATAGGCGAGGATCACCTGCATAATGTGGAGGAATAGGTAATGGAATCATAGTCCAGGTATTACTCGGCATGACCGAAGGTAATGGTGGAGGGACTTTCTGAGCAGCAGCTATAGAATCAAAATGGGCGTTGAGTCGTTCCATGGAAGATGCCATGGATTTCAGTCTGCGTTGCTGCTCCATGACCTTCTGGGCTAGTCCTGGAATGGCTTGATGATTTGAGGCCTCTGCCGGGACCATGGCCTTGGTATTCTGTTATGAATCAGAAGGTTGACCCCTATTCTGAGGTAGTTAGTGCTACCCAAAAGGGAATCAACCCCCATAGGTCTCTACCGTCGAAGGGCAAGGATGAACGCTGTAGATGTTGAAAGAAGATTTCACCCTGGAAGCTCGTGATCCCCCCAGGAGGGGCTCGTAGGGACCTGGCCACTGGGACTTAGGAGACCCCTGAAGACTGAGGATAGGTCTGGATGCAGGTGCCTCCTGTGGGTCGTGGATTCCAGGCAGCTGGTGCCTCCAGCAGGTTGTAGTAGGTTGAAGAAGGAGTTACAGAGTAGTGAAGAGCCGGTCAGAGGGTACGATACACGAGAAGGGTCGAAAGCCAGTCCAGGATCAAGTCAGGAGAAAGGTCCGAAGCCAGTCCAAGAGCAAGCCAGAAGAAATGTCCAAAGCCGTACCAGGATCAAGCCACAGGAAACACGAAAGCCGGTCCAATGGTCAGAGGCCAAGAATCAATCCAACGGAGAGGGGAAGCAGAGCGGGACGAAGAATCAAAGCAGGAACACGGAGCACAGGACGAAACCCAGCCAGGAACCTTGATACCAAGGCAAGGTCTGAGGAGCAGACCTTGCCTTAAATACAGAAATCCAGGGAGGTGTCTTCCGGAAGAGCCACAACAACTTCCTGTTGTGGCCTCTTTAAATATCACTTCAGCCGTGCGTGCACGGCTCTAGCAGAGACAAAGGGGGAGGAGTCAACCTGGCCGAGCAGAGCTCAAGCGGCCGGGCTAGGCAGCAGCAGTGGCCGCAAGAGCAATTCCAGTAAGGTATCCTACTGCTGCGGAGCTTCCGGATCAGACCGAGACCAGGTTAAGGATCAGTCCAGGTCAGGATCGCCGCGACCAATGTCCTGGCCCCGGACGCGGCTCCCTGCTGCCAGTGGTCGCGGCTAGCAGGAGTCACTACCTTTTTTGGGGTATATCATCTCCAAACAAGGTTTTCAGATGGATCCATCCAAATTGAAGTGTATTCAAGAGTGGTCCCAACCCAAAGATTTACGAGCACTCCAGTCCTTCCTGGGTTTTGCTAATTAGTATTGTAGTTTTATTCAGAATTTTTCAAAATTGGCTGCATCACTTACAGCACTTACCCGCAAATGGGCAAACATTAAATCCTGGCCTGTAGAGACTGAAGAAGCATTTCTGGCACTCGAGGACCCCAGACGTCCGTTCGTGATAGAGGTGGATGCATCTGCTGAAGGAGTAGGAGCGGTCTTAAGCCAAAATGACACCACAGGGACCTCTCATCCTTGCGCATATTTTTCTAGGAAATTTTCCAGGCTGAACGTAATTACTCCATCGGTGACAAAGAGCTTCTTGCCATTAAGCTAGCATTTGAAGAATGGTGACAGTGGCTGGAGGGAGCTCAGCATCGTGTAACAGTCTATACGTACCACAAGATAGTGTACCTTCAACAAGCCCAATGTTTGAACCCACGTCAAGCTCGATGGGCACTTTTCTTCACACGCTTTCACTTCAACCTGAGATATCGACCTGCTGACAAGAATATTAAGGTCGATGCCCTATTCCGATCCTTCTCTGCGGAAGATGTTGAGGAGCCAGTTCAACATATTATAGACCTGGCTTGCTTCATCCTTTTGGCAACTTTTACCATCCCACCTGGTAAAATTGTGGTACCTAAAAGACTGTGCATTAAATTACTGGCCTGGGGGCATGACTCTCAATTAGCCAGGCACCCGGGACGAGCTCGGAATCAAAAGCTCCTACAACAATATTATTGGTGGCCATAGATGCATAAAGATATCCGAGCCTATGTGGATTCTTGCCCAACATGTGCTCAACACACAATTCCCACTTGGAAACCGTGGGGGCTTTTACAGCCATTATCTAGTCCCAAGAAGCCCTGGACACATATCTCTACAGATTTTATTGTGGATCTCCCACCATCATAGGGCAACATGGTAATATGGGTAGTAGTGGATCATTTTTCCAAAATGGCCCACTTCATCCTGCTACCCTCCCTCCCATCTGCTCTGCCCTTGGCTCAACTGTTTATGTTCCATATCTTTCATCTCCATGGTCTTCCAAAACATATCGCATCTGATTGAGGCCCTCAGTTTACGGCCCGATACTGGCTCAATCTTTGTAAGTAGCATTTCCCTGGACTACACTACTGCGTTTCATCCTCAGGCAAACGATCAAGCAGAACGTACAAATCACACGTTAAAACAATTCCTTCGCATGTACGTTAATTCCCGGCAGGACGATTGGGCTATGCTTCCTCGTGGGCTGAGTTCTCTCATAATTCACTTGCCTGTACCAGATTGTATTTGGCCGACAAACCAGGCTGCCCTTGCCTTTGCCCTTGCCAGTACCATCATCAGCGGCCCAGCTTACTGCTGTACAGTTGCAGAAACTCTGGATTCATACCCAACACATGCTTCGTAAAGCAGCTCAAGCCGCCAAAACCTTTGCCAGAAAACATCGGCAACCAGCTCCTCGATTCCGACCTGGAGAGAAGGTGTGGCTTAGCACCAGGCACATCCGGTTGAGAGTTCTGTCCATGTGATTGGCGCCACGTTATATTGGGCCTTTTCCGGTGTTACGACAGCTCGGCCAGGTGACTTATCAACTTCATTTGCCGGCCACATTGAGAATCCATAATTCTTTCCACTCATCTCTACTAAAGCCCCTGGTCCTCTCTTGGCCTTCCTGGAAGGTTCCTGCCATTCCCCAACCCAGGGAGGAGGAGGAAACTATATATCAACTGTAGGAAGTCCTTGATGTCAGAAAACGAGGCAAAACATGGGAATATCTCTTAGCATGGGAAGGATTTGGACCTGAAGAGAATTCTTTGGAGCCTGCTAAGAGCATTCTGGATGTCTCTGCTCACAAACTTTCATTCTGCACACCCAGGGAAGCCCAAACCTTCTAGGGGAGACCTAAAGGAGGGGGTACTGTTAGGACCGCCGGCCACGGCAGCCCGCGACCAGGGCCAGGTGTCACGGACGCTGGCAGCAGGGATCCACGTCCGGGGCCACGTCCGGGGCCGGGACGACGGTTGCGGTGGTCCTGACCAGGTCTGATCCAGAGGCTCCTCTGCCAAGCCTAGCTGCTTGGGCTTTGCTCGGCCGGGCTGACTCCTCCCCCTTTGTATCTGCTAGAGCCACGCACGCACGGCTGAAGTGATATTTAAAGGGGCCACGACAGGAAGTTGTCGTGGCTCCTTCCTGAAGACTCCTCACTGGGTTTCTGTATTTAAGGCAAGGTCTGCTCCTCAGACCTTGCCTTGGTATCAAGGTTCCTGGCTGGGTTTCGTCCTGTGCTCCGTGTTCCTGCTTTGGTTCTTCGTCCTGTTCTGCTTCCCCACTCCGTTGGATTGATTCTTGGCTTCTGACTGTTGGACCGGCTTTCGTGTTTCCTGTGGCTTGATCCTGGTACGGCTTTGGACACTTCTTATGGCTTGCTCTTGGACTGGCTTTGGACCCTTCTCCTGACTTGATCCTGGACTGGCTTTCGACCCTTCTCATGTATCGTACCCTCGGACCGGCTCTTCACTACTCTGCGACTCCTTCTTCAAGATTACTACGACCTGCTGGAGGTACCAGCCATCTGGAATCCATGTCCTGCAGAAGGTGCCTGCATCCAGACCTATCCTCAGTCTTCAGGGGAGTCTCCTAAGTCCCAGCGGCTGGCTTCCTATGGGCCCCTCCTGGGGGGATCACGAGCTTCCAGGTTGAAGTCTTCTTTCAACATCTACAACGTTCGGCCTTGCCCTTCGACGGTAGAGACCTAAGGGGGTTGATTCCCTTTTGGGTAGTGCTAACTCTACCTCGGAATAGGGGTTAACCTTCTGATTCATAACACTAACAGATACTTCTCAATACATCATCATCCTTGCAAAGGTCATTATCACTGCTGTTACTCCATTACCTCCTGGGAAGATGGTAGTACCCAAACATCTTTGCGAAAGTGTTAAAATGGGCTCACGCCTCCCACCTAGCAGAGCATTTTGAGGTACCCCATACACTTGAGCTCCTTCAGTGTCCTACTGGAAGCCCCAAGAAAAGATGGATGTGAATAACTATGTGGAATCCTACCCTGTCTGAGCACAGCATAAGCCTGCTCATGCCCGACCTTAGGGCCTTTTACAACCATTGCCAGCCCCTCTGGGACCCTAGCAGCACCTGCCACTGATTTAATCATGAATGTCCCTCTCTCATGATATAGGTCATGGTGGATAGATTTTCTGAGATGGCACATTCGTTCTTCTCCCAGGCTTGCCTTCTGCTCTTGACTTAGCCAGTCTCTTAATCCAGCATGTCTTCCAACTACTTGGACTACCCTTTCACATCCTCTCTGACAGAAGCATCCAGTTCATTGCCCAGTATTGCAGGAATCTTTGTAAAAATTTAGCATTACCTTGGATCTCACCACTGGCTACCATCCTTAAGGGAATATAAAAAACAGAGAATTATTCAAGTCCTCAAGAACTTCCTTTGCTTATATTTCAATGAGAGGCAAGAAGATTGGTCTATTCTCTTAACCTTGGCTGAGTCTTCACACAATAATCATGTCAGTAATGCCACCATCTCTTCTCCATTCTATGTTGTTTATGGCAACCCCCCATGGATTCCTCTACCATTGCCTCTCTCTCTTTGCCCTGTGCAATATCCTGCCTCACAACCCAAGACCTCCAGGATCTTTGGCTGCAAACTAACCACTTGATTTCCAAGGTAGTAGTGCAGGCTAAGTGGCAATCTGTTAAGAGGTCCAGACCAGTCCCACAGTTCCAAATGGGAAACAGTCCCTTCTCTTCATCTGGCACCTAGATTTATGGTCTTGTGTCAAATGGGGCCTGTGTCGTATCAAATCAAACTTCCAACCACTTTAAGAACACATAATATGTTCTATGTTTCCTTGTTGAAACCACTGGTCCTTTACTGTCCCTCTCACCAGCCTCCCAAACCTGCAGAGATCTCTTCAGAAGAAGTCTCCCAATACAAGATACAGGAAATCCTAGACTCTCACAATTGACAGAATAGCCTGGAATATCTCATTGCATGGAATGATTACAGACCAGAAGAGAAATCCTGGGAGCCAATGGCCAATCTCCATGCACCTTTCTTAGTAAAGGATTTCCACCATCAGTTTCATCAGAAGCTAAAGCTCAGAACCTTAAGGAGGGGGGCCTAAGGGGGGGCTACTGTTATATTTGGTGGCTTGCAAGCTGCCATACTCACCTCCCAATGCTGCTCAGCCTCCATATGCCAGGAAGTCGCTGGAGCTCCTCACCCACACCGCCATGCCTGCAACCCCATTGGCCATTCTTAGCGCATCTGGAACGCTGCCAGCTCCAACCTCCATGACCACCATGCCACCAAGGCATGCAAATGTGCCTATCATGCATAATATGTGCTCAGTGGTGGGAAACCAGGATCGGTGCTCTCTGATGGCCTCATCACCTTGGAACTATATAGTCTTGCAACACTTCTCCTTGTTGGTGTAGTATGTGTTGCTTCTTCCTGTTCCTGCTGTCTTGCCTCATCTCTCCATACCAACCTTGTTTTATCTCTTTAGCCTAGTCTTGCCTTGCTTGCCCAGACTTGTCTTATCCAATTCCTCCTGCCTTCTTTCCTTCTGGGCCATGTCAGTCCTACTCTTCATCTCTATGCCTTTCCTCAGACTGACTTCTGAATCTGACCCTTGCCTGGACATTAACCATTCTTATTGTTGCCTGCCTCTGTCCCCTGCCTGGATATTGACCATTGAACATTCTTATGGGCTGCCTGCCATGAAACTAGTCTGGCTCTGGATATGCACATACTAGGGATGTGCAATCGTTTTGGACGAATTAGGCAATTTCAACAAAATTGCCTAATTCATCCTGGTTCGGGGACCCCGAAAACCAAAGGAATTTTTCCCAAAATTTTGGAAAAATTTGCTTTTGGGATAGTGCACACTAACTCTCTGTTAGTTTTATGCTAACTATCATTAGTGCGTCTAACCCAAAATTTTAGATGCCAAGAAAAGCAAAAGCCCGAACCGCAGGAAAAATGAAATTTCCCGCGGCAGGCTGAAAACGAAGTCTGAACCGAAATGTTTGGGTGATGCACATCTCTAGCACATACACCATTTTCACAGAGACTCTCGCTTAATACCTGACGACACCCGAAATTCAAGGACTCAACCCAAGGAGAAAGGGGTTGATACAGGTTGTTGTGTTCGTCGCTGTCTGATGTCTCTGCTCCGCTCACCTTACCTCGTTGGCGATTCCCTCCGGGGTTGATGGAAGGCTAGCTGCTGCGGCGTCTCCAGGCCATCCTCCTCCGGCGTTCCAGGACTGGCTCGATGCTGCAAGCCGCCATGTTGACCAGATGCCTAAGGGCCCGCGCGCGTGGCCCGCCTGATATACCGGCGTTAGCGCGAACCTCAGGGGCATCCCCTGAGATGAAGTAGGCAGCTCCAGATATTTAAGGTCTCAGTTTTCACTAACAAATGGAGTTAGCAAGGGTTCGCTTCCTCTAGGTTGCTGCGGATGGGATTCGTTCTCCGCAAACCTAGTTACTCTGCCTCCTCGGACTTCAGGTCGCAGTCCGGAACCGGTACTCGTTCCTCGAGGGCCCACGTCCCAAACCAGCTCCTGAATACCACTTCTGCTAAGAAGTCATTGCTGCTTACAACATTAGTGAGTTTCCATCTATCTCTCAGAGCCTTCCCTGGGACCAGGTATTTTTATTTATTTATTTATTTTAAAACGTTTCTATACCGTCATTAAGTTGGCTAACCATCACAACGGTACTCGCTCCTCGAGGGCCTACTGCATTCCAATTCCTGGGCTGCCTTAAGAGACTATGGTGTGAGTGTTATCATCAAGGACTTGTTCCAGAACTCTGCATATCCTATCTACTCACTTTCTTAGTTTCTCTACAGCTTAGCCACTTTGAGATCGCTTTTCCAATACCTGAGGGATTACAGCCCAGCCAGGCGCTTCCATCTCACTACTGCCACCTTTGGTGGTTAATATACTGCTTACTAGGGATGTGCAGAGCAAAGGTTTAAGTTCATATGTCCATATGTCCAAAGGGGGTCCCATTTGCGGTCAATATGGACATAAACAGAATTCAATGAGTTGAGTATATGTCCATATGTGCAAATAAAAATTTAAACCCCCTCACCCTCCTTAATCCCCCCCCCCCCCCCCAAGACTTACCACAACTCCCTGGTGGTCCAGCGGGGTCAGGACGCCATTTCTGACCAACTTTGCAAGGAGCACGTCACGTCGGCGTCACATCGGAGTGACGCGGCGTCACGTGATTCCCCACGGGGTCACTTCCGGGATCCTCGTTCGGCCCAAAAGGAACTTTTGGCCAGCTTGGGGGTGTCAGGAGGCCCCCCCAAGCGGGCCAAAAGTTCCTTTTGGGCCGCACGAGGATCCCGGAAGCGACCCCGCGGGGAATCACGTGACGTCGGCGCCACGTCGGAGTGACGCGGCGTCACGTGATTCCCTGTGGGTTCCCTCCGGCACCCTCGTTCGGCCCAAAAGGAACTTTTGGCCAGCTTGGGGGGGCCTCCTGACACCCCCAAGCTGGCCAAAAGTTGGGGAGATACCCATTCCAGAAACGTTTTTCAAGGGTGATGATTCAGATGAGCTTAGCCAAATCATGTTGAACCTGGAAGATGTAGTAGGCCACACTGAAGAGTAGCAAATTGCCCAGACCAGATGGTATATAGCCATAGCCCAGGGATCTTAAATAACTAAAAAATGAAGTTTCAGGTCCATTCTTTAGGTTGATTTGGTCTAGTTGTTTTTACTTGTTAAAAGGAGGGTCTCATAAAATATGCCAAAGCACATTTTCCTTCAGTTCACAGTCTAAAAACTTTGATGTCATCCACAATTTAAGGCCTAGATTACACAGTGTAAATAATTAATTGAATATGAAGAGAGGATCGCTATATGTGAGCAAGTGAGAGGAAATCTAGAGATCAACTGCGGTCTATGGCATTGCACAGGGATTGAAATTGAGCAGACCAGATGGATCTAATGGTTCTTTTATGACATCTTATTCAGTGTTTCTGTGCTTTTATGAATCAAAAATTGTTAAGTTCAAAATTCAAGGGGCCTAAACCAATCAGGAGAAATTTTGAATTATATAATCTCCAACTGTAATGAGACAGCACTTGGAAAAGGAAGAAGTTATGGATAAGTAACAGGCTGAATAAAAGTTATTAAAGTCTCTAAGTCATCCAGAGAGACCGGAATATTAGACATTTTCTTCCCAAATCATTCCACAAAAAGAACAGGATTGAAGGATAGGTTGCATGAAAACTGAGTTTGAGGAGATTCAGCCAATTTGTGAGGTTGCTGTGGACAGGACTGATGTAGTTTCACACTAATTTTGACCATGAATTTTGCACACATCTCTACAGACAATAGTAAAAAAAAGAATGCATATATATATAAGGAGAATTTACAGTATTTACAGAAAAACAAATCTAAAGCTAGAAATTAGTCAGCTAATTTGGATTGATCTTAAGCTACATTTGAACCTGGATTCAGAAACGTTTCATGTCGCTCAGACTATCTAAGCCTGGGGTACCTGTCCCAAAGTAACTCACTTCTGATTGGCAAAATCTGATCCCAACCCCATGTCTGGTTACAGATTGCATTTTTTATTCTGCCGGTGAGTCTGGGCAAAGGAAACTCATCAACCAGATATGTATTTTAAATCCAATTGTTGTAAAAAGCTGCAAAAATATATATATATCATGCATAAGGTGGGGGTGCTACTACATTCAGTAATAAGCTTCCTACCCTTTTTCTTCCCTCCCCAGCTGCTATGTCTAGCACCTGTGGAGTTACTTATGCTCTTTACTCATAGCTAGCACTGAATGCTAATGCTAGAGGAACAGTAAGTTGAAAGAGGAATACTTCTGAATAATGCTGTGTAATTGCACGTGGCACTAATTTGTGAAGTGGGTAAAAGAAAGCAATATACCTTTCTATGTCTAGGAAACTAAAAGTCATCTTAATCTACTTTGAGTATTATTTATTTCAACATACCAGTACTAAAAATAAGTCTTTTCTGATTTCTGATAAAGATGCAGAGACAAACTGCGTAAAATATACCTAGTATGATTGCAAAATCATTGGTAGTTAGTTATTAATAATATATTTCAATGTGAACACTTTAATTTTTTTCCAATTATATTAATGTAAGCAATGTACTTGAACTGCTTAAGTTTCAGGTTGTCACTGTTGCATTATAGAGTTTTATTTCTAGGAAAAATATCTTGGAGCCATTGTGGACAATGCATTGTAATCCTCAGCTCAGTGTGTGTCGGCGGTCAAAAAAAAGCAAATAGAATGTTAAGTATGAGCCGAAAAAGAATGCAGGTTAAAAAAGAAAATTTCATACTGCCCTGATGTGACTGCACCTTGAGTATAAATTGTACAATTCTAGATTCCACATCTCAAAAAGACATAGCAGAACCATAGAAAAGGTACAGAGGAGGGCAACAAAAATGATAATTAAAATGGAACAACTCCCCTATGATGAGAGTCTATGCAAGTTAGGTCTCTTCAGCTTGGAAAAAAAGATGGCTGACGTGATAGAAGGTTATGAAATCATGAGGGAGGTGAAATGGGTAAACAAATCAGGGACAGCACTAACACTAAAATGAGGGGACACTCCATGAAACTGGCAACCAGCAGATTTTAAACAAATCATAGAAAGTGCTTTATCACTCAGTGCATTATCAAGCCTGAGGATTTGATCAAGGTGACTAGAATAGTGGAGCTTAAAAGAGGTTTGGACAAGCTCCTGGAGGAAAGGTCCATGAAACATTATTAGCCAGATAAAAACAACTATTGCTGTCCTTGGGAGTAACAGGGAAAAGATCTACTTTGTGGGGATCTGCTGAATACTTGTGACCTGGACTGGCCACTTTTAAAGACAGGATGCTGGGTTTGATGGACCTTGGTCTGACCCAGCATGGCATTTCTATGTTCTTAAAGAAAATTGTACACTTTGCTCAACTGTACATTGCTTCAGAAACACAATATAGGTTGTACTATCCACAGTGCACAGTTAGATATTTTACTGCTAAGTAATTGTATTATTGAATTTATTTAGGGAACCCCTCTTTAGCATCCTTGAAGGCGTAGAAGAATCCATGTTTGGAACACAGTCACAAATTACCTTGCACAGAGTGGGATCTGATTTATTCATGGAACATGCACGATACGATTTGGGACATCGTTACCAGCACTGATTCTGTATCTTGAGAAAAGAGCTTAATGAATCCGTCTCATAACGGTGACGTTTTTCTCCAGGTGTGAGCATCACTTACAGCACATACCACCAGAGCAAATAGTTTGCTTATAGGTTTAATGATATTGTAACGAGAGCAGCTAAATTCTGCCTTGATTTTCTTTTTCATCAATAGCCTAACAGTACAAACCAGACTTCACTGAGCATTTATTATTTATATTTCTAGAATAAACTCAATTAAAAGAACCAGAAAAAATAACAGAGATCAGGGCTGTCTTTGAGAGCGGGGGCTGAACAGGTGTGATCACCATGGGCCCTGAGCATTAGAAGGTCCTGTGCAAACATACAGAGAGCCAGCAGAACAGATCTGATGCAGCAAGACATATCCACAGTGCTCTGCCGGCTACTTCTGAGTTCACCGGCCATCTGATCTGCTGCCACTCTCTCCCTCCTCCTCCTCTTCTGCTGGGGGCTGTTCGTGGCTGTGATCCAGAAGACACCAGGATTAGTGGCGTCTGAGGGTTAGAGGGGCGGGAACAAATTACATCCCACCCCCATCAACCTCCAGAGGGGCTCTGTTTTGATATATTTGCCCCAGGCCCTGCAGCCCCCCTACCCCAGCTTCAGCCATGTTAGGAATATAGGAGTATGTTTTCAAAGACATAGGCACCTTTTACACAGCTAAAAATAGAGTCAACCCACTTAAGTCAGCCATATCCAGATTAGAGGATTTTTAGTTACTGAAACGTACGTGCTTACATTTGTAATATGCATGCATTTTGGACAAATAGAAAAGAGACATTCTGGGAGACATTTCAGAGGGATGTTCGAAAACCTTTGCTCAGACATTTCCATTTCTGAAAAGTACATGCACTGTAAGTAAGCTGCTAATGTGCATACTTTATGTCATCATTTTAAAATATGAAAGAACAGGGGCATACTTTCAGCTGAATTAGAAACCCAATATTCATTCACACATTTAGGGAATCATTTTCAAAACATCTACAGTGTAAATGTAACTGCTATTGTAGCAATTTTCAAAAGCCATTTATCCATGTAAAGTGCATTTACATGTGTAAAACCCAAGTTTAAGCGTGCATGTGCTTTCTAAAATCAATGTATGCAGGTGCCTTGTGTTTGAAAATGGCCATGTTTTGTGTGGGCCTGAAAGTACCTACATATTCTTGCTGTTAGGTTCTTATTGAAAATGTAACCTATATTGTTCTATTGCCTGATGGTCTATGGCCTGAGAATGCAGCAGAATGTCACAGAATGGCAGCTTGTTTCTGAAAAATATCCAATGGTTTGTTTCATACAGCACACAGAATAACTGAATAAGTTCCTGTCTGTGAAACTACAGGTGGTGCATCTTTTTTTTTTTTTTTCCCCGCTGTACTTTTTATACAACGGTAGAACCAAAGAGAAATTTGGGTCATTATCATTGCATAAGATCTGACTATAGAAAAAGAAAGGAATGTGCCAAAGTGAATGTTTTATTTCATGAAAACGTCAGCTAATGGTTATTATAGTTTTCATATTTACAAATAATATTTATTTATGGGAAAAAAAAATCCTTTGCATGAAGACAGAAACTGGCAAAATCTGATCATTTCTTTCCACATGAAAGCACAAAAGGGGTGTTCTGTGAAAGCCAGTGAAAGATTCAACATTAGCCAAGTCTTCAGGTTCTCACTGTGCCATGCAAAAAAAATGTTTCTTTTAATTTCTATGGTAAATACCCAAAAAGACACTCTGCTCTCTAAAGCTGCAAAAGTAGACATTTTCCACCATTTTATTTAGGAAGAAAAACTCTCTCTCCTTTATTTTAGCTGTTTAAATAGCAACATTTGTTCCATATATGTCTACTTATACGTGTGAAAGGACTCTCGTGGAAAGTAATGTGCTTTATGTACCGGGTGGGCATGTGAGAAAGGAGAAAACATTAGCACTCAATTGTCCAACTTTTGCCCCAGTTTTGCTGCGGCTCACAAATTGCATCAGGGTTTATTCATGAAAAACACTGGTGCAGAACCGAGACCCAACTCTAATAAATGAACCCCGTTTTATGATTTCGGAGTGTTGAATGCCTTTTGTCATTTTCGCCCGTGAAGAACAAGATGCTGGTTTATAAAGCACATGTGAACGGAGCATTGTAGGTGAAAGCCAGATATTTTGGTAGAGTAGACTGTAGGCTTCACCTGAAATGCAGCTGTAAAATGCAGGCATATGGGAAGTAAAACAAACCTTGTACAATGCAGATTGGGGTCTGTTGAATCTCTGAAAAAAAGAATGAGGGGAAAGCCCCCCCCTCGACTTACATAAAATAACTGTAGCATTAGAACAATTCATAAATAAACAAAATACAAAGAACGCATCACTTAACAGAAATATCGTGCCTCAATACAGTTTTGTTTGGTACTAGTTTGGTACTTAATTTTCTTTTGGCAATACATAATGTGAGCACCAGTACATTTAAGGGAGGTGTGCGAACAAAAATGTTACGTCCTGGCCTCCTCCTCTTTATTACTCCATCTTACCAGCGGCACCGTCTAATGCAACACTATCGCCAACCACTATTTGCCCAGTAATGTGGGCATATTACTGCTAGCGAATGCACAAATGCACATGAAAATATCAGGCGTCTGTTAGCAAGCCAATGCAAGAACCAGCAAGAAGTCACAATTGTTCTTGATTCATCCCTTAGTATATAATAATAAAATAACAGCACTGTATTCTGAAACAGCAATTCAGCTCCATTATTTGATTTGCATCATATACTTTAGTAGGCGAAATACCACAATTATTTTAAAAAAGTCATGCTACCTTTATAACATAACTATTTTTAGAATATCAGTTTTCTTGCTAAGACTATAACATATATATATATATATTTATGCTAATATATGTATAGTAACATATATGATGTCAATCAAATGGTTATTTTAGAATGTGGTAGAAGTTTATCTTGCCTGTGACATGTTTGCTAATTAACTGGTTTAAACATTAGTCATACAGTTTTTCTTTTAGCTATGTGACAACTGTTGTTCACATCGAATTAATGCAAAACTGCTTCGCCAGCTCATGACTGAACTTTACCAACTTCTAAGTCTAATGTACCCTCTGAATGCGGCCACCTTTCTTTTATAGCGCTACTCTTGAGGGACACATTGCACTAGGGGTGCAGCGGCATCCACCTGATGGCACAAGCTTTCCAAGTCCTCTGACATTATGTTCATTTATTTGGGAGCAAGGTGAAATCAAATGCAGAACGGGGGGGGGTCGCACAAAGCCTAAGCATTACTGAGTCAGCCAAGGCTGCAAAATATAAATTCTTCCTTGAGAGACGTCTGCTAGGAAGCAGTGAATCCGCAACGGTAGCATTAAAAGGGCAAAAGAAGAGAAAAATCTGTTCATACCTTTTACAGGCTTACTAGGATGGAGCACATGTGATTCATACGCATTAGCACTGTCTCATAGGATCTACGAATACCGTCCAATCCTTGTTGTTTCCTCTGCCACTAAAGACAATAAGGACATCTCCTGACAAAGTGTGCCACATAAAGTATCGAAGAAGGCCACAGAAGCGAAAATGGATCTGGAAAACGTCCAAACACTAAAAGCAAAAGCCAGAGTAAGAAGGAGGAGAGATGTCATAGTGGATGCCTCAAAGCAACCTGTACACAACTTATTAAAAGAGAGCAAAATGCTGCTAGAGACTTTTTTTTTTTTTTTTTGTGGCAGCTAGGAAATGTATCACAGCTCGCTTCTTGAAATCAGAACTGCTGCTGCTGCTTACACTGAATGACTAAACAAAGTTTAGACTTGCAAAATATAGGAAAGATAAACGCATTATGAAAAGGCAATTTTTTTTTTTTTTTGAATACAGGTATGCTACATGGAATAACCCAGACAGAGGCAAGCCATACAACAGTCTTTGAAGGAACTTAGAGAACAGAGCCCGTGCACTCAAAAAATAGTTTGGAAACCCCCACTGACTTGTTAGGGCCCATTCTGATGAATTAGATATATAACATTACTTCACCACTGCGGTACACACATGCACTCCCCTCCTGAGCTCTTGGAACCAGTACTCCAAAAAGATAAAACTATTAGCAAGAGCGGCCGATAGAAGAACATTAAATGGAAAAAAATAAAGCCTTTGAGCTCTGCTTGCTCAATAAAAACCCTGGGATATTTTGGCTTTAGCAGTTTAAATACAATTGTTGACTACCAGAGCTTTAAATTAGTCTTGACTGTAGAGAAGCTTTAAAAAAAAATTGGACAAATGAAAATAAATGATTTCAAAAAAGAAAAGGCTCAGGTGAATTAATTGTTTATTTTCTTCATTTTGAATTCTGATGCACACAAGGTTAAGCAATAGATGAATCCAGAAACCATTGAAAGGAATTTATTTTAAGGCATTAGCAAAACATATACTGTACAGTGCAGCATCTTATACCTGACTTTCTATTATCTGAAAACTCCCGTTATCCCAAAAAAAGAACTGGCCTGTGGCCTGTTATCCAGAAAACATCTATTATCTGAAAATTGGTTGGCTTCATATAATCTGTTATTCATGTCCTTTTATCCAGAAGACTCCATTATCTGGAACAATGTTGGTCCCACCCAATCTGGATTAAACCTGCTTTATTACATTTATATCTACTTATATGTTCATATTGGCCACTATGTTGCTGCCTACAAGTAAGTCCTACATTGACTGGTTTCAGCCTTTCCTAAGACATATCATTTGAAAAATATATATTGGACCCATGGCAGAACACAGAACAATGGTTGAATTCACACAGCATTTATACTCATGATCTGTACTGCCAAATATCAGGGTTTGAGCTCGTTGCCGTCCATTTGTTCAGCTCTCACCCAGCAAAACAATTCATGGACATTTATAGTTTATTGCGCTTTATCTGCAAAACCTTTTTTTTATGTTTTCATGACGTATATTTGTCCCTTCCTACTGCTTAACTAATACGTTTGAACTTTCTTATTCATAGAAGCTGAAAAAGTTAAAAAAAAATCAGTTTCCTTTTTGTTTTTAATTTGAAGACAAAGACCTAATATACTAAGGCTTTTTCTTCTCATTCGAGGTCTATGGGGACAAAGCTTAGTAAATTGTTGAGAGTCTTTTGAATTATTGAACTGCTTTCATATGCACAAAGAAAACCATACATAGTATATAAGTATTGTCTGAAACACTGTTTACAGTTTAGCTCCTATAAGGCAATAGTTCCCAATCTTTCTCTGCTTGGGACTCACCTTCAACAAAATATTGGTATCAACCATAAAAAAATAAACATTTGTCCAAGTTTAATATTCTGCAAATGTAATTAAACTTTAGAAAACAAGAATCTTCTTAGACAAAATGCAAAAAGGGAAAGCTATTCAGAACTTTAAACTGAAAATAGAAGCACACTGATACAGAAAGCAAGCATGATGAAAATATTCATTGTGCAACAGAATATACCAACATATATACATGTAATGCTAGTATTTCAAACCAGTGTGCAGCAGTTAGGGATAAAGTTATCTCTTGGGAGAATGGCAATGAATGTACATTGTTGAAAAATCAATCTATTTTAATGTTAGCCCATTGACTGATTTTTAGAAAAAAAAAAAAGGATGTTTTTGGAACAATGAAGAATAGAAAATAACTGGTTGGATTTTGAAATATTTGATATTTCCACATCAGATCTTACATCTGCAGGCACAGGGGAAAAATGAATTAAAATGATCTTAGCAGAATTGGGGCAAACATGTTAATAAGAATGTTACTGATCTTTAAACTTGTCATTATTGTGTCACTCTGTCTGAATAACTATAAAATACTATATGAAGTTAAAAGCAACACACAACATATATTTCATTTGCGCTGTTTAAGATACAGAAGGATATGAGCTTTCAGAATTTTTGTTGTGTGTGTATTTCATGTGCAGTGTTCTGTTAAGAACAATTTTTTTTTTTTTATTTCAACAAATTTAAACCCAAGAAAAGAGTGAAAGAAAATCTAACCATTTTCAGTTGCAGCAGAATAAGTATGAGATGGAAGGGCATATGGTCCTATGTCACCAAGCTCCTAGGATGTCTCCATAAATTTGTACATTGTGTTCGTGTTTCATTATTTTGATAGTACATGGATCTGCCCCCAAAATGTCCTCTTCTGCTGTTATGCCCACAGCTTCCCCCGTACCTCCTGTTCTGCTGCACTGCCGCGATACCCCCTAAGGTCACCTTCTGCTATATTGTGTAACCCCCCTCCTCCTAACTTCCCGCATTTATGCTCTCTTCCACCTCCTACCCTCGCAGATTTCCTTTTGCAATTATAGAGTAAGTCAGAGCCAGGTCCCGGCCAACAGTATATTAAAAATGGCCATGAATAAGCTTGAAATAAGCTTGAAATAAGCTTTCTTTCTGTTTAACACCTGCAAAATATGCAAGAGTAAGCAAGGGATAAGAAATGTAGATAAAAAGATCAATGACATGCCCAAAGATAAGCAATAGTTTAAGTTGCTTTCTGGTTAGAAATTTAAAAATGACAGAGTTTGATTGGATTAAAAACTAAAAAAAAAAACTTCACAAAATGTGACATTTGTACCCAAGAAATGCATCTATTTTGCATTCCACAATTTACTATAAAGTAATTGCTGTGTCATTTTTATTTTCCTTTACGTTGTTTCATTTTCTCGACGGTACAGTGTATGGGATATATATAAACATAAGTGAATAGAATAAATCATAAACGTAGTCTAACCCAGAACTTGAGTTTTGAAATTTTTATTTGACTGCTAATCCTCTTAAAAGCAATGGCTCTGATCAGTTAATTTTGATGCTCAGATGTGTTCTGGTGCATCTTCTTTTGCAAAAGTTTTAGCCTATGCTAATGTACCTGTAATGCGCCACAAAATGCATCATATAGCTAATAAACTGCATGACATCTCTTCTACTTTTACTCTGGACATGCATGCAGTCTACATACTGTGCATATGGAGAGAAGCTCTGCATACACTTTTTTTTTGCAAGCATTAACCTATGACTTAAAATGACTTCTTTGGGAAGTGAACATTGTTAACTAAGGAAGTATGATTTGCTGGGATGCTGATTCTTTTCCATATCAAATAAGCATCCTGCTGGTAAAATCAAGTCCAGGCACAATCAGTGTAGCAGCAAGAGTACTGGTACAGGTAGTTAACCTAGAACTTGCTGTTTGTGTTTTTTAATCCTATTATTGATGTCCAACAAAATAAAAATGGATGCATGCAAACTATTAAATTGATTGAAGGCAAACCCAGTGAGCGCTTTATAGAGCCTGCTGGTGACCTACTTTGGGGTAAGAAAATCTGAATAACTTCTCTTTAGTTACAGTAGCTGTGCAATCAGCCTGTTGCCCAGTACGACTGATTCAGATTACTTCACCAAAATATTATTTAATTTTCCACATTGAAAACAAAGGCATACATTTTAATGATCTGCAGTTTGATCCTGCAGTTTTTTACTCCAAAGTACTTCTCTGTCTGCATGCTGGAATTACCGTGCACTTTCCCTGCTAGCTCAGCCCCGTACAAATCTGGGAGAAGTAAAACCTCCAGCCAAATAGTCAAAAGATATGAAAAGTCTTTAGCATTCTGTGTTAATTACTGCATTTTGGGAATTAGCCAGTGAATTAGATAAACCCCAGTGTTAGATTATCTTTAGTTTCTTTGAACTGAGAAAGTGCTGTTTTGGCAGCTAACACTTCCTAACAAGTTTTCAGTCTGTCAAAAATATCGATTTATATATTCTCCTTTTGGAGCTGCAAACCAGAGAGCTATGGTTAGTGTGATTTATACAATTCTGCTTTCTATGAATATAATGTAGTGTTTCCAGCACTTAAGGTGCATCGGCATGTGCTGCAGCTGCATATAATAAGGATGCTGCCTAAAAAAATGTTAACCTGCTAGTGAAAAGAAGTAATGCAAATTCAAAGTAATCCTACCTTTGAACACTCTGCAGATCTTCAAGCACTAAAGTACTGTATCAGTGTCTTACAAAAAAGCCTTCAGAGCAAGACCCTTCTCAGAAACTGTGCAAACTGTTAACAGGTGAAGGAAACAACGACCATGGCCTTTTAACAAAGTGAGAAAAGTTGTTATACCTCCTTTTAATTTTTTTAGTTTTTGGAAGATAGCCTATTTCCCGGAATATGTGATTCAATGCATATTTCTTTGTCATTGCTGTGTGGTTCACTTACCCATAGAAAATGAACATGACAAAAAAAAAGTGGAAGGGTGTTCACTGAAGCATAGATGTATTGATAATGGACTTTCTCAGGCTTTTTTTTTTTCAAGTTAGGCAAATTTAACTGGTCAAAGCCTTCTCAAAGCCTTTGTTCCCATCCCTACCATACCATAGCTCCATCTTCAAGTATTTCACAGAGCTGGCTTGTTCATTTGCATAAAGAAATGGAAAGCAAGTATTTTCTTTTTGGGTAAGTCCATAAAAGTTACACTGAACAAGTATTATGCAATTCCATTACAAAAGATGCAAGGGGAAATTGTACTTCACAAGGCCATAATTAGTCCTTCTGTTTCCGTTCCCCTTCGCTTGTCAAGGCTTTGATTCAGTTTTGCTCAGTTTTGTCCAAGGGTCATTACAGATGTCTACAGATGATTAGCATCTCTCCTTGTCGAACTGAGATGATTAGCAAATTAAAATCTTAGAATCCCACTTTGCATAGTGAAAAGTATCAGGAATGATTAGCAAATGCTGCTAATTGCACAGAGATTGGTTAAGCACCAAGTTGTGCTCAGCATTTCATAGTAAAGGCAACCTGAACAGCATTGTACAGCTTTGTAATCTATACAGTGTATTAACTGAGCCATTTAATATAAAAAGCCAGGGAAGGCAGTGTTCTCATTTCCATCAGCAACTTCCTTATATTCCTATAGCCTTTGAGGTCATCAATGAAAAAAATGTTTGTTAGAAACCAAAGAGATCAGTCACTCTAATAATAGATGCATAGACTGATTGGGCACTGGGAGGGAGATATAGAATTAGTTAGGATTACATGGCCAGATCCCTGCAAACTAAGATGTAAGCTCACACAACTTCTTTTTTTTTTTACCTTTGAAGGGTAAATAGTTGGGAAAAATCCAAATCACAATTCTTGTAAAAGTATGTATTAGTCAAAAAATTAAAATATTGGGTTGACAAGAGTAACTATAAACTTTCATTAATATCCTATTTGCCTACAGACAAGCTTTCAACTACTGATTTGCTCAAATATATACATACTTCTTATGTATATCTGGTAGTTCATAGACACACAAATATTTATTTCTGGTTGAGGGTAATATGAATATGGATTGAAGCATTGCTGCAGCTGCATGGCTGCTGTTAGATCTTATGGAAGCTTTTATGATAATGCTAAAATGCGTGCATTAAAAGGAGAACAGAGAAGGTAGCTAAAACAGATCCTTACTCTATCAGATAATACCCCCTAGACAATTTTTAATAACCTTTACTCATTTTTAAATTGTTCTTATCCTTCCCTATACAAAAGCTGCTTTTAAAGAGCAAAATAATACTTTATCCACAGGTGATCATGGTCTTTGCCATTTAAGCCACTAAATGACAGAGATGTATTGCACACTCTATGATATATAACAGTAGATGAATAATAGTATGTAGACTCTGAATATGTCCTTACACCGAGTTGTATGGAGAAGTCTTTATTTAAATAAATGAGTAGTGTTCCATTTTTAGACCTTACGTTCTGTTCTACATTTTCTCTTTTGTAGCTCTTTGAATGGTAATCTATTGTCCGTCCCGATGCAGCACTCATGGCAAAACATGGTGACCTTGTCAGGGGACTTATATGGTTTACATGTTCTCTTTCTTCATTCAAAATTATGGAGATCCGTTTGTTTAAATAAAGATAAAGACTTCTCCATACAACTTGGTGTAAGGACATATTCAGCGTCTACATGCTCTTAGTCGTCTACCTTGCCATTTAAAACCAGTTTTATCTCTACATTAGCATACACAGAATGCACACGGCTTTCCTTATCATTCTCTGAACCCTCTTTTTATTGCAACTACAATTGTAGTTATTCTTTCTTGTCTCACACACCAACATATGCCTTTCATACATTTGATGTATTGATGCAAACCTTTACATAAAAATCAAGTTCTCATATTCTAAAATACACGAGTCAATTTCCAAGTAATTTAGGTGCCTAGCTTTGGGACTCCTAAATTTACCCTATTGATTATTGAATTGGGCTAAAGTCCTAAATTTAGGGTCCTATGTCCAATTGACACCTAAATTTAGGTGCCTAAAAATTAGATGGCTATTTCAAGTTCAAATTAAGGGGGTGATTTTCAAAAAACGGAATTTTGCACATGTAACTGAACTTCGTATGTATAAATAGGCTTTTTAAAATTGCTATGATAACATTTACATTTAAATTGTAACTCTTGAAAATTATATCTCCTGATTGTAAGCCATCTGGGAATAGGAAATACCTACAATACCTGAATGTAATACACTTTGAAGTACCAAAAAACGGAGTAAAAACAAAATAAATTAAATAAATGCATGGGACTCTAAATCTTGGAAAATGAATTGCAGGTCTAAATTTAGAATTCAGTTGTAGGGCTCCTAAATTTGGGAAAATTTTAAAGCTTAGATGCCTAAATTCAATTGAAAATCTCCCTAAATTTAAGAGCCTAATATTTAAGAAATTAAGGGGGTTATTTTCTAAAGGTTTATTGCGTGCGGTAGGAAGTAAATGACCGGGAGGGGGGAGGAGTCGGCTGTGGCACCACTGCTGGCGATAATGTGAGGAACATTATCGCCGGCAGTAGCACGGCGAATAGCACCAACTTTCATGGTGGCTCTATTTGCGTAAAAGGCTGCAGCCAGCCGCACTGCGGGCGTTAAAATTAAAATGAGAGAAAGGGGAGGCGTTAGGGTTGGGTTTGGGAGGGGTTAACAAAATTTTGGGCCTGGCTTTATCGTCGGCAGTAGTGCCAGAAATAGTTACACCTTTTGCAGGGGCGCTATGGTGGCAATAATGTGTGCCGCAGCCGCAATCATGGCAGGTGAAAACATACTGCTGCGATGCAGCCTGCTGCACACTATCACCCTCCCACCCATTTTCTGGCCGCAGCTCTTCATTCTACTATAGTTATAGTGGAATAAAAAATCTAGGCCTGTTAGTTGAATAAGACTTAGCCAGCCAACTTGCAAGGGATATTCAGCAGCATGGCTATGTCACCTCAGACAGAAGCCTCCCCAATGCTGCATAGGCACTTGCTCCCGGCTTACCCCCTTCCTTTCTGTGCCTGTAGCTTACCTCCACTTCTACGCAAACCCTCCCATCGCTCTAGTGCATTCCCAATGATTGCAGGCTACACAGTCTGCTACTTTTATGGTTCCCCAAGCTCTGTTCTGCCTACCGACTCCAGGGGAGAGGGGACAAGAAGTTATCCCTACTGTTCCCTGGGCTTATAAAAAGAGAAAATTAAGCCCTGTCTGAGACTGGGGAGAGTCACTAACCCAAAGTAGTACACCTCCAGATGGAATCCTGATTTCTCTTGTGGAGCCAGTGCAGCCAGAGCTGGTGCAAGGATATTAGGTGTCAAAGACGAACCTTGCTGCCTTGCATACACTCCTGGTCCCACCCTTCTCACAAATAATTTAAAAATGTACATTTATAGTAACAGATTTTATGTGAAAAAGAATATTCAGTGTTCTAAGGTAAAAATATCACTTAAAACCTGTATATTACTTATATACACTACTGTGATACCAACTGGAAAACTGCAAAAAAAAAGACACCTGCAGTCATATGGCATTGAGGCTATAGTAAAGCATGTCGGCCCTCAGAAAGTTTTAGGTAAACTTAATTACAGTATAGTAAACCTCCCATATGAAAGGAGCACTAACTACCAGCACTCAAGAGGTAACAACCCTAAAATACCAATACACCTTATATTAGGAAAGCAGAACAAGCCAAGCTGAAACTACATGGTAGCAAAATACCTCACCTCAGTTACACATGCAGAGCACAGATGGACTCATCAAATACAGAATAAAGAAACAAAGTATAACGTGCAGACAAAAACTAAATTAGAAACCAAAACAAGACAGACTCTGTATGCAGTGCAACAATGTAAAAACAGAAATATCACTATTCCTCATTAAACATCAAACAATAAAATCAAGATATATAAATCATAATAATAGTAAAACTATAATCATAAAAAGAATACATATTGAAAATAGCTGATGAAAAGAATACCCAATATTGTTTTTGTAATTATTCCCAAATACCCTTAAAAGCAGAATATAAACCATATAAATAACATATTTAAAAACAGAAGACATCAAATAATGCCCAACTATTAAAACTAATAAGGATTTTAAAAAATCCCCTGCTCTCCATACCTGGGAACTTTTGATTTCAAGTCACCCTAAGATTGTCATGAATTAGTTCAGGAAGGGAGTGGTACATCTTTCTCCTCTCTCACCCATATTCTCCAGCACACGCATACATATGCTCTCTCACATTCTCTCTCATGCACACTCCCTCTCTCTGCAGAACATACAATCAGAGGCTTTCTCCAGCCTGCACGGCTTCTTTCTCACACACACACATGCCATCTTATAAGCTATTTTCTCACATGCTCCTACACATGTTCACCCATTTGCTATCTTATATGCTATTTGCTCACACATACACTCTCTCACCTGTACATACATGCTCCATTTCACATACATATGCTCTCATACACACACACACACAGTTTTTCTCTCTCTCCTTGGAATATACCAATAACAGAAGCCTGTTCCTTGGGCTTTTGCAACACCTTTCACACACACATACACATTCTGTCTTATATTCTATTTGCTCATATACATACTCACTCTCTCTCTCTCTCTCCAAGGAACATCAACCTTTTTTCTTCAGCCGTGTGGCTCCACTGACATAGCCTCCTTGCTGTTCAGCCCGCGAGTGGAAAAGCATCTTTCGGACATGCAACCCTTTAGGTGAAACAGTCTCATAAATGGCACAGCTCCCATCAACAGCCTCTTTTTTATGGTGTGGTGAAGCTGACAGGGCCTCTTCTCTTTGGCCATGTGGCCCTCAGACCGCAGCCTTCTATTTTCTTCCTCATAGCTCAGCTGACAGGGGCCTCTTTGCTTCAGCCATATGTCTGAAGCAAAGAGGCAGCTGTTATCTGGGCCACGTGGCTGAAAAGAAGAGGACCCTGTCAGTTGGGCCATGAGGCAAAAAAGAGAAGGCTGCACAGCCACATGGCCCGGCCGACAGGGTCTTCTTCTTTTCTGCCGTGTAACCAGTCCATCAGGGGCCTCTTTCTTTTCTGCTGTATGGCCAAGCTGACAAGAGTCTCCTTTTCTGCTGTGTGACTGGCCAGCAACGTTTTCTTTTCTTCCGTGTGGCCCAGCATAAGTTAGCTTTGCAACCATGTGACTGGGCAGACCGGCTCACTGAGGCAAGCCCGAAGCCCTGATAGATCCTGATCTGCCTTCTTTATTTTAATTGTTTCTTATGGTTTGTTTTAGCCTTTGTTTGGCAAAGGCTGTAATTAGGTAATCTTATGTTCAGTATTGTGTGAGATGATTGCAGCAAGTCTTCAGAATTTGCTCATTGTCTTAACAAGTACTTGTGCTTTCTTGTGCAATAATTTAGAGAACCATCTGTTCAGGCCTGATTAGATCATGTTAGGTATATGTGTACTGTATATTCTAAAATTAATGTAGGATAAACTTAATCACATTGTGGATATGTACAATAATGACAGTTATAAATGATGGAAATTCATGGACCTGCAGCCTGCTGCAACCAAGTACATTGATTCTCTGAGCCTTTACACTTCTCAACTGTATAATAATATACCTGCAGCAGTTCTAGTGAAACTGCACTTTGATGTGAAAAATGCCATCAAATACCTGTAAAAACAGCTGTTAAAATATAAAAGAAATATATTTTAATATATATTGTAAGTAATTCTTAAGTTTTATTTTAATGATAGAGCCAAAAACATAGTTGCATATTTTTGTGCACATGGCTGTTCTGGAGTGTTAGCTACTCCTGGCAGTTTATAGTACATTTTTAGATTTTACTGTATAAGCATAGTCGATGTTTTGACTTTTGTTTTAAGGATTTTGATGGTTATTGCATCTAGTTTTATGTTTACTTGAAAAACATTTATCATTAATAAACCAAAACCCTATAATGTGTTGTTTTATTGTAAGTCATATGAAAATAACAGTAAAAAAAACCCCTGTGGTCACAGACTGTACCCCTCAAAACTTTGAAATAATTTGATAACATGTTTAATTCTTGTCTGTGCTTATTACAGAGCATCAATTTTTATGCAAATATCATGATTTTTCTTTCAATTATAAAACTTAAAACATAGGTGCACAAAAATGGGCATGAGGTGATTCTAGGGTATAGTCAGCCTTGGTGGTTCTAGTTAAGCAAGAAAATGGACATTTTTAGGTCCTAAAGGCATTTCTTTTTCCACAAAAAATCATTTGTGAAGACTCGTATCTCTCTGGTCTAGCTGCCAACCCTCCAGCATCTTTCTTATGGCTGATAGAATATTGCATGAGCTTTGGGAGCTATGCATCAACTGAGTGTGCAGCAAAGCCCACCTGAATCCTGATGCTCAATCCACACTACAGCTGCTGCTAACCCTATCTCAGCCGTCCCACCAATGCAGCATCAGAAATAGGTAAATTAGCATAGCATTTCTGCTGGTCCTGATATCACTGATGAAATGTATGCTACTCCCCTCTGCCTTATCAAGCTGTGACTGTCTGTGACTATGGCACTGGTTGTACAGGATGAGGATCACCTGTCTACCAAATGTAGTCCAGGAAGACATTTTGTAACTGGGGGCTAACACATGCATTAGATGCTTAAAGCCCATGTTTTTCACTGTCTGTAGGGACTGGTAATCCATGGCAATAATTTTCCCAATGGACGGTTATTATTTTCAATAGGGATGTGAATCGAGTGCCTGATCCTTTGCACTTTCGGGTTCATCTAGCCATGGAAAAATATCGTTTTCCTGCGGATTGGCATTTTTTTTTTAGTGAAAAATCATTTTTCGGCTTATTGCGCACTAAGCCGAAACTAACAAAAAATAACAAAAAGTAACAAAAAATAACAAAAATCAACAGTTTTTTGTTAGTGTGCACTAACGGGAGTTGGCGCGCACTAACCCGAAAAACGATTTTCATGAAAATTTGGTGAAATAATGTTCATTTCGCTTTTTAACCGATATATAACGAATTAAGAAATATCATATGATATTTCAATTTGTTATGAAAACGATTCACATCCCTAATTTTCAATGCTTTCTGCCTCTTGTTTTGATGGAACACCACCTCATTTCCTCTATAGTGGGTTGCTGCTACAGACACATGGTAGGTGCCTGCTGTCCTGCCACCTGATTGGTGGAAGGGACTGTGGGATCAGTTTTGGGAAAAGTCTCCTCCTCTGTCCTGACACTGCAGTGGCATGATGGAATTTGAAGTGCCTATCGAGGGTTTTGATATCACAGAATAATTTATTGATACTGTACCATCACTCACATTATCACTCAAATGTGTGTCTGTCTTACACACACAAACACATAGACACATGTACAATCTATGTGTTTGCACTGCAGACTGCCTACTTTTTCAAACATAAAAATACTAATAGAAATAGAACAAAGAAGACAGGCAAGGATCTTCTCTTCAATCTACCTGCAGATTTCACTGCACTGCTGCATCAGAGAACCTGGGAACCTGTTTTGGCTCAGAGCAAAAACCTTATTTTATTTATTTATTTAAACGTTTTTATATACCGGCATTCGTTGTGGACATCATAAAATGCCTTCTTTGAAGTTAGCTACAAGATTTGTGGGACCATTCCCCATTGTGGGGTACATTTTAAAAAACAGCGCATGCGTACTTTTGTTCGCACACCAGCTGCGCGCAAGGGGGTGCAATTTTGTGCAACTTGCACATGCTGAGCCCTGCACGCGCTGCCCGTTCCCTCCGAGGCCGCTCTGAAATCTTTTCATAGGAAATGGTTTGATTCTTGTGCATCATTAATACCTTTCAGGTATTTAAAATCTGTATCATACCTTCCTTGTCCCTTCTCTCCTCCAGGGTATACATATTCAGGTCCCTCAGTCTTATCTCTTTAGATCTTACACCATTTTCATCACCTTTCTCTGGACCACTTTCATTCTATCTCTATATTTTTTTGGACAGTCTCTAGAATTGAACAGAGTACTCCAGGTGAGGCTTCACTAAGGACATGTAATAGGGGCATTATCACCTCCTTTTTCTTGCTGGCCATGCCTCTCTTTATGCAGCCCAGCATCCCTCTAGCCTTAGCCACTGTCTTGTGATAGTACTTCTCCACCTTCAGATCAGTAGACAGACATTATCATCACGTCTTTTTCCTGGTCTGTGCACATCAGTCTTTCACTACTCCATTGAATTTCTGCATCCCAGATGTATGACACTGCTCTTCTTGGCAGTGAATCCAAGTTGTCACACCTACAACCACTCCTCAAGCTTTCGTAGATCACTTTTCATTCTCTTTACTTTTTCAGGTGTATTCACTCTCTTTCCGATCTTAGTGTCAGTTGCAAAAAAAACCCCACAAACCTTTCTTTCTAACCCTTCCACTATATCGCTCACAAAGATATTGAACAGAACCGGTCTCAGAACTGATCCTTGATGCATTTCACATGCTATTTCTCTCCTCAGAGTAGGTTTCATCTACCACCTCACACTATCTCTGTCAATCAACCCATTTGTAATCCATTCTACTACCCAGGGATCCATTCCCAGGCTTTTCAATTTATTCACGAATCTCCTATGTGGTACAGTGTCAAACGTTTTGCTGAAATTTAATTTTCTAGTTAACCAATCAAAGAAATCAATCAGATTTATTTGACATGCTCTTCCCCTGGTAAAAACTATGGGGGTTATTTACTAAAGGTTTATCGCATGCAAAAAGGGCCTTTTCGCATTTGATAGGATGTAAATTAGCTGGAGGGGAGGAGTCAGGGCAGGGAGGGGAGGAGTCGGGCGAGGAGGAGGAGTCATCTGCAGCACCGCTGCCGGTGATAATGTGAGGAACATTATCGCCCTCAGTAGCGAGGCAAATAACAACACCTCTTACGGTGTCGCTATTTGTGCGAAAGGCTGCAGCTGGCCGCACCGCGCCCAGTGAAATCACACCACCGCGGTGTGAAGGACTGCGGCTTTTCACTGGCCCGCACCCCCCCTTTGCCCCCTTCCCCCATTTTCACAGGAGTCATCATTCTGCGAAGAATGATGAATCCAGCCCTATGTTTCCTAAATCCTGCAACCCATTAGATTATAGATAGTTGACTATCTTTTCCTTCAGCAGCATATCCATTAATTTTCCACCACCGAGGTAAGATTAACAGGCCTGTAGTTTCTAACCTTCTCTGCTCCCACTTTTGTAAAGCAGGACCACTACTGCCCTTTTCCAATCATGCAGCACTATATCCATTTTCAGAGATCTACTGAATAAATCTTTCTTTGGACCCACCAACACCTCTCTGAGCTTCTTTGGTACCCTGGGATATATCTCATCAGGCCCATGGCTTTGTCCACATTCTCTTTTGTTAGTTTCACCAAAACACGATCTTCTATAAAGGGGTTGTATCTACCTTATTCCCATCCGTACTCTTGCCAAGCAGTAACAGTCCTCTTCCAGGATCTTCCTTAGTGAACTATTTCTGCTTTTTCCTCATCTTTCTCCACACAATGTCTCCTTTCAGTCTTATAATATCACCTCTGGCCTTCCTTTTTTTCCTGGTATATATGAAAAATGTTTTGTCAAGCCTTTCCTCTACTCAAGCTTGTGTTGTCCTGATTTCTTTCCTCGGCCCTTTTAGCTTCCCCAGATATTCTCCCTGTGCTCCTTTTTGAGTTCCCTTGTACTTTTGAATGCTGATCATTTTACCTATATTTTTTAGCTACCTCTTTGGTTTCCTTTCCCTCTTGTTAGTCTCTTTAATGAAAAAGTCACCCAGCAGAAGGAAATTTCTGGTAGGATGCTTGGTAGTAGTTTGCACTTTCATTGAGCATTGGGTATCTTTCTTTTCAGATACCACTTCAGTTTCCATTTCTGGGGCATCTTCATTTTCCAATGTGGAAACACCAGTGCTGACTTTTCAGCATTGGCGGTCTAATATTCAGGTTTGGAACTGTTTGGGGTATTTGTTTCTCAGAAAAGTAAAAACAAGCATAAGAACATAAGAAATTGCCATCCTGGGTCAGACCTAGGGTCCATCAAGCCCAGCATCCTGTTTGCAACAGTGGCCAATCCAGGCTACAAGTACCTGGTAAGTACCCAAACAATATCTCATGCTACTGATGCCAGCAATAACTGAAGCTATTCCTCAAGTCAACTTGAGTAAAATCAGTTATTGGACTTCTCTAAGAAGAACGTATCCAAACCTTTTTTAAACCCAGCTACACTAACTGCATTAACCTCATCCTCTGCTAACAAATTCTAGAGCTTAATTGTGCATTGAGTGAAAAAGAAGTTTTTTTTCGGATTAGTTTTAAATTGCTATTTGCTAACTTCATGGATTGCCCCCTAGTCCTTCTATTATCCGAAAGAGTAAATAACCAATTCACATTTACCCATTCAGTTCTAGGTTTCTCATGATTTTAAAGACCTCTATCATATCCCCCTCAGCTGTCTCTTTTCCAAGCTGTAATACTAACTGGGTTTTCATACCAAATGTTATATCGTCTACTATAAGAAAAATATTGACATTGTATGAACACATTTGCAAGCTAGTACAGTATTTGTTGAGAATCTCCTGCACAAATCCCATGACATTAAAATACAGTGTGCAAAAATGATTGCCTTACAGAATTTTGCATTAAGTTACCACACATTATATTTTCTTTTATGCTATAGTAGTTTTATTGGCAGACATCAGGAGTTTTCTCACAGATGGGAACACAGTTCTTCACATTTCTGCTGATTCATTAACACCTCTGAGTAATGAAGAACTTGTCATCCCATGTGCTATTTAAAATATGAGAAATGTTCTGAAACAGAGATTTATCAATTTCACTTCTTTCCCATTAAAGTAAAACATGGATATTGAACATATATTGATATTCTCTTTGCTAATCAGGGATCAAAATATTCACAAATCCCCATGACTCAGTCAGGAATGTATAGTTTGCAAGGGTTTTTACCAATCATAAACACTAATGGGGTGATATGAATCACATTTTTTAAATCACTGTTTTATCATGATAGATAATACTGCAGATGTCCTAGAAGGGCTGATGCATTATTATTATTTTTTTTTGGTAGATGACAAAATCTGCAACAGGATGAACATATTATAGGGATTAGAAAAGATAAGAAATGATATGAAGAAGTTTATTGTATGATTGGGAGTTTAGCAGCTCAGATGTAATGCAAACAAGCACAAAATCAAACATTTGGAGTGCAGAAAGCTAGGGAAGCAGCATGTGCTAAAAGGCAAGATGTTGCTGAGTAGAAACATGTTTGTTTGGTTTTTTTTTAAACTAGGGGGTGATGCATCAAGCCGTGTTAGTGCCCTAACTCACATTGTATCATGCAATATCTGATTTTTTGCATCTCCCCGCACAGATACATTCTTTGCATACAATTTGCATGCATGAATAATGCAAATGCATGCAAAGAAGGCCATGCATAGTCAATTTGATGTAAAGATTTTATTGTGGCTGACCGAGAAGGTGGTCTGCCATGATAAAATAACACCTATTTGAAATGTGTTAGATGTGTGGCAGGAGGCCCTGGACCCTAACATGGGTCATAAGGGTCCAGCTGCACATTTAATACATCAAGAAAATGAATTAGCGACAAAATGGGAAGGTTGAGTGGGGGTCAGTGCTGGCCCACATCTCAACCCTTGGCCACCAGTCGAGACAGGCCCAAGACCCCCCCCCCCCCAAAAAATGTAATTTAAAAAAAAATACACCCACACAGTATAGGTCCTGTCTCCCCCCACTGCCTCAAATCCCTCCAATAAAATAAAGACTTCAACCCCAGCCCCTCTTTCCATCCTAAACCCCACTTCCCCAAGTGATATCGCTGGCCCCCTCCCCCACTACCCAAGTGACATCAACGGCCCCTCTATTTAAAAAAGAAGGTCCTGGGCCCCACCTATCACTCACTCCCCTTCCCACCCTCCCACAGCCCCCTGTACCTGAAAACAGATCCCACATCAAGGCCAAGGACACCATCATACCCAGCCTAGTCAGTTCCATTGTCCAAAATAGCACTGACCTGACATTGTCCCAGCCATGTGACTGAGGTAAGGTCATCTCAAAGTTGTCCAACAGTATGACAAGACAATGGAAAGAATCAGTAGAATATTACAATGAATAAAATGAAGAATAACCTGGGTTAATATATCTGTGCAAAGCACTGGTGAGACCTTCTCTAGATTATTGTACCCAGTTCAGGGGACCTTATCTCCAGTGAGCCATAAATAAAATAAAAATGGTCTAGGTTCTGTATCACAGGTTCTTTGATTAACTTTATATGTCATGTTTTATTATAAAGCAATGGTGATGGGAGTGGGGGGGGGGGGGCAAGAGGGGAATGGGGGAATTGGATCAGACACTATCAGGGGGAAATTTCAAAACTACTTGCATAAAGACAGGTTTTTATGTGTTCAAAATACCTTTCAAAACTATTCCCAAATAGGGGTAAATTGTTTGCAAGTATATTGTCACTCTTTCCCTGCACACCAATAAATTTTCAAAGCACTTTAAAAAGTTAATCTAAAAACTGTGTACTTTCCTCATGCAGACTTCAGTCATATGTGGACCGCTAAAAAATTACTGTCAATACCTCAAAGTCTAGCTTTTCAATAAGGTACCTAAAGGTGTGCATTCATTTAAAACGAATGGGCATCCCAAAACAAATTGGAACCAATTTGCGGGTTTTTTTGGGGTTCCCCAAAATAAATTTCGGGTAACACTTGAATTAAGCCAATTAGTTTCATTTGTTTTATTACCCCTTCATTTCAATGGCCATTGTAGCCTATGGAGAAGAACAGGTGCAATACAGATAGTTTGTAATTGTTCTAGTATTGTAGCCAGCCAGCCCAGCGACTCATGTGTGACCTCACTGCCTTTTCAGATCTGGGAAGGACATGCTGTCATGGAGACAACGTAGCACAGTAAGGCATAAGAACATAAGAAAATGCCATACTGGGTCAGACCAAGGGTCCATCAAGCCCAGCATCCTGTTTCCAACAGTGGCCAATCCAGGCCATAAGAACCTGGCAAGTACCCAAAAACTAAGTCTATTCCATGTAACCATTGCTAATGGCAGTGGCTATTCTCTAAGTGAACTTAATAGCAGGTAATGGACTTCTCCTCCAAGAACCTATCCAATCCTTTTTTAAACACAGCTATACTAACTGCACGAACCACATTCTCTGGCAACAAATTCCAGAGTTTAATTGTGCGTTGAGTAAAAAAGAACTTTCTCCGATTAGTTTTAAATGTGCCACATGCTAACTTCATAGAGTGTCCCCTAGTCTTTCTACTATCCGAAAGAGTAAATAACCGATTCACATCTACCCGTTCTAGACCTCTCATGATTTTAAACACCTCTATCATATCCCCCCTCAGTCGTCTCTTCTCCAAGCTGAAAAGTCCTAACCTCTTTAGTCTTTCCTCATAGGGGAGTTGTTCCATTCCCCTTATCATTTTGGTAGCCCTTCTCTGTACCTTCTCCATTGCAATTATATCTTTTTTGAGATGCGGCGACCAGAATTGTACACAGTATTCAAGGTGCGGTCTCACCATGGAGCGATACAGAGGCATTATGACATTTTCCGTTTTATTCATCATTCCTTTTCTAATAATTCCCAACATTCTGTTTGCTTTTTTGACTGCCGCAGCACACTGAACCGACGATTTCAATGTGTTATCTACTATGACACCTAGATCTCTTTCTTGGGTTGTAGCACCTAATATGGAACCCAACATCGTGTAATTATAGCATGGGTTATTTTTCCCTATATGCATCACCTTGCACTTATCCACATTAAATTTCATCTGCCATTTGGATGCCCAATTTTCCAGTCTCACAAGGTCTTCCTGCAATTTATCACAATCTGCTTGTGATTTAACTACTTTGAACAATTTTGTGTCATCTGCAAATTTGATTATCTCACTCGTCGTATTTCTTTCCAGATCATTTATAAATATATTGAACAGTAAGGGTCCCAATACAGATCCCTGAGGCACTCCACTGTCCACTCCCTTCCACTGAGAAAATTGCCCATTTAATCCTACTCTGTTTCCTGTCTTTTAGCCAGTTTGCAATCCACGAAAGGACATCGCCACCTATCCCATGACTTTTTACTTTTCCTAGAAGCCTCTCATGAGGAACTTTGACAAACGCCTTCTGAAAATCCAAGTATACTATATCTACCGGTTCACCTTTATCCACATGTTTATTAACTCCATTTTTCTAATCCAACGTATCTCTGCTCTGTGGATCCAGTGACATTGATCTTGAACACTGAGCATGTCTGTGATATATTATGCACAGTATTGTTTTCCTTCTGTATTCATTGTCTTGGGAGGATGATGGTGTTTTGAATTCTGTCAGAGTTCAAATTCTTAGTTTACCAATCAGTCAGCAGAGAAATACAGACAAGCAATTGTTACTGTCAGCTCAGCAGTCAGAGTCACAACCGACTCTGTATGTATATGATAATTCTACAATTTTCTTGTACTGAATTTGAGAATTGGAAAATGTGCTTCAGCACAATGACTGGCATCCCCCGATGCCATTCTGCCTTGCTGCTGTACCCCTTATGCTACACCTTGGGGTTTTTGTGCCACTTAGCCTTGCTTTCATTCCCAGATCTTATACATTCTTCTTGCTACTGTGCTTTGCTGATGCATCCCAAACCTTATACCGTGAGTTAGGGTTGTGAATCGGGCTTCGGCTGATTGAAAATATCGTCGATATTTTCAAAATCGTCAGAAATCGGGGGCTTCCCCGAAACAATAGGAAAACCCCATGATATTGATCGTGGGAGGTTCTTTTATCATTTTGGGGGAGGGCGGGAAAAATGGCACACAAAAATAACCCCTAAACCCACCCCGACCCTTTAAAACTAATCCCTTTGCTTCCCCCACCCTCCCGACCCCCCAAAAAACATTTTACAGGTACCTGGTGGTCCAGTGGGGGTCCCGGGAGCGATCTCCCGCTCCCGGGCCGTCGGCTGCCACTAATCAAAATGGCGCCGATGGCCCTTTGCCCTTACCATGTGACAGGGTATCCGTGCCATTGGCCGGCCCCTGTCACATGGTAGGAGCACTGGATGGCCTGAGCCATTTTTAAAGATGGTGCCCCCCAAGCTGGCCAAAAGTTCCGGTTGGGTCCAGCGAGGGTCCCGGAACGGAGGCGCGGTGAATCACGTGACGTCCGCGTCACTCCGACGTGACGCCCACGTCACGTGCTCCTCGCAAAGGAATACAGGAATGGCTTCCTGACTCCCCGCTGGACCACCAGGGAGTTTTGGTAAGTCTTGGGGGGGTCAGGAGGGTGGGGGGTTTAAGTGTTTATTTAGGTTCGTCGTATTCAACATAGCTATGTTGAATAAGTTGGAAATCGCGATCGTTGCGCCTCACTTTTTTAAGTTAATTAAAAAAAAATAAGTTGCGTTTTACATATGCATTCAAAACGAATGCACACCCCTAGCACTTTATAAAGAATCCTTTGCTTAATTGGAAGCCAGTGGAGGAGTTTGAGTATGGGGGTGATGTGATCTCTTTTATTCGTATTTGTAATGATTCTAGCTGCAGAGTTTTTTAACATTTGGAGGGGTTTGTGTTAAAAGCCATCTTCCATTCATCTCTGGGTTTTATGCATACCAGGTTATAGGCTCCTTAAAGATCCAGCTTGGTAAAAATGTGAGCCTCTGGTAAACGATCTAATAATTTGGTAATGAGGGATAAGGGTACCTATCCCTCTTGGTTATAGCATTGAGTCCACGATAATTTATGCAGGGCCGAAGGGAGCCATCCTGTGTGGTGATGAAGAAGAACCCCACTCCTGTGGGGGAGGTGGATGATTTAATGAAGTCTTGATCTCGATTTACCTATATATATTGATTCATGGCCGCAGTTTACGGAGCTGTTAAGGGTACATCCTACCACGGGATAGGGTAGTACCTGGCAATAAATTAATAGCACAATCATACAGCCAATGAGGGGGGAGTTAATCTGCCTTGGAGAATACATTAGAGTAATCCACATATGATGATGGAAGACCCAAAAGGTTCGTGGCCACTACACAGGTTAACAGAGGTTGCACCTGATCCAAGCAAAAATCCTGGCACGGGGTCCCCATTTAATAAGTTCCAAGGATTCCCAGTCAAATTGCAGAGAATGGTGTCATATCCAGGGCAGACCCAGACCACAGGATGAATGGCCTTTTTGATTACTAGAAAGGGGAGGTCTTCCATATGCAGGACTCTGCTGCAAAGTCAGAGAGGGACTGTGGTAGAAGTGATACTTCCGAGGAGAGGGTCTCCATGGATAGAGGAAATAATTAGAGGGTTATTTTGGGAAACCACCAGTATATTCAGAAGATGAACCAGTCTCGGTGATAAAATTTCCCCCAGCGCCAAAGTCGATGAGAGCGAGCATGGAGTGTGTCCATCCATCTAATTCTAATGTGATCAGTAAGGTAAGTTGGGGAGCAGGTGTAGTAGACCCAGGAGCAGCTCCCCGACGGCTCCTAATTTCTCCTGTTTCCTGGCTTCTGAGAGCATTATACCAAGAGATGTCTGGTTCCATCACAGTAGAAACACTGGCCCAGATTACGGCAATGAAGCCTCTCCTCTCTGGAGGGTTGGGTTCTTCCCAGTTGCATCTGCTTCTCGGTTCTGTTAGTGCTTGGAAGAGTGGGAGAGACCGAAACTGGCTCGATTTGAGGGCAAGAGAATGCAGAGCTAGAAGTACTGGTCAACGGGGCCTCATCTCCCGGGAGCATTGTTGTAGGCATCGGTCAATTTGTCCGGCCAGAGCGATCAATTCATCCGATGAGTTGGGCAAGACTCAGACCACAAGTTCATCCTTTATCCTAAATGAAAAACCTTTCAAAAAGATACATCAAAGGCTATCCTCCCTCCAGTATCCTGAATTCTATAGTATAGTCCATAAGCGGGCGAGTTCCCTGGCAGAGGTATAGCAAGTCAGATCCTGTGATAGTGAGTTGTCCTGGCTCATCAAATACCTACTTGAAGGTTTTTACAAATTCTTACAAATTTTGAAGCAGATGGTCTCCTCGCTCCCAAAGAGGAGAGCCCCAGGCTAAAGCCTTCCCATCCAAGAGGGACAAGCTGAAGGTGGTCTTGAAGTAGTCCATAGATAACTTTCCAGGCTGCAGGGTGAAGTGCATGAAGCACTGATTCAAAAACCCTCAACATAAAGCAGGATGTCCTGTATATCATGATGGTACAGGCAGATAAATGGCAGGTGCAGCAACAGCCATCATGGGTGTCTCAGAGGGAGGAGTGGACACTGGAGTTGCAGTGGCATCCAGTCATGCACTGAGATGTTCCAAAGAGTTTGCCAGGAGTTCCAGGCATTATTGCTGCTGCTGTATTCTTTCTGCCAGTCCTGGAATGGCTTGAAGTCCCAAAAGATCCACCAAGTCCATGGCCTCAGCTATCTGTTACTTATGTGGACTCTTTGGCTGCGGCAAGATGGGAGCACCCTTCCAAGACAGCCCAAAAGGTCCTTGCCGTCAGCAGCTAGAGTGCCCCAGAGGAAAGCTAGGCCCAGTCTGAGGGCTGGGCTGATTGTAGCAGCGGAGAAAACGAGTCCAGGAGGCAATTAGGGTCTGGTCTGGAAGCAAGCAGGCAATCCATGACAGGCAGGCAGTGAACAGCAAAATCCAGTAGGCAGACCAGGTTGGGGCAGGCAGCGAGTAGCAGAATTCAATAGGCAGACCAGGTAACCTATCATTAAAATCATCCATTGTACCTAAAGACTGGAGGATAGCTAATGTAACCCCAATATTTAAAAAGGGCTCCAGGGGCAATCTGGGAAACTACAGACTGGTTAGCCTGATTTCAGTGCCAGGAAAAATAGTGGAAAGTGTTCTAAACATCAAAATCACAGAACATATAGAAAGTCATGGTTTAATGGAACAAAGTCAGCATGGCTTTACCCAAGGCAAGTCTTGCCTCACAAATCTGCTTCACTTTTTTGAAGGAGTTATTAATATACATGTGGATAAAGGTGAACTGGTAGATGTAGTATACTTGGATTTTCAGAAGGCATTTGACAAAGTTCCTCATGAGAGGCTTCTAGGAAAAGTAAAAAGTCATGGGATAGGTGGCGATATCCTTTCGTGGATTATAAACTGGCTAAAAGACAGGAAACAGAGAGTAGGATTAAATGGACAGTTTTCTCAGTGGAAGGTAGAGGGCAGTGGAGTGCCTCAGGGATCTATATTGGGACCCTTACTTTTCAATATATTTAAAAATTATCTGAAAAGAAATACGACGAGTGAGGTAATCAAATTTGCAGATGATACAAAATTGTTCAGAGTAATTAAATCATAAACAGATTGTGATCATTTGCAGGAAGACCTTGTGAGACTGGAAAATTGGGCATCCAAATGGCAGATGAAATTTAATGTGGATAAGTGCAAGGTGATACATATAGGGAAAAATAACCCATGCTATAGTTACACAATATTAGGCGTCATAATGGATAACAGATTTAAATCGTCGGTTCAGTGTGCTGCGGCAGTCAAAAAAGCAAACAGAATGTTGGGAATTATTAGAAAGGGAATGGTGAATAAAACGGAAAATGTCATAATGCCTCTGTATCGCTCCATGGTGAGACCGCACCTTGAATACTGTGTACAATTCTGGTCGCCACATCTCAAAAAAGATATAATTGTGATGGAGAAGGTACAGAGAAGGGCAAGCAAAATGATAAGGGGAATGGAACAACTCCCCTATGAGGAAAGACTAAAGAGGTTAGGACTTTTCAGCTTGGAGAAGAGATGGCTGAGGGGGGATATGATAGAGGTGTTTAAAATCATGAGAGGTCTAGAATGGGTAGATGTGAATCGGTTATTTACTCTTGAATATTATTGAATTGAAAGACTAGGGGGACACTCCATGAAGTTAGCTTGTGGCACATTTAAAACTAATCGGAGAAAGTTCTTTTTCATTCAACACACAATTAAACTCCCAAGGTGTAGCATCAGGAACAGGTTACCTTCACCTTGATTGGTCCTCTGTCCTTTCTATTTGCCTACTTCTCCCACCTTGGCTCGATCCTGGCTACTACCTCACTCAAAAATTTCTTGGTTACTATAGTTACCAGTTTCACTGCAGCACTTTTCAATGGGCCAGAGATATGAATAGGAAACATAAAGAAAGGAAACAACAATTTGTATTTAAATTCATGGGCACCCACCATCTTTTTTGGGGGTCTACAAAGGAAATAAAATGACCTCTTTCATTACATTTTATCCACATGTATTTCATACGAATGCACATCCCTCCTGCTTTGCTGTGTTTATGACACTGTTGGTGGTGCATGTTGGCCCTCTCCTAGTGCCGTGAGGTATTCATGCCATTGTTTGTTCTGCTTTGTTCTCACGCAGTGCTTGGGGAAGTTGTTTTTATCTCTGTTCCAGCTCCCTTGGTCTTCATGCATATGTTGAAATATTGATGTCACAGCTGCTCGGTTCTTGGCATGTTGATGCCACTGGTCTTGCTACCCAAATATTCTCTTGGTGCTTGAAAGGGAGACTGGAAGACTGGGAATTTCATCCACCACTACAGTCATCAGCAAAAGCATAGCAAAGGGGACGTCGGTCTCCAAAAGAGAATCCACATTATCTTTCCTCATTTACACCGTAGGGAAATTCATTGTGACCTCTACAGACCTCTTCCAGAGTCTCCTATGGCTTTGCCCAGTGTAGGGATAGAAAGTTCACCATCTTTCAGCTACAAGACTATTCAGTTAGTCTTTTGCCCCACATCAGGTCCAATTATCAATTTCTACTTTGAACTTCCTTCTGAGTTTCCTCTGCATTATTTGATTTCCAAATATATGGGTTAGTTAATATTTAGGGTTTATTTTTTCTTTTGGTCAGCAGTCAAAACTGGCCTCTGTTGATCCATTGTGCCATGAACATTCAATTCATAGCTACCAGGGGTTTTTTTTTCCCCTCATGTATTTCATATCCTGATATTGAACTAGCAACCCTCAGTCGGGGGCCACACACCAGGGATCATTCCAGAACTCTGCAATCATGGGCCCTAAATCCAGCCACTAGGAGTCATGGTTGCTTGGAGTCCCTCAAGAGGCTGTGACCACTGCTTCTGCATCCTGTCCAGGCCCAGGGACTGAATGACTAGATTTGGAGATTGAACCCAGGTGCTCTGAATGGCATTGTTCAGCATTACCAGTGAGCCACAGGGGGATAACTGATGAGGTTTGAATTGCTTATGGGCAGCCACCAATCCCAAACTGCAAAAAAAAAAAAAATCATCGTTCTAGAGTGGGACTGACCAATTTCTTCCAGAAGATGTTTTGAAGAAAGATAATTGGTATAAACACTATCTAGTCGCTGAGACCAAATTGTACAGATCTAGCTGAATTGTCAAATGAATTTTAAAAACTTCTGATCTAACAGGAGACCTTAATTAAGGCAATAAGGCATGACAGGTAGCTCTTCCCTATGTATGACAACACATCAGGAATCACAAGAGATGTGACAAAGGCAGAATAAAGTGCTACCTGCTGTGCCTTATTATGACTGCATTACAAAACTGGTTTGTCAAACAGTTGAGATAGATAGCAGGGCTTTTTTTTTTCTTAATACAGTTTTTTTTTTTTAATGAGAATTTGAATAAGTTCTTCTGTTTAGAATGTTTTGCTCTGACCTGTGATATTGTAGACAGGGTACTGAATGCCGTCCCAACGCAGCACTCTCGCAGCTAATCAGATTACTTGATTTTTGCCTTTTGATTTCATAATACCCTTGTTAGATATCACTCTGGAGGGACTCCCATTAGAAAAAAGGAGTTCATTCCCAGAGGTTGCGTTTTCTTAGCCGTGCACGAGGATTAACGTGATACGTCTCATGCCTAGTGTACAGGTACTTGGAAAGCTTCAGAAGCTCTTTAACGTACTACTGACTGATCCTATTGGGGGCCGGCTATGGGAGCAATTGGAAAATCAGGAGTAAGGGTAGGGAAAAAAACATATTTTAACATATGGCAAGTGCCTAACTATGCTTCAGCATTTAATTCAATTTCTCCTTATGTGTTTTAGAATTCATACGCACTCGCCTAGCACCACGCCCAAGTTAATCCTTTTGAGTAATCTAGGCTAAAGGGCGTCTTTAAATAAATTCATAACTTACCAAGGATGAATTCAGCCCCTAGCAGCCATGGCCTCCAGGAGGAAAATAGCAGCTGAATATTTGGTTTCCTCTGAATATGTACAATTCTAAAGGGATGAGTCAGCTGCTGTTTTGCAAAGGCCAGAATGGAAAAATGTCCACATTTGCTTTTCATTACCAGGGTCCTTTCTGCTTCTGCTCCCTCTCCCAGAGGCTTATTCACTCACTTAAACACTCAACTTTTATATGCCTTCCCGGGGCCTTTACCTCAAGTATTAGTGATGTGAAGATCCCCAATAATTCATTTCAGTTTATTGTTTGTTTTGGAAGGGGTGGGATTGTTTTTCAGTTTCTTCTGTTTGCTGGACTGAAATAAATAAAATCCACCCAAAGCAAACCAAAAAAAATGAAGTGGGGACCCCTTCATTACTTCTTGGGGCACATGGCCCTTCACCCCTGTCCATAAGCTGGGACCTGGGCATACCCAGCTGGACTGAGTCGAGCCCAGCTATGGCCTTCTTGGGCCCCCATGGCCCTCTCTCACCTCCTTAAACGAGCCTTGGTTGGGGAACCTCCATGCCCCCACTTATCCATTCCATGAGAGGCTCGTAATCAGAAAGGGGCAGGAACAATGCCTACTCACTCCTGCACCACCAGAGTCTCTTTAAAAATGGTGATGGCCTGCCCTGAGACAAGCACAAAAGTGATATCAAAATGGCTCCAGTCTCAAGGTTGGCCACAGTAATACAAGAAAATGGCACCATCCTATCCTGAGACTGCTGCCATTTTGATATCACTTTGGAAACAGTTTTAGGGCCGGCTGGTGCCATTTTAAACCAGACTCCAATGTGGCAGAAGTGAGTGGGCATTGCTTCTGCTGCTTTTTGGCTACAAGACCCCCCCCCCCACACACACAGAAGGGGTACTTAAGGGCTGGAAAGTTCCTGGCTCATTTAAGAGTGTAGGAGGGGTGTCAGAGGGGCCAGGTGGGATGGAAATCTATAGAGAAGAGCCAAGCCCAACTCTGACCTGTCAGGTCAGCCCAGGTGCTGGATTATTTAGGGGAAGGTCATGAGGGAGGAAGAGCCAGTGGAATTTGGTCTTGGCTCAGGCTAGCCAAGTAGACCCTTGCCTAGCCTAGGCTATAGTTGCTGATAATGTGGGCTTTTTTCCAAAATGGAAACACCTGAAAATTGTGGGGGATTTGTGGCACAGTAGGGATTAATTTTCATTTGAAACAAAAATGATGTTTGTTTGGGACTCCTTTCGAATATCAAACAAATATACAACCCTATCAAATATATTCATTCAAGCTCAGAGCATCCTTTTATATATTTATTTATTTATTTATTTATCTATCTATTTATTTATTTAAATAATTTATACCCTGCACATATCCAGTGTTTATGGTGAGGTACAATTGAAACATACACAGAGCAAAATAATAAAAAAACAGAATGGTTAACATAGCAGCGGACAGCTGTAAGTTTCATAATCATTGGGTCATAAAAACATAAGTACATAAGAAGTTGCCATACTGGGTCAGACCAAGAGTCCATCAAGCCCAGCATCCTGTTTCCAACAGTGGCCAATCCAGGCCATAAGAACCTGGCAAGTACCCAAAAATTAGGCCTATTCCATGTTACTGTTGCTAGTAATAGCAGTGGCTATTTTCTAAGTAAACTTGATTAATAACAGGTAATGGACTTCTCCAAGAACTTATCCAATCCTTTTTTAAACCCAGCTACACTAACTGCACTAACCACATCCACTGGCAAAAAATTCCAGAGCTTAATTGTGCATTGAGTAAAAAATTATCTTCTCTGATTAGTCTTAAATGTGCTACTTGCTAACTTCATGGAATGCCCCCTAGTCCTTATATTATCTGAAAGTGTAAATAACCGATTCACATCTATTCATTCAAGACCTCTTATGATCTTAAAGACCTCTATCATATTCCCCCTCTGCCATCTCTTCTCCAAGCTGAACAGCACTAAACTCTTCAGCCTTTCCTCATAGGGGAGCTGTTCCATTCCCTTTATCATTTTGGCTGCCCTTCTCTGTACCTTCTCCATTGCAACTATATCTTTTTTGAGATGCGGCAACCAGAATTATACACAGTATTCAAGGTGTGGTCTCACCATGGAGCAATACAAGGCATTATGACATTTTCCATTTTATTAACCATTCCCTTCCTAATAATTCCAAACATTTGACTGCTGCAGCACACTGAGCCGACGATTTCAAAGTATTATCCACTATGATGCCTAGATCTGTATCCTGGGTGGTAGCTCCTAATATTGAACCTAACATTGTGTAACTACAGCAAGGGTTATTTTTCCCAATATGCAACACCTTGCACTTGTCCACATTAAATTTCATGCCCATTCTTCCAGTCTTGCAGGGTCCTCCTGTAATGTATCACAATCCACTTGTGATTTAACTACGCTGAATAATTTTGTATCATCCGCAAATTTGGTATCCTCACTCGTCATATTCCTTTCCAGATCATTTATATATATATTGAAAAGCACCGGTCCCAATACAGATCCCTGAGGCACTCCACTGTTTACCCTTTTCCATTGAGAAAATTGACCATTTAATCCTACTCTCTGTTTCCTGTCTTTTAACCAGTTTGTAATCCATGAAAGAACCGCCTCCTATCCCATTACTTTTTAGTTTTCTAAGAAGCCTCTCATGAGGGACTTTGTCAAACGCCTTCTGAAAATCCATATATACTACATCTACTGGTTCACCTTTATCCACATGTTTATTAACCGCTTCAAAAAATGAAGCAGATTTGTTAGGCAAGACTTCCTTTGAGTAAATCCAGGTTGACTGTGTTCCATTAAACCAATTCTTTCAATATGCCTTTTGATTTTGATCTTTAGAATAGTTTGCACTATTTTTCCTGGTACTGAAGTTAGGCTCACTTGTCTATAGTTTCCCAGATTGCCCTACAGTCTTCAGGTACAATGGATGATTTTAATGATAGGTTACAAATTTTAACTAATAGATCAGAAATTTCATTTTTTAGTTCCTTCAGTACCCTAGGATGCATACCATCTGGTCCAGGTGATTTGCTACTCATTAGTTTGTCAATCTGGCCTACTTCATCTTCCAGGTTCACAGTGATTTGGTTCAGTTCGTCTGACTCATCACCCTTGAAAACCACCTCCGGAACTGGTATCTCTCCAACATCCTCATTAGTAAACATGGATGCAAAGAATTCATTTAGTCTTTCTGCAATGGCCTTATCTTCCCTAAGAGCCCCTTTAACCCCTCGGTCATCTAATGGTCCAACAGTCTCCTCATAGGTTTCTTGCTTCGGATATATTTTTTAATGTTTTTATTATGAATTTTTGCCTCTGTGGCCAACTTCATTTCAAATTCTCTCCTTGCCTGTCTTATCAATGTTTTACATTTAACTTGACAATGCTCAGATGGATCCTTCTTCAATTTTTTGAAGGATTTTTTGGCTAAAATAGCCTCTTTCTCCTCACCTTTTAACCATACCGGTAATCATTTTGCCTTCCTTCCACCTTTCTTAATGCATGGAAAACATCTGGACTGCGTGTCTAGAATTGTATTTTTAAACAATGCCCATGCCTTTTAACCTTTGCAGCTGCACCTTTCAGTTTTTTTCTATTTTCCTCCTTTTATCAAAGTTTCCCTTTTGAAAATTTAGTGTTAGAGGTGCAGATTTACTTATTGTCCCCTTCCAGTTATTAGTTTAAATTTGATCATGATATGATCACTATTGCCAAGTGGTCCCACCACCATTACCTCTCTCACCAATTCCTGCATTCCACTATGAATCTTCCCCAGTCCGCAGTCAACTATACCTGTGGTTCCCCTTGTAAAGTAACTGTACATATTTAATCCTCTATGCCACCCCATCCCTCTCTCTATCTTCTCCAAATCACGTTAAATGTTATTTCTCAAAGTTACTATATAAATTAACCTTTCAAAGTTATTATGTAAATGTATCTTTCTAAATTATTATTTGTTACAATGTTGCAATGTAAAATAAGCAGCTTCTGCCTTATTTCTGTTCAGTTACATGTATACCGATATGATACTCGATTGAATGTCGGTATATAAAAACAAACAAACAAATAAATAATTAAATAAAATACATCTAAAATAACTCCCTCTCTCATTGGTTCCTGAATCAATTGCTCCATGAAGCAGTCATTTATGATATCTAGGAACTTTATGTCTCTAGCATGTCCTGATGTTACATTTACTCAGTCAATATAATAGTAATTGAAATCTCCCATTATTATTGCACTGCCAAATTGGTTAGCTTCCCTGTCTTCTCTTAGTATTCCATCAAACTGTCTGACCATTTTGTCCAGGTGGACGGTAGTATACTCCTATTAGGGATGTGAATCATTTATGGCGCCAGCCATCCATTGCTCCTACCATGTGACAGGGGCCAGCCAATGGCACGGATACCCTGTCACATGCTAAAGGCAAAGGGCCATCGGCGCCATTTTGTTTACTGGCAGCCGACAGCCAGAGAGCGGACCCCCACTGGACCACCAGGTACCTAAAAATTGGGGGGGGGGGGGGTTTGAAGGGGTCTGGAGGGTAGGGGGATACTAAAGAACTAATTTTAAAGGGTCGGGCTGTGTTTTTGGGTTATCGGCTTGGCGCAGCCAATAAAAAAAAAACAACAATTGGACTGTGGGAAAAATAATTTCCCGATGGTCCACGAATCCGAAACTGGAACTGATTCTGGTTCTGATTCACATCTCTAATTCCTATACTCCTTTACTCCTATACTCCCCATTAGTATATTCACATATATCCACTGTATAGTGGTTGCAGAAAGCAATTAAGTTACCCCTTGTATATTGTTGCTTAGAGTAATTAATTACATATATTGTTTGTATATTTGTATATATGTTTTCCACTCTCTGTTATTGTTCTTTGTAAGGGCTATGCCCACAAGTTATTAGTTGTAAGTAAACCGATACGATGTGCGAACGGTTATCGGTATATAAGAAGCTCCAAATAAATAAATAAATAAATAAATAAATAACTCTTACCCAACACACATGGAATTTCTACCCATATAGATTCTACTGAACATTTAGTCTCTTGCATGATCTTTATCCTGTTGTGTCCATCACTGTCAGACGTTTCTGCTCCGCCCTCCTTACCTCGTTGGTGACTCCCTTTGGGGTTGATGGAAGGCTAACTGCTGCGGCGTCTCCATGCCGTCCTCCTCCAGCGTCCCTGGACCAGCTCAATGCTGCAAGCCACCATGTTGACCAGATGCCTAAGGCAAGCACGTGTGCGCAGCCCGACTGATGTACCAGCGTTGGCGCGAACCTCAGGGGCATCTCCCTGAGATGACGTCACCAGCTCCAGATATTTAAGGTCTCAGTTTTCGCTAACAAGACTAGTTAGCAAGGTTTCGCTTCCTCCTGGTCGCTGCGGATGGGATTCACTCTCCGCAAACCCAGCTACTCTGCCTCCTCGGACTTCAATAGAGGTACCCACTCCTCAGGGGCCTCACTTTCTCCTTTTCTTTTCAAGTCGCAGTCCGGAACCGGTACTCACTCCTCAAGGGCCCATGTTCCGGACTTGCTCCTGAATACCACTTCTGCTAAGAAGTCATTGCTGCCTACAACATTAGTGAGTTTCCATCTATCTCTCAGAGCTTTCCCTGGGTCCAGGTACTCGCTCCTCAAGGGCCTAATGCATACCATCTCCTGGGCTGCCTTAAGAGACTATTGTGTGAGTGCTACCATCAATGACTTGTTCCTGAACGCCGCATGCTTTGCCTACTCACTTTCTTAGTTTCTCTACAGCTCAGCCACCTGGGGATCGCTGTTCCAGTACCTGAGGGACTACAGCCCTGTTGGGAGCTTCCAGTTCACTACTGCCACGTCTGGTGGTTTATTGTATTGTCTAATAAAAAAACGAGTGTGTGTCTGTCTCCTACACTAAGCCTGACCAGTGGTTCCTCTCGGGATTTCCCCCGAGGGCGTGGTCACCTGCCACTGGTCCAAGGATCCACCCACAACTATTCTAAATAACTACAGCTTGTTAATTAACAGCTTTAACAACAGAGCTTGCTGACACCTGTTGGACTCTATTAGGGATGTGCATTTGTTTTTTGATGATTAAGAAATTCGTATGAAATTTCCTGAATCGTCATGTATCGGTAACATTGATAACCAATTGCATTTTCCCCAAATTTTCAGAAAAAAAAGGTTTTCGGTTTAGCACGCACTAACGGGAGTTAGCATGCACTAACTCCCGTTAGCGCGGATTAACTCCCATAAGTGCGCTAAACCGAAAATGATTCGATACGAGAAAAAAATGCCGATCCGCGGGCATACAAACCTTTTGTGCGGCTTCACGAAAACAAAAGCGGAAATGATCAGGCATCCGATGCACATCTCTAGACTCTATACCCTTCTGGACAAAATGTTCCACACCCCCACCAAGTTGATCCTCTCTATCATTGCGATATAATTTGTACCCTGATATAGCACTGTTCCATTGGTTATCCTCCTTCCACCAGGTCTCTGTGATGCCAATTATGTCAGTCTCATCATTTATGCTATACACTCTCCCATCTTACTTCTAGAATTGGCATACAGACATTTAAAAGTGTGTTTTTTGTTTGTATTAACAATCTGCTTTTCAGTTCTTATGGATAATTTGGAAATCTTACCTCAGGTGATTTTTTACATATAGGCACATGAACTATGTTTGCTTTTATTGGAAGCTCTCTGTTGGGATGCCCTAACTCTTCTGTTTCAATAGTATCCTTCAAGGATACATTTCTCTGAACCATGCACTGCTGAGTGACTGTTGACTTTCCCCCTTGTTCTAGTTTAAAAGCTGCTCTATCTCCTTTTTGAAAGTTAGTGCCAGCAGCTTGGTTCCACTCTGGTTAAGGTGAAGTCCATCTTTTCGGAAAAGTCTCCCTCTTCCGCAAAGATTTTCCCAGTTCCTTACAAAACTGAATCCCTCTTCCCTGCACCATCGTTGCATCTACACATTGAAACTCTGGAGCTCTGCCTGCCTCTTTGGACCTGCATGTGGAACACGAAGCATTTCAGAGAATGCCATCCTAGAGGTTCTGGATTTCAGCTTTCTACCTAAAATCCTAAATTTGGTTTCCAGAATCTCTCTCCCACATTTTCCTATGTCATTGGTGCCCACATGTATCATGACAGCTGGCTCCTCCCCAGCACTGTCTATAATCCTATCTAGGTGATGTGTGAAGTCCACCACCTTTGCACCAGGCAGGCATGTTGCCAGGCGGTCCTCATGTCCACCTGCCACCTTGCTATCTACATTTCTAATAATTGAATCACCAACTATGATGGCTGGCCTAACCCTTCCCTTCTGGACAGTAGCCCTGGGAGACTTGTCCTCAGTGCGAGAGGACAATAAATCACCTGGAAAGCAGGTCCTTGCTACAGGATCACTTACTGCTACACCAGGGTGATGTTCTCTCACTGGGAGACCTTTCAGATCCAAGGCAGCACTGGGGCTGTCAGACTGGATTTGGAACTTGGGGACTATGACCATGAAGGTCTCACCAATGTGCCTCTCTGTCTGCCTAAGCTCCTCCAAGTCTGCTACTCTAGCCTCCAGACATCGTACATTCCCTGAGAGCCAGGAGCTATTTGCACCGAATGCACACATGCAATCTCTCACCGGCGGGTGGAAAATCATCCATGTGACACTCAATGCAAAAGACTAAAAAGCCCCCCTCTTGCTGCTGGACTGCTGCCTTCATCTTAATTTTATTGAGTTCCAAGTTAAGTTTAGGATACCAAGGGAGTTGGAATTAGAGTACTTTAAATTTACAGGTGAATTTACTAATTAATCAGCTAGTGTCCTACAATGGGATGATTAAACTTTCAATAAGGGCTGGTACAATGCTATGCTTTAGATAAGAGCCTGATTGATTTTTAATGAGAAAATGTTTCTTGCCTAAAAATCAAGAGTTGAGTGGGTAGGAAAAACATACACTAGAATTAACTATCTCTGACTTGCTTTACACCTCAGACACACACAAACTCTAAGAATATATCCCACTATCTCACCTTTCTCCAAACTTTTATAAGTCCAAATATTTCCCAAAGCTATACTTACCAATCCTCTTTAACCACCATTAAATTGATCTTCACTCAAATAATTGAAGGGTTTGAGATTCACGTGCCTAATGGTGCGCATTTCTGGTCATCTTCTGCTGCAACGGGTGCGGGGCCTCTGGAAGCTGGGGCTATGGAATTGAATCCCTGGAATGGTTGTGGTGACCTCCGGACTCCTCTCCTGGGGGATGCTTGGAGCAGTAAGCAGATGAGCCTTCCAGTCCTCTTCTACTGCTTACTGCATTGGGAGTTAAAAAGAAATTTAACCTGAATGTTAAAAATGATTTTCAAAATGCCAATCAGCATTTCAAATGAAATATTTCACAAAACCCTTATGTCCAAAACATTTCACAATATTCAGATTTGCAGTAGTAAACGTCTACGTGTAGTCCGCTACATGTGAAAGTGTATTCAGCTGCCACATTAATGAGCTCCTGCGATGCAAATTCATGCAAAACAGCTCATTATTGTAGCATTTTGTGAAAAAGAGCAAAAAGGCTTTAATGATCTGTTGTTGTTTTTCTGTTCTGCCACCAAGAGGCAGTGGTTCAATGAAACCACCATAGGGATTGAAAGGGGACTTAAGCCCATGTGAGATACCCCTCTACTCTTTCCCCAAATGTAAGTAACATTCTCTGGTGACCTAGTGGCTCCCCTGAACCCGAGTCCCTTTGGCATATGCAAAGGAGCTCCGGCAGACAGCCAGAATATTTTTGAATCTAGGAGCCAGTGAAGCAGGAGGAAGTGGGCCTTGCTTGTGCCCCTGGATGATAATCCCTTCCATGTGGTATGCTTTTGGGGGCAGGGCTTAGAATGGGGAGGCTGACCCTAAATTTAGACCTTATTGGATTTTGGAGGCCTAGATGACGGTGTGAGAACAGGGCTGGGCTTGCCTGGGGGGAGGGATTTTATTTTTAGGGCCCACTAGGGATTGGGGGATGGTCAGAGTAGAAGCTGACAGGAGACAATGGAATTTTACTTATACTTTGGGGATGGGGTACAAAGGCTTCAAGACCCCTTTAAATCCCTGCAGCAATTCACCCAAAGTCCTGCTTCCCAGGCCAGGCTTGTGTGTTGTCACTGTTGGGAATGTGCAGAGTCCCTGCCATGGCAATGTGCAAAAAAGTTAATAAATAAATAAATGAATAAAAAAGTCTCTTGCAATTTTATAAAGAGGTAATCAGTATCCGTTGCAAAATTCTGAAGATGCTAATCTGTGAAAAATGCAGCAGATTAAAATGTTTCATAGGGTTGAAAATGCAATCCTCATGCATTTTTGCCTCTCCTGACCTTAATACAGTCCCAGGAACACCCTTCTCTTAATGAGGCTAAAGGCACATGCATGGTGGAACATTGTGTGTGCGTGTTACTGTTTAGCCACATTGACTATGGGTAATTTTCAGATGACTAAGTTTAGCAAGCAAAATGCTTTTTGCCGTGCAAATAGCTTTGAAATTTGCCCTCTAAATAATGAAAAGGCAAACAGTATTGAGTACATACAGACACACTGAATAAAGTTATTCCCCGACACAGGGGCATTTAAAAATTCTGGGCCCATGTTGATAATCAATACATCCAGAGACCATTTGAGGACAGTTTTCAAAGCAATCTAGGCCTGTTGAACTGGATTAGCACAACTAGACTGTCCTGTTTGAAATCTGCCCAACTCAATTGGGGATAAAAAGTACCCAAATGTGTTTTACAAGGTGGGTGCTTTTAGCTGCTGTTAGAGAAGACTTCCCATGGGCATACTTTGGGCAGGATTGGGAAACTAGTGCCACATCTGCAGCTCCTTCGTACGCATGGACAGCTTTCAAAGGAAAAGCAAGCATGTGCATTATGTAAAAAAAATTAGGTTCAAGGGACCAGGTCCCTAAGCACCAACAGACTCTGAAATAAGGAAGGGGGTATTTGAAAGTTGCCTTCCCTCAGTGCATCTAAAACTGCGAACACTATGGCAATGCATCTGTCTATTAGTTGCATTTAGAGGATGCATTCTTAGGGCATGTCTAAGTCATGGAGAAAAAATAATGCACGTAGATTGTGCATTTTCCCCCCATAAATTAAAGTCCCTGCAGAAAATGCTCAAGCATACATTTGCTTTGAAAATTGTGCAGAGTCTGCAGGTTTAAAGTACCCATAGACTTGTCTAAATCTGGACAAGTCTGAATTTCACCCCCCCTCTATACAGAGAGTTCAGTCCTTACACTAGGGGAAACCTCTTCACGCCCCCTATTTCAACATATAATTCCTTTCTTTCAGTGTTTGTTTATGGACCAGTAACTTATAGAATTAAAAGTTTTGGTATTCAGGGCTCCTGGATGAGCTTTAACATCTGTAAATTAGTTCCGTGGGAGACGAACAGTGAAAATTATTGCCAAGTGATTATTTAATGTTAATGCGTTTCATTTTTAGGTATGATTTCCTAAAGACCTTTTAACATTTTGTTCTGTTTCAGTGTTGCAGCAATAATTGGGATGTCCAGATCATGTTGTGCATTCTATGAATCCTTGCTGCTATTTCTGGTCATAGCCTACTTTCTGGTTTTCTATAAAAAATGGTAAATAATATCAGAGATATCAGGGCAAAATGATTTAAGATGCTTAGGATTCACTGTAGCAAACAGAATCAGAACAACAAAAGCACTCTCGCTGATAAAATTGGAAATGTTTTTTTTAATTAACACTTCTAATTAGAATTTAACATCTCACTAGCTTTGTATGGGATTTTCCGCTTCCTTAACCTCACGGAAACCTATCTATTGGCTCTAAATAGGCAGCCGCTTACCATGCACCACTTGAGGGTTTCAATTAATTCGAAATCCACCAACTTTGACAAGTAAAGGAACTTACATTTTTCTCAAAGTCTTTAGTGCCTGCTCTGCTGAAGTTTTTACCAAGAATGTTCTGAAGGAATTTCTCTTCAATGTCATTTTGTTTTTGATATCTGAGATGCTCTGTCCATTTGAAATATCCCACTTTGATGTGATATTAATAAAAGAGGCCTTTCAGGTGTGCTAAATGGAACATGTGACACTTATACACAAATAAGAGTGACTTCCACCATCAGAGATCTGGGTCTCAGCTAGGGGAAGAGTGGCCAAATAGCAGGACTTTCAGCCTCTTCCCTATTTAGATAAAATTTTCAATATGTTTATCATTGCAAATTGTCTAGATCAGCTTGCTGGTTGTGCGGTAGAATAGAATGGGGGAAATAAACAAGAAAATAAATAAATAGATAAATACATCTATCTTCTGAAAGGCTGTTCAGAAAGGCAAAAAAGAAAAAAAAATTGGATCACACTTTCCATTTTTGGGTCTCGCCTGGATATGCAATCTTTATTCATCCCCATTTTCTCTCTGCCTTGAGTAGATTTCATTTAGTTCAGAGAAGGAGAAAGTCTGACCAGTTTCCCTTTCGTCTGCGTACCTCCCAGCAGCAGTAGCAGTGACGGGAAAGCCGCGGCAAAATGGACGTCCTCCCAAGCTGACCTTCCAGTCTCTTCCCCCCATATTAGTGACAAGTCGCCATGGGGTAGACGGGGCGGTGCACTGCTTCAGTGTTCCAGGGCACAAAAAGGGCAGGAGGTTTCAGAGGTGGTGACATGGATCACTGGGGGGGGGGAACGACTGCGCCGAACAACCAGCCCTGCAGTATTGGTAATCATGGCATTTACGTGACTGCTGCACGTCTCAGCCCGAATTACAAAGTGCCCTGCAGGACAGCATTCAGTAAGCAGGTGTTCTGATGGGATTTGTTTAATTATTTGATTTCTATTCTGCTTTTCGATACTTCAAAGCGGCTTGCATTCAGGTACTGCAGGTATTTCCTATCCCCAGAGAGCTTACAATGTAACTGGCAAATGCATTAAGCCATAGTACGGGTCTAACACGCAATGAGAAACGGATATCGTGCAATATCTGTGATATTTTGTATGTCCCTCTCCTAGTACAATGAGCTGTTTTGCTTGTGATTTGCATGCATGAATAATGCTAATCCATGCAAAGCAGCTTATTACGAGTCAATTTCATGTTAATATTTAATTGTGCGATAGCACAGAGGAGAAGCGGAGTAAACAGCATGTTATGCTCAGGCTTGTGGACCCTTGGGCCGATGAGAGGATGGTATACCTTGCGGAGGATCTGCAGGTTCTCTCGTCGGGTGGCGAGGCAGAACAGAAGAGGGGCGCAGTTGACCCTTGGCTCTGGAGACGGAGACGACTGCAGGCAGATGAAGAGGCTAGAAGAGGAGCTGTGCCTTCACCCCTGGAAGTCTGTGGTCCCCCCAGGAGGAGCCCGTAGGGACTCAGACCACTGGGACTTAGGTGGACCCTGAGGAGTCGCGGTAACGGTGCAAGGGCTGACTGGAGCTTCGCCCTAGAAGTCCGCGGTCCCCCAGGAGGAGCCCGTAGGGACTCAGACCGCTGGGACTTAGGTGGACCCTGAGGAGTCGCGGTAACGGTGCAAGGGCTGACTGGAGCTTCGCCCTGGAAGTCCGCGGTCCCCCCAGGAGGAGCCCGTAGGGACTCAGACCGCTGGGACTTAGGTGGACCCTGAGGAATCGCGGTAACGGTGCAAGGGCTGACTGGAGCTTCGCCCTGGAAGTCCGTGGTCCCCCCAGGAGGAGCCCGAAGGGACCCAGAATGCTGGGACTTAGGCGGGCCCTTGGAGACGGAGTCCAGGAGGGGTCCAAGATCAGGTGCCAGAGAGTCGTTGCTTACCAGTCCACGGTCACACACCGAGGGATCACCACTTGCCAGTCCGAGGTCACACCAGAGAATCACCGCTTGCCAATCCGAGTCGCACACCAGAGAATCACTGTAAGCCAATCCAAAGTCAGGAACCGAGAAGACCAAGACGAAACAGGAACAGGGATCCGAAGCTCAAGAACTCACCAAAGCAAGCAGACTAGACAGCGCTGGAGGACGTTGCCAAGTCAGAGAATGAGCAGAGGAAGCTCCCTTAAATACTTCCTCTGCTCAGGCTGATCCAGGACAGGTGAGGCTTGTTAAAGGGATCAGGTCCCTTTAAATTTGTGAAGGAGGCACGGCCTCGTGCCTAAAGATCGTGGCGGCCATCTTTGATTTCCTCCGCGGAAGAATGGCTGCAGGAACGGCGCGGGGGCAGAGCAGGGACGGCTCTCCCCCCGACGGTCAGGCAGGAGACCCGCGCCGGGGCACTGAGCACCCGGTCAGGGATTTCCCCTGAGGTTGCCGCGGCGGCTTGCCGCCGTGGACGAGGTACGGGACCGCGATCGTGGCCTGCCATGGCCGCGGGACTCAACACAGCCCACACATATAGAGGGAATCACAACAAAAAAAAGTGCGGCATACAATATATTGGACAATAACAATATGACAACAAAACAATTATTTATTTTACATTTGCACACTGAATAGTGTGCATGCATTCAATGTATAGTACACAATATTATAAGTGTACACACTGCAACCATTGTTCAGTGTGTACATACTCCTTGAGTATTCAAATCTTCACACACCCATCAACTCTAAAACAATACATTCTTCATGGTATGACCACCTGTGCCTCAAGTAGTGTGGTATATGCAATTCTGTGCCCATGCCCTCTAATCTATATTGGCAAAACCACCCGCCCGCTTAGGGCAAGGATCATGGAGCATCGCTCATGCTTGAAGACCATTCGTCTAGAAGCCCCTCTAGTAGACCACTGGCAGGTAAAAAATCATTCAGTTGCTGATCTACGGGTTGCTTTTGCTCTGGAACAGTTACCCAAATCCTCCCATGGAGATAATTCATCTCTAGCATTAATATGCAAAGAACAAAAATGGATATATGAACTTAACTCATTGGTTCCATCGGGTCTGAATCGAGAAATAGAGTGGTCTGTATTTTTCTAGCCCAGCCACTTCACAGCTCTCTGAAGCCCAGTTATTTATGGTATTTGTTTCTCCTTCGTCTCTTAAGTTGTTTCTGACTCCCTGCATACCACCCCCTCTTTTCTTTCCCCCTTCCCCTTCCCCCCCTTCCTCTCCCCTCTCTCCTTACCACTTCCCCATCCCACCCCGCCACAACAACTAAGTCCATCAAGTTAGTTAATTTTTATTTATTATTATTCTTACTTTTTATAATTTCATGATGCAAAGATAATTGTCTTATGTTAAACAGTATCACGTGAATTTTTTTTAGTTATTGTCTAACCCAGGTCACATGACTGTCTAGTTCACACAGTTCACCCCCGATAGCTAGTTCCCACCTCCTCCCTTCCCCCCTCCACTAGCTCTCCCTTCCTATCCCCTCCCTTCCTCCCTATTTTCCTTCCTCTTTCTCTCCCACCTTCCCCCTAGCTCTCCCTTATCCCCTCCCCCTCCCTTCCCCCTCTCTTCCTTCCCCTTTCTCTCCCCCCTTCCCATCTTTTCTTTCTTTCGCTTCCCCATCTCACCCCATTTTAATAACAGTCTAATAAGTACTCTTTAAGTTTTTAATCCTAAGACGCCAATGAGATAACTGCCTAATGTTATACAGTATCACCTGATTAATTTCCAGATACTGCCAAATCTGGGTCACATGACTTCCCCCTCTTTTCGCGCATTTTCAGTTTGTATCCACCCATTTAAACGCTGGAGTCGATGGTTACTTTCTGGCACATTGTGGTGAGGTGTACAACCCCTCTGACTGTAAGTTTGATTTCTAGTTTTTATTATTTTGCGGACCCAGTGGCAACAATCTTTTGATATATTTTGTTTCTTTCTTAGGCCTGGATTTATCAAAATGTTTTATGCTAATATAGTATTTATTGCAATTTGTGCTAATAGCTAAGTTAGTGCAAATTGTGATACCATTTCAGATTCTGCAATAAGTGCCAGACCTGTTGTATTTCCTGTGTTCAACCACTGGGGGACCATTTTTAATGATCCCAGGAGAGAGAGAGAAAGAGAGAGAGAGAGAGAGAGAGAGAGAGAACCTGGCCATAATATCATGGCCCATAGGCAGGTATTTGTATCCCTATGGTAGGCCCACCTAGTAACTCGAGGTGGGGATTAGGTAAGTGTGTAGGGGGTTAGGGGCCACTTTGACATGCTACGTGACACCTACGAACAGAACAGTGGTCTCTTGTGAAGATTTGCTGGCCTTCGGAGAGAGGAAACTCACTCCACGATGAGATTTGGGCAATGTTCTCTCAACCTAGCTTGATGGACTCTCTACCTCCCCTAGTCTTTCAATTATCTGAAAGAGTAAATAACCGATTCACATCTACCCATTCTAGACCTCTCATGATTTTAAACACCTCTATCATATCCCCCCTCAGCCATCTCTTCTCCAAGCTGAAAGTCCTAACCTCTTTAGTCTTTCCTCATAGGGGAGCTGTTCCATTCCCCTTATCATTTTTGTTGCCCTTCTCTGTACCTTCTCTATCGCAATTAAATCTTTTGAGATGTGGCGACCAGAATTGTACACATTATTCAAAGTGCGGTCTCACCATGGAACGATACAGAGGCATTATGACATTTTCCATTTTATTCACCATTCCCTTTCTAATAATTCCCAACATTCTGTTTGCTTTTTTGACTGCCGCAGCACAATGAACCAACGATTTCAATGTGTTATCCACTATGACGCCTAGATCTCAGATAGGCAGAGTGGTAGCAAGACCACTAATGTGCTATATCTGTGACATGAAGGCAATGTCATGTAAGACCTTCAAGTTGCTTTTAGTTTTCTTGCCATTCACATGGAAATTCTGGAATGCCCAGAAAAGGCAGATTGTCAATAAGATCAGCTTTTCCAAAAACTCTGGCACCAACCTTGAATTATGAGGGCTCATTATGTTCCATGCCATTAGGAAGATACATTCACTAGGCACACTGGCTTGCGTGCAGAAAAGATAGTGTTGAACCATCTTGGCTAGATCTGGCTAGGTCTGGCTAGGTCTGGCCAGACTGCCGATTTGTGTGCCCAATATTCCATCACATCTGTATGCATGTTCTCGATGGGATCCATGAGATAACATGTCGCAGAAATTTCTCCTGGAGTCTCCTTTCTGGAGAGAGCCAAGAGTCTCTATTGCCATCTTCTTTAGCTATGCCCTGTATCAGGAGAGATCCCCTGCGAGCAACATGGTTTTGGCTTATTGAGGTGGGTGAGGAAACAATATCGCTGTTCATGCTTGCACTCATCTCTGGAGTGGACACTTTCCTGTGCTACATCCCCACTGTGCCTCTGCCTTCCCACTGGTGCTCCTGAATCTCCTTTATGAATGTGCAACTGCAGGGCAACACTCCCTTTCACCCAAGGTGTGGTAAGCAGTTATGTATTGTTTTCTGTCAGAGAATTCAGTTTCATTTGCACCTGCTGTTGCAAGGAGTCTACAAACTTCAATATCTCTGCTTCCATTCCATTTGCTCAAAGAAACCCTCTTTCTCCTGAATATTTACTGTAGGGATAACCCCACCCAGGGTTGCACTTCTGGAACTCATATTCTCCCTGGCATCCTTGAAGGCCTTCAGCTTTTCTGCCTTATCATTACGCAATCATGATGCTTGGGGGCAATTCACACCTATTTCTAGAGATAGATTATTAAAAGTTGTCTGCTACTCAACTAAATTGTTCAGCATAATGTAGTTAGAGTTTCTGTGGGTGCCAATATCTTGAATCAGATGCTTATGAGTCATCCTGACTTCTTCCTTTTTCTCACAGAGAAGCTGCCCATCCTTCATGCTTCTGTGGAAATGCTCCATTATTTTTATGTACCTATCAGGTCTTCAGGAATAAATTCACATGATCCTTTGGCCACAGACCCAGAGCATCCCTTACTGCCAGCGCAGTAAGTGTGCAAAGCAATGGATATACCAAAACTTCCCCTCTTCCAATGCCTTTGACATATTTTACCACTGACTTTCACAAAGAAACATTCTGAAGATTCCTTTTATTCTGGTCTACTTGGCAACCCTCAAGCATCTTTCATATGGCTGATAATATATTGCATGAGGTATGGAGGCTATCAACTGGATGTGCAACACAGACCACCTACACCCCAATACTCAGTCCCTGTTATTTATTTATTTATTTATTTATTTAAAGCTTTTCTATACCGGCATTCATGATACAATCATATCATGCCGGTTTACATTTAACAAGGGGTGCAATAACTTTCTTTTAACCAGTGTCGAGGAAGTAAAAAGTTACAATATAACAAGGTTGTTGAAACTGGGAAGGAAGGAGACAGGGAAAGACAAGAATTATATAATCTTTACAGAGGTAGATTATTTACATTGTGCCGTAATGTCCCTTAATGGAAATTATTTACATTGTGCAGAAGTGTCTCTCAATTGTGCAGTAAGGTCTCTCCATGGGTATTACCGTAGGTTCTCTCCCTGCCGTAGGATCTCCCCCTGGCTATTAGACTTGGGAAAGGCTTGTTTAAATAGCCAAGTCTTGAGCCTTTTTCTAAAGGTTAATAGGCAGGGTTCAAGTCTAAGATCCGGTGGTAAGGTATTCCAAAGAGCGGGGCCCGCTGTAGAGAAGGCCCGGTCTCTGAGAGCAATATGGTGTGTGGATTTAGATGGGGGAACAGTCAGCGACCCTTTGTAGACTTCTCTGATGGGTCTGGATGATGTGTGTAGTCTGAGGGGGATTTGGAGGTTGAGCGGGGCTTGGGAGTGGATTGATTTATGGATGATGGTGAAGGACTTATAGAGGATTCTGTAGTGTATTGGCAGCCAGTGCAGATTTATTAGAATGGGAGAGATGTGGTCTCTTCTTCTGGTATTAGGATTCTGGCTGCCGAATTCTGAAGTATCTGAAGTGGTTTGATGTAAGAATATGGGAGACCTAGCAAGATAGAGTTGCAATAGTCTATCTTGGAGAATATTACAGATTGTAGAACTGTTCTGAAGTGCTGAAAGTGTATGAGTGGTTTCATTCTTTTGATTACTTGCAGCTTGTAGAAGCAGTTCTTGGTTGTATTGTTAATAAATGTTTTTAGATTCAAGTGTTTGTCTATTATTACCCCTAGGTCTCTTGCTTGTGTTACCATGGTGTTAATTGGAGCACTTTGTGGGGGGTTGCTGTTGTCTGGGGTGATGAGGAGGAGTTACGTTTTAGCCGAGTTTAGAATCAGATTTAGGTTTGCGAGGAGTCCGTTGATCTCTTGGAGGCAGTTATCCCAGAATTTAAGTGTTTTTGTGATAGATTCTTTGATGGGTATCAGAATTTGAACATCGTCCGCTTATAAGTAATGTTTTAGTTGCAGGTTAGTTAACAGTTGACATAGAGGAAGAAGATATATGTTGAATAGTGTTGGGGATAGTGAGGAGCCTTGAGGAACTCCTAGTGAGGAATTGTAGCGGGGGGATTCTTTATTATTGATTTTGACTTTGTATCCTCTGTTACAGAGGAATGTTTTGAACCATGTGTGAGCGGAACCTGTTATTCCTATATCCGAGAGGCGGTTGAGGAGGGTGGCATGGTTGACAGTGTTGAACGCTGCCGACAGGTCCAGTAGAATTAGTAGGAATGATTGTCCTTTGTCCAAGCCCATGATGAGGTGGTCTGTTAGCGACAGGAGTAGGGTTTCAGTGCTTAAATCCTTGCGAAATCCATATTGTGTGGGGTGTAGTATTTGGTGATCTTCGAGGTAAGTGGAGAGTTGTGAATTGACCAATTTTTCCATAATTTTTGCTACAAAAGGCAGGTTGGAGATTGGGCGGAAGTTGTTTGGGTTCTTGGGATCCAGATCTGGCTTCTTTAGTAGCGGTTTAAGAGAGGCGGTTTTTACGGCTTCAGGGAAGATTCCCTGTATTAAGGAGCAATTTATAATGTCCGCTAGCGGTTTGGAGATGGTTTCGGGTATTAGCAGAAGCAGTTTTGATGGTATTTGGTCGAAGGGATGGGAGGAAGGTTTCATTTTCTTCAACAGAGATTGGATCTCTAAGGCGGTGGTAGGTTCGAACGAATCCAGGGTGATTCTTTTGTTGAGTAGGTGGTAGGAGCTAGTCTGAGGGGTGTGGCTGGGTGGCAAGAGAGTTAAGAGATTAGAGATTTTACTTTGGAAGAATAGTGCTAGTTCATCAGCTTTGGATTGTGCTTGTTCAATAGGGATAGATGGTGTGTTAGGTAGTGTTAGTTCGGAGACATAGGAGAAGAGGGCTCTTGCGTCAAATGTAAAGTCATGGATTTTGTGAGCGTGGAAATCCCTTTTTGCCTTTAGGGTAGAGTTCCTGTAGTGGTGGAGGGTAGATTTGTAGGTGCAAAGTGTGCTGGGACATGGGGTTTTGCGCCATAAGTTTTCCTTTCTTCTGAGGATTTGTTTGAGTTTCCGTAATTCATCGGTGAACCATGGTTGTCTCTTTGGGGAATTTTGGTTATGTATTTTTGTTGAGAGCGGACATAATTTATTTGCTATTTCCTCTGTGATATTGCTCCAGGAGGTTAATGCTGAGTTAGGATCTGAAAGGTTTAAGTGTGGAAGTTCTTTAGCCAGGTGGAAGCTGAGATCATCAGAGGAGCAAGATTTTCTGTAGGTGAATAGGTGTTGAGGGGGGAGAAGATTATGGGTTTCTGTTAATGAAAAAGTAGCGGAGATTAGTGAGTGGTCCGACCAAGGGACTGGAGTGCAGACCGGAGGGGATGAGTGCGTGATGCCGGCGTTTGTGAAAATGAGATCCAGTGTGTGGCCTGCTTTGTGGGTGGGCTTGTTGATAATCTGATGGAAGCCCATGGCTGTCAGAGAGGAGAGTAAGGCTTCACAGTTGGTTGTGAGTGTGGTGTTGTTTACGTGAAGGTTGAAATCTCCTAGGATCAAGGCAGGGGAGTCCGGGTTAATGTGTTTAGCAATTAATTCTATTATGAGGGAGGCATCCGAGTCAAGGAGACCTGGAGGGGCATAAACTAGGAGGATTTGGAGTTGGATTGATTTGAAGAGGCCTATTTCTAGTTTTGAATCTGATTTTAATGGGAGTTGGACGACTCTCAACTCTTTCTTGGTTGCTAGAAGTAGGCCCCCTCCCCTTTTCTTTAGTCGGGGGAGGGAAAAGAAGTCATACATCTGTGTGGGAAGTTGATTTATTAGGGCTATATCTGTTGGTTTAAGCCAGGTTTCCGTTATGGCGCAGATGTCCGGTTTGGAGTCCAGGAGATAGTCATTGAGGATCAGAGTTTTCTTGGTGATGGATTGTGCATTGAAAAGAGTTAGGGTGAATAAAACGAGACCTAGGAGTTGGCTGAGTGGGGTGATCAGGATTGGGATAAGGGTTTTGGAAGCGCGTGAATGATATTGCATTATTGTTTTATCTGAGTTGTAGTAGTTGCGCTGAAGAATAGGGATTGGGAATCCTGGTGGCATAGTGATTTAGTTATGTGATAGAGGATGAGATAAGTGCTGGATGAATGCTGCGAAAGGCTGGATGAATGCTGCGGATGCTGGATGAATGCTGCGAAAGGCTGGATGAATGCTGCAAAGGCTGGATGAATGCTGCAGATGCTGGATGAATGCTGTGAGGGTGGCTGAATGTTAGAGAGGCTTGAGGAAGTTGGAGAGAGATTAAGTATGTTGGCTGTGACGACGAGCCTTAGAAAATTCCTTGGGCTCACAAAGGGGCGCACTTAGGGGCAAGCCCCTTAGGTCACGCTCCTTCGGGCGCGCGACGCCGGTGAGATGTGTGCTGATTTAAAGAGCTTTTTGGCGCTTCCTGATAGGCCTAGTGCCTTGCAGAGGGGCGTGGCTGACTCACCGCTGCGATCGGCAGCTTCGGGGAGTTTTTTTAATTTTCTTCCTTTCCTCTCCTCGTTGTTTCCGGTCCCGATGGCCTCCTCTGCACGGCTTGCTGGTGGAGGGCAAGCAGGTTCTGGCCCCGATTGGGCCTTGTGAGCCTCAGCAGAGGAGGTGGCGTGGAGGGATTACTGCTAGGCGCTGGCACGTGAAAGGGGGACGCCGGTGAGATGTGTGCTGATTTAAAGGGCTTTTCGGCGCTTCCTGATAGGCCTAGTGCCTTGCAGAGGGGCGTGGCTGACTCACCGCTGCAATCGGCAGCTTCGGGGAGTTTTTTAAATTTTCTTCCTTCCCTCTCCTTGTTGTTTCTGGTCCCGATGGTCTCCTCTGCACGGCTTGCTGGTGGAGGGCAAGCAGGTTCTGGCCCCGATTGGGCCTCGTGAGCCTCAGCAGAGGAGGTGGCGTGGAGGGATTACTGTTAGACGCCGGTGCGTGAAAGAACTGCTGCCTGACTACCTCAGTGTGCTGTCATGGAGAGGTAAGTGTGGTCCAAGTATCGCTGTTGAAATGCACATGCAGAGGATGCTGCCTGACTCTACCTCAGTGTGCTGCCTGACTCTACCTCAGTGATGCTGCCTGACTCTACCTCAGTGTGCTGTCATGGAGAGGTGTGGTCCAAGTATTGCTGGTGAAATGCACATGCAGAGGATGCCTAAATCCCACATTCTTCACTACCGACAGGGGTTGGTCATCCATGGCAATCATTTCTGCAATGTTCTCTATTACTACTTTTGATGCTACTTGCCTTTTGCCCTGGGACAATGCTATATAGAACATCACCCCCATTTCCTCTATGTTGAGTTGCTACTTCAGACGCATGGCAGAGGGCTTCTGGCCTGCCTCCTGACTGCTGGAAGGGGGCGTAAGATCAACTTCTGAAAAAGCCTTCTCCTTTTCAACCCCTTTCCTCTGGCTTTTACTTTGACTGACAGAAAGTGTCCCCAGACTAGTGCTGCCACCCTCCCCTGATAAAAATTCTAGTTGGTGCTGCTTCTGCATGTGCTCAGAGCTGGCAGTTGGGTAGGGTGAGCCTAGTGGTCACCCAGAGTGCAGTGAGCGGGGAGGGGGTACTCTGGGCACTGTCAACATCTTGAATCGGGCTACAGCCGAAAATAATCCTGGTATGGCCGTTGTGAATTCCATCTCGCTAGGGCTGAAGAAAGGCCCAGCATGGCCATGGCAGATACCATACAAACAGCTGAAAGAATCCCTTCATGGCCATGGTAGATCCCATCTCACCATAGCTGAAGAGAGTCCTGGGGAAGTGCACTTTTCTCCCAGAGTGCCAGTTGCCCTATAGACGGCCTTGCAGGTAATGCTGCATACAAGCTTTTGTAGATGCCCCACTTGCTTCCTTCAACTGATATCATTAGCGCATTGAATATACTAAAGTGACTCCAGGTTAGGGATATCTTCTGTTATCTCTTTTCTACATCCTTAGGGGCTGATGCTGGCATTGTAGAGGTTGAGGGTGGACCCTGAGGATTAATGCTAGGAGAATCACTTTTCTCTCTCTGCACTAGATCCAGGCTTGATACCAGGGCCTGGCCTGGAGGCTGGGTCCAGATGCCTGGGCCTCAGCCTTTGCTTAGACCTAGGCCCAGGCCCTTAGCCCAGGCCTCATAGCTGCTCCCTCATCATCATCTTCTCTTCTGACACCATCCACTGAGGTTGCACCAGAGTTAATTAATTCTGGCATATTCACCCCAGAGGGCGGCACCATTTTGATACACGGCAATGTGTACAGCATTGATACTGTACATTAGGGATGTGAATCGTTTTCCATATCGTCTTAACGATAGAAATCGTGTGGCAGGGCAAGAAAATCGTCTTAGGCACGATTTTTTAGTTAAAAAATCGTTATAAAATCGTTTTTTTCCGATTAGTGCGCACTAACTCGAGTTAGTGCGCACTAACGGGAGTTAGTGCGCACTAACTGGGAGTTAGTGCGCACTAACTGAAAATGATACAATTTGACACTTTTCAGGTCAGTTAAGGTCAGTTTAGGAATGAATATGTATTCCTATTGGCTGCCCTCTTATTTATTCATGTTACCAAGTTTCCTACTGACAGTATATGGGGGATGGGAAATGGAAACAGTTGGTAGCTTGACAAAACAAGTAATGTGATCAGTCAATGTGACTAGAACTTGTGCCCTAACCCTGATACCAGGGGTATTGTGATCTTCCTGCACACAGTGCCCTATCCCTATTAATACCAGGAGTGTTGTGATCTTCCTGCACACAGTGCCCTATCCCTAATACCAGGGGTGTTGTGATCTTCCTGCACACAGTGCCCTATTCCTGATACTGGGGGTGTTGTGATCTTCCTGCACACAGTGCCCTATTCCTGATACCGGGGGTGTTGTGATCTTCTTGCACACATCCCGATATCAGGGATAGGGCACTGCGTGCAGGAAGATCACAACACTCCTGGTATTAATAGGGATAGGGCACTGCATGCAGGAAGATCACAACACTCCTGGTATTAATAGGGATAGGGCACTGCATGCAGGAAGATCACAACACCCCTGGTATCAGGGATAGGGCACTGTGTGCAGGAAGATCACAATACCCCGGAGGAGTGAGGGTCAGGCAGCTCCCCCCTGTCTGTGAAGCCAGCCTCTCACTAGTAATGCAGGGAGGGAGCTGTCTCAGACTTCACCATCCTCCCCCCCCCCCCCTTACCCACACACCATTCACTAGCTGGGACATGGGGGAAGTCAGGAGTGAGGGTCAGGCAGCTCCCCCCTGTCTGTGAAGCCAGCCTCTCACTAGTAATGCAGGGAGGGAGCTGTCTCAGACTTCACCATCCACCCCCCCCCCCCTCACCCACACACCATTCAATAGCTGGGACATGGGGGAAGTCAGGAGTGAGGGACAGGCAGCTCCCCCCTGTCTGTGAAGCCAGCCTCTCACTAGTAATGCAGGGAGGGAGCTGTCTCAGACTTCACCATCCTCCCCCCCCCCCCCCCCCCTCACCCACACACCATTCACTAGCTGGGACATGGGGGAAGTCAGGAGTGAGGGTCAGGCAGCTCCCCCCCTGTCTGTGAAGCCAGCCTCTCACTAGTAATGCAGGGAGGGAGCTGTCTCAGACTTCACCATCCTCCCCCCCCCCCCCTCACCCACACACCATTCACTAGCTGGGACATGGGGGAAGTCAGGAGTGAGGGTCAGGCAGCTCCCCCCTGTCTGCGAAGCCAGCCTCTCACTAGTAATGCAGGGAGGGAGCTGTCTCAGACTTCACCATCCTCCCCCCCCCCCCCCTCACCCACACACCATTCACTAGCTGGGACATGGGGGAAGTCAGGAGTGAGGGTCAGGCAGCTCCCCCCTGTCTGTGAAGCCAGCCTCTCACTAGTAATGCAGGGAGGGAGCTGTCTCAGACTTCACCATCCTCCCCCCCCCCCCCTCACCCACACACCATTCACTAGCTGGGACATGGGGGAAGTCAGGAGTGAGGGTCAGGCAGCTCCCCCCTGTCTGTGAAGCCAGCCTCTCACTAGTAATGCAGGGAGGGAGCTGTCTCAGACTTCACCATCCTCCCCCCCCCCCCCCTCACCCACACACCATTCACTAGCTGGGACATGGGGGAAGTCAGGAGTGAGGGTCAGGCAGCTCCCCCCTGTCTGTGAAGCCAGCCTCTCACTAGTAATGCAGGGAGGGAGCTGTCTCAGACTGGTATCAGGGTTAGGGCACTGTGTGCAGGAAGATCACAACACTCCTGGTATTAATAGGGATAGGGCACTGTAAGAGATGACTGTAGTAGATTGAATAAAGATCTGATGTTTCTGCTCTCCTCACACCAAACAAAAACAACACACAAGCAGAGAAGCCCTTCTTACAAAGCTGAGCTAGTGAGTTAAGTAGGAGGAAAAGTAAACATACTGGTGCCAGTGTGGCTACTTAAAAAATACACTTACCAACAATCAATTACATATATTTGAACTGTGTACAGTTCCAGCCAGGACCACCTTTCTAAAATGCACAGTGATTGGCAAATTCAACATGCACTAGCATTTCAGGTGCCTGCTAACAAAAATAATAAACAAACAAGTTCTAGTCACGTGAGTGCTGATCATTACATTACTTTTTTTGTCAAGCTTCCAACTGTTTCCATTTCACATCCCCCCAACCATATTGGTAACATCAATAGATAAGAGCACAGCCAGCCAATAGGAATACATACATACATATTCATTCCTAAGTGACCTTTACTGACCTGGGAAGTGTGAACACTTTGTTTCATTTTCTGTTGGTGTTCGTTAGTTTCCAGTTCCATTTCCCATCCCCCCAACCATCACCTCAGTGGTAACCTTGGTAACATCAATAGATAAGAGGGCAGCCAGCCAATAGGAACACATATTCATTCCTAACTGACCTTCAGTGACCTGGAAAGTGTTTATTTGTATCATTTTCAGTTAGTGCGCACTAAATCGAGTTAGTGCGCACTAACGGGGAGTTAGTGCGCACTAACTCGAGTTAGTGCGCACTAACACGATTTAACGATTTTTAACGATAAATCGTTAGAATTTCTATTGTATCGTGTTCTATAACGATTTAAGACGATATAAACATTATCGGATGATAATTTTAATCGTTGAAAAACGATTCACATCCCTACTGTACATATTGCCATACATGTACAATATCAATGATACTGTAACTGTACCCCTACTCACAGTGTTGCACAGACACAGACACAGTGCACTCACAGTTTGATTTTAAAAGCATAGCTTTTGCAAAGATTTCGACACATGCGAGTATGTGGGCCTCCGTGAGCAACATAGATTTGAAAAATCCACAAAATATGTTTGTATGTACCTGTGTGTGTATAAGAAATAAGGGGCAGAAAAGGTGCAAGGCATAGGCATTCTGGGTAAGGGCTAAGACTTTCAAATATCACTCTGAATTTGAAAACCAAAAACCTCGGCAAGCATTGGCTTGTCATCCACGTAGCTTTACTGCTGCTCCAGATGAGGAGAAAGTCTGTAGATAGCACGTTTTAAGGCTTACAGGACAGAGTGAGGGGTCTGGGTCAATTGGGGGCATACAGGATGAAAAGCCAGAAGAGTCTGGAAAAACCTCAAAATTAACTGGTCAGCTGGTGGTGTAATTGGAAAAACTGGGTTGTCCCTCGTGCAGGCATGTTTTAAAATTTGCTGACATATGTGCATAAAAGCCAACATGGTCCTATTGAAGACACGCACATGCTAGCTGTGCTTGAGCAACCTCTTAAAATTAGAAGCATACTTACACATGGTTTGTGCATTTTAAAATATACGTACGTAAGTGCACTCACGATTAAAAATTGTAGCGTACCATTGCTCACGCCCAATGTACGCGTTCTCATTTTAAAATCTACCTCTCAGGTCTCCTGACTCCTTTTCTAATCCACACACAAAAATAAACTGTTAAACACTAACAGACCAAAATGACTTGCAGCCTGCTAAGACTCTTCTTCTCTTCAGTCTCTCAATTCACTGCTGCCCAGACAGAGACAAAATAATCACTGGCACTGCTACAATATCCACACTGCCTCCTACCCTGCCCCTGCACCAGTGAAATAAATAATCAGAAAAACACTAACAATGTCACCGACTCTGTCTTTCTTGTACAGAGAATAAGACCACTACAGTAAAAAGAAGATCAGAAGCAGCTCTTTACCAGTGCCAAATCCCAAAATGTCTAGCTTTGTTTTTAAACTGAGAAGGCTTCTCCAAACATGTCCTTCTGTACCAACTGCTAGAGAAGAAATATAGAGCTTCTTTCATGTGCTCAGAGTTTAGAGTAGGAGTAGGTCAGAGTCACTTGATCCAGAGTGCAACTATAGGCTAGTTAAAAAAAATGCTGAACTATGATTTGTCCTCTTTGTGGTTTCCTTGCCAACCTGTCCTGCCTTGGCTCTGACAAAGATGCAAAGTTATACAAGCAAGAACAGGTTGCTTGATTACCAGTTGTTTCATTCCCAGCATTACACAGCAATAAATTTTAATGGATCATAGACTTGAATGGGAAACATAAAAAATGAGAAAAACATTTTGTCTCATTTTTGGACTCCTCCATGCAATATTCTTCATATTTTTTTTCACTATTTCTGCACAGGAATGGCCTCAAGGTGCAGTGAGGGTGGGGGGTGGAGAGAACAGACCCCAGTAGGATTTTCCCTATTTTAGAGGACCACTTTGTTGAGCACTTGGGCTCTTTAGCTCCCTGCATCAGCAGCATCAGAATATGTATTAATGTTCCAATGCTCAATGGGGGAAAGTTAGCCAACTTTAGAGAAGTGGCTAGGTTTCCAGAAATTAACATGGCTTGTGATTGTTCAGCTAAGCCACATTAATATATTTACTTAAAATTACATAGTAATGAGTTGCTTTGCATGCAAATGCATGCAAAGCAGCTCCCTACCATTTTTCCATTACCAGGGCTAAAATAACGTGGTATTTAAAAAACTGTACATAATTGCTGCGTTAAGGCATTTACCATGAGGTAAATACTATTTACCACAAAGTAAACACCTAATGCATGTTAGTAAATGATCCCTTAAATTTTGTACCTAGGCAATGGAAGGTGATGTGACTCTCCCAAAATCACAAAGAACATCAGCAGCAGGATTTGAATCCTGGCTTTCCTGGTTCTAGCCCACTGCAGTAACCATTAGACTACACTTCCACTCCCCATTATTTGTATCACTGAAATCTCTTTTCGTTTTAGCACTGATTATGATTTTGTCCTGTAACAATAACACAGTACCTTCTAAGATGTAAATCCTTTCCAACAATTCATTCGCTCTCTTGAAATGAAGAGAATTGCATTGTAAGGAAAAACACTTCTGTTTTTTGCCTTTTCTCCATTTTATTCCATTTTGACCAACAGAAGACATCAGGAGATATATATTTCAAGAGGCAGATTCTACAAAACAAACAATAAATGCAAATATTGCATAAAGAAATGCACCATCTTAGAGCTGCAAATATTGTAGGGGCAAAAGAGACAAAAAAGGATCCAAGAGATACAATTATACATATCAAATTATTTAAAATAAAAATGAAGGAAGATATGCGAGGCAACTACAACTACAAAAATAACTATTAACATAATACTAAAAAAAAAAGTGATTTTAGGTAGCAACATCTACATTAATAGTTGAAAGGGGGTCCTCATGTCCAATAAGCTATCTTGAATAAACAAGTTATTTTAAACTTTCACAGAATCTACCAATCAGTCTGAATCAAAACACAAGTGAACATCCTTTCATATAAATCAATTAATATCCAGCCTGGGAGAAATAGTGCCAAATTAAACAGCCTCACACTGTAAATTCATCATGATGATGATCATCATCATCATTTACGGGTGTCATGTTATTCCATCATATGAGGTGAGCTTTTAAAAGATGCATGCATAAACAGCAGACAAAAATCTATGAACACTCTGCTGCAGGATCATCTTGAGAAAGAAAATAACAGAATACTTTTTGTTATCTATAGATCCCAGTTGAACCCACTGGAACATATCTACAACCCATCTTGTATAATGATACTACCCTCTCACAGGCCTTGGATGGCAAACCTATCCTGCCTTAATGACAGCCCCCCAGCTTCAAATGGATATTCACCAACAAGCCTAAATTGGACAACATTGACATCAACTCAAGATCCAGACCATGCCAACTCTGTCCACATATTAACCCAGGCAACACCATCCCAGAAACCAATAACATCAACTACAATGTCTGGGGTTCTTTCACCTGCTCTACTTCCAGTGTAATATATTCCATCACCTGCCAGCAATGTCCCTTTGCTGTCTCCATAGGACAAACAGGTTAATCATAAAGGAACAGAATAAATGGACATAAATCTGACATTAGAAATGGCAATATCCATAAATAAATAGGAGAACATTTCTACCTTCTAGGACATTCTCTGTCTGACCTTAAGGTCTCCATACTCTTAACAAGGAACTTCAGCATGAAACTGCTGAATTGGAACTGAAAAAACACCATCGCCCTAGGTCTGAACAGATACAATGGCTTCATGGCACACTACAACTCTCTATTAGGGGTGTGCATTTGTTTTGAACTTATATGTAAAACACTACTTTTTTTTTTTTTTTTAACTTAAAAAAGTGATGAGGCGAAAACGATCGGATTTCCAACTTATTCAACATAGCTATGTTGAATACATTGGAAATCGCGATCGTTGATCCTAAATAAAAATTTAAACCCCTCACCCTCCTTAATCCCCCCCAAGACTTACCAAAACTCCCTGGTGGTCCAGCGGGGAGTCAGGAAGCCATTCCTCTATTCCTCTGCGAGGAGCACGTGATGTCCGCGTCACGTCGGAGTGACGCGGCCGTCACGTGGTCCACCGCGGTTCCGCTCCCGGACCCCTCGTTGGACACAAACGGAACTTTTGGCCAGCTTGGGGAGGTCAGGAGGCCCCCCCAAGCTGGCCAAAAGTGTCCAACGAGGGGTCCGGGAGCGGAACCACGGTGGACCACGTGACGGCCGCGTCACTCCGACGTGACGCGGACATCACGTGCTCCTCGCAGAGGAATAGAGGAATGGCTTCCTGACTCCCCGCTGGACCACCAGGGAATTTTGGTAAGTCTTGGGGGGGATTAAGGAGGGTGAGGGGTTTAAATTTTTATTTAGGGAACCGGTGCACGTATGGACATAGACTCAACTTATGGAATTCTCCATATGTCCATATTGACTGAAATTGACCCCCCTTTTCGACATGGACTTATGAACATTAACCTTTTGTTTGCACATCCCTACTCTCTATGAACTTAACTGCCCTCAGATCATTCTGCCTTTTCACACTTACCTCGGTGGTCAGCAGGCTGCCCTATAATGCTATGAGCACTGTGCTTCCATACTCTGCCTGCCTAATTCACTGCCTTCTCTTTGCTCTGTATCTCAAACCCCACCCCTTTCTTTTTATTCACCTGCTGTTCTACACGTTGCATTTGACGGTGGACTCTGTCCTTGAAAGCTCATCCTTCAATAAGGCCTAGATTCAACATTTTGTGAAAAATATAGCAAAAATAGCACTTGAGATTAAAAATAGGGGTGTGGTAGGTAGAGAGAACATGGTACAAATCTACTCTTTTTTCACCTTTTATCCCTCCAAATCCCATTAAAGCTTCACTGATGGTAACTGTGCTGTTCGTACATATGACTGCCCCCTAAAACCCAACTTACCCCAGAAACTTCACCCCCAAATTCATAATGCCCTTTCTTAGAGTGCCAACAGTCTCTTCTCATTTTTGCTACACTAGACTAACACGGTTATCCCTCAGATGATTATAACTAGAGACCATCATTTTCAAACGTTATTTTATTTTTTTCCTGGGAATTTTAATGTGACTAAAAAAATCAGTGGACAATGATTTTGTTATAATACGCAGCAGAAAAAAACAGTGTAAAACTCATTTTTACACATAATTTTGTTTTGGTTATAACACAAATTGGCTGATTTTTCCCCAATATAGGGTTAGATTTTTAAAAAAGCGCATGCGGCCTACATGTGTGCGTGCTACTCGGCGTGTGCACATCTACGCTCGATTTTATAACATGCACAGGGTTGGAGCGTGTAACCCTTTTAAAATCCAGCCCATATATTGTTCTATTTCTCTTTTGATGCTGTTCTTCCATGTGACTGGTTTATTGTTTTCACAATAGATATTGGATCATTTTGCAGTTTCTTTTGTCCGGTGTGGGGCTGATTAATTAACTTCCCCTCCCCCCCCCCCCCCCCCCAGAAAAAGATCTTCTCCATTAGACAGTGCATTATTTCTGCTGCTGCTGCTGCTTATTTTGCATTCTGAGTTGCTGGATTCTTACATTTGTTGTCTAGGTGGTATTACAGTATCATCTTTGCTAGTTATTTAAATGCTCTGTATGTCTTTAAGAGAAATACAGGGCTGTACCTAGCAGACGTGGGGGTGTAATCAATTGCACAGCAAGGGGTATTGAATCAAGAAAATAATAAAATCTAGGTAGAGCTACAGATCAAAGCATCATTCAGCTATATTTATAGCAGAATGATGAGTGGCAAAAAAAAAAGTGGTGGTGGTGGTGGGGAGATAGTGGGCAGCCAGCCGTATCGCGCCGGTGTGTTTTCTCCTGCCGCTGTTGCAGTTGTGCTGTCCACTATTGCCCCATAGCACTACACCAAAAGGTGGTGTTATTTCAAGGGCTACTGCCGGCAATAATGTGTAAAACATTATCACCCGCAGCGGTACCAGAAATACATTTTTTTTGCCTGCCCAAATCCCGCCCTAACCCGACCCTAACCACTCCCCTTTCCCAAATTTAAATATTAATGATGCAATGCGGTAGTTATCATGTGCATTAGGGTCCTTACACATGCGATAATGCCCTATTGTGTTTTAAAGAATGACCCCTTAAGTTTGAAAACTCTAATTTATTATAACGTGTTTATTTATTTATTACCAATATATATTGGTTTAGTTCTATTTGTATTCTGTTCTTGTGGGTGGCTGGATTATTGTTTTGCCAATAAATTTTGCTTTATTCTGCTGTCAATTTTTGTTAGCTTTGGCGCTGAATAACTAACTACCCCCCCCCCCCCAAAAAAAAAAATCTTCTCCATTAGTGTTTTATTTCTACAGCTGCTTATTTTGTCTTGTGTGTTGTTGGATTCTTACATTTGTTATGTAGGTGGTATTATCTTTGCTAGTTGTTATTTTAATTCCCTGCGTGTTTTTATGAGAAATATAGGGCTGTATCTAACAGACTTGTGGTTGTGGTGTGTAATCATTTGCACAGTAAGGGGTATTTAACCAAGGAAATAATAAAATCTATTTACAACTAACAATCAAGAGAGACACTGGACAGACTTGGATATTGTTGAGGTTATGGAGACTTGGTTCACTGATTCTCATGATTGGGATATCGCCATCCTGGGATATAACTTGTGTAGGAAGGACAGAGAGCACAGAAAATGTGGGGGAGTAGCTCTTTGTCAAAAACAATATCCAAGCAACTGAATTGAAAGGGACGTGTGATAGAGAAGAAGCAATATGGACCGTCCTAAAACAAACGATGGTGCTTGCATTTTTACTAGTATGATGTACAGAACGTCTTCTCAAACAGAAGATCTGGACAGAGATCTGATTAAAGACATCCAAAAGGTGGGAAAGAAGGGAGAAGTGCTGTTCATTGGAGATTTTAATCTGCCGGATGTAGATTAAAACATCTTGGAATCTACAAGAGGTAGAAAGAGAGTGGGTGACCTTTAAGGGGTTCTGCACAAACAAATGGCAATGGAACCCATAAGGGAGGGTGTGATTCTTGACCTAGTGCTCACTGATGGGGATTATGTCTCTAATGTCCAGGTAGGTGCCCATCTGAGCACCAGTGATCATCATACAGTAAAGACTGAATTTGCGAACAGTATACAGAGAAGTCAATTGAAGACTTGAGTTTTGAATTTCACAAATATGGTTTTTGTCAATATGAGGATATACCTGGAAGAAGAACTGGAAAACTGGGAGAAAATGGGTGAGGTGGAACAATCGTAAGCCACATTAGAAGGAGGCATTAGAAAGGCAACCGATCTATATGTTAGCGGGAACATTAGCCAAGCTGGTTCTCAAAAGAGCTGGCTGACAAAATAAAGCATTCAAGAAGTATAAAGGATCCTAAAAAGAGGAAGAATATCTGGTGAAGCTGAGGGAGACAAAAATAGAAATCAGAAATATCGTGGAAGAAAGGACTGCCAAAGAGGTAAAGCGAGGTGACAAAACATGTTTCAGATATATCAAACAAAGAAGGAAGGCCCAAAGTAGTATAGTGAAACTGAAAGGTGATGAGGAGAAATGTGTGGAGACAGATGAAAATACGATGGAAATATTAAACAAATACTTCAGTTCCGTGTTTGCCAGAGAAGACCCTGGAGAAGGACTGCTGCTGATTGATGAGACAGTAGATGGGGATGGTGTAGACAAAACTCTGTTTACAGAAGAGAATGTATGGGATGAGCTAAGTAAACTGAAAGTGGACAAGGCTATGGGACTGGCTAAGATACATCCCAGGATAGTAAGGAAACTCAGAGATGTGCTGGTGAGTCTACAAAAGACCTGTTCAACAAATCCCTGGAAGGAGTGGTACTGTGAGATTGGAGAAGTGTGGTTGTGGTCCCCTTTTCACAAGGGTGGAAGCAGAGAGGTTAGCCTCACCTCGATGATGGGAAAATTAATGGAGACTCTGCTGAAGGAAAGGATAGTGAACTATCTATAATAAGGTGGCTTGCTGGATCTAAGGCAGCAAGGATTCACCAGGGGAAGGTCCTGTCAGACCAATCTTACTGATTTTTTTGATTGGATCAAGGAAGTGCCCTTAATGTGATCTACTTTGATTTAAGAAATGCTTTTGATATGGTCTCGTTTAGGTGGCTTTTTAATAAAATGAGAAGATTGGAAATGAGCACCAAGGTGGTGGCATGGATTACAAACTGGTGACTGATAGGAAATAATATGTAATGGTAAAAGGAACCTACTGTGAAGAGAGAACCATGTTACGTGGAGTGCCTCAGGGATCAATTTTGGTACTGGTTCTGTTCAAAATTGTTGTGTATGACATTGCAGAAGGTAAAGTTTGTCTATATGCATATGATACTAAGATCTGCAACAGAGTGAACATACTTGAAGGAGTAAAGAGAATGAAAAGTGATTTAAGAAAGTTTGAAGAGTGGTTGAAGATTTGGCAGCTGGGATGTAATGCCAAGAAGTGCAGAGTTATGCTTCTGGGTGTGGTAATCTGAAAGAGCTTTATGTGATGGGCGGTGAAAGGCTAATGCGCACAGACTGGGAGAGGGACCTTGGTGTGATAGTGTCTGATGATCTGAAGGCGGCGAAGCAATGTGACAAGGTGATAGCCAAAGCCAGAAGAATGCTGGGCTGCTTAGAAAGAGGAATAACCAGCAGGAAAAAGGAGGTGATAATGCCCTTGCACAAGTCCTTGGTGAGACCTCACCTTGAGTACTGTGTTCTGTTCTGGTGAATGAATCTCAAAAAGGACAGAGATAATATGGAAGCATTCCAGAGAAAGCTGACCAAAATGGTATGGGGTCTCTATCGGAAGACTTATGAGGAGAGGCTGAAGAATCTAGGTATGTATACCCTGGAAGAGAGGAGAGGAGAGATATGATATAGATCTTCAGATACCTGGAAGGTTTTAATGCTTCATAAACTTTGAACCATTTCCATCAGAAAGGACATAGTAGAAGTAGGGGTCATGAAACTCCAAGGGGGGGCAACTCAGAACCAACACCAGGAAATATTTCTTCACAGAGAGGGTGGTGGTTGCTTAGAAGGCCCTTCCAGAGGAGGTGGGGAAAAAGAAAACAGTCAAACAAATTCAAAGGTGAATGGGATGAACACTATGGTTCCCTAAAGGCTAGAGGATGGAATGAAGAAGAGAGTACATGGGGGTAAACTACAACAAGTGGTGGTTACTACCCTTAAAAGAAGGCATGGGGATTACTACCCACAATCAATAGCTTTGATGCTTTTCTTGCAACGGCAACATCGCTCCCTGCTTTGAAGGCAGGGGGTGGGAGACAGGGTGGGGAAAGGGGAATTGGATGCAAAGAACATGGGCCCTGTCTTTTGTGTTACTGACTTGCAGACATAAGGGAAAAAGCACAGGATGGATTCTATAGAAGTAAAGAACATGAGGCAGCATTGTTTGAATTATCAAGAAGGCTGGCAGGAATTTGTGGGTTTGACAGTTGCTTGGTTTTGATTGATTGTAAATATTACTACCCTTCTCAAAAGGCCTGGGGATAACTACACTTAGGCCTGGATTTTCTAAGTTTGCAGAACTTAGAAAATCCGGCGGTAATGGGGGGCAGGGGAGCGAAGCGGGGGGGCGGGCCTGCGAAAGCCGGCAGCGATCGCACCTCCACGGTGCTATCGCTGCCGGCTTTCGCACCCAAAAGCGCCACCGTGAAAGGTGGTGCTATTGGGCATGATACTGGCGGTGATAAGGATTCTTACCTTTTGCCGTCAGCGAAGTCATCGCGGAGTCCGCCCCCGAGGCTGCCCCGACTCCTCCCCTTCCGGGGCGGACTCCGCCCCGACTCTGCCCCGATTTAGATATCACACGTGAAAAGTCCCTTTTCACGTGCGATACCTTTGGAAAATGACCCCTTTGGTGGCAGTTACTACTGTTGAGAGAAACCCGGGTGTATCTTGCATGGAATGGCAGATATTACCATAAGAATCTTGCAGAGCAGCCTGGATGGGCCATCAGGTCCTTTTCTGCCATCATTACTATGCTATGTTACTATGTTATGCGATAAAAGGCAAGATTAAAGAAGTTTTGACACAGCCATCAAAAAGATTGATGGAAGAAACAAAGTCAAATTTAATAAAATATCCTGTTATCCATGTTTTCCATATTCTATTGGAGAGAGGCAGTGTCTTTCTGCAAAGGTATTTTAACCCAGAAAAGCTTTGTTCCAGAGAGGCCACCTTATTGTCTAAAGACTTAAAAGTGAATTTTAAAAGCTTGGGGGCAGATTTTAAAAGTCTATGTGCATAAATCCAGGTGGATTCATGCATGTAAGGGGGGTGGTTTCGCGCCGGGCCTATTTTCAAAAGGCCCAGTGGCGCGTGTAAAGCCCCAGGACGCGCGCAATTCCCAGGGCTTGAAAAAATGGGCGGTCTGGGGGCGGGGCATGGGCGGGGTGGGGCAGGGCATGGCCAGAGGCCTCTCTTCGGCCACTGGGCCTGGGGATCGCGCGCCTGGGGGTGCTGCACGCGCATGTTATAAAATTGGGCGTACATTTGTGTGCGCCGGGTAGCGAGCACAAATGTTCCCCGCGCGCGGAGGTTTAAAAATCTGGCCCTGGGTGAGCCAAAATTGGGAGATGGGTGCGCTTGTAGCACATGCCCATGTTCTCCCAACATCATAAGCTGCCCACATGGGCAAACAAATCCCAATGCACAAATATCTCACTCTGGTTAAAAAAGGGTGGACTATGGACGCTCCAGGGAAGGAGAAGAAATATGCACCCAATTATGGATATACCTGGGAACGCACCCAGGATTATTTGAGTGTAAAATTACTTCTGCTAAGAAGGAGATGAAAGTCTTAATAAAATTATTTCCAGGCATCTCTGAGATGTTTGATGAGATCTGGGTTAATTGGGAATTGTGCAATCTAAAGAACCATAGGGGTATGGAGAACCTAGCTATTAGAGATGTACATTCGTCTGGGACAAATTAGACAATTTCATCAAAATTATCTAATTCGTCCTGTTTCGGAAACCCCAAAAAAACAAAGCAAATTTTCCCGAAATTTCAGGAAAATTTGGTTTTCAGGATTAGTGCACACTAACTCGAAATTCGGGGCAGCTGAAAGAAAAAAAAAGGCCAGAACAGCGGGAAACCAAAATTTCCCGCTGCGAGCCGATAACGAAGGCCAAACCAAAAGGTTCGGCCGAAGCAGATCTCTACTAACTATAGATTGGGCAAACTGGTAGATGAACTGGTGAAAATAATCATGTTGTGGGCACAAGCCTGTTATAACATTCTCTCACTTGCACGGCTCAAAGCTGACATTACACAGCTGTGAACTCACACTTGTAAAATTAGGAGCACACATATGCATGCCAGGGCTATTTTATAACATGCACATACATGTGTGTGCAGAATACAAAATTGTTGCCTATCTGGCCGCACATCCATATACACACACATATATGCGCCCGCATGCCCATTTGAAAGCTTCCATCCCTGACCTTACCTTCTATTGCTTCAAATGTAATTCTAATCTATGAGGTTAACTTTCAAACCCATTCAGGTCACTGGATTTGTGAGGTAAGTGGATGGGCAGATATTTATCCTAGTATTTTATAAACTATGCAGCAGGTAGTTCAGCTCTAAAAGTGCAAGTGAATATTTTAGTATGCACAAACATTTGCAATGTATTGAAAGTGCATACCTTACCTATTTGATAAACATACGCATGCATATTTTACACATGAAAAGAAATATAAAATGTACACATAAAACCTTGCTTTATAGGCGGAAGTAGGTATATTTTAAAATATGTGCGTATTTGAAAGTGCCAGTTTGCCAATTTCTCTGCCAGTTCACCCAGTTTGTCTCCAGTTCTTCAGACCCAGTTCACCCAATTCGTCTCCTAGTGCTTCACCCTGAACTCCTTCCAGTTCACCCAAACCTCCCACCCAAAAATAGCAGACAGCAGATGAGTCTGATATCAATTGGGCTAGTTAATTAGCAGGTGTAAAATTGTGTGAAAAGTTGCCTAATGTATTTGCATAAATATCTTATAAAATTGTAACCTCTGCACATACCTCTTGGCCCTGCTCCAGAACACCCATAGACCACCTGTATTTTACACGTGTAAAATACACATGTATTATTGGTATTTATGAAACTGCATTCATGCAAATGCAAGCTATTTACATGCATGTATCCTAATTTTCCAAGTGTAACCCCCTTTGAAATGTATTCAGTAATGTCAACCCCAGTAACTTCAACAATAGCCAACCATAATATTTTCATTGTTATTTCTCCAAAGGGGGATCTCCAACAGGGGAGCGCCATGAAACAGCCACCTAGAATTTAGCTAAAATGGCACTGGCCTTTGAACAGCCTTTTCTTTTAGGTCAACTGCTACAATTGGCTGCCCAAGCATGAAAATGCAGTTTAAATGGAATGAGCCTCGGTTCACAAATCCAGTGCTCTTTCAATGTCAGCAAGCACTGCTACTGATTCCTCCACATTCAGGACAGCTGAAACACCCAGGCTCGGTGCACCACTCACCTTTCACCCTGATACCAGAGGCAAAACCAGAGCGGCTACTTCTGCCAATGAGAAGCATCCTCTTATCACCTGCCAGCCTGTGTGCCTTTGCCGGCAGTGTTTCTCCAAAGCTGGACTGCATCACAAGCTATGCCACCTCCAGCTGAGCATCTGGTATTGGTGCCTGACCTGTCGACGCCAACTCACGCAACACAAAGGTGTCCATCAAGCCCATTAGGGGAGGAAACCACCAAGAAAATGGCTTGCTCTTCCATTTCCCATTGAAATCAATTAAAAAATAGAAAGACAAGAGAATTAAAAGTGGCACAAGCAAGCCAACAGATATGAGCACAGTCATGCTGGCAAAACCACTCTCAATCCCCTTATTTTTCTCTTCACTTCCATTTTATTTTCTCTGGTTGCAACATGATTATCTGTCAGTAGTACCTTCAGGGATATGTCACTAGTAACTTCAGGCATTGCAGCTTCCTAATGAACACAGTAAGGGAGGATTTGGTTTCCTTACCAGCAGTCATTTTCTGCGGTGATGTATATTCAACTTTTCTAAATTGTTTCAGAAATGCTCATAAAATGAGGAGTATTGGAAAGAAATGTGACACATTACCTGCGTGGAGCATTGAGTAAGTATATTGGGTCAGCAAAATATATAACCTAAAGTTATCTTTTGTTAATTATCATTACCTTAAGTATGTATGCAAATGAGCTATGCTTCATCAAATTCTTTCATTATTATATAGTCTTATAGGCAAAAACTCTTTCATTGATATTAATAATTTGTAAAATATCTAGCAAAAAAAGTACATTTGGGTTCATTTCTATTAACAACCACTTTTTAATCCTGAGATAAGTCAATTTATACATGTTTATGAAATCAGTATACCCTCTAATTTGTAATTAACCTTGGAAGGTGAACTTAGTTTATTATAATTCTCTAGGCCAGAGTATAGACTAGTGAGTGAATTTTCAAGGGAGCTCCACATTGAAATATAGCATATATGTATGTAAGTAGCATGTATTCACATATATGTTATTTTTATTTATAAACATTGAAAGTATGTGTGTAGTTTAAAAATAGTATATATATGCATACTTTATTATGCGTACATGTTATATTTTTTTGGAATCTAAAATATACATACATATGCTTAAAACAGGCAAAGCAAGTGGTTTCTTCGTATTGGAAATATTCAAGTGCCCTGAAACATACGTGCCTACTTTTAGAGCAGAACTCTGCTCCCACTGCACAATTTATAAAACAGTAGGATAAATCTCCATACATCCACTTACATGGTCAAATCCAGTACCATGAGTAGGTTTGAAAGCTAGGCTCTAAGGGCCTAATTCACCAGGTCTTTTCCCATAAACATGGAAAAGAACCAAAAAATCTTGCTGAACTGGCCCCTAAAACTGGAGAGAAAAATAACAGTGAAGTGAAATTCTGTTTCTTTTGGGGTAGAGATTTGCTTCCTGTTTAAGTAAGATTAGCATGATTTATTTTATTTTGTTATTTATTTGTTTAAATTATCTTTATTAACCACATCCCCAATACAAAAAAATTTATCCTACCAAAAATGACTGGGTTTCTTAATTATCTTTATGTCATAATGCAAATGGAAGTTCATAATGCAAATATATTGCAATAAAGAAAGATATACTCTAAACTGCAACTTGGTATTAATCAAAGATTAAAGCAAAAAGTCTTAGAGCTGATCATGCTTTTACTAAATTACAAAAGGGTTACTTTATTGATTTACAAAAGAGGAGTTATTAAGTGTGGACTATGTTATATTGGGGTTTAGGCATGTTTATTACTTTTAGATGTACTGATTGTATTTTAGAAAATAAACTTAATTATTGAACTCTGCTTTATTTATATACATCTTATTTGTAATGATTTCTTTGTCAAGTAATTCAGTATATTTCATTAAATTCAATAAGAGTATTTGCTGAGCCTAACAGTACACATCAGTCCCAAAACAATAAGTTGTTTACATTTAAGTATAGTTGTATGAAAAGATGTAATTGTTATTGTCCTTTAAGGAAGTTTAAAATGCTTAAAACAGAATACTAGAGTGCTTATTGATTTTTTTTTCAGTGAGATGCTTAGAGAATACTTTAGGTTCTTATTAAGAAATATTTTACTTTGCTGGTAGAGCTACAATATCTCAAACATATTACACTCTTTTGCATGTGACCAATTAAAAATTAATACGTGCTATCTATTGAAGCACATTTCTGAGACCTAGAAAATTTTCTGGCAAAATATTATTTGCCAGCTTTGACGAATTAAAATCTTCATCTTCTATGTTTAAAAAAAATGTGACTCTAAGATCCTGTATATCTCAAAATAAAACATGCAGTCTCCAATTTGCTTTGCTTTCCTGTTCATACCAGCCTCTGCTAAGAACAGTTTAGTTTCCAAACCTGGCTCTGGAGGCATAACTAGCCAGACAGGTTTTCTGCATAACCACAAAAAATATGCATGAGACAGATTTACATACAATTGCAAAGCAATCTCATGCATATTTAGGATCGCTTTATTGAAAATCAGCCTGGTTAGCTGTGCCTGCTGGTCAGGTTTGGGAACCTATAATATACATTTTTTTTCAGCCCCAGTTGAGAAAACTTTGTTATCCGTTTTCTAATACGTAGTTATCTTAGTAGCATCATCAACATTTAGAATTGAGCAAATACAAGTCGGACTGTGTATACTCCAGTCATGTCATCATCTTAAACTAAAGTCATGAAGTAAAAAAGAAACCACTTGCTCACATTTAAGTCATGACGTACCCTCATTTGAATGTCTTCAAAAACGCTGTGGAAATCAATGAGGAAAATGATAACAATAAAACAGCAAGCTTATGAGATTTGGTGAAAAGAGCAAGCCATTTATATATTTAGGCTTACATGACAAAAATGAAATTAAAGAATTAAAAAAAGGGTCACATGTATGTATGTAAAATAAAACAAATCAAATAGGTCTCAATATTGCATACTTTGCATTGCACTTAGTGGCTTATTAGCAGCACAGTTCATAAAGGGACGCATTTTATTCAGAAACAAGACAACTCAGCTTTTCTCAACTTTGAGGTTTCTAATTGGAATTTTCTAATCCTACTTTAAAAGGGGTGAGGTTACTACCGGGAGAAGAAGGAAAGTTCATGGTTATAAAATTGGATTTTCCTTTATCTTTGGAGAAAGAGTTGGCATCTGTAGCAAGAGCAGCATTTTGTAGAGTAAAATGAATCAGACAGTTATGGCCTCTTTTGGCTTTTGTGGGGTCATTAAAAAAAGGTAGCCTTTGTTCTCGAGCTGTCACTTTTGGACTACTGCGATGCTATTTACTTGGGGATAACCAAGTGAGGTGACAAGGAAGTTGCACGTGCTCTGAAATGCGGCAGCATGGGTGGTACTGGGCTGCGCAAGAGGAGCTCCGGCAACCCCCACAGCTGGTAGAGTTACATTGGTTACCGGTCGCAGAGAGGTGTGCTTTTAAAAATCTTTCGCTGGCTTTTAAAACGCCACAAGTAAAAGGCCGAGTTCAGTGGTGCATCGGTGGGGGCGGAACAAAGATCGAATCAAAAATCACGGCTGCAGTTACCACCAGTAAAAGCTTTTAGAAAAATTCAGTTACAGATAAGATCTTTTACTACAGCAATTCCGAAGCCGTGGAGTAAGGTTCCTGGGGGGAGGGGGTGCTAAGAGAAGAACGAGATCTTTTGAAATTCCAAAGAGGGCTGAAAATGTGGCTGATGAGCAGAGGCAGTAATTAACGTGTATGGAAGGGGTTAAGATGAGATTTGGGCAAGGTTCTCTCAACCTGGCTTGTTGTTGCCCAGGTAGAGTGTCCATCAAGCTAGGTTGAGAGACCATTGCCCAAATCTCATCTTGGAGTGAGTTTCCTCACTCCGAAGGCCAGCAAAGCTTCACAAGAGACCACTGTACTGTTCGTACATCTCATGTTGAATGTGAAAGTGGCCCCCAACCCCCTACACTCATACCAATCCCCACCTTGAGTTACTAGGTGGGCCTCCCATAGGGATACAAATACCTGTCTAGGGAGTAGATACTATAGCAAGTCTCTCTCTCTCTCTCTCTCTCTCTCTCTCTCTCTCTCTCTCTCTCTCTCTCTCTCTCTCTCTCTCTCTCTCTCTCTCTCTCTCTCTCATATGCCTGTCTGGGATGTGAGACAATTGCTCAGTTTCATACAACATGTTGCTTGCAGCACCTATGAGCAGAAATAGGCTGTCTGGACACTTTTGTGCTGGTTTCTTCTCTGTTTCTATATTCTCTGTAATTTAGGCTTGAATATGTTATCACCATTTATAAGCAGGTTCTGTAGTCTCTCCCAATATTTGCCCCCTTTCTGCCAGAACTAAATTCCATTTTACTTTTAGTCACGTTCAAGGAAATTAACTGACGGGAAGAGTCCAGCATTTTGCAACTGTACTACATTTATTTCTAACCAAAGTTTGCCAGTGATTGTGCAAGGATTTTCTGTAAATAGTCTGTCTCCTGAGGTGCCCTAAGGCTAGACAGAATGTTCATCCATATTTTCTAAATACACATTCATAAATATATCCCAAGTTAATTTTTAATTTATATAGCCTATCTTTATTAATCTTTACCAGTATTAACCAAACTGCGCCAACAAGATGTCCTAGGAATACAGCAGTAGTACATCTCACAACAGAATTTATAGAGTTAAAGAAGTAATATTTTTTAAAGAGGGTTGCAAGACTCCTATTAAAAATGGCAACACTATAAATGTTCAAGTTTTGTCAGGGATGTTCTGTTGGATGACACTATGCTGTGATTTGTACACACAGCGGACCAGATCTGATGGGTGAATGAAATGATCCATAACCTTCTCTGACACATTTAGAGCAGTTCAGATGCATACAGAGAACAGTCCATCATTTGCACCCTTCTGTGAAAGCTGGCTTTACCAAGTGTTTCAATGAAATATGTGCAACTTCCCATTTAAATTAGTACCACATGAACCATGAAGAGCACCACAGGTATCTGTTGTAGTACCAGCCTAATGCAAAAGTGGCCTGTCTTGTAATGCTCTAACAGGAAAGACATACAACCATTCATCTGTAACATATTAAATCCTGAAGCAATAAATTACTCGATAGATGATGAATTATTGCTTGTAAAGAGAATGTGAAAAGGTAGTTCTAAAAAAGCAGCTTTTGCTAAAAAATTATTGCAATAGGATTAGAATTCCTAATGCATATTAAACCTATTTCTCCTAATCATAAATCATAATTGCTTAAATCATTAAATTCCAGCTGAAACTTTTTAAAAGGTTTATTTTACACACTGAAAACTCTCTCAGCCTTGGCATTAAGAGAGACACTCTTTATGAGCTCAAAGGAATGATCTACAATTTCAACTGTTTACAATAAAAAGTGCATTCCATTTGAGTTTTTTGCATCAGTTTTTACATGTGAACTTATTTGAGTTTTCAAAGCACAACAGACTTGATTCACCTGAACAGCAAAGTTCATAAAAGTTAATAATTGAAAGATATAGAATATAAAAAAAAAAGATTTGTCATTATCCGATAAAAAAAATATTCAGAAAGCCCAGGTGGAAAAGTTACCATGGATGCTTCATTAATTCCTTCCTATTAGGGACCTTTATTTTCAGTTAATATTTTATTTTTCCCTGGAATCTACTAATGTTTATTATAATGAACAAAAACAGGAGAACCACAGTATAAATGAAGAGTCATATTCCGGGTGGGCGCTCTTGAGCAGCGACCAAGATGGCTGCCTAACTTAAGAGCTCTATCAGATATCGCTAACTTTTCCTGGGAACCAGCTGATTCCTCTGCTTCAATTTATTGGCATTCGAGCTATTTTCCTCCTGAAGATGTCCACTACCAAGTAGGGGAAAATTGAAGTGGCCTTTGCCACGGCAACTGGCTCAAAACAAGCAAAACAGGACCCACCGTCCCCGGACAAAGCAGCTGCGCCAAAAACCATGGCGTCAGCAGACTTAGGGCCTCATTTTCTAAAGTATCGCAGGCCTGCGATGCTTTAGGAAATGAGGGGCGGGGGGCTGAAACGGGGGGCGGGCCTGTACTAGCCGGCAGCGATTGCACTGTCGCGGTGCGATCGCTGCTGGTTTCGCACTCAATAGCGCCACCATAGGAGGTGTAGCTATTGGGAGTGAACGCGGACGCGAAAAGGGCCTTACCTTTTCGTCGTCCACGGCGGCTTCGCGGAGTCGGCCCCAGTGATGCCCCGACTCCTCCTCTTCCGGGGCCGACTCCACCCCCATTTTGGTATTGCACGCGATATGTCCCTTATCGCGTGCGATACATTTAGAAATTAAGGCCCTTAGTCCTGCTGGAATTAAAACAGGTCAAGGACAAATCAACATAGATGCTACCACAGCGATCAGGGGAGAATTACAGACAGTGACCCAGCAAATGGCTAATTTCCAGGCACGTCTTGATGATGTTGAGGCGCAGGCCTCCTCATTACTGCTTACCACAGCAGCCCTCCCTCGCTTAAACACCGAAATGGAGCAATTACAGCACGATATTGAGGATCTCTCCAATAGAAATCGTCGGAACAATCTCGGCATTTTGGGAATCCCTGAAGGGGTGAAGGGCGCGGATGCCGTTGACTTTATGTCTAATTTTGTTCTGACCTTTTTTAAGATTAAATTTGACCAGCCTTTCGAAGTTGAGCGGGCCCACCGAATCCCTCCTAGGCTGGTACGCGACTCTCAACACCCGAAGCCTCTCATCTTCAAAGTGCTGCGATGCCCGCAAGTGCTTCTCATTTTGACTGCGGCAAAATCTCAAGCTCCATCTCAATATCAAGGGAATAATATTATTGTGGTCCCCGATTTCGCCAAAGCTACTGCGGTGAAACGTAAACAATTTCTTGCTTTGCGCCCGCAACTGTGATCACTCGGGGCGCAATATGGCCTCTTATATCCTGCACAGATGAAGGTTACCCTTCACAACCGCATGAGAATCTTTCAACAACTGGCTGCCTTAGAAGAATTTCTGTAATCGCAGTCTGCTCCTGATATGATTACCTGAAAACCGATAGTATTGCTCATATCGAGCTATTTTACTTTCCTCTGATGCCTTTCTCTGAGGTCTCTTCTGGAGGATTATCCCACTTGTCTGCAGCTTTAATCAGAAGGATTTATCATCATTTTCTTTTTCTTTTCTATGGGACTTCCTGCCTCCCTCTCTGCTCACTTGAGGCTTATTTTTTCAATCAGACTGTTATAATGTAATGCCTTTTTTTTTCTCCTGCATTGGTTCCCAGGTTAATGCATTTAATTGCAGTTTCCTTTGACTAGCGATCTGGTTCGAGCGCTAGGTGAGTTGTGTCCTCTGGCTTGTCAAGAGGCTCATTTTGGTTTGTGTAGCCTTATGGCTGTTCAGCTTTTTTCTATATGGCTATTTTTCTCCTGTCTTTTTTCTTTTCTTTTTTCCTTTCTATGGAATGTGACACCCCTATCTTTTTGGATTCTCTCATCATAATATCCCACAATTTTACAGTAGTTTTTTGCATTGCCTTGCTGTTACACCACCCATTTCGACTCCGTCTCCACTCCTCATGGCATCTGCGATCAATATCATTACCACTATTTCCCTGAACATCAACGGCTTTTCACACCTGATTAAAAGAAAGAAGATTCTGACTTATCTGCAATCTCTACTCACTGACATTGCATTCCTTCAGGAGACTCATCTTTCTCTGGCTGAGTCTCTCAAGTTTTGGCAACAATGGGTCGGCTCAGTTCTCAAAAAAAGAGGAGTTGCAATTCTTCTTCATAAATGACTGGAGGCCGAAATTCTTCATCAAACAGCAGATACTGATGGTAGACGGATTTTGGCTCAAATTCGCATAGCCAATCATTCATATACTCTTCTTAATCTTTATGCTCCCAACATGGACAACCCTGAATTTTTTCATTTTTTGCCACTTTGCTGAACTTGGAGGCATATCCCATCATTGCTGGAGGAGATTTCAACCAACCTTTGGATCCCTTTCTAGATAAAACAACTACGCTCCATCCCCATATCTCCAATTCTTGTAAGGGGATACAGCTTTTAATGGAATCTCTTGGTCTCGCTGACCCATGGCGATTGCTTCATCCTACCACCAAAGATTATACTTTCTATTCGTTTCTACACTCCTCCTACTCACAGAATATTTTCTCATTTTCCGCTCATTGGTCTCTTTCATCAAATCAGCGACCATTTTTCCTATCTTGATCTCAGATCATGCTGCAGTGGAACTGACCATATGTCTGCTGTCTCCTATTCAGATTGATCACAACTGGTGCTTTAATTCTACTCTATTATCTGATCCTTCCTTCACTGAAGCCATTCAACCCAGGATATTGGAATTCTTCAAGTTCAACTCGTCTCCAGAGATCTCTCCATCTACCCTTTGGAATGTGTTCACGGCTACGATTCATGGGGAAATTATTAGTTTCACAATTAAATCCAAAAAGATTCACGCAGCTACTCTCTCCACTTTGCAACAAACGGTTGAGGAGTTAGAAAGATGACATATTGCATCTCCTACTCATGTGTCTCTCACGCCTGTTGAAGGCGAGGTACCAACATAACCAACAACTAAGCACACAGGTTCAACTGGGCTTTCACCGTACTAAAGCACTCTACTATGCGGAAAATAATAAATGTGGGCGTTTTCTCGCCACCTACCTTAAAAAAGTCAAGAAAAGAAATGGATTACCACGGTTCTCTCATCCCAAAAAATGCCACTAACCTCAGATGCTGATATTCTTTCAACCTTTCTCTCCTTTTACGAGACTTTATACCAATCAGAGTCTGATGTCACACAATCGTCAGATAGGATTAAGCAATTTCTTGCCTCATTAATTCATTCATCTCTAATGGAAAGTCAGGCCTCCACCCTTGATGCACCCATTACACAGCTCTAAATTGCTTCTGCGATCTCGTCCTTATCCTGTGGGAAAGCACCCGGACCTGATGGCTTCACTTCAGACTTTTATTATGCATTTAAGATTGATTTGGTGCCTCGACTACATGACTATTTTTTGTCTCTTATTTCACACCCTACAGGGATGTCTAGTTTCACTGAAGCATGTATTGTTGTTCTTCCAAAGCCAGGTAGAGACCCCACCCTTATCTCCAATTATAGACCAATCTCTCTCCTCAACACAGACTATAAAATCTTCACTAAAATACTTGCCACTAGACTCTCACATGTCCAGTGCTCTCTCATCCACCCTGACCAATCGGGCTTTATTAAAGGCAGACTTATAGCTCATAACACCCGCTTATTCCTGCATGCCTTGCATCATGCTTCCTCACTAACAACTCCCGCTGTGGCCATATCTCTAGATGCCGAAAAGGCCTTTGATCAGGTTGAGTGGTCTTTTCTTTTCGCGTCCCTTAAGTGGTTTGGTATTGGGCCCACATTTCTTTCATGTGTTCAATATATATACTTCTCTCCTTCAGCATTTCTCTATATCAATAATCGTATTTCCTCTCCCTTTCACTTACAACGAGGTACGTGGCAAGGCTGCCCTCTATCCTCCCTTCTTTTCAACCTGGCTTTGGAACCATTACTTTTAGCTATTTGACAGACTGCGACAATTTCAGGTATCACTATTGGTAATGATGTTTTCAAATTATCTGCGTATGTAGATGATGTGCTTCTCTTCTTTTCTGATCCTGACTCCTCTCTTTCCTCTTTATTTCATATTATTTCCATCTATTCCCTTGTCTCTGGATAGAAGATCAACTGGCATTAAACTGAGTTGCTCCCTCTTAATTTACTGGGCTCCTTAGTGGATTTATTTATTTATTTATTTATTATTTATTTATTTATTGGTTTTAATATACCGCCGCTTATCAAGATATCACATCGGTGTACAGAGAACATATTAACATACGCCTTAGCATTATACATAGAACAAGATAGTAAAAGTTAATAAACTATATGCCAAAGCATTATACATAAAACAATAATTATGGATGGGATATATTATCTCCTCAGAAAAAATGTCTCTTCCCCCCTTTATCTCTTATAAAATACGTGTATACACTGGTGATATGATGGATGAGTGGAAAAGGGTAAAAGGGCACTAGTGAACAGATAGTGCAGATGTTTACTCAGAATATGGACATGAAGTTAAAATGTTTCTATAGCTGAGAGAAAACCAATGTTTGTTTTTTTTTCTCATTTTCTCCCTGAGGCCAAGATGTCTAAATCTCAGTAAAAGATACGAGTTCAAGGCACTTTTCAAGGGAAGATATTTCTGAAAGTCCCAAGATACTCCATGCTTGTTCACTAACATTACAATTCACATTTTTGATACACAGTATTGGAAAGCAGCAATCTTTCTTTATTACTCTATGACATAGAAAGAAGGGACCTATAATCTCAAAAACTCATGCATACCTTTTTTGGATAATTCTATAGACTGCCATACCCATCAGATTTTAAGTTATATTGAATTTGTATGTTTATCTTAGTTGATTGGCTTTTTAATGTGTCATCCAAGCATATTTGCCCAATTCTACTTTGAATTGAGAATGGGACCTAAATATGTACATCATACAGGACAGAAGAGAAAAGGGATCTTTAATAGATGTATTTCAAATATGAAATCTATGCAGGCCAAAAACATTTTAATACATATCCCAATATTTTCCATCAAACATATTTACCAATTAAAATGCTAGAAGCTATTTTCAGATTTTAAGTAGTGAGTCCCAGGGGAAAATTGAATCCTACCTGAATAGAAACCAGATAGCAAAGCACACTCAGGATTAGCTTCAGAGACCTCAGTTAGTAATATTACAATACAGTTCTGAAATTGTTGATTGAATGAAGATATGTCAGCTTATCTTTTGATTTATTATTATCTTATGATTTGAGGGTCTTGAGATGGATAAGAGAGAAGAGATTCCAAAAATGTGCTGAGGTTGGGGAGTTAAATGTCATCCAATCATTTATCCCTGGCCCTGGTCCGTGGTCTCCTTTGCCTACCCGCCCTTGTGGTGCTACCTTTAAATCTGGGCAAAAGCAGTTTCTGATTGACCTTAACCATGGGGGTGAATGGATAGGGGAGTAGCAGATTGAAGGGATTTAAATAGTCTGGCTGGACCTCCTCCCTACATTCTCAATTAGGCAATGTTTGGTGATTTCTCTCCAGACGCTGCTTTGGCGGCCCATGGATTGGATGAGGCTTTCAGACTGCCACTTCATCATGGTCCTGTGGCAGCAGAGGTGGGTGGCAGAGCAGACCCCCAGCAATGGTGTGAGCAGGCAGCCTTGTATGGTGCTGGGTGAGGAACAAGGGCTGTTTGCTGTCCCTACTCTGAGTGTAGGGAAGAGAAGTCTATCCAGGTAAGCCTCGATTCTGGTTGTGTGCTCACCCATGCATGATCCCATGGAGTCTCAAATCCAGAGTGCTGAAAGAGAGAAGAGGCAGTCCTGCTCTCCTCAGCATCTGCAATCCCAGCACTGGTCAAAATTTAGGGCCGAAGGGAATTTTGGGCCGTGTGAGGAGGCTCCTGTGGAGGTAGTGAGCTTACAGGCTCTCGTGGACTGGGCTATGTCTTCTTGGGAGTGCAGTGATGGGGAAGGCCCCCCCAAGAAGGATTCCCATGAGAAGGGCAAGAACCCTATTATGAAAGACATGTCAACAACAGGATGTGATCCTGGCAGAGTGTGATTCTGTCCGCAGCTCCTGTCGGTGAAAGTATTGTATGTCAGGGAGAGAGCAGTGGAATTTTCCCCATTTGGGGATGGTAGGGGAAGGCATCATCAGAGAGGCATGATGTGCCCACTGTGCTTTTGGGATGTTTACCCTGGGGGGTTTTAAGTGGTGAGGATTGTAGCCCTGCAGCATATTGGTTTGTGGGTGCTCAAAGGGGTGGTTTTGGTGGAAGTGTTTGGTCCATCCTAGGCTGGAGGGGGCAGGGAGGACTACAGTTGGGGTGGGGTAGGTTGATGGCTAGAATAATTGATCACAAGTCCATGGGGGAGAATGGGGTGGGTGTTGACCTAGGGGAGCCATGGATAAGATGAACAGCTAGCAGATGTGATAAGGGGTTGCATAGGCTTGGTGGAATCAGGGGCACATTTATTAGGGGTGGGTCTGCCTACAGGAGTTTGTATGCTGGCTCTTGACTACCTGCTTCTTCTCTTTCAGGTCACCTTGCGAGGGATGATCAGCCTGGGTCGTCACGGCAGGAGGTGTGGAGGGGGCAGGATGTCATGTAGCCTACGCAGTTACACATGCTGGAGAAGAAACAGGGGGTGGCACTGATTCAGTGGCACCAGTTTCTGATGAGCCTGGCTCTGTTGCACAGCCTGAGGGGAATAAGAGTGCTAAGAAGAATAAGCATAGGTCAGTCATCTTCCTCCTCTTTTTCTAATTTAAGTTTGGATGTCTCCAGGTCACAGGTAGGGCGAGATCTGATGACAGTGGCAGGGGTCTGTGGCAAGCCATGGTCCACCCAGTTATGGTTGCATTGCCAGGGTTGTGGGATGGTGTTCCTCAGAGGTTACAGAGAAAGATTAGAAAGCGGGAATAAATTGATATTTTTAAAATTACTGGAGGACATTCAAGGCGAGAGGAGGTTGGAAAAAGGAAAAAGATGAAGAAATGGGAAGTGGAAAGAAAGAGGATGCCCAGAAATATTTTAAATTGGGTGCAATTTTTTTTTATGCTTGGCCAATTTGACCCTTCACAATATGGTTCATTGCTAGCATGTGGGGATAGTATTATTGCTGTTCATATGGATTATGAGGGTTGGGAATGGTTAGATAATGATGAGGGTTTTTGTGACAAAATGGAGGAAAATTACCTCATATAATGGGGCACTCATGACATCAACCTGTGGCGTACCAAAATGACGAATAAGGGGCTAGTGGGGAGTGGTAAGTCTGTTAGGTCAGGGCAAGAGGGTAGCTTCCTTTGACACATTTCCAGTTTTCTGGAGTTCTTAAGCGAGCTATTCGGAGCCTGGAATGTGATCCCCAGTTTTGTGGTTAGCATTCATTCCACATTTTATTTATTTATTTATTTTATTTATTTAAGGTTTTTATATACCGGCAATCATGAGAACATATCTTGCTGGTTTACATGAAACGGGAGTGCATTAAATACATCAAACTAGAACTGAGGTGACCGAAGGTACAGTTACAATTAACAAGGGTAGCAAAACTTGGTGAAGAGGAAGAAATTAGGGGTGTGCATTCGGATTGACCGCATTAGTAAAACGCTACTCATATTTTTTTTTAACTTAAAAAATTGATTCGACATAAACGATCGGATTTCCCACATATCCAACATAGATATGTTGGATATGTGGGAAATCGCGATTGTTGAGCCAAAATAAAAATATAAACCCCCTCACCCTCCTTAATCCCCCCCCCCCCCCGACTTACCACAACTCCCTGGTGATGGAGCGAGGAGTGAGGACGCCATTTCTGCAATCCTTGGCGAGAAGCATGTGACGTCGGCGGCACGTCGAGTGACGCCGGCGTCACGTGATTCCTGGCTCGTTCGCGCTGGACGGCTCGTTCGGCCCAAAAAGAACTTTTGGCCAGCTTGGGGGGGCCTCCTGACCCCTCCAAGCTGGCCTCCTGACCCCCCAGCTTGGGGGGGTCAGGAGGCCCCCCCAAGCTGGCCAAAAGTTCTTTTTGGGCCGAACGAGCCGTCCGGCGCGAACTCGCCGGGAATCACGTGACGCCGGCGTCACTCGACGTGCCGCCGACGTCACATGCTTCTCGCCAAGGATTGCAGAAATGACGTCCTCACTCCTCGCTCGATCACCAGGGAGTTGTGGTAAGTCTGGGGGGGGGATTAAGGAGGGTGAGGGGGTTTAAATTTTTTTTTTGCACATATGTACATATACCCAACTCATTGGATTTTTTTTATGTCCATATTGGCCGCAAGTGGGACCCCCTTTCGGACATAAGAAATATGAACATAAAATTTTGCTCTGCACATCCCTGGAAGAAATAGGAAAGAATAAAATGGTTAAACAATATACAAGTCAAATTACAAGTTATGTGCAAATGGCATGATTAATGGCTGGATGTTTTAGAGGAGTCCTTGGATTGTGTCCTTGGATTGTGTCATTAGATTGTGTCTGGGAAAGCTTGCTTTCCCAGACACAATCTGGGATTGAGCTACAGAAATGGTACTGCCATTTCTGTAGCTCAAGTGGGTATGGAAGACATCTGGAGGATTGATACCTGGAGATTGGGAGCATATGCTTCTTATACATGGCCAGAGCTTGGCAGGATGGTGGGGATCTCTGAATAATTTCAACTGGTTTTTTTTCATGTTTAGGAATTTGTGTGAGTGCAGTGGACAAGGTGTGCACCTGGGTCATGGGCCATTCTTTTGTGTATTGGACTCGTGAGCAGATGCTTGTCCATCCTTATGGCAAGCACCTGGGCTTGGGTCCTGAGGGGATACAACTTCACTGGTGAGGATGCAGTGGAAATGACATGCAGCAAATGCTTTCTGTCTGCCAGAGGATGTGATATTTCATTTTGGGAGCAATAATATGTGTAAATAGTCTTGTCAGGAATTTATTGACAAAGCTAGGAAAGACTTTGTGGCTTTGATGATTCTTTTGCCTGAGTCGAGAGTAGGGTGGTCTGATATTTTGTTTCGGCCTAAGTTGAGCCGGGAGGTAGAGGTGGAGGTGGGATGCACAGAAAGGTGGTTTCAGTCAAATATGATTGGGCCATGGATCGCTGCCCCAGGTTCCATAGATCAGATGTAGTCTATTTTTCCAATATTAGCAATGATCTCTTTAATTATATTCTTCAGGAAGCACTGGAGCATCTGCTCATCTCATCTCATTTATTTATTTATTTATTTTTAAAACTTTTCTATACCATTGCTAAGTTAAATACCATCACAACGGTTTACATGTAGGCACATAAATTAAGGTTGGTGAATGGTTCCATCGTACATTCTAACAGGTGCCAAAAGGTTCAGTTACAATATATCATAATACAGAAACAACCGATTTATTAGTAATGTAGTTCATGACCAAGTGTACCTGCCAGGTACTATTTACAGGTAAAAAATCATATTCTCTGTGTTATATAATTAAGTAGGTTGTGTGTGTTGGTTCTCTTCTGCCTTTCCTGCATATTTTCTATTCTCCGTTCTCTTTAGAAAATGCTTGTTTGAAAAGCCATGTTTTTAAACTTTTCTTAAAGGTTTTGAGATCTCTTTGTAGTCTGATCTCTAGAGGCATAGTGTTCCATAAAGCGGGACCTGCTAAAGAAAGGACCCTTTCTCTGACTTGTGTTAGTCTCGCTGTCTTTACTGAAGGAATGGTTAAGAGAGCTTTGTTTGCTGAACGAAGGTTTCTGTGTCGGACGTGCACTCGTAGTGCTGTGTTTAGCCAGTCCGATTTTTCATCATGTATTCGTTTATGTATGGTACATAAGGCTTTGCATTTTATTCTGTGTTCAATAGGTAGCCAATGCAATTGGCTACCTATTGAACTGCAGCCACCTCATCTTAGGTGGCTGCAGTTTGGATTGGGGGAACGGTAACTGTCCTGTTAAACAGTCCATGTCTATGGCGGGTAACCCGAGCCCTGTTTAGTTGGGGTGTTTGAACTGTTCAGTTTGGTTTCCAGGTAAATAATAGTTGAAGCAGCAGTGCATATGGGCCAGGAGGCCCAGTTTACCTGAAACCAGAGGGACAGTGTAGACACTGACCCAGTGGCATGGAACCTCTGCTGTTGGTATGTGACAGAGAGGTCTCGGCAGGAGGCGTGTTGGCCAGTTGTCATGGAAAGACATCAAGGATTCTAAGCTGTCACCAATGGGCTATGGTGGAGATGGTTATCATGGGTGGGGCCTTAGCTGATGTTGGAGGATTCTTGTTTGGGCTCGGGTTTCTGTATTAATATGTAAATGACTTTTGGTTAATAAACTATCGCCTTCTCATGTATGTGTGGGGGTGGGGGGAGATCAGATGGATGTCAATTTGTCTCAACTGCACATGTTATCACTTAGCACTCCCATTCCATAGCTTGTTCTGCACTCCTTAATATCCCCTTTTCTTATCCACTAGTAAATTGATTATATTATCATAACATAATTTATTTTTTCTAGATATATAATATGATTAAAAATTGAATGGTACTACAATATCTAACCGCATATTTTTCTAAATGCTGCTAAATTTTCAAAACTAATTCTAATTAAAGTACCTGTATTTTCAACTTCCTAAATTAATAAGGATATGATTTAAATTTAAGAGTCAATTACTACTACTAGGCACTCTAAGCAAAATATCAATTGTATTTTGTTTACTTTACCTTTTGTATGACATTCCTCAACACATTCCTATCTTATAATGCTTGTTTTAAAAGAGACATACAAATTAATTTAAATAGCTAAAATTAAGCCAAAATTTCATTAGTGTTAGTTATTGATTAATTTCTACTTTAATTACCTTTCTGTTTTCTTGAAGGCTATTTTCAAAGGCTGTGCTCAAAGGCTTTACTTTCTATATAGTACTTACACTTTTTTGTAGGACAAGCTAAGCAGGTCATGATTATTTTATCACAAGAATATATATATATCACAAGAATATATATATATCACAAGAATATATATATATATATATATATATATATATATATATATATATATATATATATATATATAATTATTTTATCACAAGAATAGGAAAGCTGGCTCAGTCCTGCCATATTTTACCACCAAGAGCTATACCAGAAGTACATTCATATCATCAGGACTCAGGTACTTTGGTAATTAAAGAGTTAACCTAATCATCTCTTTTTATTGCTAATTTATAAAAAGAGTATTTTTTTTTATTTCTAAGTATGCTCTTGCTTTTCTGAATTCACTGCATGTGACTTTTTTTTTTTTGTCTACTACACCATTGCCAACAGCTAAGCCCCTCTTATTTACTGATAATTGGACAAAACCGAACACACAACTTCTGAAAGCCGAACACCACTAAAGATTCTATTCAGATTTCCCTTAAAAACCACACTGGCTTCCAAGCTCAGCCCTTTTGTGGAATATCAATGGGAAACAAGTTGCTGATTTTCTCATTACTTAGGAATTCACTAATTCTAACCTTCAAATTGTACCACCAAATGAAATATGTGGACCAAATTTAATAATTTCAATAAGCATTTCCTTCTCCAAAGCGAGGGTAGAAAAGCTGTCTATATGTGAATTTTATAAGATAGTAAGGAAGAACTAAACCTCTAATACTACTTATTTCTGTGGAATCTCTATTCTGCCAACTGCACTATAGATTTATAATTTATTTCACTCTTGCAAATGCTGAACATTATCCATATAATGACTTATTTGATCAGTGCTTGGATTCTGGATAAATTGACTCTGATTGTAGCTTAGTTTTCTGTGAACTTGGGGGTCCAGTGTAAAAATCAGGTTAGTCTGTGGTAAATCGATGAGAAAAAGTCTGCTTTTGTTTAAAACAAAATTGGAAATGTAAGCGTTTCCTCTTTCATTTCATTTTATATGTACATGGAATAAAACAACAAACATGATTTAGCTTGTTTTTCTTTCATTTTGTTTACTACCTGGTGGTTTCCCTTTTGTATAAATCAGTCTCCACCCCCCCCCCCCCCCCAATCCCTTCCATGTCTTTTCTTCCCCTTCACTTACCCATCTCTGGGGTCTCACGAGTGCCATACTCCAAAAGTTTAATGTGCTGGTCTAGGACCAATGCGTAGTGTGCTCACCGTCAGAAGCAAGATCTGTCCAATAGGGATGTACATTAATTTTCAATGAATGTGCAATCCACAATGCATGTCCTTATTCGTTGTATTCGTGGGTTCGCGAAATGCATCACGATCCCCCATGAATAAAACATATCATATTAATTTCATTCTTTTGGTTTGCAGTGATTTCTTAGTGGCCATTTGAAATAGGAGAAGGGCATATGGGAGTATGCATAGCAAAACCCAACCCTTAACTGTGAGTCATACGTGACTTCACAGCCCTGTCATAGAGTGGGTCAGACAGGTTGGCAAGGAGATGAGAATGCAACCTATCAGAGCTCAGCATTCTTCTAATGCAGCCAATTGCCGCTCTCACTCAGTGTTCTGTGTTGCTATACTCTGATGATGCTATACTCTTGTTGCTATAGCTCTGATGATGCTATACTATTTATACCTTAAGTACACGGTGTGCCATGCTCTTTCTTTGTGGGGGTTTTCCGGGGAGGTGGCTTTACTCAGAGCTAGTATCAAATCTGTATTCAATTGCTAGCTACTTTGACAGAATTTTCCATTGAAAAAGATATTTCTTCGTTCTTGCTGTTGTGTCAGCCAGGCTTTCTTTTAACTGCACTTTTTTTTTTATTGAACTCAGACTGTCACTCTCACTGAGACAAGCTGCTAGCAGTGGCATTTTGCTGCTTATTTTACTCCCTGGGGTAGGTTGCAAGCAGGATTTGGGTGTTGAGGGTGGGAGATATATTCAATTTCTAGCTAGTTTGATATAATTTTCCATTGAAAAAGATATTTCTTCGTTTTTGCTGCTGTGCCAGCTAGGCTTTTTTTTTCCAAACTGCAGCTTTTTTTATTGAAAGACTGTCTCTCTGTGCTCTTTTAAGCCAACAAGGCAGTGCAATGGGCGTCAGTGAGAAGTTTTGCAGAGTCACATATATTGGTACAGCAGTGCTCTCTGAAACCAAATCCCCAGTAGGCCTCTTTTGTGGTTACAAGTTTGGTGTGTGCACATACAGTGGTCCCAGTTGTAGTGTACATCCAGGCACTGCCTTGTGGGCCTGAGGGCAGTTTTGCAGACCCACATATATGGGACAGCAGTGCTCCCTGAAGCCAAATCCCCAGTAGGCCTCTTCTGTAGTCAAGTTTGGTGTGTGCACACAGAGCAGTCTCAGTGGTAGTGTACATCAAGGCACTGCACTTGTGCACTGCATCTGTGGGCAGTTTTGCAGACTCATATATTGGGACAGTGGTGCTCTTTGAAGCCAAATCCCCAGTAGGCCTCTTTTGGAAATAATTCTTTTAATTGAAATCCCTAGTGGCCAGTGACATTAAATCCATAATGTCAGGGAAAGCTAGACGTGGTCGAGTGATTGGGACTGACAAAGGAGGCACTTCAAAAGGCAGTGCCTGTTCCCCATTAAAGTTAAAAAGGGACCTGTTCCAATCTAAATCTCTGGATGGGCAGGCAGTTCCATCAGGAAAAAACTGAAATTTAAAGATGATGCATCGCCTCCACCTGTTTCTGACACTGTAGTTTTGGAGGTGGCAGAAGGGGAGGCTGAGTCATGCAAGAGAAAAGGGCGAGACCCAAAAGCAGCAGTATGGCAGCAGACTCACATTTGCATTTATAATGTAGCACAGGCACTGTTTGCTTCTGATTCTGATGAAGAATCATCTTGTGTGGGATTCTCATCATCAGAAATGGAAGATGTATTAGCTGAAGGTTTAGGAAGATTAGTTAGTTCTGTCTTAGCCTCCACTTCAGTGTTGCAGGGGAGAGATGATACTGATGATGATGAGGAAGAGAAGTCGGTGCAGGCATAGAGTGTGACTGATGCTCCTGGCATTCCTTCTCAGGATGCACCCACTACTTCAGCTCCAGTGCCAGCATCCACCCCGAAGGCTATGGAGAAGGAATCATAAAGGAAATCTGTGATCTGGAGCCACTTTAAAGTGACAGAGGACCCGTGTTTTGTTCAGTGTAATTACTGTGCCAGGGCTATTAGCAGAGGCAAGAAAATGGGGCATCTAACTAATTTTGCCATGATGCATAAAATGCAGAAGTAATACTCAACAGTACTGCCATCTGGGGATGGTGGAAGCACCATTTAGGGGACCCCTTTTTCTAGGCAGCATAAAGTGGTTGAAAAGGAGCAGAGTCACCGCCATGCGCTCAGCCCCTTCTAGCAGTCAGGTGGCAGGCCAGTAGCCCCCTGCCATATGTCAGAAGCAACAGCCAACCATGGAGGAAATGGGGTGGTGTTTGGTAATGCTATCCCGGGGAAGGAGGCAGGCATCCTCAAAAGTTGTAACCAGGAGCATTTTGGAAATGATTGCCCTTGATGACCAGCCCTTGCAGATAGTGGAGAATGTGGATTTCAAGCATTTGCTGAAGGTCTTAGTTCCAAATTACAAAGTCCCCTCCAGAACCACATTTAGCAGAAAGGTCATCCCCAGCCTGTACAACCAGTGTCGCAGTCGCATCCAAGTACTGCAAGCTAAAGCAGAGGGGAGTGTGCATTTTACCTGTGATATCTGGACTGCACTGAATGCTGAACACTCTTACCTCTCCCTGATAGCACACTGGTGGAACCTGGCTGAGGCAGGGGCAGGCAGCAGCTTTATTAGTGAACAAGTATCGGGGTAGAGGTGGGCTTTACTGCACACCCATCGGACGGACGATACCCATAACTGAGCCAATATTCTAGCTTGCATCAGACAGATGCTGGTGGGCTGGCAGCTACACCTGAGAGACAGGAATCTTCAGGCTGGGTTCTCTGTCACAGACAATGGTGCAAACATTGTAAAGGCAATATGTGACGGGGGCTTTCAGTACATCCGATGTTTTGCCCACACTCTGCACCTGGTAGTGAAGTCAGCTCTGGGGTTGCAGTCCAAGCACCAAGAGAATGAATACATGCAGGACTTAATACACAAGTGCAAGAACATAGCAGCGCAGTTCCACAGAAGTGTGAAGGCGGGGTAGATTCTCCGACAAAAGCAGACTGATTTGGAGATGCCTCACAAGCATCTCATTCAAGATATGTCTCTTGATATAAACTCTTATATGTTACCGAATTCTACTGGCACTAGGGATGTGAATCGTTTTTCAACGATTAAAATTATCGTCCGATAATGTTTATATCGTCTTAAATCGTTATAGAACACGATACAATAGAAATTCTAACGATTTATCGTTAAAAATCGTTAAATCGTGTTAGTGCGCACTAACTCGAGTTAGTGCGCACTAACTCCCCGTTAGTGCGCACTAACTGAAAATGATACAAATAAACACTTTCCAGGTCACTGAAGGTCAGTTAGGAATGAATATGTGTTCCTATTGGCTGGCTGCCCTCTTATCTATTGATATTACCAAGGTTACCACTGAGGTGATGGTTGGAGGGATGGGAAATGGAACTGGAAACTAACGAACACCAACAGAAAATGAAACAAAGTGTTCACACTTCCCAGGTCAGTAAAGGTCACTTAGGAATGAATATGTATGTATGTATTCCTATTGGCTGGCTGTGCTCTTATCTATTGATGTTACCAATATGGTTGGGGGGATGTGAAATGGAAACAGTTGGAAGCTTGACAAAAAAAGTAATGTAATGATCAGCACTCACGTGACTAGAACTTGTTTGTTTATTATTTTTGTTAGCAGGCACCTGAAATGCTAGTGCATGTTGAATTTGCCAATCACTGTGCATTTTAGAAAGGTGGTCCTGGCTGGAACTGTACACAGTTCAAATATATGTAATTGATTGTTGGTAAGTGTATTTTTTAAGTAGCCACACTGGCACCAGTATGTTTACTTTTCCTCCTACTTAACTCACTAGCTCAGCTTTGTAAGAAGGGCTTCTCTGCTTGTGTGTTGTTTTTGTTTGGTGTGAGGAGAGCAGAAACATCAGATCTTTATTCAATCTACTACAGTCATCTCTTACAGTGCCCTATCCCTATTAATACCAGGAGTGTTGTGATCTTCCTGCACACAGTGCCCTAACCCTGATACCAGTCTGAGACAGCTCCCTCCCTGCATTACTAGTGAGAGGCTGGCTTCACAGACAGGGGGGAGCTGCCTGACCCTCACTCCTGACTTCCCCCATGTCCCAGCTAGTGAATGGTGTGTGGGTGAGGGGGGGGGGGAGGATGGTGAAGTCTGAGACAGCTCCCTCCCTGCATTACTAGTGAGAGGCTGGCTTCACAGACAGGGGGGAGCTGCCTGACCCTCACTCCTGACTTCCCCCATGTCCCAGCTAGTGAATGGTGTGTGGGTGAGGGGGGGGGGGGGGAGGATGGTGAAGTCTGAGACAGCTCCCTCCCTGCATTACTAGTGAGAGGCTGGCTTCGCAGACAGGGGGGAGCTGCCTGACCCTCACTCCTGACTTCCCCCATGTCCCAGCTAGTGAATGGTGTGTGGGTGAGGGGGGGGGGGGGGGAGGATGGTGAAGTCTGAGACAGCTCCCTCCCTGCATTACTAGTGAGAGGCTGGCTTCACAGACAGGGGGAAGCTGCCTGACCCTCACTCCTGACTTCCCCCATGTCCCAGCTAGTGAATGGTGTGTGGGTGAGGGGGGGGGGGGAGGATGGTGAAGTCTGAAACAGCTCCCTCCCTGCATTACTAGTGAGAGGCTGGCTTCACAGACAGGGGGGAGCTGCCTGACCCTCACTCCTGACTTCCCCCCATGTCCCAGCTAGTGAATGGTGTGTGGGTGAGGGGGGGGGGGGAGGATGGTGAAGTCTGAGACAGCTCCCTCCCTGCATTACTAGTGAGAGGCTGGCTTCACAGACAGGGGGGAGCTGCCTGACCCTCACTCCTGACTTCCCCCATGTCCCAGCTAGTGAATGGTGTGTGGGTGAGGGGGGGGGGGGGGGGAGGATGGTGAAGTCTGAGACAGCTCCCTCCCTGCATTACTAGTGAGAGGCTGGCTTCACAGACAGGGGGGAGCTGCCTGTCCCTCACTCCTGACTTCCCCCATGTCCCAGCTAGTGAATGGTGTGTGGGTGAAGGGGGGGGGGTGGATGGTGAAGTCTGAGACAGCTCCCTCCCTGCATTACTAGTGAGAGGCTGGCTTCACAGACAGGGGGGAGCTGCCTGACCCTCACTCCTGACTTCCCCCATGTCCCAGCTAGTGAATGGTGTGTGGGTAAGGGGGGGGGGAGGATGGTGAAGTCTGAGACAGCTTCCTCCCTGCATTACTAGTGAGAGGCTGGCTTCACAGACAGGGGGGAGCTGCCTGACCCTCACTCCTCCGGGGTATTGTGATCTTCCTGCACACAGTGCCCTATCCCTGATACCAGGGGTGTTGTGATCTTCCTGCATGCAGTGCCCTATCCCTATTAATACCAGGAGTGTTGTGATCTTCCTGCATGCAGTGCCCTATCCCTATTAATACCAGGAGTGTTGTGATCTTCCTGCATGCAGTGCCCTATCCCTGATATCGGGATGTGTGCAAGAAGATCACAACACCCCCGGTATCAGGAATAGGGCACTGCGTGCAGGAAGATCACAACACCCCCAGTATCAGGAATAGGGCACTGTGTGCAGGAAGATCACAACACCCCTGGTATTAGGGATAGGGCACTGTGTGCAGGAAGATCACAACACTCCTGGTATTAATAGGGATAGGGCACTGTGTGCAGGAAGATCACAATACCCCTGGTATCAGGGTTAGGGCACAAGTTCTAGTCACATTGACTGATCACATTACTTGTTTTGTCAAGCTACCAACTGTTTCCATTTCCCATCCCCCATATACTGTCAGTAGGAAACTTGGTAACATGAATAAATAAGAGGGCAGCCAATAGGAATACATATTCATTCCTAAACTGACCTTAACTGACCTGAAAAGTGTCAAATTGTATCATTTTCAGTTAGTGCGCACTAACTCCCAGTTAGTGCGCACTAACTCCCGTTAGTGCGCACTAATCGGAAAAAACGATTTTTAACGATTTTTTAACTAAAAAATCGTGCCTAAGACGATTTTCTTGCCCTGCCACACGATTTCTATCGTTAAGACGATATGGAAAACGATTCACATCCCTAACTGGCACCACCCATGTTATTTATGAACTATATTTTACTTTGTTATAGGTGCCCATCTGTAAACCGTTATGATGGTGAATTACTTAATGACGGTATATAAAAACTCTTAAATAAAAATAAAATTAAAATATTGCCACCCGGTGGAATACCACCTATATGATGCTGCAGAGGTTAGTGGAGCAGCAGACATCACTTCATGACCTTTCTCTGGAAATGGAGATAGATATGTATAGTCCCCTAGGGCATCATGATTGTTTAGTCATGAGTCAGCTGGTAAAAATCCTGCAGCCCTTCAAGGATGCCACGGAGGAGCTGAGTTCCAGAAGTGACATCTTGGCTGACATCATCCCTATAGTTAATTTTCTGGAGGAAAATTTGGAGTGCTTTAAACAGGAATGGCAGTAGAGGTGCTGCATTGTCTGGACCTTTTGCAGAAGCAGGTACAAGGAAGATTAAGGCCTTTAACAGAAAATCAGACATACATGCTCACAACAGACTGTGATCCCCATGTGGAAGGGAAACTCGCTCTACAGTACGATTGTCTCCTGTTGGTGAAGTCCGTGAACAGGAGTGCCATAGGCAGAGACAGATTAGGCATGAAGCAGAGGAGGAAACAGCAGGCACTTCAGAGAATAGTGCTAGCCCAAGCAGGAGCATCAATCTGTCAGCGACAACTAGTACTTCCTCCTCCAGTTCAGTACACCAAATCTATGTTGCCCATAAAAAATCATCTGTACTGGAATGGGTTAGAGAGAAAGCAGCTGGCATGAGTGACTCTCAGCCCACCCAAGCAAAGGAGACACCAGCACAAATGTCAGTAAGACGGTATCTCTCAGAGCCCACAGACATGCAGACAGATCCACTGGCATATTGAGCAACAAGTCCACTGTATGGCCACACCTAGCCAAAGTGGCTCAGCAATATCTGTCATGTCCACCAACCATTGTACCCAGTGAATGTGTATTTTCAATGACAGGGGATATCATGAGCCCTCACCACTCAAGGCTGACACCAGAGTTGATGGAAATGCTAGTGTTTTTGAAGATAAACATGCTTTTGCTTGGGTTTCCAAATTTTCACTGTGAATGGAAAGATGAATAAAAACAATTGAAAGCATTGCAGCAGCTCCAACTGCCTCCTATGCTCCAGATAATATCAGCACATGTACCTGACCTGAAACGCTGTGCCAGTCTGTCCACTGTCCAGGCCGTACGTCCCTACAAGGGCCTGACCTCAAATGCTGTGCCTGTCTGTCTAGCCCTTACATCACTACAAGAGCCTGACCTCAAACGCTGTGCCTGTCTGTTTAGTTCTAATATTTCTAATTTCAGTTTCATGTATTTGTGCATCACTTCTTTCCAGAATATTCTTTTTCCTGTTTTGCAACTTTTGGAATGTAAGAACATAAAAAGCTGACTTAAGATGTTTGAAGCTTGCATATTTCATATGCTCATTGCTCAATAGTTTGCATGACATAATATGGGCCATTTTCCTACATCTTTTTTAGGTGCCAACATTAATGTTTCTAGTACTATAGAAAACTGGTGGTAGTTGTACTTTAGTTCATCCTCTGTGTTCCCATAGGGGTAGATTTTAAAAGAAGCGCGATCAGCCTACTTTTGCTTGCGCATCAGACTCAAGCAAAAGTACGCTGGATTTTAGTAGATACGCGCGGAGCCGCGCGTATCCACTAAAATCCTGGATCGGCGCGCGCAAGGCTATCGATTTTGTATAGCCTGCGCGCGCCGAGCCGCGCTGCCTCCCCCCGTTCCCTCCAAGGCCGCTCCGAAATCGGAGCGGCCTTGGAGGGAACTTTCCTTTGCCCTCCCCTCACCTTCCCCTCCCTTCCCCTACCTAACCCACCCGCCCGGCCCTGTCTAGACCCCCCCCTTACCTTTGTCGGGGGATTTACGCCTCCCGGAGGGAGACGTAAATCCCCGCGCGCCAGCGGGCCTGCTGCGCGCCGGGCCGCGACCTGGGGGCGGGTACGGAGGGCGCGGCCACGCCCCCGGGCCGTAGCCACGCCCCGTACCCGCCCCCAAAACGCTGCCGACACGCCCCCGGAACGCCGCGACGACCGGGCCCGCCCCCCGACACGCCCCCCTCCGAGAACCCCGGGACTTACGCGAGTCCCGGGGCTCTGCGCGCGCCGGGAGGCCTATGTAAAATAGGCTTCCCGGCGCGCAGGGCCCTGCTCGCCTAAATCCGCCCGGTTTTGGGCGGATTTAGGCGAGCAGGGCTCTGAAAATCTACCCCATAGATTATAGAGGCACTGTGTAAACTACAAAGTCAACATAGGTTGATATTGTAGATTTGGACTTGAGTAGCAGTTTTCTTATTTCTGAGAGCTCTTCAAGTTCTTTTGTCATTAGCTGGTGCATAAGTACAGTTAATAGCTTCTGGGCATTTACAAGGGCTTGACCTCAAACGCTGTGCCTGTCCGTCCAGGCCTTACATCCCTACAAGGGCCTGACCTCTAATGCTGTGCCTGTCTGTCCACTGTCCAGGCCTTACATCCCTACAAGGGCTTGACCTCTAATGCTGTGCCTGCCTGTCTAGGCCTTACATCCCTACAAGGGCTTGACCTCTCATGCTGTGCCTGTCTGTCCAGCTTGGGGCTTGGATATTTCATATGCTCAATAGTTTTCATGAACTTCATAATATGGGCCATTTTCCCTAGATGTTTCTTAGGTGCCAACATTAATGTTTCTAGTACAATAGAAAACTGGTGGTAGTTGCACTCTAGTTCATCCTCTGTGTTCCCATAGTTTACAGAGGCACTGTAGGGTACAAAGTCAACATAGGTTGGTATTGTATATTTGGACTTGAGTAGCAGTTTTCTTATTTCTGAGAGCTCTTCAAGTTCCTTTGTCATTAGCTGAAGTACATAAGTACAGTTAATAGATTCTGGATATTCACTAGACACCAACAGAACCACCACACTCTAGGTGCCAACCCATTTCATGGAGCCCTTTCCTGTGCAAAGGAAAGGGAACTCTCCCCGGATATAGCCAGCCTATCTCTTAGCACCCTCTGACCCATGTTGAACCACTGTTCATATGGAAACCTCCTCCATGTTGACTCGCCATGCTTGAAGGCTCGTGCTCCACTCTAGGGGCCAACCCATTCTAGGGAGCCCTTTCCTGTGCAAAGGAAAATGAACTCTACCTGGGTGTAGCCAGCCTAACTCTTTGTACCCATTGACCCATGTTGAACCAGAGCGCTGTTCACATGGAAACCTCTTCCACATTGACTCGCCACCCTTGAAGGCTCGTTCTCCTCTCTAGGGGCCAACCCATTCTAGGGAACCCTTTCCTGTGCAAAGGAAAGGGAACTCTCCCAGGTGTAGCCAGCCTTTCTCTTAGTATCCATTGACCCAAGTTGAACCAGAGCTACAGTTCACATGGATACCTCCTCCACCTCGGCCTTCAATATTCTCATTTGTATATCTTCTTCGTCCACCAGTTTTTAAAAGACCAGCGAGAGCTCACTATATGCCAACGGAAACACCCCACTCTAGGGGTGAACCCATTCTAGAGAACCCTTTCCTGTGGAAAGGAAAGGAAAGGGAACTCTCCCTGGGGCCAGGCTGTATCGCCCCTATCAAAACCACAGGGACGACTACCTCTTCTCTGCCAGCCTGTCTTACCCCTATCAACTTTCTGCCACTCTGCCTTGCTGCCATACACTAAATAACTCACTCTACTCCTTGTGGTGTTCTTGCCACTAACATGGTTCCTCAGTGTGTTGGTGCTAGTCTTGCTGCTGCTTTGGCCTTTTATCGGTGCCTTGTGGTTTTTTCTGACACTTTCTGTTTGCTATGTTCCCCCTTCATTGTGCTGTAGCATGTTGATGCCACATTTCTTGCCACTTTGCCTGTCATGCTGCCTTCGTGGGTTCATGTAACTATTATCGATGCTCTCTTTTGAAGCTGTGGTGTATTTTTGACACTCTCGCTGCTGCTTTGCACCTCTGTTAAAGCACTCTTGCCACGCCTGGTACCCCTTTGTCCCTTTACAGTGCCTTAGGCTATTCATGCCACTTTGCCACAGTCTAAGTACCTTCAAGCTCTTTTCTTTTTCTGATGATTGCTCCCCAGAATTTATCAGAATTGATAAGAAAACCCCAATTCTGGAGCCAAAAGTAGGCTGCAAATACTTCCCCCATTGACTTTAATGGGAAAACGGACAACAAATAAAACTAATCAACGAATTGGTTTTTCCCCCTATGAAACTAATGCAATGAATTTGGGTCCCGGCAAAATGAAAACCGAATCGAAACACATTTTTTCCTTCTGCACATCCCTACTGTCCAACTTCTGTCCGGTATTAGGGAAAAGCCTCTGTGTTGTTTGCATGAATTTTACTGGTACTTTTACTCGGTAAACTTTTCTTCCAAATGTTGCAGGAAACTACTTGTTTGTGGCTGTTTGAGAAATCACCATGCAATTCCAAATTCCACACCCCTTCCCCACTTGATCCTGATTTATATTCTGCTCTTGATTTTTATCTGCTTGACTTGTTTATATGCGGATATGAATTTTCTCATATTTGATCTATTTTTCTTCAGTCTTTTCCCATTGTAGACTTCAGACATTTTCTGTGGGATTTATTATGCCAAGAGTAACTATTGTCCTTTTTTATTATTTTTGCCTTTACTTTCTGTTGCTATGGGTAAGACAAAGTTGATAAGGTTTAATTCATTCTACATGACTGATTACTCACTGTTCATCTACTGGTGACAGGTTTATCTTTACTGTTGGCACTGTCATAGATGTGTGATGGGTCACTGTGGTAATTCAAGCTAATTGTTAATGGCACTGCATAAGACCACCATCAGCCCTGGCATTATGTGCATCAGTGCCATGGATTGTCATTTGTTTAAATTATCTGGCACTGATATGTAATCCCTTGGCTGGTGTCTTCAATTAAGACTCCAAGAGCACTTTTTGAGGTCAATGTTGAAAAGAAAAAGGCTAAGTAAGTTAGCAGGATAAAACTTATCTGGCTAACTTGAATGGGATATTCAGAGGCATGGCTGTGTTGCTGAATATTCCCACATTTGGAGCTATTTAAGTGCATAAGTTATATCCGACTAAGTTAAACATGTTGTATGGCAGGTCTAACTTATTGGGTTAACTTAACTGGATAACTCTGAATATCAACACTTATCCAGCTAAGGCCTGGATTCATCATTCTTTCGCAGAATGATGAATCCTGTGAAAACAGGGGGCAGGGGGTAAACGGGAGTGGGCCTGCGAAAGCCCACAGCCTTCACACCACGGTGGTGCGCCGGCTGTTGGCTTTCACACCGAATAGTGCCACTGTGAAAGGTGGTGCTATTCGGCGCACTATTGCCGATGATAATGTTACTAACCTTATCGCCGGCAGCGAAGAAACCGCTGAGTCCGCCCCCTCGCCACCCCGACTCGAATTTGCATGCTATCGCACGCGAAAATGGCCTTGCACGCTGAATGTAGCTGAATATTACTGTAAATAAGAACATTTTTACTCACAAACGTGTATATATTCCTCGACAACCATTGTATATACAAATTTATTCCTCCTACAAATGTTGATATCAATCATATCTAGCAGAATCTACCTGCCCCTCTTCTGACTAACCACTATCATGTATCCCACTTAGTTAATTATTACTTGTATAACTTCCATATTATTCGTATGTTATTGTTTTTGTTATTATTGTTATTTCTACTATTCCTATTATAATCATGTGACAAATGTAAAGCCTGTTGCTAAGTTCTGTTCTCTGTAAACCGATGAGATGTTCCCAAAGTTCGTCGGTATATAAAAGATATTAAATAAATAAATACATTAAATAAATATTCAGCAGCTGCTACTTAGCCAGATAAGTCACTGTTTACCTGGATTAGCACTTTTGAATATTGGGCTCTTTATTTTCATATGTTTACATATCATAAGCTCACTCTTTTTCCAGGATTCCCTGTTGGGGACAAATTCCTCTCCAAAGCTTGCTCTAGCTGTCTCTTATATCCACAGTAATAAGCATACTAGAATCTGGATGCCATTTCAACATAACTTTACTAACAGTTGATTTTAAATTAAATAAAATAAATGACAATGTACAAGTCATTATTCAGTATAGTCCATTATCAGTCCTTTTCCAATAGATCTATGACTCATAAAGATGGCATTATTTGACCTTTCTTTCTATATTACAGCCCAATTTCAGAGTCAGTTTTAGAGCCTCCTTCCAAAATAGAGGATATGATACTTGGATTGATCTAAATAACATAATTCAAAGTCTCATTTCTCATACCTTAATTCAGATGTCTTGTGTAGACTGTTTCTCCAACCTCTTTAATTCCTTTTATGGTATCTGAATGGCACCTCCCAAGGCCTCTCCAAAATGTCTCAATGATATTTCAAGTGGTTAATACTACATGGATGCCACTGTTCTCTTTTCCTCTTCTCTTCCTCTTCAGGGGAATGGTTGGATGCTCCAGACATCTTGAACCTGCTGGAGTTGATAGAATCTAAATTCTTCTGGCAAAAAGAATGTATGTGACAACAAAAATAAGACTAGTCTCCAAAGATGAAAGGGTGGACAGAACTTCCTTCAAAAGAATTTTACAAAAATAAGCAAAGCCAGTTCTTAAACTAAAAGGTTAGAAGGACATCTTTACTGCTCATTCTAAACCCAAGCTTTAAACCATAAGTCCCAAGGATCTTGTTTCCAAAAAAATAAAAAAGGAAAGAAAACAGGAACAGGAGCAGCAATATCCTGCCCTCTGAAGAGTTAAATGGAAAATCCACATCCTCTCTAGATGGTTCAGACCATATGAGGGAGCACGAAAGCACTTGGTATACTTTTTCCTCTACTACATTGTTAGTACAGTCTTCTTAGTAGGGCTCTATGGTTATTTTAAAAATCCCTCTCCTCAATAGTGAGCAGTAAAAATAACATCTTTATCTTAGGCAGAAGCATATTATCCATTGGAAATTTTTTGTTTGAAGAAACAAGCAGAAGAAGACTTCATTGCAAGAACAGCATCATTAGTGTTTATATAGTAACTCGAGAAAACACAAAAACCTTAAAAATATTTTGATAATAGTGTCAGAAACATAAGTTTCACAAAAAATATAATTTATAAAAGTAAATTGCTCAAACAATACAATCTATATAAAGCATAAAGGCAACATAGAAAAAAAATGGGGAAGATTTACTAACACACGGGCAAGTCAGTTTTTTCATAAGCCTGTGGGTCCATAGACGTGAATAACAGAATAAACCGGTTATACTAGTTATAAAGTCTCTAAAAATTGTATTGCAGCCAATCAGTAAATAGCCAGTATAAATCAAGTGTGTTGCAACAGCCAATCAAAAATATGAATATAAGAGCCGATGAAAAAAAAATCAAATTCAAAAAGTATATCTTCCTTCAAAAGCCTGCCATTCCATTTCCAGATTGATACCATCAGGATGGACACTTCACCAGTTAAAAATCCGGAACTATTCATGACAATTCAGTGCTCAAAAGTTATCAAACCCTTGAGGGAACAACAAAATTTCCAAAACTGTAAAATTAACTTCTCCAAAACATGACCCATTTGAATCCAGTGTTCAACCACAGGAGCTTCAGTACAGGCATAGGGGCGGATTTTCAGAGCCCTGCTCACCTAAATCCGCTCAAAACCGGGCGGATTTAGGCGAGCAGGGCCCTGCGCGCCGGGAAGCCTATTTTACATAGGCCTACCGGCGCGCGCAGAGCCCCGGGACTCGCGTAAGTCCCGGGGTTCTCCGAGGGGGGCGTGTCGGGGGCGGTCCCGGTCGTCGCGGCGTTTTCGGGGCGTGTCGGCAGCATTTTGGGGGTGGGTACGGGGGCGTGGCTACGGCCCGGGGCGGTCCGGGGCATGGCCGTGCCCTCCGTACCCGCCCCCAGGTCGCGGCCCGGCGCGCAGGAGGCCCGCTGGCGCGCGGGGATTTATGCCTCCCTCCGGGAGGCGTAAATCCCCCAACAAAGGTAAGGGGGGGTGTAGACAGGGCCGGGCGGGTGGGTTAGGTAGAGGAAGGGAGGGGAAGGTGAGGGGAGGGCGTTAGAGGATTCCCTCCGAGGCCACTCCGATTTCGGAGCGGCCTTGGAGGGAACGGGGGTAGGCTGCGCGGCTCGGCGCGCGCCGGCTATACAAAATCCATAGCCTTGCGCGCGCCGATCCAGGTTTTTAGCAGATACGCGCGGCTCCACGCGTATCTACTAAAATCCAGCGTACTTTTGTTTGCGCCTGGAGCGCAAACAAAAGTAGGCTATTCGCGCTCCTTTTAAAATCCGCCCCATAATGAATACAGCTCAAACGTTCACTAATATGTAACTTATTCTTGCATTTGATATGCCCAATGCATAATGTCATAAAGGCACAGCCCACATAAATAATCTGCAAAATATTGCAGCCAATATTTAAGCCAATCTTAAAAGTGATCAGTTTTACCTGCAGTCCTTAGCAGTCTGACGACAGCGCCCCTGTCAGGAGAGGAGAGTGTTGAATCTGTTAACTGTTTTAGCTAGTATTAACTTTTTCTTTTATTGAGTAGTCGTCAATAGTTTTAAGATCATTTAGGTTTTTGATTTGATCTTAATTATTGCTTTTAGGCTAATTATATTGGATTTTAGTTAGTACTTTTAGGATTATTTAAGATGTATTTTAGGTTAATTATGATGATTTTAGGTTTATTATGTATTTTAAATGTATTTTAGGTTTATTAATGTTGTACGATGTATTTTAGCTGTATGTTTTATCTCTGTTGTGAACCGTTATGATGGGTCCTTAGTGACGGTATATAAAATCTAATAAATCTAAATCTAAATCTAAATTTTAAAATATGCTGTATGGTCAGCCATGGATGGTTGAAACAACAAAGTTGAAATGAAAAGGCACATACAGAATAGCAGCCAGATTCACTTAGGAAGTTATTAATGCATCCTCACAAAACTAGAAGACACTAGGCAAAAATACAGGTTTCTCCCCTGTGGAAAAGCATAGGGGTAGATTTTAAAAGAAGCATGCGTGGCCTACCCAGCTACCCCCATAATCTCCCCTCACTCTCCCCCCCCCTTTTTTTTTTCTCTCCCCAACTCTCTTTTCCAATATCCTCTAGCTTATTTATTTCTTAAATTTTATACTTCAATTGTAAATACGTTGTTTCTGTCTCTAGTCTTTTGCTTTTGTTCCCTGTACAACCAAGTTCAGTTCGCCCTGTTTTATGTAATTTCTAATTCCTTTTCCAAGTTAACTGTTCACCTGTGCATTGTAAACCGATGTGATATGCATATGAATGTCGGTATAAAAAAGACTTAATTAAATAAATAAATAAATAAATAAATAAATACATAGTAAGCAATAGGGATGTGAATCATTTTAGGACGATTAAAATTATCGTCCGATAATTTTAATATCGTCTTAAACCGTTATGGAACACAATACAATAGAGATTCTAACGATTTATCGTTATAAATCGTTAGAATCGTGAGCCGGCACACTAAAACCCCCTAAAACCCACCCCCGACCCTTTAAATTAAATCCCCCACCCTCCCGAACCCCCCCCCAATGACTTAAATAACCTGCGGGTCCAGCGGCGGTCCGGAACGGCAGCGGTCCGGAACGGGCTCCTGCTCCTCAATCTTGTTGTCTTCAGCCGGCGCCATTTTCCAAAATGGCGCCGAAAAATGGCGGCGGCCATAGACGAACACGATTGGACGGCAGGAGGTCCTTCCGGACCCCCGCTGGACTTTTGGTAAGTCTCGTGGGGGTCAGGAGGCCCCCCACAAGCTGGCCAAAAGTTCCTGGAGGTCCAGCGGGGGTCAGGGAGCGATTTCCCGCCGCGAATCGTTTTCGTACGGAAAATGGCGCCTGCAGGAGGTTGTTCAGCGAGGCGCCGGAACCCTCGCTGAACGACCTCCTGCAGTCGATCTCCTGCCGGCGCCATTTTCTGTACGAAAACGATTCACGGCGGGAAATCGCTCCCTGACCCCGGCTGGACCTCCAGGAACTTTTGGCCAGCTTGTGGGGGGCCTCCTGACCCCCACGAGACTTGCCAAAAGTCCAGCGGGGGTCCGGAAGGACCTCCTGCCGTCCAATCGTGTTCGTCTATGGCCGCCGCCATTTTTCGGCGCCATTTTGGAAAATGGCGCCGGCTGAAGACAACAAGATTCAGGAGCAGGAGCCCGTTCTGGACCGCTGCCGTTCCGGACCGCCGCTGGACCCGCAGGTTATTTAAGTCATTTGGGGGGGGTTCAGGAGGGTGGGGGATTTAATTTAAAGGGTCGGGGGTGGGTTTTAGGGGGTTTTAATGTGCCGGTTTTGCGATTTTTCGATTTTTCGATTTTTCACGATATTTTACCCCCCCAAACGGCAACAATACGATTCCCTCCCCCTCCCAGCCGAAATCGATCGTTAAGACGATCGAGGACACGATTCACATCCCTAGTAAGCAATGCATTTGTAAGTACACATGGTTGGTACAGTGAAACTGTGAATAGCTCATTGAGACCTAGATTAATCAAAATGCTTTGTTTATCACACAAATAACATGCATGATAAAGAAAAGGAGTGATAGGCTGGCTCTAATGGTACACACACAGAAGTCAAGAGAGTCTTTATTATACAGCCGATGATAGAAATAACCCGAGGAGCAGGCAGAGTATCTCTGCACAGAGGAGGGTGGTCCCAGAAGAGTGCTTTTGCTGAAACTCCACAGCGTGACCTGCGGAGATGAATTCTCACCAATAGGCAGTGGATACGGTAGTGGTTTGCAGAGCGGGGTACACCATGAATCCACACTGTAGATGGCAAGCCTGTAGGGTAGATTCGGTAGTTGTCTGCAGAGCGGGGTATGCCGTGAATCTACGCTGTAGATGCTAAGCCTGTGAGGTAGATCCCCTGCTTCAACGGCAGGGGAGAAGAAAAACTGATACTTCACGCTTATCCAGCATAGCTCTCTGCTTCAACGGCAGGGGAGAAGAAAAACTGATACTTCACGCATATCCAGCATAGCTCTCTGCTTCAACAGCAGGGGAGAAGAAAAAAGGATTTGCACTCACAAAGCGGGGAGTAGCTGGCTTGTTACAGCGGTTACTACCCCAAACCAAATAAGCCTGATACTTCACTTTCAATGCATATCCTGCTTCAACGGCAGGGGAGAAGAAAAACTGATACTTCACGCATATCCAGCATAGCTCTCTGCTTCAACGGCAGGGGAGAAGAAAAACTGATACTTCACGCATATCCAGCATAGCTCTCTGCTTCAACAGCAGGGGAGAAGAAAAAAGGATTCGCACTCACAAAGCGGGGAGTAGCTGGCTTGTTACGGCGGTTACTACCCCAAACCAAATAAGCCTGATACTTCACTTTCAATGCATATCCTGCTTCAACGGCAGGGGAGAAGAAAAACTGATACTTCACGCATATCCAGCATAGCTCTCTGCTTCAACGGCAGGGGAGAAGAAAAACTGATACTTCACGCATATCCAGCATAGCTCCCTGCTTCAACGGCAGGGGAGAAGAAAAACAACCAATAAGGGCTGAATAACACAGTCTGGGTAAAACAAATAAGCATGGGTGTAGCTTGCTTATTGCAGCGGTTACTTCCCCTACTACCCGTAACTAATCAAGCTTGATATTTCACTTGGTTGCAGCTCCATCACTGCTCTCTACATTAATGGTGGGGGTGGAAGGGAAATAGAACCAAAGAGCTAAGAGAAACAGATAAGTATGAGAAAAAATGTGAAGCTTGCTGGGCAGACTGGATGGGCCGTTTGGTCTTCTTCTGCCGTCATTTCTATGTTTCTATAGTTGTCCGCAGAGCGGGGTACGCCGTGAATCCACACTGTAGAAAGGTGAGAGAGACTGGAAGGTGGGATACTCACTCTGTAGCAATAGGATGAGGAAGATAGGGCCTCCGCTCCGAGGAGCGGAGGCCCAGGATGAGGCAAGGCCCCCAAGGAGCCACCAAGGGCGTCCTAGCTGGAACAAGCTGACCCTGAATGGTAAAACAGGAATGTAGCAAGGCCCCCGAGGAGCGGGTACCTGGGTCATCTGGAGAGAGTACAGAGCGAAGGCGTCTGTAACCTGAGCGAAATCAGTAGGAACAAATCCTTGCTATCGCATAGCTGGAATGGAGTTTAGAATTTAAATACCCGGAGGTAATGACATCATGCGGCGGGGATGCCCCCGAGGTTCCCACCATGACATAAGTAAAGAGGGCCAGCGCGCATGCGCGCCCTAGATGATCCCAGAAGGAAAATGGCGAACGCAATCGCCCTTATTGGTCCGGGGATGCCGGAGCGGTCGGCGTGTGGAAGTGGAGGCAGCCATCTTGCCAACTGGAATGGAGAAAGGCGGAAAAGAGGAGACAGAGAGGTGTCTGCGGCCAACGGGTGCAACACAAATAGGCTGGTAAGCAAGACAGCCAGAGGTAAAGAAGTTCCTTTCTGTGGCCCTTCACTATTGCCTCTTGTTGCCTTGTTCACATAGGGGCGGATTTTCAGAGCCCTGCTCGTGTAAATCCGCCCAAAACCGGGCAGATTTACGCGAGCAGGGCCCTGCGCGCCGGGAAGCCTATTTTACATAGGCCTCCCGGCGCGCGCAGAGCCCCGGGACTCGCGTAAGTCCCGGGGTTCTCCGAGGGGGGCGTGTCGGCAGCGTTTTGGGGGCGGGTATGGGGGCGTGGCTACGGCCCGGGAGCGTGGCCGCGCCCTTCGTACCCGCCCCCAGGTCGCGGCCCGGCGCGCAGGAGGCCCGCTGGCGCACGGGGATTTACGCCTCCCTCTGGGAGGCGTAAATCCCCCGACAAAGGTAAGGGGGGGGGGTTTAGACAGGGCCGGGCGGGTGGGTTAGGTAGGGGAAGGGAGGGGAAGGTGAGGGGAGGGCAAAGGAAAGTTCCCTCCGAGGCCGCTCTGATTTCGGAGCGGCCTTGGAGGGAACGGGGGTAGGCTGCGCGGCTCGGCGCACGCCGGCTATACAAAATCCATAGCCTTGCGCACGCCGATCCAGGATTTTAGTGGATACGCGCAGCTCCGTGCGTATCTACTAAAATCCAGCGTACTTTTGTTTGCGCCTGGAGCGCAAACAAAAGTAGGCTATTCGCGCGCCTTTTAAAATCCGCCCCTGACCATATTGTTTGCTAACTCATGCTTACTAGAGATGTGCATTTATCACGAATTAGGCAATTTTGACGAAATTGCCTAATTTGTAGTGGTTCGGGGGACCTAAACCATGAAATGGATTTTCCATGAACTTCGGAGAAATTTCATTTTTCGGGTTAGTGCAGGGGGGAGGGGCACATTTATTAAAAAAAACAAACAAACACCCCAACCCTTCACATTTACTGTATTACAACCCCCCCACCATCCCGATCCCTCCCAAGACTTACTAAAAGCCCTGGTGGTCCAGCGGGGTCCTGCGAGTGATCTCTCCCTCCGTGCCGTCGGGCCTGCTACGAATCAAAATGGCGCCGATGGCCCTTTGCCCTTACGATGTCACAGGGGCTACCGGTGCCATTGGTCAGCCCCTGTCACATGGTAGGTGCAATGGACTGCCGACGCCATATTGTGCTCCTACCATGTGACAGGGGCTGACCAATGGCACCGGTAGCCCCTGTGATATAGTAAGGGAAAGGCTTTCGGCGCCATTTTGAATATTGGCAGCCGACGGCCCGAGTGCAGGAGATCGCTCCCGGACCCCCGCAGGACCACCAGGGACTTTTGGCAAGTCTTGGGGGGGGACTCTGGGAGTGATCTCATGCACTCGGGCTGCCAGTATTCAAAATGGTGCCGATAGCCTTTGCCCTTACTATGTCACAGAGGCTACAAGTGCCATTGGTTGGCCCCTGTCACATGGTAGGAGCACAAGATGATGCCGGCCATCCACAGGATCCCGCTGGACCACCAGGGCTTTTAGTAAGTCTTGGGGAGGGATTGGGATGGTGGGGGGGGGGGGGGGGTTTGTAAGAAAGTACAATTGAAGGGTTGGGGTGTTTTTTTTCCGATTTGGGTTCTTTTTTAAATTTGTTTTTCCGGTTTCGGGTTCAGGTTCCGGCTTCGTTTTTTCCGGAAAACAGTCCGTGGGAAAATGAGTTTTCCCACGAACCGCCCGAACTGAAACCCGATCCGAGCCAGAAGAACGAAGCTCATCGCTAATGCTTACAAGTGCCTGTATGTGATTCATGGTCAACACATATTGTGTACATGTACAGCTAGGGTGGTATAAAAGGGGAACTTGGGCTTAGGTGGCACAAAATACCTGTCAGTGAAGATGGCAACACATAAAGGCCATCAGCAATCATGGCAAGCACATGACATCTGTGGGAGCAGTAGGCCAATACAATCAAAACTGCATGGCAGTTACTATGGAGTCAGCCTGAATGCTCATAACCTGTTCAACTGACCACACTAGGTCAACACAGAATGCAATACACAGAGGACAACATGTACTGTGTAGGACCAGAGCATCTGACTCACAACTAACTGTAGAAGTGTGTACCAGCAGTTATTGATGAGCCTACAGCATAGCAGCTGTTCAACAGTCCACACACGTGATCACACGCATGTGCATCAGAAATGGCATGCAACCATGAAAGCATGGAAATGTGTGCACTGATGTTGGTAACGGTACTATATGCAAAGTGTTTTGCACAGGAGTGCTGAGCCAATTTTCTTTAATGGGCCTCCAAGATCACACCAGCATTGTTACAGGTAGTAGGTATAGGTTAAAGATGAAGACTGTGCATATGTTGAGGCTTGAAACATATGTGCATACTGCTGCACCACATGACTATCTGTGATGCATAATGCACTATGATCTTCCAGCAACCTGCCACCTCCAGATGACAGCGAGCCTATGTGTGACACAGCAGTTTAAGGCAGGAAAACCCTTGGCTTGTATGATATGAACAGTTGATGGCTGAGGTAAGAGTGGTTATAAACTATACTGTCACGGTGACATGTCAGAGATCAGAGGAAATGACAAGTGAAGGCATTACAGTATCAGATTCCCAATCCTGCCTTCACTCAGCTCCACCTGCATCCTTCCGTAGGTTTGCCAAGAAGGCAAAACCACCTATATGACATCACAACAGGCAGGGCACTCACCTTTTGCACATAAATAATGATTAATTGCCTAGCTTGCTGCAGTAGGGTGCATGCAATGAGAAACCGGAAAACTACCTTTGAAGGAACTGTGCACATACTCTAAACTGCACCAGGTAGCACAGTCACTTTCAGCCAGGCTTTAATGGAAGGTGTGATCCCAAACCAGTATGATTTAAGTGTGTACATGTTGGTATTTCATCACATTGACCTAAATGTTATGAAAGCAAAACCAAGACTCTCTATACCTGCAGACATGGCAGTTAGATGATGACTAGATGTACATATCCTGCAAAGCAGTATGCAGTTATAAATCCTAGTGTACACTGACTCTTTAAGTGCTGAGGTACTGGTGAGATGCTGGTCTGGGAATGCCCAGAGGTTTTACTTCACCTGCACACCTGTAAGCACTTTCAAATAAGAGTCTAATATTTGCAATCTGGCAGTGCAGCATTTAAGTGTCTGTTAGTTTGCCATGCTGTTGCACCTTCAGTGCTATTTGAGATTTACAGCATTTGTATAGGTGTAGCTATCCAGGGTCGAGGACCATGTGGGGCACCAGCACACTTATGCCACTACGTCATCCACATGTGAGCGGAAGAATGAATTCTGCTGGTGAGGGCTCACAGGCCACACTGTGCTAGGTAGGTCCCAAAGTGTAATACCACATGTGCCTCTGCAACCGTACCCTGAATCTCTTGTGACAATGACAGAAGAAAGCCATGAATAATAGCATTGTCACACACCGGAAGCAGGTGCAAAAGGTAAAACAAAAATTTTAGGAGGGGGGAGGTTAGAGTAGGGCTGGGAGGGGAAAGGTCAGGGTAGGGGGAAGGGAACGGGGGAAGGCTGCATGGCTCAACACGCGCAAGGTGCACAATTGTGTGTCCCCTTGCGCGTGCCGACTCCGGATTTTATAACTTGCATGCGCTTGCACGCACAAGTTATAAAATCGGGTGTACATATGCGTGCGCCAGGTAGCGCACGCATATGTACGCCCGTGTGCAACCTTTTAAAATCTACCCCAATTTGTGGATCTCTCCTCATGGGTTAAACTGAATCTTTTTTATAACCTTCCAGTTCAGATTCTTAAAAAAAATGTATCCTACTCTTAGGGTCTTTCTCAATGTGTGCACACACACAACGGCCGATGCAATAAAACCTATGGGGCAGCCGGCGATCCGTGCTGAGCGCCCGCTCTCCTGACACGCACCCAGGCACCTCTCCAGGGCCTGTGATTCTCTATTTAAATTAGGGCCCGCGCTAATAAGGAGGAGTCAGGGTCACTAGCGCATCCCTATCACCTCCTTATTAGCGGAAGCGGCAGCTTAATTTTACCGGCATCAGCTTCTGAACCCGCTGACAGCCATGGCGGGCAGATTTTTTTTTTTTTTCAAGTTTTTGTTTTTATTATTTTTGGGGCCTCTGACTTAATATCGCTATGATATTAAATAGGAGGGTTACAGAAAAGCATTTTTTTCTAGAGATGTGCTTCCGGTTTAAATTTCGTGTTGGGCTTTGTTTCACAGCCCCCCCCCCCCACAGGAATTTTGTTTTTCCCGCAGTTCGGGGGTTTTTTTTTCGGGGGCCCCGTTTTTCAGGTTACTGCGGAAAAAATTCAATTGTTTTTTGGTTCTTCCGAACCATTCCAAATTAGGCAATTTTGTTGAAATTGCCTAATTTGGGAAAAACGATTACACATCCCTAGTTTTTTCTGCTTTTCTGTACACTTACCCTGTGCTGTCTATGGTTAACGTATGCCTTTGGGCAGGCGTTACTTTCAGTATCCCGGGCAACTAATAGGCTCATCAACATGCATTTGCATGTGATGAGCGCTATTAGTTTTTGCAAGTTTGGCCACACATTTTCAAGGTGCTATTACCCCTTACAGTATAAGGGGTAATAGATGCGCATCGAAAACGCGTGGCCAACTGGGTGCTAAACGGTGTGCTCAGCCGAGTGCACCGTACTGAATTGGCCTGATTGTGTAGTGCACTGAGCAGACTGGTAGGCACTTTAGCTGTCTGACTTCAGTGAGTTAATGCTAGTGCTGAGTGACTGCTAAGAGAGTTTCACTAATATCTCATTCAGTTTCATTGTACTGTAGTGCTGGACGTTTGGGCTTCATTTTTGGCCTGCCGTGGATTTCATATTTCCCACGGTTTGGGCCTTTAAAATTCAGTGAGACCCAAATTTCATTTTAGTGTGCACTAATGGAGTTAGTAAGAACATAAGAACATGCCATACTGGGTCACACCAAGGGTCCATCAAGCCCAGCATCCTGTTTCCAACAGAGGCCAAACCAGGCCACAAGAACCTGGCAAGTACCCAAAAACTAAGTCTATTCCATGTTACCTTTGCTAGTAATAGCAGTGGCTAATTTCTAAGTCAACTTAATTAATAGCAGGTAATGGACTTCTCCTCCAAGAACTTATCCAATCGTTTTTTAAACACAGCTATATTAACTGCACTAACCACATCCTCTGGCAACAAATTCCAGAGTTTAATTGTGCGTTGAGTGAAAAAGAACTTTCTAGGATTAGTTTTAAATGTGCCCCATGCTAACTTCATGGAGTGCCCCCTAGTCTTTCTATTATCCGAAAGCATAAATAACCGATTCACATCTACCCATTCTAGACCTCTCATGATTTTAAACACCTCTATCATATCCCCTCTCAGCCGTCTCTTCTCTAAGCTGAAAAGTCCTAACCTCTTTAGTCTTTCCTCATAGGGGAGCTGTTCCTTTCCCCCTTATCATTTTTGTAGCCCTTCTCTGTACGTTCTCCATCTCAATTATATCTTTTTTTAGATGTGGTGGCCAGATTTATACACAGTATTCAAGGTGCGGTCTCACCATGGAGCGATACAGAGGCATTATGACATTTTCCGTTTTATTCACCATTCCCTTTCTAATAATTCCCAACATTCTGTTTGCTTTTTTGATTGCCGCAGCACACTGAACCGACGATTTCAATGTGTTATCCACTATGACGCCTAGATCTCTTTCTGGGGTAGTAGCACCTAATATGGAACCTAACATCGTATAACTACAGCAAGGGTTATTTTTCCCAATATGCATCACCTTGCACTTTTCCACATTAAATTTCATCTGCCATTTTGTCCTAGCTTGATGCACTCTCTACCTAGCAGCTATGAAGCTAGGTCAAGTGTACAATGTACAAATCTCATCTTTTTGTTCCTTTCATCACTCCAAATCACATAAAATCTTCACTGATGTGTACTATGCTGATTGTACCTCTGACTGTGCATGTAAAACTACCCCCAAAACCTAGACGACCACCAAAACCTTACCCGAGTTACTGGTTTCCCCTCTTACAGTGGTATAAAAAGTTGACTAATTTGTGTGCCTCCCCAGAGTCTCTCTCTCTCTTTCTCTCACACTCACATAATGTGATAAAACTTTCATTGTTTGCAATTAATTTAACGCACATTGTGCTAAAATACCTATGTGATGTTGTAAAATAACTTTGTCATATATGGAAAATTACCCTAACCATGCCCACTTTTTTTTTTTATCACAGGCACTATTCTTGTGAAATTTATAGCAAAATGATGAATCTAGGCCTTGGTTTATTTAATTGTTGTATCACTTTTCCTGGTTTAGCTCTGGTTCAGATGGAAGTCATACTGATTCTGAACTGTTTCATCCATCCTAATTAAAATGTAGTCTAATTCACCTGCAAACACATTGGAGTAAATGTGTTTGAAACTCAGATGGAATTAATTTCATTCCTATATAGGGAAAGCTGAAGACTGTTCTGTAATTTGCTATAATTTCCTTACGACTGGATATCACCATTCAAATACAGACTAGATTAGAGGATTAAAGTGAGAAATTATTACTCTTGAGGCAAAAAAAGACTGACAGTGGTCTATAAATGCCAGAGATCATGGGCTGAGAATTTTCTTTTCCCAGAGGTAGCCAATTTCACCATAAAGAGATCTAATCTCTTATTAAATGCTATATTAATGAGTGCTACTGCTGAAACTAAGCTGTATGTAATGATACTAAGTGCTAAGGTAGGCAGGTGGAAAATAGCAGCTAAGGGCTATTGCCTACTGTAACATATAAAAAACCAGCAGCACAACCAGATGGCCAATGTTTACTTTGAGAAAATAAAGGAAATATGATGACAGTATATTCATTTCAGTCCTACAATGGCTTAGGCAAAGAACTGTTACAGATTTATGCTCCTGATCAAACCAAGACCTAAATGCTTCCACTGGAACATCGTTTTTAATGCAGCTAAAAGTGTATTTACTATGGAGCTCATGTATACATCTTAAGTGGGTAGTTTTCAGTTAAGCCATTTTACCATGGTAAATACCCTTGAAAATTGTTCTTCCCAGGCATTTTAATTAAAAATCTAGATAGACAGATAGATAGAGATATATAGACAAACACTGTGGATCCATAAAGGCTAGAGGATGGGAATGAAGAGCAGAGCCATGGGAGTGGCTTGCTGGAATGTTTACTACCTGGTGATTACTACCCTTACTCAAAAAAACTCCCTTGCATGGTTAATGCAACCCAAACATTGTTCTGTGCTGCAACGGCAAAGGGAAATGTGGAAAAGAGGATTTGCATTCAGATAACAACCAAAAAGGACTGAACTTTACATTCTGGGTAAACAAATAAATGTGGGGGTAGCTTGCTTATTGGGGCGGTTACTACCCTAAACCAAATTAAGCCTGATACATCACTTTGAATGCATACACAGCGTTGCTCTCTACTTCTACAGCAGGGGGTAATGTGGAAAAGAGGATTAGCATTCAGACAACAACCAACAAGGACTGAACTTCATAATCTGGGTAAACAAATAAGCGTGGGGGTAGCTTGCTTGCTTATTGGGGTGGTTACTACCCTAAACCAATTAAGCCTGATACATCACTTTGAAAGCATATACAGTATTGCTATCTGCTTCAATGGTAGGGGGAAGTGAGGAAAACAGGATTTACATTCTGACATCACCCAACAAGCATTGGGGTAACTTGCTTGATGCGGTGATTACAACACTTAACCTTAAGCCTTATGCTCACCTTTGATGCAACTCCAACATTAATCTCTGCATCAATGACAGAGGATGGCAGGAAATTTGAATCAAACAGTTACCAACAAGAGCCCTTAAGTTGGTGGTTGGTGAAACAGATAAGTATGGGAAAATAAGTGTGGAAGCTTGCTAGGCAGACTAGATGGGCCTACTGGTCTTTTTTTGCCATCATTTCTATGTTTCTATATAGATAGATAGATAGGTAAGTAGATAGTGCCCCCTAGTCTTTCTACTATCCGAAAGAGTAAATAACCGATTCACATCTACCCGTTCTAGACCTCTCATGATTTTAAACACCTCTATCATATCCCCCCTCAGTCGTCTCTTCTCCAAGCTGAAAAGTCCTAACCTCTTTAGTCTTTCCTCATAGGGGAGTTGTTCCATTCCCCTTATTTTGGTAGCCCTTCTCTGTACCTTCTCATAGGCAGACTAGATGGGCCGACTGGTCTTTTTCTGCCATCATTTCTATGTTTCTATATAGATAGATAGATAGGTAAGTAGATAGATAGAGATATAGAGATATACTGTTCCAGTTATTCCTTGCCTTGTCTTCAGTCCAGCCTTGTTCCTGCTCCACCCTGCTTGTACTTGCTCATCTCTCACAGTCTAACTTGAGGCTTCTCTCTGAGCTGCGCTGTGACCCAAGAGCTCACAATTCCCTTTGAGAAGTGACCATGCCTCCACACTCCTAACAGGATCTGAAGGTATGTGCTCGAAACAGAAAAGGAACTATGGCTTCTTTGGCTGGCCTCTTTTTCATGCTGCAGGAAGCTCATAGGGCTTAAGCTGCATTAACCAGGAGCTTCTACCACTGTTCACGCTGCCATCAGAAGGCCTGTGGCAGTTCCTGTTCTTGGGTGCAGGAGGGTTCTGCTGGAGACAGCATAAGCTGTAAAGATGGTGGTGGCGACAGCATGACAGGTGATGCAGGCAGCTGTGGTGCAGGCTGCTGCGGCAGTCAAAAAAGCAAACAGAATGTTGGGAATTATTAGAAAGGGAATGGTGAATAAAACGGAAAATGTCATAATGCCTCTGTATCGCTCCATGGTGAGACCGCACCTTGAATACTGTGTACAATTCTGGTCGCCGCATCTCAAAAAAGATATAATTGCGATGGAGAAGGTACAGAGAAGGGCTACCAAAATGATAAGGGGAATGGAACAACTCCCCTATGAGGAAAGACTAAAGAGGTTAGGACTTTTCAGCTTGGAGAAGAGACGACTGAGGGGGGATATGATAGAGGTGTTTAAAATCATGAGAGGTCTAGAACGGGTAGATGTGAATCGGTTATTTACTCTTTCGGATAGTAGAAAGACTAGGGGGCACTCCATGAAGTTAGCATGGGGCACATTTAAAACTAATCGGAGAAAGTTCTTTTTTACTCAACGCACAATTAAACTCTGGAATATATTGCCAGAGAATGTGGTTCGTGCAGTTAGTATAGCTGTGTTTAAAAAAGGATTGGATAAGTTCTTGAAGGAGAAGTCCATTACCTGCTATTAAGTTCACTTACGGGCGGATTTTCAGAGCCCTGCTCGCCTAAATCCACCCAAATCCGGGCGGATTTAGGCGAGCAGGGCCCTGCGCGCCAGTGAGCCTATTTTACATAGGCCTACCGGCGTGCACAGAGCCCCGGGACTCGCGTAAGTCCCGGGGTTTTTGGAGGGGGGCGTGTCGTGGGGCAGGACCTAGCGCAGCGGCGTTTTCGGGGCGTGTCGGCAGCGTTTTGTGAGCGGGTACGGGGCGTGGCTACGGCCTGGGGCGGTCCGGGGGCTTGGCCGCGACCTCCGTACCCACCCCCAGGTCGCGTCCCGGCGTGCAAGAGGCCCGCTGGTGCGCGGGGATTTACGCCTCCCTCTTGGAGGCGTAAATCCCCCAACAAAGGTAAGGGGGGGGCTTAGACAGGGCCGGGTGGGTGGGTTAGGTAGGGGAAGGGAGGGGAAGGTGAGGGGAGGGCAAAAGGAAGTTCCCTCCGAGGCCGCTCCGATTTCGGTGCGGCCTCGGAGGGAACGGTGGTAGGCTGCGCGGCTCGGCGCGCGCCGGCTATACAAAATCAATAGCCTTGCGCGCGCCGATCCAGGTTTTTGGCAGATACGCGCGGCTCCGCGCTTATCTACTAAAATCCAGCTTATTTTTGCTTGCGCCTGATGCGCCAGCAAAAGTAGGCCAATTCACGCTATTTGAAAATCTACCCCTTAGAGAATAGCCACTGCCATTAGCAATGGTTACATGGAATAGACTTAGTTTTTGGGTACTTGCCAGGTTCTTATGGCCTGGATTGGCCACTGTTGGAAACAGGATGCTGGGCTTGATGGAATCTTGGTCTGACCCAGTATGGCATTTTCTTATGTTCTTATGTTCTTGAATATAATTATCACAATAACGGGAACAAACCAACCTAATTTATTAAAGCATTTTTGCCTATCCGATCTTTTAGCAAACCGATATTTCTAACAGCAAACCATTTTGATGGCAGTGATATCACAATTCTTTCAAAGAAGGGAAAAAGAAAGAAGAATTAAAATGAATAGAAAATATTTTTTTAAAAAATAGTCATTGCCCTGTGTCTAATTACAAAGGCTCCGAACAAACCTGAATAAAACTAATATTACCATATCGTCGATGTTGAAACTTAAAATGTGAAAAACACTCTACAGAACTGGCGCTGCTCAAACATTCTATAAAACAATCAAAACTGAAACCCAGCACATCATTATAGACTAAGTTTGAACCGCTCATTCAAACCGGAAGAGGGCAAACCTAGGGTGATCCATTTGATCTCACTATAAGTTTGGAGAATAAAAACCACGGTTATAAAACACCATGTAAGTAGAGATTTTTATGGCTAACAATTTAAAACAAGTTAAATTTCAAGGTTAAAGTGAAAGACTTAAAAGGTAATATTTTGTCTTCATATATTTACCATTAGCAGAAACGGCACTCACGTACTCGTCGCTCAAACAAATGCTGTGCAGAGTTGAATAGAGCTACCTACCGGCATTATTATACCCCACCACGCCTTCCAAACATCGCGATAATAAACGCACCTGATTATGATGAACCTGATATAAACGAGGTTAATAAAGGATATTTTATTTGCTCTTGTAAAGGTCTCAAAATTAAACAAAAATGAAAAAGAAGAGAAAAAAAAGGCTCTCTGCCCAAATGAGCTACTGCATTCATGTATTTACCATTAGTAGAAACGGCACTCGCATACTCTCTGCTCAAACAATATTGTGCAGAACTGGATAAAGCTACCTAACGGCGTTATTGTACACCACCACATCTACTACAACTCGCAATCATAAACACACCTAAATTCAATATAAATGAGGTCATTTAATGGATTAATTATAATTACCTTATAGATGTACCAAAATACACCCAAAAAACGAAAAAAAGAAAAAGTAAGTAAATAAATGAATAAATAAAGAGAAAAACACTTTGCCCAAATAAATTCAAACCATAACTTTAAATACCTATTTCATACTCAATGTTTCAAGACACTATAGTACCAAAGGAAAAAAAATAATATTCATTGAAGTAATGTAAACCGGACACTGCCGTTGCTCTTCTATGTGGCAGGGATGCCGCTGCCTGCTCTTGTTCCCAGGTTCCTCTAGGCGTGCGCACACCTCACTACAATATTTAAATGGCCAGCGGAGGGAAAAGCCTGCGGCCCCACTGGATGACATCATCAGCTGGTGCCATGCAAAGCCCTATAAAAGGGCTCAGCCTTCATTCCTAGGGGACTTCAAACCAGATCCATGGTTGTCTATGCTTCTTTCTCCGGTCAAGATCCTCCATGACTTCTTGTGCCTTCATGGCTTCTTGTTTGATGTTCCTGTTCTCCTTTATCTGATGTCCCTGGTTCTGTTCTTTGTTGGAGCTGCTTTGTCATCTCTTCAGTGTCCCGATGTTCCTTGACCTGAAGTTCCTAATGTTCCATGTTCCAGTCCTGGCCCTGATGTCCTCATCTCCAGTTCTTCGTCCTGCTTCCAGGTTCCCTGCTTGTCCACCTTTCCTAATAAATGGAACCTTTATATGTAAGAAAAAATGATAATATAAACAAGTGAAAAGATTTCTTACTTTTTATGTTGAACATATAATAAATGGCAACCATCATATAGCATGGGGTCCCGGATGACTTACCAGGTGACCCTTAGAGTGAAATGCTTGAATGTGCTAGAGTATAATCATCGGTTGCTAATGTATTACCGACTCAAATCATGAATCTCATATTGTTATAAGCAGATATGGTGCTTGTCTGCATCAAAAATAATTGACAGAAAGGCACTTGAATTGAATGTTCTTTTACCAAAGATACATGATCTGCTGAAAAGTCACTGAGAGGCAAGACGTTTGTGCCAAAAAGTCACTGTGAGGCAAGACGTTTGTGCCAAAAACATTTTTGTTTTATACCAAAACTATATTAGCCTGCTGTTGAAACGCCCGACTCTGCAGGGTTTCGGAGGAATCTCCTTCTTCAGTGGTCCAGCCGGCTTTTTAAGTAAATTGTGAGCTTGAGAATACCTTGCACAGTGTGTCTAAATGTGGCTCAGCTCCTACATAATGAAAAATTACTGTTGGTGAGATTCAATACATCATGTGAAGTTAAAATACAACTTGATGTTCAGCTTGCTAGGCGCAACTGAGATATGGAAAGAACTTCAATTGAGATAAGACGGTGGCGAAAAAGGCTTACCTCAGTCTCGAGTATGGTCAGCGCTGCTATTAGTTTTACCGTCCTTTCTTGAAGGTTTGACAGCATCCTTTCTTGAAGGTTTGACAGCATCTGATGTAGAGCAGTGCATGTGCTGTCATATTTATCTCTAAAAAACCCGTGAAACTGCGAGATGCCAGGATACTGAGAAACACCTGTATCTCTTTTGAAATGTAAAGCAAGTCTATACTGATTAGACTGTGCTGACAATGCACTCACCATCCAGGTATTAAATAAAGACCCCACAATTGTGAAGTAATTATAGAGATTTATGAAATCCCCGATATGCAGAAAAACAAGGATCAACACAATTATGGTGACAAGGAATGCCATTCAATTTTATCATTCAGACCATATGGTTCCACTGTTTGCAATTTATATATCCAAAAATTCTCTCGGAAATTGAGCTTTGCTTGCCAATCCCCTCCCCCTCTGCTTATAACAATATGAGATTCATGATTTGAGTCCATAATACAACCGATGATTATGCTCTAGCACTTTGAAGCATTTCACTCTAAGGGTCACTTGGTGAGTCATCCAGGACTCCGTGCTATATAATGGTTGCTATCAAATAATACAACATTTATTATATGTTCAACTTAAAAAGTAAGAAATCTTTTCACTTGTCCACCTTTCCTGCATGCCACCATCATGGTCCATGACCAGCCCATGGGGGCCTGTGTAGGGCACTTCGTGGCACAAGGCCTGTCTTCATGTCTGCAGTGCAAATCTCCGGAATGCCCCTTATTTTTAATTCCCAGGTCTGTTCCTGAATCTGAGTTCCAAAGTCTTGAATCCTGAGTCTTGAATCCTGTTCCTGGTCTTTGGAGTACCTTGTGCCTGCTTCTGTCCATGCCCAAGACTGTAGCCAGAACCTGCTCCACTTCAGTGTGGTCCGTGACCAGCCATGGGTGGCTGTGTAGGGCGTGCATCAGTGCAGGCCTCTCCTGAATTTTTGACATGTTCCAGTTCCAAGACTTCACTTTCTCGTCTGGAGTCTGCTTCACTTTTGGCATGGTCCACAACCAGCCATGAGCGGGCTGTGTAGGGCACGCTGCAGTGCAGTACTCACCCTGTACTAGTACCTGAATCCTGAATCCTCGCCTGAGTCTTCCAAGTTCCACAAAACCTTGTCCGAGTCTTCCAACTATCCTGAGTCCTCGTCTGAGTCTTCCTTGAGTCCTCTGAGTCTAAGTTCCACGTATCTTCGTTTGAGTCTTCCAAGTTCCTCAAACCCTCATCTGATTCTTCCAAGTTCCTGAGTTCCATGTCTCATCGTTCCTGCCCGCAGCCTCTGTCTGGCCTCATGCACTCATCGTTCCCAAGCGGCATGTCTGGAAGGGCATGCAGCTTATGCCTAGAATAAGTAGTGGCTGCTTATACCTGGGCTTATTACTGGGATCAAAGAGATTTTCAAGCTGTCTGCTTCAGTCTTTGCCTCCTGTTTTCTGTCCATGTGCTACTTGTTGATATGGGGCCTGTGGTGACAGGATGGGAAGGGGTGAGGCTGGAACAGACACTGCAGAGCCAAAAAAAATTGCCTGGTTCTTTTCTCTGGTCCCTCCCATCCTGTTCCCCACTTGCTGCCTGGAGGAGAGGGGCTGGAGTAATAAAACAGAACGGTTATTTTCTGCTATTTCAGATTCAGAGCACTGTCCAATAGAATTGGGGTACTGCCCATGCTTAGCAATGCCCTAATTAATTAAATTAAATGGCTTGGAAGTAATTTCGGATTCCATTGTGGCACTGGATTCCCAAGTGGTGGTGGTCTCAAGAAAACCTTATGGGATCTTGAAATTGGTCAAGTAGTTCCTTTCTTGAGGCCAGACAATCTACATTAAGTAGAGGTGTGCACAGAAAATATTTTCAGTTTGGTTCATATTATCATTTTGTTTTCCTGATTTTGTTTGGCTCAGAACGGTTCTTCATTTGTTTCGATTAACGTCAATGGCAGAAGAAATAATCTTATTTTTGACTCTTACTTCGGGGTTTTGCATCCAAATTTTAGGAAACTTGTTAGGAGACATCAGTTGAAGAGGCAACAGTGCCCCAAGAGACTAAGAATGGCATGAACACCCCAATAGCACCAAAAGAGGGAAAAAGGCACCTACAGTAGCATAAAAAGCCCAAACCACCATAAGAAGGGAAATGAGGCACACCCTGGAGCACCAAAAGAAGGTCAAAGCAGCACAAACATTGGAAATTACACCCCAAGTCAACAAAAGATTGGCAAAGAGCACCAACAGAGGCATGGACACCCCAAGGCATAGGGTGAAGGGTATGGCAGCAGGCACAGTGACATTAATACCCAAAAACACTGAGGTCCAGATTTTATAATATGCGCATGGGCATAGATTTGTTTGCGCAACCCGGCAGGAACAAATCTACGCCCGATTTTATAACATGCGCGGCGCGCGCAAGGGGGTGCACAATTGTGCAACTTGCGTGCGGCGAGCCGAGCAGCCTTCCTCTGTTCCCTCCAAAATCAAAGCGGCCTCGGAGGGAACTTTCCTTCTGCCCCCCCTCGCACCTTCCCCTCCCTTCCCCTATCTAACCCGCCCCCCAGCCCTAACTAAACCCACCCCCAGACCTTTGTTGGAGAAGTTACACCTGCCTCCGGGCAGGCATAACTAGCGTGCACTGGATCTCCATCCCCCGGCCCGCTGACTGTTCAGGAGGCCTCGTTCCCGCCCCCGGGCCAGCTCCTTGCCCACGGCCCCGCCCTCAGAACGCCCCCAGGCCGGTGCTCCGCCCACGGCACAGACCCCAGAACGCCCATTTTTTCAAGCCCCGGGACACGCATCCCGGGGCTTGCGCGCGCCGCTGAGCCTAGGCAAGATAGGCTCAGCATGTGCAGGGGGAGGCAGGGGTAGGTTTTCGGGAGTTGTGCATGTATCTTACGCACGCAACCCTTTGAAAATCCACCCCTGAGTGAGGGGTGTGACAGCAAGCAAATGCCAAGGCATAGAGTGACTGACATGGCAGCGAGAATGGTGGCATCAATGTCACAAGGCAGGCTTGCTGATTATGGGGCCGATGCAAAAAAAAAATTGCTGAAAGCTGGCAAGCACCCCCAGTTCCTCCTTGATAGCCTGTGAGCGGTCAGCTGTCAGCAGCCATCTGCTGGTTAGGAAAACAACGCTGAATTTATCGGTTTTCCTAATCGGCGCACAGTCACGGGTTCAGTAAACGGACGCTTGTTAACTGCGCATCCGTTTCCCGAACCTGTCAGCCAGCACTATTTTTAAACTTTTTTTTTTTTTTTTTTACTTTTTTAAAGTTTTCCTTCCTCCTACTTAATAACGCAAGGATATTAAGTAGGAAGATGTACGGAAAAGCAGTATTTTCTGCTTTTCTGTAAAACTTTTGGGAGTGCTCAGAAATTAACGCCTGCTCGGCTGAGTGCACTGTAGTGCACTCCAATATGCACTAGGAACTTAATGCAAGAGTCACATACACAAGAACTGATACAGTGTCAGAGTGTCACTGATTGTTTTACATGGAGAAAGCAAGCTGCCCCTGTCGCAGGCAATCAATGGCCACTTGCATACTCTGCAAGAAAAAAAAATCAATCTCTCTCTCTTGGTATGTTTCCTACAGACACTGATATATACTGCTTGCCAGCTATGGAAGAGAAATGTAGTCTTACCTTGCTGATATGCAGTCACATTGTAACCCTCAAACAGGGACAGCTTCAACCTAAATATATGAGATTGATAATTGTATCACAGGATAGTGGACTACAAACAAGATGATTCACAGCCAGCATTAAAAAAAATTGTAAAGCAGATAAATGCAGATTCTATGAAACAGAACTGGAAATGGTTACCCATGTCATCTTTGGGTGTAATATGCTAATATCAGGAGGGCTGTGTACAGAAAGCTATCATGAGTTATCTACTGAAAACTGTGTAAACAAAACACTATACCAGAACATTACACTTTTTAATATTTATTTGGTTCCTTTATGCTCATTATTACAGATTATGGATATAATGTTTCATTTATATGCTGATGATTTACAGTTGTTTTTTGAGATTTCAGGGGATATGGATGAAGCTATGCGAGATATAACAAAGGTTATTAACGTAATTATCTCATAGATGAGTGAGAATAATCTGTTAGTAAATGTAAAAAAAGACAGAAATGATTTTCATTTACAACGTAAATGTCACTACAGGTAGGAAAGGACAGCGTGCAGGCATCAGAATCTATTCCTGATTTCGGGGTTGTGTTGGATACTGGATTAACTTCATGGCAACAGTTATAAAATGTTGCAAGGAAAGGTTTTTTCGAATTAAGACGTATTAGACGATGAAAATACATTTTAAATAAAGGATATTTCAGAACAGTAATGCAGGCATTTGTGCTATCATGCTTAGATTACTGAAATGGGCTTTATGAGGGTCTTCCCAAATGCTACTGCAAGTATTACAGTTGTTGATGAATGTGGCAGCAATGGGTAACAGCTCATATCACCCGGATATTGGAGGAACTGCACTGGCTTCCAGTCCAGTCCAGAATTCAATTTAAAATCTGGATGCTAGTACATTGCATATTATATGGGAAGGGTCCCCCTTATTTGCTTAGATTAGTGCAAGTACATCGTTCTACCCGTAACCTTCGCTCATGTGAGCAACAGTTACTAAAGATCCCAGGTGCAAAAGAAAATGCTTAAAAGTTACATCAAAGGGTGCCTTTACACAAATTACTCCCGTCTTATGGAATAAAGAGCAGAATTTAAATGTCCGCGCGCATAAATTCCGGCCTTTACGCGCGTGGCTGGGCCTTATGCGCGCCGGGCGAATCTTCCAAGAGGCTCTGCCACGCACGAAAAGGTTGAGACTTAGCTGGAGAAACTGAGGAATTTGAATTTCCCACCTTGCCGATCACCACAGATTTATCTGGTTAAATTTGTAGCCAGATAATATTTAAGTGTAAATGATAGGCATTCTGGAGGTGTTTTGTAGGGATGTGCAGAAGGAAAAAATGTCTTTCGATCCGGATTCTGTTTTGCAGGGACCCAAATTCGTTGCATTAGTTTCATAGGGGGGAAAACCAATTTGTTGATTAATTTTATTTGTTGCCCGTTTTCCCATTAAAGTCAATTGGAGAAGTATTTGCAGCCTATTTTTGGCGGCAGAATTGGGGTTTTCTTATCAATTCTGATGAAACTTCTGGGGAGCAATCATCAGAATGAGAAAAGAGCTCCAAGGTACTTAGACTGTGGCAAAGTAGCACCAAAGTGGCATGAATAGCCTAAGGCACTGTAAAGGGGCAAACGGGTACCAGGAGTGGCGAGAGTGCTTTAACAGAGGTGCAAAACAGCAGCGAGAGGGTCAAAAACACACCCAGCTTCAAAAGAGAGCACCAAAAACAGATGCATGAACCTTTGAAAGCAGCACGACAGGTACAGTGGCAAGACAAGTGGCATCAACATCCTACAGCACAATGAAGGGGGAACATAGCAAGCAAAAAGAGTGTCAGAAAAAACCACAAGGCGCCGATAAGGGGACAAAGCAGAGGAAAGAGTAGCACCAACACACTGAGGAACCATGATAGTGGCAAGAACACCACAAGGAGTAGAGTGAGTCGTCTGGTGTATGGCAGCAAGGCAGAGTGGCAGAAAGTTGATAGGGACAAGACAGGGTGGCAGAGCGGACATACTCTGGTCCCTGTGGTTTTGATAGGGGCAAGACAGGCTGGCAGAGCTGAGGTAGACAGGTCCCTGTGGTTTTGATAGCTGCAAGACAGGCTGGACTCGGGGAGAGTTCCCTTTCCTTTGCACAGGAAAGATCTCCCTAGAATAGGTTTGCCCCTAGAATGGGGTGTTTCCATTGGCGTCTAGTGAGCTCAAGCTGATCTTTCAAAATCTGGTGGATGTAGCAGATATACAAACAAGAATATTCAAGGCAGAGGTGGAGGAGATTTCCATGTGAACACTGGTTCAACATGGGTCAGAGGGTGCTAAGAGATAGGCCAGCTACACCCGGGGAGATTTTTCTTTCCTTTGCACAGGAAAGGGCACCCTAGAATGGGTTGGCCCCTAGAATGGAGCACAAGCCTTCAAGCGTGGCAAGTCAACATGGAAGAGGTTTCCATGTGAACAGCGGTTCAACATGGATTAGAGGGTGCTAAGAGATAGGCTGGCTATACCCTTGGGAGAGTTCCCTTTCCTTTGTGCAGGAAAGGGCTCCCAAGAATGGGTTGGCCCCCCAGAGTATGGTGGTTTTGTTGGCATCTAGAGAATACCCAGAAGCTATTAACTGTACTTATGCACTTCAGCTGATGACAAAAGAACTTGAAGAGCTCTCAGAAATAAGAAAACTGCTACTCAAATCCAAATCTACAATATCAACCTATGTTGACTTTGTAGTTTTCACAGTGCCTCTGTAAACTATGGGAACTCAGAGGATGAACTAGAATATAACTACCACCAGTTTTCTATAGCACTAGAAACATTAATGTTGGTACCTAAGAAATATCTAGGGAAAATGGGCCAAATTATGAAGGACATGAAAACTATTGAGCACATGAAATATCCAAGCTGCAAGCTGGACAGACAGGCACAGCATTAGAAGTCAAGCCCTTGTAGGGATGTAAAGCTGGATGGATAGGCACAGCATTAGAGGTCAAGCTCTTGTAGGGACATAAGGCCTGGATGGACAGGCACAGCATTAGAGGTCAAGCCCTTGTAGGGACGTATGGCCTGGATGGACAGGCATAGTATTAGAGGATAAAGGTCAAGCTCTTGTAGGTAGATAAGGCCTGGATGGACAGGCACAGTATTTCAGGTCAAGCCCTTGAAGGGACATAAGGCCTGGACAGACAGGCACAGCATTAGAGTTCAAGCCCTTGTAGGGACATAAGACCTGGATGGACAGGCACAGCATTAGAGGTGAAGCCCTTGTAGGCACGTAAATCCTGGACAGACAGGCACAGCATTTGAGGTCAGGGCCTTGTAGGTACGTAAGGTCTGGACAGACTGGCACAGTGTTTGAGATCAAGCCCTTGTAGGGACGTAAAGCCTGGATGGACAAGCACAGCATTATAGGTCAAGTCCTTGTAGGAATGTAAGGACTGGTTGGACAGGCACAGCATTAGAGGTCAAGCCATTGTGGGGACATAAGGCCTGGATGGACAGGCACAGCATGACAAGCTCTTGTAGGGATATAAGGCCAGGATGGACAGGCACAACATTAGAGGTCATGCCATTGTAGGGACATAAGCCCTGGATGGACAGGCACAGCATTAGAGGTCAAGCCCTTCTAGGGATATAAAGCCTAGATGGACAGGCACAGCATTATAGGTCAAGTCCTTGTAGGAATGTAAGGACTGGACGGACAGGCACAACATTAGAGGTCAAGCCCTTGTAGGGATGTAAATCCTGGATGGACAGGCACAACATTATAGGTCAAGTCCTTGTAGGAATGTAAGGACTGGACGGACAGGCACAACATTAGAGGTCAAGCCCTTGTAAGGACATAAGGCCTGGATTGAAAGGCACAGCATTAGAGGTCAAGCCCATGTAGGAACATAATGCCTGGATGGACAGGCATAGCATTAGAGGTCAAGCCCTTGTAGGGACATAAGGCTTGGACGGACAGGCATAGCATTACAGCTCAAACCATTGTAAATACCCAGACACTATTAACTGTACTTATGCATTTCAGCTGGTCAAAGGAACAGGAAGATCTCTCAGAAATAAGAAAGCCACAACTCAAGTCCAAATCTACGATATCAAACTATGTTGACTTTGTAGTTTACACAGTACCTCTGTAAACTATGGGAACACAGAGGATGAACTAGAGTACAACTATCACCAGTTTTCTATAGCACTAGAAACATTAATGTTGGCACCTAAGAAAGATTTAGGGAAAATGGCCCATATTATGATGAAAACTATATGAAATATGCAAGCTCTAAACATCTTAAGTCAGCATTTTATGTTCTTACATTCCAAATGATGCAAAACAGGAAAAAGAATATTCTGGAAAGAAGTGATGCACAAATACATGAAACTGAAATTAGAAATCCTAGAACTAAACTCAGACAGGCACAGCGTTTGAAGTCAGTCCCTTGTAGGGATGTTCAGCCTCGTCAGTGGACGGACAGGCACAGCATTTCAGGTCAGGCCCTTGTAGGAATGTACAGCTTGGACAGTGGACAGACAGGCACAGTGTTTCAGGTCAAGCCCTTGTAGGGACGTATGACTTGGACAGTGGACAGACTGGCACAGTGTTTCAGGTCAGGTGCATGTGCTGATATTATCTGGAGCATATAAGGCAGTTGGAGTTGCTGCAAGGCTTTAAATTGCTTTTATTCATCTTGCTGTTCACAGGGAAAATTTTGAAACCCAAGCAAAGGCATGTTTATTTTCAAAAACACTAGCATTTCCATCAACTCTGGTGCCAGCCTTGAGCGGTGAGGGCTCATGATATCCCCTGTCGTTGAAAATACACGTTCACTGGGCACACTGGTTGGTGGACATTACATATATCGTGGAGCCACTTTGGCTAGGTGTGGCCAGACAGTGGACTTGTGTGCCCAATATGCCAGCGGATCCGTCTGCATGTCCTCTGTGGGCTCTGAGAGATACCATGTCACTGACAATTGTGCTGGTGTCTCCTTTGCTTGGGTGGGCTGAGAGTCACTCATGCCAGCTGCTTTCTCTTTAGCCTGTAGCAGAACAGATGATTCTTTATGGGCAACATGGCTTTGGCATATTGAAGTGAAGGAGGAGGTACTAGCTGTCGCTGACAGAGTGCTACTCCTGCTTGGGCTAGCACAACTCTCTGAAGTGCCTGCTGTTTCCTCCTCTGCTTCATGCCTAATCTGTCTCTGCCTATGGCGCTCCTGTTCACGGAATTTTAGTAACAGCAGGTCATTTACAAATGTGAGACAATTGGACTGTAGAGCAAGTTTCCCATTCACACGGAGATCACAGACTGTGGCGAGCATGTATGTCTGGTCTTCTGTTAAAGGCCTTAATCTCTCTTGCACATGCTTCTGCAAAATGTCCAGACAATGCAGCACCTCTGCTGTCATTCACTCTTCCTGTTTAAAACCCTCCAAATTTTCCTCCAGAAAATTAACTATAGGGATGATGTCAGCCAAGGTGGCATTTCTGGAACTCAGCTCCTCCGTGGCATCCTTGAAGGGCTGCAGGATTTTTAGCAGCTGACTCATAACTAACCAATCTTGATGCCCTAGGGGACTATGCACACCTATGTCCATTGCCACAGAAAGTTCATGAAGGGGTGTCTGCTGCTCCAGTAACCTCTGCAGCAGCATATAGGTGGAATTCCACCCAGTGGAAATGTCATGAATGAGATGCTTGTGAGGCATCTCCAAATCAGTCTGCTTTTGTCGGAGAACCTGCCCCACCTTCACACTTCTGTGGAAGTGCACTTCTATGTTCCTGCACTTGTGTATTACCCTATGCAGGTATTCATTCTCTTGGTGATTGGACTCCAACCTCAGAGCTGACTTCACTACCAGGTGTGTGCAAAACATCAGATTTTCTGAAAGCGCCCCTCGGATATTGCCTTTCCCATGTTTGCACCATTATCTGTGACAAAGAACCCTGTCTGCAGATTCTTGTCTTGTTGGTGTAGCTGCCAGCCCGCCAGCATCTATCTGATGCATGCTAGAATATTGGCTGAGGTATATGCCTCATCCGTCAGGTGGGTGTGCAGTAAAGACCACCTCCACCCTGATACTTGTTCACTAATAGAGCTGCTGCCTGCCCCAGCCTCAGCCAGGTCCCACCAGTGTGCTGTCAGGGAGAGGTAAGAGTGTGCAGCATTCATGGAACTCCAGATATCGCAGGTGAAATGCACTCTCCCCTCTGCCTTAGCTAGCAGCGCTTGGATGCGACTGCAATACTGGTTGTACAGGCTGGACATGACCTTTCTGCTAAATGTGGTTGTGGAGGGGACTTTGCAATTTGGAACTAGGACCTTCAGCAAATGCTTGTAACCCACATTCTCCACTATCTGCAACAGCTGGTCATCAAGGGCAATCATTTCCCCAGTGTGTCTGTGAGCGGCTTATTGTCTTGCTGGAGATTAAGCAAAGCAGATCCAGCGATGGTCTGGTGAGCCAGGTCATTAAAGACAGACTTTAAAAGTTTTAGAAATCCTGGTAGGTCGTTCAGGATAGGATCTTCACGTTCCCATAACGGTGAAGCCCAAGCCACTGCTCGTCCTTCTAGAAAAGATAGGATGTAAGTGGTCTTGGGTGCTTCTGTGGGAAAAAGGGTAGGCTGTAAAGAAAAATGCATGCTGCATTGTTTAACAAACCCTCTACACATCTTATCTTCACCCATAAAGTGGGTAGGTGTGGATAAAGGTACAGTGGTCTTGATGGTCACCACTGGAGACAGCGATTCTTTCACTGGAGTTGCTGAAAAGAAAAGAAAGACCCTGAGGAGAAGTTGTCTAATTAGTGGTTGAAACCCCGAAGGGTAGTTGGAAGTGAGAGGCCCCCGAGGAGCAGGTGCCCAGAGCTTCTTCAGCAGCGAGATACCCCGGAGGGTAGCGAGGAGTCTAAGCATGCAGCTTAGAAGTGGTCAGAGTAGCTAAACCGAAGTCCTTGCTAATTTGTTCGTTAGGAGCAGAGCAGAGGCTTAAATACCCGGAGGTTTTGATGTCATGCGGTAGGGACGCCCCCGAGGTTCCTGCCAAGATGTGTAGATAAGCGTAGGCAGCGTGCGCGAGCATGCCCTAGGAGGCCACAGGAAGGAGCATGGCAGACGGGGACGCCCATGCTGAGTTGGAGATGCTGAGGGTTTCGGCACTCGGCTGCCTCCGGTGCCATCTACCCATGGAGGTGGAGAAAGGCAAAAAAGTGGTGAGGCAGAACGGTCGCAGCCATCTGCGACCAATGGACGCAACACTGAGTTCTTGAATCCTCTCCCAGTCTTTGGAGTTCTTGTTTCAGCTTCTGCCTTGTTCCTGAGTCCAGTGCCTGCGCTGCTATTTTCATGGTCCGTAAGCAGCCCACAGGTTGTGTAGGGCATGAAGCAATGCCAGACCTCTTCAATTCCTCCCAGAGTTTCATCATCTTCCAAATATTCAGTGTCTTCATTTAGTTTCACGTCTTCAGTCCTTGCCTTTGTCCTGACATTCAAGCTGTTCCCAAGCGACAAGTTGAAAAGGGCTTTCAGAATGGCCAGAGGGCTATCCCAGCGACCAGCATTGTGTTGCTGGGTCTCACTTCCTATTGCATGCAGGTTCAGCGAGGTCTTCAAGCTATGCTCCAAGTTCAAGTCATGCTCCAAGCCAAGTGTATGCCGAGTTCCCAGACAATTGTGTTCCTAGTTCCTTAGCCAGTGCCTGGATGCATTCGTACACCAGCGACATGGATCACAATCAACCCCCGGGTTGTGCAGGTCACATCGTGTCACAAAGGTCTCACTCTTAAGTGCCATCCATGCTCATCATACCCTCTCATACATACACAAACACACACACCCATATAAACACACTCACATATGCATACAGGCTCACTCACACACACACACACACATGCACACATAAATACATAGCCATTCATCCATACCCTCTCACTCACACGCACACATGCACACAGGTTCTCTCTCACAGACACATACATACAAGCTCTCTCACAAACCCAGATACTCACAGACTGTCTCACACACAAACATACATACATTAGAGGTGTGCATCCGTTTTCCACGTATTTGTAATCTGCAACTTATTTTTTGCTATCTGTTAATTACGTGGGGAGGCGAAACGCATCGCGACTCCCCACGTATTAAACAGATTTCTGTTTTATTTGGCCTAAATAAAAATGTAAACACCCCCACCCTCCTGACCCCCCCAAGACTTACCAAAACTCCCTGGTGGTCCAGCGGTGGGGTCCGGGAACTCACTCAGACCCTCGGTGCTAGTTTCATCATGGCGCCGATAGCCTTTGTCACAGGGGCTACCGGTGCCATTGGTCAGCCCCTGTCACATGGCCATCGGCGCCATCTTGTGCTCCTACCATGTGACAGGGGCTGACCAATGGCACCGGTAGCCCCTGTGACATAGTATGGGCAAAGGCTATCAGCGCCATTTTGAGTCCTGGCGTCGGACGGCAGGTCGCTCCGGGACCCCCATTGGACCCACAGGGACTTTGGCCAGCTTGGGGGGGCCTCCTGACCCCCACAAGACTTACCAAAAGTCCAGCGGGGGTCCGGGAGCGACCTCCTTTCACGCCGGCCATCCGATCCCAATACTCAAAATGGCGCCGATCGCCTTTGCCCTCACTATGACGGCGATCGGCGCCATTTTGAGACTCAAAATCGCCGTCCCGCCAATACTCAAAATGGCGCCGATCGCCGTCATAGTGAGGGCAAAGGCGATCGGCGCCATTTTGAGACTCAAAATCGCTGTCTCGCCAATACTCAATACCCCCCCCCCCCCCCCCCTCACTCCGGAATAACCAGTACTCTGGTGATGTCATTGATCACCTCACCAGTATAGTTTCAAACTTGCTGAAACACTTCTACTATGGCTTATAATGTCTGCTTTCACTGTTTTGTTTTGTTTTTTTTATCTCCCCTAACCATGACACCAATCTGCAAAGGAGAGTAAGCCACCAGGAGTGACAGCCTAAAAAAAAACAGCTGAATCCTGCCATTCTGCTGATTCTCTCTGCTCATCTCTTCTCAGCCCAACTTCTTTTTTCCCCTTTTTTATAAAATTCCACGACCCTCAGCAGCTACCACGTTCCCAAGCAAATGCAGTTTCCAAAACCATCAGCAACAGTGAGACCCATAGGACACACCAACTGTGCCTCCCCACTCTGGATCCCCTTCAGCCCTAGGGAATCGCGGCTTTACTGTCCCTTTTTCCTCTCCTTTCAAACCTGCCAGGCCTATGATTGTGATAACCCCCGCCCCCTAACTATCACAGGCCCGAGGAGCATCCCAACTGCACTTCGGCTCCCCCTGAACAGCGATGGGCCTCTCTCCCACAGCATTGGTTCAATCATGGCCCAACTCCTTCTATCTTTCTTTTAAAATTAAAAAAAAACAACCAAATTTCTCCACAGTGACAAAGCCCATGAAGCTTATCTCTCCACAGCGACCGCACTCCTGATCTGTACTGCCACGGTGTTTTCTTCTGATATCCTACTAACTTAAACTCCCCTGCAACAATGCAAACCCCACTTCAGCTCACCTGATCTCCATTGTCTGCAGTCTCAAAGCAGAAGTCAGCTCTCAGTTGCTGCGGCAGCCCTAAAACACTTCCCCACTTCAACAAGCCTCTCCTTCTTCTTAAGCGGCAGCAGCAGCTCTGAAGCAGCGATCAACGCTTTCTTCAACCTAGACACACTCTTAGCAACAGCCCAGTCTCTGACTTGCTCTCTATGGTTTCCATTCAGCTAAGAGGTGCATACAGGCCGAGACAGCAACTCTGACCTTCCTCACTAGCACAGGAATATTCGCAGCCTTTTTTTGTTTTTCATTTCCAGCCGCGAACAGCAATGTCCAGACTCAGAGGCACAAAAACAGCAGAGACTCACCAGCGAGACCCTTTCTCACACTGGACCCCCATCTCATAAATGCTCAGGGGGCTCTTTTCTGATAAGTAAATAAGCAAATAATGCTTATTTTTTAGGTCTATGTACAAAACAAATGGACAAAACATAACAAATGAACTTATATTCCTTTCATTTGTGGTCCCCCATAATGAATGGAGGTGTCCTTTGAATGAAACAAAAATTTTTGTCTCATTTATTTATGTTTCCTTTGAAATTTGGGGGGACCCGAATTTTGGGTTAGTACCCAAAAACAAATTTTTCCCAATATTTCGGGAAAAATTATTTTGGGTTTTGAGGTCCCGAAATTGCCTAATTCGTCCTAAACCAAGGCACATCCCTACTACTTATATACTACTTTAGGGACTTACAATGAATCTGTCTACCTGCCCTGCCCCTGATATACACACATTAGGATTCTTGTTAATAGATATTTACCTGTCATGCTCCTTAGAGGTTTTGCTATTACTACTCTGACAATCTGCTATGCCCCAGATGTTCAATCTTGGGGTCTTGCTGCCTCATGGCTACTTGCCATGCTCCAGATGTTCAACCTTAGATGTCTTGCTGCTACTGCTGTGCTTACCTGCCATTTCCCTTATATACCACCTTAGTTGTTCTTGCTACCACATGCCTACCTGCAGTGCTCCTTAAATACCACCTTAGGGGACTTGCTGCTACTGTTCTGTCTTCCTGCCTTGCCTGAGATATACCACCTTGGGGATCTTACTGTGATGAATCTGCCTACCTGCATACCCTTAATATATCATCTTAAAAATCTTGCTTTACTTGCCTTCCTTCCATAGCCCAGCTGTCCCAAACTAGATGTCTTCTTACTACGGTTCTGCTTATCTGCCATGCTCTTGATATACCAACTTAGGAGTCTTGCTGCTATCCCTCTGCCTACCTGTTATGCCCCAGATATACCATCTTAGGGTCTTACTGCCATCAATCTCCCTACCTGCCTTGTACATGATATACCACATTAGAAGTTACCACTACTCTGCCTATCTGCCATGCATCAGGTATAACACATAAGTGGTCTTACTGCTACACTGCCTACCTGCCATGCTCCAGATACACCATCTTAGTGGTCTTGTCTTGCTGCTAATAATCTGCCTACTTTGTCCTTGATATTCCACCTTTTGCATCATGCTATTCATATGCATTCCTGCCACGCCTACTGTGTTCCAGCATGGGAGTTTTGGTGCCTCCATATTGTTTGCTGTCTGCATCTCAATTTAGTTCACCCTGTTTGTTTGTTTGTTTATTGGTTAAACTGGAATGTTTTGTCCCTAGAAATATATGTGAAAAAAGAAAATAAAAAATATGTTTCTCCTTCCACCCTATCTTTTGAATTGTGTTTATTTTGTTCTACCCTTTTGCAATCCCAGTTAGTTCTCCTACCCTATTTCTATACTGGGGTGTTTGCCCCCCCCCCCCCCCTCAAAAAAAAAACTTGAAAAAAGAAAAAAATCACAAGTTTCTCCTCCCACCCCCACCTCTTTTCCAACTTACTGTTTTGTTGTACATCCCTAGGAGTCCAACGTAGGTCCCCACCCTTCTTTCTTTATTATTTTGAGGTGTTTTGTCCATAAAAACCCTCGGTCAGAAGGAAGAAATGCAGGCACAACAGAAAAAAAGAACAAGAGAGGCCTTTAACATTTTCTGAATGTGGGAAAGGTTTCAGTAGGAAGAGAGAACTAATGCAACATCAGAAAATTTGCAAAGAGATGAGACTGTGTTCAGCTACAAAATATGAGAAAAACTTTCTTAATAAATAAAACTTTACAAATTACCAGGAAAGCCACACTGATGAAAGACCATTGCCATGTTCTGATTGTGATAAAGTTTCAAATAGAATGCAAATTTCATAAGAAACCCAAAATTCCACCCAGCACTAAGAAGAGATTCAAGTAGGGATTGTAATCAAAGCTTATATCACAAAAATGATATGATTACAGATTGTTTTCTTATACTAAAACTGATAAGTGGCAAATGCTTCAACAAGAAGACAGACATCTCCCATGCTACTATGCCCTGCTGCTATATACCTTATCTTATACCTTAGGAGTCTTTCTTCCACTAAGTATTCCTTCCATATCCAGACTTTAAGGTAGATTTTAAAAAAATATTTGTGCACGTCCATATGCATGTGGTTCCCAGCACGCGCACATGGGCGTGGCTATTTTATAACATGTGTGTATTATAAAATACCAGTTCCCTGCACACATTCACGCCGGAGTTTCATGTGCACACACGCATGTGCAGGCGGGTGGCCTGCTCCGTGTGTGTGTGAGGGGGGATTTTAGAATAATACTCATGGCGACACAATCAAGCCTCACCCACTTCCTTCCCAGTCCATTCCAATTAAGGAGTGGACTGGGAGGAAACTTTCCTATCTCTGATCTTACCCTTACTACCACACCCCCTTTCCTCTCTGACCCCTAATCCTACCCTAACTAACCTATTTTTTTAAATTTTTGAACTTACCTACTCCTTTGAGCAATAGTAAGTTCCGCACGCCAGCTGGCTGCCAGCACGCACTTCCCCAGGGCAGCAGCTAATGGCACTATCCTGGCCTGTTCCCCACCCCTAACCTCCCCATTCAGACCATTTGCAGGGTCTGGCACTTCTGCGCATAACAGGGGTTATGCGCATGGCCAGGCTCATTCTAAAATGGACACGGCGCACAAGGCCCGGCCACGTACATAATCCTGGCTTTTACACATATGGCCCTTTTAAAATTGGGCCGTTTGTATTTTATGGGTCGTACTATCACTTTGGCTTGCTGTCATACCCCAGACTCTACGCCTTGAGGTGTTCTTGCCACTGGAGGGGGCTGTTTTAGTCCTCTCATGATACCTTGATGTGTTGATTCCCCACTTTGTGCATCTTTTTCCCTTTATTCGTACCTTGAGGATTTTCCTGCCACCATTTCTGCTTCTTTTCCAAGGATATTGATGCCACTCTTGGTGCCTCTTTGTATCTCGTGCTATATTTGAGGGTTTATGTCATTGCTGTTGCTTCCCTCTGTTGAAGCCTTGGGGCGTTCCTATGACTTGATGCTTCTTTGCACCACTCATGCTACCTTGGAGAACTCCTGCCACTGCTGGTACGCCTTTGCTCCTTTATATTTATTTATTTATGTAAGCATTTTATATACCGTCATTCCTAATAAAGATCACAACGGTTCACAAGAGACATTCATAGATCATGGCTATTCGATAGTACCTTAAACTATTCATGCCACTTTTGGTCCCACTTTGCCATAGTCTAGGTGCTTTAGAGGTTTTTCTCTTTCTATGATGTCTTTCCAAAAGTTTCATGATAATTGATGAGAAAACTGCAATTTTGGAGCCCAAAATAAGCTGCAGTGCTTCCCCTATAGTCTTTAATAATAAACAAATGAACATATAAAATGATTAAATTTTTTTTTCTTCATTCCAAACAACCTAAATAAATAGAGGTGAATTACAAAACAAATTAACAAACTGAAATAAACATTTTCTCACTCTACATCCTTAATATCTTGTTTTTGTCATGTTTTATCTGATGGTCCACTATAGGACAGACAATGAATCTTATTTTTATTAAGGGTTTTCCATATTTTAAATATTGAAATGGTATTATTAATGCCTTATAAGTCATTTCAATAGAGCAAATAGTTAAGTTCATATATCCCTAATAATGCATCTTATTTGAATTTGGTCTGTCTCAGGTCATGTCTATAATGCTTATAGCTGTCAGCTGTTCCTCTTCAAGGATTATCTACACTTACTCTTCAATTGAAAAGTTGCTTTTTTTTTTCACTTTGGAATATGGCCTCACAAGCTTAGTATGTTTCTTTACTTAGATCAGACACTTTCACAGGTTTTCTAATTCAGGCTATATAATTTTTTTCCTTAAGGGATCCACTGTATGGGTTCCCATACTGAGTATTGATCTGAGTGAAAATGCCCCCAGGATTTAAAGTACAAAAGAAATAAAAGTATTCATTTGCAGGGAAGTATCTTTATTTGATGAAGGACAAGGTTTCCTGAAGCAATTGAGTTTTATATTCCCTGGGACGCTGCTCGTGAGTAATTAGATGCATTTTTTGAGAGACCAGGATGGTATTTTAATAGTATTATTCTCCCAAAAATGTAAGCACCAAATATCCTGCAATGCTAGAGACTAAGCAATTCCTTAAAGTGACATTTTTATTGGGAATAATTTAAAGGGACAGATTTTTTTTTTTTTTTACTGAAAAGTTTCTGAGGCGTTAAAGTATATATTTTGGGCAATGCCTAGAGCTAGTATCTTCTCTTTTCATAGTCTTGGGCAGAGAATTGAAAAAGGTACTCAGTGGATGCTTTACTAAGGAAATTAAAGTTTTGCACAAATGTAGAATATTAATATTTCAAAATATCTGAAGTCTTAAATTTGTCAGTAGGAAGGGAATAAAGTACAGACTGACAGGGAAGATAGTCCTCAAATGGATCTAGCTGGATAAAAAAAAAGAAGAATCCACTGGTGAAAACTTCCCCAGTACTTGTCTAAATGTACCTAATATTTATCTTGAAGGATATATTTACCCAGAGCAAAAAAAGGTCTTCTTGAGTGGTGGGAATAGGTTGGGAGAGGAGATCCAGACATACAGATTTGCCCCGTTCTGCCAACAGCAGAAATAGCAGATGAAAAGCAAGTGGGTACTAGGGATGTGAATCGTTTTTTGACGATTTAAAATATTGTCCGATATATTTTAAATCGTCAAAAATCGTTAGGGCCACGATACAATACCAATTCCCCCGATTTATCGTCAAAAAATCGTAAATCAGGGGAAGGGGGAGGGCAGGAAAACTGGCACACTAAAACCCCCTAAAACCCACCCCCGACCCTTTAAATTAAATCCCCCACCCTCCCGAACCCCCCCCAAATGCCTTAAATTACCTGGGGGTCCAGCGGCGGTCCGGAACGGCAGCGGTCCGGAACGGCCTCCTGCAATTGAATCGTGTTGTCTTCAGCCGGCGCCATTTTTCAAAATGGCGGCGCAAAATGGCGGCGGCCATAGACCAACACGATTTGACTGCAGGAGGTCGTTGCGGACCCCCGCTGGACTTTTGGCAAGTCTTGTGGGGGTCAGGAGGCCCCCCAAGCTGGCCAAAAGTCCCTGGGGGTCCAGCGGGGGTCCGGAAAACGATCTCCTGCCGCAAATCGTTTTCCATACGGAAAATGGCACCGGCCATACGCGTATAGCTGGCGCCATTTTCCATACGGAAAATGGCGCCGGCAGGAGATCGACTGCAGGAGGTCGTTCAGCGGGGGTTCCGGACCGCCGCTGAATGACCTCCTGCAGTCGATCTCCTGCCGGCGCCATTTTCCGTACGGAAAACGATTTGCGGCAGGAGATCGTTTTCCGGACCCCCGCTGGACCCCCAGGGACTTTTGGCCAGCTTGGGGGGCCTCCTGACCCCCACAAGACTTGCCAAAAGTCCAGCGGGGGTCCGCAACGACCTCCTGCAGTCAAATCGTGTTGGTCTATGGCCGCCGCCATTTTGCGCCGCCATTTTGAAAAATGGCGCCGGCTGAAGACAACACGATTCAATTGCAGGAGGCCGTTCCGGACCGCTGCCGTTCCGGACCGCCGCTGGACCCCCAGGTAATTTAAGGCATTTGGGGGGGGTTCGGGAGGGTGGGGGATTTAATTTAAAGGGTCGGGGGTGGGTTTTAGGGGGTTTTAGTGTGCCGGCTCACGATTTTCACGATACTTTAAACACCCAAACGGCAACAATATGATTCCCTCCCCCTCCCAGCCGAAATCGATCGTTAAGACGATCGAGGACACAATTCACATCTCTAGTGGGTACTTTTGCTTCTGTATACCGTGTTTGGCAAGTTTCACAGTGGATAAGTTCCCTTTGAAAATTGTTACTAAGTCCATGAATGCAAACGTATCCACATACTTAGCACCAACACAGGTAAATTAAAATTTCCCTTTGTGCCTCCTGTATATAGGGCCAGATTTTAAGATTTATGCGCGGGCGTAGATTTGTGCGTGCAACCCAGCGCGCACAAATCTACACCTGATTTTTTAACATGCGCGTGCAGCCGCTCATGTTATAAAATCCGTGGTTAGCATGTGCAAGGGGATTCACACTTGTGCACCTTGCGCACACCAAGCCGCGCAGGCTTCTTCCGTTCCCTCCGAGGCTGCTCCAAAATCGGAACGGCCTTGGAGGGAACTTTCCTTCCGCCCCCCCCATCTTCCCCTCCCTTCCCCTACCTAACCTGCCCCCAGCCCTACCTAAACTCCCCCTTACCTTTACCTGATAAGTTGTGCCTGCTTCCGGGTAGGCGTAGCTTACACGCGCCGGCTGACGGCCGCCCCGTGATCCCAGGCACAGCGGAAATTGGCAGCTGTTCCTGGAGGCTCCGGCCCCGCCCCTGCCCCGCCCACACCACCCAATCCTCAACCCCTTTTTCAAGCCCCAGGACATACGCGCATCCCGGGGCTTGTGCGCGTCGCCTATGCAAAATAGGCTCAGCGTGCGCAGGAGCGGATTCTCGGGGTTACGCGCATAACCTCTTTGAAAATCCACCCCATAATATATTTAAAAAATATATTAAATCACACACTGAGTTTGTTTCACTCAGATTCTTATATCTAAAGCTTATATTTCTCAACCTTTGTTTATGCTATTTATCGTTTCAAAGGAAAATCAAGTGATTTAAATTGCATTTAACATTCTATTCATGGTATATTTGCAGCCTACTCGTTGGATGGTGGCTGCTGCTCCTAATGTTAAAATACATTTTCTTTTGTCCTTCTTACTAGATTAGGGTTTAGAGTGTTCGTGCTTTAACCATTTTAAACCCTTCTATTTTTATAGTATTTGACGGCATTATTTGACACTGCTAATTTGCATGGCCACTGGTTCTCTCAAATACATATATGTACATTTTCTTTCAATGGCATTTTAGTGTAGAAAGCACACACAAACACACATACACACACACACACACATATATGCATATGTATATAAACACTCGAAGGATAGAGCACTAATATCCCGCTGAATATCCCGGTTAAGTTAGCCAGATATGGGCATCCGGCTAACTTAGACCTGGATTCATCATTCTTCGCAGAATGATGAATCCTGCAAAAATGGGGGGTGGAAGGGCGAATGGGGGGGCAGGCCTGTGAAGGCCCACAGCCTTTGCACCACGGCGGTGCACCGGCTGCCGGCTTTTGCACCGAATAGCGCCACAGTGAAAGATGGTGCTATTCGGCACGCTACTGCCTACGATAAGGTTAGTAACATTGTCGCCGGGAACGAAACCACTGCCAACTCCGCTCCTTCCCCGCCCCGACTCCTCCCTTCCCCCTAATTTGCATGATATTGCATGCAAAAAGGCCCTTTTCGCATGCAGTAGAGGCTTATCGCATGTAATATGGCCGAATCGCATGCGATAAGCCCTTAGAAAATAACCCCCTCAAGTAGCCACTTAATGGGTGAGTATTTACCCCCATGATGGTTTTTTTAAAACCACTTTAGGAAAAAAGTCCTAATTATCCTCATACTTAAGTAATCAGTTATCAAACACATTTACAATGCTTTCAATAGTCCCCCCAACAGGATGCAAATTTTATTTGCTCTGATATAGTGTAAATCCCTGACAAGGACCCTCATTTCACCACTGTTGGCATCCTCAGGGGGAGAAAAGCTGTGACGATCCTAGCACCATTGGTTAATATCTTTTGGCATTTCAGTATTTAATTACTGGGATAACCTGGAGATGGTATCACATTACATGGCATGCTACAGTATCTTTTATCGGTCTGTATGGTGTCTACAACATATGTATTTCTATTTAAGGCCACGTTTAAGAGTATAGTTTGTATATTTATTAAGTGTATATTTATTTAATAAGCATGAATAAATATTTTGTTTAAAGTAGATTTTGCTTTAGTGCTCTGTCCTTAGAGGTAGGTTATAAAAGCTTTGCTCATGCAAAAATGGACTGTGTGAGAGCAGCGCAAATTTTAAGAAGCTGGGAAGAATGTGCAATCAGAATAAGAAGGTGGAAAAGGGGTGAGGCATGGATGTTCCAAGACTGAGGTGCATAACCATGAATTTTGCAAAGGCAATGGGCCATATTTTAAAACTTATGCGCGGGCTTAGATTTGTGTGCGCAATCCGGCGCACAAATCTACGCCCGATTTTATAACATACGTGTGCAGCTGTACGCATGTTATAAAATCCAGGGTCGGTGCACGCAAGGGGGTGCACTCTTGTGCACGCCGAGCCCAAGGGGGTAACCTTTTTTTTGGATACCCCCACCTTTCCTTCCCTTCCTTTATCTAACCCATCCCCCAGCCCTACCTAAATCCCCCCCCCGCACCTTATTCGATGGAGTTACGTGTGCCGGCCAGCTGCCGGCGCGTGAACGTCCGGCACGGCCGCTGTGCTGGAGGACTTGTAACCGCCCCGGCCCACCCCCGTACCGCTGCCCGGCCAGGCCCTGCCCCCAGACCGCCGTCATGCCCACGGCCCCTCCCCCGATCCGCCCATTTTCGAAAGCCCCGGGACATACGCACGTCCCGGGGCTTGCGCGCGCCGCCGAGCCGATGCAAAATAGGCTCGGCGCGCACTGCGGCAGATTTTCTCGGGTTACGCACGTATGTTACGCGCATAGCCTTTGAAAATCTGCCCCAGTGTGTGTATGTTGCCTGTATAAATTTGCTACTGGTTGTCATGAGGTGCAGAAGTCCTGAACAAGGGGGAAGGAGGGAGAGAGAGAGCCTCTGTATAGGGTCAGTCTGACTCTATATATTGGTACCACTGTAGAGGGGCACTTTGAATTAGGGTGGGTTTTCGGGAGGGGAGTTGGGGTTAGAGGGTTGGTGTTCCAGACACTTTCAAAGGTATTCATTGTAAAATTGACCTCACTAAAGAATTTTAGTCTTTATAAGCAATGAAAACGAGTTAGTTTATATAATGTAGCTAGCAAGCGACTGCAGTGTAAAAATCATCTCCTCTTGTTAGAAGGAGAGAGAGAACAGTGAAATTAGGGCACCCCAGTAGAGTGGGGTGACCTAATGTTAGTGGAAGAGCTCACAGAGCAAAAAGATTTCAAATTACCCTGAACTGATAAGCAGGCTGTTATTACAAACAAAAAACATACTTAGAAAAGTCTGTATACAAATGCTAGAAGTCTAAAAAAATAATAAGCTTTCTCGGTAGCCGGTCCCATTCTTTGGAATTCACTCCCAAATCCACTCCGGTCAATTTCAAACGCTTCTCATTTCAAAAAATCACTCAAAACTCATTTGTTTCAACTCGCATTTAAAACACTTAACCAAGATCAAACATAACATTCATCATACTCTATTAATTCATCTACTTATTCCACTCTCCTCATTTCACTCCCACCCTCCTTTCCTTCCCTCCCCTCAGTTAGCTACATCATCAATTTTCATCCTATGCCCCCCCCCCCCCACTCCCCTTCCTTTCCTTCCCACAGCAACAGTAAGTCCCATGACAACAACTTTTTGTTTCATTTATTTTGAGTAAATATTGATTTATTTTAAGCCAGAACTTGTTCTAGCTATTAGTTAATTATATGTATATTTTAAATTTATTTTGACCTTGATTGTTACTTTATATCCAATGTAAACCGTTTTGACAAAATGTATTTTTATAAAGTGGTATATAAACATTTTTTAATAAATAAATGAAGATGGGAGAGTGTATAGCACTGGATGAAGGGGGGAGAGTCCCCTCTTTGCTTGCCCACTCTGGATCCCTCCTTCTGCCACCCCCCACCCCCCCCCCCCCCCCCCCCCCCCCCCATTTGCTGGTTTCCCATGAGTTCACAGAGGATGGCACAGTCTTCAGCAAGGGCCAGTTTTTGCGAGCCTTACCATGGCCACAGAATTGCTGGAATTCAGGGGCTCTGGTTACAGAGTCTTATTCAAAAAGGACTTTATTTTCCCCAAAGCTGTAACTATGGCAAAAAAAAAATTCTTTATTGAATAAGACTCATAGAATGTTAACTCTATCCTTCCTCTCTTTTACCACTACTGAACACTTTTTAATTCTTCTAAACTCTTTCAGAGCTCCTAAGGGCCAGTTTAAAGCTCCGCTCTGCATAATTACATTGTGGGAATTGCAATATACGATTATGCACTTTCCGAAATTGCGCACTGGAGATTCAGCTCAGACTCACAACGAAGAACACAATTTCAAGGAACATTCTCCCCTGCAGCAACCGGCCTCATGCATATGGTAATGTGGTTTGCTTTTTTTGACAGGGGATCCCTTTTCCATGATTCTCCGAAGGACAGCAGGACTCTGTAAAAAGGAGGGAGCATAAATGTGCCTGAAGCAACCTGTTGACTCTTAAAGAAGCTGCAGTTGCTGCAGGTTCCTCCGGATTAAATTAGAAGATGAAAAGGGACACAAAAATGGCACTTAGGCTACTAGCTACGTGCCCTTACAAGGCAGAAAAATGAAAGCTGTCAAGTCCTCCTTTAGAAGATGCCTCAGATGCACTGCATGTTTTCCTATGCAGCTCTTTTAGAGTTGGGCTGGAAGTATAAAATCAGCCACACCTGCTCAGGTGAATGGGGAAATGTCTCCATTCACAGAAGTGCATTCATGGGCATGTTTTTTTTTAATTTTTGTATGCTTTCTCTCCTTTCTGCTGCCGTGCAAAGCAAATTTCTCAACAAGCGAGAAACGAAACTCTCAGGAGCCCAAAGGAGCAGACGTTTTCGTTTTAGCGTCTTTCTCTAAGGGGACAATTGTCAAACTGGCTGCGTTTCGGGCAAAGGCAGCAGGGCTTGGTGCCAGTTTTTTTTTTTTTCCGAGGGAGTTGGTTACTGCTGCAAACTGGACCGGCAGATATTCGCACTTGCTTTTCCTGCAGGTTCTTTTTTTTTTCAAGGGAAAGAACACGAAGAGTTTTGAAGGTGGAATTTAAGCCTGTTCTTTTCCTTTCGCAACCTAAAAATGCCACCAGAAAATCCCTACTTTAAATGTAGCTAAAAGTGCATGTACTGCGCAACACCACACTTTTTTAATAGGGGGCAATTTTCAAAACTTTGCGGGCAGGTGAAGAGGCCACGTGTACATTTAACCACAAATGTGCAACCTGTTTTCAAAGAGAAAGTATTCACATACTTTCCCATTGTAAAATTGCCCAAAGGAAAAGTACCCATAGAGATTTTCACCAGTATTTTTTCTCCGGGGCCCTATCTCAAAGGGGCTGACAGGCCTGAGTACTTCTCTCTCCCCAAAAATGTCATAAAAAATCCCTGTGGTCTCCATAGATCCCCTGTTCCATCTCCTCCGCCACACCTAGGGGTGGCCGTAGTGTAAAAAAATATTAAGAAAAAATAATAGGTCCAGTGCTGGCCCCAAACCAACCTCTCCCCTTTAAGTAAAAAAACCGGGCCCCCACCCTCCAGACCCCTCCCATATCTTGCAATTTTGTCCCTGGTAAGGTAGTGGAAGCCCAAAGTGCCACCTAGGCTCTAGGCCTGGCAGGAGCCAGTTTTCAAAATCATCTGATGGGGCAAAGGCTAAGCCTTGCTGGCTGTATAGTTTTCAGAAATGCTCACCACTGGGTACCAGAGCCTAGGGGGCACTCTCGGCCCCCACTACACAACCTGGGACAATATTGTAGGTTATGAGGGGTCCAGAGGGTTAGGGAATCCGGCCTCCAATGCCAGATTTTTTACTTGATGGGGAGAGGTTGGAGCGGGGCCTGCGCTGGACCTTGTATTTTTTATTTATATTATTTTTAGCATGGATAGGGGCAGTGTGTGGGGGGGTGGGTGGGACAGGGAGCCAATGGAGAACCCTAGGGGTTTTAAGCTATTTGGTGGGGGGGGGGGGGGAAGCTTACACAGGACCAATTAACTCCTTTAAGAGATAGAAGCCCCACTGTCCCAGGGCCGTCATCGGGCGTCCTTTGGAGCCCAGAGTTAATGCCGTAGTATTTTTCCCAGTGATATTGACTGCCAGGAAGAAAAATACCGCAGGGTTTACAAAGCAAGCAGAGCCCATTTTTGCCACTTGGTAAACCCTGCGGTATTTTTCCCTCCAGGAAGAATACTGCTGCTTAACTAATGAGCCCCTACGAGTGTTTGAGCGTTTGTGCCACACTGAGACGCTGTCATCACCAGTTTGAGAATTTGTAACCCTGGAAGCAGGTGATAGAGGCTCGACGAAACATTGGCCTTTGTCGGGGTCTACAGACGAATGCGCGTGGTTATATAATTATGGTTCTGCCTATGGTACATTTTACTTTTTACATAACATGACAGCAGCAGTTATTTAATAATCATGGAACAAACAAGATAAGTAAAATCTTTTTGGTGATTTAAAAAAACAGATTTTTGGGTGATTTTTATTGTGCAATATTGAGGCTTAATAAATCCAGGCCTTAGGAAGCTAAAATTTGTCCAGCCGATTTAGGAACTCGTGCATTTCTTTAAACGTGGCCTGTTAATGCGCACAGCATGCTATTTCTGCTACATTCAAAGCAGCCATAGAATGCATGATAAATGTTAAAGTGCAATAGCTAAGAGCTGATGGAGGTAGGGCACATGTGGCATTTTAAAAACTAATCTAGAAAGAGAGAAGAAGGTGGTGCTGTGGAATAGGGGTGTGCATGCTGAAAATATTTGTTTCATTTTGTTTTGGGGAATCCAAATGGCAGATCAAGTTTAATGAGGATAAGTGCAAGGTGATGCATATAGGAAAAAATAACCCTTGCTGTAGTTACAAGATGTTAGGTTCCATATTAAGAGCTACCACCCAGGGAAGGGATCTAGGCATCATAGTGGACAACACATTGAAATCGTCGGTTCAGTGTGCTACGGCAGTCAAAAAAGCTAATAGAATGTTAGGAATTATTAGGAAGGGAATGGTGAATAAAACGGAAAATATCATAAATGCCTCTATCGCTCCATGGTGAGACCGCACCTTGAATACTGTGTACAATTCTGGTTACTGCATCTCATAAAAAGTGCGATGGAGAAGGTATAGAGAAAGGTGACCAAAATGATAAAGGGGATGGAACAGCTCCCCTAAGAGGAAAGGCTGAAGAGATTAGGGCTGTTCAGCTTGGAGAAGAGACGGCTGAGGGGGGGGATATGATAGAGGTGTTTAAAATCACGAGAGGTCTAGATCGGGTAAATGTGAATCGGTTATTTACTCTTTCGGATAATAGAAGGATTAGGGGGCACTCCATGAAGGTAGCATGTGGCACATTTAAAACTAATTGCAGAAAGTTCTTTTTCACTCAATGCACAATTAAACTCTGGAATTTGTTGCCAGGGGATGTGGTTAGTGCAGTTAGTGTAGCTGTGTTTAAAAAAGGATTGGATAAGTTCTTGGAGGAGAAGACCATTACCTGTTGTTAATCAAGTTGACTTAGAAAATAGCCACTGCTATTACTGGCATCAATAACATAGATCAAAACAAAAGATACTGTGACACCACAATTTATATACTGAAATTACAAATCACCACATAGAGGGAACATTTTTTAAATATACCAGACCTCATAAACAGGCATATTTTGTAATGCTAAATAGCATATATTCAAGTTTTGCCAGAATTTATAATCATAGGTCATTGATTGTTCTTTTCAATGTGCTTTTTAGTATGCTTTCGTGAAACCATTGCACCAATAGTGAAGATAAAAAATGTCTCTTTTTTTTATATTAATTAATTGTTATTCAATATCTTTTTGACATAGACTTAGCTTAGTAAATGGTGAAGAAACACCATGTTCTTCTTGTGAGGCTAGTATAGAACAAAGCCCGACACTGGATCCGTGTTTCGGCTCATGCCTTCGTCGGGGGCCGAAATAGCTGTCAATACAAAAATGCGCAGTTACTCAAAACATTAATCCAAAATAATTTAATACTTATCAGTTATAGCGGGCAAAATCAGTACACCAACTTGATACGGAGCGGCTTGAGATGGCGGCGTCTGCTGATAGTATGTTTCTTCAACAAAGAAAAATGAAAGCGCGCCTTTACTTAAACGTGCTCGTAGCCAATCATAAGACACGACGTCAATGGTGACGTGGCTGACAATAGGTGGCATTTAAACCAAAGAGAACCATTCCACCGCAATATTGAGACCCTGCGGTTGTGTAGTATTTAGTTTAAAAATCCATTGTTGTTCTCTAATATTCAATATCTTTTGTGGATCACCTCCCCTCCCTGATAATAAAATGCGATCTATTACCCTCCACCTTAAATCCACAAACTGATGTTGTTTAGAGAGACAATGTGCTACAATAGGAGCTTGAATTTTTTCAGTTTGTAGGCAACTTTTGTGTTCAATAAGTCTTGTACGTATGGAACGTTTAGTGCGGCCAACGTATAATTTGTCACAGGGACATTTAATAATGTATATCACATGTGTAGTCTGGCAATCTGAGTGAGCTCTAGCCGACCATGTTCTTCCTTGGATATCCGTCCAATCAGGACCTGCTAAGGTAAGTGAACATAAGGAACATTTATGGCATGGCCAATGGCCAATGGGTAACTCCGGTACAACAGTATGACAAGGTGAAAAAAATGAATGAGTGAGTATCTCTCTTAAATTTCTACATCGGCTATACATGATTATCGGCAGCTCTGCAAAGATCGTGTGAGTTTGCAATACATGCCAATATTTCCGTATTATAGTCGCTATAGTAGCAGATTTTGAAGAGAAGCGAATGGTACACACAAGCGGATGTTCATCAGAAGTAGAAGGTTTATCTAGCAATAACCATTGGCGATGTACATTAGATGCACGTTTCCATGCTTTCTTGATGATGCGAGATGGATAATCTCGTTGTAGTAGGTTTGTTGCCAGATATTGTGCTTGTACATGAAAATCAAGTTTCTCAGAACATAAACGTCGTAGCCGGAGAAATTGTCCAATAGGCAGATTCATTTTAAGGCTATAAGAGTGCCAACTTGAAAAATGCAATAAAGTATTGCAATCAGATGGTTTTTTATATAATGAAGTAATCAAATGATCATCTTGTTTCGTGATCAAAATATCCAAAAAATTAATATAGGAATGATGATAATGTAAAGTGAAAAAAATGTTCTTGTCAACCAAATTCAACCAATCCAAAAATTGATGCAAATGTTGAACACTGCTATGCCATAAAAAGAAAATGTCATTGATGTAACGGACCCAATTAGAAATGTGAGAAAAAAAAGAAGAGGGATATACATGTGTTGTTTCAAAATAAGCCATAAATAAGTTGGCCAAACTAGGAGCCATGGTAGTGCTCATGGCAGTACCATGAATTTGCTTATAAAAACGTCCGTTAAAGACAAAGTAATTTTATTTCAGCGCTAACTCTGCCAAAGCAAACAAAAAAGTGGTTGGAATGCGATGAGGACGCATTCTTGTCTCTAAATTCTGTTCTAGAATATTAAGGGATTGTTGCTGGGGAATGCTGGTATACAAAGCACGTATATCAAGGGTAACCAATATTACCTCAGTTGAAAATTGTATAGAGGCTAAAATATTGAGCATGGATTTGGTGTCTTTTACATAAGAGGTTATCATTGGAATCAGTGGTTGCAAAAACGTATAGCCGAGGTAGAAATTTAAGAGAGATACTCACTCATTCATTTTTTTCACCTTGTCATACTGTTGTACCGGACTTACCCATTGGCCATGCCATAAATGTTCCTTATGTTCACTTACCTTAGCAGGTCCTGATTGGACGGATATCCAAGGAAGAACATGGTCGGCTAGAGCTCACTCAGATTGCCAGACTACACATGTGATATACATTATTAAATTTCCCTGTGACAAATTATACGTTGGCCGCACTAAACGTTCCATACGTACAAGACTTATTGAACACAAAAGTTGCCTACAAACTGAAAAAATTCAAGCTCCTATTGTAGCACATTGTCTCTCTAAACAACATCAGTTTGTGGATTTAAGGTGGAGGGTAATAGATCGCATTTTATTATCAGGGAGGGGAGGTGATCCACAAAAGATATTGAATATTAGAGAACAACAATGGATTTTTAAACTAAATACTACACAACCGCAGGGTCTCAATATTGCGGTGGAATGGTTCTCTTTGGTTTAAATGCCACTTGTTGTCAGCCACGTCACCATTGACGTCGTGTCTTATGATTGGCTACGAGCACGTTTAAGTAAAGGCGCGCTTTCATTTTTCTTTGTTGAAGAAACGTACTATCGGCAGACGCCGCCATCTCAAGCCGCTCCGTATCAAGTTGGTGTACTGATTTTGCCCGCTACAACTGATAAGTATTAAATTATTTTTGGATTAATGTTTTGAGTAACTGCGCATTTTTGTATAGACAGCTATTTCGGCCCCCGACGAAGGCATGAGCCGAAACACGGATCCAGTGTCGGGCTTTGTTCTATACTAGCCTCACAAGAAGAACATGGCGTTTCTTCACCGTTTACTAAGCTAAGTCTATGTCAAAAAGATATTGAATTACAATTAATTAATATAAAAAGAGAGACATTTTTTATCTTCACTATTGGTGCAATGGTTTCACGAAAGCATACTAAAAAGCACATTGAAAAGAACAATCAATGACCTATGATTATAAATTCTGGCAAAACTTGAATATATGCTATTTAGCATTACAAAATATGCCTGTTTATGAGGTCTGGTATATTTAAAAAATGTTCCCTCACATGTGGTGATTAGTAATTTCAGTATATAAATTGTGGTGTTACAGTATCTTTTGTTTTGATTAATGTGTAGCTGTTTCCACATTTAAAATATTTTGAAGAGAGTCTTTGGGGTAGATTTTCAAACGAGCGCGAACAGCCTACTTTTGTTTGCGCTCCAGGCGCAAACAAAAGTACGCTGGATTTTAGTAGATACGCGCATAGTCGCGCGTATCGGCTAAAATCCTGGATCGGCGCGCGCAAGGCTATCGATTTCGTATAGCCTGCGCGCGCCGAGCCGCGCAGCCTACCCCCGTTCCCTCCTAGGCCGCTCCGAAATCGGAGCGGCCTAGAAGGGAACTTTCCTTTGCCCTCCCCTCACCTTCCCCTCCCTTCCCCTACCTAACCCACCCGCCCGGCCCTGTCTAAACCCCGATCCTACCTTTGTCGGGGGATTTACGCCTCCCAGAGGGAGGCGTAAATCCCCGCGCGCGAGCGGGACCCCTGCGCGCCGGGCCGCGACCTGGGGGCGGGTACGGAGGGCGAGGCCACGCCCCCGGACCGCCCCGGGGCGTAGCCACGCCCCCGTACCCGCCCCCAAAACGCTGCCGGCACGCCCCCGAAACGCCGCGCAATCCGGCCCCGCCCCCCGACACGCCCCCCGACACGCCCACTCCGAAAACCCCGCGACTTACGCGAGTCCCGGGGTTGTGCGCGCGCCGGTGAGCCTATGTAAAATAGGCTCACCGGCGCGCAGGGCCCTGCTCGCGTAAATCCGCCCGGTTTTGGGCGGATTTAGGCGAGCAGGGCTCTGAAAATCTACCCCTTTTTGAATACATCAATAACATAGAAACATAGAAACATAGAAATGACGGCAGAAGAAGACCAAACGGCCCATCAAGTCTGCCCAGCAAGCTACGCACTTTATCCATTTTTTTTCCCTTTTTCTCTCTCCCACCTGTTACTATTGGCTTCCAGTACCCTCCAGCCCTAATTCCCCTCCACCCTACCACCAATTTAGAGAGCAGCTCCGTATCTGCATCCAAGTGACATCCAGCTCAATAGGGGTAGCAACCGCTGTAACAAGCAGGCCACCCCCTTGCCCCATACTCTTACCCACCCCTGTTTTTATTTTTTTGTTTGTTTGTTTATTTATTTATTTTTTTTTGGGGGGGGGGGGGAGATAGCAGCCCTCCATCCTTCCGCTCCGTGAAGGTGGAACACCAACTACTGTGAACTGGCATCCCGCTCCGTGAATGCCTCTGTGGCTACTGCCACTCCGTGCAGTGTTTGAATGCTGCTGTGGCTACTGCCGCTCCGTGCAGTGTTTTGCTGCCTCCACTTTATTCACGCCCTCTAGACTTGATGGATCCACAGTGTTTATCCCACGCCCCTTTGAAGTCGTTCACAGTTTTAGACTTCACCACTTCCTCTGGAAGGGCATTCCAGGCATCCACCACCCTTTCCGTGAAGAAATACTTCCTGACATTGGTTCTTAGTCTTCCTCCCTGGAGCCTCAGCTTGTGACCTCTGGTTCTGCTGATTTTTTTCTGACAGAAAAGGTTTGTCATTGTCTTTGGATCATTAAAGTTTTTCAAGTATCTGAAAGTCTGAATCATATCACCCCTGCTCCTCCTTTCCTCCAGGGAGTACATATTTAGATTCTTCAATCTCTCCTAGTATGTCATCCTATGAAGACCCTCCACCTTCCTGGTCGCCCTTCTCTGTACCGCTTCCATCTTGTCATTGTCTCTTTGTAGATACGGTCTCCAGAATTGAGCACAGTACGCCAGGTGAGGCCTCACCAAGGACCTGTACAAGGGGATAATCACTTCCCTTTTCATACTCGATATTCCTCTCTCTATGCATCCCAGCATTCTTCTGGCTTTTGCTATCGCCTTGTTGCATTGTTTCGCAGACTTCATATCGTTAGACACTATCACCCCAAGGTCTCTCTCCTGCTCCGTGCACATCAGCTTCCCCCCCCCCCCCCCCCCCCCCATCGAATACAGTTCATTCGGATTTACACTCCCCATATGCATGACTTTGCACTTCTTGGCATTGAATAGATTTAGTTTAGTTTAGTTTAGTTGCACTTCTTGGCATTGGATAGATTTAGTTTTTGGGTACTTGCCAGGTACTTTTAGCCTGGATTGGCCACATTTAGAGACAGGATGCTGGACTTGATGGACCCTTGGTCTGACCCAGTATGGCATGTTCTTATGTTCTTCAGTGGGAAATCTTTCTCTGTTTCATTTTACATTTTATTTTTTAGTGTGTGCTGTTTTTAATAAATCATGCAAAAAAAAAAAAAAAAAAGACAGCTGCCTAACCAGCTCCCCATCTGAATAAACACATCATAAAATCTGGTGTAAAGCCTTCAAATGCTCCAGTCTCCCCATCCCCCCAAGCCCCATCATCCTGCATCTAACACAATCTGCAGATCTTCACAGGGCAGAAGTGATCTCCACTCACTCCTACATAAGAACATAACATTTACCATGATGGGTCAGACCAAGGTCCATAAAGCCCAGTATCCTGTTTCCAACAGAGGCCAAACCAGGCCACAAGAACCTGGCAGGATCCCAAGGGGTAGATAGATTCTGAGCTGCTTATCTCAAGAATTTCTTCAATTCTATCTTAATAATGGTTATGGTTAATGGACTTTTCCTCCAGGAACTTGTCCAAACATTTTTTAAATGCAGTTACACTAATAGTTTTAACACATCTTCTAACAACGAGTTCCATAGCTTAATTATGCATTGAGTAGAAAAATATTTTTTCTTATTAGTTTTAAATATATTACTTAGTAACTTCATTGTGTATCCTCTGGTCTGTACTTTTTGAAAGAGTAAACAACTGATTAACATTTACTCATTCCATTCCACTCATTATTTTATAGACCTCTATCATATCTCCCCTCAGCAGTCTTCTCCAAGCTGAAGAGTCCTAACCTCTTTAGCCTTTCTTTGGAGGGGAATTTATTCATCCTCTATCATTTTGGTTGTCCTTCTTTCTACCTTTTCTAATTCTGCTATATCTTTCTTGAGATGTGGTGACCAGAACTGCACACAGTACTCAAGATGAGGTCGCACCATGGAGCGATACAGAGGCGTTATGATATTCTCTGTTTTATTCTCCATTCCTTTCCTAATAAACCCTAGCATTCTATTTGCTTTCTTGGCTGCTGCTGTACATTGAGCAGAAGATTTCAACGTATTTTCAACAATGACACCTTGATTCTTTTCCTGAGTGGTGACTCCTACTGTGGAATCTTGTATTGTGTAGCTATAATTTGGGTTACTCTTCCCTAAGTGCATCACTTGGCACTTGTCCATATTAAATTTCATTTGCCATTTGCATGCCCAGTCTCCCAGTTTTGCAAGGTCCTCTTGCAATTTCTCACAATCCTCTTATGATTTAACAACTTTGAAAAGTGTTGTGTCATCTGCAAATTTGATCATCTTATTGGCTGTTCCTATTTCCAGGTCATTTATAATTTTTTAAAAAAGCAGTGGTCCCAGAACAGATCCCTGGGGCACCCCACTATTCATCTTTTTCCATTTGGAAAATTTTCCATTTAGCCCTTCTCTCTGTTTTCTATCTTTTAACCAGTTCAAAATCCACAATTGGACACTGCCCCATCTCATGACTTTTTAATTTCCTAAGAAATATCTCATGAGGGACTTTGTCAAATGTTTTCTGCAAATCCAGATACACTAGGGGCCACTTTCACATTCAACGTGAGACGTACGAACAGAACAGTGGTCTCTTGTGAAGATTTGATGACCTACGGAGTGAGAAAACTCACTCCAAGATGAGATTTGTGCAATGTTCTCTCAACCTAGCTTGATGGACTCTCTACCTGGGTAACAGGGAGAGGGGGCGTGTTTCCTGGTAGTTATTTACTCTTTTGCATGTACAGATTGTCGTTAAAATTAATTCGCCCCAGAAGCAGCTGCATAGGCGAAACACGGGACCGAGTTGGGGGCTTTCATGCAAGATTCTGTGCTTGAATTGAGGAGTTGCCTGAATAAAAATATAATTGTTACAGCCAACCTTTTGACCAGGAATCTGACTTATTCTTGCACTTGTCGTGTATACTAATCTAATTAGGCTCCATTTTTACCTTTTACCCTTAGTTTATCCAAATCTCATTCAGATATTTAGACAGCCAATTCGCTGGCCCCTCGTTAAAAGCCTATAATTCTATTGGTCTTTGACCCTGTTACTTGGCACCAAGTTATCTTATACCTGTTATATGTAAAAACATTCTTACATGCTAGTTTATGTTATACTGTAAACCGAAGTGATATGTAATTGTCTACATGAATTTCGGTATATAAAAATGTTAGATAAATAAATAAATAAATGGACAATTTTCTCAGTGGAAGGGAGTAGGCAGTGGAGTGCCTCAGGGATCTGTATTGGAACCCTTACTTTTCAATATATTTATAAATATTCTGGAAAGAAATATGACAAGTGAGATAATCAAATTTGCAGATGATACAAAATTGTTCAGAGTAGTTAAATCACAAGGAGATTGTGATAAATTGCAGGAAGACCTTGTGAAACTGGAAAATTGGGCATCAAAATGGCAAATGAAATTTAATGTGGATAAGTGCAAAGTGATGCATATAGGAAAAAATAACCCATGCTATAGTTACACAATGATAGGTTCCATATTAGGTGCTACATCCCAAGAAAGATCTAGGCGTCATAGTGGATAACACATTGAAATCGTCAGTTCAGTGTGCTGCAGCAGTCAAAAAAGCAAACAGAATGTTGGGAAATATTAGAAAGGGAATGGTGAATAAAACAGAAAATGTCATAATGCCTCTGTATTGCTCCATGGTGAGACCGCACCTTGAATACTATGTACAATTCTGGTCGCCGCATCTCAAAAAAGATATAATTGCAATGGAAAAGGTACAGAGAAGAGCTACTAAAATGATGAGGAATGGAACAGCTCTCCTATGAGGAAATATTAAAGAGGTTTTCAGCTTGGAGAAGAGACGACTGAGGGGGGATATGATAGAGGTGTTTAAAATCATAAGAGGTCTAGAACGGGTAGATGTGAATTGATTATTTACTCTTTCAGATAATAGAAATGAAGGAGTTCGATTCCATGAACCCCTGAAGACTGCACAGCTGTGACGCCTCTCGTCTCATCATGCTGCAGTGAAACGCACAGCCATCTTGATTTACTAACATTTGCAACGCAAACGGAACCTAATACGTAATGACGTACTTACGCACTAACGTTTAGTGAACGTGACTCCATTTTGGATTCATATTTTGTATTGTATTAATACAAACGCCGTTGCAAATGTCTAACCCGTCAATTAAATGACGAAACAATAGTCTGATCATAAGCTACACCTACTAGAGACCACGCTAGCTATTGCTTGTTCAGCAGTTTGTAAAATGTTTGTTCAGCAAAACCAGAACGCATGTGTGAAAGATAAGAACTGTAAAATGTATAAAGGTTTGCTCCGAAGGGGGCGTGGCATGCAGTTGTACTAAGCCGTTGTCTTAGCTGCATCTTGCTGGCAATAAAAGTCTATCTTTACGGATCAGTTGTCTGGGCCTCCTTACTGACGAAAAAGAGATGGTTACATTGGCGAGCCAGCCAGGAGGTACCGGAGACGCTATTTTAGCTCTCCAGAAGGTCCGGTAGTTTGGTGGCGGAGCAGTCCCCCTGATACACCTGGTGAGTGGCCACCGCTGAGTTCAGCGATCAGGTTTCTGAGGGGATCGTTCCACAGAAATTCTGCCAGGACCTCTGGGTTGATGATCCGGGAAGAAGGCTTTCACGACAATCGGAAGACCCCTGCAGGCGAGTATTATGGGAATATGGAAATATGTAAAGACTAGCTAGCAAAGGAAATAACCCGGTCTTTTTCTGGTGGACCGAGGGGGCCTTGATCACACCCCACGCAGTGTGTTAGTAGGAATTGCATTCCGAAGACCACGCGGATGATATGTATGGAAATAATAAGTAAACGTATACGATAGTGGGAATAGGTTTCTTGTTGTGTGAAAGAGAGTGAATGGCCTCGCAGTTCTAGGCCGGGCTGACCGCGTCCTAGTCGGGGCGATTGTGACCCTTTGTATCTGGCGGATACGGACCCCTTACCTATCCGTCTTCCCTTCCCTCCTTTGTCTGTGAATTCTATCCTAATGGGAGGGAGCGGGTCGACTCCGTTAAAAGTCATGACGGAACACTATAGCGAAGTGTTCGATGAACATAAATGTACAAAACCCGGAATGATTCAACGATGCACCCATAAATGGCCCGGTTTCTATGTAAATTGGCCTCCTACAGGAACTTTTAATTTCCAAACGGCCACACGGGTCCATAAAATAGTCATACGAGAAGGGAACCCGGGTTGCCCTGAGGATATACCATACATAACCGCGTGGATCGCAGTTATTGAAAATCCTCCATCATGGGCAAAGAAACTAGTGGAGGGAGCCGCCCTCGTAATGGTGACTCAAGCATGTAAGATGGGAGACCGGAAATCCCCAAACCGGAAGAGAAAGGGCAAAGTGGCCATATTGGACCCTACAGAGCATGCGTCATCTGAGGCGGCCATATTTGTAGTACAAGGGAATCCACGGACTCCAGAAAAAAAAATTAAACCCCTGCCGCCTGCAGCATTGCCCGACGCTGAAAATATTTTGCCGCCGCCATATGCCCCTAGTTATCCCTCCACATATCCCACGCCACCAAGCCCCCCAGTTCCCTCCAATGCGCAAGCTGATCCAAGAATGGCACTAGCTCATGAAGAACGACCCGAAACGGCGACCGCAAAGGAAGAAGGCAGCGGCGAGTCATCCGTGTCAGACGGAACTCGCAGTAAGACCCAAGCCGCTGCTAGTTTGCAATTACCAATCAGGGAAACATCAACTGTTGTTCCTGTAGTCCCAACTGAAGAAAACGAGCATCGTACTACGCAAACAATAAGATTATTTACCTACATACCTTTCACATCCAGCGATCTTTTTAATTGGAAACAGTTGGGGCCATCATACGCTGAAAAACCAGAACAGATGATAGACTTTTTACGGGGCGTTTTCGCCGCCCATAATCCTAACTGGGCTGACATTCGGCACCTAGCCTCCATTCTTTTCACCACTGAAGAACGCCGACAGATACAATTAAACATGGAAGAGGCAGCGCGATTAGGAGCCGGATCAGACGGACGTCCCGAAGACGTAGTGAGAGACTTAGCCCCGACTGCGGATCCTAACTGGGATTTCCAGACCGCGGCAGGGCGGGAGCGCATTACCGCCTATCAGACCGCATTTCTTGAAGCTTTAAGGAAAGGGAAGCAGAAAGTTGTAAACATGGGAAAAATCCAAGACGTGGTGCAGAAGAGAGATGAGTCCCCCGGAAACTTTTTGGAGCGATTAATGGACGCGTACCGTCAATACAGCCCGTTTGATCCAGAGGATCCCAAATATCAATCCATCATACTGATGAGCTTCGTTAGCCAGTCCTGCCCAGACATTCGCCGGAAGTTGCAAAAGCAGGAAGGGTTCGAGGGCATGAATATCAGCCAATTAAAAGTAATGGCTGATAAAGTGTATGTAAACCGAGAACCGGATGGAGACAGCAAGGAAAAGAAAGAAACTAGAAAGTTAAGAGAACGTGTTAGTTTGTTAGCCGCAGCGTTGGAAGAAACTAATTTCGGGAACCCGTCTCGGCAGTATCACGGGTATCCCGGATTCCGAGGAAGAGGCAGACCACCCTCAAGAGGTCTGCCAAGAGGACGAGCGAATAGAGGAGGATTGGTTAGAGGTGGAAGAATGCCATTGGGAACCAACCAATGCGCATATTGTAAACAAAAAGGGCATTGGAAGTCTGAGTGTCCGGTGGCCCTGCAAGTAAAGCAGGAAGAATATACGCCGCCCAAATCTAAAGAAACGGAATGGCAGATGACTGTAGGTGAAACTTCCGGCGAGGATAGTGAAGCATGACTAGAAAGGGGAACTCTTCCCATAGACCCCCTAGTGGAGATAAAAGTGGGGGCTGAAACGTTCAAAGGACTGTTGGATACGGGGGCTCAACGATCTGTGATGAACACAGCCATCACCACGCCTACTTCAAAAAACATCTCTATAGTCGGGGCATCCGGAAAACCACTAACTGCTCCCTTCCTTCAGAAACGGCAGGTTACAATAGGAGGACAATTAGTGTCCCATCAATTCCTCTACGTGCCAGGGTGCCCAGTACCTCTCATAGGAAGAGACCTCCTATGTAAATTAAGGGCTACCTTGCAGTTCGAACCTACCGGTGAAATCAAGGCATCCTTTGCCGATAGTCCAGTTTCCCTTATATGTCCATTACAAGAGGAATGGAGACTACATCTCCCCGTCCTTGAACAAATCACTCTGCATCGATATGAAGGGGACACCCCTCTTAACGAACAGCGCAGACAACTGATGGATAGTGTGCCCCAAGTATGGTCCGAGCAGAACCCGGGAGGAATAGCTATCGACGCTACCCCCATATGGATAGAGATGAAGCAGAATGCACAGGTGATCAATCAACCTCAATACCCCATTCCATACATGGCCAGAGAAGGAATTGAAGTACACCTGCAGAGACTGTATGATTTGGGAATTCTCAGGCGAATCCGATCTGCATGGAACACTCCCTTGCTGCCCGTAAAAAAGCCTGGGTCTACTGATTACCGACCAGTACAGGATCTACGGAAAGTGAACAATCAAGTAGCAGATCTAGTAGCCCTTGTACCAAATCCATACTCAATCTTGGCTCAAGTTTCCCCTACCTCCAAGTGGTACAGTGTCATTGACCTTAAAGACGCTTTCTTCTCCGTTCCAGTAGCAGAAGAATGCCAGAAGATCTTTGCCTTCACATGGGAAAATGCACAAACTGGAATCAAGCAGCAGTACACATGGACTCGCTTACCGCAAGGATTTAAGCACTCACCCACGATGTTCGGGGAGCAACTGGCAAAAGACTTGAAGATGTACCAAGTCACGTATGGGCCAGTAATACAGTATGTGGATGACCTTCTGTTGTTTCGTGAAACGTATCACGAATGTGCAGTAGCCACTCTCCACTTACTAAAGACGTTGTACTCAAAAGGATACCGTGCAAGTAAAAAGAAGGTGCAAATTTGTGAATTGGAAGTAGAATACCTGGGATTCCAGATCCGGGAAGGTACCCGTTGCCTTGGAATATCCCGTACCAGTTCAATACGAGGTCAACCTGTACCCACTTGCAAGAAAGAGCTCCGAGCGTTCCTTGGAGCTGCAGGATACTGTAGGTTGTGGATTGCTAACTATGCTGTTATCGCCCAGTCCCTGTACGACAAGCTGCGGGGAAAGGAGGCAGAATCTCAGCCTTTTCAGTGGGAAACCCATGAACTGACAAGCTTACAACAACTGAAAGATGCCTTGATTGAACCACCTGCTCTAGGATTGCCAGATGTAATGAAACCATTCCATCTATTCGTCGATGAAAAGAAAGGCATGGCCATTGGGGTATTGACTCAAACTCTAGGCTCATGGGAGAGACCTGTTGCATATCTGTCAAAAGGAATGGACAATGTTGCAAAAGGATGGCCAGGTTGTCTTCGAAGCATTGCGGCTGCATGCTTACTAATTCCAGAAGCAGTCAAATTAACTTTTGGACAAATCTTGAATGTAACGACCCCCCACACCATTCAAGGACTGCTAGAAACTCATGGACCAAAATGGATGACTAATTCACGTCTTGTAAAGTATCAAGCTCTGCTATGTGAAACTCCTGAAATCCAAATACAGGACAGCAAAAACTTGAACCCGGCCACTCTTATGCCGGCACCTGAACCCGTCGCACATGACTGAGGAGGTCATGACTACAATACATTCCAGCAGACCAGACTTGAGAGATCAACCATGGCAGGGAGCGTGGACATTATTTACTGATGGAAGCAGCCAAGTTATTGATGGAATTCGAGTTGCTGGATATGCTGTGGTTTCTGAAGACGACATTATTGAAGCTGAGCCCCTACCTCCTGGGACATCAGCCCAAAAAGCTGAACTAATCGCTCTCGCTCGAGCTTTACAATTGGCAGAAGGACAGACTGTGAATATTTATACAGATTCCAAATATGCTTTCCTCACAATCCAGGTACATGGGGCCCTATATAAGGAGCGAGGGTTTCTAACAGCTGAAGGAAAGCAATTGGCTAATGCGTCTGAAATACATCAATTGCTAAATGCTGTATGGGCACCACAAAAGGTAGCTGTCATGCATTGTAAAGCCCACACCGGAAAGTCAGATCCCGTTGCAAAAGGAAACCAATGGGCAGACAAAGCAGCGAAAGAAGCAGCCCGTGCACATTTATTATCAATCCCAACTACAACATGTCCACTTCTACAATTCCCAACAGAAACTCCTACCTATTCGACAGAGGAGAATGACTGGGCACAGGCTGAACAGATCCACCATCTCAATGGCTGGTGGATTCTGCAAGATAACAGAGTATGGATACCAGAAACATTAGCTTGGACTATTGTCAAGGAAGCACATAACAAAACCCATCTCGGACGAGATGGGTTTTGTTATGTGCTGGGAAAAACGTACTACATCAATAAAATCATCCAATTAACAAAGCATGCAGTCAGCCAATGTGTCACGTGTGCCAAAAATAATCCTAGAAGTGGACCTGGTCCATCACCTGGACATATTCTAAGAGGAACTACACCATTTCAAGTTTGCCAAATCGACTTCACTCACATGACTCCGTCCAAAGGCTACAAAGCAATGCTGGTGGCTGTCTGCACCTATACCGGATGGATCGAAGCCACCCCAACACGAACTGAAACCTCCAAAGAAGTTGCGTCCCTGCTCCTTCACCAAATCTTACCACGCTACGGATTACCAAGACAAATCAATTCAGACAATGGACCAGCATTCACCAGCGATGTTATCCAAAGATTAAGTAAAATTCTCGGTATCACATGGCATTTGCACTGCACATGGCGACCGCAGAGCAGTGGATCTGTTGAACGAGCTAACAGAACTCTGAAAAATCAGATAGCTAAACTATGTCAAGAAACAAAGACCAAATGGCCAGACATCCTACCTTTAGCCTTACTACATATCAGATGTAGTCCAAAACGATCAGGGCTAACACCGTATGAGATGATGTATGCAAGACCTCCACCTCTCCCTTCTTTTCCTGAGTCATTGCAGATACAAGGGGAGTTATCACTCAGTAATCAGCTCAAAGGACTATATAATACAGTCATTGCGATTCAGGACTATACATGTGACGTTGAACCATTAGTTTTGCTAACCCCAATTCATCCATTCCAAGTTGGAAATTCTGTATGGATGAAGGACTGGGATGAGTCCGATTTCCTTAAACCACGTTGGAAGGGTCCATACACAGTACTACTCACCACTCCTACTGCTGTAAAGGTCTCTGGATGTTCTTCCTGGATTCACTGGACTCGCTTAAAACCTGCTGCCTCCAATTGGCAAGTCTCCAGGATTGGAGACCACAAATTAAGGTTCACTCACAACAGGCAACAAGATAGTCCAGATTAGGTGATTATAGTACTTTGCTAAAGAGTACTAACATATACATTTTTTTCCTTCCTTTCAGAATTAAGCTACTGAACTACTTACAACTCAAGTCCAAAGTGTTTACCCTCAACTTCCGGCTATGGAAAACAGGCTACTACAAGTTATTCTACTAATTTCCTGTTCTAGAGCTACATCTCTTGTTCTACCTCTAAGCAAGAACTGCACTGAATGTGTCAAGTTAATCCGCACCACTACTCCAGATGGATTCCAGATTGTCTCTACCATTATACACCAATCTCAGCCACCCAGCCCATGTGCAACTCAGCCTGCGTGCTCATTGAATACTACTCAAGGATACCAGTCTTTTCACCGATGCCTACAAAATGACAAAGTCATCTGTCATACACCTACAACTCCCAAATACTATAACATTACCCTGACTGCTGGATTACCAAAGAGTTATACCTCAACTATCGTTCCGGAAGGAAAAGGCATCCTATACTACATCAACTCGACCAAAGTCCTTATCGGAGGAGAATCTACTGCTACCATAAACTTCGACGCCTGTGAAGCCATTGGAAAACACCCTAACGCCCTCCATTGCGGATCTAAGTCCTGGAAAAAGTCCTATACTCACAACCATAAGTACCTTTGCCCTTACAATCGGGTGGCCAACCCATCTCATTGGCTACCATGTCAAGGAGACTTAATTTTATCAGGATGGGCTCTGGTATGTGACTATACAGGAGGAGGGTATCATGGCTGCCATGGAATTGGCCGGTTAACTGCAGTAGCTGGTAATACCATGTCCATACAATGGCCCATACGGGGTGAAGGATATCCCTGGCAAGATACTTGGGGCTTTGGAATCGATGGAACCGGGAAAGATCCCATGACTTATATAACAATTACCCAGCGTCGAGACAAACCTCGACCAATCATTCATCAGACTACTGTTGTGGGCTATCAGTCCTTCTTTGATGAAATATCCCACGCATCAGAAGAATTGAAAAAACATGCATTCTCCAATCAAGCAAAGAATATGTTTGTCAATCTGGCTGAGAATATAGCTCTCTCTCTTGAAGTTAAAAATTGTTTTGTCTGCGGAGGAACGCACACCGGAGAACAATGGCCATGGGAAGCCAAAGAGGTCTTCCAAACCGATCTCAATCAATTGAACAAGACTATAACTTACAAACGGAAACCACACCCATATGAATGGGCTCTCCAGACAGATGTCATTGGCAGACATTGCATATCTCGACAACATTCTCGAGTATATACTACCTCTGTTGGTAATTCCCCATGTACTGGGGTGCTTACTGCTAACCTAACCAAACAAACCTGGTGGCAAACTGAGAATTTGACAATGCCCACCACCATGTGGACTGAAACAATCCTCAACAAAACGTGGACTACTGCTGGAGTGCCAACTACCCTCTTCGCTGCACCAGACGGCTATTACTTCGTTTGTGGCCGCCGGGCATATGAATTGCTACCACTCAACTGGTATGGCACCTGTTTCCTGGCCACCATACGACCAAGTTTCTTTCTCTTACCAATCACAGCGGGTGAAACATTAGGTGTACCTGTCTACAGCCCTATGAAGCCAAACAAGCGTCGCAGAAGTCCTAAAGTTTCTATTGGTGATTGGAAAGATCAGGAGTGGCCTCCTGAACGAATTGTGCAATACTACGGCCCTGCCACATGGGCTGAAGATGGTTCCTATGGATATAGAACTCCAATATACATGTTAAATCGCATCATTCGCCTACAAGCAGTACTAGAACTTCTGACTAACGATTCTGCTATGGCCCTCAATATCCTTGCCAAACAAAACACCAGAATAATTACAGCTGTCTACCAAAATCGTTTAGCCTTGGACTACCTCCTAGCACAAGAAGGTGGTGTCTGTGGCAAATTTAATCTCTCCAATTGTTGTTTACAGATCGATGATAAGAGCAAAGTTATCGAAGAGATTACTGATCGCATGATCCGATTAGCTCATGTCCCTGTGCAGACTTGGACCGGTATCCTTGATTGGACTTCCTCGCTACCAAATTGGCTTACTTCAATCCCCGGATTGAAGGACATTCTCTTTCCTCTTCTGTTTTTTATTCTAACTTGCATTTTGTTCCCTCTTTGTTTACCTCTTATTTTCAGAAATCTACGATCTATGATTGAAACCATAGCTGATCGCAGGGCTGCAGCTCATGTTATGATGATCAATAAGTATGTGTCGATTTCCTCATTCCCTGATTCTGACGCATCTGACTCTGATGATATCTCTTTTGATTCTGATAACGATTATTTTGATACTAAACTCTAATCCCACCTAATTCAACGAGAGGACCACTTTTGTTGCTAGGGTAAGCCGGGCTACAAAGGGGGTTGACGCCATTAGGGCCCATCCGTCTCAAACCCGTGAAGAAACCAACGACCTAGCAGCATCTTAGGGTCCACCTTGACAGTTATTAGTATTAATTATTGCTTCTCTTTTCAGTTACTTAACAGCTACAAGTGATACTTCCACTTTCCATCGACGTTGAAGTATCAAAGGGGGGAATGAAGGAGTTCGATTCCATGAACCCCTGAAGACTGCACAGCTGTGACGCCTCTCGTCTCATCATGCTGCAGTGAAACGCACAGCCATCTTGATTTACTAACATTTGCAACGCAAACGGAACCTAATACGTAATGACGTACTTACGCACTAACGTTTAGTGAACGTGACTCCATTTTGGATTCATATTTTGTATTGTATTAATACAAACGCCGTCGCAAATGTCTAACCCGTCAATTAAATGACGAAACAATAGTCTGATCATAAGCTACACCTACTAGAGACCACGCTAGCTATTGCTTGTTCAGCAGTTTGTAAAATGTTTGTTCAGCAAAACCAGAACGCATGTGTGAAAGATAAGAACTGTAAAATGTATAAAGGTTTGCTCCGAAGGGGGCGTGGCATGCAGTTGTACTAAGCCGTTGTCTTAGCTGCATCTTGCTGGCAATAAAAGTCTATCTTTACGGATCAGTTGTCTGGGCCTCCTTACTGACGAAAAAGAGACGGTTACAGAAAGACTAGGGGACACTCCATGGTTAGCATGTGGCACATTTAAAACTAATTGGAGAAAGTTCTTTTTCACTCAACGCACAATTAAACTCTGGAATTTGTTGCCAGAGGATGTGGTTAGTGCAGTTAGTATAGCTGTGTTTAAAAAAGGATTGGATAAGTTCTTGGAGGAGAAGTCCATTGCCTGCTATTAATTGAGTTGACTTAGAAAACAGCCACAGCTCTTACTAGCAATGGTAACATGGAATAGACTTAGTTTTTGGGTACTTGCCAGGTTCTTATGGCCTGTATTGGCCACTGTTGGAAACAGGATGCTCAATAACGAAGGCCGAACTGAAAGGTTCGGCCGAATCACATCTCTAGTGTTGCGTGAAAAAGAAATGATTGTGCCAGTGCCAAGCTAAAATGAGTGTGCGGGGAACACAGAAGCACTGGTGCACTTAGAATGCACCTGTGAACTAGTTCTGAGACTGACAAGCTTCATAACACAGCCTGGTATGCTTCAGTCTCTGCCTTGCCTCAGTGCCTCAATTCTTAGTAACAACTCTGCAAGCAACTCTCCAGACTGCCTCCGATCACCACAAAGGTGAAAAAAAAGAACAACATGCAACAGGAGTCTTCTCTCTGTGACACAGCACTCTTCTGATTCAGTGTTGCTGCCTCACTGCTTTCCTATATTGTGTGACTCCCTGGCACACTGACAATCACAAAAGGGGAAGCAGCAAAAAAGTTATTTGAAAATCCTAGAACTCAGAGAGAAAAATCAGAAGAATTGCACAACAAATCTCTGAAATGCTCAGTCTTCACTGTACCCGGTGTGCAGTGATAGGCTGGACTGGTAAATGCTTTGCTGTGATATATCATCCCTGTTGTTTCCTTGACAACATGTCCATCCTACTCATGTCTGCTGACTGCCTGATCTATTCTTTGTATCAATTCCTAACTGTATATCTTTTGCTCTCCTATTGACTATAATGGCTTATGGAAATCATTCTATTTAAAATGAATGAAAAAATAGGATTTGTTTAATCTGGGGGACCCTCTCAGTTTGTTTCAGGGTCCACAGAAAGAAATGAATTAGCCTCTATTAGCCAGTGCCCTGTCACATGGTAAGGGCAAAGGGAAGCCAGTGTCATTATGACTAATGGCAGCCACCAGCCTGGGAGCAGGAGGTCACTATCAGGCCCCACACTAGATCACTAAAGATTTTTGGTGAGTCCTGGGGGAGTCGGGATGGTGGGCTAAGATGGGGGAGGGGGGGAAGGCAGTGTGTAGGAAGGCATCATATTTTAATTAATGGGACATGGTGGGGCCAATGTGAAAAAAAAAAAAAACTGACACGTGGTAGAACCTTAATTATCCACCCCCATACTGAAAACGAAAGCCTGCTAAAATTTTTGTAGGGTACCACCACTATTTGTTATCATTAACTTGGTTTTTCCCTAGGATGGAACAGATGCCTGTGAATTGTAGTGCCTATACCAGCTCTACAGCCTGTTGTGAAGAGTGCATAGTCATGACAATAATGGGTCTTCTTCTTGCTCTCCTTATGTCCATAATGGTATGGTATATGACATATGACATATGGTAATGTCATATTCTTGCTCCTTGTAAGGTTAATTGTTCCAAATTTGAAAAACCAGGGGAGAGTTTAGAGAACCCTATGGGTTTCTACTAAGAGGATAATCTATTGTTAGTGGGGAGAACAGAAATTGTAGATTGTTGGGTTTTAGCTCCTCTAAGTGGAAGACTGAAATCGTAGAGCTCCAGACTATAAAATCCAGTGCCACTATTTTAAGGTATGGATTTTAAATTAGCCTTTCAGGAGGCAGGATTTTTCCATGTCTGTTCCTATATGTTTTGCTATGATTTGGGGGAAAAGTACCTTTGGTCTTCTAGCGATGAAGCTTGGGTATAGACCAGTGGAGAGAGTGCCTTTTTCCAATTCTGAAGGAGTTAATTTTGGCCTTTTGAGATAGGGTGATTCCACCCTTTCTTCCATTTTGGGTTCTCATGTTTTTCAAGATTTTATTTTTACAACGTACCTGAGAGATCCCAGACTCAGGGTAGTAACATACTAAGGAGTTCAGAATCTCTCACAGAGTAGGGTCCAGTGGACTTTTGGAAGTCCTTCAGGAGAATGAATTTTCATTCTCTCCGGGAGGAGAAGAGATATTAGGGGTACAGAGGAGATGGCACCCGTCCTGCGTTATCCATGATCATATCATCAAGATATTGAAGAAAGGAGTGTGGACGTACCCTCCAGGTACCAACAGGCAAGAAAGGAGAAAGAATACAAACGTTGTCCTGAACTACTGGACTAAAGGTATGAAATATGGGACTTTAACACATCGAAATTGGGAGTAATCATCCTTTCCAACTTAAACTATCTCATTAATTGGACAGGCTGAGGTCTAAAAGAATCAGCTAGTATCAGTAAATGAATATATAAACTGAAAGCTTAAAGTCATAGATTTATTTAAAACTAAACCTATAAATGGACTGTAGAGAACAAGAACTGGTAACTGAACGTTTTCATCAGTTTTCCATCTTTAATCAATAAAAGTAGGAAACTATTCGTTCTTTAACAAAATTTCAACAAAATTTGTAACAAAATTTTAAACAAATTTTAACAAAATGTTAAACAAAATGTTTAGCAAACTTTCAACAAAATTGTCAAATTTGTCCTGGCTCAGGGGCGATGAAAAACAAACAGAATTTTTCTGAAATTTCGGAAAAATTCATACTCCGTGTTAGCGCGTGTTAACTTTAAAATCTTAGGGGCGGATTTTCAGAGCCCTGCTCGCGTAAATCCGCCCAAAACCGGGCGGATTTACGCGAGCAGGGCCCTGCGCGCCGGGAAGCCTATTTTACATAGGCCTCCCGGCGCGCGCAGAGCCCCGGGACTCGCGTAAGTCCCGGGGTTCTCGGAGGGGGGCGTGTCGGGGGGCGGGCCTGGTCGTCGCGGCGTTCCGGGGGCGTGTCAACAGCGTTTTGGGGGCGGGTACGGGGGCGTGGCTACGGCCCGGGGGCATGGCCGCGCCCTCCGTACCCGCCCCCAGGTCGCGGCCCGGCGCGCAGCAGGCCCGCTGGCGCGCGGGGATTTACGTCTCCCTCCGGGAGGCGTAAATCCCCCGACAAAGGTAAGGGGGGGGTGTAGACAGGGCCGGGTGGGTGGGTTAGGTAGGGGAAGGGAGGGTAAGGTGAGGGGAGGGCAAAGGAAAGTTCCCTCCGAGGCCGCTCCGATTTCGGAGCGGCCTTGGAGGGAACGGGGGGAGGCAGCGCGGCTCGGCGCGCGCAGGCTATACAAAATCGATAGCCTTGCGCGCGCCGATCCAGGATTTTAGTGGATACGCGCGGCTCCGCGCGTATCTACTAAAATCCAGCGTACTTTTGCTTGAGTCTGATGCGCAAGCAAAAGTAGGCTGATCGCGCTTCTTTTAAAATCTACCCCTTAGTGCGTGCTAACAGTGATTAGCGCGCACTAATGGGAGTTAGCGTGCACTACTATGGACCGATATTCAAACAGAAGATACCCAGAGAAGTAAGACTTATCCTGCTATCTAGTGGCTGCTGATTATATGCTCACGTTCAGCGGCCGCTAGATAGCTGGATAAATCACTTATCCAGCTATCTATTAGCCCATGAACTTTGTGGGTGGGCAGAGGGTAGATTGAGGTGTTGCTAGTTAGCATGATAACTTATCCAGCTAAATAGTGATATTGATATTGATAGCTCAGTAGCAGGTCTAAACTTAAATAGATGTAACTTATCCAACTAAGTTGCAATATATACACGGATATTTAGTGGCATAGCCTTGTAACTTAGCCATATATGTTATATCTGGCTAAGGGCCTCATTTTCTAAAGTATCGCAGGCCTGCGATACTTTAGGTAATGAGGGGCGGGAGGCCGAAATGGGGGGCATTCCTGCGCTAGCCGGCAGTGATCGCACCGCCGCGGTGCGATCGCTGCCGGTTTTGCCCCCAATAGCACCACCATAGAAGGTGTAGCTATTGGGCTCGAACTAGGACACAAAAAGGGCCTTACCTTTTCGTCATCCGCAGCGTCTTCATGGAGTCGGCCCCGGTGATGCCCCAACTCCTCCTCTTCCGGGGCCAACTCCGCCCCCATTTTGGTATTGCACGCAATAAGGGACTTTTTGCATGCAAAACGTCCCTTATCGCGTGCGATCTATCTCGAAAATGAGGCCCTAAGTTACTTACCAGGGTAAGATTTGAATCTCTACCCCAAAATGTTTAATCTTGCTATGTTAATGACATTTGCTGAGCACATTTAAAATTGAACAAATGACAAAGTTTGCTAGTTTTCATGACTGCATTTTGAGAAGTTAGAGTCCTTGAATTAATTCTCCCATCCAGACTTTCAGGAAAATATCCTGTGCCATGTCTCTGTTAAGGTCTTTCTAATGTGATTGAACGGGCATTCAATATACAAGTGGCAGAACACTGTTGCTCATTAGAATGCATGCACAGTAGGATTTTGTTTTCAATTTTATGGCCTAGTCAAAAATCACTTGTGAAAGCCAATACGGTCTGAACCTACAAATCTACATGCCAAGCCTTTTATTTGATATCTCATATTCCTATGAAAGGTTTTTCTTTCAGTGAGTTAGAGGGTGGAAATGGTCACTTTGATTTGTGATTTATTTTATAGATAGATATAAGTTAGATACAAGTTTTACACGTAATGTTAAAGTTTAGTTGAGGTCTGTCAAGTAAAATATTGGAAAAAGTCAAGGAATTTTATGCTTCAATTTAAAGGATAAAAGATTGAAAATGCTTTTTTTCAGGGCTAATAATTCTTTTTTTACTATTTGAAATTTATAAGCACTAGAACTTATTTAATCTACACTGCCACATCAATTACTTCTTTCCTTTCCCTGACAAGTTTACATATCCACACTTGCTAGACCTCTCTAACTTCTTAAAATCTATTCTACCCAATGGCTTGAAGTCAAATAAAAACAAGATGCCTGAAGCAAGACTTTGTAGTTAACACTAAACAGTTCTTTGAAAACAAAATCACATGAACTTTAATCTAAAATATTGCTTTGAATTGTTAGCAATGGAATCCGTTGCTATGAGAGTTGTCAAATGACTTTAGTAAATTTAATGTGCTACAAAGAATAGCCATTGTCAGTTTTAATACAAAGTACTTTGTTAGTGATAAAAGCAAATAATGATTTCTTAACCTACCCTAGTGAATATCTGCTGTATCTCCGAGCCTCACACTATGAGTAAAGAAATTTTAGAAGACACACTCTCAAATAATGTAAACATTGATTTGACCTTGACACATGTATTGCCTCTGGCTATCTACCATAGTCTCAGTTTCCTAGATGTATCTATGTGATTTCTAGGACTGGCATTTAAATTTAACTATTCTAATTATTTCAAACATTCAGAACAGACATGAAGTTTATTAACCTTGTTCTACAACCTTGTTTTATTGTAACTTTTGCTTCCGTTGCACTTGTTAAAAGAACAGTTTTTGCACCCCCTGTTATATGTAAACCGGCATGATATGATCTTATCATGAATGCCGGTATAGAAAAATCTTAAATAAATAAATAAAATAAATAACTGACCAATGCCCTGTTATTCTAATAAGTGGATACTGTATTTTTAAATTTGCTTTTTTCAATTGATTGCATAAATAAAATAAAGCTCAACGTTTTGATTTCAACATACAGTATAAACAAAAGTAATAGGAATGAGGAATTAAAATTTTTGCAGGATCTTGTGGTATTAATTTCGGTTACTGTGATCTGCATTTTACAAATCAGTTCAGCTAAGAGAGAATTTGAAATGAAAATGGCCGTCGAGGCAAATACTCATAATAAAAACTTTTAAAAAATATATCCAAAGAAGGAAACTTGCAAGGGAGTCTATTGAACAGTTAGATTACTAAGACGATAAAGGGGCTCTTAGGGAAGATAAGTACATTGCAGACATACTAAATTCATTTTTGCTTCTGTTTTTATTAATGAGGATGTTGGGGAGATACTGGTTCCAGAGATGATTTTCAAGAGTGATGAGTCAGATGAACTGAACCAAATCACTGTGAACCTGGAAGATGAAGTAGGCCAGATTGACAAACTAAAGAGGTGCAAATTAACTGGACTGCATGGTATGCACCCCAGAATTCTTAAGGAACTAAAAAATGAAATTTAAGGTTTATTTAAGAACATAAGAAATTGCCATGCTGGGTCAGACCAAGGGTCCATCAAGCCCAGCATCCTGTTTCCAACAGAGGCCAAACCAGGCCACAGGAACCTGGCAATTATCCAAACACTGAGAAGATCCCATGCTACTGATGCAATTAATAGCAGCGGCTATTCCCTACGAGGCAGATTTTCAAAGGGATACGTGCGTAACCCCCGAAAACCTGCCCCAAGCTCCCCCTGTGCATGCCGAGCCTATGTTGAATAGGCTCGGCGGTGCACGCAAGCACCAGGATGCGCTAAAGTCCCGGGGCTTTCCTGGGGGTGTGTGTTGGGGGCGTGTTGGGGCATGTCACGGCCGGCGCGTCATTGGGGGCGTTCTGGGGGCAGGGCCTCCGGACCAGCCCCCGAACTGGAACATGGTGCGCCGGCAGCCGGCCCGGTGCGGGCAAGTTATGCCTGTCTCAGGCAGGTGTAACTTTTGTAATAAAGGTAGGGGGGGAATTAGTTAGGACCGGGGGGTGAGTTAGGTAGGGGAAGGGAGAGGAAAGTGGGGGGAGATGGAAGGAAAGTTCCCTCCGAGGTGGCTCCGATTTCAGAGCGGCCTTGGAGGGAATAGAGGCAGGCTGCGCAGCTCGGCGCGCACAGGCTGCTGATTTTGTGCAGCCTTGCATGCACCAACCCCGGATTTTAAAAGATACGTGTGGCTACGCGCGTATCTATTAAAATCCTGCGTACCCTCGTTTGCACCGGGTGCACAAACAAAAGTACGCGCGTGCATAATTTTCTAAAATCTGCCCCTAAGTGTTGCACATCCCGGCCGCGTTGGCACCGCGGTAGGGTCTGCTCACCTCGCACTTCCTTTGACCAGCTCCGGGCACCCCTCCCTTGCGACCGCAGCCAGTTCACAGTGTCCTCGGGCTCTCTGTTTATGGCGGAGCTCCTGTTGGGGCTCCACGTCCTCGGCGTCCTTGACCACGCCCCTAGGTGCGTGTGCGGCTGACGTGCAGCCCTTTAACGGGTCGACACTGTTGGTGTGCTAGTTTGCTTTCATGTTCCAGCGCCTCCTGTTCCAGCATTCCCGTGTTCCTGTGTCTTCCATTCCCAGTGGCTCCGTGTGTTCCTGTATCCTTCTCAAGTAGTACCTCTCCGGACTGACCTTTGGTACTGACCTCTGCCTGCCTGACCATTCTCTTGCCTGCCCGCTGGAAGTTACCACTGCCTGCCTGTCCATTTTCTTGCCTGCCACCTGGAACTGACCTTCGCTTGCATTGACTACACCCAGACTGATTCTGTTATTGACCCCTGCTTTGGCTGACCTCTCCTGGACTGATACTCTGGCATTGACCCTTGCAATTCACTCGGACACTCTCTTTTGGCCTACCATGACTACCAGACCAACCTGCTTAGATTCAACCCACAGCTTTCATCAGTCTAGACCCGCAGGCGCTGCTGTCTTGCCCGGAGGACCTTCCTCAACTGTTACCTCCCTGAGGTCTACAGAGCTTCCTGTTCGGGTCTAGTCCCTCCTTTCAGCATCAGCCGTGCACCATTGCTCATGGTGGGCACACCCCTCTGCTACCTCTCTGGGAGACCATCCGAGGCCCACCTAAGTCCAGGCGGTCCAGGTACCCAAAGGCTCAACCTGCGGAAACCCTGGACTATTATTGGTGAAGCTCCAGCGAGCCTCTGTCTCCTCGTGTGCTCTTCCTCCTGGTGGCAGGCACTCTCTGGGTCCGACCAGAGGGCCGTAACAATCCTGTACCAGACCAAGGCTCCACCTCCAGCGCAACACTAAGTAAATGATTAATAGCAGTTAATGGAATTCTCCTCCAAGAACTTTTCCAAACCTTTTTTGAACCCAGCTACACTAAGGGGCGGATTTTAAAAGGAGCGCGAATAGCCTACTTTTGCTTGCACTCCAGGCGCAAACAAAAGTACACTGGATTTTAGTAGATACGCGCGGAGCCGCGCGTATCTGCTAAAAACCTGGATCGGCGCGCGCAAGGCTATGGATTTTGTATAGCCGGCGCGCGCCGAGCCGCGCAGCCTACCCCCGTTCCCTCCAAGGCCGCTCCAAAATCAGAGCGGCCTCGGAGGGAATCCTCTAACGCCCTCCCCTCACCTTCCCCTCCCTTCCTCTACCTAACCCACCTGCCCGGCCCTGTCTACACCCCCCCCTTACCTTTGTTGGGGGATTTACGCCTCCCGGAGGGAGGCGTAAATCCCCGCGCGCCAGCGGGCCTCCTGTGCGCCGGGCCGCGACCTGGGGGCGGGTACGGAGGGCGCGGCCACGCCCCCGGACCGCCCCGGGCCGTAGCCACGCCCCCGTACCTGCCCCCAAAACGCTGCCGACACGCCCCCAAAACGCCGCGACGACCGGGCCCGCCCCCGACACGCCCCCCTCGGAGAACCCCGGGACTTACGCGAGTCCTGGGGCTCTGCACGCGCCGGTAGGCCTATGTAAAATAGGCTTCCCGGCGTGCAGGGCCCTGCTCGCCTAAATCCGCCCGGTTTTGGGCGGATTTAGGCGAGCAGGGCTCTTAAAATCCGCCCCTAACTGCATTAACCACATACTCTGGCAACAAATTCCAGAGCTTAATTGTGCTTTGCGTGAAAAAGAATTTTCTCCGATTAGTCTTAAATGTGCTACTTGCTAACTTCATGGAATGTCCCAGTCCTTCCATTATTTGAAAGTGTAAATAACCAATTAACATCTACCGGTTCAAGACCTCTCATGATCTTAAAGACCTCTATCATAACCCCCCTCAGCCATCTCTTCTCCAAGCTGAACAGCCCTAACCTCTTCAGTCTTTCCTCATAGGGGAGCTGTTCCATCCCCTTTATCATTTTGGTTGCCCGTCTCCGTATCTTCTCCATTGCAACTATATCTTTCTTGAGATGTGGCGACCAGAATTGTACACAGAATTCAAGGTGCTGTCTCACCTTGGAGCGATACAGAGGCATTATGATATTTTCTGTTTTATTAACCATTCTCTTCCTAATAATTCCTAACATTCTGTTTGCTTTTTTGACTGCTGCAGCACACTGAGCTGATGATTTTAAAATATTATCCACTATGATGCCTAGATCTTTTTCCTGGGTGGTAGCTCCTAATATGGAACCTAACATCATGTAACTACAGCAAGGGTTATTTTTCCCTATAGGCAACACTGTGCACTTGTCCATATTAAATTTCATCTGCCATTTGGATGCCCAACCTTCCAGTCTTGCAAGTTCCTCTTGTAATGTATCACAGTCTGCTTGTGAATTAACTACTCTGAATAATTTTGTATCATCCGCAAATTTGATAACCTCACTCATCGTATTCCTTTCCAGATCATTTATATATGATGAAAAGCACCGGTCCAAGTACAGATCCCTGAGGCACTCCACTGTTTACCCTTTTTCACTTGAAAAATTGACCATTTAATCCTATTCTCTGTTTCCTGTCTTTTAACCAGTTTGTAATCCACAAAAAGACATCATCTCCTATCCCATGACTTTTTAGTTTTCTTAGAAGCCTCTCATGAGGGACTTTGTCTAATGCCTTCTGAAAATCCAGATACACTACATCTACCGGTTCACCTTTATCCACATGTTTATTAACCCCTTCAAAAAAATGAAGTAGATTTGTTAGGCAAGACTTCCCTTGGGTAAATCCATGTTGACTGTGTTCCATTAAACCATGTCTTTCTATATGCTCTACGATTTTGATCTTGAGTATAGTTTCCACTATTTTTTATTTAGGTTTCTCTATACCATCATTCCATTTCAGAATCACTAGATCACAATGGTGTATAAGGTTAAATTAAAGGACAGAGGGAGAGATAAAAGGAAGGCATATAAACAAGAAGACATTTGAAGGGCATAACCTAGAAATAGGGAGAAATTTTAGGTATAGAGTTAGAAGGCTTTGTTGAAAAGCTAGAATTTCTGATCTTATTTAAATGTCTTGGTGTCAGTAGACATTTGATGGTTTTCTGGTAAGTAGTTCCAGAGTATAGGGCCTGCTATAGATATATTTCTGTCTCTTGTTTGTATTAGGTGGTTGTTTTTTATAGAAGGGATTTCGAGAAGACCTTTATCTTGAGATCTAAGAGAACGTGCAGGAATATAACATTTTATTCCAAGCAGATCATTGTTAGGATTCAAGTTATGGTGGATTATTGTTAGAACTTTGTAGATTATTCTAGATTTCACTGGGAGCCAATGTAATCAGAGTAGGCGTAACCCTTTTAAAAGCCTCCTGCACGTGCCGAGCCTATTTTGCATAGGCTCAGCGATGTGCGCAAGCCCCGGGACGCGCATATGTCCCGGGGCTGGAGCCACCAGGCACAGCAGGATCGCGAGCCGGCCATTGCCGGCACGCGCAACCTACGCCTGCCCAGAGGCTGGCGCAACTTAAAGATTAAAGGTAAGGGGGGTTTTAGGTAGGGGTGGGGGCGGGTTAGGGAGGGGAAGGGAGGGGAAGCTGGGGGGAGCAGCCTCAGAAGGAACGGAGGAAGGCTGTGGGGCTCGGCGCACGCAAGTTCCACAATTGTGCACCCCCTTGCGCGTGCCAACCCTGGATAACATGTGTGCACAAATCTACGCCCGTGCATAGTTTTTCAAAATCTGGCCCAATGTGATCACATTTTCTTTTACCAGTGAAGAGTCTGGCCGCTGCATTTTCAAGAAGTTGGAGAAGTTTGAAGTGGTTGGCTGGAAGTCCTAGGAGTAGAGAGTTTCAGTAGTTCAGGTTAGAGAAAATAAGTGATTTTAAAATGGTTCTAAAGTCTGATAATGTCAATTGGGGTTTCAGATGACTTTACAGAAGTAATTTGAAGGATCCAGATTTGGTCAGTTTGCTTATATGAGGTTTCATAGATAAGTTTTCATCAATTAGGATGCCATACTTGTGTTGCTGGATTTAGAAGGTAATTTCCTAGATCAATGTTGGGTGAATGGTTTTAGGTGGGTTTTCGCTTAGCCAGATTAGTTCAGTTTTTATTTATTAGTTAAAATTAGTAACCTATCGTTAAAATCATCCACTCTACTGGAGGTCTGGAGGATGGCCAATGTAACCCCAATATTTAAAAAGGGCTCCAGGGGTGATCCGGGAAACTATTGACCAGTGAACCTGACTTCAGTGCTGGGAAAAATAGAGGAAACTATTCTAAAGATCAAAATCACAGAGCATATAGAAAGACATGGTTTAATGGAACAAAGTCAGCATGGCTTTACTCAAGGCAAGTCTTGCCTCACAAATCTGCTTCATGTTTTTGAAGGGGTTAATAAACATGTAGCTAAAGGTGAACCAGGCTTTAGATGTACTGTATTAGAGTTTAGATGTACTGTATTTGGAGTTTTGATGTACTGTATTTGGAGTTTTAGAAGGTATTTGACAATGTCCATCATGAGAGGATTCTAATAAAACTAAAATGTCATGAGATAGGTGGCAATGTCCTTTCATGGATTACAAACTGGTTAAAAGCCAGGCAGCAGAGAGTAGGATTAAATGGTCAGTTTTCTCAGTGGAAAAGTGTAATCAGTGGAGTACCTCAGGGATCTGTTTTGGGACTGGTGCTTTTCAATATATTTATAAATGATCTGGAAAGGAATACAATGAGTAAGGTAATCAAATTTGCAAATGATACAAAATTATTCAGAGTAGTTAAATCACAAGCGGATTGTGATAAACTGCAGGAAGACCTTGCGAGACTGGAAGATTGGGCATCCAAATGGCAGATGAAATTTAATGTGGATAAGTGCAAGGTGATCCATATAGGGAAAAATAACCCTTGCTGTAGTTACACAATGTTAGGTTCCATAGGAGGAGCTACCACTCAGGAAAAAAATCTCAGTGTCAAGGTGGATAATACATTGAAATCATCAGCTTAGTGTGCTGCAACAGTCATAAAAAAAAAAAAGCAGAATGTTAGGAATTATTAGGAAGGGAATGGTCAATACAACGGAAAATGTCACAATGTCTCTGTATTGCTCCAAGGCGAGACTGCACCTTGAGTACTGTGCACAATTCAGGTCACTGCCTCTCAAGAAAGAGTTGCACTGGGGAAGATACAGAGAACAGCGATCAAAATGATAAAGGGGATGGAATAGCTCCCCTAGAAAGGCTAAAAAGGTTAGGGCTGTATAGCTTGGAGAAGAGACAGCTGAGGGGGGATATGATAGAGATCTATAAAATCCTGAGAGGTCTAGAACTGGTAAATGTGAATCAGTTATTTACTCTTTCGGATAGGGGGTACTCCAAGTAGCACATTTAAAACAAATCAGAGACCATTTTTTTTTCACTTAATGCACAATAAAGCTTTGGAATTTGTTGCCAGAGGATGTGGTTAATGCATTTACACCCAAATTTTCAAAGCAATGTGTGCGTAAAATCCAGGGATTACTCGCATGACCAGGCCATGCGCACGCCAAGCACATTTTAGAAACAGCTCGGCCACACGCATAACCCCTGGTATACGCAGATGTGCCAGGCCAATGAAAAGGGGTGGGGCCATGGGGGCTGGGTCTGGGGGGGGATAGGTGGGGTCGGGACCTGACTAGGGCAGTAGCAATTAGGCCCTGTCTTCGTGAAGTGTCACCAGCGGCATGCTGGCACGCGCCCCCTCCCCTCCAGCTTCTTCACTTTATTGACCTCTTGTTTTGCCTTTTCTGCTTTCCACCACTGTCCAACAATGTTTGGGTTTTCAACAATCCATCTGGTAAAGAAAAGTCAGAGCAAGTATAAATAAATCTTGACTCCAGTGCAAATTAATTATCACAGCAGTGTGTTTATTTGAATCACAGGTTTCTGCTATTATGGTATTTTAGTTGCTGCAATGTTGATAATTTTTCTTAGGACATGGTGAATGAACCAGTGAGGTGTTACACATTCCTATGAGTGTATTGAGACATGCATGCAACCATATAGAGAGGTTAATTTCTTTAAAGAAAGATTGACCATTTACTTTAAACCTTTTTAAGATGTTTTCAGAACGAATGCAGTACGCTGGGTAGGGTCTCATCAGGGACCTGTACAGGGGCATTATCACCTCCTTTTTCCCGCTGGTTATGCCTCTCTCTATGCAACACAGCATCCCTCTGGCCTTAGCCACCACTTTATCACATTGTTTCTCCACCTTCCAATCATCAGAGGGCATCACCCCAAGGACTCTTTCTGTCTGTGTATATCAGTCTTTCACTTTCCCCCTTCACCACCCCCCTCACCCCCCAAGATTGCTATGCCCCAAATCCATGACTGCACGTTTTGGCATTGAATCCCAATTGTCAAACCTTCGACCACTTCTCGAGCATTCCTAGGTCACTTCTCATTCTCTCAACTCCTTCAGGTGTGTCCACTCTGTTACAGCTCTTAGTGTAATCCACAAAAAGACAAACTTTACCTTCCAATCCCTCCACAATATCACTCACAAAGATATTAAACAGAACTGGTCCCTGAACAGATCCTTGAGGAACTTCACTTATCACTTCTTCTTCCTAATCACTGCTCTCTGGCACCTGTCAGTCAGCCGATTTGTAATCCATTCCACCACATTGGGAGCGACTCCCAGGTTTCTCATTTGATTTATGAGCCTTCTGTGTGGGACCATACCAAAAGCCTTGCTGAAAACCAAGTAAACCACAACAATTGTTCCTCCTTCATACAATTGTCTAGTCATCCAACCAAAAAAATTAATTACATTTGTTTGACAGAGCCTTCCCCTGGCAAAACCATGTTGCCTTGGATCCTGCAACCCATTGGATTGTAGATAGTTCATTATCCCTTCCTTAAGCAGTCTCTCCATTAAGATAAGGCTAACTGGCCTGTGGTTTCCAGGCTCCTCCCTGTTGCCACTTTTCTGGCAGCATTACTGCCCTCTCCAAGGATCTATTGAACAGGTGGCCACCCTCCACCGCCACCCCCCCCCCCAGCTCGGAGTTCCTTAAGGGGCTAGGATGTATCTTATCCACCTACCATCTAAACATTGACCTCTTAGACTGCAATCTCTCTAGGGCAATGACTTACCAACTGTACATGAATTTGGAACTCACCTGGTGCCTAGATTTCCTTTATTCCTTCAAGCTTCCTTTGAGAATTTTGGACAATCGTCCATTCCAGCTGTTATGACCGTCGGTAGCAGACGGCTGCAACCGCATCTACCAACTTGTCTGCCTTGCTTCCCTCTCCGGGCCTCTCGTGGAAGGGGCTAGCCTCTACCACCATGTATCTCATGGTTCCTCATGGCGGCCAGGATGCCACTGCCACCCATGCTGACTCTGGGCCTTTCTAGGTGCGCGCATGTTCGAGCGCCACCGGGCCCTCTTTTTAGGTTGCTACGGCAGGAACCTCAGGGGTGTCCCTGACTGATGACATCATTTGGTCAGGGTTCTTACATACCGTCTTCGCCCCCTGCTAGCCGACTTGGCAATGAGTTCCATCGCTACTCTACTAGCTCTTGTCTCCTCGGACCTGTGGTGACTGTCTCGGACCCTTCTTGGACTCTGGACCCTGGCTCAGGTACCCGCTCCTTGGGGGTCTGTGTGCGCTCTCTCCGGAGATCCAGCCTCCTGGCTTTCCCTGCTCCTCGGGCTAGCCCTGCACCTTCCAGGAGTCCTACCCGCCGGCTTCCCGCTCCTCAGGGTTGCCTCAGGGAAAACTCTCACCACTTGGAAGACCTATCTCCATGCCCCTCCCCACTCCTCGGGGCAGTGCCTACGTTCTACACCAGAGACTGTCTGTGCTTCCACGCTCCTTGGGGCAGTGCCTACGTTCTACACCAGAGACTGTCTGTGCTTCCCCGCTCCTTGGAGCAGTGCCTACGTTCTACACCAGAGACTGTCTGTGCTTTCCCGCTCCTTGGGGCAGTGCCTACGTTCTACACCAGAGACCGTCTGTGCTTCCCCGCTCCTTGGGGCAGTGCCTACGTTCAAACACCAGAGACTGTCTGTGCTTCCCCGCTCCTTGGGGCAGTGCCTACGTTCAAACACCAGTGATTACTGTTACCTCCCCGCTTCTCGGGCTTGTCTATGTCATCACCTGGAGACCTGACTCGGGCTTCCCCGCTCTGCAGGTTAGCCTATGTCATCGCATCAGTACCTTCCTCGCTATGCCCCTTGGGGTTGCCTCTGCAGCATACCTCCTGCACTCCCTGCCTCGCGCTTCCTGCTCCTCGAGCCTGCCTAGCACCACCCTGCTGGAGAGCAGTACCTGTCCAGGTACTGCTCTCCAGCCCAACCTGCTTACTGTGGAGTTCCTCATTGCTGTGTCTCTCACCCCGCTCCTCAGGACCTCCCCACAGATTCTCTCCCTCCTGACCTCGCCTCCTGACAGTGTAGACCTGTGGGCTCCTCCCCACAGGTGGTAACAACTCTCACCTCGGGCCAAGGTCCATGAAACCCACAAACCACCATAGCACCAGCACCAGACTCCTCTGACCCTTTTCCTTTTATGACTCTTTTAGTGAAGTGGGCTCTTTTTATTTATTTTATTTATTCGTTTTAAAGTTTATGAATCGCTTATCAACATTGCTAAGAGATTTACAATAAAACAATCTTTTAAGCTCCTATGTTTGCTGGCATGTTCATTAGCATGATACATATAAAGAGTCAAATGAAGGTGAAACGTGTGAGGAATTAGAAAGGACTGAGGGAAGCATAATAAAATGAATATGGATCCTTTTTTTCAGAACCAACAATACCTGATATGAGTCTAGAGATTTTCCATTTCTGATCTGGAAGGGATAGCTGGCCATGGCATCAAATATGCTTGTAAAGAAACAGAGAAATCTGAAAAGTAGTTCCATTTTTAAACCGGTACGATGTGTAAATGGCTAACGGTATATAAAAAAGTTAAATAAATAAATAAATAAATAAATAAAGTAAAAAAGACAAGCCTACCTCATTGCTCTTTCTAATAGAAGAACCATGCATTGATAGGGATGCTGATAGAAATTTCATTCTACCATCAGAGTGGAATGAAATTACCAAGACATAAGAAGAAATCATGGTGGCCTGTTAAGGCCACCAACAGCATGGAAAGAGTGGTGCACTTGTGCCTCTCCTGCCTCCTCCTCATCCTTTGGAGTTCTTCATCTGCAAACAGGAAGCACATGGATCGAAGGATACCCCCTTCTGGGGGTTCCTGCAAGCAGATTTTTTTTTTTTTTAATTGCCACCTCCTCCTATGGCTTCATGGTCATGAGGGCTGAGGATCAATATTCTATGGGGAGAGACTGGATTAGCAGCCCAGGGGTTTCCAGCCTACCTCACGGAAAGCTGGTACTGTCTGACAAACCATGGGAGAGGAGAGAAACAACAGCTAACAAAGAGAGACTAAAATTAAGAGCAAAGGAGGAAGAGAAGGAGAAGAGAAAAGAAAAGGATTGGAAGGGGCAAGGGAACAAAGGAGAAAAGAGAAGGTGGAAGAGGAAAGAGAAAAGAGGGAATGGGAAAAAAATAACATCTTTTGTGCAGGGGTGAAAAGGATGAAAAGGATGGCCCGAGAGAGGAAAAAGCGGAACATTTTATAGTTTTTCAGAAACTATTTTGGGTAACGGGTAACCTTATGCTGGGGTCAGTAGTCAAGTGGACTGAGTGGACGGGTTTATGGAGATTATTCAGGACAGATTATCCCTTTCGACCACTGTAATGGTTGTATAGCATATTGATCCTTGCATTGGCATGTTGGCCTTGCAGGAATGAGAATATAACTGGAAAAAAAAAAAGGATGGAGACTAAAGCAGATTAACAAAGTTAGGACTATTAAAGGGAAAGTGACATGGTCTAAAATTCTTGTTGTGTGAAATGTGGGCTGTATTTCTGAAGAAATAAAAATATGGATGGACTGTTGGACCAGAGGAAGGTGATGTTTCAGACGGTGACTTGTATATGGTCTCCCTGTTCATTACCTTAACACTATTCACAGAGTATGGGATTTCTGTATGCTCCCAGCTGCAGCAGTCCAGACCCCACTGAATTATATATATATATATATATATATATATATATATATATATATATATATATATATATATAAATATATATAATTCGGTGGTAATAAAGAAAGCAACATTTGTTTCATTTTCTTTAGTATCTTTTACGAGTTAAGTTCACTGCACAGTAATAATAATTATAACACTGTGAGGAAAATTGCTGTTAAAACCCTTTGTAAAACCCAAAAGGAAGTGAATGCTGCAAAATGGCCTTTGGGCACTGCATCTGTATAGAACGGGGCCTGGAGTGCTGCAACTGAGAGCCTACAGAAATCCCATACACTGTCTGGGGGTAATTTTCAAAAGGAGTTACGCGCATAAATGTAACTACTATTGTAGCAATTTTCAAAAGCCATTTACTCACGTAAAGTGCACTTATGCGAATAAATCCTATGGACGATTCAATGGCATATATTGTAGCAATTTTCAAAAGCCCACTTACTCGAGTAAAGTGCATTTACATGCGTAAAACCCAGATTTACGCATGTAAATGCTTTTTAAAATCCGCCCCCTGTGAATAGTGTTAAGGTAATGAACAGAATTTTAGACCATGTCACTTTCCCTTTAATAGTCTAATTATATATATATATATATATATATATATATATATATATATATATATATATATATATATATATATATATATATATATATATATATATATATATATATATATATAGTGTAGTATATATATAGTCTAATATATATATATATATAGCTGCAACATTTGAAAATGGAGGAAATAAATTAGCTGCCAGGGAAAAAAAATAAAAAGAAACAAAGAAAATCATGGTATATTTGTCTTTTCAAATTATTTAGTGTCTGCAAGTTGTCTGTGAGCCAAGTAAATCATGGTATCCTCAAGAGCAAGGATCGAAACCAATTACCATTAGTGACCACTGGGTGCAGCCGATCCTTCCTGTCCTGTTGCCTGAATCTCAATGATCTCCCAAGTGTGCCCCATGCAATTTAACAGAAAGATCAATACCCCGCAGCAGTTAGCAGCAGCTCTCTTGAAGTGCTTCAGAAAACAGACTACATTTCTCTACCGAATAAATGTCAAAAACATTCCAGCAGCTACAATTCTTGGGAGAAATTGTTCTTGTGAAACATTATTGACATACTTTAACCCACATTTCCCCACTGCTCTTCGGCTTCCTACAGGTGAGTCAATTCTCATTTGGCAAGAGGTACATGGACATGGGTCCCCCTGCTGACTCACTCAGCAAGCATGAAAGATATCATGATAAGGAGAAGGGGGGGGGGGGGTTCTGAGAATCACCAGGTCAGTGGGTCCAACTCTAACCCAAGGCTAAGGTGATGACAAACCTGTCCCTGGAGATGTAGCTTCATTTCTGATGCTGTCTGGAAACCAATCAATATCATTATAAGAAGAGAATTCTGTACAAGACTGCTTTCTGGTTTTTTTTTTCACACCACTTGAGGTCCAGCTGAAAATGTCCGTTTCGGTAGAACAGTCAGAAAAAGATATTCTAAAAAGCAAGTGCCAAGCAAATACTTTTTTTTAATGTTTTAAATTTATATATACTGTATATGGGCTTAAAACATATAAACAATCATGGAACCTATTTATTGTTCCATCCAGCTAAATGTAGGGATGTGCATTTGTTTTCAAAAGAAATAAAAAATGCAACAAAATAAGCTGTTACATTTTATTTTCTTTGAAAACAATTAAAAAAAAAATCCACTAATTTAAGTTCCCTTTAATTCCATTTGATTTTGATTTTTATTTTAGTGGGCACTATTTGCAAATAGCACCACACTGTTGACAAATAGCATGTGCTGAATCACTAAGAAAACAAAATGAAAAAAAGCAAAGCAAAATACTACACAGAAAAACCCTAGAAAGCTTCCAGAAATGTATGGGAATGACACTAAGCAGAATGTTTGGGGCTGCATAGCCCTGTTAAGTAGGAGTCGTTCTGTCTTGTCTTCCTAATTCTTTAGAGTGGCATAAATCTCTCAAAAGTGTCAGTGTCATATGCACTATTTGTTTAATGTATTTTGTGTCCTGTAATAATATTACATGTGGGGGAAAAAAGTTGGAAACATTGATGCACATTAAAGAATTGGCATTTCCTCGTTTTTCACCCAGTGCTTTCTTGTAGAGTGATAGGAATTGCTTGAGATTTGTAGCAAGCATATAAGTCATTGAATGCATATATAGAAAAACACGTTTTTCTTATTCTGTTTTATAATTGTATGCCCAGTATAATAGACTCTAGGGCTTTTGACACTGTAAAGAAAATTGAATTTAAGTTTGCTAAGGTGTATATGGGCAGTTCTTGCCCATCCATGCCGTTACATTGTTATTTGGGGTATATTCACGATAATCGTTAATGAACCTCATGACCCCTTATCTGGATTTTGCTGTTTATTGGAGGAGAAAGTGTTGGAGAGGAGGTGCACAACTCCAGTATTTCAAGGACCCCAAACAGGTCTGGTTTTCTGAATGACAGAGCCATAGAAATGAACCATAGTCTCACACCCAGTACATGCAAATATGCCTGATAAAATATTCTTTGTGGATGTCCTGAAAATCAGGCCTGTTTGCAGCCCTTGAGGGATTGGGATTGCACTCCTCTGATTAGTGCACTATAAAGCAATTACACACATGAACAACCTGATAACTACCCAGATATCCAAAGCTTCTCTAATCTGTTCCCAAGAACAATTGTAAGTTTCCCATGGATTGTAATGTGTTGCTTTTTAAAGGATAATTAACACACGCTCAATAGTGCATATTTTTGTTCAGTACCACAAAGGCAAATTGTATAAATAGAACTAAATGATTTACCCTAAATAATTGCTTGCTTTAGGTGATCACCACTGAAGAATAACCTAGTATGCTGCCATAAATATATATGCTAATTGTGCAGCGTATGAACCACACATGTAAAGTCAGCATATGGCTAGCTTAGTGACCTTGTCTGATATTCTCTAACATATTCTTCTTTATGTCCTGTCAAAATTGATCTTGCGTTTATAATGTTCATGGTATACAATACGGTCTTTGCTTAACGTTGATCTAATTGGTTTCCAATGCATTCCAAACATAAACTTCAAATGCTTTTCAAATTTAAATGATACATATGTTAATTCAGCTGAGGGAAACTTTAAATGGACTGTATTATATGGGGCCGTTTGACAAAGCATGCAGATCCTACACTGGAAACTGATAGAAACAGCCCCCAGGGGAAAATACTGTGGAAGGAAAGGGTTGATATAGTAAGACAGTAAATAATACCAGAAAAAGACTAGAAACTGTATAGGGTTATACTGTATAGGGTTATAACTAGGGCTTTTGATTTTTGGTTAAAACTGAAAAACCCTGATAAAACACCCCCAATGGGGAAAATGGTGTTTTTTTGTTTTAACCCGAAAAACCTGAAAATAGGCCTATATTATGGTACTCTGATGATGTCATTCTGCTGCTGCGAGCAGCAATTAGATGACATCATTAGAGTAGGCTGGCATGGAGCCCAAGCCCAAGTGCAAGAAATGAGCGGACCAGCCCAAGTCCTGCCAGCCCAAGAAGAGGATCATGGGAGCAGCAGCCTGGCAGAGAGCCCAAACCCTGCCAGCCAGAGGTGTAAGCAGGGAAGTAGGGGCTGGGAGTATACAGGAGAGGAGATAGCCTATCACTAGCCTTCCAGTGACACACATACACTCCCTCCAGCCACATACACTCACACACACACACACACATACCCGCTAGTCCCTCCAGCTACACACATACATCCTGCCACCCCCACCCTTACCTTCATTCCCTTCAGCCACATACATGGGCTTTATCACCCTCATACTAGCCACATACCCACACCATGCAACACAGCATGAGGAATTGATTTTCATATTATTAATCAACCCAAAAAGGCAGCAAAAATTGCTAATTTTTGGTTAAAAGAGGCTACAAGGTTAAAATCTACAATAAAGAATCTCACCATCACCTTTCCTCCCTAGGAGTTCCCCAGGGTTCATCCCTCTCCCCCACGCTCTTCAACATCTACCTTCTTCCACTTTGCCAGCTGTTAACCAAACTTAACCTAAAACACTTCCTGTATGCTGACGATGTCCAGATCGTGATCCCCCTTAAAGAATCCATCACAAAAACACTGGAATTCTGGGAAAACTGCCTTCAAGAAATCAACTGCCTCCTTACCAGCTTAAACTTAATACTAAACTCTTCAAAAAGCGAACTCCTTCTTATATCCCCCGAAAACAGTAAAATCACTACGAATCCACCAGCCAACCTTCACATTTCACAAGCAAGAGACTTAGGAGTTATTATTGATAACCGTTTAAACCTAAAATCATTCATTAACCAAACAACTAAGGACTGTTTTCATAAACTAGATGTCCTGAAAAGAATAAAACCACTCTTCCACTTTCACGATTACAGAACAGTTCTGCAAGCAATAATCTTCTCTAAGATAGACTACTGTAACTATCTTATTAGGTCTCCCCTCGTCTCACACCAAACCTCTTCAGATGGTCCAAAACACGGCAGCCAGAATATTGACAAACACGAGGAGAAGAGAACACATCTCCCATCCTCAAAGACCTACACTGGCTGCCAATTCACTACAGAATCATATATAAGTCAATTACCACTGTCTACAAAGCCATCCATCACCATGCGCCACTCAACCTACAAATTCAGAAAACATACTCCACCAGACCCATCAGAGAGGCTTACAGAGAATCTCTACATGTACCACACACCAAAACTACTCAACATATAACCCTTCAGAGACTGGGCCTTCTCTACGGCAGGACCACCGCTATGGAACTCCATCCCACTGGATCTGCGACAGGAACCGTGCCTGCTAACTTTCAGAAAAAGGCTGACGTGGTTGTTCAAGCAAGCCTTCCAGACAACAACTGATCCCCAATTCTCCGACAACCACAGTCAGACATTCTTAGAACACTGTAATCAATTGTAAATAATTGCTCTTCTGTTAAATTCCGCTCGCCTTTTTTTCCTTCTCCCAGTTTTAAACATCCCTGTTTTATTGTAACTGCAGAGTTTCTCCTCACTTGTTACAGTTCTATGTTATTTTCATTTTACACCCCTTGTTAAATGTAAACCAGCATGATGTGAACTATTCTCGCAAATGCCGGTATATAAAAACACTAAATAAATAAATAATTACACCATGAAAACACCAATAAACATATATTTTTGGTACCCAACAAACCTCTTAATTGCATAAAAAGTAAACCCATAAATTTGCTTTTCTAAAACCCTAGAATCAGAAGCCCTATTTAAAAGTGCCACTCCATGCAGGTTACTCCAGTGCATTCCTGGACATGAGCCAACTCATGCTCATGCTGTGTCCCTGAAGACAGGACTCTGGAAAGAGTGCAAGACTGAAGTCCCTTCTGTTTTCCGTCAGGTGCATGGCATGCGTCAGTTAGAAGGTGACAACCTGTAGGTTACCCGAGACACAATACCTGAGCATGGCTGGCTGTGTGCAAGAGGAGAAATCTTGGCCACCGCGCTTCAAAGGAACCAGAGGAATAGCAGAACAGTGGGCAATGGAGACAGAAAAGCTAGGAACCTCAAGCAACTATTTATAAAGCCTAGTAACCTACTGGTAAATTATATAGACTGTTGGTAAAGAGGAATTAAAGCTGTGTGTGTAAAGAAGGCTGCAGACTTCCACAGAGCAGAAGATTGGGAGCTGCAACTGTTTGCCATCTATACCTGGAGAAAGGGCAGCAGATACCCAATAGACACAGAACCTAGGGTTCATGTTCATGCTGTAAATATTCCTGTAAATAAATGGTACTACCCACCAGCACATTTTAACTGCCACACATTCACTTTTTCCATTCCCTAATAACTTTTCACAGGTGCTCACTAAAAGCCATTAACAGCGTACATACTAACTTGCTTCAATATTCTTGCTAAACAATGGCTTATTCACAACAAATTTAGCATGGTTGAGAACCCACACTAAATAAGGCATGTGCCTGCGTGCTAAAAATAAGCACGCAGGCACATGCAGATTAATATTCAAATAAGGTGATGATGAAGCTATTAACCATTATCACCCTATTCTCTAGCAAGCTCTAAATTTACTGAGGCTAAATATTGCATTTTCTCGTTACTGGTTTTAAATGGTAGTGTCAGCTAGGTTATCTGTTTTTCTTTATACGTGGGCTTTTGTCTTTTGACTATAGTGTGCTGGCACTGCCAGGCTGGCAGGTGGCACCATTTTTACTTTTTCAGCACTGCTGGCAGGTTGTGAATGAATTCCTTCTGGAAAGTAAATACTTTGTGGTTACTTGGAAGAATAATTTGGTTTCTCGAGCAGTGAGACAGAAGTCCAGGGGATCACTTTGATGTTCATAACAACTACAGAGGCCATTTTCTGTTGTCAGGAGGGGATAGAAGGAAGGGATCAGGTGCCTAGAGCCCAGTATTGAAAGCAGGGGGAAGATGAGAGGAATCTGGGAGGCCAGAGCCTAGTGTTCATTTCAGAGAGAGCAATTAGGGAAACGAGATATTGCAGGCGTAGACCCTTGGACCAAGGTGGAGTTGTGCAACTTGCAGGGCGGAGACCTGCAGGTCCCCACCATCAGCTGGCAGAACTTGAGGAAGCAGAGACCTAGCTGGAGCTTCACTTATACCAGCCCTCGTTCCCCTTAGGCTGAGCCCTTGGGTGCTGGAGCTGGTAGGTCTTAGGCGGGGGCCTCCATTGATGGTCGAGTAGTAGTCCAGTGTCCATGTTAAGCGGAGAAAAGACATAGAGAGCAGGTTGGGGTCAGTAGTAGGCAGAGTTCATACATACTCTGAAAACAGGCAGTGATCAGAGGCAGGCAGAATTTATACATAGTCAGAGGGCAGGCAGTGGTCAGTGGCATGCAGAATTCATATGTAGTCAGAGGGCAGGCAGTGGTCAGTAGCAGGCAGAGGTCAAGCAAAGCCCAAGGCAGGCCAGTCAGAACCAGAGATCCATCCAAGGGAAGGTGGGACAGATAGGCAGGCAGGAAGGCAAGGATGAGCACAGATGGGCCAGCAAGAACTGAAGACTGATCACAAGGCAAATACCGCATGGAGACCTGAAGACTGACCACAATGAAAATGAAGACTAGGAACTGAAGACACGAACACGAGGAACCCAGGCAGGGAGGCTGAGGCAACTCATTCTACTTACAGTAGTGAACCTATTGCCGAGGCATGGATGAATGGGTGCTGTGACCTTTGGGCTGGGGCACATCAGATCATCAGTGGACACCGCAGCCAATTTCCTAGAATGGGACCTTTAAATTAGCAGCCATTGGATGTGCATGTGCACCCATAGAGGGAGCCAGAGGATATGCTGGTGGCATCCCTGCCATGCATCATGCCGAGAACAGTCAGTGGCCCAGCACGTGGCCGTGATGGAGTCTCATGAGGGCTTTGGGCTTGGGGTCATCAGCTGAGGCCTGTAGAGGTCTCCTTTGGCATCAGGGCAGAGGGTAAGTGTGGTGGTTTACAGGGGAGAATCATGATCCACCAAACTCAACAGTATACCCCCCCCCCCCCATTATTAAACCCCCTCCCTGAAGGCCTGAATTTCCTGGACCCTGTCTCAGACCTTCGTGGTTCCTTGGTTCCTCTGTCCACTGGCCCCGAAGATTCTCCTGTCCCAGCGGCCGGGCCTCTACGGGCTCCTCCTGGGGGGGGGCTCCGGCTTCCAGGGCGAATCTCCAAAAGTCCCAGCGGCCGGACTCCTACGAGCTCCTCTCTGGGGAGTACCGGTCTCCAGGGTGAAGGTCTCCAAGTCTACAGGGCCCAACGTCGTCCACTCCTCGTCTCGCCGCCGAGCCCTTGGTCGCATAGGGCTCCACCTTGGTCCACTGTCCAAGCCTTCCCCAAGTCCGTCAAGCCGCCTCCCGGTCGGGACGCTTGCTGTGGCCCTCCACAGCGCATCATCTCCTGTCCTGACCGGCCCAAGGGTTCACGAAGCTAACAACTACTTTGGACTTTTCTCCTTTCACTGATGTATCTGAAAAATATTTTGTCACCTTGCTTTACCTCTTTGGCAATCCTTTCTTCCACTTGACTTTTCGCTTTCTTGATTACTTTCTTTGGCTCCCTCAGTTTTATCAGATATTCTTCCTTGTGATCCTCCCTTTGGGATCTTTTGTATTTCATAAACACTGTTCTTTTATCTTTTATTTTATCAGCCACCTCCTTTGTGAACCAGATAGGTTTCAATCTTTTCTTGCTTTTCTTTATTTTTCTTACATGTGTATTAGTCGCTTCAGTAATTGCTCCTCTTAGTTTGGCCCACTGTTCCACAGCTCTCATTTTCTCCCATCCTTCTAGTTCTTTCTCCAGGTACTTCCCCCATTTCAACAAAGTCCGTGTTTTTGAAACACAAAACCCTAGTCTTTGTGCAACTTCTCCATAAGATATTATTGATATGAAACCTTATTTGATGATCACTAGTGCTGAGATGGGCACCCACCCGGACATTAGAGACACCGGCTCATACCAGTGAACATGGCCATTTTCTAATATATGAGTGCATATGCACGTATGTTTTAAAATCAGCAGGACACACAATTTTATATGGGTGCTCGCATAGGCACGCAAATGCTGGCTCTACCACGTAACTGGGGGGGGGGGGGGATTTTAAAAGCAATGCGTGCTGACGCAATAGCCCTTTTTCCCAGTTCGCTCAGTTAATGATAGGATTTCCTATACCCCTGATATTTAGCCTTCCTTTTATTCTTTTAACCCTGACCTTTAAAGCCCCGCTGACTCACCTAGCATTTTTATTTTAATACTTACATGCCACCCGTAGCAGAAGTACGCATTCTTGTGCGCCTAAATACGCGCACACCTCCAGACGATGCCCTTGTCCAGTCCGCTTTTTAAACTTTTGGATTTTGTGCGCGTTCCGGGAGATATGCACATACTCACGCAATTTTTTAATTCTGAGCGGTGCACGCCAGCCTGATATATGTGTGTATCTCCTGTCTTTGGAGCACATAGCACTTTTAGAATTGACCTTTATGTCTTTACTGGCCTTGATGGCCAGCATGATACATCAGTGCTTTAGTGCACCAAATAGTTCAGAAAAATAAAGCCCAAACCACAAATACAAATATCTCAGTCCCTCACAGTATTACAGAGCTGCACATCCTTGGCAGATAGGCACTGGGAAAGAGCCAGGAGAGGGTCCTTGCCACATAGAGCTTGTTTCTGGATGCAGCTTTCCTTCCTCTTTTATTCCTAATACTTCTTCCACCTCTCAAACCCAGCTGAGCCATTGGCTGTGGCTGATTCCTTTTTTGTGAGTCAAGAACTGTGTAGGACCTTCTTTTGGCTGGTAGTTTTTCTGGAACTCCCCGTAGGACAAAACTCTGTTTTTCTACACTTCCTCCAATACTCCCCTGAAGAAATCCCTCTTCCTTGGACCTCCAGCCTCACATCTCAGGAATAAATTCACAACTTCCTCCTTCCATTAAGACCTGGACAACAGCAATCTTGGGCCTCAGCCACCTTCCTGGGACAGAAACACCCTTCTTTCAAAATCTTTTCTGCTCGAGAGAAGGCCTAACTCCAGGATGCTTTCCCAATAGAAGAAAAGACTCGAACAGAATCTCCCGAGTGGAAGACGCACTTTTCACTTCCAGAGCCTTCCTGTTTGAAAGGCAATCACAGCTCCCCCTGCACTCATATGGGCAGAAGAATTTTACTAAACATAGTTGGAGAACGTTAAACTCGCTGAGCATGCTTACCTATACTGAATTTGCTAATGGCATCCAGACTTCTGAAGCACACTGCTGCCATACTAATAAGGGGCAAATCTATTAGAAAGTGGCAAATTTTGAAGTAGATTTTTAAAAGCCTGGTGCATGCAACAGTTTGGGAATGCATGCACAAGTCAGGCTAGCGCATGCCGACTGAATTAAAAAAGTCGCCCAGATGCAAGCGTGTCTCCCGCTGTGTACACATTGCGCTCAGTTTCAAAAAAGGGGTGTGTTGTTGGCATGGTCTGGGCAAGGCGTACTCATTTTGGGGCACAGACAAGAGATGTATTCATAAATACGTATGCGCCACAGTCCCATGGTCGCATTCATCAGGAGCAGGAGAAAGAGCAGTGTGGCTGGAAGAAGCCATCAGACCCTAACGTAGTAAGGAGAAGGAGGAACACTATGGGATGCCAGGCTAGAAGAAACCTCGTATATTAAATCTTAAGAACATAAGAACATAAGAAATTGCCATGCTGGATCAGACCAAGGGTCCATCAAGCCCAGCATCCTGTTTCCAACAGAGGCCAAAACCAGGCCACAAGAATCTGGCAATGACCCAAACACTAAGAAGAACCCATGCAACTGATGCAATTAATAGCAGTGGCTTTTCCCTAAGTATAATTGATTAATAGCCATTAGACTTCTCCTCCAAGAACTTATCCAAACCTTTTTTGAACCCAGCTACACTAACTGCACTAACCACCTCCTCTGGCAACAAATTCCAGAGCTTTATTGTGCGTTGTGAAAAAGAATTTTCTCCGATTAGTCTTAAATGTGTTACTTGCTAACTTCATGGAATGCCCCCTAGTCCTTTTATTATTCGAAAGTGTAAATAACCGAGTCACATCTACTCGTTCAAGACCTCTCATGATCTTAAAGACCTCTATCATATCCCCCCTCAGCCGTCTCTTCTCCAAGCTGAACAGCCCTAACCTCTTCAGCCTTTCCTCATAGGGGAGCTGTTCCATCCCCTTTATCATTTTGGTTGCCCTTCTCTGTACCTTCTCCATCGCAACTATATCTTTTTTGAGATGCGGTGACCAGAATTGTACACAGTATTCAAAGTGCGGTCTCAACTGATCTTAACTGATCTATTGCATCTAAATGATCTCATTTGACAAGCGTGTCTACTCAAATTTTATTTGTCTTTATCTAAGTTAAGCATAAAGAAGTAATTTAAAGAACCAAACAATGTTTGAGGAGAGAAGAAGAAGGTTTCATATAATTTCATATATCACCGCATCCAGCAGTGTTTATAATTTTAATCACTAACCAACCTCCTCCCGTCCGTGATTATTTTGTATTTATGCTTAGCGTGTACAATTGATGTGCTATATATTAATATTTACGGTGTTTTAATTTTTGAAACAATATGCTGAATCTGAACTATCTTGTAAACTGTCGTGTAAGCCACTGATTGCTTTACTCAAATTTCTTTCAAAACACCGAACCTCTCCCAAAAACGCCGACACTTTTTAGATGTTAGCCTAAGGCTGAAAACACAAATTGAATTCCCAAAACTTATCTTCTTATATGTCCATGTCCCAACAGGGCCTTGTTTTGAATCAACAATTCTTCATCATGGGATGTGATGCTGTATCCTAGTCGTTAATGTCATCCAGCGTTTTACTAAGCTTTACTGGCCATGTATATGGTCTCCATATTGGTTTAAATGCCCAGATTAGTGCTGACTTATATCTGTTCAACCTTCCTCAAATTGTAACCAATCCCGATGTGCATTAGATGACATCATTACACAACAGCTGTCAAATGGTTTCAACTACATCACTCCATCTTTCATCTAATGTGTTCCATTCAAGCTCTTCATTTAATCCCTGTGGAGATTGTGTACCTAATGTGAAAATTCAATAAATGAGTGTGATCACCTCTGCATGGGGTTGCTCATACATGATCAATAATTGTCCATTTTATTTGGGTAAAATAATGTTAACATTCCATATGTCACTATGGGCGCAGTTAGTGTCTGAGTATATAAATGAGACTTGTGTTCATTTAGTCTCATTCTCATATTGCGAGTTGTCCTCCCTATGTAGACCTTAGGGCAGTCACAAACTAAAGCATATACAACGTGATCTGAGTTACAAGTCGTGCGTGACTTGCGTATCACCTTGCATTCAGACACTGGATCAATCCATATTTGGCCCTCAATACAATTTATACAATGAATACATTGGTCACATTTGAAGTGACCAGTATTGCCCTGAACAATCTGTTGATGCTTGTGCATGTACGAGACGATCCCTGATATTGCTGCCTCTGGATGTCACTATCAGCGGGGGTTCTTGAAATATGTTATGAATCCCCAATATGTGCCAATGCCTTCTGATCGCTGCCGATATAGCAGGAAATGCTGTAGTTTGTTTCAACACACAAACCAAATTAGGTTCTTGTTTTTTTGGTTTATATGTGAGAAGAGCCTGCCTATCAGAATATTTCGCTCGTATGTAGGCTTGATTGACAACTTTCTTCAGGTAGCCACGTTGTAAATATCGCTCCATGAGTATAACCGCTTGGGTTTCATATTCTGACAAATTAGAGATCCTTCTGATCCAGAAGAATTGACTCTTGGGTAAGCCACATTTGAATGAATAGGAGTGGTGACTGTGGAAACTGAGAAGGTTATTCCGATCTGTAGGTTTTCTAAATACAGTGGTAGTCAATATGCCATCCTGATATGATAATGAAACATCCAGAAATGTCATTTTATGGTCTGACCATTGTGCCGTGAACTGCAAATTTTCATTAACAGTGTTGATCAATGTGCAGATTGAACTTAATCGATCCTCTGATCCTTTCCAAATGAAAAAGATGTTGTCTATGTAACGACACCAGATAATGATGTCCTGCCACCAGTCAGATGTATAAATATGTGTACTTTCAAACTGTGCCATATACAGATTGGCGGTTGTCGGCGCCAACGGAGACCCCATGGGGATACCATGGGTCTGTAAGTATAAGGTGGATTCAAACAAATAATAATTTTAGTAAGTACCAACTCAGCCAGCTGCATGATAAATAAAGTAGATATTCTCTGAATCCTGCTACATGTATTGACTGTGGCATGGATCACTTCCAATGCTTGATCCTGAGGGATGTTAGTGTATAACGATGATACATCCATAGAGGTAAGCCAGTATTGTGTGTGTTATAATTCATGACAACTTGTTCGATCTGCTGTAGAAAGTGGATAGTATCCTTCATGTATGATTGCATTTCTTGTACATAAGGCTGTAATATATGTAAGGGCCCTTTGCCATTCCTCCGCCAATCTGCTGCTCTTCCCGGTCCCAAGACGCCTCTCACTTGAGTCACACCGCCTTCTCCACGCTGTCTGGCCATCCACCAGGCTGCCCAGGGCTTGGCTCAACCTCACCATACCCTATCAGGGCTTGCGATTTCTCTCAGTGAGAGCACAAGGCCTAACCCCCTCACCCCCAAGTGGTACAAAACAAAGGTTGAAAGAAAATCTGTTTATATTGCAGTTCCACAGTGCTGTTCCTTTATCCTCTCATGCTCAGCAAACAGCTTCCAAAACAATGTCCTCCAGCACTGTGTTCACTCTAGCCAGCCACAACCGCTCCCACTCGGGGGAAAACACAACACTCCCCTTCACCCCTCCTGTTGTGCAAGGGTTAGGGCCTTCCCATGCCAAACCACAGGTGTTAAACTAGTCCTCCAATATACACTCAAAACATTATTTTAAACAAACTTTCCTCTACCATCCCCCATTAGGGTTACTCACTCTGTGTCCATCCCCGAGCTGGATTACTGCTGCATCGGAGAGCCTATCTCCATCTCCTCCTCCTCCTGTTCTGAGGGGCTAGATTTATCTGACCACTGCCACCACGCTGGCACATCCTCCTCTTCTAATTCCATGGATTCAGCTGTGTCAGAATAGTTACCTCTCAATTCTGATACCTGTTCCAGCTCCTGCTCAGCCCACGGGTCAGGTGGTGGCTCTAGAAAGCTGGGAGTTGTAGTTCTCCCTGGCTTTCGTATCGCCCTCTGCTGTTTGTCTCTGGTACAGCTTGGCTTTTTCTTACTACACCCAGGCTTTTCTCACCCCTGGCTGGGTTGTGCGGCATCACATAAACAATCTAAAAATATAGCAGGAGCTTCAAGTACAGAGTCATTTGATGATACGATTAGTCGTATCGGTGGATTATGAATATTCTTATGAATTTTTGGTACAGCATATATGACTGGAATCGTGGGATGAAGGACCATAAGGAACTTTCGTTCTTTGTCAGTCAAACCTGCTGTTAATTCAACCAAAGATTTTATGTTGTCACGTAAACTCTGTCGGATCTTGAATGAGCTTCCAGTAATTATTTACTATGACTCAGATGTTGGATCATAGTGGAATCATAATCAGTTTTATTCTGTAAAACAACGACTCCACCTTTATCGGTGGGTTTTATTATTAAATCAGAGGACTGCTCCAATGATTTTAATGCTAATCTCAATGATTGTGGTATCCCCTGATGAAGAATTGTTGATTCGAAACAAGGCCCTGTTAGGACATGGCTATGGGACATGGACATATAAGAAGATAAGTTTTGGGAATTCAATTCGTGTTTTCAGCCTTAGGCTAACATCTAAAAAGTGTTGGCATTTTTGGGAGAGGTTTGGCGTTTTGAAAGAAATTTGAGTCACAGTCTAAAGCAGTCAGTGGCTTACACCACAGTTTACAAGCTAGTTCTGATTCAGCATATTGTTTTAAAATTCAAACACCGTAAATACATATTGATATATAGCACATCAATTAGAACATAAGAACATAAGAAAATGCCATACTGGGTCAGACCAAGGGTCCATCAAGCCCAGCATCCTATTTCCAACAGTGGCCAATCCAGGCCATAAGAACCTGGTAAGTACCCAAAAACTAAGTCTATTCCATGTCAGTGGCTATTCTCTAAATGAACTTAATAGCAGGTAATGGACTTCTCCTCCAAGAACTTATCCAATCCTTTTTTAAACACAGCTATACTAACTGCACTGACCACATCATCTGGTAACAAATTCCAGAGTTTAATTGTGCGTTGACTAAAAAAGAACTTTCTCCGATTAGTTTTAAATGTGCCCCATGCTAACTTCTTGGAGTACCCCCTAGTCTTTCTACTGTCCGAAAGAATTTCTGTGAGGAAAGGTGATATGTCTGGTTTTCCAATGTTGTACTACATACAGATTCTGGCTTGTCTGTTTTTGTCTGCACATTTCTATTTATATGTTATGGTCTCCATTCTCTGTTTGGTGAGGGTTTGTCTGTGTTCTACATGTGTAACCTAGGTAAGGTATTCTGCTACTGTGTACTTTCTGTATAGGGTTCTATAGCAGCCTGGCTTGTTCTATTATCCTATTAGGAAAGGTATTGGTGTTTTAAGACCTGGTGTAATATTTGCAGTACTGACTTTTCATTGGTAGGGCTATGGTATTTGAGTGTTGACAGTTTTGGTATGGGAGGCTTACCATATTGTAATTGTAATTCATGTTTTACAATAAGCCCAATACCACATGGGTTCCAAGTATCTTTCTTTGCAGAGTTTTATGGTTGGCAGTGAAGCAGTGCATGTACAGTTAAGGGTGGATTTTAAAAAGGCTACATGCGTGAAATCCGGCCTTTATAAGCGTGGCCGGGCCTAGCACGCGCCGAGCCTGTTTGCATGAAGCCAATACTCGCATAAGTGCAGGCCTTCCTGAAAGAGGCAAGCTGAGGGGACGTTTTATGGGTGGGGCAGGGCAGGGCTAGAGGTGCCTGGTACAGCGGCCATTTGCCGCTGTGCCGGAGGATCATGCGCCAGCACCCTGCCAGTACACGGAACTTGCTCCTGCTCCTTGGAAGGAGCAAAAGGTAAAATTTAAAAAATAGGGGTAGTTAGGATAGGGATAGGGGTAGGGCAGGATAGGGGAAGGGGAAGGGAGGTTATGTTAGGGGTTTGGGAAGTTCCCTCCCAGTCCGCTCCTTAATTGGAGCGGACTGGGAGCCCCGATGCATCATCGTGCGTATTTGCAAAATTATACCTCCCCCCTTGCACGCGCCGACCCAAAATTTTATAACATGCACGCAACAGCGCACACATGTTATAAAATCATGCATCTATGTGTGCGCACGCATGTATTTTTTGAAAATCTACCCCATTATAATCATGGTGTTGAGATATTTTTACGTTAAAAAGACTGTCTTTTCATATAAAATCTGTCATTTTAAATTTATAATATTGAATTGTGTGCATGGAGGGCATGAAAGGGGTGGGGGAAAGGCATGTGAGGCACAAGGCAGTAAGTTTTGCCTAAGGCACCTAATACCTTTGCTCCAGCTCTGAGCACTACAAAATGAACAGGGGCCTTTAGTGGCTATACCTGCCTACAACGAGAAGTAACATCTTTCTATCATTTAGATGTACAGTAGAGCACCTTATCTTTGAAGTTTCTTTATCTGAAAACTCTTATTGTATGGATAAAATCATGGCCTGCTTTCTGTTCCTTGGAAAACATATCTTATATAAAAAAAAAATGAATACTAAATAAACTGTTCAGATCCAGTTTTCTGAATAACATCTATTATCATGAAAATGTGTACATACCCAATAACATTTTTAATTTCTCTGTTTCTTTTTCAACATTTGGGTAATTTTCATTATCCATGGGGACGGTGACTTTTAAACATTTGCGCAGTCGCACATGCACGCATGTATGCGGGATCATGCCAATGGACGTGGCCATTTTAAACCACTCACTTGTGTATGCATGAATGTTATAAAATCGGCAGATTGCACATGTGTGTGCGCAGTTTTATATGGACAAATGCCGCCTCTACTCGTAAGCAGGGGGATTTTGCTAGGCACACGCGCCGATGCAAATATATGTTTACCCAGTTTATTCCCACTTCACCCCGGTAAAGGATAGGACTTCTTAGCCCCCCCCCCCTCCCCAGCTAGATAGCCTCCTTTTTACCCTATTTAACCCCAATCCTTCCAACCCCGCTGACTAACCTTTATTTCTTATTTTAAAACTTACACATCATCCATACTTACTCGGGCACTTCTTAAATCCATGTGGCGCACTCCAGCCCTAGATACATGCATATCTCCTGGCTTTGGACGCATAGGGCTTTTAAAATTCAGCTTATACTGTATATCCGTTATCTAGAGCAACTATGTTTTCAATCCTTTTTCATATTCAATTTAGCATTATATAAAATGTTGTATAAAATGTCTTAAAGAGTCGATTTTCAAACAATACTTTGGTTGAAACTGGCTTGGTACTAGGCTTTTCTGTCATTCTATGGAATAATGCCTAGAAAAATAAGCCCCTAATTGGCTAAATGTTTGATTGAAAATCAGCCTCAATTTAGCTTGTAGGGATGTGCATTCATTTTCAACAAATGTAAAAATTGCAACAAATGAGCAGGACCCAGCATAGATGCCGAGATGTAGGCCAGTCACAGTGTTGATATGTAGACCAGAGCTAAGACTGGCACCGAGACCAATGCTTCAGCTGTAGCCTGACCCAGACCTAGTCTCAAGTTGGGACCAGTGCCAAGCACTGAGGCCTAGGTCCCAGCCAGGGCTGGTTCTTGGTGCCAAGGCATAGGCCTGGCTCTGACTCATAGGCCATGAATTTGGTGCCAAGGCCTATGATCATGTAGGAAGCCCAATGCTGAAGACTAGGCCTAGGGAGGTGCCTGGTACCAAGGTCTAAGCCATGGCCAGGACATTGATAATATAGGCTGAAAGAGAATTTGAAAAGAAGTTGGCCACAGAGTCAAAAACTCACAATAAAAGCTTTTTAAAATATATCTGAAGCAGAAAGCCTGTGAGGGAGTCAGTTGGACTGTTAGATGATCGAGAGTTAAAGGGGCACTAAGGGAAGATAAGGCCATCTCAGAAAGATTAAACAATTACTTTACGTTGTGTCTACTAAAGAGGATTTTGGGGAGATACCCGTTCCGGAGACGGTATTCAAGTGTGAGCAAATGAACTGAACCAAATCATGGTAAACCTGGAAGATGTGGTAGGCCAGATTGACAAACTGTAGTAAATCAGTTGGACAGGACGGTATACAACCCAGGGTTCTAAAAGAATTAAAAAATGAAATTTCAGACCTATTCAATTAATTTGTAATTATCATTAAAATTATCCATTGTACCTGAAGATTGGAAGATGGTCAATGTAACCCCGATATTTAAAAAGGGCTCCAGAGGTGATCTAGGAAACTATAGACCAGTGAGCCTGATTTCTGTACTAGGAAAAATTGTGGAAACGTTATAAAGAATAAAATCACAAAACATTTAGATAGACATGGTTTAATGAGACACAGCCAGCATGAATTTACCCAATCAAGACGCCTCACAAATCTCTTACATTATTTTAGAAGGGGTGAATAAACATGTGGACAAAGGTGAACCAGTAGATGTGATGTATTTCAATTTTCAGAAGGGGTTCGACAAAGTCCCACATGAGAGTCTTCTATGAAAACTAAAAACTCATGGAATAGGAGGTGATGTCCTTTTGTGGATTTCAAGCTAGTTAAAAGACAGGAAACAGAGAGTAGGATTAAATGGTCTGTTTTCATAGTGGAAAAAGGTAAAAAGTGGAGTACCTCAGGGATCTGTATTTGGACAGGTGCTTTTTAATATATTTATAAATGATCTTAAAAGGGGTATGATGAGTGAGGTGATGAAATTTGTGCATGATCCAAAATTATGCAGATTAGATAAATCTCATGAGGATTGTGATAAATTGCAGGAGGACCTTGCGAGACTGGAAGATTGGGCTTCCAAATGGCAGATGAAAATTAATGTGGACAAGTTCAAAGTGATGCATATAGGGAAAAATAACCCTTGTTGTACTTACACAATGTTAGGGTCTATCTTAGGAGTTACCATCCAAGAAAGAGATCTAGGCATCATAGTGGATAATAGGGATGTGAATCATATTTCTGACAATTGAAAATATCGTACGATATTTTCAAAGTTGTCAGAAATCGGGGGCTCCCCGAAACAGATAGGAAAACCCCATGAAATTGTTCGTGGGGGTTCTCTTATCATTTTGGAGAAGGGCGGGAAAAACGGCGCACAAAAACCACCCCTAAACCCACCCTGACCCTTTAAAACAGCTCCCTTAGCTTCCCCCACCCTCCCGACCCCCCCCCCCCCAAAACCTTTTGAAATTACCTGGTGGTCCAGTGGGGGTCCCGGGAGCGATCTCCCGCTCTCGGGCCATCGCCCTGGCCGTCCTGCACTGGACGGCCATCTTTAAAAATGGTGCGGGCCATCCAGTGCTCCTACCATGTGACAGGGGCCGGCCAATGCCACGGATACCCTGTCACAAGGGCCATCGGCACCATTTTTATTAGTGGCAGCCGACGGCCCGAGAGTGGGAGATCGCTCCCAGGACCCCCCCTGGACCACCAGGTAATTTTAAAACGTTTTGGGGGGGGGGGCGGAAGCTAAGGGAGCTGTTTTAAAGGGTCAGGGTGGGTTTCTTGTTTATCGGCTCGGGTGCAGCCGATAAAAAAAAAACCTGATCGGAACCGATTCCGGTTCCGATTCACATATCTAGTGGATAATACATTGAAATTATTGGCTCAGTATGCTGTGGTGAACAAAAGAGCAAACAGAATGTTAGGAATTAAGAAGAGAAATGCAAATAAAATGATGGATGTCATAATACCTCTGTATCACTCCATGGTGAGACCACATCTTGAATACTGTGTGTAATTCTGGTCGCTGCATCTCAAAAAAGATAAGGGCGACCAAAATGATGAGAATGTAATGGCTGCCCTATGAGGAAAGGCCAAGGAAATTAGGGTTGTTCAGTTTGAAGAAAAGATGACTAAGGTGGGATAGAATAGAGATCTACAAATTCGTGAAAGAATTTGAACAAGTTAATTTAAATTGGTTATTTAATCTCTCAGATAATAGAAAGACTAGGGGGCACTCCATGAAGTTAGCAAGTAGCTCCTTTAAAACAAATCAAAGTAAATACTTTTTCACTCAGCCCATAGTTAAGCTCTGGAATTAATTGCCAGAGGATGTGGCTATGGAAGTTAGTGTAACTGGGTTTAAAAAAGGTTTGGATAAATTCCTAGAGAAAAAATCCATAAATGGCTATTAATTAATAAGCAATAGTAGTTGGAGATTTATTTAATGTTTGGGTACTTGCCAAGTACTTGTGACTTGGATTGGCCACTGTTGGAAACAGGATGCTGGACTTGATGGACCCTTGGTCTGACCCAGTATGGCATCTCTCATGTTCTTATGAATATGTCCGGCCAGCGCATACCACAGGGATTTTAAAACATCCCCATGTATGCACGTATTTCCAATATGCGCATAAGTGAGAAAGCCCTAAAAAGGAACAGGAAGTGGGCATGAGCTGGGCAGGGCAAAGGCGGGACATAGGTGTTCCAGGACTTTAACATGAAATGTGCACATATTTATGCACACAAGTGCACATCAGGGTCCCCTGCCATGTGACTTTATTACTGCTATAGAAGGCATGCAAGCAATAAAATACAAAAAAATCTAGGCTAGTCAGTGAAGTTTTAAGGGTCGTGGCTAGCAGGGGGAAATTGAGACTATTAAACTAGGGGAGTTGAGAAATCCTATCCCTTGCCTGGGTGTACTGGGAACGAACTGGTGAAACTGGCAATAGTGTAGACCAGTGCCCCTTTTAAAATCCCCCCACTTACTCAGTAAAAGTGGGATTTGCATGCACATGTACATTTAAAATTGCACGCACATGTATGTGCATTCAAGTCCATTTTATACCTTACACGCAAATGTGAGTTTTTTATAAAATGGCCGCGACCTTTGGTGCGACCCAGCATACATGCGTTCAGGTGCACCCGTGCTGCTGTTGAAAAGTTAAGATTTATATATGTACATGTATATGAATCCAATTTAGCTCTTATGAAGAATAATCAGATATTACATCAGATTGGAAAATATAGGAATTATTCCTGGAGATTAAAGCTAAGATTTTTCGATTTTCCTCTCTGTTCCTTGATTACCCTCTTGCAGATGTTGAAAGTGTTTAACTTTGAATTTTTGGATTCCTAAGATTCTGTTCCTTCTATTTCTAAAGGATTTTATTGGCCAGATCAAGAGAAAGGATCTTCTTCAGTGGATATCAAGGACAATGTTGTGACACATACTCAAAGTTTTTTTTTTTTTTTTTTTTGTTTGAATTCTTTATTTATCAAGTTTCACTATGTATTACAATACACATTTCTCATTACATAATTATAGAAATGACAATGTATGGTTAATGCAATGCATTAATACTTATTACTAATGAGGAAAAAAAAAAAAAAAGGAATTTAACCACCACATTTTTATTATCAACCATAATGGAGGGTTATTATTCCTATGTAAATTGGGAGCATATCAAGCAACAAATTTATAAGAATATATGCATATCCTATACCTTTTTTCCTTTTTTTTTTTAACCTTAGTTTAACTAGAAAGTGGGGTAGAGGTTGGCACCCTAGCTTGATCTAAGAACATTTTTAATTGGTCAGGAACAAAAAATATATATGTATTCTCTTGTTTTTGTATTATACATTTACACGGATAGCGTAATGTATAGGAATAACCTAGCGAAATTACTTCTTGCCTAAACACCAAGAAAGCTTTGCGTCTCGATTGAGTAGAAGGAGCTAGATCAGGGAAAATTTTAATAGATTTTTCGTAATAAGTAATTGGATACTTACTAAAATATTTCTTCATTATAATGTTAATATCTGTGGTGGCATAAAAGGTAACCAACAAAGTTCCCCAACTTATTATATTTGCTGTGGAGTCCTCCAAGAAATTGGTAAGGTCTCCTTGGAAATTCTCAACTCTAGGCAATTCATTTCTTGTGGGGAGAAAATAACAATTGTTAATAGTAGGGGACCTCTCTAAGGTAAATCCTAATTGTTCAACAAAAAACTTCTTTAAGGATATTATTGGTTCTTCCCCAACAATTCTGGGGAAGTTTAAGAATCTTAAGTTGAACCTTTTTGTATTATTTTCCAACATTTCTAGTCTCCTATTAATAGCAATCCTATCCTTCACCACAGCTACATTGAACTCCAATAACTTTTTTCCCTGATCTTCCAATTGTTTTACTCTTTCATTGGTATCTTTATTTGCTTTTGGGTCTCTAGATGTTCCTGTTCATGTTTTCCATTTAACAAATCCATTTTCCTTTCCAAATCTTTAATATTAGTTGACATGCCTACCATCAAGTCCCACAATGTTTCTAGCGTCACTTGCGCTGGGCGGGTTGGTGTACCTGGTAACTGGACATTTGGCACAATGATTTTCCCCTCCATTTCTGGAGTTGCCAAGGACACACTTTCTTTCCCCCCCTACAGCAAGTGGGGGGGTAGTTAAGATGTATTTTTTCCCATTTGAACTATTGATGTGGGGTTGAACATTCCCCACAGTAAGCCCAAGATCTTCTTGGTCTTTCACAGTTAATCCAGGGGCAATTCCCTTTTCCCTTTGCTCCGGTGGTAGCCCGATGTTGGGGCTAAGAGAGGCCTCCTCTGTAGGCGCAGTGGGCCCTCCCTGACCCACTGGGCACACCAAAGTCCCTGGCCTCTCCATCTATTGGAATAGGAGAAGCCATGAAGCTGGTAATATCTTGTTGCAGCAAAGTCGGCATAGGAAGAGTAGGGAATACTCTTACTCTGCCTTTACGTTTTGGAGGCATAATTTAAAAAAAGAAACAAAACAACAAACTGCAAACAGGATACAACCCAACCGCTTTTTATGCAATTTTTCTTTAGAATAGTTGACCCCGAGAGAGAGGAGTAATAAATTGATCTTACTTTGGGCGATTCCGGCGAAGTCCGGCAAAGTCCGTTGCTTAAGTGCGCGCCCCTTGAGAGCGCGCAGCTTGTGCGACGCGCCGGCTTTGCTTCGCGCCGCAGGACGGCGGATTTTATTGCCGGTTCCGGGTCCGCCCCTCTCCACAGCCGACGTCACGAGGCAAAGCAGCTGGCCTGAGGGAGCCCTGCCGGGACCAGCTGAAGATGGTAAAACAAGCCAAACTGCGTCGCTGTATTCCTCTGCTCTCCTTTCTCTCTCCCTCAGCCAGGAGAGCAGCACGGCCAATTTTATTGCCGCTTCCGGGTCCGCCCCTCTCCACAGCCGACGTCACGAGGCAAAGCAGCTGGCCTGAGGGAGCCCTGCCGGGACCAGCTGAAGATGGTAAAACAAGCCAAACTGCGTCGCTGTATTCCTCTGCTCTCCTCTCTCTTTCCCTCCTACTCAAAGTTTTAATCTTACAGGACTTTTAGAGCAGTAACAGAGTGAAATAATTGATAGAGCTACTCTATCAGTTACTTTTATGCAGGCGTCAGATAAACAACTTATGATATGTTTGTTTTTTTCGTTAAGGATACCTGTTTTTTTAGGACAGAAAGTGCTGTGTTTCTAGACGTAGTCAAGGAAACACAACATAGAAGAAAATGATTCCTTTTGAAGAAACAGAGAGTGACCACTCTTGGTGCCAATTCTTTATTCAAATTTCCATGCAAATATGTTGTGAAATTAGAAAAAGTATATTTTCTTTGATCCGGTACAGTTGGAAGGTTTCCTAGAAAATAATATAGTTCCAGATGAGGTTGCTGCATAAGACTTTAGGAATTATACCATAAATGTTTATAACCTTGTATTAATATTCTGATATTTTTTTTTCTTTTTCTTTCTCCCCCAAATGTGCACTAAATAATGGTGATTACATGTAATACATTTGTAAGGAGGGTTTTCTTCACTTTTTTTTTTGTGTATTAAGGATTTCTCTTGATTGTTTCATTTGAAAACTGAATAAAAAGAGAGATAAAAAAAGATTACATATTTCTATTGACTCACAGTCCCACTTCAACTTCTAACAGCTTTAAAACTAATAACTCTATTGAACACCTGCAGCCTTGGTAACAGACACTCTGACTCGCACAAATGATTGTACACAGAGGTAACTTTCTCAGAGCTGCATGGACAAGAAGAGTTGCAAGGCTGCCAGCTTCTCAATGTATTCCATAAGCTTCTCTGACTGGACAGGCACATCTTGTAATTCTATTTCTATGCTTTCTTGCTCATCCATTGGCTCAGCTTCATGTCTTTGTTCTATGATTTCCTCTCCTCCTACCTCTACCCAAGGCCAGCTCTCCTCCAACTGCAGGTGATCCATAGCCTTATTAAAGGTACCTGGTGGATATTAGAGATGTGAATCGTGTGATCGATCGTCTTAATGATCGGTTTCGGCTGGGAGGGGGAGGGAATCGGATCGTCGCCGTTTGGGTTTTTAAAATATCGTGAAAATCGTGAAAATCGAAAACCGGCACACTAAAACATCCCTAAAACCCACCCCGACCCTTTAAAATAAATCCCCCACCCTCCCGAACCCCCCCAAAATGCCTTAAATTACCTGGGGTCCAGTGGGGGGGAGGGCGGGAAAAACCGGCACACTAAAAAAACCCTAAAACCCACCCCGACCCTTTAAAATAAATCCCCCACCCTCCCGAACCCCCCCAAAATGCCTTAAATTACCTGGGGTCCAGAGGAAGGGTGCCGCTGTGATCTTCCACTCTCGGACCTCCGGTGCTTGTAGAAATGGCGCCGGCGCTACCTTTGGTTTTTCCGTACGGAAAAACGATTCGCGGCAGGAGATCGCTTCCGGACCCCCGCTGGACCCCCAGGGACTTCTGGCCAGCTTGAGGGGGCCTCCTGACCCCCACAAGACTTGCCAAAAGTCCAGCAGGGATCCAGAACGACCTCCTGCAGTCAAATCGTGTTGTCTACGGCCGGCGCCATTTTGCGCAAAATGGCAACGCAAAATGGCGTCTTTACCCAGTATTGGGAATAAATGAGTACGACCTGATAGAAGACTGCAGTGGTGAGACCGGATGCTGCGATTGCGTACTTATACCGGAAGTGGTGCCATGTTTTGACAAAATGGCCGCCGAGGACATCGACAGGAATACAAGGAAGAAGGAACTGTAATTGGAACCGTGAGAACAGCGTTTTTTGGAGACCCTTGAGAACTAGAATCTACACTTTACCCCTGAAGCAGGACCAAGACGGTCCAAAACACGATCGTGTCGGGATGGGACGATGTTATGAGTGCGTCAGAAAATCATACTACAGATGAGTATTATGCTCCGATGAGTAGTCTGAATGTGTATTTGAAGTGAAGAGCTGTTGCTTTCACATACATTGATAGCACGGTATTCCTATGATACCTTGATTAGTGGGGTCTTTGAATAGTTTTATACAAAACAAAGAAAAATATCTTTAAAAATTGTCTAAAATCTCTAAGGAAGAGTATGGTTCAAGTAAAATAAAGTAATTTTGGACCTGTAAACTACAGATGGGTTGTACATGTTACACACCAATGTAGCACAGAGGTCCTACAAACGTAACAAAAATTGTGCGTGGTTCCACAGCAATATTGATGTTAATGGACATACCAGATTCTTTGATTAGTTTGATGTTAGGGTAGGAACCACCACAACAGCAAGTTACCCTCATGCGCTCTTTTCCTAATTTTCATCCTCTAGCCTTTAGGGATCCACAGTGTTTATCCCATGCCCTTTGAACTCTTTCACCAGTCTTGTCTTTACCTCCTCCGGAACGGCATTCAGCTATCCAGCACCCTCTCCATGAAGAAATATTTCCTGACCTTGGTTCTGAGTCATCCTCTCTGAAGTTTCATGACATGAGCCCAGGGCTGGTGCAAGGGGATTTGGTGCCCTAGGTGAGCCTTCTCCCTTGCCCCCCCCCCCCCCCGGATCACGCCACCACCCCCCGGTCTCGGACCCGACTCCTATCTCATTCTCGATCACGCCCGCCGACTATGTGGTTTTCCGGTCACGAGCAGGTTAGGCACTGCTCACGGCCCGCCAAATCTCTACTCCTCTTTGCCACCGCTTGCGGCCCCATATGGCTCGCACCCAGTGGCGCACCAAGAGTCTCCGGCGCCCGGGGGTCAATGCATTTGTGTGCTTCTCCAGCATCCCCCCCCCCCCTCAATCCTTCTTGTACTAATGCTTAAGGTCACAGAAGATCAGTGGCTTCTCTAGGCAGAAGAATTGTTGGGGGGGGGGGAGCCAAAATGACATTTCTTCATCACACCCACCTCTATAGCATGAATCCTGCTTTAAAACTGGTTATAAAAAAAAAAAAAAAGGTGTTAATAAAAAATTCCAAAGGGTCTTCAGTGTAATTTTAAAAAGCTGGCCAATTTCACACTATAAAATTATTTGATAGCCTCATTCAACTAATTCTATATGCCTATGAGAGTGAAGTCAGGAATATATAGGAAGGAACAGAATGTCAATACAAATCCTGCGAGAGCAACAGTTCAAAATAAGCAACCAAATGTCCGATCTAAATTTTTAGAAGATCGGACATTTGGTTGCTTATTTTGTAGTGTTGCTCTCACGGCTTTATTAAGCAACCTTCCTTGCTGCTTTTTTAATACAAATCCTGCACCTCCAGTTCTGTAACTCTGTACATCCACTGAAATTCCCCCAAACAATTGAGCTTGGATATTTCCCTTAGAGCTCATCATACTAAAAGTTATTTTCAAATTCTGGTGTCACCTCACAGTAACAGCAGCACAAACACCTTCCACTGCCAGGCACATTGTGAACTAACACAAAACCCAGCAAAAAAGACACTCAAAATCTATACTGCAATCCCATCGTAACATAACAGTAATAACACCAAGGACTCATACAACAATAACATTAGGGATGTGAATCGTTTTTCAACGATTAAAATTATCGTCCGATAATGTTTATATCGTCTTAAATCGTTATAGAACACGATACAATAGAAATTCTAACGATTTATCGTTAAAAATCGTTAAATCGTGTTAGTGCGCACTAACTCCCGTTAGTGCGCACTAACTCGATTTAGTGCGCACTAACTGAAAATGATACAAATAAACACTTTCCAGGTCACTGAAGGTCAGTTAGGAATGAATATGTGTTCCTATTGGCTGGCTGCCCTCTTATCTATTGATGTTACCAAGGTTACCACTGAGGTGATGGTTGGGGGGATGGGAAATGGAACTGGAAACTAAAGAACACCAACAGAAAATGAAACAAAGTGTTCACACTTCCCAGGTCAGTAAAGGTCACTTAGGAATGAATATGTATGTATGTATTCCTATTGGCTGGCTGTGCTCTTATCTATTGATGTTACCAATATGGTTGGGGGGATGTGAAATGGAAACAGTTGGAAGCTTGACAAAAAAAGTAATGTAATGATCAGCACTCACGTGACTAGAACTTCTTTGTTTATTATTTTTGTTAGCAGACACGTGCATGTTGAATTTGCCAATCACTGTGCATTTTAGAAAGGTGGTCCTGGCTGGAACTGTACACAGTTCAAATATATGTAATTGATTGTTGGTAAGTGTATTTTTTAAGTAGCCACACTGGCACCAGTATGTTTAAATTTCCTCCTACTTAACTCACTAGCTCAGCTTTGTAAGAAGGGCTTCTCTGCTTGTGTGTTGTTTTTGTTTGGTGTGAGGAGAGCAGAAACATCAGATCTTTATTCAATCTACTACAGTCATCTCTTACAGTGCCCTATCCCTATTAATACCAGGAGTGTTGTGATCTTCCTGCACACAGTGCCCTAACCCTGATACCAGTCTGAGACAGCTCCCTCCCTGCATTACTAGTGAGAGGCTGGCTTCACAGACAGGGGGGAGCTGCCTGACCCTCACTCCTGACTTCCCCCATGTCCCAGCTAGTGAATGGTGTGTGGGTGAGGGGGGGGGGGGAGGATGGTGAAGTCTGAGACAGCTCCCTCCCTGCATTACTAGTGAGAGGCTGGCTTCACAGACAGGGGGGAGCTGCCTGACCCTCACTCCTGACTTCCCCCATGTCCCAGCTAGTGAATGGTGTGTGGGTGAGGGGGGGGGGGGAGGATGGTGAAGTCTGAGACAGCTCCCTCCCTGCATTACTAGTGAGAGGCTGGCTTCACAGTCAGGGGGGAGCTGCCTGACCCTCACTCCTGACTTCCCCCATGTCCCAGCTAGTGAATGGTGTGTGGGTGAGGGGGGGGTGGATGGTGAAGTCTGAGACAGCTCCCTCCCTGCATTACTAGTGAGAGGCTGGCTTCACAGACAGGGGGGAGCTGCCTGACCCTCACTCCTGACTCCCCCATGTCCCAGCTAGTGAATGGTGTGTGGGTGAGGTGGGGGGGGGGGGAGGATGGTGAAGTCTGAGACAGCTCCCGCCCTGCATTACTAGTGAGAGGCTGGCTTCGCAGACAGGGGGGAGCTGCCTGACCCTCACTCCTGACTTCCCCCATGTCCCAGCTAGTGAATGGTGTGTGGGTGAGGGGGGGGAGGATGGTGAAGTCTGAGACAGCTCCCTCCCTGCATTACTAGTGAGAGGCTGGCTTCACAGACAGGGGGGAGCTGCCTGACCCTCACTCCTGACTTCCCCCATGTCCCAGCTAGTGAATGGTTGTGTGGGTGAGGGGGGGGGGAGGATGGTGAAGTCTGAGACAGCTCCCTCCCTGCATTACTAGTGAGAGGCTGGCTTCACAGAACAGGGGGGAGCTGCCTGACCCTCACTCCTGACTTCCCCCATGTTCCCAGCTAGTGAATGGTGTGTGGGTGAGGGGGGGGGGGGGAGGATGGTGAAGTCTGAGACAGCTCCCTCCCTGCATTACTAGTGAGAGGCTGGCTTCACAGACAGGGGGGAGATGCCTGACCCTCACTCATGACTTCCCCCATGTCCCAGCTAGTGAATGGTGTGTGGGTGAGGGGGGGGGGGGGGGGAGGATGGTGAAGTCTGAGACAGCTCCCTCCCTGCATTACTAGTGAGAGGCTGGCCTTCACAGACAGGGGGGAGCTGCCTGACCCTCACTCCTGACTTCCCCCATGTCCCAGCTAGTGAATGGTGTGTGGGTGAGGGGGGGGGGGGGGGGATGGTGAAGTCTGAGACAGCTCCCTCCCTGCATTACTAGTGAGAGGCTGGCTTCACAGACAGGGGGGAGCTGCCTGACCCTCACTCCTGACTTCCCCCATGTCCCAGCTAGTGAATGGTGTGTGGGTGGGGGGGGGGGGGGAGGATGGTGAAGTCTGAGACAGCTCCCTCCCTGCATTACTAGTGAGAGGCTGGCTTCACAGACAGGGGGGAGCTGCCTGACCCTCACTCCTGACTTCCCCCATGTCCCAGCTAGTGAATGGTGTGTGGGTGAGGGGGGGGGGGGAGGATGGTGAAGTCTGAGACAGCTCCCTCCCTGCATTACTAGTGAGAGGCTGGCTTCGCAGACAGGGGGGAGCTGCCTGACCCTCACTCCTGACTTCCCCCATGTCCCAGCTAGTGAATGGTGTGTGGGTGAGGGGGGGGGAGGATGGTGAAGTCTGAGACAGCTCCCTCCCTGCATTACTAGTGAGAGGCTGGCTTCACAGACAGGGGGGAGCTGCCTGACCCTCACTCCTGACTTCCCCCATGTCCCAGCTAGTGAATGGTGTGTGGGTGAGGTGGGGGGGGGGGAGGATGGTGAAGTCTGAGACAGCTCCCTCCCTGCATTACTAGTGAGAGGCTGGCTTCACAGACAGGGGGGAGCTGCCTGTCCCTCACTCCTGACTTCCCCCATGTCCCAGCTAGTGAATGGTGTGTGGGTGAGGGGGGGGGGGGGGGATGGTGAAGTCTGAGACAGCTCCCTCCCTGCATTACTAGTGAGAGGCTGGCTTCACAGACAGGGGGGAGCTGCCTGACCCTCACTCCTGACTTCCCCCATGTCCCAGCTAGTGAATGGTGTGTGGGTGAGGGGGGGGGGGAGGATGGTGAAGTCTGAGACAGCTCCCTCCCTGCATTACTAGTGAGAGGCTGGCTTCACAGACAGGGGGGAGCTGCCTGACCCTCACTCCTCCGGGGTATTGTGATCTTCCTGCACACAGTGCCCTATCCCTATTAATACCAGGAGTGTTGTGATCTTCCTGCATGCAGTGCCCTATCCCTATTAATACCAGGAGTGTTGTGATCTTCCTGCATGCAGTGCCCTATCCCTATTAATACCAGGAGTGTTGTGATCTTCCTGCATGCAGTGCCCTATCCCTGATATCGGGATGTGTGCAAGAAGATCACAACACCCCCGGTATCAGGAATAGGGCACTGTGTGCAGGAAGATCACAACACCCCCAGTATCAGGAATAGGGCACTGTGTGCAGGAAGATCACAACACCCCTGGTATTAGGGATAGGGCACTGTGTGCAGGAAGATCACAACACTCCTGGTATTAATAGGGATAGGGCACTATGTGCAGGAAGATCACAATACCCCTGGTATCAGGGTTAGGGCACAAGTTCTAGTCACATTGACTGATCACATTACTTGTTTTGTCAAGCTACCAACTGTTTCCATTTCCCATCCCCCATATACTGTCAGTAGGAAACTTGGTAACATGAATAAATAATAGGGCAGCCAATAGGAATACATATTCATTCCTAAACTGACCTTAACTGACCTGAAAAGTGTCAAATTGTATCATTTTCAGTTAGTGCGCACTAACTCCCAGTTAGTGCGCACTAACTCCCGTTAGTGCGCACTAACTCCCGTTAGTGCGCACTAACTCCCGTTAGTGCGCACTAACTCCCGTTAGTGCGCACTAATCGGAAAAAACGATTTTTAACGATTTTTTAACTAAAAAATCGTGCCTAAGACGATTTTCTTGCCCTGCCACACGATTTCTATCGTTAAGACGATATGGAAAACGATTCACATCCCTAAATAACATTACCTTTGAAAAAGCAAGGGTAAATATTACACTGGGTCCTAGAATACCAATACACCACCAACTGAGGAAACAAAACAAACCCGATTGTTATAGATCCCTATACAGACACTATATGCTAGCAGAATCTCTCATCATGGTCACACACATGGAGCAGAGACAGACCCTCACCAAATACAGAATAAAGCCACATAAAGTATAAATAGAAATATGTAGACAAAAAACTGAACTGTAAAACACATCTCACCAGACTCTATACAGTGTAACAATGGAAAAACAAAAGTTTCACCATTCCTTGTGAAACAAATCAATAAAATCAAGATATATAAATCATCAATCATAATTATAAAACCATACAAATAAAATAATTTCAAAACAGCTGATGAATAGAATATCCAATAATTAAAGAATAATGCAAATTTTGAAAGCTTTACCAAACACTAATACAATATTTCAAACAGCAGACACATCACATACTATCCAATAATTAAAATGGTAGTCAATCAAGAAAAATGAACTTAAAAAGCCACCTTTACTTACCCTCTCCAGTAGTTCTCCTACTCCTTTCCCTTGCAGGCCACACCAGAAGCAGCAGTAGCTGCTGAAGCTGTCCTCGTCCTCTCAGTCCTCTTCCTTAGGGACCACAACCATATCTCTCTCTCTCTCTCTCTCTCTTCAATCACACAATGTTCTTGCTCTCACTTACACACAGGCTTTCAATCACACACATGCTCTCTCTATTTCACTTACACACAAGCTCTCAATCACACATGTTCTCTCACTTACAGACTCACACACATGCCCTCTCTCACAGCCACAAGCCAGCCAAAAACATGCTCCATCTCTCTCGCACACACACAAGCCCTGACTCACATATACACCACACACACACATACAGAAGCACTCTCCCTGTCTCACATACACGAAGCACCCTCCCTGTCTCACATACACATTACATTCTTATAGAAGCATTTTGCTTTCAGATTTGCAGCATTTTTCACTTTTACTAAAAAGTAATGCTTCCGACCATTAAATAAGAAAACCACATTCCTATCAGAAGGTGAAATGACACCCTTCCTTCAGGTTGTGTCCTCCCAAGGGACAGCCACTCACACTGTACAGCTTCTCTTGTTTTACACTTTCAGGCAATAAAGCAAGTGTCTTTCTTCAAACTATCAGTCGTATGAGTATTCATGTGGGAGATATGGAGCAGAAAGACATCCTTAGTCAGCTTCCCTTTTAAATGGGAAGATTCCAGTCTTAGTCACTTAAAATATACATTTTCTAAAGGCTTAAAAAAAAAAAAAAAAAAGCTAAACCGTTTCAGATTGGAACTATTCTAGTCTTCTTGCTTAAATTATGCTTAAAAAAAAAAAACCCACCTGGCGCCAGTATCTTAAATTTGTGATTTTTCTGAGATGAACATTTTAAATACTTTAATTTTTTTTACTTTAGTATTTGTCCCTACCCACTTTGTTAAATTTTATTTTCCAGAAGAGGGATGCTTAAAATTCAGTAATTTCCATCCAACTTTTCAACAAAACCAGCACAAAAGTTGAGGTATATGTATTATCACATTTCATTTTTTTAAACTGGCAGATTCCTTTCTCACATACACATCACATCGCATATACACACACACATAGAAGCAAGATTGGCGCAGCCGGTCTAGCTGATCACGCGGCCAAAGAAAGGAAGTTCGGTGCAGCCATTGGTTGGCCCCTGTCACATGATAGGGGCTAAAGGTCATCGGCACCATTTTGCTTAGTGGCAGCCGAGGTCCCAGGAGCGGCAGGGAGGGTGGCACTGGGGGGGAGGCAGGGTGAGCCGGGGGCTGGCAGAATTTTGAAAGGGCACTTTTTGCCCTTTCAAAATTCTGCTGCTTGCCGCGGTGCCCCTAAGTCTCGGTACCCTAGGCACAGGCCTAGCTCGCCTAGTGGTTCCTCCGGCCCTGCATAAGCCCTAGTTCTACTGATTTGTTTCCAATAGAAAAGGTTGTCAAATGCATTCATTAAAACCTTTCCAGTATCTGAAGGTCTGTATCATATTTTCCCTGCACCTCCTCTCCTCCAGGGAGGCTCTGTATATAATTCATAAACTAATCCACAATGAAAAGGCCGACTGGCTCAACACAGCACTGCGCATACATGTACCACACAGAAACCTGAGGTCTGATAATAAGGCTTTACTAACTGTGCCTTCCGTCAAATCAGCATGCCTTGCTCAAGTAAGGGAGAGAGCACTATCATTGGCTGGACCTGTGTTATGGAACTCCATGCCACTTGAAATAAGGCTACAGTGAAATCTGAAACTATTTAAAACTAATCTGAAAACCTGGCTGTTTAAACAAGCCTTTTATACAGACAAAGAGAATGAAGGAAGTAATCGATAGATAAAGACGCACCAAACAATTTTATTTATTTACATCTCCAAATGCAAATTAAATGTAGACTCGAACTACTTAACAGTTTCCTAACCAAACATATAAGCTCTAACCAACACATAGTTTCTCTTATTAAAATTTGTTATCGTTTTATGCTGGCACATGTTTAAATTGTAATCTATACCAATTATATATTTTTTCTTATTGTGCCTTTATGTAAACTGTTGTGATGGTGAATTAACTTAACGATGGTATAGAAGAGTTTTTAAATAAATAAAATAAACATATGTAGTTCCTTCAACTTCTCCTCATAAGTCATTTGCTGGAGACCTCACACCATTTTTGTTGCTCTTCTCTGGACTGCCTCAATCCTGTTTCTGTCCCTTTTGAGATACGGTCTCTAGAACTCACCAAGGATCTGTACAAGAGGTCTATCACTTCCTTATTCTTACTGGAAATTCCTTTCTCCATTCAGCCCAGCATTCTTCTGGCTTTAACTATCGCCTTGTCATATTGCTTCACCATCTTCAGATCACTAGACACTATCACCCCAAGGTCCCCCTCTTGCTCCATGCACAACAGCTCTTTACACCCCCCCCTCCCCCCTGCTCTTTCAGGTTACTACACCTTATATGCATGACTCTACATTTCTTGGTATTGAATCCCAGCTGCCATATTTTTGACCACCATTCAAGATTCCTTAAATCACATTTCTACTCATTCAGGCATGTCCACTTTGTTGCAGATCTTAGTATCATCTGCAAAAAGACAAATTTTACCTTCTGTCCCTTCTGCAATGTCACTCACAAAGATATTGAACAGAACTGGTCCCAACACCAATCCCGCTTAACACTGTTTTTTCTTCAAAGTAGATTCCATTTACCATCACACACTGTCTTCTATCCGTCAACCAGTTTGTAATCCATGCTACCACATTGGCACTCACTCCTAAGCTTCTTATTTTATTCACAAGCCTTCTATGCAGGACCATAAAGAAAGCTTTGTTAAAATCCAAGTATATAACATTGAGCGCTCTTCCTCAATCTAATTCTTTAGTCACCCAATCAAAAAAGTCAGATTTGTCTGACAGGACCTTCCCCTGGTGAATCCATGCTGCCTTGAGTCCATAAATCCTCCTGACTGTAGATAGTTCATTAACCTTTCCTTCAGCAGAGTCTCCATTAATTTTAATTCCACCGAGGTGAGGCTAACTGGTCTGTAGTTTCCAGCCTCCTCTCTGCTCCAACTCTTGTAAAGTGGGGCCACCACCGCTCTTTTCCAGTCACTCAGCACCTCTCCAATTTCCAGAGATCAAATGAACAAGTCACTTAGTGGACCCACCAGCACACATCTCAGCTCCCTCAATATCCTGGGATGAACCTCATGAGGCCGCATGACTTTGTCCACTTTTTTTCTAGCTCTTCCCATACTTTCTCTTCTGTAAACGGAGTTTCATCTACTCCACCCCATCCATAGTCTTGTTAACTTGTGACAGTCTTTCTCCAGGGTATTCTTTAATGAACACTAAACTGAAGTATTTGTTTAATATTTCCACCATGTCTTCATCTCTCTTCACACATTGATTCTTGTCATCTTTCAATTTCAGAATACCACTTTGGACTTTTCTTCTTTCTCTGATATATCCGAAAAGTGTTTTGTCACCTCATTGGCAATTCTTTCTTCCACCTGACCTTTTGCTTTCTTGATGACTTTCTTCGTCTCCCTCAGTTTCACCAAATATTCTTCCCTGTATTCCTCATCTTGGAATTTTTATATTTCTTGAAAGCTCTTCTTTTTGCTCTTATTATGTCAGCCACCTCCTTTGAGAACCAGAACTTTCTAATTTCTCTTTTTTCTTTTTGTTTTCTAACATATAGATTTGTTGCTTTTGTGATTGCACCTTTTAGTTTGCCCGACTGTTGTTTCACCTCTCTGATTTTCTCCTCTAGTTCTGCCTCCAGGTATTTCCTCATTTTGACAAAGTCTGTATTTTTGAAATGTGACTTCTCCTTATCCCATTTGCAATATCAAACCATACCATTTGATGATCACTAAGGTAGACACCCACCCAGACATTAGAGACATTATCCCTATTAGTGAGCATTAGGTCGAGTATAACTCCCTTCCTCGTGAGTTCCATTACCATTTGTTTAAAGTGAACCCCTTGCAGGGCATCTACTATCTCTCTACGTCTGGTAGATTTTGCAGAAGGGATTCTTCAGTCTATGTCCAGCAAATTAAAGTCTTCAACAATCATCCCTTCTCCCTTCTTTCCCACTTTTGGATGTCTTTGACCAGATCTCTTTCAATTTCTTTCAATTGAGTCAGAGGCCTGTAAATCACACCAGTAAAACTTGATGCTCTCTCATCTTTTTTCAAGATGGCCCATAATGCTTCTTCTCTACCCCACATTCTTTGCAGTTCAGTTGCTTGGATATTGCTTTTGACATAAAGAGCTACTCCTCCCCCCTTTTCTGTCCTTCCTTAACAAGTTACAGCCCGGTATAGCCATATCCCAATCATGAGAATCAGTGAAGAAATGAGATTACAAACAGAATTTAAGACTATATTATAGCAGAAGTAAGTCTGAGGTAAACTGCACAAAGAACAGTGAGGTATAACATGTGCTTGAAAAAAATGGCTCCTGCTGGTTTCAGGCTATCTCCAAGTGTGCTATAGATTCTAAGCACCCCCAAATCTCTAGTTCAAACTAGTATTCTGAGTTCCTCACTTAAATTACACACTTGGAATTATGAATAATAACTTAGCAAATATAATTCCACCTAGAAAAACAAGTGTTAGAATTCCAGCAACCCCCAAAACAGAAGTACAGCAGAAAACAGAGTTTTGTATTATTTTTTATCTTTATTAGCTTTATCAATGTCCCTAGATATCAGTAACAGAGCACAATTCTACAGTCTCTATAGAAAACCTCAACTATCCAACCACCCACACGAGACAGATTCAGAAGGTGAAAAATGCAATGTATCTTGGGAAAATAACAAAGAAAAAGAAGAGATTTTAACTTGCAGAAGCAGGACTCAGGTGAGATGCTCAATGTCCAGCAGGACTGATTATATAGATATAGATACATACCAGAGATAAAAATAAAACACTCTAAATCACCAAAACCTTTTTAAACATAAGAACATAAGAACTTGCCATGCTGGGTCAGACCAAGGGTTCATCAATCCCAGCATCCTGTTTCCAACAGAGGCCAAACCAGGCCACAAGAACCTGGCAATTACCCAAACACTAAGAAGATCCCATGCTATTGATGGAATTAATAGCAGTGGCTATTCCATAAGTAAACTCGATTAATAGCAGTTAATGGACTTCTCCTCCAAGAACTTATCCAAACCTTATTTGAACCCAGCTACACTAACTGTTTCGCTCGGGGGTGGACCCTTATCCTGTGGCAGTGGAGATGCGCCTCCTGGTAGGGACCAGGAGGCAACTGCCTCCATGGGGCGGAGCACGGAAGGAGACAGGCTAGGAAGAGCTTCACCACTGGAAGCCCAAGGTCCCCCCGGGAGGAGCCCATAGGGACCCGAGACGCTTGGATTTAGGTGGGCCTCACAGGGTCTCCTGGCAGAGTGGAAGTCCAGCATGCCCACGGACAGAAGGGGAGCGTGGTCAGGTTCGAGACTGGAGGTCAGGTGGAACAAGGAAGACCAGAAGAGTGTAGGTGACGACAAGGCTAGGAACAGAGCCAGAATCTAGAGATGAGGTCAAGCGGCAGAGGTCAGAGTCCAGGAGTCAGTCCGAGGAATGGTCAACAAAGCAGATGTCAGGTATTGGAGGTCAGACGAGGTCACAGGCAGGCTGAGGTCAGAAGACAGGCAGCAGACTGATGAGTCAAGTAGCAGGCTGGAGTAAGGAAGAAGGCGGCAGGCAGGCAGGTCAAGGAATGGAAGGGAGTCAGAAGGCAGGCAGCAGGCAGGCAAGTCGAGGAACACATCGGGTTCAGAAGGCAAGCAGGCAAGCAGACAGGTCAAGTAGCAAACTGAGGTCAGTACCAAGAGACAGTCTGGGGAGATGAACAGACGAACAGGAACAGGACGATGCTGGAACAAGGCAGGGACAGAACTCGAGCAGAAGAATCCTGGAACGAGACTTGGAACAAGACAGGAGCAAGTACAAGCATGGAGACAATCTAGCATAAGCCTACCCGATTGTCAAGGCAAGGAAGTGCTAGCAGGGACATCCTTATAGAGTATCAATCAGGGTGTGCTGCGGAGCTAAGACCCACCCTTTGCCCTACAAGAGGCCGGGCGGACCGCACACACGCGCATAGGGGTGTGCCCAACAGTGCTGAAGACACCATGCTCCGGTGTGAGGCCTGGTGCGCAGTAGAAGGCCCAGTGACCACCGCCGCGGGTCGCTGGGGTCTGGAAGTGCTAGCAGCTGCTGCTAGGGAGGCTGACCTGGGACCTGTCATGGAACCATGAAGGTGAGCAGGCCCATGCGCTGGACTGGCGCGGACGGGGCACGTAACACTAACTGAACTAACCACATCCTCTGGCAGCAAATTCCAGAGCTTAATTGTGCGTTGAGTGAAAAAGAACATAAGAACATAAGAACATAAGAAATTGCCATGCTGGGTCAGACCAAGGGTCCATCAAGCCCAGCATCCTGTTTCCAACAGAGGCCAAACCAGGCCACAAGAACCTGGCAATTACCCAAACACCTAGAAGATCCCATGCTACTGATGCAATTAATAGCAGTGACTATTCCCTAAGTAAACTTGATTAATAGCAGTTAATGGACTTCTCTTCCAAGAACTTATCCAAACCTTTTTTGAACCCAGCTACACTAACTGCACTAACCACATCCTCTGGCAACAAATTCCAGAGACTTATTGTGTGTTGAGTGAAAAAGAATTTTCTCCGATTAGTCTTAAATGTGCTACTTGCTAACTTCATGGAATGCCCCCTAGTCCTTCTATTATTCGAAAGTGTAAATAACCGAGTCACATCTACTCGTTCAAGACCTCTCATGATCTTAAAGACCTCTATGATATCCCCCCTCAGCCGTCTCTTCTCCAAGCTGAACAGCCCTAACCTCTTCAGCCTTTCCTCATAGGGGAGCTGTTCCATCCCCTTTATCATTTTGGTTGCCCTTCTCTGTACCTTCTCCATTGCAACTATATCTTTTTTGAGATACGGCGACCAGAATTGTACACAGTATTCAAGGTGTGGTCTCACCATGGAGCGATATAGAGGCATTATGACATTTTCCGTTTTATTAACCATTCCCTTCCTAATAATTCCTAACATTTTATTTGCTTTTTTGACTGCTGCAGCACACTGAGCTGACGATTTCAATGTATTATCTACTATGACGCCTAGATCTCTTTCTTGGGTGGTAGCTCCTAATATGGAACCTAACATCGTGTAACTACAGCTAGGGTTATTTTTCCCTATATGCAACACCTTGCACTTGTCCACATTAAATTTCATCTGCCATTTGGATGCCCAATCTTCCAGTCTTGCAAGGTCCTCCTGTAATGTATCACAGTCTGCTTGTGATTTAACTACTCTGAATAATTTTGTATCATCTGCAAATTTGATAACGTCACTCATCGTATTCCTTTTCAGATCATTGATATATATATTGAAAAGCACCGGTCCAAGTACAGATCCCTGAGGCACCACTGTTTACCCTTTTCCACTGAGAAAATTGACCATTTAGTCCTACTCTCTGTTTCCTGTTTCTCCGATTAGTCTTAAATGTGCTACTTGCTAACTTCATGGAATGCCCCCTAGTCCTTCTACTATCTGAAAGTGTAAATAACCAATTCACATCTACTCATTCAAGACCTCTCATGATCTTAAAGACCTCTATCATATCCCCCCTCAGCTGTCTCTTCTCCAAGCTGAACAGCCCTTAGCTCTTCAGCCTTTCCTCATAGGGGAGCTTTTCCATCCCCTTTATCACTTTTCTTTCCATCTCTGTACCTTCTCCATTGCAACTATATCTTTTTTGAGATGTGACGACCAGAATTGTACACATTATTCAAGGTGCGGTCTCAGCATGGAGCCATACAGAGGCATTATGACATTTTCCATTTTATTAAGCATTCCTTTTCTAATAATTCCTAACAATCTGTTTGCTTTTTTGACAGCTGCAGCACACTGAGCTGACAATTTTAAAGTATTATCCACTATGATGCCTAGATCTTTTTCCTAATATGGAACCTAACATCATGTAACTACAGCAAGGGTTATTTTTCCCTAGGTGCAACACCTTGCACTTGACCACATTAAATTTCATCTGTCATTTGGATGCCAAATCTTCCAGTCTTGCAAGGTCCTCCTGTAATGTATCACAATCCGCTTGTGATTTAACTACTCTGAATAATTTTGTATCATCCTGCAAATTTGACATCCTCACTCATCGTATTCCTTTCCAGCTCATTTATAAATATGTATTGAAAAGCACTGGTCCAAGTATACAGATCCCTGAGGCACTCCACTGTTTACCCTTTTCCACTGAGAAAATTGACCATTTAATCCTACTCTGTTTCCTGTCTGTTAACCAGTTTGAAATCCACAAAAGGACATCGCCTCCTATCCCATGACTTTTTAGTTTTCTTAGAAGCCTCTCATGAGGGACTTTGTCAAATGCCTTCTGAAAATCCAAATACACTACATCTACCAGTTCACCTTTATCCACATGTTTATTAACCCCTTCAAAAAAATGAAGCAGATTTGTTAGGCAAGACTTCCCTTGGGTAAATCCATGTTGACTGTGTCCCATTAAATCATGTCTCTATATGCTCTATGATTTTGATCTTTAGAACAGTTTCCACTATTTTTCTCAGCACTGAAGTCAGGCTCACTGGTCTATAGTTACCCGGATCACCCCTGGAGCCTTTTTTAAATATTGAGGTTACATTGGCCCCCCTCCAGTCTTCAGGTACAATGGATAATTTTAATGATAGGTTACAAATTTTAACCAAAAAGATCAGAAAGTTCATTTTTTAGTTCCTTCAGTACCCTAGGATGCATACCATCCAGTCCCAGTGATTTGCTACTCTTTAGTTTGTCAATCTGGTCTACTACATCTTCCAGGTTCACAGTGATTTTGTTCAGTTCGTCTGACTCATCACCTCTGAAAACCATCTCCAGAACTGGTATCTCCCCAACATCCTCATTAGTAAACACGGAAGCAAATAATTAATTTAGTCTTTCTGCAATGGCCTTATCTTCCCTAAGAGCTCCTTTAACCCGTCGGTCAACTTCACTTGAACAATATTACTAAACAATTCAAAAACCTTTTTGTTCTTATTATAAATTTTTGTGAAACAATTTTTATATAAAACTTTGTTTAGAATATCTAAAACCACAATCTGGTCTTGCCTTATAAGCTTGATATTTAACCAGTAGACCTTCACTTATAGGCTATACTTTAAGTATTCCATTAAGTATTCCAGCTCAGTGTAAATAAATCATGAAATATACCCAACTGAGGATTCTCATTTCATCATCTGTGAATGGATTCCTCATGGTTTTCTTTGGAGACAACACATACTGGCTATTCTAACTGATGGTGCTCAGAAGGTTAATACAGGCAAGCTTTCTGTGAATCTTATGCACAATGCACCAGTGCAAATTCCTTATAGCTTTTGATCATAGAGCCTAAGGATCCAAAGGCGGGAGATGCTTTCAGATGTCAATGATGCTGTGCTACTTCTGGTGTAGCAATTTCTTTCTGTTATTCGGTAACTGGTTGCATTCTATGAGCATGGGAAATGGTGATCTGATGCCGTCATCTATGGCTTCTATACAAATCCCTTTGCTCTTTTCCCTGTTGTCTCTATCTCTCCTGAACATGTTTTGAGCAGTTATGGGGAATCATCATCTCTTATGTTAATCAAGTCAACGAACTCTGACCTTGCTAGGGACCTGTTGCTTTGGTCAACCATGATAATGTACATCCCAACTGACTTCTCAGGCTGTCCATTGGGGTATATTATAGCTAAGTATATCTTGGAACAGGACAGGTGGACATGGTGCTTTCCACAAACTTCAGTGCATTTGGGTGTGACTTCAGGTACCACTGTCTCAAATATATTATTCTTCCTGCTATGCATCAACATGGGAATTCTGGGAGTTTTAGCTTGCAGCATCTTGGTGGAGAGCTGACTCTCATACTTAATGACTGTCTTAGAGTCTTGAAAGAAGTGACTTGTTGAAGAGCATCTTCTCCAACAGATTCCATATTCTTTAAGCACGTTTTTACATTGAGTTAGTCTCTTTTCCCTAAAGCCATGGTATTTCTTTAGAGGGTGTCAGGGTGAGGGTTTTCTGTCTGCCTGGGTCATCTTCCCTCTTGTTTTTTGTAGAAAGGGAAGCAGGAGGTACAGACATGCAGATCGATACTCTAAGGCCGCGGTAGAAACAGTGCGGCAGTGTCAGGCGCACCCTCGTTCCCCGCACGCACAGTTCTCTTCACCTACCGCTCGATACTCTCTTCAAATTGCATGCAAATGCATGCCGCGGCTGCGAAGCCTTAGGCAAGCGTTAGGCCCACTCAACCCATTTTACTGTATAGAGCGCCTATACAGTATCCTGGGTTCGCGGGCCTAACGCTTCACGGCCGCGCTGGTATCTGTCATTTCAAATGTCATTTCAAATGACATTTGAAATGGCAGGTACCAGGAATTGGACAGTTATGTTCCCCGATGCTCGGCAAACTTTCCCCCAGCCCCCGCTCACCTGCTCTGGCCCCGTCCGGTCTCCGGTGCAGACCCAGTCCTGTCTCCTCCTCCCGAAGCAAAAAAAAACACAAACCGAAAAAGTAGCAAGGCTCGGGCCTGCTACGATAGTCCCTTCTCCCTTCTCCTCTCCTCCCGATTTCGGCGCTCAAGGCGGCCGGGTGGGCATGCATTCATCCAGGCAGAGGGAGCCGGCGGCGAAAGCGGCCTCCGGCTCCCTCTGCCTGGATGAATGCACAGCCCCCGCCGGCAGTGAATGAATGCCCGTGCGATTTCGGCGCTCATGCCTTGAGCGCCGAAATCGCACGGGCATTCATTCATGCATCAAATTCCTTATAGGAAAACCTCTAACAAATAAGTTGATCTCCAGCCTTTTTTTTTAAATCAGAAAAAGACCACTGAGCCCTAGTCATAATGAAAATAACTTTGGCTCCTGAATGGGCAACCGATTCGACTGGGATAAACAGAAACAATGCCCGTGCACGCCCACCCGGCCGCCTTGAGCACCGAAATCGGGAGGAGGGGAGAAGGGAGAAGGGATTACCGTAGCAGGCCCGAGCCTTGCTACTTTTTCGGGTTTTTGTTTTTTTTTTGCTTCGGGAGGAGGAGACAGGACTGTCTTAAAAATTAATAGGACATGGTCATGGTCTAGGCAGGGCATCGGTGTTCCAGGAATTTAAGTGGAACCAGCACATAAGTATTTATGTACATAAGTGTGTGCTGGGGTCTCCTACCACATAACTTTACTTTTGCTATAGATGGCGTGTAAGTTATAAAACAAAATAACTGGCTTGCCCCAACCCTTAAAACCCAACTGACAAGTAGAGGAAAAGAGAGATTAGTTATCTAGGGGGATTAGGAAACCCTCTCCTGGGACTGGGCAAAGTGGCAATGAATAGGTTTAACTGATAATTGTGTCAGTACACGTGTATATTAAAATCCCCCCCCCACACACACACACACACTTATGTGGTAGAAGCAGCACATGCACGCATATATAAAAAATGGCACGCACATTTATGTGCGTCCAGCTGATTTTATGAGATCCGCACATATATGCACGCATGTTATAAAATGACCGCATCCATGGGTGTGAGCCGGTATATGCGTATTCATGTATGTCCACACAGTTGCTTTAAAGTTGCTGTTCCTATTCTGAGAATTTGTGATCAAGAGTGGAAGTCTGGGTCCAGTCAAAGCTATCAAGCACAATCTGTTCCTCAACAACAAGTCACCAAAACCTCATTTCTGGGTCTTTCCTCTCTATACAGCATTTACAAGCTTCCCTCTCAAAATGTATTACCCAGAAGTAATAAGATAAGTGCACCCCAACAAACTGTGACACATTTTGGTTAATTGCATTAGTAAGCTAGTTCAACACAAACATAGACAAGACCTCACAGTTTGTCACTGAGGAAATAAAAAACAAAACTATTCATACTTACCTGAAGGCAAATCCTGGAGAATTCTAGAATATTCTGAAAGATTAAAGTTGAAATTGCAAACCTTTTTTTCCTTAAACAAAATAAGGAAAAATACTTAACTGGTTGTATCTTGGTGAGAAGTAATCCTTGTAAAGGAACCATATTCTATTCAAAATACTGTGTTAAAAAATTAGAGTGCGAGTAAAATATAACAAATTGTTTTGTACATCAGAAGTAAAATATTGAAAATATTGTAACGATTAAAATATTTATTCTGTTCAATAATTAAACTTCTTTCCAGAAGTGAAGAACCTGAAAAGTTATGCATATGCCAGCAAAATAAAACTATTAATTTGATTATAGAAATGCCTTTGGGTTCATTTTTCTATTTTAACTTTTTGACGGTGAAAGTACTCTGGGTGTTCAAACTACTTCCATAACTTCTTTTAAAAGTGGAAACCCCTATAGCCTGACCATCTGGCCACCAATATGACAGTGAAGTAATGTTATGCCCAGGGGTGTTCACAAAATGATGAACAAAGCAACACTCTGAGAATGAGAAGGCATCAAGAGTAGCTGCACAGATACGAGAGACTGTCACAGCTGTGATAAGTTCTGTCTGGAAGCTCAATAGCTGGAAAGAAACAACTGGAGCTGAGATAGAAGATTGAGAATGATGTAAAGCAAGGCTTCTATGGAGCTTGAGGCCAATTTCAGGAGAATTGCTAGGCTGCAGAGAGCCCAGGAAATTACATGATGTAAATTGTCCTTGGCATTCCTAGTGGCAAGAGGCCAATTGGAAGAGTGAAAGTCATAGAGAGATAAAGTCAAGCAAAACAGGAATGATCCAATAAAAAGCTCAGAAACATTCAAAAGATGACCTATCAGCAGGGAGAGCTCTGAAATATGGCCAGTGGGTGCTTTACAAGTTGTGCTTCATGACAGTCCATAATGCTTTAAAGTATAATACTTTAGATACACTTGTACATTAATCATGCCATTAATGTTATACAAACCAATTACTAGAGGGCCACATTGACCACCCTTGCACCCCATCCCCACAACCCTTCACCATCTATAAAACACCCATCAAATCTCCCATGCCCTCTAACCATCCTCCACCACTCATTCCCACTTCTAACCCACTACTCCCACTCACAATCCTAATTCATACAATTTACTTACCCCATGGGGTATTCCAGTTCTCTATTATATTCCAACTGCATGTCCCTCCAGGCCCTCCTGAGACACTGGCATTTTCTCCTAACCTTCTTAGGGTTAAATAGCTGACCTTTTTTTCTCACCAACTGCAACGCCAGTCATGCCATATCCATGGAGGTGAAGTTTGACTGCTGAACTGTTAGAGGCATCATGCTATAAACTCTCCCCGGAAGAACTGGAAGCTGCATGCCATGGAAATGCATACATGTGAACCTTTTATTTTGGGGGGGGAGGGTATATGTGTAAATATGTGCACATCATCTTCTCACTTACAGTATATGAACATTTTATAATATGTGAGGGTCTGCATGCACAGATTATAAAAGATATGCGAACGTGCATGCACCCTTATGCAAGCATCTATGAGGCCACACACGCACCTGTTTGAAAGTTATCCTCCTTGTATATGGATACTATTGAAATGTTGTTATCCACATTCATATTCTCTTTACATGAATATCCTACAAAAAGAAGATAATTTAAGTGTTTGTTCTGAAGTTATTTATGAGCATGCATAAATAGCTCTAATGGACAATTATTTTAAATTTCAAAACACTTTTTACAAATAGATTAAAGAAACTGCTCTCGTTGCCCTTGATGTAGCTAATCTGTGTATGGCACATTTTGAGATTGTCTTCCTTACTAACTAGTTCCATAAGGATATAATATTATAGAAATGGTATATTGATGAGAATATAGTTCTTTGATAGGATGGGCAGCCAAATTTAGATGATTTCCACAAATAGTTGAATGTAAAAAAAAAAAAAAAAAAAAAAAGGAAACTAACATCAGGAGGTGAGGGGAAATGGTGAGATGTGTGACTGAGAAGTGTGACCACGCCCCCCCCCCCTCCCGACGTCACTGAGAGCTCCGTCGGCAGTTGAAAAGCGCTTCACCACCACCTTCGTGCAACCCTTTGTGCTTCATTTAAAATTCTTTCATTTATTTTTTCTGTTAATTAACTTTTTTTCCAAGTTCTTACCTTATGGCTTGTTAACAATTTTTTATAAATGTTCATTATATTTGACTATGGAAATATATTTCCTGCTTTTTCTGTTTTATGTAAACTGGTATGATTTGCATTTGATGTAAGAATGTTGGTATATAAAAATTAAAAACAAATAAATAAAGGACACCAGTCTGAGATTTCAGATGGACAGAAATTCCATAGAAATACCTTTATTATACATTCTGATTAGAAAAGTGAATAATGGTTTGATGATGATAAATTATAGAAAACCTACTGATAGGAACATTTTAAATTAAATCTATGTTTCTTGATTTATGTATATTTTGAGATGCAAATTATTTTTAAAAGCACCCAGTTTTGGAAAGAGAAGAAAAAAAAACCTATTTTGTTCATTTCCTAACCAAAATTTAACTTCCTATATTACCTTTTTGATGATCCAAGAAGACCTAGCAAGGTAAATCTACAGTAAAGAAATATTTTTTTCTTCTACTGTCTTTATCTGGTAGCATCTTGGGTCAATGACAATTTCCCAAGTTATGTTCTATGGAGCATAATGATGTCACTTTATTCTAGATTAAGGCAAGAATTGTCTCTAATAAACCATTTGCACTTAAATGTAAAAAAAAAAAAAAGGGTATTTGGTTTTAAAATCAAAGAGGTTATGGGTACATTGTGTGCTTAAAATGCCATAAAACTCTTTGATCTCTGAAACCTTGTTGAATAGTTATTAGTTCAGCTGGAAGAATATTATTGCAACAGGAGAAGTATCACTTCTCTTCACTTTTCTGCTTCATGCCCTTAGCATTATATGATCTATATGAGGCACTAGTGCATTATCAAATGAAATACCATCATCAGAATTTATACCGTAACACTGTAAATGTTTCACTGTATAAAAGGACCATAATTCATTCAGAAAGGTTAGCTGACGCAGAGGCCTATTTACTAAACTGCACTAATGTGTTTGCGCATGGTAACAGCATTTATCATACAGTAAAATGCATTATAACCGGGGGTGAAGGCTTTTTTGCTAAACCTCGGTATATAAAAGCTCTGAAATAAATAAATAAATAAATTTGCGCCACAAAAAAGGAAATATATAAAATTTGAAAGTTTCACCTATTATATATGGCTCCTCAACCAGTGCAACATTGGTGTTAATGAGTTGTGTTGCATGGAAATGCATGCAAAGCAGCTCATTAGTATGTCAACTAATTAATGTGGCTTGTGTTGAACTTCGCAAGCAGCATTATTCCAGAAAAGTTTATGCCTCGAGAGGTTTTAGTTAACTTTCCCCAAGAGCTATGATCTGCTAACACAAAAACTGATGCTTCTAGGGTACCATTTAAAAGGTCCAGTGGTAGCAAAAAGCCTCTCCTGCATTAGAAATAATATTCCTTGTGGTCCATGGGGCAACTAACCAACCTCCTCCTGCACCCTGCCCATCTCGTAAATATTAAAAAGGAGCCCTTTTCAATATAATATTTATGAGGGGTTGAGGAAATGATCAGTATTTATATATGTATTTATTTATTTATTTTAAAACACTTTTAGTTCACCTACATTAATAAAATTATGCTAAGCTAATATGATATAGCAATGCTGCAAATAATTAAAAGCTAGATTTTAAAAGGCCCGCGCTCGCGTCCATGTGCACGCGATTCATGGCATGCGCACATGGATGCAGCTATTTTATAACATGCGCCCGACGGTGCGCACATGTTATGTAATTTTATTTCCACATGTACATGTGCGCTGGATTTTAATGTCCGCACGCCATGTGCGGGTGGCTGGCCTCCTCAGCGTGCAGGGGTGGGAGATTTTAAAAGAATTGCATGGTGTTGAGCCGTCATTTTGATTGTAGTACAGAAAGGGTTATTTATGTCATCTTATGCCCGTGTCAGAAGCTATATATATTGGCCAAACTAAATTATCAATCCGTACTCGCATTATACAACATAGGAGTTGTATACATACTGGTAAAACTGAGTCCCCTTTGGTCAAGCACTGGCAAGATAGTGGCCATACAGAAGATCAGTTAAAATTCTGTATATTACAGCAGCGACTCAATAGAAGAGGTGGACACATTTCTCAGGATCTGCGGCAAACTGAACAGAGATTTATATATTATTGGCAAACAATGGCACCTAAGGGATTGAATGCAACAATAGAGTGGGAAGCGTTCTTGTAGAACTGCAGAGTTGGTATTTTATAAGCAGTATCAGTTCTGGTTAGGAATTTACATAAATAAGGTTTTTTTATATAAATCTCTTTAAGATACTGTTGATTAGAAATTGATGTTCAGCTAGCGCAGTGAGTAGCATTTTCTTCCTTTATGTGGGAGTGGTTTAAACATCATGAGTGAGTTGGGGTCTAAATGGATTAAATGGATAGATAGTGTTGAGTAAGCAACATGATGAGGTGGATAGGGATTTTGCCCTATGATAGGGTTTTAAAGAGGGACGATGTGATTGGATGGAAATAAGCACATGAGAAGGGATTGGATGGTGCAATAGACTAAAGGGGTGTATATAAAAGGACTCTTGGTGGAAGGAGCCTCATTGTGACACACGCTCTGAGGAAGACGTACGGTTACTGAAGATCCAGGTGAGTGTTTTGAGTTTTTTTAACAAAATGAGGTTCAGCGCAAAAAAATGGAAGCGTTTTTTATTTATTTTTGAGCATAGGGAGGAAATACAAGTGGTAGGAACATCGGGGCAGACTTTGAATCACTAGGAAACGGCATGCGAATCCTCACCTGTGCGGTTGAACAATGAGTCGGCTGGAAGTTTGTTAGGAGCGGGGTATTTGTGACTCCATCATGAGAATAGCAGTTCTCTTTACAAATAAGGTATATTATAAAGAGCATTCTTTGGGTTCACAGAGCTTTTGGTGAATTAAGTTGAGTAGCAAATTGGGAATAGTGTGGGTATATATTCTGTGGTTTTTGCAGGTGTGGCGGAATCAATTGAAACCCTGAGAGGAGCGTTTATGGTCAGAAGTTTGTGAAGACGGAAGTAAGATGAGATAGAAAGGTAATATCATATTTGTGTCTCTGTGGAAACATCTCAAGATTATACCAGACTATAAAGTATATCGTGTTGATTAATATTCTGAAACATTATTTTTTTAAACTTCAAATTAGAAATAGAATATCAAGATGGGAAAAAAATTTTCTCTCTGAATTATTTTATAGGTACACATTCACATTCGGGAGATTTCACATATTAAAAATTTAGGAGCCATTGAGCCGGAGTAAAGTGAATGTGTTTTTTCTGAATCCACTCCGTTCAAAACGCAGGTAGGAGTGGGTATCAGGATAAAAGTTTTTTGTAAACTCACAATCTATTTATTATCATGTGTTAATTAGTAATGAATATTTCATCATAAATACAATGCTTTAGAATTGTGTTGGTTGTAACGTATGGATATATACGACAAGATCAGTACATATTGATTTCGTAGACGAAGCGCTCAGTTTGACATAATATGAGCTTTATGCTTTCAGATGCGAGTGATGGAAGTTATTTGTTTCCATTGATGTGTGGTCTAAATAGAAGTATTCCCCTGAAGAAGCCAACATTGGCGAAACGAGGACCTTGTCGGGACAGCAGAGAGATTCCATCAAAGGAATTACACCACTAATATATGTTAATTGCTTTTGAATAAGGAATACACTTTAAGTTATATTGGGACAGCAGAGAGATTCCATCAAAGGAATTACACCACTAATATATGTTAATTGCTTTTGAATAAGGAATGCACTTTAAGATATTATATAAGATTGTTAAAGCAATAAGCGGTGTATTCCTTTGTATAGACCCATTTCAACATTAATGAGGTTAGGGTATATTTAGTTCAATTAGGGTCAGATTGAGGATAGGCATAGGAGAAGATTGGGGGTCATAATTGATTGGACTAAAAGTAAGATTTTAGCATATTTGAAATATTTAATGTTTCGTAACTTGACTTTTCACTTAAATTATTAGTATATTTGTCAAAGTAATTAATAAAAGATTTATATTTCTAAGAAACATCATATATTTCATTTGATTTATTTAACACAATAATAGTGCTTATAGTCTCCCGCGGTTGCATGTTGGGGGTTTTTTTTGTATATGAGCTTTAGCACTAGCAGAAGTAGTATTGCCAAAAATTTTTTTGCTAGCTATATATATATATTGAAAAGCACCGGTCCAAGTACAGATCCCTGAGGCACTCCACTGTTTACCCTTATTCACTGAAAAAATTGACCATTTAATCCTACTCTCTGTTTCCTGTCTTTTAACCAGTTTGTAATCCATGAAAGGACATCGCCTCCTATCCCATGATTTTTTAGTTTTTGTAGAAGCCTCTTCTGTATATAGTATTTATTCTATTTTATTTCACTTTATATATTTATTGCTCCGTTCACCCCTTCTTTATTTTCCTACTCCAAGTTAAGGCTTCCTTGTTATAATGTAACTGTATGCTCCGTATCTCTTGTTGATTGGTTAATTGTATATTCTGCTTAGTTCATTGTAAACTGAATTGATTTGATTTGTATCAAGAAAGTCGGTATATAAAAGCCTTAATAAATAAAAATAAATAAATAAAATGAAGGACTTTGTCAGATGCCTTCTGAAAATCCAAATACACTATGGGCCTTATTTTCTAAACGTATCGCACGTGATAAGGGACGTTTCACACACGAAGTGTCCCTTTTCGCATGTGATACCAAAATGTTGGCGGAGTCGGCCCCAGAAGAGGAAGAGTCAGGGCGTCACCAGGGCCGACTCCGCGAAGATGCCGTGGATGACGAAAAGGTAAGGCCCTTTTCACGTCTGAGTTCGCTCCCAATAGCTACACCTCCTATGGTGCCGCTATTGGGTGCAAAAATGGCAGTGATTGCACCGCGACAGTGCGAACACTTCCGGCTGGTGCAGACCCGCCCCCCATTTTGGCCCCACCCCTCATTCCCTAAAGTATATAGAATGTATACTTTATATATATGTATAGTATATACTATATATATATATATATATAAATGTATATAGAATGTACATAACTCCTGCTTTTGTAAATAAACCCCCTTATTCCCAGCATACTCATATAGTTCCAAGTTACGGCCCTGCCCCTCCCCTCCCCCCCAGTTATAATATCAGTTACAATGTAAAGCCCTGTTGGCTGAATTTGCTGTTGTCTGGAAACCGATGTGATGTCTCGTGCGAATGTCGGTATAGAAAAATGTTAAATAAATAAATAAGTATCACAGGACATCACTTCCTATCCCATGACTTTAGTTTTTGTAGAAGCCTCTCATGAGGGACTTTGTCAAACGCCTTCTGAAAATCCAAATACACTATATCTACCGGTACACCTTTATCCACATGTTTATTAACCCCTTCAAAAGAAATGAAGCCGATTTGTTAGGCAAGACTTCCCTTGGGTAAATCCATGTTGACTGTGTTCCATTAAACCATGCCTTTCTATATGCTCTATGATCTTGATCTTGAGAAAAGGTTCCACTATTTTTCCCGGCACTGAAGTCAGGCTCACTGGTCTATAGTTACCCAGATCGCCCCTGGAGCCTTTTTTAAATATTGGGGTTACATTGGCCACCCTCCAGTCTTCAGGTACAATGGATGATTTTAATGATAGGTTACAAATTTTAACTAATAGATCAGAAATTTCATTTTTGAGTTCCTTCAGTACCCTAGGATGCATACCATCTGATCCAGGTGATTTGCTACTCTTGTCAATGTGGCCTACTACATCTTCCAGTTTCACAGTGATTTTGTTCAGTTCATCTGACTCATCACCCCTGAAACCCATCTCTGGAACTGGTATCTCCCCAACATCCTCATTAGTAAACACGGAAGCAAATAATTAATTTAGTCTTTCTGCAATGGCCTTATCTTCCCTAAGAGCCCCTTTAACCCCTCGGTCATCTAATGGTTCAACTGACTTCCTCACAGGTTTCTTGCTTCGGATATATTTTAAAAAGTTTTTATTATGAGTTTTTGCCTCTATGGCCAACTTCATTTCAAATTCTCTCTTTGCCTGTCTTATCAATGTTTTACACTTAACTTGACAATGCTTATGTTTTATCCTATTTTCTTCAGATGGATCCTTCTTCCAATTTTTTAAGGATTTTTTTTTTTGGCTAAAATAGCCTCTTTCACCTCACCTTTTAACCATGACGGTAATCGTTTTGCCTTCTTTCCACCTTTAATGTGTGGAATACATATGGACTGCGCCTCTAGGATTGTATTTTTAAACAATGTCCAAACCTGTTGAACACTTTTAACCTTTGCAGCTGCACCTTTCAGTTTTTTTCTAAATATTTTGCTCATTTTATCAAAGTTTCCCTTTTGAAAGTTTAGTGTTAGAGCTGCAGATTTACTTATTGCCCCCCTTCCAGTTATTAGTTTAAATTTGATCATGTTATGATCACTGTTGCCAAGTGACCCCACCACCGTTACATCTCTCACCAAATCCTGCGTTCCACTAAGAATTAAATCTAAAATAGCTCCCTCTCTTGTTGGTTCCTGAACCAATTGCTCCATGAAGCAATCATTTATTACATCCAGGAACTTTATGTCTCTAGCAAGTCCTGATGTTACATTTACCCAGTCAATATTGGGGTAATTGAAATCTCATTATAAAAGAACAGTTAATTGATGACGTGCAATGAGCTACACTTATCTCAAAACCAATACTTTGCAAGCTACAAATGTTTTCTATTTCTGTGCATTTATTTATTTAAAGCTGTGGGACAATCATAACACCCGCGGTTTGTTTGGCAGTAAGCCAGGCTCTAAACCACAACAGGTCACATTTAATCATCGGTCCATTAAAGCCTCAGAATTAAGCATTTTACAAAAACAAAAAAGAAAAAAAAATGTTTCATTCAGCAATAAAATAGGATTCTGAGGACTTTAATGGACTGATGATTAAATGTGACCCGTTGCGGTTTAGAGCCTGGCTTACTGCCAATCAAACCGCGGGTGTTATGATGGTCCCACAGCTTTAAATAAATAAATAAATGCACAGAAATAGAAAAAATGTGTAGCTTGCAACGTATTGGTTTTGAGGTAATTGAAATCTCCCATTATTATTGCACTGCCAAATTGGTTTGCTTCCCTGATTTCTCTTAGCATTTTATCATCTGTCTGACCATTTTGTCCAGGTGGACGGTAGTATACTCCTATCACTATACTCTTACCCAACATACATGGGATTTCTACCCATATAGATTCTACTGAGTATTTAGTTTCTTGTATGATCTTTATCCTGTTGGACTCTATACCCTCCAGGACATAAAGTGCCACACCCCCACCAAGTTGATCCTCCCTATCATTGCGATATAATTTGTACCCTGATATAGCACTGTCCCATTGGTTATCCTCCTTCCACCAAGTCTCTGTGATGCCAATTATGTCAATCTCATCATTTTCTGCTATACCCTCTAACTCTTCCATCTTACTTCTTAGACTTCTGGCATTGGCATACAGACATTTCAAAGTGTGTTTTTTGTTTGTTGTAACAACCTCCTTTTCAGTTGTTTGGGATAATTCGGAAATCTTTAGCTTCGGTGATTTTTTACATATAGGCATATGGACTATGTTTGCTTTTAATGGAACCTCTATGTTGGGATGCCCTAACTCTCCTGTTTCATTAATATCCTTCAAGGATACATTTCTCCGAACCATGCACTGCTCAGTGACTGTCGGCTTTCCCCCTTATTCTAGTTTAAAGGCTGCTGTGCTGTGTACTTCCTCCAACTGGTGGCCCCCCTCCTGGCTCAGGTACCCCCGCCAAAGGGCTCGGAAAGCCACACGGCTTATCCGGGAACCTCCCCCAACCCAGCTGCAGCCAATGACTAGTAGGGATGTGAATCGTTTTTCAACGATTAAAATTATCGTCCGATAATGTTTATATCGTCTTAAATCGTTATAGAACACGATACAATAGAAATTCTAACGATTTATCGTTAAAAATCGTTAAATCGTGTTAGTGCGCACTAACTCGAGTTAGTGCGCACTAACTCCCCGTTAGTGCGCACTAACTCGATTTAGTGCGCACTAACTGAAAATGATACAAATAAATACTTTCCAGGTCACTGAAGGTCAGTTAGGAATGAATATGTGTTCCTATTGGCTGGCTGCCCTCTTATCTATTGATATTACCAAGGTTACCACTGAGGTGATGGTTGGGGGGATGGGAAATGGAACTGGAAACTAACGAACACCAACAGAAAATGAAACAAAGTGTTCACACTTCCCAGGTCAGTAAAGGTCACTTAGGAATGAATATGTATGTATGTATTCCTATTGGCTGGCTGTGCTCTTATCTATTGATGTTACCAATATGGTTGGGGGGATGTGAAATGGAAACAGTTGGAAGCTTGACAAAAAAAGTAATGTAATGATCAGCACTCACGTGACTAGAACTTGTTTGTTTATTATTTTTGTTAGCAGGCACCTGAAATGCTAGTGCATGTTGAATTTGCCAATCACTGTGCATTTTAGAAAGGTGGTCCTGGCTGGAACTGTACACAGTTCAAATATATGTAATTGATTGTTGGTAAGTGTATTTTTTAAGTAGCCACACTGGCACCAGTATGTTTACTTTTCCTCCTACTTAACTCACTAGCTCAGCTTTGTAAGAAGGGCTTCTCTGCTTGTGTGTTGTTTTTGTTTGGTGTGAGGAGAGCAGAAACATCAGATCTTTATTCAATCTACTACAGTCATCTCTTACAGTGCCCTATCCCTATTAATACCAGGAGTGTTGTGATCTTCCTGCACACAGTGCCCTAACCCTGATACCAGTCTGAGACAGCTCCCTCCCTGCATTACTAGTGAGAGGCTGGCTTCACAGACAGGGGGGAGCTGCCTGACCCTCACTCCTGACTTCCCCCATGTCCCAGCTAGTGAATGGTGTGTGGGTGAGGGGGGGGGGGAGGATGGTGAAGTCTGAGACAGCTCCCTCCCTGCATTACTAGTGAGAGGCTGGCTTCGCAGACAGGGGGGAGCTGCCTGACCCTCACTCCTGACTTCCCCCATGTCCCAGCTAGTGAATGGTGTGTGGGTGAGGGGGGGGGGGGGAGGATGGTGAAGTCTGAGACAGCTCCCTCCCTGCATTACTAGTGAGAGGCTGGCTTCACAGACAGGGGGGAGCTGCCTGTCCCTCACTCCTGACTTCCCCCATGTCCCAGCTAGTGAATGGTGTGTGGGTGAGGGGGGGGGGTGGATGGTGAAGTCTGAGACAGCTCCCTCCCTGCATTACTAGTGAGAGGCTGGCTTCACAGACAGGGGGGAGCTGCCTGACCCTCACTCCTGACTTCCCCCATGTCCCAGCTAGTGAATGGTGTGTGGGTAAGGGGGGGGGGGAGGATGGTGAAGTCTGAGACAGCTCCCTCCCTGCATTACTAGTGAGAGGCTGGCTTCACAGACAGGGGGGAGCTGCCTGACCCTCACTACTCCGGGGTATTGTGATCTTCCTGCACACAGTGCCCTATCCCTGATACCAGGGGTGTTGTGATCTTCCTGCACGCAGTGCCCTATCCCTATTAATACCAGGAGTGTTGTGATCTTCCTGCATGCAGTGCCCTATCCCTGATATCGGGATGTGTGCAAGAAGATCACAACACCCCCGGTATCAGGAATAGGGCACTGTGTGCAGGAAGATCACAACACCCCCGGTATCAGGAATAGGGCACTGTGTGCAGGAAGATCACAACACCCCTGGTATTAGGGATAGGGCACTGTGTGCAGGAAGATCACAACACTCCTGGTATTAATAGGGATAGGGCACTGTGTGCAGGAAGATCACAATACCCCTGGTATCAGGGTTAGGGCACAAGTTCTAGTCACATTGACTGATCACATTACTTGTTTTGTCAAGCTACCAACTGTTTCCATTTCCCATCCCCCATATACTGTCAGTAGGAAACTTGGTAACATGAATAAATAAGAGGGCAGCCAATAGGAATACATATTCATTCCTAAACTGACCTTAACTGACCTGAAAAGTGTCAAATTGTATCATTTTCAGTTAGTGCGCACTAACTCCCAGTTAGTGCGCACTAACTCGAGTTAGTGCGCACTAATCGGAAAAAACGATTTTTTAACGATTTTTTAACTAAAAAATCGTGCCTAAGACGATTTTCTTGCCCTGCCACATGATTTCTATCGTTAAGACGATATGGAAAACGATTCACATCCCTAATGACTAGGAACACAACAGCACCTTCACAGAAGTGGTGAAGACTAAAACTGTGAAGCTTTTCAAAGGGGCATGGGATAAAAACTGCAGATGCCTAAAGGCTAGAGGATGGGAATAAATAAAAAAGCTTGGGGGTAAACTGCATGGAGCGGCAGTTACTACCCTTACCAGAAACATGGGTGTAACCTGCATGGAGCGGCAGTTACTATCTTGGGAAGCTTGCTGAGCAGACTAGATGGACCATTTTAGTCTTTTTCTGCCATCATTACTATGTTACTATGTTACCCTGTGATTGGCCCATTTCTGATTGTTCAAGAACAGGTCCTGTCCAATGGGAGACCCAGGATATGCAAATCTATCTCATGCATTTTCATTGCATCAATCCTGAAAACCCGACTGGCTGGGTGGGCCTCCAGGAGAGGGTTGGGAAATACTGATATATTGGATGGTGTTTGGCTTAGCGAATGACTTTCAGCAGCATCTGTGATTCATAAGTTTGCAAACTTGTACTTGATTTATTATTAGACTAAATCTTCCCACAAGAAGTACACAACTGACAACAAATACAAAGATGCTTTGTAAATCAGACTTCAGCAGTGATGAAAACAGTAAATCATTTTTGGCCATTTCACTTTTCTAGTAGTCTTTTCTGCTTGTTATTTTGCACCAAAATAATAAATAATTGGCTAACCTGCCTATGAAAACAATATTTAAACAATAAGGCATCCTACAATAAGTTATGATTGGATCTTGACAAATTTAGGATTTCAGGGATGTGGCAATTCTTTCTCCTGCTAAGTTAGAGCCTTATTATTGAAAAATGAAGTAGTTCTAGACAATAGCTCCAGTTCAAGGCAGAATGTAGGTAAAGAAGAGCAGATATATGCAGCGATCCAAATTTTCAAAGCTATTTGGGGTATTATATTTGCATGCATAAGTGGATCAGAGCTGCAGTTTATAAATGATCATGTATTTCTCAGAAAGTACACATGTAGGTTTCAGTACATGCAAATATTAATAATGCGATGAATGTGCTTACTTTATCTAACTATTTTATAAACCTATGTGCATATATTTTAGGCATGAAAAAAATATAACATGGAAGCGTAATCACTTCGATTTATACATGTAGGCAAGTATTTTATAAAGTATGTGCATAAACTATTGAAATTGCTAGTTCGCCAATCCCTCTGCACTTTAACCAGTCAAGCTCCTATTCCCAGGGACCTTCTAGACATCACCCTTAATCCCTATCAATTCACCCAGGCCTTCCACCCAAAAACTGCAGACAGACAAATACTATTTAACTTGCGCTAGTCAAATAGCAAGTGTAAAACAGTATAAATAAGTCATATAATTTACACATGTATACCTCTTATAAAATATCAAATTACTATTATTACTACTGCTACTTAACATTTCTATAGTGCTACATGACATACGCAGCGCTGTACAAACATACAAAAGGCAGTCCCTGCTTAAAAGAGCTTACAATCTAATAAGACAAACATACAGGACAAGAGTCAGGGTATTTCATAAAGGAAGACAATGATTAAAAACAAAAGAGAGTTAGTTACTAGACCAACAGTAGACAATCAGGCACAAGATTTAATTTATGCACGGCGAATGAGGGAGCATGGAACACCAGTTCGGGAAGACCATTGTAAGAACGCGGGAAGCACGGAGTCGGGAACTGGCAGTAGAGGAGAAGGGCACGGGTAGGAGTGACTTATCCCCAGGAGCGGAGTGCACGAGGAGGGGTGTAGAGAGATAAGAGAGGAGGGGGAGGGAGGTGCTGCAGAGGGAAGGCATTTGCAGGAGAGAGGAGCGTGTTCTTTCTGAATGCCCCCTGGACCGACCCTTTCTTGCACCAATAAAATGTGTGCACAAAATAAAAAATATACACACAAGTTTGATAATTATAAAATAGTATATATATGAATACTTGCTACTTACATGCATATGATTTTTTTTTGCACAGAACCCCTTTGAAAATGTATTCAAATCTCTTTACATCACATGAAAAAACCTTGCTAAGCATAAAAAGATGAAGAGCAGTTTGCCTAGTTACAAAAGAAATAATACATTATTGTGGTTTGAAAATGTTCAGGGAAGAAATGCAACTCTTTTGGCCTTAAATGTTAGCCTTCACTCAGGGCAGGGGGTAGGGTAAGAAAAGTTTCCCAAACCATTTATGCAGGTAAATACTGATTTTCCCGAGTACATTAGCCAGTTGGAGCATTGCCTTTCATAGACTGAACTACTCACAGGATTCACAATGTGCATATTTTTCACCACATTACAAAGAAGCATGTCCTTAGGTTTTTGGGTTGGGGAGGAAAATAGCAATGTGTGTACTTCATATTTTCAAAAGAACATGCAGTATATTCAGTTTAAGTTCATTTTTTTTCAAGGTTTTTTTTTTGGTTCTTTTTCTCTTTTCAGTCTTTCTGATGAACCGAAAAAAAAATATTAACTCCCCAAAAATCCACCAAAACAATAAGAAACTTTTAAAAAAAGAGAGGAGCTTTCCATGGCACTTCACATATCCTTCCGCCCTGCAAAAAAGTTGAACCCAGTGCCCAGGCTTGTCTGGTTGGTCCTCCCTGGTAGGGAAGTGCATTCATTTCAAATAAATGGATAAAACGTAACAAATATGCCCATATTCATTTGTTTATGGCTCCTCAAAATGAATGGAGGGAGTCCCACAAATTAAACAGTCTTCATCCCATTTGTTTTCTATTCATTTCTATGGTTTATGGAAGTCTGCATCTGTGTACTGCTGAGAAAAAAAACAGGTAAATTTAGCAACAAGCTCTTACCTGTATAACCTCACTGCCTTGTCAAAGCCAAGTTACGACAAGTTGCTGAGGAGAATAGCCAGAGGACAAATCATCATTTAACAAGCTTATGGTGGCTATTTGAATTAAGTGACACTAACACTGGATTGGCCACTGTTGGAAACAGTATGCTGGGCTTGATGGACTCTTGGTCTGACCCAGTATGGCATATCAAATGTTCTTATGTTCTTACTGCAAAGTCTGAACATGGCCAAAAACCTCAGTGTTTCCTCTCTAGCTGTTGTGGAGAAGGACATGTTACTTCCAGCTCTCATATAACTTGGGATCTGGCACTGGTAAAAGCCTGCTTCTGCTCTTCTCTGTGCTGCAGTGGTCTCACACAAAGAGAGGAAGTGCAGTGCTGCTGCTTTTGAATTGTCTCTGCACTGGGAAAGGGCCAACGTGGAGATTGAAGTTGCCACATGGCTGACTTTTTTTTTTATTTGTCTATCTGGACACCAGTGAGCTGAGCAATGCATGCTCAGAAGCTGAAGAAAAGCATCTAAACAGGCTGCCAGACTTTGTCTGTCAGTGTTTAACAATTTTTTTTCTGTGTGGAACTGTTCAGCACTACTGCACACAGCACAGCACACATACGCTCTATGAGGTAGATTTTCAAAGGCCGCGCGTGCGTCTATGTGCGCACGGTTCCCAGCGTGCGCACATGGACGTGGTGATTTATAACAAGTGTGCATTGCCGCACGCATGTTATAAAATACAATTCCCATGCACACATGCATGCTAAATTTTAATACCAGCACGCGCATGTGTGGGTGGGTGGGTAGCATCTTGCGTGCACAAGGAGGGATTTCAAAAAAGTTAACATGCAGCGAATTGCTCGGTCCTACACCAGTTCCCTCCTAGGCCACTTCAATTAAAAAGCAGACTGGGAGGGAACTTTCCTATCCACCTACATAGCCTTGCTCCCGTTACCCATCTCCCTCTCTCCCCCCCCCCCCCCCCGACCCCTAAACCTACCCTATCGTAATTTTTTTGTTTTAGAACTTACCCGCTCCTCCGAGCAGGAGTAAGTTCCACGTGGTGACTGGCTGCTGGTGCGTGCTTCCCTGGGACAGGGCCTAATAGCTGCTGACCCAGTCGGCCCCTGCCCCGCCCCCCCCCCCAGCCCGCCCCTTTTAAGGAGCCCAGCACTCTGGCTTGCAATCGGGAGATATGCGCATGGCCAGGCCACTTTTAAAATGCACTCGACGTGTGCACAGCCCAACCATGCACGTAGCCCCGGCTTTTGCATGTGCTGGGCTTTGAAAATTCGGGCGTATGTGTATATGCTTGTGTGTGTGACATAATTCTCCATTAGGACAGTAACTTTAAAATGAATGCGCAGGCTCCCATACATGTGGATATAGGAGCGCAAGTGCACATGCACAGGAATTTTAAATCTGCACAATTGCAGGTGTACTTTTTAAAATACTCCAGGAGTGAGTGTGTGTACTCCTAATTTTAAGCAGCAAGATGATCAAACCTAAACTAAATTGTGTATCTTCCTTAGGAATTTATCAGCTTTAACACAGGCAGTTAAACAGATTTTAAAACATGCGCGTGAAGGAAATAGCCAGTTTGCCCAATTCATCCACAAGTTTGCCCAATTTATCTCTACGGCATCCAGACCTATCTGGTTCTTCAGCCTGCACTCAATTCTCTTTACACAGACCCCTCACCCAGTGTTTTTTGTACTCAAATGAGTTTTCTTCAGATTCACGCCTCATCAAGAGCAGAAGTAAAATATGTGCAGCTAACAACCTGATGTGCGCTGCAGCCAATGGATATAAAATGTGGATTTAATAGCATAAATACTGGCCCTGCCTTGGAATTACTCTGACATGGCCTAATTCTGCTCCTTTCCCCCATGCTTTTGGTTGCTCATACTCGCGCATATAAATGCATATTTGGGCCTTTTTAAAATATGAGTCGCTCAAGCTTGGCCCAGATACTCACGTATATAGGCTTTCTAACGTGAGCATCTCTTTTAAAATTCACCCCATAGTGAGTGATGCTATGAGAAAGTAAACAGCTACTGTATCAAATTCATTTGTAATATTCAAACCCCCAGAGGGCAGTGCACTTCAACAAATGCTATCTTGTCAGGAAAAGATAGAGGAGAGGAGGTTTTCAGGCTTGGCAGCTGTAGGAGGGTGATAAAAAAAAAGGTAGTCCTGCACCTAAATTGACCTTTTTAAGGTCTAGAATGGGAGGAAAAAAAGGCAACTCAACTCAGAAGAAATTAAAATTTGGAGAGAAGTTCCTCTCCATCTTATTTTGGAGAATTATCCAAGACTGGCATTAGCAGGGCAGGAGTAGCAGAAGTTCAATGAACCTAATCAAGAACACACTTCTCTTTGGATCCTGCTTCTAAAGCAGTGAAGGTAGGATTTGTACCCACTGATTCAGAGGTAGCATCTTGTCTGCGATTCTCTGTATCAGAAAATATTGAAGATCAAGTAGAGAAAACAATTTGGGAATTTAGTCAGTAGTGTCTTAGCCTCTAGTGAGGTGGTTGAGAAGATAGATGATACTGAAGATGTTGAGATCAATCCCCAGGAAGAGTAGGCAGGGCAGGTAGGAGACCATGAGTAATGCACATGCCAATTTTCCTCAGCGACTACCCTCTACCTCATCTCCACTGCCAGCATCAGCCTCCAAGGATATAGAAAAGGGATAATGGAAAACAAAATCTGGAGGCAAAGTGAGGGAGGACCCAAGTTTTGATCGGTATCTTCATTGCAGGAAGAATCAGTTGAGGGAAGCAAGAGGGGTATTTAAAAAAGCTGGCATGGAGCATCAGCTGTAGAAGCAGCACCCTTTAGCTAGGGAAGGACTTGAAGAGGGGAAGACTTTTCCCCAAGCTTATTGCAAGGTCACTTCCAGCATTCAGGTGGCTGCAGTCCTAGCTAAACGTTTAAAGTGGCAACCAACCCTGGAGGGAATGGATTAGTGACCCTTAGCACTGTCTTTGGGCAAGAGGCAGGCAGCTTCTAAATTAATAGAGGAGGATTGGGAACATGACTGACCCTTGCTGATCAGGCCCTCTAGGTAGTGCAGACTGTTGGCTTTAAGCGTCTGCTACATGTATTAGCCCCCAATTACAAAGTACCTTCCAAGACTACAAATAGTAGGAAGATCATCCCCACCTTATATGACCACTGCTGCAGATGCATGCAGACACAGCTGATGAAGGCAGAGGGGAGTAGCTTGCATTTCACCAGTAATATCTGGATCAGCACAATTTTATAAATGCTGACCTCTTATTAACGGTACACTGGGGGAGCCTGGTTGAGGCAGGCGCCGGCAGCAGTTCTAGTGGGGAAAAAGCATCAGGGTGCAGGTGGGCTTTGCTGCATACCCAGTAGACGCATAGCTCCCATATATTTTGCAATACTCTATTAATCATAATAAAGATGCCTGAGGAGGACTGGCAACTAGACCAGAGAGATAGCCATCTTAATGCAGTTTCTTTGTGACGGATTATGGTATAGATATGGTAAAGGTAAAAAAGATGGTGGCTTTCAGAGTACCCATTGCTTTGCACATTTACTGCACCTGGCAATCAGGGATGTCCTAGGGCTGGGGCTGATAGGGCTGATAGACAGATACAGGAGAATAGGTGGTCATTTCCTTAGAAGTGTGACGATGGAACAGATTCTACATCAGAAGCTGAAAGAATTCAAGATGACTCACAAGCATCTAATTCAAGATGTTGGCACTCACTGGAATTCTACCTGTACGATGTGCAGTAGAGGTTAATGGAGACGCACACATTCCTTCAGAGATAGGTGTGGATCATTTCCTGGGCCATCATGACTGTATAGTGATTAGGCAGCTTATACAAATCTTGAGTACTTCAAGGAGTCCACAAAGGATCTTTCTAGAAGCATCACCCTGGGTAGAGTCGTCCCTATAGTAAGTATTCTGGTGGAAAAGCTAGAGGTTTTCAGTAAACAAGAGGATATGTAAGAAAAGTGTTTCAGTTTATGATTCCTTGCCCTTCAGTCCCAATGTCACACATTTATGATGGAGATGCTGATAGCTAGGGTGTGTGAACAGGAGCATCAGATGATGAGGCACAGTGGGGATGTAGCACAGGAAAGAGTGGCCATCTCAGAGAGTAGTGCAAGCAAGAGTAGTACCCTACCCACCTAAATACACTATAACTAAATTTTCAACAAAGAACCATCTCTCTTGATATGTGTCATAGCTAAAGCAGCTATCAAGAGAGACCCTAAGCCAACCAAAATAAAGAAGAACCTAGAATAAATTTCTGTGACATACTATTTTGCTCATATCGAGCATATCAAGGACATGGACACAGAGGCATTGGTTTATGGATCCACGAGTCCTCAGTCTGGCCAGGGCCAGTGCATCCCAATAGTTAAACTAGGTGATCACCTAGGGTGCTAGCCATTAGGGGGCGGCAAAGAGCATGTGGCGGCAAAGAGCAAAGTCCCGCTCATGGCCAAGAGGAGTAGAGACTCAGAGGGCCACAAGCAGCACTCTCCCTGTTCATGGCTGAGAAATGCAGACACTTGGTGGGCCATGAGTGGTGCCTCTATTTGTGTGTGTGTGTGTGTGTACGAGAGAGCAATGGTGTTAGTGATAGAGAGGGAGGAAGCCTATGTAAGGGTGAATGTGTGAATGAGATAAGGAACCTAAATGTGTGTAAGAGAGGGGGGCCTCTGAGTAAATGAGGTTTGGGCTGGATCCGGGGCCTGGACCCAAGAATGGGGGGGGGGGGGGGGGAGCAGGCACAAGACAGAAGGCCAGGTGTTAGTGTAGGGGGTTAGGGGCTGCTTTGTCAGTCAATGTGAGACATACGAACAGAACAGTGGTCTCTTGTGAAGATTGGATGGCCTTCAGAGTGAGGAAACTCACTCCAAGATGAGATTTGGGCAATGTTCTCCCCACCTAGCTTGATGGACTCTGTACCTGGGTAGCATCAAGCTAGGTTGAGAGATCATTGCCCAAATCTCATCTTGGAGTGAGTTTCCTCACTCCGAAGGCCATCCAATCTTCACAAGAGACCACTGTTCTGTTCGTATGTCTCACATTGACTGTCAAAGCGGCCCCTAACCCCCTACACTAACACCTAACCCTCGCCCCGAGTTACTAGGTGGGCCTCTCATAGGGATACAAATACATATCTTGGGAGAGGACATTATGGCTAGGTGCTCTATCTCCCCCCTCCCCCCCCCCACATGCTTTCAAACTACTCAAATAGGCTGTCCTGGAGACATTGCTACATGTGAGAAAAACTTACCACACAGCTTAACACAATTCAGAAAGGTGTAGTTAAATTCAACATTACATCTGTGCAGTGGCATGCCCAGCCCACTCCTCCTCTTTTGGGTATTTGCATCGCACCATACGATATGGTGCAATCGCATGCATCAACAGGTCTTTTCGCATGCGAAAATGCCTTACTGCATTTTGATAAATGAGGGGGTTAGTCCTGCTCCATTGAGCAGGTAAGATCTGAAACAAAAAAAAAAATAGAATAGTTAGGGTGGTTTGGGGAGAGGGGTGGAGAGGGGAAAAGTGAGGAAAGTGAGTTAGAAGGATAGGGAAGTTACCGCCCAGTCCGCTCCTTAATTGGAGCGGACTGGGCAGGAACTGTGCAAAGGCCCAGTCACATCACCGTGCATGAGTTAAAAAATTCCCTCCCTGCGTGTGCAAGTGGGCACCTGCGTGCACGTGTGCACACAGATATAAAATCAGGTACGCATGTGCACGCGGGTATAGGATTTTATGACATGCATGCGGCGACACACTCATGTTATAAAATTGATGTGCGTCGGAAGCCACGGGCACATGGATTCCCACGCGGGCCTTTAAAAATGTCCCCCTTAGTGTTCAAAATCAACAGTGCTCCCTTGTTCAACATTAGAAACATTTCATTCTTTTCTAATCGTTTTGGCTGCTGTCACGCTGTGTTCATTTGCACAGGTTTTTAATTTGTGTTTTCCAGCACCCTTTCCCCTTCTGGGGAAAGACAAAGGCAGTGGCTGGCAGCAGTGATTTAATTCAATTTTAAACCTGTTGCTTTGAACCAGTCCAGCAGTAGTACCAGTGATAGTAGTAGCTGCTAGCTAGCCATGCCTCAGTGCCCAAGACAGAGAGGCTTTTTTAACTTTCTGTGTCTGGGTCTGTGTGCACCATGTCCACGAATAAAGCAGTCTGTGCTAGGATTGTGCAGAACAAAAAAAATTCATTTTTGTTAATTCGTTGAGTTTGTTGGGACCCATATTCATTTAGTTTGAATAAAAAAAAATGTCATTTATTCATGTCAATATTTAGTTCTTTTCCATTAAACATGTGGGAGAAGCATTACAATCTAGTATGGGCTCCAGAATAGTGACTTTTTTTTTTTTAAAACAATTCTAATGAAACATGAGAATAAATCACAAGAAGGGGGAAAGAAATGCAAGGTATTTAGATTGTGGCAAAGTATTATCAAAAGTGGCATAAATAGTAGCGGAAGATTCTGCAAAGGGGTACCAGCATTATGGGATTGGCAGGATTTCTATAATGCAACATTAGTGAAGCAAAGAAGCAGCAAGAGGAGGAAGAATACCCCAAGGTTTATAAAGAGGATGCCAGTCCAGTAATAGTTTCATGAACAATTGATGACATTATGTTAGGCAAAGTGGCACTAAAAGTGACATCAGCACCCTAAGGCACAATGAAGGGAGAATGAAGCAGAAAACATAGCAGAAAAAATTCCAAGGTATAGATAACAGTACAAAGAATCAGAAAGAGTGATATCAAGATTTGAAAAGCATAGGAGAGGTGCACAATAGCACCCTAGATTAGCAAGAAGACCGCAAAGTGTAAGAGCTAGAGTATGCCAGGAAGGTACAGTGGCAAAAAGAAGTGAAGAATCCCAAGGTGTAAAATCTGCACATGGCAGGAAGACCAAGTGGCACAAGGACCAAAGGGGCATAGCATTAAGGCAGAGAGGCATGGGAGATGTCAATCAGTCCATTGGAGCATACAGACTGTCGTAGAGTGGGATGCCTCTTTGAAGTATGGTTGCACCTGCTGATTCACCAGTACAGTAGGATATCTTTGTTTCACAAAGTAAGCCACACATATCATATGCAGGTAGTAGGTAGGTACCGAAGTATACAGTATAGTGGAACTGCAAGTAGGCCATAAAATCAGTTACAGTCCATGGAACGGTGCCACAAGTGTACGAAAGAATGGATAGCCAAGGTAACAGCAAGAGATGGCAAGAAGGTGAGTACCATAGATGAAGAATGGTATTAAAATCCTGAAGAATGTTTCAATAAGTTTGCAAAGCAATGTATGGCTGGATCATGAAGAGTAGTGAACAGGTACTGTAGGGAAAGGGTGTTTGGCAAGAACCTTGAACACAGCTGGAGTAGTAGTATTGACAAACTGAAGAGTAGTAAATCACCTGGACCAGATGATATACACCCCAGGGTTATGAAAGAACTCAAAAATGAAATTTCAGATCTATTAGTAAGAACTTATAACCTATCATTAAAATTGTCCATTGTACCTGAAGACTGGAGGGTGGCTAATGTAACTCCAATATTTAAAAAGGGCTCCAGGGGAGATCCAGGAAATTATAAACCGGTGAGCCTATTTACAGTTCCATCAAAAATCATGGAAACTGTTATAAAGAATAAAATAACAAACTATTTAGATGGACATGGTTTAATGGGACACAGTCAACCTGGATTTACCCAAGGGGAAGTCTTGCCTCACAAATCTCTAACCTTTTTATGAAAGGGTGAATAAATATGTGGACAAAGGTGTACTGGTAGATGTGGAGTATTTGGATTTTCAGAAGGCGTTCAAAATTCCCTCATGAGAAACTTTTAAGAAAACTAAAAAATAATAGGATGGGAGGCAAAGTCCTTTTGTGGATTGCAAGCTGATTAAAAGACAGGAAACAGAGAGTAGAATTAAATGGTCTGTTTTCACAATGGGAAAAAGGTAAACAGTGGAGTGCCTCAGGGATCTGTACTTGGACCAATGCTTTTTAGTATATTTATAAATGATTTGGAAAGGAGCATGATGAGTGACACAAAATTATGCAGAGTAGATAAATCTCAAGTGGATTATGATAAATTGCAGGAGGTCCTTGTGAGACTGGAAGATTGGGCATCCAAATGGCAGACAAAATTTAATATGGACAAGTGCAAGGTGATACATATACAGAAAAATAACCCTTGCTGTGGTTACATGATTTTAGGTTCCACATTAGGAGTTACCACCCAGGAAAGAGATTTAGGCATCATAGTGAATCATACATTGAAACTGTCGGCACAGTGTGCAGTGGCAGTCAAAAAAAATCAAACAGAATGTTAAGAATTATCAGTAAGGGAATAGCAAATAAAATGGTGGATGTCATAATGCCTCTGCATCACTCCATGGTGAGACAGCACCTTGAATACCAAGGATAATGCATAAACATTGGCAAGTTAAATGTAGGACATTGATAAGACAGGCTAAGACAGAATTTGAAAAGAAGTTGGCCATAGAGGCAAAAACTCACAGTAAATACTTTTTAAAATATATCCAAAGCAGAAAGCCTGTGAGGGAGTCAGTTGGTTATGGAAGTTATTGTAACTGGGTTTAAAAAAAATGTTTGGATACGTTCCTAGAGCAGAAGTCCATAAAATGCTGTTAATCAATAAGGATTAGTAGCTTGGGATCTATTCATTTAATGTTTCGGTACTTGCCAGGTACTTGTGACTTGGATTGGCCACTTTTAGACACAGGATACTAGGCTTGATGGATCCTTGGTCTAACACAATATGGCATATCTTATGTTCTTATGAAGGAAGCACCTCAGGTACATGACTGGATTTGAATGGCAGCGGCTGCAGTGTTGCTGTTATATCTTACGAAATTGAATGGTAGGAGCCAAACAAGGCAGTGAGAAGGGTATTGGCCAGCTGTTGCACATGCACATGGCATTGGAGCGAGTAAGCACTAGGGGTGTGCATTCGGATTGACCGCATTAGTAAAACGCAACTCATATTTTTTTTTTACTTAAAAAATTGATTCGACATAAACGATCGGATTTCCCACATATCGAACATAGATATGTTCGATATGTGGGAAATCGCGATTGTTGAGCCAAAATAAAAATATAAACCCCCTCACCCTCCTTAACCCCCCCCCCCCCGACTTACCACAACTCCCTGGTGATGGAGCGAGGCGTGAGGACGCCATTTCTGCAATCCTTGGCGAGAAGCATGTGACGTCGGCGGCACGTCGAGTGACGCCGGCGTCACGTGATTCCCGGCTCGTTCGCGCCGGACGGCTCGTTCGGCCCAAAAAGAACTTTTGGCCAGCTTGGGGGGGTCAGGAGGCCCCCCCAAGCTGGCCAAAAGTTCTTTTTGGGCCGAACGAGCCGTCCGGCGCGAACGAGCCGGGAAACACGTGATGCCGCGTCACTCGACGTGCCACCGACGTCACATGCTTCTCGCCAAGGATTGCAGAAATGACGTCCTCGCTCGATCACCAGGGAGTTGTGGTAAGTCTGGGGGGGGGATTAAGGAGGGTGAGGGGGTTTAAATTTTTTTTTTGCACATATGTACATATACCCAACTCATTGGATTTTTTTTATGTCCATATTGGCCGCAAGTGGGACCCCCTTTCGGACATAAAAAATATGAACATAAAATTTTGCTCTGCACATCCCTAGTAAGCACAATAATGTGGCAGGAATGGCTCGGAGCAGTAGCAGCAGAAATAGTATCACTTAAATATTTAAAAAAATCGGAATGTTAGGAGCAGAGTAACACAGCAAGGAATACATCTGTAACACTCCCAGAGCTGTGTTGTTGTCAGATTTTGGTACATGTAGCATTTGAGAAATACTTTTGCTGTTAGAAAATGTTGCATTCCTAGGGACTGCAAAGTTTATTGGAAATAAATAAGGATCCTGAACCTTGCTAAGACTGTTTTCATATGGTTGGAGAATGACATGCTGAAGCTGGAAGGTCCCAGAGGTTGTGGTTGGGGGGGGGTCGGGATTCTAAATAATTAGATTTAAAGGGTCTGGGTAGGTTGTTTTTTTTTGGCTTGGGACAGCCGGAAAAAAAAGTGGTCAGGACCACGGGAAACGAAGATTTCCCACGGTTCTACGAACCCGATACCGGAAATGATTCCGGAACCGATTCACATCTCTAATGGTTGGAACATGTTATGAAACAGCTGTCAGGCCACAATGCTAATGGTTTGAAAATGGCATTCCACAGCTGTGTCAGGTCACAGTGGTTAGGGTTGAAATATGGCATGCAGAAGCTATCAGTGTAGGGCCATAATGGCAATGGTTGAAATGTGGCTTGATACAGCTTTTCGGGCCTCTGTATTTATGGTTTGAACATGCCATGCCGTAGCTATGTCAGGCCTCAGAAATAATGGTTGGAACATGGATGTGTTCAAAAGCTTCAGTTCATCTGCAGACAAAGATGTCTTAATGCATGGACTAAATGTATTTATATTATTTCAAATAGGCAGACTTGTCTTTATAAAGGCCACAAGAGTACAATTCTAATTGAATCTAATTCTAATTGAATTGTACTCTTGCAGCCTTTATAAAGACAAGACTGCCTGCTACTTGAAATAATATAAATAAATTTAGTCCATGCATTAAGTCATCTTTGTCTGCAGATGAACTTAAGCTATTGAACATATCATGTTATTGTGGATTTGTTTCTTGGTGTATTTAGGTCCTCCACTTGAGTAATGGTTGGAACATGGCATGCTGCAGCTGTAAGTGCCAGACCACAATGGTTCTGGTTTGAAAATGGCATACAGTAGTTGTGTCAGGATACAGTGGTAATGGTTGGAATAAGGCACATGGTAGGAGCAATGGATGGCCCGCGCCATTTTTTAAGATGGCGCCGGCCGTCCATTGCTCCTACCATGTGGAAGGGGCCAGCCAATGGCACCGATAGCCCCTGTCACATGGTAAGGGCAAAGGGCCATCAGCGCCATTTTGTTTACTGGCAGCTGATGGCCCGAGAGCGGGAGATCGCTCCCGGGACCCCCGCTGGACCACCAGGGGGGCATCGGGAGGGTGGCACTGGGGGGGGGGGGGAGGCAGGGCAAGTCTGGGGCTGGCTGCCTGCTGCAGCGCCTCCTAAGTCTCGACGCCTGGTCTCCGGCTGCGCTGATCTTCCTTTCTTCGGCCACTTGATCAGCTAGACCAGCTGCGCTGATCTTCTTTCTGTGAGTGTGTATAAGGTGTATATGTGAGAAAGGAATGGTGCCTCTGTGTGTGTGTGTGTGTATGTGAGGTGTATGTGAGAAAGGAATGGTGCTTGTGTGTGTGTATGTGAGAAAGGAATCTGCCAGTTTAAAAAAATGAAATGTGATAATACATATACCTCAACTTTTGTGCTGGTAGTGCAACTTTTGAAAACTTGGATGAAAGATGAAATTACTGAATTTTAAGCATCCCTCTTCTGGAGAATAAAATATAACAAAGTGGGTAGAGACAAATACTAAAGCAAAAAAAATGTAAAATGTTCATCTCAGCAAAATCACAAATTTAAGATAATGATGCTAGGTGGGGTTTTGTCTTGTTTTTAAGCATGAGGACTAGAATAGTTCCAATCTGAAACAGTTTTGCTTTTTATTTTAAGCCTTTAGAAAATGTATATTTTTAAATGACTAACACTGGAATCTTCCCATTTAAAAGGGAAGCTGACTAAGGATGTCTTTCTGTTCCATATCTCCCACATGTATAATCATATGACTGATAGTTTGAAGAAAGACACTTGCTTTATAGCCTGAAAGCGTAAAACAAGAGAAGCTGTACGGTGTGGGTGGCTGTCCCTTGGGAGGACAGAACCTGAAGGAAGGGTGTCATTTTGCTTTCTGATAGGAATGTGGTTTTCTTATTTAATAGTTGGGAGCATCACTTTCCCTTTTAGTAAAAGTGAAAAATGCTGCAAGTCTGAAAGCAAGGTGCTTCTGTGAGAGTGTAATGTGGGTGAGAGACAGGGAGGGTGCTTCTGTATGTGTGTGGTATATATGTGAGACAGGGAGGGTGCTTCTGTATGTATGTGGTGTATATGTGAGTCAGGGAGGGTGCTTGTGTGTGTCAATGTGTGTGTGTGAGAGATGGAGCATGTTTTTGGCTGGCTTGTAGCTGTGAGAGAGGGCATATGTGTGATTGAGCCTGTTTGTAAGTGAGATAGGACATGTGTTTGTGATTGAGAGCTTGTGTGTAAGTGAAATAGAGAGAGAGCATGTGTGTGATTGAAAGCCTGTGTGTAAGTAAGGGAGAGCAAGAGCATTGTGTGATTGAGAGAGACTGGCCAGTGAGATGACTTGTGTATGTGTGAGAGACTGATCAGGGAGATGACTGGTATGTGTGTGTGTGAGAGAGAGAGAGAGACTGGTTGGAGAGATGATTGGTGTGTGAGAGACAGAAACTGTTCTTGAGTATGTGACTTGGTGTGTGTGAGAGAGAGAGAGAGAGAGAGAGAGAGAGAGAGAGAGAAGAGACTGGTTGTGGTCCCTAAGGAAGAGGACTGTGAGGACAGCTTCAGCAGCTACTGCTGCTTGTGGTGTGGCCTGCAAGGGAAAGGAATAGGAGAACTGCTGGAAAGGGTAAGTAAAGGTGGCTTTTTAAGCTCATTTTTCTTGATTGACTACGATTTTAATTATTGGATAGTATGTGATGTATCTGCTGTTTGAAATATTTTATTGGTTTGGTAAAACTTTCAAAATTTGCATGAGTCTTTAATTATTGGATATTCTATTCATCAGCTGTTTTGAAATTATTTTATTTGTATGATTTTATAATTATGATTAATGATTTATATATCTTGACTTTATTGATTTGTTTCACAAAGAATGGTGAAATTTTTGTTTTTCCATTGTTACACTGTATAGAGTCTGGCGTGATGCATTTTACAGTTCAGTTTTTGTCTGCACATTTCTATTTATACTTTATTTGGCTTTATTCTGTATTTGGTGAGGGTTTGTGTTCTTCATGCAAAGACTGAGTTGAAGCAGTCTTTTAGCATGTGGTTTCTCTGTAGGGATCTGTAGTAGCTTGGCCTGTTCTGTTTTCCTGATAGGAGGTATATTGATATTTTAGATTCTGGTATAATATTTATGGTATTCTTTTTCATAGGTGGGATTGTTATTCTTTGAGTGTTGGCAAATAGTACTGTGTTGATACGGGAGGACCATGCCAAAATATATCACAATAGATATGATGCCATGTGAATTTCAAGATGCAAAGTTTTCTTGTTGGCATAACAGTGCATGAAATTATCACAACAACTTGTATATTAATTTTACCTCAGAATGTCATTTTTCATGTAAAATATGTTATAAATGCATAATTTAAAATTGTGTATGGGAAGGGGGCGCCAGACTGTAAGGTTTGCCTAGGGTGCCTAATACCCTTGCACTGGCCCTGCCCACAGAGAGACGCATCCATCCAGCGCCACGCCCCTATCTAGGCGCATGTAAGCGCATCACTGATTCTTATGAATCAGTGATGCGCAGGGCGCGTTTGTAACAGTTTGCAATGACTTCTGTATAATTGTAGGTGTCTTTGATGTATTCCATGACCATGAATGGCTTATACTGCAAAAGTAAGAGTTCACACCTGATACTGGATGATATATTCGCAGGTTTATTTATTTATTTATTTATTTATTTATTTATTTGGTTTTATATACCGTCATTCGGTGCAGCCATCATAACGGTTTACAAAAATCAAACAGATAATAAACCATTAAAAACACTGATGCATAAATTAATAGTGGGAAATAAGAAGGGATCGGGGAGACGGTGGAGAAAAAGGGAGCATAAGGAAAAGGGAAAAGGATTATGGTAACAGTATTGGTATTTAAACATCTTCGGGATGGTCTTCTAATTGTAAGTTCCTATTGCTATTATAATGGTCATTGCCAGACGATATTTCATTATTTCTTTTGCATGAATAAGTAGGCATGATAATCTCATGATATATGAAGAAACATGAGGCATTCTAAAAGCAAGAAATATAGGACACAGTACTGTAATAAGTAGAAGCATAGAAATTGAAAAAAACAAAGATTAAGAGAAATTTAAACAATTAAATATTATACACAGTAGGAATAAAGATTATCAATAAAGATGTGCATACGTTTTTCATAGTTAGACAATTTCAATGAATGGAATTTTTCCAAAATTTCGGAAAAATTCATAGTTTCTGTTAGTGACGCTAACTCCCATTAGCGGAGATTAACAAAAAAGAACCATGGGAAAAACAAAATTTCCCACGGGGACCTGAAAATAAAGCCTGAACCGATAGGGGTTATCAATGCTCATCTCTAGTTATTAACACTTTTTGCCTTGATGCAGGGATTTACATATTCAGCCTTGAATATTCAGAGTGGCACAAATGGTTTGCATATGTTTGAGTGAATTAGTTTTGGGAGGCTGGTCTTTGGACAGATGTAAAGATGTTAGCATGGTGTTTACAGCAACCCATTCTTCTAGACGAGGGGGTAGATTTTCAAAGGGGTACACGCGTAAGATACGTGCGTACCCCTCAAACCTACCCCAAACCCCCCCCTGCGCGCGCCGAGCCTATTTTGCATAGGCTCGGTGGCGCGCGCAAGCCCCGGGATGCGCGTATGTCCCGGAGCTTGCATGGAGGGGCGTGTCGGGGGCGTGTTGGGAGTGACGCGGCATTTTGGGGGCGTGTCGGGAGTGACGTGGCATTTTGGGGGCGTGTTGGGAGTGACACAGTGTTTTGGGAGCGTGTCCGGGGCGTGGTTCTAGCCCGGGGGCGTTCCAGGAGCATGACAGCAGCCCCTGGACCAGCCCCCGGCTGGAAGCCGGCCCGGCTTCCAGCAGGCGTAACTTTCGTGATAGAGGTAGGGGGGAGGTTTAGATAGGGCCGGGGGAGTAGGTTAGGTAGGGAAAGGGAGGGGAAGGTGGGGAGAGGGCGAAGGAAAGTTCCCCCCGAGGCTGCTCCGATTTCGGAGCAGCCTCAGAAGGAACGGAGGCAAGCTGTGCGGCTCGGCGTGCTCAGGCTGCTGATTTTGGGCAGCCTTGCGTGCGCCGACCCCGGATTTTAATGGATACGCGCGGCTACGGGCGTATCTATTGAAATCCCGCGTACTCTTGTTCGCGCGACTGGTGCGCGAACAAAAGTACACGTGTGCGCAGATTTATAAAATCTGCCCCACTGCAAATACTGTTTTTGAGGCCACAGTGATTGTTTTTTTGTTCAGCATTGAGAATTTCTTTTATTTTTTAAAACTGTTGAATCTAAACAAACCTCTGAAGCTATTCGCCATACAGATAGAAACAAATTACAAGATATGTACTTGAGTGAGTTGAGCCTCTTGTACATCATGGGCTGCATACTGATTTTCTCTCAAATGAAGATGCTGAATGGAGTTTAAGCAATCATGGACTCCTAGTCAAATCAAATGGGCTTGGAATAAACACAATTTAAAATGGATTGAAATCTCTCTCTCTTTTTTGGTTTTGGGTGATTTGAAAAAATGGATCCCCAAGGCTCCCATTTTCACAGATTCACATATGAATAGGTGTGCAATCAAAGAAATGTAAATGACATTGAGCATGCTCCATCCCCTTTACTGCTAAATTCAAAATAGTTTTTCTGTTGTTGATTTGTGAGAATGCTCAGCACATATGTGGCACAGGTCACAGATGAGGGATAAGGTCCCCTAAACAAATTTCAATTAGAATTTCACTGTATGAGTGTTAAATATATTTTTTTTTTATCTTTTAGCAATCTAATATGGTAATGTGCGTACAAGCAGGTTTCATTTTTTTAATCTGAGAATCAAGGGTTCTAGAGTAACTTCAAAAGTTAAATACTGATAATACAAATATCATCAAATCAAGTGAAAGGCATTTAGGGCTAGAGTGAAACATTCTATGAGTATTAGGTAGGTAAGCGAGAACAAAGCAGACAGACTCATAAGTAAAATAATATAACATTTTTAAGTAGCAAAACAGCTAACAAACTGAAAGTCCCAATCTGATTATGGAAGTTCTATGTGGAATCAAAATGGTTTTAATTCGTTAAAGTTTTTTGCTATATTAAATATATAATATTTGACCCGTGGGTATGCCTAGCATATTCACAGTAGGAATCTGATACATTAATTCTCAACAATAAAAATCTGCTATTTAAGCAAGAAAAGTGCAGACCTTGGACACCCCCACAGCTAGCGTAATTGATAAGAGCCTAGAGGTTTTCAAGCACACTTAGGAAAATCATAACTACAGTTGGAAGTTCAGCAATATCAATACTTCTTAAATTAATAATATATCACAGGCATATGGGTGACAGAAAATGAACAAGTCCTCATAAACGCCCATGTCTGAAAACAAGAGGGAACCCTTAAGAGATTTTGAATTTATTATATGACAACATTAATTTTGCAACATTTAGAGGACAACAGGAAAGTCAGCAACTTATTGCGCTGACATCGCAGTAAAACCTGATTTTAATTAGCTGACACAGAGGACACTTAGAGGATAAAGTGATATGTCATTGAGAAATGTACTATTAAATTCTGCCCTCCCTGACCTGCCATATGTCAGGGAGCTAGCTAAAAACAAAATCACATGACCAGTTTGTTTTACATTGCCTTTTGAAATCCAGAGAAAAATGATTCATTTGTTTAAATATTTATTTATCATGCATTCTTACAGGTTTATTAAACAGAATGCAATTTGTATGTCATATTATTATATGGTCAACAATCAAGCAAAAGACCAACATTTGCACCACATGCAACAGGCAAATGTATGATGTGATATATGGATCAATTGATTGACTGAGATGCTTTATTAAAAATATAGCATGAAATAACTCAAATTGAACTTGATTACAATGATTTCTATGACTATATTCCAAAATAATGCAGAGGAAATTCAATTCTAGGGATGTGCAGAAGGAAAAAAAATGTTTTGTTCCGCTTTTTGTTTCGCCAGGACACAAATATGTTTCATTAGTTTCAAAGGGGGGAAAATCAATTCATTTATTAGTTTCATTCATTTTTCGCTTCCCATTAAATTCAATGGGGGAAGTACTTTGCAGCCCATTTTTGGCTGCAGAATTGGGGTTTTCTTATCAATTCTGATGAAACTTCTGGGGAGCAATCATCAGAATGAGAAAAGAGCTCCAATGTAAGACTGTGAAAAGTGGCACCAAAGTGGCATGAATAGCCTAAGGCACTGTAAAGGGGCAAAGGGGTACCAGGAATGGCAAAAGTGCTTTAACAGAGGTGCAAAGCAGCAGTGAGTGTCAAAAACACACCACAGCTTCAAAAGAGAGCACTGATAACAGTTGCATGAACCCTTGAAGGCAGCATGACAGGCAAAGAAGCAAGACAAGTGGCATCAACATCCTACAGCACAATGAAGGGGGGACATAGCAAGCAGAAAGAGTGTCAGAAAAAAAAACCACAAGGTGCCAATAAAGGGACAAAGCAGTACAAAAATAAGCACCAACACACTGAGGAACCATGATAGTGGTAAGAACACCACAAGGAGTAGAGTGAGTTGTCTGGTGTATGGTAGCAAGGCAGAGTGGCAGAAAGTTGATAGGGGCAAGACAGGGTGGCAGACCAGAGGTAGTCTGGTCCCTGTGGTCTTGATAGGGGCAAGTTCCCTTTCCTTTGTGCAGGTATGTTGTGATTTGATCTGTCACTTCTTCCTGAACTGGTTCACTGCCAGAAGAAAATGGCATCTTTTTCATTTGTGAAAGATAATTCAACAGAGTGATAGAGACTGCCATTTGTGAAGCAAGAACTGAGCTGGAGATTATTTGTGAATACCCAGAAACTATTAACTGTACGTATGCACTTCATCTGAAGACAAAGGAACTTGAAGAGCTCTCAGAAATAAGAAAACTGCTACTCAAGTCCAAATCTACAATATCAACCTATGTTGACTTTTTACCCTACACAGTGCCTATGTAAACTATGGGAACACAGAGGATGAACTAGAGTGCAACTAGCACCAGTTTTCTATAGTACTAGAAACATTACTGTTGGCACCTAAGAAAGATTTAGGGAAAATGGCCCATATTATGAAGGTCATGAAAACTATTGAGCATATGAAATATGCAAGCTCCAAACACTTAAGTCAGCTTTTTATGTTCTTACATTCCAAATGAGGCAAAACAGAAAAAATAATATTCTAGAAAGAAGTGATGCACAAATGCATGAAACTGAAATTATAAATACTAGAACTAAACTCAGACAGGCACAGTGTTTGAGATCAGGCCCTTGTCATGATGTAAGGGCTGGACAGGCAGGCACAGTGTTTGAGGACAGGCTCTTGTAGTGATGTAAGGGCTAGACAGACATGCACAGCATTTGAGGACAGGCCCTTGTAGTGACGTAAGGGCTGGATGGATAGGCACAGCATTTGAGGTCAGGCCCTTGCAGTGATGTAAGCGCTAGATGGGCAGGCACAGCATTTGGGGTCAGGCCCTTGCAGTGATGTAAGCGCTGGATGGACAGGCACAGCGTTTGGGGTCAGGCCCTTGTAGTGACGAAAGGGCTGGACAGTGGACAGACAGGCACAGCGGTTGAGGTCAGGCCCTTGTAGTGATGTAAGGGACGGACATACAGGCACAGCATTTGAGGTCATGCCCTTGTAGTGACATAAGGGCTGGACGGGCAGGCACAGAGTTTGGGGTCAAGCCCTTGTAGTGACGTAAGGGCTGGACAGACAGGCATAGTATTTGAGGGCAGGCTCTTGTAGTGACGTAAGGGCTGGACAGTGGACAGACAAGCACAGCGTTTGAGGTCAGGCCCTTGTAGGGATGTAAAGGCTGGACGGGCAGGCACAGCATTTGAGGTCAGGCCCTTGTAGTGATATAAGGGCTGGACAGACAGGCACAGTGGTTGAGTTCACGTACATATGCTGATATTATCTGGAGCATATGAGGCAGTTGGAGCTGCTGCAAGGCTTTCAATTGCTTTTATTCATATTGCCATTCACAGGGAAAATTTGGAAACCCCAGCAAAGACATGTTTATTTTCAAAAACACTAGCATTTCCATCAACTCTGTTTCCAGCCTTGAGCGATGAGGGCTCATGATATCCCCCTGTCATTGAAAATACACGTTCACTGGGCATACTGGTTCGTGGACATGACAGATATCGCTGAGCCACTTTGGCTAGGTGTGGCCAGACAGTGGACTTTTGTGCCCAATAAGCCAGCGGATCTGTCTGCATGTCCTCTATGAGCTCCCGTGCCACTGACATTTGTGCTGGTGTCTCCTTTGTTTGGGTGGGCAGAGAGTCATTCTTGCCAGCTGCTTTTGCTCTAGCCCATTCCAAAACAGATGCTTTTTTAGGGGCAACATGGCTTTGGCGTACTGAAGTGGAGGAGGAGGTACTATCTGTCACTGACAGAGTGCTGCTCCTGCTTGGGCTTGCACTACTCTCTGAAATGCCCTGTTTCCTCCTCTACTTCATGCCTAATCTGTTTCTGCCTATGGTGCTCCTGTTCACAGACCTTTACTAATGCAGGTCCTTCACAAATATGAGACAATTGGATTGTAGAGCAAGTTTCACAGACTGTGGCAAGCATGTATGTCTGGTCTTTTGTTAAAGGTCTTAATCTCTCTTGCATCTGCTTCTGCAAAAAGTCCAGTCAATGCAGCACCTCTGCTGTCATTCCCTCTTCCAGTTTAAAGCCCTCCAAATTTTCCTCCAGAAAATTAACTATAGAGATGATGTCAGCCAAGGTGGCACTTCTGGAACTCAGCTCCTTCGTGGCATCCTTGAAGGGCTGCAGGAATTTTACTAGCTGACCCATGACTAACCAATCATGATGCCCTAGGGGACTCTGCACACCTATGTCCATTTCCGTAGAAAGTTCATGAAGGGGTGTCTGCTGCTCCAATAATCTCTGCAGCATCATATAGGTGGAATTCCACCGGGTGCCAATGTCTTGAATGAGATACTTGTGAGGCATCTCCAAATCAGTTTGCTTTTGTCGGAGAACCTGCCCTGCCTTCACACTTCTGAGGAAGTGTGCTGCTATGTTCCTGCACTTGTGTATTAATGTATGCAGGTATTCATTCTCTTGGTGATTGGTCTCCAACCCCAGAGCTCTCTTCACTACCAGGTGCAGAGTATGTGCAAAACATCGGATGTTCTGAAAGCGCCCGTCACATATTGCCTTTACCATGTTTGCACCATTGTCTGTGACCATTGGGTCTCGCCCTTTTGTGACAAAGAACCCTGCCTGAAGACTCCTGTCTCGCTGGTGTAGCTGCCAGCTTGCCAGCATCTGTCTGATGCATGCTAGAATATTGGCTGAGGTATGGGCCTCGTCCATCAGGTGGGTGTCAGTAAAGCCCACCTCCACCCTGATACTTGTTCACTAATAGAGCTGCTGCCTGCCCCTGCCTCAGCCAGGTCCCACCAGTGTGCCGTCAGAGAGAGGTAAGAGTGTGCAGGATTAATGACGGTCCAGATATTGCAGGTGAAATGCACACTCCCCTCTGCCTTAGCTAGCAGCGCTTGGATGCGACTGCGACACTGGTTGTACAGGCTGGGGATGACCTTTCTGCTAAATGTGGTTCTGGAGGGGACTTTGTAAGTTGTAATTAAGACCTTCAGCAAATGCTTGAAACCCACATTCTCCACTACCTGCAAGGCCTGGTCATCAAGGGCAATCATTTCCCCCAATGCTCCTGGTTACAACTTTTTAGGCTGCCTGCCTCCTTCCCCAGGATAGCGTTACCGAACACCACCCCATTTCCTCCATGGTGGGTTGTCGCTTCTGACACATGGCAGGGGGCTGCTGGCCTGCCACCTGACTGCTGGAAGGGGCTGAGGGCATGGGGTGACTCTGCTCCTTTTCAACCACTTTACACCGCCTGGAAAAAGGGGTCCCCTGACTGGTACTGCCACCATCACCAGATGGAAGTACTGTTGGGTGTTGCTTCCGCATATGATGCATCATGCCAAAATTAGTTAGATGTCCCATTTGCTTGCCTCTGCTAATAGTCCTGGCACAGTAATTACGTGGGTCCTCTGTCACTTTAAAGTGGCTCCAGATCACAGATTTCTTTTGTGATCCCTTCTCTATAGCCTTCGGGGTGGATGCTGGCACTGGAGTTGAAGTAGTGGGTGCACCCTGAGAAGCAATGCCAGGGCCATCAGTCACACTCTGTGCCTGCACTCTCTGCTCTTCCTCCTCCTCATCATCAGTTCCATCTACCCCCTGCAGCACTGAAGTGAAGGCTAAGAGAACTAACTAATCCTCCTAAACCTTCTTCACCTATTACTTCTTCCATTTCTGATGATGAGAATCCCACACAAGATGATTCTTCATCGGAATCAGAAGCAAACAGTGCCTGCGCTACATTTTCAGTGCTAACTAGAGTCTGCTGTTGCACTGTTGCTTTTGGGTCTCGCCCTTTTGTCTTGCATGACTCAGCCTCCCCTTCCCTCAACTCCAAAACAACAGGGTCAGAAACATGTGGTGGCGGTGAATCATCTTTAATTTCATTTTTTTCCGGATAGAACTGCCTGCCCCTCCAGAGATTTTAGATTGGAACAGCTCCCTTTTTAACTTTAATGGGGGACTGGCACTGCCTTTTGAAGTGCCTCCTCTTCCAGTTCCAATCACTCATCTACCTTTCCCTGACATCATGGATTTAATGTCACTGCCTACTAGGGATTTCAATTTAAAGAATTATTTCTTTATTGGTGAATGAACACCTCTGTACCAATATATGTGAGTGTGGAAAACTGCACACAAACATACAGATGCACAGTGCAGTGCCTTGATGTACACTACAACTGACACTGCTGTATGTGCACACAACAAAATTTTAACTCCAGAAGATGCCTACTGGGGATTTGTATTATAAGAACACTGCTGTACTAATATATGTGAGTGTGGAAAACTACATACAGATGCAGTGCAGTGCCTTGTTGTACACTACAACTGAGACTGCTCTGTGTGCACAAAATAATGAAACTGCAGAGAAAAGACTGGAAGCCTGAGCAAGCACAATTCCTAGTGATGCTGCTTCTTGTTTGAAAATACCAACTCCCAGACAGCCACTGCAACTTTCACACTATCTTCCACCCTCACCCTGCCTGCAACCTACCCCAGAGGGTAAGATCAGCAGCAAAATACCACTGCTGACAGCTTGTCTCAGTGGGAGAGACAGAGAGACAGTCTGAGTTCAATTTAAAAAAAGTGCAGTAAAAAAAAGCCTGGCTGGCACAGCAGCAAAAATGAAGAAATATAATTTTCAATGGAAAATTCTATCAAAGTAGCAAGCAGCAATAGCAATTGAATACAGATCTGAGACACTCAGAGCTCAAAAGCAATGAGCTTTTCAGTGAAACGCCAAGAAGAAAGTGTATGGTGCACCGCATGCTTAAGGTATAAATATTACAGCAGGAACAGAATTACAGAGCACTGAGAGCGGCAATTGGCTGCATTGGAAAAATGCTTCACTGTGATACATTGGAATTCTGGCCTCCTTGCCATCCTCTCTGATCCACTCTATGACAGGGCTGTGAGGTCACTTATGACTCACAGGAAAGGGCTGGTTTTTGCCTTCTCCTATTTAAAGCGGCCGCTAAGAAATCACTGTGAATCAAAAGAATGAAACTAATTCCACGTCACTGAGGACTATGATGCTCTCACTGGTCTGTATACTGCCGCTTGCATCTGTTCCCGGGATCCAATCCCTGCATGAGCTTTCCTGGTCGCTTGGAAACTCAAAATAGCAATTTAGCCGTATTTATCTTACAAGTCCCCAGGTGGGATTTGAACCCTCACCACCTGGATAGAAGGCAGATGCCATCCCCACTGAGCCAGCAACTCACGTTCCAACCACTAGCTTCAGAAGTCCTTCTCAAAGTCCATAATTCAAAGTCCAGCCCCACTGGGCCTAACTGCCGCTTCCCTCCGTACCTCTGGGAGCTCAACACTTCCCCAGAGATACAGCCACCCACGGGCAGGTCTCCAGGCAAAGTATCCTTGTTGTATGTCCAAACAACAGAAGTCCCCACGCTCACCTTCCTTGTGATAGTGGTTGCAGTCCTTCACACCGTCAGGGATATCCCGTGTCCAAGTTCCCCCGAGCAGCCAGGCAGCCCGTTCCTTCCTCCTCTGTCCCCGACCGGAGACTGAGACGGCGCTACTAGGAGTCTTTTTTATCTTGTGGAAACTCCTCCTCCTCTGCCCACTGATTGGCTCTGGGAAGGTCCCACCCTTAATCCCCCACACCTGTGGTTCCTCTGTCCTTGTAACATCCGGGGGAAGGAACCAAGGGACATCTCTTGCCTGGTGTTGCTGTATTTTCCTTCCCCCCTTTTCCTTGAATCTTTGGTTCCTAGCTTTATAGTTCCTATCTTAGTCTAGCATAGTCACATGGACGTTAAAGCACCAGAACACCAGGCATCATGCGCCGTGCGCCGAAGGGGCTCGACAAAGGGGCACTCCCCTTTGTGTACCCCTTCGTGCATCCTGTAGTGTTAGCCATTCCCCATGTTCTTTTATATCCCTTGTTAAATCCCCATATTTAAATGTTTAATGTATTTGACAAAGGTAACGCATGAGTTCTTGCAAATTTTGTTTACATGTAAACCGATGTGATATGTAAAATCGAACACCAGTATATAAAAATAAATAAATAAATAAATATGTTTCATTCATTGGGGATATCCATGCGTTTCGCGAACCCACGAATCAAACGAACAGGGACTTATGCGTGGCGGATTGCACATTAGTTGAAAACAAATGCACACTCCCTATTAAATTCTGAATAAATGTTTAATGCTATAATTGTTCTGGAAAGTAATGATAAATAGAGAGTACTCTGGACTATTTCAAACATCATTGGTGATCTAATGATACTGTATAACAGACAAGACCATTTTTACCTATCTTATGGAAGATGCTTTGTAGACCAGAACTAAAAACAAAGTATTACATTAACAAACCTGGAAGTTGTTTTTAAAATGAGTCCTAGAAAAAAAACTCTACCTCATTTGGAACAGAACTGTACACAATATTCCAAATGACCGCATCTTCAAAAGGATATAAATGGGATGAAGTTGGTACAAGAGATGGCTACTAAAATAGTAGTTTTCATTCAAAAGTTTATGGGGATAGACAAAGATCTAAACATGAACACCCTGAAGGAAAGGCAACATAGGGGAGATATGATAGGCACACTTAAATATCTCAAAGGTTTCCAGGCACAGGAGGTGAGCCCCTTTCAATGGGAAGATGGCTCTAGAACAAGTAGTTATGCAATGAGGTTGAAAGAGGGTAGACTCAGGAGTAATCTTAGGAAATATTTCTTTACGGAGAGTGTGCTGAATGGATGGAACAACCTCTTTTGTGAAGGCGATAGAGACAAAAATAGTATCTGAATTCAAGAAAGAATGGGGTAATTACAAAGGATCTCTAAGGAAGTAATGCTAAATTAATTGGACAGATGGGCAGACTGGATGGGCAATACAGACTTTTTCTGCCACTGTGTTTCTATTTTCTATATTGCATTCTTTTCTTCCTTTTCTTGGTACTATTTTCATATAGGTCAGTTCCTCAAGTTTGTGTTGACTCATAGGGGCAGATTTTCAAACGCTACGCGCATAAATCCAGGAGGATTTACATGCGTAGGGGAGTTACGTGCGCCGGGCCTATTTTCAAAAGGCCTGGTGGTGCGCATAAAGCCCCCGGGACGCATGTAAGTCCCGGGGCTTGAAAAAATGGGTGGTCCGGGGTGAGGAGGGGGTGGGATGGGGCAGTCCAGAGGTGGGGCCTCTGGCAGGCGTAACTTCTGCAACAAAGGTAGGGAACGGGGAAAGCCAGCTGGCCTTCCCTGGGCTCAGCGCGCGCAAGGTGCACTAGTGTGCACACCTTGCGTGCGCCGACCCCTGAATTTATAACCTGCGTGCACAAATGCATGCCGCTTGCGTAGGTTTTAAAATCTGGCCCATAATGGATTTGGCAGCCATATCAACTTATTTTATTTATTTATATGATTTATATTCTGCTTTTTCAGATATTTCAAAGTGGATTACATTCAGGTGCTATAGGTATTTGATTAATAAATTTGGATATTTAAGAACATAAGAACATAAGAAAATGCCATACTGGGTCAGACCAAGGGTCCATCAAGCCCAGCATCCTGTTTCCAACAGTGGCCAATCCAGGCCATAAGAACCTGGCAAGTACCCAAAAACTAAGTCTATTCCATGTAACCATTGCTAATGGCAGTGGCTATTCTCTAAGTGAACTTTATGGTAGATATGGGAAGGATAATGAGCTGTACAAATAGTATGAATCACTTCACCTCATGACTGCTTTAAGGAAATCACCCCGATGAAGTTCCCCAGACCATGTCAAGGGAAGGTCAGGAACTGGGCTGACTCACTGGACTCAGAGGAAGGAGAAACAAGAGAGGCAGGCCGTAGAGGGCCTGAGAGGCACTGGAGAGATTCATTGAAAGCAGCAGTCCTGAATCCAGACCAGATAGGCAGGAGGCTATTTTAGTTCTGAGCTGGGCCCCCTCTACTTCCTCAGGTACTGGGGGCCTCCCCAGCTCCTCTACTTCTTCCTTGCCCCCTGCCTGTTTACAACAAAATGTACAGCTATACAACAAAATGACAGCAGCTGGCCTGAAACTGAAGCCATTTTGTTGCTATCTATTTTATAGGTGCCAGTTTTAGGATCAGCTGACACCATTTTTAAAGAGCAAGCTGACAGAGCAGAAGTGACTGAGGATTGCTCCTGACTCTTTCATGAATCAAGAACCACATGGAAGGGGTAAGTAGGGACAAGAGGAGGCCGTGTTGCCAGTTTCTTTGCTGAGAATGGGGTCTGGGATCAAGGGACCTGGGGAGGTCCTGGATAGGCTTCGCTCAGCCTAGTCTAGGGAGGCCCTTGCCCTGGCCCCAAGATATTGGGGTATGGGGGGCCCAGGGAGTCTGATGGGTTCTGAGGAAGTGGTAGAGGTGGGGTCTCAGGGAGGCCCAATATTTTTATGTTGTTGTTTTGAGGGCTTTTTAATATAATGTTTGTTTTAATTTGTCTAATGAACCAAGTCCTATACCTTAACTGGGTGAACTGGGAACGAGTTGTGAAAACTACCTATGGTGTCGGCGTGCGTCCTTTAAAAAAATCTACCTACTTATGTGATAGAGGCAGCATTTGCATGCACATACACACATCCATATAAAATTGTGCGTGCATTCAGCCTATTTTATATCATGCATACATATACACACATAACTTATAAAATAGACATGTTCCTGGGTGCGAGCCGGCAAATGCGTGCCTGTTTAAAACTTAACATCTATGTGAACCAAAAATGAATTCATAAAAATGAACTAAAACAAAAAATGTTTGTATACACATCCTACTATTTAGGAATTGGGAAGGTCACAACAAAATCATTTTACAACTAGATAATTAAGTAAATCAGCTCATTACATATGATTACAGTGTTAAATAATGTGCAAACAAATTGCACAACAGAACAGAATATATTGCAAGGGAGGGGCTCAGTAACCCAGAATACACTGGGGGCACTGAGAGGAAAGAATCACCTTGCAGGTGGCTGAAAAGAATCAGTAAGTACTGCGTGGGGACATTTTAAAATAGGTAGTCAGAAAGTCAGGCAATAAACAGAAGTTTGTGTGTTTTGTTTTAAATAGGTAGTCAGAAAGGCAGGCAATAAGCAGAAGTTTGTATGTTTCTTTTAAATAGGTAGTCTGAAAGGCAGGCAATAAACAGAAGTTTGTGTGCTTGTAGTTCCTAGAGGTGTGAATCGTGTAATCGATCGTCTTAACGATTGATTTTGGCTCGGGGGGAGGGAAATCTGATCGTCTTGAATGAAGGTGATACGTAGTGGTATCTCAATTATGCGAGTGGAAGCCTAGGGGGTACACCATGTCCTTGATGATGAAATTCCCACCTGCTCCTGTGTCAATCAGAGCCATGTCTGGAAAGGAGTGAGAGTCCCAGATCAGGTGACTGGCAGTGACAATTGAGGGGCCACAGTAGTAGCACCCAAGTTCAGGACCTCAACTGAACTTAGGCCCAGGAGTTTCCCAGACAGACAGGACAGGATTGGAGGCCAGGAGGAGTCGGGGGAATGACGCCGCGGCAGATAACCTTCCACTTGAGCAAGAGGGAGTCGCCAAGGAGGTAAGGAGGGCAGAGTAAAGAAGTCGAGCAGCAAGGGTCGCAACAGTACCCCCCCTTCAAAGGGCGATTTCCTCTTCAGGTACCAGACTTGAATCTTGAAGGATGCACAAGGTGGAACTGTTGAAGCATCTCCTTGTCCAGGATATAGGCCTGAGGAGCATCACTGAGAAGTTCAGACATCCCAACCTCCCACTGCGGAAAGTTCCCATTCTCTACCTGCAGCAGGGTCCACCCCCAGCGGCACATGCACATGAAAGCAGCTAAACCCTTTGCTTCCCGCACCCTCCCAACCCCCCAAAAAACATTTTACAGGTACCTGGTGGTCCAGTGGAAGTCCCAGGAGCGATCTCCCGCTCTCGGGGCCGTCGGCTGCCACTAATAAAAATGGCACCAATGACCCTTTGCCCTTACCATGTGACAGGGTGTCCGTGCTATTGGCCAGGCCCTGTCACATGGTAGGATTAATGGATGGCTGGTGCCATCTTTAAAAATGGCGTGGGCCATCCAGTGATCCTACCATGTGACAGGGGCCTGACAATGGCACGGATACCCTGTCACATGGTAAGGGCAAAGGGCCATCGGTGCCATTTTGATTAGTGGCAGCCGACGGCCCGAGAGCGGGAGATGGCTCTCGGGACCCCCACTAGACCACCAGGTACTTGCAAAATGTTTTGAGGGGGTTTGGGAGGGTGGGGGAAGCTAAGGGAACAGTTTTAAAGGGTCAGGGTGGGTTTAGGGATTGTTTTGGTGTGCTGTTTTTCCCGCCCTCCCCCAAAACGATAAGAGAACCCCAGGAACAAAATCGTGGGGTTCTCTTATCGCGAGCCCCTGATTTCTGACGATTTTGAAAATATCGTCCGATATTTTCAATCGTCCAAAGCCCGATTCACATCCCTACTGCATATCTCTCTTCAGTAAAGCCTGTTTGTCATGGAGAAATCAAAGAGAGCAATATCTTAGAAAGCTTGTCGGCCATGATCATAGTCAATACTTGACATAATATAAAAGGGAAATCTGCCTATATGATCCTGTAACAAAGGGTCAATGCCAGGTTTTGGCAAGACCAAAATAGTTGCCAAATTAGTTCACTTAAAAAATTATCCAGCTTCTAAAAGAGCTTCAAACATTTTCTCAAATGGCACGCAAGTCTGATTAATTAAGATCTTATAAAATTCTCCTGTCAGGCCCGTCCAGCCCTGGAGCCTTGTGGAGGGGGGAATTTTTTAAATAAGAGAATCAATCTCTAAGAAACATAAGAGAGGCACTGAGAATTAGTAAGTCCTTCCCTGTCAGCAGTGGAAAAAGAATCAACTGTGGATAATTTTCTATTAGGTTCCCAAGTATTTAGATGTTATAAAAACTAGTAAAAAGATCTCCAATGTCCTTTGAAACTCGGATCAATAAACTCTCCTGTGACTTCATCAAAACTATGTAAGATTTCCCCTGCCAAGTTTGTCAGGCATTTGCTAACATTCATCCTGCTTTATAATCATGCAAAAAGATTTTATTCTTATAATAAACCTTTTTTGATTTGTGGATGTCTCAAAGTTTTTAAAACAGCTTGTGTGGCTATAAATTGCAATTTATTCTCAGGTGAAGAAATATCTCATTTTCTTTTGCCTAGCTACAAGGCTATGATAACTCCCTGCAATACAGCTTTTGAGTTTTCCAAAATAATAAAGGATAATCATTATATGCTTCACTAAACTTCTCAAATTCTTTTCATTTCTGAACCAAGTAAGAGTGAAAAACTTGACCTTGATACAGATATGGGCGGTGGGGGGGGGGGGGATTTCTATCAACTGTAAAACCCTTCAAAAGAAGACATACAGGAACATGATCATACATTTCCATTGCCCCAATACTGATCGTGGGGGTTCTCTTATCGTTTTGGGGGAGGGCGGGAAAAACGGCACAAAAAATAACCCCTAAACCCACCCCGACCCTTTAAAACTAAACCCTTTGCTTCCCCCACCCTCCCGACCCCCCAAAAAACATTTTACAGGTACCTGGTGGTCTAGTGGGGGACCCGGGAGCGATCTCCGCTCTCGGGCCGTTGGCTGCCACTAATCAAAATGGCACCGATGGCCCTTACCATGTGACAGGGTATCCGTGCCATTGGCCGGCCCCAGTCACATGGTAGGAGTACTGGATGGCCCACGCCATTTTTAAAGATGGTGCCGGTCCAAGTACAGAGCCACTCCACTGTTTATCCTTTTCCACTGAGAAAATTGACCATTTAATCCTACTCTGTTTCCTGTCTTTTAACCAGTTTGTAATCCACGAAAGGACATTGCCTCCTATCCCATTACTTTTTAGTTTTCGTAGAAGCCCTCTGAAAATCCAAATACACTACATCTACTGGTACACTTTTATCCACGTTTATTAACCCCTTCAAAAAAATGAAGCAGATTTGTTAGGCAAGACTTCCCTTGGGTAAATCCATGTTGACTGTGTTCCATTAAATCATGTCTTTCTATATGCTCTAAGATTTTGATCTTGAGAATAGTTTCCACTATTTTTCCCGGCACTGAAGTCAGGCTCACTGGTCTATAGTTACCCGGATCACCCCCTGGAACCTTTTTTAAATATTGGGGTTACATTGGCCACCCTCCAGTCTTCAGGTACAATGGATGATTTTAATGAGAGGTTACAAATTTTATCAGATCAGAAATTTCATTTTTTAGTTCCTTTAGTATCCTAGGATGCATACCATCTGGTCCAGGTGATTTGCTACTCTTTAGTTTGTCAATCTGGCCTACTACATCTTCCAGGTTCACAGTGATTTTGTTTAGTTTGTCTGACTCATCACTGCTGATGTACATCCTCATTAGTAAACACGGAAGCAAAGAATTCATTTAGTCTTTCTGCAATGGCCTTATCTTCTGTAAGAGCCCCTTTAACCCCTCGGTCATCTAATGGTCCAACTGACTCCCTCACAGTTTCTTGCTTTGGATATATTTAAAAAAGTTTTTAATTATGAGTTTTTGCCTCTATGGCCAACTTCATTTCAAATTCTCTCTACGCCTGTCTTATCAATGTTTTACACTTCACTTGACAATGCTTATGTTTTATCCTATTTTCTTCAGATGGATTCTTCTTCCAATTTTTGAAGGATATTTTTTGGCTAAAATAGCCTCTTTCACCTCACCTTTTAACCATGACGGTAATCATTTTGCCTTCCTTCCACCTTTCTTAATGCGTGGAATACATATGGACTGCACATCTAGGATTGTATTTTTAAACAATGTCCAAGCCTGTTGAACACTTTTTAACCTTTGCAGCTGCACCTTTCAGTTTTTTTCTAACTATTTTCCTCATTTTATCAGAGTTTCCCTTTTGAAAGTTTAGTGTTAGAGCTGCAGATTTACTTTTTGTCCCCCTTCCAGTTATTAGTTTAAATTTGATTATGTTATGATCACTGTTGCCAAGTGGCCCCACCACCATTACCTCTCTCAACATATCTGTTGGCCCATAGTTGGGTACAGACTAGCTCCTGTACTTTGTGCACCTACACACAGCCAATATATATATGTTGCTGGCCTGTTCTATATCAACCACCAGTGATGTCTGTTGTAACCTGATCCCTAACTGCTAATGAGGGAGTCAGAGTCCTAAGTATGTACAGATTATCTACACGTGCCAGCATGACACACATCTGTGAAAAGCATATATAATAAGCACTTTATCAAAGGTACTTCAAACCCTCAGGTGGCACTAAATACTTGTCTTGCAAGAGACCAACACAGAAAGTGCATAATCCATCATGCCAACCACATGAGACCTCTGGAAGCAGTTGGCCTATACATTTTGCACAGTGGTAGGTTTCATTATGAGGCAGGGTATAGGCTCCTGAGGTCATCAGCTAACAACACCTTCTATAGCCTTTATGCTATCTGCAGAGATGATAATTGAGAGTCTACCAACATACCTGCCTTACTGTCCACAAACTGTAAAAGTTACAAAAACCATATAAGACACAGCCTATAGGATAGCATCTCTTCCATCTTGGCCACAAGTCATGGCAGCCATGTGGACCAGCAAGGGCCTCCAACCATAAAACACCTGAAAGATAGTGACTCAATTAGGAAACTGACCATTCTGTAAGCTGTTTGACCCAGGAGTCCTAACCTATGTGCTTTAAAGATGGCCATGGACAGGATAAGGGGTGTAACTGATACTAGTTATTGTAGACCAGCCAAGGGCCTTGCTGCACAGTGACATCTCCATATTTGACAAATGCTACTTATGACGTGCCAGGCGAGGCAAACAGTTTCTAACCACATTTGTGTTGGGTTCAATGGGGTGAACCTTTTCTTAGGAGACATGTGGGTTCTATTAGTAGCATTAGAAAGTAGACTTTGACCTTGACATTTCTGAGGTGACTTTTAAATACTAGTGAAGGCATGCTACTGTCTGATTCCCAATCTTGCCTTCACGCAGTCTGTCCAGCATCCTTGTCTAGCCTCCTTGAGATGCTAACACAACCAACATGACATCCCAAATGGCCACAGCCCTCACCATCTGTACATCATAGTTGACATTTTGCCTAGCTAGGTGTAGCAGGGTGCATCTGTGTATGTGTGCATGCAACCACAAAGAAGTATGCTAGCTTACACTGACTTGTGAGCATTGTGGGAATGCCACAGTCTTTAACTGAAGGCCTGCTAGGTGAGCACTCTGTCAGCAATGACTCTGAAACAGCTTAGGCAATGCTGTCATCAGTGTCTTTGCAGGCCCTTGTGACAGAAAGCATCCGATGTACAGATGCGTATCTTCAGATTCACATAGATGTCAGCTATGCGATGAGACTGTAAAATGGCAATTTTGTGATTCATATTTTTAACTATCAACCTGTAGCTTTAGGTTGTGTCTTTAAGCTTCAGTGGCACTTGTGATTTGTATGATTTCTAGAGCAGTTGGGCTCAATGTTCAATGCCCTCCTGGTGTTCCATCAACCTATGCCACTATCTCACACGCATGTGAGGGCTAGGACATGGTCCAAGAAGTAGGCCTGCCAAGCAAAACGCTACAAGCTATGTATACTGTGTTGGCAGTCCTACATGAAAACTATTGTGGCACATGCCTCTTTTAGACTCACTATCAGTCAAAAAACATTAGGCCAGCCACATGTATTTGGTGTTATCTTTACTTTGAGTATACTTTTTCTACTACAGTCCAGTGCTCCAATGTCAAGATGAAGCCTTACTAGGCAAATATGGTTTCTGTTACACGCTGACCCAGACAGAGGACCAGTGAATAAAAGAAAGATGACAGAGAGGAGAGCAGCTGGAAAGATTCTGCTGGGAACTCTTCCATGGAAGGGGAAGGGGTTGTTGAGGATTAGCAGGCAAAATAGCATTGTATGAGGTTGTATCTGCTAGCTGCATGTACAAATCAACAACTTTTCATCACTTATAAGGTCTAAAATTCTTTAATTATGTCAATTTTACAATGAATAACTTTGAATGTGTTTGTAACAACACCCTCCCTAACCCCAACTCACCTCCCGAAAACTCATCCTGAATCAAATGCTTCTTTACAGTGGTCCATATATTGAGTGCCAAGATGAGCCTTATAGGGTCTCTCTCTCTCTCTCTCTCACTCACTCCAGAGATACGCATGTGAAGAGTATTTTATAACCTGAGAGTATCTTTGAGCTTGGCGAGATATGGGAGCACATGCAGTCCTTTTAAAATCGACCTGTAAATGAACACTATAGCACTAGCTTAATTTCTGTTAGATCTTTCAAACTAGGAAACTGCTTCTGGGGTTTCACCCAAGCTAAATCTATCCATTCATAGCACTCATCAAAACCTGAAGCAGTATATCAGAAAAGGCCAATGTCTATAGTGAACCCGTAGAAAGTATGTAGTGGCTGCTCACACAAAGCTTTTTGGGAAGTGCATTGTTTGGCCTCACAATATTAGCATGCCTCTCCAGGATGGGGAGAGAAAGCCAGGTCTTGGGGCAATGGCATATAGATCTAACTCTACAAGCTACTTGTGATATAAGTGATGTTGTTACATCCCCACAGCCCCACCCCTACCCTATGTCCATGCCGTTTGCTGCAAAAGCATAGCCAGAGATGGAATAGAGAAAGAAGCAGCTGTCTTACCTATGAGTCAATCTTCACCTTGGAGGCCATTCTCAAAATGTTCTGATTGCCAACTCCTGGGTAACTGGCCACCATGTCGAGGATGCGCAGTCGAGCGTCACAGACCACTTACAAGTTGATGAAGTGGAAGAGCTTTCTGTTGTGGAAGATCCCCTCCCTGTCACGGGGTGGGATGGGTTACATGAGTGCAGTCGATAGCTCCCAGAACACTGGAAAAGTTAGCAATGGCATAAAAGCCTCTCTTCAATTCCATCAAGTCTTACCTGTCCTGAGCAAATGCTATGTAGTGATTAATGTGGTCAGATACAGCTGTTATGACCTGGTCCAGATAGCAGGAAAAAGTGATTTGGGACATCCCCTCCCCCCCCCTCCATGACCCCTACTTTTGTTTAGAAGAAGCCGCAGCATGGGGCCTTTAAATGTAGATCAAGATGCCTTCCGATTTCTTCATATAATTTCAGGATAGCCTGAGAGCTGAGGCAATACCTGCTAACCACAAAATACTCCGGCATGCCTAGTAATGAGGCTCGTGCTTGTTAGGTCCATGACTCTCTCCTTGCAGGGCCAGTGGCTCAGGCTGCAGTGCAAGGACTTCCCTAGGAGGGGTTGGAACATCCCTTGTCTGTTCTTGTGGTTGTTGTTGTTTTTGTTGTTGTCGGTGGTGAACATCCTGAAGCGTCTAGTACCCCCTAACAAGTAAACTTGCCACAAACGTAATAGGTTTAGGAAGGCAGGCCAGGTAAAAAATAATGTTTTTATTAGCCTAGGAGGGCATAGTAGGTGTGTTTGATAGAAGGCCTCATTTTATCACACGCGGAAATAGCTGTGATCCACAATAACGGCCGCAGTCATGCAATAAATACTTTTTCCCGTCTTAAGTACCAAAAAAAGGTGTAGTTATTTCTGACGTTAAATCCCATGTTAGTGTGCATTAATCTATCGTGGAATACAGTAGGGCACCCTAATTTGCATTAACTCCTCTCTCACTTGCATACTCAAAATAAAATTTGCATGCTGGCTTGCGTTGCGATATTTATCACGTGAGCAACACGTGTTCGACCCCATTTAACACACGTTAGCGCTATTACATAGTTTGATAAATGACCTAAAGTTTACCAGATAGGCTTATTTTACCTGGCTAACCTTAAGATAGCTGGGTATATTTAGTGGTGCGCCTGTGCTGCTAAATATACTGACTAAGTTAGTTCAGATAGTTTTATCTGGCTAACTAGCTATGCCGCACAGAGGCTGAATATGAACCTCCAACAATAATAATATTTTTTTTTATATTCTACCTTTCATGACACTTCAAAGCGGATTACATTGGTACTGTAGGTACTTCCGTATCCCCGGAGGATTTACAATCTTAGGGATTTATTTACCTAGCTGCATTAGGTGTTTGCCATGTGGTAAATGCTTTATCCAAGCAAGCATTAACCCTTGCTAACACAAGCATAGTAATGAGCTGCTTTGCTTGCAAATACATACAAAACAGCTCATTAGTAGGCAATGTCAAGCAAATAAAATAACACAACTTGCCTGAAAAATGAAAAGCCATGGAACGTAAACATGCTTCCCAATGCTCGCAGTGCCATGCCTTAAAGGGCCCTAGTGGCCGAAACAGCCTCGCTTCCTGGTACAGGCCAAACTCCAGGGGTCTCGAGACCCCATGTTCCATTCCACACCCTCAACACCTCATGAGGCAGCTAAAATAAAAAAAAAATGTAAATTGTAAAAATTAGAGGTTTAGAGGCAGGCCATGACTCCTCCTCAACCCCCTTTCCTTCTTTAATAAACTCTCCAGTGGCCAGTGCAGGTTGCATGTATCCGGGAGATCCCATAAAGTAGATCTATTTCCTGTAACTCACTCCCAGGTTTTGCAATAGACAGTAATTACCGTTTTTCCTGAGCGTGGGAACTAGTGGAGTGGTACAAGTTTATTTGAAAATGTTATTAAGTATGTTACATTTCTTGCAGTTCTATTATTTTAATGCACATCCATGTAAACATATTATTACAGTTTCTTACTTTGTATAAACTATATAAGTAAGCTTAAATAAAAAAAGAGTGAACATAAAGCGTAAACCAGCTAAAAAATGCAGCTGAGTATTAGTGACTTGTAAATTAAATCTTTGTGTTTTAACATTCATTTTATTAACATATTTTATGATGCTTTCTATACAAATATTCAGGATTAAATAGATAAAACACAATCAGAATATATTCGACTAATCATGTAGAAAAGAGACAATTTTCCACTCTCAGTCTGTGGTCCTAGGGAGGGCAAGATTCAAGCAATTAAAGCAGCAGTTTGCTAATTATGCAAATATTGAGTAGTTAAACAAGTATCAACCTAAATATCTTATCAATGCCAGCTATAGAGTCATTACATTACATAATTTCAAGGATAATTGTACATTACAGAGGAAAGACTGGAGGTTAATCACCAGAATTAAAGAAAACCAAACAGACATCGGTGCAATTAATTATGTAACAATAGGAGAACAACCGACAAAACATCATCAGAAAAACTTTATGTAGGTTCCTCCAGAATCACCTCTCAGCTTCCCTAGCTCATTATCCACAACAGATAGAACATGGGCATAATTATGAAAAATATATCTGAGTCAGAAATTAAACACGTTTGCAGGATATGAAATAGAAGTTTCTATTTTTAAGCATAACAAATCCTCAGCCTATGAAATGTCCTTCCCCTTATCTATGTAGCTCTTGCTAAATATGAGAGATGTGAACTCTAGACCAATTATAGATAATGTTTTATTTCATTTTAATCAAATTTATAATCATCCTTTATATAGGTCAACCAAATGGAAAAAAATAATTAGTCTTGTTTTTAAGCTAGGTAAAGGGTTTACTAATGAGGACAATCTTTACTGATCTCAGACAAGAAGTTTAGATTCATAACTAAATGCAACAAAGCCTTCTGTGTCAAGAACACGACTCAAGAGCAAAATTATTTTTTCTACTAGATTCCCTTTGAAAAATTCTTCAGCCTTTTCTTGTAGCTTAATAAGTCTTAAAATTGTTGTTTTTCATTTCATAATGGTATGAAAAATTGAAGCAGATCCAACATAAAAGAAAAAAAAAAGTATATGGAAAAAGTAAAACAACTAAAAACACAATGGGGCGGATTTTAAAAGGGTTACGTGCGTAATATACGTGCTTAACCCTTTTAAACCCCTCCTGCACACGCCGAGCCAATTTTGCATAGGCCTGGCGACGCGCCCAAGCCCCGGGACGCACGTATCTCCCGGGGCTTGAAAAAAGGGGCGAGGAGTGGGCGGGGTGAGGTGGTCTGGGGGCAGGACCGAGGGCTCCGGCACAGTGGATGTGCTGGGGGATCACACGCTGGCACTTGGCCGGCGCGCGTAACCTACACTTGACCAGAGACAGGCATAAATTAAAAAATGGTAGGGAAGGATTTAAGTAGGGCTGATGGGGGGGTTAGATAGGGGAAGGGAGGGGAAGGTGGGGGAGGCAGAAGGAAAGTTCCCTCCACTCCGATTTCGGAGCAGCCTTGGAGGGAATGGGAAAAGCCATTGGGGCTCCCCTAGGGCTCGGCGCACACAAGGTGCACAAGTGGGCACCCCCTTGCACGCACCGACCCCGGATGTCTTAACATGCGCGCGGCTGTGCGCACATATTATAAAATCGGGCGTAGATTTGTGCACGCCGGGTTGCGCGTACAAATCTACGCCCGCACGTAAATATGAAAATCTGGCCCAAACATATCGCAAAGTGCTTTTTAAAAGCCCGGCGCATCAAAACCGGGAGACGTGCACATATAAGTCAGTCTGGCGCATGCCGAAAGGATTTTAAAAGGTGCCTGCAAACGAAAGTATCTCTTGCTATGTGGAGAAAAAAATGTTCTCAAAAAAAGTGGAGAGGTGTGGGCGTGGTCTGGAAGGGGAATGGGCATTCCTGGATTTCTCAATGAAACCAGCAAGTAAATACGCGCACAAGCAAGCACCAGGGTCCCTTTCCGGACCGCCGCTGAACGACCTCCTGTAGTCGATCTCCTGCCGGCGCCATTTTCCGTACGAAAACGATTTGCGGCAAGAAATCGCTCCCGGAACCCCGCTGGACTCCCAGGAAAATTTTGGCCAGCTTGGGGGGGCCTCCTGACCCCCACAAGACTTGCCAAAAGTCCAGCGGGGGTCCGGAACGACCTCCTGCGTCAAATCGTTTTTGTCTATGGCCGCCGCCATTTTGCGGCAGCCATTTTGAAAAATGGCGCCGGCTGAAGACAACACGATTCTATTGAGGGGGCCGTTCCGGACCGCTGCCGTTCTGGACCACCACCGGATCCCCAGGTAATTTAAAGCATTGGGTGGGGGGGGTTCGGGAGGGTGGGGGATTTAATTTAAAGGGTCGGGGGTGGGTTTTAGTGTGCCGGTTTTCCTGCCCTCCCCCTTCCCCCGATTTACGATTTTTTAACGATAAATCGGGGGAATTGGTATTGTATCGTGGCCCTAACGATTTTTTGACGATTTAAAATATATCGGACGATATTTTAAATCGTCAAAAAACGATTCACATCCCTATTCTGTATATTGTGAAGCACAGTTCTCACAAGATGTTCTATCTTGCCTTTTGCTACCCCATAACTCCGTTGTCTCTCACAGTAGACACCTCCCACAGCAGACACCTCCCTGCATCCTATATATTATCACAAATAATTTATCTTCTATGATATATTACATAATGTACATTACATTCTTCACCACATCTCATTTCTTGCCTCTTGCTACCCTATAACTCCCGTCACTCCCACAATAGACTATCCCCTGCATCCCATATATTAACTCAAATAAGTTATTTTCTATGTTACATTAAATAATATACCTTTACCCTATATTTCAGTCTTTTAATGTACTTCCCAGTTTACTTTCCCCCATATTATTTTATATAAATGTTCTCCTCATAAGTTAAATATTTATTTGCTATCTTCCTGTACATCTCCGTTTATGTACTTTAGTTTCTCTTCCATCTCCTTCTCTGCTTTGTAACCCCCTTGTACATTACTCCTCCCTCTTCATTCGCTTCTCCTTCTGCTCCCCTGTTTCCCCCTCCCTGTTTTCGTATTTTCTTCAATTTCATTGTAAACCGATATGATGTACCCACAAATACCGGTATAAAAAAGCTGATAATAAATAAAATAAATATATACCGACCAACAGATGAGAATGTAAAATGAATACAAAGAGACAAGAGTCCTGTTGAAGTTGGTGACACAATATAATTTTGGTTTTGTGTCTTTTTTCATTTAATTCTAATTTCCACATGAAGATATTACATTGCATAAAATATTTAATTTAATGTGTGATTTAAATTCTGTCTTTTGTGATCAGTCAGCCACTCCAAAGTGAATTACTGGATTAAAGGAAATCCAAATAACTGGACAGTAATACATTTACAGTAGGATGGGTTATCATAATGTGACAGAATTCAGAACAAGTGAAAAAGAAGTGAGAGAACAGAGGAAATGCCATTTTGGTCAGACCAGTGGTCTATTGAACCCTGTATCCTGTATTCAATAGTGGCCACTTTGAGTCACCTGGAAGTGGCTGGCAAATCCCAGTATAAAAGTGAGTGGCATAGAGGTGTGCAGCCAAAATATTTCATGGTGCGGGCCATCCATTGCTCCTACCATGTGACAGGGGCCGACCAATAGCACCGTTAGCCCCTGACACATGGTAAGGGCAAAGGGCCATCGGCTCCATTTTGATTAGTGGCAGCCTACTGCCCGAGAGGGGGACATCGCTCCCAGGACCCCACTGGACCACCGGGGACTTTTGGTACGTCTTGGGGGGTCAGGAGGATGGGGGTTACAATTAATTAAATTTGAAGTGTTGGGGTGGGTTGTTTTTTCTTTTTTTTTACAAACCTCCCCCCCCCCCCATTGGAATTCATTAAATCTGAAGGGTTGGGGTGGGTTTCTGGTGTTTCGGGGGGCATACGAAATAAAATCAGCCCGAACTGCAGGAAAACTAATTTTCCCGCGGCGGGCCGATAACGAAGGCCGAACCAAAAGTTTCGGCTGAATCACATCTCTAATATATATCCTTCCCTGAGAGCAGATGGCACCAAGAACAAATCATGCAGGATTTTTATCTGGTGGCACACTTTGCCTCCATCCTGGGTGCTTTTGATTGCACACACATTCCTATAAGGGCGCTGGGGGAGATGAGTCTATCTACCATAACCGCAAGGGATTCCACTTCACCGTTGTGAAGGTCATCGCCAAACATCGGTATATAAAACTTGCAAAGTAAATAAATAAATAAATGTGGTCTGTGATGCTAAGGGACTCATCCTGAATGTTATCCCCAAGTTTCCTGGATCCACTCATGATGCCTACTCCTCTCGCAGTTAGGAATTCATGACCACTTCCAGGAAGAATGCATCACAGGGGGCTTGCTACTAAGAAAGAAATACTCCATTCATATCATCATATCACAACAAGCCTCCTCTATGGGTGTCCCACATTTCTGCATGGGCTGCCTATCCTGGAGGAGAGCTCGGAGCCAGCTTAATCCCCTAATTTTCAGTCCAACCAGAAACACTGTATGACAGCTTTGCTCTGGTTTCTCTCTTACAAAGCCTGCTCATGATCCCTGTGGCCACACTACAGAATACAGCGGAAGTGTGATTCAACAGGGCTAAACAGATGTCCCGAGCAATCATTGAGAGAACCTTTGGCTTACTCAAAACATGCTTCCATTGTCTGGACAGATCAGGGGGATGCCTCCTCTATAAACCAGCTAAAGTCTGTCAGATATCCCTAGCCTCCTGTATGCTACATAATTTGGCCAAAACCAGATGCATTCCTCCTCCAGAGGGACTACAGATGAAGAGAAAGAAGAGTTCAGTCAGGAGGAATTGTAAGTGATACATAGGCACAGTCAGGCTATAGAGGAAAGGAACACTCGGATACAACGATATTTTCACAGATGGCAGTGAATTAATTCATGAGTGAAGTGCAAATTAACTAATGTGCTATACATATTAAAATTAATATGTCTTTCGGGTGCGCTCTCCATTTCTTGGGCTACAGGGTGGTCACTAGGCAAGCTGTGTCTTGCACTCCTCCTTAGCGATGGTCCTTCAGAGGGTGCAGTACCAGGCTCTTCATGCAGGTGGCTTCAGGAGGGTGTGGCTGGTTGATGAGGGTCCACTGGTGGTACTAGTGGTGGCAGAGGCTTTCAATGGGGAAATCTGGTGAGCAGCTCCCTCCCTACAATGGTCTGCTCCACCATTTCCTGGTACAGGCCCCTCAGCTCCTCCCTTAGCCCCTGTCCCTCTTGCTCAATCATATGCTGCAGGCTGTAGAGTTCAGGACGCAGTGCGGCCACCTCCTCAAGCATTCAACTTGATCAGGAGGTGCTCTGCTGGCCTGGCCTCCATCTGTGGATGTTCTGCACCCTCCCCCTCTATAGAGGTATCAAGGGCAGCTTGCTGCTCTTCCTCCAATGGCTCCTCCTGCATTACATCCTCCAGCTTTTCCTGTGGCTTGTCACAGGGTTGTGGCAGCTCTTCTCCCATGGGTGACCCTTGGTTAGCTCAGACTCCTCTCCTCCAAAGTATCGGGCAGTTGTCGTGTGCAGTGATGTGGCCTTTGCAGGTCACTTGGCTCTGCCTGTGCCTCATCTCGGCTCCCTGCAACAGCAAATATGGTACATGTTGATGTTTCACATCATACATGTTTAAGTGTCTAAAGAAAATATGTTCACAATCAATTCAGGTCCCCAACTCCTTTTTCTGTACCTTCTGATACTCCCATGAAAATATAAATCGTGTATCCCTTCCAAACATATCATTTCAGTTACCAGAGGCTTTTACTCTGCCTGACTAGTTGCTGAGGCAACCAATTATCTGCATAAGCTCTTGAAAGGGATTACATATTGGCTATCGACCTGGTGTTCTGAAAGCTTATCTTTCACATTTAAGCCATATATTTGAATAGGAAATCTGCTAAAGAAGATTCCATTTAGTAGGGTCTGGAGGTGAGAGGACAGTAGACAGCATTAGGTCATGTTAACATATAGATATGGGAAGTACAAAAATTATCCCATTGGCCTTCCATCAACAAGCATCAAACCTCTGCAGATTCTTCTGAATTCAGCAGCTAGAATTTTAACAAGAACAAAAAAATATGTTCACATCACCCCAATACTAATGTCACTTCATTGGCTTCCTATTAAATCTCGAATAGATTATAAGATCCTGATCACTCACAAATTAATACATGCTGATCTTCATAAACATACTGGTTTAAAAATCACTCCACAAATTACCAGAACAAATTTTCGATCTAACAACACTTCTTGTCTAAAAATTCCTCCCATTAAAGATGCTCGACTATCAACTACTAGAAACAGAGCATTCTCCATTGCTTCCCCAAAAAAAATGGAACTCTCTACCGCCTTAAGAACTCAATCTAACATCAAAAAGTTCAAGAAGGACCTAAAAACTTTCCTCTTCCATACAGTCTACATCAATAATCATCCTTAACAATCCATCTACAATCAATTCAACCATTCAAACCCAAACAAGAAAAAAAACAGTAACTACAACTGGCATCAACCTTAAGTGTTACAATTTCAGAAATGTAATATGAAGCCCTCCTTTAAGATGAATTAATACTATTTTTGTTACTTTCCTTTTTACATCTTTCCCTTCTCCCCCTCTACCTATCATTTCACTATTGTTATTGTTTTCTTCTTTCGCAACTATGTATAATTTATCTGATTGTTGTTTTGATCCTGTAAACCATTGTGATGGCTAAACCGAATGACGGTATATAAAAACGAATAAGTAAATAAATAAATAAAGGCAGAGGAGGAGTGGAGTAAAGATTGAAGCAGTGCTAGTGATTTTACTGTCTCTGGCTGATGAAACACACTGCAGTTTAGTGAAGTTATCTGCAGACAGATTGAATTAAAGAGAGAAACATTGCACACCAGCCTTTTTGGTTCTGTTTCTAACAGTTTATTTGTAAATGCAAATGAAGTCATTCAACTGTGCACACATATATACTGTTCATATATCTGTGTGTGTGTGACAGACATTTTTGCACACACTGTGAGGGATAGCTCTAGAAAGACAGAGACTGAGATTGGGTCACCACTAGCAAGCTGCTGGTAACTCGACTTGGTAATTTGGCTCTATGCTTGCTAAGCATTGACATGAGCTTAGTTTGTGAACTAAATTAAGTGTGTGTGTGTGTGAATAGACACTCTTATTCCATGCTAGATTAGTATAGTAAGTGTTGGTACAATATCAAATTCTATTGTAATATCAAAACCCCCAGTAGCCACTTTAAATTATATCATGCCACTGCATTAAAAGAACAGAGAAGGGAATAGAAGAGGAGAGTATTTGCTGCAGAGCCAGCCCAGCCTGTGAGAAGGGAATGGTAGAGGAGAGTATTTGTTGCAGAGACAGCCCAGCCTGTGAGAAGTAGCAGCAAGAAAAATGGAGTCCTGCTCCTGAAATTAAAGGAGACTTTTTTAACCTCAGAAAGCCAGAAGCCAGCTCATGCCAGAAGAAATTGAAATTGGGAAAGCCTGGGCCACCACTGACTTTTCCTATCCCTCTGTCTTAAAGTAGGAGAAAAAGAAGGGACAATCATTAAGGTTGTCATGTAGCAGAGCAGAGGAAAGATGGGGCAAAAGCAGCACAATCTTCCATGATTACTGCTTCTGAGGTAATAGAGGCAGTAACTGCAACCATTGATTCTGAGAAAGAACATTGTCTTGGATTCCCTGAATCAGAAGATACTGAAGATCTGGACTTCAGTCGATGACACGAGTCTAGGCAGAAGTCAGCAGCCTAAACTCCCTAGGGATCAGAGGTAATCTTACCTTATTTATCATCATCGTGAGAAATCCCACAGAGTTTCTAATTCATTGCCATCAGGCCCTTCTTAATTGACATTTTTGTAATTAAAAAGTCACTGAAAATTTCTATGAGACCCAAGAGAACAGGGACAGAGAAACACATGCCAGCAGATGATAAAATGGCATTGGAAGCAGGTCTTCCTGTGAACGGGATTTCAGATGTACTTTTAAGAGAACTTAAAGCAGTGTCAGCTGTGATTAATGAAAAAGCTTCATAAATTACCATCCTCCCTAGATGAGTTACAGAAAAAGATGAAAACAGATCATAACATACATACAGCAATGGGACAAAAAGTTGACAGACACGACAATCAGCTGGAATCTCTATCCAAGACAGTGTTGTAGCTGCAAAAGAAACAAACAGATCATAGATGAAAAACCTGATGACCTAAAAAAATCAAAGCAGAAGGAATAATATAAGAGTATTAGGGATTCCAGAGTGACTACAAGTAGAAGCTCTGTTTCAATTATGTGAAACAGGGCTCCCGCTAGCATTGGATATAGAGCTACAGAATCACTAGATAATATTGGGACACCCACATCGTTTGGACTCCATAACACCATGTCTGAATCAGCCAAGGCAAGTGATCATAAAGTTTCTTAGTTTTATTGATAAGATGAGAATCTTGAATGCTTACCACATAAAAAAGAATTGGTGTATGAGAGATTTTTCCTGATTCAGCATGTGTGATGGCAGCCTGAAAAGAAATGACTCCCTATTGTACACAGTTGTGTCAAAGGGGTATACAATTTTCACTGCAGTTCCCAGCATGTTTGGACATTATACACAAGGGTAATAATCATCTGTTCAGCAATAATGCTGAAGTGCAGAAGTTCATGGACACTGTAAAGTGAATTGACAGCTTTTTGAGCTCTTGTCATTGCAAATATGCTCATTGGATGCCCACCAGTTGATCACTTTCAGGTTTTGTTGTGTGGTTCCAGAATACCTACAATGATCCCCAGAGCCTCCATCATGGTGTTAGAAGTGAAGATATCTAATGGAAGAACATGAGGGATTACCCTGAAGGAAGAATTTGAATTTCAAGAAGAATCAATAGCTATACACCTTTTAGGAGAAGATGGCACTGGGGGGGGGGGGGGGGGGGGAGGGAGCATGGTGGGGAAGGAGGAATAGTTGGTATAAATGTGAGAGTATGTGTGAATGGATGGACCACACCAAGAAAGTTATTTCATTACCTTACATTTCTTCAGTAGATGTATTATTCTGTTTGAGCTATTGGAGGGGGACTTAAACTAGAGGGATTCCTCTCTAACGTTTTTGACCAATACTGCTATTTTTCTATAATGACTGTGGAACAATGAATTATGTTATTCTTTGTTCATTAAATATAAATATAGATAGCTTATGTTCAATCTTAAAGAGAAAGAAACTGCTGATGGATCTTTGCAAAAATAAAGCACATGTTGCATTCATTCAAATGACTCATTTTAATGATGTAGAACATAGGAAATTAAATGTGAATGAGTGGTCAATACTTTTTTTTTTTTTGCATCTTTCACATCAAGATAGAGAGGAGCAGCCATTTAAATTAATAAAATCATTCTTCATGGAGTCCCAGTTTGCTGATCCTAATCAAGAGACCCCATAATTATTATGGCGCCGGCCATCCAGTGCTCCTACCATGTGACAGGGGCCGGCCAATGGCACGGATACCCTGTCACATGGTAAGGGCAAAGGGCAATTGGTGCCATTTTTATTAGCTCAGTCGATGGCCCAAGAGCAGGAGATCGCTCCCTGCGCCCCCACTGGACCACCAGGTAATTTTAAAACATTTTGGGGGGGGGGGGGGGGTCGATTTTTAAAGTGTTGGTGGTTTTTGTTTTATTGGGCCATCGCCACCATTTTTATTAGTGGCAATAAAATAGCGCCGATGGACCAAGAGCGGGAGATTGGTCCCGGGGCTTCCACTGGACCACCAGGTACTCGTAAAAAGTTTTGGGGGGGTTCAGGAGGGTGGGTTTAGGGGTTGTTTTGGTGTGCCGGTTTTCCCGCCCTCCCCCCAAATCCACAATTTACGAATTTTCATGATAAATCGGGAGAATTTCTATTGTATCGCGCACTCTAACGATTTTTGACAATTTAAAAAATATCGGACAATTTTTTAAATTGTCAAAAAACGATTCACATCCCTAATTTTAATGTCCTGGAACACTAATGTTTAAAGTATGTTTGATTTAATGTAACATACAGCATTGATGGAATCGATTAGAAAAAGACAGCTTACTGATCCCAAATGGATCTTGACCCTCAGGGGCTATTTCCAGCTTTGGTTGTTGGTCCATAGATTGGTATAATAAGTTTTAATGACTACTATGATTTTTGGCACTATTACATTTTGGGACATGGGTTTTAATAATCTTCTTTACCGTATTACTATGCACTTTGTGACTGGTCGAGGTAATGAGGTTATGTGCCAGTGTTTGATTGTGTGCTATGAATGTGAGGAGTTTCACAATGAAAATGGAAATCTATTTGGGTCTACTTCTGCTGTTTTATTGAATTACAATATTTGCCTAGCTGTTTGACTTGGAAAATATTTGCCTAGCTTATTCGACTTGGAAAATATTGTATTGTGTTGAATTGACTGAAACAAACAGATCATTTTAAGAAAAGAAAAATTTGAAGAACATTTTGGAGGTCAGAGGTCTAATCAAATAAAGTGATGGGGGAGATAGATGATACCGAAGGTGTTTAAAGCAACCCCCAGGAATAGCAGGTAGAGATCTTAAGTGATGTCTCTGGCCTTTTTCCTCACCGTCCACCAACTCAAGTGCCAGAGCAGGGCCCCAAACATACTGAGAAGAGATTGCGGAAGATATTCCTAGTCTGGGATTTCTTTAAAGTGATGAAAGACATGCATTGTGCTCAGTATATTCACTGCAGTAAGGCCATAAGTCGAGGGAAGTTATTAGGGCATCTGACAAATGCTGGTTTGAGGAGACTCCTGCAGAAGCACCACCCACTGGCACCTAGCATCAGGGGAGGGTGGCAGCACTAGCTTGGGAACCCCTCTGCCACTCATAGTAAATATGACAGGAAAGGGGGAAACATTTTCCCCAAGCTGATCCTAGGGCCCTTTCCCCCAGTCAGGTGGCAGGTCAGCAGTAGAGATGTGCATATTTTTTTGTGTTCGTATCGTTCTTCGTTTTTCGGCCGCCATGGAAAATGTCGTTTTTTTCAGTTCGGGTCTTTTTTTTCGCAAAAAATTGATTTTTAGTTAGTGCGCGCTAACTCCCCGTTAGCGCGCGCTAACAAAAGCCGTTAGATTTTGTTACTTTTTGTTAGTTTGTTAGTGCGCACTATTGGGAGTTAGCGCACACTAATGGGGAGTTAGCGTGCACTGACTCCCGTTAGTGCGCACTAATCAGAAAAACAAATTTTTGCAAAAAAACGGGAAAATCCTGATTTTTTTCGGGCTCCCTGAAACATGCCGAATTGGACAATTTCGTTGCAATTTTCCAATTCGGCAAAAACGAATGCACATCTCTAGTCAGCAACCCCCTGCCATAGATCTGCAGCAGCAACACACCACAGAGAAAACAGGGTGGTTTTCTGTATCACTTCCCAAGGCAAGAGATAGACAGCATCCAAATTAGCAATGAGATGCATTGGGGAAATGATCGCCCTGGATAATCAGCTCTTGCAGATAGTGGATAAACTGGGTTTTAAGAATCTGCTGCATCTCTTTGCCCCCAATTACAAAGTGCTGTCAAGGACTACATTTAGTATACAAGTTTCCCCCCTTCCAATCAGTAGTTCAAATTTGATTGTGTTATGATCACTATTGCCAAGTGGCCCCTCTGTCACCAAATCCTGTGTTCCACTAAGAATTAAATCTAAAATAGCTCCCTCTCTTGTTGGTTCCTGAACCAATTGCTCCATGAAGCAGTCATTTATTCCATCCAGGAATTTTATGTGTCTAGCATGACCTTCTTGATAGACACAGATCTGTAGGCATATTGGGCACAGATGTCCACAGTCTTGTCAGACCTGACCATGATGGGTCAGAATTATATTTGGCGCCCAGAAAACATATATTCTTAATGGTAAGGGTCATAGTGAGCCCTCACTTTTCATGTCTGGCACCAGATTTGATGGAAAAGTTGGTATTTTAAAAAATCTATGTGCCTTTGCTGGGCTTTGAATTTCCGTGCGAGTAGCAAGATGACTGAATGCGCTTTGGAGGTCTTAATTCCTCTCTGCCTAGCTGCCATGCCCCTGATGTTCCTCTATGGATATCTTGCCAACACTCTGCTTAGTTTCCACACTTCTTATGCTAGACCTGCCTCACTGCCTAATTTCCATGTCCCAGATGTACCACATTTGGGGAATTACAGCCATTCCTCCCAGCTGCCATATCTCTGATGCTATTCCTTGGTGGTCCTGCGAGGACTCTGCATAGCTGCCATGCCCCTGAGATGCCACATTGTAGATCCTCTTGGCACTCTGACTAGCTGCCATAGTTCTGTCACTATACCTTTGGGGATCTTGCTGCCACTCTACCTAACTGCTAGATCCAAGATATACCACTTGGGGGTCATGCTGCCCTGCCTAGTTGCCCTGCCCCTAATGCTACACCTAGGGGGTCTTGCTGCCAGTCAAGCTAGCTGCCATGACCCTTATGTACTACCTCGAGATCTTTCTGCCACTCAACGTAGTTGCAATTCCCCTGAAGCTTTACTGTGAACATCTTGCTGACTGTCTGCCTAGCTGTCATGCCTCTGTGAGATACCATCTTGGTGGTCTTCTTGCTACCCTGCCTACCTGCCATGCCCCTGATAATATAAATTGGAGTCTTGCTACCATGCTGCTTAGCTGTCATGCCCCTGATGCTACACCTTGGGGTTCTTGCTTCCAATCTGCCTACCTGCCATGTCTCTAATGTACTTCTTCGGTGACTTCCTGCCATTCTGCCTTGTTGCCACCCTGATGTACCACCTTGGGGATATTTCTCTCATTCTGTCTAGCTGCTTTGCAACTCTCATGGTGCCCTGAAGTCTTCATGTCATTCTTTGTCTATCAGTGCCTGGAATTTTTTATGCCTTCTTTGCTGCTTTGCTTCCCCTTCCTAGTGCTATGGATATTCATGCACTCTTTGTGCCGCTTTGTCCCTCTCATGCTGCCTTTGGGGGTTCATGCTATTGTTATCTGTGCCATCTCTTGAAGCCTTGGAGAGTTCTTAACACTTTTGTTGCTGCTTTATTCTTCCGACGGTGATGTGGAAAACTCCTGCCACTATTAGTAGCATTTTCACCCACTGCAGGTCCTTGACGTTATTGCTGCCAGTTTTAGAGCCACATTGACATAGCCTTGATGCATTAGAGTCCTCTTCCCCCTTCTGATGTTGTCTACCCACAAGTTTCATTTGAATGTATTAGAAAACCCCCAGTTTTGAAGCTTAAAATAAACTGCATTGCTTCCTCCTTTCATTTCAATGGGAAAGAAAAAAATGAATGAAACAAATAAATGAACTTTGTTTGAAACTAATGAAATGAAAAGAGGTTACCTAAGAAACAAATGAACAAAACAAAGCTTTTGCCTCTGCATACCCCTAGTTGATAGTGTCTACCCCTGCCAAGCATTCTGTTTGCTAAACAGTGGCACTCTTCTTACTGTGTTGCTCTGCGCCATTTGTGGTTTTATACTTCAGCGCCATTGCTGCGCCAAGCCTCTCGTGTTACATTTGGGTGTGTGGCACAACACACGAGCTGTCAAGGCTTTTGTAAGTGCTTTTCATGTGCAGTGCTTTAAATCCATTTGTGGCTGGATAACTTGCCATTTAATTGGATATCTTCAAAAGATACTTGTTTTGGGTGGTACTCCTATGTTTTTAAAACTTATTTGCCCAGTAGCTTCCCAGTCTGATTCCCCCACCCTATCGTAAATTTTAAGCACCGCTGCTGCTGAATGGCTCCCTTCTCCCACAAACCCACCTAACATAAAATACAAAACGTAAAGAGATTTGCTCAGAATCGCCTATCCAATCCCTCCCTGATAAAATTAAAAACATGACCTCTTTCTCCCCTCACCACCCCAATTCTAAGCCTCCCACCCATCCAGTACCTGATCAAACACCAGGGACCCAGTTTGCAGCACCAGGATTGCTGTATGCTGCAATTCTGTTTGCTGTTTTCTCGTATAAAATGGACTCGTATAAAAATATGCTGTTTTCTCGTATAAAATGGACTCTGAGACGTTCAGGTTATAGCACTGTTTAAGTTTTTTTTAATTTGTTCACTCTATGGTTACAATACTTTACCGGCCTTTCTTCTTTCCAGCTTGTTGCAAGCTTCCAAGTTCTCTCCCCCTGTTGATTGTAACTTTGACTTATTCCTACCTATTATCTTTCGTTTACTTGAATTATTACTCTAGTTTTCCCTTTGTTAAACTGTAAACCGATCCGATATGGTTATTTACTATGAAGGTCGGTATAAAAAACTGTTAAATAAATAAATAAAATTCCAGATGCTTCCAGCATTGCTTTGGCAACAGCACTAGAAGTGTAAGCAATCAGAGTTACGGTCCAGCGGCTGAGCTCTTCCAGCGCTGCTGGCAGAGCAATGATGGAAGCGACTGGCATTGCAGTGCACTGCAATCAGGGTGCTGAAATCTAGAGATGTGTCCGGGCTTTGTTTTCAGCCCGCTGTGGGAAATTTCATATTTCCCGCCATCCGAGCCTTTAAAATTTTGAGGAGACCTGAATTTCGTTTTTGGCGTGCACTAACAGTGCGGGGGTTAGCATCTGGGTGGAAACATTTTTTTTTCGTTTGCGCGTACTAACGGGGAGTTAGAGCGCACTAAACCCGGGAAAAATTCCTTCGGGTTTCGGGCTCCCCCGAACCAGGACGAATTAGGCAATTTCGTTGAAATTGCCTAATTCGTCCTGGATGCATGCACATCCCTACTGAAAACAGGGGCCTCCAATGATTGATCAGGAACTGGATGGGAGGGCGGGAGGAGGAGGAGAAGGAGGGCACATTTTAATTCTATTTACTGGGGAGGGCCGAAACTGAGAAAGCCTCTTTACTTTTCATAGTTTCCAGTAAAGGAGTTTTTGGGGTGGGAGTGGGAGTGGGAGGCTCAGCCAGCAAGATATTTAACATTTATGGTTGAATCGGGTTGGGATTGAGCCAAGAGGCTTGCGGTCAAACTTTTTTTGTTGAAACAAATGTGCCACATAACCACATATCTTTTTAAGATAATTGGTGAAATGGCAGGATATCCAGCCACCTACAGCCAGATAATTTTAGATCTGCTCTAAGACAGGTCTAATATTATCCAGTTAACTTAGCTGGTTATAGTTACAAATCGGCTCGGTTAGCCAGATAGCCCACCCTGGAGCACCTCTTTCATCTGGCCATCATCTGGATGATGACTCGGTGTTCCAAAAAATTGCCATTCAGCCCGATAAACTGTGAGTTAGCTGGCTATTTGCCTTTCATTATTGACCTCCCTAAGTTTAATATTTAAGGTTATGAAAGGTAGTTTTCTAACTGACTTGCATTGGGTGAAAAGACTGCAAATAATTTTTATTTGCAGGCTTTACATTGATTTTCAAATGAAAACTATGCATGTACTTTCCCTTTGGAAATGATACCATGAAAAATACCCTCACACACTGAAACTTGCTAATGGGTGCGCATCATTTCTTTTCTGGGAAAAAATGCATGCATACTTTTGAAAATTAAAAAAATATGCATGTGAGTGCAAACTCCACTCCAGTCCTGCCCCAGGAATGCTTCCGTTTACTGCAGGGTAAAATTATGCACATATCGGCTCTATGTGCATAACTTTCCTCACTTATAGGGCAGGCAATTTTGTAAAAGAATATATCCGCAATCAAAACGCCGCTTTGTCCATGGAGACGGCTTTGAAACTAACTTCCATGATGTCCAATTATGTGTTGTCGTAGCAAAGAGGTGTGAAGAAAAATTAAATCCTGGCTGTTCAAACTTCAAACCGTCAGGAGGCACGATCAAAAACTCCAAAATGCTGGCTGAACTAATTTATTGTAAAAAGTCTTCACATCAATAAAGTCCCCCCGACACAGCCATGTTTCGTAGGGATGTGCAGAGCAAAATTTTATGTTCATATTTTTTATGTCCGAAAGGGGGTCCCACTTGCGGCCAATATGGACATAAAAAAAATCCAATGAGTTGGGTATATGTACATATGTGCAAAAAAAAATTTTAAACCCCCTCACCCTCCTTAATCCCCCCCCCCCAGACTTACCACAACTCCCTGGTGATCGAGCGAGGAGTGAGGACGTCATTTCTGCAATCCTTGGCGAGAAGCATGTGACGTCGGCGGCACGTCGAGTGACGCCGGCGTCACGTGATTCCCGGCTCGTTCGCGCCGGACGGCTCGTTCGGCCCAAAAAGAACTTTTGGCCAGCTTGGGGGGGCCTCCTGACCCCCCCAAGCTGGCCAAAAGTTCTTTTTGGGCCGAACGAGCCGTCCGGCGCGAACGAGCCGGGAATCACGTGACGTTGCGTCTGAGTGACGCGGCGCCACGTGATTCCCGGCTCGTTCGCGCCGGATGGCTCGTTCGGCCCAAAAAGAACTTTTGGCCAGCTTGGGGGGGTCAGGAGGCCCCCCCAAGCTGGCCAAAAGTTCTTTTTGGGCCGAACGAGCCATCCGGCGCGAACGAGCCGGGAATCACGTGACGCCGGCGTCACTCGACGTGCCGCCGACGTCACATGCTTCTCGCCAAGGATTGCAGAAATGGCGTCCTCACTCCGCTCCATCACCATGGAGTTGTGGTAAGTCGGGGGGGGGGGGGATTAAGGAGGGTGAGGGGGTTTATATTTTTATTTTGGCTCAACAATCGCGATTTCCCACATATCGAACATATCTATGTTCGATATGTGGGAAATCCGATCGTTTATGTCGAATCAATTTTTTAAGTAAAAAAAAAAAATGAGTTGCGTTTCACTAATGCGGTCAATCCGAATGCACACCCCTAATGTTTCGCTGGTGGGGCTGGGTCGGGAGGGACCCACAAGTGGTTCTTCAAGCAACGGGTGAAGGCACTTTGAGAGCAAGGCAGAAAGACGAGGGCCAGATAAGGTGGTGCAACAGCGCTGGTGGAGAAACAGCTGATCGAAGGCAAAATTTTAGCCTAAGGGGAATGAAAAGAGTGGGTCATTCGCACCACTTGTAAACATTTAAATCCTCTGCAAGGGACGTGCACCGCGGCATCAGTGCATAGTGTTTTCAGGGCTGGTGCCAAGCCTGGTTTTGGTACGCAGAAAGACAGTTCTTCTCTGTTCTTTTTTTTCAGGAGAATGGTCACGTATCCTAAGCTGCTTTGGGACAGACAGACTCCATGTTTAGTCAGTATACAAAGTCTGCTCGAAGGTTACTTTGGGCCTTCTTCCTACAGGTGCACTGCGTGGCTGAAACAGCTGATCTGAGAGGTGCTATTGGCAGGAAGAGAGTGTCAGGGAAGTATGGGACCCACTGTGTCACCTGCTGTTCTGTTAGCTGAGTCCAGCTGCTAACAAGACGGGGGTGAGGAGAAAGGAGGGCAATGCCGGCTAACTTTAGGACAGGCCTACGGCCCAACCAGAGTTAGCCACATAGGTTAAGCAGATAACTTCGAATAATGGAGTTAGTCACATATCTTATGCGGCTAACTCTGTCCTCCCGGAAACACCGCCTGCCCACCCCCGGAATCCACTGACTTATGCTGCTAAATTCTAGCCGTATAACTCATTTTTGAGTTATCCGTCTAAATGGCTTTTTCAATATCAAACTTCATATTTCTATTTCTAATTTGTGTTCACTTATTCCATGACTGTCTTGTGGCAGTCTTTCTGCATTCTGCACATGTAACTGAGATGAAGTATTCTGCTAGCACATGTATTTTTTTGTGTAGGGATTAGAAGCAGCCTGTGACACGTTGCACCGGTCTGCAAGCGTCTGTTCCTAGAATCAAATCCCTGGTCGAGCATCTCTGGATACTCCACAATTCCAAATAACAGTTTATTAGCATTTATCCCGTAAGTCCTCAGGTGGGATTTGAACCCTGTTCCACCTGACTAGAAGGCAGATGCCTTCTCTACTGAGCCACCGCTCAGTTCCTGAAGTTTGGTATAAAAGTTCAGCTTTACAAGTTCAGCTTTAACCAATATCCAGTTCAATATTCAATGTTCCAGAGTCTGGCCCTGTTGGGCCTAACTGCCACCACCCACCGTATCCTTCGGGTCGGGTATTTCTTCTCCCCAAGGATACAACCACCCGCTGGCAGTTCTCGCAGCAAACATGTCTATATTGTAAGTCCAGACCAACAAAGTCCCCTTGCTCACCTTCCTTGTGATGGGGTTGGTCGTCCTCCACATGGTCGGGTTTTCTGTATCAAAGCGTCCTTACAGCAGCCTGGTAATCCAACCTTCCTCCCTCAGTCCCCGGCTGGAGACTGAGACTGCTCTCCTGGTGTGGCCTTTTATCCTCCCTAGACTCCTCCTCCACATGTAGCTGGTTGGCTCTGTACGGCCCCTCCTCATTTGTCACCTCCCCTTGGACCCAGGGATTGGGCTCAGCAGCTCCACCCTCCATCTCCCACACCTGCGGCTCCTCTGCACTTATAGCCTCTGGTGGGAGGAACCAAGGGACGTCTTCAGCTGGGAGTTGCCTTATTTCCCTTCCCCCTTTCTCCTGCATCTTTAGTTCCTGGGCTTTTAGATGCCGTTTCTGTTTTGGGATATAGACCCCATCACACAGCCCCAGTATGTTCTGTTTTATGGTCTGTATACATCCCAGCTGGAGATGCATCTGCGTTCTAGGGCAATATATGCAGTGCTGCCTTTTCATAGGTAGGGTTCATATCATATAGGCAGACTCATTTGTCCGTGTCACTGGCTGTGGCAACTGTGAGCCTCTATCAGTAGCCCTTGCATTTCAGACTGGGGTTACAGCAGAATAAACTTTCAAAATATTCTGTTGCCTCCAGGCAGGTAGTCACTGTTTCTCCCAACAGACCTTTTCTTCTTATGCAAAGGACCCTGCAGTTTTTCTCCCTGCCAGACCCTGCTCTATACCTCAGCACCAGCAGGTTTCTTCACAAAAACTTGTGAATTCATCTGGATCAAACTTTTCAGGTTTCCTGATAAGGGAACCCACAGCACCTGTGTCCTGTGCTAGGCGAAGTTTGAAATTTGACTTCTTCAGAACTCTGCCCCAGGCATCCATTAGCATATCCGTGCTGGTCTTGCCAGCAAGAATATGTACAAGCTCTTCCCTGGGGCTATTCTTCAAATGAATATTAATGAGCTCCATCCTGGAGCGAACTCCTGTTTTCTTGCCATTGCCTGCTATTGCCTATAGCTCTAAAAACAGCCTTACTATTTAACCCTTTAAAGATCTAGGCTGTACTGTACAGGGTATCAGAATCCTGTCACAAAATAATTGCAATTTTGTGGAAATCCATCCCCTTTACCCCAGAGTTATTAGGCAATGACAAGTTGATCCAAACCTGCCATTCAAACTGGATTCTCAGCCTGAACCAAGTCATTGTCAACTTAACAATTTGAATCACAGTTTAAGACTATAAGCAATTGTTCATCCTGAGATCAGAATCCAGCAACAGCAAAATCAACCGCTCTCCCTTTTTTTTATCTTAATGTATCTACAAATGATTTTCTGTGCCCATGTACACAGGGCTGGATATTCTTATATCTGTATAGCTGTTTTTATATCTGTACAGCTGTTGCATGAATCTATACTATAGCCACTTGCTTATTAACAAAAGCAATTCTGTAATTCTCCTCCCCGCCCAATTCTGTCCTCTCGGCTTTTCCATCAGTGACAAAATATAAGCAATACTTACCAATGGAAAAAAAAAATACTCAGACAAACTTGCCTGCTTTTAAAACTTGCCATGTATGGTATCTCATCTGCCTATCAGCTTTGGATTTCCTCTTCATTAATCTTTGAGCAAACAGTGGGTTAAAAACAAATGCAATTTGATTCAGAAAGTGGCTCAGAGGAAGAAATGGAGAGATGATAATCATTTGGGCTTAAACACTGGACATGGGTAGGAAAATGAGGACCAGCTGGCTACTCACTTTATTTATTTATTTATTTTATTTAAGGTTTTTATATACCGGCATTCATGAAATGATCACATCATGCTGGTTTACAAATAAACAAGGGTGCAATAAATACATCAAAAACAGAAATAACGTGTCGAAGAAAGCAGTTACAATTAACAAGGACTATTGAACTGGGATCAGAGGAAATAAAGATAGATTAGCAGAGACTAAATTATATACAAGGAGAAGAGGTACAGCTGCTGTGTTGGATATGTTGATGGCGAGGTGCATTAATTTAAGTCCGGGAAAGCTTGCATAAACAGCCAAGTCTTGAGTCTTTTTCTAAAGGTTAGGAGGCAGGGTTCATTTCTGAGATCGGGAGGGATGGAGTTCCATAACAGTGGGCCAGCTGTGGAGAGGGCTCGAACTCTTAAGGTAATCTTTATCTTTCTTTCTATTTCTCAGAAGAAAATGAAGCTGAGAATTAGTAATTTGGTAAGAATATGGGGATACCTGTCCTACACTACTTGATATTACGCGCATATTTATACAATGAAAAGCATAAAAGATATAAGGTGAATTAATTGTCACAGTTTGCAACCTGATAAACTTCTCTACCATTTGAGACCTTGACCGTGGCGTGTAACATATTGGTTCAGGGTTGTTTGTTTTTTCTTAATAAGCCAAAGGTTTTCTGCCGTGGGTCAACTATGGAAGCTGAATGTATTTGTTTTTAGGTTAAGTAGAGATAGTACCCATTATACTGACCTGTGAACAAGTTGGAAAGTGGTCTCCTAGGAGAGGCACTGCCACAGGTCTCAGGAGACATTCTACAATGAGGTGGCTGCAAGTGCAGTTAGTGTAGCTGGGTTCAAAAAAGGTTTGGATAAGTTCTTGGAGAAGTCCATTAACGGCTATTAATCAATTATACTTAGGGAATAGCCACTGCTATTAATTGCATCAGTAACATGGGATCTTCTTAGTGTTTGGGTAATTGCCAGGTTGTTGTGGCCTGGCTTGGCCTCTGTTGGAAACAGGATGCTGGGCTTGATGGATTCTTGGTCTGACCCAGCATGGCAATTTCTTATGTTCTTATGTTCTTAAAGATAGTAAGAGTTAACTTTCATTAGGCTGGCTCAAACCAACTTACCCATTCCTAACTGCTAACACTTGGTACCATATGAACAGCCCTAGTTTCAATTGAGAAATCAATTTCTACGTTGGCATTCATTTGAAACAAATGGGTAAAATGTAACGAATGAGACCATTTTAGTTTCATTCATGGATCCCAAAATGAATAGAGGTTATCCACAAATTAATAAAAAATGTAAGTTCCATTTGTTTATGTTTCCCATTCAAGCCTATAGCCTATTGAAAAGTGCTGCACGGAGGCTAGTAAGTAAAACAACCCAGAAATTCCTGAGAGAGGTAGTAGACAAGACAAAGCCAAGTTGGAGAAGAGGGCAAGTAGAGAGAATGGAGGAAAAAATCAAGGCAAAGCTGCCCTGCTGCTGAAAAAATACCTTGGGGGTTTTGCCGGACACCAGAATCGATACATTAGGAGTCTTGATGCTTCTCTGTCTTGCTGCTATACCCCTTATGCTACTCCTTGAGGGCCTTGTGCTCCCGCTCTGCCTGCCTGCCATCCATGCACCTGATGCTACACCTTGGGAATCTGGCTGCCACACTTCCTTGCTGCTGTACCCCTTCTATTATACTGACTCCCTCTCTGCCTTTGTGACATTCCCCTGAGGTTCCAGCATAGGGGTCTTTCCGCCTCTCTGCCTGGCTTCTGTACCCCAGACTCTACACCTTTGGGTGTCCTTTACCACCCCAAGATGTGGGTGGATGCTTTGCACCTCTCATAGTGCTTTGGGGGGTCTTCATGGCACTCTTTGTGCTGCTTTTTCCCTCTGTCAGTACCAGTTTTATTTTTTTTTTCCTGCCACTTCCTGGAGCCTTAGGATGTTCATGCCTCTCCTGTGCTGCCTTCAGATGTTCATGCCTCTGTTCCTGGTGCCCTTTTCTGAAGCCTTGCCACTCTTGCTGCTGCTTTGCTCCTCTGGCAGTGCCTTGGAGAAGTTCAGCCATTGCTGGTACCCTTTTGCCACTTTACATTGCCTTAGGCTGTTCCTGCCACTTTTGGTGCCAGTTTGTAAGTTTTAGTGCCCTGGAGTCCTTGTCCCCCTTTTGAAGATGCCTGCTGACCAGTTTCATTAGCATTGATTTTGAGTACCCCAATTTTAAAATCCAAAATAGGCTGCATTGCTTCCCCCATTGACTTTAATTGAAAAAGAAAAATCCAGTGGAAGGAAAATGAAAAATGATCTTTTGTTTGAGAAGAGCAAAATGAATAAAATGTTCATGAAATGAATAAATGAACCAAAATGAAAAATTTGCTCTGCAGTTCCTTACTGCCTTGCCCACCCACCAATGAAAAGCCCCTCCAGCCTCCAGGACTTGAATGAACTTCCCCCATCCTCCAGACCAGTCTTACCCATTAAAGGTCTTCCAGGGGAAGGGGCATCTTCAGTTGTTCCTACTCCACAGCTCTGAAGTTTCTAAAGATTCACCAGTTAACGTGAGGTCAGTGCTGGAGGGGGCATTTCATTTAAGAGGGTTTGGGGAGTCCCCAGCGCAAGTGTGTTTTCCATGATAGGGGATATCATGAGTTCTCATTGCTCCAGGCTGTCACCACACTTGAACGAGAAGCTAATGTTCCTTAAAATTGTCTGCCGTTGCTTGGCTTTCTAGATTTGCCATGAGAATGGCAAGACGAATGAAAGGAACTTGAAGGTCCTATAGCTGGCTGTTCTGCCTGTCTGCCTGCTGTGCCTCAATAACAGCAATGGGCGCATGCATCCAGCATCGAGTGACTGACTGCATCTACTTGTTGTGTCCTCAAAACCGCCAGCTGGGCTACACTTCCACAAACACACTGCTGTTGTGTTCCTGGCTTGAAAAACCACTCTTAGGGCCATAGCCCACCAATGCTGATTTATGTGGTATCTCCATCTCTGCCAGTTGGGTCATACTTGTGTAACCACACTGCTGATGCCTCCCCTGACCCAAAAAAAGCCAATCCATGGGCCACAACACACCAATGCTGAGTCCTGCTGTGTCCCCAACACTGCCAATTAGACGATACTTCAACATCCACACTATTGCTGCCTCCCCAGCCTGAGAAGCCAATCCACCAATGCTGAGTCCTTATGAGTTCCCAACACTGCCAATTGGGCCACACATCTCCTGCTTCCTCTTGTCATGTCTCCAAAAACATCACAGGGGTCAATATGCACTGACACAATCCACCTGCCTTTCCCTTAGCAACATCACATGCACTGAGACAATCCCATGCCTTGCCCTGTTAGTGTCTACCATCACTGGGGTCTGACCAATTCTAGTACTTTCTAACATGTCACAAAACACAAAACTGGGGCCTGTCACAACATGCTGCCTCCTGACCTGTCCCATCTACAAAACTGGGGCCTGGCACCACATGCTGCCTCTTGACTTGTCCCTTATCCACAAAACTGGGGCCTGTCACAACATGCTGCGTCCTGATTTGACCCCATCCACAAAACTGGGGCCTGAAACATCCTGCTGCTTCCTAAGTTGTCCCCACTCACAAAATTTTGGCCTGTCACAACATATTTCCTCATGATGAAAACTGGGGTGTGACTGAGCTTACTTCCTTCTGTCAAGTCCTCAACATCACTGGGGTTTCAATCCTCTTGCTTCCCCTGACATGCCCCCAACATCACTGGGGTTTCAATCCTCTTGCTTCCCCCTGACATGTCCTTTCCAACAACTCTTGGGCTTCAATCCTCCTTCTTCCTCTTGAGACGCCCCCAACAACAATACTGAAGTTTCAATCCTCCTGCTTCCTCCTGATATGTCCTCTTCATCCACAATGGGGTCTGAATCAGTTTTCTTCCTCCTGACACATCCCCAACACCACTGGAGTTTCAGTCCTACTGCTTCCACCTGACACATCCCCTTCAACAAATATAGTCTGATTCAGCTTACTTCCTCCTGACACATTCCCAACAACAGTTTTGGAGCTTCAGTCCTCCTGCTTCCTCCTGATACATCCCCAACAAAAACACTGGGGCTTCAATCCTCCTGCTTACTCCTGACTTATCCACTTCAACAACAATGGGGTCTGACTCAGTTTACTTCCTCCTTACATGTCCCCATGAGCAACACTCCTGCTTCTTCCTCACACATCCCCTTCAACAAAAATAGATTCCGATTCAGCTTACTTCCTCCTGACACGTTCCCAACAACTATATTGGAGCTTCAATCCTCCTGCTTCCTCTTGATACATCCCCAACAAAAACACTGGGGCTTCAATCTCCTGCTTCCTTCTGACGTGTCCTCTTCAACAACAGTGGAGTCTGACTCAGTTCACTTCCTTCTGACATGTCCCCTACAACAATTCTGGGGCTTCAATCAACCTGTTTCCTCCTGACATGTCCCCTATAAACAACACTTGGACCAGACACAATAGTGTTCTAACAGTATATCCAATAGCAGTCTTTCACTACCATACCCAGGTGCAGCTCAAGGCAATGTACAGCCTGAGGTGGGGATCACATGCAACTGCTCCCCCACCTCCTGTGCCACCCCCAAATTTAAATAAAATATCCCCCCAGGAATAGTAAAAGCCACTTCTTCCTGAGGCAGGTCGGGCCAAGTTGGCGGCATGAGCAGCAGCACAAAATGCTCTCTCCCGATTTAAATATTTTTGCCTGAAACAGATGCCCTTGAAAAGGAAAGGCAGGGTTCAGGTGTCCCTCCCCTTCCCCCGATGAACCCTTACCTTTGGGACAGCGACTAATTTCTTCATATTCTGCCGGGATGGTGGCACAAGGGGGTTCTTCTCCCCGCTGGCAGTGAGGGAGCACCTCAGTCGCCAGGGGAACCAAACTAAGTCCTCCAGATCTGTGTTTCCTGCCGGCCCCAGTTTCCAGCTCATCTCACCTCGGGTCAGCAGGTCGGGATGACATCATCACCAGTGCTCCTGTGACAGGGGCTGTTGGGCTCCCAGGCTTCTCAGGACCCGCTGGAGATTTCGTTTTCATTGCAAGTTTCAGCATTGCCAATTTCTTCTTCTCCAGCGGAAAAGATGGAGGAGCCAGAGGGAAGAGCAATAGCGGAGTTGCTGGGAACGTCGAGAGAGGCACAAGCTGGAATTACAGGGGGGTGAGTGTTACCAACCGCCCCCTAAACCAGCTATAATAACTTTAGAAGCTATTTGGGACCTTATAGTGAGCTATGGAAGCTCAACGAGGGCTTGCCAGAGAAATTAAATTGCAAAGTGAACTCACAAAATGTTGCCTTGGAAATTCAAGTTCGGGAGTTGAAAACCCAGATGACTAATACACAACAGGAACTCCCACAAACCCAAGCGTGCAATTTCAAGTTAAGGACTTTGGAATCTGTTCACTGAGACTAGAGTACCTAGAAAATCACACTAAACACTTGAACTTACGATTTATTAATTTTCCCAGGATACTGGGGGAAGGAATATATACTAAAGAAATATTTTCATGAGAATTTAGGATTTGATGTATATAAAACACCTGCAATAAATAAAGCCTTTTTTCTAGCTACCCATAGCAAAGAGAGACCCCCATTAGGAGGCAAAACAGATGGTATTTTGAATCTACTCAATTTCTTGAGAATTCATCTGAGGTAGTGATCGAGAGATCCACCTTACTTGTTTCTTTCATAATGGAACAGGAACTTAATGAAACGATGAAGAGATACTTTAAAAATATCTCTTCAAACTTTTAGGAGCAAACTGTACATATATTTCCCGACTCTGCTAGGGTGACGCAAGCTAGAAGGAGAGATTTCTTGGCGCTTAGGGTACAAGTGATTAATTTGGGATACTCTTTCGTACTTAGCTATGCATGCAAATGTATAATAAGGGCACAGCAGGATTGTTATATTTTTTATTTTCCAGAGCAAATGAAATCTTTTTTGAACTCTAGGAGTGCTATAACAACTACTCCCTTAGTGCAAGATGATTCCCAAAAATGATCTAATAATTGTTTAAACCACCGTTATATGTTAAGCCAATTTAGTATATATGTTTCCTATGAGTCTTCCTTGATTACCTCTCCTTTTTTTCCTAATAATAGAATGAAGTATTAATTAATAATTACTAAATGCAATTTTGTTTGTGGTGAATTTCATATGATTGATAATATGAGACGATTGTGATACTATCATTCTGTTTACAGATGTAAGACTGTTTCTTGCATATTTGTTTTGAAAATTAATAAAAATAAAATTAAAAAAAAAACCCAGGACTCACAAAAACCCCTGGTGGTCGAGCGTGGTACTCGGGAGCGATCTGCCACTAACCAAAATAGTGCTGGTGGCCTTTAGTCCTTACAATGTGACAGGGGCTACCCGTGCCATTGGCCAGCCCCTGTCTCATGGTAGGGGGCAATGATTGCCATGTGACAGGGCCCAATGGCGCAAGTTGCCCTGTAAGGGTTAAAGGCCACCGGCGCCATTTTGGTTAGTGGCAGGCGATGGCCCTGGAGCAGCAGATTTCTCCCAGGCCCCCTGCTGTAGCACTAGGGGTTTTCAAGAGTCTTGGGGGGGTTGTGAGGGTGGCATGTTTGGAGAGAGGCAGGGTGAGGAGGGGGCTGGCCATAATTTTGAAGTGGCACTTTTTGCCGCTTCAAAATTGGGCCGACTAAAGTGGCCGCCTCACCCTGCCTCATTATAGAACTGCCCTTGACTATACCCCAACAACAAAAGCACAGGGGACTAGCAGCACATCCAGCAGCAGCCTTATATTGGCATAGATCTCACACAACCTCAGGGGTTTGATACATTCTTTGTCTGCCTGCCATGTTCCAAGCACCACTGCAGGGTCATAACTCAACTGAGTTCCTCTGCCTTCTTGTGCCACCACCAAGTCATGAAGCCACTGAGTTCCTCTGTCTCCTTTTCTTTATATTTTATCTTTTATTTGAAATACAAATGCAATCTCTGAAGCATGACTCGACTCAATTCCTCTGCCACCTTTTCCCCAAGTCAACCTCCAAGTCATGACTCCACTGAGTTTCTCTGCCTCCTGTTCCCCAAATGCCACGATCGAGACATGAGTCCAATGATCTTCTCTGCCTGCTTTACTTCAAACAGTGGTTGAGGCGAAGAAGGAAGGAGAGGTCAGTTTGAATATGGCATGCCGCACCTGCAAGTGTCAGGCCAGGGTGGTCAGGGTTGGAGTAAGACATAGTGATAAAGGATAAGTTATTCTTCAGTCGTAGTGTTTGGAGAAAAGGCAGAGAATCTCAGTGGAGTCATGCCCCAGTGGTGTTTTGCAAATACCTCTCCTGAGGCATGACTACACTGAGTTCCCCTGCCTGCTTCAACTCAAACAATTGTAGAGAAGAAGCAGGAAGGGGAAAATAGTGGAGTCATGCCTCAGAAGTAGTGAATACAAAATCCTACTGGGGCATGACTCCACAAAGATCCTCTGTATCTTTTCCAAACACCACCACTGAAGAATACATTTTCTTTTGTCACCTTTTCTTACTCCAACCCTAAGCAATGTGACTTGACACCTGCAGCTGCGGCAAGTCATGTTCCAACCATTACCACTGAGGCCTAACACAGCTATGGCATGCCATTTTCAAACCATACAGGAACTAGGCTCAATTTAAAGCCAACCGTATATTTTATGTATATTTATTTCCAAACTATGTCTTATACATTTTAACAGAAAGTGCTAAGTGCAATACACAATATCCCCATTTAAAATCCTCCACACCATACTCACATACACACCATACATACCATCATATCCCACCACACACTAAAAAACCCAACTGGTACATAAACAATGCTAATACCCCCCACTATATATACCCCCAATGTTACAATACATTGTTTTTCAAATTGGCATTCACTATTATTACCGATACCAAGTATCTGTTATTAAATAACATATATTACATAGTATTGGTTTTAAAACACAGAAAACTCTTAAATGTCATCCCAGATACAAAGTATCTACCATTGTTATTACCCTGATGTTAATACAATGTATGATTCAAATTATACAACGTAATATCTAATGTTTATAATGCCCGACGGGACACCCGTTTCACCCCTTCCTTGGGGCTTCTTCAGGGATGAATTTCTGTATTGTTCACATACACCTTCTATCAACGTCTTCCTCATGTGTATCGGTCATTGTCCATGTGTTCATATTAAGGTATTGAACTCCAGTTCATTAGAGGGATATCAATTGCACACAGCCTTCAATTCTCCAACAGATATATTCAAACCGACGAGACTGTTTCCCACTAATTGCTGAAAGCACTTGAAAATGTAAATTTGCAGGGCATGCGTTGTCATTTCATCATTGATGATCTCACGAAAGAAAGACCCCAAACTGTCTCAATATCTTAACAGAACTTAATACCAATCGTCATATGTAGCTGACGCTGCAAATGGTAACACTCAATTCAACAAGTTTACTGCGACAGACGCCGCCGCCATGTCCAGAACTTCACACAGACTTCACACAGACTTCACACAGACTTCACACAGACTTCCATGTCCAGAACTTCACACAGACTTCACACAGACTTCACACAGACTTCCGTGTGAAGTTCTGGACATGGCGGCGGCGTCTGTCGCAGTAAACTTGTTGAATTGAGTGTTACCATTTGCAGCGTCAGCTACATATGACGATTGGTATTAAGTTCTGTTAAGATATTGAGACAGTTTGGGGTCTTTCCTTCGTGAGATCATCAATGATGAAATGACAACGCATGCCCTGCAAATTTACATTTTCAAGTGCTTTCAGCAATTAGTGGGAAACAGTCTCGTCGGTTTGAATATATCTGTTGGAGAATTGAAGGCTGTGTGCAATTGATATCCCTCTAATGAACTGGAGTTCAATACCTTAATATGAACGCATGGACAATGACCGATACACATGAGGAAGACGTTGATAGAAGGTGTATGTGAACAATACAGAAATTCATCCCTGAAGAAGCCCCAAGGAAGGGGTGAAACGGGTGTCCCGTCGGGCATTATAAACATTAGATATTACGTTGTATAATTTGAATCATACATTGTATTAACATCAGGGTAATAACAATGGTAGATACTTTGTATCTGGGATGACATTTAAGAGTTTTCTGTGTTTTAAAACCAATACTATGTAATATATGTTATTTAATAACAGATACTTGGTATCGGTAATAATAGTGAATGCCAATTTGAAAAACAATGTATTGTAACATTGGGGGTATATATAGTGGGGGGTATTAGCATTGTTTATGTACCAGTTGGGTTTTTTAGTGTGTGGTGGGATATGATGGTATGTATGGTGTGTATGTGAGTATGGTGTGGAGGATTTTAAATGGGGATATTGTGTATTGCACTTAGCACTTTCTGTTAAAATGTATAAGACATAGTTTGGAAATAAATATACATAAAATATACGGTTGGCTTTAAATTGAGCCTAGTTCCTCTGGGTTAATAATATGTAATGAGATTAACAGAGGATGCACTTTAGCATATAACATTTTCAAACCATAACCACTATGGCCTGACACAGCTGTGGCATGGCATATTCTAACCCTATCCACTGTGGCCTGACAATTACAGTCGTGGCATGCCATATTCCAATTACTACTGAGGCCTGTCACTTAGAGCTACATCATGCCATTTTTAAACTGTAAATATTGTGGCCTGACCCAGCTGCGGCATGCAAGGTTTCAATCATTACCACTGAGGCCTGATACATACAGCTATGGCATTCCATTTTCAAAACAGAACCACTGTGGCCTGCCCCTTACAGCTGCGGCATACCATATTCCAACCATTACTACATAGGTCTGTCAATTACAGTTATGGCTGTTGCGTCCGTCGGTCTCAGACGGCTTTGACCTCTGTGCCTCACCTTCCTTCTCTCTCCACAAGCCTTGGGAAGATGGCTGCTGCCACCGTGGCCTCATGCCGCTCTCTCCGGCATCCCCGGATCAGCAATGGCGACGGCGTTCACCATGTTTCTCCTAAGGGTCTCCTAGGGTGCGCGCGAGCACGCCACCTACGTCTTTATCCACGTCATGGCGGGAACCTCGGGGGCGTCCCCTCCGAGTGACGTCAGCACATCCTGGTATTTAGCCTGCCCTTCGTTTGCTAACAAATCGAGTTAGCAAGGATTGGAATGCTCCGGTCTAAGCTGCTCTGCCACTTCCCAGCAGCCGATGGAAGCTCTCTCTCTCTCTCTCTGCCCTTCGTGGTAATTCATCGCTAACCTGGGTACTCACTCCTCGAGGGCCTGTATTTCCTAACCTGGTGCCTGTATCCGATCTGCTTCTGCCTGCCAGGATCTTCATCAATACAGCCAACTGCTCAGTGAGTACTAACACTCTCAGTCTGTCTCACCTTCAGCTTCAGCACTAGGAGTCTACATCCGGGTTCTGCCTCTACCACCCTGCGCTGCCCTTCAGCTACCTAAGTGTGGGACTGGTCTCCTCTGCCATGGATCCCTAGACTGTTTCTACTGAGTAGCCTTCATTACTGTCCTACCCGGTCAGTACTATCAAGCTGTATAATAAATACAAATTCTCTGTTTCTGCGTGTATAGAGTCTAGCCTAGGATAACACAGACGCCTTGAAATAGTCCAATCTCTGAGCTTTATTAGAAAGGAGACGTAATCTTTGTATGTATGCCTGACTCTGGCTGAGTTTCGCCACACATAGGGGCTGCCTCAGGGGCTAAAACACATAAATAACAAATATAACTTAACGTACAAGACAAATAACAGAAGATAATTTAAAATCAACATTACATAACAAAAGATATCACATAGATTCTATAGACATGTCATAATTGAACAATGGTGAAATAGAAAAATGGATAATGAAAAAAAAAAAGGATAATGAAAAAAAATAATAACCGGAACCACAGTGCAATATATGATTTTACCTATATATAGTGAATCTTAATGTGTATGAATGTACTTTCATAAAACATTTTTTCAAGATATCGCAAATCTAGTGGTCTGTTAAATTGTGCTTTAAAAGAAGCATAATGCAACATGTATTTGGACTAGAATAGACATTCACTTAAACAATACAAATACATTGCTGAGGGATCATTAATGATATCAATACCGATGAACAAGAGTAAATGTGGCATGCTGCTGTATTGTGTCTATAATGTAACATTATTAAAAATATGAAAAGTAAAGAAAATAATTGGTGATAAGTATCACTAAAAAAACCCATATAAATAAAAATGTAAATGTTCATTTTTTCAAAATCTTAAATCTCCGAAAGTTCTTCACCGATTGCTTTGAAATTTTAACACAACGTTGCATTCGAATACGCGTGTGTTTTTATATACCTATATTATATAGATGTCATATCTGTGACAGGTAAAAATATGCTTTTTTGGAAAAACAGCGCCATCTGTTGGACGTAAAAGCAACACACGCTATTTACAATATAAATGGGCTCTGACCGACGGACCGCAAATGCGCAGTAGACAGCAGCACTACCGCGCATGTGCAGACCATAGAGCTCTGTGCTACGTGCTGGGTGTCACAGAGGGGAGGAGGAAAGGGCAGTCGAGTCGCCGCTCCGAGAAATGGCTCAGCCCGTTCCTCCGCCACTGGGGAAGGGGGGAGGGAGTAGGGACTGCCGGACAGTTACACACAGGAGGAGGAAAGGGTAGAAGAGTCGCCAAGCCAGTCCGTCCACCGCCGGGGAAGGGGGGGGAGGGAGTTGGGATGGCCGGAGCAGAGCTAATGCAGTAGAAAGCGGCTGTGAAGAGATCAATAGCAGCTGCAGCCTGCAGCAGCCAAAGCGCAAAGAGCTGAACAGAGAAAAGCTCGCCCTCCTCCCCCTCCCCCTGAGTCCCGCAGATAAGGAGAAGCAAAGTAAATATCCCACAACTGCGGGGGGGGGGGGGGGGGAGGGGGAAGGCAGTGCTGTCAAGCCGCCCATGGGTCTCAGCCACTATGGGAAGAGTTTACATGGGCATCGCTCCATCCCCACTCCCAGCAAATCTAGAGTTGGCAAACCAATCTCTATATCTGCACAGACAATGGAACAACAAAAAAATATTGTATACCCACAAGCATTGTGAAATTTAACATTACAAACGTGTGCTTTCTCTTTTCTTTCTTTTCCATTTAACCAGACTGAGCCACTGCAATGCGTGGCCGGGTACAGCTAGTAAATAAATAAATAAATAGACCAATAGTGAGAGGCAATCCCATGGCTATACAGGTCCAGGATAAATGAACAATATTCATTTCATTGCCTTTACAAAAAAATTCTTTTGAGAGTGTATGGCTTGCCGGGGATCATGCCAGGGCACTGCATGTTTTTTAAAAAAAGGTTATGTGCAAGAATGTCTGTGACACCGCGCTCTTACAATCAGTTTTTTTTTTGCATTAGCAACATATGCTCTTGCTGTGTTCTGCAAGGCAGCATTGGTTTTGCACATTTAATTTATTTCATGTTCCTGTATAGCCATGGTCAACCCAGCATTATATGAGAACAGAAGAGTTGGGGAAGCAGCAGAGAAGATAACCCCCCCAAGAAATTATTGTTGTGCCCTTAGGAATACCAGACATTCCTCTTAACCACCTGTCGCAGGTTCTGCCACTTGTGGCTCAGCTCATTCACAATGCAATTGTGGTGGTAAACTGAATACACCCTCTGGTGGATCTTCTCCCAGATGCTGGACCCTCATCACCTGTTAAATCCTCCCTGGGCAGGAAGTTGAGCTACTGGACGATGGCTCCACTCCTTTGGGATACGATGCAAGTAGGAAGACAGTACTCTGAATGCCAGCCTTTCTATATCCATATATACACATAGATTGCATGTATTTGTGCACTTATGGACCCATTGTGGGTATAAATATTAAACATGAAAACAATTAAAATAGATAAGAAATTTATGTGTGTTTATTGTTACTTGTGCGTAACCCTTTTTCCATAAGAACATAAGAACATGCCATACTGGGTCAGACCAAGGGTCCATCAAGCCCAGCATCCTGTTTCCAATCCAGGCCATAAGAACCTGGCAAGTACCCAAAACTAAGTCTATTCCATGTTACCGTTGCTAGTAATAGCAGTGTCTATTTTCTAAGTCAACTTAATTAATAGCAGGTAATGGACTTCTCCTCCAAGAACTTATCCAATCCTTTTTTAAACCCAGCTACACTAACTGTACTAACCAAATCCCCTGGCAACAAATTCCAGAGTTTAATTGTGCGTTGAGTGAAAAAGAACTTTATCTGATTAGTATTAAATGTGCCACATACTAACTTCATGGACTGCCCCCTAGTCCTTCTATTATCCGAAAGAGTAAATTACTGATTCACATTTACCTGTCCTATACCTCTCATGTTTTTAAACACCTCTATCATATCCCCCTCAGCCGTCTCTTCTCCAAGATGACAAGTCCTAACCTCTTTAGTCTTTCCTCATAGGGGACCTGTTCTATCCCCTTTAACATTTTGGTCGCCCTTCTCTGTCCCTTCTCCATCGCAACTATATCATTTCTGAGTTGTAGCGACCAGAATTGTACACAGTATTCAAGGTGCAGTCTCATCATACAGCGATACAGAGGCATTATGACATTTTCCATTTTATTCACCATTCCCTTTCTAATAATTCCCAACATTCTGTTTGCTTCTTTGACTGCCACAGGATACTGAACCGATTATGTCAATGTGTTATCCACTATGAAGCCTAGATCTCTTTCTTGGGTGGTAGCTCCTAATATGGAGCCTAACATTGTGTAATTATAGCATGGATTATTTTTCCCTATATGCATCACCTTTCACTTATCCACATTAAATTTCATCTGCCATTTGTGTGCCCAATTTTCCAGTCTCATAAGGTCTTCCTGCAATTTATCACAATCTGCTTGTGATTTAACTACTCTAAATAATTTTGTATCATCTGCAAATTTGATTACCTTACTTGTCATATTTCTTTCCAGATCATTTATAAATATATTGAAAAGTATGTGTCCCAGTACAGATCCCTCAGGCACTCCACTGTTTATCTTTTTCCAGTGTGACCATTTAAGCCTACTCTCTGTTTCCTGTCTTTTAACCAGTTTGTAATCCACAAAAGAACATCACCACCTATTTCATGACTTTTTACTTTTCCTAGAAGCCTCTCATGAGGAACTTTCTCAAACACCTTCTGAAAATCCAAATTCTACCTGTTCACCTTTATCTACATGTTTATTAACTCCTTAAAAAAAGTGAAGCAGATTTGTGAGGCAAGACTTGTCTTGGGTAAAGCCATGCTGACTTTGTTCCATTAAGCCATGTCTTTCTACATGTTCTATGATTTTGATATTTAGAACACTTTCCACTTTTTTTCCTGGCACTGAAATCAGGCTAACCTGTCTGTAGTTTCCCAGATCGCCTCTGGAGCCCATTTAAAATATTGGGGTTACATTTGCCACCCTCCAGTCTTTAGGTACAAAGGATGATTTTAATGATAGGTTACAAATTTTTACTAATAGGTCTGAAATTTCATTTTTTAGTTCCTTCAGAACCCTGGTGTGTATACCATCCGGTCCAGGTGATTTACTACTCTTCAATTTGTCAATCAGGCCTACTACATCTTCTAGGTTCAATGTCATTTGGTTCAGTCCATCTGAATCATTACCCATGAAAACCTTCTCCGGTACGGGTATCTCCCCAACAAACTCGTCAATAAACACCAAAGCAATGAAATTGTTTAATCTTTCCACAATGGCCTTATCTTCTCTAAGTGCCCCTTTAACCCCTTGATCATCTAATGGGCCAACTGACTCCCTCACAGGCTTTCTGCTTTGGATATATTTTAAAAAGTTTTTACTGTGAGTTTTTGCCTCTATGGCCAACTTTCTTTCAAATTCTCTCTTAGCCTGTCTTATCAATGTCTTACATTTAACTTGCCAACACTTGTCCATTATCCTATTTTCTTCTGTTGGATCCTTCTTCCAATTTTTGAATGAAGATCTTTTGGCTAAAATAGCTTCTTTCACCTCACCTTTTAACCATGCCGGTAATCATTTTGCCTTCCTTCCACCTTTCTTAATGTGTGGAATACATCTGGACTGTGCTTCTAGGATTGTGTTTTTAACAATGACCATGCCTCTTGCATACTTTTTTCTAACTATTTTTCTCATTTTATCAAAGTTTCCCTTTTAAAAGTGTAGCATGAGAGCCGTGGATTTGCTTACTGTCCCCCTTCCAGACATTAATTCAAATTTGATCATATTATGATCACTATTGCCAAGTTGCCCTACCACCGTTACCTCTCTCACCAAACCCTGTGCTCCATTAAGAATTAGATCTAAAATTGTTCCATCTCTTGTTGGTTCCTGAACCAATTGCTCCATAAAACTGTCATGTATTCCATCCAGGAACTTTATCTCTCTAGCATGTCCCGATGATTCATTTACCCAGTCAATACTGGAGTAATTGAAATCTCCCATTATTACTGCACTACCAATTTGGTTAGCTTCCTTAATTTCTCTTAGCTTTTCACTGTACGTCTAGCCATCTTGGCCAGGTGGACGGTAGTATACTCCCTTCACTATAGTCTTCCCCAACACACAAGGGATTTCTACCCATAAAGATTTGATTGTACATTTAGTCTCATACAGGATGTTTATCCTGTTGGACTCTATGCCATCCCAGACATAAAGCGCTACACCAAGCCCCAGGTGCTCCTTTCTGTCATTACGATATAATTTGTACACTGGTATAGCACTGTCCCATTGGTTATCCTCCTTCCACCATGTCTCTGAGATGCCAATTAAGTCTATGTCATCATTCACTGCTATACATTCTAATTCTCCCATCTTAGACTTCTGGCATTGGCGTACAAACATTTCCAAATTTGTTTTTTGTTTGTATTTTCATTCTGCTTTTTAAGTGATAGGGATAAGTTAGAATTTTTTAGCTCAGGTGAGTTTTTAGTTACAGGCACATGGACTACTTTTCTTATTATTGGAACCTCACCGTCAGGATGCCCTAATTCTAATGCGTCATTAATATCCTTTGAAGATACCTTCCTCCGAACCATGCACTGCTGAGCGACTGTCGGCTTTCCCCTTTGTTCTGTAGGATTTGTGGACCCTTGGGCCGATCGGAGCCGTAGGAAGAGCTGCTGTAGGTGGTAGAAGCAGCGACCCCGACCGGGAGGCGGCAGGGACAGGTTGATGGCAGGTCGTAGACGGGACTCTGGAGGCCCTATGCGACCAAGGACCCCGGCGAGGATGGAGGTGATGGTAGCGCTGGCTCGGTGAAGAGGAAACCTTCGCCCTGGAAGCCGATCCTCCCCCGAGAGGAGCTCGTAGGAGTTCAGCCGCTGGGACTTAGGAGATTCACCCTGGAAGCCGGAGTCCCCCCAGGAGGAGCCCGTAGGAACCCGGCCGCTGGGACTTAGGAGGGCCCGCAGGGGCCTGGTCAGCGGTAGTCCAAGGTCGAAAGCCGAAGGGTTGTTGCTCGCCGTACCAGAGTCAGGAACCAGTGGATCGCCGTCAGCTAGTCCGAGGTCAGAAGCCAGAGGGTCAACGAAAGCCGGTCCGAGGTCAGAAGCCAGGAGGTCAACGTAAGCCGGTCCGAGGTCAGAAGCCAGAAGATACCAATGCCAGTCCGGGGTCAGAAGCCAAGTAGAGACGTCAGCCGATCCGAGTCAGGAGCCAAGGAAGAACACCAAGCAGAACGCAGCAACTGAAGACAGGAACAACCCTGGGAACCTCGTTGCAAGGCCCTGAGGAGAGGGACTGCAGGGCTTAAGTAGCCCTGCAGCGTCTGACGTCACCGGGAGGATGCAGGCAGATTTCCCGCGCCTGGCCCTTTAAGAATCGGGCCGAGACGCGCGCGTGCCCCTAGGGGGCGGAGCTAGCCGCGGCGAGACGCCGGCTGCTCCGGCGATGCAGGAGCCGCGTGGTGGGAGCAGGGGCAGGCCCGAGCGCTGCGTGGAGGCGCGGAGAGAGCCGTGGTGGGAGCCCCCGGAGACCCGAGGAAGCCCGAGTACCCCCTCCCTTACGCCCCCCTCCCGGGGGGTCGCGGCTTGGCCGGATGCTGGAGGTGGAAGTGTCGAAGAAGATCCTTATCCAGGATGTGAGAAGAAGGCTCCCATGAATTCTCCTCCGGGCCATACCCCTCCCAAGACAATAGGTACTCCCAGCGGTGGCGACGGCACCGGACATCCAAGACCTCCTTTACCGTGTAGGTGACATCCGGATCCGAGGAAACATTGGAGGGCACTGGCGGAGCTTCCCGAAATCGAGAGAGCACCAGCGGCTTGAGAAGGGACACGTGGAAGACATCATGGATCCTAAGCGAGGAGGGTAGCCGCAATCTGTAAGAAACCGCCCCTACGCGTTCCGCCACCGGGAAAGGTCCAATGTAACGGGGTGCTAACCTCATGGAGGGAGTCCGTAATTGAATGTGCTTCGTGCTTAGCCATACCCTCGTTCCGGGTAAGAATACCGGGGCGGGTCGTCGAGACCGGTCCGCATACGTCTTGAAGCGAGCTGCAGTTTTGCGAAGCTTCTCCTGCGTGGCAATCCAAAGGTGATGAAGTTGGTTAGCTGTTAGTTGTGCTGCTGGGGAAGTGACTTGTACCGGTAATGGCAGTGGAGGTCTTGGGATCCTCCCATAAACTAGCTGGAAGGGAGACTGACTTGTAGCGGAGTGTTTGTGGCGGTTGTAAGAAAATTCCGCCCAGGGAAGGAGAGAGACCCAGTTGTCTTGGAGCTCATTTACAAAAGTTCGGAGGAAGGTTTTCAGAGTCCGGTTGGTCCGCTCCACTTGGCCGTTACCCTGGGGATGAAAGGCCGTGGTAAAATCCAACTGTATCCCAAACTTTTTGCATAATGCCCGCCAGTACTTGGCCGTAAATTGAGGGCCGCGATCCGACGCGATATGCGAGGGTAGTCCATGTAACCGGAAAACATGCTGGACGAATAGGTCAGCCAGCTCAGGAGCCGTGGGTAGCTTGGGCAGAGGGATAAAATGTGCCATCTTAGAAAAGCGGTCGACAGTGACCCAAATTACAGTTTTCCCCTCAGAGCGAGGCAAGTCCACCACAAAGTCTGTGGAAAGGTGGGACCACGGTTCCGCGGGAATAGGGAGCGGCTGGAGTAGGCCCCACAGGCGTCCCGGTGGGGGTTTTTGCTGAGCGCATGTGGGACAGGACTGGACATAGTGCCGGACATCCTCTCTCACTCGTGGCCACCAGTAAAACTCAGTGAGTAACTCAAGGGTTCGAGAAATCCCCGGATGGCCTGCCGTCAGGGAGTCGTGTGCCCAAGCCAGAACCTTCCTCCGCGAACGAGCCGGGACCACCGTCCTCCCTTCGGCCCCTAAGTTAGTGGCTGCCAGAAGGACTTTGGCTGGGTCCAAAATATACCGAGGGGTCTCCGTGGTGTCGTCAATCTCGGTGGTGCGGGATAGAGCATCCGCCCGTACATTCTTGGCTGCGGGTCGGTAGCGAAGCGAGAAGTCGAACCGACTAAAGAAGAGGGACCAGCGGGCCTGTCGGGGATTGAGCCTCTGAGCGTGAGACAAGTACTGCAGGTTCTTGTGGTCGGTGTATACTATGATCGGATGCTGGGCTCCCTCCAACCACTGACGCCACTCCTCGAACGCCAATTTTATGGCCAACAGCTCCTTGTCACCAATCCCGTAATTCCTTTCTGCCGGTGAAAACTTGCGGGAGAAGTATGAGCAAGGCCAGGTTTTGCCAGTGGGAGAGGTTTGGAGAAGCACTGCCCCTACCGCGACAGCGGAAGCATCTACCTCTACTATAAACTGGCGTTGCGGGTTAGGGTGCCGAAGACAAGTGTCCTGAAGGAAAGCCTCCTTGAGATCCTGGAAGGCCTGCGTCGCAGCAGGGGACCAGTTTCGTGCATCCGCACCCTTCCGCGTAAGGGCCGTCAGAGGAGCTACCAGGCTGGAGTAATGCGGGATGAAGTGGCGGTAGAAATTGGCGAATCCTAAGAACCGCTGAAGCGCTTTTATTCCTGATGGTTGTGGCCAACCCTTGATGGCGCTCACCTTGTCCGGATCCATTCGGAAGCCCATCGAGGAGACAATATATCCTAGGAAGGGTAATGACTCGTGCTCGAACTGGCATTTTCCAATTTTGCGTACAAGTGGTTCTCCCTTAGCTTCAGCAAGACTTGCCGCACGTGTTGTCGATGTGTCTTGAGATCCTGGGAATATATTAATACGTCGTCCAGGTACACGATCACTGAAGTGTATAAAAAATCGCGGAGGACCTCGTTCATCAGGTTTTGGAATACCGCTGGGGCGTTACAGAGACCAAACGGCATAACAAGGTACTCGTAATGGCCGTCTCTGGTGTTAAAAGCGGTCTTCCACTCATCCCCGGGGCGTATACGAACGAGATTGTAAGCACCTCGGAGGTCTAATTTGGTGAAGACGCGAGCCCCTTGGAGGCGATCCAGGAGCTCTGGAATCAGAGGCAACGGGTAACGGTCCCGGCGGGTGATCTGATTCAAGCCCCGATAATCAATACAGGGGCGGAGAGACCCGTCTTTCTTTCCTACAAAGAAGAACCCGGCCCCGGCCGGGGATTTGGATGGTCTGATGAAACCCCGGTCCAGGTTCTCCTTGATATAGGCTGACATAGCTTGGGTCTCTGGCAGAGACAGAGGGTAAACTCTTCCACGGGGCGGAGTGGTTCCAGGTAGCAAGTTGATTGCACAATCAAAGGGACGGTGCTCCGGAAGTAGCTCAGCTTTTTCTTTCGAGAAGACGTCCTGAAAGGCATGGTATTTTGGAGGTACCGTTAACGGAGCCGTGCAGAGTGCGATAGGTCGCAGTGGACGTGCCGGAAGGCAATGCCGATGGCACGCAGGACTCCAGGAGGTAATCTGAAGGGTACCCCAATCGATGACCGGAGAGTGTTTCCGAAGCCAGGGTAAACCCAGGATGGTCGAACCGGATGTAACAATGGTTGAGGAACCCTCGACATGTCTTCGGGTTCCCCGAGTACCTCGGGGGCGCTGGCATCTGTACCGGAACAGAAGAAGTCGGGTTGACCATAGATGTAGATGCTGCGGAGTGGGCTGCGGAGGCCCCATCTACGCGATCCGCCAGGCGTTGGACGGCCGACATCAGCGTATCCAGGCAGGACTGCTGTTGCTGCAGCTTCTGGGCAATGCCAGGAATGGCCTTTAGGCCGGCAAGGTCCGCCGGGTCCATGGCCTTGCAATCTGTAGGATTTGTGGACCCTTGGGCCGATCGGAGCCGTAGGAAGAGCTGCTGTAGGTGGTAGAAGCAGCGACCCCGACCGGGAGGCGGCAGGGACAGGTTGATGGCAGGTCGTAGACGGGACTCTGGAGGCCCTATGCGACCAAGGACCCCGGCGAGGATGGAGGTGATGGTAGCGCTGGCTCGGTGAAGAGGAAACCTTCGCCCTGGAAGCCGATCCTCCCCCGAGAGGAGCTCGTAGGAGTTCAGCCGCTGGGACTTAGGAGATTCACCCTGGAAGCCGGAGTCCCCCCAGGAGGAGCCCGTAGGAACCCGGCCGCTGGGACTTAGGAGGGCCCGCAGGGGCCTGGTCAGCGGTAGTCCAAGGTCGAAAGCCGAAGGGTTGTTGCTCGCCGTACCAGAGTCAGGAACCAGTGGATCGCCGTCAGCTAGTCCGAGGTCAGAAGCCAGAGGGTCAACGAAAGCCGGTCCGAGGTCAGAAGCCAGGAGGTCAACGTAAGCCGGTCCGAGGTCAGAAGCCAGAAGATACCAATGCCAGTCCGGGGTCAGAAGCCAAGTAGAGACGTCAGCCGATCCGAGTCAGGAGCCAAGGAAGAACACCAAGCAGAACGCAGCAACTGAAGACAGGAACAACCCTGGGAACCTCGTTGCAAGGCCCTGAGGAGAGGGACTGCAGGGCTTAAGTAGCCCTGCAGCGTCTGACGTCACCGGGAGGATGCAGGCAGATTTCCCGCGCCTGGCCCTTTAAGAATCGGGCCGAGACGCGCGCGTGCCCCTAGGGGGCGGAGCTAGCCGCGGCGAGACGCCGGCTGCTCCGGCGATGCAGGAGCCGCGTGGTGGGAGCAGGGGCAGGCCCGAGCGCTGCGTGGAGGCGCGGAGAGAGCCGTGGTGGGAGCCCCCGGAGACCCGAGGAAGCCCGAGAAGCCCCGGAAGTCCGCGGAGGTAGGAGGAGCGGCCGGGACCGACCCGGAGCCGCAACATGTTCTATTTTAAAAGCTGCCCTATCTCCATTTTAAAGGTTAGTGCCAGCAGTTTGGTTCCACCCTGGTTAAGGTGGAGCCCATTCCTTCGGAAGAGACTCCTCCTTCCCCACAAGGTTTCCCAGTTCCTTATAAAACTGAATCCCTCTTCCTTGCACCATCGTCTCATCCATGCATTGAGACTCCAAATCTCTGTTTATTCACTGCCTTACTGACTATTAAAAGCACAAACACACTAAATAATATTCCCCAACAGTTAACTTCTCCCCAATACTTTTAAAAAAAGAAAATTTCTCAAGCAAAACTTACTGATTCCTTTCAGCCACCAGCAAGGTGATCCTCTCCTCTCAGTACTTTTGAACAGACAGTTACTATTCTTGGTCTACATTGTGTCACACCAAGGTCAGTGGCTGGATCCCCAGAAACTGAAAGCAATCCATGAATGGCCTTAACTATTGGCCTTAAAGCCTTGAAGCAGTTCCTTGGTTTCACTAATTACTACCACCAATTTATTCACAATTATTCTTCATTGGTGGTGCCTTGCACCTCCCTCACCAGGAAGGTCGCCAACACAAGGAGCAGGCCCAAAGAAGCCATTCAAGCATTTGCTCAGTTAAAAACAGCTTTCCTCTATGCTTCCTGTCTCCAACATCCTGACACCTCCAAGCCCTTTGTTTTAGAGGTAGATGCCTCTGCCTCTGGGATAGGAGCTGTCCTCTCACAACATAATAATAAGGGCACCTTCATGCCATGCTTATTCTGTTCAAAGAAGTTCACACAAACTAATTGAAACTACACCATTGAGGATAGAGAACTGTTGGAACTCGAGCTTCAGAGGAATGGCATCATCTGCTTGAGGGAACCATGCTACAGCTATACAGATCACAAGTATCTGAAATATTTGCAACAGGTACAGCATTTAAATCCATGGCAAGCCCCATGCACTCTGTTTTTTAATTGTTTTGAGTTAGAGATCAAGTACCGGCTAGCAGAAAAGAATCAGCATGCAGACGCTCTGTCTCAGTCATTCGAGGTAGATGACATTCAAGAACAACCATTACTTATCATTGACCCAGCAAAGTGTTGGTAGCCACAGCCTTTTCTAAATGTCCAAGTAAAACCAGCATTCCCAATCTCTTGCGTGAGAAAGTCCTGTGCTGGGCACATAGATCTTGCCTCACTGGCCATCCTGCAATAAAAAAGATATTGAACCTACTTTCACACCATTACTAGTGGCCTCAAGTGGAGGATGACTTGCAAAAATACATCAATTCCTGCCCCAACTGTGAGACCATTAAACCATCTCATGCCTGCCTTGAGGTCTACTTCAAACCCTACCAGTTCCTGAAGAACCTTGGTCACACCTTGCCACAGACTGCATAAAAAATATTCTTACATCCAATGGCTGAATCATCATCTGGGTGGTTATAAACTTGTTTTCTAAAATGGTGCATTTCGTTCTGCTACCTGAACTTCCCTCAGTTCAAGAGTCGGTTCAATTCTTCTTTTGAGTTGTGTTGGAATTCAGGCTCCCACTTCTTACCTCACCGGTTCTCCTGTTTCTTTGAACCATTCTTGAACATCAATGAACTCCTTATTTAATATTTGTGGGACCCTGGGGACACTTTCATTTTCAACTTTGACTTTCCCCATAGGTTGCTCAGAGACACCAAGCATTTTTAGTAGTTTGTTTTATATATTATTTATATATATATATATATATATATATATATATATATATATATATATATATATATATATCCTGACTAGTCTTGGGCTCTTGTCCCTACTGATGCAGCCGGAATGGCGAAACAGGGTCTGTGTCGAGGGACCAACATTTATTTACTTTCTATACCCCTGCTTATTAAACAATTGTGCCTTGGCACCTATCACATTCACTGAAGTTTCATTTGAAGCTTAAGTTTCCACATGCGCATTTGCACTACACTCCATTCATTGTGTTGTCAACTCTTTTTCCAACACATATTCTGAATTTATGGTCAAAAAAACCAAAATAATGCCAGGAAGAGGATCTCATCAGCCCCCACTTAACCGGTCTGGTGGGGAACCACCAGCAAGGCCTAGGCCCAGGCCAAAGCCTCAGCCTTACATAGGCCAAAGGAACCGTATGTTGCTATGACCTCAGCCTACTCAAGGCTGACACCTTGGACAGAGTCAAGCCCAAAACCTGGGCTTCAGCCTAGGCTAAAGTCCATATCTAGGCCCAACACCAAGACCTGGCCCAGTCCCAACATCAGTGCCCAGACTTCGGGCTGAGTCACGGCATTGAGCCTAGGTATGGGCTCTGGCTTAGGCTGAGGCCCAGGTGTCAGGACATGGTTTTCGGGTTGGGTTGTGGCATTGGGCCTAGGTCCTGGCACCTAGGCCCTGACATCATGACCTGGCCTCTGGGTCAGGTTGCGGTTCCGGACCTGGGTGCAGCCAATGCCCAGCTTTGCCATCTGATTCCCAATGGATCAGGTTAGACCTTTTAACAGTCTCAGCTGAGACCCCATTGTTGGGCTTAGCCTAGGTCGAGATCCTAGCCCTGTGCTCAGGCCTAGGCAATGGCTTCTACTTTGGGCCTCAGCCTATGCCCTACGTGAGACCCCAGCTTCAGGCCTAGGCGTAGGATGAGGCACCAGTTTCACACTAGGCATAGGCCACGGTTCCTGACTTGGGCCTAGGCCTATGGTCTAGGTGAAGCCCCAGCTTCGGGCCTAGGCTTAGGCTCAATGCATTCTTTTCAAATGAATGCAACAAAAAAGGTTGGTTTCATTTGGGTGGCCTGATTCACTTATGGCCCTCCGAATGAAATTATTTGCCTTTATTTGTTGCATTTTTTAAATGTTTGAAACAAATCCACATTCCTACTGGTCATTATCACACTGTGAAGAGCTGCACCACCACAATGAGATACTGTAGTATTTCACCCTGGTGGTCCATCATACCAAGAAGACTTGCAAGGGCAACTTGTATTCTCCTCAGCTCCTCCACCATCAACTGCATCCCTTTGCAAAAAATGCAGTGAGGCACAAGCTTATTGCCAGGGGTGGGTGCTCTAGATGATGAGCCTGGTTCAGTAGCCAGGACAGCAGATGATGGTGGTAGAGGTAGATGAGGATCTGGAAATCCTTTGGCTAGCAATGGATAGCCATTTTGAGTTCCGGAGTTTCAGTGGTGGCAGCTGCCATGGTGGAATCAGAGGCTGGGACCTCATTGCCAGTTTCCTCCTTGACCACGTCCTCCTCCTCCTCAACTGCCTTCTCCAATTATGAGGTGTTGTCATCTGTGAAGAGAACAGCAATTGCATGTGCTATCATTCTGCAGGGTATGATGTGCTTGAGAAATAGACATTTATAGGGGATTCTTTTTCTGGGAGAGGTGTAGACAAAATGAAGTGCTAATAGTTATTGGTCAATCATGTTTATATGTGGTGGTTAAGCCATAGCGTGATCCCTTGACATGCAGAAAAAAGTTTCAGCGGGATGTTGTTTGATGGATCCTCACATGTGCAATGGGCTCTTAGTTAGACTCTGTGACAGGATTTGAAGTGTTGGGTTTTGGTCTACATAGCAAGGCATCTAGGGAAATGATGCTGTGCATAGTTATATAGGATAGGGGCCATATATTTGAAAATGGGAATACATTTAGGAATGAGAGGGACTACCAAGAAGGGTTACCAACTAGACTTGAGGGTGCCTTCCAATAAATGCTTCATGCCAGTGCTGCCTGTGATGCAGAGACATTTCTAAATCTAAGTATGTGTGAATGAAAGTTTGTTGAAGCTGAAGACACAGACAAGGCCATGCAGAGCAGAAGGCCAATAGTGTGGCTGGTGATGGAAACAGGACATAGACGACCTTGTGAACATCTCACTGATGGCCAGATAATGAGCTTACCTCCAGCCCCATCCCACCTAGCTCTCAACCAGTCTAACTACCTTCTCTTCTTCTGGCGCAGATCCCAGGCCGATTTCTTGAGGTCCTCAATCTATAGGGAGAAATAGTTGACCAAGTTGAATGTGCACTGTAGTTTGCCTGGTTCTGTGACCTCCATATTGTATGTAACAATGTAATCTACTAATATCTAAAGTTCTTTGTACTCTATGAATATATGTTGAAATGGTGTACTACCACCTGGCCCTAATGTAGACCACAAAAGGGAAGCCTCCATGAAGGGTCATGATACCCCTGTTCATGAGTAAGCAAGCTGTACAGTGCAGCCAGTGGAAAAATACCTTTCCATAGAGTAGGCAGCCTTATTTAGTAACAAGAACCATATGCCGTAGGTACTAGGTATGTGCAATCGTTTTTCCCGAATTAGGCAATTTCAATGAAATTGCCTAATTCGGAATGTTCAGGAGAACCGAAAAACGATTGAACTTTTTCCGAAATTTTTGAGTTAGCGCTAGAGATGTGAATCGTGTCCTCGATCGTCTTAACGATCGATTTCGGCTGGGAGGGGGGAGGGAATCGTATTGTTGCCGTTTGGGTGTTTAAAGTATCGTGAAAATCGTGAAAATCGTGAGCCGGCACACTAAAACCCCCTAAAACCCACCCCGACCATTTAAATTAAATCCTCCACCCTCCCGAACCCCCCCCCCCCCCAAATGCCTTAAATTACCTGGGGGTCCAGCGGCGGTCCGGAACGGCAGCGGGCCGGAATGGCCTCCTGCAATTGAATCGTGTTGTCTTCAGCCGGCGCCATTTTTCAAAATGGCGGCGCAAAATGGCAGCGGCCATAGACCAACACGATTCGACTGCAGGAGGTCGTTCCGGACCCCCGCTGGACTTTTGGCAAGTCTTGTGGGGGTCAGGAGGCCCCCCCAAGCTGGCCAAAAGTCCCTGGGGGTCCAGCGGGGGTCCGGAAAACGATCTCCTGCCGCGAATCGTTTTCCGTACGGAAAATGGCGCCGGCAGGAGATCGACTGCAGGAGGTCGTTCAGCGGGGGTTCCGGACTGCCAGCAGGAGATCGACTGCAGGAGGTGGCGCAAAATGGCGGCGGCCATAGACCAACACGATTCGACTGCAGGAGGTCGTTCCGGACCTCCGCTGGACTTTTGGCAAGTCTTGTGGGGGTCAGGAGGCCCCCCCAAGCTGGCCAAAAGTCCCTGGGGGTCCAGCGGGGGTCCGGAAAACGATCTCCTGCCGCGAATCGTTTTCCGTACGGAAAATGGCGCCGGCAGGAGATCGACTGCAGGAGGTCGTTCAGCGGTGGTCCAGAACCCCCGCTGAACGACCTCCTGCAGTCGATCTCCTGCCGGCGCCATTTTCCGTACGGAAAACGTTTCGCGGCAGGAGATCGTTTTCCGGACCCCCGCTGGACCCCCAGGGACTTTTGGCCAGCTTGGGGGGGCCTCCTGACTCCCACAAGACTTGCCAAAAGTCCAGCGGGGGTCCGGAACGACCTCCTGCAGTCGAATCGTGTTGGTCTATGGCCGCCGCCATTTTGCGCCGCCATTTTGAAAAATGGCGCCGGCTGAAGACAACACGATTCAATTGCAGGAGGCCGTTCTGGACCACTGCCGTTCCGGACCGCCGCTGGACCCCCAGGTAATTTAAGGCATTTGGGGGGGGGGTTGGGAGGGTGGGGGATTTAATTTAAAGGGTCGGTGGTGGGTTTTAGGGGGTTTCAGTGTGCCGGTTTTCCTGCCCTCCCCCTTCCCCCGATTTACGATTTTTTGACGATAAATCGGGGGAATTGGTATTGTATCGTGGCCCTAACAATTTTTGACGATTTAAAATATATCGGACGATATTTTAAATCGTCAAAAAACGATTCACATCCCTAGTTAGCGTGCACTAATGGGAGGTAGCGCATGCTAACTCTGGTTTGCGCGTGCTAACTCCCATTAGCCCGCGCTAACCCAAAAATCGGGGCCCCCCAAAAAAAACCCGAACCGTGGGAAAAACAAAATTCCCGTGGAGGGGCCCTGAAACGAAGCCCGACACAATATAGCAACCCGAAGCACATCTCTAATAGGTACACTATGGAATGTAGGAAAGATCCCCGAGGAAGTTATATCTCATCATTACTATACTTGTGACTATAGGTTTTAGTCATTCCTTTTTCACTTTCCCTACTATTTCAGTTGCATGATATTACATTGGCAGCAAATGTACATTCATGCTATTAATGGAATGCACAACAGAGTATTCATACATACCTATTGATTCTTGCCCTATTTATAGACCACTTTAAAATTGCCTTAGGAGCTCCCTATGCACATCCATATCTACTCCCCCCAGTGCTCCCCCATGCACACCTTGGCCTACCCCCACTATCCATTAGGGATGTGAATCGTTTTAGGACGATTAAAATTATCGTCCGATAATTTTAATATCGTCTTAAACCGTTATGGAACACAATACAATACAGATTCTAACGATTTATCGTTATAAATCGTTAGAATCGTGAGCCGGCACACTAAAACCCCCTAAAAACCCACCCCCGACCCTTTAAATTAAATCCCCCACCCTCCCGAACCCCCCCCAAATAACTTAAATAACCTGCGGGTCCAGCGGCGGTCCGGAACGGCAGCGGTCCGGAACGGGCTCCTGCTCCTGCATCTTGTCGTCTTCGGCCGGCGCCATTTTCCAAAATGGCGCCGAAAATGGCGGCGGCCATAGACGAAAAAGATTGGACGGCAGGAGGTCCTTCCAGACCCCCGCTGGACTTTTGGCAAGTCTCGTGGGGGTCAGGAGGCCCCCCACAAGCTGGCCAAAAGTTCCTGGAGGTCCAGCGGGGGTCAGGGAGCGATTTCCCGCCGCGAATCGTTTTCGTACGGAAAATGGCGCCGGCAGGAGATCGACTGCAGGAGGTCGTTCAGCGAGGGTTCCGGCGCCTCGCTGAACGACCTCCTGCAGTCGATCTCCTGCCGGCGCCATTTTCCGTACGAAAACGATTCGCGGCGGGAAATCGCTCCCTGACCCCCGCTGGACCTCCAGGAACTTTTGGCCAGCTTGTGGGGGGCCTCCTGACCCCCACGAGACTTGCCAAAAGTCCAGCGGGGGTCCGGAAGGACCTCCTGCCGTCCAATCTTTTTCGTCTATGGCCGCCGCCATTTTTCGGTGCCATTTTGGAAAATGGCGCCGGCCGAAGACGACAAGATGCAGGAGCAGGAGCCCGTTCCGGACCGCTGCCGTTCCGGACCGCCGCTGGACCCGCAGGTTATTTAAGTTATTTGGGGGTGGGAGATTTAATTTAAAGGGTCGGGGGTGGGTTTTAGGGGGTTTTAATGTGCCGGTTTTTCGATTTTTCGATTTTTTAACGATTTTCACGATTTTTCACGATATTTTACCCCCCCAAACGGCAACAATACGATTCCCTCCCCCTCCCAGCCGAAATCGATCGTTAAGACGATCGAGGACACGATTCACATCCCTACTATCCATATTCTACTTACCCCATGTGGTTAGGAGGCTCCTCGGTTAAAGGCTTGGCACACCATATGCCTCACCAACTTGTTCCTCCAGACATCCCTCTGGACACCGGCAATGGGGAAGAGGTCCTGCTCATACTCCACCACCAAGGATGACAGGTGAGCAACATCCCTAGCAGCAAAGTTAGGCTGGTGGCATTTTATCTGTCCACACTCATTAAGAAGCGGAAGTTCCACACGTGTGGAACTGTGTGCATTGTCAAGCATAAAAACCACATGCAAATATATACAAATGTGCTTGTGCAACTGGCATCTTAAAATATGTATTTTTTATCATGGGCATATATCTTAGTGCACGATACAAAATACATGCAAATACACATATACATGTGGAAATAGGCACGTGCACCTATTCTATGCTATCACATTTCTTTTAACCTTAAATTCTGCTAAGAATACACAATTGCATGCACGACTACCTTTAAGACAAATGCTTATCATGTTCAATGCAGTAAATATTATTCTTTATGACTGCACTCTGACAACAACAAAAAAATTATTTTTCTTTAGTGATTGACTCTATTCTTTTTTCACCTTCTCACCAAATGTGCTATAAATTATCAGTACTATGAAATGCTATCATAGAACCATCTTTAAATATCTTCCCATCTGGCATAACATAATCAAAAATTGATCTTTGACTCAGCAATGACTGCAAATCTTTAAAAAAGAAACTGTTCTGTCATCGCAAATGAATATGATAGCCAAATTCAGAAGTTTCAAGACATCCCACCTTATATAGAAACAGAAAATCAGAGGACAAAAATAGCTTCATAAATTAGTATTATATCTATCTGATGATATCTATTTTCAATTTAATCAAAGTAAAAATATAATCATAATACCTATGTACCTGTCAAATGAAATTCTAGACTTGATAGCCTGTTTGGTTAAGGTAAATCTTCATATTAATTCTATCATGGATACATGATTCAATGAGTCCAATGACTGGGATATAATCATGGTGGACCACAATCTATTCAGGAAGGATAGGGAAGGCAGAAAAAGGGAAAGGGTAGCACTTTATTTAAAATAGATATAGATATAAATATGAAACCAACTGAAATGAAGAAAGTTGGAAGCACTGTGAGTCACTTTAGAGAGGGGGGGAATGGCACATGCATCTACACCTGAGTAATCTACAGACCTCTGACACTGAGGATATGTTGTTGGTTAAAGAGTTAATTTATATGTGGACTGGAGCATTCCATCTGTGGAATCAGACATTGAGAGTTCCTGGACTCAATTTAAGAGGTTCTTAGACACAGGGTAAAGGAACTCACAAGAGAGAGGGTATTGTTGGACATGATACTTATGGGGAAATGAGGAAAGTGTTTCTAATTTCCAGGTAGGCTGTCACCTGAGCTCCAGTGATCACCAGACTGTATGGTTTAATGTAAAAGCCAAGACAGAAGAGCATCATACAAAAGTCAGTGTTCTGGATTTGTAAAGTACTGACCATGATAAAATGAAGGGGCATCTTAAGGATGCATTGGAAGGATGGAACATCCTTGTGTACTAAAAGATTAGAGGCCAAACTAAAAAGAGCTATACTAAAAGCTACAAATCATTATGTTAGGAAATTAAATAATACTAAGAGGCTGTACAGTTTTCAAAGGAGGTGGCTGAAAAAGTAAAGGGAAAAAAACCAAAATGTCAACATTCATGAGGTGACAAGCATCTCAGAAAGAGGATGAAATGAGAAAATATGTAGAAAAGCTTAGAGAAACAGGAAAGGCAGTCAAGATGGCAAAGCTGCAAGTGGATGAAAAGAGAGTAATGAAGCTAAAATGAAGTTATTATAATATCTTTTACAGGTATGTCAGTGAAAGGAGCAAATGTACATGTGCACTTATAAGACTGAAAGGAGAAAAGGAAGTCTGTAGAGGATGACAGAAAATGGAAAAATGGAAAACAAATATTTGTGCTTATAGTTCACTGAAGGAGGAGTTGGTGAAGAACTATAGAAAGTTAGAAATGGTACTCATGTAACCTCTGTTCCACTGGCTACTAGAATTTTAGGAACATTTGGGATTGGTGGGGCAAGTAGACACTGTGAGGTTGATATTCAGCCGCTGTTTGGCTTGGCTAGTTAGCCGGGTAAGATAAATGTATCCAGCTCACTAAAAGCTATATATTCAGCCATACCTGGCTATCTTAAAGTTATCCAGATAAATGTAGCCACTGTGACTCACTGAATAATAGATAAACATGAACAGACATGTTTTTGCCAAACAATAGTTTGGCTGCAATATTTTGGACCAATTGAATGTGTTTCAGAATGTTGGGTGTTATAGAACAACCAAGAAATACAGAACTGTAATAATCAATTTGACCTAAAATCAATGCATGAACTACTCTCTCTATATCACTTTTAAATAACAAAGGTCTAAAGTCACATAACAAATGAAGACCTCACTATTGCTGATGCTTAATTTTTCATAGACAATTTAGCATCCATTTTCACACCTAGAGGAGAAGCTACATTTTTTGACTTAATCAGCTAACATAGGAAACTTTTCCCAATGAGTGGGTTAGATGACTTAATCACAGAGATTCTGATTTAGCTGGATTAATTTGAAGTTTTTGATACATGAGCAAATCCAACACAGAATGAAGACAATCATACAAGGCAGACAGAATTTCTGACTTCTAGTAAAACAGACCACTAATTGTATATCATCAGCATAAAAATTTGGCCTAAAACCAAAGCTCTGAAGAAGCATGGCTAATGGCGCCAAATAATAATTAAAAAGTGACAGGGCCAAAAGGGAGCCTTGGGGAACTGTATAAAGTGGTTGAAATGGGCATGAAGAATCATGAAATAGTTGCAGCTAATTTGATTGCCGCCATAGCAAGCTTGAAACATGGAAGACGTAATAAAATGTTGCGGAGGTTGGTGAAACACAAACTCCTGGAGTATGAATGCTCAAAAATTGTCCAAGGCTGTTGTTTAACCTATGGAGGTTGTGACTTACCTTGTTTTGAAAGCTCTCTCTCTTCTAGAGAAGCTGTGAGTTCTGTTGGAAACCAGATGGGCGTTGGCAAAGAATCAGTGAAGGCATATTAACACCGCCCTCAGCGTGTTGGCAGACAGCAAAGGGGTGTTAACTGCACGTCAGCAAGCCTCTAAACAAGAATGTTGCTGTCTGATGGAGCGGAGGGGGAATTCAGAGGAAAAGAGATCAAGGAGCCAAGGATGGAGGGGCAACAGAAGGACAGACAGGCAATCATGGAAAAAAAGGACAACAGGGTAGAGTACTTGGAAAAATAAAAGAAATACATCTGTAAAATCGGGTCCTTTCCTCAGCCATTCCTAAATTTTGGAATGAATTACCCATGGTGTTGAGGAAAGAGAGAGATCTGATGAGATTCTGGAAAGGTGTGAACACTTGGTTAATGAGAGGAGGATATTAAAATCGACATATGTGGTAGAATAGAAGTGGTAACAGTGGTCTATAGCTGAATAGTGCAAGAGTGTTTAAATGTTTTGATTTTGTTATTTTATTTTATGTGATGTTTTTATTTTGGATTTTATGTAATATGTTTTCATGTTATTATATTATGTGTTGATTTTTCCATATCGCTCTGAGTGATTTTTTAAATCTGGAAAGGGTGATTCACAAATATTTTTAAATAAATAAAACATGTTCTAATAGAAAACTCAGACGAGCTCTGAGCAGGGCCTAATTTGTGGAGGAACTGCTTGGAATTAACTTCTACCACTTATTTTCTGAGACAGAGCAGCAGGGGTTCCAGCCTCTCCCCTCCAGCCACAGGGAAGATGGAGGAGAGCCTGGAGCAGACAGAGCAAAGAACAGCACTCTGCTCCCTATTTCAGCCCTTCCCCTCTTGTTGATATTCCCCCTCCCCTCCTGCAGAGAACAGGAAGGAAGGATGTGAACCTGCATCAGGTACTGCAGCCCAAAGAACAGACACAAACAGGAGTTGAATTAGCATAAGTTTAAAACTGGTGAGCAGTAATACCAATCATCAAGGCTTCAACCCTGGCTGCTATGCTAATGCTCACCAGTTTCAAACTGATCCAGGAGCAAGAAGGGAGAAGGGTCTGCAGCCGATCCAGGGTCAAGCCAAGCAAAGAACGACAGCCGGTCCAGGGGTCAGAAGGCAGGAATCAATCCAATGAGAGAGAGAAGCAGAATCAGGAACGAAGGCCAGGAACGAAGACCAGGAACCAGGAACACTAGTACGGAGACTGAACAGCCCGAAGCCTCAATACCAAGGCAAGGTCTGAGGAGACCTTGCCTTAAATACCCAAGGTGAGGGAGGAGTCTGGGGAAGGAGCCATGACACTTCCTGTCATGGCCTCTTTATATCTTTCAGCTGCGCAAGCGGCTCTATGGTAGACAAAAGGGGGAGGAGTAGTCCCTGTCGTGCAGAGCCCAGTGGCCAGCCTCAGCAGCGGCCATGGCTGTGGAAAGAGCGCTGAAGGGGCCTACCTGCTCCAGCAGGGGCATCGGTGCTAACCCGATGCCGCGGGTAAGTACTTGGTCCTGGCCGTGGACCACTGCGGCCGGCGGCCATGACAATAATATTCAGATTCCAGATTCAGATAACTTTATTGGCATAATTTCCAATGTGTACCCAAAGAAAGAAACATAAGAACCATAAGAAATATCAATACTGGGTCAAACCAAAGATCCATCTGACTCTGCACCCTGCCTCTAACAATGGCCAATCAAAGTCACAAATACCATTAGGATCCCAAAGAATAGATTCAATCCTTCATGCTCTTAACCAGGGATGAGCAGTGGCTTTCCCAAATCTACAGGGCTAATAAAGATTTATGGACTTTTCCTCCAAGAACTTGTCTAAACACTAATAAGGAACTCACTCCATTTGTGTGGATGTGAGTTTTTGGCACTTTCAATTGCTCTTTTGTTGTAGCTGAGGTTCCTTTAAAAAATATAAAAGTTGTAGTTTCACCATAATTTGGTGTTTTCTTTAAAGTTGGAAATATGCATGCTTACTAGATCATAGCACAAAGGCTCATTTCATGCTCCCCTGATTTTCAACCCAACCATCCACCCTGTCCTCCAATCTGTTCCTTCCTGTCCTCTTTCAAAATCCTATTTTTATTCCTATTCCCTGCCCTCCCCTCCATTGAACTGCAGTCTCTACCATGACCCTAGCCCCTATGCTGCTCGTCCAGTCCCTTCCAATTCGGTAGCTTTGGCAGCAGCATGAGAATATGGATCCAATAGGCAGTATACTCATAGGGAATACATGGAAGCATGGTGGGCAGAAAGGATCAGGGGTCCTGGTGATTGTGGAAAGGAGGAGGGGGAAATGGGAGCAAGGGAATGTCCAGGGAGGTCAATGGCAGAAGGGATCAGGGATCCACAATCTGGTCGCCTCCTGCTCAGCCTGACCCTGATCTCCCTGCACTCTCCATGGTCAGATTTTTTTTCTTGACAATTTACTTCTACTCCTTTAGGCCTCTAGCTGAATAAGAGGGCTGGAAGCAACAGATGCTATGAGCTTTGTGACTACCAGGAGATATATTCACCATCTTATATCCTCTTCCCTTTCTGACCAATGTACCTAATCTGGTCAATTAAGTGTTAATCCTTGGCAGGGGGCCATGCACAAGGGCTTCTTCCAGGACCCTGCAATCATGTATCTTGAATCCAGGCACTAAGTGTCTCTCTTGCATGATGACCATGACTTCTTCCTCCAAGTGGCTATGAATACTGCTTCTGCAGCATCCCTAGCCCTAGCTAATCCAAGAAGTGGAAGGCACAAGTCAGGGATTGGACCGAGGGCCTTCTGCAAAGCAGTGTGTAGCTGCTACTGTTGCACCTTTCTGATCCTGCATGGTAGAATTTAAATTAAATTTGGTAGGTGAGTGAGAATCTCAGTAAGAGTTTTCCTACTAAATTTTATTTAAATTGATCTATAGAGAATTTTCTCGATACATGCATATAGACAGAGCAAATAAGAATATAGGAACATAAATGCCATACTGGGTCAGACTAAAAGTCCAGCATCCCATCTCCAGCAGTGGTCAATCCAGATCACAAGTCCCAGATAGGATCCCGAAGACTATATCTTTTGTAATGGTGCTTTTTCCGCACCATTGTTTTAGTTTACATTGCACTCCTGTTATATGTGAACCAGCATGATGTGACTGCGATCTCGAATGCCGGTATATAAAAACCCGAAATAAAAATAAATAAATAAATATCTAATCCTTCTTGCTCATAGGCAGAGAAAAGTAGTGGATTCCCCAAGTCTACATGGCTAATAGACATTTATGGACTTTTCTCCCAGGAACTGTAGGAATATAGCCCAGTAAAATCTTCTAACTGTGCGTAGGCTGACAATGTGGAATCTCTCTCACAAGACATTTCGGATGATTGACATCTTTCTCTGAATATAGAAAGAGTTTAGGCACCAGGCAGTCTGGGATCAGAAACTGGAGACTTATCAGGAGATGAAAGAGGCTATTTTAGCCAAAAGATCTTCATTCAAAAATTGGAAGAAGGATCCAACAGAACAAAATAGGACAAAGCATAAGTGCTGGCAAGTTAAATGCAAGATATTGATAAGACAGGCTAAGAGAGAATTTGAAAAGAAGTTGGCCGTAGAGGCAAAAACTCACAGTAAAACTTTTTAAAATATATCCAAAGCAGAAAGATTGTGAGGGAGTTGGATTGCTAAATGATCAAGGGGTTAAAGGGGCACTTAGAGAAGATAAGGCCATCGCAAAAAGATTAAATGATTTCTTTGCTTCAGTATTTACTGAAAAGGATGTTGGGGAGATACCAGTTCCTGAGAAGGTTTTCATGGGTAATGATTCATGGTGAACCTAGAAGATATGGTAGGCCTGATTTACAAAGAGTAGTAAATCATCTGGACTGGATGGTATAAATCCCAGGGTTCAGAAGGAACTCAAAAATGAAATGTCAGATCTATTAGTTAAAATTTGTAAGCTATCATTAAAATCATCCATTGTACCGGAAGACTGGAGGGTGGCTAATGTAACCCCAATATTTAAAAAGGGCTCCAGGGGTGATCAGGGAAACTACAGACCAGTTATCCTAACTTCAGTGCCAGGAAAAATAGTGGAAAGTGTTCTAAAGATCAAAATCATAGAACATATAGAAAGTCATGGTTTAGTGGAAAAAAGTCAGCATGGCTTTACCCAAGGCAAGTCTTTCCTCACAAATCTGCTTCACTTTTTTGAAGAGGTTAATAAACATGTTGATATAGGTGAACAGGTGGATGTAGTGTATTTGGATATTCAGAAGGCATCTGACAAAGTTCCTCATGAGAGGCTTCTAAGAAAAGTAAAAAGTCATGGGATAGGTGGTGATGTCCTTTTGTGGATTACAAACTGGTTAAAAGACATGAAACAAAGAATAGGATTAAATGGGCAATTTTCTCAGTGAAGGTGGGTGGCAGTGGAGTGCCTCAGGGATCTGTACTGGGACTCATGCTTTTCAATATATTTATAAATGATCTGGAAAGGAATATGATGAGTGAGGTAATCAAATTTGTAGAGTAGTTAAATCACCCCCTCCCTGTTCTTTGTATTTTTTCATTCCGTTTTATGTAAACAGATATGATGTACCCACGAATACCGGTATAAAAAAGTTGCTAAATAAAATAAATAAATAAAATAAGTGGATTATGATAAATTACAGGAGGACCTTGTGAGACTGGAAAATTGGGCATCCAAATGGCAGACGAAATTAAATGTGGATAAGTGCAAGGTGATGCATATAGGGAAAAATAACCCTTGCTCTAGTTACACAATGTTGGGTTCCATATTAGGAGCTACCACCCAGGAAAGAGATCTAAGCGTCATAGTGGATAATAGGGATGTGATTCGGCTGAACTTTTTGGTTCAGCCTTTGTTATCGGCCCACTGCGGTTCGGGCCGATTTTTTTCAGCTGCCCCGATTTTCTGGGTTAGCGTGCATTAACTGGGAGTTAGTACGCGCTAACCCCGAAAAACAAATTTTCCCGAAATTTCAGGAAAATCCGATTTGTTTTTCGGGGTGGTTGAACCAGGATGAATGCATATCCCTAGTGGATAATACTTTGAAATCATCGGCTCAGTGTGCTGTGGCAGTCAAAAAAGCAAACAGAATGTTAGGAATTATTAGGAAGGGAATGGCGAATAAAATAAAGGATGTCATAATGCCTCTATATCGCTCCATGGTGAGACCGCACCTAGAGTACTGTGTACAATTCTGGTCGCTGCATCTCAAGAAAGATATTGTTGCAATGGAGAAGGTACAGAGAAAGGTGACCGAGATGATAAAAGAGATGGAACTGCTCCCCTATGAGGAAAGATTAAAGATGTTAGGACTGTTCAGCTTGGAGAAGAGATGGCTGAGGGGGGATATGATAGAGGTCTTTAAAATCATGAGAGGTCTAGAATGGGTAGATGTGAATTGGTTATTTATTCTTTCGAATATGAGAAGGACTAGGGGTACTCCATGAAGATAGCATGTAGCACATTTAAAACTAATCAGAGAAAACTTTTTCACTCAACGCACAATTAAACTCTGAAATTTGTTGCCAGGGGATGTGGTTAGTGCAGTTAGTGTAGCTGGGTTTAAAAAAGGTTTGGATAAGTTCTTGGAGGAGAAGTCCATTACCTGCTATTAATCAAGCTGACTTAGAAAATAGCCACTGCTATTACTAGCATCAGTAGCGTGGGATATACTTAGTTTTTGGGTACTTGCCAGGTACTTGTAGCCTGGATTGGCCACTGTTGGAAACAGGATGCTGGGCTTGATGGACCCTTGGTCTGACCCAGTATGCCAATTTCTTATGTTCTTATGCTCTTATGCTCAATGTCTCTCTGGCCAAGGGATGATCTGCGGATTGAGAAAAATCACTGGATGAGCTGGACCAATAATATTGATAGTCTTGAAGCCAATTAATTTGCAATGAACTAAGAAATGCAGATTAATCCCTTTATAAGAGGGGGAACAGAGAAGAAAAAAATGAACATCATAAAGGCAAGGGAAGAGGAGCCATGCGGACCATGTGATGCAGGCTAACACTTCCCATGCAGTATCTCGTCTTTGTGGCTGAGCCATCCTAGCTCCTCTCAGGTAGTTAGGATTGCCCCCCCCCCCTTCCCCCCTTCCCCGATCTCCTGTGAGGTGCTACAGCTTCATGTGAGACATCAGAAGCAGTGAGACTGGATAACAGCATCCCAGCCACCTGTGAGGGAGCTCCTATGCTCAGGCTGTAAACTGGAAGGTTTGGCCATTTAATTTTCCATCTGGGGTTTAGTTAGAATCTTTAAATTCTTAAGCACAAGTTTCTGATTAATTTGATATGCTAGTGTCTTCCATTTTTTAAGAATATTTTCTTATTTAAATTTTCTAACATGTATTCCTCTGCACCTGACAATCATTAGACTTGTAATAGCTTTTTTATTGTAAAAGGCTTAATAAAACCCCTATAATATATCCATTATCTAAGACAAACAGAATTGTGATATTCTCTGATAAACTTGGATCAGTCATAAAGGGTATCGTTTATATATGAAATTATATGCAAATTGTCCTACAGAACTTGTCCAAACACTTTTTAAACCCAGCTACACTAACTGCTTTCATCACATCCTCTGCCAGCAAATTCTACAGTTTGTGCACTGAATGAAACATAGAAACATAAACATAGAAACATAGACATGACGGCAGAAGAAGACCAAATGGCCCATCCAGTCTGCCCAGCAAGCTTCCCTCATTTCTTCTCCCATACTTATCTGTTTCTCTTAGCTCTTGGTTCTAATTCCCTTCCACCCCCGCCATTAATGTAGAGAGCGGTGGAGGAGCTGCATCCAAGTGAAATATCTAGCTTGATTAGTTAGAGGTAGTAGGGGTAGTAACCGCCGCAATAAGCAAGCTACACCCATGCTTATTTGTTTTTACCCAGATTATGTTATACAGCCCTTATTGGTGCTACCAATTATCTTCATGGCATTCTCCTAGTACTGTTGGAAAGGGGAAATTCATTCCCCATTTACCTATTCCACACCACTAGTGATTGTATAGCCCTCTTTCTTCTCCAGGCTATAGAGCTCTAACTTGTAGGGATGTGAATCGTGTCCTCGATCGTCTTAACGATCGATTTCGGCTGGGAGGGGGAGGGAATCGTATTGTTGCCGTTTGGGGGGGTAAAATATCGTGAAAAATCGTTAAAAATCGTTAAAAATCGAAAAATCGAAAAATCGAAAAACCGGCACATTAAAACCCCCTAAAACCCACCCCCGACCCTTTAAATTAAATCCCCCACCCTCCCGAACCCCCGCCAAATAACTTAAATAACCTGCGGGTCGTTAAAAATCGAAAAACCGGCACATTAAAACCCCCTAAAACCCACCCCGACCCTTTAAATTAAATCCCCCACCCTCCCGAACCCCCCCCCAAATAACTTAAATAACCTGTGGGTCCAGCGGCGGTCCGGAACGGCAGCGGTCCGGAACGGGCTCCTGCTCCTGAATCTTGTCGTCTTCAGCCGGCGCCATTTTCCAAAATGGCGCCGAAAAATGGCGGCGGCCATAGACGAAAAAGATTGGACGGCAGGAGGTCCTTCCGGACCCCCGCTGGACTTTTGGCAAGTCTCGTGGGGGTCAGGAGGCCCCCCACAAGCTGGCCAAAAGTTCCTGGAGGTCCAGCGGGGGTCAGGGAGCGATTTCCCGCCGCGAATCGTTTTCGTACGGAAAATGGCGCCGGCAGGAGATCGACTGCAGGAGGTCGTTCAGCGAGGCGCCGGAACCCTCGCTGAACGACCTCCTGCAGTCGATCTCCTGCCGGCGCCATTTTCCGTACGAAAATGATTCGCGGCAGGAAATCGCTCCCTGACCCCGCTGGACCTCCAGGAACTTTTGGCCAGCTTGTGGGGGGCCTCCTGACCCCCACGAGACTTGCCAAAAGTCCAGCGGGGGTCCGGAAGGACCTCCTGCCGTCCAATCTTTTTCGTCTATGGCCGCCGCCATTTTTCGGCGCCATTTTGGAAAATGGCGCCGGCTGAAGACGACAAGATTCAGGAGCAGGAGCCCGTTCCGGACCGCTGCCGTTCCGGACTGCCGCTGGACCCGCAGGTTATTTAAGTTATTGGGGGGGGGTTCGGGAGGGTGGGGGATTTAATTTAAAGGGTCGGGGGTGGGTTTTAGGGGGTTTTAGTGTGCCGGCTCACGATTCTAACGATTTATAACGATAAATCATTAGAATCTGTATTGTATTGTGTTCCATAACGGTTTAAGACGATATTAAAATTATCGGACGATCATTTTAATCGTCCTAAAACGATTCACATCCCTACTAACTTGTTTAGTCTTTCCTCAGAGGGGGGCCATTCTAACCTCTTTATCATTTTGGTTGCCCTTCTCTGAACCTTTTCAAGTTCTGCTATATCTTTTTTGAGATGGGGTGACCAGAACGGCATGCAATACTTAAGCTGTGGTCGCACCATACATGAACTGGCTCCCTTGGAAAAGGAGAGCTCAGACCCAAAGCTGGGGATACCCAGCCTTTAGCCTGGTAGAATACCAAGTGGAAAGCCAAATCTAACATAAACTCACAACCATTATTTATCTTGTGCTCCCACTTGCATACATAATGCCAAATGAAAGCCAGCAACACATCTCAAATCCAACTTAGAACTGCTGTTTTTGTTAACTGAAACTGATGGCTTGCATGCCTACTCTTAGCCAGTGGTTCTTAACCCAGTCTGCAGGGAATGCCCATAAGGTCTTGTTTTCAGAATATCCGCAATGAATATGCATGTGACAGATTTTCATGTAATGGGCCCAGAAAACAAGAAGGAAGTTGGTCTAGCAAAGCCATGAGGGATGAAAATAAGGAGATGCCGAAGGTCCTCAAAAGAAGTTTATTGAAAAACAATTAGTCCGTAAATGCCCGACTCTAGGCCTGAGTTTCACCCAGTGAAGGGCTACTCTACCACTTGTATTCCTCTGTCACACTTGTATTTCTCTGTCATGCTTTTATTCCTCTGTCACACTTATGGTAGAACTTCTGGGTGAAGCACCAGATGTTTCCTTTGTCATAGAGAATCGCCTACCCCATTATCTCCTTCCTCAGTGACCAATCTCTTTCACAGGTCAAACCCTCAATTTTATAGCACGCATACAACTTAAACCGTTGGTCCATTTTCAAGCTTGCCACTCACACACCTCCCCTGGGGCTGTCCTAGAACATTATCTAAAATTTTCCCAAATCAAGAAATAGGATAAAATTTTAACCTTTACATAAAAAAACCCTGCACGCTGAACATCCTCTTAGAGGAAGGGCTACTACAAAGTGTCTTCCCACCAACATCCTTTTCTCAGGCTTGCCCAGACCAAAACCTTCCCAATTCTAAAGTACATCAACCTACACTTTCAAACTTTCAAACACTGTAAAGCATAATTTATGCTGCAAAGTCTATTTAAAAATACAGCCCCATAAACATACAAGACCAGTGCACCACTTACTAGCACTTGGACCATACATATATGTTCCCCCTAGCAGTCTCCTCACCTGAAAAATAATCTCCTTCTCAGTCCCTTCTAACCATAAAATGATCTCTCTTTGCTCTCTCAGCCCCTCCTTATCCCTAGCAAATTACCCTTTCATCTCGTCTCCACCTCCTCCACACCTCATCTGCCTCCTCCCTCATCAGAAGTTCATATCTCCCTCCCTACAGCTGATCCTAGCCAGCAGTAGGAGGAGAGATTGACTATAACAGGACAGGAAAAGAGAGACTGGTTTAGGGAGCAGAACAGTTTTTCCTTGCTATGTTCTTTCCCCTCTAGCTTCACCTTTCTCCCTGCACATTGCCTGGGAGGGAAAGGGATGGATCAGGATGCAGAGAGTTATTCCAGAGTTGAGTGAGATTCAATTTAGCTGGAAGATATATTGAAAAAGATATAGTTGCGATGGAGAAGGTACAGAGAAGGGCAACCAAAATGATAAAGGGGATGGAACAGCTCCCCTATGAGGAAAGACGAAAGAGGTTAGGGCTGTTCAGCTTGGAGAAGAAATGGCTGAGGGGGTATATGATAGAGGTCTTTAAGATCATGAGAGAGGTCTTGAACGAGTAGATGTGAATCAGTTATTTACACTTTCATATATTAGAAGGACTAGGGGGCATTCCATGAAGTTAGCAAGTAGCACATTTAAGACTAATCGGAGAAAATTCTTTTTCACTCAACGCACAATTAAGCTCTGGAATTTGTTGCCAGAGGATATGGTTAGTGCAGTTAGTGTAGCTGGGTTCTAAAAAGGTTTGCATAAGTTCTTGGAGGAGAAGTCCATTAACTGCTATTAATTAAGTTTACTTAGGGAATAGCCACTGCTATTAATTGCATCAGTAGCATGGGATCATCTTAGTGTTTGGGTAATTGCCAGGTTCTTGTGGCCTGGTTTGGCCTCTGTTGGAAACAGGATGCTGCTGGGCTTGATGGACCCTTGGTCTGACCCAGCATGGCAATTTCTTATGTTCTGATGAAGTCAGTGATTCTGTCCCCCACTCCAGAATTTTGCTGCTCTGAGCTAGGCAAGGCTAGGTGTGTCTTGAAGACTGAATTGCGAAATGTTGCTCTAAGCACAGGTTTTATGGTTTTAAGCAGGACCATCATATGGTAATAATGATTTCTACCTTAGTGGACTAATGCTACATGAAGATTATCTGTGCTGCTAAGAATTTTGGAAGATCTATTATTTATTTTATCAATATTGTTTAGTTTATGTTTTTCAACATGTGGGCATTTTTCGTCTTTGACATGAAATTCTAATTTTCAGCGCTCTACCTCATCTTGTGAATTGTATGCTTCATGCTTTCAATTCTTTAGAAGTTTCCATATATTTGAAAAGCAGCCATTTATTTTTTTAGTTAAAGAATAACAAGAATTAGAGAAATTCAAATATGAAAAACAGTCTGTTGAAGTGTATAGAGTGTAAATGACTGAGTAGCTTCCTTTTCTCTAGGGAAAAACAGCAACAATGATTTCCAATTAAAACAGTTTAATATGATGCATAGCATAGCTTAATTTGGCATAATGTGTTGAATTTTCATTTCATGCATGCTGCTACTGTTATATTTTCACCTCTACTGCTGTATTGTAAAGACCTAACTTTGAAAATATGAATCAGCATGAAGAGGGAGGTTCAATCAGTGCAGGGAGTAAAGTTGAAAGGAGACTTGAAAAATTCTCTTTTATTGAGAGGGTGGTAGATGCCTGGCAGATGTAATGACAGCAGAATCATGACAGACTTCAAGCATGCTTGGAACATATATAGAGGGCAGTCATAGGAACAGGATTAAGGCGTTGCAGTATTGCAAACAATGCAGCTTTCCCTCCTTCCAGAGTAGACGCAGGGAGCCTAACTTTCAAACATATCTGCATGGCCCCATACTTGTGCGTGCAGAGATTTGATCAGGTATTTTAGAACCTGTGCGGGAGTCACCTGAACAGGTTTTAAGATGTGCTTATCGCTGACCCCCAAAATAAATATGTACTTCTCAGAACACACTATACTTTGGGTACTTGCCAGATTCTTATGGCCTGGATTGGCCACTGTTGGAAACAGGATGCTGGGCTTGATGGACCCTTGGTCTGACCCAGTATGGCAATTTCTTATGTTCTTATGACTACTTGGATCTTTGTGGTACATGTGCACTCCTGGTAATGCTGGGGCGGGCTTATTCTAAAATGGTCCCTGCCAAGAAAGTCAAAGTTTTCAACGCAGGAGGTGGCCAAGTTGGCCTCCTGAGGACATTCTGTTCCCCATCCGGCGGAATGCCCAGACCATAAGCCAGGTCTGGCAAAGCCTCCACCAGGAGTTTAATAGTAGAGCTTCCTTCCCCAGGAGGTAAGTGTCTCAAGAGAACAAGGGGGGGGGGGGGGGTGTCAAGAATAAAATAAACCAAGGGTATCCAGGGTGCATGTGCAAAACCTCAGTCTTCGTCGGGAATCCGCCGCTGTCAAAGGATAGCTCCAACACAAGGAAAACTTTAAGGCTTGAGGTGCAGGGTTAAAGGTAGTCAAGACTACAGTTTATAGTATGAAAGTGTCACTTGCAGAACAACATTTGGAGGCGGAGTGGGTGAAACCTAATAGCATATATTAATATCAGAAGGGACAATGAAGAGCCACTTTTAGAGTGGGGTCAAGGGTTAGCAGGCATAAATGAAAATGAGATAATAGGACCTATGATTATATGGAAAGCAATGAAGGGCTGTGACTGGGAATGATTAATATGATGGTCCAATAGCAAAGTATTGATTGTTATATATACTGTTTGGTCATTGGTTGTGCAGAAGCATAAATGGAAACCTGCCATTGAGGATGATATAGAATATTCATCAAACAACAATAGGCATTTTATTCCAGCTTCTCATCTGTATAGATTGAAGACCTAGAGATGAAGGTCCAGGAGCTGCACTGATTGGAGGGAGCTAGAGGTAAGTTTACAAAATACCCATCAGGAATATGTTAACATATACTTTTTATTTGCTGTTTCCTTTATGTGCCCTACCATCGCCCTGCCAGCCCACTGATCCCAATCACACCAACGGCTTGTCCTCCAGCACATAAGGCACCATCCTTCTAGAATCCATAGGCATCCATTCATTGCAATGGTTGTCAAAGCACTATCCTTGGGTCATGGCTTGCCATGCCAAGAGGCACTATTTTACAGCACAGGTCAACTGTTTAAGTTAGTAATGTTAATACCAACTGTAAGTACCATAACCAGGGAATATCTATGCCTCCCTTCCATCAAGGTTAATTTGTCTAGTGGCTGTATTATGATTGTTGAAGTGTTGGAATCCAAGCACACTCCAAAAATATAACCCTTCCAGTAGGCGAACCTCATAGCCATTAACACCAAGTAAGTTCCATGCTATGAAGGACAGCTGTACTGAAACTTCCACTTATATTAGAACCTATATATGGCCAACATGCACTGACAACATCTGCCTGCCTTTCACCATATACCACCACTGGGGTTAACATGCATTGACATCAGTTTCCTGCTTTGCCCTATATGTCACCACTGGGGCCTGACTCCTCCTGTTTCCTCCTGTCATGTCCCCAAGAACACCTCTGGGGCCTAATTCCTCCTACTGCCTCCTGATATATCTCCAGTGACACCACTTGGGCATGATTCCTCCTGCTGCCTTCTGACACATCCCCAGTAACTCCACTGAGGCCTGACTCCTCCTGCTTCTTCCTGCCATGTCCACAAAGACACCACTGGGGCATAACTATTCCTGCTGCCTCCTGACACATCCCCAATGACACCATTGGGACCTGACTCTTTCTGCCTCCTGACACATTCCCAGTTACACTACTTGGGCCTGACTCCTTCTACTGCCTCCTGACACATTCCCAATGACACCATCCAGATCTGACTCATCCTGCTTCTGTCTGCCATATCCCAACACCAACAGCACAGGGGTCTCTCAGTCCATACATCAGCTACCTTCAAATGCCATACACCAATACCAATAGCACAGGAGTCTATCTACCCATCCAGCAACAGACTTCCACTGCCATTCCTCAACAACAACACTGCAGGGGTTCTCTCAGTCCATCCAATGCCATATCCCAACACAAAGCACAGGAGTCTGAAAGTCCATCAAGCATCAGCCTTCCACTGCCATAATCCAACACTTCCAGAGAGGGGTATGACACATCCTGCTGCAGCCTTCCATACCCTTAAATCTACCACAGGGTTCTGACATCTTGCTTCAGCCATCCATGCTCCAACCACCAATATAGAGGCATGACTCCAATGAGTTGCTCCGCCTGCCATGCTCCTACTACCACACCAGGGTCATGACTCTACTATCTGCTTTGCCCCATCACTACTGCATGGTCATGACTACACTGAGTTCCTGTGCCTGCTATACCCTAACCACTAGGGGTGTGCATTCGTTTTGAACTTAAATGTAAAACGCAACTTTTTTTTTTTTAACTTAAAAAAGTAATGAGGCGAAAACGATCAGATTTCCAACTTATTCAACATAGCTATGTTGAATACGTTGGAAATCGCGATTGTTGATCCTAAATAAAAATTTAAACCCCTCACCCTCCTTAATCCCCCCCTCCAAGACTTACCAAAACTCCCCGGTGGTCCAGCGGGGAGTCAGGACTCCATTTCTGAACTCCTTTGCGCGAAGCACGTAACGTCGGCATCACGTTGGAGTGACGTGGCGTCACGTGATTCCCCGCGCATTCGCTCCGGGACCCTCGTTGCACCCAAAAGGAACTTTTGGCCAGCTTGGGGGGGTCAGGAGGCTCTTACACCTTGAGGTGGTATTGCCAGGTCTTAAGGACTACTTTTCACCTGTCTTGTGCTTTTGAAATCTTGATACCACTCTTTCTGATTCTTGGTCCCTTTTCAGTGCCTTGGGAGTTTTCTGATACTTTTTCTGCTTCATTCCCCCTTCATGGTGCCTTAGGATATGGATATAGTAGTAATAGCAAGAGTGGAAAATCCCCACATGCCAAAGTGCAAATGTAAAGAAAGAAATATGAGGAAATAACTTACATCCAAAAGTGATATTTTTTTGATTATCCAGTGCAATCACGAAATTTCCAAAGGTCAAGTTCAAAGTAACATCTTTATTAGTTTCATGCTGATATTGTTACGGAGCATGGATCCTTGGGCCAAAGGGAAGTTGGTAACACCTGTGGGGAGGAAGCCCACAGGTCTCCACCATTGGCAGGCAAGGCTAAAGGAGCCTGAGACCTCATTGAAGCTTTACCACTACCAGCCCACGTTTACCTCAGGTTGAGCCCATGGGTACGGCTGGACTTACATGGGGCCTCAGGAACAGAGTCCAGGTGCTGGCATAGCTCTTAGCAGGCGGAGATGAGTAGAAGGCAGGAGCTGGCAAGGCTGGGCAGATGACATAGCTGGAGGTAGAATACAGGCTGAGATCTTGGCAGGCAGCGTATCTCAGAGGTCAGGTACAAGCAGAGGTCTTGGCAGGCAGCGTATCTCGGAGGTCAGGAAAAAGCAGAGGTCTTGGCAGGCAGCGTATCTCGGAGGTCAGGTGCAAGCAGAGGTCTTGGCTGGTCAGAAACAAGAACGCAGGAACAGAACTATCAGGAACACAAGCAGGAGCCGAGTAGCCAAGGCAAGGACTTGCAGGATGGCCTTGCCTTAAATAGTCCCGGGTCAAGAGGGAGGAGCCTTGGGAAATGAAAAAATGGCACAAAGAGTCACATGGCTTCAGGGAGTCAATCATAATTAGCATTTCACATCTATGGTACGGATGCCATTTTTGGTGCTGCTTTGCCTCTCATAATGCCATGAAGTGTTCATGTCATTATTGTTGGTGTCCTAATTTTGCACCTTGCAGTGTTCTTCTTCCTCTTGCTCCTTTGTTGCTTCTCTCGCAGTGTTTAGGAGAACTCCTCAAAATGCTGGGTATCCCTTTGCAGACTATTTTTGCCACTTTTGGTGCCAGTTTGCCACAGTATACATGCCTTGGAGTTCTTTTCCCCTTCTTATGGTTTCTTCCCACAAATTTAAATAGAAATGATAAGAAAACCACGATTCTGGAGCCCAAAAAGGTCTGCAAAGCTTCACCTTTGATTTTGATGGATAAGGAATAAACTAATGAAATAAATAAACAAATATATTTTTTTTTTGCTTGGAAACTAATGAAATGAATTTGGTTCCCAATGAAACAAATGTCCAAACCAAAATGATTTTTTTTTTATTCTGAACATCTTTAGAAAATAGTACAATAAGGAGAATCTTTTTGAGACCACAAGCCTATACGTTTAATAATTGGCTGCACCATCTCTATCTGCATTTATTTAATTTAGTTACTATTTGGTGCAATAAAATACATCTTTAAAAATGTGTATACTTTGTTACAATGGGAAATTATGTCAGTACATGTTTTATAAAGTATGTTATTACTCAGACTGTATGGGTTCCTTTAAAATTAAAATGAGCTCCATTAAATTGTTTTTCAAAAAGAGAAAGGTTTTTGAGTCTGCTGAGCAAATATAAATTTCACAGTTAAATACATAAAACAATGATTACATCCAGTGGTCATCAGGGACATGTTTTTAGGAGTATACTAATTAAACTACATCCTTCAGACAGCATGTCTCTACACTTAGTTGCAATGAACCATATCTGATTTGTCATTAAGTAATTATGAATGCTAATGCAAACAGAACACCTTTCAGACAATGCTTCTGAATAGAGATGAATCATATATTATGCTTTCTGGTCCAAAGCATGGAGGGGTCATTTAAACAATAACAAGGAGAAAACAGAGAATCAAATAAATATAACACAAAACAATGATTAGACTGCTTAATGTAGATGCATTTATCTTTATGGCGTTAAAGCACTTTGGGTCTGATTTGTTGAATATTTTCTCCTATTCCATTTATCTGTCTCTCTGGAGATAATCTACGCATTTGATTTTCCTCCACTCAGTAAAGCTGTACGCTAAATAAGCATTTGAAATTAAGCCTGAAGGCATGAGTCACCTAAATTAGGGACTTGGAAAAAAAAAGTTATGGCAGGAGTTTATTTGCTGACTTTGGTAAATAAAAGTAAATACCTCCTGTGTTTTATAACAAATAAGTAATCAGTCACAGGCCTTATGGATCTCAGGAGAAGCAGATAAATCACCTTTACACTGGACCCATCAAGCTAGGATCATCTGAAGGTGAAAGATGAAGGGTATGGCATTAAGGCAGAGTGGCATGGGAGATACTAATTATAAGAGATGTGCTTCGGGTAAAACTTTTGGGTCAGGCTTCGTTTCGGGGCCCCCCTGCGGGAATTTAATTGTTCCTGTGGTTTGGGACTTTTTTTGGGGGGGAGGCCCTGATTTTCGGGTTAGTGCGCACTATCGGGACTTAGTGTGCGCTTACTCCCGTTAGTGCGCACTAACCCAAAAATGAATTTTTCCTGAAATTTTGGGAAAAATTCAATCATTTTTCGGTTCTCCCGAACCATTAAGAATTAGGCAATTTCATTGACATTGCCTAATTTGGGAAAAACAATTGCACATCCCTACCGATTATTCTGTTGGAGCACGTGGACAACCATAGAGAGGACGGATGACCCTTTCTGTCAAAGTGTGGCTGCACCTGGCTGATCCATCAGTCCAGTAGGATATGTTTGTGTCATGGAGTAAGCCACACACATCATAGCTAGGTAGTAGGTAGGTACCCAAATGCACAGTACAGAGGAACTGTTAGTGGGCCCTGAAATACGTAATGGTTCATGATGCTGTGCTACAAGTGTGCTGGGATCTTTGTGCTATCAGATCCTGGGGTTTCCAGCATTACTAAGATAACACCAGAAGCATATGCAGCCAATGCTATTTACTAAGTAATGCTGAAAGCACCGAGATCACATAACACAAAGATCCCAGCATGGAAAATGGGCCACCGATTCAGGTGGGTGGAAGGGCGTCAGGGTGAGAGCGTCTGCCTGGGTAGGGGTGCTCCTAGTGGGGGAAGAAGGAACAATTAATTGAATTTATAGCAAGGATGAAAGGGGGAGATCTGGAGGCTCTGGCCCAATAGCGATCTTATTTTTCTAATTAAGAAAGCTTTTTCTGATGTTGGAGGAGGTTTCTGACCCAGCAGGGGGTGGTGGGGGCTCAACATCGGACAGGAGGCCTGCATAAATAGCTAGTTATATGGAAATACAAGGCCAGATAAATTTAGGCCTAATCAGTCATATTCAAACAATGCCAGTTAAGTTTAAAGTTGTGTAGCTATATGTAACTAGATAACTTTAAACAAATATATTCAGCAGGATGTGTATCCTGCTGAATAATATATGGAACCGGATACCTTTAGCTGGATAACTTGTTCATTACCTTGCCTATTGAATATGGACCTCAGAGTCCCTGGGTTGGAGTTCTAAGGTGTGGAAGGGTCAGAACAACATACTTTTCTCCTTTAAGAACACAAGAATTTTCCATTCTGGGTCAAAGGGCCCAACAAGCCCAGTATCTTGTTTCCAACATTGGTCACACCAGGATACAATTACCTGGCAAGTATCAAAACAAATAGATCCCATGCTACTAATGCCAGCAATAAGCAGTGGCTATTTCCTAAATCAATTTGACTTATAGCAGTTTATAGGCTTCTCCAGGAACTTGTCCAAACCTTTTTTAAACCTAGATAAGCTAACTACCTTAACCACATCTTCTGGCAACAAATTCCAGAGCTTAATTATGGGTTAAGTAAAAAAAAAAATCTTCAATTTGTTTTAAATGTGCTAATTGTTAACTTTAACAATTCCGCAAATACAGTAGAACGTCGAGACACAACGACGATAACACCCTGGTCGAATTTCGATCCTATCACAAATATTGAAGCTGAAAAAATGCTAAGGAAGATAAACCCAGCTCGTCATGATCTTGACACCATCCCAACCCGTGAATTAAAAGAAATGGTTCATTTTATTGCCCCCTCCATAGCAGCAATTATTAACAAATCTCTTGAAGAAGGTGTATTTCCTACAAAACTAAAAATTGCAACATTCACTCCAATTCTAAAAAAAAGGAACCTAGACCCAGTCGATCTGAATAACTACCGTCCTTTTTCGAACCTTCCCCTTCTTGCAAAAATGATAGAGAAAGCCGCAGTGATACAACTGAATGAACACCTGGAAAACAACAAAATACTACACAATTCTCAGCATGGTTTCAGAAAATATTGCAGTACAGAAACCCTACTACTAAATCTTTCAAACAATATAATAAGAGGATTTGACAATAAACTCAGCCACCTACTAATTCTACTAGATCTCTCCGCGGCGTTTGACACCGTAGACCACAAAAGCCTGATATCCAGACTTGCAAACATAGGTCTGTCAGGAAAAACTCTTGACTGGTTCACCTCATTTCTAAAAGACAGATTCTTCAAAGTAACCGTTAACAACAATTCTTCTGACCCCCTCCCCCTTGAAACTGGGGATCCGCAAGGTTCCGCCCTCTCGGCCACCCTCTTTAATATCTATCTGCTACCACTCTGCCATCTTATCTCAAGTCTTGGCATTACATACTACATGTACGCCGATGACATTCAACTCCTCATTCCTATAACCTCAACAATCGAAGATGCCCTGAGTCGCACAGCTAACCACCTCATCGCTATCAGAAACATGCTGAACCAACTAAAACTATGCCTCAACATGACCAAAACTGAGTGCATCCTCATCGAAAGGAACAACACTGACCAAATCACCCCACTGCCGCCCTTACAAATCGACAACACAAACATCCAACTGAAGAACAATACTAAAGACCTCGGTATCTGGATAGACAACGAACTTAACCACAAAAAGAACATCACAACAAAAACTAAAGACAGATTTTACAAATTACACATACTGAAACACCTAAAACCGCTCTTACACCAACAAGAATTCAGAACAGTCCTACAATCTCTTATTTTCAATACTATCGATTATTGTAACTCGCTCCTGATTGGTCTTCCCAAATCGACCTTAAAGCCTCTTCAACTCTTGCAAAATGCTGCAGCCAGGGTCTTAACCGGCAAGAAAAAAACGGACCTCATATCCCCAGTTCTGAGAATGCTCCACTGGCTTCCGGTTGAACAACGAATCATGTTCAAGACCTTAACTATCCTACACAATGCCATCTACAGAACAGAGAACAACGCACTTGATAACATGATCCAGCTACACAATCCACAACAAACAACAAGAACAAGCAGCAAACCACATCTAACAATACCCCCTCTCCCTTCAGCTAAGCTCTCTAACACGAGGAACAGAGCCTTCTCCATTGCTGGACCGACAGCATGGAATTCCCTACCAGACTACCTAATCATGATCAACGATTCCAAATCGTTCAAAAAGGAGCTCAAGACCTGGCTCTTCAGGCAATCATTCACAGCTGGTGACGACTAAGCTGTCCGCCACACTCCGAAGCCGAATGCAAGTTTATATGCATCCAGTGCTCCCATTCTCGCTAATTCCATGTCTGTACACTGTATTTCCCAATTTGTCCCTGTTTGTACAACGCCTGTTACCTGTTGTTTCTACTATTATTATTTTACATTATTTTACTCCTTCCCTTTTCACGTTGACTATACATAGAAAAATATTATGTGTTAATGTTATCTATTATTTATATTATGTATTATAGTATTTATATTATGTGTTAATGTTATCTATTATTTTTTTACTCCTGTAATAAGTTGTTTAAAATGTAAACCGGAGTGAAGGCAGCCTGCTATACCTCGGTATATAAACTCTTCTAAATAAATAAATAAATAAATAAATAAATAAATAAATAAACTTCAAGGCATTGCCCCTAGTCCTTGTATTATCTGAAAGACTAAACAACCTATTTATATTAACCCATTCTAGTCCTCTCATGTTTTTATAGATCTCAATCATAATTCCCCCCTCAGCCTTCTCTTTTCAAAGCTGAACAGCCTAATCCACTTTAGCCTTTCCTCATAGGGGACCCGTTCCATGCCCTTTATCATTTTGGTCGCCCTTCTCAGTACCTTCTCCTAGAAACAATATCATTTTTCAGATGCTGTGACCAGAAATGAACACAGTACTCAGTGTGGTCTCACCATGGAGTGATACAGAGGCATTTTGACATTCTCTGTTTTATTCACCATTCCCTTCCTAATAATCCCTAACATTCTGTTTGCTTTTTTAACTGCTGCAACACACTGAGCCAATGATTTCAATGTATTGTCCACTGTGAATCCTAGATCTTTTTCCTGGGTGGTAACTCCTAACATGGCATCTAACACTGATGTAACTTCAGCATGGGTTATTTTTCCCTATATGCATCACCTTGCACTTGTCCACATTAAATTTCATTTGCCATTTGAAAGCTCAGTCTTCCAGTCTTACAAGGTCTTCCTGCAATTTATCATTATTCGCCTTTTAAAAAGTCAAATCTCAAGGAAATCCCTATTATAGACAGAGCTGAATCCAGAGAAAGAAGAAACCCTTGCTGACTAAACATTTCAAAACACTGCAGTTTATGCTTTGTGGTAGAACCAGAATGTATGCTGCTAGACAGAGAAATGTACAAGCAACTCAGAATAGCAAATATCATGAACAATAGAAGAAAACTGATGATGCCAAAAGCCAATGTATCGTATCCATGGTGCCAACTTCTCTGACCCTTTTTCTGCTCCATGAACCAGAATCAAAACTCCTTCCCCATAGAAGGTAGGAAAATTATCTTCATGTACAATCTGTCATGTGATAAAGGAGAAAACCCCCTTTGAAAATCCAAATAACTCTTCTCCACACTGTATACTAGAGATGTGAATCGTGTGATCGATCGTCTTAACGATCGATTTCGGCTGGGAGGGAGAGGGAATCGGATCGTCGCAGTTTGGGTTTTTTAAATATCGTGAATATCGTGTAAATCGTGTAAATCGAAAACCGGCACACTAAAACATCCCTAAAACCCACCCCGACCCTTTAAAATAAATCCCCCACCCTCCCGAACCCCCCAAAATTCCTTAAATTACCTGGGGTCCAGTGGAGGGGGAGGGGAAGGGGAGGGCGGGAAAACTGGCACACTAAAACAACCCTAAAACCCACCCTGACCCTTTAAAATAAATCCCCCACCCTCCCGAACCCCCCCAAAATGCTTTAAATTACCTGGGGTCCAGAGGGAGGGTCCCAGTGTGATCTTTTACTCTCGGACCTCCGGTGCGTTGTAGAAATGGCGCCGGCGCTACCTTTGCCTTGTCATATGACAGGTCAAAGGTAGCGCCGGCGCCATTTTGTTTTTTGTCCCCCGACGTCAGGAGCGTAGGAGATCGCTCCCGGACCCCCGCTGGACCCCCAGGGACTTTTGGCCAGCTTAAGTCCCTGGGGGCCCAGCGGGGGTCCGGGAGCGATCTCCTACCGCAAATCGTTTTTCCGTACGGAAAAACGATTCGCATGCAGGAAGTCGTTCCTGGACCCCCGCTGGACTTTTGGCAAGTCTTTTGGGGGTCAGGAGGCCCCCCACAAGACAATCCTATCCTGGTTCATGGAGCTAGGAAGCAGCCAGGAATTCCGGGCAGACTGAAAGCTGGATGTTTAGAGCTGGCGCTGTGGTCTATTGCCATTTTCAGGGTTTCAGACGATGGTGATGATCAAGCTCCCACCCCAGATAGTGGCAGGTTAGATGCCAGGTCTGTCGTTGTTATTACAGAAAATAACTTCATTATAAGAACATAACCTTCCTACTCTTTCCCCTCTCCTCCTCAACCCCGAACCCCTTCCTAGCTACTCACATTTTTTTTTGTTTGATTACTTATTGCTCCTCGGGAGCGCGCTTCCCCGGGGCAGCGGATAATAGCGCTGTCCCAGTTTGCGCCCCCCCCAGGGCCTGGCATTTATGAGCAAAATGGGGGTTACGCACTTGGCTTGACCCATTCTAAATGCGTGCGGTGTGCACAAGTCCTAGCTGAGCGTGTAATCCCTCGTTTTTTACGTGCGCGAGCCTTTTGAAATCGGGCCACTAGGTTTCGAGTAATTAAGTGAAACAGCCAATCATAGCATCAGCTCCATCAGTCAATTACCAATTTAGATGATCTGTCTACCACATGGCCTGATGCAATAGCTTTTCCTGCTTCACATGATGCCTAAACCAGCTGGATAGCACATGAAATACATAACAGACTGTGACCATTGTATTGTGTGTGTAAGGGTGTCTAGCCTTTACTGAAAGAAGATAACAGGAACATTCCAGCAAGGTGAGGTTCAGTGGGAGGCAATAGTGATCAGTGAGTGACAAGATGGGTTCTTCCACTCAAAGGGGATGGGCAAAGTGGAATATAAAGAGTGCTTCCATGAGTCATTGGGAAGAGTTTATTGAGTGGAGTTTTAAGAGTGTTTATTTTATTTTATTTTTTGTTTGAAGTGTGAAAGACCTTGGTATATTTCCAGGAGCCAGGGAGGGTAGCAAGGAGCTGTGGCCTACTCTGGGGTTCTGGTTTTTGGCCCATAGAAGGGAAAGGTTCTCTTCTGCAAGTCTAGAACTTCTGACCACCAGAAGCCAGTGGGGAGACATGTCTTGGACTAGTCAGCCAGTCTGAGAGTACAAGAGGAATTTCAAGAAGTAACTTATAGTGTTACCCTGGGGCTATGCATGAAAAAAGACTTTTGGGAGAAAATGTGGGGGTTGTCATTGGGTTGAGAAGACTTAAGCAACATAAGAACTGTGGCTGCACCAGTGATTTTGAGATTTATGAAGACTTTTTTAAATGTTATTTTATTCTTGTATCTGCTGGAACTGATTATTTTTCTTTTAGTGTATTTTGTTTTTCTTTTAGCACACGAGTTCTGGAGTGGACTGACTTTTTTTGTGGCATTGTTGAACCTCTAACGGCCCTACAGATGTTTTCTTGGCTCCCTCTGTGTCCTGCCCTGCACTGTGGGCTGGGAAGAGTAATCCTCTCCCCTGGATGAGATGACATGTATTAGGAGCAAGTTGAACAATTGTTTATTTAATAATAAATAGTTGTACTTTGTACAACCGTTGCTTTTCTGTTTCTTTTCTCACATATTTGGGAACTTCTGTTATCTAGAAATATCCATAAACTGGAACAATCCCAGGCTGAATCCTTTGGATAAAACAACTATCTATTTGAAATGAATCTGGAAAGCTGGAATATAATATAGCACTGTCTCTTTCTTCATAATGATCTTTTTCATACTGCTATATTACTTTTCAAGCATTGCTTCACCATCTTGGTCCCTAACTGTGCTTTTACTCATTATAAGTACTTTTATAATAAAATGTTCTTTCTTATGGCACATGCAGGCATGTATCCTGAGAACTTCCCTAGAGCAATATGCAGTACTTTCATGCAGAAATAGGTTTCAAAAGAAAAATCTACTGTGGCATCTAAGGGACTATTTCATCAGTGGGTCACCTGTCCTCCCTGTAGCGAAATCCCTCAGACCATAAGTTTAGCAATCCATTTTTTTTTTTTTAAATCATCAGTGGGGGTCTAGAAAGGATTTAGTTTTGTACTATTTTTTTATCAATTCATCTGGTGTTTTATGACCTAAAATAACAAATAAGGCATTGTTTCTGCAGGTGAAGGGAAATCATGTATATGATTTTCCCCCCTCCCCCAACCTTTTTATGGCAGCAAAGAACTCAGAAAAAACTAGCAGGTGTATTCTAAGTAAAAACCATACTAACATAATAAAAAATGAAATTAGAAATAAATTAATTTGACTGAGATATTGTTTTATCAGTGAATAACTAGCACAAAAAAAAAATGCAAAATCAAATGTCTGCATGAATGCCTGTAGAATTCATGTTACTGTGATAGATTTCCTTCCTTTAAGCTATTTGAGTGTACTCATAGGAGGTCATTTTCAGAGGTTGCAGGCCCACAGGAATTTTTGTACACACAGGCCTGCAATCTCATCTTCAAAAGGAAATTTCCCAAGGCAATGTGCCCACTCCACACATCACAGATACAAACCATTCATCTAGTGACTTATTTATGCATTTTAAGAATTGTCAGTTCACGCTCTCCACTGAACATTTGTGTGGTGATTTCAAAATGAAATCACCACACAATGCTTTTCCTATCCAGACCTCACCCAATCACCTTTTCCCTACAGATAGAAATATGCGTGCTGTTTCTTTGTCCGGTTTTCAAAAGAATTTGTGCACAAGTACAGCAGATACCTTATCCCACATGTGAGCTTTGAAAATGTCCCTCGCAGGACAATTTAGTCAGGGACTTAGGCACATAAAGTAAGGAGCAGAAAAGCCAATTTTAAAACATCTGCTGACCAGCATGCTAATTTTCTAAAGGAAACCCCCATGGTGATCAGTGTCACTGGAGTTTTCACCCTTCAAACTTTGTCAGATCAAAGCACGCATGGGAATTTCAATATGAAATATCTGCGCATACTTGACCTTCTCTGCCTTAATCCCAATCCTGATGTAACCCTCTTTTTCCCAGGTGTGGAGAAAGGAGCTTTCAAAGGATTTTTTTTTCCGTAGGTAAACACACCTGTTTACCCACAGAAATTCCTTTGAAAACTGCCTCCTAGGGGAATAAGTTAACCACATGCACAATGTGCAATTTTGGCTGCCTAAAAATGTCATTGCCTGCATACATTTATAAGCACAAAAAAAGGGATATTCTGAGAGGCATTTTTGAAGTGTATTTGAGACGTCTGAATGTAGCAAAATTTTCAGGAAAGTCATGCACCTCAGTAGCGTGCTGTTTATAAGCATAGCTTTCCACCACATTTGGAAATAATAACTTTACAGGATCTGTTAGTAGGAATTTTATAAAGTTGTCTGTTTCGGGTTTCTTCTTTGAGAAAGTGTTAGGAGTTCGTAGTAAAGGAAAAAAGGTTTTTGATTTTTAAATGGAAGTAGCTCTTATCATAGGGGACAGCGCCTCCTAGAGGTGGAATGTTATAGACAGGAAAGTAGCTTTATGACTGCTTTCTGCTGAAGTAAGGTATAACAGAATGCTGAATTTTAAGGAAACTGTAATGTCACTTTTAGATTGTTATGTATTTTTGTTTAATTGTATATAACTGGCAGTACGATTTCTGAAGTCAAGTCTGTGCCTTTATCTTAAGTTTGAAAATCAAGGAAGAATGCATTGCATAACTCCGCATTGATGCACATTACTGACAATTTATGCCACAATGCATAATATATAGCATCCTTAGTAAGAAGTGAATTTTCTAAAATCTATTTGCAATTTGAGGAATGGTAGAAAAATGCATAGCTTAAACTCCAATCCTATGTATATTATGCACCTCCGCACAGTATATGTGACTGTTGAATATTCTAAAGGGCAGGGTCTGGTCCAGAGAGAAATCTGTAAATCCAACTGGACGGTCTGGTAGACTAATTGGGGGGATTTCTTGCACTTGCAGTAACCTTTCTGACCTGAGAAGTTTGTCTTGAGCAGGCACAGAATGCACAGGGCTACTAGTAGTGCCATATGCATATGTTCTTTTCCAGATAAAAAAAATTGGCTTCAAATTGTTATCAATGTCTTGTTTCATATTTTTATAGCATCTCGAGCATCTCTCTCATTTGGAACTGTTCATTTCATTTATGTAGGGTGTTTGCTCACCACGTATATATTTATTTTGCCGCAAATATGTACAGTATTACTGCTTATGGGTTTCTGTTCTCATATTTCTGTAGAGTTTGCTTATATTTTGGGAAATTACTGTGAGATTTGTTCAAGCCCTTTTGCTCTGCACACATCACCTGAACAGAATGATTTCATGAACCCGGAAAGAATGAATGGGACAACTTGACTGGTAATCTTGTATGATGTGCAAAACTCTTCAATATGAACAGCATGTAAAGTACCTACAAGATCTTCTCCTCAGAGTCATTCAATTGCCTGTTCTCCCCTTCCCCAGTCTTTTTTGGATCCAAGAAACGAATATATGTGATGTTTAAATTGTTCTTCCCATAACAACTGTCATAAAAGAGGCTATTCAGGACATATGTGAGCAGTAAAAAAAAAAAAAAAATCATCCTGGTTGGAAAAAAAATGCAATTCATGACACACTGGAGGCAGTCACCATAGACGGTCCATTAACACCCTCTGTTCTGCTCACGGAACAGCAACAAACCTAAGCTATCCTTATTTGCTACATAAAGGCCTTAGACTCTGAATATATTTATTCCTATCTAGAGCAGGAAAACTTTGGAAGATCCCTTGCTGGGGCCATGCAGCTGCCATTAATCTATGGGAATGGTTTTATCACTCCTCTTTTATTTTTCTCTCATGGCCAAATCTTGAAACCTAGGTGAAATAAATCATTTCATTTTGCTCTATCACATGCTATAAAAGGGAAAGGTGACACAGTTTTATTTTGTCTAAAATCCATTGACTGCACTTCCTTGTGACATAAAGCCACCTTTAATGACTTTTTCCCTCACTCTGCAGAAGATCATGGTAAATCCTCTTCTTGCAAACACTTCACCATGCTCGATAGCAGGGCTTCTAGGACCTGTCTTGGGGAGACCATAGCCAGCCAGGTTTTCAGGATATCTACAATGAATATGCATGCCATAAATTTACATCTACTGGATCTCCAATGCATGCAACTTCATTTCATAAATGTTCATTATGATAATCCTAAAAATCCAAGCATTAGGACAAGTTTTTGAAACCCGGCTCTATAATCCTACCCAACCATCCTAAACCACTTGCTTACCACATTTGCCCTTCACTTCCAAACTTTTCTTATTTTTGCATCCTGTCTTATACATACAATACATATGCACACGCTGTACACTCGCAAACATATTCTTATACTCATCTTTCATGCTCCCATATGATGCCTTTTGCTGTTGCCATGGCATTTTCTCAGCTAGGCATTGAGCAACAGCATGTAATTCCTACAGAGTAAAAGTATGCAGAGCCATAGCAAGGGCAGTGCATCAAAACTATTTAAAATGATCAGGTCTGGGCTCACTTGGCACAGGCAAAAAGATATCCTGTGCTAATTGCTTACAATTAGCAACAGTCTTTAGAAAAAGGCCAAGACATAGGTTATATTTTCCTTTCTGCTTGGCTTAGCTATAATGGATATGTATTTGAGCTATATCTTAGTGATGTTAAAAGTATATGAACTAGTTTATGCACGTTGCAGGAGACGTCGTGTGCCCCTGTCGCAAAATCTTTCATTCCAGGACACATTTAGATGAACTGACCAAGAAAGCATGCTTGGCTAGAGTCAGACTCACTGGAGCACTCAATTCTTAGTAGTGTGATATGGTGCATGAATGTCTTGCCTCTTGTAAAGTATATCCTCCAGCTTATCTGTTAAGGTGAAAGACGACAGCCCTATGTTATATGACTACTAATTCCTTTTAGAGGATGGTAGTCCTCATCTCTCAATCCTCTGTTTCCAGATGTGTCATCTGCTTTTTGGAGACCATGCTTGCCTACCTACAGGGAGCCTACCTTTCAAACCTATGCGCCGTACTGGATTTGCACTTGTAAGTGGATGTGCAGAGATTTATTCTATTGTTTAATGAAGTGTGCAGTGTATTGCACAGTTCTGCCCTGAAAGTCTGTGAGTATGTTTCAGCATGCGTGAATATTTGTAATGCAATGAAAGTGCTCAATTTCTCTACCTAATTTATAAATATATGCATGTACATTTTATGTGCAAAAAAATAACATGAACACGTAAAAAACCCTGATTTTATATGAGGGGGAAGCTATATTTTAAAATATGCCCATATGCCATTTTGGAAATACTTGTGTGCGTACTTAAAATCACCTGCTTAACACAATAGTACTGCCACCAGTTTATCCAGTCCTCTCCAGTTCAGCTAGACACTCTAACAGTTCATCCTGAATTCCCACCAGTTCACCCAGTCCTCCCACCCAAAAACTGCAGACTACAGACAAGTCTGATTTCACCAGTAGTCAATTAGCAGGGTGTAGAATTGCACAGATAGGTTGGCTGTGTGCAAATCTCTATAAAATAGCAGCTTCCACATGTACTTCTTAACCCTGTCCCAAAGCGCCAGTAAAATGTGTGTGAGAAACTGAAAATACGCGCATACTTTGGTTGTTTATAAAATAGCATGTGCGAAAATACAGGTTACTTACATGTGTATATGCTATTTTACACACATAACCTCCTTTGAAAATGTATTCAGTTATGAGCCCCTTAGGACATGGGTAAATGGCAATTTACATGTGCAAACTGGCTGTATAAAAATTGCTCTTCCTTAATATGCCTAAAAGTACACATGCATTTTAATTGCATTTGCATGGTTGTGTTTTGAATGGGCTCAAACAATAACACATGCAGATTATAATTTCAAGTTGTCGTGTTATTTTCCGTAGAACATTTACCCACACAAAAAGCAAGTGTTTCCTCTTAGAGGGGTGTTTTAAGTCCCGAGGGCACACAATCTAATTCATGTCTTCTGGGGCTGCTCCAGCTAACCATTCGCTCCCACTCTGACTCCTAATCCCTGCGGAGGAGGCTCTTTTTATGAGGTGAAGCTCTCGCTTTTGGCCCAGACGATGAAAAGAGGTCGCCAGTATGTGCCGTATTTTAGGTGCTTCTCATGAGGTGAGAGGCTATAAGACAGGATTCTTAAAATTAAATAAAGTCCATTTTGTCCAAAATGATGAGTGTGCATCTGACTGTAGTTACAGGGTTTCTTTCTGTGTAGATAGGTGTCCTTACAACAGACTTCTGTGTAGAGCCCATGGTGCTCATAAATTTGCTTACTCCAGGAAGTTGTCTCGTGGAATCCTAGTGAGAGGGTTCCCTTTCGCTTTGCAATAATCCTACCTTTAGAGATCTTCTTTCCCATGGGCGCCCAGCCTGTCCTGATTCCTTGGGTGGAAATCCGGATGGGATCTCCTTCTCTTATCCTGTCTTCTTTTGGTTATGCTGTTCTTTATTCCTTAGCTGTTACCTCAGGTGATTTCTCTTGGTGGAAAATTCTGGGGATCTGAAATCCTAGTGGGGAAGGGGGATCCAAAACCTTCCCATTACTCTTAAGTTCCAAAAAAAAAATGCTTTAACTCTTGACCTGCATAGAATCTCTTCCATTACAATCTCTCTCAGCAGGATCCAACACTGGAGCTTACCTTCCTAGGGAGTAGAGTAGGCTGCTAGGCTCACAGGTCTTTGGTTCCCTGAAGAGAGCCCCTTTGCCCCAAAGGGGTGTCAAGCTTAAAAATCTATCCTCATATAAATTATAAGAAGGATCCTCTGGCAGGGAGTGCATGGTGTGGTGTCTCTTCTAAAAGAATATTCCTTTGGACAAGGCTGGGAGGCCCTACCAGAGTGTGGAAAAAATACATGTTTACTCTGCAGCTGCTCTCTCTAACTGAACTCCCTGAGTGCTAAAATAGCTGAGCTAAATAGCACTGAGGCATCCAATCCAAAGCCTCTTGGTTGGAGGTCCTGAAGGGATGGATGGCTGTGGGATTGTAAGCTTAGCCCCTGAAGGAGTATTTCAGGGGTTAACTCTACTTCCCTTTTCTCCTTACACTGGAGGCTGCAGAAATTGTGCAAGCTCCATCCTGCCACTATTCTGAGACAGGAAACCTGTCTCATAAACAACCTGCTCCAGACAGGCCTGCCCCAGGAATAGATTTCACTGTATCAAACCGAAACTGCTTTCTGCCTACTTCCTCTTACACTTAGCCAGCTAGTTTAACATATCTTAAAACTGTCTCAATGTCCAGCTTATGAACCTTTACCCTCCTGGCCTGCTAGCTTACGCTTAGTCAGCACAAAGGCCAGGAAGGACATTTATGGAATGTCACTTTTAACTTCCAATGAATGATGTATGTATTTGCAAAGACCCAATGATGTGTCTTTATCATTATGACAAATCTGCATGCCATGCTTTGTGATGAAATGATGTACAATAAAAAGGAGCCCCGGGGAAGGAGGGAAAAGAGGTGACCTTCTCGGGGACACACTTCACCACGAATCCTGCCTGATGTGTCTTTATCATTGCTACAGATGGCTCCTACTAAGTATGATCTAAGGACAGGATAATGGCATCTAGTGGCTAGCCTGGGAGGGTCTGCCACGCAAGGGTAAAACTTTGCAGCTACTTAGTACCCAAGGCAAGTTTCAACGGGAAAGCGCACACATATTTTCTCTTTGAAATTTGATGCAAAGGCCTTGAGTAGAAAGTAGCTACAGACTTTATCCCAAAGTGGCCAGTCTGAAGCTTGCCCCCATAAACAGTAGGTGAATCAATGCTGGCTGTGTTTCAGTAACATTTTGTGAGTCTCGATATTAAAAGACATGGAAGAAGGACCTGACAAATCAAGAATGAGTCCTCTTTTCCTTAATGCCTGGGCCAGGTCCTATGGTCTCCTCTTACTCCAGTTCTGAACACTATACACTTCTGTCAACGTAATGCCACCCTGACGTCTGGTGCTCCCCCAGCCCATAGTCCAGTATTTCTTATTTGCTGACACAGTTAGCCAAATATGGCATTGTGGTATAGACAGGTTCCGTCTGGAAGCTAGGATGAGATCATCACGATTATCTCCAATGGATAAAGCTGAGCAGAAGGCATGGATGGGCAGACCGGATGGGCCGTCTGGTCGCTTTCTGCCTTCGTGTTCTATTATTGTTCTATTTTGTGCAATTCACACATAATAATGTGGTACACACTGAGGCAGTACTATGCACATCCTCCACTTCTGAAAATACCTTCCCCAGTTCCCCTAGACCCCTCAGCAGTTCACGCTGAACCTCTACCAGTGCAACCAGATCTCACACCCAAAAACAGCAAGACAAAAGGGCAGTCCAGTTTCAGTTGTGCCGGTCAAGGAGCAGGTATAAAGTGTTCTTACAAGTTTGGTAATGTAGGCGCACATACCACTTACAAAATACTCTACCAACTTGCGTTTATACGTCTGATCCCAGCCCCAGAACACCTCTTAGACCAGTTCTTTATTTCCCTGTTAATATTTGCACATGATGACACTGCAAATACTCGTGCGCTCTCTCAAGGTTTATAAAATAGCATATATGCACGGACATGCTACTTATGCATAGGCGTCGGAATGGGGGGAAGTGGGAAGAGGGGCAGCGGGGAACCATGGCACCCCACGCCCCCCAAAACAATTTCAACTGGCAAGCATAGGTGTTTCCCCCCTTCCCTCCTATCCAGCCCGGAAGAGCCCATTTCTCATTTCTCCGCTCCTTCCCGCTCACCTCGTAAAAAGAAGACATTGCTCACAGTGGAAGGCACAATCTACCCCCCCTCACTCACCGGTTCATATCGTTTTGAAACAGAGGGAAGAGCTCCTCCATCGTCCTGCCTCCGCCCTCCTCCCTGCTAAGGCCTGAGTGATGGCTCTGGAAACACTTCTCTCAAAATGATAGAAGCTGGTGAGAGGGGAGGTAGTAAACAGGGGATCGCTGGGGGATGGGGGAAATGCAGCAGGGAGAATAAGGGGCTTGAAGGTGGGAGAGAAAGAACTAGGGAAAAGAACAGGTTGGGAGGGAGGAAGGAGTGAACTGAGAAAAGTGAGGGATTTTTTTTTTGGGGGGGGTGAACGGGGGAAAGAGAGGGCCTGGGGAGGAGGGAGTGAACTGGGAAAGTGAGAGGTTGAGGAAGAAAAGGAAGGAACTGAGGTTTATTGGGGGGGGAGGGAGAGAAAATACCAAGGTGAGTAGGGGGGCAGGCCTCGCCTTTCTTCCCACCAGTATCCCATATAACTCCCCCATCCACCCCTGCAGCCTCTCCCCTCAACCCCCATCTCTCTTCACTCCTGCTCCCTGAAGTCTGCCCCATTAACCCTCCTCTCCCTTTGTACTCCCTTCTCTACCTTTTCCTCTCTTTTCAAGCCCCCTCCTTCTCCTTGCCCTTCTCCCACCCCCTTCCTCTTCCTCTTTCTTCTCCCTCCCGCCCCCACGCCTCCCTATCCATATCCATATGCCTACCCTTATCCCCCACAAGAAAATCAGCAAAGGCTTGGCAGGACCAAGATGGCTCTGTATTATGCTAGGGCCACAGAGCCTTTGTTGTTTTTCTTGGAGGCAGGCCTCTCCTGCTGGCCCTCAGGCCTCTCCTTTTCTTTCCTGCCCTCCCTTCAGCCCCCCTCATCTTTTCCTTCAGCATCCCACCTATATCCCCATCCCAGCTCACTCCTTATCCCCCACTCCTTCTTGTTCTCTTCCTATCTCCTTCCCTCTTTAGCACCATACATCTCACCCCCATCTCCACTCCCTCTTACTCTTATCCCATCCCCACTTCTCTCCCCTCGGCCTACCTCCTCTCTGCTTCCTGCTCCTACCCACCTCCTCTTGATGTCTTCTCCCTGCTTCCTCTCTTCCTCCTATTGCTCTTTCTACCTCCTGATTCCACAAAAAAAGAATGCCAAAGGCTCAGCAGCTCCAACATAATACCATATTATATGGACACTGCCAAGCCTTTGTTGTTTCTCTTGCGTGAGGTGTTATTTAACATGAAAGCCTTCACTCTTGGTACTTCATCTTCTCTCCATACAGTATAGAATGCTGTTTTTGGTTTTTTTTCTCCTTTACCACTATGTCTGTTTTTTTAGCATCAAGCATTTATCTTATTTTTGTTTATTTGATCTGTGAATGAATAATTATTTTCTATGATTCATGCAGAGAATATATGTGATATAATGCCAAACTGTAAATGTAATACCAAAAAATTGGCAGTGGAAATGTGGCCGGAACTTGGGGGCAGAGTTGGGAGCAGAGATGGGGAGGAGCTTGGTTGCCCCTCCCCCAATCAAAAGGGCATTCTGCTGCCCCTGTACCTCTGTCTCTATATTTGCTCACTTTATGTACACGACTCCTGTGTGTCACTTTGAAAATTACCTCCTATGTTGGTACTGAGCAGGTGCAAAGGGAAATGCAAAGAGGCTTCTATGAAATATGTGATGGGAATCTTAATTGCACTCCTGTGAGCTTGGTTCCTCCAAAAGTTCAGGATTCAGTCTTCCAAAACTGTGAGCATTATCGTAGCCTGAATATTCAGGTGTGCTGTGACCATAGATTGTTGCTGATGGATGTAGTGATCAATATTCCTAGGTCCTGCCATGGTAACATACTGCATATCAAAGCAGAGCCCTCTCTATAAGTGTGGTCAGGATCTAATGGGCAGAGTGCTGCTGGTAAGTGCTGGAAATAATGAACACTAAACTTCTGGAATGCTAGAAATGACTTCAGTTTTCAAAGTGTCCATATTGGGACAGAGACAGCACATACTTTTTAATAAGGTTGTACATATAAATATTTTTGATTTATTTTGAGGTCCATATGCAGTGCGGCTTGTTATGCGGATAAACTTATCTGACTAACTTAGCCTACATATTCACATTCTCTTTTTTGTCTACTAATTCCCATCCTTCATGAGTCCTTTATACGTCATTCCACCAAGACAATCTTAGGCTGTAACTTTGGGCTGCTGGAAAGCCAGGTTTACCCTGTAGACTACACTAGAAGCCTCCATCCATATGCTCCTGTCAAGGCAAGCAAGATCTTTCTTGGGTGCTGCCCTCCAACATTATGCAATGGCTGAGGGAAGAAGCAGTGGAGGCAGAAGAGGGAGAGAGAGAGAATTATCCAGATGCAAAGGAGTCAGCTCAGGATTGGGAAGGGTCTATTATGAGTGATGAATCTCAGAGCAAATCCAGTGGATTTACGCAAGTAGAGGGTGTTATGCACGCCGGGCCTATTTTATAAAGGCCTGGTGACGTGCGTAAAGCCCCAGGACACGTCTAGGTCCCTTGGCTTTAAAAAAGGGGCGATACGGGGGCGGGGCGGATGGGGTGGTTCAGGGGCGGAGCCAGTGGCCTCCAGCACAGCTGCCATTTGATGCCGTGTCGGAGGATCGCATGCTGGCAGACTGCCAGCACGTGCAACTTGCGCCTGCCCAGAGGCAGGTACAAAAGATAAGATAGAGGTCAGGGGGAGCGGCAAGATGTCTGCCACATAGCGAGACGCAGGTCCCTCAGCAACTAGAAGTTTTCATGATTTAAACTTTCTATCTGGATATATTTCCTCAAAAATGCCACACACAAAGTGCAAAGCAAGAATACGGGAAAATATTACTTCAACTCCTACTGTGACGGTGAGACAGTCCAGGATTGAGGAGACCTTCGGAAGACCTATGCAGCCAGAACCGGAGGGAGGGGCCACTGGAGACTCTCTTGGAGAGCAGCCGCCAGACTTCGGGCCTATCGAAATCCCTCAGCCCCAGACCACCAACAACGCCGACTCCTCCATCAGGTTCCTCGGTGGAAACGAGGGCCAAACAACAAACAACGTTGATGGAACAGCTCCCTCCAAGGACACCGATAGCCCTGAGAAGTACAGCCAGTAGGCTGAGTACTTCGGAGAGCCTGCAGATACCAGGCTTCGAGGGCCAGATCGAGGAAGGGCAGCGTTTGGCTGGGGAGAGACGCTTGAATAAGGTAGGGAGAGAAGAATCTAAAGTTCAAGTTCTCTTGCCGCCGTACTTGGAAATGCCTGAAAAGATAACGTTGGAGGTACTTTGGAAGGCTATTATGACTTTACAAAAGGCAGTTTCTGAATTGAATACTCTTAAAGAAAATTTAACTAAAGTCCAAAATCAAGAAAAAATGATAATACAGATGGAAGAGAATATAAAAAATTTAGGGGCTGAGGTAAAAAAAGTCAAAGAAGTACAGACTGAGTTAATAAAATCGAAATCTGTATGGAGAAGAAGCGTGATTTCTTTGAGGATGTAATGAAGAGGCCTAATCTTAGATTTCTAAACTTTCCGAGAACAAAATGGATTCCTCCAAAGGAACTTTTGAAAAGTTATTTCCTCAAAATTTTGGGTTTTTCAGTCAGCAATACCCCAGATTTCAAAGCTATTATATTTACCAACGAAAGCAGTTTCAGAGAATCAAGCTGAGAAATCGGTTGACAATATGATATAATTGAAAAGTCATTTGAGACAAACATTGAGACAAGAGCGACTCTTTTGGTGACTTTTACCCAGGTCTCTGATAGAAATAAAATATTACAAGTGTATTTTCATAAACAGCAAATACAATTTTAAGGGAAACAAATCAGAATTTTCCCGAATATAATTAAGGCTATGCAGAAAAAAAGAAAACTCTTTCTGCAAATGAGAAATGAAGTTATATCTAGAGGTGCTAAATACTATCTGAGATTTCCATGTTGTTGTATAATCGTATTTCAAAATAATAGATATGTATTTAGTGATATTGAGCAGCTGAGACAGTATTTAGATTCGCATTCCTAAAAGATCTCAGGAAGAAGTTGATCACTATGTTTGGAGACGCATATACTATGTTTATTCTGTTTGAAATATGTTTAACATATAATCTGCTCTAGTTTCTTGCTTCTCCAGATTACCTATAAGGTATATTTGATCATGTTACTAAATAGTCTATATTTTTGGGATGTAAGAATTATTGTTTCTTTATTTTATGTGATGAATAGTAACATTGTCTTATTGTAATAACTTGGAAATTCAATAAAAAATAAATAATAAAAAAAGAATAGGGCTGGGGTGGAAAGATCAGGGGAAGGGGTGGGAAGGATAGAGTAGGGGGAAGGGAAGTTCCCTCACAGGCCGCTCCGAAATCGCAGCGGCCTGGGAGGGAATGGGTGAAGCCTGCGGGCATCGGCGTGTGCAGGATGCACAATTGTGCACCCCCTTGTGCGTGCCAACCACCAGTTTTATAACATGCAGGTACTTGCTTGTGCATGTTATAAAATCGGGCGCCCATGTGTGCGCGCCAGGTAGTGCGCGCACATGTATGCCGGCGCGCTTCTTTGAAAATCTACCCCTATGTGATTAGAGTATAGGTATGTGGAAAGTAAGTGGTATCCTGACTTAAAGAGTGAGGATGTTTGATATTGCAGTATGGGTTTCTGTTTTTCTGACCTGATATGATTTTGCTTTTGTTTTAATGTTTTTCAAATGCTGTTACATTAAACGGGGTCGAATGGCATGGCAGATCTGGCATGATAAGGACGTTTTCCATATTGCCTCCTACTTCTCTGATGCTGCTTTGTCCTGCCTCAAGCGGTTCTGAGCAGTCAGGTGATCTTAGCACTGGAAAAGTAAAGTGTTGCTTCTTTAGTATAAGTGAAAAGTGTTCCCTGTCATCTGAGCAGCAATGTTACTCATGTTTTTGGGCAGGGGAATAGATAATCAACCGAAAAGAAGATACAGTGAAGACACAGACAAAATATACATTTTTTTTTAGGTTTAGAATATCTACTTTCATAGTGACACAGTAAATGCTGGCAGCCCATCCAGTCTGGTCAGTTATCCTGTCCACGCTGCAAAGGATGTGTCCCAATTACCAGTCACAGAGTGTGACCAGCTGCAAGATTTATCCTTATCCAGGACAATCTTTTTGCCTTCTTCCTCTGCACTCCAACATCTTGGGTAGAAGAGCACACTTTGTTTCCTCCAGCACCCAACTTTCTCATGCCTACCCAAGAGGCTCTTTTATACTCTGCATAGCTAGCAATACTAGTGTGATCGTTGTCCAGATAGACAGCCTCCTAAGTCCCCTCATACCCAACTATATGAGTGACTGCATTTCTGCCAGGGTCTCTAGTTAATTACAGAACTTGTAGCCTTCCAGATAGACCCAGCTGCTAATTAGAGTCTAGTTTCACAATATAGTCCAAACAGCTACCAATAAGAGTGAGCCTTTTAGGTTCCTCAAGTAGCCTTCCAGAGAGGCCTAGCAGAGCTTCTAATTATTACAGAACATGCAGCCTGCCAGTCAGATCCAGCTTCCTAACCCACTGCTATTTTTTATAGCTAGCAAGATATTTGCTGTGAGAGCGCCTTCCAAAGCCATTTATGTGGATAAATATCCCTAATATCTGGGACACACAGGAATTCTTCTTGCACGGAATGCAAACTCCTCATTGGAGCACATTTACAGGTGAATTTTCAAATGCTTACCTGCACAAAAGTGTGCTTATACACATGTATGTGATGCATCACCGAGCAATCCGTATTTTTTAAAGAAGTAACATACATGCATATATGAGCCTTTGTGACTAAAATTATACACAAAAAATGGGAGCGTGTTGGGGCATGTCAGAGGTGGTTTGCACATATGTGTACAAAGGGTTATTTTAAGAGTGAATTACACATGAATGTCGTCAAAACTACGCAAGTACATTTACTACTGCTCAACTTCAAACTTTCAGTTTTCTCAGTTGGAGTTTAGTGGACAGGCTTCTCTGGGTGAGTGAATATGGCAGCAGGCTAGAGGGTGGGGCAGACTGTCTCATATTGAGGAGGTAAATGGGACATAGTGGGCAACTAGGGGACTAGAGTGAATGTACCCGGGACTGACAGGGATATAAAGGAGGTGGGATTCTGTGGTGGTGAAACCATATCCAAAATTAATTTCATGGGCTTATGGGTACTCATGTCACAATGGTTGAGGAGGGGGAAAGAACAGAGAAGAAGGTGGAAGAGTAGGTACCTCTTACACAAAGGACAAGGCTCAGTTTTTTGATCTCTCAGAAAAGCAAGTCATGTGCAGATTCATATTGAACAAGGAAACCATATTGTATCTATGCCAGCAGGTCAGAGCAGGACCTGCAACCTTCCCCCTACAGGGGCCATGCCTTGCCTGCTCATGTCAAGGTCACTACTGCCCTGGCATTTTTAGCCATTGGCATCTTCAAGACACCTGTAGGGGGTCATGGTTAGAATAAGCCAGTCTGCAATCTCCATATGTATAGAGCAGTTCCTGGCAGCCATTCTTAGGAAAACACATCAATATATCTCTTTCCCTCAGAGTAGACAGCAATAGAAGCAAATAATGACTGATTTCTACCAAATTATATACTTCTCCTCTGTCTTGGGGGCGATCAATTGCACTCACATCCCTATAAGGGCACCAGGGGATAACAAGGCCACCTACCACAACTGCAAGGGCTTCAACTCCCTCAATTTGCATGTAGTCTGCACTGCCAAGAACATCATGTTGAACATTGTGCTCAGATTTCTGGGATCTAGTCACATTGCCTACATCCTCTTGCAGTCAGGAATTCATGATTGCTTTCAGGAAAGCTATATCGCCAGTGCCTAGCTTTTAGATAGTAATGCACTTACCATGACCATCACACAGCTACTAACCTCTTTCTTTGGTCTCTCTTATATCTATGTGGACACAACATTGTCCCAGGAGGACTGCTCCAACCTCAACCTAGGACCTACACCACTCCCTAACATTAAGGATATCTAACTCTGCTTTTCTCTGTCTTCTTCCCTACATAAGATAGAGAATATCCATTCAAAACCTGGCTCATGAGCCTCCTAGCTAATTTACAAGTTGCTGCAAATGTTTGCTACCATAGAGCCCACCGGCAGACCAGGGAAGACCAGGGCAGTCATTGAGAGAACTTTTGACCTATTCAAAATGTGTTCCCACTGCCTGAACAGATTTAGAGGATGCCTTCTCTACCCCCACCCCTTTAGGTGTGTGAGATCTTTCTAGCTTGCTGCATGCTTCATAACCTGCCTCTCCCAGAAAGGCTAGAAGATCATCTAGTTGAAAAGAAGAAGGAAGCACATGAGCTGAGTCAAGAGGAATTGAAAGAGATACATCAACCGAGTCAACAGTAGTCTATACACGAAAGGAATATTCTGATACAAAAACATTTTATTTACAGGATGTGCAAAGTCTCATTAGGAAGTGAAGGTGCATTTATTTACATGGCCTGCTCAATGTGATGATGAATAAATTCACAGATTTCTGGGCTTCCTTAGCCGGCCTCTTTATCAGGGTAGAGAAAGTTCTGTTGATTGGCCTTCACAAGTCTTATGCTCCTCTGCAGCAGGGTTCTATCACAGCTATGCTGCCCTCAGACTTAGGGACTTAGGAGCAATTAATCATCAAGATAGCTGCTGGATGGGCCTGGAAGGACCTGAGGCAACTGCAAGCATGGGCTGGCAACAGTGGTTGGTCTGGAGAGGAGAGGGCATCTCTTGCTGATGGAGATGGTCAAGGAGGTGGTGGGGGTGGTAATGCTACTGCCTGCCTTGCTGCAGGTAGTGGTGGAAGAAGAACAGGTTAAACACTGGGCAATGGTGGAGGAATAGATGTTCAGCCCAGGGGACAGGTGGCACTCCAGCCTGTGTAGGTGCCATTCAGGGTGGTGGTACTGCCATGGTTGGTAAGAGCTGCATCCATGGAGGCATTATGGAGTAGAGATGTGAATCGTGTCCTCGATCGTCTTAATGATCGATTTCGGCTGGGAGGGGGAGGGAATCGTATTGTTGCCGTTTGGGTGTTTAAAGTATCGTGAAAATCGTGAAAATCGTGAGCCGGCACACTAAAACCCCCTAAAACCCACCCAGCGGCGGTCCGGAACGGCAGCGGTCCGGAACAGCCTCCTGCAATTGAATCGTGTTGTCTTCAGCCGGCACCATTTTTCAAAATGGCGGCGCAAAATGGCGGCGGCCATAGACCAACACGATTCGACTGCAGGAGGTCGTTCCGGACCCCCGCTGGACTTTTGGCAAGTCTTGTGGGGGTCAGGAGGCCCCCCCAAGCTGGCCAAAAGTCCCTGGGGGTCCAGCGGGGGTCCGGAAAATGATCTCCTGCCGCGAATCGTTTTCCGTATGGAAAATGGCGCCGGCAGGAGATCGACTGCAGGAGGTCGTTCAGCGGCGGTCTGGAACCCCCCAGGTAATTTAAGGCATTGGGGGGGGGTTCGGGAGGGTGGGGGATTTAATTTAAAGGGTTGGGGGTGGGTTTTAGGGGGTTTTAGTGTGCCGGTTTTCCTGCCCTCCCCCTTCCCCCGATTTACAATTTTTTGACGATAAATCGGGGGAATTGGTATTGTATCGTGGCCCTAACGATTTTTGACGATTTAAAATATATCGGACGATATTTTAAATCGTCAAAAAACGATTCACATCCCTATTATGGAGTACACAGCTGGTGGGAGCTGTGGCTGTGACTGTGTCTCTGAAACATTTCCCTCCACTCAGCTGTTTGGACATCCATCTGTTCTGTTGGGGCCTTCATCTGTTTGTGAATGGACCTTAGCTCCAGTCACACATTCTGGATCTCCTGTCACAAACCCTGCATCTCTTCTTTTACAACATCCTTCAGGTCCTGCAAGTCATGCCTGGGCGGTCACCAATCTTCTCCACCACGCAAGCATTCATTTCCATTATATACCTCTCTCTTCCCTCTGAGAGCTAAGGACCTCCTGACCACAGCTGCCCTGCTGCATGCTGCCAGAGCTCTGACATGCATGAATGAGCCATGGTATGCAGGTTCTGTGTCTCCTCCTCCAGGTGTCCCCTCTATGTCACTAGTTGTTCCTCTGCTGTTCCATCTTCCTTCTCCTCAGGGTCATCTTCTAGGCTAGGAGACAGCACTCAAGAGCACCACCTTGCCTATTGGACGCCACTGGGTCCAGGAGTATCATCACCTGACTGCTCCCCTAAAAAAAGGAAAAGTGTATATACTGTAAATATACATGCTCTCTGGCTTATTCTATTCATACTCATTGGATCATTCTTTCTGCCTAACCCTATGGCAAAATAGGCCCTACGCTACCATCTTCAGCTACACCAAAAACTTGATAGATAGCTTTCCCATGGATCCTAGATCTATCCTTGATATATTTGTAAAGCACCAGCAGACGACAACACAGAAATGATTTACTGAATGATATGGTTCTTGATTACGGTTGATTAGGGTTGCCAACTGACTACATATTTTCATTACAGGTAGATGTAGTCTGTAGCACTCTGGGAGTTGTAGTTTGGTCTTCCCTATTGCATTCCCATTCAGATACAGGATTCTTAGTCCCACCATGCTGCATCCATTTGTCCTTAAATTATAGAGGCACTTGGTTTCCGTACTCTTCAGTGCTCACCCTGTCTGACTTGTACATCATTTCTTATTTGTTACTGTCAAAGGCTTACTTCTACAAACTAACAGAGTAAGAAAAGCTCAAACGTTTTAGCAAGAAACAAAAAAGTAAATTTGAGATAAATCTAGCCTTGTAAACTTTTATACAATCTTCTAACAGGAGTTGGTATCAGATAAAAATGAGCTTATGATGTGCTTATGATGCCTGCAATGGGCTTCAACCAGTTTCATAGAATAAAACACTTGAGCTTACGTCATATACCTTTTCCTGTAGACTTATCTTATTCAAAAACTTTTATTAGTAATTAAATTGTTTTCAAAACATTTTTTATAGCAAAAATCATTTTATTTTTATATCAATGCTTTCATCCCTCTCTTTTAAACCTGGATTGCATTTATCTTCAAACAAGCTCCTGCCAAACTCTAGTGCTCATGCAAGATCCCAACACTGACAATGCTTCGGCATACTCCAATGCCTTCGGCAGGGCCTCTCACAAATTCCTCACAAAAGGTCTCTCTTGGCTCTGCTCAGCTCAGCTTTCCAGAATAGGTCAGTAAAGAAGAAAAAGGTCCCCACAAGCTGTGGACTAGTATACAGGGAGGTGAGACAGGTAGGGCATCCAGCCAGGGAATGTTGAGGCTAGGGATGTGAATCGTGTCCTCGATCGATTTCGATCGAGGACACGATTCAGGTCGTTCAGCGAGGCGCCGGAACCCTCGCTGAACGACCTCCTGCAGTCGATCTCCTGCCGGCGCCATTTTCCGTACGAAAATGATTCGCGGCGGGAAATCGCTCCCTGACCCCCGCTGGACCTCCAGGAACTTTTGGCCAGCTTGGGGGGGGCCTCCTGACCCCCACAAGACTTGCCAAAAGTCCAGCGGGGGTCCGGAAGGACCTCCTGCCGTCCAATCGTGTTCGTCTATGGCCGCCGCCATTTTTCGGCGCCATTTTGGAAAATGGCGCCGGCTGAAGACAACAAGATTCAGTAGCAGGAGCCCGTTCCGGACCGCTGCCGTTCCGGACCGCCGCTGGATCCGCAGGTTATTTAAGTCATTGGGGGGGGGGGTTCGGGAGGGGGGGGGGATTTAATTTAAAGGGTCGGGGGTGGGTTTTAGGGGGTTTTAGTGTGCCGGCTCACGATTCTAACGATTTATAACGATAAATCGTTAGAATCTCTATTGTATTGTGTTCCATAACGGTTTAAGACGATATTAAAATTATCGGACGATAATTTTAATAGTCCTAAAACGATTCACATCCCTAGTTGAGGCTGATAAAGCTAAAAGCTGCCCTGGACAGTAAAGAGAGGTACAGATTGTAGCAAACATTCATCTACTGGGGGAACCATGAATGAAAGTGGTACCTGTTCCAAAGATCTGACCAGTGTGCTGGCTGTGGAAATGAAAAGAACGTTTGGTCTAGTTGTTTCTGTTTGATAACAGATTGTATGACCATCGCTCACTAAAGTTTTACATTTTCTACCATTGCTTAGGTATGCATGAGGGTTATAAAGCAGAGATCTACTAATAAGCAGGAAATGTTTCTCTAAAAACAATGGCTTTATGGAAAATACATTCATCTGGTTCCCCCCCCCCCCCAAGCAGGAACCCTGGGAGGTTCTGAGTTCTAGGGTGGTGAAATGGTCCTTCATGTGTCGCCATGTACCCAGGACCCTTACTGCAGACTGTTTATATATATGTATGGTCATAATCTAAATACAAGCTTATTATATGACATTTTTGCAAAAACCGCTTACCTAGAGGGCTAGCAGGTTGTGAAGTGTCCAGTTCTCCCACATCTGCCCTGCATCTGAAATGATGCTGACCACCATCCATTCTGCTGCAGAAAAGGTGATCTGACTGGCAGGTCTTTTAGCTTTCACCTGGGCCTGCTTCTGCTTGACGAGACATTGCAGGTCCCACCATTTGTGGCTCAGATCTTTCATTCTGCATTTGTTGTAGAAGACTGAATTGATCCTGTGGCAGATCTTCCACAATGTCCTCTCTGTCCTATCTGAGCCCACTGTCCTGAACTTGGGGCCATACAGGACATGCTGGACCTTCATGATCTCATGGATGAGAATGTCCACGTCCCTAAGTAGGAGGTTAGGATTCCTTAAATGCATTCCACTCGTTCCAAACATGGTGCAAGTAGAAAGATATGCAGTGGGAGCAAGATCTTTATACCCACATACATGCTGAAATGCCACTTATTGGCGCACATAAAGGGATTGGATTTACAAGGCAACTATATGTGTATATTTTTAAAACAAATAGGAAATATATGCTTGTTTGTTGTTACTTATGTAACCCTTTTCTTAAGAGGGGCACACAAAAGAATTTCTGTTTCTCGGGACTATCTTTCTCTATCCCTAGTCCCCTCTCCCAGGGGTGAGTCCTTTCAGTGGGGAAAAAGTGAATGCTTGTGGCCCAGGCGATGAGATGAATCCCTTTTCTGTGTGCAGCTCTGTAGTGTGGTGCTGATGCTTGGTGGGGACAAAGAATGCAGGACACAGGTCTGGGTGTTCAAACAATAAAGGTTTACTGATTTCTAGAGATGTGAATCATGTGATCGATCGTCTTAACGATCGATTTCGGCTGGGGGGGGAGGGAATCGGATCATCACGGTTTTGTTTTTTTAAATATCGTGTAAATCGTAAATCGGGGGAGGGCGGGAAAACCGGCACACTAAAACATCCCTAAAACCCACCCGACCCTTTAAAATAAATCCCCCACCCTCCCGAACCCACCAAAATGCCTTAAATTACCTGGGGTCCAGAGGGGGGGTCCCGGTGTGATCTTTTACTCTCGGGCCTCCGCACCTTTGTAGAAATGGCGCCGGCGCTACCTTTGCCCTGTCATATGACAGGGCAAAGGTAGCGCCGGCGCCATTTTGTTTTTTGTCCCCCGACATCAGGAGCGTAGGAGATCGCTCCCGGACCCCCGCTGGACCCCCAGGGACCTTTGGCCAGCTTTGGGGGGCCTTCTGACCCCCACAAGACTTGCCAAAAGTCCAGCGGGGGTCCAGCACCATTTTGTATGGCAAAAACGATAAAAGTGCAGGAGGTCGCTCCCGGACCCCCACTGGACTTTTGGCAAGTCTTGTGGGGGTCAGGAGGCCCCCCCAAGCTGGCCAAAAGTCCCTGGGGGTCCAGCGGGGGTCCGGGAGCGATCTCCTATGCTCCTGACGTCGGGGGACAAAAAACAAAATGGCGCCGGCGCTACCTTTGCCATTTCTACAATGCACTGGAGGCCCAAGAGTAAAAGATCCCACCGGGACCCCCCCCCCCCCCCCCACTGGACCCCAGGTAATTTAAGGCATTTTTTGGGGGGGGGGGTTCGGGAGGGTGGGGGATTTATTTTAAAGGGTCGGGGTGGGTTTTAGGGTTGTTTTAGTGTGCCAGTTTTCCCGCCCTTCCCCTTCCCCCGATTTACGATTTTTGACGATAAATCGGGGGAATTCCTATTAAATATCGCCTCTAACGATTTTTGACAATTTAAAATATATCGGACGATATTTTAAATCGTCAAAAAACGATTCACATCCCTACGTGATTTCTTCAAAGGTAATCAAGCTCAAGGTGAAATAAGTGGTTTTACAGATGAGTATCTTTTCCCTCTCTGTGTAAGTGGTGGTGTCTCAGTTTCCTGGGGAAATTCTTAACTCTCCTGTAATGAGAGCTTTAGGGTCCTCAACTCTGGAGGGATCCTATGCTGTAAGGAAATCTCCTTAGAGTTCCAGCAGTTACCCAGCTTGCACCTATGTCCCCGGGGGAAGATCCTGTGGAGAGTCTTCAAACCTGCTTGTCTCTCTCCTTAGTTGTTTTATTGGGCCTCTCAGAATGAAAAGCCTTGATTGACAGAGATCAGGTACCCTGCCCAATCTCCAAAATGAGAGGAGGGGTGAAAAAAAAGACCTCCTCCTCTAGAAAGGTACTGACAGATCTTCAGTGACCTGGCCTCCGGATCCAGGGGATGACTTTCACTAGGAGAACCAGGTTTTAACCCAGCTTAGTATTCTTTAAAATAGTCAAAAATCCTAACCAAATCTCTTTCCATGAGGAATACGCAACTTGGTAGGGAATACACAGGAAGGAGTAACCCCAAAAATATACCGAGTGAGGGCTGTAGACCTCACCCAAAAGAATTCACTCCAAAGAGAGCTCCTCTCTCTTCAAAACTCTAATTCAAATGCCACACTGGACCATAACCCTAGTCCCTAATTATAAGCAGGATCCACCCAAAGCTTCAAGAGGAGAAGCTGCCAAATGGTATTCCCTCTATAGGGACCTAGGGACATCTGGTGGCCAACCAATGGGGGTCCCGCACTTATTTTTAATGGTGTAACATATGTTTGCATATTTGCTGTAGTGCTATAGAATAGGTTTAATTTCCATTTCAGAGTTTGAACAGTTGGTCTATAAAAGGGATATCAACAGGTACCACCTCTTCCAGCATTTCTTGATGATGTCCTTTGAGTATTCCTACAGACAGCAAAGTGGGTAAGAGCTGGACAGACTCTTCCTGTCCTAGGTGACATGGAGCCTGTTTCTCTCCCACCTCCACAAGATTTATGTTGGATGTTCAACAAGCAAGGAATGTGATGATGAATTTCTCAACATCATAAGCCTGTATTATAAATATATTGACAAGGGCTTTTTTTTTTTTCTAGCATAGCTGCATTTTTATCCATAAGGAACTGAACCTTATTTAAGTGTCTATCTCATAATCATTTATTTGAGTCAGATATGTTACAATATAACAGGCAATGAGTTTCTAATGGGACTTTGTAGCTTCTTCGACCCTAAGAACCCTTTTTCATGTCAGTAAGATCTGAATTGGAAGCAGCTGATAACAAACACATTGCGACCTACCCTAAGGTGCTAGTCAAACTCTGATGACTGCAAGAAATAAGGTTTGTACAACGTTCCTAAGGGATTGCTGGTGGTGGAGGTGGCTGAGGGGGGCAGATAATTGAAACATCAAGGAATCCATGATTGCTCACAGCTGGGATCTTTGCTCTGAAAGTCCTCAAATAGTACATGATTCTGCATGTACTGCAAAACACTAAGCAAAGCTGTGTTCCTGCAGACAGACCACAACTGAAACATGTGTTCTCTTTCACAGGTATAAGGGTAGGCAGGTTTATGAAGGGAGCCATGTGATGAAAAACTGGGCAGTATATGGAAGGATAGACTATGTGAGCTGGGAAAACCTTTGTAGTATTAATATTCATAGTTCAGACACCTATTGTTATTCACATAGGTCTTCATCTCTGTAGGAATTGGAATAGTGGTCTGATTTTCCTTCACGTCTAAAGGTTCTGGTACACTGATGAGCTTAAGTTAACCTTACAGCAGCAGCCAACTTGAGATGACTTTAGCTCCTATTATGAGATCTCTTCTATATTATTTCATGTGCAGTACTGGAAAGGGACACTTCATGTGTGCCCCTGTTTTCCCTATGCATTGTTATTAACTATTGGGGAATTAGATGTTTTTATCCATTAAATAAAGCAGTGATAGTGGCAGGGCTGCAGATACATCTTTGTCCCTGTCATTAGGAAAAATTGGTTCTTGCCATTCATGTTGCCAAGGTAACCCCCCCATGTTTGCTTGTCTTTATATCACATTAGCCCTGACCAGAGGGAAACCTTAAGAAAATAGCTGGGTGCTATCTCACCCCAACATTCACTTCACTTTCACCTTCAGTGGCTCAGGGGCTTCAGTACCAAAGTTGACTTCTGCTGCCGAGGGGCACTGCAGAGATTCAGGAAGAGAAAGACCAGGAATCTGCAAGACTTCTTCATCTTGCAAGGGCTACACAGGCTCAGGACCTACGTCCTGAGGTACTAGGCCCAAAAGGGAAGGAGACCGTACAGGCAAAGGGAGAGGGATCAGTGGCTTTTAAGGCTCGGGAACTCCTGCAGGGAAGGGGAGTGGCTGGTCTGCCACTGCATGGCCAACACTGCTGGTAGTGGTTGCGGTGCTGGTTGCTGTTGGTCTCCAATAGGAGCCACAGTGGTGGTTATGGTGTTTGTTGCTACTGGAGGAAGAGCTGGCTGCTTACCTTCCTCATCAGTCTCTTCTTCCTCCTCCTCCATCTCTGATGAGGAAGACAAGCTGCTGTTAACTACATCTGTCAGTACATCTCACATGCTCTAGGTAGTGATGTACATGATCTACTAGCGTTTACAGAGCATAGCATTAATAGGAGAGGTGTAGGTGATGGTAAGTGCTCCTAGTGGTGGGACACTCGTGTCTTATAAGGGTTCGCCAGGCTATAGATGGGTCACCTGTGATACAGGAACATCTGAAAAATGTATTTTTCTACATGATGCATAGATAGAGGTGGGGGCTCACTGGTCAGCTCAGGGTGTGGATATTTTATGTTGGGGTGTGACCTAGAAAGCTAGACATCAAGGGCTGGAATGCTGCCACCACTGCATAGGTGTTTGTAGAATGGTAGGTAACCAGTATGGGTGGTAAGAGTATAAGGAGTAGGATATCATATCTTCTAGGTTTTAATACAAAGTCAGTGAGTGCCTAACATGTACTGCTTCATGCCAGGGCTTACCATAACCCAGAGGATAGCCAAACATTAAGTTAGTATGCAGAAGAGTAGCCTGAAGCATTAGATTGAGACAGGGCCCTGTAGAGTAGCAGAACAATAGTGGGACCAATGATATTGCATGACAGAGCAAACACCCATTAATCGCTCCCAGTTGTTTATGTAAAGAACCTAACTTGGTGCTCCTCCTCCCAGGCCTGCACCTGTATGAGCCACTCCCTTTCCTTGAGATGTAGCTCCCAGGCTTTCTTCTTTTTGTCCTCAGACTATTCAAACAAATAGGATTTGTAAGCATCTTGCTCTGTAAAGTCCTCCCCCTTTTGCTCCTACTACCCAACCCCCATCCACCAATTGCTACCCCACTGCCATTCCATATTTCCCAATTGCCACTAACATACCTAACACACCAAAGCCCCCAATCCACACCTACCCAAACCCCTCTTGAACCTCCATTGCCCTCACCCTCACTCCCATATCCCCCTACTTCCATTCCATATTCCTTATCCCTTACCCCTTATTCCTTATCCCTATTCACATTAATAATACCCACTTTTCACTTATCCCATGTGGCATCTGCTCCTCTTTTGGAGAGGGTCTCGAAAACTTTCCAGATATTTCTCAGGCAAACATTATGTCTTCTAACACCCTTCCTGAGGAACAGCAGGTGCTTATATTTCATCACTAGTTTGTAGACATCACTGGTGGTAAAATGTGGTTGCCATGTGGAGGGAACAATTTTGAAATGAGCAGAACTTCACACCAGTAGAAAAATCATGTGTGTATACCTTATGTATTTATTTAAAAGTGTTATATACTGTGCCCTACAATGAAATTGCTCGGGGCAGTTTACAATGCTACATTCATATGAAAAACCTCATAGTGGCACATTCATATAAGTCAATACAACATAAACAATACTTAAGTCACACAACAATAAGGAGAACGTTTAGGTTCTGCATTTATGGAGAAGAATAAGGCTTTACTTATGATGACAGGAGCTTTGAAACTCTAAGTAGTTATCCACAGCATATAAGAGGTTCTAACTTGTAATATCAAAGGCTTTTTAGACAAGGTAGGTTTTTAGATTTGTTTTGAACTCTTTAGTGTCAGCAATTAACCAAAGAAAATTGGATAGAGCCTTCCATAAAATGAGGATTGCTTTTGAGATTGTGCACTTTCTCATGAGATCTAGTCTTGCTATTTTTAAGGTAGGGACATCCAATAAAATTATCTGCAGATCAAAATTGTCTAGTTGATTTATAGAGATGGAGAAAAGCACATAGCCAGATGGAGGAATTATTATAGAGTAAGTTGTGAATCACTATTAAAATTTAGTACTGGACATGGAATGAAATTGGTAGCCTATGCAGGGGGGACAGGATAGGAGATATGTGTTCCCGCCAATTTGAATTTGTGAGGCTAGGTGGGGCTGAGTAGCCTTGGCAGGTAGGCCTGAACAGAGAGAACTGCAGTAATCTAAACAGAATCATTGTTTGTAATACTAAACGGAAATGATTCTGGTTAAGAAAAGTTTCAAACATTTAAGTGAATCTTGTAGAAGGAGGATTTATCATAGGTTAGCGAAAATGTGCATGTGTATGATTTCCTGCAACATAAGCTTATACTTGCACAAATGCTATGATTTTATGAAAAGATATGCATACTTTATAACTGCAGATGTGTACAAATGCTGATTATAAAATACATGCATACATGTGTGCAAGCTCATCCATGCATGTGCATAAGCTCACAGGCTATTTATTTTTTTTTAAGATATCCTCCCAGACTAAATATTCTGGGCAGCATTCATTCAAGGGCCACTCCTTTAACTTCCTCCCATTCCGGCACAGTCCAAAGGCCACCGGTCAGGGTACCTTCCAATGAGGTGAGGGGGGGGGGGGGGGGAGAGAACAGGACTAGATCCTTCTGTAATTGTTGTTGCCCTGGGTGGGTAATAATTCTCATTCGACCTTAAGGATGTGAGTGCCAACAAAAGATTCTGGAGGCCCAGGTAGCAACCAAAAATAAATCTTTCTGTCAGAGTTCTTAAATAGCAAAGTGACACTGTTTACATCTGTTCTTATTTATTTATTTAGGCTCCAGCTTTTCTATCCTCCTGATCTAACTGCTGGAAACCCCAAATTCCTTCAGCCAAGGGTACCATAGCTCTCACAAAAGGAATTCACAAGAAGGCAAAAAACATCCAATAGTCTTAGTCAGAATGTAGAACCAGCACCAAAGCAAGGACAGGTCCCCTTCCCTCTAAGGTCCTGGCCCAGGCTGTGAAAACCAGTACCTAAGCAGGGGAACTACTCAGGTAAATCGCTCTGACTCTCTTTAGCTCCTAACCAAAATGCTACACCAAGCAATGCTGCACACTGCTTTAATATATAGCAAGGCCATTCCAGCAACCCCTTCATCTCTTGTCTCAAGGTCCTGAGTTGTTCTTCCTTTCCTATCTAAATTGCTTCAATTTTTTTTTTCCACATTTAGCCTCTTTTTCTATTTGGAAAGCTAATTAGCTACCACCTTAAAAAGTTTAGCCAAGTCACATCTCATCCCCTTTCCACTGGACAGAAAATCTGCACATTGTCAGCAAATGTGATAATGTACTCCTGCAGTTCATAAAACACTACATAAAGGGGATGGTATATATATATATATATATATGTTAAGCATGTAAGGAGAAAGGACATCACCTTGTAGTACTTCACACTCTAGATCCCACGAAAAGGACGTAAACTGTCCCATAGAGACCTGCTTATACCATCTTGTCAAAAAAAGAGGAAATCCAGTGTAGCACCTGTCTTTGGGCCCCCCACTGCCCTCAACTGGTCAAATAACAAGATATGAATGACCGTGTCATACACAGCCATTAAAATAATACAAATAAAACTACCATAATATTGTGGCCCCTATCCAAACTCTGATGAACATAAGAACATAAGAAATTGCCATGCTGGGTCAGACCAAGGGTCCATCAAGCCCAGCATCCTGTTTCCAACAGAGGCCAAACCAGGTCACAAGAACTTGGCAATTACCCAAACACCAAGAAGATCCAATGCTGCTGATGCAATTATTAGCATTGGCTATTAGCTAACAAAACTTGATTAATTGCAGTTAATGGACTTCTCCTGCAGATGAAGACCCTCTGGAAGAAGAGTGCACTAGAGTGCTCTCTAAATCTGGATTGATGTAGACCTCAAACTGCCCTATTATCCAGAAAATCAAGCAACTAAGGGGCGGATTTTAAAAGACCTGCTCGCATAAATCCGCCCGGATTTACGCGAGCAGGGACTTGCGCGCCGGCCTGCCGGCGCACGCAGAGCCCCAGGACTCGCGTAAGTCCCGGGGTTTTTTGTCGGGGGCGTGTCGGGGCATGTCGGGGGGCGGGGCCAATCGACGCGGCATTTTGGGGGTGGGACGCAGCGTTTCGGGGGCGGGCCTGGGGGCATGGTTTCGGCCCGGGGCGGCCCGGGGGCATGGCCGCGCCCTCCGGAACCACCCCCGGGTTGCGTCTCGGCGCGCCAGCGGCTCGCTGGCACGCGGGCATTTACTTCTCCCTCCGGGAGGCGTAAATCCCCGGACAAAGGTAGGGGGGGGGGTTTAGACAGGGCTGGGGGGGTGGGTTAGGTAGAGGAAGGGAGGGGAGGGTGAGGGGAGGGCGAAAGAGAGTTCCCTCCGAGGCCGCTCCGATTTCGGAGCGGCCTCGGAGGGAACGGAGGCAGGCTGCGTGGCTCGGCGCGCGCCGGCTGCCCAAAATCGGCAGCCTTGAGTGCGCCGATCCTGGATTTTAGCAGATACGTGCGGCTACGCGCGTATCTACTAAAATCCAGCGTACTTTTGTTTGCGCCTGGAGCGCGAACAAAAGTACGCGAACACACCGTTTTTAAAAATCTACCCCTAAGGGTCTGCTACCCTCAAGGACACATTTACCAAAAATGGTAGATTAGACACAGGTTTACAATGATCTTTTGTGCTTGGATCCAATGAAGACTTCTTCAGCAGCAGTTTGACTACTGCTTTTTTTCAGTGTATCCAGAAAGATACCCTCAGTCAGGGATACACTAATAATTAACCGCAAAATGTGAAAATGCCACGTACACGTGCTAATTTCTTCACCCACCCTAAACCTCCGTCACCCTAAACTTTTGTCATCCTAAACTTTCAGTGCAGCTGAAAGTGTATGTGCTACGGAATCTCCCATGTATATTTTGCTTACTGCGTAAGGATAATTTTCAGATAGGCTTTAAAAATTGCCCTCCCCATGTTTATTTTACAGTAATGTCAACAGCAGTGAGAATCAAAACTGCCGATGTACAATATATATATATATATATATATATATATATATATATATATATATATGTAAAAATATATATACTATACTGTATGTATTGCAGACCAATAATAATTCACAGTTTTCTGTAAATATCAATGCACAATCTGCAGATGGGTCTATGTAAAGTAATGAAGTTTCTTTGTAATGATCTTTACTGTATATGCTTCATTGTCAGCAAAGTACTCTATTCATTTCCAGTTCTCAAAGAAAAACAGGGAAACGCCAAGCATTGCTCTTTTATCTGATCCTAAACACAACCAAACAGAAATCTATACCACAGGCTTCAGAAGCTACTGAAATGTAAGGGAACTTTCTGGTCGGAAATATTTAGAAAAGCCTTTGCTACTTCATAGGACTGTCTATTTACCTGAAACAGGAATTTTTAGTTTAGGCTCACTTTAGATTTCAGTACAAAAAAAGTGGATGCCTTATTGTCTAGTACAATATCTAGTAACCTGTGTCATGTGAAGCAAACTCCATTTAATTTGTGGAGGTCAAAATAATAAATAAATCTCACAATTTAAGGTGAAAAAAGAACATACATTGAGAAGTTAAATATTTCTACCTTCTGATTTATGGAACATTCCTATTAAAACTTGACTGAAAACTTTCCAGAAAGGTAATTGCTAACTACAGTGACCTCTTTAAAATAGTTTTCCATGAGTACCTTGTACTGGTGTATATATATATATATATATATATATATATTTTTTTTTTTTTTTTTTTATTTTATTTTTTTTTTTTTGCCAGGCTGTAATTATTAATGTGTTAACATTCAAGATATCCAGAATGAATGGGGTCCTCATCCACAATTAATTACTCCAAGCAGTATAAATCATGTAGCCCAGGTAAACAAAACAAAGCGTATGTATAAATATGGTATTTTTTGGTTTGCCAGCTCTCCTAGCAGAATGCACGGTGGATTTATGTGAGCTGTACACAGCTTTGAGCTTCTTTTTTTTTTTGTGTAGTTTCCTTTCCAGGCTGCTAGCTGAAAGAGGTTATCCTGAATCTCAGTGGATCAATTAGCTGAGGGACCTGTCCTTCAACAGAAGAAGAAGATCTATTTCAGGATTTGCATATCACTGAAAAAAAAAATTACAAAGACGAGATAAATACCGGCCTGATAATAACTCACTGCAGACTTGGCTTGCTTCCTAGATTTCCTTGGCTGTTTGTCCTAATAAAGAGTCTCCCTGGCACTCAGGGCAGGGAGGTTATTAGTAGCTGTCAATCAGCGGAAGAAGCATGCATCCGCAGGAGAAAAAGAGCGAAGAGAGGTGACATTTGTCCCCTCTTCTCGTTTATAGCAGATATAAGTCTTTCAGAGCAAGGGGTAAATCCTCTCTTCACCCGTATAAAGGAAAAGAAAAAAAAATCGTTTCATAACAAAATATAAAATAAACCAGCACTGATGAATGACGAAATGACTTCATTAAAATAAAATAGAGGGCAGGCACGTAAGTGCCTTAAAGATATGATTTTTGAGTATTGTTCTGTTTTGGAGATCTACATCAGATTAAAAGCTAAAAAGTCTGTTTTCTTTCTTTCTTTTTTTTTATATGAAACAATATTGAGTGATAGGCAGGTAAATTAAAAACAGTTGTGTTCCTTAACATCAACTTCTCACTGAATCTGATGACGAGGCAAAAACTGGGTTTGTTCTATCAACGGAATCAGGTTCCAACTTTAAGCAGGTACTTGTCTTTATAGCAATTAATTAATACTTTAAAGGTCTTTAATTTACTGTACAGTTTTCTTAATTAAAGTATATCTACTGCTAGGGCACACTGCCTCAATATATGCATACTTTCATAAGAACAGAGTCCATAGTGTGCTAATTGATATCTTGGCCTCTAGACAATACTTTGCTAAATGAAATGACAATTATAACCAATTAAAATTCACTTTATGTACTACTTCACCTATTTTGTATGTATTATGCATGAAGACTGAAAGTGCATTGCCTCGCTGCTGAGGATTTGTATGTATGTCTGTACAATTGATAGACAGCTCGGAGGTATTCCTTTTAGCATGCATTTTACCAGAGGTCTGTTTGGGGCTTCTGTAAAACCTCAGTGAAACTTGATTTTCCACAGACAGAAGAGTGGTTAATAATTTTAGCTTTTATTCATGGCACTTAACCCTTTTTTTCTCTGTGGTTGTAATTAACACAGTCAGGTTACCTTTATTATAATTCATCGCCTAAAAATGCCTAAATGAAAAAAAAAAAAAAAAGGCTGTATATGAGGATCTGAACTTAATAAAATGGTACCAGGCCTGGCACTGGACAGCATCCACACGCTTTACCCTCTTGAATCCCTATAGATTGGGTCACACAGTGCCAATGTCTGCACGCAGTCGAAGCACAATGTGGCAAAATTACACATGCTGGTTGGTTGACAACTGGATGCAAAATCAAGAAGAAGTGTGGTCCTGCCATGGTGAATAAAGGGGGAAGTGTATAGTATTCCCCCTTAGTTTGCTTCCATGCCGTGGTCAGCAATCCTTTTATCAACCCTCTTACGTTGTTAGTTATCTTACAGTTCAGTTTTGTGCTTTTGTTTTGTATTTTATAGCTTTGTGAAGGGAGCAGTTACCTCACCTGACTCGGGGCAGTATGGACCCACCTCGTCCAGCTGAAGATCCTAGTAAGCCATTGCTGTGATTTGGAGGCTTTGGCACCAGATGCTGGTGGCTTGGGAGTAAATGATGAAATCTCACCGGATCAGGGCCCCAAATGGAATGTTGTGGGGGCCCCATTTGTGATGGCAATCTGTCAGAGAATAAAGGATCAAGAAACACCAGGAATTCTTTATTGAGCTCTTTATTTAGCACAATGTGATAGAAGCCCGACTCAGGCCCAAGTTTCGCTCATTGAGCTGCTTCAGGGGGCTATTTCAATTCTTGCAGATGATTGCCGGGACTGCTGCCGCAGACAGGTGCCCACTCGATGGAAAAATAATTCATTAAATACTGAAATATTTTATGGGGATTCTTTGTATGCTGGCCAACTCTCATCTCTCAAGGAAAAAGAACCAACAGCTCATTGGAAAAGCTCACCTGCTGTATGAAGATTAATCATCTGCAAGAGTTGGGCTTTTATCACACTCTGTGCTAAATAAAGAGCTCAATAAAGAATTCCTGGTGTTTATTGATCCTTTTTCCTTCTGGTTGCTACTGCAATATTGGATCAATTTCCGGTTTGCTTTTTGGAATCTGTCAGAGGATGCCTGAAGCCCATGATGGGCTACAGGTTTCATAACTTGCTGAGACATGGTGGATGAGCCACTCAGCCATCAGGGTGGAGTGGTTTTCTTGCTTTGTTTGGATGGTATGAGTTTGTCATATATTTGTAATATTAATAATACTGCGACCATTATTACCTAATTCACGTATCTTTGTTGACTTGCTGTTTGTCTCAAGTCAGAGGGAGAGTGCCATTCGTTTCATATATATGGGAACACATGTGCGCACATTCGTCAGCCTGAGCCCAGGGACGCAGTCATTTTATAATATGTGCGCTTATATGCATATGACCACACAATTTTAGGTGGATGTGCCTATGTGCACAAATGCCACTTCTACCATGTAAGTGGGGGGATCTTAAAAGACATTGACACCGATGCCATTACTAGTTTTACCAGTTCATTCCCAGTTCACCCAGGTAAGGAATAGGACTTCCAAACCCCTCTAGTTTAACAACCTGCCTTCTCCCCTTTTAGTCCTGATCCTTAAAAGCTACCCATCTATCTATTTGTCTTTATTTGATAACTTGCATTCATCCATAGGTGGAATAAATTTATGCAGTAGGGGACCCCGGCGTGCACTAGTGCGCATAAATACTTACACGTACACTTCAGATTACAGACATGGAATGCCCGTGCTTATCCCATGCCCTGCTCAGACCCCGCCCATGCGAATCCTAATTTCTGATCTGTGCATGTACCAGGAGATATGTGCATACTTGCGTGGTTTTTTAAAATCTGCACAGAGTGCACAGGACTGAGTCACGCACATATCTCCCAGCTTTGGCGCACATAGCTTTTTTAAAATCTGCTAATTATGCATAAAACAATTTTTGTGTGCATAAACCATGTAAGCAAGATTTACACACAGAAAATGTGTTCTGTGTGTAAATCCTGTTTTTTGCCTATAAAACAATTTAGGGGTAGTTTCCAAAAGCTATTTACCCATGTAGCATGCACTGATACAGGTAAATCCTATGTCCAATGGCATACACTGTAGACATTTTCAAAAGCTCACTTACATTGTTAAAGTTTGAGTCCTGCACACAGCTTTATATTTTACCACCTTTTTTTTTGGTTAGGGTGGCTCTTTAAATCGTATGCAGGAGCAATGGGACCCACATTAGGCTCTCGATGCTCCCACGTTAGATTACCATTTCTCAAATAAGTATAGTCAAATTAAGGTGGCTGACAACTTTCTAAGTCAACCACGTTAATTTACTTATATCAGATTGCCTATTAATGAGTTGCTTTGCATAGATTTGCAAAATCCATGCACGCAAATCCCATTCAAAGCAGCTCATGGCAATAGGGGAGGGAATGTGGGCCGGATTATGCAAAATAGCACGTATATTGCACCATAGACGCTGTTTAACTCTCGTTAAAGCCCTACCATGGCTTGATGCATCTCCGTATGAGCCAGCTAGCCACTCCACCACACCGTATATTTGTATATTGAAAGAGATTGTTCATTGTGATGAGTTCATATTTGTCTCTGTCCCTCTCTCCCTTTGTTTTAAACTTTGGAAGTTTGGGGATTTCATTGCTTTTGGGTTTGCTCTGCTTTTGACCATATGGGAACTCTCCATGTTTGCATTGCCTGCCCAGTAGAGGCTGATGTGCCATCCAACATTTTTGTTAAGGTATGTGTGCTGTGGACTTGAATGAGCTAAAATTATACAGGCAGTAGAACCTGTACATACTTTTAGCGGCAGTCTAGGTGGGTACGTCTCAGTCAGGCCATTCTATATATTTATTTATGTATTTGTTTATTTATTTATTTGTTTAAAATGGCTTGTTAATCACCTTCCTGGTTCCAAAGAATTGTCCAAGGTGGTGTACAATAAGCACACTTAGTGGTCAATTTTCGAAGGCCTACACAGGCGTCCATGTGCGCACGGTCCCTGCTCATGCATATGGATACGGCTATTTTTATAACATGCACATGTCGGCACATATGTGCGCAGGATTTTAATATCTGCATGCGCATGTGTGGGTGGGTGACCTCTTGCGTGCAGGGAGGGGGGGAGGGAATTTTGTAAAGTATGTGCAGTGACACAATTGGGTCTTTGCCCAGTTCCTCCCAGTCTGCAACAATTAAGGAGCAGACTGGGAGGGAAACTCTCCTATCCCCATATCTATCTTTCCTTCCTTAACCCTTCTCCTCCCCGACCCCTGACCCCTATCTTGCTACAAATTTTTTTTGTTTTTACCTGCCTGCTGCTGGTGCATGCTTCTCAGAGACAGGGCCTAACGGCTGCTGTCCTGGTCTGTTCCCACCATGACTATCTCCACCCAGGCCTCGCCTCCGGCCTGCCCCTCTTCATTGGCCAGGCACTTCTGCGCATACCGGGGGTTACGCTCGTGGCCGGTCCATTTCGAAAATGTGCTCAATGCGCGTATGGCTCGGCTACACATGTAACCCCTGGATTTTACACGCACAATGCTTTGAAAATTTGGATGATAGTGAATTCCCCAGGTAAATGCCACAGTGCTGGCTTGCTTCATTTTGAACTACGCATTGGCATGGCAGGGGTGACTGGGGATTACTGCCGTCCCATTTGAGACCCGGATGAGGAAAGAAGTAGATGGGAGGGAGATAATGATGGAGTCCGAGGGGGAGTAGAAGAATAGAGGCAGACCCATTGGACTCTGCATGGCTTAAAATTTACTAGTGCTGTTCATTTGTCTTGTTTTGTTATTTTATGTTCAGAAATTTGTATGTGCATTGAATCATATTTATAGACTAAAACCCCATTGTATTCACCTACTCTAATGGGTATTTATAGAAAAAAGCATTTTGCATGCATACATAATGAAACAAAACAAAATGAAATATAAATACCACAAACTAAAGCATGAAAAACAAAATGAAACAAAATGAATACCATTTTTTTTCTGTGCAAACCCCTTATCCTCTCCCCCCTTTAAGTATGCAACATGAGGTGCATTCTTTTGCTTGTAAAATACACCACAAAATAACAAGCATCACATGTGTAGCCCCCGGTAAAAGAGCTGGTGCAGCTCACGGAACACCCAGAATGCGCAGGGCCAGAGGGACCATTAGGCAGACCAGGGTGCTGGCAGTGGGTAGGAGACGGGCACGGCGCCGTGTCTGAAATCGCATGTGGAGCTGGAGCTGTGCAGGCACGCTGTGCGCAATACTGGGCTGGGTAGTGTTCGCATCTGAGGGGGGAGAGAGAGAGAGAGAGATCAGGCAATGCAGCCCGTGGTGTCACCACCTAGGGTGGCTGAACACCCCTTCCACCAGCGCTGGGAATGTGAAAACTTAAAAACTCAACAAAACGGAGGGGGCAGAACATTTCCGCAAAGTTTTCAGCCATCGCACTCAAGTCTTCTTCTAAGTGCCCAAGTATAAACTGCAAAATATCAGCTCATTCTGTTTGGAGGTTTGCCTTCTGACACTGGGTCACACTCAGACAGATGGACAGACTTGACATCTACATAAGGCGCTCTCTCTTTAGTTAGTACAAGAATGCCTAAAACTGTTAATTCTTTGGCATTGTTAAACCTGTTAGCAAATAGTGTGATATGATATGTTGACTCTCTAATAATGAATTCAGGCATATAATCCTCATCCTGACATACCTTATTGCTCTCATTATTTAAAAAATAGAACTTATAATTTCACAATTTAATGTAGAAGGCAGCCCAGTATTCTTTTAAACATACCATATTAAATATCTTTTATCCATTTCTATATATGTTCTATAAAACCAGCATCTCAGATTTTTTCTGGATTAACAATAAAGGTACTACTATGGCCTAAATCAGTATAACACGGGTATCCAGGACTTCAGGATCTTCCTGCATCACAGCACACATCACAAACATACAATAAGACACAAAAAAAATAACTGCTTGGGAATCAACAAGTTGCAGCTTTATTATAAACCATGGTGTAGGAATAACAAACCTAAGCTAATCACGACCATTCCCAAGCCCCAGTGGTCATCCGCCACACCCCACTAAGACATCACCCCCCCCAGGCCACCTGGCCTGCAGGCTCTAGGCCAGGGATGGGCAATTCCAGTCCTCGAGGGCCGCAAACCGGTCGGGTTTTCAGGATATCCCTAATGAATATGCACGAGAGAGATTTGCATGCACTCTGCCTCAGTCGTATGTAAATCGGTTTCATGCATATTCATTATTTATTTATTTATTTATTTATTTATTTAAGGGTTTTTTATATACCGAGGCACGTTTACAACACATCACCTCGGTTCACAATGTAACATAACTTAGCAACAAGCTTTACAATAATATCATTTTTTTAACAGGGAGTGGGTTAACAATTTTGGAGAAAATAATAAGAAACTTATATACATATGTACATATATGTTTAACAAGGGAGTTAATCAACACAGTCATAATATTAGCAAGGGGAAGGTAATAAGAGTGGAGGGGAAGAAGGGGAGGAAATCCACAAAGGGTGGGGAGTAGAGAGAATAAATATATTGTGCGTGAGTCGGTAGGATGGTCATATCATAGCTTTGGGGGGAGTCATATCATAGCATTAAGGATATCCTGAAAACCCAACCGGTTTGCAGCCCTCGAGGACCGGAATTGCCCACCCCTGCTCTAGGCAGTCTACCTCTATTTGGTGCACAGCCCCCGCCATCAGCCAGTAAGAAGCTGTCCCAGGAGCAAGTGCCCCCAATTGTTTCAACGTTGTATTTTCCACTGCTGGCCCTATGACTGGACTGGCTACCCCATCAGCATAAAGCTGAAACCTTAATCAGGCTCGGACATCCCTCCCCTTCCTACGAGCTGCGACAGCTGTAATCCCTGTCAGATCTACAAATTCCAACACAACACACCAATAAGGGCGGGTGGGAGGGATGCAGATCACTGCATTGAGACCAAAATGCAAGGCAAAACCCTAACACCTTGCCTTTTTTTTCTCCCCCTAACTCCTCCTACTTTCCCTTGGATCCCTCTGAAGCCTACCCTATCAGGGAGTCAGGAACACCACAGCTTCATTTAAATATCCCCCGAAACCTACCAGCGTTCATTGCAGAGACCTCACCAACCTATCCCCGCCCCCCACCCACCTTCGCCAGCTCTCAGCACGAGGCCTGGCTTGGCACCCAAGTTATCCTGGGCAGCCGGGTACTTCAGCCTGCCTGCCTTGCTCAAAGCATAATGTACTCTCCAGGTTTACACAAAATTAGTCAGAATGCATTCTCATCAATTCTACATAAATCTACTTGGTAAATATGTGCTCGTTATCAGGTAGATGCTCTCATTCTCTTCCTTTCCATATACTCAACACACAGGGTTGGAATGATCCTAAAACAAGTCACCCAGGACAAGTGATGAGTGCATTTCTTTAACAGAGGTTCATCACCTAATAAATGCAAACTGTAAAAAAAAAAAATAAATCTGCACATTTGTTGATTAGATGTGATATACTTTTTTTTTTTTTTTTTTAAGAAAAAGCCACATTTGTATGAAAAATGCAGAGTCAGATCTACAGAAAAATCTGATGTAGATTTGAGAAAAACCATTTGTAGATTTCCTTGAATTAGAATTGGTTCAGATTGCTGAATTTCTTCAGTGGATCTGGAGGATATTCCCGTTTTCCTTTAAATTTGAAACAGTGTGAACATCATATTGGCTCGAGGTTGACCTCAACGAATTCACACACATCGATTTCTTACTCAAAGAAGAAATACGTGTATGATTGTTATTCAAATTTTGGAATGTTTGGACAGGAGGAATTAAATCTTTGCTGTGAAGCAGGAATTCTAGGTGGAACCACAAGCATATATTTGCAGTATTTGCTGCTTAGAGCCTAGTTGTTACTTTAAACTCTGATTTTAAACACAGTAACAGCACCCCTTTCTACCAGTAACTCTAGGGGAACAAAATATGTCATGTGATATGCATAACTGAAAACTGGCTTTATAAAAGACATACAATGATACTTAATGCTTTATCACATGTTTTACTTTGCAGATCAGATGAAACAGGCATTTTGAGATTCTTTAGGTTTTTATATACTGATTTACATGTCATTTTTTTTGCATGGATAACACATTATGAAAGTTGCCACCACTGCAAAAACTCAAAAAGTATATAATCAGTTACACTTTAATAAGGGATTAAAGTACAGTGAAAATTGTATGAAATGTCTGTCTCTAATATTTCTTTTCCTACAATTTCATTTTCACCCCTATTAACGTTTTTTTTTATGAAGCATGATATCAATTATAAAAGCAATGGTAGGGATAAAGTATGAACCATGGTAATTGTGATCAGTTTATTTATCCTAAGACTACTCTTAATCATAATCAAGGCTGCTGGGTTTCAGCTAAAACCAAAATACCCCACCAAACCATCCCATTCCCCAGTAAGAGAAGTGGTAGTTTCAGTTTCAAACAAAAATATTGCCATCTGATCACTTCCCCTACATTAACTTCCTGATGTCATTGTGCACTCCACCTCCCACCACTGCTGCCAATTCCCTTCACTGGATCTCTCTTAGAGAGATCATGTGTCCTCCTTTCTCCTGGACAGTCCTGCTTATTCTGTCCCTGTCCAAGCCCTCCTGCCTTCCTGCTAAGCCCAAAAAATATAAATCCACCTAAGTACAACAGACTACAGCAGTGAGTGAGAAGTGACAGGAGTCAACAGGGCTATTTGGGACTCCAAATCTGAGGAAGTGAGGGGTAAGTCAGGGAAAACTTCTGTCCCAGGGACTGTATCAGAAGGAGGAGGGGAAATCAGCTGTAAACAAAAAGCTGCAGATGTCTGCTGGGGTTGAAGCCAGTATGACAGCACTTGCTGATTGAGTACATGAGCAACAGCACAACAGCACACGAGTATGTGTCTTTATGTATGAGAGAGAAATTGTTATGGTTAATGGTGTTTGGGTGGATCCTTGGACACTGTGGCAGCTGACCACGCCCATGGGGTACAGTCCCATGAGGGACCACGGTGTCAGGCTAGACTCCGGACAGACAAACACAGATTTGAATCTTTTATTAAACAGTGTGAATGACCACCAGAGGTGGCAGTAGTGAGTAGTGGTTGTAGAGCCCGGCTGAGCGTGTCTCACACAGAATGCTGGAACAGCGGATCCTCAGCAAGGCAGTGCTATAGTAGGGATGTGAATCGTGTCCTCGATCGTCTTAACGATCGATTTCGGCTGGGAGGGGGAGGGAATCGTATTGTTGCCATTTGGGGGGGTAAAATATCGTGAAAAATCGTGAAAAATCGTGAAAAATCTAAAAATCTAAAAATCGCAAAACCGGCACATTAAAACCCCCTAAAACCCACCCCCGACCCTTTAAATTAAATCCCCCACCCTCCCGAACCCCCCCCAAATGACTTAAATAACCTGCGGGTCCAGCGGCGGTCCGGAACGGCAGCGGTCCGGAACGGGCTCCTGCTCCTCAATCTTGTTGTCTTCAGCCGGCGCCATTTTCCAAAATGGCGGCGAAAAATGGCGGCGGCCATAGACGAACACGATGGACGGCAGGAGGTCCTTCCGGACCCCTGCTGGACTTTTGGCAAGTCTCGTGGGGGTCAGGAGGCCCCCCACAAGCTGGCCAAAAGTTCCTGGAGGTCCAGCGGTGGTCAGGGAGCGATTTCCCGCCGCAAATCGTTTTCGTACGGAAAATGGCGCCGGCAGGAGATCGACTGCAGGAGGTCGTTCAGCGAGGGTTCCGGCGCCTCGCTGAACGACCTCCTGCAGTCGATCTCCTGCCGGCGCCATTTTCCATACGGAAAATGGCGCCGGCCATACGCGTATGGCCGGCGCCATTTTCCGTACGAAAACGATTCGTGGCGGGAAATCGCTCCCTGACCCCCGCTGGACCTGCAGGAACTTTTGGCCAGCTTGTGGGGGGCCTCCTGACCCCCACGAGACTTGCCAAAAGTCCAGCGGGGGTCCGGAAGGACCTCCTGCCGTCCAATCGTGTTCGTCTATGGCCGCCGCCATTTTTCGCCGCCATTTTGGAAAATGGCGCCGGCTGAAGACAACAAGATTGAGGAGCAGGAGCCCGTTCCGGACCGCTGCCGTTCCGGACCGCTGCTGGACCCGCAGGTTATTTAACTCATTTGGGGGGGGGTTCGGGAGGGTGGGGGATTTAATTTAAAGGGTCGGGGGTGGGTTTTAGGGGGTTTTAGTGTGCCGGCTCACGATTCTAACGATTTATAACGATAAATTGTTAGAATCTCTATTGTATTGTGTTCCATAACGGTTTAAGACGATATTAAAATTATCGGACGATAATTTTAATCGTCCTAAAACGATTCACATCCCTATGCTATAGTGAAAAGAGACTGAGAGTTATGAGCACACAATAAGATTAACATTCAGAGTCCCAATGTAGAACTAGGAGAAGCTCTGAGACAAGGAGAGCAGGCCCTCAAGGAGCGAGTACCTGATCCCTTAGAGCAGAGAGACTCGGTAGCGTTGTACTCACTTAGTAGTAACAGAGATTTCACTAGACGAGAGGTCTGGCACCGGAGCAGAGAGCAGGCCCTCGAGGAGCGAGTACCTGATTCCAGTGAAGCAGTACTGTGGAGAGAGATGGTTTCTGTACTCACTGATGGTAACTGTAAGTTAGTTCTTCCAAGTAGAAAAGTAGAAGTTGCAGGCAGCGACACAGGGAACATGGACCCTCGAGGAGCGAGTATCGTTTTCCTGATAGCACCTGAAAGAAGCAGAGAGGCCCCCGAGGAGCGGGTACCCTGTTATAGACCCTGAAGGTAGTAAGAGTTCCAGGTAACGCTGGAGTGGCAGAGTAGCTTAGGAACGGAGAACGAATCCCATCCGTAAGAATCCTCCAGGTATTGGGCAGGGGAAAGATAGAGAGAGGGGTTTGCAAGGGGAAAGAGAAGAAGGGGAAATGGAATAGCGAGAGAGAGAAGAAGAAACAAGGTACCTTTATAGACAGTAAAAAGGTTATGGGGTAGGGAACTAGAGCAAGAGTTAGGGTAAGGAACCCACATAGATGTAATCTCTTTTGGGCAAGGAATTATAATATCGTAATTCTAAATATGTGGTAATCTGCATTACTTGGTTAGAATTGTGTTGAACTTGCTGGCCTCAGAGCTCTGCAGCTGGCCACACTCACCCGCTGCCAACGCTGTGTTCCATCTTCTCAGTCCAAGGGTCCACCTACTCAACAGCTTGCTGAAGCCATGGACACAGCAGATCTCTCAGGCCTCCAGGCCATTCGAGGCCTGGCGCAGAAGATTCAGCAGCAACAGCAATTTTTCGAGGTCCTGGCAGGCACTATAAAGTGCCTCAGCACCCATCTTGATGCCACCACCAGCACCTTGACAGGCACCATAGCTTCGGCGGCCCCTACGTCCATACCGGTAGCATCTATCATCCACCTCCCGGTACCCTCTAGGTACACATGGGATCCCAAGCTGTGTCGAGTTTCTCAAATCAGAGCTTTATGCATTTCTTGCTTCAACCTACACAGTTCTCTAGTGATTCCATCAAGACAACCTTTATCCTCTCTCTCCTTGACAGCAAGGCACTTGCTTGGAAGTGTGGGGATGCCCTGTTTCAAGGTCTTCCACATTTTGTCAAGGCCTTTAAGCAGGTTTTTGATGAGCCTGGCTGTCTTGATTTGGTAGGGTCTGACCTGCTATACTTACAACAGGATACCAGGACCCTGATGGATTATGCTATCAAATTTCGTACCATGGCTACAAAATTGAATTGGCAAGAAGACAGTTTCTGGATCATTTTTTGGAAGGACTATCTTCTCAAATCAAGGATGAATTAATTGCCCAGAAACTACCCGAATCACTTGATGCCCTCATTAACCTGGCCGGGAGGATTGATCAGTGCCTCCAGCAAAGAGCAGGTGAATTGCGAGTTCTGTGTAGACACCTGCAACTTGTGCCATCATTTTCACATCCCCTCGTTCCATTACCTAAGGCAACTCCTGCCTCAGTACGCCAAGAAAAACCAATGCAGCTCAGATAGAGTCACCTCATGCCGGAAGAGAAACAGCGTCATTGTGCCCTGGGGCTCTGCTTTTAATGCGCTAGAAAAGGGCACCTGCTGACTCAATGTCCAGTGAAGCAGGGAAACTCCCGAGCCTAGGAGTCAGTGGACAGTTGACCATAGGTTATACACTACCCACTCCCCAACTTACACTTCAAGTGGTAATAACAACAGATGAACATGAATTCTCCACGCTTGCACTGGTGGATTCCAGTGCATGGGGGAATTTCATCATGAAGGCCCTAATAGACCACTTGAAACTACAGACAGTTCCCAGGGACTCACCGCTCATCATCTCTTCCATCTACGGAGAACCTCTGCCTAGATGGATCACGGCGATGATAGCGCAGCTGCTGCTCATCACCGGCATCTTACACCAGGAAGAGATAGACTTCCATATTATTGAGAAGGCTATCACATAATCGTTCTGGGACTACCCTGGTTACAACTGCACTCCCCCCATTTTGACTGGGGATCTCTCCAACTGACAAGTTGGAGCCCTCATTGCCACTTCATGTGCCTTCTTCCTGTCATGCCTCATCCTTTTGTTCCACTAGCCACAACTTCACTGTGACTGCCACTGCAATATGCCAATTTTGCAGACATATTTTCCAAATGGGAGGCAGAGATCTTGCCAGAACACCGTCCCTTTGACTGTGCTATTAACCATGTGCCAGGAACTATCCTGCCACATGGTAGGGTGTACCCCTATCTCTTCCGGAGACCAAAGCAATATCCTAGTACATCCAAGAAAATCTTGACAAAGGATTCATCAGACCTTCTATATCTCTGGCGGGCACAGGCTTCTATTTTGTAACCAAGAAGGATGGAACGTTAACACCCCCCCCCCCCCCCCCGTATTGACTACAGGGGCCTAAACGCTATCACCAAGAAAGACCAATATCCCCTGCTGTTCATTCTGGAACTATTAGATCGACTGCAGGGGGCCAGGATATTCACAAAGCTGGATCTGTGGCGGGCCTACAACCTCATTCAGATCAAGCAAGGAGATGAGTGGAAAACTGAATTTAATATGCGAGATGGGCATTACGAATACCTGGCTTATGCAACATCTCTGCCGTATTCCAAGTCATGATGAATGAGATCTTTCGGGACCTTCTATACAGATACATGGTGGTCTACCTAGATGACATTCTCATCTTCTCCAAAGACCTCCCTTCCCTCCATTTCGACATCAGCCAGCTTCTCCAAAGACTACGGGTTACTTAAGAAATGTACATAAGATTTGCCATACTAAAGCAAGACCAAAGGTCCATCAAGCCAAGTATTCTGTATCCAACAGTGGCCAATCCAAGTCACAAATGTTGGGATCATTGGCCATGGGTGGCCGTGTCTGGGTTCCTTACCTCCTCTGGCAAGCAACCAGGTCCAGTATTCCTCCATCGCTGCTCACGGCAGCTGATGCCAACCGCTGCTACAGCAGCCTGCCCTTGCGGCCCTGCAGGCCGCCACCTTGACTTCCACGTCAAGCTTCCTAGGCACACGCGTACCATCGCTGCAGATTTAAAGGGCCTGTGGTGGGAAAGTTCCCCGCGGCCTGAGAAGATGACGTCAGGCAGGGTGGGTATATATACCCTGCCCTCCTCTGATAATTTGCCTCAGCGATGGGTCCTAAGTGCTTTGGCAATAGGGTACAGTTACTTCTTTGGCTTGATTGGAAGAGCAGTGGCAGACTGGGGCCTGGGAAGAAGGGTTACACTAGAATGGTTCTGGCCTCTTTTGTTTCAGCCAGCTCCTACTGAACCATTTCCAGCTCATCTACTGTGATTACCTCCTCTTCTTTACCTTTTTCTTTACCCTCCGCATTTCTGGTGTAGTCTGTATCTCTTGATTTTCTACTGAGAAAATCTGAGATGGGGAAAATAGAACCAGCAGAAGATTTGGATTCCCTGGGTGCTATCTCTGCAGGACCAGCATTTCCCTGAATACTTCTTGAATCTGTAGAAGCAAGAGAAATAAGATGTAAGTTAATGAAACATTAGCACTTTATCCATAGTAGAACTACATTATACACATTGACTTTGCAATAGTAGCATGCTGAGGTGGCAGCAATCCACTGTGACATTCACCTTCTATAACATCCAGTCATAGCAAACTTTTGAGGTGTGTGACCACTCAGGGCACTGCGACTGAAGGGCCATGGTAGCCAAAAGAGAGGCATGGTGGGGCCGTGGTAGACTCTATCCTGTCATGGCCTAAAGAGAGAAGGTCCATAGGGCCAGAGTGGAATCTCCAGGCCATTCCGAGCCTGGCTCAAAAAATCCAAGAGCAACAACATTTCCTGGAGGCACTGGCCACCTCTATAGAGCGCCTTAATGCTTGATTTGACTCTCAACCTGTGGATTTGGCAGTCTAAAAGTCTGTTCCTGGCATCATTTTGAAGCTCCAGAATCTACAGTTGACCCTGGAACTAGTGATAGCCAATGTGAATTGCCTCTCTGCCCATCAAGAATCCATGACACGGGTTAACTTGCCACCGCCTTCCCCTGCAGTCCTTCCACCGGCCCCCCAGTTCCAGTCAGGCAGTCATTGCCCTACCGGCCCCACCTCACTATTCAGGGGACCCGAAGCGTTATCGGGGATTTTTAAACCAATGTCATATGCATTTCACCCTTTAGTCGGCGCTCTTCCCTGATGACTGGGTCAAGATGACTTTCATCCTCTCCCTATTGGATGGCAAGGCCTGTGCCTCTCCACTGTGGGAATTCACCTATCTTCTACTCTAGAACCTCCCACAGTTTGTGTTGGCCTTCAAGCAAGTCTTTGAAGAACCGGGTAGACTCCCTGCCATGGGGGGTCCACAGGACAGGGTTGGGAACCACTGTCTTAGGGGTAGATTTTAAAAGATGCACTGATTTTATAATATATGCCCGCCAACGCATGCATGTTATAAAATCCAATACCCATGCGCACATGCTAGCCCTATTTTATTTTGATATGCGCATGTGAGCATGGGTGGCATGGAAGGGGGGGGATTTTCTTAAAAAGTGTGCAGCGATGCAATTGGGACATCCCCAGTTCCCTAACCTCCTACCTAAAGTTCCTCATTTTTCCCCTCTCTTCACCCCTTAACCCGATCTATTTTTCCTCATTATTTTTGTTAAAGAACTTACCTGCTCCTTTGGAGCAGTTTCGTGTGCCGGCCAGCTGCTGGCATGCGCTTCCCCAGGATAGCGCAAAATGGTGCTGTTCCGGCTGGCTCCCATCCCGCCCTGCTCTGCCCCACCCCTGCTCCACCCAGACTCCACCCAGGCCCCACCTCTTTTCTAAACCTTTTCCGCACATACCGGCAGATACACGCATGGCAGGGTCATTTAGAAAATGCGATTGGCGCATGCTGAGCCCGGCCACACATGTATCTGCCCGAATTTGTGTGTGCCGGGGATTTAAAATCCCCCCGTTAGGTCATATAACATATGGCTTGATTTGCTAATCTTTAGTTTGTCAGTCTGCCCTACTACATCTTCCAGATTTACCATGATTTGGTTCAGTTCATCTGAATTAACACCCTTAAAAACAATTTCTGAAACATGTATCTCCCCAACATCCTCATTAGTAAACACTGAAGCAAAGAATTACTTTTAGTCTTTCCACGATGGCATTACCTTCCCTAAGCGCCCCTTTATCCCCCTCTATCATCTAATAATCCAACCAAATCCCTTGCAGGCTTCTTGCTTCGGATATATTTTTAAAAGTTTTTATTTTGAGTTTTTGCTTCTACCACCAATTTCTATTCAAATTTTCTCTTAGCCTATCTTATCAATGTTTTACATTTAACTTGCCAATATTTAATGTTTTTCCTATATTCTTCAGATGGATTCTTTTTCCAATATTTGAAATAAGTTCTTTTGGCTCAGACAGCGTGATTCATTTCACCTTTTAACCATGCCAGTGGTCGTTTGGCTTTCCTTCCACCATTTTTTTCTGTTCAAATCATTTTTTATTGAAATAACAGTCATTCCAAGAAATAATGAGTTCAAGAAAAAACTTACAGGAGGTTTCAATAATGTACAAGAATGAAGTGAATTTCACTGATGCAAATAATATATATATTAGGATTGGACATATTGGTCTATCTATCGCCACATTGCATGCTACCTAACCACTCAAAGATAGCGGACTGCAGCCACCTTTTCATATTTATAAAACAAATTATTCCACCAGAAATGTACATCAAGATGAGAAGCATTCTTCAGATTAGTTAAGACCAGTTTAGTGGCTATAGAAAGTAAAAAATCCAATAACTTTACCTTCAGATGGAGTCATTTGGTTGTACAGCCAAAGATTTGAGAATTATTATATTATATGTCAAAGAAGAATTAATAGACAGCATTAAAGAAATCTCAGCCCATACATTGCTCCAAAAAGTGTTCATTAATCTGCAATAATATAGAAGATGAGAAAGTATCGCCTTAGTTGTGCCACAAGACAAACAAGTATGAAATGTAGAAAGACCAGCCTTGTGTAAGGTCCAGGGAGACCAGATAACATGATGAGCTAAAAAGAACACAGACTATTATATGAGAAGAAAGAGAAACATGCAGGGAATTATTCAAAAAATAATTCCAAGGAAAATCATCTGGTAAGTAAAATTTGTGAGCCCTCCTTTTTTCCAAGCCAATTTATCAAGCACATTTAGTTTTCTTAAGATATTTATAAATATGAGATGTGATTATGGCCTTCAATTGTTAGGGATGGAAGTAAACCAACCACCTGAGTTTGTTGCATGCTTGAAAGCAGATCCACCGAGAGGGCTTGAATACATGAACATAACTATCTAAAAGGCTGAGTTTGGGGCAATGCAAATCTCACTTCCATTTGAGAGAAGGGTAGTAACTAAGCCCCTTTGATCAATTGTTACAATGACCATATGCCTGTGTGTAACCTTGAGAACCAAAGTATAGGCATACAACTAATTTGGAAGGTAGAATTATACCATAAAATTGTAAAGGCAGATGATTTCCAAGGAATCAATAATTTTTCAATAGTTCATTCCAAAATTCAATAAGCAGAATATGTAATAATCAAAATTGGTTTAGTACAAAACGATGCATGGAAGACAGCCCAGGAATAGACCAAAAAGGAGTGGACCATGTTAATGCCTTCTACACATCTAGCCATAGTGAGTGATGATCCAGTGGGAGTTTCTCAGTTAGCCATGCTAATCTTTGTTGAAGAGTAAAAGCAGCATGGTAACAATAAAAATCCAGAAAATTCACTCCACTGGACTTTCTAGGAAGCTTTAACTTTTAAGAGCAATTTGTGGCTCTTTATTATTCCATAGAAAGCGGGAAAGAATAGGATCTAGTTTCCTATAAAATTTAGTGGAGAAAAGGTGGGAAGCATGATTAACTTAAAATTGATACATGGAGCTAATAACATCTTAATAGTGTCTAAACATCCCCACTAAAAAAGACAGAGGGGATTCTAACTGGCAATAGTATTACAAAGGAGAATTCAAATGCACTCTTCAGTTTTTGAAATAGTAAGATCAATCGTACTATAGAGGAACATGCTTAGATATTTCAATCCATCCGATATCCATTGAAAAGTTGAATTTTGAAAGAAGAGTATATCTTATATTGGAGTAAAAGATGTTACAAGGTACACAATAGCTGGGATAGTGGAATCTGGAGAATTCACATACAAAAGAATACCATCTGCATAGGCAGATAGCTTATGCATCACATTGCAGTTTAAATACCTGTGATAAGTAGATCTTGGTGGATGGATTGCAATAGAAGTTCAAGAGAAAGGTTAAAAAGAAAAGGGGAGAGAGAGGACAGCCTTGATGAGTACCTTGTTGCAGAAATATCTGATCAGACAAAGAGACATTAATAGAGATGAAAGGATGAGAGTAGAGGATACATTCACAAGCAATAAAAGAGTCTCTACATGCATACCATTTCCGAACCTCAAAGAGGTAATCCCATTCAACATGGTCAAAAGCTTTTTTGGAATCTAAAGAAAGGGCCATAAATGGGCAAGACTGTTTATGAGCAATTATCAGCAGATTACAAAATAAATGGTGAACCTAGAAGATGTGGTAGGCCTGATTGACAAACTGAAGAGTACTAAATCACCTGGACCGGATGGTATACACCCCAGAGTTCTGAAGGAACTCAAAAATAAAATTTCAGACCTATTAGTAAAAATTTGTAACTTATCATTAAAATCATCCATTGTACCTGAAGACTAGAGGATAGCAAATGTAACCCCAATATTTAAAAAAGGGCTCCAGGGACGATCCGGGAAACTACAGACTGGTTAGCCTGACTTCAGTGCCAGGAAAAATAGTGGAAAGTGTTCTAAATATCAAAATCACAGAACATATAGAAAGACATGGTTTAATGGAACAAAGACAGTATGGCTTTACCCAGCGCAAGTCTTGCCTCACAAATCTGCTTCACGTTTTTGAAGGAGTTAATAAACATGTGGATAAAGATGAACTGGTAGATATAGTGTACTTGGATTTTCAGAAGGCATTTGACAAAGTTCCTCATGAGAGGCTTCTAGGAAAAGTAAAAAGTCATGGGATAGGTGGTGATGTCCTTTCGAGGATTACAAACTGGCTAAAAGACAGGAAACAGAAAGTAGGATTAAATGGACAATTTTCTCAGTGGAAGGGAGTGGGCAGTGGAGTGCCTCAGGGATCTGTATTGGGACCCTTACTTTTCAATATATTTATAAATGATCTGGAAAGGAAATACAACGAGTGAGATAATCAAATTTGCAGATGATACAAAATTGTTCAGAGTAGTTAAATCACAAGCAGTTTGTGATAAATTGCAGGAAGACCTTGTGAGACTGGAAAATTGGGCATCGAAATGGCAGATGAAATTTAATGTGGATAAGTGCAAGGTGATGCATGTAGGGAAAAATAACCCATGCTATAGTTACACAATGATCGGCTCCATATTAGGTGCTACACCCAAGAAAGAGATCAAGGCGTCATAGTGGATAATACATTGAAATTGTAGGTTCAGTGTGCTGCGGCAGTCAAAAAAGCAAACAGAATGTTGGGAATTATTAGAAAGGGAATGGTGAATAAAACGGAAAATGTCATAATGCCTCTGTATCGCTCCATGGTAAGACCGCACCTTGAATACTGTGTACAATTCTGGTCGCCACATCTCAAAAAAGATATAATTACGATGGAGAAGGTATAGAGAAGGGTGACCAAAATGATAAGGGGAATTGAACAGCTCCCCTATGAGGAAAGACTAAAGAGGTTAGGACTTTTCAGCTTAGAGATGAGATGGCTGAGGGGGGATATGATACAGTTGTTTAAAATGATGAGAGTTCTAGAACAGGTAGATGTGAATCGTTTATTTACTCTTTCAGATAATAGAAAGACTAGGGGGCACTCCATGAAGTTAGCATGTGGCACATTTAAAACTAATCATAGAAAGTTCTTTTTCACTCAACGCACAATTAAACTCTGGAATTTGTTGCCAGAAGATATGGTTAGTGCAGTTAGTGTAGCTGTGTTTAAAAAAGGATTGGATACGTTCTTGGAGGAGAAGTCCATTACATGCTATTAATTAAGTTGACTTAGAAAATAGCCACTGCTATTACTAGCAACAATAACATGGAATAGACTTAGTTTTTGGATACTTGCCAGGTTCTTATGGCTTGGATTGGCCACTATTGGAAACAGGATGCTGGGCTTGATGGACCCTTGGTCTGACCCAGTATGGCATGTTCTTATGTTCTTATCAGTATTATAGCGACCTTTTATAAAACTTAATTGAGCAGAATGAACCAGATTAGATAGAAAGGTTCAAGTGAGATGTCAAAAGTTTAGTAAAATTTCTATAGCCATTTTAAAAGGAAATGGGTCTATAATTCGATACCACTAATGGATCCCGATGAGGTTTGGGAAATACCACAATCGTAGAATCATTAAAATGACCGGCAGCTGCATATAGAATATGCATTTTAGGAGCTAAAACTGTAGAAAACATCTTGTAAAACTCAGCTGTAAATATGTTCAACCCAGGAGCTTTACCCATTTGAAGAGATGAAAGGGTCCGTGTTACTTTTTGCAGTGTAAACGTTGAATCCAATTTAGCAGTTTCATCAGGGAATAGGGAAGGATGCTGTAAGTTGGACAAAAAAATTGTTATGAGAGAAGGGCCATTATGGAAGTAGAAGCATATAATGAGGAATAGAAATCTCTGAACTGAATAATAATTTCTCACTTTTTAAATAAAGTGACACCAGAGGCTGATTTAAGAGCGACAATCATTTTATATTCCTGGTGATATTTAAAATAGGTAGCCAATAGCTTACTGGATTTACTATTTTCTGCCTAGTATCTGGATTTTTGGAGAAAAATGGTCTTTCTAGCTCTAGCACTCAAAAATTTATTATATTGATATTTTATTTTATAAATGTTAGCAAGCAGAGCATTATTATTAGAGCAAATATATTCTTATTCTAACTGCAATATTTGCATCTCTAACAAATCTAATTCTTCCTTCTGCTTTTTGTGTTTCTGAGCAGCATAATTATCTCTCCATGAATGGTGGTCATGAATGGTTCCCATACCATTTGTTGTGATGTACCACAATTGGCGTTATTTGAAAAATATTCCTTCATCAGTACAGTTAAACACTGAATAAAAAGTCTGGAAGCCTCCAGGCCAGGCCATAGCATTGGGTCCAGGTCCTGGCTTAGAATGAGGCCCAGTTCCAGGCGTCAGCCCTGGGTCAAGACTGAGGCCCTGGTGTTGAGACCCAGCCTCTGGGATGAGCCATAATGTCAGGCTTGGGTCCAGACCCTGGCCTAGGCTGAGGCCCAGCTGTTGGGACCTGGCCTCTGAGCCAGGCCTCGGTGTTGGGCCTGGGACTAGGCCAAGGCCCTAGCATAGGGACCCAGCCTCTGGGCTGGTCCATGGCATTGGGCCTGGGCTCTGGCCTAGGATAAAGCCCAGGCATTGGGTCTAGGCCTCCAAGCCTGAGCTTTGCATAGGGCCTAGGCCAAAGTCACAGTAACCTACCATGCCCTAGCCCTATACAAGGCTGAGGCTTCTTGATTATCTCACCCCAACACCTAGGTGCAGGCCAAATTCTCAGTCTTGCATAGGCTTAGGTTGCGATAGGTCCCTGTGACCTTGTCTTATGCCCCACGCAAGGCCCTGTCTTGGGCCGAAGCTTAGACCTCAACCGCTGATTCCCCCTGGACCAGATAAATGGGGGCCAGGGAGGATCCTGGTCCCTTAATTTTTCTGCATGGGAGGGAATGGTAGGGAGTACTGGAAGCTTTGGGAGGCCCCATTACTTTTTTTTTCTGTTTTTGGGGGGATTCAATGTTTATTTTGTGTTTTGTAAGCTAAAGAAACAAAATAAACATTACACAAAATGAAATTCATGGGTTAAAAGCCCTCCCAAAAATGAAACAAAAAACAATACAAAATTTCCCCCTTCTACTCTTCAAATTCTATCATATTTTTTTCCACTAAAGGCAATATTTGCTGATCCACCACAACCTTCTTCAAGAGGTGCCATAGAAGTAGACCAACCTACATTTCAAGACTTTCCATAACATTCTAAAAATCCAAACATCAAGCTTTAAGCTCATTCACTTTGATAAACAGAGGCATCTCATAATTAACTCCGATGCGTCAACATATGGTGTGGGGGCTGCGCTGAGCCTTGCTTTGCCAGGTAGCATAGATGCACTGATTTCCTCAAACTTTGCTGTTATGTGAATGGAATTATGCTCGCTTTCATCGCTGGAGTTAAATAGGTTCCACACCTACATCTAGGGATAGGGAAATCCTGTAGCATCTGAATGTAATCCGCTTTGAAGTGTTGAAAAGCAGAATTAAAAAATTGGATAAATAAAATAAATATCACATACTGTAAATGAATGCATATACAGCAGGGCATTTGAAATCTCTTTTGAACACAAGCCTCTACTGGCCATATTTGCCACAGACATGCAAAGTTACTTGCACTTTTAGTGAATCAGGCATAAAAAACATTTTTACACCTGCTTATGTCTCCCACATAAAAAAGAAGTGTGCACTAGCACTGTGTCTAACCCAAATAATGGGTTTCTTTGGTTTTTATCACTGCTCTATGATGACGTTTTCTTTCGAAGAATTAAATGAACCAACTCTTGATAAGTCTCTATTATTCATTTTAAAGTCTTGTCTACTGCCTTTGGTCTGTCGATTCTCATCTGTAGCAATGTATGCAAGTGTCACTGGGAATGAATTCACTTAAGACTTTTGGTTCTTGCTAACAGATCATGGTGTCCTCTTCAGAATAAATACACCCTCCAAGCACACTTTGTTTCATATCCACAAAATCTTATGGATCAGAGACCATATATGAAGTAAGGATGTGCGGTCAAAATGCACAAAATTACGGTCAGTTTATTTGATTTTAGCTTATTTTTTTTGGCCGAATTTCATTTTGGCATTTTTTTGTTTATGTTTTTTTTTTTTTTGTTTCAGCAAATAGCACAGGCTATCTGCAAATAGTACACACTATTTATAAATTAATACATTCAATTTGATGAAAAGAAAAAATATGAACAGTTTCGAGGCATTTTTGTATTCATGTTGGATTTACAAAATGAAACAAAAATGTCCCCATTTGGTTCATTATTCGCATTAGTTTAAAATGAATAGACATCCCTAATATGAAGCCATATACATGACAATCATATTATGTCAAGTATTTCTTACCAAAATTGCAGGTGCCGTGATCTCATAGCATCTTGATTGCTTTCCATCTCAGAGGAAAAAACAGTATTGTTATTCATTAGGAATAACATTTGATTGATTGATTGATTGATTGATTGTCTTACTATCCAGGCATTGCCAAATCAAGCAGCTGGTAGTAGGGAGTAGGTCAAGGAAAGAAAGATGGGAAGGTAGGGTAAATAACCAGGAAAACAATCCTTTTCTCTGATTTTGAAAAAACATTTTCTTTCTTAAAACATAATGCACAGTTTTATTTTTCATATGTATCTGCTCTTTCAGTACACTGAGCCATATGGGATCCTTCTGTTAAATCTTCTCATAGCCTTTGAAATGAACAGCACATTCTAGGCTCGTTGTCAATGTTATTATTAGAAAGATTTATGATAATTTGTTTTATTTTTTTATCCTGTGATTTAGGTTAAGCTTTATTTTTTTATGAAAAATTTGTTATATTGTACATTTGTAACTTAGCAAACTGTGGTTACCCTAAAGATTGTATAACATATGTTATGTAAAATAAAGACTGAAAAGTTGTCAGAGTTTTCTCATTCTGAATTTTGAAAACAATACTTTTTGAAAAGAATTCAAATGTGAATTTCTACTACTTCCAGGATTGTTAGGTGTGATTCATTTATTATGGACGTGACCATTCAATTCTGTTTGTAGTGATTTTCTATTAATATATATATATATATATAAAAGGTCAGTATTCAAAATATCAGATGTTATTATTTGGATTAAAAAAAAAAGGTGCTTAGCCAGATAAATTGGTCATATCCAGCTACACAGGATTTTCAGTGGTGGCAATTTAGCCAAATATTGTTGGTGTACAGTGGATTTAGCTGGATAACAGGAGTTTCGGGCCATGTTGGGAGAGTAACCAAAGCTTAACCGGTTAAGTCAAATTTTCAGTAGTGCCTTGCCATACAATGGATGACGTGTATCTGACTAAACTTAGACCTTCTCTTTAGCCAGATGTGGGAGCATGCCCTTCAAAATAGGCAGATAACTTTGTCCAGATGGTGTTTTACACTGCCATTGTTGCCTTACAGCTGTTTGGTGCCTGTCAGAGAAACAGAATGCTTCCATTTGATGGGTTTTGGATAGCTGGCAGTGAAATAGCCACAGAGGAGAAGGCGATACTGGGCAGAAAAGGTCTAGAGGGCCAGAATTAATTCATTAATTTGCCAAAGTTAATTAATTAATGGACATGTTTTTACTAGATGTATGCTCACACAAACAAACCATCTTGGCAGTGCCGGTGCAAGGGTTTGCAGGCGCCCTAGGGACCATTTTCTCTCTCGCTCTCTTTCTCTCTAAAAGCACCATTTGCACCACAACTACTCTCCGATATCTCAGCCTGCTTCACTCATTTAAAACATGGTGCCCTCACATCCAAGATGCCACCCCGCCCACTTCCGGCACCCTAGGCGAGCACCTAATGCTCCTGCTGGCCCTGCATCTTGGATCTAATGAGCTGTTAAAAGAAGATCAGGAGAGCTTTACAAACAGAAAGCACACTTTGCCTGTGCACATCAAAGTCCATCACCTTGGCATTTTTTTGCCACAGGCAGTTTCCAAACAGTAGAAGACTCCATTGGAATTGCCCAGTCTGGCACATCTCATTGTATTGACATATGTATTCGTGTTCTGCTGCACAGAATGCAGGGATATATGTCATTTCCTCTCTTAAGAGAGCAGAAGGAGCAAACTATGAGTGACTTCTATAACATTGCTAGCATTCCCTTAGTTCTGGGAGGTATCAATTGCATGCATATGGCATTCAGGACACCATCTCTGCATGAACAGTGTTTAGCAACAAGAAAAGAGTACACTTCTTGATTATGCAGGTAGTCCACAATGGCAGGGCATTATCACGGACATCCTAGTCAAGTACTGAGGGTCCTAACACAATACATAAATTCCCACCCAGACTAGACTGAGAGTGGCTAAGAGGGAAATGGATTTCTTCTGGATAAGTAACTGCTTCTTCTGTATCACACGTAGATGATCTGTTCTTTTACAGTCAAGAGCTATAATTCAGCAAAGCACACTGCACAGCATGCTTCTCAACCTTCTCACCTTGATGCTGGCACCTAGGTATGTATATTATGTGCTTGTTGGGTTTGAGCCACAAAGTGCTGTTCTCTGTTGCACTACCTACTTGCACCATAGCACTATTACAAAAAAGGAGGATATAGCTAGAAGTCTGAAAAATAAGACTGAAGAGTTAAAATGTATGGTGCTAAAAATATATATAGACATAATAGGCATCTCAGAGACTGGTGGAAGGAGGAGAACCAATGGGACACTGTGATACCAAGAAACAAATGATATTGATTGACATGACAGGACAGATAAAGTTGTTGGAGGGGTGGCACTATATGTTAAGGATGGCAAAGAGTTGTTGCAACCGTCCCTTCCTGACGGCTTCACTTCGCCTACCTTTCTTTCTTTGCACCTCCTCTTGCTGTGGATGGACGCCTGTCTGCCATGGCATCTGACTGCCGTCCTCTCCTGCGTCCCCGGACTGGCTTGGGCGCTGCCTCCCATCATGCTCCACTTGCACCTTAGGGCGCATGTGCCGCACGGCCCTCATTCTTATTTCCTACTTGGCGCGAACCTCAAGGGCGTCCCCCTGTGATTACGTCACGCTGCCCGGATATTTAAAGCCTATGATGTTTGCTAGCCTTTGAGTTAGCAAGGGGGATTCTTATGGATGGGATTCGCTCTCCATAACGAGCTACTCTGCCTCCAATTTCCATTGGACTCTTAACGCTAACGGGGTACCCGCTCCTCGGGGGCCTCACTTGCTTTTCAGGTCGCTATCAGGAAACCGGTACTCGCTCCTCGAGGGCCCATGTTCCCTGACTCGCTGCCTGCTCCTACCTTCTCTTCTGCTTGGAAGGATTTGCTATCTTCAACATCAGTGAATACTACCAGCTTCACCTCAGAGCTGTTCCCTGGAACCAGGTACTCACTCCACGAGGGCCTGCCTCAGTTCCAGCCCTAGTGCCATCTCCTACGTGGAACCGCTGTGTGAGTACATTACCTTCAAGCCTCTCAGCTCTCAGGGATCAGGTACTCGCTCCTCGAGGGCCTGCTCTCCCTATCCTGGGGTTCTCCATACTGGGGCTTTGTGCATATTCCACTGTACTCATTATTCTCAGTTCTTTCCACTATAGCACTGCTACCGGAGGAGTCACTGTTCCAACGCCTGAGGGATACTGGCCCAGCTGGGCTACTTCTACTGCTCACCACTGCCACCTCTGATGGTTTCATCACATTGTCTAATAAAAGATCAATCTCTGTGTTTGTGTGTCCTAAGCTGAGCCTGACCGGTGGCCCCTCATGGGTCTTCCCCCTGTGGGCATAGTCAGCTGCCACATTGTCCAAGGGTCCACCCAAACCTCACTAATTATAACAAGAGTCAAGCAGGATAAAAGTTCTACAGGAGACAAACAGTATTCATTAATCTTTATGGATTGAAATTCCAGGTAAAAGGTAGTGAGGATATATTACTGCCTGCCTGGTCAGGATGAGGAAAAAGACGGCAAAATGATAACAGAGATTAGACTGGCTAGTAAAATGAGCAACTCAATAATAGAGGGAGACTTCAATTTCCTGAGTATTGATTGGGTAAATGTTACATCAGGACATGCAAGGGACATAAAGTTCCCAGATGTCATCAATGACTGTTTTATGCTGTAGTAAGTCATTGAACCAATGAGAGGGGAACTATATTTGCTCTAGTTCTCAGTGGAATGCAGGACCTAGTGCAAAAGATATATGTGATAGATACGTTTGGCAACACATCATAATGTAATAAAATTTGACATCACTGGAAGGCTAGAAATATTTAACTACAAAAAGTGAAAACTATGATAAAATGAGGATATTTGTTAGAATAAAACTGTAAGAAGCAAGCCACAAGATTTACATCTTGCAGAAGGTATGAACACTGTTTAAAATGATCTCCTTGAGGCCCAGATAAAATGTATTCCATGTATTATAAAAATTCAAAGGAAAACAAAATGACTGATTGCATAACTTAATAGGGATGTGAATCGTGTCCTCGATCGTCTTAACGATCGATTTCGGCTGGGAGGGGGAGGGAATCGTATTGTTGCCGTTTGGGGGGGTAAAATATCGTGAAAAATCGTGAAAAATCGTGAAAAATCTAAAAATTGCAAAACCGGCACATTAAAACCCCCTAAAACCCACCCCCGACCCTTTAAATTAAATCCCCCACCCTCCCAAACCCCCCCCAAATGAGTTAAATAACCTGCAGGTCCAGCGGCGGTCCGGAACGGCAGCGGTCCGGAACGGGCTCCTGCTCCTGAATCTTGTTGTCTTCAGCCGGCGCCATTTTCCAAAATGGCGCCGAAAAATGGCGGCGGCCATAGACGAACACGATTGGACGGCAGGAGGTCCTTCCGGACCCCCGCTGGACTTTTGGCAAGTCTCGTGGGGGTCAGGAGGCCCCCCACAAGCTGGCCAAAAGTTCCTGGAGGTCCAGCGGGGGTCAGGGAGCGATTTCCCGCCGCGAATCGTTTTCGTACGGAAAATGGCGCCGGCAGGAGATTGACTGCAGGAGGTCGTTCAGCGAGGGTTCCGGCGCCTCGCTGAACAACCTCCTGCAGTCGATCTCCTGCCGGCGCCATTTTCCGTACGAAAACGATTCGCGGCGGGAAATCGCTCCCTGACCCCCGCTGGACCTCCAGGAACTTTTGGCCAGCTTGTGGGGGGCCTCCTGACCCCCACGAGACTTGCCAAAAGTCCAGCGGGGGTCCGGAAGGACCTCCTGCCGTCCAATCGTGTTCGTCTATGGCCGCCGCCATTTTTCGGCGCCAGCTGAAGACAACAAGATTCAGGAGCAGGAGCCCATTCCGGACCGCTGCCGTTCCGGACCGCCGCTGGACCCGCAGGTTATTTAACTCATTTGGGGGGGGTTCGGGAGGGTGGGGGATTTAATTTAAAGGGTCGGGGGTGGGTTTTAGGGGGTTTTAGTGTGCCGGCTCACGATTCTAACGATTTATAACGATAAATCATTAGAATCTCTATTGTATTGTGTTCCATAACGGTTTAAGACGATATTAAAATTATCGGACGATAATTTTAATCGTCCTAAAACGATTCACATCCCTATAACTTAATAGTGAGGTGAAAGAGGTAATAAAAGCCAAAAAGGAATCACTCAAAAAATGTAAAGCAGAGCCAAATAAGGAAAATAGAGAAGAGCATAAACACTGGCAAGTTAGATGAAAAAATAATTGAGCAGACTACGAGATAATTTGAAAATAATCTTACTATAGATGTAAAAACAACTGATAAAAACTTTTTGAAGTATATTTGAAGTAAAAAGCTTGTGAGGGAGTCAGTTGGAATGCTAGATGATCAAGGGATAAATGGGTTGGTCAGGGAGGCAAGGAAATAATGGTAAAACTAAATGAATTCTCTGCCTCTGAGGAGGATGTCAGGGTTTTACCCACATGGAAACATTTTGTAATGGTGATGACTGAGTGACTAAACAGAATCACTGTGAAAATGGAAGACTTAATAACTCAGATTGACAGACTAATAAATCACTGGGACCGAATAGTATTCACCCCAGAGTTCTTAACAAACTAAAAGCTGAAATTGCAGACCCATTTCTGGTGATTTGTAACCCATCATTTAAAGTAGTCCTGGTACCAGAAAATTAGAAGGTGGCCAATGTGATGCCAATGTTTAGAAAGAACTCCAGGGGGTGATCCAGGTTACTATAGACTAGTGAGCCTGACATCAGTGCTGGGCAAAATGGTTGAAACTATTCTTAAAAACAAAATTACTGTCCACATAAATAGTCATAGTTTAATGAGGCTGATTAAATAAGAGTTTTGCAAAGGGAAGTTTTGCCTTATCAATTTACTAGATTTACTAGATTTTCAGAAAGCATAAGTCAAAATCCCTATTGAAAGACTCCTCAGAAAATTGAGAAGTCATGGGATCAGAGGTAGTGTCCTACCTTGGATAGGTAATTGGATAAAAGACAGGAAATGGAGGATAGGACAAAATGGTCAGTTTTCCATATGGAGAAAGGTCATTAGTGGAGTGCGCCAGGAGTCTGTTTTGGGAGCTGTGATATTTAGCATATTCATACATGATCTGGAGAAAGGAACTATAAGTGAAGTGACCAAATTTGCAGATGACAGAAATTGTTTTGGGTCATTAAAACAGCATCAGATTACGAAGAACTTCAGAAGGACCTTGTGAGATTAGGTGACTTAGCTTCTAAATGGCATATGAAATTTAATATGGACAAGTGCAAAGTAATGCTTGTAAGGAAAAGTAATCACAGCTATAAGTATAAGATACCGAGTTCCGTGTTAGGAGTCACCACCCAGGAAAAGGACTTCAAAATCCTTAAGGATAAACCCTTGAAGTCTTCGATTCAGTGAGTGGCATGATCAAAAAGGCAAATAGAATGTCAGAAATTATTTGGAAAAGAATAGGCAGCAAAACTGAGTATCATAATGCTGTTGTATAGATCCGCATTGCGACTAGAATTTGAGTATTGTCTGCAGTTCTGTTTGCCCCATCTCAAAAAAGATGGTAAACATAGAAAAGTTACAAAGAAGGCTGATGAAAATGATAAAGGGGATGGAAAAACTCCCTGATGGAGAAAGGCTAAATAGATTAGGCCTGTTTAGCTTGGAAAAGAGACGACTTAGAGTAGATATGATTGAAATCTATAAAATCATGAGTGGGGTGGAATGGATAAATAGGGATTATTTATTTCCCCTTTCAAACAACACTAGGACTAGAAGACACTCGAAAACAGCTGGCAGATTTAAAACAAATTTGAGGAAGTGTTTTTTTCATTCAGTGCGCAATCAAGCCATGGAATCTGTTGTCCGAGGACATGGTCAAGGCAACTAACATAGTGGGGTTCAAAAGAAGATTGAACAAGTTCCTGAAGGAAAAGTTCTTAAAAGTTATTAGTCAGGTAATCCCAGGCGTGTGATATAAAAAAAGTAGATCAACTTGGGAATCTGATGGGTCTTGTGACCTAGACTGTCCACTGTTGGAGACAGAATGCTGGGCTTAATGGACCTTGGTTTGACCCAGCTTGGCAATTCTTAGGTTTTTATATAACAAATATCAAGCTGGCCTACATAAATATACAGCTAATAGGCAGCTTGCAAAAATAGCAAGATCTGTAGTGTTGGTCACACTTAGCACATAGTCACATTTCATAGCACCTTCCCTACTATGAGACTGGTTATTACAAGCATACTGTCTTGCAATAATACAACCTATCCAAGTTACATACAGATGGAGTAGGCCTTACAATCAGTACTCCCCATTAGGCATTTGCAGAGGGACCGCATACGTTACATTCGGTATTCGTATTCGTCGGGGAGTAGATACGTTGCATTCGGCAAGGGGGGAGCCCCTGATCCATTCATGTGTTCCATTCTTATTCGTTTCCTGGCTAAAATTTAATTAACTACAACCCCCCACCCTCCTGACCCCCCCAAGACTTGCCAAAACTCCCTGGTGATCAAGCGGGGGTACGGGGGCCATCTACTGCACTCACGCTGTCAGCTGCCGGTATTCAAAATGGCAGCCGACAGACCTAGTGCATCTCAAAAAAGACCATGCTACTGATGCAATTAATATCAGTGGCTATTCCCTAAGTAAACTTGATTAATAGCTGTTAATGGACTTCTCCTCCAAGAACTTATCCAAACTTTTTTGAACCCAGCTACACTAACTGCACTAACCACATCCTCTGGTAACAAATTCCAGAGCTTTATTGTGCGTTGAGTGAAAAATAATTTTCTACGATTAGTCAAATGTGCTACTTGCTAACTTCATGGAATGCCCCCTAGTCCTTCTATTATTCGAAAGTGTAAATAACCGATTCACATCTACTCGTTCAAGACCTCTTATGATCTTAAAGACCTCTGTCATATCCCTCCTCAGTCGTCTCTTCTCCAAGCTGAACAGCCCTAACCTCTTCAGCCTTTCCTCATAGGGGAGCTGTTCCATCCCCTTTATCATTTTGGTTGCCCTTCTCTGGACCTTCTCCATTGCAACTATATCTTTTTTGAGATGCGGTGACTAGAATTGTACACAGTATTCAAGGTGCGGTCTCACCATGGAGCGATATAGAGGCATTATGACATTTTCCGATTTATTAACCATTCCCTTCCTAATAATTCCTAACATTCTGTTTGCTTTTTTGACTGCTGCAGCACACTGAGCTGACGGTTTTAAAGTATTATCCACTATGATGCCTAGATCTTTTTCCTGGGTGGTAGCTCCTAATATGGAACCTAACATCATGTAACTACAGCAAGGGTTATTTTTCCCTATATGCAACACCTTGCACTTGTCCACATTAAATTTCATCTGCCATTTGTATGCCTAATCTTTTAGTCTTGCAAGGTCCTCCTGTAATGTATCACAATCCGCTTGTGATTTAACTACTCTGAATAATTTTGTATCATTCACAAATTTGATAACCTCACTCGTTGTATTCCTTTCCAGATCATTTATATATATATTTTGAAAAGCACCGGCCTAAGTACAGATCCCTGAGGCACTCCACTGTTTATCCTTTTCCACTGAGAAAATTGACCATTTAATCCTACTCTCTGTTTACATAAGAACATGCCATACTGGGTCAGACCAAGGGTCCATCAAGCCCAACATCCTGTTTCCAACAGTGGCCAATCCAGTCCATAAGAACCTGGCAAGTACCCAAAAACTAAGTCTTTTCCATGTTACCATTGCTTGTAATAGCAGTGCCTATTTTCTAAGTCAGCTAAATTAATAGCAAGTAATGGAATTCTCCTCCAAGAACTTATCCAATCCTTTCTTAAACACAGCTATACTAACTGCACTAACCACATTCTCTGGCAACAAATTCCAGAGTTTAATTGTGCGTTGAGTAAAAAAGAACTTTCTCCGATTAGTTTTAAATGTGCTACATGCTAACTTCATGGAGTACCCCCTAGTCTTTCTATTATCTGAAAGGGTAAATAACCGATTCACATCTACCCGTTCTAGACCTCTCATGATTTTAAACACCTCTATCATATCCGCCTCAGCCATCTCTCCAAGCTGAAAAGTGCTAACCTCTTTAGTCTTTCCTCATAGGGGAGCAGTTCCATTCCCCTTATCATTTTGGTAGCCCTTCTCTGTACCTTCTCCATCACAATTATATCTTTTTTGAGATGTGGCGACCAGAATTGTACACAGTATTCAAGGTCTCACCAAGGAGCGATACAGAGGCATTATGACATTTTCCATTTTATTCACCATTCCCTTTCTAATAATGCCCAACATTCTGTTTGCTTTTTTGACTGCCACAGCACACTGAACCGACAATTTCAATGTGTTATCCACTATGACGGCTAGATCTCTTTCTTGGTTTGTAGCATCTAATATAGAACCTAACATTGTGTAACTATAGCATGGGTTATTTTTACCCTATATGCATCACCTTGCACTTATACACATTAAATGTCATCTGCCATTTTGATGCCCTATTTTCCAGTCTCACAAGGTCTTCCTGCAATTTATCACAATCTGCTTGTGATTTAACTATGCTGAACAATTTTGTATCATCTGCAAATTTTATTATCTCACTTGTCATATTTCTTTCCAGATCATGTATAAATATATTGAAAAGTAAGGGTCCCAATACAGATCCCTGAGGCTCTCCACTGTAGAGATGTGCATCATTTTTTTGTGTTTGTGTCATTCTTCGTTTTCGGCCGCCATGGAAAATGTCTGGTTTTTTTCGGTTTGGGTCTTTTTTTTTCGCGAAAAATCGATTTTTAGTTAGTGAGCGCTAACTCCCCTTAATGCGCGCTAACTCCCCGTTAGTGCACGCTAACAAAAACTGTTACATTTTGTTACTTTTTGTTATTTGTTGTTAGTTTTTGTTAGCGCGCACTAAGGGGAGTTAGCGCGCACTAACGGGGAGTTAGTGTGCACTGACTCCCGTTAGTGCGCACTAATTGGAAAAATGAATTTTTGCCAAAAAAAATGGGAAAATCCAGATCTTTTTCGGGCTCCATGAAACATGCTGAATTGGACAATTTCAACGAAATTTCAATGAAATTGTCCAATTGGGCAAAAATGAATGCACATTTCTACTCTACTGCCCACTCCCTTCCAGTGAGAAAATTGTCCATTTAATCCTACTCTCTGTTTCCTGTCTTTTAGCCAGTTTGCAATCCACAAAAGGACATCACCACCTATCCCATGACTTTTTACTTTTCCTAGAAGCCTCTCATCAGGAACTTTGTCAAACGCCTTCTGAAAATCCAAGTATACTACATCTACCGGTTCACCTTTATCCACATGTTTATTAACTCCTTCAAAAAAGTGAAGCAGATTTGTGAGGCAAGACTTGCCTTGGGCAAAGCCATGCTGACTTTGTTCCATTAAACCATGTCTTTCTATATGTTCTGTGATTTTGATGTTTAGAACAGTTTCTACTATTTTTCCTGGCATTGAAGTCAAGCTAACCAGTCTGTAGTTTCCTGGATCGCCCCTGGAGTCCTTTTTAAATATTGAGGTTACATTTGCTATCCTCCAGTCTTCAGGTGCAATGGATGATTTTAATGATAGGTAACAAATTTTTACTAATAGGTCTGAAATTTCATTTTTTAATTCCTTCAGAACTCTGGGGTATATACCATCCGGTCCAGGTGATTTACTACTCTTCAGTTTGTTAATCAGGTCTACCACATCTTCTAGGTTCACTGTGATTTGATTCAGTCCCTCTGAATCATTACCTATGAAAACCTTCACCAGTACTTGTACCTCCCCAACATCCTCTTCAGTAAATACCAAAGCAAAAAATCATTTATTCTTTCCATGATGGCCTTATCTTCTCCAAGTGCCCCTTTAACCCCTCGATCATCTAACGGTCCAACTGACTCCCTCACAGGCATTCTGCTTCGGATATATTTTTAAAAGTTTGTACTGTGAGATTTTGCCTCTACGGCCAACTTATTTTCAAATTCTCTCTTAGCCTGTCTTATCAATGTCTTACATTTAATTTGCCAACATTTATGCCTTATCCTATTTTCTTCTGTTGGATCCTTCTTCCAATTTTTGAATGAAGATCTTTTGGCTAAAATAGCTTCTTTCACCTCCCCTTTTAACCATGCCAGTAATCATTTTGCCTTCTTTCCACCTTTCTTAATGTGTGGAATACATCCGGCCTGTGCTTCTAGAATGGTATTTTTTAACAATGACCATGCCTCTTGCACACTTTTTACTTTTGTAGCTGCTCCTTTCAGTTTTTTTCTAACAATTATTCTCATTTTAACAAAGTTTCCCTTTTGAAAGTTTAGCACGAGAGCTGTGGATTTGCATACTGTTCCTCTTCCAGTCATTAATTCAAATTTGATCATATTATGATCACTATTGCCAAGTGGCCCCACCACCGTTACCTCTCTCACCAAATCCTGTGCTCCACTGAGAATTAGATCTAAAATTGCTCCCTCTCTTGTCAGTTCCTGAACCAATTGCTCCATAAAACTGTCATTTATTCCATCCAGGAACGTTTTCTCTCTAGCGCAGTGGTCCCCAAACCTGTCCTGGAGGGCCACCAGCCAGTCGGGTTTTTTGGATATCCTCAATGAATATGCATGAGAGAAAATTTGCATGCACTGCCTCCAAAACATGCAAATTTTCTCTCATGCATATTCATTGTGGATATCCCAAAAACCCGACTGGCTGGTGGCCCTCCAGGACAGGTTTGGGGACCACTGCTCTAGCGTGTCCCAATGATACATTTACCCAGTCAATATTTGGGTAATTGAAGTCTCCCATTATTACTGCAGTACAATTTGGTTAGCTTCCCTAATTTCTCTTAGCATTTCACTGTCCGTCTCACCATCTTGACCAAGAGGATGGTAGTTTAATCCTATCACTATAGTCTTCCCCGACACACAAGGGATTTCTACCCATAAAGATTCAATTTTGCATTTAGTCTCATGCAGGATGTTTATCCTGTTGGACTCTATGCCATCCCGGACATAAAGCGCTACACCTCCTCCTGAGTGCTCCTCTCTATCATTGCAATATAATTTGTACCCCGGTATAGCACTGTCCCATTGGTTGTCCTCTTTCCACCTTGTCTTTGAGATGCCAATGAAGTCTATGTCATCATTCACTGCTACCAGTATTCATCTCCGCTTGTGATGAGAATTATAAATATATCTTGAAACAATCGTACTCTCATCTACAAAAAAGTTCTATTGAACTAACTTAATTTCAAAAAAATTTTTAAAATTGAATTAAGGAAAAAGAGGTAAGTTTCATATTAGAGATAGGGACAAAGAACCTGAACATTTAACAAAAAAATTTTTTGGCAAAGAAGAAAATCTAAAAGATCCTATTATGCAAGGTGGAGAAAATAATTAATTTTTAGAAAAAATTCATACTTTAAAAAATACATTAAAAAAAATTTTTTTTGAATAATAAATAAAAAACCACACAAAGGAGGAAGGAGGCAAGTTAATGATTAAATAACAAGAAAGAGGCAACGTCGCGGAGGCGTGCATCTCTAATATGAAACTTACCTCTTTCTCCTTAATTCATTTTTTAAAATTTTTTTGAAATTAAGTTAGTTCAATAGAACTTTTTTGTAGATGAGTGTTGAAACTGTTGAAATCCGGAAGTGGATCCTTGGGCCGACCCTTGTTGGGAAGTGGTCGGGAGGCAGACACGCACAGCCGTAGATGGAACTTCGCCTGGAAACCCGTGACGCCCCCAGAGGAGCTGTGAACGCCCGGGTCGCTAGGACTTAGGTGGCTTCACCCTGGAAGTCCGAGGTCCCCCCAGGAGGAGCCCGTAGGGACCCGGACCGCTGGGACTTAGGAGAGGACTGGCGTGGAAGACCCGGACCGGAACTGGAACAGGCGTGAAGGCAGGAGAGAGAGACGTACCGTGAACAAGGCAGGCAGCTGGAGTCTGGAGCGAGAAGGCAATCCGAGGTCAAGGCAGGCAGCAGGAATCAGAAGCGAGAAGACAATCCGTGGTCAAGGCAGGCAGCAGGAATCAGAAGCGAGAAGACAGTCCGGGATCAAGACAGGCACAGGAATCTGAAAACTGGGAAGCTGAAACTGACAAGCAGAAACAGAGGCACCTGGAGCAGCAACTAATCCACCGAAGTGAACTCGTTGCAAGGCAAAGTAGGAAGGAGTGAAGGCGACTTAAATTCCCCGCCGGTGCTGACGTCAGAGAAGGGGCGGTTCAGCACATCCGGGTGCTGAACCGTCAAAAGCCGGCCCCTCGCGCGCGCGCGTTCCCCTTCGGGGGCGGAGCCATCTCCCGAGCTCGGCAGCGTCCTCCACGAGGAAGGATCACCGCCATGCGGCCAGGCCGGCCCTGACTCCCACGGCTTGCGGCAGACCCCCGGACCCAGCTGAGGAGGTAGGAGCCCGGTCGCTGACGCGGCGACCGCGGCAACAACAGTCCCCCCCTCTTACGCTCCTTCCGCAGAGGCCCTGGCTTTCCGGGATTGTCCATATGAAACTGGTGTAGCAGTGATTTGTCCAAGATGTTCCGAGCCGGCTCCCAAGAATTCTCCTCGGGACCACAACCCTCCCAAGCCAAGAGGTATTCCCAACGACGGCCGTGGAAGCGGGTATCCAGTACTTCCCGCACTTGGTAAGTAGGATCCTCAGAGGAAGAAGATAATGCATCCGTAGTTGGACGATGGAACCATGAGAGTACCACAGGCTTCAGCAGGGAAACGTGGAACACGTTATGTATGCGGAGAGAAGAGGGAAGGCGAAGTCGGTAAGAAACTAGCCCAATACGTTCTGCTATTTGAAAGGGACCGCAGTACCTAGGTGCCAACTTACGAGTTCGGTTAGGCAACTGGATGTTTCTGGTACTCAACCATACTTTGGTGCCAGGTAGAAACACTGGGGCTGGCCGCCGGTGGTGGTTGGCACTTCGTTGGGATTTCTCCGAGGCTGTGACAAGTCTCTGTTGAATTAGTCTCCATTGCTGATGGAACTGACGGGCAACAGTCTGAGCGGCTGGCGAAGGAACGGAGATAGGAACAGGTACAGGAGGTCTCGGATGGTGACCAAATACTACCTGGAAGGGGGTTTGTCCAGTAGCTGCATGAGTATGATTGTTGTAGGCGAACTCGGCCCAAGGAAGCAGGGAAACCCAGTTAGTCCCTCTCTCGGAGATGAAACTTCGAAGGAAACACTTTAGTGACCGGTTCATGCGTTCAGTTTGTCCATTACTCTGCGGATGGAATGCTGTGGACAAATTCAGCTGCACCCCAAACTTTTTGCAAAGAGCACGCCAGAAACGCGCAGTAAACTGTGGACCTCTGTCTGATACAATACTCTGCGGAAGGCCATGGGACCGAAAGATGTGCTGAGTGAATAGTAGCGCTAGCTCTGGTGCTGAAGGTAATTTAGGCAGAGGGACGAGGTGAATCATTTTTGAGAAGCGATCCACGGTAACCCATATTACCGAGTTACCCTCAGATACCGGCAAATCCACAACAAAATCCGTGGCGATATGGGTCCACGGCTCCGTGGGTATGGGTAGTGGTTGCAGAAGACCCCAAGGTCGGCCATTGAGAGGTTTTTGTCTTGCACAGACCGGGCAGGAATCTACATATAGTCGTACATCTTGTCGTACCTTGGGCCACCAATAGTAGCGATTTAGTAGATCGAGAGTCCTTTCTCTTCCGGCGTGACCTCCGGAGAGGGAGTCGTGAGCCCAGGCGAGAACTTTTTTGCGATCTCTGCGGGCAACCACTACTCGCCCAAGAGCAGAAACTGTGATACTGGCTACCTGGATCTTGGCAGGATCGATGATATGTTGTGGAACCTCTTCTTTTTCTTCCTTTACTTCGCAACGGGACAAGGCATCCGCCCGAACGTTTTTTGAAGCTGGACGATATTTCAAAACGAAGTCAAAGCGATTAAAGAAAAGCGACCAACGCGCTTGTCTGGGATTTAGGCGTTGGGCTTGATTCAGGAACTCTAAATTTTTGTGATCCGTGTAAATGGTCACCGGATGAAGAGACCCTTCCAGCCATTGTCTCCATTCCTCCAGCGCCAATTTAATTGCTAGTAACTCCTTATCCCCTATCCCGTAGTTGCCCTCAGCTGGAGAGAACTTCTTGGAAAAGTAGGAGCAGGGTAGCAGATGACCGGCACTAGAGTTCTGAGACAGGACTGCCCCTACGGCCATACTAGAGGCGTCCACCTCAACGAAGAAAGGCCGTGTCGGGTCTGGATGTCGTAAACAGGTATCCTGGAGAAATGCCTCTTTTAAAACTTCAAAGGCTCTACAAGCCTCTTGAGGCCATACTCGAAGGTCCGCGCCCTTTCTGGTTAGAGCGGTTAGGGGCGCCACCAATCGGGAATACTGAGGAATGAAGTGTCGGTAGAAGTTTGCAAATCCTAGGAAACGTTGCAGAGCCTTTAGACCCACCGGCCGGGGCCATTTCCTGATGGCGGACACTTTGCTGGGATCCATACGGAATCCAGTCGCAGAGATGATATACCCTAAAAAGGGCAAGGCCTCTTGTTCAAAGAGACATTTCTCAAACTTTGCGTATAACTGATGATCCCGCAAGATCTGGAGGACTTGCCTAACGTGTTGCCGGTGGGAGATCAGATCAGGAGAGTGAATGAGGACGTCGTCTAAATACACAATTACGCATGAGTGCAGTAAATCCCGAAGAACCTCATTCATTAAGTGTTGAAACACGGCGGGAGCATTACACAAGCCGAATGGCATCACAAGGTATTCATAATGCCCGTCCCGGGTATTGAACGCCGTCTTCCATTCATCCCCGGGACGGATACGGACCAAATTGTATGCCCCTCGGAGATCCAGCTTCGTGAAAACTCGGGCTCCTTGAAGTCTGTCTAATAACTCAGGAATTAAAGGAAGCGGGTAGCGATTCTTCCTAGTAATTGCATTGAGTCTGCGGTAATCTATACACGGCCTCAAGGTACCATCCTTTTTGGCAACAAAAAAGAAACCCGCCCCTGCGGGAGACTTCGAAGGCCGGATGAACCCTTTCGCAAGATTTTCGGCAATATAATCCGACATAGCCCGAGTCTCAGGCTGAGACAAGGGATATACTCTCCCACGAGGAGGAGTGGAGCCTGGAAGCAGGTCGATAGCGCAATCGAAAGGTCGATGCTGTGGTAACAGTTCCGCTTTCTCTTTGGAAAACACATCTGTGAAGTCTGCATATGGAGACGGTAATAAGGGTCCGGTATTTGCCAGCAGAATCTGTTGTCCCTTCTTAGGTTGAATGCAAGAGTGAAAACATTTGGAACTCCATCGGGTGATCTGGAAATCCTTCCAGCGGATCTCAGGAGAATGTTGCTGAAGCCAGGGTAATCCAAGAACCACCGGATGTACCGATCTTCCGAGAATCAAGAAAGAAATCTTCTCGGTATGAAACAAGCCAGTCTGAAGAATAAGCGGTGTGGTAACCGTGGAAATACAGCCAGACAGGGGTGTGCCCTGAATCGAAGTAACCCTTAAGGGGGGTTCACGAGGCTGTGTGGCGAGTTGAAGCTGTTGTACCAAATCCTTTGTAATAAAGTTCCCTCCAGCCCCGGAGTCGATGAGGGCCTGGGTCTGAAACGAACCACCGGGATATCTCAAGGTCACTGGTACAGTACATTGAGGAGCTGCTTTGAGGCAGCCTAGGGAGCACTCCTCTCGAACACCTAGGCGCGGGAGTTTTCCGCCCGTTCCTTGCATTGTGCAAGGAAATGACCTTTACCGCCACAGTACAGGCACAGCCTCAGATCGCGACGACGCTGCCTCTCCTCGGGCGACAAAGAAGACCTCCCAAGTTGCATGGGCTCCTCCGTGGAAGTGTCAGCCGGAGCGTTGGAACCCCGAGACCCCGAGTTCGCCGACCGAGAGGGCACAGAAGAAAATGAGGGCAATCGTCGGGAAGGACGCCCCTCCTTAGCTCTTTGTTGAAGCCGACGGTCAATGCGTCCTGCCAAGTCGATGAGGCCTTTAAGGTCCTCCGGAAGGTCGCGGGCCGCTAACTCATCCTTGATCCGGGCTGCCAGACCCTCCAGGAACACGCCTCGGAGAGCATCATCTTGCCAGCCTACTTCTAGGGCGAGCGTGCGAAACTCCAAAGCATAATCTGCAAGGGGCCGCGAGCCCTGCCGGAGCTGGAGCAGTTCTGAGGTCGCAGAGGTCAGGCGTGCAGGTTCATCGAAGGCTGCCTTGAAATCCTCCACAAATCGGTCTAAATTACTCAATGCTGGATCATTCTTCTCCCACATGGGAGACGCCCAATTCAATGCCCGCCCATCCAGGAGCGAAAAGATATAGGCCACTTTGACGCCATCCGATGGGAACTGATTGGGCAGGAGAGCAAAACGCACGAAACATTGGTTTAAAAAACCGCGGCAAGCCTTGGCATCTCCGGAGTATCGGGACGGAGCCGGAAGCTGCGTGGGCGAATGAAGTGTTACCACTGGAACTGGTGCGGGTACTGGTACCGGAACCGGAGCCTGAGGTTCGGTGTCCATGCGCATAGCCAAGCGTTCCACGGTGGCAGCCAGAGAGTCTAACACTTGCTGTTGCTGGACCAGACGCTGAGCCAGACCCGGAATGGCCTGTAAGCCGGCGAGGTCTGCCGGATCCATGGCCTTGCAAACTGTTGAAACTGTTGAAATCCGGAAGTGGATCCTTGGGCCGACCCTTGTTGGGAAGTGGTCGGGAGGCAGACACGCACAGCCGTAGATGGAACTTCGCCTGGAAACCCGTGACGCCCCCAGAGGAGCTGTGAACGCCCGGGTCGCTAGGACTTAGGTGGCTTCACCCTGGAAGTCCGAGGTCCCCCCAGGAGGAGCCCGTAGGGACCCGGACCGCTGGGACTTAGGAGAGGACTGGCGTGGAAGACCCGGACCGGAACTGGAACAGGCGTGAAGGCAGGAGAGAGAGACGTACCGTGAACAAGGCAGGCAGCTGGAGTCTGGAGCGAGAAGGCAATCCGAGGTCAAGGCAGGCAGCAGGAATCAGAAGCGAGAAGACAATCCGTGGTCAAGGCAGGCAGCAGGAATCAGAAGCGAGAAGACAGTCCGGGATCAAGACAGGCACAGGAATCTGAAAACTGGGAAGCTGAAACTGACAAGCAGAAACAGAGGCACCTGGAGCAGCAACTAATCCACCGAAGTGAACTCGTTGCAAGGCAAAGTAGGAAGGAGTGAAGGCGACTTAAATTCCCCGCCGGTGCTGACGTCAGAGAAGGGGCGGTTCAGCACATCCGGGTGCTGAACCGTCAAAAGCCGGCCCCTCGCGCGCGCGCGTTCCCCTTCGGGGGCGGAGCCATCTCCCGAGCTCGGCAGCGTCCTCCACGAGGAAGGATCACCGCCATGCGGCCAGGCCGGCCCTGACTCCCGCGGCTTGCGGCAGACCCCCGGACCCAGCTGAGGAGGTAGGAGCCCGGTCGCTGACGCGGCGACCGCGGCGACAACAATGAGAGTACGATTGTTTCAAGATCATTCACTGCTATACATTCTAATTCAACCATATTACTTCTTAGACTTTTGGCATTAGCATACAAACATTTCAAAGTTTGTTTTTCGTTTGTATTTTCATTCTGCTTTTTAATTGATAGAGATAAGTTAGAATTTTTTTAGCTCAGGTGAGTTTTTAGTTATAGGCACTTGGACTACTTTTCTTATTATTGGAACCTTACTGTCGGGATGCACTAATTCTAATGCATCATTGGTATCCTTTGAAGATACCTCTCTCTGAACCATGCGCTGCTGAGCGGCTGTCGGCTTTCCCTTTTGTTCTAGTTTAAAAGCTGCTCTATCTCCTTTTTAAAGGTTAGCACCAGCAGTCTGTTCCACCCTGGTTAAGGTGGAGCCCATCCCTTCGGAAGAGACTCCCCCTTCTCCAAAAGGTTCCCCAGTTCCTAACAAAACTGAATCCCTCTTCCTTGCACCATCGTCTCATCCACGTATTGAGACTCCGGAGCTCTGCCTGCCTCTGGTGACCTGCGCATGGAACAGGGAGCATTTCAGAGAATGCTACCCTGGAGGTTCTGGATTTAAGCTTTCTACGTAAGAGCTTAAATTTGGCTTCCAGAACCTCCCTCCCACATTTTCCTATATGCCCACATGTACCACGACAGCCGGCTCCTCCTCAGCACTGTCTAAAATCCTATCTAGGTGACGCGTGAGGTCCATCACCTTCGCACCAGGTAGGCATATTACCAGGGAATCCTCATGCCCACCAGCCATCCATCTATCTACATTCCTAATAATCGAATCACCAACTATGACGGCCGACCTAACCCTTCCCTCCTGGGCATCGCCTCCTATCCCATGACTTTTTAGTTTTCTTAGAAGCCTCTCATGAGGGACTATGTCAAACGTATACTGAAAATCCAAATACACTACATCTACCGGTTCATCTTTATCCACGTTTATTAACCCTTTCAAAAAAATGAAGATTTATTAGGTAAGACTTCCCTTGGGTAAATCCATGTTGCCTGTGTTCCATTAAACCAAGTCTTTCTATATGCTCTACGTTTTTGATCTTGAGAATAGTTTCCACTATTTTTCCCAGCACTGAAGTCAGGCTCACTGGTCTATAGTTACCCGGATCGCCCATGGAGCCTTTTTTAAATATTGGGGTTACATTGGCCACCTTCCAGTTTTCAGGTACAATGGATGATTTTAATGATAGGTTACAAATGTTAACTAATACATCAGAAATTTCATTTTTGAGTTCCTTCAGTACCCAAGGATGCATACCATCTGGTCCAGGTGATTTGCTACTCTTTAGTTTTTCAATCTGGTCTACTACATCTTCCAGGTTCACAGTGATTTCGTTCAGTTCGTCTGACTCATCACCCCTGAAAACCATCTCCAGAACTGGTATCTCCCCAACATCCTCATTAGTAAACACTGAAGCAAAGAATTCATTTAGTCTTTCTGCAATGGCCTTATCTTCCCTTAGAGCCCCTTTAACCTCTTGGTCATCTAATGGTCCAACCAACTCCCTCACAGGTTTCTTGCTTCGGGTATATTTAAAAAAGTTTTTATTATGAGTTTTTGCCTGTATGGCCAACTTCATTTCAAATTCTCTCTTCGCCTGTCTTATCAATGTTTATTTATTTATTTATTGATGAATCACTTATGTCAAGGCCCCAAGTGATGTTCATGGCAACATTCATAGTAAGACACATAGAAACATGCTTAAAAGAATGAAAGTATAGAAATTATGCAGATGCTGCTGAAATGCTGAAAAATACCCAAGTTTGTCATAGGGACTCAGCCATAAGGTTGCTGGAACAAGAATGATTTTATCATTGCATTAAATGTTTTCATGCACTCTGTAAGTCGCAGAACCTCTGGAAGAGAATTCCAAAAGGTGGGAGCCACAATCAAAAAAATGTGCACTCTGGTCACTGCTAGTCTAGTTTGCTTAGGGGACAGAATATCCAAAGGGCCTCTTAGTGCTCACCTGAGGGAATGCATAGCATTATAAACCTTCAGAAGGGCATAAGCACAGGGCAATGAGTCTAATTAACACAGCTTTGAATATTAATCCAAAGGAGGTCACCCAGAGCAGGTGTCATGTGGTCTCTCTCACTCTTCGCTGAAATCAAGCTGTGTTCTGCAATAATTGCAGCTTGGAAGGCCCACGTGCAGCACATTGTAAAAATCCAGTAAAGGCAAAATGGAAGCTTGAACGATTGTGCGGATGACATGAAGTTCTAATAGGATCTTTGAGCCCTGCACAATGCAGAGCTTGTAGTGTCCAGCTTTCACAACTGAATTAATGAATGGTTTAAACAATAACTGTGGGTCAATCCAAAAACCTAGGCTCTTCACACAGGGAAAGATTGGACATGGGACATTGTTGGTGGTGATAAATTTTGGAAAATGGCGGTGCAACATTTTCTAAATCGTGTTCAAATTTCTGCCCTACAAGCTGGCATAAAGCAAATAATATCAGAATTTCTTTTGTTTTGCCATGTGTGCTAGGTTCACAACCTGTCTGCGCAATAAAATGCACATAGCTTATAGGGAACAATGGAAGCAATCTCTATCTAGCTTTTAGGTCCTCAACATCTCTGTTGCACCAGTGGATTGCATTCAGCCGATAGTAGATGGTACAGCTAGTTTGAAGCCTGCATATACACTGTATGCCCTAAACACCATGCCTGCATGCTCCCAGATTAGTTTCACCATCTCACTCTCTGCTGGGCTAAAATTGGCCTTCTTATCCTGCCACCATTTGGGTCCATGATGCCAGGTTCAGAGAGACAGGCAAGCTTATTACTGGTTAAGTTTAAAATATGAATGGTTATTTCATGCTTAAAGAGAACATGACGAAATAAATGGTGGCAGTTTAAATGGATAAATGTTATTGTTTGAAAACTGAATTGCAAATTCCTCTGGCATGAATACAATTGCAGATAACTGGTTAAAATGCTTATCCATTTATATTTAAAATCTTCCTAGACAAGTATTTTAACCAGCTGTTTCTTTTAAAAAAACGAACAAAAAAAGAAACCCACATAGCATACATGTGCAGATATACAATACAGGGTGATTCACAGACTAGCTGCTCCCAAGTCACTGAGCTGACAAAGCAGTAATCTAGTGAAATGATTACTGTTAGAATATGTATTTATGTATTTATTGACATTCCTTGGATTATGCCCAGTCTTGCACACCCATTCTTGGCATATCACAGTGTTGACATAACATAGAACATATTAAACGCCCCAGACGAACAACAGAACATGCTAAGGCGACTTAGCAATGGTAAAATACATGGGATGTGATCTAGCTGCTTCTGGTCATGGGGCTTGACTGCTTCAATAACAGGAAGGACGATGGCGTAAGGCTTCCTATTATGGAGACCTGTATGCAAATTTGTAGACCAGGTGTGTGCACATCTGGTCACACCTGGTTAGCATCAGCTATTAAGTTGCTGAAGTGTGAGGCGCTTCCTCCCTCCTAGTCCATGAGCCTTGGGGGCTGCACCTTGGGCAAGCGAGAGCAACCCTGAAATCCCCCTTTTCCCTAATGCACCCATCCTCTGACTTCCTCTTAATACAAGAGACCCCTCGAGGGAACTCTGAGATACAAGCAGAAGCCCCTTTTATATGGTCAGATGTCATCTGCTGCCTTTTAGTTAGGATTTCTTTGGGCACCCTTAAAGAGGTGCTACATAGATGTTATCTTTTTCCTTCCCCTTTAAAGATCAGGAGGGAAGGCTGCATTTGGCGGCCCCACCCTCCTGGATATGTGGCCTAAATAGGTCCTAAGATTAGGAAAGGAAGGAATTAGATATCACTGGGGAACACAATTTTCGTTGAGTTAGATCTAACGCTTATTTTTGACTAACTTTTTGACATCTGAATCCAACAATGACCCCAGTTCTTCTCTATCACGTCAACTTTTTTTAGGTACAGGATACCCTCCCTTTGTTCCAAAAATCATACAAAATGTATATACAAAGGAAATAAAAGAAAATATTACCTGACTATACTGTTGATTTAGAATTATTTTATTCATACAAGGGCTATATATTGTTAAATTATGTACAAGTAGTAAAGTTCTGCTACCAAACATATATATTAAGGTAAAAATTTACGCTTATAGCTTCTCTGGCAGTGTTCAATCTGTGGACATTCTCGCCTGATGCTCCAACAATAGTCAGTCATCATATGTACATCCCATCTACCCTGATACCATGCCTCCATGACCTTCAAATCTTGGTGGAATCGTTCACCTTGCTCATCACTGACTACACCAAGATTTTTTGGGAAGTCAGCAAGATGGCTATGCAGACAATACACCTTGATGCTCATGTTGCAACGAAGCATTTTGAAGCTCTCCAAGTTTCTGGTCAATTTTGGTGGCTCCCAATCAAATTCAGAATTTTGTACAAAGTCTTATCGATCATCCACAAAGCATGAGATCCCTTTGGATCTCATGAACCCTCTTCAGCTTTGCTCTACCTCCAGATCAGTGAGATCCGCTTATAGAGACACCCTACAGGTCCCCCCCATCAAAACTTCATTAAGGAAGAGAGCTCTCTCCACCGCTGGCCCATCGCAATGGAACTCGCTCCCTCCAGATCTCCGGCTCGAACAATGCCCGAGCACCTTTAAAAAAAGACTCAAGACCTGGTTGTTCAACCAAGCCTTCTCTTAACTCAGCTGTTCTACTAAATCTCCCATGAGTAGACCCCATCCTTGGCAATCCGCTATTTGCACATACGCTCTAACATCTCGATGTTCGTAACGCATTTTACCTGTTGCCTTTTTCTTCTTTTATACCTGACATTACACCTAGCCAACATTCAGCCCCCGGTCAGGGTTTTCCATTTTGTACTTTGTTAAACCCAGTTTTTTGTATCCAAGTTTGATCATCCTGGTTCTATTTGAAGCATTCTCATGTCATGGTTATTGTTGTAATGTGAACCGAAGTGATTGGTAACTTTGTTACCGGAACATCGGTATAAAAAAGTGCTAAATAAATAAATAAATAAATAATTCTGTTCTCGTGTATTTCCAAGACAAACCTTGACAAGGTTTTTGAATGACAACCAAGCATTCTTTTAGAGTTCTGATATTGTCCTGATGAAATGTTCATCTTTAATGAGCTGCTGAATCTGTAGACCGTCAAATTCACCGGCCTTTATCTTTTCAAACGACAGGCTAGGAAATGCCAAAATGAGATACTTGAAACAGTCTCCTTCAGTTGGCAAAGCTTTAACAAATTGCTTCATGTGACCCATTTTTATGTGCAGAGGTGGGAATATAATGTTCTTTCTATGTAGAATGTTTGGACCACCAGGTTTGAGGTCAGATCTTGGAGGCCAATTCGACTGCACCCAATGCTTCTCATGAGCTCTGCTGTCCCACATACACAGAAAACAGGGATACTTGATACTTTTGATAAATCCAGGCCTAAGATAGGCTGTAGAGAAAAAACTTGGCGTGATAGAAGAAAACTAACTGCAGTTTTGAAATCAGCATGCCTATTTAAGTCTAAAACAGCTGAAAAATCGAAAGCAGGAATTATGTTAAAAATTGTTCCTCAGTGTAATAGAGGCATAAGACAGGAAGAACATCAAAACAGCTTTGATGACACAATGTGAGGCTAAATCCAGCTGCAAAGCTATGCAGAGGTTTTACTCCAAATGTCTGTGTTATATTCTACCCAGTCACACAGGGAGTCCAATAGGTTGTATAGGAGTGGAAATGCAATAAGAGCCACAATGTGAAGTGAAAGCTTGTCTCAGCTTCTCTCTCTAGAGCTTGCAGCTGAAAGCTGGTTTTCCTCACAGTGGTAAGTTTGGCAATCTGAAGTTTAAATGAAACTGATAACAGCTTGTCCACTTTTGTAATTTAATGTGGAAGGTTTGTTGTGTAAGTAGACTGGAAATGGACAGGACCTTGTAGTCTGGGCTGTGCCTGTAACTGCAGTAATCCATTCTGAACTTTCTGCATTGTTAACATATTTCAGATTGCTTGCTGTTGGAAACTCCTTACAAACAGCAGATGATATCAGCCTATGTGCTCCAGTTGGTGCTCCATGGATGCAGTACGTGCTATCTGGCTGCCATGCTAGCATTTTTAGCTATTTAAAAATGTATAGCCTGCACCATCTGCAACTAAAATAAGATATGTCACAAAATAAAGCAAAAAGAAACATTTGAAAAGGACAAGTAAAGCAATTTAAAGACTACTGTTTAGCTGCCTGATCGCATAAACTAAAAATCAAAGTCAAGTCAATTTCAGAGCTCCAATAGCTGTTAGCTGTTGCGGTAAAGATAATTAATCATCAGTCATACCTTAGCCTAATAGATGTCCATTGAAAGATTGCTGAAGCAGTCATAAAGGAACCAGGAGACCAGGGTTTGAGTCCTGCTGTCGCTCCTTGTGACCTTGGGCAAGTCACTTTACCCTCCATTGCCTCAGGTACAAAAACTTAGATTGTAAGCCTTCTGGGGATAGAGAAATACCTACAGTACCTGAATGTAAACTGGTGTGATATCTCAATTGAGATCGAATGCCGGTATATAAAAAAAATAAATAAATAAAATAAAATAATAATAATAATAATAAATAATAAATAAATAAATAAAGGGCTGAGAGACTCAAATAGGCCTTGGGTCTCAAATGACAAATATGCCTTTAATTTTGTTTTCCCTAAAGTGTTCCAATGAGCTCTCGTCCTTGATCATATTTGGGATTCAACAAGCCTGACATGTTTCAGAGAGGGAACATCACGTTTAGTCATTCTGGTCCCATAACTTTCATCAATGTCCTTCTTACTTAGAACTTCAGGCATTCCATAGGTGAAACCTCAGACTGAGAGGCCATGGCTGGGACAGAACTGTTATAGCCACATTGTATTAGCTATGCCCTCTTAAAATACATGTGAAGGTAAGGGTCTGTGCTCATCTGAGGACATCTCTTGTGATCCCTAACATCAACTGGCAACCTTGACCCTGCCTCAGTTTCTGGTGACCATTAATGATTTGAACCAAATGGCGCACTTGTGCTAACTCAACAGATATTAAACATGCGCACATTGGAGAGCTTGGTAAGTGGCTAGATGTTAGTAAGTGGCTTCTGGTACTCAGAGGAGCATCTAGCCCATTAGTGTATGCAGACTGTCAAGGACTACATATGCTTCCTGGACAATGTTGGACACAGCGATAGCACACAATGAGCTGGCCATCCTTAAACAATGTTGGCCATGCTTTGTGTTGTTTTGGCAATTTAGGGGTCTTTTTTGGGTTTGCACAATGTGCAGAATGCTTGTAACATGTAGATTGCATTAACTTTCCTAAATAAGCAGCGTGTGCTTTGATTTTCTAAAGCCATATTCTATAAAGGTGCCTGCAACATTGGTTTTCCTATGTTACTGTGTGCCCAACCAGGTATTGTGTGTGAGAGACTCTAGCATTTTACTTGTAGTTCCTTCCCGGATCGGCAATGGCGATGGTGTTCGCCATGATTTCCCTGAGGGCCTCCTAGGCTGTGCGCCCGCACGCCACCCACGTCTTTATCCACGTCATGGCGGGAACCTCGAGGGTGTCCCCTCTGAGTGACATCATCACATCCTGGTATTTAGCCTGCCCTTCGTTTGCTAACAAACTGAGTTAGCAAGGATTGGAATGCCTCTAGTCTAAGCTGCTCTGCCGCTTCCTTTCTGCTGCAGGAAGCTCTCTCTGCCCTTCGGGGTATGGGTACCTGCTCCTTGGGGGCCCTTATGCTCTCTTACAGGTGCCTATCTGGGATATAGGGTACTCGCTCCTCGAGGGCCTGCTCTCCCTACTCTGGTGCCTACTATTGAACTATTTCTGCCTGCCAGGATCTTCATCAATACAGCTATCTTCTTCAGTGAGTACTAACTCTCTCAGTCTGTCTCACCTTCAGCTTCAGCACTCGGAGTCTACATCTGGGACCTTCCTGGAACTTCCTCTGCTACCCTGCGTTGCCTATCATCTACTCAAGTGTGGGACTGGTCTCCTCTGCTGAGAACCCCTGGACTACTTCTACTGGGTTACCTCACTGCTGTCCGCTCCCCGGGCAGTACCATCAAGCTGTATAATAAATACAAATTCTCTGTGTCTGCATGTATGGAGTCTAGCCTAGTACTGTGGTTCCTCATGAGGCTCCTCTCCGTGGGAGTGGCCATCGCCGCAGTACCCAATAATCCACTCCAACACCTCAAAACCATATCAAAAGGGAGCCTGTGTAAAGGTGTGTGTGCCAGAGAGAGAGTCTGTGTGAAGGAGTGTGTGTGTGTGTGTGTGTGCAAGAGACAAGACAGTGTCTGTATGAGAGGGTGTATGAGAGAAAGACAAGGGGAAGAGGTGTGTGTATGCATGTGTGTGTAAGTGTGTGAAAGGGAGCCTCTATGTGGGAACGTATATGTGAGTGTGAGAGAGAAGAGCGAGCTTTCATGAGGCTATGTGTGTGAGTGAGAGGGACTGTGTGTGTATGAGAAATTGTTTTCTGCAACAACAGGAGCATTGGGGAGCTGTGCCATGAATTATGAGACCTGAGACGTCTGATAAAAGGAAACCTGCATGGAGGGAGCCAGAGGGTGCAGACTCCCAGCTGACGTTAACTACAGCAGAGCGGATAATGCTCTCCACCATCTCTCAGACATCTGTGAGTGGGGTGGGAAACCTAGACACCTCACAGCCTGAGCAGCAGCACAGTGAATAAAGTATATAAGACACCAAGTGCTAGTATATCTAAATGGTATATAGCTAGTGTGAGCATACCTAGTCCTTCTACTATTATGATGTGGGCCACCAATGCATCTGACCTTGGCTCCAGAGCCTCTGGTCTGGAGAGTAGGGCAGTCCACTAAAAGCTATGTGTATGCTGTAAGTGCCATGATATTACAGTTGGACTTGTGGTCTGGACATAGAGGGCATGCCTTTATTTGCATGAGACTGGTACATGGGATAAGGTTTGACCTAGTGCTGTATACTGTCCTCTCATCTCACACCCAACGAAATGGATTCTTCTTTGCCAGCTTTGCTATTCCACCACATGACCTAAACGTTATAGAAGAGCTTGCGGTACACCAGAACTAGAGGCAATAAGTAACCATGTTCTAGACTGTATGCAGATAGCGTGACACTGTCTGCTAGACAGGCTGAGTAAAAGCCTGCAATAACAGAAATTATATGTTTGGAAAGGGGTCCACTATAATTATTTTAACAGGAGTATCAGGAGCGTCAGAAAGGAAAGTAGAGGACCTGCATGGATTGTGAACATAGATATTCTTTGGAAAATTACAGACCAATGATGTGAAACTTCAACATGATTCTTACCTAGTAACCAGCCCCCTGTGATGTGTCCTTCCTGGAAGCAGTCATGAATTCTGGACTGCAAGAGAACGTAAGCATAATGAGTAGATCCAGGAAACTTGGGAACAATGACCAGGATGAGTCCCTTAGCATCACAGACCACCTGTATATTGAAGGAGTGGAATCACTTGCAGTTGCGGTAGGCAGCCTCACCTCCCCCTGGTGTCCTTATAGGGATGTCTGTGCAATCGATTGCCCCCAGGACACAGGGAAAGCATGCCACCTGATAGAAATCCTGCATGATTCGTTCTTGATGCCGTCTGCTCTGAGGGAAAGAAATATATCGGCATGTTCTCCTTAGCAAGGAGACAAGCACCTGATCAATGCACATGGAGATGGCAGATTGGCTTATACCAGCTGTGATCCCCAGAGGAGTTTGTGTAGATAGGTGAAAAAATAAACAAAAAAAAATAATTACCTGAGCCTTGGGTCTGAATGCTCTGGTCCATGAACTGAGCCAGTGCTGTCCCAAATTTTTTAAGGAGGAAGGAAGAGTGTGGCCACAATTTAAAAAAAAAAAAAATGCTCTAGCGGCATGGTCACCACATCGATTTTTTTTTTCAGGAGCAGCATCTTCCACGATCGTTAACGCCATGGTCGCCACATTATTTATTTGTGAGCGGCATCTGCTGCATGTGCAGCTGAGCAGGGAGATATCAGGACTCAGAGCAGGCGGCTATTTTTTACTGTTTTGGCTGCCCGATGCGTGCGCCGATGAGTACCCGACTGTGCCAGCCTATGTTGGAGGTGCCACGGGAGAGTGGGAACTCCCATCAGCACATAAACAGACGTAAAAAACAAAAAACGTGTGCTGTGTGTGAGGGAGAGGCTGGAGCAGGTGGCGGATGCCAGCGCTGCTGCTGCTCCGGGACTCCCGTGCAAGCCACAAGCACCACTGAGCCAGAATTTAAATTTATAAAATAGTGAGCCAGCGCCGTCGGGCAATTGTCCTGATTGGTAGCGGCAGCCTGGGGAGCTGTCATTGCATTCATTTATTGAATGGGGGGGGGGGGGGGGGGGGGTTTGCACTCAGTGCTGGAAAGCTCCCGGTGCATAGAGAGTGAGGAACCTAAGTGATGTCACTGATAACATCAGTGGCTGTCCAACACAATGCACAGAGACTCTTTTCAAGTAAAATACATTGTTTTAAGTCATTTTAAATTTCAGAAACTTAGTGATTTTTATGTGCAATAACTAAGCAGGCTCCCATAACATTTTTAAAGAGATATACATTCATTTTTATACCTGTGGTGGAAGGGGGTCAGAGGACCTATTAAACTTTAAAAATTAAAGGGCAAATTTTAAAAGCCCAGTATGCGCATAAGTGTTGGGCCTCTTCGAAGGGGCAGGCCAGGGGGTCTGTTCTGGGTGGGGAGGAGTGGGGTGGGGGTGGGTCGGGACAGCACCATTGCTCACTGTCCTGAAGACTCGGCTCCCGGTGTACACAACTTTCTTCAGGTCAGGCGGACTTTAAAAGCCCTACGTGCGTAGATTCCAGCGTTTAGGCGCGAGGCCGGTCCTTGCGTGTGCCGGGCGAATTTTTTGAAGAGGCCCTGCCATGCGTGTAAACGCCGGTAGGCGCGCAACCGCGAGGCCTCTTCAAAGGGGCGGGCCGGGAGGCGGGGAGGGGCGGGGTGGCGGGCAGGCCGGGACAGCGCCATTGATCGCTGTCCTGAAGACTCGCGCGCCGGCCGGCATTTACTTCACCTTAGAAATTGAAGCGTTGTGCAAAAAAAAATGAAGAAAAAGAAAAAGGTAGGGTTTAAAGGGTGGGGAGGGGAGGGAGGGGAGGGGAAGAGGGAGGGAGTTGAGATAAGGGAGTAGGGGACGGCCCAAATGCGTCGCCACGCAGAGGTCGCATAATTTCTCCCCCTCCCCTTGATTGTGCCGTCCGCACATACGTGCGCCGGCACGCTCATGTTATTAAATCGGCACATTCATGTGTGCGCACCGGGAAGCGTGCGCACATTATAAAATCTACCATATAGGGTTTATATACCTGTTCATTAGAAATACATACTTACCTGAAGTCATATTTGTGGTGTGGTGTTTCTCTGTTCTTGTGTATCTGAAATAAAGTTAAACTAAGAATCAATCCCAGAAAGTATAACTGTATGCAAAGGTTTAAAAGCTTTAGCTGAATTTAATGATATTTATCTGACAAATCCGGATTTGTGGGTCAAGAAATAATTCATTCCTTGATCTGTGAGCTATGGACTAATTCATTTCTTGATTTGTGGTTTGTGGAACTTATTCCTTGCTTATCTGAGAAGAGAACTGATAGATACTTGAAGATTCAAATTGTCTTAACTGAACAACTGAATATTGTTGCTGAAAATATTTTTAAAATCATCTCTTAATTATTGGGTCATCCTAGAAATAAATGTTTAAATTAATCATAAATGTATCTTTGACAATTTCTTATTTTTCTTGTGAAGACATCTGGTATGGGAATACTTGTTTAAATTTAATAATATTTTATTTCCCTTGGGAAACTTTCTTCACCATTCGGCTACTACTAAGACGTGGCACTGTGCAAAAATTAAGTGGTTCTGTGGCAGGTGCTCTACACTTGGAAGGTGCCGGTAGCAAAAAAGGCTAGGGCAGTGGTAATCTTGACATGTGCTGGCAGGACCCAAGGTCCCTCTGGGTGGTGGATTCAAGGTCTTCCTATATCTGCTGGCAGAAGTACTTATTAAACCTGAACCTACACAAGACTTCCTCCTCTGCCAGATCTAAAAACAGAGTCCTTGTCCTGTAGTCTCTGTGTGCGGGATATCCCCTCCTCCTCCTCCTCTCCTCTCTCTCTCTCCTGCGAGTTAAAGCCATGAGTAACCATGCAGAGTCATTTGGCGAGGAAATTGTGTCTTCCTGGCTCTAATCCCTCTAAAGACGTCACAGCTGCTCCCCTCTACGCCGCCTCCAATGTATAACAGTCGACACTAGAAGTCCAACACCCTTGCCACTGGCAGCTCCTGCTTCTACTTGGTGACAGAAAGTGTCCTGACAAGCAGCAACAGATTAATCGAAGGTCTCTCTGGTGCCTTGTGCATAAACCCCCAATAAAAAGTTCACATGGAGAATCACACACATGTCAGCCTGTAAGTTGGATTTAAAATGCATCATTATGCACGTGCATATGGTCATGCGCCTTCCCCACCCCTTTTATGTCCTTTTTATACGCACATTATATTACGCGAGCACGCATACACACGCAAGTAATTTACTGTTGTTAAAATCCACATGTCTCATGCGCGGCACACTTGCATGCTATGTGGGCATTTTTGCAGGTGTAAGGCTTTTAAAATTGACCTGACAGTGAGTGCCCCCATCCCAGCACAGCCGCATCACAGTGTAAAGTTCCTGTTTGCTGCCGGCTCTTCCTCATTCTGCAGTAGCCTCCTCCCTTTCCAATCCCACTCTGATATTTTCTGGGTTCCAGAAGCAGCTGCTCCTCTCAAAGCTCAGTCCACTCATCTCAGACAGAAGCCTCCCCAACACCGCACACTCCTCCTGGCTCACACTCTCCCTTCCTGTGCCTGTAACTTGCGTCCGCTTCTCCGTGGCCCTCAAACCACTCCTATGAATTCCCATTGGGGTAGATTTTATAAATCTACGCGCGCACGTACTTTTGTTCACGCACCAGGCGCAAACAAAAGTACACGGGATTTTATAAGATAGGCGCGTAGCCACGCCTATCTTATAAAATCCGGGGTCGGCGCGCGCAAGGTGCACAAATGCGCCCTGCGCGCGCTGCCCGTTCCCTCTAAGGCCGCTCCAAAATCGGAGTGGCCTCGGAGGAAACTTTCCATTCACCACCCCGCACCTTCCCCTCCCTTCCCTACCTAACCACCCCCCCCCCCCCGGCCCTATCTAAACCCCCTCCCTACCTTTATCTTAAAAGTTACTACTGCCTCCGGGCAGTAGCAACTTACGCGAGCCGGCGCAGCAGGCCCCGACACAGGCCTCTGTGTCGGGGCACTCGGCCACGCCCCCGAAACGCCCCCGAGCCAGAAACACGCCCCCAGACACGCCCCGAAAACGCCGCGTCACTCCCGACACGCCCCCCAGGCAAGCCCTGGGACTTACGCACGTCCCGGGGCTTGCGTGCGCCACCGAGCCTATGCAAAATAGGTTCGGCGCGCGCAGGGGGTTTTAAAAGGGTTACGCGCGTACCTTATGCGCGTAACCCTTTTAAAATCTGGCCCATTGTTTGCAGGCTACACCGTCTGCTGCTTTTATGGTTCTCCAGGCTCGGCTCAGCTTACTTACTCCAAGGGAAAGGGGACCAGAAGTGATCCATACTTTTCCTTGGGTCTATATAAAGAAAGAATTAAGCCCTGACTGAGACTGGGGAGAGCCACTAACCCAAAGCAGCACAGCTCCAGATGGGAAACCGGCATTGTCTTGTGGAACCAGTGCAGCCAGGGCCGGTACAAGGGTATCAGATTTTACATGAAAAGAGCATTCAAAATAGTTTCCTAAGGTAAAAAGATCACTTACAACATGTATATTATTTACATGAACTGCTATGGAACCAACCAGAAAACTGCAAAAAAAAAAGCCACCTGCAGCCATATGGAATTAGGCCTATTGTAAAGGGTGATAGGTTAGGGCTTGGCCCTCAGAAAGCTTTGAATAAACTGAATTGCAATATAGTAAAACTTCCATATGAAAACAGCACTAACTGCCAGCACTCAATAACAGCCCTATCAATGAAAAGGCAACACAGCAAATATTACACCAGACCCTAAAACACCAATACACCTGCTATTAGGAAAACAGAACAAGCCAAGCTGTTATAGATACCTACACAGAAACTAAACGTTAGAAGAATACTTCACCTCAGTTACACATGCAGAACATGGACAGGCTCTCACCAAATGCAAAATAAAGAGATACTAAAGTTTAAATAGAAACATGCAGACAAAAAATGAACTGAAACCATAACAAGCCAGACTCTGCAGTGCAACAATGGAAAACCAGAAGCATCACCATTCCTCATTAAACATCAAACAATAGAATCAAGAAATATAAAGCATCAGTCATAACAGTAAAACTAAACTCATAAAAAGAATATTTCAAAACAGCTGATGAAAACAACATCCGATGATTACAAACATATAGAAGTTTTTTTAATTTTCCCAAACATCAATAAAAATTTAAAAACAGCAGATACATCAAACACCTATTAATTAAAATTAAGCTACAATAAATCCCCTGTTCTCTGTACCTGGGAATTTTAGATTCCAATCATCCTGTGACTGTCATGGATTAGTCAGGGATGGGAGACATGCACAAGCTCTCTCCTGTCTCTAACACACATGTTCATTTTAATACAACTCTCTTAAATTCTCTCTCACACACACATGCTCACTAGATTACGTGCTCTCTCTCGTATATGCTCACTGGCTCACACACTCTCTCTTCTAGACATGGTCACTGTGTCACATACTCTCTCATGTTCTTGCTCACACACATGTTCACTGGCTCACTTGCATTCTTTCATATACATACACTGGCTTACACACGTGTTCACTTACTCGTTCTTGCTCACACACATGCTCACTAGATTGCATGCTCTCTCTCATATATGCTCACTGTAACAATGGAAAAACAGAAATATCATCACTTCTTACAAATCATCAAACAATAAAATCAAGAGATATAAAACATCATTCAGAATATTAAAACCATACTAATAAAAAAATATATATCTCAAAACAGCCCACAAGTATCTAATAATTTTATAGTCACATAAATTTGTTCTAATATTTTCCAAATATCGCTAAAATATTTCAAAACAGCAGACACATGAAATAATATCCCAAAATTTAAAATATGATTAAAAAAAATCTCCAGCTCTCCATACAATAAAATAAATAAAGAAATATCAGGGATCTTTTGATTTCCACTCAACCAGAAATTGTGGTCTTGTGGGAAGGGAGGCCACACAATCTTTATCTTCTGTCTCTCCCCTTCACACACATATGCATTCTCTCTCTCATACACATGCAGGCTTTCTCACTCAAACACACATGCAGGAACTCACACTCCTATACACACATGCAGGCACTCTCTCACACATATGTAGGCTTAGGCTCTCTCTGTCTCTCAAACACATTCAGGATCGCTCATGCAGGCTCTCTCTGTCTCATAACACTAATGCATGCACTCTGTCTCATAACACTCATGCAGACTCTCTCATGTACATATGCAGGCTTTCTCTCATACACACATGCAAGTGCTCTCTCTCATATACTCATATGGGGTCTCTCTGACCCTCTCTGACACACATGCAGGTTCTCTCTCTCATGCACACACACAGGCACTCTCCCTCTTCCATGCACACATGCAGGCTCTCTCATACATGCACAGGCTCTCTTTCATACACACAGACATGCAGATGCTCTCTTCCATACACACATACCTTGGGCCTCCTCCTTTCTGCTGGGCCTTGGACATACCCACGCTGATTATTTACTGCCAGAGGAGAGGTGGGAGAAGGTTAGTGCTTCTAGCAGCCCTACAACCACCAGGTGCATCTTTCTTCCAGCCCTGTAGGCTTTTATTTGGGGCTCCATTGCGGCCCCGCCAAGACCTTCACCGAGCTGTGGCAGTTTATGCTTCATCTCAGCCCTATTGAAACTTTCATCAAGCCGCGGCAGGTTGGGCTCTGTCGCGGGCCCACCGAGACCTTCTTGCGCAGCAACCCCTCTCATGACCAGTGTGACCGGCCCACCGGTGGATGCCCAGTCCCCCGATTAGCCAGTCCGCCCCTGCTCCTACTGCATTATACACAATACCAAGCAGCATAGCCGTGCACTAAAGCACTGCAGTAGCAGTATAATATGTGATGGCATACTTTATCACAATTCTCTCTTATAAACTTTTCCCGGAATGCTCCACTATGAGAAGCAAGGATCCTGTGTGTTGATGCCTCTGAAATGAAATACCCAAGTGCCTCAAAACTGAGTCTGTTATAACAGAGCTTTCTGTTTCTCTTTACGTTGGAAAAAAAAAAATCTATTAGACAAGCTAGAAGAGGTTGGTTGAAAAACTGCCTGCAAATGATTGGTTCTGCCTCTTGCCCCATCCCCTACTGGCACCAGGCTGTCTGATAATACATTTAAAAAATACATTGCCTAATGCTTCCCCCATACACTTCAGTGGCAATAAAACAGCATAAAAATGAAACACATTTTTGTTGGCAGAGCTATTTTGTTTCATTGCAAACAAATGAAAGTAAAATTGTAATTGTTTTTCATTTTGTTTTGAAACGAATGCTCGTTCCTGGTAAATATGTTTGAGACTCAGGTAAATGCAATGCACAAATGTATTTAGGTGAAACCAATCATGATAGCTTTGCCTGTTTGTGGAGTGGAAGCCATTAATGGAGGGTTTTTTTATGCTTTGAATATATTTTTGGGAGAGGTCATGAAAAAGATTTCATATTTTTATGAGTATCCCTTGAATATCTTATTTTGTACCCAATGTTATTTAGTTTTTTATTCTATTTGCCCTGTTAATGGCAACAAAATTTAGATGAATTGCACTCCATAAGGTCATATCTGATGAGCAACCTTAGAACATTTATGAAAGTATGAATACTCTAAGAATGATATACATTCCAATCAAGATTTTCAGTAAATACTTGCTTCATTTCTAGAAATAATTTCACTAGAATGAAATGATTATTTTTTTTCCATTTTATAGTCAATGATTTACAAAATCAGATCTTTTCTAAGTACAAAACATCACGGTAGGAACTTTTGGTGCATACTTCTTTTGTTGTTGATGGTGGCATTAACAAAAACTATTAAGGAAAACATTATTCCTTTGATTCTTAAACTGGCGCAAATCTCCATAACAGAAAGAATGTATCAGTAAAGGCCAGACATTTGGATTACCCTGTTGGATTATCAATTGGCCAACTGGATTGGCCAACTTCTTTTTCTAATACATAAGTTCTCACAATGGGATATATTTGAATGAGGCCAATGTTTGACGAACCTTTTTTTGAGTTACATGTTTATATTCTGAAGTACTGGACATACAGTAAAACCATGTTATTGCTTTGTTGAAAGAAAATGTGCAGCTGACTTTGGAACCCTTCTTAGAGTTCCATTGTTTTCAACAAAACTATTAACAAGGCAAATAATCAAAGCAAAATTTAAAAACAAATCTAATTTATTTAAGTGATGCAAACATATAATAGTAGGAAAAAGCTTGTGATAGTAAAAGCTAATGGGAAAGGGTCAATAGCTTAAGCTTGTTTAGGAACAAGTGAAAGAAAGACATGAAGCCCTGAGAAATACTAGACCATTATTTATAACATGGTTAAAATATTTTATGGCTAATGTAGTCCATTAAGGTGAGGAAGAGGGTTGTTAGAGCACGGAGAAAAAAATTAATATGTCAGACACCAATTGGCAACTATGGTCTCTAGGGATGTGAATCGTTTTCCATATTGTCTTAACGATAGAAATCGTGTGGCAGGGCAAGAAAATCGTCTTAGGCACGATTTTTTAGTTAAAAAATCGTTAAAAATCGTTTTTTCCGATTAGTGCGCACTAACTCGAGTTAGTGCGCACTAACTGAAAATGATACAATTTGACACTTTTCAGGTCAGTTAAGGTCAGTTTAGGAATGAATATGTATTCCTATTGGCTGCCCTCTTATTTATTCATGTTACCAAGTTTCCTACTGACAGTATATGGGGGATGGGAAATGGAAACAGTTGGTAGCTTGACAAAACAAGTAATGTGATCAGTCAATGTGACTAGAACTTGTGCCCTAACCCTGATACCAGGGGTATTGTGATCTTCCTGCACACAGTGACCTATCCCTATTAATACCAGGAGTGTTGTGATCTTCCTGCACACAGTGCCCTATCCCTAATACCAGGGGTGTTGTGATCTTCCTGCACACAGTGCCCTATTCCTGATACTGGGGGTGTTGTGATCTTCCTGCACACAGTGCCCTATTCCTGATACCAGGGGTGTTGTGATCTTCTTGCACACATCCCGATATCAGGGATAGGGCACTGCATGCAGGAAGATCACAACACTCCTGGTATTAATAGGGATAGGGCACTGCATGCAGGAAGATCACAACACTCCTGGTATTAATAGGGATAGGGCACTGCATGCAGGAAGATCACAACACCCCTGGTATCAGGGATAGGGCACTGTGTGCAGGAAGATCACAATACCCCGGAGGAGTGAGGGTCAGGCAGCTCCCCCCTGTCTGTGAAGCCAGCCTCTCACTAGTAATGCAGGGAGGGAGCTGTCTCAGACTTCACCATCCTCCCCCCCCCCCCTTACCCACACACCATTCACTAGCTGGGACATGGGGGAAGTCAGGAGTGAGGGTCAGGCAGCTCCCCCCTGTCTGTGAAGCCAGCCTCTCACTAGTAATGCAGGGAGGGAGCTGTCTCAGACTTCACCATCCTCCCCCCCCCCCCCTCACCCACACACCATTCACTAGCTGGGACATGGGGGAAGTCAGGAGTGAGGGTCAGGCAGCTCCCCCCTGTCTGTGAAGCCAGCCTCTCACTAGTAATGCAGGGAGGGAGCTGTCTCAGACTTCACCATCCTCCCCCCCCCCTCACCCACACACCATTCACTAGCTGGGACATGGGGGAAGTCAGGAGTGAGGGTCAGGCAGCTCCCCCCTGTCTGCGAAGCCAGCCTCTCACTAGTAATGCAGGGAGGGAGCTGTCTCAGACTTCACCATCCTCCCCCCCCCTCACCCACACACCATTCACTAGCTGGGACATGGGGGAAGTCAGGAGTGAGGGTCAGGCAGCTCCCCCCTGTCTGTGAAGCCAGCCTCTCACTAGTAATGCAGGGAGGGAGCTGTCTCAGACTTCACCATCCACCCCCCCCCCCTCACCCACACACCATTCACTAGCTGGGACATGGGGGAAGTCAGGAGTGAGGGACAGGCAGCTCCCCCCTGTCTGTGAAGCCAGCCTCTCACTAGTAATGCAGGGAGGGAGCTGTCTCAGACTTCACCATCCTCCCCCCCCCCCCCTCACCCACACACCATTCACTAGCTGGGACATGGGGGAAGTCAGGAGTGAGGGTCAGGCAGCTCCCCCCTGTCTGTGAAGCCAGCCTCTCACTAGTAATGCAGGGAGGGAGCTGTCTCAGACTTCACCATCCTCCCCCCCCCCCTCACCCACACACCATTCACTAGCTGGGACATGGGGGAAGTCAGGAGTGAGGGTCAGGCAGCTCCCCCCTGTCTGCGAAGCCAGCCTCTCACTAGTAATGCAGGGAGGGAGCTGTCTCAGACTTCACCATCCTCCCCCCCCCTCACCCACACACCATTCACTAGCTGGGACATGGGGGAAGTCAGGAGTGAGGGTCAGGCAGCTCCCCCCTGTCTGTGAAGCCAGCCTCTCACTAGTAATGCAGGGAGGGAGCTGTCTCAGACTTCACCATCCTCCCCCCCCCCCCCTCACCCACACACCATTCACTAGCTGGGACATGGGGGAAGTCAGGAGTGAGGGTCAGGCAGCTCCCCCCTGTCTGTGAAGCCAGCCTCTCACTAGTAATGCAGGGAGGGAGCTGTCTCAGACTGGTATCAGGGTTAGGGCACTGTGTGCAGGAAGATCACAACACTCCTGGTATTAATAGGGATAGGGCACTGTAAGAGATGACTGTAGTAGATTGAATAAAGATCTGATGTTTCTGCTCTCCTCACACCAAACAAAAACAACACACAAGCAGAGAAGCCCTTCTTACAAAGCTGAGCTAGTGAGTTAAGTAGGAGGAAAAGTAAACATACTGGTGCCAGTGTGGCTACTTAAAAAATACACTTACCAACAATCAATTACATATATTTGAACTGTGTACAGTTCCAGCCAGGACCACCTTTCTAAAATGCACAGTGATTGGCAAATTCAACATGCACTAGCATTTCAGGTGCCTGCTAACAAAAATAATAAACAAACAAGTTCTAGTCACGTGAGTGCTGATCATTACATTACTTTTTTTGTCAAGCTTCCAACTGTTTCCATTTCACATCCCCCCAACCATATTGGTAACATCAATAGATAAGAGCACAGCCAGCCAATAGGAATACATACATACATATTCATTCCTAAGTGACCTTTACTGACCTGGGAAGTGTGAACACTTTGTTTCATTTTCTGTTGGTGTTCGTTAGTTTCCAGTTCCATTTCCCATCCCCCCAACCATCACCTCAGTGGTAACCTTGGTAATATCAATAGATAAGAGGGCAGCCAGCCAATAGGAACTCATATTCATTCCTAACTGACCTTCAGTGACCTGGAAAGTGTTTATTTGTATCATTTTCAGTTAGTGCGCACTAAATCGAGTTAGTGCGCACTAACGGGGAGTTAGTGCGCACTAACTCGAGTTAGTGCGCACTAACACGATTTAACGATTTTTAACGATAAATCGTTAGAATTTCTATTGTATCGTGTTCTATAACGATTTAAGACGATATAAACATTATCGGACGATAATTTTAATCGTTGAAAAACGATTCACATCCCTAATGGTCTCTATAACCTGCAAACCTCTGTGAGCAGGGTGCTTCAAGAACTGGTACCAATTATCTGAATGCCACAGATGAAATAGATTTCATATTTATTTGCAAAATGTTGTGCTGATAAGTTTAAAATCTTCCATTCTTTTTTTATTTTAATTAAGCATTTGAAGTTTTTTTTTTTACATCTTCTCTTACTTAACCACTAGTGTCATTATGGATCAGTAGAAGATAAGGATGCTGCTGAATTTCATGTTGGCAAAAGCTGATGGAACAGCCACTCATCTACGTTATGAAGAGGACATTAGGGGTGTACGAGTGTGCGGGGTGGGTGAAGGACAGGAGACTTAGGCTGGGAAGCAACAGTAGCCTAACAACACGCAAGGCACTGAAGAAGAAGAGAGGCAGGGCATGAGAAACAGGCCAGGAGGTGGGCGGCAGAAGAGTAACAACACAATTCTAAGATCCTAAGGTATCCATAGAGGAATTGGGGAGGAGAAGGTTTTTCATTTTTATTTTCCTTAATTTATTTATGTTTTTTAGGGTGAAGGTCAAAACACCCCAGTATAATCAGGAAAGAATCAGGGCTGGAGGAACAGGACAGGCAGTGACAGCAAGAATGGCAACTGGTAACAACAAGAACAAGCTGCCTTCCTTGGCTGACCTGCTCCCGGAAGCCCCTTTCTTCTGGGTGCAGCAAGTGTGCAAAACATTGGGTCCGCTGATGGATTTTTGCTGCCCCTAGGCTCTTTTGCTTAAAGCATCCTACCTCCTATAAAGGGCAATTAAAGGGTAGCAGAGACTGCTGAATGAGATTCAACAGAGCTGGAAGGCAGAAAATCTTCTGCCAGCCTGCTGCCTCTAAATTATTGCCACCTTAAGTACAAGACTAGTGCGTGCTTATTGACAAATCCAGACCTCATTGGATCTCTTGGGAGCCCCCATCACTCACTGCCCTTGTCATTGTGTTGCCAATGTCTTTATGCTTAAAAAAGCCATCAGCCCTCCGCTACGCCCCTTATTGCCGCTAAGATAGGGGCTTTGGTCTGGCTTTGGTTAATTATCAGGATATGAGCACAACCCACCTGTACCTGCTGGTGCACCCCCGCTAGATCTGCTACCTGACCCTATTTCATTCAGCTGCCTGGTATAGGTAGGGTTCAAGAAGTGAGTCGGGGCCAGATAGGACAGCAGGATTTTTTTTCTCTCTCCTTTTCCCGGAGAGTCGCTTGCCTAGCACTTCCCCTGCAGGCAAATATGGAACACGTAATACAGGCTCTGGCTACTGGGCAGCAACAGGTGCAAATTGCTTTACAAGTCAAGATTGATCAGCAGCATGTGTTGCATGAGCAAGTGGCTCAGCAGAACATCATACTGACTCAAGTGGCACAGACGATGCAAACAACGGTGACTAAACCACCTCCCTTGGCCACGATCTTACTGAAGATAACTCCTGAAGAGGACCCCAACAGTTTCTTAATTTTGAATGAACTGCTAGACTGATCAGCTAGTGGACTGCTAAACTGATCGGCTGGCCAGAGGACAGGTGGGCTCTCTATCTAGGTAACTCACTAGTTGACTGTCAAGCTGCTTACCAGACCCCAAACCCTGATGGCATCATCACATACCAGGAAGTTAAGATCGCCATTCTTCAGAGAGCTGGGCTCACCCAGGAGATCTGTCAATAATGCTACTGGTCTGGCTTCCTACAGCCTGGGGAGAACCCAAGAAACTTTTTCCATATGGTTTGTGAAATCACCAGGAAGTGGCTCCACTGACGGGGGGGGGGGGGGGGGGACACTGGCAAGGTCACCAAGACAATTCTCTTGTAGCAATTCTTAGATGGACTTGGATGGCCCATGTGGCAGTAGGCTTATCAACAACTGAATCTGACACTAGAGAAGATCTTAGAAGTGGCCTTCTCTAGTGCCAGTGACCAGGCTCACTCTATGCCAGAGACACTGTGCTCCCCCCCTCTGAGAAGTTACAGGATGGCTGCAGAGGCCGACAAGATCCTAAGAGCCTTCAGCTGCCAGAAGGACCAGCCTGAACATGAATTGTAACACCAGTGTCTAACTTGGGGAGTCCCGCATGTTTTACTTATGGAGAAAGCGGACATTTTGCCGGGACTCTCCACATAATTGTCATTTTGCAGATATTGCTCAGCAAGAGACCATCACTTTTGTAATTCCATAGAAATAGATGGCATTCCAGCACAAGCCCTGTTAGATTCAGGATAGGCCCTGTTAGATTCAGGATAGACTCTCATTCAATGTGAGTTGGTGAAATGGGTCCAGATTAACTATGATAATATTTTACTGTTGACCTGTATACAATATCCAGCTTGCTAACTAGAGTTAAAGACACCCATCAGCCAAGATAAAGTAGAAGTGGGGGTTCTGCTACGGTTCCCCTATCCCGCTCTATTTGGGCAAGACTGTCCAAACTTTAACAATCTCTGGACTCTGCTCATGACGGAGATACCCACCACCACCAATGAGAAGTTACCATTTCCCAAACTCTTCCACATAGAGGATATGGATTTGTTTTCTAAAGTCTCAAAAACACCAAACTCCCAGAGACAATGGAGACAGGGTAAGTATAGTTTTGCAGCTGACCAAGAGACCGAGGGGGAGGTTACCTCAGAATCAGAGGAAGAACCACCCAACAGCTCAAATTTTATGCCTGACCCCTTTTAATTGGGAAAGAGATTAAATCAAAGGGCTTCAAATGCGCCCAGGGGAAGGGTGAGTACTTTAAGTGGGCACAGAAGCACCTACAGAGCCTGGATGATAAATTAGTTCTGGGAGACCCGGCAACCCCCTCCTGAAAAGAGGCTTGTTATACCTAGTCATCAAGGGGACTGTGATGCTGAAAGAGCAACTTCTAGGAACCTGCCGGGGAGTCATTTGGGAGAGGAGAAAACCTGAGAGAAAATATTGGCTCAATTTTATTGGCTGGGATTATATAAAAGGTCCATTGGTTTTTCCAGGCCTGTCCTACCTGCCAATTCACAAGGCCTGCTGGTGTTATGATGGCACCTCTCATTCCCATGCCCACATATGAAACTCCTTTTGCGAGGGGGGCCATGGAATTCATGAGGCCACTAAAATAAGGTAATACATTTATTCTCATAATCCTGCAGAAGACTTCTCCGGAGAGACGCGCTGCAAGGTGAAAACGAGAGGGACTATCAGCTTGGGAGTGTTTAAACCTGTCTCCCAATCCCTGATGTCATTTTCAGCAGACGGGCTGTGCCTATTTAAAGAACTGCAGAGCGGCGTGCAGCCTCTGGTGCACAGCCAAAGCCGCGCGCCAAAGGGGTGCGCCCCTGGGTAAGATTTTGCTGAAAGTTTCTTCTTTGAATTTAATGGAGAAAAAAAGGAAAATAAAGCCTGCAACATCTACACCTGCATCCAAAGAGATGAAAGGCCCGATGAACACTGAGTTCGAAGGGTGAGTCAGTCCTCGAGAGAGGTTGTACAAGATTTATCCTTCTCATATGGGGTGAGTGCAAGCTCCCTCCAAGACCAGATATCCAGTAAAGATCATAGTAAAGTAGGAGTAAGTCTTTTAAATACTCCTACTGTTAAAGAATTGCCCACTGCAACAGATGGTGACAGCAGAGTGCTGGAGTCAGTATTAGCTGTTGACGAAGGGGAAGGTGAAGCTGAAATAGCTGTGCCTGAGAATATCTCAGTCCATGACCCAATCCACTGTGTTTTCCTCTGATATTAAAGGAAAATTGGATGACCACAGGAATAGAATAGAGCAGTTGGAATCTGCAAATAAGGCATCGAGTACCCAGATTACTACTTTGCAAGCTAATGAGACTGTTTTCATAAAAGACACTTTGATAATATATAAAAATCTTGAAATGCTGGAGAATAACATACGTAGTAAAAATCTAAGATTTTTAAATTTTCCATACATTAGATTGCTTTCGGCAGAAGAATTGTTCAAGAAGTATGTTAAAGAGATATTGGGTATAAACAATGATTTACTTATATCAAATATTTATTATATATCTAGCTATAAAAGAGATGTTAAAGCAATGGAGGGTGGGATGGATGAAACGATAAATAATTGTCCCAATTTGACAACTTTTTTTGAGGCTTCTGGGGATGATATTGCAACAAGAACCACTTTAATAGTGGCTTTTGGGTTAGAAATAGAAAAAAATCTTGTTTTACAGAAGTATTTCAAAAATAAAAATGTCTTATTCTGTGGTAAAACAGTCCAAGTATTCCCAGATCTCTCAAGAAGCACCCAGGTGAAAAGGAAGCAATTTCTGATATTAAGGGGAAGAGTGTTGGCCTTGGGGGCCACATTCTTTCTCAAATTTCCATGTAAGTGTCTTACTACTTACCAAAAGAACACATTTGTATTACACGTCCCATCCGTGCCCGGCCCGCGCACGGGCCTGCTCACCTCGCTAGCTCCTCTGCAGGTCACGGGTCAGCCTCCCCAGCGGCAGTCGCAAACTCCTCCAGGTCTCGGCAACCCGCGGCAGCGGTCGCTGGGCCTTCCACTACATACCAGGCCTCACGCCGGAGTTCGGCATCTCCAGTGGCATTGGCCACGCCCCTATGTGTGCGCTCGCGGACCGCCTGGCCTCTTGTAGGTCCAGGGGTGGGTCGTAGCTCTGTGGCATGCCCTGATTGAATGTTCAATATAAGGAAGTCCCTGCCTGCACTTCCTTGCCTTGGCAATTGGGTCGGCACTGCATGTGTACTAGTTTGCTTCCGTGTTCACAGTCTTGTACCAGTCTTGTTCCAGTCTTGTTCCAGACTAGTTCCAGCATTTTACTATTCCAGCATCCTACTGTTCCAGCATCCTACTGTTCCAGCCTTGTCTAACGTCCTTCTGTTCCAGCATCCTTCTGTTCCAGCATCTGTCTGTCCTGTGTCCCCAGATAGTACCCTCGGACTGTTTCTCTGGTACTGACCTCGGCTTGCTCCTTGACCATTCTGTCTGCTGCCTGTATCCTGACCTCTGCCTGCCTTGTGACCTTGTCTGACCTCCGGAACCTGACCTCTGCCTCGTTGACTACTCCTCAGATTGATCCTCGGATTCTGACCTTGGCTGCCATTGACCACGTCTCCTAATTCTGGCTCTCTCCCTTGTCTTGTCATCACTTACACTGTTCTGGTCTTCCTTTCTCCATCAGACCTACAGCCTAGAGTCCGACCACGCTCCCTTGCTGTTCGTGGGCACACTTCTCTGCTACCTCTCCGGGAGACCCTGCAAGGCCCACCTAAGTCCAAGTGGCCCGGGTCTCTACGGGCTCCACCCAGAGGGACCTTGGGCTTCCAGTGGTGAAGCTCATCCTAGCCTCTGTCTCCTCCTTTGCTCCGCCCCCTGGGGGCAGGTGCTTCCTTGTCCCTACCAGGGAGCTGTTCTCCACTGCTCCAGGAAAAGGGTCCACCTCCAAGCACAACAGTTTGTTTTTCTTCAACCTGATCACTTGGACGTATTTCTTACAGATATAACTAACCTATAAGACAGATAATTAAAACTGGTCATATAAGTAGTAATATCTCCATAGGTCTATATTGATTGACATTTTTTCTTGTTGTTTTCTTATTTTGGATCCCCAGATAATGTGGACTTAAGAGTTGGAAATACAATGTTTAAGTTGATTTCTTTGTTTGATTTCCTTTGAATTTGACATGTATTCCAAAATTACTTGATTTCTTTTCTTTGTAAATGATATTAGAAATTTAATAAACTATAAATTAAAAAAAAAATTAAAAAAATAAAAATTGTTCTCATAATCCTAAATTATGCTATAAGATATTTTGAGACACTACTCCTGAGAAATATGGTGATGGCCACAGCCCTAATGGAGGTTTTCTCTCATCTGGGACTCCTTAAAGAAATCCTGATGGATCAAGGAACCCCATTCATCTCTAAAGTAATGAAGCAGCTCTGTAGCCTCCTTAAGGTAGAAGCTCTATGTATGTCAGTGTACCATCCACAGACCAACAGCTTCATGGAGCACTTCAACTGAATTCTTAAGTAAATGTTGTGAAAAGTTGTGGATGAGGATGGCAAAAACTGGGACTTGCTACTGCCCTATGTACTATTCGCAATCTGTGAAGTACCCCTGACCTAGACGGGATTTTAGCCTTTTGAGTTATTATATGATAGAAAACTAAGAGGCATATTAGGCATGGCTCGAGAGACATGGGAAGATAAAGGAAACCCCGGATAGAATCCCATGAACTATGGCATACAGGTGCAGGAGTACTTGAAGAAAGCCAGGGAGGCAGCCTGCTTATGTTTGGAGAAAGCTCAGACCACTCAGACCCGGACATACAATTGTTCAACTGTTCAAAGAATCTTCCATATCAGAGACTGAACTGGCCTAGTTGACTCTAAAATAGCTCAGCCAGTTAAAAGGAAGAAAACTCAGATTTACCATATCAACCTACTCAAGAAATAAGTTCCAAAGGAGTGGAACAAGGGGAATTCAGCCCAGAACTTGGACTTGGGGCAGACCATACCCAGTGTCATTTGGGAAAGGGTTATAAACTTCCCAGCTGGTGGGCTTAAAGTGCCTGCTCAAGCAAAATAGGGACATTTCTCCAGCTTGCTAGGTCATACCCACTTGGTCCAATAAGATATCATTACACCGCCTGGAGTGATCATACGGAAATGGCTATACTGAATTCCCGAAGCCAGGTAGCATATTATTGAAATAGAAGTGAAAGTAATGCTCTGGCTTAGAGTCATAGAACAATCTAAGAGTAACTGATCTTTACCTATAGTCCTGGTATTGAAACCAGATAGGAGCATAAGGTTTTGTAAAGATTTTTTAAAAAGTCAATGGAGCCTCTAAACTTGATGCATACCCAATGCCTAGGATGGATGAATTGATCGAGCGCTTAGGATTGGTAAAGTTACCAATCCTAAGCGCTCGATCAATTCATCCATCCTCACCAAAGGACCTCACCAAAGGATACGCTTAGGAAGTCCCCCTTACACCAATACTGAAGAAGAAGACAGCCTTCTTGACACTGGCAGGACTCTTCAAGTTCAGTGCCTCCTGTTTGGCCTCCTTGGTGCCCCTGCAATTTTCCAGCAATTGGTTGAGTGTATGCTCTGTCCTCACCAGGGCTATGCTGCTGAATACCTGGATGACATAGTAGTCTAGAGCCCTAATTGGATGACACACCTGAACCAACTTCAAGCTGTACTATTCACACTGAGAAAGGCTGGGCTGATGGTGAACACAAAGAAGTACTTGTTGGGAGGACAAGAAGTCCAATATCTGGGCTACACTTTAGAAAAGAGTCAAGTCCACCCACATTCGAGGAAGATTGAGATTACCAAGATCCCGGTCTCACAAATGAAAGGGAAAGTAAGAGCATTCCTAGGTCTGACTGGCTAATATAGTAAGTTTATACCTAACTACTCTGAGATTGCAGAACCACTTATGAGACTTTTACTGAAGAAATCACCAGAAAAAGTCCAATGGTTGGCCAAACAGAGAAATCCATCCAGGAGCTGAAGGAAGTAATCTGCTCCAATCCAATTCTAATAAATCCAGATTTTATGGAAACCCTCATCATTCAGATGGATGCCTTAGAGGACGGTGATCCTCATTTAGATGGATGCCTTAGAGGACGGTGGTCCTCAGCAAAACAAAGGATGTACAAGAGCATCCGGTAGCATATATAATTGGGAAGCTCCTACCATGGAAGATGAAGTACTCTACATTGGAGAGGGAGGCCTTAGTAATAAAATGGGTTCTAGAAGCCTTACAGTATTACTTGTTCAGATGGCAGTTCAGCCTGCTGACTGACCACCAACCACTCATATGGATAAAGTGGAACAAGGAGAATGACTTCAGGTTAATGATATGGCTCCTAGCCTTGCAACCCTTCCATTATAAAATTCATCATAGGGCTGGGAAGGAGAATATCAATGCTGGCACAGGCAGGTGCTCACCCAATTAAGAGTGAGCTGAGGGGGGAGGGTATATGAGAGAGTATATAAAAGATTCCCTCAAACCACTTTAAAACACTGACTAGAGTAATCAGTCCCAGTCCACCTTAAGGCACAGATGTTGCCTGCCTCTTGCCCTTGGACAGTCATGTGGAACACTATCTAATCTGCTTCATGATAGCTTGCCACTGATATGGGGTTGAACTTCTCTTTTGGGGATAAAATAGGGAGGTAAATTTAGAATTTGTACCCCTTTGCTGTGGCGTTACTTCTCCTCTTGTTACTGCTTGAGAGGAGGACAGAGTCCCCACAATTGAACTGATGTCCCCGAAAACTGACAGTAATAGATGCTGTTGGAAATGATGGTGCATAGCACAATTTGAAAGATGGCATAGTACATTCCCTATTCTGATGATCTTTTGACGGTGAATGCAGTCTACAAAATTCTGATCTTCCATAACTCTAAAGTGCCTATCCACTTCTAATGTCTTGCAGGATCCTATCCCTAGGTCCCTGGGTGCTGTGGTTGGTAGGGATGTGAATCGTTTTTCAACGATTAAAATTATCGTCCGATAATGTTTATATCGTCTTAAATCATTATAGAACACGATACAATAGAAATTCTAACGATTTATCGTTAAAAATCGTTAAATCGTGTTAGTGCGCACTAACTCCCCGTTAGTGCGCACTAACTCGATTTAGTGCGCACTAACTGAAAATGATACAAATAAACACTTTCCAGGTCACTGAAGGTCAGTTAGGAATGAATATGTGTTCCTATTGGCTGGCTGCCCTCTTATCTATTGATATTACCAAGGTTACCACTGAGGTGATGGTTGGGGGGATGGGAAATGGAACTGGAAACTAACGAACACCAACAGAAAATGAAACAAAGTGTTCACACTTCCCAGGTCAGTAAAGGTCACTTAGGAATGAATATGTATGTATGTATTCCTATTGGCTGGCTGTGCTCTTATCTATTGATGTTACCAATATGGTTGGGGGGATGTGAAATGGAAACAGTTGGAAGCTTGACAAAAAAAGTAATGTAATGATCAGCACTCACGTGACTAGAACTTGTTTGTTTATTATTTTTGTTAGCAGGCACCTGAAATGCTAGTGCATGTTGAATTTGCCAATCACTGTGCATTTTAGAAAGGTGGTCCTGGCTGGAACTGTACACAGTTCAAATATATGTAATTGATTGTTGGTAAGTGTATTTTTTAAGTAGCCACACTGGCACCAGTATGTTTACTTTTCCTCCTACTTAACTCACTAGCTCAGCTTTGTAAGAAGGGCTTCTCTGCTTGTGTGTTGTTTTTGTTTGGTGTGAGGAGAGCAGAAACATCAGATCTTTATTCAATCTACTACAGTCATCTCTTACAGTGCCCTATCCCTATTAATACCAGGAGTGTTGTGATCTTCCTGCACACAGTGCCCTAACCCTGATACCAGTCTGAGACAGCTCCCTCCCTGCATTACTAGTGAGAGGCTGGCTTCACAGACAGGGGGGAGCTGCCTGACCCTCACTCCTGACTTCCCCCATGTCCCAGCTAGTGAATGGTGTGTCGGTGAGGGGGGGGGGGGGAGGATGGTGAAGTCTGAGACAGCTCCCTCCCTGCATTACTAGTGAGAGGCTGGCTTCACAGACAGGGGGGAGCTGCCTGACCCTCACTCCTGACTTCCCCCATGTCCCAGCTAGTGAATGGTGTGTGGGTGAGGGGGGGGGGGAGGATGGTGAAGTCTGAGACAGCTCCCTCCCTGCATTACTAGTGAGAGGCTGGCTTCGCAGACAGGGGGGAGCTGCCTGACCCTCACTCCTGACTTCCCCCATGTCCCAGCTAGTGAATGGTGTGTGGGTGAGGGGGGGGGGGGAGGATGGTGAAGTCTGAGACAGCTCCCTCCCTGCATTACTAGTGAGAGGCTGGCTTCACAGACAGGGGGGAGCTGCCTGACCCTCACTCCTGACTTCCCCCATGTCCCAGCTAGTGAATGGTGTGTGGGTGAGGGGGGGGGGGAGGATGGTGAAGTCTGAGACAGCTCCCTCCCTGCATTACTAGTGAGAGGCTGGCTTCACAGACAGGGGGGAGCTGCCTGTCCCTCACTCCTGACTTCCCCCATGTCCCAGCTAGTGAATGGTGTGTGGGTGAGGGGGGGGGGTGGATGGTGAAGTCTGAGACAGCTCCCTCCCTGCATTACTAGTGAGAGGCTGGCTTCACAGACAGGGGGGAGCTGCCTGACCCTCACTCCTGACTTCCCCCATGTCCCAGCTAGTGAATGGTGTGTGGGTGAGGGGGGGGGGGAGGATGGTGAAGTCTGAGACAGCTCCCTCCCTGCATTACTAGTGAGAGGCTGGCTTTGCAGACAGGGGGGAGCTGCCTGACCCTCACTCCTGACTTCCCCCATTTCCCAGCTAGTGAATGGTGTGTGGGTGAGGGGGGGGGGAGGATGGTGAAGTCTGAGACAGCTCCCTCCCTGCATTACTAGTGAGAGGCTGGCTTCACAGACAGGGGGGAGCTGCCTGACCCTCACTCCTGACTTCCCCCATGTCCCAGCTAGTGAATGGTGTGTGGGTGAGGGGGGGGGGGGGGAGGATGGTGACGTCTGAGACAGCTCTCTCCCTGCATTACTAGTGAGAGGCTGGCTTCACAGACAGGGGGGAGCTGCCTGTCCCTCACTCCTGACTTCCCCCATGTCCCAGCTAGTGAATGGTGTGTGGGTGAGGGGGGGGGGGGGTGGATGGTGAAGTCTGAGACAGCTCCCTCCCTGCATTACTAGTGAGAGGCTGGCTTCACAGACAGGGGGGAGCTGCCTGACCCTCACTCCTGACTTCCCCCATGTCCCAGCTAGTGAATGGTGTGTGGGTAAGGGGGGGGGAGGATGGTGAAGTCTGAGACAGCTCCCTCCCTGCATTACTAGTGAGAGGCTGGCTTCACAGACAGGGGGGAGCTGCCTGACCCTCACTCCTCCGGGGTATTGTGATCTTCCTGCACACAGTGCCCTATCCCTGATACCAGGGGTGTTGTGATCTTCCTGCATGCAGTGCCCTATCCCTATTAATACCAGGAGTGTTGTGATCTTCCTGCATGCAGTGCCCTATCCCTATTAATACCAGGAGTGTTGTGATCTTCCTGCATGCAGTGCCCTAACCCTGATATCGGGATGTGTGCAAGAAGATCACAACACCCCCGGTATCAGGAATAGGGCACTGCGTGCAGGAAGATCACAACACCCCCAGTATCAGGAATAGGGCACTGTGTGCAGGAAGATCACAACACCCCTGGTATTAGGGATAGGGCACTGTGTGCAGGAAGATCACAACACTCCTGGTATTAATAGGGATAGGGCACTGTGTGCAGGAAGATCACAATACCCCTGGTATCAGGGTTAGGGCACAAGTTCTAGTCACATTGACTGATCACATTACTTGTTTTGTCAAGCTACCAACTGTTTCCATTTCCCATCCCCCATATACTGTCAGTAGGAAACTTGGTAACATGAATAAATAAGAGGGCAGCCAATAGGAATACATATTCATTCCTAAACTGACCTTAACTGACCTGAAAAGTGTCAAATTGTATCATTTTCAGTTAGTGCGCACTAACTCCCGTTAGTGCGCACTAATCGGAAAAAACGATTTTTAACGATATTTTAACTAAAAAATCGTGCCTAAGACGATTTTCTTGCCCTGCCACATGATTTCTATCGTTAAGACGATATGGAAAACGATTCACATCCCTAGTGGTTGGGATGGGGTTAAGGGTATTCCAGGAGGCAAAAGGCACATGGGTGCCTTCCATGTTCTTAGCTGCATGCTTTTCCTGAGGATAATATTATCCCTGGGAAGGATTGTTTACTGCCTACTGCTGCTCACCAGAGACCATGCTCTAAACCCCCTTCAGCTACTAGACTTTCAATAACCCCTACATGTTCCTTATATGATCAATTTGAATCAGTAAGTTCTGCAAAAATCTGCTGCAGCCACTGGTCAGAATGGAACAGGGAGTGCTGTGCTAGTTTGGGCAGATGCCCTTCTACGCTTATTAGGGATGTGAATCGTTTTAGGACGATTAAAATTATCGTCCGATAATTTTAATATCGTCTTAAACCGTTATGGAACACAATACAATAGAGATTCTAACGATTTATCGTTATAAATCGTTAGAATCGTGAGCCGGCACACTAAAACCCCCTAAAACCCACCCCCGACCCTTTAAATTAAATCGCCCACCCTCCCGAACCCCCCCCCAAATGACTTAAATAACCTGCGGGTCCAGCGGCGGTCCGGAACGGCAGCGGTCCGGAACGGGCTCCTGCTACTGAATCTTGTTGTCTTCGGCCGGCGCCATTTTCCAAAATGGCGCCGAAAAATGGCGGCGGCCATAGACGCCTGGAGGTCCAGCGGGGGTCAGGGAGCGATTTCCCGCCGCGAATCGTTTTCGTACGGAAAATGGCGCCGGCAGGAGATCGACTGCAGGAGGTCGTTCAGCGAGGGTTCCGGCGCCTCGCTGAACGACCTCCTGCAGTCGATCTCCTGCCGGCGCCATTTTCCGTACGGAAAATGGCGCCGGCCATACGCGTATGGCCGGCACCATTTTCCGTACGAAAACGATTCGCGGCGGGAAATCGCTCCCTGACCCCCGCTGGACCTCCAGGAACTTTTGGCCAGCTTGGGGGGGGCCTCCTGACCCCCACAAGACTTGCCAAAAGTCCAGCGGGGGTCCGGAAGGACCTCCTGCCGTCCAATCGTGTTCGTCTATGGCCGCCGCCATTTTTCGGCGCCATTTTGGAAAATGGCGCTGGCCGAAGACAACAAGATTCAGTAGCAGGAGCCCGTTCCGGACCGCTGCCGTTCCGGACCGCCGCTGGACCCGCAGGTTATTTAAGTCATTTGGGGGGGGGGGTTCGGGAGGGTGGGGGATTTAATTTAAAGGGTCGGGGGTGGGTTTTAGGGGGTTTTAATGTGCCGGTTTTGCGATTTTACGTTTTTTCGATTTTTTACGATTTTTCACGATATTTTACCCCCCCAAACGGCAACAATACGATTCCCTCCCCCTCCCAGCCGAAATCGATCGTTAAGACGATCGAGGACACGATTCACATCTCTAACGCTTATAACACTCCCATTGTTTCTGCAACTCCCCATTTTGTCTGCTGTTTTCTTCCTCTGCACCATACTCACAGTAGAGATGGAAGCAGTTATCTGCTGTTCCAGCTTCTCAGCTTCTCTCCTTTCTACTAGGTTTCCTCCTCTTAAAATTAGGGATGTGAATCAGGTGCCTGATCGTTTGCACTTTCGGGTTCATGTGACTGCAGGAAAATCTCGTTTTCCCGCGGAACGGCATTTTTTTAGTGAAAAATCATTTTTTGGCTTATCAAAAAGTAACAAAAAATAACAAAAATAAATGGTTTTTTTGTTAGTGCACACTAATGGGAGTTAGGTCACAGAGCAGGCTAACTCCCGCTAGCAAGCACTAACCCGAAAAACGATTTTCACGAAAATTTGGGGGAAAAAATGTTTGTTTCGCTTTTTAACCGATATAACGAATTGAGAAATATCGTACAATATTTCAATTCATTATAAAAATGATTCACATCCCTACTTAAAATAGCTCTCTTTCTCTAATGGGGAGGGGATTCTATTCCTCATAATCATGTCTTTCATCATTACTTCTAGGGATGGGCATTCAGGAGAAACAAAATAGGAAATGAGATGAAATTTCCTATTTCATTTCATTTTGTTTTCATAAGAACATGCCATACTGGGTCAGACCAAGGGTCCATCAAGCCCAGCATCCTGTCTCCAACAGTGGCCAATCCAGGCCATAAGAACCTGGCAAGTACCCAAAAACTAAGTCTATCCCATATTACTGTTGCTAGTAATAGCAATAGCTATTTTCTAAGTCAACTTAATTAATAGCAGGTAATAGACTTCTCCTCCAAGAACTCATCCAATTCTTTTTTAAACCCAGCTACGCTAACTGCACTAACCACATCCCTTGGCAACAAATTCCAGAGTTTAATTGTGCATTGAGTGAAAAAGAACTTTCTCCAATTAGTTTTAAATGTGCCACATGCTAACTTCATAGATTGCCCCCTAGTTCTTCTATTATCAGAAAAGGTAAATAACCGATTCATATTTACCATTTGTAGACCTCTCATGATTTTAAACACCTCTATCATATCCCCCCTCAGCCATCTCTTCTCCAAGTTGAACTCTGCTAACCTCTTTAGACTTTACTCATAGGGGAGCTGTTCCATCCCCTTTATCATTTTGGTTGCCCTTCTCTGTACCTTCTCCATCGCAATTATATCTTTTTTGAGATGTGGTGACCAGAATTATACACAGTATTCAAGGTGCGGTCTCACATGGAGGCATTATGACATTTTCCATTTTATTCACCATTCCCTTTCTAATAATTCCCAACATTCTGTTTGCTTTTTTGACTGCCGCAGCACACTGAGCCGACGATTTCAATGTGTTATCCACTATGACGATCTATATCTGTTTCTTGGGTGGTAGCTCCTAATATGGAACCCAACATTGTGTAACTACAGCACGGGTTATTTTTCCCAATAATACATCTGCCATTTGGATGCCCAATTTTCCAGTCTCACAAGGTCTTCCTGCAATTTATCACAATCTGCTTGTGATTTAACTACTCTGAACAATTTTGTTGGATTTCACATTTTGTTTTGAAAACAACAACAAAAAGATAAAATTATCTGTCAGGCCTTGCCCAAGTGTGACTTCTGAGCTGGAGCCTAGGTCCAGGCCTGAGGTCAGGGCCTCACCTAGGTATGGCCACATCCCAATGCAGGAGCCATTGCTTAGGCCCGAGCGCAATGCCAGAGACTTGGCTGAGTCCTCCAAAATTCTCCCTACTTTCATGCTTTATTAGCAATCCAATGTTGTGGCCTGTGGGCCCTGGCATGGGCCTGGGTTTGGGCTGAAGTTCCAGTGTTGATATCTGGCCTCCGGACTGGGCCCCAGTTTCATGCCTGGGCCCAGGCCTTGGTCTAGGCAAAGACACAGCTGTCCTGATCTGGCCTATGGGCCAAGCTATGACACTGTGTTTGTGCTTGGAATGAGGCCCAGGCTTTGGTACCCAACCTCTGGACTGGAGCCCAGCCTAGGGCTAGGCCTCAGCATTGGGTCCAGGCCTTCAAGCTTGGACTTTATGTTGAGCCTAGGCAAAGGTCACAGTGACCTACTGTGGCCTAGGCCCATGCAAGGCCAAGGTTTCAATTTGGGCCTAGGCCATACTGACAGATCTCCCTCAGACCAGGAAAATGGGGGCTGGGGAGGATCCTGACCTCAGAATATTTGGGATAGGAGAATTGTGTGATGGAGATGGGAGGCCTCAGGATGCTCTGTTTAGCATTTTTTTTCATTTTTGGGAGTTTTTTAAAATGTTTATTTCATTGTTTTAAATGAAATAAACATTAAACAAAATGAATTCATGAGGGAAAACCCCCCAGAAATGAAATGAAAAATGAAATTAAATTTTTTCTTCTTCCCAATCCTAATCACCGGTGCTACTTACATTTGCTGCATTTTTATCTAAAGATAGATCCTTCTTTCTTCCTCTCCCATTACTATGATTTTCTTTTGATGCCAAAGTTATGATGGAATTTATTAAAACAAATCACTAGTGGGGCGGGGGGGGGGGGGTTATATATCATTTTTGTTCTTGATTCTTGTGCTCCCCCCGAGTACCTTTATATATATGATGATGTGCTTGTTATTTTTGTAAATTCTACCAAACGTTTAACGGGTTTCTTGATTTACATTCTTTTTGTGAACCTGTCAAGAAAATGAAAATATTAAACAGATCACTGGTCTGCAGCAGATAACTAGTATGTAGCAGGGCTGGATTTAAGCATAGGCAGCATAGGCATGAGCCTAAGGTACAAAGTTCTGAAGGCACAGGAAACATGGGACTTTCTGGTGCTCTATTTTTCTGGTGCAAAAACTCCTGTATCCAGTCCACTGCCTAATGGTGGCATAATCTTAAATCCAGCCCTGGTCTGTTGGGACATAGGGACGGTAACTTTTAAACCGGGAATGAACCGGTAAAACTTGTAATGGTGTTCACTGGCCCGCACCCAGGGACATAGCCATTCTATAACATAGGAAACCGTTTAGGGTAAATAACACATTCCCCTACAGATCATAGTATACAGCATATTCACATAGGGGCAGCATCACTCTAATCATACACATATCTTCTACAACAAATTCAAAACACCATATTTTTATTTATCATATATTACTTAACCAACCAGACTGTATACATATTTGCATATTTATTTAAACTATTCTATCAAACTACCATATACATTCAAAGTTACTGCTTATGGACAAGTTAAAGGTACATTCAACAACTTTACATCATCGTAATCATAATATCATCACATTCCCACATAAACATGTGAACACATCATATTATTACCACCACATACTCACCCATTCATAAATCATACCATCCACACATCATACATACTGGAGTCTCTATTTTCTTCTGTAATTGTGTTGATTATCTGATTGGCATTTCTACTAGCTGAAGCCTGGAAGGCATTTAACTGTTGAGACCCCACCAAAATTATTACCCAAATCGGTCCCTCTAATGACACAGAAAATATTATATTGTGTATTAGCACAATGCGTACACACTGCATGATAATTTTGCATCTCATTGTCTTAGTGTGGTATTGGATGAGGGCTTCTTTAGCATGATCATTTTCATGATTCACTCATGGAATCCACCAAAATTATTGCACTTTAGTACATTGGTTCCAATTAATCACATCAGTTTGTTTTACCCTTTGGGTTTTTACATTCTCAAACTCCCTTTAATATGTAGATATCCTATCTCTTTTATTTTATTTATATACCGACATTCGATCTCAATTGAGATATCACACCGGTTTACATTCAGGTACTGTAGGTATTTTTCTATCCCCAGAGGGCTTACAATCTAAGTTTTTGTACCTGAGGCAATGGAGGATAAAGTGACTTGCTCAAGGTCACAAGGAGCAACAGCTGGACTCTTCAAAGATCCATTTCAGGATGCTATTCTTGAAAAAGGTATTCATTATTCTTCATGAAACAGCTCTTCCTGTTCCTAAACATGTCCTTATCCTTGTATGTATATATCTTTTCTTTTATTAAGATTATAAACATTTTAAGACATGGAACCACTTTCTCTGTTATTGGCAGAGTACATCTGATGACTGGAGCAGGCTTAGGATCAGGAACTCAGGAGAGAGGCATGGGGCAGCAACATTGAGTAGGATTACAAGGATAGATGCAGAACAGGAACACTGGAGCAGCTGGATTTAACACAGGAACAAGGCCCGATAAGCAGATGTTCCAAGAGACATATCCCAGGGGTGGGTTGTACCAGCTGTTGTGGTGGCCGGCCGTGTGACGCTGTGGCCGGTCACGTTTACCCCCCCCCCACACACACAGGCGGGTTTGGGTCCACTCTGCCACTCCCGTACTGCAGGGCCTCCTCCTCCCTCCGTGCAGTTGGGAGCTGGCACTGCCATCACCGCACTACCAGCCATGGCTGCCTCTAGGCGTGCGCACGTGTGGTACTTCCCCCACCTTAAAGGGGCCGTAGTGGAAGACACCTACTGCAGAACTCAGATGGATGGCCTGCCCAGGACCTACTTAACACAACATACATCAGAAGAGGAATACAATAAATTGCATCAATATTTTATTTGCATTTTATAAACCTGTCTAACATTAAAAACTATCTAACACACTCATACTATACCCATGCACTCACATCTAAAAACAAACATCTTCAAAAACATGAAAATCAGAAATGTTATCAAATAATTCAATTATGATATAAAGTGCAAATGCTCACATCATATTTTAAACATTGTACAGTAAATAAATCAATAGAGTCAGTCCTCAGAATGTCCAACAAAGATCTTCGTTTCGCCAAGCTTATCTTAATGGCTTCATCAGGGATAGGACTGGTTTAGATGAATAACAACTATCGTCTCAAAATGTTAATGAGTGACACAACTGTATAAGTTCATAGCTTCAATACTTAACGAGCCTTCCAACAGGCGATCTACAATCAAAATTACATCATTTATCACATATCCCAAATAGGGACTCTATAGTATTCAACAACTAAAAATAAAACATAAATCAAAATAATCAAAATAAATCAATTAGGTTTTTGATTTATGTTTTATTTTTAGTTGTTGAATACTATAGAGTCCCTATTTGGGATATGTGATAAATGATGTAATTTTGATTGTAGATCGCCTGTTGGAAGGCTCGTTAAGTATTGAAGCTATGAACTTATACAGTTGTGTCACTCATTAACATTTTGAGACGATAGTTGTTATTCATCTAAACCAGTCCTATCCCTGATGAAGCCATTAAGATAAGCTTGGCGAAACGAAGATCTTTGTTGGACATTCTGAGGACTGACTCTATTGATTTATTTACTGTACAATGTTTAAAATATGATGTGAGCATTTGCACTTTATATCATAATTGAATTATTTGATAACATTTCTGATTTTCATGTTTTTGAAGATGTTTGTTTTTAGATGTGAGTGCATGGGTATAGTATGAGTGTGTTAGATAGTTTTTAATGTTAGACAGGTTTATAAAATGCAAATAAAATATTGATGCAATTTATTGTATTCCTCTTCTGATGTATGTTGTGTAGTACTGTGGTGAAGAGGTTCTTTCTTCGTGTTGACCCTTGTGTGACTATACCACAGGACCTACTTAAGGCAGCTCCTGCTGCCTCACCTTCACCTCAGCAACAGGTCTCGCTCTGCCTAGAGCTGCGAGTTGCTCCGTGTATTCCAGCTCTATGTGTTCCAGCTCCATGTGTTCCTGGCCCATGTGCCCCCGTTCCTGCTTCGACTCTTCATTCCCTCGGCTTGCTCTTCTGATACTTGACTCGGTTCACCCCTGGATTCTGCCTTTACCTGTTGCCTGCCCCGACCACCTGCCTGTTCACCATTTCTGCTACCCGCTGCCTGCCTCGACCTCTGGCCCATCCCTGGATCCTCCTACTCGCCACCAGCCCTGACCTTTGGATCGCCTGACCTGCCTACACCTCACGTCTTCAAGACCAGTTGCCCGGGAGACCCGCTCCTATATCCTGATGGCCCCAGCACCCAAGGGCTCAACCTGCAGGGAACGTGGGCTGGCATAGGTGAAGGTCCGGTTGGATCTCCACCACCTACATCCGCCTCCCAATGAAGAAGGCCTAAAGGAAGCCCTTATAGGTAGCGCCAACCTCGCTATGGCCAAGGGTCCACCTCCCGATGCAACACCAACAAAGTATCTTTGGTGCTTCCCTTATACAGTATACTATCACTAATCAGGGTACACCCTGTGCTGAACCAATGGGATTTTCCAAGGATGTGTCTAACTACCAGGCACATATCCACTGGTCTTTCCTCTACTCTGTGTTCCTCTGCAATTTCCATGTTTTTGCCTTATAGGGTCACCAGTTCAAGCCTTGCCAATCCTAACAATTATGCCTGCAAAATTTTGTGATATTCCTTACACAGAATTATCTCTGTTGGAGTAGTGCCAAGAATACTGTCAGTGCCACCTAAAACAGTTCTCTATGAATAAGAAATCTATGTCTTTAAATTATGTTTAGATTTTCTGATAACACAATTCTCTACTAACATAATTTGAAAAAAAATTCTATTAGCTCTAAAACTTGAATGAAAATATGTAGAGAGAATTTAGATTTTGTTTTTTTCATTGTTTTTGACTTGCTGCTAAATTTTAAACATAACCAAAATATGAAATTTAACATTTTTCGGTTTTTGAAGTACTGTAATTATGTAGTTTTGTTTAAAAATGATAATGACTGAAATTTTATGAATATTTTAAAAAATGTATTTTGAGTAGAAAATGAAGTACCATTCCACACTAATGTAAGTAACAAGAAACTAGCCAATAGTCTTCAACAAACTGTGCAGGTCATTACTATAATTTGTTTTGGCAATGTTACATTTCCTAGTGCTACTCTGCGTAGTTTGCTGGGCACATAAATTTGTTTTCATCTATTCTGAAATTGGATATCTTGGCTTTCATCCAAAGCATCCTCTCAATTTGCATATCTTTGTTATCATTTCAGGTTCTCAGAACATACTGTGGACTATCACACCATCTGCACGAAGATCTTCACATCCAAACACAAATTAAAAATGAAACTGTAAAATTTGCAAGGAAACAATACAGACCTTTTATCTCATTCTCCCTCTGTTCATTTTCTAAAGAGAAACTTGCTTGTAGCCAAGCATAGCAAAAAAAAAAAAAAAAAAGGCTTTTATTAATTGGACTGGCATCAAGCGTGCATACATAAAATTGTTTATTTTTTCCCTATAAAGGGGTTGCCTGACATAAAAGGGTCTTTGAAGATGACATTCAGGTTTTGACATTTGCATGATATTGTATAAATATCAGAGGCAGGAGTCTTTCTTGACAAAACAGATGGGTCACAAAAAATGTCTATAGATTGTTATCAGTCTTTTATTTAAATGATATTAACATCCTCAAGGCTATGAATTATTAGACAACAAAACTAAGCAAATTTTCATAAATCTTGATTTATTCATCGATTTGATTATTTTGGGGGATTAAGGAAATAGATATTTTGGGGATGTGCAATTCAATTATGATGACAATATATAATTGAATTTGTGCTTTGAATTTTGGTATAGATTAAATCTTTATTGCTGCAAGATGGAGACAATGACTGCAACACAGAGAATAGTTTGTAATATGGAGAGATTGAACTGTATATAATCTGGTCTTGAATATTTGAACTGGTTGAAATGTATATACATACAGAAGATATATATAATCCTATTTATTTATATTATATATCATATATTTTGTATATTTATATATATATTACTTAGTGCACTACAAAATGAAGACAGTGTCTGTTTCACCAGTTGAACAGTATTTTTAATCAAAACTCCAAAGATACCAAATGTATTAGTATACCGCTACAACATTTGAGGAATATTTCTATGTTGTACCTGAATGTAAATGTTACATATGGAAAGAGAGAAAGATTTTATGCATATTTGGAGACAGCCCAAAGTCTGATACTGTCTGCCTAACACCATTTTATCAACAATGAAATATTATCTGCCAGTAACTGAAAGGGGGAAAACACTGGATTTATTATATTACATTATAGAAACACTTTTTTTCAATGGAGCCTGTTCAGCCAGATTCTGCCACTTCTAATGTTTTAGAGTTCGCCAAGGTTGTTGATATTGACCACATTTTGAATGAATGTGTGGGTTTAGACCAAAAAAATGTCAAATGCCACAGACTAGTAGAGCAATACTCCTGCACTTAGTGAAACGTATAGCTATACCTACTTTCTTACAGTTGGAAAGCATGTGTTAATTTCAATAAATATTTTACAGCATTGTCATTGATTATTGGGATGCAACCAGCTTGAGATACACATCTATAACATCTGCATCAACTGAGCCAAACATGATAGCAAAATGGATCCAAAACTCTTGATCCTTATGATCCAGGATATGATAGAATTAACTTTAATTCCCTGATGAAAGACGCCGTGTAGTTGTTCCTCGCTGTTTCTCTTTGCTCAGCAAAGACAACACGGAACAAGATCAAGACTTGTGTTACTGCTTCTATAATTTTATAGTAGGGTGATAATGTGTTTTTTTCTTTGTCTTGAATACAACACAGCAGTTTTTGTTTTTTTTATAAAGCAGTGAAATAACTAACACTGAGGTAAATCACAAGTTTGTTTATTGTTTTGGTGACACTAATCAACTAAATTATTCAACAACAGTTCATACTGTTCCTAACATCACCAATATAATCCTTACAATATAGACATATATCAGAAGATACATTTTGTAGATGTTTCTTTCATTTAAAATATAAATGCATATGTTGTTATATCAGGCAAAACAAAGCTTGTATTACCAGGAAAGATTTTAATGCTAAACAATAATCTCATGCACAGTATATAAAGTAACAGAGACTACTAAAGATCAGAAGTTTACAGTGTCTTGTATAATTAGAAGTGTCACTGAGAATGAATGTTTACATGGAAAACAACTAGATTGTAGAAAGCTCTAAGCAGCAGTTGCATAATAATAAATGCTAAGCTGCTATAAGAGTGATAGGGCTTTATTGTGTATTCTTTTGCAAGTGCTGTTAGTAGTTTTAAGCTCTTGGAGAGCCAACCTAGCTATCAGGATATGCCTACAACCAATGGGGAGAGAGAGAAAGAAAGAGAGAGAGAGAGAGAGAGAGACAGCCTAGCCATAGTGCCCTCACACTAGATAGTTATTTATATCTCTATGGGAGGCCCACCTAGTCACTCGAGGTGAGGTTTAGGTATTAGTGTAGGGGTTAGGGGTCACTTTGACATTCAAAGAGAGGTGTACGAACAGAACAGTGCTCTCTTGTGAAGATTTGATGACCTTCAGAGTGAGGAAACTCATCCAAAGATGAGATTTGTGCAATGTTCTCTCAACCTAGCTTGATATAACCCAGGTAGAGAGTCCATCAAGCTAGGCCCATGCAGGGCCTTCGCCAGGCCTCCGACGCTGCTCCTCCCTCTTGGCCTAGACACACTGGTGTCCCGTCCAGTCCCACGGGGGATCCCTGCTTTCCTAAGCGCGGCCTCTGACGTCATTTAAAGGATTCGCTATGGGCGGTGCCAAGGCATGATTATTGTAGCCATATTTAGGTGGTATTTGTTTCAACCAGTGAGGTTCTTATGTATTTATAAGCTGATAATAAAATTGTGTGATGTTTATTTAAATATTATAAATTTTGAAATATATATGGGTACTTTCTATTTTTCTAGTAGTATTCTATAAAATAAAGAATCCAGGTTTGTGAGTAGTTTTTTCAGTACTATCCAATACTATATATATGTATGTGTATATATCAGCACTAAGACCATCCCAAAAAGGGGAATATTAAAAGCTGGGGATGGATCCACAAAATGCAAAAATCCCAAGAAAACAGGCAAGTAAAATATTTAGTGATGGATGTGGAACTCTCATCATAGATCTTTATAAAAAAGATTAGAACAGGAGATGTTTCTAATCTAAATTAAAAAGCACTAATCTATGTTTGTAGGGGCCTTTAGTTATTTTTGGAACCATCTGAAATTAATAGTGAAAATTTCTCATAACTTCAAAATGCACAAACGTTATAAACTTGAAGGCACTTTACAGGATCAACTATAGTACATTAAAAATAATTAACTAAGAAATGCATTCTTTATACCTTAAAGCTGTTATAAAAATCTACCCAAAAATACAGACAAAATTATGTATCACAGAATGTAGAACAGAGCTTCCAAAACTTATTTATTAATTTATTTATTTGTTTGTTTTTTTAAAGAACTTTTACTATACCGAAGTTCGTAGGGCACATCACGCCGGTTTACAAATAACTGAAGCAGGTAGAAAATAAATAGAACAAAGGGAGGAGGGTAAGGGGAGCAGGCGAGAAGGGGGAAGAGGGTGTAAGGGGTAAAGACAGCTGGAAATATAGAGGCAGCCGAGCGAGAAAAGACAGGAATTAACAATGATGAACAGTAAAAAACAATAGATATTTAACTATTTTACATAATTTCCTTGGTACATGTCCAAGGCAGGCAGAGTAAGGTGGGGGGGGAGGAGCAAGAAAAACACAAGAAACAAAACAGAGGGCAGGGAGGGAAAGGGGGATGGGGGGGAGAGGTGGATGAGAAGGGGAGAATGGGCTATGTTTGATTGATGTCTGGGTAGGCTTGTCTGAAGAGCCATGTCTTGATGCCTTTTTTGAAAGTGTGTAAGGAGGGTTCAAGTCGTAGGTGGGAAGAGAGTTCCAGAATGTGGGGCCGGCAATAGTGAAAGCTCTCGCCCTGGTATTGGTAAGGTGGGTGGTTCTGAGGGGTGGGGTGTGCAGGGTGCCGGCGAGGGTGGTTCTAGTGGGGCGGTTTGAGATTCAGAAGCGAGGCATGTCCTTGAGCCATGTGGTGTTATTTTTGTGCAGTGTATTATGCAGGATGGTGAGGGTTTTATATTGAATACAGAAAGGGATCGGGAGCCAGTGCAAGTCCTTTAGAATGGGGGTTATTAGAGATGTGAATCGTGTCCTCGATCGTCTTAACGATCAATTTCGGCTGGGAGGGGGAGGGAATCGTATTGTTGCCGTTTGGGTGTGTAAACTATCGTGAAAAATCGTTAACATCGTGAGCCGGCACACTAAACCCCCCTAAAACCCACCCCGACCCTTTAAATTAAATCCCCCACCCTCCCGAACCCCCCCAAATGCTTTAAATTACCTGGGGATCCGGCGGTGGTCCAGAACGGCGGCGGTCCGGAACGGCCCCCTCAATAGAATCGTGTTGTCTTCAGCCGGCGCCATTTTTCAAAATGGCCGCCGCAAAATGGCGGCGGCCATAGACAAAAACGATTCGACGGAGGAGGTCGTTCCGGACCCCCGCTGGACTTTTGGCAAGTCTTGTGGGGGTCAGGAGGCCCCCCCAAGCTGGCCAAAAGTTTCCTGGGAGTCCAGCTGGGTTCCGGGAGCGATTTCTTGCCGCGAATCATTTTCGTACGGAAAATGGCGCCGGCAGGAGATCGAGTGCAGGAGGTCGTTCAGCGGGGGTTCCAGACCGCTGCTGAACGACCTCCTGCACTCGATCTCCTGCCGGCGCCATTTTCCGTACGAAAACGATTCGCGGCAAGAAATCGCTCCCGGAACCCCGCTGGACTCCCAGGAAACTTTTGGCCAGCTTGGGGGGGCCTCCTGACCCCCACAAGACTTGCCAAAAGTCCAGCGGGGGTCCGGAACGACCTCCTCCGTCGAATCGTTTTTGTCTATGGCCGCCGGCATTTTGCGGTGGCCATTTTGAAAAATGGCGCCGGCTGAAGACAACACGATTCTATTGGGGCCATTCCGGACCGCCGCCGTTCTGGACCACTGCCGGATCCCCAGGTAATTTAAAGCATTGGTGGGGGGGTTTGGGAGGGTGGGGGATTTAATTTAAAGGGTCGGGGGTGGGTTTTAGGGGGTTTTAGTGTGCCGGTTTTCCTGCCCTCCCCCTTCCCCCGATTTACGATTTTTTAACGATAAATCGGGGGAATTGGTATTGTATCGTGGCCCTAACGATTTTTTGACGATTTAAAATATATCGGACGATATTTTAAATCGTCAAAAAACGATTCACATCCCTAGGGGTTATGTGTTCAGTCTTGCGGGTATTGGTTATTATTCTTGCCATAGCATTCTGCAAGATTTGTAGCGGTTTGATGGTGGAGGAAGGGAGGCCTAACAGAAGGGCGTTGCAATAGTCCAGTTTGGAAAGGATGGTCGTCTGCAGGACTAATCGGAAGTCTTGGGGATGGAGGAGTGGCTTCAGTTTTTTGAGTATGTGGAGTTTGTAAAAGCCTCCTTTTAGTAGGGACTGAATGTGTGGTTTGAAGTTGCCCACAATGTGTGGTTTGAAGTTGCCCACAATCTGTCATGATTTCAGGATATCGACAAAGAATATGCATGAAATAATCTACATATATTGTCTGTCCAAGAGGACAAGTGAATAATATGGAGAATGAAAGATTCCATGAAAGAAAATTTATTAAATTTAATTATTCTCAACTTAAGTCAACTTTTCCATTTGTTCCAATCCACAAGTGAAAACACATGGATCCATCTACCTTTATAGAAACCTTGTTTCCTTTAATTTCTAACATACCTGATCCTAATGAAATGGCTAATACATGGGATTCTGCTTTGCATAACACTATGGACAAACTTGCTCCCATTTGGCCATTAACTGGTAACAGAACCTGCTACGCACCCTGGTGTATTTGTACCCTAGTCTTACATAAAAGAAAATTACGTAGATTAGAAAGTATTTGGAAAAAAACATAAAACTGCTAGCAATTTTAATCTTTTTAACATTCACGCTTATTATACCGAACAGCTGATAACTCTGCCAAAAAAAGTTTACTTTTTAAGACTCATTCAACAGGCTAATAACAATCCTAAAGACCTGTTTAATACTGTCAAATTCATTATTTATTTATTTGAGTTTTTTCTATACAGGCATTCACGGAGTTCGTATCATGTCGGTTTACATAAAACAAGGGGTGATCAATAAATTATAAACGTACTTAACTATAACATGAGTATACATTTACAAAATATAACAAATTATAACAAGTGCGCAGAAAAAGCAGTTACAATAAAACAAGGATGGTTCTAACTGGGAGTAGAAGAAGAGGATGATAGAAGTTTAACAAGAAGTTTAACAAGAAGTAGAACGTGCAGTGGTTGGTAAGTCTGTATCAGTTTATTGGGTGATAATCAGTCTTGCTGTATTTGGCGGTCGAGCATCAGTCAGGGTCCGGAAAGGCTTTCATGAACAGCCATGTCTTAAGTCTCTTTCTGAAGGTTGGAAGACATGGTTCCTGTCGTAATTCTAAGGGTATTGAGTTCCATAGTGGGGGACCTGCTGTAGAGAAGGCCCTGTCTCTCAGTGTTGTATGTTGGGTGGTATTGGCGTGTGGTACCTGTAGATATTCTCTGTAAGCTTCTCTTATGGGTCTGTTGGAGGAGTGTTTTTTGAGAGCTATTTGTAGATTGAGAGGAGCTAGTCCATGAATATTTTTGAAGATTGTGGTGAGGGATTTATGTATTATTCTGTAGTGGATTGGCAGCCAGTGAAGGTCTTTAAGTACTGGCGTAATGTGATGTCTTCTCCTCTTGTTCGTTAGGATTCTTGCTGCCGTGTTCTGAATCATTTGGAGAGGTTTAGTATGGGATGATGGGAGGCCTAGTAGAATAGCGTTGCAGTAATCTATTTTCGCAAAGATTATTGCTTGGAGCACTGTTCTGTAATCATGGAAATGAAATAGGGGTTTTATTCTTTTTAATGTGTGAAGTTTGTGGAAGCAGTCTTTAGTTGTTTGATTAATAAATGATTTTAGGTTTAGCCGGTTGTCTATTGAAACTCCTAGATCTCTTACTTTTGAGATTTGTAAGTTAGCTGGCGGGTTCGTGGTGATTTTGCAGTTATCTGGAGAGATTAGCAGGAATTCACTTTTTGATTGGTTAAGAATTAGGTTTAAGCTGGATAGAAGGTCATTAATTTCTTGAAAACAGTTTTCCCACATTTCTAGAGTTTTGTTGATGGATTCTTTAAGGGGGATCACAATCTGGACGTCGTCGGCATAAATAAAGTGTATTAGGTTCAATTTGTTTAGAAGTTGGCAAAGCGGGAGAAGATATAAGTTGAAGAGTGTAGGTGAGAGGGAGGAACCCTGAGGAACTCCTTGTGAAGATGGGTATCTATGGGATTCTTTGTTGTGGATTTTAACTTTGAAACCTCTGTTCTCTAAGAAAGTCTTGAACCAAGACAGCGCTGATCCTGCAATACCGATGTTCGCCAGCTGGTTTAGTAATATGGCGTGGTTTACAGTGTCGAAAGCCGCTGATAGATCTAATAGGATCAATAGGAAGGCCTGTCCTTTGTCGAGGCCTAAAGTCAGGTAGTCCGTAAGTGAGATGAGTAGTGATTCGGTACTTGAGGCTTTTCTGAAGCCGAATTGAGTAGGGAATAGAATTTTGTGTTCTTCTATGTAATCCAATAATTGCGAGTTTACTAGTTTCTCCATCACCTTGGCATTGAAAGGAAGATTGGAAATTGGACGGTAGCTGTTAGGATCTTTGGGGTCCAAATTAGGTTTCTTGAGAAGCGGTTTGATGGATGCTAGTTTAAGGTCATCTGGATAGTAACCCTGGGTGAATGAGCAGTTTATGATGTCCGCTAGAGATTTGTTAATGGTGTCTGGGATTAGAAGTAGTAATTTAGATGGGATTTGGTCGAAGGGGTGAGAAGAAGGTTTCATTTTCTTCAGAAGTGTTTGGATCTCTGCGGAGGTGGTGAGTTCAAAAGATTGTAGGGATATTTCCTTGTTGTGGAATACGTAAGTGCTGTCTGGAGTGCCTGTATAGGGCTTAAGTTGTGTTAGGAGGTTTGTAATTTTATTACTGAAGAAGAGTGCCAGCTCATCAGCTTTTGATTGAGCTTGGTTGGATGGTATGTCCGGAGTATTGGCCTGTGTTAAATTGGAGACGAAAGTGAAAAGTAGGGATGTGAATCGTTTTAGGACGATTAAAATTATCGTCCGATAATTTTAATATCGTCTTAAACCGTTATGGAACACAATACAATACAGATTCTAACGATTTATCGTTATAAATCGTTAGAATCGTGAGCCGGCACACTAAAACCCCCTAAAACCCACCCCGACCCTTTAAATTAAATCCCCCCCCCCCCCAATAACTTAAATAACCTGCGGGTCCAGCGGCGGTCCGGAACGGCAGCGGTCCGGAACGGGCTCCTGCTCCTGAATCTTGTCGTCTTCAGCCGGCGCCATTTTCCAAAATGGCGCCGAAAAATGGCGGCGGCCATAGACGAAAAAGATTGGACGGCAGGAGGTCCTTCCGGACCCCCGCTGGACTTTTGGCAAGTCTCGTGGGGGTCAGGAGGCCCCCCACAAGCTGGCCAAAAGTTCCTGGAGGTCCAGCGGGGGTCAGGGAGCAATTTCCCGCCGCGAATCGTTTTCGTACGGAAAATGGCGCCGGCAGGAGATCGACTGCAGGAGGTCGTTCAGCGAGGGTTCCGGCGCCTCGCTGAACGACCTCCTGCAGTCGATCTCCTGCCAGCGCCATTTTCCGTACGAAAACTATTCGCGGCGGGAAATCGCTCCCTGACCCCCGCTGGACCTCCAGGAACTTTTGGTCAGCTTGTGGGGGGCCTCCTGACCCCCACGAGACTTGCCAAAAGTCCAGCGGGGGTCCGGAAGGACCTCCTGCCGTCCAATCTTTTTCGTCTATGGCCGCCGCCATTTTTCGGCGCCATTTTGGAAAATGGCACCGGCTGAAGACGACAAGATTCAGGAGCAGGAGCCCGTTCCGGACCGCTGCCGTTCCGGACCGCCGCTGGACCCGCAGGTTATTTAAGTTATTTGGGGGGGGTTCGGGAGGGTGGGGGATTTAATTTAAAGGGTCGGGGGTGGGTTTTAGGGGGTTTTAATGTGCCGGTTTTTCGATTTTTTGATTTTTCGATTTTTAACGATTTTTAACGATTTTTCACGATATTTTACCCCCCCAAACGGCAACAATACGATTCCCTCCCCCTCCCAGCCGAAATTGATCGTTAAGACGATCGAGGACACGATTCACATCCCTAGTGAAAAGCGCTTTGGGGTCAAAGATAATGTCATGAATCTTATGTGCGTAGTAGTCTCTTTTTGTTTTTAAGGTGGAACTCTTGTATGAGTGGAGGGCGAGTTTGTAAGAAGAAAGTGTAGTAGGGGAAGGGGTTTTACGCCATTTACTTTCTTTCTGACGTAAATTGAGTTTGAGGTTTTTAAGTTAGTTTGTAAACCAAGGCTGCTTTTTTGACGCACCTTGTTTGACTTTTTTTGTTATCAGTGGACATAGTTTGTTTGCCACATTTTCTGTTATTGTTGACCAGGAGTTTATGGCTGAATTAGGTGTCGTGATGTCGATGAGTGAGAGATCCGTGATTAGATGATTGCTGAGATCGTCAGATGAGCATACTTTTCTGTGGAGAAATGAGTGTTGAGGGGGGTGGTTGTTGCTCATTTGGGTCGTCGAAAAGGTGGTGTAGATTAGTGAATGGTCTGACCAGGGAACTGGTTTGCATGTAGGGTGTGTAGAATGTCTTATACCTGAGTTCATAAAGATAAGGTCCAGTGTGTGACCTGCCTTGTGCGTAGGTTCATTGATTATTTGTTTGAATCCCATTGCGGACATAGCGGTAAGGAATGTTTCACAGCTGGTTGAGAGTGTGGGGTTGTCGACGTGTAAATTAAAATCTCCTAGGATTATTGTTGGAGAGTCTGGTTTAAGATAAGTTGCTATGATTTCTAGGATAGGTGATGCATCTGCTTCTAGGAGGCCAGGTGGGGCGTATACTAGAAGGATTTGGAGAGTGTCAGATTTGAACAGGCCTGTTTCTAGTTTTGAGTCTGTTTTAATTGGGTGGTGTGAGAATCTGAGATCTTTTTTAGCTGCTAGGAGAATACCCCCACCCCTTTTCTTCTGTCGAGGGATGGAGAAGAAGTCATAGGTCTGAGTTGGTAGCTGATTAATTAAAGCTGTATCTGTAGATTTTAGCCACATTTCTGTTATAGCACAGAGGTCTGGGTTCGCGTCTAGGAGAAGGTCATTTAAGATCAGTGATTTCTTGGACAGAGATTGTGCATTAAATAGAATCAGTGAAAAAAGAGTAAATCCTAGAAGTTGGGTGATTGGAGCAATCATGATAGGGATAAGGGATTTGTAGGTGCGTTGATTGTAGAGTATGGTTGATTTTCCTGTGAGTAGCGTTCGATGATGGAGAATCGGAATTGGGAGACCGTGGCACATTGTTTGCATTGTTAGGAGTATTGTTGGTGTTTGTGAGTAGAAGGTGAGTTGTTGCCTGAGTTGTTGCGTCTGGTTGCCTGAGTTGTTGCGTCTGGTTGCCTGAGTTGTTGCCTGAGTTGTTGCCTGAGTTGTTGCCTGAGTTTTTGCGTCTGGTTGTCTGAGTGGAAGTTGAGTTGTCTGTGTAGTAGTTGTTTAAGTTGTGGCGTCTGGAAGTCTTGTTTCGTTAGTTTGAATGTCTAGTTGTTTGTGCTGTATTGTCTGATTATCTGTTTGTATTGTCTGTTTGTCTGCAGACGTCTGAAGAAGGATAGGATGACTGGTGGTTTGTATGGTTAATGTTTGGTGAGGCTGCACTGTGTGTGCCACATAGAAATCGAAAGGAAGGACGCTGGTGGGTGTTTGAGGATGAACTAGTTTGATTTTGCTTACCGCTGTGAAGTTCCGCTCCGTTCTTAGGTTCCGCTCTTAGGGTCCGCACGAAGGGGCGCACAAAGGGGCCAGCCCCTTTGTCGCGCTCCTTCGGCGCGCGACGCTCGGCGCGCGGCGCCGTCAGGAGCTGGATTTTGAAGCGCCGAAGGGACAGCCTGATTGGCTGTCTGCAGCGAGGAAGAAGGTCCCTGATTGGCCGGATCGTCGGTGAGGTAAGCGCTGCAGCCGGACGGAAGAGGCCCGAAGAAGAACGGAGGGAGCCTCGTGGTCGGCCGGGTGGACCCGCTGGGGTAAAAGGATTAAAGTCAGGCCTTACCCCGGTGGGTCCCTTGCGCCGATTGCGCAGGCCTGCGAACCCCTCGGGTCGGGACGTCCGGGTGGAAGAGGAGGCGGCGCCGGCAGGAGCTGGATTTTGAAGCGCCGAAGGGACAGCCTGATTGACTGTCTGCAGCGAGGAAGAAGGTCCCTGATTGGCCGGATCGTCGGTGAGGTAAGCGCTGCAGCCAGACGGAAGAGGTCCGAAGAAGAACGGAGGGAGCCTCGTGGTCGGCCGGGTGGACCCGCTGGGGTAAAAGGATTAAAGTCAGGCCTTACCCCGGTGGGGTAAGGCCTGCTTTCTATAAATAAGTCTCCTGTACATAATGCCCTCCTTGTATATATACATCCCTACTATATCTCTTGTTAATTTGTACAGCTTACCCTTGTTCTCTTCCCCCCACCTTCCCTGATACCCAGTTCTCCTATCAGTTCATTGTAAAGCCCAGTTGGCTACTTTTATGTTATATGGAAACCGATATGATGTTCCCCGAATGAATGTCGGTATATAAAAATTGCAAATAAATAAATAAATAAATAATGACTTACTGGGTAAGAGAATGTGACCTGACCAGCCTGAACCCAAGGGGATTTCTCGTAGACATGAAAGTCTTGTGCTGGAAGGAGCTGCAAAAAAAAAAAAAAAGGAGTGGAGGATCTCATGATTAAGCCCAACATTCATAGAAACATAGAAACATAGAAATGACGGCAGAAGAAGACCAAACGGCCCATCAAGTCTGCCCAGCAAGCTACGCACTTTATCCATTTTTTTTCCCTTTTTCTCTCTCCCACCTGTTACTATTGGCTTCCAATTCAGCTGGCAGGGGAATACAAAAGACAAATGAATCACACCAGGAGGCTGAGTGCACATTGGGAGCCACCTTTTCACTCCTAGGGCCTATATACCACAGCAAGAATTCATTATTGAAGTTAAAAATCAGCATAGCCGGGGGGGGGGGGGGGGGGGGGGCGTAGCCACCGCGGAAGATGGCTGCTTGAGCGTGGAGCTCCGTTCTCCCCCGAGCCGCAATTAAGACAGACAGCTTGCTAACCCCGCGAAACTCCGCAAAAAATAGTGATCTGGAATTCGGATGCCATCATGTCTCAGATTGCTAAAAAAAAAAAGACTCCCGATCTCAGGCAGTTCTCCTACAAACCCGGGGAGGACGATCCAGGGCCTAGTGCAGCAGTGAGCCGGGGAGTGGAGCACAAGGCGTCTGGTGCAGCTGTGGAGGCGCCGGAGTTGCAGGTGGGTGGCATTCCCTCTCAGGAGGAGTTTAGAACATGGTTTAGAGAAATAAGAACTGAAATGTCTGCTTTTAAACAAGAAATGAGAGAATTAATAACAGACATGAAAGAAGAAATCTCTAGCCTTGGCAGGAGAGTGGATGAGTGCGATATGAGACAGGATGCGCAGGACGCTAAATTTGATCAAGTGGATACCCACATGGCTGAACTACGACAGGAAAATTCTACTCTCCTCCTAAAAGTGGAGGATCTAGAGAATAGGGGCGCGCAGAAACAATTTAAGAATCAGAGGAGTGCCAGAAACAGAGGAATATAAAGATGCAGTAGAAGTGGTAAAAAACATATGTGGCTTCATATTGTTACAGGCAGATACAACTTGGGCCCCAGAATCGGTGATCGCCCTCGGGATATAGTAGCGTGTTTTCATAGATTTAAGGAGCAAGTGCTTGCAATTGCCCATAAGCAACAAAGCTGGTTGTGGGAAAATCACTCCAGCTCCATATTATCAGATCTTTCCCCATGACACTGAAAAAAAGAGCAGAATTTAAAGACGCCACTGCCGTAATACGGAAGGAGGGGATCAGATGTGGATGGCTGTTTCCTTTTGGTCTGGTGCTGACCATACAGGGAGTTACATCCACGGTTCAAAAGGCAGAGGAAGCAGAATTGCGGGACGGCCGGTGAGGCCACGATGGCAGCGAGTGGGGGAAAAACAGCAAGCGGATTCAGCTTCAATCCGGTGACTTTACAATGGGCAAAGCCAACAGCTGAGCATATGTGAAGTCCTTAATTTGTTCTTCAGGACTGAGATTGGTAGCACATTGTGCTGGTGACCTCTTTGTCTGCAGGGAGGATGTTTTTTGTGCTGTGACAGTTCTTTTTTTTCAGGTCACAGAACTTGGTTTCCATGGGAACAGCACTTGTTTCGCAGTTCTACTTAGAGATGTGCTTCGTTTTTTTCTACCGGGTCGTTTTTTGACTCGGATTCTTCGTGGTAAAATTCGGGTTTTCTCGTTTAGTTTTTTTGAAAAATGAAACGAGGAAACCCGAAACCGGCCCAAAAAACGAAGCGGGAAACGAAGCTAAAAAAAAAACCACCCCAAGCATTTAAATTCATTTTAATACATTACATACAACCCCCCCCCCCCACACCATCCCGATCCCTCCCCAAGACTTACTAACATCCCTGGGGGTCCAGCGGGGTCCTGGGTTCCATTTGTCCCTCCATGCCCGGTGTTCTACTGCAAGCCGTGCTCCTCAAAATGGTGCCGAATAGCCTCTGAACTACTATGTCACAGGGGCTACCGGCGCCATTGGTCAGCCCCTGTCACATGGCCATCGGCGCCATCTTGTGCTCATACCATGTGACAGGGGCTGACCAATGGCGCCGGTAGCCCCTGTGACATAGTATGGGCAAAGGCTATCGGCACCATTTTGATTCCTGGCAGCCGACAACGAAATCGCTCCCGGACCTCCCCTGGACCCCCAGGGATTATTGGCAAGCCTTGGGGGGGGGGGGGTCAGGAGGCCCCCCCAAGCTGGCCAATAGTCCCTGGGGTCCAGCGGGGGTCCGGGAGCGATCTCCTGCACTTGTGCCGTCAGATGCCAGGAATCAAAATGGCGCCGATAGCCTTATCTAAAATAAGGAGGTTAGCTCCTCTAGACTTTTGATTAATTATATTGAAATTTGTTAAGATTACCCGCCTATAGTATCATTTATTATTATTATATATATTTTTTCAGTGTCTTGTTCTAAAGGTTCACTAACCCCTGAAAAAGCTGCACAGTTGCAGCGAAACACCGGCCGCTGTCAAGTACCTTCCAGATTAATCCACAAACTGTGTGTACTCAGTCTTTATGGACAATATATGAACTTTTCTGACGGGACATATATATACTATATTGTTACAATTGAGGTTTTGTGAAAAAATATGCATTATTGTTTAAGATATATGAATTTTTCTGACGGGATATATAGATAAATATACTATATTGTCACTGTTGAAATTTTGTGAAATAAGTATATATTATTGTTTTGTAACTCTATAAATATTTAACAAGAGATATATATACATACTATCTTGTTACTAGTTAAGTTTTGTGAAAGAAATATATATTATTGTTTTGGAGCCTCTATAAATATTTGACAAGAGTGGTGCCTTTTGCTGTTTTATTTTATTTATTATTATATTAATATGAATTAAAATGAAACAGTTGAAATGCTTCCTGCTCAGCAGTGATCTGAAGGAGAGCTACAAATCAGCTGACCCTCTCCTACAACCATATCACTTAGCTTAGGGCCTGTGCCCCTTTATTTATTTATTTATTTATTTATTTAATGTCGCATTTTATAGGTCGTCGTTCCTAAAAAAGATCACAGCAGTTTACATGATTAGGGTCCATATTCATGGTCAACAATCAAATGCTTTGTGTTAATGATCAATCCAAGGAAGGCTTCCTTGGATTACGAGTGCACATTGCATTGTAAGCATTCTCCTTGTTTGCTTAAAGATAAATACACCTAGGGACAGGTATTGAACAGTGTTGTACTGCTTTCTGCCACGCATTCTTTTTGTTTGATAATTCTGGAACTTACAGGCTTAGCCCCCTCACCCGACCTTGAAGGAATTGGCACAATTATTATGGCACTTGCCCTCCCAGAGACACTCAAACTACCCCAGTGCCAGCTCTCCTTGTCACTTCTGAGGGAACAGAGTAGTCCATGAAGGGGTGTCAGAGGGCAGCCATTAATATGATCAAAAGATTTCATCATCCAGTACATGGGAATAGATTTAACAATCTAAACATATTCCCTGGAGGAAAGAAGGAAAGATGGATATGATACATAATTTAAATGGTGGGGGAAGGATCCTGAACTACATTAGTGCATTTTAATTTGTCTCCAATCAACCCAGCATCTCCTTTTCATCTCTCATGCATCCATTCCATAGAAACGATACGGTGGGGAGACGAGACAGTGATATATATGAGACAGCACGGGCGCACTGGGAATCATCCAGCTGTACACAAAATTGCATGGCCTGCACAGCCCAGTGGCCCAACTGGAAACCAAAAGTCGCTCCCCCTTCTTCCCCAGGAGGCAGGGAAGAGCCCGCCCCCACTGGTTAACAAGCAGGCCACAGCATCTCCCTTCAGGAGGGATAAATTGAAACAGGAGTAGTGCCCCCAGCTGGACCCAGAATGTTATCCCATTCGTGCCCTTCATTTTGGAGCTGTCTGCAGCTGAGTTCAGGCAGAGAGTCCCAACTAGCCACAATGGTCCTCCACCAGCCCGGTCCATCCACAATTGAGTGTCAACTGAAGCAGCAACACTGTCCTTTCCCATAGTGCTTGAGCCGGCCTTGAAGGCTTTTGTTGTGTGTGTGTGTGTGTGTGTGTGTGTGTGAAGACCACTTCATCATCTAACCCAGTGGTGGTGCCACACCCCTCCCCCATGGCATACACACACACATAGAAGTATATGTGGGGGGAGGGGATTCAGATATGGTGTGCACCTGCTGAGGTTTCCCTCTAGGGCTGGAGCCTTCACGGAGACATTTACACAGATCTGCCCGCCCCTCCCCCACATAGTTCTCCATTATATGTCACATTTTAATTGTGGGTATATTCTGATTTTAATTGCAAACCACTTTGGTGTAATGTTTCATGGAAAAACGGTATGGTAGTAAGTTTATAAACATGAATCAGATATCACCTGTTCTACCACGGTGGCAGGGGAGCCACCTTTACTTCTTGTGCCCATTAGCATGGATGGACCACAGTACCCAATCATTGCTGATTTGCACTTTTCAAAAATCTGTCAGAACATCGACAGCCACTTTACACAGTCCTCTCTCACACCCAGGACTGTTAGAATCTCCCCATTTATTAAAAAAAAAAAAATAATTACATTTTTATACCCCGCGTATTCCATAACAGTTCACAGCATCTTACAAAGCATACATACATAAATAATGTATTACAGTTTAAAAAGAATACAACTTAAAAACATAAGGGGCATTAGGAAAGAACAAGAGAAGAGCCATAGCAAAGAAAGAAGGAGGAAACCTCAACTCACTGAAGGCTAGCTCAAAATAATGTTTTTAATGCTTTTTTAAAGGTGGTCCCCCATCCAGCTGGGACGTCTAGTGCACGTCCAGACTGGGCTTAGCACAAGCTTTCTGGGACTAGTACAAAATGGTGCACTGCTGTCATTTGGGGGGGAGGGGGGTCAGCACTGACCTCACACATGCAACCCTGCAACAGCTACAAAGTCACCACACTTGGCTGGCGGCATATCCAGGCGAAGGCCAGCTACCAGGATGGCATCTATGCCCATGACAAGAAGGCCAGAGGAGGGCAGGAAGCACTGGCACTGGCAATGCCATCTTCCCCTTGTTGGCATGAACGCCCGGCCCACCACTGCCTTGGTCAGCTGCAATTGCAGCATAATTTCCTCCCCAGACAGGATGTATAGGCCTAGACCAGCCAGTGAAATGAATGGAGAAAGGAGCTGCCAATCTTGATGAGACCTCATCCCTCCTGACCTAAGACCACATGAGTGGGCCCAGATTAGCCACTGGACTGGGAGGCAAAAGCATACACGATCAAGATCCCAGTGCTACAGCATGGAGTCCTCAAGCACATGCTGATATGGCCTCTCGATCCCCAGAATGCTGGATACACATCACTCAGGTGGCAGGGCTGAAGTCAAAGCCAGGAGTGGGGCCAGAAGAAGAAGTCTTCCCAACAAGTGACTGCCCAGCTGACTAGTTCAATGATCGTGTGTCATGGACACTGAGCACCACTCCCCTCCCAACACCAGAAACCGAGGAGGTGAAGAGCCAGGCCCACAACTCATCCTCCCCGGTTCCTCAGGCACTCACAGCTGTCTGGACATGGGGGTAAAAGAAAGATGCCAGAATCAATGCCAACATCCCTGCTAACCTCCCTACTGACTTCTCCATCCATTGTGACCCAACTAATAGGGCACAGGCCCCACCCCCTGCCAGTCCTGGATTTGTCAATAGGCATCCATTATACCTGTGCCAAGGGAAGCAAACATTTAGGGGCAGCGGGTCGGCTAAGATTTGCTGCCCTCCAGCTCTGCTGATTCTAATTGAGCAGAGAACAGCCCTCTGCTACCCTGTAACAGGACCCTTACATGAAATGAGGGAGTGAAAGCCCCAAAAGTAGTTAGGGATAGCAAAATCCTAAATCCATCCTTGCCCAGGGCTCATCAAATTGGGGGTCAGCTTTGTCCAGCTGCCCTGGCTGCCTGACAAGATAGGGGGCATTCAGACTCAGTAGCCCCAACCCAGAAGTCAGTCTGGCCTATGCAACCCACATGTCTCCAAGCAACTATTGTGGCATACCTCCATTGGCCACTGCCCTGTCCTTCCCTGATGGCAAGCTATGTAAGCTGGTACTACATGGGTAGCCCATTTATTGGCAGTACCTGTACAAATAGAGTGGCACTGCACATTTACATAATACATATGCTTTCCTACCTCTGGAGCCTATTTTCTTTAAAAACTAGGTATGTGCAAGGCTTTTTGTTTTTTTTTTCCCAGTTTGGCTCATTTTTCATAGTAACATGGTATTGTTGGCAAAAAAATACCAAATGATTCAACCAGTCTGCCCAGCAAGTTTCTTATAGTCGTAACCGCCACTCCGTGCAGGTTATCCCATGTCTTATGTTAAGGATAGTAATACTTACAATCAAAACAAGGCAACTGTCAAACCCATAACAAGATTGCTGCTAGCAACATTTTTACTTGGTGAGCAGCCTTCCTAATTATTCAGACAATGCTCTTTGAATGTGCTTTGCTTTTGAATTTGGCCGTAAAAGTAGTCCTATGCTTTATCCCTAATGTCACAGTATCAGTATCACAGACCGTAAAGGTCAGGGGCCGAGCATTGGCTGTCTTCTGAATCCAATAACCCTTACCCCCTCCCCCACCATCAACGTGGGGAGTGATGTTGCAGTTGCGTCAAAATCATCAAGGCTAATTGTTTAATTTAAGGGTAATCATCTCCCATGCCTTCAGTTAAGGGTACTAACCAATGAAACCATAGGTTACCCCCATGTACCCTTTTCTTCATAATCATCAACAAGCCTTTACATATCCACAATGTTTATCCAATGCCCTTTTGAATTTGTTTACTGTTCTCATCCTCACCACCTCTTCCGGAAGGGCCTTCCAAGCATCCACCATCCTCTCTGTGAAAAATTATTTCCTAATGTTGGTCCGGAATCTTTCCTCGGAGTTCCATTTTGTGACCTCTAGTTCCACTGTTTCCTTTGCAATGGAAAAGGTTTGAAATTTGTGCATCATTAACACTTTTCAAGTTTCTGAAGGTCTGCATCATATTGTTTAGATGTTAGTATCATCCACAAGTAGGCAAACTTTACCTTCTATCCCTTCCACAATGTCACTCACACAGATATTGAACAGAACCAGTCCCTGTGGCACTCCACTTAACACAGTTCTCTGCCTCCTGCAAGTCAACCAGTTTACAATCCATGGTGCCCACTCCCAAGCTTCTCTTTTTGTTAATCTTCTATGACTGTATCAAAAGCTTTGCTGAAATCCAAGTAAATTACATCTAGTGCTCTTCCTTGATCCAAATCTCTAGTCACCCAATAAAAAAAAAAAAAAATCAATCAGATTTGCCTGACAGGATGTTTCCCTGGGAAATTCATGCTGCCTCTGGTCCAGCAAGCCACCAGATTGTAAAAAGCTTACTATCCTTTCCTTCAGCAGAGTCTCCATTTTCTTCATTTTTTCATTTTATGGACTTTTTCCCTTCAGTTTTTGTTTGTTTGTTTTTTTTTTCCATTTTTATTCATTTCAGAAAATAGTGTGCACTATCCATAAATGAATGAACCTAACAGTTTTTGGAATTTTCAGGGGGATTATGTATTTGCTTCAGGGTATAAGGAACATAAATTAAAATGCTGAATTTTGGTCAGATTGCTTTTCATTTTAAAATAAATGCACATCAGGATTAAAAACTGCTTAAAAAACGATGGTGATCAGTTTTGAAACAATATAAGTAGGATACCTCATTTACTCTAAACCCCAATCCAATTCCAATTCCAAATATTTCTTCAGGATTTATGTGTGAGTATAGCCTCTTCCTTCTGTACTCTTGCTGAAATCCTGTATTGTTTAGCATCCAGATTTTCAATTTATTTAGCAAAACTTCAAAAAACACTGTCAAGCGTGAAAGCTTGTAGCATGTTGACAAAATCCATGTGATGGGGGCATGAGTAAATGAATAGTACCAGGAGATGCGCACCATTAAACCAGGATCTTTAAATGAAGACTGGAGTGCTATAGCAACTAGACATGAGAAAACTAGCAGATTTGACTAAGGGGGAAGTATTAATTGTAACACTTCTATATTGACAGATGGAAGCCCAGAAGGTAACAAAGTAAAAACAGATAACAAAACATTGAAATGCAGCAGAAATAATAGTGATGAAATTGATTTTTATAAAAAGACAATTGAGAAGCAGGTTTAAATAGAATCTCCAGATTAGAAAAGGTTAAAAGTGGCAATTGTCCAAGTAGATTGTTAACCCGAACTCTGTACCAGCAAAAATAGACTACAATGTGATAGCATTCTCAGACAGAAACACCAGTTTGCGGTGGAATAGCAGTAATACTATTGGCATGTTTTCAGCTTACGGCAGGCAAGAATTTTCAAGAGAACTGCCTATTGTCGGGATGGTCATGGGAAAGTGAGGAAGAGAGAGAGAGAGTGTGTGTGTGTGTGTGTGTGTGTGTGTAGGGGGGAAATCCCTCGAGGATGTAATTACAAATAACCTTGAACTGTTGTGCTCATAAACATGAAACAACCACAGCCAACAAGGAGAGCAAAGCAGCAGTTGTCAGATGCACCGTGGTTTTTTTTATAGGGAAAAAAAGGCACTGCCAGTTTTCATTTTAGAGGGAAATGCTTGTGTAAGAGTTTAAGAGCTTCCTTGTCACTACACTTTCAATATTCCCCTGTCTGCCAATTAAATAAATTCCTATCATGGTGTACCCCATCACCATGCATGCCCTACTGAAAGTTCTGTTTTTAGTATATATAAATGATGGAAGTTGTTCAGAGTGAGCAAAAAAGCAATATATTTTTGCACATGCCCCTAACCCCCAGGAAGACCAAATAGGATTTTTTTTCTATACATATTGGTATTATTTACTATATTACAAAAGTACATTAATTTTACAGCTGTATAACAACATTGACATTCTTTAAAAAAATATTATGAGGGGGTAGAGTCAAGATGGCACCTCGACCGGTTACATAGTGAAACTGCTCTGGCGATTTCTCTTTTGAAAAGTTTCTCTGAAGATTTAATATGCCCCCGAAATGAAAAGGGAAGCAGAAGACTTACCCCTCTATGTCCCCGCTACCTCCTGGGCAGAAGACCATCCCACAATGCACCACCAAACCACCAGAAATGGGCTCGAGCAATCCGGCTTTCGGGTCGCTGGAAGGAGACTGCGACCCGACCTCGGAAGTGTTTTCCCTCAGCCCTTTGGATCAGAGGCTCCCTCCTTCTGAGCAGGGAACCTCAACACCCCGCCCGACTGGAAGCCCCGATGAGGACGTTTGAGTTAATTGGGCAGAGGGGGCTGTGTCGGGGAGAGACGCCGCTCAGATACCCGAAGAGACCAGAGAGATTTCCGCCAGAGGCCTTGTGCTGGAAACTGAAGAGGGGCAAGTCAACGGAAGTGGTGAGAACCTAGATTCCATCCCTCCTATTAGACCTGGCTATGTTATAATCCCGATAAAACCGGAGATAATGACATTAGAATCCCTGTGTTCTTTAACATCTACCCTAGCAAAGTCATTATCGGAATGTTCTGCAAATATGTGTTTTATCATCGCAGATGTGCCTAATGAATGAAAACTCTGAAAAATTCAAACAGGAATCAGTGGGAAAATTTCCAAAAATGGAAGAAGAAATATTGCAAGTCAAAATGGTTCAATCAACTATGGTACAGAACTATGGGGCTATTAATAGAAAAAATAGAATATCTGGAGAATGCCATGAGACATTTAAATCTGAGGATCTTAAACTTCCCCAGAGTGGTAGGAGAATTACCTCATTTAACTGTTAAAAGATACTTTAATGAAGTACTTGAGATTTCTACTGAAAAAACTCCACCTCTGGATAAGGTATACTTTCTCCCGAATCAAAAAGTTCAACCAAAGCAAATAACCCCTTATGTTCTTGAGAATTTGACGGATTTTTTAGAATTGTCAGCATATGAAATTGCGGAGAGAACAAAGCTCTTAGGGCCAGATTTTAAAAGCCCTGAGCACGTAAATCCAGCTGGATTTACGCGCGTAGGGCCCTCGCACGCCGGCGCGCCTATTTTGCATAGGCCGCCGGCATGCGCACAGCCCCGGGATGCGCATAAGTCCCGGGGCTTCGCAAAAGGGGCGGGGAGGGGTGTGTCTGGGGGGCGTGTCCGGGGTCAGGGGCGGTTTGGGGCGAGACCGGGGGCGTGGTCAAGGCCTCCGGACCAGCCCCCGGGTTGGGTGATGGCTCGCCAGCAGCCCGCTGGTGTGCGCAGATTTACGCCTGCTTTGAGCAGGCGTAAATCTGCCAAGAAAGGTAGGGGAGGGGTTTAGATAGGACCGGGAGGGGGGTGGGTTAGGTAGGGGAAGGGAGGGGTAGGTGCGGGGGGGTGGAAAGAAAGTTCCTTCCGAGGCCGATCCGATTTCGGAGCGGCCTCAGAGGGAACAGGCAGCGCGCGCCGGGCTCGGCACGCGCATGTTGCACAAATGTGCACCCCCTTGCGTGCGCCGACCCCGTATTTTATGATACGCGCGGCTACACGAGTATCTTATAAAATCCAGTGTACTTTTGTTCGCGCCTGTTGTGCGAACAAAAGTACGCGCTCGCGTAATTTTATAAAATCTACCCGCTTATTTCCTTCTTCAACAAAAAAGACCTCGGAGATATCATGCAGGCCTATTTTAAAAAATCTAATACCAATTTTATGGGAGGAAGTGTAAGAATATATCCTGATATCACAAAAACGACGCAACAGAGGAGAAAGGCTTTCCTTGATTTGAAACAAGAGATACTAGCACTGGGAGTGTCTTTCTTTCTGCGCTTCCCGTGCAAGTGTATCGTAAAATATAAAGATGACACTTATATTTTCTACCAGCCAGAACAAATGAAGAACTTTGCAGATGGGAAGAAAGCTTTATTACAGCTGAGCAGCAATATGTCTAATCCATAATATGAATGTGAATGGTTTGTGAAGCTCCTTTTCTTAAATGATTTTCCTCTTTATCTCCTAAATGTGCAGTTACCCATCTTTCTTTTCTTCTAGAGGTCTAATGGGTATTACAAATAGAAAGAATTATTTCCTGTTAATTGTTAGGTAATTAAGTTTATATATTTTCCTTTCCCTTTGTATTGTAATACCATATTGCAAATTCAAAGTGGATACTTTGTAAAGTTTTGAAAAATGAATAAAGAGAAATAAAAAAAAAAAAAAAAAAAAATATTATATGAAAACAATTTTTCACCTTCTTTCTAGAAACACAGAACTATGACGGCAGAAAAAGACCTTATGGCCTATGTAGTCTGCATATCTGCCCAAATAATTTACAATTCTCATCGCTCCTTTGGAAATTCTTTGTATTTATCCCATGTTTTCTTGAGTTCAGATACTGTTTTTGTCTCCACCGCCTCCATTGGAAGGCTGTTCCATGCATCTACTACCTACTCTGTAAAGAAATATTTCCTAAGATTACTCCTGAGCTGTTTCAACCTCAACCCATTACCCCTCATGCTAGAGCCTCCTTTCCATTGAAAGAGGCTCGCCTCCTGTACATTGAAACCTTTGAAATATTTAAATGTGTCTCTCATATGTCCCCTATCTCACCTTTTCTCTAGGGTATACATGTTTAGATCTTTAAGTCTAACCCCTTATGCATTAGAATGAAGACCACTGACCATTTTAATAGCCAGCCACTGGACTCCAACCGGTTTTTATCTTTTTGAAGGTTTGGCCTCCAGAACTGTACACAATATTCCAAATGAGGTCTCAACAGGGATCTATAAAAGGGTAATATCACTTCCTTTCTTCTGCTGACAATTCTTCTCCCTATGTAGCCAAGCATCTTTCTGGTTTTTGCTGTCACTTTATCTACCTGTTTGATCACCTTAAGTTCATCAGATATAATCACCCCCAGATCTTGCTCTTCTTTTGTGCTTAGAAGAATTTCATCCCCAATACTGTGTCTTAGGGATGTGAATCATTTTAGGACGATTAAAATTATCGTCCGATAATTTTAATATCATCTTAAACCGTTATGGAACACAATACAATAGAGATTCTAACGATTTATCGTTATAAATCGTTAGAATCGTGAGCCGGCACACTAAAACCCCCTAAAACCCATCCCCGACCCTTTAAATTAAATCCCCACCCTCCCGAACCCCCCCCCAATGACTTAAATAACCTGCGGGTCCAGCGGCGGTCCGGAACGGCAGCGGTCCGGAACGGGCTCCTGCTACTGAATCTTGTTGTCTTCAGCCGGCGCCATTTTCCAAAATGGCACCGAAAAATGGCGGCGGCCATAGACGAACACGATTGGACGGCAGGAGGTCCTTCTGGACCCCCGCTGGACTTTTGGCAAGTCTTGTGGGGGTCAGGAGGCCCCCCCCCAAGCTGGCCAAAAGTTCCTGGAGGTCCAGCGGGGGTCAGGGAGCGATTTCCCGCCGCGAATCGTTTTCGTACGGAAAATGGCGCCGGCAGGAGATCGACTGCAGGAGGTCATTCAGCGAGGGTTCCGGCGCCTCGCTGAACGACCGCGTATGGCCGGCGCCATTTTCCGTACGAAAACGATTCGCGGTGGGAAATCGCTCCCTGACCCCCGCTGGACCTCCAGGAACTTTTGGCCAGCTTGGGGGGGGCCTCCTGACCCCCACAAGACTTGCCAAAAGTCCAGCAGGGGTCCAGAATGACCTCCTGCCGTCCAATCGTGTTCGTCTATGGCCGCCGCCATTTTTCGGCGCCATTTTGGAAAATGGCGCCGGCTGAAGACAACAAGATTCAGTAGCAGGAGCCCGTTCCGGACCGCTGCCGTTCCGGACCGCCGCTGGACCCGCAGGTTATTTAAGTCATTTGGGGGGGGGTTCGGGAGGGTGGGGGATTTAATTTAAAGGGTCGGGGGTGGGTTTTAGGGGGTTTTAATGTGCCGGTTTTGCGATTTTACGTTTTTTTGATTTTTCACGATTTTTCACGATTTTTCACGATATTTTACCCCCCCAAACGGCAACAATACGATTCCCTCCCCCTCCCAGCCGAAATCGATCGTTAAGACGATCGAGGACACGATTCACATCCCTACTGTGTCTCTTCCTTGGGATTTTTCAGCCAAAATGCATTATTCTGCATTTTTTTAGCATAAAGTCTTAGCTGCCAGAACATAGACCATTCTCTGAGCTTTGCTAGATCCCTCCTCATGTTTTCTACACCCTCCTGGCTGTCTACCTTGTTGCAGATTTTGGTATCACCAGTAAAAAAAAAAAAAAAAAACCTTTCTTGAAAATCCTTCCACTATGTCGCTCACAAAATTGTTGAAAGGAATTGTTTCAAGGACCAATCCCTGAGGCACACAACTATTAATGCCTCTTTACACTTGAATGGCTGTATAGATGCTGTCAACAAGGGTAATTTGGCTTTCTAGGCAATGGGATGATGTTTCAAGGACTGCTGAGCAGAGATCGGGACCAACCTGTCAAAGAAGGGGCTTTCAACCTACTGAGGAGGGCATTAAACTAGGATCATCGGGAATGACTGAATAAAACCCTATGGTAAGTAAAACATTATTTCCCAAACTATCAGCATTAGTATACACAGATTTTCAGATGTTGCCCTTCTTCCCATTTTTATACAATTTTTTAATGTTTTATTTCCCAAACTATCAGCATTAGTATACACAGATTTTCAGATGTTGCCCTTCTTCCCATTTTTATACAATTTTTTAAAGTCCCTGATCTAGAGGCAGTTATGGAAGAAGCTGACTTGGGTGTAGTGGCTGTCACGGATGTGGTACATGTAAATCCATGATTAGGATAGAGTTATACCATGTTACAATCTATTCAGGAAGGACCAGGTAGGAAGGAAGGTGTTCAATGCAGCTCCCCAAAGGGGAGGGGCTAGCACTTTAGGATACTCCATAGACGGAGTTAGTGGTCTGCTGTGGGTTGGCTCCCACAGAGTGGCAGTTGTTAATACCATTCTATTAGTATAAGGAATGAACACTTAGTAAAAAATGGTGAATCTCTGGGTCAATGGCAGATGACAGCACTCTCAGGTGGAGATCTTGAGAGGGACCACCGGCTAGGCTGGAGTATTGAGACAAACATAGATAGTTCTTTTTTAGACTGGAAGTAGAACCACCAAAGGTGACAGTAGTGAGTTGATATGCCCAGCATGGCTGAAATCCCTCTGATACTGGAACTACAATCTCTGAGTTGCTGAGCTGTAAGGAGAGACTATAGGTAGTGAGTAGACAGGGTATGCTGGGCATAACCAGTGGTAGATGATACACTCACAATTGTAGATCTCTGTAATGTCTTCTTTATGCAACAGAGAGTCTTCAGTATTCAGGAACAGGAGGCACAGGCAGGTACTGGTTCCTATAAGCAGTCAGAAATAGAACTCACAATAACTGTGTGTGGGATGGCTTCTGGAATAGAAGAGAGGCTAGAAGAGATTTAGGAATGTAGGCCCTGATGGAGCGAGTACTGATTCCTATCTGGTAATCTGTAATAGTAATCCATAAGATTACTAAAAAAAAATGAGATCTGCCAGGCACCCTCCGACACGCTGCCTACCAAAGCCCTCCTATCTATTCCCAACACCATAGCTAAACCCATTGCCAACATTGTAAACACCTCTCTCTCCTCCGGAGTTATTCCTGACCCCCTCAAACAAGCCACCGTCAAACCCTTACTCAAAAAACCTAGCCGATCTCCAACCTCTCATTTCTATTGAAATTACTCGAAAAAATTGTTAACATCCAACTCTCTGACCACCTGGAAAAATTTAACATTCTTTTCCCCTCCCAATTCGGATTTCAAAAATTCTGTAATACAGAAACCCTCTTACTCTCTCTATCTGACTCCATTCTCAAAGACTTCGACAAAGGTCACTCACATTTACTAGCCCTCCTTGACATCTCAGCGGCATTTGACACAGTGAACTACAACATTCTCCTCACGGGCCTCAGTGAAATCGGCATTACTGGCACCCCTTCACTTTGGTTTAAATCCTACCTAACCAACACACTCTACAAAGTAAAAATCGATGATTTTGAATCAAAACCGATCCACCTCGCCAGAGGCGTCCCACAAGGGTCCTCCCTCTCCTCTACCCTGTTCAATATTTATTTACTTCCCCTCTGTAAACTCTTCTCCGACCTTCACCTCACCCACTTCATCTACGCAGATGACGTGCAAATATCCCGATCACTGACTCCCTAGACGCCACCATGAAAAGATGGGAAAATGCTCTCTCATCTATAAACTGCCTCCTCACCTCTCTCCACCTTGCCCTTAACACTTCTAAAATGGAGCTCCTCATTATCTCTCACCCAACCCTCGCCCAGGACACACCATTAGCAGGCACCTCCTTCTCTCTTCACGCCCAAGATCTAGGTGTCACAATAGATAATCACCTTAACCTACAAAAATTCATTGGCATCACAATGAAAGAGTGTTTCTTTAAGCTCAACACGCTAAAAAAACTCAGACCCCTCCTCCACCTCGGCGACCTCCATACTGTCCTGCAAGCCATGGTTATGTCCAAAATAGACTACTGTAATTCCTTCCTTCTTGGTCTACCGAAAGCCACAATTAAACCCCTGCAACTCTTACAAAACATGGCGGCGAGAATCCTCACAAATTCCTGCAAAGGTGACCACATCACCCCTATACTCAAACACCTACACTGGCTCCCCATTCAACAACACATAACTTACAAGACCCTCACTTTAATGCACAAATCGCTCTACAATGAAAACGTACACTGGATGAAAGACACTTTTCACTTCCTTACCCCTGCCAGACATACCAGATCCTCCAACACACGTATCCTCCACACCCTCCCCCCCGAAACATATTCACATCAAATCCACTAAAGAGCAGGCCTTTTCAATCGCCGTCCCTTACTCCTGGAACTCCTTGCCACCCGATCTCAGAACGGAGCAGTGTGCACATAAGTTCAAATCTAAACTCAAAACCTGGCTTTTTAAACAAGCCTACCCTGAAATAACTTTATGATATCCCCTTTTTTCTTCCCCGCTCTCGACCCTCCCCTACCCCCCCTCCCCCCGCAGTATCCTAGATATTCCACCCATATATATACAACCTTGTCTATACCTCTAATGTGCCTCTTCAAATAATTATAATAGCCCTGTCAACCTGTCCACTCTGTGTCAACCTGTATGCACTGTGTACAAGATATGAAACCTCTGGTCATGATTTGCACATGATATGATTTCCACAAGATATGATATGACTTTGTACTAAATATGAGACATTTGCTCATAATTTGGGATCATTCATTATGTAAGTAAGTTCTCTTTTCCAACTTCTAGCCTTTATCTCTCGCTCCCACGTGCAACTGCCTCTGCACCTCCCAGTTCTCTGTTACCCTGTTTTTTGTAACTGCTCTCTTCATGCTTTGTTTTCTACCCCTGTTACATGTAAACCGGCATGATATCTCTGATGAAGGTCGGTCAAGAAAACAACACAACTAAATAAATAAATAAATAAATAAATAAGATATAGGTATGCGATATCTTCTGAGGAAGAAGAGAGTATAAGAAAGGAATTAGGAACATAGGCCCTCGTGGAGCGAGTACCTGTTCCTGTCTGTAATAGGACTCACTGTGTTCACACCTGCGATTGCCTCCAGGCAATAGGAGTCTTCGGGAATGTAGGCCCTCAAGGAGCAAGTATCAGATCCCGTCCAACAATCTAAAATCAAGAATAGAGAGAGCGGAGCCCCCAAGGAGCAGGTACTCCTGGTAAGTTTTAAAAGCAGAGTAGCTTGGTTGAATCGTAATCTGGCAGAGATAGATTTGAGTCCTTGCTAACTCGATTAGTAACAGCAATCAAGACCTTTTTATGTTAGAAGCGGGTGACGTCACTACGGGAAGACGCCCCTGAGGTTAGCGCCCTCACTGGTAGAAGTCTGGAGCGCGCGTACGCCCTTACATCATCAGGAACATGGCGGGTCCGTAGTGTCAAGCCAGCCCGGGGGTTCCGACAAGATGTAGCAGGAAAACTCCATGGTAGCAATTGTTTGTCAGACCTGGAGGGAGTCACCACAGAAATAGAGAAGGTGGAACGAGGGTGAGGAACAGGCATGAGCACAACAGTACCCCCCTTCAAAGGGCAGTCTCCTCTTTGGGTGCCAGGTTTATGCTTTGAAGGATGTGCAAGATGAAACTGACAAAGCATCTCTTTATCCAAAATGTTGACCTGAGGCTCCCACAAATTTTCTTCGGGGCTGAAACCCTCCCACTTTAAAAGATATTCCATCATCTTGACTCTCTTATGAACATCAATAATTTCTTCGACTTTATATTCTAAGTCGTCTTCAGCATTGATGACTGGTGGTTTAGGGTCTTAGGAGAAAATTTGCTGAGAATAAGCAGTTTTAATAGTGAAACGTGAAATGCGTTATGAATGTGGAGACCAGGTGGTAGCATCAACCGATAGGTGACATTGCCAATATGTTGAAGAACTGGAAATGGTCCTACGTAGCGAGGAGCAAATTGAGAAGAAAGTAGCTTAAGTCTGAGGTGCTTAGTAGACAACCAAACCTTGTCGCCTGGCTTGAAGGCTGGGGCTGGTGCATGATGTGCATCATAATACTTCTTAGCACGGTCACTAGCTTTATGTAACATGTCCTTTGTCTGAACCCATAGTTTATGAATATCCTCAACAATGGATTGAGCAGCTGGAGACATCACTGAGAGTCTCAGTGGAAGCGGTGGTGTAGGAGAACGTCTGAATATCACTTCAAAAGGTGACCGTCCTGTTGATGTTGCTGGGTGAGAGTTAATAGCAAATTCAGCCCATGGAAGCAATTTGGCCCAGTTATTTTATCAGGATGTGACATAGGCTCGTATAAACTGCTTCATAGTTCGATTCATTCATTCCATTTGACCATTCGACTGTGGATGGTAGGCTGAGGTGTAGTCTAGAGTGATGTCAAACAGCTTGCACAGAGCCTTCCAGAATTGTGCCATGAATTGGGAACCATGGTCAGATACGGTGTGTGAATGTAGGATGTGGAGGCGGAATATGTGCATTATGAAAAGCTTTGCAAGCTCCAAGGCTGAAGGTATGCCAGGGAGCGCCACGAAGTGTGCCATCTTGATAAAGCAATCCACAGTCATCTAGATGGTGTTCATTCCTCCAGAAGTAGGTAAATCTACTACAAAGTCGGTTGCGATGTACGACCAGGGTCGATCCAGAACTGGCAATGGTTGCATTTGCCCCCATGATGGTCCAGGGACTGGCTTATTCTTGGCGCAATTGGTGCATGAGGCCACATAAGAATAGGTATCCTTATTCATGGTAGGCCACCAATACAGTTCCTGGATTCTGAGCAATGTTCGATGTTGACCTGGATGACCAGCTAACTTAGAATCGTGCGCCCAGAAGAGCACTTTTCTCCGGAGGTTCTTGGGAACAATAGTTTTACCAACAGGTACCGACCGGGTAGTGGCCAACATGATCTTCCTAGGGACAACCATGTCTGAAGGCTCATCAGGTAAATCCTCCCACATCGTCTCTTCATCCATCTCAGATGAAGAATCCACTTCTTTTTCGAGTAGCACTGAACTAACTAAGTCCTGAACCTGAAATGTTTTCACAGGACTTCAGTAGCAGAATAATCTCCGTAACCTCTTTAAAAGATTCTTTTTGAGAATGATCCTGCTGAGGTAAAAGTTCTGGTTCTGCTGAAACACTGGGCATGCCATTAGCAGGTAAAACCTCTCTGAAATATTTCTCATTACAATCCGGGCCCCAGCGTGAGAGATCCGAGGAAGCCCAATCAAATTGAGGTTGATGCTCTTTCAGCCAAGGTAACCCCAAAACGATCAGATGCATGGCCTTCTCCAAAACAGAGAGATTATTTCCATGTGGAGTGCTCTGGTGCAAAGCGTAATTGGTACAATCTCGCAGGTTACATCGCCTGGTAGAGGCTCTCCGTGTATGGAAGATAACAATAGTGGACTTTTTAAGAAGATGAGAGGAATTTTCAGATACTCTACTAGATATCTATAAATAAAATTGCCTCCTGCCCCTGAGTCCACCAGGGCAGGGTCCAAATTGTGACTGGTCCATAGGTCAAAGAGACTGGAAGAGAGAGCGGGAGAGAAGGTGCAGTAAGTCCCATAAACAATCTTTCTGCCGGATTAGAATTCCTCCGTTCCCCCAGAGAAATGGGACAAGTCGAGACATCATGGCTGAACTGGCCACAGTACATACACGGATCACATCCTCCATGGGTCCTTTTCTCCTTAAAAGTCAAGTGACCATGACCAAGTTGCATCGGTTCCTCTTTATCAACAGGATTGTTTGCTGGGTCCATCTGAAGTGCAGGGGCACGAGTCCGCTTGAACTCGGGTAATACTCTAGGCAGAAGTTCCTTCACTTTGTCTCGAAGCCACCAATCAATCCGAGTAGCCAAGGCTATCAACTCTTCCAGCGAGTCAGGTGTTGGGCGAGCAGTCAGCTTGTCCTTTATGCGGGTGTCCAGGCCTCTGCAAAAGAGTGTCTTCAGACATCTGGGGTCCCAGCGAAGCTCCGCTGCTAGAGTTTTAAATTCAATGGCAAATTCAGCCAGAGATCTGTTGTCTTGCTTCAGATCCACCAAAGTAAATCCAGCAACAGACATTTGAGTAGGGTCATCACCGATCATTGGAAAAACACTGATCCTGGCGTCATAGTGGATAACACATTGAAATAATCGGTTCAGTGTGCTGCGGCAGTCAAAAAAGCAAACAGAATGTTAGGAATTATTAGGAAGGGAACAGTGAATAAAATGGAAAATGTCATAATGCCTCTGTATCCCTCCATGATGAGACCACACCTTGAGTACTGTGTACAATTCTGGTCATCACATCTCAAAAAAGATATAGTTGCGATGGAGAAGGTACAGAGAAGGGCGACCAAAATGATAAAGGGGATGGAACAGCTTCCCTATGAGGAAAGACTAAAGAGGTTAGGACTTTTCAGCTTGGAGAAGAGATGACTGAGGGGGGATATGATAGAATAACATATGAACATAAGAACATGCCATACGGGGTCAGACCAAGAGTCCATCAAGCCCAGCATCCTGTTTCCAACAGTGGCCAATCCAGGCCATAAGAACCTGGCAAGTACCCCAAAACTAAGTCTATTCCATGCTACTGTTACTAGTAATAGCAGTGGCTATTTTCTAAGTCAGCTTAATTAATAGTAGGTAATGGACTTCTCCTCCAAGAACTTATCCAATCCTTTTTTAAACACAGCTACACTAACTGAACTAACCACATCCTCTGGCAACAAATTCCAGAGTTTAATTGTGCTTTGAGTGAAAAAGAACTTTCTCAGATTAGTTTTAAATGTGCCACATGCTAACTTCATGGAGTACCCCCTAGTCTTTCTATTATCCGAAAGAGTAAATAACTGATTCACATTAACCTGTTCTAGACCTCTCATGATTTTAAACAGCTCTATCATATCCCCCCTCAGCCGTCTCTTCTCCAAGCTGAAAAGTCATAACCTCTTTAGTCTTTCCTCATAGGGGAGCTGTTCCATTCCCTTTATCATTTTGGTTGCCTTTCTCTCTACCTTCTCTATCGCAATTATATATTTTTTGAGATGCGGCGACCAGAATTGTACACAGTATTCAAGGTGTGGTCTCACCATGGAGTGATACAGAGGCACTATGATATTTTCCGTTTTATTCACCATTCCCTTTCTAATAATTCCCAACATACTATTTGCTTTTTTGACTGCCGCAGCACACTAAACCGATTATTTCAATGTGTTATCCACTATGACGCCATGATCAGTGTTTTTCCAATGCTAGGTGTTCCCTACCTGAGTCGTTAGTTATAGCAATGTTCCTTTTAAGGACATGTCTTCCCAGCTTTGAGAACCAGCAGGGCCACATGTTTAGAAAAAAACACAGCTGCAATCCCAGGAAAGGTAAACCTGCCAATCAGATGAAGGTTTGCTGCTAGTAAGAGCCAGAAACACATATTAAGGGCACAGAAAGGAGTGACTGGTCAGTGGAAAGAAGCCGAAGCCCATTTCAAAGGTTTTCCTGTAACAGTGAGAGCTGCGAGTCTGCTCTACTAAGGTTTCAGAATTGAGTACTGTACCAAAGACTGGAAGGACACTTGTTTGCACCCTCAAATCTATGATGAAGGGAAAGCCACAACTTCACTTCACATCAGATACTAACCAGGGTAAGACAGAACACTGACAAATACAAACACCCACACATTCCCTTTTACCCCCAACCTCAACCAGAGTGCTTAACCTGCATTCGACTAAATATTATACCTGTGCATAGTACCAAACCATCCCAGTAAGTGCAAGGATCTTATACAGCAGCCAGCAAAAGATATGAAATTAAAACATGGTTTGAATGCCTACTGGGAATGAAATTATAAAGTACACTATCCTCAGTGCTGCCTGGGTTCATGTCAATAAGTGAAGTATTGTATCATTTCACAGGGACTATTTACTGAGCTGTATATTTTGGGGTAGATTTTCAGAGGGTTACGCGTGTACGTTACACGCGTAACCCCCGAAAACCTACCCCAACCGCCCCTGCATGCGCCGAGCCTTTCTTGCATAGGCTACCGGCGCACGCAAAGCCCGGGACGCATGTAAGTCCCAGGGCTTTCCTGGGGGGGCGTGTCGCGGCTGGCACGCCAGAAGGGACGGGGCCGCGGGCGTGGTTCCAACCCAGGGGCGTTCTGGGGGCGTGGCTGTGGCCTCCGGACCATCCCCCGGACCGGAACATGGCGCCCTGGCAGCCGGCCCGGCACGCGCAAGTTACACCTGCCTCGAGCAGGCGTAACTTTCGTGACAAAGTTAGGGGGGAGTTTAGATAGGGCTGGGGAGTGGGTTAGGTAGGAGAAGGGAGGGGAAGGTGGGGGGAGGCGGAGGGAACGGAGGCAGGCTGCGCAGCTTGGCGTGTGCAGGCTTCCGATTTTGGGCAGCCTTGTGCGTGTCGACTCCGGATTTTAATGGATCTGCGCGGCTACACGCATATCTATTGAAATCCTGCGTACTCTTGATCGCACCTGGTGTGCGAAAAAAAGTATGCATGTGCGCAACTTTATAAAATCTACCCCTTTATGCACTGAACTGCAGCTACAGTTCTTCCTAAGTGCAACCCTACCTCTTTCCAGTCAAGTTTCCATAAATTGCATTTTTTGCCTAAATATAAATTCTGTTTATATTAGTAATATACATTTTAAAATGAACTTTCAGATTTTATTTATTTATTTATTTATTTATTTATTTACTTAAAAGGATCTATTCAATGCACCCTCCAATTTTCGGGGAGAGTTACAACAATACAGTCATAATTAATTACAGACATACAACAAGACAATAAATAACACGGGAATAAAAGGAAAATAGCCTTAAAAATAATAGAGCCAGAAAACATAAATGTATTTAAAATATATGTTAGAATAAAATAGATAAGAGAATAAAAGATGTAAAGAAGCCTAAGGGGCGGATTTTCAGAGCCCTGCTCGCGTAAATCCGCCCAAAACCGGGCGGATTTACGCGAGCAGGGCCCTGCGCGCCGGGAAGCCTATTTTACATAGGCCTCCCGGCGCGCGCAGAGCCCCGGGACTCGCGTAAGTCCCGGGGTTCTCCGAGGGGGGCGTGTCGGGGGCGGGCCCGGTCGTCGCGGCGTTTCGGGGGCGTGTCGGCAGCGTTTTGGGGGCGGGTACGGGGGCGTGGCTATGGCCCGGGGCGGTCCGGGGGCGTGGCCGCGCCCTCCGTACCCGCCCCCAGGTCGCGGCCCGGCGCGCAGGAGGCCCACTCGCGCGCGGGGATTTACGCCTCCCTCCGGGAGGCGTAAATCCCCCGACAAAGGTAAGGGGGGGTTTAGACAGGGCCGGGCGGGTGGGTTAGGGAGGGGAAGGTGAGGGGAGGGCAAAGGAAAGTTCCCTCCGAGGCCGCTCCGATTTCGGAGCGGCCTCGGAGGGAACGGGGGTAGGCTGCGCGGCTCGGCGCGCGCCGGCTATACGAAATCGATAGCCTTGCGCGCGCCGATCCAGGATTTTAGCGGATACGCGCGGCTCCGCGCGTATCTACTAAAATCCAGCGTACTTTTGTTTGCGCCTGGAGCGCAAACAAAAGTAGGCTATTCGCGCTCGTTTTAAAATCCGCCCCTAAGGTTTTGTCTCACATAGGTCTGGAAAAACTTGCTTAAAAAGATAGTATTTTAGTGCTTGAATTCCTTTTTGTTGCTTAATAGTCTGAGATTTTGTGGCATCGCATTCCATAAAATAGGGCCTGCAATAGAGAAAGCATGCTTGCAAGTCATGATTAGTTTGGTAGTTTTTGCAGATTTGTTTGAATAAGATTCCGTGATAGGATATAAAGATGAAAAATTGTGGAAAGCCATGAGTTTTACTGTTATGAATGAGACTATGTAGTATCGACAACATTTTATATTGAATGCACCATTTAATGGGTAGCCAGTATAGGTTAAAAAGAATTGGGGAGATGTGGTCATGTAATCTCTTGTTTGACAACAGGCGAGCCACTGCATTCTGCACTAACTTAAGTGGTCGCATAGATATTTGGGGTAATCCTATAGTAATTGCTAATTACTCTCATCAGTGCTGGAAGGGAGTGGGATAAGTTAATTAAATAAACCAAGGCGTCATCTGCGTATAATGAGATTTTGAGTGTAATTCCCTGGCAGGTAGCTCCCTCTATCTCCGGCAATGTCTGAATAGCCTGGACCAATGGTTCCACTGCAAGATCAAAGAGTAAGAGGGAGAGGGGGCAGCCCTGCCTAGTGTCCCACTCAATCTTGAAGTGATGGGATATTGCACCAATCGTCCAGACCCTCGACTCCAGGTTAGCAAACAAAGCATGAAGCCAGGATAGAAAATCATTAGGGAACCCGAACTGTTCTAACGTTACAAACATATAGGGCCAAGAGCCCCAGTCAAATGCTTTGTCTGCATCCATGGAAATAACTGCCCCCGTCACAGAATTATGTTTAGCCCATAGCAATACATTAATCAGGCGCCATGTGTTACGGACTAACACCCTCCCTTTAATAAATCCTGTCTGATCAAAGTGGATCAAATGAGGAATAATATCCTCCAGCCGCAGCTGTAAAATTTTTGCCAATATCTTAATGTCCATATTTATGAGTAAGATAGGACGATATGAAGAGCAGTCCAAAGGGTTCTTTCTCACCTTTTGTATCAACATGATTAAAGCCTCTGTGAGAGATCCCACATTAGCCCCAGGGGGATCTAAGATAATTAAAGAGTTCCCTCAATCTGGGGACCAGCACCTCCACAAAAGCTTTATAAAATTCTAAGGGGAACCCATCCAGTCCCAGACTCTTCACCCCATTAACACCTTTAGGGCTTTGGTCACTTCCAGAGTAGAAATTTCTGTGGAAAGCTATGCTGCATCTTCCTCAGATATCTTAGATAACTTCAGGTGAGATGCAAAAATGGAAAGCCTTCAGGGAAATCAGCACATCCCAGTAGAGACATATTTAACCACCATCTGTTGTTTCGGCCCTCCCCTTTAACAGGAAATGCCAAAGAAATTGCAAAGTGATCAACGATATTACATCCCAGGATATTCGACTTACAAGCTAGGCTTGGAAATCCCTGACTACATAGAAAATGATCGAGTCTGTTATATGACAAAAATCTGGGGGGAAAAAAAGTATAGTCCCTAGCCCTCAGATTCTGTACCCTCCATATATCTACAAGATCAAAGGTCTGTATCGTCTTTAAGCCCCTTCCTACTCTCCTCTGACACCTGACAAGTCCCTGTCCTATCTAGAACAGGATCCAGACAAGCGTTCCAGTCTCCTCCCATACAAACCCGATCCATTGCCAACTGAGCCAGCACCTTCAACTGCCCTGTATTAGGTCTATAGACATTCACTAATGTAAATGACCACCCATACAGACTGCATTCCAAAATTACAAAACGGCTGTCTGGGTCACTGATGAATCTATGCACTTTCAATGGAATGTTTTTATATATAAGTACACAGGCTCCTCTACTCTTTGAAAAAAAAAAGGTTGCATACATCTGCCCTACCCATGCCCTTCTTAATTTTGCATGTTCACTGGCCACCAAGGTTTCTCCTGTAGAAAGGCTACATTAGAGCCCTTCTGCCTGAGAAACTGCAAAATCCGAGTCTTCTTCACAGTTGAAGATATCCCTCTAACATTGAGGGAGATAGTTTGTATCTCAGCCAAAAGCAAAAGTAAAGAATTTACAACTCAATGAATATCTAGGGGAATTACTCCACACTTTTATAAAAATTTCCTCCCTACCTCCTATGAACCACCTGTAAACTGCTAAATTTATAAATCCTCCCTCATCCCACAAGCCCACATTATCAAACCTCCCCCTAAACAAACCCCATAACCTTAAAACTACCCCACCCCTTCTCTATCCCCAAACCCACCTCCTCCCTACCCCAGGCCCCCCACTTCTACCCTCCTCCCAACCACTCACATAGAAACCCAACACCCCCCCCCCCCAAATACAGCCCACCCAACCCAAATAAACCCACAGCACTTAAAGCTTTGGTGCCAATATATTACAGCATTAAGTATGTTATGATGTCTTATGATTATCCGAGTCATTAAACAGAGTTCCAAATAACTGAATACAGTTGTCCCTTTAGCTTCCCCTGAGAGGATAAAAACTCCCCCAGGAGAGCCATGGAGCACTGAAGCCAAGTACATGAAAAAACTTACTAGTGATTGCAAAAAATAATGATGTGGCGCACAAAAAGTCCAGGAATTAAAGACCGTTACAGAGAGGGTATCTTCTGGTATTAAAAAAAAACAAACCATGCAACAAAATAAAAGAAACACTTTTTGATATGCTGATAGAGTTGTACTGTCTCCAGATAATTAAAAAATATCAGGTTTGAATTAGTACACAGTCCAGGTTCAATCTAACAGTAGCAGATATACTGCCATGTAAGCATTGTTCCTCATAGCCAATTGCAACTCTGTAAAGAAAGGGTTCATAATCGCACCACCATAGCGTCTTGTACAATACAAATCCAAAAATTATGAAAAAAGCATTGGAAAAGCCAAATAACCAGTAATTTCTTGAAACTTGAAACATTAAGGAGGGGTCCGTGATGTATCGCAACCAACTACTCCATTATAAGCCATTAGATCTCCTCCCCCGGTTAATTATCTTCTCCCGCTCTCAGGTTCAGCAGTTAGGTCCATTTTGCACCTCCTCCGATCCAACATGTCCTTCAGAAGGAATTCCTTAACCGCTTTTGTGGAGTCAAAGAGGGGGATGTCCTGCTGGCATAACTTTAAGCTTGACAGGATATAAAAGAGCATATGAATATCCCTTAACCCACAGGCCTTGCTTCGCCTCTAGAAAGCTGGCATGTTTCTGCTGAACTAGTAAAGAAAAATCTTGAAAAATCATTATCTTGTGAGAGTCATACATAATGGATGAAGTTTGCCTGGTCTTCACCAGGATTCTTGCTTTATCAGCATAACTATGCATTTGGATAATGACTGCACATGGTTATCCGCCCAGCAGTGGTGGCGTCACCAGTGCTCGATGCACCCTTTCGATCTTCATGCAGCCTTTGTCATTTCAATATCCAGAACCTCCAGCAGCCATTTTGAAAAAATCATCTAGCGGCTCTTTCCCTTCCACATTCTCCGGTAAACCCATGTTTTTCCACTGTCCTCAAACATGTCATCCATCTTCTTCACCAAGACCTCATATTTCCATTCCAGGGCTTCCACCTTGGAAAGTGCCTGGGACAGAGACATCTCAAGCTCCTCTACTCTTGTGACGGTTTCACCAATTCGTGCCGAGTTGTCTTGTACTGAAGAGACCAAAGATGTCTTTTTCCACAATGCCGGATAGGAAAATAAAACTGAATATTGTCAGCAGTCAGGTGATATGAGATGCCTAAAGTAGAGAAAAGTTGGCAAATAGGAGTAAGGTATATATTGAATCAGGCTGCTGAAAGAGAAGAGCCTTGTGGGACTCCTGTCTTTAGGAAAAATTATGATGAACTGGTATGATTTATATGGACCTATTGAGTTCTGTTTGATAGATAAGAATTAAACCAGGAATGCATTGTTCCAGATAAGCCCATATTGGAGAGCCTAGAAAGCAATATTTCATGTTTAGCCATATCAAAGGCTTCAGAAAGATCTAAAAAGTTAGAAATATACCCAAGTACTGAATCAAAGCCACGATGAATTATATCAGTGCTAGATGACAAAAGCATTTGTGTGTTATTGTTGGGCCAAAATCTGAATTGGTATTGATTAAGCAAGGAATGTTTGTCTAGATAAGCTGTGAGTTGCTGTTGAGTGTGCCGGCCGCGGTAGGCCCACGGCCAGGCCCTCTTACCCTCTTCAGCCTGTTCCAGCGTCTGACTCCACTTCTCTCACGGCGGTGGGCCACCGCTTCCGACCTCGGGCCGTTCCGAGGGCTCCTGTCTCCACAGCAGACTATACTCTGCGGTGGGCCTCCCCGCGTGGTCTGTGCAGAGACACCGCCATCCCGCACCGTGCCCCTCCTTAGGCGTGTGCGCACACATCTCCTGTTTTTTTTAAGGGGCTGTGGCGGGAACCTAACCCACAGCTCTGGATGATGATGTCACTGGGCTCCGGTATATAAGGCCGGGTCCATCCTCAGTTAGTTGTCTTTGCAACAGGTCTCTATGCTGGACGTGTACTTCGTTGCTCTCCCCGGTGACTACTTCCATGTTCCTAGTTCCTGTTCCTTCTGTGTTCCTGATCCTGGTCTCGTTACTTCTTCTGTTCCTGTGCCTCGTGTTTGTTCTATTTGATTTACAGACTGACTACTGGCCCGGACCTCTGCTTTGCATGACCACGTCATTAATCTTCTCCTGGACCTGACCTCTACTTTGCCTGACCACGTCATTGATCTTCTCCTAGACCTGACCTCTGCTTTACCTGACCACGTCATTGATCTTCTCCTGGACCCGACCTCTGCTTTGCCTGACCACGTCATTGATCTTCTCCTGGATCCAAGCTCTGCTTTGTCTGACCACGCTACTGGTCATCTCCTGGATCTGACTTCTGCTTTGCCCGACCATGCTACTGATCATCTCCTGGACCTGACCTCTGCTTTGCTCGACCATGCTACTGATCATCTCCAGGATCTGACCTCTGCTTTGTCCAACCACGCTACTGATCATCTTCTAGATTTGACCTCTGCCTTGCCTGACCATGCTATTGACTATCTCCCGGACATGACCTTTGCCTTGCCATTGCCTTTTGCTTGCTACCTGCCCTGACTTCCATCCCAATGATGCTCAATGATGCCTCTGCAGTCTTCACTCTGGACTTGGCTATTCAGGCTTTGACCTGCTTTTAGCCGGGCACCCCCTGTCTGACTTTTGTTCCTACAGGCACCTGGGTCTCCAGGACGCCACCTTGTCTAGTATAGACCCTCCTCACGCTGCTGGCCCCTGGATGTCCTCCTCCTCATCTATCAGAAGACTTTGAACGGAGGCCCACCTAAATCCAGCACTCAAGGGCTCAACCTGTGGGGAATGAGGGCTGGTACTGGCGAAGCTCCAGTTGGCCTCCATCCTTCAGCTAGCTCTGCCTACCGATGGTGGGGACCCGTAGGGCCTCCCCTACGGGTAGCCTCAACCCCACCTCGGCCAAGGGTCCACCTACACAACAGTTGCTTTAAGACGACGGGAAGAGATGGGATGGAAGTCACTGTATTCTGGATTAGAGATTGTGGGCTTCTTTAAAATTGGAGCAACAGCAATTTTTAAAGAATCTGGGAGAATATCAGAGGATAAGGAAGAGTTAATAATGTTAGCAATAGGTAATGCTATATCATTTTTGATGAGTTTAAGAAGAACAGTGGAACAGGGTGAAAAAGGGTGTGTAGATGTAATTTTGGAGATTATTTGTAGAATTTCAGTACTGGGGATAGTTTCAAATGTGTCCCAGGGTACTGACAGGGGAGATAGTGGGAACAATAGGTAATGTGGTTGGAAATGTTTCAACTAAATTTTGAATTTTTAAGTGAAAGAAGTTTCCAAATGAATCACATAGTTCATATGAATAACTGGCATCAGGATATTTATAGTCATAATTATGGTCTTTCATAATTTTTTTCATTTTCATAATTATTCCTCTTCCACCCGGACGTCCCGACCCGAGGGGTTCGCAGGCCTGCGCAATCGGCGCAAGGGACCTTCTGGGGGGGGCGTTTAGAGGGAGGGATAGGATGATTAGTGCAGAACCTCATGTTCGTGGTCAGTGCTCCAAGGAATTTGTCTTATGTGCTTATTCTGAGATGTTAGCGCACCTTGTACTGGCGGCTGCCCCATGTTCAGGGAACCTTTCACCAACTAGTTTCTTCCTATTTGCTGGCTCTTTGCCTACTCACAGTGCACCCTGTCAGCTTTCTGCAGGTGAATTTTTCCAGTTTGTGGGTGCCTTCCTCTGTAGCATGTGCTTGCCTTTGGGCTGCTCCACAAATACTGTGCTGTTCTGAGATTTTAACACCCTCGATACTGAAGGCCTCCTGATATTCTGGGACCCATTACATTATTCATTATCTTGTTTATTCCTAATTGTGGATCTGCTGATTTATGTTGACCAGAGCTGCCATTGAAGTAGCTAGCACAAAAAAAAAAAATCCTCTTGTGGATTCATTGCCAGGTTTGTGCAGAGGGGCCTGCATCAGCTCATCTTAGAATTCAATCACATGATGAACATCCTCATTTGTGCTGAACTGCAACTGAGTTTGACTAGCAAATGGTGGCATAGTGCACCCTGTTTATTGAGCAATCTCATATCCAGGGGAAGAGAGGCATGTCTCTAAGACCAAGGCTTTGCACCATATGTTGGCACTGATTGCTTGACAAGGAACATCCTGGCAGTAAAGTATGACCACATTAGTTTTGTCTATCACCTGGGTTAGCTCAGTCCGAGCGAAATGGCAGCCTAGTTGACCCACTATAGACATGACCTGATGAATCAGCAGGCAGCCAACTTCTAAATAGGATGTACTTTAATTCCCAAATACAGAGTGATAGACCAATGTAGAGGAAAGGAACCTTATATGTCCCCAAGTCTGTAGGTGACCTAACAGGCTGGATGACTTTTATTTGACAGGGGCAGGTCTTCTTCTTTATATCTAAAAGTAGCTTTTGAGCAGTTGCTCAGTGGAGGAGAGAACATGACAAGATGAGCCAAAGTGATTCATGCTGAATTCCAAGGCCACAATTTTAAGTGTGTTTGGGAGAGGGGAGGAGCAGGTAAGCCCAGACATCAGGTTACCTAGGCTATATGGCAGGTGACCCAAGCTGAGAGTGGGCTTTTCCTGGAGTTGAGCAATGTCAGCTAAAAATGGCTCCCACTAACAGAGCTGGATTTATCTGCCTCCTGAGTTGTTAGATTACATAATAGTGGCAGACCAGAGATGACCCAGTACAGCCATTTCATGGCCTGGGAAGTTGGAAGTACCGCTTGAACAGGGTGGGGATTGGCTGTCTGATAAACTGGATAGCATCTACACTCCACAATCTGGACAGCTGTGAATTGCCCACTCTCCCCATTTTTAACTTGGATTTTGAGCAATAGGGCAGTGATTCTCAACTTTTTTTTTATGTCAGGGACTAACTAGCTACTTTCCTTAAATTATGTGGGCCAATTTTAGTGCTGATGAACAGGAGGGAGGGATCGTCTGGAAAATTAAAGAGTGGGGGAAGTGAGGGTAGGATATATTCCCTCCCTCACCATCATATGTGATATTTAATCTCATGGGTGTGCTTTGCAGCTCATCTGCATCAATTTATAAAGATAACTAACCAGTAAGTAATTTGTTTTTGAAAAGTTTTTATATTTTTTTTTAAAAACCCTGTCTCTGTCAATCCCTTCCAGTCAGCCAACAGAAATGAAAAAAACATACCTAACCCTTCCTCCCAGCTAGCCACCAGTTGGTCTTTGAAAACAAATTCCTCCATCCCTCTCTCTCTCTTTCCCTCTCCCATGCAGTCATTAAAATAAAATTAAAACATAAGAAATTCCTCCTCCTCTCTCTCTCTCTCTCTCTCTCTTCTCTTCCCCCTGCCAGCCAGCAATGCAACTACAATTAATACCCTTGCCCCATGGACTTTGTTTTTCCAGTTGGGACTGGTTCAAGGTCAAATATCTGTTAGGGAAGCAACTGCATTTGAATATTATTGAGCCAGCATGAGACTGAATCAGCATCTACTCTGCTCTCAGGCCCCACAGTGGCCCTTTCTCAGAGACTGTGCCTTGGGAGCGGCTCTAACTGGAAAAATTAGTCTACAGGGTAGGGGCAGAAGTTTACGAGTGTTAGGAAAAAATCTCTGCTGTCTGTGATGCAGGGTAAGTGAGCTGCAGAGATGTTCTTGCTTACTTCTTCTCTTATATTTAAGATGTAAACTGTCAGAGACTGGGATACTAATGAAGCATTAGAGTTAGGGAATCCCAACAGACAGGTTCCACATAACAAAAGTAGTCCAAGTGCATGAAATTAAAAACTTGCCTTCTAATTTATCCCTGACATCTGAAAAGAAGAATGTTAATACAAACAAAAAACACACTTTGAAACGTTTGTATGCTAATGCCAGAAGTCTAAGAAGAAAGATGGTAGAATTAGACTATATAGTAGTGAATGATGACATAGACTTAATTGGCATCTCAGAGACATGGTGGAAAGAGGATAACCAATGGGATAGTGCTATACCAGGGTACAAACTATATCGCAATGACAGAGAGGAGCAACTTGATTGTGCAGTGGCGCTTTATGTCCAGGATGGCATACAGTCCAACAGGATAAAGATCCTGCATGAGGCTAAAGTTCCTGGATGGAATAAAAAACAGTTTTATGGAGCAATTGGTTCAGGAATGATGAGAAAGGGAGCAATTTTAGATCAAATTCTCAGTGGAGCGCAGGATTTGGTGAGAGGTAATAGTGGTGGGGCTACTTGGCAATAGTGATCATAATATGATCCAATTTGAGTTAATGACTGGAAGGGGGACAGTATGTAAATCCACGGCACTAATGGTTAACTTTCAAAAAGGGAAACTTTAATAAAATGAGAAAAATTGAAAAAATTGAAAGGAGCAGCTATGAAGGTAAAAAGTGTGCAAAAGCACGGACATTGTTAAAAAATACCAGCATAGAAGCACAGACCAGACTTATTCCATGCATTAAGAAAAGTGGAAGGAAGGCAAAATGATTACCGGCATGGTTAAAAGACGAGCTGAGAGAGGCTATTTTAGCCAAAAGATCTTCATTCAAAAATTGGAAGAAGGATCCAACAGAAGAAAATAGGATAAAGCATAAGCATTGGAAAGTTAATATAAGACATTGATAAGACAGGCTAAGAGAAAATTTGAAAAGAAGTTGGCCATAGAGGCAAAGATTTCACAATAAAATTTTAAAAAATATAACCAAAACAGAAAGGCTGCAAGGGAGTCGGTTGGACCGTTGGATGATCAAGGGGTTAAAAGGGCATTTAGAGAAGATAGGCCATGGTGGAAAGATTAAATGATTTCTTTGCTTCAGTATTTACTGAAGAGGATGTTGGAAAGATACCCGTTCTGGTGAAGGTTTTCATGGGTGATGATTTTGATCAACTGAACCAAATCATGGTGAACTTGAAAGATGTGGTAGGCCTGATTGACAAACTGATGAAGAGTAATAAATCTCCTGGACCAGATGATATATACCTCAGGGTTCTGAAACAACTATAAAATAAAATTTCAGAACAATTAGTAAAAATTTGTAACCTGTCATTAAAATCATCCGATGTACCTGAAGATTGGAAGATAACCAATGTAACCCCTATATTTAAAAAGGGATCCAGGAGGGATCCAGGAAACTGTAGACCAGTGAGCCCGACTTCAATGTTGGGAAAAATCGTGGAAACTGTTATAAAGAATAAAATCATAAAACATTTTGATAGACATGGTTTGATGGGACACAGCCAACATGGATTTACCAAAGGGAAGTCTTGCCTCACAAATCTCCTACATTTTTATGAAAGGTTGAATAAACATGTGGACATAGTTGAACTGGTAGATGTAGTATATTTGGATTTCCAGAAGGCATTCAATAAAGTCCCATATGAGAGGCTTCTAAGAAAGCTAAAAAGTCATGGGATAGGAGGCGATGTCCTTTCGTGGATTGCAAGTTGGCTAAAAGACAGGAAAAAATGGTCAGTTTTCACAGTGGAAAACGGTAAATAGTGGAGTGCCTCAGGGATTTGTGTTTGAACCGGTGCTTTTTAATATATTTACAAATGATCTGGAAAAGGGGACAACGAAAGAGGTGATCAAATTTGCGGACAACACTAAATTATGCAGAGTAGTTAAATCTTAAGCAGATTGTGATGAATTGCAGGAGGACCTTGTGAGACTGGAAGATTGGGCTTCCACATGGCAGATGAAGTTTAATGTGGAAAAGTGCAAAGTGATGCATGTAGGGAAAAATAACCCTTGCTATAGTTACACAGTGTTAGGTTCTATCTTAGGAGATACCACCCAGGAGAGATCTAGGTGTCATAGTGGATAATACATTGAAATCATTGGCCCAGTATGCTGTGGCGATCAAAAAAGCAAACAATGTTAGGAAATATTAGGAAGGGAATGGAAAATAAAACGGAGGATGTCATAATGCCTCTGTATTGCTCCATAGTGAGACCACACCATGAATACTGTAAACAATTCTTATCAGCACATCTCAAAATGGATATAGCTGCACTGGAGAAAGTGCAGGGAAGGGCGACCAAAAGGATATGTGGCATGGAACGGCTGCCCTATGAGGAAATGCTAAAGAAGTTATGGCTGTTCAGTTTGGAGAAGAGACGATTGAGGGGAGATACGATAGAAGTCTACAAAATCATGAAAGCAGTTGAACAAGTTAATGTAAATCAGTTATTTACTCTCTCAGATAATAGAAGGACCAGGGGCACTCCATAAAGTTAGCAAGTAGCTCATTTAAAACAAGTCGAAGAAAATTCTTTTTCACTCAGCACATAGCTAAACTCTGGAATTCATTGCCAGGGGATGTGATTTCAGCAGTTAGTGTTACTGGGTTTAAAAAAGGTTTGGATAAGTTTCTAGAGGTTAAATCCATAAACTGCTATTATGGTTATTAATAAGCAATAGTAGCTTGAGGGGGGGCACTGGTGAGCACCAAGGAAGATGGCTACCTGATTTCATTGCTCCTAACATTTCTCAGCTAAAACTGGCTGCACCATTGCCCTAATTGCTTTTTCTATCATTCAGACAGCTAGGTTGTTTTCTCTGACTCCCGCACAATGTCTATGATCAAATCTAGCAAGATCGATGCTGCTTTTGCTGTCGCTTCTGCGACCAAGTGCTCCAAGCACAATTCTCCCAAGCCGGAGAAAATGTTCTCTGCACAGGCCGCATTGTTGCAGTCTTCAATTTTAAATAAACTTCAGCAACTTAAGGATATGCTGTGGCATAACACTCAGACTACCTGCGAGATGAAACTGGAGCTCTCAGACCTGACAATCAGCATTGCATCTTTTCCACCATGTCTTGAAGCAGTCAAAAGCAGACGATTCCTGTGAGTCCACCATTACGGATCTCCATCGTACCTACCATCATTTGTTGTCTCTTTAGTGTGTCTTTGAGAACCTTTCCAGTCGTAACAGGTGCAATAATTCCATATCTTGGGTATCCTGAAGGGTCATGAGAACTCCGATGTCTTATCTTACCTTCATCAACTGATTCCTGCCTGTCTGGGCCTCCAATTTGACCCCCCTCTTGAGATCGAGAGAACACATCAGGTCCCTTCTAGGCCCTGATCTTCCTCTGTGCCTCTGAGACCAGTCATTTTGAAGCTATTACGATTCCAAAAGGTACTACAGATACTTTCTACTGCCAGGACTAGGTTCCCTCTCACCTATGATGGCATGGGACTTCTCTTTATTCCTGATGTCATCAAGACTACATCTGCTCGTTGGAAGGCTTTTTGGGTCTGCGGTCACACTTGCGGGTGCTTGGCGCAAACTATGGATTTCACTACCCTGCTCAGATGTGGGACACCTATAACAACACGACTACCTACTATGATGTTCCAACAATATTGTGCTCCTTTCTTGACGCTCTCCATTCAGGCTCAGCTATGACCACCTGAGGACATCATGCCCCATTGTCAACTTGATTGTTGCATCAACCTCGCCAGAAGAATAACTGAATAATCGCCCACATCTACGTGTGAACAAACTTTGACTCCAGTTGCCATTGAATGGCCTTTTCTTTTTGCATTTATATGCCATGTTTGAATATTGTGTTGCATTTTATGTCTGCTTTGATGCTTTTTTGATACGATGGGCTTGACTGCCTTTCTGTTCTCTAGATACCACCTGAGATAGGAGCAGCCTATCTCTTGCCTCACCACCCCCCATGAGCCTTTCCCATCTGGGACCCTACAGCACTAATGCGCTTAGTTTATTTTATTGTTTTTCTTTTTTCTCTCTTTCCTACTGATGTATGATCCCCCTTCTTCCTTCTTCAGAGCTTCCTGTTTAAATGTTTGTTCCTTTTTGGTTTTATGGTGTCTGTCCCCTTACTTTATTGTATCTATCTCCTTACTTTATTGTATCCAGCTGGTTTCAGTCTATCCCCTCTTTGTAATCATGGCTGTTGATCTATAATGTTATACACTGAATGTTAATGGCTTAAACCATTGTGTTAAGTACAAAAAGGTTCTAACCTATCTAAAATGTATTTATTTTATTTATTTAAATTATTTCTATATCGTTTTTGCAAATATAATTGATCAAAACGGTTTACATAGCCAACAATAAAATAATAGCAACTAAAAGGATAAAAATGAATTACAAAAATAAAGGGGGTAAGATACGCGCGCAACCCCCGAAAACCTACCCCTGCCTCCCCCTGCGTGTGCCGAGCCTATCTTGCATAGGCCGCAATCAAAATGGCGCCGACGGCTCTGTCCCTTACTAGGACACTCGGGAGTGTCCGAGAGCCACTGGCAGAGTCAATTTTCCAGATTTCCGTCTTTACCAGTTTTCATTTTTAATAAACAAGGTCTCACTTGGCTGAACGATCATATCTCTTTACCCTCTCTACAGATGTGGCTACCACTTGAACAGGGCTTCGCACATCCTCTTTCATCTTTATTGGGTTTACCCAAGCTGACAGCTTACCACTCTCATCCTATCCTCCTGGCCACGTATACTGTTTTTCGTCAATTTGAGTCCCTTATTCCTCAGTTGAAGACCCCCATGGATGTCTTAGGCTCTGCCCCCCATGGCATAACTCATATGTTCACATTTTCCCACCAGTCCCTCAATTGGCTCATCTGGCAACGTGCCAGCATTATGTTTTCCCATCAGTTATCTCTATATAAATAAAAATGTTAAATAGTTTGTACGAAATCGCTAATCTCAGCAACCACTGAACTGATTGCTTTCAAATTTGGACACAAGCTTCACTCACATACAGCAAGGTTCTTCTACACTTACATTACATACATGTCACACCGGGGGCTGGTAAAAAAGTTTTAAAATTTGGTTCCACAAAACAGCGACATCTGCTGGACGTAAGTGCAAGCTCTTACACCTTACACAAACGCTCACACCCCACACACACGTGACCAATGTTTGGGATTCACACACCCTCCGACCTGACACAAATCCACCCTCCTCACACCCCCCCCAGCACACATGCCAATTGTACTTACTTCACACACCCTCCCAAAACACACAAAAACCCACAAAATTCCAGCATGCTACACCGGGAGGCCACTCACATGCCACATGTTTGCAATTCCCACACCGTACAAACTCACACAAAAACACCCTCCTCACACCCCCCATGCCCATGACTTTTCTACTTACTGCCCACACCCTCCGAACGCACGCAAAATGGCAGAATAGTTCGGGCTGCTCCAGCGGAGGGGGCAACACCTCTCCGTGACACATCGCATACACTACGGGCATCGACTGCCAGCAATCAAAATGGCGCCGACGGCTCTGTCCCTTACTAGGACACTCGGGAACGCCAATGGCGGCAGTAGCCCATGTGACATAGTAAGGGCGAGGGCCCGTCGACTCCATTTTCTGGACTGGCAACCAGCGCACCTTTGCCCTTACTATCTGAGTGAGACAACCGCTCCCATTGCTCCACCCCACTGACAGAGTAAGTTCTAACAGCCATCGGAGACAGTTTCAGTGCCGGCTGCCGAGGGCCCGGCGTCAATACTTCCATGCCGGAACGAACGCCTGCTCCACTGACTACCATTTTTGACAGGTATCGGCGGGCCTGCAGGGGGTGGGGGGCATGGGAATGTTCTTGCGTCCATGTTCAGGGGGGGGAGGCAAGGGGCGGTTATCCCCATTCTCTTTTCTTTCTTTTCCACTTAACCTGGCTCTGCCACTGCAATGCGTGGCCGGGTACAGCTAGTAATGAATAATAATTTCCTCTCCTTCGTGGATCTGTAGTCCAAATTTTCTCTACCACCCTCCCAATTTCTTCATTGGGCTCAGCTCCGACATTGCCTGTCCTAACTGCCACTCACCCTACGTGAGTATCGGGTCCTCCCCCAGGCTTTAGCTACACTTTGCTGTATCTCCCATGGTGGCCATCATGCCTCCACTATCTACAAGTTTCTTAAAGGGTGCTCATTTCCTCACTAGAAGTGGTCTGGGTGCGTGATCTTTCCCTCCCTCTGGACTTCCCTTGGTCTTTATTTTGGGATAAATCCTTGAGGGGCTCATTGTCCTCCCACCTTACTCAATTGATGTTCCTCATTGCCCATCATGCAATTTCGACTCCCTTGTTGCTATTCAAAGCTGGATTTCCAATAACACATCTTTGCTGGACCTGTAAGGCCCCTAGAGCTGCCTTGTCTCACATGCTTTTTTACTGTCCACACACCAAGGTTTTTAGGCCATGGTTGCAGACATGTTCCAGATCTCTGACCCAATCTCTTACAATCTGGTCGTTCTTAAACCATCAGCCATAAACCCTCCACTCCCTCCCCTCCAATGTAAACTATTAGGCTTTTTCGTATCTATTTCGTTTAAATTTGTATTGTTAAACTGGAAAAACTCAAACTCTCTTAATGTTACCTTTTGTTGGCATTCAGTCCATTTATACTATAGATTTGAGCAAGAAGCTGCTCTGCGCTTTCATCGACAGCACAGCTGGACTGCTATGAGGTGCCCTGTGGATCATTACTTCTCCATCTAAGTATGGATTTTGGGACATACCTTATAAGCTGCACATTGGTTATTGGTCACATCAATCAAGGTTAATTGCTGGGTTCTCTGTTCCCCTCTCACTCTTCCCCCCCCCCTTCCATCTCCCTCCCCCCCCCCCCCTTTCTCCTCATGCCCTCTCTCCCAGCCCATCCCTGATTTATTGTTCATGCTCTGGTCAGTTCATACCTATTCTTGTCTCTCTGAAGTGCTGAAGACTCCACTGCACTTCTGAGATTGTTGTTATCTGTTGCATGGTTCATTTGTACCCCATGTCTGGTTGTATACCTCATCAATAATAATAAACAGTTTGAACAAGCAATAGTAACTTGTGATCTATCTAATGTTTGGGTACTTGCCAGGTACATGTGACTTGGATTGGCCACTGTTGGAAATAGGATGCTGGGCTTAATGGACCCTTGGTCTGACCCAGTATGGCATTTCTTATGTTCTTATGTTCTTATGGGCAGGGTTTTCCTGGGGCTGAGCATTATCATCTGATAAAGGTTTTCATGAACATAGCTGGGGTCATACATGCAAGAAAGGCTCTAGTGTGGTGGTAGGCCAGTAACTCTCAGTACAGCTGTATAATAACACCAGGAGCTGGCAGTCATGCTTGAATGTGTTGGGCTATCCAGTAAGGCTTGGGCTAGGAGAAGACATATTTTCTTGGAGTTATTTAAAGAGTCCATTGATTATTGGAATTCGAGTATTAGGAAGACTCCTCTTGAGATTGGATGTTCACTGTTTGCCTTGAAAAGTCTGCTCACTGGTTTATATCTTATTTGCATGTCTTAAAGCAATCATTAAGACATTGTGAGCATTAGTGGGATAAATATTCATCAAAAGAGACCAAAACCATTTATTATTAAAAGCTTGCTTTATATTGCTCCAAAATACATCTTGAAAGAAAGCAATATTACTCCGCAAAGATTTGGTCTCCAGGAAATAACTGCAGTTATTTACGATAGTAAAATCCTTAACTTGCAAACCTAGTGATTCTAATAAATTTAATAATGCTGACTCTGAGCGTTATAATGAACTTGCAATTAGTTTCAAAATTGAAATATCAGATATCCTGAAAAATGTTACAGATTGCCCAATCCAGTTATCTGTGGCTGATGTGACTTCTGAAACAATATGGAGTCATTTGAACCCGTGTCCAAGAGTGAAATCATTAGAATTCTGACCAAGATAAATATGTCTAATTGTTCCCTTAATCCTTGTTCACCTGCATTAATTAAATACATTTTATTTATTTTTATTTATTTTATTTATCAGGTTTTATATACCGTCATTTGGCTTCGTCTCTTGCAACTGAAATTCTTTCTAATTCATTGAAAAAAGCTTATGTGTGGCCCCCTTATAAAAAAAAAAACATTCCTGACCCACACATAATCTCTAATTACAGACCTATTTCATCATTACCATATTTGGCTAAAATAATTGAAAATGTGGTACATTCACCATCAATTGATTTTGTTGAGGAAAATGCACTTGTGGATTGTTTCCAGTTTGACTTTAGGAGGCTAAATAGCACAGAAACATTGCTGCTATTATCCTGTCTTGATACTGTGATCAGAGGTTTTGAAGGCGGAGCCGAATAAATGTTAATCCTTTTGGATATTACAGCCATCGTCAACACCACTGATCATGATATCTTATTGGTCCATCCAAAATCTTTAGGGGTGTCAGGTATGGTGTATAACTAGTTTGTCTGATTCCTCTTTAATAGAACTTATCAGGTTATGTTAGCTAAAAACTGTTCAGTTTGGCAGGATGTGCATACTGGAGTAACGCTAGGGTCTACATTATCTGCAACTCCTTTCAATATTTACCATCCTCTTATTTGTAAAATTCTGGCATGTTTAGGCATTAATTATTGCATTTATGTTACTGAGATTTAGTTTTTTGTTCAGAAGTCAGTTGATTGGTCTGAGATATTTAAACTAGTCTCATTGAGGCCAATATCAATAGGCCGTTTAGTTGAAAAGTTATCTGGCTAACAACAGCCAGATAACTTATTCGGTATACTCAGCTGGATAAATGTCCAGCTGAACGTATTTGCTTAAGGTGTTACAACAACATGTAGCTGGATAACTTAGAAACCTAACCAGCTATGTTTCAATATATCCGGTTAGGTTTCTAAGTTATCTGGCCTCGTGTGGCTGGATAACTTGCTACTTATCTGGACATCTTTAAAAGATATCCAGCTAAGTAGCACTGAGAAAGTTGTGGCCCAATTTCCCCACACCCCCATCATCAGCTTTCACTTGTACTGATAAAATTAACCTTTACCCGCCGTGGACTCCCCCCCCCCCCACACTCTTGATTTGCAATGTTGCCTCTCACCCCCACCCCTACACTATCTTCATAAAGTGGCCTCCAACCCCCTACCCCTGACTCCCTTGGACACTCTCCCCATCCCCCTGAAATCTTAAAAGCCCTACAGGGTCCAAACTTACTTGCCCCCAGTGACGTCCAGCACAGTCTCTGTCAAAGCTGTGCTAGCAGCGTAAACCACACTCAATATTTCGCTTCCGCATTAGAAGTAAGTATCCTCAGAAGCAGGCCTATCTAGCTGGCTAACTTAGGGCCTGATTCATCGAGGTATTTTCCCATAGACATAGAGTGGGAGAAAAGCCTTAGTGAATCAGGCAGTTTTGCGATATTCAGCTAAGATAACTCAACCCCTCCCCGGAATGCCTCTGCAATGCACCATTTTTATCCTGCTAAATTAAAGCAGTTATCTGGCTATATTTTATCTAGATAAGTAGCTGAATATACCTTGTTTGCCATTTAGACGGATTTTTGAGTTGTCAATCTAAGTGGCTTTTTAATGTCTGCCCCACTAAGATGGTAACTTTCAAACTGACACGTGTACACCTATGTGCGCACGTTTGCCAGTGCCCCCACATGGATGCACCTATTTTATAGCATACATGTGATTATGTGTGCATGTTATAAAACCAACTGTCTGCTCATACATGCGCACACGATTTTATATTGTTGCGTGCATGTGCATGCAAATGCCGTGTGGAGAACGGAACAGAAGAAAGTTGTGCATGCCAGCCAGTTGCTGGCGCCCTGCCCAGACCACGCCCCCCGCCCTTCCCTTTTGAGACAGGCCAACACTTCCGCATGTACCAGGAGACATGCATGTGGCCGGGCCATTTTTAAAATACGCTCGGAGCGCGCACGGCCCAGTCATGAGCACGCAGCGCTTTGAAAATTTGGGTGTTAGGGAATAGCCACTGCTATTACTGTCATTAGTAGCTTGAGATTTGTTTAATGTTTTGGGTACTTGCCAGGTATTTGTAGCCTGGATTGGCCACTATTGGAAACAGGATGCAGGGCTTGATGGACCCTTGATCTGACCTAGTATGGCAAAAGTTCTTATGTTCAGAAAGAAAAGACAGCATCTCTTAAATGTCAAATTCGATGTCAATAGACATGATATCAAAAGAGCCGCAGCTGTAGAAATAGAATATTGATGTCAGACTACAAATGTAAAAGATATCTTAACCAAGGAAAATACTTAGATCAAGTTCTGCATTCATTCCATCAGGAGCCACTGTATGAAGTCTGTAAATCCAATGTTGCTCTGATAGTAGCAGACCAAGATTAAAGTTACCACCATACCAGTTATCAGAAAGCTGGTCATTCATGTAAAAGCATAAGTCATCAAAGGAGTGATTGTGCTCCATGCAATGGGTCACTAAAGTTGCACTGTAGTGACAATGAAGAATGATGGAAAGGTGTTTGATCATCCTAGTTTTGATCATTGAATGCAGAATTTTATCTAAGTGTTTTCCTTGGTTATCTTTTATATTTGTGGTCTGAGAAATGTAAAATATATTTTATAAAAAACAAGGATCATTGACTGCTGTTTTCAAAGACAATTTTTATTTGGCATTTAAAAATCTTTTCTAAAAAATATTTGCAACAAGGTGAATGATTGATCTGTCCAGGTGGTCCATGTCAAGTTATCAGACACACCGACTGACTTGCTGACACCTTATCTAGATTAAAATAAATTATAAAAGTTTTTTTCTGATTTTTGATAATCAGAACTTGTGGTTTTAAAACGTTTGGATTGTGTTCCCCTTGTTTTTTTGGATATTCAAAAATGTTTTACAATCTCTGATGATAAGTAGACTGGATTATTGTAACACTGTCATTATTGTAACACTGTCATTCATTATGAGATCAATTGCTGAATATCCACTTTACTGAGAATGTATAAGCCAATTCTATCTTTAAGATCAGAAAAAAAATGTTTGCTCAGAATCTCTTCATTTAAACACGTGTACTGGAATATCACACAAGACAGAACATTTTGAGTTGCAGGTCCTTTTTTGTGGAACCCACTCCCTCATCTTCGAATTATCAAATCTTATGACACCTGTAAGCGAATGCTGAAAATGCACCTCTTTAAAGAGGCATATGAATAAGAACAGGTGAAACTGGACATATTGTTATGACGAACACAAAGCTGGTAACATCTTTAGGCTTCTTTTATTTTATAGCAGAAGTAGATTTATGTATTTTATTTATTATTTTTATATACTGACATTTGATCTCAATCGAGATATCACACTGGTTTACATTCAGGTACTGTAGGTATGTAGATATTAAACTTTTTGCCTCCTAAAAGCTGTGGCATAGTGTTGAAGCCGACACAAGAGCCTTTTTATTGCTTTTTTTGTATGTGGATTGTGTTTATTATGTTTGCAGTATGTCAACGATTTTATGGTTGCTTGCGATTGTAATCTGCCTTGAATGCTATCTGGCCTGTTAAAGATCGGAATGTAACTTTTAAACACATTCAAATTCAAACGTTGTCCGTGTAGAACCAGAGTCTTACTAGCTCGCTGCAAGACAGTGGGTCCCTTTCTTGGTACCTATTAAGCTAGCTGTCTCATGTACATGTTAGATTCCCTTGGCAGGAATTCAGAAAAGCTGCAGATTTTGTAATTGCAATCAAATAATTTGTGTTGGTGTATTTATTCAGTCCTGTGGGGGGGGGTTAATTGCAAGGGCTTGGACAAGTCAAGGTTGCCCCAGTTCTCTTTTTGATGATAGCGTTAAATGGGTTGCATTCTTTTGTTCTTACTATTCAGTCCTACTTTCTGTTTCCTGTCTTTTAACCAGTTTGCAATCCACAATAGAGCATTAGAACCTAAGAACATCAGTTGTTTTTTTTCATCGCCACAATAAATTTTACTTTTATTCTTATATTCCCCAAAGATTTCAGACTATTTAAAACTGATACAATGGATAATTTGAAAAAAAAAAAAGTGATGCTGTATATGGAGGTTTTAATTTGCTTTACAATGAAGAATTGAAATACTGCATTACATTTAGGTGTCATATTTTAACAACTGAAACCTGGTTTCCATTGACCCACTGAGTTCTTGTCATATCTAATTTACTGATCTTGAGTTTTGTAAAAGCAAACATATATGTTATGTTTCATCCATAATTGGGAAACATGGATAAAAATAATTTGACACTGAAATTTACACTGAAGAAGTAGTGCACTTCATTGCAATCAATTTTTCATTATGTTACAGAGATCAATAGCAACAAATAAGTTATAAAACTATTTTATTGATGTGACACATGTTAGTATAAAATGTGCAATTTTCTATAGCATTTTAGTGGAAGAAAATTGTGTAATACAATTTCCAACATAATATCCATTGGTCTATAGAGAAGGCTTATTAAAATCAATGTACTGTTGACTACACTTGGGAATATTTTACAAAACTGGGAAAGGTCAAAACATTTATAAAGAAATTAAATGTTGGGTAACTGTTGCTTTAAATGCATTTTGGAAAGCATCTTTAGAAATGCATCTTAACTAAGTTTTTATTAGGAATGTAGATAAAATGTCATTTAGTACTGAACAAGTACACTAATGTCATAATTAGTTAATATTGCCAAATTTGTATTTCTTACTTTTATTTCCTTCTCCCAAATAAATTATAGTGGGCTTAAATCACCTAAATTCATTTTGACCTCTAGAGGGCAAATGGTGGAACATAATCGAGTTTTGGAGATACTCACAAGATAGTCAGATATTGTGGCCTGGGAAAAATGTTTCAGAGAAGGCAGGAGAAGGAGTTGCCATAAATGTTCCATTAATTCCTACTATTCTGCCCTCAGACATGCATACAAACACCTATTCGCCCAAATGCATCTGCCTTTTTATTTGCCAACTGGCTCCAGATGTTCAGCAGACTGATTCAGTTCTATCCACTACATGCATGGGCTTGCAGAGCTCCTTTTCCTAGGGAATGCAATAGGGTAGGGATGGGCCCAAGTCTGATCCTCAAGAGCTATAAACAAGACTTGATTTTCAAGAAGTCCATAATGAATATGCATGCGATACATTTGCATGCACTGCCTCCATTGTATGCAAATATATCTCAAGCAAATCCATTGTAGATATCCTGAAAATCAGACCTGTTTTTGGCTTTTGAGGACCCGACCTGGCCACCCCTGCAACAGGGAAATCAGAAATGCAAGTCCTTGCATGCAATGAGGTAAGACTGTCCTGAAAATGAGGAGCCATTTGTTAACCCTATCAGAGTCACCCAACATGAATGTTCTAGAATGATGTAAATCCAATCCAGAGCATTGGCATAACTGCACCGATCTCACTTTCTGCTGGGGCAGTTTTGACATTTTTAAAATTGCTAATTGTTTATTGTTCTCTTTTTTTATACTTGCCTTTCCACAATGATACTCAGAGAGAGGCACTTACAGAATCAAATTCAACTCATATACAGTACCTGTGCAAGACAAAAGAAAAAAGGAATAAACACAGTAAAAACAGAATGTAATCTCCAAGCAACAAATAATTAAACATAAAATATAATAAGAACAGGATAAAAAGAAAAAAAAAGTAAGACAGTAGGGTTTCCCAAACCTGTTTTGGAGACCTCATAGCCATATGTGATTTAGTAGGGATGTGCATTCATTTGAAACATATGGGTAATCCAAACCAAATAACCTATTTTTGTTTCATTTCATTTTCCTGAAACAAATACAATGTTCCAATGAAAAGCACAGACATTTTTGGGTGTTTTCATTTGCGCAAATAGTGCATGCTATTAGCAAATAGCATGCACTATTTGCCAAATAATAATAATAAAAAAAAAAAGGTGGCTCCACGACCAAGCTGGAGTCAGGGCCTACTGAGTTAGGATTAACCAAGATCAGCTGGGGCCTTCCCAGGCCCCTCTGACCAACTCCAAATCCTGCCAAGATTTGGGTCTCCTCCAAATTACTCAACCCCCAGTAGCTAGCTGGGGTTGGGTATCTCTGGGACTCTCACTTATCCTTTCCATAGGGTTTTGGCAGAAAAAGAGGGAGGCACAATCCCCCATTCACTTACCACTTCATTGCTTTAAAAATGGTACCCAGCCATGCGCCTGATTCCAAAGGGATGACAAAATGATGCTGGTCTTAGGACCAGCTGGTACCACTTTAGCATCACTTTGATGTCTGTCTCTGAGCTGGGCATCATTTTTAAAGAGTTAGTGTGGGGCAAGAACAAGTGAAGAGTGCTGTTGCTCTCTTAAGATCCCCATGAAATGGGTAGGAGTTTGTTGCAGAGATCTCTGACCCTGGATGATTTATGGGGGATGTGAAGGGGGAGGGGAGGCCCCTGCTATGCTTGCTGTCAGCCAAACAAGGTAGGCCCAGACCCCAGGATCTTAGCAGGTATGTAAGTAGAGGAGTAGCCTAGTAATTAAAGCAGAAGACTGAGAACCAGGAAAGCCAGGGTTCAAATTCTACTGATGATCCTTTTGACCTTAGGCAAGCCATTTCCTCAGGTACAAACAGAGGTATATTTACTAAGCCATAATAGATGTTTATCGCATGATAACCGCTTACCATCATAGAACCATTGCATAGGCATATCGCACAATATTTTACTAAAAATAATGGGCTGGATTTTAAAAGGGTTACGCGTGCTGGGCCTATTTTAAAAAGGTCCGGGGACACGCGTAAAGCCCCGGGCCGCATGTAAGTCTCGGTGCTTGCAAAAAGGGGTGGGGAGGGGGCATGGTGTGGGCAGTCTGGGGCGGTCGGGGGGTGGGGTCAGAGATCGCGTGCTGGCACTCGGCCGGCGCACTCAACTTACTTCAGCCCAAGGGCTGAAGTAAGTTTTGAAATAAAAAAAAGTCAGCAAAGGAAGACGGGAAAGGGCGGGGGATAGGGGAAGGGGAAGGGAAGGTAGGGTGGGGGGAGGGGGTAGGGAAGTTTCCTCCGAGGCTGCTCCAATTTCAGAGTGGCCTGTGAGGGAACAGGGGAAGGCAGCGTGGCTCGGAGCAGTCTTGGCATGTGCAAATTGCACAATTGTGCACCCCCTTGTGCGCGCCGACCCCGGATTTATAACATGCGCGCGCATGTTATAAAGTCAGGCATACGTGTGCCCACGCCGGGTAGCGCACACATGTAGGCTGCACGCACTTTTAAAATCCACCCCAATGTGGGTATATTAATGAGCTACTTTGCATGCATAAACTTTGCAAATGCATGCAACATAGCTCATTATGACCTAATTTTATGTAAATAACATAACACAGCTTGCCTCAAAAAATGTAGGCTGTATTGTTTTCCTAAAAGTTAGCTACCACTTACAAGTGGTAATTAACTTTTCCTGTGGATATCGGGATGCTAAGACACATCCCCATTTCCCTGGGATGGTTATTATAGCACCATGATGACTCTAAATTATTATTGTTAGCAACGTCATTCCATATCATCATAAAATGTTTGCATAATTTTAGTTTTCTTATCATCCCAGTTCTGGTTCTTGTTGTCCTGAAAAATGCATAGGATTAGGAGTCCAAGACTGAAATGATATCTTATCAGCTCCTGGATTTGAGCTAGCAATGATGCACATTTTCAGTGGTTGAAGAAGTGACTTTTCCCTAAGGGCCTGATTCATAGAGGTCAATTTTTAAAGGTTCTAGGTCCCTAACTTTGGGAATTAAACATCATATTTATTAAGAAGGATAGCCTGGTGTAGCAACATTGACAGGAGTCAGGTGGCACCTTAGAGGCTAACCAATTTATTGAAGCATGAACTTTTGAGGACAGAGTCCAGTTAATCAAATGCAGTGGACTCTGTCCTCGAAAGCTCATGCTTCAATAAATTGTTTAGTCTATAAGGTACCACCTGACTTCTGTCATTTTTAATCTAATTTATTGTCTTTGAAAATTTACCGGGTCTGAGTGGCTAAATGTAGGTTTTAATTTTTATAAGAATGCAAGATGTGAGCTAGGTCAGGGAGAGAATTTGGATACATATTGCTGATTTTCAGCATTAGCCACCAGAATTACTATTTTAAATGTAGGCACTATCCCTTTTCTCCTAGACTCTGCTTCCACTTTCAGGTTAGTGGCAGCTTAAGGGAGGGGGAGTATATTCTTTCAGGAGAAAACTTAGGCCTAGATTCACCATTCTAACGCAGAATGGTGAATCCAGTGAGAACAAGGGGTAGGGGGGTGAAGGGGGGGGCTGTGAAAGCCAGCAGCCATTGCACCACCGCAGTGTTATCACTGCCGGCCTTTGCACCCAACAGTGCCACCGTGAAAGGTGTGCTATTGGGCGCGCTACTGGCGATGATAACAGTGCTTACCTTATCGCCGCCAGCAAAGACATTGCAGCATCTGCCTCCTCACTGCCCCGACTCCACCCCCAGAGAGAGAGAGCCTTGATATTATGTCTACTCCCTAGACAGCTATTTGTATCCCTATGGGAGGCCCACCTAGTAACTCGAGGTGGGGATTAGGTATGAGTGTAGGGGGTTGGGGGCCACTTTCACATTCAACATGAGACGTACGAACAGAACAGTGGTCTCTTGTGAAGATTTGATGGCCTTCGGAGTGCGGAAACTCACTCCAAGATGAGATTTGGGCAATGTTCTCTCAAACTAGCTTGTTGTCAGTCTGACTCCCTCTCTATATAGCACTCTAGAGGGGCACTTTGAATCTGGGTGGGTTTCAGGAGATGGGTTGGGGTTAGGGGGTGTTGTTGTTACAGAGATATTCATAGTAAAACTGACATCAGTAAAGAATTAATAGTCCTAAAAGTGATGACAAGTCTAAAATGAGTTGATCTGTGCATTGCAGTACTAGCCGGACTGTACAAATCTACTCCTTTTCATCACTTATAAATACTATAATTCTTTACTGATTTCCATTTTACTATGAATACCTCCGCATGTGTTTGTAACAACGCCCCCTAACCCCAGCCCCCCTCCCATGCGTTCATTTTAAAATTTGCCCGATTGTGAAGATCCTGAAATCACAATTGGTTTGTGGCATTTGAGGGGCCAGAGAGTTTCCTATCCCTGGTCCATGGCTTGTTTTTACTTTTTGCCTAAGCACCCTCTGCAGTATATATATACTCTAGCCATATTAACACAGAAGGAAAACAGAAACACAAATTTACTTTTGGAGGTAATCAAAATGAAGAGGACTAGAGGCCAGCGTTAGAGCCTATGAACTCATGTATTATTTATTTATTTAATTTATTTAACACAGTTTTATATATAACGTCGTTCATAATTAATTCACAAACGGTTTACAAAGAAAAGTTACATCAAAGATATGAAACAGGGAAAGATATCATGAGGTATACAATTGTACATTATTAGTCTAAAAACAAGATAGCGTAGCTTGAAAGGAAATAGACATCACAAGAAAAAGAGGGGATATATTTTCTGGACACTTGATGTTAATAATCTTTCTTAAGGTGGTCCGAGTAGGCTGGCTCAAAGAGCCAAGTCTTTAGGTCTTTTGTAAATTCTCATATGTAATTGTATAAACATTTAACTAGCAAATAAAATATTCTGTATCTACATTCACTGATAGAAAGATGGCTGTGCTGTATTGTATTACAGTGGCCTAAATTTTTTTTATTTTTTTTTTAACTGACAAGCTATTTTATTCTGGTATTTAAGTATAATTTGACATGCAAAATCGAATGGTGGAATTTTTGAATAAGCACTATATTATCCTAAGGTTAATTGTTTACTTTATGCATTTATTCCAGAAAATTAAAGGTCAAGGAAACTAAAAGATCAACTGCTATAGAAAGCAGCATCCACTTTTTTTGTTTCTCTCTCTTTAAGAATTCTATATTTCCTTTCTTTTGAGCAGTAATTGTGAAACAAAATGTTATTTCAATTATATGTTTAATGCCAAAGCTTATTTAGCTTCGGCAGTTTGCTGCTGGTATGATAAGATTACTTTGCGGGAACTCCCAATTGGGTTTTTTTCTAAGGTACCTATAAAAGGTCAGAAAGATACCTACAACTCTGGCAAGCACTTTTAAACCGTAACAAAGTCTGTAAAGTTAGATGGGTTTAAATAATAATACATGCATATATATTTTTTTGGATAGATAAATAGTTACTTAACAATGTCTATAGATTCTTGACAGGATTTGCGTTTCACCTTTGGAAGGAAACCCTATTATTTGTGAAATATTCCCACACATGCTTACATTTCTTTTTGAAAGCCATTGTCACAAAGGATATGACCTCTTTACCCACCGTAACCTTTCAGGGTGCTGAATTGATTTGGTCATTGGTGCCAGTCAACACAGCTTGATTTGCAGTAGCAAGAATAAGATTTTTATCTAAAAAGTCTCTGTCGTTTCTAGGTTCAATAGGCACAGATTTTAAAAACTCCCTGTGATCCTCTGGAGTCTGTTGAACTACTGCAGCCTCTTTGACAATTTTTTTTTTTTTTTTTGTGAATGAACCCATGATGCCTCGAGATTATTTTAATGACAATAACATTGTCTGGACAAAAAAAAAAAAAAAAGAATGAGAAAAGGCCCGCACCACTGCCACTTGTGTGCCTGCCTTCCCCACAGCTGACTTCCTCTCTGACAGGCTGACTGTAGAGTGAATTCCTGCTCCATGGTCAAAGGCTGAAAGGCTGCTGTGGATCTGCAGCACTGCTGCTGCTGCTACTGATCTGAGAACATGACATGCCTGATAATATTGCATTGCCATGGCAACAACAAACAGGGGGCAAAATTCTCTTATCTAGAGTGACTCAGTGAGTCAAACCGATAATGTGATGGGTCTGGCAACTGCCCGACAAAGGCTTATGTGAAAGTCATGATGAATTAACTTCAACTTGTTTTGTCTATTTTTTTTTTTTTCTGTTTTCTATTTCTTTACATATTATGACTTCATAGTCTCAAATGCCGTTAAAGCTATATTTCTAACATGCCGATTAGTTACTGAGATATTTACTATAGACCATAATTTCCTTACTTAAGAAATTTCCTCTGCAGATCTTTTATGTGGCTGGAAGGTTGCATTAACTGTATTTTATCTTTGCTAAGATCTTATCAAACATGCAATCTTTAGTGCGGTGGGAAAAGCGAACAGACTATAAAAATGTCCAGACTTGGTTGCTCTGTGCAATGAAGCAGACAGCGTGTTCACTGTTGGACATGAAAGTGCACCACAGTTATTTCTGGAGCAGGGCACTTATGCAGGTAAAATATGCCATAAAATAATGAGAATAATGAATAGTAGAATGTAACTATGGCATGGGTGGGAAGTTACAATGTACACGTTTGCACCTCAGGCCACAAACTTTGCACAAGACATACTAAGCAATTTCCTAACAGACACAGGAGACTCCAGTCTTCAACATTAGGTCCTTTATTTGAATTTGGTTAGTGAATCGGCCGTAATAAAGAACTTCATTCATTAATGCAATTTTGAGGATAACTTTCAAATACACGTGCATGGCGGTACATACACACATATATGGCAATGAGCAGATATGCGCAAGACTTTTATAACCTGCGTGTATGCTGTACATGCTTTTATAAAATAGTTACACATATCTCTACCATGCAACACACATATGCATGTGTGCTTTGTCATGAATATATGCAATGCATTGAAACCACATGTATCAATGCACTGAACATGTGGACTTTCCTTATGTATTTCAAAAATATATGTTCATCTATTTTAGATGCAAAAGTAAAAAAAGGACTTACATAAGTCCCAATTTACACATGTAAGTTGGTCAGTTTTAAAATGTGTGCATAAAGGAAATTAATTAACCAGTTTACCAATTACTCCACCAGTTAACCCAGTCCTTATCCAGGTCCTTTCCTGGCTCTTCAACCTGAACCTCCGCCCTCCCAGTTCACCCAGACTTTTCACCCAGTCTGCATTACACAATAAACAAATAAATAAAACGTTTGATATCACTTAGCATGAGCAAATTGGTAAATTTATATGCATAAGTGTCTTTTAAAATAGCAACTTACATGCATATTGTTGGCCTTGCTCCAGATTGCCCCTAGTCTATTTTTACGCATGTATCTGTGTGCATGAAAGTAAAAATATGCGCATATTTTTAACTTTTAGAAAATAAATGAAGAGTCTTCCATCCATTCCAGTCTGGAACACAAAGATTTCTGTCTAGGAATCCAAGTTTTCTGCTCTTGGATTATTGCAATGCTATCTATGTCTGAGACCATTGCAGTTACCACAAAATTCTGCCAGGCGTCTGATTGCAGGAATAAGTCGTCATAAGCATATTGCCCCAGTGCTAATCAGCATGCCCCAGTTGATGGTTTGTTAACAGGATTCAGTTTAAAATCAGTACTATGGTTCACAAACATTGGCCTGGATTTATCAAAATGCGGTAAGTATCACATGCGATTGCAAAAGGGGTGTGGTTTATGCAAGAATTCAGTTTATTGCAATTTGCGCTACCTATGCGAAGAGCTAAGTTAGTGCACATTGTGATAACATTATCAGAATTTGTGATAGGTGTCAGACCTGTTGTATTTCCTGAATATGACCACTGGGTAGACCATTTTGAGAGAGAGAGAGAGATGGAGAGAGAGAGAGAACAGAACCATAATACCCTCACACTATATAGGTATTTATATCCCTACGGGAGGCCCATCTAGTAACTCGAGGTGGGGTTTAGGTATGAGTGTAGGGGGTTAGGGGCCACTTTGACATTCTACGTGACATGTATGAACAGAACAGTGGTCTCTTGTGAATATTTGATGACCTTCGGAGTGTGGAAACTCACTCCAAGATGAGATTTGGGCAATGTTCTCTCAATCTAGCTTGATGGACTCTCTACCTGGGTAACATCAAGCTAGGTGGAGAGAACATTGCCCAAATCTCATCTTGGAGGGAGTTTCCTCACTCCGAAGGTCATCACAAGAGACCACTGTTCTGTTCGTACGTGTCACGTAGAAAGTCAAAGTGGCTCCAACCCCCTACACTCATACCTAAACCCCAGCTCGAGTTACTAGGTGGGCCTCCCATAGGGATACAAATACCTACCTATGGGGATGACATTACAGCCAGTCTCTCTCTTGCCTTATTGTGCTGTTTCATTCACTACACCCAGTCTGTGGAACTTGTTGTCTGAAGCTCTTCACTGCAGAGAATGCATGAAGAAATTCAAGCTACTGTTCTTTCTAACAGCCTTATTTAGACTTGCCTTTGACTAGTGTTCTTAATTTGTTCCTTGGACACAAATGTTATCGGCAGTGTCCGTAGTCTTATTGTCTGTCAGATGCTGTAATATTTTTTTTGTCTGTACTATTTTTGAATTATGAATGTTGAAATTATACATCTCCTAATGCCTTGGCATAGGCAATTAATGCATTTTAATAATATGTGAAATGAGGCTACTTACTTGCATATATGCTGATTTTTATGTGCATAAATATTTGAAAATTCATCCCATTATGTACAATGTAGTTTTTTTTTACTGTGGAAAAACTGTTCCTTTAGTGGGATATATTTAAAGATTGGGGCTATTTTGTCCTATTCCTTCCTTCTCAGTAGGTGATCATTTGCATATGCAAATGATCACCTACTGAGTATATTGTATATTATATTATATTATATATATATTATATTATAATGTATATTATACAGGAACCTCCGGTATATAAATTATTTTAAATAAATAAATAAATAAATAAATAAATAAATAAATAATCAGATTGAACCAGACCAGATGTTTGTAGGTGTGACATGTATGTGTGTGTGTGTCCCTGAGTGGCTGCATCTTGCTCTCTAACCATGTTCTACTTAAAGACTCACCTCTCTGAGATTTCCTTTAAACTCAAAAACCCCGACTCTTCCTGATCTTGACCTTTTCATGTTGAACATGTTTTACTGTAATACTTCATAAGTGATTACTAGAAATAATGGAGCAAAAAATCAAATTAGTTACCCACAGACTGGCAAAACGCTGTGAGCAGTTTTTGCCCACAGGGTTTGTCATAATAATCAAAGCAAAACTAAACAAGTCGTTTTAATTATTATTCCCCTCAAATTTGCACTTGTTATTTGAAAGGCACATTTTTTTAAGGCAAAATAATGGGGCAGATTTTCAAAGGGTTACGCGCGTAACCCCGATAACCCGCTCCTGCGCGCGCCGAGCCTATTTTGCATAGGCCTCACAATGCGCGCAAGCCCCGGGATGCGCATATGTCACAGGGCTTGAAAAAAGGGGCAGGGAGTGGGCGGGGCAGGGTGGTCTGAGGGCGGGGCGGGGGCGGGACAGAGGCCTCCTGCATAGCAGCTGTGCTGGGGGATCACACGCCGGCACTCAGCCGGCGCGCGCAACCTACACCTGCCCAGAGGCAGGCGCAACTTATTTAACAAAGGTAAAGGGGGGGTTTAGATAGGGCTGGGGTGCGGGTTAGGTAGCAGAAGGGAGGGGAAGATGGGGGAAGGCGGAGGGAATGGGGAAAGCCATCGGGGTTCCCCTAGTGCTCGGCGCGCGCAAGGTGCACAAGTGTGCACGCCCTTGCGTGCGCCGACCCTCGATTTTATAAAATCAGACATAGATTTGTGCATGCTGGGTTGCGCGCACAAATCTACGCCCGCGCATAGGTCTTAAAATTTGTCCCAATGCGTGTAGTTTTGAATCTCCAAAATCATACATGTATTGCCTCTTTCAACCTATCACTGCCTCCAGAAGCAGCTAGAAAATACACAGATATGTGTGTTGTCGACATATGCATATAGTTTTACCCATGTAGAGGGTGGGCAATAATCAAGTAGCCCAGCCTAAACAGTTTACATTATTGCCTCCCCTTTCTAATCTGTGTTTCTCAACAGGATTGTAAATTCCAAAAAATAGAGGCTCTCTCTGTTTTATGTATCTGTACAGCATTGTATATATCCATTAGCAATATATAAATGTTAAGTTGTAGTAGTAGTACTAGAGAAGTGTGTGTGTGTGTGATGGGGGGTGGAAAGGGAAAATATGTGAATATGTTTCTACAAATGAATTTTCACTCTGACATCTGTTCTAAGTTTTCCTATGAGTAATTGCTGGGTTTTTTAAAATTGACTTAATAGTATAGTAGTGAAATGGGATTAGTTTTAAAAAGTCTCACTGGCCTAGATCCATTAAATTGCTATAAATATAGGGGAATAGCATCCGCACTAAAAAAATAAATGGGCGTGGGTAGGATAATTTCCTGTGTATCACTTTGCATAGGAAATTATCGCGTTGTGCGTTGCATCAGTGTGTCGTGCATCATTTTACACATTTTACATGGCACTCGGTTTGTGTGTGGCACATTATTTTTCTGTTTTATGTATATCAGCCTCCTGCAGCTGCCTCTTTGAGGTTGTGCCAAGTGTTTGGAGAGAGGAGAGGAGAGCAGGTGAGTTCTTGGCTGGAGTTTAGTAGATTTAGTGGATAGCAATTTTTGAGTGAGTTGTCCTTTTCTCATCCGTTTACCTTAACCTTTGTCTCTTGTCGTTTGTTTGGGTGAGGCATGGTGGTGAGGAAGAAGAGGAGTGATGAGAAGGAGTGGTGAGGCATGGTGGTGAGGTGGAAGAGGAGTGGCGAGGAGAAGGAGTGATGAGGCTAAGGAGGAGTGATGAGCATGATGTGTTGAGAAGTGTAGAAGATGGAGTGTAAGAGGCAGAGGGAGAGAGGAGAGAAGAGGTGTGAGGAGAGGGGGAGGAGGGAGGATGGCAGAAGTAATAGGGGAAGGAGTAGGATTAGGAGTAGGGATGGGGACAGAAGTAGAGATAGAGAGGGGGAAGAGATAGGAGGCTGGAGGGGGAAGGGGATAGGCAGGGGATTCTGGTATGAGGAAGATGACAAGCTAGGGATAGGCAGTGAGGGCAGAGGGGAGGGGAGTCAGTAGAGCAGGCGTATGAGGGGGGAGGAAGTGAGGGGAGAGAGGAATGGGAGCGAGAGTCAGAAAAGCGAGGACACCTCTCCGGAAGTGGAAGTGATATCCCATTCAGGTAGCCAGGCAGCAGGGCGCATTAATCTCAGGACTTTGATGTTCAACCCAGAGGACAACGAGATGATTATTGCTGGGTCCTGGAACATTATGCCATGCTCTTCACCAACCATGCAGCCAAGGCCTCGAGGGCACACAATCCCCCAGGCTATCTCAAGGCACAGTGGCATGAGACGCAGTGGGGAACAGGTGGCCCACAAGTACCAGGACATAAAGGCCCAGATGAAGGTGACAAACAGCAACAAGTACATACAGCAGACCGACGGAGGAACCCCTTGTCCAGTTATGCTCACGCCCATGGAAGAGAGCCTATTACAATGGCTGGGACCGGATGTGTTCAAGGGCATGGCTGAGCAGCTGGACACCATGCGAGCTGGAGCTGGTAAATGGCAAGGCTGCTCCGGTTGTGCACATCATTTGGCATAAGATGCTCACATTGACTGACATGCCAAACGGACCATGTGTGTACCTATTGGCTTTGGTACTTATGTCTTCGTCTTTGTTTCCATAGCTCTCACCCAGGACTCTGCCGGTACCAGACATGCTGCCCCCAGGAACCAGCAGTGAAGCATCAGGGACCAGGCTTGCAACAGCAGCACTTTTCCATGCCCCCTTGCTTATGGTCACTCAGATACAGTTCAGTGAGGAGGAAGAGCAGCAGCAGCCTCCTCAGCACAACCATATCCTGCAAGCCCTTAGCTCAGAAAGCCCACTGAATGTACTGGCCTTAAAGTAACCAGATATTATAGAAATCCACATGCAAGCCAGTACAGGAGAGACAGCCAGTCTGTGGAGATCTGCCTGCACCAAGCAACAGCAGGCCTCCTAGCTGTCTGCTCTTGGACTGTTGGGTTGGTTTAGCCTATACAACTCCCACAGGCCTCCTCAGTTGTCACACAGCTGCTGATACATGGTTAGAGAAGCCAGCAAGTACTCAGAGGTGCATAATGCACAGGTTGTGTGGAGGACAAGTGATACTGGGAAAATCGGCTGCTAAACCAGTCCCCAAAAATCAACTGCAGAAATGTGCCACCACCTCTGTGTATGCACAGAAAACATACCGAGCTACATATGGCAGCATCTTTGTAGGCATAAGCTGCCAGCATATACATCTGGCAAAGTAAGGTGTAAAAGATGTGGCCTAGTATGGCAGCCTCTTCGTGGAGTATCCAGGATCTGTTCTGCAGAGAGGAGGGTAAGTAGGCCACAGTCTCGAAAAAGGGAACCTCTAATAGGAGTGTTAGCAGGCCTCAAATACACCCCACCCCTCCCCAAAAAAAACAAAAAAAAAAATAACACAGCAAACCTTCTCGTAGCTAAAACTCTTAGAACCATGCACACCCCCAAATAACAAGTCAATTAGGCCCTCTCTAAGTGGAAGAGTATCAGGGTTCGGGGGGGAGGAAGGTGTACACCACAGGCAGACATCTACTCATCCAGAAATGTGACACACCAAAGGTATTTGGTGTGTCACATTTCTGGATGAGTAGCTCTGTCTGCTTCCCTGTTTAATATTTATATGACCCCAATTTGTAGACTCTGTACTGGGCTTAAAAGGCATGCAGATGACATATTCCGTGTTGTTGACCTGGGTTTATTGATATGGTATTAAGCTATCCTTCTTCTGTGAAGCAATGGATGTCCCATAACAAGCTTGCTCTAAACCTTAAAAAAAATGGGATTCTTATTTTACAGAAATCTATTATTGCTCCTGTGTCGTCTTCTTTTCATTTTGAGATCCTAGAACTACCGTTTATACCTCAGGCAGAAGGTTTGGGGGCATCATCAATGCAAATCTTACCACGTGTGATCAAATTAAACTCTCTGTGAAGGCTTTTCATTTTAAGATAGATTTACTGTGTAGACTCAAGCCATTACTCTGTGCATCAGATTTCCTATCTGTGGTACAAGCCCTAGTGTTACCAGTATAGATTATTTTAATTCTATCTATATTTAAATGCTAGCTGTTGCTTTATGAGTATGTCACATTTTACAAAATTCTGCCTACCAGATTTTCTCAGGTTAGGTCTTGAGGGGCGGATTTTAAAAGGGTTACGCACGTATATTATGCGCATAACCCTTTTAAATCCGCTCCTACGTGCACCAAGCCTATTTTGCATAGGCCTGGCGACGCGTGCAAGCCCGGGATGCGCGTATGTCCCGGGGCTTGAAAAAAGGGGCGGAGCAGGGGCGTGACCAGAGGCCTCTGTTAGGCCGCTGAGCCGGGGGATCTCACGCCGGCCAAGTGCAGGTGTAACTTCTGCAACAAAGGTAAGGGTTTTATTTATTTTCGGGCTGGGGGGATGGTGAGGTAGGGAAAGGGAGGGGAAGTTGGGGGGGGGAGGTGCCGGAGGGAATGGGGAAAGCCATTGGGGCTCCCCTAGGGCTCGGTGCGTGCAAGGTGCACTAGTGTGCACCCCCTTGCGTGGCCGATCCCAAATTTTATAACATGCATGCGGCTATGCGCGCATGTTATAAAAGTGGGCGTACATTTGTGCGCGCCGGGTAGCGTGCACAAATGTACCCTGCGCCCGTAGATTTAAAAATCCGTCCCTGAGAGTGCATGTTACCCCCATTTTACATAAGCTGCACTGGTTACCAATAGAATGGAGAATCAAATATAGGACTGCCTTCCAGTCTTGCTGACATGTCTTCCTGTCTCCCTGCTGAGACAGCAAGGGTTGCTCCCTGCTGAGCAACAAGGGTTGCTGAGACAACAAGGAAAGATTGTTCTAATTTGCCCATCAGGTCAGTTGTCATCCATGAGCCTTAGCCCCACCCCCTGCCGATGTCATATGTGAGGAGTAAATGGGGGGGGGGGGGGGGGGGAAGCCGATGGAGTATGCGAGTCCTACTCTGCCTTCCAGTCTTGCTGCTGTGCCTTTCTGTTTCTTTGCTGAGACAAGGAGGAGGCTTGATCCATCTGCCTGCTTGCCAGCTCAGTTGTCATTGAGGAGCCTTAGCCTTGTCCTCCTGCTGATGTCCTCTGTGTATGTATGGGGTGGGGGTGGAGGTAAAGAGCTGGTGGATGATGCTGGAGATGCTGTGTGCTGGAGGGGTGCGTACTTGTAATGCTCAAGCTGAAGTACCACAAAGGAACTTCTTAGTGCGTGCCAAGTGGCACTGAATGTTGGATAGTTGATTCATTTTTTGCTGTTTCTTACAGTGAGTTGACATAAGAACATAAGAAAATGCCATACTGGGTCAGACCAAGGGTCCATCAAGCCCAGCATCCTGTTTCCAACAGTGGCCAATCCAGGCCACAAGAACCTGGCAATTACCCAAACACTAAGAAGACCCCATGCTACTGATGCAATTAATAGCAGTGGCTATTCCCTAAGTAAACTAAGTAACAAAAGGACTAAAAGCACCCTGGGGTCTTACTGCCACACTGCCTTGTTGACAAATCCCTGATACTACAGTCATGTGCCAGACATTATATCTTGGCGGTCTTTCTCCCATTCCGCCTTGCTACCAAGTCCCTGATACTATGCCTTGAGGATGTTGGTGTCTCCATGTTGTTTCTTTCTTGGATTCAGGCATAGTTCTCTCAACCTGCTTCTCTCTTAGTTATACTGGAGTGCTTTGTCTCCATAATAAAATGTTAAGAACATAAGAAATTGCCATAATGGGTCAGACCAAGGGTCCATCAGGCTCAGCACCCAGTTTCCAACAGAGGCCAATCCAGGCTGCAACCTGGTAAATACCCAAACACTAAGTAGATGCCATGCTTCCAATGCCAGTAATAGCAGTGGCTATTCCCTAAGTCAACTTGATTAATAGCAGTTAATGGACTTCCCTCCAAGAACTTATCCAAACGTTTTTTAAACCCAGCTACACTAACTGCACTAGGATAACAACAAAGAATAGATGCCCAAGGGTCTTTTTCCAAATCTTTAATTCTTAATTAATCACATATGTCTCCACCAATTAAAGATTTGGAAAAAGACCCTTGGGCATCTATTCTTTGTTGTTATCCTCACGGCGTTGTTTGATTGCCTACCTTGCTGTTTTCTGGGCCCGTCCCCAATAACTGCACTAACCATATCATCTGGCAACAAATTCCAGAGCTTAATTGTGCGTTGAGTGAAAAAAAAATTATCCTATTAGTTTTAAATGTGCTACTTGCTAACTTTATGGAGTACCCCAAAGTCCATCTACTATCCGAAAGGGTAAATAACCACTTCACATTTACCCGTTCTAGACCTCTCATGATTTTAAAGACCTGTATCATATCCCTCCTCAGCCATCTCTTCTCCAAGCTGATAAGCCCTAACCTCTTTATCCTTTCCTCATAGGAGAGCTGTTCCATCCCCTTTATCATTTTGGTCACCCTTCTCTATACCTTCTTCAGTGCAGCTATATATTTTTTGAGATGCAGTGACCACAATTGTACTCAGCCCTCAAGGTGTGGTTTCACCATGGAGCGATACAGAGGCATTTTGACATTTTCCATTTAATTTACCATTCCCTTCCCAATAATTCCTAGCATTCTGTTTCCTTTATTGACTGCCGCAGAACATTGAGCTGCCGATTTCAATATATAATCTATTAAGATGCCTAGATCTTTTTCCTGACTGGTAACTCCTAATATGGAACTTAACATCATGTAACTACAGCATGGGCTATTTTTCCCTATATGCATCAACTTACATTGTTATGATTTGTGGGTATGTGAGCCCTTGGCCCAAGTTGCAAGTTGTTACTACCTGTGGGAAGGACCCCCACAGGTCTGCACCATTGGGAGGCGAGGTCAGAGACAGCGGAGAGCTTTGAGCAAGGCAATGGAGAGGTCCCGTGGTACCAGGAGAGTACTCCCATGGAGAGTAGATTGGAGGCAATACCTGGGCAGGGACCCCAAGGGGATGAGTGTCAGACAGACTGCAGAGTGAGGGACATGAGGCTTGGCCAATCAGGAGATACTCCGGAGGGTGACCCCGAGGGGAGAAGCTGCACAGCGTAGGATGATAATGTAACACCGTAGACCAACCCACTGGGCAGGGAAGACCGAGCTGAGTCTCTGGTGATGACATAGCACCACTCCGAGGAGCGGGGAAATGGTGGCAGTCTCGATATAGTATGTAGGTGCAACCCCGAGGAGCAGGAAGGCGTGCAAAGTCCCAGAGAAGCCGGAGGGGGCTACGCTCACATTCTACAGTGACCGCCAGAGACTCTGGTGGTCACTGTAGAATGTGAGCGTGGTCCCGAGAAGCGGGAGTCATGTAAAGTATTGTTCAGGCTGCGTGCGTAACCCCAAGTAGCGGGGAAGCCCCTCTGTAGAACTCATGAATAGCTGAGATGTCCGAGAGGTAGTCCCGAGGATCGGGAGGCCTTGTGGGTGAGAACCCAGGAGACGCTAGAGATGTGAATCGTGTCCTCGATCGTCTTAACGATCGATTTCGGCTGGGAGGGGGAGGGAATCGTATTGTTGCCGTTTGGGTGTGTAAAGTATCGTGAAAATCGTTAAAATCGTGAGCCGGCACACTAAAACCCCCTAAAAAGCTCCTGGGGGTCCAGCGGGGGTCCGGGAGCGATTTCCTGCCGGGAGGTCGTTCAGCGGGGTCCCCTGCTGAACGACCTCCTGCAGTCGATCTCCTGCCGGCGCCATTTTCCGTACGGAAAACGATTCGCGGCAGGAAATCGCTCCCGGACCCCCGCTGGACCCCCAGAAACTTTTGGCCAGCTTGGGGGGGGCCTCCTGACCCCCACAAGACTTGCCAAAAGTCCAGCAGGGGTCCGGAACAACCTCCTGCGTCGAATCGTTTTGGTCTATGGCCGCCGCCATTTTGCGGCGGCCATTTTGCAAAATGGCGCCGGCTGAAGACTACACGATTTAGTGTGTCGCTTTTCCTGCTCTCCCCCTTCCCCCGATTTAGCTACGGACCGCCGCTACGGAGGTAATTTAAGGCTATGGACCCCCAGGTAATTTAAGGCATTTGGGGGGGGGGTTCGGGAGGGAGGGGGATTTAATTTAAAGGGTCGGGGTGGATTTTAGGGGGTTTTAGTGTGCCGTGTTTTAGTGTGCCGCTGGACCCCCAGGTAATTTAAGGCATTTGGGGGGGGGTTCGGGAGGGTGGGGGATTTAATTTAAAGGGTCGGAGGTGGGTTTTAGGGTGTTTTAGTGTGTCGGTTTTCCTGCCCTCCCCCTTCCCCCGATTTACAATTTTTTGACGATAAATCGGGGGAATTGGTATTGCATCGTGGCCCTAACGATTTTTGACGATTTAAAATATATCGGACGATATTTTAAATCGTCAAAAAACGATTCACATCCCTAGGAGACGCAGAGCCAGCCCGAGGAGTGGGGAAGGCTAGGGGAGCAAAACCCCATTGTGAACACTGGCCCCCAAGGAGAGGTTACCAAACAGGGTCCAATTCCAAGGTACGAAGGAAGTCTCAGTAATATGTAGGCAGTAGTCGGAGATGGACGGAACTTGTTGCCAAGTCGACTAGCTGAGGGCGAAGGTGGCGTTAATATATATATACTGGTGTGATGATGTCATCAACTGGAGATGCCCCCGAAGTTCACGCTGATGAGGCTTTATAGGAGGACCCGGTGGAGCACGCACACCTAGGAAGGCCCGAATCTGAGGAAGATGGCGGCAGTCAGGACACTATGAGGAGTCCCGAGGAACGTGGCAGTGAAAGCTGGCCAGAGCCGCGAGCAGTCCCGGGGTGGACAATAAGGCAGTGCAGGAAGTGAGTACACGCGGTCGCAGCCATCTACGACCAACGGCCATAACATGCACTTGTCCATATTGAATTTCATCTACCATTTGGATGCCTAATCTTCCAGTCTCACAAGGTCTTCCTGCAATATATCACAATCTGCATTTGATTTAACTATTCTGAATAATTTTGTATCATCTACAAATTTGATTACCTCACTTGTCATATTCCTTTCCAGATCATTTATAAATATATTGAAAAGCACTGGTCCAAGTACAGATCCCTGAGGCACTCTACTGTTTACCCTTTTCCACTGAGAAAATTGATCATTTAATCCTACTCTCTGTTTCCTGTATTTAACCAGTTTGTAATCCACAAAAGGACATCGCCATCTATCCCATGACTTTTTAGTTTTCTTAGAAGTCTCTTATGAGGGACCTTATCAAACACCTTCTAAAAACCTAAATACACTACATCTACTGGTTCACCTTTACCAATATGTTTTTTAACCCATTCAAAAAAATGAAGCAGATTTGTGAGGCAAGACTTCCCTTGGGTGAATCCTTGCTGTGTTCCATCAAACCATGTATTTCTATGTGCTCTGTGATTTTGATCTTTAGAATAGTTTCCACTATTTTTCTTGGCACTGAAGTCAGATTCATTGGTCTATAGTGTTCTGTATTGCCCTGAGCCCTTTTCAAATATTGGGGTTACATTGGCCACCCTCCAGCCTTCAGGTACAATGGATGATTTAAATGATAGGTGTGAAGGTGGCGGACCTCACACGTCACCTAGATAGGATTTTAGACAGTGCTGGGGAGGAGCCTGCTGTCGTGGTGCATGTGGGCACCAACGACATAGGAAAATGTGGGAGGGAGGTTCTGGAAGCCAAATTTAGACTCTTAGGTAGAAAACTTAAATCCAGAACCTCCAGAGTAGCATTTTCTGAAATGCTCCCTGTTCCACGCGCAGGTCACCAGAGGCAGGCAGAGCTCCGGAGTCTCAATGCGTGGATGAGACAATGGTGCAAGGAAGAGGGATTCTGTTTTGTTAGGAACTAGGGAACCTTTTGGGGAAGGGGGAGTCTCTTCCGAAGGGATGGGCTCTCCCTTAACCAGGGTGGAACCAGACTGCTGGCGCTAACCTTTAAAAAGGAGATAGAGCAGCTTTTAAACTAGAACAAAGGGGAAAGCAGATAGTCGCTCAGCAGCGCATGGTTCGGAGAGAGGTATCTTCAAAGGATACTAATGATGCATTAGAATTAGTGCATCCTGACAGTGAGGTTCCAATAATAAGAAAAGTAGTCCGTGCCTGTAACTAAAAACTCACCTGAGCTAAAAAATTCTAACTTATCCCTATCAATTAAAAAGCAGAATGAAAATACAAACAAAAAACAACCTTTGAAATGCTTGTATGCTAATACCAGAAGTCTAAGAAGTAAGATGGGAGAATTAGAATGTATAGCAGTGAATGATGACATAGACTTAATTGGCATCTCAGAGACATGGTGGAAGGAGGACAACCAATGGGACAGTGCTATACCGGGGTACAAATTATATCGCAATGACAGAGAGGAGCACCCGGGAGGAGGTGTGGTGGTTTATGTCCGGGATGGCATAGAGTCCAACAGGATAAACATCCTGCATGAGACTAAATGCACAATTGAATCTTTATGGGTAGTGTCACGATCCTGCCCCTCCGCTCAGCATGCTGTGGGGATTTGCTGGACTTCAGGCCTCCGGCTTTGCTCATATGCCACGTCCCGTCCCCTTGCACAGCTCATGCACAGCGCTGCTATGGACTCCTCACAGGCTCTAGTCAGAGTGCCAGGCCCAGTCCTGGCACTCCCAAGCAGTACACAGAAAAAGGATCTTAATCAATAAAGAGTTTAATGTGGTGCTGTAGCTCGCTGGCTGCAGCCTTCTACTAATGTGTGGTTGTCCTTACAAGCCCAGGGTAAACAGCATTTAAAACCACAATTCCCTTCCAGCCTTTCTCATACATCCATACAGCAATACAGGATTTACCATCTCCCAACCTCCTGGTTATTCCACCTCCATAGAGGAACAGCTGGAGCTTTCCTCTCCCCAGCTTACCTCCATCTCCTTCTCCTCAGACTCTGAGGAGCCGGGCTTTTGTGGCCAGTTCCACCACGGTGGCACGCCCTCTTCCTCAGCCTCCATAGACTCTGCTGAGTCATAGGGATCAGTCCCAATTTCCTCCACCTGTTCCTGCTCAGGCTCCAGCCAGGGGTCAGGTGTTGGTTCAGGGAACCTGGGAAGTGTAGTCTTTGCTACCTTCCTCAGCGCCCTCCAGTGGCTAAGTTTGGTACCACTAGCTTCTGCTTGGCTGTGTCTCGGCTGTTTCTGCCCCGGGCCAGGTCGTACTGCATCACAGTAGAAATCCCTTGTGTGTCGGGGAAGACTATAGTGATAGGAGTATGCTACCATCCACCTGGTCAAGATGGTGAGACGGACAGTGAAATGCTAAGAGAAATTAGGGAAGCTAACCAAATTGGTAGTGCAGTAATAATGGGAGATTTCAAATACCCCAATATTGACTGGGTAAATGTATCATCGGGACACTCTAGAGAGATAACGTTCCTGGATGGAATAAATGATAGCTTTATGGAGCAATTGGTTCAGGAACAGACGAGAGAGGGAACAATTTTAGATCTAATTCTCAGTGGAGCACAGGACTTGGTGAGAGAGGTAATGGTGGTGGGGCCCGCGCCATTTTTAAAGATGGCGCTGGCCATCTAGTGCTCCCTCCATGTGACAGGGGCCGGCCAATGGCACGGATACCCTGTCACATGCTAAGGGCAAAGGCCATCAGCGCCATTTTGATTAGTGGCTGCCGACATCCCGAGAGCGGGAGATCACTCACGGGACCCCCACTGGACCACCAGGTACCTGTAAAATGTTTCTGGGGGGGTCGGGAGGGTGGGGGAAGCTAAGGGATTAGTTTTAAAGGGTCGGGTGGGTTTTTCGTTTATCGGCTTGGGTGCAGCCGATAAAGAAAACCGCGATCGGCCCGGACGAAAAATAAAACACGATTTGAATCGGAACCGGAATCCGAACCTATTCTGGTTCCAATTCACATCTCTAGTTTTGCCTTCCTTCTACCTTTCTTAATATGTGGAATACATCTGGACTGCGCTTCTAAAATTATATTTTTAAACAATGTCCACACCTTTTGTACACTTTAACCTTTGCAGCTGCTCCTTTCAGTTTTTTCTAAATGTTTTTTTTTATTTTACCAAAGTTTCCCTTTTGAAAACTTAGTGTTAGAGCTGTAGATTTACTTATTGTCCCCCTTCCAGTTATTAGTTTAAATTTGATCATGTTTGATCACTGTTGCCAAGTGGCCCCACCACTGTTACCTCTCTCACCAAATCCTACATTCCACTAAGAATGAAATCTAAAATAGCTCCCTCTCTTTTTGGTTCCTAAACCAATTGCTCCATGAAGCAGTCATTTATTCCATCCAGGAATTTTATGTCTCTAACATGTCCTGATGTTACTTTTACCCAATATATATTCGGGTAATTCCAGATGCTGGAATTGATTATTAAAAACTTGCATGAGACCCGCAGTCAATTCCCAAAGTGAATCTAATGTCACTACTGCTGATCTCGTCATAATCTTAGGAGGAACTGGAATAGTTGTAGTCCCAGATAATACACTTTCCAAAGAGTGGTCTTTATCTCCAGTGAGAGCTGCTATATGTATTCCTCCTACAGCTCCTTCATTCACTAAAGATGTCAATTGAGAAGCATTCCCATCAGATCCTCCAACCTGGCTCAGTACCCTGCTTCCCTCAGCCAGGGGACTAGCAGATATATTAGCTATCTCCCAGGCAGTAGTATCATTACCAGGGAACTTTAGCAATGATGTTTTAGGCTCTGGCGGCGTAAGTGAAACATCCTCAGGCGAGAAAGATACTCCTTTACATATTTCACCAATGAGGCTTACCTACGAAGGGTCGGGAGTAGAAACAACAAAGACAGTGATGACTCGTGGACTAATGGAAGTGAGGATTCTGAAGGGAAGATCCTCACTTTATCCTTCCTTTTGTGCAGCATTTCTGTATGATATATAAATATATAAGCAGAAAAATACAGGAAAATTAGACCAAGGACTTCACTGTATATAAATACCACTAGTTTACCTTATTCCCTTGAGGGGACTGAAGTGCTGGGAGAGTCAGAGTGGTCTTCTTATAAAAAGAAAAATGTCAATTTCTTTACAAAGCTGTGCGTCCCTTTGGCGCGTATGGCTTCGGCAACGTGCTGGTGGTGGCTGCGCGCCGCTGCAAGCTCGATCTTAAGGGCTCCTCCTGGCATCAGGCAGATATGATGTCACAATGCCTCCATTTCTGCACCAGGGCCTTGTGAGTCCGATAGCAACAAAACTCAATTTCAGCACAGCGACGTCCCCCTCAGAATAGGACTTCTCACCTCCTCCCAAACAGGACAGTGCGTGCCGCTGCAAGCCCGATCTTAAGGGCTCCTCCTGGCGTCAGGTGGATATGACATCACGACGCCTCCGTTTCTGCACCAGGGCCGTGTGAGTTCGATGGCAACAAAACTCAATTTCAGCAGGGTGATATCCCCCTCAGAATAGGATCTCTCCTCACCTCCTCCCAAATGGGTCAGTCCCTTGTAGGGGTGTGCATTCGTATTGACCGCATATGTAAAACGCTACGCATATTTTTTATTTAACTTAAAAAAGTGATGAGACATAAACGATCGGATTTCCCACATATCCAACATAGCTATGTTGGATATGTTAGAAATCGCGATTGTTGATCCAAAATTAAAAGTTAAACCCCTCACCTTCCTTAATCCCCCCCCCAAAGACTTACCAGAACTCCCTGGTGAACTAGCGAGGAGTGAGGAGCGAGGTCAGGAGGCCCCCCCAAGCTGGCCAAAAGTTCCTTTTGGGCCGAACGAGCGTTCCGGCGCGACCCCGCGGGGAATCACGTGACGCCGCGTCACTCGACGTGACGCCGACGTCACGTGCTCCTCGCAAAGGATTGCAGAAATGGCGTCCTCACTCCTCGCTGGATCACCAGGGAGTTGTGGTAAGTCTTGGGGGGGGGGAGATTAAGGAGGGTGAGGGGTTTAAATTTTTATTTGCACATATGGACATATACTCAACTCATTGAATTCTGTTTATGTCCATATTGACCACAAATGGGACCCCTTTGGATATATGGACATATGGACATAAACTTTTGCTCTGCACATCCCTAGTCCCTTGTTCTGCAGTTTAAAATACTCATGTACACTTACTCAGTCTAAAGTGATGTTCAGTCCTGGATTTGTCCATATGTGCACTAGGCCTGGGGGCAGTAGAATTGCTACCTTCCAGCTGTGTTGAAATTCATTTAGCACTAAATAACTCTGTGCAATCTGATCCATCTCCTCCCTAGGCAATATGCAGAGGACAGGAGAGATGGGTGAGACAGTAGGGGACAGAACAGAGCAAGGAAAAACTATTCTGCTCTCTAATCCAGCTCATCCTGTTATAGCTCTCCTCTACCTGCTGGCTTGGATACACTGTAATGATGTGGATATGACCTGGGGATGAGAGTGGGATCATGTGAGTGGGAAAAGAGGAAGAAAATGGAGAAGAGGCATTGAGAGGGTGATTAGTTGGAGGGGCTGAGGGAGCACAGGGATCATTCATGTAGGTTAGGAGGGAATAAGAGGAGGTTTCTTGGGAAGTTAGAGGATTATTTGGGGGACATATGTGTGTGTGTGAGTGAGAAGGGAGAGAGAGAGAGAGAGAGAAATGAAAATTGGAAAGCGGATAGAGTGTTACTAAGAAGGAATCTGTCCCAGGTGTATCTATGTGTGCCAGACTAGGTGGGAAATAAGAGGGAAATAGGGGTGGAAGGGGAAGTAGGACCAAACTAAGATAGGGCTACCTCCCTTCCACCACAAGAAATAACTCTGATCTACTATCTCGTCATCTCAGATTCTTTCCCCAAGAGACTGGAACCTCCATTCCTCCGTTCCTTCCTCTCTTCCCCTTCTCCCTAGGTCCTGGAATCTACCCAAAACCTCTCAACTTCTTATTTCCTATTCCTTTCTCCCCTTCCCCAATCCTAGAACCTCCCTCCCTCACCTTCCTCTTTCCACATCCTAAATTCATGATTCTCCACCTCTTATATTATTCCCCCCTCCTTTCTTGATCTTCCCCATCCGTCATCTTATCTTCTTCTCCCCAATCCCCAGTCCTCTGTCCTTCTCACTATCCTCCAACCCCAGATTTCTTACCTTCTCCCAGTCTTATTCCTATTCATTGGCCCATCCCTAATCCTTTCGACCTTTCCTTCTCCTCTTGTTATACCAAAGATTTCCTCCCTCTGCAGACACAAAAAAAATCCCTTCCTCTCATCCATTAAAAATGAAATATATAATACATGCAGAAGCAAGTTTGGAAAGCTAATTTTATAATGCAATATAAAAGATGGAAATGTTTGCCAGCGTGCTTCTGAATTTTCTAATTCTTCTCGCAGAATCTACCCTGAGCTGTTGCTGAGAACTGTGGAGCTGTACCTTTGACATTCTGCACCCTACTGTCCAGTGTCCTGGGTGTGGAGGGTGAGAGGTCGGTGGTAGCACCAACATCACCAAGGAATGGCAAAAAAAACCCATCACTGATCCCTAGGCCATATGAAAGCCACATATTGAGAAACTTATGAGCTGTATATAAACTTTAAGATAAAATCTCTCAAATTTACAACTAAAAAATATTTTTGAAAAGCTAAGGACTCTGCCTTCCCACTGGCACTTTCAGTGCATAAGTCTCCTTGTCAAGCAATTGTATTACTGCTTGGCCCATCTTAGATGTATTCTCATAACGTATGTGCATCCAATATTTGACTTGCTAAACAATGCTCTGAGCTTTGTAGTATAAAATTATAAAGTCTTTTGACTACCAGCTATTTGAAAGGTTGGCTGAAAAACAATCCCTACGAGTGGACCACTCTAGATGACAAAGAAGCAGAAATCCCTCAAGCTTGGATGGCCACTGCGGCCACCTAATGATGGAAACTGCCGGCATATTTATATTTTGGTTAATAATTAATATTTGCCTTGCTGTCCCTTTCTGTTCTCAGCTTACTCAAATAATTTGAGTATAAATTGCAGGACATGGTAAAAAAATCAAGTTTATGGTAATCCAAAATCATCTATCTAAAAGGCAGGATACATAAGAAAAACATTGCTTCAATCTATGTAAGTTTAACAAAATAGTCTCAATAAAGTGAAATAGAGCAATTTACCTTAGAGTTCTATCAATAATTTAGCAATTTAATTATCAGTGCAAATAACAGTCACACATCTAATCTATGAATTTGTTAAGAAACTGAAAAAAGTCAGCATTTTATTCTGACTTGTTTCCTAAATGATATTTGAGTAGTTCAACTGGATTCAATTGATTTTTTGTAGTAGCAAGTTGTTAATAGGATAATTTGTCAAAGCAATAATACAACAATTGTTTTTAGAATGCTGGGAGTTCCATTCATCAATTTAAAAAAAAAAAAAGTTAAGTCTGGTTTCATTAATTGAAGACAGGTGTAGGATTTGCTAGATGAAAGATATAAGTTTCCGTGACACTGTGGGAATCTGGGTCAGAAGTCAGTGAAAAATTAGTTAAGCATGATGGACCAACATTGACCTGTACAGGTGTTCCAGCTTTCTTTCTGGATATCACTTCCTGTACTTATAGTTGAACACTGACAAAGTCCATAGGTCAACACATGCCTCCCTCAGTCTGTATCAAATTAAAGGCAAGTCTACAAAGTACTTAGATTTTCAATTATCCACTTTTAAGCTCCAGATAATATTACTAATGTTAGAGTGAAAACATTTAATAATTCCTCCTTGGTGTCAAGTTTATTGCTGAGGATGTAAATAGTAACTTCCTCTTTGTCTCCTCCTGTCTCTTTTTCCTTCTGTACTCAAAAATCCAAGCTGGTAACAAGCTATGTTTTAAAAACACCTCCAAGATGCATATTCGTCACTACTCCAAAATTAGAAAAATTTATAGCAAAAAAGGTTTTGACACCACTGGCCAACAAAAATTATTTGGATGCTGAATCACTAAATTTGAAAAATATTACTGAGAAGCTCTGCACAGCTCATCTGCCCAAATAAAATCCCATTTTTTGGGTGTTTCTAAACCTGTTCCCACTTTCTGCTTCATTACAATATGCATAACGTTTTTTATCCTTTTTTTTCAGACATGTAAAGTTGATCTCTATTAACAACATTTAGAAATGAGCGAAGGTAGCAGACAGAGCATGCTCATATCATGACATCAGAGTGATGTATTGGCAGGAAACATAGACACCTGCACACCATCTTATTTAACTATCTTTATAAATATTTATTAGGGGTGTGCATTCGTTTTCGACATATTGGCAATCCGCAACATATATGTCCCTATTCGTTGTATTCGTGGGGAAGCGAAACGTATCGCGACTCCCCACGAATATAATGTATCATTTGTTTCATACGTTTGGCGGCACATGCTTTTCTTCGCCACCATTTGCAATTGGAGGACGCCATTTGAGTGTATCCAGAGCCAAAAATCAGCCCTTTCCTGTGAGTCATCAGTGACATCACAGCCCTGTCAGAGTGGGTCGGACAGGTTGGCACGGAGGAGGCTTAACTAGTAACTAGATGTGAGGTTTTCGTGGTAGTCTAGGGTTTGGGGGCCAGGTGCTATCAAACTAGGGTGACAGTACATGGTACAAATCTCATCTTTGTGTTCTTTTCTCATTCCAAAACCTCACCTTGAGTTACTAGTTGACCCTCCTATAGTGGTATAATAGTTGCCTAATATGTGTGCTACCCCAAAGGCTCTCTCTCTCACTCTACTCTACTCCATTCCACTCCTCTCCCTCCCCTCCTGAACAAAACAGGATTTGCGATAAATATCACAAATCCCATTTCAGGCATATCACACAGCTTAACAGCAGGAAAAAAGGTGCAGTTATTTCCAGCATTAAAACATGCATTATGTTATTGCATGCAAAGTTAACCCCTCTTTTTCATAAACCCCACCCAAATTCCTCTCCGTTGACTATATTTTCAAAATTTGCATTCACATCAAGCAATGTGAAAAATTACACATACGTTATGGTGTTATTGCGGGTGTTAGGGTTGGACAGGTTGGCACGGATACCGGAATTCAACATATCAGCGATAACATTTTGTGAAATGCACTGAATTTAGCCAATTGCGCTGTCATTCAGTGCTCGGTGATGATTTTCCTGATGACCCAGCACTATATATACTTAAGCACGTGGTGTGCCACATACTTTCTTTGCAGGGGTGGTGTGAGGAGGTGGTCTCTGCGGAAGGTGGCTGCACTCAGAGCTAGTCTGAGTTCAGAAATCTGTATTGAATTGCTAGCTAGGCTAGTTAGTCAAGAGAAAAAGATATTTATTCTTTATTTGGCTGCAGTGCCTGTGCCAGCTAGCACTGTTTGTTTTTTAAGCAGTTTATTTAGGTGATTTAGACGGTCTCTCTGTGCCAGGGAGGGAAGCTGCTAGCAGTGCTATTTTGTTTAATTCACCCTCTGGGCTAGGCTGCAAGCAAGCACCATTTTGGTGTTGTGGGTGGGAGAGATATATTCAATTTTTAGCTAGTTTGCTAGAACTTCCATTGGAAAATATATTTCATCAATTTTCCTGCTGTGCCAACAATTCCAGCTTTTTTAAACTGAATTTGTTTATTTGAACTCACTCAGTCTCTCTGTGTACTGGTCATCAGTGCCAGTGGGCTGGCAGTTTAGCAGACTCTTTATTATTGGGATGGTCTGTGCAGTGAAATCCCCAGTCTGCCTCTTTTGTGCTTACAAGCAAGCTCTGTGTGTGCACACCACACACATTACATTAGTGCATAGCAAGGCACTGTGACAGTGGGCACTGGGTAGCTTAGCAGACTCAAGTTTATTATGGGGACAGTCTGTGCGGTGAAATCCCCAGTCTGCCTCTTTTGTGCTTACAAGCAAGCTTTGTTTGTGCACATCACACACATTGCATTAGTACATAGCAAGGCACTGTGACAGTGGGCACTGGGTAGTTTAGCAGACTGAACAAACTTTGCAATAAAACCACTTTCACTGGTGGTGATGAAGGAAAATCTGAATCATTCAGGATTAGAAAACAAAATTTGGCTCCCTCTAGAACAGTTTGCCAAGGAGCCGAGGCACAATCATGCCCCTTTTCCCCACTGATTTCTTCTATAGGCTGAAAGTCCACTGCTTTTGCTTGCAAATTCTGGTGAAACCAAACAAAAAAAACGAAATGGAAGACTAGCAAGAGAGGAAACAGTTCAACAAAATATTCCTTAGCAGTACAAATTCCTACAGTCCCTTGTCCTCTAGTTCCCCAGTATCCAAAAAATCAAAACAAACAAAAACAGAATACAATGCCCTCAATCTACTTCTATTTCAGACTGGGACACAATGAACTCCACCTCCATCTCTTCCAGTGGTGAGTTCTGTGTGAGGTTTAAAATCCTCTTCCTCCTCCTCTACCTGCATTTCCTCCAAGGTGCCTTCAATTATGGGAGTCCCTGCTCTCTCCACACTAAAGTTCTTGAGGGGCCAAGGAAACGTAGTTCTTTCCATAAACCTCCTTGCTCTGAGATTTCTCTGTCTGAGTTGCAGACTGCCCATTTTTTTTTGCTACTGGTGATTGTTCCGGCAGTGGCATTTTGGAGTACCTGTAGTTTGCTCATTTTTATTTCTCTGGGAGTCCTGCAGAGATGGCTTTGCAGTTGTCTAAGAGGTAAATTTTAAAAGCTTTGCTCGCACAAAAATGTCCACATATGTGTGTATGTGGGCCGTGCGAGCAAGCCGTGAAGTGCACTTGTATAATATACTAGTGTGTGCATCAAAACTAAGAGGGAGTAAAAGAGGTGTGGCAAGGGCAGAGCATAGGCATACCAGGGCGGAGCCAACGGTTACACACCTAGCTCCGTACTTTAAAACTGCGCCCAGTAAAGTTGTGCAGATAACAAGCCTCATCCAGATGAGGAGCAAGGTTATAGATTTCAACTTTTAGGGCTTTCAGGACAGAGTGAATGGTCTGGGTCAACTGGAGGGCATGCAGGATGAAGAACCAGAGGGGTCTGGAAGACCACGATATTAACTGGGCAAACTGGAGGACTATTTGCAAAAACTGGGTTGTCCCTTGCACGAGCATGTTTTAACACCCGGCTACATACGCACGTAAAAGCCCGACATAGTCCTAAGGAATCAAGCATGCTAGTTGTACCTTAAGATTAGGAGCATATTTCCGTGCAGTTGGTATATTTTAAAATATATGCATGCAAGTGTACACATGATTTAAAATTCCAGCATATCCTTGCTTGCCCGCTGATATGCGCGTGTGTGGACATGTGTATTTGTTTTAAAATTAGCCTGTAAGTGTGCAAGTACTGTAGTTTGTATAGAGATCCTTTGGATCCTTACTAAAGACCATGTGGAATATTCCATTTGTGTGGGGAGAAAACATAATAACAATAGTGTGGGTGTAGAGCTCCCCCATGTGGAAGAGAGTATTTGGTAGGTTCCTCTGATATATAAAGCCAGACCAACATTTTACTGTATGGATGTTCTGTTTTCTTTTGTGGGGCAACATGCCAGAGCTGTCCCCTGCTTTTTCTATAGTTTAAGCTTTCCATATAGACTTTTATTTTGGATATGGCAGGGGTTTTTCTCCCACCCTCCCTATGTCTTTTGTAGTTTTGATGCTGCTTTAAGTTTTGAATGCCCATTAACTATGAACTTGGCTATTATATTTTGAACTCTAGCATCAATGGGAGAGGATGCTTCAGGGATAAGGCACCTGCAGATCGTCAGTATCCAGAGGAAGGATGAATAACCGCCATCTAAAGGAGAAGAAAGAGGGGAGAAAGGAGTTGGAATGGACTCTCCACAGGGCTCCGGGGCATCTACTAAGGGATGGGGGGGGGGGGGGGGGGGGAGAGAAGAGGAGTGACTGCAGTATCACTCGGATATTTAAAGGGAAGGAGAGGAGAATAACTTGTGCCATTCAGGTACTGTGAGGAGACCCAAGGAGAATAAGAAAACTACATGGAGAGGTGGGAGAGAAATGACTGTGTATTGGAAGAGATGTCTAAATCTGGATTTTAATTGTAATATTTTATCTACATTGGGAGGGAAGTGATGAAGTATCCAAAAAAACAAAACAAACAAACAAACAAAACCAGAATGGGATGGGATGGGATGGGATGGGATGGGAGAAACATCAGATTAATGACAATCAATTGGCTTTACCATCTAAACCTTAAACAAGACTTTCTGAGGTCACAAATATATTAAGGATCTTGAATAGACATTTATCAGTAAAAGTAATGTTGGAAACCAAGTCTGCTTTTATTGTGCTTTTTACTGCAAAGATGGCTTTAACAGTTGTCTAAGAGGTAAATCACTCATCTGTGCTGAAGAAAAAACTGTGGTCTGGGAATTTAGTGTTGCAATGCAAGGGCTTTGAAAGTTATCTTTCCCCCTGCCCAGACACGTTAATAATATCATGAGGAGTTTACCACCTGAAACTGTGTTTGAGATATGGCTTTTGGTACCACTATCCGAGTGTAACCAGCACAGGGATTATTTATTAATTTATGCATTTATTTATTTATTTCTCTATTTTTTAGCTTTTTATATACCATCAATCCAGTAAAGGTCACAACGGTTCACAATATACATACATTCATAGATCAAGGATACTTGACTATTTGAGGAGACATTCATCATTCAGGGCTGCATATTCATAAGTCAAATTCAGTACATTCATAAAACATGCATGACTGTTTTGAAGTCAGCTGCTTGCAGGAAGGGGAATAGTTGTTTCTCCATTTGGAGACTCCAGAATGTCTTGTTCGTCACTACTGTTATTTGGTTCTCCATAATTACTGCCGAGCCTAGGATGGCTCCTTCACTCTTCACCTCATACTGTGGGTATAGCGTGACATTGTTCAGAATAAGTGGTGGGGTATTATCAGGTGTTGATGAGTTGCTTACCTCTAGGACCTCTGTTTTGTCTTTGTTTAAGGCTGTTGTCATCCAGATTGCTACCTCTTTAGGCATTTGTTTAGAATTTCTGTAGTGTCTTCCCAGGTGTCCTATGTTGGCATAAGCATTTTCATTCTGTCAGAGTAGATGTAGAATCTGAAGCCAAATCTCTTTACAATGGCTGTGACAGGTGTGAGGAATTCATTGAATAAAATGGGTAATAATGGTGAACCTTGATGTAAACCCCATTTTAAGGGCCAGGGTTTGGTAGATTTTGCATTACAGGCTATTTATTTAAAATATTTATTACCCGCTTCCTCCAAAGTTCAGGTCGGGGCACAATTATATCATATATACAAATCAAAACAGTACAACATACACATAAACAAATTATGTCCAACCATGATTTCCAGACTTGGGAAAAAAGCTATCAAGGCTTACAGGCGAGTAGGTGCTTTGAGAAACCAAGGCATGCCAAGAGGAGTACTCCAGCCAATTTGGGTCAGGTCATGAAATTAAAAACATTTCTGAACAAAAAAAGGGTTTTATTGCTTTTTTAAAAGCCTGAATATCAGTCGTCACTGGTGCAAAGATTCAGGCAGGAAATTCTACATCAACGAGCCATCAACTGAGAACGCCCGTCCAATCCCATATCTCCACAAGGTGAACAAGCCGTGGTGAGGGTACCATTAATAGACCAGTCATCTGATATTAGGGACCCAAGAAGATTTATAAATGCATAAGATGGAACTTATCCAGGAAGGGAGAATTATTGCATAGTTTCTGAATAAGCATAGCAATCTTGAACTTGACCTGCCATTGGACAGGAAGCCAATGAAGGGAACAGGAGACTGATATAATGTTGTTGGTGTTGTTGTTGTGTCATGTTATAATTTTATACTGCCGACCTTGAGACAAGTTCAACCCATGATGGTTTACATCAAGCTACAAGAGATGGTCATGATCCTGCTTCCTGGTGCAGGGTCAATAATAAACAAAGACAGGAATGACCAAATAACTCTGATGGGCGCCGAACCCCACAAGTCTGTGTTCTCGCATGTTGTATCCTCTTGGTATATGAGTTGAAGGATTCTAGATAATTTGGAGAACTCTGAGGGAATTTGCTGGAAAACCAATATTTCAAGATACTATAATAGCAACAAAGTTCCAGGCCCTAATGGTGGAGTAGGACTTGGATATTGTTGCTATTACCAAGACATGGTTCACTGAGTCTTATGAATAGGGTATGGCCAACCTGGGCAAAAAGGAGGGAGGGGGTAGCTCTATGTCAAAAACAATATCTTAGTAACTGAAATGAGGGCATATGGGGTAAAGCGGAAGTGCTGTGGACTATCTTTAAAATAATACTAGCACTTCCATTTACACTGGTGTTATCTACAGGCCTCCAAATCAGACAGAAGAACTGAACAAAGATTTGGCTGAAAGTATCCAAAGGGTAGAAAAGAAGGAAGAAATATTGCTCAATGGAGATCATAATCTGCCAGATGTGGATTGGAGTATCCATACTGCAGAAGTTGTAAGAATTGAAGTAGGAAGATTTTGGATGCTTTTCAAGGGGCACTGCTTAGATAAATGGTGATGGAACTCACGAGAGAAGGAGCACTACTGGACTTGGTGCTCACAAATGAAAATAATATCTCTAATGTCTGGGTAGATGCTCATTGGAGCACAGTGATAATCAGATGGTATAGTTTGCTACAACAACTAAATTGGAGAGAGGTCATACATGGATTAAAGTCATGGATTTCAGAAATACAGACTTTGAAAAAACGGGGAAGTATTTATTTATTTATTTATTTATTTATTTGTTTGTTTGTCACGTTTTATATACCGTCATTCGGTGTTGCCATCCTAACAATTGTCGATGGGAAAGGGGAAATGTTATTAGGTTAGCAGATCAATATGTTAAGATTCAAATTACATACTACAATTATAATTACATAAAACAATTACATAATACATAATACAATTAAAACATTTGGTTATTACAATATGTTCTGAGAGAGGTTACAGTAAAGGTATGGTATGGTTGGGTTAGTTATCATGCTTCTTATAGTTGCAAGAGTCAATAGATATAGATTTGATTGGAGGAGTTAGTGTGTATGTGTTTCTTTTGGTTTGATGGTTGCGTAAATGAGTGTATGGTTGTCATTGTGTATCTAAGTATGCTTTGGTGAATACCCAGGTTTTTAGATCCTTCTTGCACGTTTTTTGGTTTGGTTATGTTCTTATTTTAATTGGAAGGGAGTTCCATAGCTTGGGGCTTCCAATGGATATGGCTCTTTCTCGAGTTGTGGGGAGTTGCGTGGTTCGTGCAGGAGGAATTTTTTTTTTTTAGGAGACCTTTGATTGTTGAGCGTAGGTCTCGTTTTGGGGTGTGGAGTTCAATAGATTTAATTAACCAGCTGCTTTGCTGTCCAAGGATTGTTTTGTGTATTATTGTTAGTATTTTGTAGTCTATTCGATATTTAATTGGGAGCCAGTGCAGCGATATAAGTGAAGGAGTGATCGTGTTTTTTTGTTCCTGTTAGTATTCTAGCAGCTGCGCCTGTAGGATTTGGAGTGGACTGATTGTGGCGAGTAGTAGGCCGAATAGTAAGGAGTTGCAGTAGTCGAGGTTGGAGAAGATGAGTAGTTGTAGAACTGAAGTCGTCTTGTGAAAGGAAGGGTTTGCGTCATCTTAGGGTTAGTAATTTGTGGTATCCTTCTTTTATTTTGTTAGTGATGTGGTTCCTGAAAGATAGTTTAGTATCAATGCTAATTCCAAGGTTTCTAGCATGCGTGACTGGTGATATTGATGTTTTTGTGTTCTCCATTTTGAGTGGAGGTGTAGTTGCATTGTTGCTTTTCCTGTCTAGGATGATTATTTCTGTTTTTTCTATGTTTATTATGAATTTTAAATCAGTTAGCAGCTGTTTAATTTCTGCACGATACATGACTTTTTTTGTAAGTTTCTTCCAAGGTGTTGTGAAATGGGATTAGTATTTGTATGTCATCGGCATATAGGAAATGTGTCAGACCAAGGTGGTCTAGCAGGTGACATATTGGAAGGAGGTAAATGTTGAAGAGTGTTGCAGAAAGTGCTGATCCCTGTGGGAGTTCTGTGTTGAGGGTTATTTTCTTCTAGAAGGTGTTGTTGAATAATACTTGGATATAGGTGGACCTGTCTTAGAGATCTACATTATTGGTCATGGACTGGAAATCTGAATGCCAAGTTTCATCCGCTTGAGAAAGATCATTAGGATGAAGGTTGAAAAGAGGAGGACTAGATGGTCTCTAAATTGGTCCTTATAAATATGTCCACATTTGAGAACAATATGATGATCAGTTGTGTCACATTTCCTGCTGGTAGGAAGTGTAAGATTGAGTGATAATAAGCAATGGTCAGACTAAGGTATATCTTCCACAGTAACCACTGGTGGACTGTATGCAGTAAGAGATGGTTTAAGAAACATGAGAGCCAGTGTATGACCATGTTTATGAGTGGGACACTGGACAAGTTGTCATAGAATTTAAAAAGATTTCACAAGGGAGTATTGGTTAACATGTAAATTAAAATTGCCAGGCACCACAGTGGAGTGCAAATTGACATCTGTACTTGTTAATAGCTCCATTAAAGGAAAAAGGAGGTATGAAAGCAAACCAGGTGGTCAGTATATCAAACAAAGGTTAACCAAAGACGAGAACAGCAGCAAAATCTCATATGGATAGACAATGTTGACAGCTAAGGGAGAAAATTGTATTTGCTACTTAAAGATTACCATAACTCCTCCAATCCTTTTGAGACTTTGCAACTGCAATATCACAGAATAGTCAGTGTTGAAATTGGTTAACCAGGTTTCAGTGATGCAAATACAATCCAGAAATTTCTTGAGTTCTGATGATAAGGCAGGGATTGAAACAGCTTCTCATTTTTCCTTAGGTACGTGTGTTTGTCAGTCTAGTCAACATGATTTTGTGGTTGACTCTGTCAAATGTGGTGGAATGGCTGAGGAGAATCAGGAGACCTGAACCACTGTGATCCATCATTAGTTGTGCATCATCTAACAAAGTGGTTCTCAAACCTGTCCTGGAGACCCCAAGCCATTCAGGTTTTCAGGATGCCCACACTGAATATGCATGAGAGAAATTTGCATGCAAATTGATTTCAAACATATTTATTGCGGATATCCTGAAAATCTAACTGGCTGGAGGTCCTTCAGGACAGGTTTGGGAATCACTGATCTAACAGAGATACTAGCACAGTTTTTGTCTATATGCTGTATGTAATGTAAATTTGGCTGGGTCCAATTTATTAGTCTTTTCAAGATAGTCTTGCAGTTATCTGGCGACTACAGACTTCAAGAGTTTGGATAGTGTAAGGAGTTTGATACTGGACAGTAGTTTACAGATTATGAGGTGTCTGGTGAGGAATTTTTTTCAGCAGGGGTCTGACATAGGTTAACTTTAACGGGTCTGAGCCATGCCCTTGTTGGAGGAAGATGTTTATTGGTTTTACTATGTAGGTGTAGCCTGGAATATCTTCTGCTACTAATAATATCCTTGTTGCCAGGTATAGGCATTTTTGGGGTCCTCCCCTCTTGTTTGCCATCCCATTTTGGGGATGGATATCAATGGGTATAAATTGCCCCTTGAGCATGTGCAAAGGGTCTTTCTTCTGCTACAGAGGATTGATAGAGAGGTTTTTCTAGGATACAGTGGAGTGACCAAGTAGTCTGGTGAGCTTTCAGGTTTGCCAAGAAAGGAATTTGGATTTTGGGAAAGATTTTAGTTTGAAAGATTTTTACTATTGAGACCCTGTAATCCAGCTCCTGATATGCAGGCAAATCCCTGTTCTTGAAAGGGCTGGGTTCCTGGTTTTCACCGTTTCACCCAGTTAACAGTGAAGGGTGAGAATTTATGGGGATACGTTTTGGGAAGAGGTTCTGGAGATGATCTATTTTTGAACAAATGGATTTTTTTTCAATCCTGCCCTAGTTTGGATGCTGGTTGTTGAAGAGAGCTACCCTACCCTCCAGGAGGGAAGAAACTTTGGAAGACGACACTGGTTCTATTAGAAAAAGAAGAAGGAACAATGGTTGCACGATAGACAAAGAAACCACAGCTTTTATTTATTTATTTAGCAACATTACTTCCATACCAGGTCCTACAGCCTGGGCCTCAGCTCAGGGTCAGGCCCAGGCCCGGAGCCCAGGCCTCGAAGGTTCTCTTTGTAGGTCTTCTTTCTACCTTCTTCTTCTTTCTAAATGGCGGCGTCCATTTGGGTATGCGCCAGGCTTAGTTAACTCCGGCACATCCTCCCTAGCGGAGGATGCCATTTAGATGTATGGCAGTATGGCAAACTGCGTTCTTCAAAATGGTGCTCTCCCCACCCTATCGGAACTGCACAATAAATGCAATTAATATCACTCATGCCAGATAATTTGTAAGTATAAAAATAAGCGATTAAGTTGAAAAATGTATGCGTGTATCTTTTAAAATAGCAACTTACAGGCATAATTGTTAGTCCCACCCTGGAAGGCCCCTAGACCACACCTTTTTTTACATGTTTAACATGTACACACATGTAACATAAGCAAGCATTTTTGACTTTTATCAAATATGGAATACGTGAGTAGAGGCTTCTTATGCATTTATATGTTACATTTTTACACACACAACATTCTGAAAATTCACCTTTTAATTTCTATATGACATTTTCTCATTTAAATGCGGGTATGCCATGCAATACAGTTCTTAAAAAAAATTGCTCACCTGGTAAATAGACCCCCAAAATAAAATACTGCATAGCTACAAATTCTTCAGAGAATTAGGAATAGGGATACTTGTGTTAAATCTTTTGTAATCCTGGAATGAAAGTGCATCGGTAACCATTCAGTGCAGACTAAATGTATATTATTTTTGTTCCCTTCCTTTAGACTACATAGGGCATAAGTTGTTTTCAAGCATGCCTCGGACTCCTGCAGCTCCAGCTGTCATGTGTAATTAAACATTTGGCCTCCACAATTACTCTACAGTGTACATATGCCAGCATTTCAAGCCTAAAATATGCATTTCAAAGAAGAAGAATTCCCTGGAAATCCTGAACTGACAGGAGCAAAGACAGCCTGAAGGAAAGTAGTCAGAGAAAACTGTAAGGTCAGGATCTAATGATTAAAAAAAGAAACTTCAAGGAGAACTTCAACCCTTAAGTAAACCAAGGGGAAAAAGAACAACAGTTGGCAAGCAGATTTCGGCATAGGGATCCTGATTAGGGAGTCGCTTAGGTTAATTTATTTTCTTTGTGTGGTTCACCTTGATTTGGTGTTCTTAAACATTAAAAGTAGATTTTGTTTTTCTAGAAAGTGTATTTGGCATCATTTGTTTCTCATAATAAAGTTGTCTGATTGTTGTCTTAGTCCACTTGTTTATGTAGGAGTAAAGGCCAGGTAACTGGTTTTAGATGGTATCTTTTGATCAGACTGCTTTAAATACTTTTGTGACTAGATTTGAGAGCCATTAAGGATGATGTTGCCCTCACATACAAGCAAATTACGTAGTCTATTAATATTGTGATTATAGTGGTGTTTGTTTTCCAAGCTGTAGAGAGTTGTAAAGTGAGAGGGTGTGCAATTGATGGTGGTGGTTGTGTTTGTGTTCGGGAGGAGGTGAGTGCCTTATCTGTTTGCAGAGGAATGAGAAAACTGTGAGAAATAACCAGCAAAATTTAGAGCAGGCAGCTGGTCAAGCCACTCCCCCTTATTGCGAGGCAGATCCTGAACTTTCATCTTGGTCCTCAATCTATACAGAGAATTAAGATTAAAATGCTATTGTTTCAATGTTGCTGGTCCTGTGACCTCCTCAATGGAATGTTTCTATTTTATAAGTTAACTCTTGCGTCAGTGTTTCATTGTCTCTTCCTTATCCTCTGGCACATCGATATATGCTGTAATGCGTTTGGCCAACATCCCTCACACACCCTCAAACCCCTAACTCCTATCTCCACCCAGCTTCCTGTTCGTCACAAGGTGCATACTCTGTGTGAGTACGACTACATTCTGTGTGCAGGCCCCTCCTTTCCGCCCGCAGTACTCTTGTGTCTCTTCTAACTCCTTGGATGGTAAACAGCCGTTCCTCCTCCTCCCTCATCGCCAAGGAGGCCAGCCTGGTGGTGACGTTGGCTATCTTGCTGGGGTAGGGACGGTTATCTTGGAATATGCCCACCCCAGCAAAACAAGAAATAAACACGTGCATGTGTAAGAGTACATGCGTCCTAACGATCCCAAGTATGTACAAAAATGTGCATTTTAAGAAAAGTATATGCATACTTTAGGGGGCATGGATACACATATTTTCAAAACTATATAGATGGATCCATGCAGATTCTAAAATACTATAGGACATCTTCTTGGATCCATATATGCGAGTATTTGGGCCCATGCGGAGTTACTTGAAAGTTATTTTCCCTGCTGGGATATTAGCCTTGCAGCCACACCACTGAACATGTACAACTATCATAAAGTTAGCCGGATAGGTTTATGTTGTAGGACTGCTCTACAACATGATCAGAGTTAGCCAGATAACTTATCCTGCTAATTCTGAATATTGAAATAAGCAGGATAACTTATCTGGCTAACTTAAATCCACCCAAAACTGCCCTGGAACACCAACATGTTATCCAATTAAGGGCCTGATTTACTAAGGCTTTTTTTTTGTCATTCTGTGTTTATGGAAAAAATGTTTAGTAAATAACTCCAGAACACAGACACGGCCCATGCCCAGTTACAATCTGTAAGAGACCTAGGTGTCAGTATAGACCAATGCCTAAACTTCAAACCCCACATCAAATCTCTCCTAAAGGGGGGTTTCTATAAACTAAATATCCTTAAAAAACTCAAACCCCTCCTCCACACCCAAGACTTCCGCACTGTGATACAGACTATTATGCTGATGAAACTAGACTATTGCAATTCCCTCCTACTAGGTCTTCCCGCCGCCACCATCAAACCCCTCCAGATTCTGCAAAACTCCATGGCCAGGGTCATAACCAATACACGTAAAAGGGACCATATCACCCCCATCTTAAAGGACCAGCATTAGCTACCTATTTCCTTCCGCTCACAATACAAAACTCTTACCGTCCTTCACAGGTCATTACACAAACACAATCACACCTGGCTAGATGAAATGCCTCATTTCCGATCCACCGACCACCCCACAAGAACCACCCATGCAGGCACTCTCCACACCCCATCCCTCAAATCTGCGCATCTATCCCTTACCAGGGAAAGGGCTTTCTCTATCGCTGGTACCACCCTCTGGAATTCACTCCCCACCTTCCTCCATCTAGAGCCATCCCTACACAACTTTAAGAAAGGAATCAAGACATGGCTCTTCAAGCAGGCCTACCCCGATGTGAACCAAACATAGACTGTCTCCCTTTAATCAGATCACCCTTTTTCGGCTTCCTTTTTCCACCCCTTATGCCTCTTTCGCTCATCTCGAGCACCTCCCCTGCCCCACTTTTTCCACCCCTTATGCCTCTTTCGCTCATCTCGAGCTCCTTCCTTGTCCCACCTTCCCCTGCTTTCCACCCCCGAAATAATTACACCGGTGATAACAACCTTGACTGAGATGATGCTTACAGATATATAGTACCACATAAGATGTATGTAGATGTATATAATTCCATTGTATATAGTTGTATGCAGTTCCTATATTTTCAATCTTTACTGCCTTCCATCTCTTTACTTTCTCCAAACCCCCTCTCTTCCTTCTGGAATTTCTTGCCTGCCTCACCTACCCCTCCCCTGTTGATTATAATTTTCCTCCTTTCTGTTTATTGTACACCGGCATGATGTGTTCACGAATGTCGGTTAAGAAAAGGTCATAAATAAATAAATACATGAGGCCCTAAGTTTTATCTGGCTAACTACTTATCCAGATAACTCTTTTTAAAGGTGGGTGTTGATTGTTCAATTCTAAGGTCAGGAGCCAGTGGGAAATTTCCAATCCCAGTGGTAGTTTGGCTAAGTGTTTAATTTAATCAGGGAAGCATGCTGAATATCGGCATCAAAATGCATTCACCTCAACTTTTATGACCTCCAGTAACATCTTGTATTAAACAGGAAATGTTTTCTTGTGAAGGCAAAATAAAGGGACTAAACTGACCAATAAACATTATTGTGTCTTTTTCAGTGTAAAGCTTCCTTAATAGAAAACAGATGTTTGTTTCCCATTACTGCATGTTCCAAAGGCAGAAACCAGCTGTCAGCGGAGACGGCCATTTGTCTAAGATTACGCGAATGATAACTTTCAAAACTGGCACATGGGCACACATTGGCATGCGTACCTCAGCCCGCGCCCAGGGACTCTGCCATTTTATTTTATTATTTATTTATTTAACAGTTTTATATACCGAAGTTCTGGTAACAGAGTTACTAATCATTTTCTTATGTTCTTATGTTCTTATGTTCTTATGTTCTTATGTTCATTTCGGTTTACATTACAACAATTGAATTGACAGTATATAGAATAATGTCTTACAATGAACAAGGTAAATTGAACTTGGAAAAAATAAATAATAATAACTTAAATGAACAAGGAGAGTATAATTTAAATACAATATATTTTGAGGAAAAGTGAACATAATTGCTGGTACTGATTTTGTCGAGACTGAAGTCGGCGGTCATGGAGATTCAACGCTTGGTTATTGGGATTAAGAGAATGCTTGGTTGAACAACCAGGTCTTGAGTCTCTTTTTAAAGGTGGGTGTTGATTGTTCAATTCTAAGGTCAGGAGGGAGTGAGTTCCAAAGTTTAGGGCCAGTGGTGGAAAGAGCTCTTCTACTTAGTGATGTTTTGAGCAGATGGGCCCTTAGCATGCCTCTCTGGGCTAATCTCGTCAGACGGGAGGTGATGTGAAGCTGTAAAGGGATGGTGAGGTCAATTGGAGTGGAGTTGTTGATGACTTTGTGGATTATTGATGTGGTTTTATAGAGGATTCTATATTTGATAGGGAGCCAGTGAAGGTTCTTTAAGATGGGAGTAATGTGGTCCCTTTTGTTAGATTTAGTTAGAATCCTTGCAGTGGCATTTTGCAACATTTGTAGAGGTTTCAAAGTGTTTGCAGGTAGACCAAGCAGAAAAGCGTTACAGTAATCTATTTTCAAGAATATGATTACTTGTAGTACATATCTGAATTCTTGGAAATATAGGAGGGGTCTTAGTCTCTTTAATACTTGAAGTTTAAAGAAACATTCTTTTATAGTGTTATTGATGAAACTTTTGTAGTTCAGCAGGTTATCCATGGTGACCCCAAGATTTCTGACCTGGGTGGAAAAGACTGGAGGAGATAAGGTGTGTGTGTTGGGTGAAGAGTATTTGCCATCTGGAGTGATGAGAAGGAACTCTGTCTTGTTGGAATTGAGTTTCAAATTAAGATTTGTTAGGAGGTTATTGATAGATAGAAGACAGGAATTCAAGAATTGTAAGGTGTTTTGTAATGAATCTTTAATCGGGTTAAGGATTTGGACGTCATCTGCATAAATATAGTGTGTAAGATTAAGTTTGGAAAGAAGCTGACATAGAGGGAGAAGATAAATGTTGAATAATGTTGGAGATAAAGAAGAACCTTGCGGGACTCCCATGGTGGATCTGAAAGGTAGTGACTCTTTGCTGTTGATCTTGACTTTGTAAAACCTATTTTGGAGGAAAGATGAGAACCATTTGAGTGCGGTGTTTTTTATGCCAATTTCTTTTAGCCGATCTAGGAGGATATCATGGTTCACTGTTAAGAGCACATGTGATAAAATAGGGTGGCCACGCATGCGTGTGTGCCGAATTTTAAGTGGGTTATGTGCATGTGCGCACAAATCCCGCTTCTATGATGAAAATCGTGGAATTTTAAAAGGGATGCGCACCTTCGCCATTCCCAGTTTGTCCAGTTAAGAGCTAGCTCCTGCTACTCCCCTTGGTTTGATAGCTTTCAGGGCCTTCGTTAGCCCCAGTCCTTAAAACCCCGCAGATCTTCTTATTTATTTTGTAACTTACACATCATCCACAGCAGAGATAAAGTTCCGCAGTAAGGGACCTCAGTGCGCTGGGTCAAATAAGTATTCATGCAACCATCTCAGACTCACACCGCGAAATGCCCATGCCCTGCCCCTTTTTGAAAATGTTCGAGATGTGCGTGCTCCGGGAGATAGGTGCGCACATCTCAGCGGCTTTTAAAATCCACTTAGCGCTCGCGAGCTCGCATATTCACACAATCCCCAAATTAATGCATGCATCGGAATTTTAAAATTCAGCTTGGTGGGAAACCCACAAGCTTACATCTCAAGTTTTGGACCCTACGTGTCCAGTTCTCACATTTTAAACACCTCTCTGAGAGTCTAGGATCCTTCGTAGAGGGAAGCTCGGCTCCAAGGCCCTTTCACTTTGTTTACGCCCCAGTCTCTCTTTTCACACTTTGTAAACAGCACTAACAATCGCTTCACTTAGCAGCAATAAGCACGTTGGGAAACTATGGGTTCCAACTTAATTTTATTGATAGGCTGTAAAAGTGAATGGATGGTTTGTTACAACTTAATTTGTAAATATCAAACTGATCTTCAGAAAATGAAAAATAAATTTGTGACCGTACTTTCTTCCAGCAATCAACTTTCCAATTACTTTAGCCAATTCTTTGGGTAATTTGGCTCCTTTTCTTTCTGTACTAAGTTAGTCCTTATCTTCTCCCATGGGATAGGAGGAAATGTCCTTTTGTGGTTTGCAAGTTGGTTAAAAGATAAGAAACAGAGAATAGGATTAAATGGTCTTGCTCGGTGGAAAAGGTAAATAGTGGAGTTCCTCAGGGATCTGTACTTGGACTAATGCTTTTTAATATATTTATAAATGATCTGGAAAATGGTACAATGAGTGAGGTGATCAAATCTGCGGATGACACAAAATTATACAGAGTAGTTAAATCTCAAATTGCCGGAGAACTTTATGAGACTGGAAGATTGGGCATCCAAATGGCAGATGAAATTTAATGTAGACAAGGGCAAGGTGATGCATATAGGGAAAAATAACCCATGCTGTAGTTAAATGAATGAAGTTAGGTTCCATCTAAGGAGTTACCACCCAGGAAAGAGATCTAGGTGTCATAGTGAATAATACAAAATTGTCAGCTCAGTGTGTTGTAGTGATCAAAAAAGCAAACAGAATGTTAGGAATTATTAGGAAGGGAATAGCAAATGAAATGGTGGATGTCATAATGCCTCTATATCGCTCCATGGTGAGACCGCACCTTGAGTATTGTGTACAATTCTGGTCACCACAGACCAAAAAAATAAGGTTGAACTGGAGAAAGTGCAGAAAAGGGTGACCAAAATGATAACGGGGCATAAAAGAGCTGCCCTATAAGGAAAGGCTAAGGAAGTTAGGGCTGTTCAGTTTGGAGAAGAGACATCTGAGGGGGATATGATAGAGGTCTACAAAATCATGAAAGGACTTGAACAGGTTAATGCAAATTGGTTATTTACTCTCTCAGATAAAAGAAAGACTAGGGGGCACTCCATTATGTTAGCAATTAGCTCATTTAAAACAAATCAGAGAAAATTCTTTTTCACTAAACACATAGGTAAGCTCTGGAATTCATTGCCAGAGGATGTGGTTATGGCATTCACTGTAACTGAGTTTAACAAAGGTTTAGATAATAGGGATGTGAATCGTTTTTTGACGATTTAAAATATCGTCCGATATATTTTAAATCGTCAAAAATCGTTAGGGCCACGATACAAAACCAATTCCCCCCTATTTATCGTCAAAAAATCGTAAATCGGGGGAAGGGGGAGGGCAGGAAAACTGGCACACTAAAACCCCCTAAAACCCACCCCAACCCTTTAAATTAAATCCCCCACCCTCCCGAACCCCCCCCCCCCCCAAATGCCTTAAATTACCCTGGGGTCCAGCGGCGGTCCCTAGCTAAATCGGGGGAAGGGGGAGGGCAGGAAAACCGGCAAACTAAAACCCCCTAAAACCCACCCCCGACCCTTTAAATTAAATCCCCCACCCTCCCGAACCCCCCCCCAAATGCCTTAAATTACCCTGGGGTAGAGCGGCGGTCTGAAACGGCCTCCTGCTATTGAATCGCGTTGTCTTCAGCCGGCGCCATTTTGCAAAATGGCCGCCGCAAAATGGCGGCGGCCATAGACCAACACGATTCGACTGGAGGAGGTCGTTCCAGACCCCCGCTGGACTTTTGGCAAGTCTTGTGGGGGTCAGGAGGCCCCCCCAAGCTGGCCAAAAGTTCCTGGCCAAAAGTTCCTGGCCAAAAGTTCAGCGAGAACGACCTCCTGCAGTCGATCTCCTGCCGGCGCCATTTTCCGTACGGAAAACGATTCGCGGCAGGAAATCGCTCCCAGACCCCCGCTGGACTCCCAGGAACTTTTGGCCAGCTTGGGGGGGCCTCCTGACCCCCACAAGACTTGCCAAAAGTCCAGCAGGGGTCTGGAACGACCTCCTCCAGTCGAATCGTGTTGGTCTATGGCCGCCGCCATTTTGCAGCGGCCATTTTGCAAAATGGCGCCGGCTGAAGACAACGCGATTCAATAGCAGGAGGCCGTTTCGGACCGCCGCCGTTCCGGACCACCGCTGGATCCCCAGGTAATTTAAAGCATTTGGGGGGGGGTCGGGAGGGGGGGATTTAATTTAAAGGGTCGGGGTGGGTTTTAGGGGGTTTTAGTGTGCCGGCTCACGATTTTAACGATTTTAACGGCAACAATACGATTCCCTCCCCCTCCCAGACGAAATTGATCGTTAAGACGATCGAGGACACGATTCACATCTCTATTAGATAATTCCTAGAGGAGAAGTCCATAAACTGAACTAGTCAATAAGGATTAGTAACTTGGGATCTATTTAATGTTTGGGTTCCTGCCAGGTACTTGTGACTTGGATTGGCCACTGTTGGACACAGGATACTGGGCTTGATGGACCCTTGGTCTGACCCAGTATGGCATATCATATGTTCTTATGTTCTTATGGGAATGAGAGAAAATTTATCTCAATGAATATTGACATCACAAGTCCCAATTTCCATACCTTCCCTTTAGTTTTCAGTATTCTACATTCTCAACTATGTGTCACCTGATGGCTATCTTATCACACCTCTGATGAGTCTCCCTGAGTCCATACAAGTTCTTACACTATACTTCAACGTCTTCTCCTTGAAAATGGATACAAGCCCATTCTTCCTTCATGATACCTCTTCTTCTCCCAGTCCCTTCAAAAGGAAAGACACTTCTCCTCAAACCAGCAGCATCTGAACCACTGGGTCCCGGGGTGCTCAATACGTAAAAAGACAAAATATGTCTCAGAAATCATCCAAGCAAGAGGCAGAAATGGTAGAAAAGAACTTCCTCTTCTGGCAATTAAAACAGTTACCAAAATGTCAATAAACACTACAGAGCTTGTTGTGGAGCGCTAGGAGAGCGATCCCACTCCTGGGTGATGTGTGTCCTTGGGCCACGGCTCGACCCCAGAGGGCTCTGAAGAGGTGCCGCGGGAGGCGTGGCATGCCCGAGCATGGGCTGGACGGGAGCAGGGCTGAAGAGACATGGAAGACAGGCCCTCCTCCGGACCTGCACGCTTCGGAAGACCCAACAATGCAATGTTGGTCTTGTGAACAGTCCTCCGACCGTTCCCAGCCCTTTCGGACCTGCCGCAGGGTACGGCACGAAGCGGCAGGCCAGATGGAGGCCAGGGCAGCGAAGACTGGAACATGGATTCAGACGAGACTCAGGAACGATGTAGACTCAGGCATAGACGTGGACTCAGGAACGAGGTGCAGGATCCATAGACGTGGACTCAGGCACAGATGCAGGATCCTTAGACGTGGACTCAGGCAAAGACGTGGACTTAGGAATGAGGTGTAGGATGCATAGACGTGGACAGGCACAGGCGTGGACTCAGGACTGGATGCACAGAGGTGGAATCAGGAACGAGGGCTGAAGGAAGACATGGGCACCGTCCCTCAGGGCGCCCTACTCAGACCACCCGCGGGACTGAGTCGCGGACCACCCTGCCTCATGCGCGCCCTACTCAGCCCTGGAAGGCTTGTCGCAGACCACGCAGAGAGCGGGAGAGCACAGGAAAGAGGAAGCAGGTTCGCTGCACTCCTGGCAGCACAAGGCAAGGATACGCTGCACTCCTGGCAGCACAAGGCAGGTTAAAGCATCAGGATCAGGAACAAGGATTAAGACAGACCTCAGTGCTGGAACAAGGACATCTGGAACAGCAGGAACAACAGGACTGGAACACGGATACTGGAACAGGAGACACACCTCAGGGCTGGAACATGGACATCTGAAACTGCAGGAACATCAGGACTGGAACACAAGTACTGGATCAAAAGACAGACCTTGGGACTGGAACAGCAAGCAGACATCAGGACTGGACAAGGAGCTCCAACAGGTAACAAGCAACACAGGACCTTGCAGAAGTGCTGGAACACGGACGACTTCCTGGAGCGAAGGATCTCAGGAGTGACCAACTCCTTGCGAAGGCAAAGACAGACTGAAAGCTGAGCCCTTTAGTAGGGCTGAGGTGGACAATGCCCAGGGAGGGGTCAGCAGGGGGCCACACCTGGCTGGCCCTAGAAGAAGAGTAGAGAGGCGTGCGCCCGCGCCCTAGGGAGCTGAAGAGAAGAGCAGGAAGCTGGTGGCGTCCTCAGCCACGTGGAAGGCCAGGGAAGCAGTGGAGCAGCCCTGGGCTGGAGCTGGGTGAAGGCAGGTCAGTGAAGCAGCTCCCAGCTGCAAGGACAGAAGCAGGAAGTAGCAGAGAGAGGTAAGGCTGGCTGCAGGCACCGGCAGAGAGAACAGAGAGCTGCAAGGACTGAAGCAGGAGAAGGGCTGACTGCAGGAACGGCTCCATGCCGTGAAGACAGCCCCAGGAGGAGAGGTAAGACTGCAGGCAGAGTAGAGCTGTAGCAAGCTGCAGGCACTGGCAGGGACGGCTTCCCAGCCAGGCAAGGACCCGGACTGTAGCAGGCACCAGCAGAGACGGCCTGCTGACTAAAGGGCCCAAGATCGCAGCAGCATGTCGGGAGAAGGCAGGAACAGCTGCGGGGACAGCCCCAGCTGATTCAGGGAGGAAGCAAGCAGCGTCAGCAGCCCGACTGGCTGTCTGTGGGAAGGTAAGAGTCTGCCCACGCTCTTTGCGGGCAGGAGCATAACAGAGCTACTGCATTCTGTCTCCTTTTTTGCCCAAAGTCTCTGTTTAGAGATAGTCCAGAGGCCTACACCTAGGGAAACAATAAACTTTGTACAGCAGAAGAACTTATGAACATAAGAAGTTGCCTTACTGGGTCAGACCAAGAGTCCAGCAAGCCCAGCATCCTGTTTCCAACAGTGGCCAATCCAAGTCACAAGTACCTGGCAAGTACCCAAACATTAAATAGATCCCAAGCTACTATCCTTATTGATTAAAAGATAAGGACATGCTGCCCTTAGAAAATCAAACTAAAAATCCATGCTCTGAGATGGTGGTAGGGGTGTATAAAGACTTTGGACACACCATCTGCTTCTCCTACATGGGGAAGCAAAACCCAAAATTCTAGCTAATTATTTTCTCTCTGCCTCTCCATGAATTGAGTTCACTCCTTTGGTAAGGCATCCAAAGATTCCTTACAGCTGCATCTGCAATAAGTACCAATGACATAGGCTTAATACCTGAAGCAAGGGGTAAAATACAGATAGGACTCTCCAGTTCAGTTATCTTAGAACATAAGAACTCAAGACTTGCCATATTGGGTAAGACCAAAGGTCCATCAAGCTCAGTATCCTGTTTCCAACTGTGGCTGATCCAAGTCACAAGTACCTGGCAGGATTCCAAGGGGTAGATAAATTCCAATCTGCTTATCCCAAGAATAAGCAGTGGATTTCTGCAACTCTATCTTAATAATGGTTAATGTACCTTTCTTTCAGAAACTTCTCCAAACCTTTTTTAAATGAGGCTACACTAATATCATTCACTACATCCTCTGGCAATGAATGCCACAGCTTAATTATGCACTGAGGAAAACAATATTTTCTCTTATTAGTTTTGCATTTCTCTTATTAGTTTTGTATTTCTTATTAGTTTTCTCTTATTAGTTTTGTATTTCTTTGTTTTAAATGTTGTATTTCGTTGTTTCAAATGTAAACTGGAGTGAAGGGCTCTCGCTAAACTTCGGTATATAAAAACGAACAAATAAATAAATATATATATATATTACCCAGTAACTTTAGGTGTGTCCCCTGGTCATTGTACTTTTTGAAAAAGTAAACAACTGATTAACATTTACTCATTCCATTCCACTCATTATTTTATAGACCTTTGTCATATCTCCCCTCAGCTGTCTCTTTTCCAAGCTGAAGAATCCTAGTCTCTTTAGCCTTTCTTCATAGGGGAATTGTTCCATTCCCTTTATCATTTTGGTTGCCCTTCTCTGTACGTTTTCTAATTCTGCTTTATCTTTCTTGAAATGTGATGCCCAGAACTGCGCAAAATACTCAAGAGGAGGTCATACAGAGGCATTATGATATTCTTTGTTTTATTCTCCATTCCTTTCCTAATAATCCCTAGCATTCGATTTGCTGTCTAGGCTGCTACTGCACACTGAGTAAAAGATTTTAACGTATTTTCAACAATGACACCTAGATCCTTTTCCTAAATGGTGACTCCTAATGTAGAGCCTTGCATTTTGTAGCAATAATTTGGATTATTCTTCCCTAAGTGCAACACTTTGCACTTGTCCACATTAAATTTCTTTTACCATTTGCATGCCCAGTCTCCAAGTTTTATAATATCCTCTTGCAATTTCTCACAATCCTCTTCTGATTTAGCAACTTTGAATAATTTTGTGTCATTGTCAATTTTGATCACTTCACTTATTGTTCCCATTTCCAGGTCATTTATAAATATATTAAAAAGCATTGATCCCAGAACAGATCCCTGGGGCATTGACTCCACTATTCACTTTTATCCATTGGGAAATTTATCATTAGCCTTATTCTCAATTTTCTATCTTTTAACCAGTTGGCAATCCACAATAGGACACTGCCTTATCCCATGAACATTTTGATTAACCCCCATGCCTTCTCTTTAGCAATGCAACTGACCCTTCATGCAGGCCACCCCATGTCCTCAGTTTTGGGTTGTAACTTAACTTTTGCTCTGCAGAAATGTTACTCCAACAGTTATAACAGGTTACCTTGATTTTTCATGTTCATCTTCTAGCCATTTGAGATCCTTTGTATTTATCCCACAATCTTGAATTCTATTACAATTCTTGTCTTCACCATTTCCTCCAGGAGGGCATGCCATACATCCATGTATTTCCTAGGGGTGTGCATTTGTTTGCAATGTATTGGCAATTCGCAACGTATATGCCATATTTGTTGTATTCGTGGGGGTCACAAAACATATGGCGAACCCCCACAAATACGTATCACTAATGAATAAACCCCCACCCTCCTGACCCTCCCAAGACTTGCCAAAAGTCCCTGGTGGTCCAGTGGGGGTCCTGGAGCGAGGATGGCCGGCACCATCTTGTTCCGACCAATGGCACCAGTAGCCCCTGTGACATAATAAGGGCAAAGGCTATTGGCGCCATTTTGAATACTGGCAGCCGACAGCCCAAGTGCAGGATATGGCTCCAGGACCCCCGCTGGTCCACCAGGGACTTTTGGCAAGTCTTGGGGGGGTCAGGAGGGTGGGGGGTTGTAGTTAATTAAATTTAAAGGTTGGGATGGAGGTTTTTTTTGGAAACAAATACATATGTAACTAATGAATGGATCGGGGGCCCCCCAAAATGGATGCAACGGATTTGGGTCTCGACAAATACCGAATGGGATGAATCCATCCCTGCTGCACATCCCTAGTATTTCCTGACATTGTTTCTGATTTCATATCATGAACCCTAGCTCTGTAGCTTCCTTTTAATCAGGAAAAGGTTTGATTCTTGCTATTATTAATACCTTTCCTTTAGAATATTCATATTTATCTCTTCAAGTCTCCTCTCATATGTCTTTGGGTGCAGACCCCTTAACATTTCAGTTGCCTTTCACTAGACAGTTTCTTATATTTGTCTTTTTTCAGATTTGGTCTCCAGAACTGAACACAGTATTCTAGATAAGGTCTCATCAATGACCTGTACAGGTGCATTATCACCTCCTTTTCCCTGCTGGTTATGCTTCTCTCTATGCAGCCCAGTATCCCTCTGGCCTGAGTCACCACCTTCTCACATTGTTTTGCTACCTTCAGAAATTCAGACACTATGGGCCTCATTTTCCAGGCTTGTGCCTGCAATAGCTAGCGAAAGTAGTGCAGGCCTGTGCTACTGAATCGGGGCAGAGTCGGCCCCGGAAGAGGAGGAGTCGGGGCATCACCGGGGCCAACTCCGCGACGACGGCGTGAACAGCGAAAAGGTAAGTGCCTTTTCGCTGCCTATTTCTCGCCCAATAACTACACCTTCTATGGTGTAGTTATTGGGCGCGATGCCGGCAGCGATCGCACCGTGGCGGTGCGATCACTGCCGGCTAGCGCAGGACCGCCCCCCAGTAGCGCAATTTTCTAAAGTATCGCAGGCCTGCGATACTTTAGAAAATGAGGCCCTATCACCCCAATGTTTCTCTCTTAGGTATACCAAGATTATCATTTGTGTGGGGCATAGGACTTGTTTCAGTGGTATGAACTTGTCAATGTAGCATTCTACATATCCAACTGTTCTGTCTAGTGCTGCAAGCAGGTTTTCACTGGTCAGATTTTTTGAGATATTTTCCAAACTCATTGTAGGGAACCTTTACTTCAAGTTATTAGTTACGGAGAACTTAATTAGAGAATGATATGACCATAATAGTGGTACTATGTTGATATCGCTAGTTTGGTATTTTTGGATCTATCTGGTTCTGGAAAAAAAAAACTAGGTCTAGTATCAGTAATCAAATCAAAAGTACACACTTTGGTTATTGATGCAAACCCTATCAATAAAAGGTTCTTGTGGAGTTTGTACTAACATGAGTGTTTTGTTTTAGCATCCCCTCCAAATATTTTAACATATAAATGATAAAGATTGTTAGCACAAGTTTTATTGCATAGGCCCCTGAGACTCAAATCTACAAAAGTAACAGTACTCTTAATACACATTCATTGTATTTTGTAACACATAATGACCCTCCATTAACAGGTTCCACAACAATGCCTATGTTAATTACTACTAGGAAAATATTTGTTTAACCAACATGAGTTAAGTATGTAGTTAGATATGTCTATGTTGTGCTCCATCTGTACCCAGTATTGCAGCCTTCCAAACAACCACATAGGGTTATATCATAGGAATTCTATTGGGCATTTATACTGTGTGATCCAAAATGCCCACACGAAGTGGAACCAAGATCAGTTTGTCATGATAGAATATTTTTGAATTTGATTGTTCACATCTTAACCTTTACATTATTCTTCTCTCTAGTACTTCATGCATGATTGAATTAAAACATTTTTATGAAAGCACACACATATTTCTTTTAATAGGCAATAGGTAGGAAGATTTATATTGTATTCTGTCATGGATTTAATAATGGCATATAAAGCCTTCAGGGCCTGCCTACTTGTCTGCTTTACCCCCGACTAGTGCATTTCCATCAGGGCTACTGCTTTAAAAGTACACTAATAACTCATGAAAGAATCCTGGAGTACAACCAAGAAGATCATTATTTTAGCGTGCAAAGCTCATTATATTGATGTGAAGCTGTCTTCTGGATAAAAACACTATAAGACCTTGGACTTAAGTGTTTATACTGTATGGAAAGCTTCCCCTAGCTAATGATTATTTTCAGGAGACTTTTTTTTAAAACGAATGCCCTACTACAAAATAGTATTTACAAGAACACAAATAATTTTAAAATCTTGGCATAAAAGCATTTTAAAATGTAAGTTATTATAACCTATACGTATGGATATACTTAGGAGCTAATGTTTCGAATGAAGGAGGTATAGTAGAATTACAAGGATGCTTGTTAAATTTCTTGATCACTTTAATGCAAGAGAATGACTTTGATTTGTATATATAATCCACAAAGAAGAAAATTATATTAATGTACACAATTTTTCATGGAACATAATTTTGCATAAAAGGGCATCTGTACTTTAGGGGGAGTCACAAGCAATACTATTACTTGCTGAAACACATCACTTAATAGTGCTCTTAAAGAGGACTGTCATATGAGGAAAGAATTCTAGAAACACTCTTCCAGGGAACAACCTCTACTAATTTGTAGTTATAGTCCAAAGCATGGAATTAAGAAACATGATGTATTGGTGGGAGCCTTGGGCCGGCCTGACGGAGAGAGAAAATGATGAGAAGTCTCCGTGGAGAGAACACAGGCCGGGAGGCAGATGCTTGGCAGAACGAGGAGAGAGATCTTCACCCTGGAAGCCGGAATCCCCCCGGGAGGAGCCCTTGAGGATCCGAGCCGCTGGGATTTAGGTGACCGATGAAGATGACTTCACCCTGGAAGCCCGAGGCTCCCCCGAGAGGAGCCCATGGGAACCCGGACCGCTGGGACTTAGGCGATCAGCGAAACCAGTAGAGACCGTCCGAGGTCGAGGCAGGCGGCTAACACGAAGAGTCATAGGCAGGCAGAAGTCGGGACAAGAGAAGCAATACCAGGACAAGCAGGGAAGCAATACCAGGACAAGCAGGGAAGATTTGGAACTGGAACGAAAGCAGGAACAAGAACTCGAAGACGAAGGACCGGGACTGGAACTGAACTCGTTCTGCCAAGCATCTGCCTCCCGGCCTTTGTTCTCTCCACGGAGACTTCTCATCATTTTCTCTCTCCATCAGGCCAGCCCAAGGCTCCCACCAATACACTCGCAACACACAAACACACAGATGTACTCCCTCTCACTGGCTCCTTCATATACACCCACACAAACAAACACCCACATATACACATACACACACATACTTCCCGGCAAGATCCCATTCATTCTCACACATAGACCCCCCCAGGCAGGCACCCATTCATTCTCACACCACTCCCCCATCCCTCCCAGGCAGACTTCAGTTTATTCTGAACAGGAGAGGAAGAACAGAACTGGAACTGTACTTGGACCGATGCTTTTCACTGGAAAGGAATAAGATGATTGAGGTTATTAAATTTGCGAACGATACAAAATTATTCAGAGTAGTTAAATCACAAATGGATTATGATACATTACAGGAGGACCTTGCAAGACTGGAAGATTGGACATTCAAATGGCAGATGAAATTTAATGTGGACAAGTGCAAGGTGTTGCATATAGGGAAAAATGACCCTTGCTGTAGTTCACGATGTTAGGTTCCATATTAGGAGATACTACCCAGGAAAAAGATGTAGGCATCATAGTGGATAATACTTTAAAATCATCGGCTCAGTGTGCTGCAGCAGTCAAAAAAGCAAACAGAATGTTAGGAATTATTAGGAAGGGAATGGTGAATAAAACGGAAAATGTCATAATGCCTCTGTATCGCACTATGGTGAGACCGCACCTTGAATACTGTGTACAATTCTGGTCGCCGCATCTAAAAAAAGATATAGTTGTGATGTTGCAGGTACAGAGAAGGGCTACCAAAATGATAAAGGGGATGGAACAGCTCCCCTATGAGGAAATGCTGAAGAGGTTAGGGCTGTTCAGTTTGGAGAAGAGACAGCTGAGGGGGGATATGATAGAGGTGTTTAAGATCATGAGAGGTCTTGAACGAGTAGATGTGAATCGGTTATTTACACTTTTGGATAATAGAAGGACTATGGGGCATTCCATGAAGTTAGCAAGTAGCACATTTAAGACTAATCAGAGAAAATTCTTTTTCACTCAACGCACAATTAAGCTCTGGAATTTGTTGCCAGAGGATGTGGTTAGTGCAGTTAGTGTAGCTGGGTTCAAAAAAGGTTTGGATAAGTTCTTGGAGAAGTCTATTAACTGCTATTAATCAAGTTTACTTAGGGAATAGCTACTGCTATTAATTGCATCAGTAGCATGATGTTTGGGTAATTGCCAGGTTCTTGTGGCCTGGTTTGGCCTCTGTTGGAAACAGGATGCTGGGCTTGATGGACCCTTGGTCTGACCCAGCATGGCAATTTTTTATGTTCTTATGTTCTTATGTTCTTATGTGTGAGGGATCCCATGAGAGTGAGTGCATGTGTGTGTGTGAGAATGAGGCATGTATGTGTCATAGAGCCAATGAGAATGAGTGTGTATGTGCTTTTGTGTGTGTGTAAGAGAGAATGAACATTCAAGTGTGTGAGAAAGAATGGATAAAATTTGCATGTTCCCCTAACTCCCTAATCATCAACATTCTCAGAGCGACTGGAAATCAAGAGTTCCTAGGTATGGACCGCAGGGGCTTTTTTTTTTTTAATCTATATTAGTTTTTATTATTGGGTGTTATTTGATGTGTCTGCTGTTTTGAAAATATTTTATTGGTGCTTAGGAAATATTTAAAAAATGTATATGACTTAAATTAATAGATGTTATTCTATTCATCTGTATTTTTGAAATATGTATTCTTTTATTAGTATTATAATTGTTTTATGTTTCTTGATTTTATTGTTTGTTTTATGTGGAATGGTGATGTTTCTATTTTTCCATTGTTATACTGTAGACAAGAGTGGCTTCTTGGGGTTTCCATTTCAGTTTTTGTCTCTACATTGCTGGTTCTAATTTGTGATCCTTTATTTTGTATTTGGTGATGATATGTATTTGATCTGTGCATAGGAGAAAGGTAAGAGATTCTGCTTATGTGTAGTGTCTGTCTGTATAAGGATCTAAAGCAATCGGGTTTGTTTCATTTCCCCAGTATGTGGTGTACTGGTATTCTGGGATCTAGTGTACAGTGCTGGTTTTTTATAGGTAGATTTGTTCTTTGAATCCTTGGAGTTACTACTGTCTAGATTTTGAGTGTCTTTTTTTGTAGAGTGTTGTGTTAGTTCACAATGGGCCGGATTTTAAAAGGGTTACGCGCATAAGGTATGCGCGTAACCCTTAAAAAACCTCCCTGCACGCGCCAAGCCTATTTTGCATAGGCTTGGTGGCACGCGCAAGCCCCGGGACGCACGTAAGTCCAGGGGCTTGCAAAAAGGGGTGTTGGGGCGTGGCCAGGGGGCGTGGTGTTCAGGGGCGGTCCGGGGGTGTGGCCGAGTGCCCTGACACAGCGGCCTGTGTCGGGGCGTGCCGCGCCAGCAGACAGCCGGCGCGCGCAAGTTACGACTGCCCAGAGGCAGTCCGGCGTACTTTTGTTTGCGCCTGGTGCAGATTCCAGACTTCACTCTCATAGCCATAAAAAAATTAGTTGAATGAAGCTATCAAATAATTTTAATAGCGGTTTTCCTGGAAGGGTGAAACTGGCCAGCTTTTTAAAAATCACGCAGAAGATCCTTGGGGCTTTCTTATTTAGGCTTTTTTAATAGCCAAGTTTAAGGCAGGGGGGTCATGCTATAGAGGTGGGGATGATGTGTAGAAATGTCACTTTGGGATGTCCCCCTCCCCCCAAATTCTTCTCTCTAGAGATGCCACTATTTTTCTGTGACCTTAAGCATTAGGACAAGAAGGATGGGAGGGGGGTACTGGAGGAGGCACAAATGCATTGGTCCTTGGGCAAAGGAGACCCTTGGTACACCACTGTATAAATAGCTAAGTTAAGTGGACAAGTTTAGATCTGCTTCAGAGAAAGTCAAAATTTATCTGGCCTTGTGTTGCTGGATAACCAACTACTTAACCAATTACTCTATCTTCAAAGATATCTTGTTTAATAGGGATGTGCATTTGTTTAAAATGAAAGCATAAAACACAGCAAATAAGGCAAATTAATTTCATCTTGGGGGGAGGGCCCTGAACTGAATAGGGGGCCCTCTAATAAAATGAACTGCATTTGTTCCTTTCTTTTTAAATAAATACATCGGGCCTAAGTCTAGGCCTGAAGCCGAGGCCTCACTTATGGCATAGGCTGAGGCCTAAAGTAGGGGCCACGCATATGCCCAGGGTGAGGCCCTAGCTTCAAGTCTAGGCCAATGTATCAGCATTGCATTCAGGCAAAGTCTAAGGTCCAAAGCCAGGAGCATGGCCTAGGCCCAAGCATGACACTGGGGTCTTGGCGGAGGCCCAAAGCCTGGACCTCGGCCGAGACCACCGAAATAAAAAAAGAAAAAAACCTACCTAATCCACTGGGGATCCGTAAGAGGCCGGGAACTGATGCCAGAGCTTCGGCCCAGAGCCAGGACCGATGCAGCAAACCAGACCAGATACTGGGGCCCAACACCAGGGCCTCGGGCTAGGCTGGGGCCCAGACCCAGTCTCAAAGCTGCAACCCGACCAGGCTGGGCCCTGATGCTGAGGCCTCAGCCCGGACCCAGGCCAGATGTCACGACCTGACCCGGAAGCCAGGTCCCAATGATGGGGCCTCAGCCCGGACCCAGGCCTGATGCTGCGACCCGACCCGGAGGCCGGGTCCTGATGCTGGGGCCTACACCTGGTCCCATGCCCAGCGCCAAGGCCTCGGTTAGGAGGATGCATCCTTTATGCTTGGGCCTTGGCCCAGGGTCAGGCCCAGACACTGGAGCCCAGGCCTGGATGCTCCTCCATGCATTCTCTACTTTCTTCTTCCTGAACCGTCAACAGTGCCCACCGGGGTCACACCGGGGTTAATTAACTCCGGCACATTCTTTAGAGCAGATGGCACCATTTTGATGAATGACAATTGTATAAATGTCTAATCTGATATCTTTTGAAAATATCCGATTGTGTAGGAAGTTATTTGGACACACAATACCGGATAACTAAAAACCTAACCTATTATTTTCAAACATTGCTGGTTAGGGTTTTTAGTTAGGCTGTCAGGACTTTGCAAGGACTTAGTCACAGGATTGCGTGTGACCCCTTTAGGCAGATACATTCGGCAGGACGCTTATCCCACTGACTATATGGGACAAGTTATTTGGCTAACTCAAACCTGACAACTTGTCAACTCAGTGGCTTACTGAATATTGCCCCTAGAAAGATTTACATGTATAAGAAGGCAGGGGTCACACTCAATCCTGTGACTAAGTCCTTGCAAAGTCCTGACAGCCTCGAAGCATGGATTCCCCAAAAGGTGGCACTGTAAAGTTCCAAGGCCCAAGGCGTTAGAGGTGGAATGCTTCACTGGGTGCACTTGCAGTCTCTTTGGGAAATCTCTTTACATTCCAAATAATCAAGCTGGTGCCACACACTCGGGTAGGATGTTCAATAATAAAAGTTTACTGTGACACGGCTGCAGTGGTAATCATCTGGCACTAAACGCACTTCATCTTAGTTGCATCAATGAACAGTCAAAAGTCTTTGTGTCTCTTAGAGTGACAAGCACTAGTATAACCTTCTTTGCAGGGCAGGGCAAGTAAGTATGGTCCTCAGCACAGAATGGGTCCCCGTAACAGGGGTAAAATTAATAAGTTCTGCTAGGTCTTTACTGCACAGTATCAATGTTAATGCAGTGATAGCACACAGCATTTGAATACAGCACGTTATTTTACCCCCAGATATTATGAAAATAGTAATGAGCTTCTTTGCATGCAAATGCTTTGCAAATGCATGCAAAGCAGCTCATTACTAGTGCATTTTATAGAAATAATGCAACTTACCTGAAAAAACGCAAGCCGCATTATTTGCCTAAAAGTTATCTACAACTCAGGAATTGTAGCTAACTTGTCCCGGGACCTTAATGCGCATCCTGATGGTCCTGGTCGGTTACTTAAAGGGGCCTATTGGCCTAATCACCCCCCTCCACCAAAGTTTGCAACCCCTCCCCGGGGTCTTATGAGAGTCCTGACCCCCAACCATCTCCAGAGATGGCCCTAATGTAAAAAAAAAACCAAAAAAAGTTTCAGTACACACAAGAAAATGCCCTTTCCCCTATCCCTACCTAAACCCATCCTTTTAAATAAAATACTCCCTGACTTCAAAATCTCCAGCTTTAGACCACCCCTCCCCTCCCCCTAGGCCCTCACTCCACCCTAGCCCACCTCCCATCATACCTTTAAGACCTGGTGACCTAGTGGTTGGGTGTTTAAAGCAAGGGGAGGGTTGGAACCCGATGGGGTATTAAAAAGGGATGGGTTGGGGGGGGGGGGAGGGGGGCTTTTGCCACAAACTTTAAAAAATTGTTTTGGTTTTTTGCATTAGGGCCACCTTTAGAGACAGCAATGGGGGTTGGGATGGGGGTCTCTCAAGACCTGCAGAAGATGTTTGCACATTTCAGGGGAGGGGGATTGATTGTGCCAATATGGCTAGCAAAATGGCAGCCCTGGGCAAAGAGGCTTACCATTGGGAGGTTTTTGGGGGCCTTTACTCAGTAATATTTTTTCCTGTGAAAATACCATAGGGGGTTACTAAGCCTCGATACCAAGTACCACAGCTTTGTAAACCCCTGTGGTATTTTCCCCTTCGGGGCAAAGCACCATGGCTTAGTAAAATAACCCCCTTAAATTGGTTCCCTCTCTTCCAAATTTAGGAGAATCATCTAGAGTCACAGATGTTCTTCGTTTCTCTAAGTCCCTTCAGTTTCAGTGCTAGAGACACTTGTAAGGGTCTCCAGATGAAAACCTTTGCACTATTCCCCTCCCCCCCCAGTGATGTTAGCTAGATCTTCCAGTTGAAAGTCCCAAATTAGCATAACAAGGAAATCTTCAACCTTCTCACTCCGGGATGAGAATAGCGGGCAAAACCTTTCTTCCAAAATAAAAAAGACAAAACACACTTAAAAAAAAAAAAGTACAGCACAGTGTCACAACTGTCTAACCGCTGGGAGTGAGCTGGAAATCAGCGTGTCCTCTCTTGTCCTGTCTGTCTTTCTCAGGGGAGGGTTTTTCCTTCCCTAGGTGGGTCCTGGAAAAATCTAAAAATGTAAAATCTAAAGATCCTCAGTGAGACCAAAAGTCAGTGAGACATGCTGACTCATCAGGATTTGGACTAGAAAGGTAAAGTCTCACTTCCTGTTCTGTATAGGCAGGGGTGGAAGGCCCAGCCACGCTGGAATAGGGGATAACAAAAGATCCAGCCGCTCCTTTAAAAACCGAACTAAAAAAAATGCTTCCCTGATCTCTAAGCCTACCTGCTCTTGTTCAGGAAGGAGTCGGACCACCGCAGTACTAACCATAGAGGAGGTGCTGTTTCCTAATGGTGTGCTCCACTCCCTACAGGTCCTGGACCAGGGCATCTACTAGTGGAGATCTAAAGGGGTCCATCTCTACACACAAAAGAGTTGGAGGCTACTGATTAGAATACTGAATGAGGACTGGAAAGAGTAACGGAGACTCGTGAGTTAAAATCACTTTCTTTCATTGACTCTCTATGTGAACTTTAGCAAAGCTTTTTCATCTTCTCATCCTCATTGTTCCCAATTATAATTGCCTATCAGTAAGAACCGCATTGTTCCTTCTTTCCTTTCACTAAAGAAGCTGTCATAAGGATCACGTAATATTACAAGAAATCAGATATTCTACTCTAGACATGTCTATAGCCTGTTGTGAGAAATTATGTCATATAGATTTTTTGAGATCCAGTTTAGTTGACAGAAACTATATAAATCCAAATTGTATTATTATTATTTATTATTAATAGCATTATTGCTATATCATGGTATTTCTATATAAAGTTATGGATCTAAAATTTCATTAAATAGAACTTTAACTTTTAACCAGGAAACTAAATTCTGGTTACGATTATCATTATTTTAATTGATAATGCTTCTATGTAAAAAATGGCCTGCCATTTCATTTAATAGTGTTTTTTCCAGATAAATATGAATCTCTATTTACACATAGCTAAATACATCTCTGTTATGGATCTAATATCTATCAGCTACCATTTCTTCAGCAAATACAGAATTTTAGAAAATGATAATGTTCCAGTCGAGAGCAGTTGGATTTTGCTTCAGTGATTTCTTTCTGTCCATTTACCAGGGATACAATCCTTTGAGGGCTGGAATTCAAAGGAGTGATTTTACACAAAACATTCAAATTGCAAAGTTAGATTTTTAAAAGGCTTAATCAAGTATCTTCAAACAACATGTACTCTAATCTAAATTTCACAGAGATTAAACAAAGGCAGATGAATGTCAGTGGGATTGCTTAATTGCATACCTGTTTTATTGTAGGTGAAAGATTAACAGTTTGTAGTCACCGAGATTACGGGGATGCATGTTCATTCTATTTAGAAAGAGCAGGTTGCTTAACAAACAATTTTCTGTGGGTGATACTGTATATATAGAGCCATATTTAAGTTTAGGGCAAGGCTAGGTCATACAAGAGCAAAATATCATCAGCCTGCAGAAAGCAGTGTGAGTTTTGCCTGAAAGTGACACATTCAACAATCAGACAAAGGTTGTTCTACTGGATATATTTTATTTTGTTGGCAAACTGATCCTCCTTTTTGTATTTCCATAAAACTTTAGAACTTCTGTTACTTTAGTGCTAGATACAGAAGTTTGCCCATTAAGGGTTGATTTTGAGAGGCACGCGATTATGGACGCGCCAATTTTATAACATTCGTGCATGTTATAAAATACTATACCCGCATGCACGTGAGCGCCAGATGTCTATATCCGCATGCACATGTGCAGGCAGCCCGCAACTCCCATGCGTGGTGGGGGGATTTTAAAAGGCATTGTGCGGTGGCGCAAATAGGGCTTCCCCAGTTCCCTCCCAGCCCACTCCAATTAAGGTGCGGACTGGGAGGGAACTTCTCTATACCCCTATCTAATCTTCCTAACCTTTTCCCCTCTCCTCCCCCCCCACCCCCTACCCAATAGATTTTTTTAAAATGTGTAACTTACTGCTCCTTCTGCTAGCTGTAGACTCCACGAGCCAGCCGGCTGCCAGCGCATGCTTCCCCAGGACAGTGGCTAGTGGTGCTGTACCGGCCTACCCCCAGCCCCACCCCTCCCTGCCCAGTCCATGCCCCCAGCACTTCGGCGCATAACAGGGGTTACGTGCACGGCCAGACCCTTTGTAAAACGCGCACGGCGCGTGCAGAGTCCGGCCGCGCGCGCAACCTCCGTTTTTTTTTTACGTGCGCGGGCCTTTTAAAATAGGGCCATAAAAGTGTAAATGTTTGACTTAGGTTGCAAACTGGGTTTTCATTCTGGTACTCAGGACTTGATGGAACAAGGTCAGAAGATTCAGCCCGGTTTAAAGTTGCACAACAGTCTCTTCTGAAGAAAGATCCATGACAAGTTAAGCAAAGGTCCAGTGAAAATGGCTGAATGGAATGGGCATGTTTATCTCCAGTGTTAACATGGGGAAAGGGGCATGAAGCCAAGCACCCAATGCCCAGACAAACACATGTCTTTAAATCTGTTTTAAAAAGTTCTTCCTTGTAACCCTCCATAAATCAGGTGATGGGAAATGTTACTTTCTACTCAATAAGCTGATATACCAAAATATGAAAGAAGATTATAATTTTATCATGTTGGTCAGGAAGGGTAATTTTAAAACACATTTCCATGAGTGAAACTGTTTTACCAGCAGAAATGAAGAGGTCCATACTTAGCCAATGTGTAGCTAGGCTAGTTAGCTGCATAAAGTTATCCGGCTAACTTAGCCCACGGGGCAGATTTTCAAAGGCTACGCACGTAACATATGCGCGTAACCTGAGGAAATCTGCCCCTGCGCGCGCCGAGCCTATTTTGCATAGGCTCGGCGGCATGCACAAGTTCTGGGATTTGCAAAAAGGGGCAGATCGGGGGCGTGGAAAGATCGGGGGCGTGGAAAGGGGCATTGTCTGAGGAATCTAAGAGTGGCACCAGGCCTAGCATACCAAAAGAAGGTGCCAGTACCTCTGGGTCCTCCCCTAGCACGCAATGATTCTATTTCTTCTCCCCAGATCTCTACCATATGGGTCCGGGAGCCTTCCCTGTTCGAACCCAAAGATACCCATACCTCTACAATACCAGGTGATATCCAGCTGCAGGAGAGTCCTGCACCTCTTCTAGATCTAAACTCTCTCAGGAAGTATAAGTATTTCTTAGGGAAATTAAAGCCTCAAGGACTCTGCTACATGATCCCCATCAGAATACAAAATGTATTCAATTGGGAGGGTCTTATAGATATGGGTTGTGAGGTCACCCTAATCATGCAAAGCTTGTTTGACAGGCTCTCTGCTTCCTTGGATAGTAAGTCCACTCCAAAAGTAGTTCCGTGCGAAGTGGACTTGGGGGCATATGGAGGGATGCCTGTGGAGGTCAGAGGTAAGGCATGGCTCACCCCTCAGATAATGAAGATGAAAATAGAGCACATAGTTCTGATCACCAAGACCCTTGGTGAGAAATTCTTAATTGGGAATGAACTCCTTATCAAATTGTCCCCCTTCCTTAATTATGTAAGCCACTCTTACATGACCTCAATGTGGACTCAGGTCAGGTACCTTCTTCCATATAAAAGAGTGGCTCAAAGGGGGAAGAATGCCTGCAGTTCCTGCTCCATAGTAGAGATGTGCATTCGTTTATCATGAATTAGGCAATTTCAACGAAATTGCCTAATTCATCGTGGGTTCGGGGGACGCGAACCACAAAACAGATTTTCCCTGAACTTCGGGGAAAATTTGTTTTTCGGGTTAGTGCGGGGGAAGGGGCATATTTATTAAAAAAAAAAAAAAACCACCCCAACCCTTCACATTTACTGTATTACAACCCCCGCACCATCCCGATCCCTCCCCAAGACTTACTAAAAGCCCTGGTGGTCCAGCGGGGGTCCCCTGAGCAATCTCTCCCTCCGGGCCATCAGGCTGTCGGGCCTGCTATGAATCAAAATGGCGCCGATGACCCTTTGCCCTTACGATGTCACAGGGGCTACCGGTGCCATTGGTTGGCCACTGTCACATGGTAGGAGCAATGGACGGCCGGTGCCATCTTGTGCTCTGGATGCAAATTCCCTCACGAAAGCAGATTGTCAGACAGTAGAGATGTGAATCGTGTGATCGATCGTCTTAACGATTGATTTCGGCTGGGGGGGGGAGGGAATCGGATCGTCGCGGTTTTGTTTTTGTAAATATTGTGTAAATCGTAAATCGGGGGAGGGCGGGAAAACTGGCACACTAAAACATCCCTAAAACCCACCCCCGACCCTTTAAAATAAATCCCCCACCCTCCCGAACCCTCCCAAAATGCTTTAAATTACCTGGGGTCCAGAGCGGGGGTCCCGATGTGATCTTTTACTCTCGGGCCTGCAGTGCGTTATAGAAATGGCGCCGGCGCCATTTTGTTTTTTGTCCCCCGACGTCAGGAGCGTAGGAGATCGCTCCCGGACCCCCGCTGGACCCCCAGGGACTTTTGCCCAGCTTGGGGGGGCCTCCTGACCCCCACAAGACTTGCCAAAAGTCCAGCGGGTGTCCGGGAGCGACCTCCTGCACTCGAATCATTTTGCCGTACGGCCGGCGCCATTTTGCGCAAAATGGCGCCGGCCGTATGGCAACACGATTCGACTGCAGGAGGTCGTTCCCGGACCCCCGCTGGACCCCCAGGGACTTTTGGCCAGCTTGGGGGGGCCTCCTGACCCCCACAAGACTTGCCAAAAGTCCAGCGTGTGTCCGGAACGACCTCCTGCAGTCAAATCGTGTTGCCGTACGGCCGGCGCCATTTTGCACAAAATGGCGCCGGCCGTACGGCAAAATATATCGGATGATATTTTAAATCGTCAAAAAACGATTCACATCCCTATCAGACAGATCAGGCGTTGCTACTCTTCAATGCTTCCAGAAACCAGTTTCAGATAGTAAAAGCTTTACTGATAAGGACCAGTAAGAAGGGAATCACACAATGGGTAGCCCCGCAGTCCCCTAAGGGGATAATGGTACAGCATGTGCCAGACACTGAGGTGATCAGATCACTTATAATGCCCTGAAACAAGTAGCCTATTGGCCGCCCATGTACCAGGATGTAAAATCATACACAAGAAGTTGTCTTACCTGCTGCAGGTTCCAGCCCACTTCACCCACTCACAGAGTGCCCTTACGGACCTGAGGTATTACCATGCCCTGGTCTGATATTCAAATAGATTGGGTCAGGCCTGTTGTTCAATCCTCTAGAGGTAGCAAATATATGCGCACAGTGACCTGCCTGTTTACTAAGTGGGTAGAGTGCATACCTGCCCCTAACAACACTGCTGAAACTACCGCCACCATACTCTTGAATCACATATTCGGTCATTGGGGTCTGCCTATGAAAATAGACTCAGACTAAGGCCCACATTTTACTGGACAGGTAATTAAACATTTGGAAACTGTTGGGTGTGAAAAGTAAACTCCACATATCATATCACCCCCAGCTGTCAGGACAAGTGGAGAGAACACAGAAAACCATAATCAGCATTCTAAAAAAGTACGTGTCCACATCAGGTAAGGACTAGGATGTCAAATTAATGGCTATCTGAGCCACACCACACCATACTATGAGGTTCTCCCCATTTGAGATGATGACAGGAAGAGAAATGACTACCTTATCTATGCTTTGGTTTTCAGGACACAGGATGCCAATTTGGCTAGTGCTATTACTGCACATGAATATGTTAGTCTTCTGCAGGAACATTTGCAAAACACTTTTACCTTTGCCCATAAGAATTTGGAGACAAATGTTAGAGGTAGAAAAGCCTATTATGATTTAAAAGCTACCTCCAAAGAGTATACAATTGGAGGCAAGGTCTTTTACAATAATTACAGTACAAACAAAGCCAAAGAAAGCAAAATTTTGCCCTGCTGGAAAGGACCTTTTGTGATTGTGGATAAAGTCTCACCAGTTGTGTATCTTATTCGAATTAAGACAAATCCTGATGGTGAAAATGTTCTTAAATGGGTCCTCATTAACCAGCTCAGACCTTGTCACCCTCATAAATTTGTGGATCAAAGTGCTGTGCCCAGTGACACCGACATTAACAATAAAGCAGAAGAGTAGTTCTCTACTGCTTTTCAGATGAAGAGCCAGTCCCTGCGGGCGATCATCCTAGTGCTGCTGGTGATAGGAGCAGAAGCTGCCAAGCTGGTCGAGCCTGGTCCTTCCTTCAGCATCGTGATGCAAGACACCCCTGGCTTCCTCATCTCACAGTCCCAGATTGTCACGAAGAAAGTCTTTGTGTCGCTGGACTCCCATCATGTGATCCAGAAACATTTTAACCTCACTAGCATGCATTTGCCTGTAACTAAAGCTTGATTCAAGGATCACCTGAAATATACCGCCCAGAATGTCCAGAACATTCTTAACCAATTGGACAAAATTAGGATACAGCCCGTTAGAAAAGACATAGACCGACCCAAAAGGTTTACTGGACTAATTACTGGATCCATTATCTTTTCTGCCCTGGGTTCCCTTTTTGGTACATCCATGTCCATTGCCAATGCAGTTTCTGTGAACAATTTACAGAACATTGTTAAAGAGTTGCAAGACGATATGAAAAGTATCTCTAAACAGATACGACACCAACAAGAACAGTAAACGTCTCAAAGTAAAATGCTAAGTAACACTGTCACCTTGGTTAACCTACATTCTTAAGCAATTAAACATAACCAAGAGGAGATTACCACCATTAAAACAGTGCTGAAAGAGGACCCCACTTTTATTCAGCCCATTCAAGTGCTTACCAATGACTTGTTTAGAGAGCTGGACAACAGCATGAGTAACCTAATGAAAGGACAGATTCCAACCTATTTATGCTCTCCAGATGTCATTACAGATGACTTCAGCAAAATTACCTGAAACAACATTGAGCCTACCCAAGGCCAGATTGCTTATCGTATATGTAATGCTATATCTTTGTATTTGGATATTGCGAATATAGAAGCTGTGTATGTTTTAAAGTTGCCTTTCATTTTACCTGAGAATGTTTACCAGTTGAAACAAATAATTAACCCTTTGAACTCTAGGTTCCTTTGGAGATAAACCCGTCAACCCTCGGAAAAACCAATAATTTTTGTCAATGTGCTATTTTTAATATTAGTATTGGTTATTCATGCAGTTTTGTACATTATACCGGTTTACCGGGATAATGGGTGATATTGATATTAGGTACAATGGGTTCAAAGGGTTAATGTATGTACATGGACAAACAATGTATACCTGCATGTAGACACCCCTGCCTTTCTAGGCTATCAGAGTGACAACCCACAGCAATATTTCCCAGGGAAATCTGGTGCTTAGTGGCCAGGATGTTAGAGATAGGAATTGTTATTTTCTAAATGCTATGGCCTGCCAAATCTGATAAATAAAAGCCTATTTCTGAGGAGAATGCATGTCTTTTCCCTGACTTAGGATCGTAAGTAAGGAGGGAGGGCAACTGGCAGTGTCTTTAGACAGACAGATTCCTGTACTCCTAAACCTGCTTACAGGAGATTGGATTTTTATACAAGAAATTACTCTGTTATAGAGATGGAACCGGAAAACTGCTTCTCCTTGCCTCTTTGCTTGGTTTTAAATATCAAAAGGGTCAAGCTTCATCGCAAATTAACAACCATTTGCTAATAGTGCTTAGACAAGCATTGAAGTGTTAGAACATTTCCAGATTGAACTTAATTTCTAAAGTAAACCCCTTTTTACTTATAATAGGTAACAATGATTTTGGTCCTGGCATACATCCCAATATATTCTTCTATGAAGGTGCTGATTTTTCTGGATCAAATTTTGGATGATTGGGGGGGAGGGGGTCATTACATTTTTTGCAGACATACAAAGAGTGTTTGGGATTGCACAGCGGGACTACTATGGGTATTTTTTATTTACATCTAAGGCTTTATGTTAAATCTTATGTTTTAAATGTAATTGGCGCATATTAAAGGAATGGTTTGATATGGATCACACTTGTAAGCTTTCTCTTTCAACATTATGTAAATCTAAGAACATAAGATTTGTCATAATGGGTCAAACCAAAGGTTCATCAAACACAGTATCCTATTTCCAACAGTGACCAATGCAGGTCACTGACATCATCCTATGAGGTTGATATATTCCATGCTGATTATCCAGGGATAAGCAGTAGATTCCCCCAACTCCACCTTGAAAATGATTTATGATCTTTTCACCCAGGAACTTCTCCAAATCTTTTTTAAACCCTCTAACATCTTTTACCACATCCTCCAGCAACAAATTTGAGAGTTTAATTATGCATCAAGTAAGAAAAAAAGAAATGTCTCCTATTTGTCTTAAAAGTATTACCTAATAACTTCACTATGTGTCCCCTGGTCTTTGTACATTTTGAAAGTGTAAACATCCAGTTCACATGTATCTGTTCCATTCTACTCATTATTTTATATGTTAGCTTCGTGAACCCTTGGGCCGGTCGGGACGGGAGATGATGCGCTGTGGTGGGCCACAGCAAGCGTCCCAACCGGGAGGCGGCTTGAAGAACTTGGGGAAGACTCGGACCGTGGACCAAGATGGAGCCCTATGCGACCAAGGGCTCAGCAGCAAGACGAGGAGTGGACGATGTTGGGCCCTGTAGACTTGGAGACCTTCACCCTGGAGACCGGTACCCCCCCAAGAGGAGCTCGTAGGAGTCCGGCCGCTGGGACTTTTGGAGATTCGCCCTGGAAGCCGGAGCCCCCCCCAGGAGGAGCCCGTAGAGGCCCGGCCGCTGGGACTTAGGAGAATCTTCCGGGCCAATGGATCGAGGAACCGAGGAAGCACGAAGGTCCGAGACAGGGTCCAGGTGCCAAGCCGAGTCGTAAAGCCAAGAGAGAGAGAGACAAGAGGCGGAGTCGTGGACGGGGCCGGGTCGGTGCCAGAAGTCAGAGGAATAGCCAGAACCAAGGGGAGAGGCGAAGAGCAGAGTCGAGGACAAACCAGGTCGGAGCCAGAGATCAGATGATGATGCCAGAGCCAAAGGAGAAGACGAAGAGTGGGTCAGGTAACAAGCCGGGTCAAAGAAGTGGATCAAGACAGGAACGCAGCAACTGGATGTCAGGAAGCCCTGATGAATCTCGTTGCAAGGCAGGGAAGGCTTCAGCTGCAGGGCTTAAATAGCCCAGCAGCGTCTGACGTCATCAGCCGGTGAGTGAATGTTCTCCCGCGCTGGCCCCTTTAAATCTGAAGCCCCAGCGCGCGCGCGCGTCTAGGGGGCGGGGCCAGCCGCGGGAGGACGCCGACTGCTCCTCCGAAGCAGGAGCGCGGCGTCAGAGGCCTGTGCAGGCCCAACAGCGGTGGAAGCGAGTCGGGCCCACCTCGAGGGTAAGTGGCGGCCCCCGGGGCCGGCCCGGGATCGCAACATTATAGACCTCTATCATATCTTTCCTCTGCCATCTCTTCTCCAAGCTGAAGAACACTACCTTTTTAGCCTTTCCTCATAGGGAAATCATTTCATCCTCTTTATTATTTTGGTTGCCATTTTCTGTACCTTTACTAAGTCTGCTCTATCTTTTTTGAGATACAGGGACCAGAATTGCACACAATACTCAAGATTCAGTCTCAACATGGAGAGATACAGATGCATTATGGCATCCTCTGTTTTATTCTCCATTCCTTTCCTAATAATTGCTAACATTCTATTTGCTTTCTTGGCTGCCACTGCACATTGAGCATATTATCTATGATGATGCCTAGATTTTTTTCCTGGGTGGTGATTCCCAAAGTGGAATCTTGCATTGTGTTTCTATTATTTGGGTTGCTTTTCCTTATGCACATCACTTTGCACTTGTCCATATTAAATCTCATCTGCCATTTGGAAGCCTAGTTTATCAGTTTTGCGAAGTCTTCCTGCAATTTGTCACAATCCTCTTATAATTTAATAACTTTGAATAATTTTGTATCATTAGTAAGTTTGATCACCTTATTCATCATTCCCATCTCTAGATTATTTCTAAATATGTTAAAAAGAAGCAGCTCCAGTACAGAATCCTGTGGCATGCCACTATTCAATTTTCTCCATTGAGAAATAGACCATTAAGCCATGCTCTCTGTTTTCTTTTAACCCATTCTTAATAGAACATTACCTCCTAACCCAAACATGCCATTTTGACATCCCAATATGGAGCTAGTCTCAGGACTGACATCAACACTGAGACAGGCACCATAGTGTGACATCAAATGGCATGTTCTCAGTGCTGGCCAGCAATATTTTCTTGTATGGCCACATGTTTGCATGGCCATACAAGAAAATGGCTTTGACCTGCTCTAAGAAGGTGTCATTTTCACATTACAATATGATGTTGGTCTCAGGGCCAATCAGCACCATTGAAATTCAGAGGACCTAGGGGCAGGAGGTGAGTGGGTATCCCTCCTGCCCCTCTGGACAATGGAATCCCATGAATGGGTTACGTGGGGTCAGGCTGGTTCCCATCTCCAAGACTTGTGGGACAGAGGGTGAGGGGGCACATGGGATGTTCAATTTTGATTGGGGGATGGGAATTGGATTCTTTGTTTCATCAGTCCCGGGAAAGTCTATTTTGTTGGTTTTTTCTTCTGTTTCATTTTGAAAACATTATGACATGATTGCACATCCCTAACTGATAGTTTGGAATAAGATGCTTATTAGAGTAACCAGGTATCCTGCTTTAAGTAGGATTGCCATGTCTTTTAAGAAATTGTACTACATCCCATTTATTTAATTATTTATTTGTTTACATTTTTTTTTTTTTTTAAATTTTCAATGTTACAATTCCAAGAATACACTTGAAAGGTAATGCATATAACAAGGGAAAATTACATTACAGAAAAAAATTATATAAGAAGAAATATTGCCTATTAGAAATTAAACCTCCTCAACAGTCTAAACCTTGTACTCAATGCTTCGAAAACAGAATTCCTGCTCATATCACCGGAAAACAATAACACACTTCCTAAACCACCCACACTCCTTCAAACAACCCACGTAAGAGACTTAGGAGCCATCCTAGACAATCGTCTCAACCTCAAAACATTCATTAACCAAACCACCAAAGATTGCTTCTACAAATTACATATCCTGAAAAGAATAAAACCGCTGTTTCACACTCAGGACTTCAGAACAATCTTGCAAGCAATAATCTTTTCCAAACTAGATTATTGCAACTCATTACTATTAGGCCTCCCAGCTTCTTACACCAAACCTTTACAAATGGTTCAGAACTCTGCAGCCAGAGTCCTTACAAATTCCAGGAAAATTGACCACATTTCACCTATTCTCAAAAACCTCCATTGGCTTCCGATCCACTATAGAATCATGTACAAAACCATTAACATCATATACAAAACTATCAACCAACACACGCAACTTGACCTACAAATACCACTTAAAAAATTCACCTCCGCCAGGCCTATCAGGGAACACTACAAAGAGTCACTCCAAATTCCAAAGGCCAAAACCTACCAACATAAATCCTTGAGTCTCAAATCAGGTGGGATCGAGTTCCAGCTCTCTGGAACTCGATCCCACCTGATTTGAGACAAGAGCCATGCTCTTTAACATTTAGGAAAAGACTAAAAACTTGGCTTTTCAAAAAAGCATTTCCAAGCCTTGAATAAAACCTCCTCTCACTAGCACTAACTCGTATGCAATAATGGAATGTAAACACAAATCAACCAACCTCAAACCCTCTCTCACTAATTCCTGCTGAATATTTATCATACTATTACCATTCACAACTGTCATATTTATTCATTTGATTACCTATGTACCGTTTCATAGTCTTATTTTTTCACTTGCTATTCTAATGTATCAATAGGCTGAAATGTAAATATTGTGCTGTTCAATTTCTCCCCTTCCATCCCAAGTTTATTTTCCTTGTTTTTTGTAACTTTCCCTCTCCCTTTTTCTGATTCACTGTATTTAAAGTTCAAGGTTCTTATTGAAAATATTGTTTTTTACGTTACGTTATGCTTTACACTCCTTGTTATTTGTAAACCGGGTTGATGTGATGCCTATCATGAAACTCGGTATAACAAAAACAATAAATAAATAAATAAATAAAATTGTAAATATTACATGCATCTCAAGTCCACAATATGAAGAGGTCCATGGACACTACCCAGAATACATTTATATCAAATCCAACAACCAGAAAAGGCTAGCTCAAATGGGTTTGCTTAATAAAATATGAGAGGACAAGTTGCTGGAACATGTGCTCAACATGCAGAGACTGGTGAAGAACTAAACTCACCTCCTAATTTATTTGACAAAAAGTCTGTTAATTGAGAAGGTTGATAAAAAAAACATAAGAAACCTCAGAAATCTTAAACATACATTTACATGGGAATTTAAGCAGGAAAAAAGCTCCAAGCTCTAAATCTTTAGGCTTCATGAGCAGAAATTGATGCTTCCTCTTCTGTGTTGACCTGGCAAGATCTGGAAAAATGTGTACTCTAGATTTCAAAAAGGATTCCTTTCAATGTTTGCAGTATTTCTTAAGAATCCAATCTCTCTGTGACTCAAGCAAAAAGGAGACAATTTAAGTAGCTGGTGGAACCAAATGTTCTTCGGAAGTTTCCAACATTGCAGTAATATCCAGTTTAGGAGTCTCTATAGATGAGAGAACTTGCATATTATCTTTATCAGGGGAACCTTTCTTGGAAAAAGGAATATAGTATCCTCTAGAAATTAAGGGAAGAGCCTGTTCAGGGATCTTAAATATTTCCAGTAAATGCCTTTTCCACATATCCTTAGGTGGGACATGCAGAACTTTTGGAAAATTAATACACTGAATATTTCTTCCCCTTATCTGATTTTCCATATTGAAGAATCTGATTTTCTTTACTTAGTGCCTGTTGTAAGACTGAAGAACTCTCAGTTTTAAGTTTAAGGGAATCAGACAGTTCCTTGTTCTCCCTGGATTCTCTTTCTATAGTTTTTAATCAAAGATCCAAATCTTTAACATTCCTGACAAGAGTATTTATTTGGGTAATAACATTATAGTTCAAAGCTTGAAATGATTCCCAGCTAACCTCCAAGTAAAACGTTGAAGGCCTTACAGCTCAGCAAGATGGAATTGTGGGAGATCAGCTCGGCTTATTCCAGTTTGTTGCAAAGCAGCACTACCAGCAGCCTCTCCTGCACCGTCAAGGATCTTCTTTGGCACACAGATGCTTTACTCCAGCCCTTTGGGCTCAGAATAGGACCAGTTGCCGGCTATATCCTTGGCCGAGTCCTGATCTCGTTGCTGGAGCCGTGAGCACGCCTCAGCTAGGTTAACAGGGGCTGTCCTCTCCTCTGGGGACAGAGATGCCGACAGCTCAAGGAGAGGATTGGGCTCGACTTCCCCCCCCCCCCCCCCGAGTCCCCTCCAGCGAGCTAACTCCTAGAGCTAAAGCTCTCTGTCGGACATGAGCGTCCATTGGACTAAGCGAGGGGGGGGGGTAGAAGAAAGAGCAGCCCAACATGCTCTCTCGCCCTCTGCTTGCGCGCAGAATGAGGCATTCTAAGGAAAAAGAAAGGTAGAAAGGTCGCTCAGAGCCGAGACCCTAGTGCACCATTTTGGATCCTCTACTACAACCCATTTAATCCCTTTGAAAAATTGAACAGATTTGTAAACCAAGATTTCCTTTGGCTAATCTCATGTTGGTTCTGCCCCATTAGTCTCTGTCTATCCAGACGGCCATTAAATTTTATTCTTCAGAATAGCTTAGTGGTAGGGGATGCTCAGTGAAACTAACAATTAGCAGATTTAAAACAAATTGGAGAAAGTATTTTTTTAGTCCGCACACAATCAAACTGTGGGATTTGTTTCCAAACAGTGTGGTGAAGGCATCTAACAGAGCTGAGTTTAAAAGGGGTTTAGATAAGTTCCTGGAGGAGAAGCTCATAAACAATTATTAGCCATGTAGACTTGAGAAAGCCATTGCTTAACCCTGGGAATGAGCAGCAAAGAATAGATTTACTCTTTGGGATTTGCTAGATACTGCTGGTGTCCCAGATTGGCCATAATTAGAGAGAGGATGCTGGGCTCGGTGGGGCTTTGGTATGGCCCAGCATGGCTTTTCATATGTTTCTATGTTCTTATGTGTTTTAAAATTTAAGAACATAAGAACATAAGAAATTGCCATGCTGGGTCAGACCAAGGGTCCATCAAGCCCAGCATCCTGTTTCCAACAGAGGCCAAACCAGGCCACAAGAACCTGGCAATTACCCAAACACCTAGAAGATCCCATGCTACTGATGCCAGTAATAGCAGTGACTATTCCCTAAGTAAACTTGATTAATAGCAGTTAATGGACTTCTCTTCCAAGAACTTATCCAAACCTTTTTTGAACCCAGCTACACTAACTGCACTAACCACATCCTCTGGCAACAAATTCCAGAGCTTTATTGTGCGTTGAGTGAAAAAGAATTTTCTCCAATTAGTCTTAAATGTGCTACTTGCTAACTTCATGGAATGCCCCCTAGTCCTTCTATTATTCGAAAGTGTAAATAACCGAGTCTCTGTTATGTCTCCTTGTTCATGTTGCAAATTGGAGAGGGCATGTGACCTCTGCTTATATCCCTCTCTGCTTTCCAAGCACCACCCCCAAGTCTCACTTTCCACCTGAATCGCTCACCACTCCCGGCAGCCTGCTTGGCAGCTCCTCATTGCTGACGCCACTTAAATGTTTCTGGATCCTTTACTTTAGGCGGAGTTTCCAGGTGCCCCCAGCTTCCCACACTGTCATTGCTTTTCTTTTGTAATTCCATGGATAATGGCTCTGCAGTCTCTCCTGTCGGCGAAGAAAGAGGGGTGCCTCTGAAATGATAAGCTTCCACTTTGAGGATTGAGTGTGGATTGCGGGTGTCTTTGGATATCCCTGAAATGGGTTGCATCATTGTTGTGGGGAGGCAGGGCCTGTGTAAGAGTATTTGATGCCCTAGTCAAACCTTGGGACATTCATCCCCTACCCCAACTTAACTAGTAGCAGCAAGTCAAACACAGCGTTTCCCCTACACACACACACACACTGATTGCAATGGCTTAAGTACAGTACTCCAATGGTTCTGGCATAGCACCCCAGTGGATCTCTTGCTAGCATGGATTTTGCTGCCCTCCAAATTTTAGTGCTCTAGGCCCGTGTTTCCCAACTAGTTAGGTGTCCCTCCCTCTGCTGAGGCACACCTAACCAGTCGGGTTTTCAGGATATCCATAATGCATGCATGCATTGGAGAACCAGGGTGTGTAAATCTATCTTATGCATATTCATTGTGATAATCATGAAAACCCAATCAGGAGAGCTTCCAGAGAGGGGCAATCTGCTGCCTGACATGAGGAATGAGATAGAAAATGGCAACTTGCCACATTCCCAGAAACTATAAGACCTGCCTCCCACCTTTTCTCCAGAATTCTCCCCTGCAGAAGTGGGAAATGGGTGAATAGTCTGGCAAACCTTCTCTGAGCCATTGCAAGGGTATTTGGCACCATAGGTGAACTTTACAGCCTTGTACTCACACAACCCCTCTCCCCACCCTCACCACCCACAATTTAAAATTCTGCATTTAAAATAATCAATTTTAGAGGAAGAAGGACATTGAAAGTATAGTCTTCTTAGATAAAAATATCAGAACCCTGCCATAAACACACTTTAAGTATATATGGTATTAGACATATTGAAATGCGGATTTGGGCTTTGTCCTCAGAAAACCCAGAGTAAACTGAATTACAATATAGTAAACCTCCCATATTAAAAGGAGAACTAACTACCAGCACTCAAACAGTAAAAATCCTAACTACGAAAAGGCAATAATGCAAATATTACATCACACCCTAAATGCAAATACACCACCTATTAGGAAAACAGAACAAGCCAGGCTGCTATAGATCCCTATACAGAAACTACATGCTAGCAGAATACCTCACCTCAGTAACACATGCAAGACATAGACAGACACTCACCAAATACAGAAGAAAGTTAACAGAAACATGTAAGCAAAAACTGAACTGGAAACTGCAACAAACCAAACACTATCCAGTGCAAAAATGGGGAAAAAAATAAATTATGTTACTTAAAATAATAAAATCAAAGAATATAAAACATCATAATAGTAAAAACATACTAATAAAAAGAATAAATATTTCAAAAAACAGGTGATAAATAGAATAACAGCTATTCAAAACTTATATACAAATCCTAAAAAAATTCCCAAACATCTATAAAATATTAAAAAAAAAAGCAAATACATCAAAAAATACCCAATAACTAAAATTAAGAAAGATTTTAAAAATTACCACTTTCATACCTGGGAACTTTTGATTTCTAGTCATCCTGAATTTGCCATAGAATAATGGGGAGACAAGGTGGGGGATTTTCCTCCTCTTATATACACATGTTCATTCTCTCGTTCTCTCTCTCTCTTAAGCACACACATGCTTTTTCACACACAACTGACACTCTCATGTTTTCACTCACAGATGCTCTTTCACACACATACACATGTGCTCTCACACATAGATGCTCTCATAGGCTCTTCCACACATATGCTGTTTCACGCATAAACATGCTCACGCATTCTCTTTCACACACATACACGATGCTGTTATATATGCATGCTCTAACATACACATAGATGCTCTCACATAATGCTTTTTCACACACATGCACATGCAGTCTCAGGTAAGCACAAATATACACAAGCTCTCACAATGAGGTAGACACACACACACACCCTCTACCTCACTGACATATATCTTTATCTTTAGGCTGTGGGCACAAAGAGTTCAACAGGAAGCTGATGGCCTCATTTTCTTCTGCTGCAGGCAACCATTGGGCCGCCTCCATTTTTCACCAACAGTGGGTACAGCTCCACTGGCGGCCTGCCTGCATACATGGGAACTTTTGATTTGTAGTTGCCCTGAGATTGTTGTGGATTAGAGGGAGGAGGAAAGGGAACTGGGGAGGATAGGGCACACACTAACATACACTCACACACATATGCAATACGTACTCATTTTCACACGCTCACACATACATGCTCCCAGGCACATATCCACACTTACTTCTCTTTTCCACACACACAAACCTACTTAACTCTCTCCTTAACATTCCCACATACACATGCCCATTCACATACTCACGCCCTCACACTCATGCCCATTCACGCACTTACTACCTCATACAAATATGTCCCACACACACAGAAAAAAAAAACCGTTCACACCTTTCTCTCTCATGCATCCTATGGGACTGCTGTATCTTCCTGTCATGCAGCCGTTTCCAGCAGAGCATGCCTTGACACCCGCTCATTCTTCCGGTTAGGGCACAAGGACACTCTGCTCCCTCATGCACCTGACGATCTCTCTGGTATGGGCCTGAAACTCCAACTTCTATCCCCCCATATAGACCCAGGTGACTGCCCTTCCAGTCTTATGCAGGAGCTTGGAGCAGCAGCAGCAGCAGCAGTTCTCCAGATCAAATCAAATTCAGAAAAGAATTACCACCTAAACGAGAAACTCATTATGTGGCATGTGGTTGCAGCGCTACAAAATAACTGCAGCCTGGAAGAAAAGCATTTAGCCTAATATGCAGCAATGGTATAGTAGATTCTGAAATGTTCACTTTCTGGATAATCTTACAGCTCTTCAAAATAACCGGCATGATACATGTGCATATATGTATATAGAAAGCCTTCATGGACTACATGAGCACTGTTGGTAGATAACAGCATAAACTGAGATATAGGCTATAACATAAGCATATAATACTTGACTTGAACCTCAGGCTGAGTAGGTTGGAAATGGGAAGGGAAGAATAAAAGGGAAATAAAGCAAGGAAAAGGATGGCTTATTTGTTGGTGCCGTTACTATGAATTGTTCCAGATATTAGCTGCTGGGACTTACTACGACCCTTCTGTTGTTTGCACCAAGCCAACAATGCATGTAGACACCTTTAACTTGGCAAATTAAATTCAATTAAAATAAAAGCTATAAGAATTTGAGATGTATAAATTTTCTAAAAGCTAGAGGTATCATTTTTAATGAATTATTTAAATGATATTTGTTAGATGTTTTGTTGATTCCCTGCTGTCTGGAATGGGAGTTGGTGATAGAGATTTAGTTTTTAAATGCTAATTGGATGTGAAGTGTGGAAAAACAAGTGATTGGAAAGGCTGCATTGATAGTATATTTTATGTTTGTTGTTGTAACACAACATGATTGTGATCCTAATTTGTTGGTTTATTTTGCACCAAAGAAATACATTATTTTGGGGATATAACAATTGTATTTTCTCAGATGTCATTTAACTTATGCAAAAGAAAATTTATTTTAATTTAAGAAAGAATATGTTACATTTAGGAGCACAATTTATTTTGAAAATTCCTTCTAAATATTTTAGAAGATATTTAGGTAAATCATAGGCCTTTACAGAGACTGAAAAGTTGTCTGCATTTATTAAGGATAAAAAGTCAATAATCTGAATTGGAATGTTTGTCTGGTGGCTCTGTTTGGTAGATTGATTTAGTATATTTCTCTTGTCTGGTTTCTTTTCTTTTTCTTGGTATGCTGATTTTCTAGGATGTGGCACTTGAGTAGTTTCATTTTTTTTAGCACTTTGCAGGGACTTTGCATCACATTTCAAAGGGAAAGTACACAAGTACTTTCTTTTTTGCAATCGCTTCAGGCAATCTATTTTTATTTAATTTATTTAAAGCATTTGTATTCCATTTAATCCATATTTTGTTCATAGCAAGGAACAAGGGATACTCATAATAAAATCATCAAGACACAAAATAACATTAAAATATCACATGTAACATAAGCAGCAAATATCAACAACATAAAAATACAGTCCTGCACGGTGCTTATAAAATAGGCAATAATATATGACTAGTGGAAACATTGTTGAAAGAAAAAGGCCTTTATCTTTTTCCTAAAGGCTATATAGTAGTTTCAAGTCATAAGTCTATAGATAATAAGTCCTACAAAATTGGTCTAGCAGTCGAGAAAAGTTTGTGATCTAATATCACTTAATTGGATCTGGTATATAATAGGAGCAGCTATTGTCATTTTATTTTCAAATCTTAGTCTTCTGGCAAGAACTTATAGATAAATTAAATGTCTAAAAATTTAGACACCCATCCTATGAATTGCTTGAAAAATTAAAGACGCTAACTTTTAGGCACCAAGTTATTTGGCAGCCACTGCAAACTAATAAGGACAGGAGTAAAATGATAAAGATAGGATAACCCAGAATTCACCCTGGTGGCTGCTTTCTGTACTAACTGAAGCAATCCATTGTAAATAACATTCAGTTGTCAAGCCTAGGCAATAATACTAGGACTTGAACCACAGCAGAAGTCTGGAAGCAACAGCAGTGGGTTTCAATCGAGCCACAGTACTTAGCTTAAAGGATGTCCAGGCTACAACCGGAATGTAGGCATTGATTGTAAATTGATGATTGATCACGATTCTGAATCATGGGCCATAAGGGAATTTCACCTTTCCCAATATTTAAATGAGTTTCCAAGCAATCACCAGGTTATTGATGATGACTAAGATAGCTTCTGTTTTATCAGAATTTAAGCAAGCAGTCCTATGCATGTTATTTTAGAATCAACACCTCCAACCCTCCAAATCTGGTTAAAACTATGCATGCTGTGGAATCCAATATGTACTTTTAGCAAGACTGAAGGAAAGCAATTTTCACATTGCCAATTTGCACCAGATAAATCAATATTTACCCATAAAATCTGATTTGAAAATATTGATCTTTATGGGGCAGATTTTATAAATCTACACGTGCGCATACTTTTGTTCGCGCACCAGGCACAAACAAAAGTATGCCAGATTTCAATAGATATGCCGGCCTCCGGCGTGCCATGATCTGGTCTGGAGGCTGGTCCGGAGGCTGTGACCATGCCCCCGGAATGCCCTCGATGACACTCCAGCCACGACACGCCCCCCCAAGGAAAGCTCCGGGACTTATGCGCGTCCCAGGGCTTTGCGCGCGCCGGCAGCCTATGCAAGATAGGCTCAGCGCATGCAGGGGGGGTTTGGGGTAGGTTTTCGGGGGTTACACGCGTAACCTACATGCGTAACCCTTTGAAAATCTACTACTATATGCTTTTTTTAAATCTATTAGACCACTCTCATATTAGAATCTTTGATTTATGTATTTTGTTCTAATGATGATTTTTGTTGGAAGATGTAAAGCAACATACACTCTAAATCCTTGGGACAGGACAAGCCCCAAACTGTTTTCTGGTGAACTTTAAACAAACTGCCTGGCTGGCAGGATGGCCAGAATCCATTTGGTCCGCCTATCTGAGCAATTTGCTGATAGCCAAGCTACCTTCTAGGCTGAAAAACCAGATGAAAGGGCCAGCTATGTGGCAAGACCATCATCCTTGGACATGATAGGTGTATCCCAGAAGTGTCCTGGTGGCAATTCTGGCAGGGAAGTCTCTAACTCAGAAAAAGCCAGCAGAGCTTTTTCTGCTGGCTAAAAGATATAGGTTGAAAATGGCCACAGCCTAAAGGGAAGACTGGCATTGAAGTGACAAACTGTTCTTTCTGGAATCGTTTATGGATGGCTTGGACCTGCCAATGCAGCAGTGGATATGTCAACACCAGAAGCTAACCCTGGAGACCTCCATGGAAGTAACTGACATGTTCCACCAAGTGTAGTCAATGCTGGAACACATCAGATTGCAAGAAAGACTTCTACAACTGGACCCAGGATCCCGCAGTCTGAAAGCAAGATTCCCACTGAGGACTTCAGAGAAACACTGGTCCAGCTCTCTGTAACAGCCACAGGACTCAGGTCCACCTCTCTGCTTTGGCAGTGGGGAGAGAGACCATTTCACCTGAAAGTATCACCAGATGGAGGATAAACCAAAAGTTGTCAATCTGATGATCCCACACTTTTGCAACTTTATGAAAACTCCATTCTAAGGGTTCAGTAATTTTGTGGTTTTGGTTGAATTTGAAGGCTTCCTACTCAGGCCCTAGTAGACTTAGAAATCATAAAGACTCTCATATGGAAGGAACTGTCAAGAGAACCTAGATTGACTAAGGAAAGAAAGTGATTTGTGCCTGTATTCATGGAGACCAGTGGCAGTACTCAACGATCTAGGTCTCATTGAAGACTCCCGTTGGACAAGCCGACTTAGAAGTAAAATAATTTCCATGACTCTTGCACCTTTTCATCATTAGATGCCATTGTCTAGAGTTTGGGACTCTGTGGGCCCTGCTTACTGCTGGACCATCCAGTTTGGCACATGATGAGGAGGCATTTCCATAGGTTATGCCACTAGAGATGTGATTTGGCCGAACCTTTCGGTTTGGCCTTCGTTATCGGCCCACCGCGGGAAATTTCATTTTTCCGTGGTTCAGGCCGATTTTTTTCGGCTGCCCCGAAATGAAAAACCCAAACCCACCCCAACCCTTCAAATTTAATTAATTACAACCTCCCACCCTCCTGACCCCCCAAAACATTCCAAAAGTTCCTGGTGGTCCAGCGGGGGTCCCAGGAGTGATCTCCCGCTCTCAGGCCGTCGGCAGCCAGTAATCAAAATGGCACCAGTGGCCCTTTTCCCTTATCATGTGACAGGGGCTATTGGTGCCATTGGCTGGCTTCTGTCACATGGTAGGAGAAATAGACAGCCAGCACCATCTTAAAAAATGGATTAATATTTTTTTTGTTTTATTTATCAGCCACTCCATTAATTAAATTAATTAAATAGGAATTCATTCATTGTGTTTAATTCATTAATTTCAAATGAATATACACCCCTTTTATTTATGAGGAGTATATTCAAAATATGGCCAAGTAGCTAAATTAGCCAGATTAAATCAGCCAGAAAGATTTATCATGCCAACTGGGATACACAGCAGCATGGTTGTGGCACTGAATACACCTGAGTAAGCTTTAGACCTGCTCCATAGAAGGGGCATTCTATTTTTTTGCTTGTGTATGGTTGGGGCAGGCCCTGTATGCAATGCATGAAGGAAGAAATATATAAAGTTTGGAGAGGGAAGTCTGGCCAGGCCATCACCTTCTTTTTACAGCTTTGATGGGGCCTTCTTATGCTTAGGGTAGTCTACATAGAGTGGCAGTTACAACCCTAAACATTTTGTAGGGCAGACTGGATGGCACATTTTGTCTGCCATCATTTGCTATATTGCTAGGTTATTAATTTAACCCATTTCGTGTATATTTTGGTTCTGTTTATCAGGTTAATTCGTTTTGACTGATGAAGGGATTGTTAGCTTCTGAAAAGTAGTCAAGAAATATATATTAAGTTATTCCATTAAGGAAGTATCATCTATTTTTTTTTTTTATTATTATTATTAATCTCCTATATTTCTGCGCATTCATGTGGACTAACCTGGCACCCTTACTAATGTATCCTGGAGCCAGTAAATAGTTATTCAGTTTGCTCTCAAGTAAGAATTTCTTTCTGTTCTAAAATGTATGTATCCAGAGAGGTTCTGCCATTCCTCTTCTTTGCTGTCTCAATCTCATAAATATTAATAACACTATTGGAATGGACTTTAGGAGGCCTCCACAGGCTGTTTGGTTACACCACACATTAAAATTAGACTATTTCATACAAACTGTAGTTAACAAACCAATCAGCATCAGCATATTTATTTAATAGGAGAATTCATTTTAGCCACTAAATCAATACATGCTTTTTTTTTTTTTCAAGAAGTTCAACAAAATTATGAAGCAAGAAGCTCAATTACATGTTTTGAATCTGTGTATTTAATTAGCAAAGCACCTTTCTCAAGTACTTATTTGAATAATCAGACCAATTATAGCTGTTTACATTTTCATATCATGCGGTCTTTGTACTTTACTTTTGAACAAATTAGGAGTTGTCTCCTTGCTGTAAATAATAATTGGGAGGTATGCAATTGAAAATCTGAAGGGCAGAATACAGCCTCGTACTATTACATTTCTCAATGAAGCTTTCACAGTTTTCTTTGTATAACACCATGATTTTAAAAAGTAGCTGTACAAAGAGATACTCCTTTACATTTTAACTACTCTTTTTCTGTACGGGTATAATGGTTTTTAAAATGAGTGTAGCTGAAACTTCACAGCTGTCAGTCAGAAATAAGCATTTAAAAATATCAGGTAAGTAGAGGAACAGTGTGGTATGATATTTTTCAGTGCTCTTTAGTCTCTGCAGATGATATAAATTATTTTAAAGGATAGATGACGCATGACTAAAAGGTGAAGGACATCATGTAAAGTAGCAAACATTTCCCAGGCTTAGCACAGTTAGATTCTCCAGGGGAAAGAGCCAGCCTTGAGTATAAAACCAAAAATTAGATGCTGAGACAAAAAAGCTTCACTGTATATTGCAATTAAACAGCTTTAACTAAAACACTTAAGCTGGTTCTGATGCCTGTTGCTCAGAATACATCAATACATTTTAAAAGATGCATTGTTTATTTTTTAATCAGTTTTTCATTTACATCTCTCTCACCATTGGTGACCGAGAACTTCTCGCCGTCAAGTTGATGCTCCAAGAGTGGCGCCCCTGGTTGGAAGGGGCGCAACATAAATTTACCATTTTCCCTGACCATAAGAATCTTGAGCACCTTAAAGAAGCTCAACTCTTGAACCTTAGACAAGCCCGATGGGCACTCTTCTTTGAGCAGTTCAATTTCGTTCTACGTTATTGCTAGGCTTCCAAGAACCTCTGTGCTGATGCACTATCAAGATCCTTCGAACCAAAGGATATTCCTGATGTTCCCAGACACATCATAGATCCTGCCTGCGTATCACTTGCCACTACAGTTCCAGTGGGATAAACCATCCTTCCACATAGATTATGTGAATGAATTCTGAAATGGGCCCACGATTTCAAGTTGGCAGGACACCCGGGTCATACCAGGACCCTAGAGATGCTGCGAAGATATTACTGGTGGCCCAACATGGTGCAAGATTCTTATAACTATGTAGATTCATGTCCCATCTGTGCCCAACAGAAGCCACCTACCGGACGGCCTTGGGGCCTAATCCAACTGCTTCCAGCACCTACCAAGCCATGTCCAGCATCTCAATGGACTTCATCACAGATCTGCCTCCATCCCAGAACAATACTGAAATCTGGGTCATCATCGACCATTTTTCAAAAATGGGTCACTTTATTCCCTTGCCGGGTCTTCCATCGGCCCCAGAACTAGCCAAGTTGTTCCTAAAGCACATTTTTCATCTCCATGGACACACAAAGGAAATTATATCCGACCGAGGACCACAGTTTGCTGCCAAGTACTGGTGCTCCCTATGCAAAAAGTTTAACATCACCATGAATTTCACATTGGTCTATCACCCACAGGCCAATGGTCAAGCTGAAAGGACCAACCGGACCTTGAAAACATTCCTTCTTTCCTACGTGAATGACCAGCAGGACAACTGGTCTGATTTGCTATCCTCGGCTGAGTTATCACATAATACCCACGTCACTGCTGCCACCGATGTATCTCCGTGCTCCGTGGTATTCGGACGAGAACCTCGGCTACCACTTCCAGTTCCTCTGACTGTTCCTTCTCCAGCTGCACAATTCATGGGCCACACCATTCGCCAGATGTGGAATCAAGTCAAAGAATGCCTTACCCAGGCCGCTGAATGCTCCAAGCGTACTTCTGATGCCCATAGACGTCCCCCTCCACTCTTCCGTCCTGGTCAGAAGGTGTGGTTAAGCACCCAACACATAAGGTTGAGACTTCCTTCTCATCGCCTGGCTCCTAAGTACATCGGCTCATTTCCAATACTTCGAAGAGTGGGAGCAGTGTCTTATGAGCTCCAGCTGCCTTGTGCCATGGGTATCCACAACACATTCCATGTCTCTCTGTTGAAACCTTTGGTCCTCTCCTGGCCCTCTCGTAGAGATCCTTCACCTCCGCCAAACCAGACTCTCCACTTCAGGTAAGAGAGGTCCGCGATGTCCATCGGCATCGAGGTAGATGGGAATACCTCTTAGCCTGGGAGGGTTATGGGGCCGAGAAGAATTCATGGGAACCCTCCCAAAACATTCTTGACAAAGAGCTCCTCAGGACTTTTCATAGGACCTTTCCTGAAAAGCCACTACCATGTAGAGGGAGACCTAGAAGGGGGGGGGGGGGGGTACAGTTGCATGCCCCATCCATGTCCAGCCTGCACATGGGCCTGCTCACTTCGCTAGCTCCTTTGCAGGTCATGGGTCGGCCTCTCCAGCGGCAGCCATGAACTCCTCCAGGACTCGGCGTCCTGTGGCGGCGGTCACTGGGCCTTCCACTGCGCACCAGGCCTCACGCCGGAGTTCGGCATCTCCAGTGGCATTGGCCATGCCCTACGTGCATGTGGACTGCCCGGCCGTAGGGCCAGGGGTGGGTCCTACCTCAGCGGCGCACCCTGATTGATCGAACGATATAAGGAAGTCCCTGCCTGCACTTCCTTGCCTTGTTTATCGGGTCGGCATTGTAAGTGTTCTAGTTTGCCTCCGCGTTTATAGTCTTGTTCCAGTCTTGTTCCAGCCTTGTTCCAGCATCCTACTGTTCCAGCATCCTACTGTTCCAGCCTTCCAGCATCCTTAGTTCCAGTGTCTTTCTGTTCCAGCGTCTGTCTGTCCTGTCTCCCCAGGTAGTACCCTCGGACTGTCTCTCTGGTACTGACCTCAGCCTGCTCCTTGACCATTTTGTCCACTGCCTGGATCCTGACCTCTGCCTGCCATGTGACCTCATCTGACCTCCGGAACCTGACACCTGCCTCGCTGACTACTCCTCAGACTGATCCTCGGATTCTGACCTCGGCTACCATTGACCACTTCTCCTTATTCTGGCTCTGTCCCTTGCCTTGTCATCGGCTAAGCTGTTCTGGTCTTCCTTGCTCCTCCAGACCTACAGCCTAGAGTCCAACTGCGCTCCCTTGCTGTCCTTGGGCATGCCTCTCTACTACCTCTCCAGGAGACCCTGCAAGGCCCACCTAAGTCCAAGCGGCCCGGGTCCCTATGGGCTCCACCCGGGGGGACCGCGGGCTTCCAGTGGTGAAGCTCATCCTAGCCTCTGTCTCCTCCAGTGCTCCGCTCCCTGGGGGCAGGTGCTTCCTGGTCCCTACCAGGGAGCTGTTCTCTACTGCTCCATGACAAGGGTCCACCTCCAAGTGCAACAATAAGAACTTTTGTTATAGATGAGCCTTAGCATATTTGGTCTCTGAGTAAAGAGGTCTGTAAGAAAAGAAAAAAAAAAAAGCAGACATATATTTTGAGTCAATCTTTTTAAAAAAATAAGAAATACATTCTTTAAAATATTAGCAATAAAGATATAAATGTTTATATATAAAATATTTGAGAAGGTGGGGGTTTGGACCTATGATTACATCAGTCAGTATACTTAACATGAATATCCATCTTCATACTTATCATCTGAAGTCCTTTCCTATTTAGTTAAAAATGAGTTTATACATTCAAAATTATTATTTTGATTGTTGAAGGTTATTTTGTATTTTGCTTCTTTATTTCAAATCAACACAAAAATATTTTGCAGATCATCTTTCGCTCTTTTATTGAGCAGGTAGATGCCGTTCATAAAAGACCTACTAAAATGTAATTGCCCACAAGCAAGCTTATTCAACTGTTCTCTGTAAACCGATTTGATTTACATATAATGTAAGAAGATCTGTATATAAAAACCATAAATAAATAAATAAATAAATAAAATGATGCAGGGACTGAGATACAAACCATCAGCAAGCAAGAGAGGCTTAACTCTACTCCATGGTTGTTCTTTTACAACACTTAATATGTTTTCTAATCCCCCCAAGAACGATCTTGATGTATTTATCGGTATAAATCCACTCCAAGCCCATATACCCAATAAGAAATTAGAAATAGCTTCAAGTAAACCAGAAAAAACTATTTATTAATTTAACAAATCATAAACTTGGGATCTGCTGGGTACTTGTGATCCAGACTGAGCACTGTCAAAGACAGGATGATGATTTCAATGGACCTTGGTCTGACCCAGCATAGCATTTCTTATGTTCTTAACTAGGAATATATTTAGTATCTCTAATAAAAAACATAGAATGTAAAATAAAATAAACATTATAAAAAAAACAAGTAAAACATTTAGAATAGTTGCAACAGTGCAGCTCAACCCCTTTTTTATTTCATTTACCACACAATTTCAATGTTTATATGCTCAGTACAATCAAGTTGTTGCCAATCATCACATTTTGCACACAATTTGCAATCAGATGGTCTGAGACAGAAGCTGCTCTAAATTCTTGAATCTTCTTGAATCTTCCATATGTGGACTTAACACGTATCCCAGGCACTGATTGCAAACCTTACTGGTTTTCTCAGATTGTGCAAACCTCACAATTTCTTTTGATATTGCTTAATCTATGAGCAATTCACCTAGATCCAGAAGAAACATGTAGTGTCTAGGAGATCTGATGTTCCAGTCTGGATTGTTTCTAACCCAGACTAGGAACTTGCAATGCCTCCACAAGAATGATTGGCCACCTACTAGTTCTTCTCTTGCAAGTTACCATGCAGATCAAATCGGTTAGCTTGTCCATTCATCTTTTATGCTTATTTAAATCCAGAATCATTTCAGATGTCTTTTGCTCTCCTGCTACTGATGCATCATGAAGCTTCCTAGAGAAGAGAAGTACAACTTTTGACTTTTTGGAAACACAAGGTGAGGTGCCTTCCAAACCCAAAAAACTATGATAATATCTCACTCCTTGCTTGCATCTCATTGGGAATATCCAATTTATTCTTCCTTATCGTACACAGGTAGGTAAGACTTCTCAAGGTCTTTCAGCAAGGACTATGGAAGTGAAAAAATTGTCGCCAATACATTTCTTCAACTCTTCTACCATGGATTGACAAGTTTCTCAACCAAATGGGTTCCTAAGTGGATGTACTGTTTCTACCCAGGTTCTTTTCCTGCATAAACATCACCATTCAATGGGTAGGAAGTTCTAGTATTGCACCATATACTTCCTAAATGGTGTTATAATCTGGTGTGGTTGTGGACCCTGGATCATAGTGAGAGCTGACTCCACCCACAGGGAGGAGCCCTGTGGGGACTCACCACGATGGGCATGGCCTCGGCAGAGACAGACACAGATGAGAGAGACTTTATTGTACAGGAATCATGGGAGATACCCACAGCATGGAGAGAAGACACAGTCCAGAGTAGTAAGGCAGCTCACTGTAGATATCCCTGGTAGTGGCCTGCAGAGCGGGGTATGCCAGGGAACTCCTCTTGAGATGTTGCCCCTCAGGATGGATCCAGTAGTGGCTCGCAGTGTGGGGTATGCCGAGAATCAGTGCATAGTATTCCTGAGAGATGCAGAGGTTCAGCAGAGCAAAGTAGATGATGTTACTTACTCTGGAGTATAGATGGGTATCTAGGATGAGCATGGTAGTGGCCTGAGGTACGGGGTACACCGGTGGTTCCATTAGTTAGATGGTTGAAGCGATAGTAGAACTCACAAGACTGAACTAGCGGTGTCCTGGATAAGGATGATAGGAATCTCCAGGCAGGTAGGCCCTCCAAGGATCGGATAGCCAGAACATAACAAGGCCCCCAAGGAGCGGGTACCTAAGGCATTCTAGTTCATGAAGCAGTTCACATAGTGAAGCGAAGCATCTCCGAATGGAGTGGAATGATCAGGAAGGAAGTCCTTGCTAACTCGTAGGAAGCATAGGCTGGCTGGGTTAAATAATTCTGGCGAGTGACATCATGCGGAGGGGACGCCCCTGAGGTCCCGCCATGACATGGATAAGAGAGGGCCTGGCATGTGCGCACGTGCCCTAAGTAATCCCCAACTCAAGATGGCGGATGGGATCACCCACGCCATCCTGGGGACGCTGAGGAAGGCGGCGTTTACAGGCTGAGGCCGCCATGACCTTGAGAATCGCTGCAGCAGGGAAAAGAGAGGTGAGCAGCAAAGGTCACAGCTGTCTGCGACCGACGGGCGCAACAAATGGACAGTGGCTGTTGAAGCCTACAACTGCTCAACCATAGGGATATGAATCCCTGGTACATAATACTTTTTCAGTTGCTGAATAAAGAATGTCTACACATCACTGGAAGCTGCAAGTTTATCCTGAATTCTTCTCTGATCTTATGCTTATTTGTTGCAAAGCATAGGAATTATACAATTTCTTGAAAGAAGGTTCATTCTGGCTCTCAGGTACGGGTGTCCTGAGCTTTCAGACTATAAATGGTCTAGCATTTTGCAAATGCCATAAAGTAAGTCACTCAAAAGTAAACTCAACAGTAAAACATCAATATAAGCCTTCATCTCAGTGTCATCGATCTTCTTCCATTCTTTGGTTGCATCAGGAAGCCTTATATTCCATATTCTGATGTGCCATTGGACTTTTCCATTCATCTCTTTCATGACAAATAACAGCTCAGCTTTAAGAATTATGAGAAATGTTTCCATTGTTGTCCACTGCTGGCTGTCACACATTGGACAAGCATGTTCATGTATAATATCCTGAACCTTATTTCAGTACTGCCCTTCTTGTGGCATTTTCTGTCACAACCTCCTATTTCTGCCTTTCATAGTGGCAGCATCTGGAATACCAGCTGTTGAACATGTTTATTTGCTTGTTCTCTGCCTCTTTATCTCCCTTTCCCTCTCTCTTGGCCATGATGGCCATGTGTTTCTCCTCTCACTTGCGATGCTGCAAGAGTTGGGTCCTCCTGAGGTAATGGTAACTCCTTTTCATCAGTGCTGGATGCACTTTAAAAGAGAGGTGGTCATTTGCTCAGAGCACTGTTCCTCCTTAGGAACATAATCTGTATCCTCCTTATGCATTTCATTTTCAGAGCTGCATAATTCCTCACTGTCATCAATTATCAAATGTGAAACAACTTCCTCTACAGTGAAAGATTGTTTCCCTGGGACGCCGCCAACCTACGCTCCATCTCCGGGCCTCCTTAGGCCGACGGTCGGCCCCTGTGACATAGTGAGGGCGAAGGTAGCGCCGGCGCCATTTTGAATACTGGCAATATGGCCCGAGTGCAGGAGGTCGCTCCCGGACCCCTGCTGGACTTTTGGCAAGGCTTGTGGGGGTCAGGAGGCCCCCCCAAGCTGGCCAAAAGTCCCTGGGGGTCCAGCGGGGGTCCGGGAGCGATCTCCTGCACTCGTGCCGTCGGGTGCCAGGAATCAAAATGGCGCCGATAGCCTTGCCCTTACTATGTCACAGGGACTACCGGCGCCATTTTGAAATGTACCAAGGGTGTGAGAGTGCAGGGAATTGATCCCGGACCCCCCCACTGGACCACCAGGGAGTTTTGGTAAGTCTTGGGGGGATCAGGAGGGTGGGAGGGTTGTTTAAATTGGCTACCGAATAATTTGGGGAAAATTCGTTGTATTCGTGGGGAATCGCGATATGTTTCGCTTCCCCACGAATACAACGAATATTGGCACATCCATTGCGGATTGCCAATATGTAGCGACCGAATGCACACGCCTACCTGTCTCCACGCTCCCCATTCCTCGGGTCCTGCCCTGCGTGCTGCTACACTGGAGATCCTTTCTCTGGTATATCCTCTCTCCAGACCTGCCCAGCACTGCAATATCATTGGACTGCCTTTCTCTGTCCCTGCTCCTCAGGGCACCCTGCAGTATCGCTACAGTGCAGGTGCCTGCGATCACGTGGCTGTGACGCAGGCAGTCCTTCTTCAGCTCTTCTCTCCTGGGCAACAGCTGTGGTCCTGCTGCCTTTGTTTCCAATCAGCCTTGCCTCCCGACGGTGGGGACCTGTGGGGCCCAACCCCTCAGGTTGCATCAACCCCCACCTCGGGCCAAGGGTCCACGAAACCTACATTGACTTAACAGCTTGCCAATCCATGGACCCAGCAGAGCTATACAGGCCATTCCTGCCCTGGCACAAAAGATCATCAAGCAATTAAAGATCTTGGAAACACTAGCAGCTTCTATAGACAATTTGAGCACCCGATTGGACCCCGCTGTCACAGTAGCCACGACGCCTCCCAAGCTCAATGCTTCTAACTCCATGCTGGTTCCTTGAATGACTGTTCCGTTGCCGGCACCTCCTCACTACTCTGGAAACCCCATGATGTGCAGAGATTTCCTGAACCTATGTAACATGCATTTCTGCCTGCAACTGGCCTATTTCCCAGACATGATTACCAAGACCACAAACATCCTTTCTTTCTTGGATGGGAAAGCCTTGGCCTGAGCTTCACACCTCTGGGAGCGTGCTGACCTGGCCCTTCAAGACCTGCCTGGGTTTCGTGCATTACTCCTCTCCGTCTTCAATGACCCTGGCAGAAAAACCGCTTCCAGATCTATGCTTCTTCATCTCCAATAAGGTGAACCGGTAGATATAGTATACTTGGATTTTCAGAAGGCGTTTGACAAAGTTCCTCATGAGAGGCTTCTAGGAAAAGTAAAAAGTCATGGGATAGGTGGCGATGTCCTTTCATGGATTGCAAACTGGCTAAAAGACAGGAAACAGAGAGTAGGATTAAATGGACAATTTTCTCAGTGGAAGGGAGTGGACAGTGGAGTGCCTCAGGGATCTGTATTGGGACCCTTACTTTTCAATATATTTATAAAAATCTGGAAAGAAATACGACGTGTGAGATAATCAAATTTGCAGATGACACAAAATTGTTCAGAGTAGTTAAATCACAAGCAGATTGTGATAAATTGCAGGAAAACCTTGTGAGACTGGAAAATTGAGCATCCAAATGGCAGATGAAATTTAATGTGGATAAGTGCAAGGTGATGCATATAGGGAAAAATAACCCATGCTATAATTACACAATGTTGGGTTCCATATTAGGTGCTACAACCCAAGAAAGAGATCTAGGTGTCATAGTGGATAACACATTGAAATCGTCGGTACAGTGTGCTGCGGCAGTCAAAAAAGCAAACAGAATGCTGGGAATTATTAGAAAGGGAATGGTGAATAAAACGGAAAATGTCATAATGCCTCTGTATCGCTCCATGGTGAGACCGCACCTTGAATACTGTGTACAATTCTGGTCGCTGCATCTCAAAAAAGATATAATTGTGATGGAGAAGGTACAGAGAAGGGCTACCAAAATGATAAGGGGAATGGAACAGCTCCCCTATGAGGAAAGACTAAAGCGGTTAGGACTTTTCAGCTTGGAGAAGAGACGACTGAGGGGGGATATGATAGAGGTGTTTAAAATCATGAGAGGTCTAGAACGGGTAGATGTGAATCGGTTATTTACTCTTTCGGATAGTAGAAAACTAGGGGGCACTCCATGAAGTTAGCATGGGGCACATTTAAAACTAATCGGAGAAAGTTCTTTTTACTCAACGCACAATTAAACTCTGGAATTTGTTGCCAGAGGATGTGGTTAGTGCAGTTAGTATAGCTGTGTTTTAAAAAAGCATTGGATAAGTTCTTGGAGGAGAAGTCCATTACCTGCTATTAAGTTCACTTAGAGAATAGCCACTGTCATTAGCAATGGTAACATGGAATAGACTTAGTTTTTGGGTACTTGCCAGGTTCTTATGGCCTGGATTGGCCACTGTTGGAAACAGGATGCTGGGCTTGATGGACCCTTGGTCTGACCCAGTATGGTATTTTCTTATGTTCTTATGTTTTCTTATGTCCTTGGCAGATTACATCTTAGAATTCTGGACTCTGGCGTCAGAACTCCATTGGGATTCTGATTGTGTTCACTCCATTTTTCTTGAGGAACTGAGCTCTCGAATCAAAGATGAATTGCCGGCTCGTGAATTGCCTGCAACTTTGTTCTCTTTAATCGATCTTGCCGGGCGGATTGACCGCCATCTCCAGGAGCGTTCACAGGAGACCCGAGCTTCCAGAAGAACTACGCCCAGCTTGTCCTGCATTCAATGTTCTTCTTCCCCCAGGCTGGACTCGGCTCAAAGCAAGGCTGAGGAAGAACCCATGCAAATGGTCCGAAGCAAGCTTTCGCCCAAGGAACATCAGTGACGCCAATAAATCAGGCCTCTGCTTATATTGTGGCAAATCCAGACACACCTTAGCCACCTGCCCTGTCTGTCCGGGAAACTCCCAGGCCTAGGGTCAGCAGGAGGACTGCTCCTAGGCCTGACTTCACCTTCTCCTCCTTTGACTCTGCCTGTCTGCTGGACAATCAAGAGTTCCATATCTTGGCTCTTGTAGACTCTTGTGCTGGTGGAAATTTTATCTTAAACAATTGATGGAACACCTCTGGATTCCCACCTTCTACTCCCCGGTACCTCTACTCCTTTCTCCATCCATGGAGAGCCACTGCCTTGTCAGGTTACCCATGCAACAGCTCCTATTCTTCTCCACATAGGTCCCTGCATGTGGAGAGCATCTCCTTCCACATTCTGGACAAGGCCATACATCCTTTGGTCTTAGACCTGCCATGGCTACAACAGCACAACCCCTAGTTTGACTGGGTCACCTTTCAACTTTGTGCTGGGGCTCCTCCTGCCACACCAACTGCCTGGAGTCCGTCTCACATCTGCCTTGCCACAGTACTTCGCTGTTACTACCTGGTCTTCCTCCTCAATACTCAGCAAGCTCTCCAAAAAGGGCGCAGACATTCTGCCTCTGCGTTATACCTACAATTGTGCAATCAACTTGTTACCCAACACTGATCCTCCATGAGGCAGAATTTAATCATTATTGGTCACAGACTCAAGCCATGTCTGAGTACATCAGCGAGAACTTAGCTAAGGGGTTCATTCAATCCTCCAAGTCTCCCACTGGAGCAGGTTTTTTCTTTGTGGGAAAAAATGCCTCAGCATTCTATACCAGAGATCCTGCCTCTATGCTTCCCTGCTTCTCAGGGTAGCCTCAGCGTTCTACACCAGAGATCCTGCCGCTACGCTTCCCTGCTCCTCGGGGTAGCCTCAGCGTCTTATTCCAGAGACCCTGTCTCTGCGCTCCCTGTTCCTCGGGGCCTGCCCTGTGCGCTGCTGCCTTGAAGATCCTTTCTCTGGTATATCCTCTCTCCAGACCTGCCCAGCACTGCGATATCATTGGACTGCCTTTCTCTGTCCCCGCTCCTCGAGGCACCCTGCAGTATCGCTACAGTGCAGTTGCCTGCGATCACGTGGCTGTGTCACAGGCAGTCCTTCTTCAGCTCCTCGCTCCTGGGCCATAGCTGTGGTCCTGCTGCCTTTGTTTCCAATCAGCCTCACCTCCCGATGGTGGGAATCTGTGGGATCCAACCCCTCAGGTAGCATCAACCCCCACCTCAGGCCACTGGTCCACGAAACCTACAGTAACCTAATACTACCCTACAGTAACCTAATACTACCCTACATAATAGACCTACAAATTCCTCCCCGTTTACACAAATCCACAAGACCGACCAGGGAAGCCTACAGAGATTGCCTCATTGTTCCACCCACGAAAACCACTAATCACAGCACCTTAAGAGACCGAGCCCTTTCCACAGCAGGCCCACCGTTATGGAACTCCATCCCTCCAGATCTCAGAAACGAACCATGCCTCCTAACCTTTAGGAAAAGACTCAAGACATGGCTTTTCAGGCAAGCCTTCCCGAACTCCAACTAACATGCGCCATCAATAAATCCTCTGCTCAGAAGCTGTATATATTGGACTCCATATTTATATTGTATACCTGTATATAATTAACCTCTTCTATCTCTCTTTATTTCTTACAATCCCAGTTCATTAGCCCTGTTAATTGTAACTGCTTCTCTTCATCACGTTATCATGTTTTAGGTTGTATTCTTCGCACCCCTGTTTTCTGTAAACCGACATGATGTGAACGAGTTCATGAATGCCGGTATAAAAAAACCCTAAATAAATAAAATAAATAAATAAGTATATTTCATGAACATTGCTACCGAACATTGCTAGTGCTACAAAGCGTGCCCCAGTTTTGCAATAGGGTGACAGGGCATTCAAGATCACCCACACACAAAGAGGACGTCTGGCAGGTTTACCATAACTTTCCAATAGAACAAATAGAACTAGCAATCAAATCAGAAGTAGGGATGTGCATTCATTTGAAATAAAATAGGAAATATTTCCTATTTTTTTTCATTATGTTTTTAAAATAAAATGAAGAAATACCAAACAAATGTTGATGGTTTACTTCCATTTCATTTAAAAAATATGTATTAAAAAAATCCCTTCGAGGCCCACCAATTCCCCTCCCCCCGAAATGGTTATACTGAGGGCCAGGAATCACCTCCGGCTTACCTCAACCGCAGGGGTCAGAATGTTCAGGAGGGATGCTCCTTCACCTCTTGGCCCCATGAAATCCACAAACCAGGCAATGGCACAGATAACTGGTGCCCTACTATGACATTGCACGTGGGGAAAGGGTGTGCGTGTTAGGTCAATTTTGGACTTGTGTGGCAGTCCGTAATTTCTGGGGTAAAGTACAGCAATATCTCAAGTCACTGGGATGCAACTCCCTCTCGATGTTAAGATGTGGGATGATTTGCTTGACTTTAAATTTGATGCTAAGCATGCCTCCAACCTTGACACAATTATGAAATTTGGTGTACCAGATATGTATTAAGGAAAAATATGCCGAAAGGGTAGATTGGTCACAAAAAAGATGTTTATTTCTGAAGAGATGGGATAAATATTTACAAATATTGCCTCCAAATATTCAAAGCTTGATTCTGAATGATATGCCTGCCTACATAACTTGACTTTTCTCTTTAGAACTCAAAATAGAACTAAAAGAGTGAAGATATACCCTATTTTATTGGATTTGGAAAAATGGCTATCAGAGTGAATGGGAGGTGGGTGGGAAGATGTTATACTTGGGGTGAAAATGTTAAAAGTTGTACTTTGAGACTCGTATATTAAGGCAGAGAGAGGTATCATCTCTTCCAGACCTTAACTTGCTTCAGGTTCCTCATTATGATGTGATTCTTGAATTACAAATAAAAACTATTGAAACATAAGCTAACTTCTCAAGGCCAGCTGGTGCCATTTTCTTGTATGTCACAGAGTAGCAGCGGGCTGTCCTGAACCTTTTTAAACGTCATAGCATGGCTCGAGTAAGCCAGGAGATTTGTGGGCATTCCTCCTGCCTTTCCTGCCTCCCCAAGGATGGGGAAAGTGTGGGCTGGGTTGGTTTCTGGCCCCAGGACAGTTTTAAGTTAAGGTGAGGGGCACAGGTAGGTCTCTGGAGGTTCTGTTTCAGGGTTTTTTTTTTGTTTTTTTTTAATGTTTATTTCATTTCTGTTTCTTTTCAGAAATTAAGCAAACATTCAATAAAGTAAAATCCAGGGGGACTCCCACCCCCCCAAAAAAACAATTGAAACAAACAAAATGTTTCAGACTGCACAACCCTAATTAGAAATACTTATTGCTGAAGCTTTTATGTTGTGTTATGATCTCCTTTGTGCTTGTGATTTCTTTATCTGCTTCCCAAAATTAGATGCTAGTAACTGATAATTTCAGTTTTTGAGGAAGGACATTTTTTTTTCTAAAGGCTAAAGTACAAAGAAGTTGAATTCTTGAAAACTCGGAATACTTCCTCAAAGTAAGTTGCTTCATAAGGTGATTATGACTGTTGTTAGGCAAAGGATAGATGAAAGGCTAGTATGAAAGCATCTGTGGGGTTTATTTCCACAGAAGGTTATACATATTTATTTATTTATTTATTTATTTGCACATATTTATATTCTGTACATTCCCAACAAATGGTTCAAAACAGATTACAGTTAATGTTCATAAAATATTAATAATACAAACTGCAAACAAATATAACAAGCCATTAGATAAAACACAAAAAAGAATAAAAATACAATTAGACAAATACTTCATTAAAATAACACGATTTCATCTTTGTCCTGAACACTTTAATGTCTGCAACTCCTCACAAATCCAAAAGTAAAGCAGTCCAGAATACTGGCCAGCCCTTACATGTGTTGTCTGCATCCTGTAATTGCGAAGTGGACATACAACCAATAAGTGGGTACCTGTGAAACAAAGAAGTCGGGTTGGGTAATATACGTGTAATGAATTCTGTAGGGCACAATGGCAATCTCCATATAATAATTTATGAACAATAACCAACAATTTAAATTGAGAGCACCATTGTACAGGCAGCCAATGCAGTTTCGGTAATGTGGGAGAAATATGTTCATAAGATCTCATCCTAAAAATATGCCTGGCAGCCGCATTTTTTAATTAATTGCAGAGCTCTTAGGTGGGTTTTGTGCAGATCAACCAATAAAGCATTGCAATAATCAAGCTGGCCAAAGAGCACTGATTGTATTACTGATCTAAAAAGTTCAAGCCACAGCAGATTATTGGGTAGAGTAATTTCAGTTTACAAAAAGTTGTCCGCACCATATAATGTAAATGTGGTTTAAGAATTTACTTGGAGTCCAACAAGACTCCCAAATTTCTTTCATCAGATACAAGTGGCAAAGAAATGTCTGCATATTGAACGTTGCTTGGCATGCTCAATGGTGAATACTTACCTACCTACAAAATTGATGTGTTTTTTAACTAGGTACTAATTGCACACATATGATTACAAACTTATTTCTCTGAAATGTTTTTATCTGAACTGGGAATAAAAATCTCAATATCAGCATATAGCAAATAAAATGATTTCAGGTCCTGAAAGACCTTACAAATAGGCTGTAAATATATATTAAAAAGCGTTGCCCAAAGAGCCAATCCCTGCAGATCTCCATAGTTCATCAGCTTCCACTGAGATCTAGCATTACCAAACTGCACACACACTGCCTTCCATTAGATAAAAACAATTGGCACCAGGCCAACACTTTCCCTCCTATACCTGCTTCATGTAAACCTGAAATTAGCAGAGCATGATTAAGAGAATCAAATGCTGCGGTGAGATTTAATTGCACCAGAATCCCAGTAGCACCCTAGTGCAAAATAGTTAAAAGTGTGTCCAAAAGTGAAAGAATTAAAAGTTCTGTGCTATGTGTGGCATGAAAAGCATATTGTTTTTTTATCCAGCACATGTTGTTCCATTAAGAATTCATCAAGCTGTTTAAAAATTTACAAAAAACTGCTCAAAACGTGGCTCTTCAAACAAGCATACAAGGATGGGATAGGACAGTACCCATCAGTCTCACACTACCCCATCACCTCTCCTTACCTATCACCATTACCCTTCTCCCTCACTCTTTAAGCTCCCATGACTATATCCATTGATCAACCCTAAACTCTGTATAAGCACTCTCAACTATACCCATCGATTATCCTATAACTCTACTTAATGCCCTCATACTAACAATGTATTTCAAGCTGATACCATTGTCATGCTATATTAACTGGTTTTTTTCTATTGCTATCCCGAAGTTCTAATGTTATTCGCTGTTATAGTTGCCCCTCTGATTTTTAATGTATATCGTTGTTATAAATGTAAACCGGAGTGAAGGCCAACACCAATACTTCGATATATTAAAAAAACCTCACAAATAAATAAATAATAAATAAATAAATAAAAATAGAGATGTGAATCGTTTTTCTGACGATTGAAAATATTGTACGATATTTTCAAACTTGTCAGAAATCGGGGGCTCCCCGAAACCGATAGGAAAACCCCACAAAATTGTTTGTGGGGTTCTCTTATTGTTTTGGGGGAGGGCAAGAAAAATGGCACACTAAAACAACCCCTAAACCCACCCCAACCCTTTAAAACACATCCTTTAGCTTCCCCTACCCTTCCAACCACCCCAAAAACTTTTTTAAAAGTACCTGGTGGTCTAGTGGGGGTCCCGGGAGCGATCTCCCGCTCTCGGGCCATCGGCTGCCAGTAAACAAAATGGCTCCGATGGCCCTTTGCCCTTACCATGTGACAGGGGTATCCGTACCATTGGCCGGCCCCTGTCACACGGTAGGAGCAATGGACAGCTGGCGCCATCTTTAAAAATGGCAGGGGGGGGGAGTCCAGAGGGTGGGAGATTTGAAATAATTAAATTTAAAGGGTCGGGGTGGGTTTGTGGGTTATTTTTGAGTGCCCTTTTTTCCCACCCCTCCCCCTAAAACAATAAGAGAACCCCCTAAAATTAATCGTGGGTTTTCCTATCGCTATCGGGGACCCCCCAATATCTGACGAGATTGAAAATATCATCCAATATTCAATCGTCAGATAAACGATTCACATCAATACCAGAGATCACTCATTCTCTGAGAGCCAGGAGCTCTTTCAACTGGATGCACACATACAACCTCTCACCAGCGGGTAAAAAATCATTTGTGACCCTCAATGCAAAATACAGGAAAGCCCATCTCTTGCTGCTGGACTGTTGCCTTCATTTTAATTCTGTTGAGTTCCTAGATAAGTTTAGGTTCCTATGGGATTTGGAATGTCTACAATTAGAGTCCTTTAAATTTCTAAGTGTATTCACTAATTAATCTGGTAGTGACCTACAAGGGGATGATTAAATTCTCAATAAAGGCTGGTGCAATAGTATGATTTAGATAAGAACCTAATTGATTTTAAATGAGAAACTGTCTCCTGCGTATAAATCAAGGGATGGGCTGAGGTGGATGGAATGATAGACACTAGAATTAACTCCCTCTGGCTTGCTTATTATCTCCATCAGACATAAACTCTAAAGAATATACCCCACTATTTCACTATCTCCAAACTTTTTAAGTCCTAAGATTTCCCAAAGCTATACTTACTAGGGATGTGAATCGTTTTTCAACGATTAAAATTATCGTCCGATAATGTTTATATCGTCTTAAATCGTTATAGAACACGATACAATAGAAATTCTAACGATTTATCGTTAAAAATCGTTAAATCGTGTTAGTGCGCACTAACTCGAGTTAGTGCGCACTAACTCCCCGTTAGTGCGCACTAACTCGATTTAGTGCGCACTAACTGAAAATGATACAAATAAACACTTTCCAGGTCACTGAAGGTCAGTTAGGAATGAATATGTGTTCCTATTGGCTGGCTGCCCTCTTATCTATTGATGTTACCACTGAGGTGATGGTTGGGGGGATGGGAAATGGAACTGGAAACTAACGAACACCAACAGAAAATGAAACAAAGTGTTCACACTTCCCAGGTCAGTAAAGGTCACTTAGGAATGAATATGTATGTATGTATTCCTATTGGCTGGCTGTGCTCTTATCTATTGATGTTACCAATATGGTTGGGGGGATGTGAAATGGAAACAGTTGGAAGCTTGACAAAAAAAGTAATGTAATGATCAGCACTCACCTGACTAGAACTTGTTTGTTTATTATTTTTGTTAGCAGGCACCTGAAATGCTAGTGCATGTTGAATTTGCCAATCACTGTGCATTTTAGAAAGGTGGTCCTGGCTGGAACTGTACACAGTTCAAATATATGTAATTGATTGTTGGTAAATGTATTTTTTAAGTAGCCACACTGGCACCAGTATGTTTACTTTTCCTCCTACTTAACTCACTAGCTCAGCTTTGTAAGAAGGGCTTCTCTGCTTGTGTGTTGTTTTTGTTTGGTGTGAGGAGAGCAGAAACATCAGATCTTTATTCAATCTACTACAGTCATCTCTTACAGTGCCCTATCCCTATTAATACCAGGAGTGTTGTGATCTTCCTGCACACAGTGCCCTAACCCTGATACCAGTCTGAGACAGCTCCCTCCCTGCATTACTAGTGAGAGGCTGGCTTCACAGACAGGGGGGAGCTGCCTGACCCTCACTCCTGACTTCCCCCATGTCCCAGCTAGTGAATGGTGTGTGGGTGAGGGGGGGGGGAGGATGGTGAAGTCTGAGACAGCTCCCTCCCTGCATTACTAGTGAGAGGCTGGCTTCACAGACAGGGGGGAGCTGCCTGACCCTCACTCCTGACTTCCCCCATGTCCCAGCTAGTGAATGGTGTGTGGGTGAGGGGGGGGGGGGAGGATGGTGAAGTCTGAGACAGCTCCCTCCCTGCATTACTAGTGAGAGGCTGGCTTCACAGACAGGGGGGAGCTGCCTGACCCTCACTCCTGACTTCCCCCATGTCCCAGCTAGTGAATGGTGTGTGGGTGAGGGGGGGGGGGGAGGATGGTGAAGTCTGAGACAGCTCCCTCCCTGCATTACTAGTGAGAGGCTGGCTTCACAGACAGGGGGGAGCTGCCTGACCCTCACTCCTGACTTCCCCCATGTCCCAGCTAGTGAATGGTGTGTGGGTGAGGGGGGGGGGGAGGATGGTGAAGTCTGAGACAGCTCCCTCCCTGCATTACTAGTGAGAGGCTGGCTTCGCAGACAGGGGGGAGCTGCCTGACCCTCACTCCTGACTTCCCCCATGTCCCAGCTAGTGAATGGTGTGTGGGTGAGGGGGGGGGGGGGGGAGGATGGTGAAGTCTGAGACAGCTCCCTCCCTGCATTACTAGTGAGAGGCTGGCTTCACAGACAGGGGGGAGCTGCCTGACCCTCACTCCTGACTTCCCCCATGTCCCAGCTAGTGAATGGTGTGTGGGTAAGGGGGGGGGGGGAGGATGGTGAAGTCTGAGACAGCTCCCTCCCTGCATTACTAGTGAGAGGCTGGCTTCACAGACAGGGGGGAGCTGCCTGACCCTCACTCCTCCGGGGTATTGTGATCTTCCTGCACACAGTGCCCTATCCCTGATACCAGGGGTGTTGTGATCTTCCTGCATGCAGTGCCCTATCCCTATTAATACCAGGAGTGTTGTGATCTTCCTGCATGCAGTGCCCTATCCCTATTAATACCAGGAGTGTTGTGATCTTCCTGCATGCAGTGCCCTATCCCTGATACCGGGATGTGTGCAAGAAGATCACAACACCCCCGGTATCAGGAATAGGGCACTGTGTGCAGGAAGATCACAACACCCCCAGTATCAGGAATAGGGCACTGTGTGCAGGAAGATCACAACACCCCTGGTATTAGGGATAGGGCACTGTGTGCAGGAAGATCACAACACTCCTGGTATTAATAGGGATAGGGCACTGTGTGCAGGAAGATCACAATACCCCTGGTATCAGGGTTAGGGCACAAGTTCTAGTCACATTGACTGATCACATTACTTGTTTTGTCAAGCTACCAACTGTTTCCATTTCCCATCCCCCATATACTGTCAGTAGGAAACTTGGTAACATGAATAAATAAGAGGGCAGCCAATAGGAATACATATTCATTCCTAAACTGACCTTAACTGACCTGAAAAGTGTCAAATTGTATCATTTTCAGTTAGTGCGCACTAACTCCCAGTTAGTGCGCACTAACTCCCGTTAGTGCGCACTAACTCGAGTTAGTGCGCACTAATCGGAAAAAAACGATTTTTAACGATGTTTTAACTAAAAAATCGTGCCTAAGACGATTTTCTTGCCCTGCCACACGATTTCTATCGTTAAGACGATATGGAAAACGATTCACATCCCTAATACTTACTGATCCAACCACCAGAAAGTTGATGTTCTGATCTTCTTCTACTGTAAAGAGTGCAGGAGTCTAGAAGCTGGGGTTGCGGAGTTCGAAGTCTGGATCGCTTGCTGTGAACTCTGGATTCCTCTCCCAGGAGATGCTGGGAGCAGTATGCAGATGAGCCTTCCAGTCTTCTAGTGCAAAGGGTGTGGGGCCTCTGGAAGCTGGAGCTGTGGAGTTTGAAGCCTAAATCTCTGGCTGTGACCTCTGGAGTCCTTTCCTGGGGGAAACTGGGAACAATATGCAGATGAGCTTTCCGGTCCTCTTCTACTGCAAAGGGTAGTGGGCCTTTGGAAGCCTGGGCTATGGAGTTTGAAGCCTAAATCTCTCGCTGTGACCTCTGGAGTCCTTTCCCGGGGAAACTGGGAACAATATGCAGATGAGCCTTCAAGTCCTCTTCTACCAGCCACTCAAAACTTTGTAATAATCTTGCCATTTATTTTTATGAAAATATTACAAACCTGTTGAGAAATGTCATTAGTACTGAAATCTCCAAACTCAATAATGAAATTTCCACTTTGCAAGTTTAGAACACTTTTGAACCAATCAGAAATGACATGGTGAGTGAAATCCTTCATAACTAAACTCTTCTTCAAATCCTCTCAATCTATGCCTCACAGCAGTGTTACTAACATTAAGAAATGACTTGTCAAGTTCATTTTCTCACATAGTTAACCTAACACTAGGAAAAGTCTGCTTACTAGACTCTTTAAAGAAGGTTCAATAAGACCAATTCTAAAGAAATTAACCTAGCCCCATCCAACTTTGCTAATTACTGGTCAATATAATCACTTCCATTTTTAAGTAATGTCACTGAAGCTGTGGTACAGACCCAGTTGATTAATTTCCTTGAAGAAAATACAATACTCGATACTCACCAGTTCGGTTTTAGAAAGGGTTTTTCCACAGAAACACTTTTATTAATCCAGTCTAGACACCGTTATCCGACATTTTGACAAAGGGACCATTTATTAATGGTTCTTCTCAACCTATTGTCTACATTTTATACATAGACCACAATATTCTTTTGCCTAGACTAAATGCCTTTGGCCTATCCGGTACTGTCCTACAATAGTTTATATCATTTCTGACAAATAGATCTCAGCAGATTAGGATTGGGAACATAAGGTCTCCATGGAACCCAGTAAAAATCAGAATATCACAGGGCTCAGCTTTGTTGGCAACTCCCTTATTATGTAAGATACTTGTTTGTCTCAGTGTAAACTATTGCATCATAAATGGCAGGTCTTTGTTGATTTAATGTTTACCAAATAATTGTTTTATTTGTATAATTCATCTAGAACCTTTATTATGAATGTTTTATTATTTGTACTCCACCTTGATCCTTGGAGTACAAATAAACAATACAAGGCTCATCTGTTTACTACTCCCAGCATCCCCCAAGAGAGGACTCCAGAGGTCACAGCGAGCGATCCAGGCTTTCAACTCCATCTGCACTAACCACATGCCCTGGCAACACATTCTAAAGTTTAATTGTACATTGAGTGAAAAAGAACTTTCTCTGATTAGTTTTTTTAAATGTGCTGCATGCTAACTTCATGGAGTACCCCTAGTCCTTCTATTATCTGAAAGAGTAAATAACCGATTCACATTTACCTAGATCTCTCATGATTTTAAACACTTCTATCAGAACCCCCCTCAGTCATCTCTTCTCCAAACTGAATAGTCCTAACCTCTTTAGTCTTTCTTCATAGGGTAACTGTTCCACCCCTTTATTATTCTGGCCACCCTTCTCTGTACCTTCTCTATCACAACTATATCTTTTTTGAGATGCAGCGACCAGAATTGTACACGGTATTCAAGGTGCAGACTCACCATGGAGCGATACAGAGGCTTTATGATATTTTCCATTTTATTCACCATTCCCTTCCTAATGATTCCTAACATTCTGTTTGCTTTTTGACTGTTGCAGCACACTGAGCTGACGATTTCAATGTATTATCCACTATGATGCCTAGATCTCTTTCCTGGGTGGTAGCTCCTAATATGGAATCTAACATCGTGTAACTATAGCATGGGTTATTAATAAGTAGGGGTGTGCATTCGTTTTGAACTTAAATGTAAAACGCAACTTATTTTTTTTTTAACTTAAAAAAGTGATGAGGTGAAAACGATCGGATTTCCAACTTATTCAACATAGCTATGTTGAATACGTTGGAAATTGCGATTGTGGATCCTAAATAAAAATTTAAACCCCTCACCCTCCTTAATCCCCCCCCCAAGACTTACCACAACTCCCTGGTGATCCAGCGGGGAGTCAGGACGCCATGTCTGAACTCCTTTGCGAGGAGCACGTGACGTCGGCGCCACGTCGGAGTGACGCGGCGTCACGTGATTCCCCGCGGGTTCGCTCCGGGACCCTCGTTGGGCCCAAAAGGAACTTTTGGCCATCTTTTAAAAAATCCAACCAGAGAAACATGACTCCATTGAGTTCCTCTATCTCCTTTCCCTAAATGCCACCACTGAGGCATTACTCCACTGACTTCACTTGCCTGCTTTACCCCCAACCAATTGTCGAGGAGAAGCAAGCAATGGGAAACAGGGAAGTCATATCTCAATAGGGATGTAAATACCACCCCTGAGGCCTGATTCCGCTGACTTCCCCTGCCTGCTTCACTCCAAACTGTTGTTGAGGCAAGGTGGACAGGGGAGATCAGTGGAAACAGGCCTTGGGGTGGTGTTTGCCAATTATCACTGAGTTATGACTCCACTGAGCTCCTCTGCCTACTTTTAACAAACTCTTCCTCTGAGAATTTGTTTATAAACTCTGCCCACTTTGCATCAACAACTATTTTGAGTGAAGCAGGCAGGTGAAGTCAGTGGAGTCATTCTTCAGTTGTGGCATTTAGTAAATACCACCACTATGATCACACTGACCTCCCCGTTGCCTGCTTCACCACAAAGAGTTGCTGTGGAGAAGGAGGCAAAGTGGCGATGTAAACACCACCACTGAGGCCTGATTGCCCTGACTTCCCCTGCCTGCTTCATCTCAATAAAGTTTTGGAACAAATCAGGCAGGAAAGGTCAGTGAAATCAAGCCTCAGTGATGGTGTTTGCCAAATACCACCACTGAGACTTAACTCCTGACTTCTCCTGACTGTTTCACACCAAACATCACCGGGACATGACTCCACTGAGATCCTCTGACTCTACTACTAAAAACCAACAATTAAGAATAACTTCTCCTTTATCACCCTGGCTTCCAAGCATTACCAATGAGGTCTGTCACTTACTGCTTTAGTATGCCATGTTCCTACGATTTCCAATAAGGTCTGTCACTTATACTCAGTATGCCATGTTCCAAACATTACCAATGAGCTCTATCACTTACACATATGGCATGCCATCTTCCAACCATTACCAATGAGGCCTGTCATTTACAGGTATGGCATGCCATGTTCCAGCCATTACCTCTGAGGCCCTTACAAACTTACTGAAACACTCTTCAGGATTTTAATATCATTCTTCATCTATGGGACTCACTTTCTTGCCATATCTTGCTCTTGCCATGGTTATCCATTGTTTTGCACACTTGTGGCACTGCTTCATGAACCATAACTGATTTCATGGCCCACTAGCAGTTCCTCTGTACTGTGCAATTGGGTACCTACCTACTACCTAGCTATGATGTGTGTGGCTTACTCCATGACACAAACATATCCTATTGGACGGTGGATCAGCCTGGTGCAGCCATACTTTGACAGGAAGAGTTATCCCCCTCTCAATGATTGTCTGCGTGCTCCAATGGAATGACTGGTATCTCCCATGCCACTCTGCCTTAATGCTGTTCCCCTCATCCTTCACCTTCAGATCCTTGTGCAGCTTGGCCTTGCTGCCAGTCACAGATTTTACACCTTATTTTCTTTCTGCCTGTATCTACCTGGCATACTCCAGCTCGTATACTTTGTAGAGATGTGCATTCGTTTTTGCTGAATTGGAAAATTGCAACGAAATTGTCCAATTCGGCATGTTTCAGGGAGCCCGAAAAAAATCAGGATTTTCCTGTTTTTTCGCAAAAATTCGTTTTTCCGATTAGTGCGCACTAACGGGAGTCAGTGCGCGCTAACTCCTCGTTAGTGCGCGCTAAGTCCTGTTAGCGCGCACTAACAAAAACTAACAAAAACTAACAAAAACTAACAAAATCTAACGGTTTTTGTTAGTGCGCGCTAACAGGAGTTAGCGCGCACTAACGGGGAGTTAGCGCGCACTAACTAAAAATCGATTTTTCGCGAAAAAAAAAGACCCGAACCGAAAAAAAACGACATTTTCCATGGCGGCCGAAAAACGAAGAACGACACGAACACAAAAAACTATGCACATCTCTAATACTTTGAGGATTTCTTGCCAATCTGGAGTGCTGCTGTGCACCTCTTCCATGCTTTTCAATTCTTAATCTTGATACCTCTCTTTCTGATTCTTAGTCCCTTTATCTGTAGGATGGGATTTTTTAATGCCACATTTTCTGCTTCATTCCCCCTTCATTTTGCCTTAGGGCCCTGATGCCACTTTTGGTGCCAATTTGCCTCTCGTGATGCCATCAGCTGTTCATGTCACTATTGCTGGGCTGCCATCCTCTTTCTAAACCTTGAGTTGTTCTTCCTCCTCTTACTGCTTCTTTGCTTCACTTACATTGCATTAGAGATCTTCTGCCAATCCTGTAAGCCTGGCACCCCTTTGCGGAGCTTTAGAATAATTTATGCCACTTATAGATGCCACTGCCATTTTCTAAAGTACCTTGAGTCTCTTTCTCTCTTTTGATGATTTCTTCTCCCTAGTTTCATTACAATTGATATAAAATATACTATTCTAGAGCCTATTATATATAGACTGTAATAATTTCCCCATATATTTTAATGGAAAACAAATGGAGCTAATGAAATAAATAAATGAAAAACATTTTTTTGTATTGAATTTATGAAATGAATATTGGTCCCAATGAAATGAATGAATGAACCAAAACAATTGTTTTTGTTCTGCACATCCCTACTATCAACTCGAGCCAATACTGACCACAGGGTGTCCAAGGTAATCTGCAAGGATCTAGTCAGAGGATACAACTGACAGGAGGCAATCTCTCCAAGCTGAATTCTTCCTGTGATCAAACATTGCCTAGTGGTTGCTCCTCCTCTCCTCTGACACTGATGGACTCTAGCTATCGTGTCTCTCTTGGAGCAGTGGCCCCCTCCCACTAGAGTCTTGACTACGTCATCAAACTGCATCTGGTCTAGCACTGCACACACAGATGTATCCGGATGCCTCGGAGGCTGGCACTCGGGGAGCGGGTGCCTCAATGAAACATTCAGTTTGCCCGATTCTCCTCCGCTGAGCCTGTAACAGAATCTTCTACCCCCACCAGAGGTCAAAGTGTGCTGATCAGGCAATAAGGCAGGTGATTCAGGAGGGAATTGTCTTGGTCTTCCTTTCCTTTCTGGAGGCATGGTAGCAGAATAAAGAGCTAGAGGAAAAAAAAATCAGTGCAACACACTGGGAGTTCAACATGCCGCCAACTTGGCTCCATCCTCCAATCTTACATGTTTACAATGCACTCAGATAGACAATTGCATTTCTTTGATAATTAGTGAGATAAGCCATGTTAAGTTATTTGTAACATATCTGCTTGATGAAACATTATAGATTATGATTGAAACCTAATATAATGTGGTTGTGATGTTACGGACCCAGGCCGTGCCCCGGTTCCTCCACTTACCTCGAGGCCGGTCAGGGCCGTTGAGGTGCCGACTAAGCCTGGCCAGGCCTCGGCCACGGCGCTCCCTCCTCAAGGGAGACAACGGCGTTCCGTCATGTCTGGCCCCGTCCCCTAGGCGCGTGTGCGCGCAGGGGCTCTGAATTTAAAGGGGCCAGCGCGGAAACTCTAGGACAGCCCCGATGATGACGTCAGATGCTGCCAGGCCATTTAAACCCTGCAACCACCGCTAGACCTCGCCTTGCAACGAGGTTCACTCTTCTGAGTTGCTAGTTGCTGCTTCGGACTCCTGTCTGTCTTTGGCTTCTGACTTCTGACCCTGCTTCATCCATCGACTCCGGCTTCAGCTTCCATTCCTGGTTTTGGCTTCTGACTCCTGGCTTCTGGCTCCTGACCTTGCTTCGTCCATTGACTCCAGCTTCAGCTTCCGTCCCTGGCTTTGGCTTCTGACTTCTGGCTTCTGACCCTGCTTCGTTCATTGGCTTTTGCTTCAGCTTCCGTTCCTGGCTTGTCTTTGGCATCTGACTTCGGACCTCTGACCTTGGCTTGTCCCTGGACTCCAGCTTCAGTCCTCATCTCTTCTACAGGTACCTGGTTCTTCACTTGCCCGGAGAATTCTCCTAAGTCCCAGCAGCTCAGGTCTTCAAGGGCTCCTCTCGGGAGGACCGTAGGCTTCCAAGGGTGAAGTCTCTTCTGGCCTCCTGAGCTCTACTGCTCCTGTCGACTACCTCTTTGGCTGCTTCTCTGGTCCTTGGTCGCATAGGATCACACCTAAGTCAAAGAGGCCTGGGTCCCTACAGGCTCCTCCTGGGGGGACCTCGGATTTCCAGTGGTGAAGCCTTCTTCGGAACACCTCTTCAGCGCCGCCTCCCAGCTGCGATGCCCACTTTGGGTCCCCACAGTGCACACCATCAGTCTCAGCTGGCCCAAGGCCCCACTCCCCGTAACATGTGAATAGAAAACAATTTAAGCAATTTAAGCATTTTTTTCTTTGGTCCATAGCTAATGTTGTTTGACAAATACTCATTATGCAAAAATGATGGGCACAGTAAGAACAATATTTTTACCTCTAAATTTTCAGTTTGACAGCAAATATTTCTAGATATTTGAACTTAGCCTTACAGCCTGCAATAAAGGGGAAAAGCACCACAAGCAAACTCACCGAAATAACATAGAATGCCATTGTTTTCATGAAGATTGCCAAAAGCAATCAGCTATCTGACACTTTGTGGTCTTGATTACATCTAGCATAACATTAAACCTCTTCCTATCAATAGTGGCTCATTTTAATTCTTAAACACAGAATAGCTAAAGCCACAGTTTGGAAAATAAGTACCAGTAAAACACAATGGAGTTACAATAAAAAATAGTATGGCCTCTAAAATTTTGTTATTTAAAAATAATCAAGTATGTTTTGTGAACGGCAAAAATATAATTGTCCAAGAGAGAATACACTTTAAACAAATCCCCCAGTGGGCCAACATTTATTGATACAAAATCTACAACATGAGGGATTTTCTTATTTTATTTTATTTTGACGGTGTTTTCTCAAATGTTCAAAGCTTGCCTTGATGGTTTGTTGAAGTAATTGAACTGCTCTTGAGCTGTTTTATGTAGGACATCTTATCTTTCTTCCATTATCCAGTTTGTGGCTTCTGTTCTATTCCCATGAAAACCATGTGCACACTTTAGAAGCCTTCCTGAACAAGCTTGCTTCTAACTTTCACAGAGCCCTTAGCATAATTTGAATACGAAAGAGATACTGAATAAAAAGCTTTAATCTCTTGTCTGCTATACTGCTTTATTTTTTTGCCTCCCTTCATCCCTCCCTCTTCCAATCGATGTTTCTTGATGAGTTCTTTTAAGTAAGTCGAATGCACAAGAAGATGCATGCCTAGACAGAAACCGAATGCAGCTCTGAAAATTCTATCGCAATTTAGTAATATTTACGCTACTTTTACTAGTGCTTAAGCTTTCGCAGGTAAAGATCAGTAAAGAGCTCTTCTTAACAAATCAATTCAATCAGTGACAAATAGGCAGTATCAAATGTGCCCTCCACCTCAAATACTGTGGGGCTCTTTCTTCTTTTACCTCTTCCCTCAGTTAGATGGCATCGCTTTCAATGGGCTTTCTGTTCTCTGGTCTCTTGTCGGTTTGAATGCCAGGAAATGAGCCCCCTTTGTGAGATTAATTAATAGCAGGGCCTGATCGGCCCAAACCCAATCACCGCGCAACAGGGCTGTAATTGCTACTTTATGGAAAGGAAAGAAAAAAAAAGTTTTGGTATTAGTTTAGGAAGAGGGTTTAAATAAAGTTCTTTGAACTGAAGGTCTCCTTGTACTGGATTAAAGCAAGAAGCAAGAAGTCCTTTGAAGTTTGTTAAGAGGTTCTGAGAGAAGAAAAAAGCTTGGGTGGCAAGTAAAAACTGCCAACATCAAAAGAATGTAGCACCCCCCTCTCACCTGCTTATATTCAAGATAGGGACCCAAACCTGTAAGCATAACTTTCTTTCGGTTTGAAAGATCATTTTTAGTTGTGGTGATGTAATAGAATCATTCACCGATAGATAAATCCTGTAGATAGCTAGGCAGGTACAGTAGCAATATAAAGCCTATACACCCTTCCAGAACATATATTTTTTGCTGCCTTATAGCATGGAAATAAAATGCATTAAATCAGTATTTATTCTATGTATCCACACATCCTACCCCTCAACTGCCAAATGAAAAATGTATCCCAGAAATCTATAGAAAATGACATATAAATAAAAAAATGGGTAGCTTAATTGAATAAATGTCCGCAACTTCTCACTGTACTTTTGTAGCAATCCTAAATACTTGAAACTCTATTATAAATAATAACTTTCAAAAGCATACACTAAGTGAATTGACACCACCTGTATTAAATTGCTCTGATTCACATGATGACAGGATGCATTCGATTTCTGTTGATTCCTTATGCTGGATAGTGCATTTCAAAGCAAAGACCCAATCATGAACACCAAGGTGCTGTCAACTCCAGGACAAAATTGTGGAAAGGAAGAGAGCTGGGAATGGGTATAAAAGCATTGGAATACCTTGAATATCCCTTGGAGCATGGTCACAATGATTATTAATAAACAGAAGATATATGGCACCAGCAAAACCCTACCTGGATGACTGTGCAAGAAAGAGACTGATCAGAGAGACAACCAAGAGGCCAAAGGCAATTTTGAAAGAGAAACAGGATTCTACGGTCAAGGCTGGTAAAAGTGTTTATGTGACAACAGTATTCCAAGCACTCCACAATTCTGGCCTGTATGGTAAGGTGGCAAGAAGGAAGCAATTACTTAAGAAAGCCCATCTTGAATTCCTTTTGAAGTATGCAAAAGAACACTCAGAGGATACCTTAGCCACATGACAAAAATGGTTTGTGGTCTGACAAAACTAAAGTAGTACTTTAATATCTGAAAGAAAATTGTTATGTTTGGTGCAAACTCAACAAAGCATATCATCCAGAGACCATACCCCTCTGTATGGCAGTATTAGGGATGTACATTCATCTAGGAGGAATTAGGCAATTTCATTGAAATTGACTAATTCATCCTGGTTCGGGGAGCCCAAAACCCGAATGAATTTTTCCCGAAATTTCAGGAAAAATTCATTTTCGGGCTAGTGCGCACTAACTCCATTTCTGTGTGCTAATGTAAACATGTTAGCACACATTGATGGGAGTTGGTGCGCACTAACCCGAAATTCAGGTCCCCCGAATTTAAAAGTCCCGAACCGCGGGAAATATGAAATTTCTTGTAGCGGGCCGAAAACAAAGCCCAAACCAAAAGGTTTGGGCTTCGCACATCTCTAGGCAGTAGGGATGTGAATCATTTTTCTGACAATATTTTCAAACTCGTCAGAAATTGGGGGCTCCCCGAAACTGATAGGAAAACCCCATAAAATCTTCTTTTAAAGGGCCAGTGGCGGGAAAATGTCCCGTGGCCCTCATCACTGATGACTTCCACCGGCTTTGCTTCAGCCCTATAAAAGAGGCCCTGTTTCAGTCCAGCTTTGCCTTTGCAAGGAGTTAGATGCTCCTGGATGTTCCTCTCCTTCGCTCCAGGAGTCCTCACTGTTCCATTGCTTCTTCAAGGTCCTGTGTTCTTCATTGGAGCTCCATGTCTAGTCCTGGTGTCCACGTTCCAGTCCAGTTGTCCGCCTTCTGTTCCTGATGTCCACGGTCAGTCTTCTTGTCTGTATTCCAGTTCCTGATGTCCATGATCCAGTCCAGATGTTCGTCTTCTGTTCCTGATGTCCGTGATGTTCTTCTCCTGTTCCTGAAGTCCATGATCCAGTCCAGATGTCTGTCTTCCGTTCCTGATAGCCTGAACCCCAGGTTCCTCATTGCCACCTTTCCTGGCATGCCATGCCGTGGTCCGCGACCAGCCCCATGGGCGGGCTGAGTAGGGCGCCTTGTGCTACATTGCCTTCCTCGCTACCGCAGCTCAAGCCTCCGGGAGGCTTCCGCCTGAATCCTTGCCTCTGGTCTACGGAGTTCCTTGCGCCTGCTCCATCCTTGCCAAAGACTCTGCAAGAACCTGTGCCGTTCCAGTGTGGTCCATGACCAGCCACTGATGGCTGTGTAGGGCGTGCCCCGATGCAGGCCTCTACAGTTTCTAAGACATGTTCCTCTCAATCGCTCCACTATCTCACCTGGTGTCTACGTCGGTTCCAGCGTGGTCCACGACCAGCCCCACGGGTGGGATGTGTAGGGCATGCTGCATCACAGTCTCAATCCAGCTCTTGATCCTGACTCCTTGTCTTCAGAATCTCGCTCCTGACTCCTTGTCTTCAGAACCTCACTCCTGAATCTTTGTCCAAGTGTCTTCGCCTGAGTCTGCTTCCAAGTGTCTTCACCTGAGCCTTCCTTGTTCCTGGCCTCCATCCAGCCTGCCACTTCTTGCCTTTACCCAGCGGCAATCCAAAAGGGCTTGGAACTGTTGGAGGACCATTCAAAAGACCACCATTGCGTTGTTGGTCTTCCCGAAGTGTGCAGGTCCAGTGGAGGGTCAGTGCCTTCAGTCATCCTTGTCTTCAGTCCAGCCTTGCTCCTGCTCCAGATTCCATCGTCTTTCTTCAGTCCAGCCTCGCTCCTGTCCAGCCCATGCTCGGGCATGCCTCGCCTGCCTCGGCATTTCTTTGGAGTTTCTCTCCGAACCGGAGTTTCTCTTGAACTGAGGTCCAAGAACACACAATCCCCTGGAAAGCGGAACTGCTCTCCTAGTGCTTCCTAACAGTTTGTGAAGGCTCTGTGTTCGGCATTCATGTCCTTGTGTTGGGCCATGCCTAGTTCCGGAGTTTCTTTTCCAAATTTTTTCTTAAAAACTTTTGTTCAATTTTTCCTCCGAGTATTCTCCGACCTGCTGGATGTGTCAGCTTGTTTTTGAAATTTTTGGGGTTTTTTTCTGTAGCATCTGCTTCCACTGAGTGCCTTCTTGGAGACTTTGTATGGCCTGGGTACATTTTTTTATGTAATGCCTGCAGATGGCACCTGCACCTAGTTCACCAACATCCACCAAACTGCAAGCTTCTGGTTCATGATTTCCGCTTCCACCTTGTTTGGAATTTTTTATTTTTTTTCTCTAAAGACATTTTAGTTCTACCAGCAGGAGATTCCTGCTCCATTGAGCTTATCTTGCTGGAAATCCTGTGCATCTTGTCCATCAAGTTCACCGTCTTGCAAAGGAAGCCTACCCTCTTCTTGGTTATCAACTTGCCAGCCTTATGGTGCTTGTCTCCAGACGACCTGCAGGAGGTGCCTGCACCCCATCTGTTGTCATTCCTCGAATGGGGCCTGGAACTTCCTTCTTCTCTTCCTCGAGTTGAACCAGTGAGTTTGTTTGCTTGTCCCACTCAGCTTCTGCAGTCCCACCAGTTACCAGACTTCTAGCCTCACTCGCCATCCTGTGCTCAAGACCAGCAACATCTCTCTGCGGTTCCTTGCCTTCAATGTGCTCTTCTGCAATTACTTTTCCTGCCGGAGAACAATTGGAGACCTCTTCTCTGGACACTAGTTGCTGGGAATCCACTGCAAGCTTTGTCATCCAAGTAAGGTGCCTGTCCAAGTGTGCCTTTCCCACTACATCTACTCCTGGCTTGCTCTCAAGTAGTCCAAAGGGCGTCAATTTCTACCATCAGTCAAGGTAGACTGATGGTAGAAATTGTGAAGTGGATTCAGCAACGAGGGAACTCTTTGCTAACTTGTCAATAGGCAGGGCCAGCCAGCTTAAGTATAGCAGAGTGAAGAAATCATCCGGAGGGGATGCCCCTGAGGTTCCTGCCATGATGTGCTTAAGACTGGCCTGTGCGCATGTGCCTAAGAGATCCTGAAGGCAAGATGGTGGCCGGCAGCACCCACGCTGTCCCGGGAACAACAGGAAGGTCGGCAGTGGCTGGCAGATGCTGCCACTTTCCCAAATGATGTCAGGGCAGCAAAGAAAGAGATGAGCATTAGTGGTCGCAGCCATGTGCGACCAACAGGCGTAACAGAAATGCTAAGAGAAATCAGGCAAACTAACCAATTTGGCAGTGCGGTAATAATGGGCGATTTCAGTTACACCAATATTGATTGGGTAAATGTAACATCAGGACTTGCTAGAGACATAAAGTTCCTAGATATAATAAATGACTGCTTCATGGAGCAATTGTTTCAGGAACCAACCAGAAAGGAAGCTATTTTAGATTTAATTCTTAGTGGAACGCAAGATTTGGTGGGGCCACTTGGCAATAGTGATCATAACATGATCAAATTTAAACTAATAACTGTAAGGGGGACAATAAGTAAATCTACAGCTCTAACACTAAGGGGCGGATTTTAAGAACCCTGCTCGCGTAAATCCACCCAGATTTATGCGAGCAGGGCCTTGCGCGCCGGTGCGCCTATGTTACATAGGCCTACGGCGCGCGCAGAGCCCCGGGACTCGCGTACGTCCCGGGGTTTTTCGAGGGGGGCATGTCGGGGGCGGGGCCGAGCAGCGTGGCGTTTTGGGGGCAGGACGCGGCGTTTTGGGGGCGGGCCCGGGGGCGTGGTTTCAGCCCGGGGCGGTCCGGGGGCATGGCCGTGCCCTCCGGAACCGCCCCCAGGTCCCGTCTCGGCGTGCAAGAGGCCCGCTGGCGCGCGGGGATTTACTTCTCCCTCCGGGAGGCGTAAATCCCCCGACAAAGGTAGGGGGGGGTCTAGATAGGGCCAGGGGGGTGGGTTAGATAGAGGAAGGGAGGGGAAGGTGAGGGGAGGGCGAAAGCGAGTTCCCTCCGAGGCCGCTCCGATTTCGGAGCGGCCTCGGAGGGAACGGTGGCAGGCTGCGCGGCTCGGCGCGCGCCGGCTACACAAAATCGGCAGCCTTGCGCGCACCAATCCAGGATTTTGGCGGATATGCGCGGCTACCTGCGTATCTACTAAAATCCAGCGTAGTTTTGTTGGCGCCTGATGCGCCAACAAAAGTACGCGAAGGCGCGCTTTTTGAAAATCTACCCCTAAATTTTCAAAATAAATTTGATAAAATGAGGAAAATAGACAAAAACTGAAAGGTACATCTGCAAAGGTTAAAAGTGTTCAAAAGATATGGACATTTTTTAAAAATACAATCCTAAACGCACAGTCTAGATGTATTCCATGCATTAAGAAAGGTGGAAGGAAGGCAAATCAATTACCGTCATGATGAGGTGAAAGAGGCTATTTTAGCCAAAAAAACATCCTTCAAAAATTGGAAGAAGGATCCATCTGAAGAAAATAGGAAAAAGCATAAGCATTGTCAAGTTAAGTGTAAAACATTGATAAGACTGGTGAGGAGAGAATTTGAAATAAAGTTGGCCAAAGAGGCAAAAACTCATAATAAAAACTTTGTTAAATATATCCGAAGCAAAAAACCTGTTAGGGAGTCAGTTGGACCGTTAGATGACTGAGAGGTTAAAGGGGTTCTTAGGAAAGATAAGGCCATTTTAGAAAGACTAAATTCATTCTTTGCTTCCATGTTTACTAATAAGGATGTTGGGGAGATACTAGTTCCAGAGATGCTTTTCAAGGGTGATGAATAAGATGAACTGAACCAAATCACTGTGAACCTGAAAGATATAATAGGCCAGATTGACAAAGTAAAGATTAGCAAATCACCTGGACTGGAGGGTACTGAAGGAACTCAAAAATGAAATTTTTGATCTATTAGGTAAAATTTGTAACCTATCATTAAAATCATCCATTGTACCTGAAGACTGGAGGGTGGCCAATGTAACCCAAATATTTAAAAAGGGCTCCAGGGGTGATCTGGGAAACTATAGACCAGTGAGCCTGACTTCAATGCTGGGAAAAATAGTAGAAACTATTCCAAACATCAAAATCATAGAGCATATAGAAAGACATGGTTTAATGGAACACAAGGAAAGTCTTGCCTAACAAATCTGCTTCATTTTTTTGAAGGGGTTAATAAACATCTAGATAAAGGTGAACCGGTAGATGTAGTGTATTTAGATTTTCAGAAGGCATTTGACAAAGTCCCTCATGAGAAGCTTCTAAGAAAACTAAAAAGTAATGGGATAGGAGGTGATGTCCTTTCGGGGATTACAAACTGGTTAAAAGACAGGAGTAGGATTAAATGGTCAATTTTCTCAGTTGAAAAGGGTAAACAGTGGAGTGCCTTAGGGATCTGTACTTGGACTGGTACTTTTCAAAATATTTATAAATGATCTGGAAAGGAATACGATGAGTGAGGATATCAAATTTGTGGATGATACAAAATTATTCAGAGTAGTTAAATCACAAGAGGATTGTGATACATTATAGGAGGACCTTCGAGACTGGAAGATTGGGCATCCAAATAGCTGATGAAATTTAATGTGGACAAGTGCAAGGTGTTGCATATAGGGAAAAATAACCCTTGCTGTATTAGGAACTACCACCCAGGAAAAACATCTAGGCATCATAGTGGCTTTAAAATCATCAGCTCAGTGTGCTGCAGCAGTCAAAAATAAACAGAATGTTAGGAATTATTAGGAAGGGATGGTTAACAAAACAGAAAATGTCATAATGCCTCTGCATCGCTCCATGGTTAGACCACACCTTGAATACTGTGTACAATTCTGGTTGCCATATCTCAAAAAAGATATAGTTGTGATGGAGAAGGATCAGAGTAGGGCAACCAAAATGATAAAGGGGATGGAACAGCTCCCCAATGAGGAAAGGCTGAAGAGGTTAGGACTGTTCAGCTTGGAGAGGAGACGGCTGAGGTGGGATATGATAGAGGTCTTTAAAATCATGAGAGATCTTGAATGAGTAAATGTGAAATCGGTTATTTACACTTTTGGATAATAGAAGGACTAGGGGGCATTCCATGAAGTTAGCATTTAAGACTAATCGGAGAAAATTATTTTTCACTCAATGCACAATTAAGCTCTGGTATTTGTTGCCAGAGAATGTGGTTAGTGCAGTTAGTGTAGATGGGTGTAAAAAAGGTTTGGATAAGTTCTTAGAGGAGAAGTCCATTAACTACTATTAATCAAGTTGACTTAGGGAATGGCCTCTGCTATTACTGACATCAGTAGCATGGGATTTTCTTGGTGTTTGGGTGCTTGCCAGGTTCTTGTGGCCTGTTTTGGCCTCTGTTGGAAACAGGATGATGAGCTTGATGGACTCTTGGTCTGACCCTGCATGGCAATTTCTTATGTTCATATGTTCTTATGGCAATGTGCATGGAGAGCAGGGCCTCACAAGCAGGCCGATACAGTAAAAATTGTGGGAGAGTGAGCGAGCGCCCACTCTCCCGGTGCGTGCACAGGCCACTCTCCTGACAGTGCGCTCCGGAGAACTTATCCACCGGAGCGCACTGTATTATATCGGCCTGAAGATGCATGACCTTCCTAAAATTGTTTCTCATCAGTTTCCTTTCATGTTTGGAATAACCACCTTGAGAATAGGACAGTGGCATTTTGGTGTAACAATTTTGCAGTAACAGAAGTAATAAACTATCAAGGATGTGCATTTCTTTGAAACAAATGGGTAAAATGCCATGAGGGAGACCATTATAGTTTCCTCCATGGACTCCCAAAATGAATGGAGAGTGCTCACAAATGCAAACAAAATGTTTTATTACATTTGTTTCTGTATCCCATTTAAATCTATGGCACATTGAAAAGTGCTATAGTGAGAAAGCTGCTGACAATGTGAGATGCGGGGTGAGGCAGAGCATCATGTACAGAAAATTAATTTTTAAACTTTTCCCCTGATACAGTGTCATGGACGAAACATTGAGGGAAATGAACCTCTATGAGTATAAACAGATAGTGCTTTCATTTGGTTTCAAAAATACAGGAAACACTTATGACTATGAGTGAAGAAGGGCTTGACACAAGCGATTGTTTTTATTTGCTATAAAAAGAAGAAAAATGCATAGAGACATTAGTGAAGTACCGTGTGTAGTAGAGAAGATCGATGGTGGTTAGGATTGCTAGGCCATTATTGCATCTGGCTCTCCAGTTATTGCTTCTGATCAGTGAATAACAGGCAAAGAACTTTTGGAGTCCTTGGGGACCTGAACAGATTTTAGAACCTGCAATCAGTCATCGTTGACGATTAGGGATGTGAATCGTTTTTTGACGATTTAAAATATCGTCCGATATATTTTAAATTGTCAAAAATCGTTAGAGCCGCGATACAATAACAATTCCCCCGATTTATCGTCAAAAAATCGTAAATCGGGGGAAGGGGGAGGGGAAGGGGGGAGGGCGGGAAAACCGGCACATTAAAACAACCCTAAAACCCACCCCGACCCTTTAAAATAAATCCCCCACCCTCCCGAACCCCCCCAAAATGCCTTAAATTACCTGGGGTCCAGAGGAAGGGTCCCGGTGTGATCTTTCACTCTCGGACCTCTGTGCATTGTAGAAATGGCGCCGGTCTACGTTTGACCTGTCATATGACATGTCAAAGGTAGCGCCGGCGCCATTTTGTTTTTTTGTCCCCCGACGTCAGGAGATTAGGAGATCGCTCCCGGACCCCCGCTGGACCCCCAGGGACTTTTGGCCAGCTTGGGGGGGCCTCCTGACCCCCACAAGACTTGCCAAAAGTCCAGCGGGGGTCCGGAACGATCTCCTACCGAGAATCGTTTTTCCGTACGAAAAAACGATTCGACTGCAGGAGGTCGTTCCGGACCCCCGCTGGACCCCCAGGGACTTTTGGCCAGCTTGGGGGGGCCTCCTGACCCCCACAAGACTTGCCAAAAGTCCAGCGGGGGTCCGGAACGAGCTCCTGCAGTCGAATCGTGTTGCCGTACGGCCGGCGCCATTTTGCGCAAAATGGCGCCGGCAAAATGGCACCGGCCGTACGGCACTATGCCATTTTTCAAAATGTTTTTGTGTAAATGGGAAGGATTGGGGCAGGTTCTATGTTTATTTGCTTTCTCTTTTATGTTTTTAAGGCCCCCCCCCCCAAAAAAAAATGATATGAAAAGCAACACAAAATTTCATGATTTTTCCTCTCATTTTTTGTTTCCCTGAAATGCAACAACATAGGAAATAACGTTTGTAATTCCTATTTTGTTGCAAATGACTTCCCACCCCTATTATATACTGCGCCTACTGGTTATATTAGACCAGGATCAATTTTATTGGTAAAATGCTGAATGTGCAGTTACCAGTGAAAGAGCAATCATCAATTTATTCTTCTTACTTCTAAGCTGTAAAGCCTCCAAGTTTATAGTCCTTGTTTAATGTAACTTACTGCTCTCTTCTGATTATTTTTGTACTGTTCCATTTCTGTTACAAGTTTTCTCTATCCCCCGTTCGATGTAAACCGATCTGATATGGTATTTAACCATGAAGTTCGGTATAGAAAAATGCTAAATAAATAAATAAATAAATAAATAAATAGAGATGTGAATCGTGTGATCGATCGTCTTAACGATCGATTTCGGCTGGGAGGGGGAGGGAATCGGATCGTCGCAGTTTGGGTTTTTAAAATATCGTGTAAATCGAAAACCGGCACACTGCAGGAGGTCGTTCCGGACCCCCGCTGGACTTTTGGCAAGTCTTGTGGGGGTCAGGAGGCCCCCCCAAGCTGGCCAAAAGTCCCTGGGGGTCCAGCGGGGGTCCGGAACGACCTCCTGCAGTCGAATCCTAATCTCCTGACGTCGGGGGACAAAAAAACAAAATGGCGCCGGCGCTACCTTTGACCTGTCATATGACAGGTCAAAGGTAGCGCCGGCGCCATTTCTACAACGCACGGAGGTCCGAGAGTGAAAGATCACACCGGGACCCTTCCTCTGGACCCCAGGTAATTTAAGGCATTTAGGGGGGGTTCGGGAGGGTGGGGGATTTATTTTAAAGGGTCGGTGTGGGTTTTAGGGTTGTTTTAGTGTGCCGGTTTTCCCGCCCTCCCCCTTCCCCTCCCCCCCCCCCCCCCACTGGACCCCAGGTAATTTAAGGCATTTTGGGGGGGTTCGGGAGGGTGGGGGATTTATTTTAAAGGGTCGGGGTGGGTTTTAGGGATGTTTTAGTGTGCCGGTTTTCGATTTACACGATTTACACGATATTTTAAAAACCCAAACTGCGACGATCCGATTCCCTCCCCCTCCCAGCCGAAATCGATCGTTAAGACGATCGATCTCACGATTCACATCTCTATTGACGATTGCTCTTTCACTGGTAACTGCACATTCAGCATTTTACCAATAAAATTGAACCTGGTCTAATATAACCAGTAGGCGCAGTATATAATAGGGGTGGGAAGTCATTTGCAACAAAATAGGAAATACAAACGATATTTCCTATGTTGTTGCATTTCAGGGAAACAAAAAATGAGAGGAAAAATCATGAAATTTTGTGTTGCTTTTCATATCATTTTTTTTTGGGGGGGGGCCTTAAAAACATACAAGAGAAAGCAAATAAACATAGAACCTGCCCCAATCCTTCCCATTTACACAAAAACATTTTGAAAAATGGCATAGTGCATCCAATGCCCCTACCATGTGACTGGGGCTGCCCAATGGCACAGGTAGCCGCTGTCACAAGTTAAGGGCAAAGGGTGGCCAGCACCATTTTGAATGAGGGCAGCCGCTGGCCTGGGAGTGGAAAATTGCTCCCAGTTCTCCCACTAGTCCACTGGATGTTTGTAGTGAGTCCTAGGGGGGGTCAGAAAGGTGGGTGGGGGTCCGCTGGTGGACGGGCTCTCTTTTAGTATAAATGTTTATTTTTTTAAACAAAACAGCACAACAAATTACAAAAAAATTGATCCGCGGTAGATCCGAAATAGCCCACCCCAGAACAAAAATGAACGAGCCACAAAATTTTGCATGGCTCCCTCCCCTAGTATAGAGTATACTTAAATCTGCCTGAATGTCATTCTTTCATCCACAGATCATGTACAACATGGGAAGTGACAGTTCATCTCTCTTTTTATTTCACCCTAACATAGGGTTGCCAACTGCCTCCAAATTTTCAGGACAGATTGGTTTTACTCCCCTACATGCAAATCATTATAGTCTTGCTTTTCTTAGGGAATGAACAAGGGAAATCAGAACAATTCATAAGAACATAAGAAATTGCCATACTGGGTCAGACCAAGGGTCCTTCAAGCCCAGCATCCTGTTTCCAACAGTGGCCAATCCAGGCCACAAGAACCTGGCAAGTACCCAAACACTAAGAAGATCCCATGCTACTGATGCCAGTAATAGCAGTGGCTATTCTCTAAGACAACTTGATTAATAGCAGTTAATGGACTTCTCCTGCATGAACTTATCCAAACCTTTTTTAAACTCAGCTACACTAACTGCACTAACCACATCCTCTGGCAACAAATTCCAGAGCTTAATTGAGTGAAAAATAATTTTCTCTGATTAGTTTTAAATGTGCTACTTGCCAACTTCATGGAGTGCCCCCTAGTCCTCCTATTATATGAAAGAGGAAATAACCGATTCACATTTACCTGTTTTAGACGTTTCATGATTTTAAAGACCTCTATCATATCCCCCCTCAGCTGTCTCTTCTCCAAGCTGAACAGCCCTAACCTCTTTGGTCTTTTGTCATAGGGAAGCTGTTCCATTCCCTTATCATTTTGGTAGCCCTTCTCTGTATCTTCTCCATCGCAATTACATCTTTTTTGAGATGTGGTGACCAGAATTGTACACAGTATTCAAGGTGAGGTCTCACCATGGAGCAATACAGAGGCTTTATGACATCTTCTGTTTTATTCACCTTTCCCTTCCTAATTGTTATGTTTAGTACTAGTGTGAACCCCTGAGCTGAGGTGAAAGGAGACTCTGCTCACAGGGAGGAGCCCTGCGAGCCTCACCGCCGATAGGCGTGGCCTCAGCAATGTCAGTCACAGCTGTGGAATAGAGTCTTTATTGATAGCAGAAAGTAAAGTTCAGAGCAGGGGGTATACCCAGTAATGGTGATGTCACAGATGACGATCCGGTAGGGGTCCGCAGAGCAGGGTATGCCAGAAAGTCTTGCTGTAATGGAGAACACTTGGACGTGTAGATCTGGTAGTGGCCCGCAAGCGGGATGCGCCAGGAATGAGTCTCTGAGGTGAAATGAGAAGGCTTGTCCGAAGTGCAGCAATAGCCAATAGGCAGGGTATGCCAGAGTGGTTCCCTCAGAGGAGAAGCAGTAGTGGCCCGATGCACAGGTTACACCGCAGCAAATCCCCAACGAGGCTTTAAGATAGCAGAAGTCTGTAGAAATAGTTACTCACAGGAGCCAGTTCCAGAGAAGGTTCCAGGAAGAGGAACCAATAGTATTTTTATCCCATTCCCTACAGGCAATGGGATAAAACCAGGACTGCATCAACCTGTCCTGAAAATGTGGATCCAGTTGGCAACCCTACCCCATCATGGCAATAAAACCTGCTTCATTGGAAGCAAGAGTAATTCAGTTTGCATGGCTGAGTCTAAAAAAAAAAAAAAACAGGAAAAATAACTTTAAAAGACCTGCGTGAGCACTCATTTATATGTGTTTATGGCTACCCCAGTATTTAATAACTCGCAAATAAATATGCTTGGGTTATAAAATAAATATAAATCTACCCTGAAGGCCTGCAACATTCACATGCAGGTATGCACAAATTTATTTAAGTCAGCTGGATAAGTTCCTACATATCTGGCTAAGCGGCAGTTCTGCTATTACTTAGCCAGATATAACTTAAAAGCACTACATACTGGCTAAGTAACAGGGTCATTTATCAAATCGCATTAGGGCCTAAATGCCCGTGATAATGCCATAATGCATTCAATAAATAACACATCATGGGATGCGTATGCAAATTTAAAAAATGTAGTCAAAAAGGAGGAGTTTGGATGGTTTATGAAAATGAGGGTCATTTGACATTGAGTGCTATCATGCTAGGTTGAGAGTCCAATTTACAAATCTCATCTTTGTGTACCTATCATCATTCCAAATCACATCAAACATTCATTGACCTGTCCTGTGCTGTTCGTACCTCTGACTGTGCATGTAAAACTGCCCTCTTACAGTGATATAAATAATTTTGTTATAGGAGAGCCTTATAAAGAGGTGCACTAAAATATCAATGTGATGCAGTAAATTAGCATGCGTTGGGGTATCTCAAAAATTACCCTAACAATGCCCCTTTTTATTGCTGGTGCTATTTTGCTATATTTATGGAAAAATGATAAATCTAGGTCTAAGATGGCTGGATACGTTTTATACTTGTCTGACTATCTTAGCCAGATAAAGATTTTAAGACTTATCTAAGTAGCGGAAAATCCACTGTTTAGCCAGATAAGTAAGAATTTATCTGGCTAAGTAGTGCACAACTGCTCTGCATGTGTATTTTTACTTCTTACTTTAAATATTAACATGTGGATATTGTAAACACATAGGGGCAGATTTTAAAAGGGTTACACGCGTAATATACGTGCGTAACCCTTTAAAGCCCTTCCTGCGCGCGCCAAGCCTATTTTGCATAGGCTCGGCGACGCGCGCAAGCCGCGGGACGCGCGTAGGTCCTGGGGCTTGAAAAAATGGGTGGGGCGGGGGCGGGGAGGGTCATGACGGGCATGGCCAGAGGCCTCGCCACTGAGGCAGGTGTAAGTAATAAAACAAGGTAGGGAGGGATTTAGATAGGGCTGGGGGTGGGTTAGATAGGGGAAGGGAGGGGAAAGTGGGGAGGGGGCAGAATCGGAGCGGCCTCGGAGCGGCCTTGGAGGGATAGGGAAAAGCCATCGGGGCTCCCCTAGGGCTCAGTGCACGCAAGGTGCACAAGTGTGCACCCCCTTGCACGTGCCAACCCCGGATTTTATAACATGCGTGTGGCTGCACGCGCATGTTATAAAATTGGGCGTAGATTTGTGCACGCCGGGTTGCGCGCACAAATCTACACCCACGCGTAGGTTACAAAATCTGGCCCATAATTTACATGCGTTTACCTTCCATAAGTCAGCTTATATGTATGTAAATCGGCAGATTTTCCAACATGCGCAGATCAATTAAATTACCAGTTTTACTAACTCCTCTACCATTTTGCCCAATCTATCTCTAGGTCATTGAGACCTTCCTGGTTCTTCAACCTAAACCTACCCCAGTTCATCAAGACCACCCATCCAGTCAGTATTTCCATTAAAGATGTTTACTATCATTTATACTAGATAAACAGCTGGTGTAAATATACGTGATTAGGCTATCAAATCTACATATGTACATTTTTTATAGAATAGCATTTTAGACACATAAATGATGGCCCTACCCTGGAACACCCCTAGATTGCCTCTTTTTTCATGCATAAATGTACTCGCGAAGTCTTACGTACGCACGTATATTTGAACTCTATAAACTATATAAGCGGGTACATCCTATTTACATGCAGGTATGCTAATTTTTCCACATGCCGTCTTTTGAAAATGTACCTTTAATTGAGCTCTTAAGAAATACAAATTTGATAAAATTACAAATCCAAAATCTGACATTTTGGTCCATCCATCAGATGGTCATCAGGCTTTTATACTGATCAGTACCATTGCCTTTCATACTCACCCTTGCTTATCTTGGTATAAGATACCAAGAAAATCTTTGGCTCCAGAACAATTCTATTCTGAGTGCTTCTGGAAAAAAATATTTTATCACATCAATAAATGATTAGCACCAGGCCACCTGCACCGGCCCAACTCATCTTACCATCGGGGGAGATGTCAAGTCAGTGTTGCAAGTAGACTGCACTGATCGACATGGGCTGGCATGATAGCCTATGGCTGATTACCCACCCACACATAAGGGTTGTATAGACACAGCCTGCTTTCAAGTTTAAGCACTGGATCCAGCAGCCCTTGTATTGTCTGACAGCTACACCTTCAAAGGCCTTGCACCACTGGTTAGTGGAAGGCCATGGGCAGGGGATGTTGGTGGAGAGAATAAGAGAGATTGCCATTGCTGGCATCTGCTTCATTCTTCTGCCTAACCATCAAAATATTGTTTAATTGCCCACCCAACCTCCCACTCCCTTATTACTTTGCCTTTCATGCACTAGGGTGTAGATAGATTATTTTTATTAGGTAACACAACAGATTGTTGGGCTAATAGTTTTGAGAACCTGATGGTAATTGTTAAAAATATTTGTATCCTTCCTATAGTGTTAGTGTAGCTGGGTTCAAAAAAGGTTTGGATAAGTTCTTGGAGGAGAAGTCCATTAATGGCTATTAATCAATTATACTTAGGGAATAGCCACTGCTATTAATTGCATCAGTAGCATGGGATCTTCTTAGTGTTTGGGTAATTGCCAGGTTCTTGTGGCCTGGTTTTGGCCTCTGTTGGAAACAGGATGCTGGGCTTGATGGACCCTTGGTCTGACCCAGCATGGCAATTTCTTATGTTCTTATGTTCTTATGTTCTATAGTCCTTGCACTCGAGGGTGTCAATTTTTATAGTTTGGATGGGGTACCTGAACCTGGGGAAGGTTGGTTTCCTAAGGTTGAGCAATATTAGTTGCCATAAAAAGTTTCCGCTAGCACATCTGGGGCCATCTGCTACTGGGTCACTAGACTCCGGTGTCACAGCAGGCTGGTGACTTCTGCTGTAAATGTATCATGGCCCAGGATGGCTGGCAGTCCTGCTTGAATGGGCTGGTAAGACTTGGGTCAAGTTAATGTGTCCATGAAAATGGCTGGGGGTCATCTTCTGCTGCTGGGTCAATAGGCTCCAGCGAGGCAGCAGGCCGGTGACCCTAGTGTAACCATTGCATGGCCCTCCAAAATCTGCCTGTCCTGCTTGTATGGCGTTGACTATCTGGTAAGGCTTCATCCAAGTTTTCCCTGCTGGCTTGAGCCAGGCCCACAAGCCCAGAGACTGTCTTTCTATGGAAAATAGGAGGGCTCAGGTATGAATGTTAGATTCCCTTGTCAGGGAAATTGTGGCCTTCTATATTTCAATCAAACAAATTTGTGTGCTGTTAATAGCAAGGGCCCGGATGAGTCACAGTTGCCCCAGTTACATGTATATGTCATTTTATATGCTCCTAAGTTTTAACACTCCACTATTGCAGATTATAATATCTGAGAATATACATTGTCGGGTGAATTTTTAAAGGGCTGCGCATGTAAAAATCGGGACTTAACAGGTGTGAGCGGGCCCTGCGCACAGTTTCAAAAGGAGCCGACCATGCGTATAAATCCCGATACACGCACAAGTGCCAGGCCCTGAAAAAAGGGGTGGGTCGGGAAGCATGCTCTGGGCAGAGAGGAGCGGGGCGGGGAGGCACGGAAGGCAGCCGGGGCAGCAGCCATTAGCCGCTGTTCCAGAGAAACGCGCACCAGCAGCCGGCCGGCACGTGGAAGTTGCTTCTGCTCTGATGGAGCAGTAAGTAAAAAGAAAAAAAAAAAATGGAGATAGTTAGGGTTAGGTTATTGGTCGGGGTGGAGAGGGGAAGAGGTAGGAAGGGTAGGGTTAGGGATAGGAACATTCCCTCCCAGCCCACTCCTTAATTGGAGCGGACTGAGAAGGAACTAGGGAAGGCCTGATTGTGTCGCTGCGCGTAATTTACTAAAATTCACCGCCCCCTGTGTGCGCCGCCTGCACCCGCGTGCACGGATTTTAAAATCTGGTGCACATGTGCGCGCGGCCACCTGATTTTATAACATGCGTGAGCCGGCTTTTAAAATCTACCCCCTCGGAGGTCACGTGATGCGGTGAGCCGGGCGAGACGCGATCGCCTGAGCTCCGGGAGCCGACCCCAGCAAAACTAAAAAAAACCCGCTGGGACAGCGAGCCCACACAGGCGAAAAGCTTAATAAAGGCAAGGCAGAGACTGGGACGCAGATTTAGCGCAGAATTGAGCGCCACGGACCCCAAAAATGGCATCTAAAGTGCCGAAGAAAGACAAGCAAAAGGCGGCAGGAGCAGACGACAAAATGGCGGACGGCAGCAGCTCCGTGGAAGTAATGGTGGGGGGACGACAGAGGGATCGAAAAATTAACAGCAGCGGTGGTAGCAGCTTTAGACCACAAATTTGAAGGTATAAATGAGAACTTGGCAGCTTTGAAGGAAACGCTGGGAGACATTGGCCACAGAATTGAAATAGCAGAAGGGAGAATCTCTGTCGTAGAGGAAGATAACATTGCAATGGCAGCTAAAGTATCAGGCTTAGAAACGGCAGTGAAAGCAGCAGAAGAAAAGCTAGAAGACCTTGAAAATAGATGAAGGAATAATTTAAAGTTTATGGGGTTCCCAGAATCGATTCTGGAGAGTGACCTGAGGAGTACATTGGAGGGCTGGTTACCCCGGGAGCTGCAGCTTTCAGACATGGAGGGTAAGCTGCACATTGAAAGAGCTCACAGACTGGGTGAGAGGAGGGACTCGGAGAAAAGACCTAGGCTGGTAACTGCCAGATTTCTGGACTGGGGACAGAGAGCGCTGAAATATTATCAGCTTACAGGAAACTTAAAACAGTTCAGTACCAAGGAACAAAAATTATAATCCTCCAAGATTACTCTGCAGCAGTTGCAGCGAAGAGAAAATTATTCTCTAAAACCTGTCAGGATCTATATAATCAGAGTACGCGCTTTGCGCTGAAATACCCTGCCACGTTAAAGATCTGGAGTGAAGGGAAGATTCTTTCTTTTTGATTCTCATGTACAAGCAGAGGAATGGATGAACAAAAGGCAAAGGACATACGTGAACTGTATGCCACACAAGCAAGGAAAAGAGGTGTTCAGCCATAACACTGCAGGCAAGCGCATGCACAACTGCAGTATATGGTATCTGAGGTTTGAGACGGTTTGAAAAAACAAAAAAAAAAGGAAACAGAAATTTTTCTTTTAAGAAATGTTCTATTTAAGGGCTCCTGTTTGATATAAGTTGAGTCTACATGACACCTGCATGGGACATGGTTTGTAAGTTATAAGTTCCTCTTAACAGCTTAAGTTGTGTTTGAAGGTTAAGATTCCTAAGTGTGGCATGCTTAGGGGAGATGTGTAGCTGACAAAAATAAGCAGGCAGTTTAATGAGCAGTGGTACAAAGGGAAACCATAGTAACTGAATACAATTGCAGGAAATACCATATAGGGATGTGAATCGTTTTTCAACGATTAAAATTATCGTCCGATAATGTTTATATCGTCTTAAATTGTTATAGAACACGATACAATAGAAATTCTAACGATTTATCGTTAAAAATCGTTAAATCGTGTTAGTGCGCACTAACTCGAGTTAGTGCGCACTAACTCCCCGTTAGTGCGCACTAACTCGAGTTAGTGCGCACTAACTGAAAATGATACAAATAAACACTTTCCAGGTCACTGAAGGTCAGTTAGGAATGAATATGTGTTCCTATTGGCTGGCTGCCCTCTTATCTATTGATGTTACCACTGAGGTGATGGTTGGGGGGATGGGAAATGGAACTGGAAACTAACGAACACCAACAGAAAATGAAACAGTGTTCACACTTCCCAGGTCAGTAAAGGTCACTTAGGAATGAATATGTATGTATGTATTCCTATTGGCTGGCTGTGCTCTTATCTATTGATGTTACCAATATGGTTGGGGGGATGTGAAATGGAAACAGTTGGAAGCTTGACAAAAAAAGTAATGTAATGATCAGCACTCACCTGACTAGAACTTGTTTGTTTATTATTTTTGTTAGCAGGCACCTGAAATGCTAGTGCATGTTGAATTTGCCAATCACTGTGCATTTTAGAAAGGTGGTCCTGGCTGGAACTGTACACAGTTCAAATATATGTAATTGATTGTTGGTAAGTGTATTTTTTAAGTAGCCACACTGGCACCAGTATGTTTACTTTTCCTCCTACTTAACTCACTAGCTCAGCTTTGTAAGAAGGGCTTCTCTGCTTGTGTGTTGTTTTTGTTTGGTGTGAGGAGAGCAGAAACATCAGATCTTTATTCAATCTACTACAGTCATCTCTTACAGTGCCCTATCCCTATTAATACCAGGAGTGTTGTGATCTTCCTGCACACAGTGCCCTAACCCTGATACCAGTCTGAGACAGCTCCCTCCCTGCATTACTAGTGAGAGGCTGGCTTCACAGACAGGGGGGAGCTGCCTGACCCTCACTCCTGACTTCCCCCATGTCCCAGCTAGTGAATGGTGTGTGGGTGAGGGGGGGGGGGAGGATGGTGAAGTCTGAGACAGCTCCCTCCCTGCATTACTAGTGAGAGGCTGGCTTCACAGACAGGGGGGAGCTGCCTGACCCTCACTCCTGACTTCCCCCATGTCCCAGCTAGTGAATGGTGTGTGGGTAAGGGGGGGGGGGGAGGATGGTGAAGTCTGAGACAGCTCCCTCCCTGCATTACTAGTGAGAGGCTGGCTTCACAGACAGGGGGGAGCTGCCTGACCCTCACTCCTGACTTCCCCCATGTCCCAGCTAGTGAATGGTGTGTGGGTGAGGGGGGGGGGAGGATGGTGAAGTCTGAGACAGCTCCCTCCCTGCATTACTAGTGAGAGGCTGGCTTCACAGACAGGGGGGAGCTGCCTGACCCTCACTCCTGACTTCCCCCATGTCCCAGCTAGTGAATGGTGTGTGGGTAAGGGGGGGGGGAGGATGGTGAAGTCTGAGACAGCTCCCTCCCTGCATTACTAGTGAGAGGCTGGCTTCACAGACAGGGGGGAGCTGCCTGACCCTCACTCCTCCGGGGTATTGTGATCTTCCTGCACACAGTGCCCTATCCCTGATACCAGGGGTGTTGTGATCTTCCTGCATGCAGTGCCCTATCCCTATTAATACCAGGAGTGTTGTGATCTTCCTGCATGCAGTGCCCTATCCCTATTAATACCAGGAGTGTTGTGATCTTCCTGCATGCAGTGCCCTATCCCTGATACCGGGATGTGTGCAAGAAGATCACAACACCCCCGGTATCAGGAATAGGGCACTGTGTGCAGGAAGATCACAACACCCCCAGTATCAGGAATAGGGCACTGTGTGCAGGAAGATCACAACACCCCCAGTATCAGGAATAGGGCACTGTGTGCAGGAAGATCACAACACCCCTGGTATTAGGGATAGGGCACTGTGTGCAGGAAGATCACAACACTCCTGGTATTAATAGGGATAGGGCACTGTGTGCAGGAAGATCACAATACCCCTGGTATCAGGGTTAGGGCACAAGTTCTAGTCACATTGACTGATCACATTACTTGTTTTGTCAAGCTACCAACTGTTTCCATTTCCCATCCCCCATATACTGTCAGTAGGAAACTTGGTAACATGAATAAATAAGAGGGCAGCCAATAGGAATACATATTCATTCCTAAACTGACCTTAACTGACCTGAAAAGTGTCAAATTGTATCATTTTCAGTTAGTGCGCACTAACTCCCGTTAGTGCGCACTAACTCGAGTTAGTGCGCACTAATCGGAAAAAACGATTTTTAACGATTTTTTAACTAAAAAATCGTGCCTAAGACGATTTTCTTGCCCTGCCACACGATTTCTATCGTTAAGACGATATGGAAAACGATTCACATCCCTAATACCATATGCAATAACAGGACAGAGGGTTCAACTGGGTAATCCGAAGGCATATGATATGTGCAGAGGTACCAGAATATACCCCATATAACTACGAAATTAGCATTGTAGATGGTATAACCTCATAGGGGGAACAACGGTTGTGGGAAGGGGGGAGGCTCCTGAGCGCATATCACACGGTCCTCGACCCCCAAAGGAAATAGGGGTGGAACGATTTCAGGGGGGTTTAAATAATCCAGGGAAGGGGAAGAGTCGGAAGAACATGGCGAATTTGGGATGGGGAGGGGGGGGGTTAGGGGGATCTGGTATATTGAACGGCCATGCATTGAGGGATATGGATGGAATACATGACACTCAATCAGACAGTCTAAGAGGCCTGGGGGCTCAGGCTGGGAGGCCTCGAGGTAATGCCACCGTAGTACAGTTCCGCCCAGGGCACATCTTTGTATTCATAACATGACGACTATCAGATGCGGGTCATGGAATGTGGGCGGCATTAGCTCGCCGATAAAGAGGCAAAAAATTCTTAGTGCTTTACAACAGAAAAAAATAGGAGTTGCATGCCTGCAAGAAACACACTTGACAGCAGAAGAAAGTCAAAAATTGAAACGAAGCTGGGTGGGACAATGTCTGTACTCTCCGGCAGTACATAGAAAGGCGGGAGTGGCGTTATTAATTCACAAAAACCTAACATTAGAGGTGACCCACCAAATACACGATGAAGACGGATGATATCTAATAGTAGTGGGGAAAATTAAAGGCAAGGAATATACTTTTTGTATAGTGTATGGCCCAAACTCATACTCTCATTCTTTCTTCCAAAATATCGTGGCCCAATTACTTTCCTCAGCCAGGGGGACGCTTATCCTGTTGGGAGACTTAAATTGTGTAAGAGATCCACTGATAGACAGAACAGGACCGGGGACAACAAAAACGGGAAAGAAGATAAAGGGAATTGACTTCCTATGCGCAGAATTGAATCTGATGGATATCTGGAGAACTCTTCATCCACCCGAACATGATTATACTCATGTATCGCGAGCGCATGCCACAATGTCATGGATTGACTATATCCTAGTGGCAGAGGATAGCTTTCCTAAGATCAGTAAGGAGGTTATCGGTCCTATTGAGATCTCTGACCATGCAGTAATTTGGGTAGACATAAAAAGCACGGAGGTTAATCCTGACTCTGTGTTGTGGAAGTTTCCAGGCCATTTAGCAGATAATCATAAATTTCAGGAATTTCTGAAAGAAAAATGGAGAGAGTACGAGTCACATAACCAGCAACATAAGACAGATCCGGTCTTATACTGGGAAGCCGGAAAAGCGGTTATGAGAGGGGAAATCTTGGCTTACCAGATAGCTCGCTCTAAAAATATGCATAATCACATAAAAAGATTGGAATCTCAACTTAAGATCGCTAAATAACGAATGGCTAACACTAGACAGGCATGAGATGAATATCATGCCCTTTTGCATTCATTAAATGACTGGCTGCATAAGAAAGCACAGCAAGCGAATCTATTTGGAGAGCATAAACTGTTTCGATATGGAAACAAAGCAGGTCGGCTGCTAGCCAATATGGTCAAACTAGCTAGGGGAAAATCATACATAACTAAACTGAAAGACAAGCAGGGAGTCCCCATTACTAAAAACACAGACATCTGTGCCGCATTCCGAGAATTCTATGTAAAGCTGTACACAGATGACAGAACTGGGGGCATGGCACAGGAGGCAGATTTTTTCAGGGACATTAAATTGCCAAGTATTAGGCCAGACCAGTTGGAACAGTTAAATCAGCCGCTCAGTTTGGTGGAAGTAATCGGAGCAATTAAAACGAGTAAGAGAGGCAAGGCACCAGGGCCTGACGGCTTTAATGTGGAATATTATAAGTCATTGTTATATCAAGTTGCTCCAGATCTATTGCAATTTTTTAAGGAAGCACAACAGAGACAGAAGTTTCCTGGGGACTTCACAAGAGCCTATATAACAGTTTTAGAGAAGCCGGGCAAAGATCCGGCATTCACATCGTCCTATAGACCGATATCTCTGCTAAATTTTGAAACAACAATATTTGCCAAAATATTGGCGGATAGACTAAGCCTCGTTTTCCCAACCATAATTACAAAAAATCAAGTAGGCTTTGTGAGGGGAAGGGCAGTTAGTACGAATGTCACTAAGCTGCTAATAGCCTTGGAAGAGTGCAAAACTCACGGAATCCCTGCTCTAGTTGTAGGATTCGACTCTGAAAAGGCATTCGACAGGGTGTCCTGGCCTTATCTTTTTTCGGTCCTGGGTAGGTATGGGATTCAGGGAGACATAGTACGCAGCATTGAAATGTTATATAATTCCCCAAAATCGGCTATTATAGCCAATGGCCATGTGTCAGAGGATTTTCAACTGCATAGAGGTATGAGACAGGGATGTCTCTTGTCCCCATTACTATATATCCTGACTATTGACCCTTTGTTACGGAAAATTGAGGCAGATCCAGCTATTACTGGGTTTCAGTTGAGAACACAGGAATTTAAGGTATCTGCCTTTGCAGACGATGTTTTAGTATTTTTAACTAGACCACAACTCTCGCTCCCAAGGGTACTGAATCATCAGAAGGTATTTGGCACGTTCGCTGGGCTAAAGATAAATGAAGAGAAATCTGAAGCCATGGATATTGGGGTAGGGGTCAGAGCAGGGTGGGAAGGGACATTTCCTTTACACTGGGTCCCCCAATCCATGAGGTACCTGGGCCTTCAAATAACCAGAGAAGTGGGACCATTTAGAGAGGCAAATGTTCGGCCTTTACTAGAGAAAATGGAAAGCAGATTGAAGATCTGGGCCTCGCTTCCTTTATCTATAATGGGAAAAATTAGCTTGTTAAAGATGACGGAGCTTCCACGCTGGCTCTATGTATTACAGCAGCTTCCATTTTGGCTGTCCAAGCGGGAGATACAACAAATCAATCGGGTACTACGAAATTATATTTGGGGTGGGCGTCGGGCGCGAGTGTCTTTGCATTCTCTGATGCGCCCTTACGCACAGGGGGGGGCTATCGTGCCCTAATTGGAGAGAGTACAATTTGGCCTGCTTGTTACGACATATGCAGGACTGGTTACAGGGCACTAGTTTTTACACTCCGTATGAGTTTATAAAGGAGTGGACTTATCCGTATCGCCCGGAAAACCTGCTCCAGGTTGAAGCAGCCGGAGTTCCGTCATCTTACAAGCGTAAAATGTTATTACAAGACTGTAGAAAAGCTTGGAAATTTTTATGTAAAGAAAAACTGGGCAATTCAGGGCAGACCTCCCAGTATCTAACCTTCAGAGGTAATCCCTTGTTTGAAATAGGGATGTCCAGTCCGGTTTTCCGAACATGGGAACAAAAAGGATTGACTAAAGTGGAACAACTATGGGATGAGGGAGCAAGCTCTGTGCGGAGCTTCAGAGACGTACAAGACACATAGGGGTAGATTTTAAAAGAAGCGCGATCAGCCTACTTTTGCTTGCGCATCAGACTCAAGCAAAAGTACGCTGGATTTTAGTAGATACGCGCGGAGCCGCGCGTATCCACTAAAATCCTGGATCGGCGCGCGCAAGGCTATCGATTTTGTATAGCCTGCGCGCGCCGAGCCGCGCTGCCTCCCCCCGTTCCCTCCAAGGCCGCTCCGAAATCGGAGCGGCCTCGGAGGGAACTTTCCTTTGCCCTCCCCTCACCTTACCCTCCCTTCCCCTACCTAACCCACCCACCCGGCCCTGTCTACACCCCCCCCTTACCTTTGTCGGGGGATTTACGCCTCCCGGAGGGAGACGTAAATCCCCGCGCGCCAGCGGGCCTGCTGCGCGCCGGGCCGCGACCTGGGGGCGGGTACGGAGGGCGCGGCCACGCCCCCGGGCCGTAGCCATGCCCCCGTACCCGCCCCCAAAACGCTGCCGACACGCCCCCGGAACGCCGCGACGACCGGGCCCGCCCCCCGACACGCCCCCCTCCGAGAACCCCGGGACTTACGCGAATCCCGGGGCTCTGCGCGCGCCGGGAGGCCTATGTAAAATAGGCTTCCCGGCGCGCAGGGCCCTGCTCGCGTAAATCCGCCCGGTTTTGGGCGGATTTACGCGAGCAGGGCTCTGAAAATCCGCCCCATATGGTATAGACTCAAAAGATTTCTATGCTTATCTGCAGGCTAGACATTATATGAATACCATGCACAAAACGCTGGGAAGGGGTCCGCAGGTTAAGATATTAACGGATTTCTTTATGCCAATGGGTAAAAATCTGAAATCATGCTCTGACTTTTAAAGTGCATTAAGAAACTTAAGACAGGAAGAGACGTTGCTGGAAATACAAAAGAAATGGAAGGACCAGGCTGGGATTTGTTTGACCACAAAAGACGTCGCACAGATTTGGCTGGATTGTTTGCAAACTACGGAAAACGTTCACTTGCGAGAGACAGGATATAAGGTACTGCGCTGCATGTATATGTCCCGAACCAGACTGTATATTGCTAAGATAAGCACCACGGATAAATGTTTGAAATGCAATCAAGAACCAGGGACATTGATGCACATCTTATGGCACTGCGATACGGTACAGCAGTATTGGGAGCAGGTAACTAATGCCTTGAGCCAAATTCCACTAAATGCAGTGCCTCAAACGCCGGAAGTGTGCTTGCTTCGTTTCTTTCAAGGCACTTTGGACAGGGTGACAAATTGGGACCGAATGTTCCTGAGGAAAGCACTACTAGTGGCGCTCCAACCCATATTGGCTGAATGGATCACGGCAGAAAGGCCACGAGTAGAACAGTGGCAGACCAGGCTATATAAGCTTTTGCATTTCGACTACCTGACTGCGAATTGTAAATCTCCAGAAGCAAAAGCAAACTGCCACAGGATTTGGAATAAATACTGGGCTACTCTGACACCCGCCATGCAGGACTGCGTCAAGAATGGTACCATCCCATGATATTAAGCTAGAGAAACGGGAGACGTGATTAATGGAAGCACAGATCCTCGGGCGGGAGGGTGGGGGGGAAACAAAAAACATAAAATACGGACTACCACAAGGTACTCCTACAGAACCAGAAGGCAGCGAATTTATGTAATGTATAACGGATGACTGTATGCACTTAAGTATGTGGAATTTGGTATAGTTTATGTTAAACTGGTTTGCATTGTTATATAATAAATATGGGGCGGATTTTCAGAGCCCTGCTCGCGTAAATCCGCCCAAAACCGGGCGGATTTACGCGAGCAGGGCCCTGCGCGCCGGGAAGCCTATTTTACATAGGCCTCCCGGCGCGCGCAGAGCCCCGGGACTCGCGTAAGTCCCGGGGTTCTCGGAGGGGGGCGTGTCGGGGGCGTGTCGGGGGGCGGGCCCGGTCGTCGCGGCGTGCCGGGGGCGTGTCGGCAGCGTTTTGGGGGCGGGGACGGGGGCGTGGCTACGGCCCGGGGGCGTGGCCGCGCCCTCCGTACCCGCCCCCAGGTCGCGGCCCGGCGCGCAGCAGGCCCGCTGGCGCGCGGGGATTTACGTCTCCCTCCGGGAGGCGTAAATCCCCCGACAAAGGTAAGGGGGGGGTGTAGACAGGGCCGGGTGGGTGGGTTAGGTAGGGGAAGGGAGGGTAAGGTGAGGGGAGGGCAAAGGAAAGTTCCCTCCGAGGCCGCTCCGATTTCGGAGCGGCCTTGGAGGGAACGGGGGGAGGCAGCGCGGCTCGGCGCGCGCAGGCTATACAAAATCGATAGCCTTGCGCGCGCCGATCCAGGATTTTAGTGGATACGCGCGGCTCCGCGCGTATCTACTAAAATCCAGCGTACTTTTGCTTGAGTCTGATGCGCAAGCAAAAGTAGGCTGATCGCGCTTCTTTTAAAATCTACCCCTATATGTTTAAAAAAAAAATCTACCCCCTCTAACTTCAGAAGCGCTTGAAGTTGAATTTGGTAACACCATATCTTTTTCTCTGTTCATACATTTTTATTGAATTCACAATCTTTTTTTTTTTTATACGGTTTCCATTTAGTGAACAGAACATTAATTCATCTAGGCAGATACTTCAGCCATATTGCACAACAGAATTTATCTAATGACACAACAAAACAGGAGGTAATTACAGCACCTGGGATTCATAATAATCTACAGACTTGCTGACATTTTTTTACGTCTACTATATATTTGGGTTGCAGCAGCAGCTTCCAAAACCAAATCAATCTGTGGAATAACAACCATTTAAAAAACCTGAACGATCTACGTAGACTAATCCCCCTATGACTTTGAGTTAACATACAATTTATAGTATATATTAATTCATGAGAAAGGCCTGAAATTTCAATAAGAGCAAGTCACTTTTAGTCTTCTCTAAAACTATACTGCTGTCTGTAGCAAAGGAACCCTGAACTTAACACTGGAAAATGAAAGCTCATAATAGTTGTTCAAGTTTGCAAGTTAGCTGCTTATTAAAGGCTTGATAATTTTTCTATCATAAAACCATCCTGATCCAGTGACTTATGAAGTGTTAGAGATTTCGTGGCTATGTACTTTCCTGCATTAATGCTACCACATGTGTTAATGCATGTTAAATGCCTCTGTTACATCTTAATTCACCCGGTAGTAACACATGATAATGAGCATATGTTAATGCTAGCTCTTTTTTTTTTTGCATTACCACTGACTTTCACATTAAAACTGAAAGGAGCCGCGATGGAGAAGGTATAGAGAAGGGCGACCAAAATGATAAGGGGAATGGAACAGCTCCCCTATGAGGAAAGACTAAAGAGGTTAGGGATGTTCAGCTTGGAGAAGAGACGGCTGAGGGGGGATATGATAGAGATGTTTTAAATCATGAGAGGTCTAGAACGGGTAGATGTGAATTGGTTATTTACTCTTTCAGATAATAGGAAGACTAGGGGGCACTCCATGAAGTTAGCATGGGGCACATTTAAAACTAATCGGAGAAAGTTCTTTTTCACTCAACGCACAATTAAACTCTGGAATTTGTTGCCAGAGGATGTGGTTAGTGCAGTTAGTATAGCTGTGTTTAAAAAAGGATTGCATAAGTTCTTGGAGGAGAAGGCCATTACCTGCGATTAATTGAGTTGACTTAGAAAATAGCCACTGCTATTACTAGCAATGGTAACATGGAATAGACTTAGTTTTTGGGTACTTGCCAGGTTCTTATGACCTGGATTGGCCACTGTTGGAAACAGGACGCTGGGCTTGATGGACCCTTGGTCTGACCCAGTATGGCATGTTCTTATGTTCTAATGTAATATACTAATAACTCATTTATATTTACTATGTATTTCTGTAATCCAAAAATCCACATTAAACTTGTAGATGAACGGGTACATTTTAAAACCTGCACACGTGCGTCCATGTGTGCAAGGTTCCCGGCCCGCATACATGGACGAGCCGATTTTATAACATGCACGCATTGCCGTATGCATATTATAAAATCCAATGCCTGTACGCACATGCGCGCCTGATTTTGTATCACTGCAAGCGTGTGTACGCGGGTGTCCGATTTTGCACGTATCTGCACGCGGGTGCCCCACTCCCGCGTGCATGGGGGGGGGGGGGAATTTTTGTAAAATCCAAGCAGCGACGCAAGTAGGTCTACCCCAGTTCCCTCCCAGTCCACTCCAATAAAAGAGCGGACTGTGAGGGAACTTCCCTATCCCTAACCGTACCCTTCCTCCCTCTTCCCCTCTCTTTCCTGACCTCTAAACCCCACCATCCTACCCGAATTATTTTCTCCCTGAACTTAACTACTCCATGGAGCAGGTTCTATGCACTGGCTGGCTGCTGGCGTACGCTTCCCCGGGACAACGCCTTCGCCCCTGCCAGACCCCACCCCCCCGTCCGTGCCTTTTTTGTAGCCTGGCACTTCCATGCATAGAGGGAGATACGCGCGTGGCTGGGCTGTTTAAAAAATGCACTCGGCACGTGCATGGCCAGGCCGCGCGCTCATCTCCCAGGATTTGCACGCGCCGGGCTTTTAAAACTGGGCCCAATGTGTTTACATTAAAATGTGTGGTAATGATATGTTTCTAATACACATTATTGTCACAAGGTGAATTTTAAAAGGCTGGCATGCACTGAATTTAGGGGATGTGTGCACAAATCAAGCTTACACGTGCCTTCTGTATTTTCAAACCTCTGAGATGCCTTCACTTCTCAGGCTGCATGCACATCTCACTGAGATTCCAAAAGGTTCGGGGCATGGACATATAGATACTCATGAACCTGGGCTCATGCTGAGGACAGTGCCACGCAAGTTTACTTCTGCAATGGAGGAGCGGCACTGACAAAATATTTTAAAATAGCCATGTCTGACGGGTTTATAGGGTCTGGGGTAACTGGGGGGAAATGCAGGACCTAGTTCTTAACTGGGCAAACTGGTAGACGAACAGGTGAAACTGGCAATGGCATGGACAGGCGCCTTTTCTAAAGTACCCTGTCCTATGCAGCAGCAGAAACAAGGTTTACATGGCTAGGTGCACCCAAATAAAATTGGGCCCATATGCGTGCGTGGCCAGTGTAACTTACAACATGTGCACCTCTGTGTGCGCGAGTAATAACATAACCATGTCCCCGGCCCACGCGCCTATGCACTCACATCAATGTGCGCTCGTGCGTCTGTTTCAGAGTTACTGTCCCTGTCAGTAACTTTCAAAGCAGCGCGTGGGCGCACATGGGTGAGCACATTTGTTGGCCCATGTCCAGCGACGCGGCTCTTTTATAACATACACATGTCTATGAATGCATGTTATAAAATAGCCTGAACAGGTGCACATGAGCATGCAATTTTAAATGGACGTCCGCCTATATGCATAAATATATGCATAAACCCTCAAGAACCAACCACGCCAGATCTGAACAACTCACCTGTTTAAGACACCTTCTCTGATTCATCAGTCTTCTTTAATTCATGCATAACTCGGATTTTTGCATATCAACAAGGACTATGTACCCACATAATTTAGACTACCCCTTTAATTATTCAAGATATTTATTCACGCTTTAAACATTCCTTACATTTATCCATGTCCTGTTGACGAGTTATTATTATTATTGTCTATGTAATATTTAATTTGTATTATTTATATTTATATGTTATATGTTATATGTTACTCATATGTTAAGAAACGCTGTTTAATGTAACGCCTTTATTGCGAAAGTTTTGTTCTATGTAAACCGACCTGATTCGATACCTGTATTGAGAATGTCAGTATATAAAAATCCGAAATAAATAAATAAATAAATAAATAAATAAATAAATGCCACTTCTATCGGTTGAGATTTTAAAAGACATACATGCATGCTAAAGCCATTACAAGTCTTACCAGTTCATTCCCAGTTTGCCCAGGGAAGAAATCGGACTTCAAATCCCCCCTTGCCTAGTTTAAAAGCTTCCCTTCTCTCCTGTTAACCGTGACCCTTAAAACCCCGCTGACGTGTTTATTATTTTTATTGTTTTATGATTTACACGCCATCCATAGCAGAAGTAAAGTTACGCAGCAGGGGACCGAGGCACGCGGCTGTGTACATAAGTATTTACGCGCAAATTTCAAGGTGAAATACAGGAATGCCCCGCCCTGACCACGCCCGTGCCCCACCCCCCCTTTCAGAACTTTTTATTTGGGCGCGTAGTAGGGGGCTACCTGTGCACATGGGCGACTTTCGAAATCTGCTCGGCCTGCAGCAGCCCGACTCGTGCGTGCGTCTCCTGGTTTTGGCGTGTGCCGGGCTTTTAAAACTCACCTGTAAATAAGTGCAGCTTTTCCACCTGGCTCATGAGCAGAAGTTATGTATGGAAAATCGTGACTTCTGCACAAAACGTTTTACAGTTTAGTCAAGACCGGCTCTCCGATAGCAATTCGTGGATGTGTATTCTGATGCGTGGATCATGAACTAAAGGGAATCCTGATTAAAACATGATTTGACCTATACCTAAAGATGAGCTAAATGTCCATCCACCGTCCTACTGCACATGCAGAATCAATAGTTTCTTCATTTTAGTTTGGTCATTTTTCATATCAAAATTCCTCTTCTAATGAAATAAGAACACTATCTTAATGTATATATATTAAACCCGATCTAATTTTGTGCCATATCTTTATACAATGTAAAACATAGTGCACCCATTTCCCTGTCCCTAAGTACCTTCCATCCTTATAATAAAAAAATAATTTTTAAACTAAATATTTCATATGTTAAAAACAATGTGTTGTTATACACAACTACAAGGTATATAACAAGAGATATATCATATTAGAAAGAATGTCCTAAAAAGAACCTAATAAGGAAAACAAGGTATGAATTGTTCAACAATGTTTATGGATTGAATCCCAGGATTCAAAATCTATACCTAAACCCAAATCTCCCAGGCCACTTTAGTTTTATTTTATTTTATTAACAATTCTTTTATAACACCTTCTCAATTAAGAATAATCTTCCAAAGTGGTGTACAGTGTTAAACACAAGCGCTCTGATACAATAATACAGTCTATTACTTCTCACACAGCACTTAATTTATTAAGTGGGTACTTTTGAAAAGCATTTACAAATGCCTAAGCAGGTGGCAAAGTGTGTGTGAGTGTGTGTGTGTGTATGGGGGGGGGGGGGAGAGTGTGTGTGTGTGGGGGGGAGATTGTGTATGTGTGTGTGGGAGCATGTGTGTGTGTGTATGGGGGGGAGAGTGTGTGGGGGGGGGGAGATTGTGTGTGTATGGGGGGGAGAGTGTGTGTGGGGGGGGTGAGATTGTGTATGTGTGTGTGTGTGTGTGTGTGTGCGTGTGAGAGAAAGTGTGTGTGTGTGGGGAGATTATGTGTGTGTGTGGGGGGAGATTATGTGTGTGGGGGGGGAAGAGAAAGTGTGTGTGTGTGTGTGTATGCTACACAGGGGTATACATGTTCCCACTAAAGTCCTCTATGAAAATCAGGGCCGAGGTCCACAAGTATGTTCTGTGCAGGCTATCATATAATTATCCTCTATATGTGATAAATAAGAAGAAAAAAATAATTTTGATCTGTTCCTAACATTAGTGGGCCAAAAGAATGTATTAGTCTGACATATAGTCATACGTTTTCATTTTCTTGAATTGAGTTGTCTGCAATTATAACAGTTACCAGCTGTAGCCAATTCAATGCCATTTTACTGAAACTGCTCGTAAGAAAACAGTGTCACCTTTCTTAAATAAAACACATATTTTCATACCGTGTGTACAACTCTTCACAGCTTTGCATTGCATCATGCTAAGGTAGGTGAGGCTGGAGGGGGAGGGAAGGCTATAACAGTGTGTGCACATCAGCTGGAGATTGGCTCCAACACAGACAGCTTCAACAATTTCAAGCCGAGCCCAGCAGTCTCCAGGCATTTTCTGAGCAGTTTGATTACAGGTGTAATACACACAGCCTTGTTAGTTCTCACTGATGAGGGAATTCTTGCCCCCGCTGGGTTCTGGCTGAGGTACTGACCACTGCTTTTTTTTTTTCACTAACAATTTCTGTCTGCTCCCAGGAGATTCTTTAATGAGCCCCTTCGACATGGCCAAAGGCAAAAAATGTACTCTAGAGCAGTGAGGCGAAAAGCCAAAGCTTAGCTTACTAGACAAAGCAGATATTTAATAAGGAAGTTTTGGTATCCTGCAATTCATTAACAAAGTTATGTTGTTGTCTACTACTAATAAACAGCAACACAGGTTTATTCTGTTATATCACTTAAAAGTGTTAAATATGAATCAATGGCAAGGTACATAAAAAATAATTAACTTCAATTATGACAAAAATGAATTAATTTAGAATGCTAATTAGAGTTAGGATCTGAAAGATTAAGTTGAAGAAGGACAGAGAATTGTTTTGTCTATGTATTTTATTACAGGAAAGGGATACTAGTTATTACATATCTATAATGATGTGTGGACACTGGAATATTGAGTGTACGGTGCATAAAAAATGTATTGTGTTGATCTGTGATTATATCATTTGAGTTTTATGTCATTATGGCTTTGTTTATGTAATTTATGTTGTTTCCATTAAGAACATGCCATACTGGGTCTGACGAAGGGTCCATCAAGCCCAGCATCCTGTTTCCAACAGTGGCCAATCCAGGCTATAAGTACCTGCCAAGTATCCAAAAACTAAGTCTATCCCATGCTACTGATGCCAGTAATAGCAGTGGCTATTTTGTAAGTCAACTTGATTAATAGTAAGTAATGGACTTCTCCAAGAACTTATCCATACCTTTTTTAAACCCAGCTACACTAACTGCACTAACCACATCCTCTGGCAACAAATTCCAGAGTTGAATTGTGCGTTGAGTGAAAAAGAACTTTCTCTGAATACTTTTAAATGTCCTACATGCTAACCATAGACTGCCCACTAGTCCTTCTATTATCCAAAAAAGTAAATAACCGATTCACATTTACACATTCTAGGCCTCTCATAGTTTTAAACACCTCTATCATATCCCCCCTCAGCCGTCTCTTCTCCAAGCTGTACACCCTAACCTCTTCAGCCTTTTCTCATAGGGGTGCTGTTCCATCCCCTTTATCATTTTGGTCGCCCTTCTCTGTACCTTCTCCATTGCAACTATATGTTTTTGAGATGTGGCAAAAAGAATTGTATGTATGTATACAGTATTCAAGGTGTGGTCTCACATGGAGCGATACAGAGACATAGAGCTGACAATTTCAATGTATTATCTACTATGACACCTAGATCTCTTTCCTGGGTGGTAGCTCCTAATATGGAACCTAACATTGTGTAACTATAGCATAGGTTATATTTCCCTATATGCATCACCTTGCACTTATCCACATTAAATTTCATCTGCCATTTGGATGCCCAATTTTCCAGTCTCACAAGGTCCTCCTGCAATTTATCACAATGCACTTGTGATTTAATTACTCTGAATAATTTTGTATCATCTGTAAATTTGATTACCTCACTCGTCGTATTCCTTTCCAGATCATTTATAAATATATTGAAAAGCATGGTCCCAGTACAGATCCCTGAGGCATTCCACTGTCCACTCCCCTCCACAGAGAAAATTGTCCATTTAATCCTACTTTCTGTTTCCTGTCTTTTAGCCAGTTTGTAATCCACAAAAGAACATCACCACCTATCCCATGATTTTTACTTTTCCTAGAAGCCTCTCATGAGGAACTATCAAATGCCTTCTGAAAATCCAAATACACTACATCTACTGGTTCACCTTTATCCTCATGTTTATTAACCCCTTCAAAAAAGTGAAGCAAATTTGTGAGGCAAGACTTGCCTTCGGTAAAGACATGCTGACTTTGTTCCATTAAACCATGCCTTTCTATATGTTCTGTGATTTTGATTCTTAAAACACTTTCCACTATTTTTCCTGGCACTGAAGTCTGGCTAACTGGTCTGTAGTTTCCCGGATCACATCTGGAGCCCTTTTTAAATATTGGGGATACATTAGCCACCCTCCATTTTTCAGGTACAATGGATGATTTTAATGATAGGTTACATATTTTTACTAATAGATCTGAAATTTCATTTTTGAGTTCCTTCAGAACCCCGGGGGTGTATACCATCCGGTCCAGGTGATTTACCACTCTTCGGTTTGTCAATTAGGCTTACCACATCTTCTAGTTTTACTGTGATTTGGTTCAGTCCATCTAAATCATTACCTATGAAATCCTTCTCCGGAATGGGTATTTCCCCAACATCCTGTTCAGTAAACACTGAAGCAATGAAATTGTTTAATCTTTCCACGATGGCCTTATCTTCTCTAAGTGCCCCTTTAACACCCTCGATCATCTAACAGTCCAACTGACTCCCTCGCAGACTTTCTGCTTCGGATATATTTTTAAAAGTTTTTTACTGTGAGTTTTTGCCTGTATGACCAACTTCTTTTCAAATTCTCTCTTAGCCTGTCTTATCAATGTCTTACATTTAACTTGCCAGCACTTATGCATTATCCTATTTTCTTCTGTTGGATCCTTCTTCCAATAGCCTCTTTCACTTCACCTTTTAAACATGCCGATAATCATTTTGGCTTCCTTTCACCTTTCTTAATGTGTGGAATACATCTGGATTGTGCTTCTAGGATGGTATTTTTTAACAATGTCCACTAGGGATGTGAATCGTTTTTTGACGATTTAAAATATCGTCCGATATATTTTAAATCATCAAAAATCTTTAGGGCCACGATACAATACCAATTCCCCCGATTTATCATCAAAAAATCGTAAATCGGGGGAAGGGGGAGGGCAGGAAAACCGGCACACTAAAACCCCCTAAAACCCACCCCCGACCCTTTAAATTAAATCCCCCACCCTCCCGAACCCCCCCCCCAAATGCCTTAAATTACCTGGGGGTCCAGCGGCGGTCCGGAAAGGCAGCGGTCCGGAACGGCCTCCTGCAATTGAATTGTGTTGTCTTCAGCCGGCGCCATTTTTCAAAATGGCGGCGCAAAATGGCGGCAGCCATAGACCAACACGATTCGACTGCAGGAGGTCATTCCGGACCCCCGCTGGACTTTTGACAAGTCTTGTGGGGGTCAGGAGGCCCCCCCAAGCTGGCCAAAAGTCCCTGGGGGTCCAGCGGGGGTCCGGAAAACGATCTCCTGCCGCGAATCGTTTTCCATACGGAAAATGGCGCCGGCAGGAGATCGACTGCAGGAGGTCGTTCAGCGGGGGTTCCGGACCGCCGCTGAATGACCTCCTGCAGTCGATCTCCTGCCGGCGCCATTTTCCATACGGAAAACGATTCGCGGCAGGAGATCGTTTTCCGGACCCCCGCTGGACCCCCAGGGACTTTTGGCCAGCTTGGGGGGGCCTCCTGACCCCCACAAGACTTGCCAAAAGTCCAGCGGGGGTCCGGAACGACCTCCTGCAGTCAAATCGTGTTGGTCTATGGCCGCCGCCATTTTGCGCCATTTTGAAAAATGGCGCCGGCTGAAGACAACACAATTCAATTGCAGGAGGCCGTTCCGGACCGCTGCCGATCCGGACCGCCGCTGGACCCCCAGGTAATTTAAGGCATTTGGGGGGGGGTTCGGGAGGGCGGGGGATTTAATTTAAAGGGTCGGGGGTGGGTTTTAGGGGGTTTTAGTGTGCCGGCTCACGATTTTCACGATTTTCACGATACTTCAAACACCCAAACGGCAACAATACGATTCCCTCCCCCTCCCAGCCGAAATCGATCGTTAAAACGATCGAGGACACGATTCACATCTCTAATGTCCACACCTCTTGCACACGTTTTACCTTTGTAGCTGCTCCTTTCAATTTTTTTCTAACTATTTTTCTCATGTTATCAAAGTTTCCCTTTTGAAAGTTTAGCACTGGAAGGCATGAACATTCCATTTTTATCTATAGCATTGGGGTTTTCATCCAAAATTTATGGAACTTGCTAGTATTGAAGGTATCTCCCTACACACCACTGTAGGCACTGTGGTAGAGGCAGAGCAATCAGTAGAAGCAGCATGGAGGAGGCTTGCATAGAGTGTCTATGGGCCAAAGCAGCAGCAGCTGCAATAGCATCAATGCCCCAAGGCACCAAGAGAAGGGAGTTGAGTAGCGGCTGTATAGGCAGTACTGCCCCCAAGGCATCAAGAAAAGAGCAGGGCAGCAGCAGAAATGGCATCACACACCAAGCTAATGAGTGAGGGGATGAGCAAACACTCAGCACAGGCATTAACACTGCAAGGAACTGAGGGCAAAAGGTATGGCACTGGTGTTCAATAATGGTGAACCAAGAAAGATTTGAGCATATGAGTTCAGTGGGCAAGAAACAAAAAAAAAATGTTGTGCATTCTGTTCTCCTGCCACTCAAATGGAAATTTGATGAAATCCAGAAGAGGGAGGTTTATCTCAATGAAAAACAACTGTTCCCACTAACTTTAGTTCCTGACATGAATTATATGGACTTACAAAAATTGATATTCAAAGTGTTTGTATGGCTAGCTTTTGAAATTACCCAGATAAAACATATTTAAAATGTGTCTCCCACTCATTGGTTAAATTTAAGCTGAGTAAGTAATTATCCAGTTAAAATGTATCCAGATTGAGGCAGTACAAAGAACATATCAGGAATATGGCTAAAATTTATCCAGATAGTGCTGATATTCCGCACTAACCAGACAAACATCAGCTAACTGGTAGGAACATTTGCTGCTCTAAAGTTAACTGGATAGCTGAAAAAAAACAAAACTTAGCATAAGAACATAAGAAGCTGACTTACTGGGTCAGACCAAGGGTCCATCAAGCCCACTGTCTTGTTTCCAATGATAGCCAAGCCAAGTTACAAGTACCTGGCACATACCCAAACATTAAATAGATACCATGCTACTGATACTGGAAACAAGCAGTGGCTATTCTGTAAGTCAACATGATTAATAACAGTTTATGGACTTCTCCCCTAGGAATTTATCCAAACCTTTTCTAATCCTAGCTACATGGACTGCATTAACCAGATCCTTTGGCAGTTAACTCCAGAACTTAATTGTATGTTGAGTGAATGAGAATCTTCTCCAATTTATTTATAATGTGCTACTTGTTAACTTCATGGAGTGCCCCCTAGTCCTTGAATTATCTGAAAGAGTAAATAACAAATTTGCATTTACCCATTCAAGTCCTTTCATAATTTTATAGGCTTCTCTCATATTCCCCCTCAGCCATCTCTACTTCAAGCTGAACAGCCCTAATCTCTTTAGCCTTTCTTCATAGGGAAGCGATTCCATGCCCTTTATCATTTTGGTTGCCTTCTCTGTACCTTCCAACATCCAAATTTGTAAACACCAAAGCAAAGAATTAATTTAGTCTTTTTGCAATAGCCTTTACTCACCTAAGTGCCCTTTCAACCCCTCAATCATCTAACAGTCCAAACGACTAACTCACAGAATCCCTAGTTCGGATATATTTTTTAAAGTTTTTATTATGAGTTTTTGCCTCTATGACCTACTTCTTTTCATATTCTCTCTTATCAATGTCTTATATTTAAATTGTTAATGCTTATGCTTTTTCCTATTTTCTTCAGATGAATTCATCTTCCAATTTTTGAAGGAAGTTCTTTTGGCTAAAATAGTCTCTTTTCATGCCTATTGTAAACTCTTAATCTTTGTAGCTGCACCTCTCAGTTGTTTTCTATTTCCCTCATTTTATCAAATTTTCTCTTTTGAAAGTTTAATGCTAGAGCTATAGATTTATTCATTGTCCCCCTTACAGTCATTAATTCAAATTTGATCATGTTTGGCCAAGTGGCCCTACCAATGTTACCTCTCTCAGCAAATCCTGCATTCCACTAAGAATTAGATCTAAAATGGCTCCCTCTCTCGTCAGTTCCTGAACAAACTGTTCCATGAAACTGTCATTTATTACATCCAGGAATTTTCCTATGTCATTGGTGCCCACTTGTATCACAACAGCTGGCTCCATCCCAGCACTGTCTAAAATCCTATGTAGGTGCCTTGTGAGTTCTGCCACTTTTGCACCAGGTAAGTAAGTTTCCAGGTAATCCTCACATCCACCAACCACCCAGCTATAAATATTTCTTGTAATAGGATCACCAACTAAGATGGCTGACCTAACCCTTCTCTCCTGGCAATAGCCCTGGGAGACTCGACCTTGATTCAAGGGGATAATGTATTAACTGGCTAGCAAATCTTTGCTACATAATCATTTGCTGCCATGACCAGGAGATCTTCCTTCTCCAAGGTAGTACCATGGCTGCCAGACTGGAGATGGGACTTGACTACTGTGTCCCTGATGTCTCCTCTATATACATCTCTGTCTACCTCAGATCTTCCAGGTCTTCCACCCTAGCCTCCAGAGATTAGTCACATCATCCAGCTTCCCCAGTTCCCTTACAGATCCAATTAAGGAGCGGATTGGGAGGGAACTTCCCTACCCTCTACCCTAACCTCCCTTCCCCTCCTCCTATCCTAGGTCCCCCCACATTTTTTTCCTTTCTCGTCCAGAAACCCTAGCCATGTCTGAGTATATTAAAGAGAATTTAGAAAAAGGGTTCATTAGACCCTCCGATTCTCCCACTAGAGCGGGCTTATTCTTCGTCAAGAAAAAGGACGGAGGATTATGCCCTTGTTTTGACTACAGAGGGCTCAACATCATAACCCAAAAAGACCGGTACCCACTGCCCCTTATCAGTGAGCTGTTTGACTGCCTTGCTCGGATTTTTACCAAGTTGGATCTGAGGGTGCTTACAATCTGGTATGCATACAACCTGAAGATATCTGGAAGACCGCATTTAACATGAGGGATGGTCACTATGACTATACCATGATGCCCTTTGGTCTATGCAATACCCCAGCAGTCTTTCAATGCCTTATGAAAGAAATCCTCCTAGACCTCTTGTACTCATTCATAGTTGTATATCTTGATGACATACTGATCTTTTCTAAAGACCTTGAATCCCACCGAGATCATGTGAGGATCGTCTTCCAATGCCTAAGAAAAAATCATCTTTATGCCAAGTTAGAAAAGTGCCTCTTTGAGCAAATTTGTTTACCCTTCCTAGAGTACATCATATTCGATCGAGGATTCTCCATGGATCCAGAGAAAGTCCAAGGCATCTGAGACTGGCCCCAGCCAGTTGGCCTACGGGCCTTACAACACTTCCTTGGCTTTACTATTACAGGAGCTTCATTGCCAATTATTCTACCCTAGCTGTTCTGCTCATGGTCATGACCAAGAAAGGGGATAACACTCGTTTATGGACTCCCAAAGCACAAGCCACCTTTCAGACGCTAAAAGAAACATTCTGTTCCAGTCCCTGTCTACAGCACCCAGATCCAAGATGCCCATTCATTGTAGAAGTTGACGCCTCTGCAATTGGAGCGGGGGCCGTCTTAAGCCAGTTTTTTCCAAAGGGTTCATTCTATTCACACAAGTTCTCTCCTACAGAGCAGAACTACACTGTTGGTGACCGAGAACTTCTAGCTGTCAAGCTAGCGCTCCAAGAGTGGCACTCCTGGTTGGAAGGGGCACAACATAAATTTACCATTTTCACCAAACATGAATCTTGAGCACCTTAAAGAAGCTCAACTCTTGAACCCTAGACAAGCCTGCTGGGCACTCTTTTTTAAGTGGTTCAATTTTGAACTACAATATCTCCCGGCTTCCAAGAACCTCTGTGCTGATGCACTATCAAGATCCTTTGAAGCAGAGGATGTTCCTGATGTTCCCAGTCACATCATAGATCCTGCCTGTGTATCCCTTGCCATGACCAATACAGTTCCAGTTGGGAAAACTGTCGTGCCATGTAGATTACATGAACAAGTTCTGAAATGGCCTCATGATTCCAAGTTGGCAGGACACCCGGGTCATACCAGGACCATAGAGATGTTGCGGAGATATTACTGATGGCCCAACATGGTGCAAGACTCTCGTAACTATGTAGATTCATGTCCTGTCTGTGCCCAACAGAAACCACCTACCGGACGGCCTTGGGGCCCACTCCAACTGCTTCCAGCACCTACCAAGCCATGGTCCAGCATCTCAATGGACTTCATTACAGATCTGCTTCTGTCCCAGAACAATACCATAATCTGGGTCATCATCAACCATTTTTTGAAAATGAGTCACTTTATTCCCCTTCCTGGCTTCCCATTGGCCCCAGAGTTAGCCAAGTTGTTTCTAAAACATATCTTCCATCTCCATGGACTTACAAAGGAAATCATATCTGACCAAGGACCACTGTTTGCAGCCAGGAACTGGCACTCTCTATGCAAAACGTTCAACATAGGCTGACATGAAATTCAGGATATCACCCACTGGCCAACGGTCAAGCTTGAAGGACCAACCGGACATTTCTTCGTTCCTACATGAATGACCAGCAGGACAACTGGTCCGACCTGTTACCCTGGGCTGAGTTGTCGCATAATACCCATGTCACTGCTGCCACCGTTGTATCACCATTCTCCGTGGTATTCGGGCAACAACCTCGCTTGCCACTCCCAGTTCCTCTTACTGTTCCTTCTCCAGCTGCGCAATTCATAGCCCACATTATTCGCCAGGTGTGGAATCAAGTCAAAGAACGCCTTACTCAGGCCGCCGAGTGCTCCAAGTGCACTTCAGATGCCCATAGATGTCCCGCTCCACTCTTCCATCCTGGTCAGAAGGTGTGGTTAAGCACCCAACACATAAGGTTGAGACTCCCTTCTCATCACTTGGCTTCCAAGTTCATTGGCCCATTTCCAGTTCTCCATAGAGTGGGAGCAGTGTCTTACAAACTTCAACTACTTCATGCCATGGGCATCCACAACACATTCCATGTCTCTCTTTTGAAGCCATTGGTCCCTCCTGGCCCTCTCGCAGAGATCCTTCACCTCCGCGGATCTCCACTGAACCCGATTCTATGCTCTAGGTAAGAGAGGTCCTTGATGTCTGCATCGAGGCAGATGGGAATACCTCATCCTGGGAGGGTTATGGGGCCAAGGAGAACTCTTGGGAACCTTCCCATAACATCCTCGATAAAGAGCTCCTCAAGACATTCCACAGGACTCATCCTGAAAAGCCATGGCTGCGTAGAGGGAGGCCTCGAAGTGGGGGTACTGTTGCGAGCCCTGTCCACGCTTGGCCCATGCACGGGCCTGATCACCTCGCTAGCTCCTCTGCAGGTCATGGGTTGGCCTCCCCAGTGGCAGCCATGAGCTCCTTCAGGCCTTGGTGTCCCGCAGCGGCGGTCTCCGGGCCTTTCACTGCACACCAGGTGGGAGTTTGGTGTCCTTCGTGGCATTGGCCACGCCCCTACGTGCGCGATCACGTGGACTGCCCGGTCTCTTGTAGGGCCAGGGGCAGGTCCTAGCTCTGCGGCGCATCCTGATTGAACGTACTACTTAAGGACGCTCCTGCCTGCACTTCCTTGCCTTGGTAATCGGGTCGGCACTGTATGTGTACTAGTTTTCCTCCACATTCACAGTCTTGTTCCGGTCTTGTTCCGGTCTTGTTCCGGTCTTGTTCCAGCATCCTCCTGTTCCAGCCTTGTTCCAGCGTCCTCCTGTTCCAGCATCCTTCTGTTCTAGCATCCTTCTTTCCAGCGTCTGTCTATCCTGTCTCCCCAGGTAGTACCTTCGTACTGACTCTCTAGTACTGACTTCTGCCTGCTCCATTGACCATTGTGATCGCTGCCTGGATCCTGACCTTTGACTGCCTTTGTGATCTCTTCTGACCTCCTGCTTTGTTGACTACTTTCGGACTGATTCCTGGTATCTGACTCCTGCTTTGGCTGACACCCCTCGGACTGATCCTCAGAACCTGTCCCCGGCTGCCATTGACCATGCCTCCTTGATTCTGGCTCTGTCCTTTGCCTTGTCATAACTTACGCTGCACTGGCCTTCTCTGATCCTCCAGGCCTACAGTCTAGTGACCGACCGCGCTCCCTTGCTACTGGTGGGCACACCTCTATACTTCCTCTCCGGGAGACCCTGCGAGGCCCACCTAAGTCCAAGCGGCCCGGGTCCCCAAGGGCTCCACCCAGGGGAATTGCGGGCTTCCAATGGTGAAGGTACTCCTAGCCTCTGTCTCCTCCTGTGCTCCGCCCCCTGGGGGCAAGTGCTCCCTGGGCCCGACCAGGAAGCCATCCTACACTGCTCCAGGACAAGGGTCCACCTCCAAGTGCAACACAAGATAACAATATAGATCAGATAAAATTTCCATAACAAACTAATAGATTTTTGGGCCATGAATTATAGTAGCATTTTCTCATAGCTTTTAAAGTAGAAAGGGCATACATATAGGCTCAGTGAGTTAGAAAGGAAACCACATTAACACATTTGCGACCTGGTTGGTATTAAGGTGGATCGAAGCATTGTGCAGATGGTGTAGGGGGTGGGTGCGGATATTTAATTGTTAAAATGATGGTTGTTTCCTGCATATAGTAGAACTTACTATGTATGTTAGTTTTTCTGATGAACCACCAATAAAATGTATATTGTAAAAAAAATGATAATAATAATGTGAACTATGCAGCTATAAAGAAATTCATGTAATATTTCCTAGATGTTAATGGAAAGCATGAATGGAAAATATTGCTCCTGCTGAAGGAGTAATGATTGACAGAGAATTGTACATTTTAAATTGGAAAACTGAAAGTAATATCAATTTATAAAATATATGAAACTAATGAACTTTCTATTAGTTTAGAGCATTTCTTGGCTATGAGTATAATTCTTCATGCTCATACAGGTCATACATCTTTTTGACTTGTCACAGGTGCCTTTATTTCTGCGGAAAAAAAGCCATTGGTCAAAGTAACTGTCAATCAAAATAACCAAAGTTCTATCACAGAATGTTAAGCTGCTGAAGAAAAAATTAGAAACAATGAGATTCATATTCAAAAGTATTTATCCAGATAACTGAGAAGTTATACAGGTAAATGAATAATTGGAAATTTATCCAGCTAAATTCTAGCCGTATAATTTATTATTCAGCTAAAATTTGGCCAGATAAGTTAGGAGCATTCTGCGGTCATAACTGTGAGGAGCAGAGTTAGCTGGATAAGTTATCTGGCTAGCTTCAATATTCAGAGTTATCCAGATAACCTATCTGGCTAAATCTGGTCATCCCCTATAACTGTTCTAAAGTTAGCTGTATAGTTTTCTCTGAGTAACTTTAGGATGGCTGGTTATACTTAGCAGCACGCCTGCACCACTAAATATGCAGGCTATTTTAACCAGATGGTTTTACCCAACTAACTAGCCGAGTTGCACAGCTGCTGAATATGAACCCTTTTGTCATTTTTTTTTAAATGTATCTACTTTTTTTTAAAGCATTTTCAATGTTTTCTGGTTTTGATACATTTCAGGAGCTGCTAGAAGCATCTAGGCCCTATTTGATTTAAACCTCACTTTTGGAGTATTTTCATATTGCACGAAGTCAGCTTTAAGTCACAATATCTCAGGAACCGTTTGTTATACAGACATCCTCATTTTCAGGGCTTCCCAATGATGCAAGACATATGTTTATGTGACAAATGAGCCCAGAGAAATTAACACTTATTATCACAGATTGTGACAGGATCAGAAATCATAGGTACTGAAACAAACAGCATAGACTGCTGGTGCCTTATTAATATTTTCTGTAAATTTGCAGCTACCAGAGATTTCAGTAGCAGTCTGTCCTCTGTGATGGGGAAATTTAAACAAACATTTTTATTTTAGAGACAGAATATAAGAACTGTATAAAATATTTAGCAATGGATGCATTAAAATTAATCAATGGATTAAATTTCTTTTGATTTTACTAATATCAAGGTAATATTTTTCAATTTATTGTTAATTGCTTTCATAAATTATGACTTTTTGTTTTTGGTTTTACCAAAGCAAACTGGTAATAAGAAATTACTTACTACTTACCTGATAATTTCCTTTCCTTTAGGACAGACAGATGAATCCAGAACCAGTGGGTTATGCACCTCTACCAGCAGATGGAGACAGAGCAAACTGATGTCATAGTATATATACTCCTGCAGTGACATCAGTCTGCCAATATTCTCTTCAAAAGCATCTGAGGACAGATTAGCAAAAAACTTGATTAAAAACTGACAACCAATTCTCTACTCAAACAAGAAACACTGAGCTCAGACAAAGAAATTATTAACACTAGTCTAGGGACTTGATTAACACTTACCAGTAACCCCTGGAAACATGTAGCCATGCAGGAGGACCATAGCATAATCATTTGGCAGGCAAGGGTGGGAAGCTGCTTCTAACGAAAAGGAAATTATCAGTAAGTAGTAATTTCTCTTTTCTTAACATCCAAACAGATTGAATCCAGAACCAAACAGGGCAGGAGGCTGCCCATGGCCCAGTCAAAACCGCATGTACAAAGGCTGCATCTTCCCAGGCCTGCACATCCAGACAATAACACCTGGAAAAGCTGTGAAGAGGGGGACCATGTAGCAGCTTGGCAAATATGGACGGGAGTCGACAATCTAACCTCTCTTCCAATGACTTGGCATGAATCAGCCAGTCGTCTAAATACTGGTGTATAAGGATCTCATCCTTTTTCAGCTCTGCCAACAGATCAAGGGAAGTCAGAAATTCCCCAAACTGTACAGCCATTATCACTGAGTGCAATGTTTCCATATGAAAATGAGTTACCCACAAATGATGGTTGACCCCTTTGAGATCCAGGAATGGGCGAAAGGAGTCCCCTTCTTGGGCATAATGAAATATGTGGAATATCAACGCGTATTTTCTTGACACATGGGTACTGGAACCACAGACTGAGGAGCCTTGAGTGTACACTCCACTGCCTGTTTCTTCTGTGGGTAGTGGCAGGGAGACACCATGAACATGTCCCGAGGAACACTGCAAAACTCCAGCGCATAATCTTCTCGTATCACTTCCAGGACCCACTGATCTGATGTGATCTTGATCTACTGCTGATAAAAGAGAGAGAGGTGCCCCCTTATCTCCTGTTCCCGGGGGTGGGTCAGGAAACATGGGTTGTCTGGGATGAAAGGACTGAGAACTTCCAAAAGGCCATGTACTCTGAAAGGTTGTCCCTCTGTAGGGACAAAAACTCTTGGAACTTCTGAGATGACCCCTCATACCAAAGGAGCACGGCAACTGCTTCTTATCCTCCATCAACAAAGGAACTGGAGATTCTCCTTACTTACTGGCCAGCTTTTCCAACTTGCTCCCAAATAAGAACCTTTAAAAGGCAATTTCATAAGGTTAGACTTGAATGTCGCATCAGTCGACCAATTCCTCAGCCATAACTGGCATCTGGCCGCTATTACTGAAGACACTTCTCTGGCCGAGGTGAGGAACAAATCACAGCTCACATCTGCTAAGAAGGCAGCAGCAGTTTCCATAACTGCCTTGGAAGTCACTCGAGAGTCATCAACTTCCTGAAAGAGAAGCAAACAAGAGCAAGCCACTTGGGAACAACAGGAAGCTATTTGCAAGGTCATTGCCATTGCTTCAAATGCTTGCTTAAAGATGGCCTCAATTCTATAATCCACATCCTTCAAGGCCTCTACAAGGATAGTCATTCACTTAGAGATGGCACAGACAAGCACATCCACTTTCGGGAAACACAGACACTCTCTTGCCACTGGATCCAGGGGGGTACAGGCCTTCCAAGGTCCAAACCCCTTTAAAATCTGCCTCCAAGGTATCCCATTCAAGATCAATCAATTCTTGAATGGCCTCTATAACCAGGAAAAAACAAGAGGTTTTACGCAAAGAAACCTAACAGGATTTTTCTTTGGCTCAGACATGTTATCTATTCCAGGAACTCCCAGCATCTTCAACGTTTGGGAAATCAAGGCCAGCAAATCATCTCTATGAAATAACCGCAACATTGTCCTATATAGTTCTAAAACTGGAGGAATTTCTCCATCCTCTAAAGAGTCAGGATCTGCCTCATCATCAGTGCCCTCTGTATTCTTGTCAGGGACATCTGCTGGTTGAGGAGTTCTTTGGAGCTTAAATGCAATACCAGAAGAAGAAGAGGCCACCACCTGAGGAACTGAGCTGACAGGATTGGGCGGGGATGAGGACTGTGCCTGAAGAAAGGCTTGCAATCCCTGAAAAAATTATACCCAAGAAAAGGCAGAAAGATCCATGCCAAAAACAGGAGGCACTTGTGTGGTGCCCACTGAGCTGCTGTCCCCTACTGAGGAACCAATCAAAGGACTTCCAATATCAGGCATTTCTCCTGATCACCTCTTTACCCATGATCTCATGAGGTTGGTAAGAACCACTTAGTAAAATCAGAGGAAGACAATTCTCCCTCAGCCTCAAAACAGAGCTGGCCCAAGTTAGAGGGCATGCCAGGATGAAATGCCCGAATAGAGCACAAGGCAAGGCTCTTAGGCTTCTTAGCTATATGCACCATTATTAATTTATTTTTAATATGCATTCAAAACTTAGGAGTCTGAGAGCTAGGCATCCAAAACTTAGGCATCTGAAAGCTAGGTGTCTGAGAATTAGGCGTCCAAAAACTAGGAGACCCAAGACCAGGCGCACCCCAACATAAGCGCACAAAAATCGTACACCTTAATGTGTCTTTCAACTAAGCATCTAAAACCTGGATACATGATCTGGACGCACACCTGGACGCACCACTGAAAGGACATCCTCTAGAGGGCAGCCGAACGCGAAGGCAAAAGTGCGCAAAAACACTGAAACACTATCATGGCCTACCACATGGCGCACAGTGGAAAAGCCTCAGAGCAGGTCCTAGCCATAAGAGGTTGTTCAACCCACCAGACTGCCCCCTGTCCCTGAACCTCCCTTGGGGCAGGACAAATGTCAGAATGATGCACCAAATTCAGAGCCCAGTAAGGGGAATCCCTGAACAATCCTCCTTCAATGTCTCTGTAAGTTATCTCAATCTTTTTTTTTTAAACAGCTTCCCAGCTGAGTACAGGGATGGATTCTAGCTATGGGCTTCCAGCAACTGATGCCCTTAAGCTGTACAATCAGCTAAGTCCACGTTAGCTGAAAAACCAGCTACTGGACCAAGGCACACATCTGAGGAATCACAGAAATGAACTCAGGAATTCTTAACTTTTGGAGGGACCATCTGGTACCATCGCAGGAGAGAGGGGTAATCAATTTTCCTTTTAAATTCTCTTAAATTCTCCTAAAATCTGAAGCAATCCTCAATAGGGAGATGCATGTCCACCGTCTGCTGGAGACATAGAATACTGGCAGGCTGATGTTACTGCAGGAGTATATATACTGTGACATCAGCTTGCTCTATCTCCATCTTCTGGTAGAGGTGTATAATCTACTGGTTCTGGATTCATCTGTGTGGACGCTAAGAAAGTTGAAATTTCTTTGAAAAATAATTCAAAATACACATTATAAAAGTGGAATAATATCCTATGGTATGCAACCAGAAATATATTTAAGCACTTCTCAAATGCTAGAGGAAATCAGGCAAGCAAAACATTTTAGGCTTGCCTAGCTATTGTTATGAATATACCCCATATCATGAAAAAAATGTATCTATATTATAATAGAAAACATGTTGCTGTTATATATAAAACTTAGATATTACATATATGTGTGTATTCTTTCTCACTGAAACAATGTGTGTCCTTTCTATATCAATGAATTGTGAATACATAATATACCTTAACTAACCAAATAAACAATGTGCTTATAAATAGCTTACATTTATTTAAATTTATTTTATTTTATTTAAAAGTTTTATATACCGACATTCAATGATATCACATCGGTTCACAGCGTAACATGAAACTAGTGCCTGTGGCGGCGCTTTACATCGAACATGTTTAACATAATACAATTGAAACATATTGAAACATTATAACTAGGGAGTAAAGGAAAGGTAGGGGAAATAAAGATTTAAACTAAAATTAAAATAACATATTTACAAAAGGGTAAAAGAGGAAACAAGGAGGGGGGAAAGTGACAGAAGAAAAAAAAAGTTAGGTTAATAAATTATTGTAGGCAAAGTTTGCAGATATATACAATATGTACAATTATAGGGAATAACATAATTTAACAATTGTGCAGGGAGGGGGAGAAGGAGAGGAGAAGGGGGGGGGGGAGGAGAGATAGGAGGGGGGGTAGGGTAACACAGAAGGGAGGGAGGGGAGGTTGGGTGTATGCTTTAGTGAAAAGCCAGGACGAGAGGGTAGACTCACCCACTATTAGTAAGAGCAGGTCGAGGGGGGAACAGAAGCTGTACATATAATATGCAACCCTCAGACATATATGCATAGGATCATAACTGATTATTTTTGTCACTTATAATGGACTGTAATGACTATTGATCCTGTGGATTAAATTATTAAAGGGTTTATTGAGCAAAAACAGCATATACACACATGAGCAGCATGTAAGCATGGATATGCTATTTATTTATTGGCTTTTTATTCTGCTTTTCATGGCACTTCAAAGTGGATCAGATTTGGGTACTGTAGGTACCTCCCTATCCCCAGAGGGCTTACGGTCTAGGGGCCTGATTTACTAAAGCTTTTCTTCCATTCTGTGCCTATGGTGGGGAAAATGCTAATTAAATGAGGCCCAAAGTTTGTACTTGGAGCAAAGAAGAATAAAGGGATTTGCCCAAGATCACAAGAAGCAGCAGTGAAATTTGAATGCTGGTTTTCCTAGGACATAGTCTGCTGCTCTAACCACTAGGCTACTCCTCCAATGTGAGAATATGGGCATATTTTCTATTTCACATGGATATTTTACAGGTGTCAAAATGGGGTGGGCTAGAGGCATTCCAAGCAGGATTCAGAAGTATGCACAATAGTTGCTATTTTTTAAGAGATATACAGGTTTGCATTGTCAGATGTATTTGAACACTTTTATACCTGCTAATTAAGTGGTGCCAGTGAAATTGTTTTTTTCTGTGTCTTTTCAGAAGGAAATCTGGATGAATTGAGGGGACTTCAGGGTGAAGTGCTAGAGGTCTAAATGAACTGGAGACAGACTGGGGGAACTGGTGGAGGTTATCAGTCAACAGTTGGTTTCAAGTACGCATGCAAGTATTTTCAAACTGGTATATGTGCATACTTTATAAAATACCTGCCTTCACATATTCATCAGGGTTATTATGCAATCATTATATTTTTTCATGCCTAAAATATGCATGCGTATGTTTGTAAAATAGAGAAAGTATGCACTTTTTTAACTGGAAATATTTGCATGTATTAAAACATATGCTCTTACTTTCAGAGCAGAACTGTGTGGTATTTTTTAAACTGTGCACAGTATATAAAATACTAGTGTGGCCTCTGTGTACCACAAGAAGTGTTTGAAGGTTTAAACAAAAAAAAGGGATTTGTTATTCTAAAGTGTTGATGTTTCCTCTCAAGGGGAATCCTTTCAGTAAAGGTTATGCCAATGTGGGTGGGAGAAGGTTGTGGGAACGAGACTCATGCTGAGGACAGAGGGTGTGACAGGTATTTTGTGACTGACAGACTGTTACATCCTCTTTGGGTATGGTTTAGAATAGGATATAAAAGCTCTGTTTACAAGGCTTCTCCAGAGTCACCAAGTAGCAGAAAGATTTAGCTATTATGCCCTCCTAGAGAAGCCAGGAGATCAGGTGGAATTCAATCCAAGTATCTCTCAGGAGACCTGAGAGTGAGGTGCTAAAGTGGTGAATTGAAGTGTGAAGCAGTTGGACAAGGAACGGGCAAGGAGCAGGAGATAAACAATGTCTGGCTGGAACTTATCTTGGAGCTCAGAGGACTTTATTGCTGAAGAGAACAGTACTGGATCTCTGTGGATACAAGAGGTGGAATATTATAACTGCAGCTGGGGACTGACAGGACCAGGAGGAAATCTGTGCCTGCTTGGGACTCATTGAGGGACTTGGGAGATTTCAGCCTACAACAGTTCATGTGTACAGTGAGTTCTTTGTTATGGTGTATGAGTCCTCAGCCAGCTTTGATCCTGCAAGTTACCTTACAACCCTAGAGACTGTGTATTCTGCATCATGGGAGAGCTATCCCAGGGTTCCCCAAGGCTGGGAAGGTGACCCTAGATAGAGGAAACAGGGATTACACTAGCATAAATCTCCATGCATCCACTTACATGCACAAATGCTGTATCGTGAAAAGCTTTGAAAGATAGGATCCCTATGTATTCTTTTAAAGTTTCATATTCAGACTTCTGTTTATGCGGTGAGCGGGGTGATAGCTGCTTGTCTGTGTTCCCGCTCAAATCTGCATATTAAACCTATCGTTTGTGATTTTTTTTGCCTGACTTAATTTAAAATGTCGCAATCTAAAAGTTCCAGTAACCAGCTGCTGTCCACGATGCGGGCTGAAAAGGCTCCTAAGGGCGCTAATACCTCTGCTCGCACCCAGGCTGAACAAGAAGCCTGCTCAGATGAGCTGGCCTTGGATGGGTAACTGGAAATGGATATGGAGGCCAATGTGACACTGGAACATGAAGGCTACTTACACTCCCTATTGGAAAAGTTTGTAGATCGAATCTCGCAGAAACTGGATAAGCACCTGGTTATTATTGTTGATAAGGTTGCCAAATTGGTCAAAACTGAGCAGGAAAATGCCGTTTGGATAGAAGAAGCCGAGACATGCATTTCCGAGCTCAAGCTCTCAATAACCTCTGATGGGGAGAAGCTAGAGAAAATGGAGTGCAATGTTACTCAGATACATGATAAGCTGGATGACCTGGAGAATAGGTCCAGGTGTTGTAATATCCATATTATTGAATTACCTGAACAAGCAGAAGGTAGAGACTCTTGTACTTTTTTTTCATCATGGTTCCTGGAGTTACTGAAAATCCCTTGCCAGAAGGGCTACATGAAGATTGATTGGGCTCAACGAAGTTTGGCGCTGGCTCCCTCTCCAGGTGGCTGACCGAGAGCTGTGTTAGTCAAACATTATTTTCAGCATATGCAGAAGATTTTGTTGGCTTAGAGCAATGGCAGACATTCACTATCTGGGTGCCTGACTAATGTTTTTTCCTGACTTCTCAGCTGATCTACAGTGAAAGCGGCAAGCTTTTGTGGCTGCAAATTGGGAGCTGTGAAAGCATGAGATCAAATATGCCATACAGTACCCAGCTAAGTTGAGGGTGAGCGATTGGGGGAAATCTATGAGTTTATGTTCAAAACATTTTATTGAGTGATACCCTTAACAGAAGTTCCACTTTAGAAACGGTACATGAAACATATAAACTGAGACAACTTTAGGAAATACAAAAAGCGATGAAACCAAATAGGTAATCACTTCATTTTATAATACAGGAAACACGATCCATCCCTCTTAAGAACTATAACCAATATGGAATCTCTGAAACCCAAGGGGCATGGTTCCTGTGCCCCTAAGGCATCACAGATCCCTCGCGCCGGACCAAATCCACTGCATTCCCTGCTCCATTAAATTTCCACCCCCCACCCTAACCCCAAACCCCTTCCCCCCCCCCCACCCCCGAGATCTACAGCAAAATCCCAATCAGTTATCCCGATGAAAAAATCTTATCCATTGAGAATCAAGCTTCGGGCTTTATGTGGAAGGGCTTGTAAATACGGTTCCCAGGTCTCCAAAAAGAAACGTCCATGTTTAATACAGTTAAAGAAGTTGAAACATGGCTGTTAAAAAGGAGATCGCAGCACATGAAACCAGAGACCTGAATATGCATGGACCTGGTCCTGA